>NC_082645.1:76910936-81710936 GCF_028023285.1 Balaenoptera ricei | reverse complement strand
AAAACATAAACGCAAAAGAAGGTCTTTCTACTGGTTCCCATTATGTGGGTGGGTGTCATTTAGTTTATTGCTTTGTATATAGATTCAGAGACATACTATGGGATTTCCATATCCAGAGAAGCATTGCTGTCAGAGCAAGAGAAACGATAATAATAATAATAACAATAATAATGATTATTTTCCAAAGGTATGAAGGTTGAATGAGATAATGTTTACATGGAACATAGAAGTTTTTCAAAAAATGGCATTATTTTCAAACATATAGTTATCAGATCAGTTTCCCTATACTACCACTTTCTTCATTTTGCTCTCTTGAGGCTCTTTTCCTGCTCCCATATTTTCTAACTGATTTTCTGTAAAATTTTCTGCTCGTCTCCACCATCTCTTTATTATATCCTTCCAAGACATTCCAGTTTACTTCTGTGCCTTTGTTGTTTATTTTCTACCTCTTTTAAAATGCTCTGCATTCTCTTAACTTTGATAAATTCTATACTTGTTTAAGGGCCTGTTCAAATCCTACCATTTTCAGGAGAGATAATTCAGTATAGTGGAATGAGTCTAGATTCTCATCCCAGAACACTTGGGTTTGAATTCTCACCTACGAGTTATAGGACCTTGAACAAGTTGTATAATCTCACTTTACTCATCTGTGAAATGGGGATTAAAAATGTTATAATAAAAGCTTTCACATATACACTAGCCCACAGGGATATTTTCCTTTCTGATATTTTTCCCCTTGGTCTGTACACATAATGGTATGATATCTTATGTTTTTCTTTTCTTGTCTTTAGGCCGGCCCAGGCTCTTATGAAAACTGTGGCTCTAGGTTTTAAAAGAACATATTAAGATAAAAATGTTCTGTTTTTTAGAAGACTAGATTTTAACCGTTGGAGTTAGCAGCAACCAGGTGACTATTGTTTAGTAGTTAGGGAGGCTTGGTTAAATTGCAGGACTTGCAGGGAATTGTTCCCATTCTCTGATCATGTATCCTTAAGGTAGTCTTGACTTCCCCAGAGAGGCATTATTCTGTTTCATGGCAAGTCCACCTTGGATAACTGCCATGATCTTCTCTTTGAGTTTAGTTTGAGGAAAACAGTGGGAGGAAAAAGACCAAAATTGGCCTTTGCTCCCACTGTTGTAGCATGAATTATTTGCCGGGATAATTAGGGTCTAGGTGCTGTCATTATAGAGGTTAAAGGCTGCTAAAACACTTGCTGAGGCTCCCTCCTAGTTTAGGTACCAGCTGCCTCCAAGAATAGTGAGGCAAGCTGCTGAAGATAATGGTGTTGCGGGCTTCCAAGTGGCTTCCAAGTGAGGGTAGGAAACGCTGCTTGATTTAAGTAATAGCAACGGAAACAAAGTCTATTTAGCCTGTGGGAATGCCATAAATGTGCATGCATTCTTGTGGGGACAAAATCTTGATCTTTATCACGGCATTGTTGTTCAAAGTTAATGTTTCTTTCATATGCCTAGAAACGTTTTTACTCTTTTTCTTATAGGTGGTTGAATACAATATTAATTGCTCTATATCCCATTTCCTTAAAGAGATTCTGGTTTTTCATATGTGTCCTAATAAAAAGCTTACCATCTACTTAATGACTTCTTTATGTTGTAGCCAGGTGTCCCACAGGTGTGACCAAGCATCTACTACATCACCTGCCTCTGGCCGCCTTCCTACTTTGGCTACCATTTATGAAAGGCAGAAGGGCACCGTGACTAAGATCTGACTCTGGGGTCAGATCTCAACTCCACCACCTATTAGGTGTGACGTTGAGTCTGGTATAAAATCTCTCTCTCAGTTTCTCAGTTTTCTATTCTGTAATTCCTCATAGGGTTTCTAAGAGAAATAAATGAGCTAATACTTTAAAAAGTGCCTGGCAGATAGCAGACACTCAATACTTGTTACTTTTAATATTCTTATTACTATTGAGTACATATAGCACCTGGCTATTAATCCATGTAAAAAGTCTCTGGGAAGTAGGCTTATCACAATTAAATAGATATGGAAATTCTGGTTTAGCAACATTAAGACACAGACACAAAGACATAGCTAGTAAATGGTAAAGCCAGAATTCAAATGCTAGGCTGACTCTGAAATCTGCTTTCTAACCACTGTGCTTTATTGCCTAGGGTCTGTTTACAAATATTTCTTGACTGTGTACTATATGTTGGTCTTTTAAAATATTAATTAGTGCCATTTATGACACTCTCTCCAACTAAGATGTAACAAGTCCGTATATTCTACTTCTGTCTTTCACTGTATGCCTGTAGTAGTGCTGAGCTAAAAATTGGCATTTGCTAATTCCTTTCAATGTACCTAAAGTTCTGATGCCAGAGAAGTCACTTCACAATGTCATAGCATCACTCACAGATTTCCACCTCTCTGTTCTCTGGAAATAATGGTCAATGAGTAAAAGGGGATAAAAACTGGCTCAGGCATTGGCTGGGGCTTCCCTTGACCTCCTCTCTTTGCAATTCTTCTTCCAGGTGTCATTTGGAGCAACTTGGAAGAGCTTATTCCCACAGTCTCTTCACTCATCCCTCTGTTGAGCTTGTAATAGCATGTGGACAAAAGGTACAAAACTATTGATACCTAAGATTTAATTGAGTAAATATATAATCTGCTTTGAGATTGTATTTCCAGATTTTGAACCCCAGAACATACATGGAGTGGAGGTACAACCACCACTGTATTTAGTGCCGATGACCTAGTGAGTTGCAAGCAGCTCTGAACACCTTAAAAGCTGTGGCAGGCTATTTACAATAAGCCAAGATGTGGAAGCAACCTAAATGTCCATCAACAGATGAATGGATAAAGAAGATATAGTATATATATATGTGTGTGTGTGTGTGTGTGTGTATTATATATATACTTATAATATATATATACATACGTATACACACAATGGAATATTACTCAGCCATAAAAAGGATGAAATAATGCCACTTGTAGAACATGGATAGACCTAGAGATTATCATACTAAGTGAAGTAAGTCAGACAGAGAAAGATGTATATCATATGATATGATTTATATGTGGAACCTAAAAAAATGATACAAATGAACTTATTTACAAAATAGAAACAGAAACAGACTCACAGACATAGAAAACAAACTTATGGTTACCAAAGGGGAAGAGGGGGAGGGATAAATTAGGAGTTTGGGACTGATAGATACAAAATACTATATATGAATATAAAATAGATAAACAACCAGGTTCTACTCTATAGCACAGGGAGCTATATTAAATATCCTGTAATAAACTATAATGGAAAAGAATCTGAAAAAGAATATATCTGTGTGTGTGTGTATATGTATATATATATATATAACTGAATCACTTTACTGTACACCAGAAATTAACACAACATTGTAAATCAACGATACTTCATTAAAAAAAAAGCTGTGGCAGAAGTTTCAGAATGCACCTCTGAACTCTTCAGTAGTTAAGTGGTCTTGACAGCTGCTGCAGCTTTGGAATTATTACCGTATCTATATAGTGTAGGTCCACAGCTCAGTGAAATCATTTGGGATGACAATGAGGCAGTCACTTAAATGCTATGCTTTTTATTTTCCCACTGTGAAAGTTTTTCTTTGTGACATATGGATGGTTTCATAGTCATATTTTGAATGATACCCTCTTAGCTGACCAAAAATTATAAACTCTAATGAATTCAAAATTATCCAAGATGTGTTCTAAACACTGAAGTCCAGAAAAAAATTAGAAAAATCATTTCATAAAAATTATGACAAATGTTCTGGACCAGAAAAAAGTATTTGGACTTTACATATATGGTAACTAGGAAATAATTTTTTTTTCTGGCTTTAATCTATAAGCACACAGTTAGGAAAATAAATTAGTTTCAGAGACTTTGAATTTAAAATGTAAAAGCCTTATATTTCCTTTATCCAAATTGTAACAGAAAATTATATTAAGTAATAGAGCTTTAAATGGCTGGTAAACAGGAGTCTGGATTCAAAGAGAAAAAGGAAGAAAAAGTCCATGTGGATTTTGCTTAAAAGATAAATTCTTAGAACATCATTGATTCAGCAATTCTACTGTAATGAATACCCAAGGTGTTTCTGATATAGGTATTTTGGTGATTAATCTTTGAGAAAACTGGACTGAGAGCATATTATATACCTTAAATATACTAATGAATATTTGCCTCATTTTGTGTTGATTTCAGTGATATAAACCCTGATCTCAATTATGACAATGATAATGATAGATGATAATAATGAGTCTTTCAACAAATGTTTATTGAGAACCTACTATTTTCCAGACATTGTTCTAGATATTGGGAATACAGCAGTGGAGAAAATGACAAGTCCTTGACCTCACCTCAAGGAGTTAACATCCTGGATGGGAGTGACAGAAAATAAACAAATTGATATATTATATGTCAGATCTGACAAGTGTTGATATTATATGTCAGATCTGACAAGTGTTGTGAAGCAAAATATAGCAGAGTAAATGAATGGAAATGGGGCATTGCTCTATGATGATGAAGTGGAGTAGGAAGGGAAATGATGTTTATTGAGTACACAGTATTTGTTAGGTGTTTGTTTGTTTGTTTATTTATTTATGTTAATCCTCAGAAACCAGAAAGTCAGGGTGTATTATCCTTACTTTATAGATGCCAACACTAAGATCCATGAAGGTTAAGTAATTTGCCCAAGGTCTCAGAGGTAGCGACTGTTCAAGTCAGAATCAAGCCCAGGTCTTGTTGACTCTACTCTACCATGCTGTTCTTCTTGATTTCTCCCTGAATATCTAATGAGTAAATATTTTTATTAGCACTTTTCAAGATACAAAGTGTGTTTTTATACATAGTATTGTTTAATATTCATAATAATTTTAATGAAGTAGTATTATCAGACCGATTTTAAAGAGGAGAAAACTGAGACTCATAGAGATTAAATGATTTCCCCAAATTAGAAAGTCATATCCACTAGTCTTTGACTCCAAAGCCTCTGCCCTTTCTATAAGCTAGAGGCCATACAGAAGTGATGTTACTTGGTTTTACGAAACATGACTTGTAGAGCTGAAAGACTAGAATTTGAATCCCAGTTCCACCACTTAAAAGCTATTTGACCTTGGGATTTTAAGTACTCTGTCTCAGTTTTCTCCTCTGTAAAATGGGGATAATGATAATATTTAACTTATTATGAGGATTAAATGAGCCAACAAATCTAAATCACTTAGAACAATGCCTGGCACACAGTCAGTGTTATATAAAAGTTAGCTGTTAACATAATGTTGGGGAGAAGAAAGTAACCTATAATTATAAGTCACAAGTGGTACCCTATATTTAAGTGTTAAGTGATGAGGGTTTGACAATAATTACAGCAGAAGTTCAGAGAAGAGGTATGATCTACACGTGCCCATGGACTTCTAGTTTCCCAGGAATATGACATCCCCCTAATGGATGTCTCCTTCCCCAGCTTTTCCTTTTAAATGTTTTGGTTAGTCTATTGTTTGCCCCAACTCTAATTCACCACCTCAGGCAACTGCGATGTTAAACAATTTCCTCTGATTATTCTTCACTAATGCTTTCAGGAAAAGACTGCACAGGGCAAGCTCTCAGTCAGATCAATAAAGCTTGTGAATGAGATCTTCCAGGGAACCACTAGATAGGTCAAACGCCCATTCTCTGGAAATGGGGCTTTGTAAGAGCTTCAACCCATTCTGCCTCGTCTATTGGCTTCTAGGTTGCTGGTTTTCTTTTTTTCCTTCCGTGATTATTAGGTGCTCTTGGCTTTGAAGGCTACTGCATAGCTGGGGTGGGGAGAGGAGAATACAGCAAGTTCAGGTTCAAATGCCACAAAACTTGTTCTTACTAAAATTCAACAATTTTTAAAAAAATAAATACTCCTTGTACTGCTAAAAACGTTTAGTTGGTTTTCAGAGTTCTGAAAAAGTTGATTCCAACAAATTTTTTCAATGTTCTCATTTGCTTTGATAGAGTATTTTTGAAGGGTTCTTACTCCACCATCAATAATATTTACTTAAATAATATAATTATTACAATAATGGTTTGAGAGTAAATAGCAGATTTTGGGTAAACCTGTGATTCAATTGGTGGGAGCAGACATGCCCAGGATTATGTGAGAGAACTACAGACTTTGAATATTCAGCACACCATGGACAGATCAGTGTGCTTTAGGGAGAGACTCGATGGTTTCTGTTTTGATTGTTTTTGTGAGTAGCTAAATAGATACGTCAAGAAAGCTTCTATTGTACACACTTATAAAGAACTAAAATGTTTTACTGTGGATCCACTTTCTAAGCACAAATCATTTCTGACTTTATTGAACCGTTCTTAAGTTTGAGATCAGTCTATCATATTCTAATAACGTTTCAAGGGGTCATAATACCTTGGGTTCTATATGTTTAAAGGAGGGAAACAGTTGAATGGCAGGCTCTGCAGTCAATTTGTAACAGAGACTGAGCCTGGGAAGGTCATGAACACTTTAAAAGCACCTGGGGAAATTCCCTGGTGGTCCAGTAGTTAGGACTCTGAGCTTCCACTGTGGTGGGCATGGGTTCAATCCCTGATCAGGGAACTAAGATCCTGCAAGATGTGTGGTGTGGCCAAAAAAAAAAGAAAACCACCTGGGAATGTTTTTGTTCTCAAGTCAGTCTCATCTAACATTCACTGTTGGAGAGTGTCTCCTTCCTTTTTCTTCTCGCACAGCGTTGACTATTTCTGGGTGAGCTGCAGGGTAAATTCAGTCTTCTACTTGTAACTCAGTATTTCCATTGTTGCTGTCATTTTATTGGAGTAAAAATCACATACTGAATCTCTTGTGTAGTTTTAATAGTGATCAGGTCACGGTCAGATGCTTTTTTCAGTTCGAAGGAACCTGTCTACATCTCAAATTGATTTGAAATCTATTATGGCGCACAATGTAAAATACATTATCAGATATTCTTAACTGCTATCCCACCTACCTTCTTGTCAGTTAAAGATATATTTCCCTTCCTTCATTTTTAAAAACAACTGTATTGGCATATATGTTCCATACAATAACATTTACCCATTTCAAGCATACAGTTCAGTGATCTTTATAAATTTTACTGAGTGGTGCAACTATCACCATAAATCAATTTTAGAACATTTTCATCTGCCTGATGAGATCCCTCATGTCCATTTACGTGTCCTCTTTCTCACACTCAGCCTAAAGCAATCATTGCTCTACTTTTTGTTTTTATAAATTTGCCCTTTTTGATACAATATGTGTCTTTTCATGTCTGACTTTTTTCACTTTGCACAATGTTTTTGAGGTTCCTTCCTGATATAGCAGATGCCAGCAGTTGGTTCTTTTATATTGCTGAAGAATATCCCACTGTATGGATTTCCCCATTTTGCCTATCCTTTCCCCGTTGATGGACATTTAAGACATGTCTAGTTTTTGGCTATTATGAATAGTATTACTATGAACATTCACGTTCAGGCCTTTGTGGGGATGCAATAATGTAGTTGAACAGACTATCCTCTCCCCAGTGAATTGCCTTGACACTTTTTCAGAAATCAGTTAACTATAAATATGAGTTTATTTCTGGACTCTTAATTTTGCTTTGTTGATCTACATATGTCTATCCTTATGTTAGTATCACACTCTCTTGATGACCAAAACTTTACAGAAAGTTTCGAAATTGGAAAGTAAAAGACCTCCAACTTTGTTCTTCTTTTTCAAAATTGTTTTGACTATGCTAGTTTTCCATTCCCATATAAATGTAAGGATCTGTTTACCAAATGCTACAAAAATGCCTGCCTGAATTTTCATAGGGTTACATCAAATCTATAGGTCAATGTAGGGAGAATTGCAATCAATAATGAGTCTTCTAAACCACAAATGTGGAGTTCTCCATTTATTTTCTCTCAGCAAAATTTTGTAACTTTCTCTATACAAGTATTGTACTTTTGTTAAATTCATTCCTAAACCTTTTTGTTTTTGATGCTGTTGTGAATGGATTGTAGTCTTAATTTTACTTTTAGATTGTTCATTGCTCATATATAGAGCTCAATAGATTTCATTTATTTTGATGCCTACCAGAAAAATTTATGTGATAGCAGAGTCCTGGCTGATTTAAAGTGATGCTATAAATTCTTAAGCTGATTATAAACCTCTCATAGATAAAATCATATCTTACTCATCAGGGTGTACCTGAAGCCCTTAGAATAGGTCTTGCACACAATGGGAGTTTATCATATTACTATTGAATCAACACATGCACCTTGGAACACTTATTTTTTTCAGTTTAAAACAACTTGGTTACAGATTACATTAGTCAGTTGTGTTGATGGAATCCTTACCTATAAAAGTAATGTGAGTTGAAAACTTACCGTAGGCTCTTATCAAGTTAGGAATTAAGGGTGTTATTACTGGTGAGAAATGAGGTTTTACAAAATTACATTATGTATTCGCATTGGGGGTTTTGTGACAAATGTCTTTGTTTTAATAGAATCTACACTGTCGTTGGGTTGTTGTTGTTGTTGTTTTTACTTGAGAGATGGGAATTGTTGGGATACACTTGCTCATTTAAAGTGTTTTAGGAAATCTCTTTTAGGTTTCAAACTTAGAAATATTGTCAAAAGATAATTTGATGATTTGATGTGTCAGTTGGTCAGTACATCTAGATAGTAGTTCCTGAGTTTCTGTGACTGTCTTTATCTTTACTTACTTCTACCTCCATAATATTGAGTTTGGGGGGGGGGGGATGTATTTCTTAAATTGCAAGGCAGAGTAAACCTTGGACTGTCATACTGAATGGCCTTGTTCAAATATTTACCTCTGTACATAAGAAAGCCTTTCCTCATAAAGTGAAGGCTTAATAACATTTGTAGGATGCATAAGGAAACTTTTTCTATGGACTGAATAGTAGATATTATGGTAGGATCATCACTTGCAGACTACCAAGCATATATGATAGGGCCATGTAAGAATGCTAGTGCCAGTTTCCATCTGTAGTATTCATGTCTTGACTGATTGTACTGGATGTTTTTATTTTTTAATAAGGTATTATATTATTACTATTTTCATTAGAACAAACTGGGATGGGTTTGTGCATCCATTTTGTACTTTCAGCTTCTATCAAGGTCTTATGCAATACTTGTTCAGTGCCAGAGTTCTCACTAATATGTATTAGAGTTAAATCTGAAAGATAACCAGCAATAACCTGACCCTTTTTGGATGCAATGTATCCAACACCTCCCATTCAAAGACAGCAGGCAGGGCCCTTGTTGATAAAACAGATTGCACTAGGCCATGAAGTGAGAACAGCTAAATCTTTTGGTGTCAGGTAGGGGTGGGAGGTAACCTCTTGAGGTACAAGCCGATTGTGCTATGGTCCATACCATAGCTTGTGAAATTCATAAAGTTATTATCAGTCACTGGGATCAAAAGGGAACGGGGATTTTAGATTAAGTGGATATGAAAAATACTGTATGGAGAAAAAGAGGCTGAGCAGTCCTGCTCTATAGGGTATATAGAGAGATCTAATTGCCCTTCCTACAGTGGTACTGCCATTTATTGTTAAGTTATAAATCTAAAGCTATTTATACATTTTGGCATTTGGTCACACTTTTTAATGTTTAATAGCTTTCAAAGATAAAAAGTGCATTAAAAATGACAAATTAAGTAGTGAATTTCTGATTCTTAAGCGTAACTCATACAGGATGTTTGTGGACACTTACCACCAACAAGGTTTATGGAGGCACATGCAGAGCAACATAACTGACCACATGAAATCCTGAAGGCAGAAAACTGAACCATCTACTTCAAATATTAATAGTTCCTTTAAGAACATTATGCCTGAAGACCACAATTTGACATGTGAGTCTGCGGAATGTGCCTTTATATATCACTCTGGGAGGCATGGCATTTAATTTGTATCTAATGACTACTCTTCTAAATTAGTTCTGCCCCTTTTCAATTCAATTTTATTGTACACCTATGACACAATTCTGTTTATATGTCAGTTCTACCAGTAGAAGTTTGCGATCAGTTAAATAATGTCAGTTTTATATCCTGTCATCAGATACTTCAGATAAAAAATTATTTGTTTGTTTGATATTTTTATGTAATTTATAGAAGTTAAAGCAAAACTTTGGAAGTTTATTCTGTCAAAGATGAAACAATCGACATTATTCTGAATATTACCATAATTTCAGTTAAACAGTTCAACATTGTTGGTAAAATCATTTGTTTTTCATGTAATATGCATATGAATTTTGGTGCAGCACAAGGTTGTGGCAAAAACAATGTTCTCATTAAGTTAAAATTTGACTACCGGATTTCTTGTAGTGCAACATTCTGCATAATAGAAGCTAAAATTCTACAAATTTGTGTAATTGTTACACAGATTTACAAATATCTTAATATAAAAATAGGGAACTACAAATTTTTTGTGATGTAGCTAAATTCAAATTTTAAATAAATACTGTAACATGGTGTTATCTATTTTTTCTTTTTGCTGTCCATTATCAAATGGATTTTAAGAACGTTTAAAGCTTTGAGTGATTTCTTTGTAAATCAACTTAAGTTTAATGATATAGAAATTTTATCTAAACAAGCTCTAAATTTTTATTGCATTTTTGTCAAAATAAGTGGAAAATTTTAATCCATGTAGTTAATGAACATAGTTCCCAAAATGTCAGCATTTAAAACTTTTAGCAAATTTCAATCATTGCAAAACTTTATGACATAGAACTTTTTCCAATGACAAAACTGAACTTATGGTTTCAAATGGAGTATAAGATTTAAATTTGAAATTCTATAATTTCATATTGAAGTATCTCGACTTGTAAGGAAACTCTTTTGATGAAGCTTCTATTTTTAATTAGATAAATTTATATTCTATGCTAGAACGAAATGAAACTGAGCAGGACTATGATTTTGCAGCATCCAAGTCTGGCAAAGCAGTAAAGAGAATCATAAAAAGAGGTGATTTATTTGACGAGATTTGTCTTGTAAAAATATTTGTTAAAGAAAACACTTCGAATGGAAGCAAAAAAAGCTGTACTTGTGGAAATAGTTGGGTTGAAATTGACACATTTCAGTTCAAAATTATTATTGATAATATCCTTTTTTAGCAGAAATTGCTTGGAGTTTACCAAGCATCTCAGCACCCATACAGATATAATATTTTAAAATATTATAAGGAGTATCAATTGAAGATGTCAATAATTACAAAATGTTGAAGAAAATTGCAGGCAGTTTTATGAAAACCATGGAAAGAGAATAAGATTATATAGAAAAATCAATTCTTCAGAAAAGTACTAGGATACAGTATTAGAGAAAAATATTATTTAAAAAACGGGTTAAAATGAGAATAATTTTTTGCTTTTGTTATTTGTTAATGTTCAGATTCTCAATATGGGTTTTTAAAATTTTGTTTAATGTGCTACATATGTGTTATTTTTAGTTTTTAGAAAAATTTTATTTTCAAAAATGGTATTTGGATAGTACTATTTAAAGTATTAAACAATCCAGTGATATATTACAAATAATATGTTGGTCAATAACATTTCAAAAAATTATGTAATTTACAATAAATTATTTTTAGTGGCCTATTTTTCTTTGAGAAATTCTAGCTGGGATAATTTGTTATATGGTCACCCTGTGTGTAAGGGATATTACATCAAGAACTACATCTTGAGATTCATCCTGGACCACCTACACTCAGAACCCAAGTGGCTTCTACCAGTTCCATGCCTAACCTGGGGCATTTTGCTTATTTCCCATTCTTTCCTCCCCTATATCCACCCTTGAATTCTGGGTCTCAGTAGTTCTAAATACTGCTATATATATCTCTTGACTCAATGTCTAGGCAGAAATAGTCATATGATTCCTTTGTTTTGATCTTAGAAATCTTTCTTGACAATTCCTCTCTTGCAAGTCCCATTTAAGAATGTTTAAGAATCCTTTCTGCCTGTGCCTCAGTTCCAGACCTTTTGAGTTCTGTATTGGGCAGTGTTTATTGTCAACCTTTAGTTTTCATCATTTTCACTTTTTAAATTTGTTTGTTTTATTTTTCCCTCCAAGAGAATGTATTCAATATTTCAGAGACTCCTCCCTTAGTGACAAGGTTTACAAGGTTTAATTCACTTATATTTTATTCTGAATTATCTAAAACAGATAACCAGATATTCAGATCAATGCCTACTAACAGGACTACTTATTTACATTTTAATTTATTAACTATTTTAAATCTTTTTTTTTTTTTAATTTATTTATTTATTCATTTATTTCATTTTTGGTTGCATTGGGTCTTTGCTGCTGCACGCAGGCATTCTCTAGTTGCAGTGAGTGGGGGCTACTCTTTGTTGTGGGGCGCAGGCTTCTCATTGCGGTGGCTTCTCTTGTTGCGGAGCACGGGCTCTAGGCGCGCAGGCTTCAGTAGTTGCGGCACACGGGCTTCAGTAGTTGTGGCTCACGGGCTCTAGAGCGCAGGCTCAGTAGTTGTGGCGCACGGGCTTAGTTGCTCCGCGGCATGTGGGATCTTCCCGGACCAGGGCTCGAACCCGTGTCCCCTGCATTGGCAGGCGGATTCTTAACCACTGCGCCACCAGGGAAGCCCAACTATTTTAAATCTTGAAACTGCTATCTCTTATATTTCTGACCATCCTAATTTTAGGACAAACTCTTTATATAGGCAACTATTTGTTGAATTCAGCAAGACCATAATTGTATCAAGAAAGTTAATTAATTTGAGTTTTGTCATCCTTCTGGAATACCAGGGAGGTTTCAATCTATTAGAATATTCCACTAAAAATAATACCATCAGCAATTATGATAAGGTTCACCCATGGAAACTAATTTCTGATTATCCCACAACTAATAATCTTATCTATAAAAATTTTAACATCCAGGTTGATAATATACAGCTACTAGTTATGTGGGAAAAAAAACAACCAAAACTACTTATAATGGTAAAAATTTTTTTCCTAGTGTTATTTTAATCCTTATAAATATGACATGAATACCCCCTATAAGGGATAAAAGCTTTTCTGTAATCTGCAGAGTATAAAATATTCCTGCTGGCACCACATCACAGGAAATAACTAATAACATGTTTTTACTCAACAAATCAATCAAGGAAAAATTTTTTTGCACTACTTGGGTTAATTATACTTTTTCTATTGTAACCTGAGATACCCAAGATGTATACTGACAAAACTTACCAAAATTTCAGGCTGTGTGCATGTGACTTGGTATATTTATGTGGTGGTAATATCAACTCACATTGGGAACCTTGAAGAGAGGTAGGAGGATGCCATCTGGGAAGGGTTTATATGTGATATTTCTATATTGGTAGTATCTAAGATAAATTATTCTCTCATGTAGCTATTGACATGCAAATCTACCAGGAGAGGGTGGAGATACTGGTTTCTGTTGCTTTGAGCACAGGTTTTTCTCTTGGCTTTAGGTCCTTAAATGCTGAATTTGAAACCAGTTTTACAATTGCAATAATGGCAAATGACACTGTATAGACTGTGTATGCTGTACAAACTCAACAAAAAAGCTTTAGACTTGCTTGTCTAGAGGTGCTAGACCACAGAATCACTTTAGGTATTTTACTCACTAAAAAGGTAACATTTGTGTGCTGGTTAATAACACTATTGCATTTGGATCCTTAAGTAAAATTCAATAATAAGCCAGTTGGATGTCCAAGATGGGAAAAACCAACCCATTGGATATTGCCCTTGTTTTGGGCTGGTCCAAATAGAAACTTGTGTAAGAGTTGCTTTATAAACATTTGCTATGTCATTTCTACTTGTTGCCACTGTCAAGTGTGTTGTTAATAGGGCCTTAAATTCTTTCGAGCAGCCATCATCCTGTAGGTTCATATATAAGATAATTCTACAGCAAAAAAACTTGAATAACCTGAGTAAATATAATGGAATTTTGTGAGAATGACACTCAAAACCAATATGGTGGTGTAGACTCTAAAATCTGAGGATTTACTTATCCTCTTTGTGCTCATCTTGCTGCATCAGGCTGAAGGAGCACAAGAAGAGGGACTGGAAAAAGATTTCTTTTTAACTTACAACAGCACTTTTCCAGGATATGTGAAAGCTGAATGATGGACTTCATCACAGTTGACTCCAATTAACTAAAGCTGATAAATGACCATGAACTTTGCAGGTCTTCAGTACACCAGACCCCAGTTAGATCTAAATGAAGACTTTCTTGATGAATGAGCAATGGGATTTTTTCCTCCTCTGACTGAAGATTTAATTTTATTTAAAAAATATTAACATGTCAAAATTCTTTTGTATGTGTATGTGTGTGCATATATATGTGTGTGGACAGGTCTATGAGTTTTAACCCTTGTATAGATTTGTGCCATCACCACCATAACCAGGACACAAAACAATTCCGTCACACCCCAAATTCTCCTGCTGCCCTTTTGTAGTCAAATACTCTCTCACCTCAACCCTCGCTGGCCATTGATTTTTTCTCTGTTTCACAATTTTGCTTTTTATAGGATATTATATATATGGAATCATAGGCTATGGAGCCTTTGAAGCTGGCTTCTTTCACTCAGCACAATGCTTTGAGATCCATGTTGTTGCACTTGTCATAATTTGTTTCTTTAATTGATGAACTGTGGTCCATTGTGTGAGTATAACACAGTTTGTTACCCATTCACCTATTGAGGGATATTTGTTTTTTTCTCTCCAGTTTTTGGAGATTATAAATAAAGCCACTATAAGTATTTTTGTACAGATTTTTTGTGTGAAATAAGTTTTCATTTCCCTAGAATAAATACCTACGAGTGGGATTGTCGGGTCATATGATAGACATAGGTTTAATTATTTAAGAAACTACCAAACTGTTTTCCAAAATATCTGTACTATTTTGCATTCCCATCAACAATATTTTGAGTTCTGGTTTCTCTGTGTACTCACCAGCAGTTGGTACTGTTAATTTTTTGAGTTTTAGCCACTCTAATATGTTTGCAGAGATAACTCATTATGGTTTGAATTTGCATTTCCCTAAAGACTAGTGAGCATGTTATTATGTGCTTATTTGCCATCTGTATATTTTCTTTGGTAGAGTGTTAGTTCAAATACTTTGCCTAATGTTAAAAAACTGGATTGTGATTAATGAGTTTTGAGAGTTTTAGAAAAATATAAATTCTGGATACAAGTCCTTTGGGAAAATTGGAATTTGTTTTAAGAAACTATGTACAGACAATATGTATTTATTTGATTTTATCCAGAGGGCAAATTTTCAATGCTTAACTAGAATAAACACCATGAACGTCTTCCTTCTTTTTAGCAATTAACCCCCTGACTTTTTCCCTCATCAACTACTCTGTGAATTATGTTACTGACCTATGTTCCATTGCCTGGCAAGTCAGTACATTTGGATTTAACGACAATAACAACAATCTAGTGGTCTTTTAAAATCTTTTGACAGTATTAATTCATAATCTGTTATCTCCCAACCAGGCTGCCTTGGACATGTTACTTAACGTTACAAGGTCTCATTTACCTCACTGTAAAATAAAGATGTGTCTTAGAATTTTGGTGAAGATTAAATAATGTAATGTGTATAAAATGTTCAATTAGAGCCTGGCACACGCTGAAAGTTCAATACATATGTCTTTCTGTTCTTTCAATAGTATTAGTTTTGGCTGCTTTCATATACTTTAAGCATATAATTTAATATTGCAAGGTAATGAATGCCTAGGGAACAAGGTTTAGACAATCTGGCAGAAAAATAAGAATCTCAACAAAGGGGATTTTCCTGATTTCTAGTATTCTCTGCCAGATATTGTGGTTCTGTGATTAGCTGTTTAGGAAGTAGGAAAATTGTCCTGTCGACCTTATTATGGACAATTGCATAATTTTCTTCCTTAGTAAACGCAATTAGAGCTACATCCATGTATGGGAGGAGGCCAAAAAAAAAATGATTAGAGCTCATAAAGGCGTTAGCAGTCCAATAATTATATAATGAAGAGCAAGCAAGTGCTTCCACAATCATGGAAGAAATGTAAGGTGCTTAGTTAAATAGTTATTTGGTGTTAATCAAAGACTATTTTTCTGACAGTAAATTGTTAGTTGTGATTTTATTTACCCAGAGTAACCAGATTCTCTTAGATTTTCCTAATGTAAATGTAACGATTTTAAGGAACGATTATAGAAGTTATTTTAAAAGTTATTTTAAAAAGTATCCAAGCATATCATTTAACTTTGGAAGATAATTAAACAGGGATAAATTGTAGAAAAATAGACAATCCATGCTGAAGAAAAAGCACCTAGTAGACCAATTCCAAGATTCACTCTTAGTAAGGCCATTTGAGAGAGGGAGAGGGAGAGAGAGGGAGAGAGAATGAGAGGGAGAGAGTTAATCATTGTTAGGCTACATCAGTGGTTTGCTGCACATTGGACTCACCTAGGGAAGGATCTTTAAAAGATATTGGGTATTGATGCTTGGTTTCCAACACCAGACATTCTAATTTAATTGGTATGGGGTTTGATCTGAATGTTGGGAATTTAAAAACTGTATCAGGTGATTCTAATGTGCAACAAAATTTGAGAACCACTGGATTAGGTATAAATGAAAAAAGAAATCTGGTTAAAGGTCATTCTTGACTGACAGCTGTGTGGGAAGGAAATAGTGTCCTATAACATGACTTTAAATTAAACTGCATCAGAAATTTGCTTAAGCATTCTGCCAGAACTGTTAATTTCTTCCCCAAAGGAAGAAAAGATTGGCTTACATACCAGGTTTGAGACAGTAGGAATCAAAAAACTTGATTCTTGACATATCTTTGGTTCTCAATGCCTCACTCACTAGCTGTATTATATTGGGAACTTGTTAACTTTGCTATCTTTCAGCTTCCTTATCAGTAAATAATGGTACAGGACTAGATACATCTTATAATGTTTTCTAGCTCTAAATTTCTGTAATTTTATAAAGTAACAAAAATAATGACTACTATTATATGGATAGGATAAAAAATGGGAAAAACATAAAATAGTAAATTTTATTAAACTTATACCTTTAATATATGTAACCTGAATAAGCTGAGCCATCTTGGTGCTGGCAGCAGCATGGAGTTGTGTTTAAAACACACCCACACATACATGCATGCAGTCACATACGCGCGCACACACACACATACATACAGACACACACTGAGAGAAGACTCCAACTCCAGAACTCTTGAAGATTGAGAGAAGTCAAATGATGGAGTGGTCTTTCTTAATACACATAAAAATGTCCTAAAAATACTCTTTAGCCATTTTACCTCCATATCACAAAATAGCTATTTCCACTAATGGAAATAAGCTATTCCCATTTTCTTTTCTAGGTCTTTACCCCAAACACCAACCTGCTCTGTAGAACTCCTCTTCAGCCATCAGGACTTTTTTTCTTTCAGGATTGGCTCAGTAAGTCTGTCTGTCAAAATTTCTTGTACTAAATCTGGGTTCCAGAGAACTTGGAACTGTTTGTAAGGAAGAGGGGCCAACAGCCCATCTGAATATCATTCTCTTCTTGTCCAGGAGGATATGTTTATTGCAGAGAAGGAATCGAAAGTGTTCATTGACTACTCCTGGCTGCAGTGGGTCACCAGGTAGTCCTCCGTTCCACAGTCAAGACAGACATATCTGTTTCTACCCTTCCAAAGTTCTGGGCAGTCCTGTTCTGTTACACATGTTAAACCACAATTTGAAGCATCCTAAAGAGCCAGAAAATTAGTGCCTAGCTGATGGATTAATCCTGTTTGTAAATCTTGCTACATACTAGAAGCAGATTAGGAGAAACAGGTCCTAATAGGACAAAAGTCTGGGCTGGCTTCAAGACGGTCCTCTAAATGGGGCCAAAGGAATCACTTATTTCTATTCACCTGAATTGTGACAGTTGAGAATCTGATATCAAGAGATTGAATCACATCTGTTACTTTGGATTTCCAGGGACACCTTGACAAGTTTATTATAAAATCAAAATTTGATTGTGTTTCCTGAGGATTGCCATGGTGGCCTTTCTCTTTCTCCTATTTCTAATTGGCTTTATTAACCATGATAATTCAAGTCTATGGTAAATCTGCACTGTCCATTCCTTTGACACTGATCTAACTCAGCTGCTTTTGGTTATCCAAATTGTGCTGCACCACAGTTGTGCTTGCTGCTTCATTATCTGACCTCCTTACTAGAAAGAAGTACAATTTGTCTCTGAGAAGATTATCATTGATATAGCATATAAGCAAAAGAGTGTTAATTTTTAACATCTCTAGCTGGATTTTTGAATCCACACTAAAACCATAGTCCCCCAAAGTTAGACTTTGTAGAGTTTTCTAAATTCTTTAAACTTCCATTAATATATTAAGATATAGGTCTGGTGAGCTTGAATGTCAAGGGTTCTATAAACCAGGAGCAAAGACAATTTTCTGCTATGCAGGAAAGGAGGATAGGCTTCCCTTTATAAACTTGGTGGAATGAAGGGAGGGAAGATGAGTGAGAGATAAGCTGAGAAGTTAGATTTGGAGGGTGGTGGAGTGTGGCTAATGAGTATCTGGGAGAAGCTTCAGAGGAGACTTGGAGCTATGTCCAACGCACAGTCGGGAGCTAGTGAAGCCTTGGTGGGGAGATGGGTAGTTAGTTGAGCCTAAGTCAGGGCTCCTATCTCCCATAGCCTATATGTGGAGGCTGGGATCTTTAATCTCTGTTTCCTGGTGGATGATGGAGGAAGAAGTAGAATGTGAAGTGTTGAAAGAATTTGTGGGCCTAGTGAAGTCAGGAATGAATGTAAGGGTATGATAATTTTATGAACAGAGGTAGATGGCTGGGTCCATAAACTTTGGTCTGGAACAGACAGATTAGCTGCACTTCAGGAAAGCAGGGCTTGGCCAGCAACCCTGCAGCAGAGAGCAGTGGTGGACCAGAGGATGGATTAGACTTGTTTCAACATCTTGAGGACCCCTCCTGTGCCACCATGAAGTCAAGTAAGCCCTACCACAAAGCCAGATGCCATGCTGGTAGAAGCAGGGAAAAAAGAGAATTTCTGAAAGACAAAGTGTTTACCTAAGAGATGAATTATTCCAAATAATTTAAAATCTACAAGAGCATAAAATAGTATATACTGACATGATGTTCCCCACAACGCATACTCTGCCAACTTCTCCGCTATTCAATGGGAGCTTATAAAAGAGTGATATCAGTTGTGGAAAATAACAGAGCTATATTTCCTTTTCATGTTTAAGTAGTATTTTCATCCGTCCTACACATGAATTCTAACAATTCTCCACCTTGGAGTATACTCTTTCTGGGCAGCTAGACAATTGATAAAAAACAGGTGTCTCTGTGTCTGTGGGTCCACACATAATTCCTAATTTTAGATCTTTCAACTTTTACTCAGACTCAGGAATTTTTCAGTGATAAAGGTTTGTCATCTTTGTAGTGTTTTGGTGGCATGGGTCAATTGTTCATCCACATTTATTCACTCAACAAATATTTACTGAATGCCAACAAGGTATCAAAAAATACCCCTGCTCTCAGGGATCTTATACATTACAGGTGAGAGACAGGCAATAAATAAGAAAGAAAAGTAAATGTATTCCAGAGTCCAAGATTAGAATGTATGTTAGACCTGTGTTTCTGAGTCTGGCATGGTTATTCCTGGAAGCGAGCAGTCTTTCCCCAAGGTTCTAGGTGTGCCCTGGCAGCAACTTGGCCTCCAGGGGACCCATTCTTTGCCAGAGGAATAGAGTGAGGGCTCTGAACCACTCCAATTTTCTCTGTCACTGTCCTCTTTTTCAGAAAGGATTCTAAATAAGAAATTGGATGTCTGTGCAGATGGACTCCCCAGCCTGGAACGTCACATGGGGATTTCTTTGACTTCCTCAATTTAGTGAACTCACATAATACATTGTAATCACATAAATCAGCAATTCTGTAGCTCAGCTTGCCAGCATGGCAAAGGCCCAGGCTGAGGATTTGCTCAAGCAGCAAGTGATCTTTTCTGCTTGGAAGGCAAGAAGGGCAAAGACAGGCATGTTATTAGTTATTTTAATATTTTGTCCCTGTCACATATTAATATATTTACTTTTATCATTTTAAAATTGATCTTTTTAATCTCAGTCGAGTCAGTCATTTTCTCCTATCCTCATATATTTATATATCTGTTTGTGTTTATATGCATATATATGAGATATATGCACATATTCAGTTAATTTCCTCAATAAATTTGGAATGAGGTAAAGTATATAAATTTGGAACGAGGTCAAGTATATACCTCAGTAAGAAAACAGAATTAAAAACCTAATAATTTCAACTAGATAAGAGATGTGCTAATTCTGATAAAGGTAAATCCATCCAACACAAAGATTTCTCCCTTTGCCTATAACTGTATTATTTTTCTTTAGAGCCTCTTTTTTCCCACAGAGTAATGTAGACACTTCCTCCTGTATCTCCCTGAATGTTCTAATGCTATAAATTGTTAGAATTCTTTAAAGGGGAACATGTATAATTTTGCTTATAAATAGGACCCTGTACTTTAAAGTATTAGAAAACCCCACCTTAGTATATAAAATATACAGAAATCTTTCATCAGAGTTGGATTTATTGTAATTTCACATGGCTTTATTTTTAATCAGCTTAGTGAGGCATCACATCACTTCTGAAGGCTAATGACCTAAATTAGCCATTAGGAGAGTTGATTTTTCATGATAAAATATTTCAAGAATATAGAATAGTATGTCAAATAATATGAAGAATATACATGTATCTACTGCCCACCTTTGTGAAGTCTTAACCACTCACCACATTCCTATCAGATTAAAAAACAACCCTATAAATGTACGTTAATATTCATGTTCCTCCTCAAATCAATTCCCCTTTTCTGAATCCTTTCCAAAAGTTATTCACTATCTCAAAGTTGTTTTTATTATTCCCCTTCATGTTTTTTTACTTTTATTACATACGTATGTAAATATAAATAGCACAAATATTGTTTAACAAATTAAAAATTTATATAAATGTTATACTATAGAAATCTTTTACAAGCTACTCTTTCTTTACTTGTTATATTTTTGATATATATCCATATTAATAAATATAGTGTTTTTCTATTTATGAAAACTACTATGCATTATTCCAATGAATGGATAGCTATACCACAATTTACTAATATATTGCTTTGTTGATGGACATTTAAAATATGCCCCTTTTTTTTCATTTAAAACCAGTGATACATAAAATAAGCTACAAGGATATATTGTACAACAGGGGGAATATGGCCAATATTTTATAATAACTATGAACGGAGTATAACTTTAAAAAATTGTCACTCACTATATTGTACATCTGTAACTTATATAATATTATACAACTCTACTTCAATAAGCAAGAAAATATTAATAAAATAAATAAGTAAAACCAGTGATACAAAGAACATTCTTGTACATGTCTCTACTACGTACATATTCTCAAATGTTCTCAAGTGCAGGCCATTGCTCCATCAGGATGACCTTCTTGACCCAATTCGCCCCTGGATTCCTGCATCTACTCTATTTCCTGATCCCTTCTTGCTATGGGTGGTAACAACTCTGCCACTACTAGCCCTGGGTTACTTTTTATTCCTCAGGGGTTCCCTTATTTCCATAACTCTATGAGCATCCCCTTTGCCAAAAGGATAGTGACAGATCCAAGGTATTTTTTCTGGGAAGGTTTGCTTTTGTTTGTGTCATGCATCCAGCCTAGACCACTTCAGGGTTAATTTCTTAAATCAGGGACTCTCAGGTCATGTGGTAGTGTACATTCAAATTCTAATGTATCGTTTTCTCCAGATATATGCCCAGGAGTGGGACTGCAGGATCATATGGTAACTCTAGTCTTAGTTTCTTAAGGAACCTCCACACTGTTTTCCATAGTGGCTGTACCAATTTACGTTCCCACCAACAGTGTAGCAGGGCTCCCTTTTCTCCATACCCTCTCTAATATTTATTATTTGTAGACTTTTTTGATGATGGCCATTCTGATTGGAGTGAGGTGATATCTCATTGTAGTTTTGATTTGCATTTCTCTAATAATTAGCAGTGTTGAGCATTTTTTCCCATGCCTTTTGGCCATCTCTATGTCTTCTTTGGAGAAATGTCTATATCTGGAGAAAACTATAATTTGAAAAGATACATGCACCTCAGTGTTTACATCAGCACTATTTACAATAGCCAAGACGTGGAAGCAACCTAAATGTCCATCGACAGATGAATGCATAAAGAAGATGTGGTATGTGTGTGTGTGTGTGTGTATATATATATATATATATATACATATATATATATATGTATATATATATATATATATATATATATATATATATATATATATATGATGTCCTAACCACTGGACTGCCAGGGAATTCCCTTAGCTTTCTTTTCTATGCATCAGATTCCCCCCAACCTAGTTGGAATGAGACTATATATACAATTTTATATCTTGATCTTTTTACTTAATTGTACATCGTAAGTATTTATTCATAGTATGGCAAATACAGTTTCTACTTTACTTGAGGCAGTTTAAGGAATAATTTCAAGATAAAACATTTACAGAGGAAGAGTCCATCTAATTGAAGCAGATTCTCTCTGGCACCATCATATTATAACACTTGGACTGTGAATTTAACATTTCTCTCAGTTGAGGTGAAATGGGTAACTTGCAGGTATTATTATTATTTTTTATGACAAAAGAAAACATTCTTACTAATACAGAAAACAAGGGGCATGTGTTAACGTACATAGACAGCATTTTTCATGCAATTAGACTTAATGTAGAAGTTTATTAAACCTGGTAATATAGCTGGGGTGACCATATACTTTATCTGCTGAACCAAAGAGCTTTTGTGAGCATATGGATGTATGGGTGTTCTATTAATAATTACTGGAACAGTAGGACAGCAGAAGAAAACTGGAACTGTCCTAAGAAAAGCAAAATGTGTGCTCACTCCTAGTTATATGGCTGACATGAATTTTCCCTTTCAGAGCTCAATCCTTGATCTCTTTTACACAGTAATGCATTCCTTCCACATGTGACACCATTTTACATACATAATACATGGAAATGTGGCAACATTAACCTGATATTGTTGCAAAAATGAAGATTTGTCAGAAGAACTGACTTTTGCAGTGAGTAGTAAAGAATTCAAGCACAATTACTCTTCCATTTAAGTATATTTAGGATGATTTGAAGCAGAGTTGACTCTATGGTGTTTTTTAAATTTTCTATTCTTTGAAAATATAATTCATCTTAGCTACATTTTGATAGATACTGTTAGATGCTCTCAACATTTTTCTCTTCTTACATAGTAATGGACTCTTAATCTTTAGGTGAGTATAGGGCTACCAGAAATAAAGACTTCATTTCTCGGAAAAAAACCCAAAAAACAAAAAAAACCCTTTTAAAATCGAGTAAAAAAAAAACCACCTAGGAATAAATCTGACCAAGGAGTTAAAAGACTTATATGCTGAGAACTATAAAACACTGATAAAGGAAGTTGAAGATGATTTAAAGAAAGGGAAAGATATCCCATGCTCTTGGATTGGAAGAATCCATATTGCTGAAATGGCCATACTAACCAAAGCAATCTACAGGTTTAATGTAATCCCTATCAAATTACCCATGACATTTTTCACAGAACTAGAACAAATAATCCTAAAATTTGTATGGAACTATACAAAAGACCTAGAATTGCCAAAGCAATTCTGAAGAAAAAGAACAAAGCAGGAGGCATAACCCTCCCAGACTTCAGACAATACTACAAAGCTACAGTTATCAAAACAGTGTGGTATTGGCACAAAAACAGATATATGGATCAATGGAACAGAATAGAGAGCCCCAGAAATAAACCCACACATCTACAGTTAATTAATCTTCCACAAAGGAGGCAAGAATATACAGTGGAGAAAAGACAGTCTCTTCAGCAACTGGTATTGGGAAAGCTGGACAGCCACATGTAAATTAATGAATTTAGAATACTCCCTCATGTCATACACAAAAATAAACTCAAAATGGCTCAAAGACTTAAATAGAAGATGACACCATAAAACTCCTAGAAGAGAACATAGCCAAAGCATTCTCTGACATAAATCGTAGTGATGCTTTCTTAGGTCAGTCTCCTAAGACAAAAGAAATAAAAGCAAAAATAAACAAATGAGACCTAATCAAATCTGTAAGCTTTTGCACAGCAAAGAAAACCATAAACAAATGAAAAGACAACCTACAGAATGGTAGAAAATATTTCCAAATGATGGGATCAACAACGGCTTAATTTCCAAAATATAAAAACAGCCCAAACAGCTTAATATATATATAAAAAAACCCAATTGGAAAATGGGCAGAAGACCTAAATAGACATTTCTCCAAAGAAGATATACAGATTGCCAACAAACACATGAAAGGGTGCTCAACATCACTAATCATTAGAGAAATGCAAATCAAAACTACAGTGAGGTATCACCTCACACCAATCAGAATGGCCATCATCAAAAAAATCTACAAATAATAAATGCTGGAGAGGGTGTGCAGAAAAGGGAACGCTCTTGCACTGTTGGTGGTAATGTAAATTGATACAGCCACTATGGAGAAGAGTATGGAGGTTTCTTTAAAAATAGAGTTGCCAAGACAATATTGTAAAGCAACTATACTTCAATTAAAAAAAAAAAATGGAGTTGCCATATGATCCAGCAATCCAGGGCATATATCTGAAGAAAACTCTAATTTGAAGAGATACTTGCACTCCAATGTTTGTTGTAGCACTATTTACAGTAGCCAAGACATGGATGCAACCTAAATGTCCTTCGACAGATGAATGCATAAAGAAGATGTGGTATGTATGTGTATGTATAAATATATATATATATATGTATACACACACAATGGAATATTACTCAGCCATAAAAAAAGAATGAAATAATGCCACTTGCAGTAACATGGATGGACCTAGAGATGATCATACTAAATGAAGTAAGTCAGACAGAGAAAGACAAACATCATATGATATCACTTATACATGGAATCTAAAAAAATGATACAAATGAACTTATTTATAAAACAGAAACAGACTTAGAAAACAAATTTATGGTTACCACAGGGGAAAGGGGGAAGGGATAAATTAGGAGTTTGGGATTAACAGATATACACTACCATCTATAAAATAGATAAACAACAGGACCTACAGCATAGCACAGGGGACTATATTCAATATCTTGTAATAACCTATAATAGAAAAGAATTTGAAAAATAATATATATGTATAACTGAGTAACTTTGCTGTACACCTGAAACTAACACATTGTAAATCAACTATACTTCAATTAAAAAAAGACTTCATTTCTCTGCTTCCTTTGCACCTAGTGATGTGAAAAAAATCCGTTCAATTGGATATAACTGGAATCCATATCGTCCACTTTCATGGAAAGCATGAGGGTCTTTCCTCCTAGCCCTTCTTTCTGTGAGAAAGTCCAGACATGATGGCTTGAGTTGGAGTAGCCTTCTTGGGCTATGAAGTGCTGCCATATATTGTGGATGACAGCATAGCAAGACAGAAGGACCCAGGTCCCTAAGCTGTATCAGTCCTGGACTCCCCATGTATTCAGAGAGAGAAATTAGCTTGCCTTTTGTTTAAGTCATTCTTATTTTTTATTGTATGTCACTTATAGGTAAACTTAATTATTACTAATACAGAAATTGGTAAAAAAAAAAAAAACCCAGGTCTTACATATGAAAAATCTAAAATGAGACATTGGTTTAATCTGCTTGAGAATGGCAGGGACTGAGATATTAAAGCTTAGAAATCTGGTGATCTTTATTAATTACATCATGGCAAAATATTTAATTAAATTTCACCAATAATTTTATGGAAGGTAATCTTTGGGCTGACTGAAGCTATAGCATTGAGAAAAGTGGTAAGATAAATTCAAAATTCTGGTATATATTGGTTGTTTCTTGTTGCCTAGTGCTAAAAAGGTGATAAACTCAGGCTAGAGTGAGCTAGCCTTCAAGTACAGTTGAAACACAACTCTTCCAAGAGAGGCTGTGTTTCCAAGCCCTATTCAAGTACCTTTAAATAGGAGTTCTGTGCCAGAAAATGAGATCCAGTATTGCAGCAGGGATCAGATTTAGATATTGTCTTCCCACTTGAGCCTATTATTTCCATTGGCTTTAAGGGATCTGCCTTTAAGGGAGTGAGAGGGAAATATTTATTGTATGAAGCCAGTGAATATAAGATCAGAATTCCAGACTTAAAATACATTTTGAGATGAGATTTTTGGCATGGGTTATATGCATAGGAAATTGATGTGAAGCAAATAGATATAAATTCTACTAAAATTTTGAGGGATTTTTTTTTTTTTTTGCCAAAGAAGAAAGGAGTCTGTTTTATGAACGTCAGTTTAACCCCTTGTGAAGAGCCTGTGCAACCTCCCCCTACTCCCTCCTCCACCATCTAAGCCAGCAAGAAACAGGTGACAAAGACTGTGCAGCTCCCCAAGCAGGACAAGTTCTAGATGCACATCTCAGATGTGGTCTTGGAGGAAAATGAGCAGAGAAGCACCTCCCAGCCAATAATGTCAGAAGCCACAAAGGACAGTGGAGAAAGAAGAAGGAAGATTTTCCCAGAAAACAGAATCAGTTGCTTCCAGGTGGGTTAACCAAGGAACTTACCAAACTGTTCTTTCCTTCTGGCAAGGAATCCGTGGTACTAGATAGTAAACAAACTTCGGAACCTCAGTTTTAATACTTTCATTTGGAAAAATACTCAACATTAAATCCACTACTAAAAAATATCAACTGCTTTATGTTCTCTAGTGGATGCTATTATATAGATAGTAACATGGCATTATTTTTGATTCTTTACTTCTATTCCTTGAATATTTACTGGCATGAAATAATTATGGCTTACTCTCTTTCAACTTCACCCAATCTAAATTCATTTGTAAATATTAAACTTATATGCCTAAATATCAACTTATAGTTTACTTCCTTTGCTTAAAAATAACTTTTACCACTTGTCCCTTTATTGCAATCCTATCTGCAGTATAGAATATATAGCATGTTGTCTATAATTTCCATTATGTGTATGCATTTTATCCCCGCACATGACTAAGCTCATGGAAGGCGGAGATTTTTGCCTTGCTGATCTGATCAATATCCTCAAGATATAGACAAGTTTTCCCTTATGGAAAGTCCGCTGCATTTTCTTAATATTTATGGAAATCCTTTCCTATAATTAGTACATATATATTCTTTTGGAGACAGAACTCCTAGTGACTTAACAATACTAAAATAACAACTTAAAGCCTTTATTAGATCTTCAGTGATGTTGAGTGGCGTACTCTTGTATACTGAGAATAAAAATTGGAGAAACTCTGGTGTTGCCAGTTATTCATGCTTTATAACATCACCACTAAAAACTGGTAGGCTTGTGTCAACCGGCTGTGTAAAACCACATGAATTAGGTAGGGACTTATAACTTTTTTTTTTTTTTGGGACTTATAACTTGATGGCTGTTTGATGGGGGTGAGATGAGTGGAAAAAGATACCTCATATTTCTTATACATATTTTGAGTATTCTTTAACACTTAAACATTTAAACATTCTTCATATGTTTAGGGAAGGGATTAACTCTTTTAGAAAACCCTGAGTTCTTAGGCTTTATATCATGATTCAGTTGATCCACATTGAAGAAAGTGAAATAATAAATGTACTTGGAATTTTTATTAAAACATACTTTAAAGATTCTTACATGTTGTTTCATAATTGTGTGTTCTAGAATACATGGTCTCATTTTTAAAATGTAGGGTTAAATATGACATTTTATGACTGAGCTATACCTGGAAAAGATTTACTTTTTTAGAGTTGATTTCTAAAAGGGCCACTTAGCTGCTGGTGGCCTTTGAAAGTAGGAGACTTTCACTCCTTATTAAGATTGACATTGGAAAATTGTTTCCTTACCATTCATTCTCTGGGTAAGAGATTTATCTTATAATTTCTCCCAAGCAAACAGCGTTATGCCTCATCTACTACAACATCTGTATTCTTTTTGGTAAGGGGAAGGGAATTTATCCACCTGATAGGGGATAGAAGGGCACTACAGACTGCTCGCATTTCCATAAAAGCAGTCCTAGAGAAGATTCTCATTCGTCAGATGCTGATAAAGCTCTAGGCTGTTGAATCATGTTGTCCTGAAAGCTTCACAGAGACAAGTATTCCTTACGGAGGTTTAGCTCCACCTTAAAAGGTTCAGGATGAGTTGAAAACAACAAAAACATAACACTCAAATTCTCTAAAGAAGAATAGAGCTGTAGTAGGTGTTGACTGGAACAGCTCAGATCAATAAGAAAGGCATTAGATGATATCTAGATTCTTTTTAAAATAATAACTTGGCTTTTAGGGCTATCATTATATTATTATATTTGGCTGTATTAACAAGGGGTCTACTTTGATTTATGAAAGAATCACTGTAGGAAAAAGGATCTAGTTTCTCTCAATAGTTTCCTTAGAAGCATACCATTTTATAAATAATTCAGTCATCATTGCTCTTTTGGAGGTAACATGCTAATTGTAGGTAAAATATATGAGGAAATGAGTTATTGTTGGAGGACAGTTTAAAACACGATTGTTTAAAATGGATAAAATGGGCCAACAATACTGCCTGGGATTCAATAGTATGTCTTGACAGTTTCTGCGTTAATTTGGTTTTCACCTTTGCAGATGTCCTGACAGGTATGCTGAGGTAAGCAAACAAATAATTTGTTTAGGGTATAGAGTGATGGATTGTATTCAAAACACGGAAGGCCTAAAGAGGGCTTTACCCTGGCAAGATCTGAAATTCACCACACCACAGTCAGCAGCTTATGCAGCCTGATGAATTTTAGTTCTCAACCCTGGCTGTGTATCACAATCACCTGGGACATTTTTAAAAATACCAATACCTGATCTCAATAGATGCAGAAAAAGCTTTCGACAAAATTCAACACCCACTTATGATAAAAACCCTCCAGAAAGTAGGCATAGAGGGAACAAAACCCACAGCCAACATCACTCTCAATGGTGAAAAACTGAAATCATTTCCTCTAAGATCAGGAACAAGACAAGGTTGTCCACTCTCACCACTATTATTCAACATAATTTTGGAAGTTTTAGCCACAGCAATCAGAGAAGAAAAAGAAATAAAAGGTATCCAAATTGATAAAGAAGAAGTAAAACTGTCACTGTTTGCAGATGGCATGATATTATACATAGAGAATCCTAAAGATGCTACCAGAAAACTACTAGAGCTAATCAATGAATTTGGTAAAGTAGCAAGATACAAAATTAATGCACAGAAATCTCTTGCATTCCTATACACTAATGATGAAAAATCTGAAAGTGAAATTAAGGAAACACTCCCATTTACCACTGCAAAAAAAAAGAATAAAATACCTAAGAATAAACCGACCTAAGGAGACAAAAGACCTGTATGCAGAAAACTATAAGACACTGATGAAAGAAATTAAAGATGATACAAACAGGGACTTCCCTGGCGGTCCAGTGGTTAAGACTCCGAGCTCCCATGCAGGGGGCTCGGGTTCGATCCCTGCTCGGGGAACTAAGATCCCACATGCTGCACAGAGCGGCCAAAAAAAAAAAAAAATTGTCCATCAACAAATTTAAAAAAAAAAAAAAAAAAGATGATACAAACAGATGGAGAGATATACCATGTTCTTGGATTGGAAGAATCAACATTGTGAAAATGACTGTACTACCCAAAGCAATCTACAGATTCAGTGCAATCCCTATCAAACTACCAATGGCATTTTTCACAGAACTAGAACAAAAAATCTCACAATTTGTATGGAAACACAAAAGACCCCAAGTAACCAAAGCAATTTTGAGAAAGAAAAATGGAGCTGGAGGAATCAGGCTCCTGGACTTCCGACTATACTACAAAACTACAGTAATCAAGACAGTATGGTACTGGCACAGAAAAACAGAAATATAGATCAATGGAACAGGATAGAAAGCCCTGAGATAAACCCACACACATATGGTCACCTTATCTTTGATACAGGAGGCAAGAATATACAGTGGAGAAAAGACAGCCTCTTCAATAAGTGGTGCTGGGGAAAATGGACAGCTACATGTGAAAGAATGAAATTAGAACACTCCCTAACACCATACACAAAAATAAACTCAAAATGGCCTAAAGACCTAAATGTAAGGCCAAACACTATCAAACTCTTAGAGGAAAACATAGGCAGAACACTCTATGACATACATCACAGCAAGATCCTTTTTGACCCACCTCCTAGAGAAATGGAAATAAAAACACAAATAAACAAATGGGACCTCAGGAAACTTAAAAGCTTTTGCACAGCAAAGGAAACCATAAACAAGACGAAAAACCAACCCTCAGAATGGGAGAAAATATTTGCAAATGAAGCAACTGACAAAGGATTAATCTCCAAAATTTACCAGCAGCTCATGCAGCTCAATATCAAGAAAACAAACAACCCAATCCAAAAATTGGCAGAAGACCTAAATAGACATTTCTCCAAAGAAGATATACAGATTGCCAACAAACACATGAAAGGCGGCTCAACATCACTAATCATTAGAGAAATGCAAATCAAAACTACAGTGAGGTATCACCTCACACCAATCAGAATGGCCATCGTCAAAAAAATCTACAAATAATAAATTCTGGAGAGGGTGTGGAGAAAAGGGAACCCTCTTGCACTGTTGGTGGGAATGTAAATTGATACAGCCACTATGGAGAACAGTATGGAGGTTTCTTAAAAAACTAAAAATAGAGCTACCATATGACCCAGCAATCCCATTACTGGGCATATACCCTGAGAAAACCATAATTCAAAGAGTCATGTACCACAATGTTCATTGCAGCTTTATTTACAATAGCCAGGACATGGAAGCAACCTAAGTGTCCATCATCAGATGACTGGATAAAGAAGATGTGGCACATATATACAATGGAATATTACTCAGCCATAAAAAGAAAGGAAATGGAGTTATTTGTAGTGAGATGCATGGACCCAGAGTCTGTCATACAGAGTGAAGTAAGTCAGAAAGAGAAAAATAAATACCGTATGCTAACACATATATTTGGAATCTAAAAAAAAAAAAAAAGTTTGTTAAGAACTTAGGGGCAGGTCAGGAATAAAGATGCAGACGTAGAGAATGGACTTGAGGACATGAGGAGGGGAAAGGGTAAGCTGGGATGAAGTGAGAGAGTGGCATTGACATATATACACTACCAAATGTAAAATAGATAGCTAGTGGGAAGCAGCCGCATAGCACAAGGAAATCAGCTCGGTGCTTTGTGTCCATCTAGAGGGTTGGGATAGGGAGGGTGGGAGGGAGACGCAAGAGGGAGGGGATATGGGGATATATGTATACGTATAGCTGATTCACTTCGTTATAAAAAAGAAACTAACACACCATTGTAAAGCAATTATACTCCAATAAAGATGTTTAAAAAAAAAAACAAAAACCAATACCTGGACCCTGCCCAGAGTAATTCTAAGTGAATTGGTCTCAGGTGAGGCCTCAAAGTGACTGTTTTTAAAAAGTTGCTCAGAGATTCTAATCTGTAGCTGGGATGAATAACCACTACACTCTATCCATGAGCACTTAGTGTGTGTGGGGAAGCTGATATTAGTATATTCTAAACATAACAATATACAATGCATCTATACATCAAGCAGAGCTGTGTGTGTGTGTGTGTGTGTGTGTGCACGCACGAGCACGCATGCGTGTGCGCTTGGGCGGAGGTGGTATTGCGTGTTGTTCTTTCATTAATGCCCAACCTTGGATACAACTCTTTGTTCTCTAAGAGCATCTTCGCATTCATCAGGAAGAAACTGGCAATGTATCTTACAGATAATCATTGCTTTTCACATCCCTGTAACATACCATCAGCAGAAAAACAATGCCATTGAACGAATGAGCCAACACTTGAAACAGTGTTTCCAGAGCTATTGACATAATGGCTGGGCACACTACCTTGCCTTGGTAAAGTTGTGTTAATCAGACTCCCACTGCTTCCTCAGTGTGATGCATTCTACAACAGCTGTGTTTGAAGCTATCCCTGCCTAATGTTTGTGACCCAGCAAAGCTTCTCTGCAGAAAGCTCCTGAGGGCATATCCCCACCATGCTAAAGTAAAGGTAGAGTGCTTCTTATAACAGGAAGAGAATCCATGCTACTATTCTACATAAAAATTCTTCAGTAGTTCCCTGCTGCCCTCAGATGCTGTAAGACCATTTACTGCCTGTCTTTCTTACCTGGCCAGGTTTAATATCCCACCGCCGCCCCTCCTCAACCCTAATCCTCCCTTCACACATACAAGGTGCAAATGGGGAAAATAATTGCTCACTTCCTAGGGCTGTATCAAATTAGAATTCCTTAAAAGTACTTTGTACTGTGCCTAGAATATAATAAAAGCTCAATTAAAGATTAAACATACGCACACACACAAAGAAATAAACAACAACAACAAATCTATTCCTGTCATCATAAAGCATTTGTCTGCTTCTTCCTTCACATTCGGGGAGCACCATTTGCATATCTCTGTTATAATGCTTATCACACTGTGTTGCAGGTGATGGTTTGCCAGCATAGGTATGTAATTAAGGTTTCATGAAATCAAATGTCACTGATTTAGGATTTGCAAGGAATGATAGTTTGGTGTTTTTTTTTTTGGTCAGCCATCAATTCTCTCTCAAATATTCAGACCCTTAAATATTAATTCAATAAATGAATGAATGGTTCCCTTTATAACCAAGAACTGGTAAGAGCTATGTATGCAGTTCACAAAGTGATGTGAACTGACCCACAGATGGCTCAAAATTTTGAACCTCAGCATTTTAAGAGTCTTCCTCCACAAAATTAATCTCTAACTCTCTCTAAAACTAGTAGAGGAAAATTTAAACTAAAGGCTGGGAAATCACTATAATAAGTCTTCCTTAGCACTGTAGTTGAGATTCAGTTGCTGAAGTCTATTTCGTTGAAAAGGAATGAATTATCAAGGCACACCTGTTTAGATTTTTCTCTTTTAACAGGGCTGATAGTGTAAGTAGGTCAGCTCTGAATGTGGTTACCAGAGTTTGATATTATAGGTTTTTATGGTATAACTGTTAGTTTTCCTTTTATGAAAATAGACATGTTAGAGGATGGTTAGTCATTCACACTGAATTTTCAGTCTAGCTTAGTAAATCAGAATAAATTATTGTCTTTAGCAGAGTTGGCTGTGAGCAAATTTGTAAGGGTGCATCTAGCTCATTCCTCTGGGACTCTGGTGCTTGCATGGTGTTCTAGAACAAGTTCCCAAATCCCATGGCTTGGGTCCTTGGGGCTCAATATGGTGAAAGGCACTGGAGCTAAAGAGCTCCTGGTATAACATTCATTCAGTAATTATTGAATTCTTACCATGTGCTGGGCAATTTGACTGGTTAAGCAAAAATAATTAATTTGGCGATTTCCAGCACTATGGCAAAGGGAGAGATGAGCGCTGGGGATCAATGCGGCTTCATTTGGCACTTCTTACATTTCAGTACACGATCACAGCTTGTGTCATCCACTGGGAGTACCACAGGGCCCTGCCGCTCCTCAGCTCTTTTACACTATTTACTTGTCTAACATCCCTCCTTCCTTCCTTCTCTCCTTCCTTCCTTCCTTCGTAGTTGTTCACCCGTCTTCAGTCTTAGGCTCTTTACATTGTCAACTGTAAGAATCTCATATATATTGCTCTCCATTTTATCAACGCTTGGCAGAAATTGCATACTAGTGTTATTCAGAATAGGGATATGTTCTGGTTCTAGATGTGCAGCTTGAAGCAGGTTCTTTTTCCTCTAGCTGAGTGCTTCTTTATATCAAGACAAAGACTTGGTAGCATAAAAATAACATATAAGAAAGGGGATTAGCATGGACCAAAAGGGGAATTAGTTGATGGTTACAGTTAACATTCCAGGCAGTGTTTGGTGATGGACAGGGGAAGGTAAGGATGATCTGAGAACCTATAGATCCTCAGAAATCCTGCTATAAACTTGTTTGGTTAGAGGAAAAATAACCAGGTGAGTAAGTGGTTGTTTCATAGGCCTGGCCAGGTGTAATCCTGACTCTTGTGAGTGACCAGGCATTTAGGTGCCAGGCGATGTGGGTAACCACAGCTGAAGATTTGAGCTGTATAATGACAGTGAAGGTCTTTCAGAGGCCAGGCTGCTCAGTAAAAGAAAACCATCAATTAAAAAATAAAACTAAATACATACTTGGATTTCAAATCCAGCGTTGACATCTGAAGGTACCCTGCTATATATAATCAAGTTGTAGCAGCCTATTTTATAACTATACAGATATAAGACGTATCTAGCAAGGGGAGAATTCCAAGGACCTTTTATATAAAGGTAAAATTTAATAAGTGACTATTGAAGTTCCAAAAGGCAGCTGGAATGCTAGGGAGGGAGATTAGTAGCCTTCCTATCAAGATTGGATATATGGAAGCCCCACTAATTGCTCCCACTATCGAGTGGGACCAGGGCTCCAGAACTCTGGTCCAGCTCAGACTGGCGCCCAGTCTGCTGATAGAAGGCGTCTATTATGCCTGCTGAGACAGCCAGGGGAAAAGTATGACAAGAAAAGGTGATCTACTTCCCATTCTCAGACCAGATTGCAGAGTCCACACTCAAATACTTTCTCAAGAGATTGACTATAACAGGGACAGGGGACAAAGTAAATAACTGCTGATTGGCAGCAGTCAGATCAACAAAGCACTGTTAGTATAGGCTGCTTTAAGGACACAGGAATGACTTCATTATTCAGAATTCTTTCCTGTACTGGTTTTTTTGGTTGTTTGTTGTTGTTGTTTTTTAATATTAAAATTTTACCTGCATTTCCAATATTCCAAATAATTTATATTGGGTTATATAAGATACAGAAATAAAATTATACTTTGATTACAAAATAGTCCACAGACTGTAAAGAAACTACCACCCACAATTTTATGCAGTGCTTATTCATTCCCCATACATTAGTCATCCACATTAAAAGGGTTAGCTTTTACAAAGAGAAGTTCACTTTGTTTTTCCTTTCTTTCTTTCTCTTTTTATTTTTCAAATCCTACTTTCTTGGAATGCTCAAGGCTTTTTCCAGCAATTAAAGATAAAGCATAAAAATGATCCTGGCCTAACAATTTTGACAAAGGAAAAATGTGCTAAGAGATTCAACTATGTTATCTAAAGGATATTAGTAGCAAATACTCTTCTGAAGTGCACATAAAAACACATTAGCACCTTTCATTCAGTCACATGGTATTGACAATAACTTTTAACTTGTGTTTACTCCAAAGTTTAAAAAGGAATCAGAAAAGTATTTAATCTACTCAGTTCTTTTTGTCTTGTGCCAAAGTATATCTCGCAATTTCAGGGAGTCAAACTAGATGAATAAAAAGAAAAGATCAAAGACAATGTTTAGAACTTTGGTAAGAAACACATAGAGGAATTTTAAATAATATCCAAAATAAACAAGTGGGCACACTTGCCTTATATTAGGGCACAACAGCATAGGCAGTAACTACCAAACACTGCCAGAGCTGTGTATAAGCAAATATTCAAGAATAAATGGGATCAGAAACATTCCCATGGGTATGTAGCATATGTTTCAGCACTTGCAACACTTGCTTCTTCTGCTCCAACAGAGCTATCAGTCATGAACTTTAGTGTGTTGAACTATTTGGGGTCTATCCTCTAGAGTAGAACTTTAAGTGACACTGCACCATGGGTTGGGGATAGTGGACGCTGTCAATCATTGTTAAGACATGTCCAGCCCTAAGACACTGTATTCTTATGGTGCTCAGCAACAAGTGTTTCTGTCTTCCTTTGGGATAGGCAACTAACTGGATTAAAATAGGAACACATTGACTGAGCTATGTTTATTATAGATAATTATTTGTCAGTATCAAATATTTTTCTAGGAAAAGTAAGCAGTTGCTTATTTATCTGCACTCTCAAATAATACTGCTAAGTGCTTTGTATTTCTGCTATAGGGTTCATTTTATCCTGCTCTGTGTTCTATTTAGCTGTTTACATGTATGTTTCTTCAACTAGATGCTAAACTAACTGGAGCTGAGCATCTGCTTAATTAATGCTTGTGTTCTTCACAGTTGGGGCATCATTCTTTCAGCTTTCCCAGGCCCCAGAAATGGCTGGGACTCAGGTAGGGTTGCAGAGGCTGAGCTGCTGGGTACCAGGAGTGGCAGGAGCCTGTTGCATGGAATAGTGGAAGGAGATGTAGCCCGAGGAAAAGTGAGAATCATCTGCAAGAGAATGACCCATGAACTTGTTCTATATGTCATCAGATTTAAAGATATTGTGTGTGACACTCTAGTCAGGAGGTTGAAGCAAGAGGTCTGGGGCTGGGGTTAAGGTCATGAAACAAGATATGAAATGGGAGAACATTAGTGCTTAAGACTGGGAGCAAAGCAAAGGTGCCAGGGCTCAAAATTATTGGATGTTGAGACAAAGGAGCTGATTGATTTAAAGGTACCGGATTAGGCCAGCCAAGGATAGGTTATTACTTATTGCAGGTACACAATGAACTTCTTTTGGATGAATCAAAGTAGTTGTATATTCCACAAAGAGTGATAATAAGGTGGCCTAACCCCAACCCTAGGCTCTTGATTGAGTGAAAAAATGATAATTTGATGAGTGCGCTTCTCATCAGAAGGAAGGTTTTTTGGATAATATTCGGTCTAGAAGCTTTTCCTATTGTACCCCCAAATAAAAATTCCCCTGTTGCAAAGGGAATGTATTTGGCAAGAACAGCTTTAGCAGGAGTATTTTATGGAACATATATTGTAGGGGAGCTATATCTTCTGAAATTACCCATATCTGTACAGTCATGTGGCAGATTGTATTTTCCAAAGATGGTCTCCACAAATTATCCCATCTCACATGTAATTTCCACATTGTGAGACTGACAAGTCTCCCATCAATTGGTAGGGCCCATTCCCCTCCCTTTGAACTGGGAAGACCTTTGTTATTGCCTTAACTAATAGAGTGCAGTTGAGTGACGCTATGTGACTTCAGAGGCGAGGTCATAAAAGTGCCTTGCATGTTCACATTGTCCCCTTGGGACATTCATTCTCAGATGTCAACCACCATGCTATTAGGAAGGCAAGCAGCCACATGAAGGACCACATGTAGGTGTTCTGGCCAATTGCAGCAGCTGAAGTCCCATCCATCCCACAGTCATCATAACAACCAGGTATGTGAGTGAATGAGCATTCAGATGGTTCCATCCCCAGCTAAGACATCCTCGGCTTCTTGCTCTCACTCCCCCAGCTGATGGTGCATGAGATGTTGCCACTGACTTCTGCTCACATTTCTAGTTGTGATCAAAATAAATGATGTTTTAAGCTACTAAATTTGGAGTGGTTTGTTATTCAGCAATAGATAACTGGAACAAATCACAAATAGAAACAAGCATAGTTTGTGTTATAGAAATATCACTTTGATGAAAACACTTAGTCGAAGACTATTCTCATGAACCTGGTTTCATTTTTTTCTATGCTCTTACCAAGGGAGAAATTCATCATATGAATGTAATACTTTTTCATCTTTGATGAATGTTAGTTTCAAAATAAGAAAAAAATATTAGCAACAATTTATGCTTATAATGTAAAATGTATTTCTAAAAATGACTCCTGAATATTAAAAAGTATTTTTTTTTTTTTTTGCCTCTGAATGACACTGAACATGTTGCACTGATGATAAAACAAACACAATCTTAGGCAGAATTTTTTCCAATACTTTACAAGGACAATGATAAAATGCTCTCCCTAGACACTAGTTTTTTCCAGAAATACAATTCGCTAATGTAGAAATGTCAGAACAAAGTGACTTATAATTCAATGCAGCACTAATTTGAGTATTTTAAAAACTTAATTACTCATTCAAAGGAAATCTCCAGTTTCCTGTGAATGTCTTCCATTTCAAGAAAAGTGAACATTTCCATTATAACATCTTGGGTTAAAAAAAAAAGAAAACATCTAACATTTATGTTTTAATTGAGTTAAGTGCTTAAGACTTCAGTGATACTGTATGTGATTTGCCAGGGAAAACAAAAATATCTTCAGATGAAAAAAGTGCTAATAAGACCTGTTTAAAATATTCTTGAAATAACTAGGTATTGTGCATTTGAGAAAGTATTCTTCAAAAATCCAAAAGATTATCCATTTCAATTTGGCTCAAATGACAACTAAAAATGACTGCAAGCTCCTAGAAAGGGGCATGATAAAATCGAAATGACACTTGAGAAAGATGATTAATAGTGGTCCATGTGTGAAACATACACACTGTGATTCTCAAGAGAGTGAGGTTGGAGGGGGTACAGGACATGGAAAACTTGTTCCCTGGAGGATTAGAAACATTTCTCCCACAACTTCCCATCTTTCAAGGGTGAACCAATGGAATAATGGGGAATGCTGGGAACTCTGCAAAGACTTGGGCCAGGTTGTGGGAAGAGAAACTAAAGGACAGGACAAAGAAACATGGAATAGGAAACAAGACTTGGCAGAATGGGGTTTCTATTTGGTTGTGGTAACTCTAATGAAGATTGAAGTTAAGAGTTCGAAGGGAGTAGTGGTATAAGAAAACGGGATATAAGAATGGGAGAGAAAGAAAAATTGTCTTGAGCTACTTATTTAAAAAAAAAATAGCCTTTTGTATCTGAGCAATGAATTGTTTAGAGTTTTTAAAAGGAAAAAAAAGAATTGATTCTGTGAAGCAGCTGATATTTTTGTATTTCAGTAAAACCTGGTTCATCTTCATGTACTGGGAAGCTCAATATAATTTCTATACAGATTTTTTTACTTTGAATTATGCTATTTAATGTGACAAAATGAGTCATTTTCCATTGAAATACGAAAATGTTAGTCTGGAGCATAGAGAATAATATTTTAAGGGCTGCTAATTTATTCTTGGTAATGTTCTTTTTACATTAGTAAGTACACCAGTGTTTTTTTTTTTTTTAATAGAAATGCTATATTAACTTAAAAAAAATCCTATGAACTACTTTTGATAGACATGTTTTTCTTAAGAATGTAGCTATTGGATATATTATGTTTTGCTCTAAGACCTCATCTGCTACAAGTGCTGCCTCTGACCTCCTCAGTTCTTCCAGGTTTCTCTCCCTCCACCCACATATGGCCTGCCTCACCCTCTTATCCTTCTGTTTGTCACTGTCATCAGTCCCTACACACCCATACTCCCTGGCAGTTGACCAATAACCCCACTATGATTACTTGGGGAAATACTGTGACAGTGTTGCAAAGACCTGTTTCCTCCATGTTTTCCTCTGGTGTGAAGAGCACCGTTTCCTCTGTTAACTCTGTTGACTTCAGTTTTTGGTAATGTTTCCAATTCAATTCAAAATGAAGTTCATAAGCACCCGTCACAACCTGGATGAAGAGGCATATATAGAAAGGTTTACATAGTTAGCCTGATCTCTGTTTTACAGCCTTGAGTATTTTAAAGCCCAGCATTCAGAGAGGGTGCTATATGATTGGGGGAGGGTGTTATATGATTGGGCTCTGTTTAACTTTACTACCAATCAATGTTTCAGCCTAAAGAAAGTCTATCCCCCAAAGAAGTGCTTAGTCGCTAAATGTCAAAACATTCTCCTTTTTGAAAGAACAGTTTCTTTTGTGTGCAAAAGGTCTTCCTCTGACTCACTCAGTGTGTACTCCTTAGCATTAAAAAATAAACAGAAGCGACATATCCTTAAAATAGCTATCTGAACTTGAGTCACCTGTGCATCCCTGAAACTCTCTAAATGAACGAACTGTCAAACATCACACAGAGGTGGAAATTAAAACTACTGAACTTAAGGTATTCGAGACAATATAGGGCTTCTTCAGGGCAGCATGTCTGCCAGAGTTCACACAGCTGCTGTGTCGCTGCATTTCTCCCAGTGTATTAAAACATTCCCTTTGAATACACAGGCTCCATGCTACATTACTTGACCTCCACCCGGGTGATTTGAAGCATCCAAACCATCATCCAATTGGAGCTGACACTCTTCTAGTTAGCTACTGTATTTGGAAGAAGAGCCAGTACAAAGGGGAATTTAAGAAAAAGATGTGTTGCTTCGACTGGAGAAATGAACAAAGTTAATCATGGCTTTGTGGAATTGTGAGCATTTATTAACTGAGTATTTTAGTTCAATGCAATGTTTATCTGTGAATTGGTTAAAAGCCGTAATGTTGGTTTCCAAACTGCCTGTTTAACTTACTGTAACAGAGATGTTGCTGCTTCTCTGACTCCCAACCCCTTCCTTCAAATGACAGCCTTTTATAAACCTTGGTAGCAATTAAAATTTGCTCTTCTGGCCTCCTTGCAAATTTCTCTTTCACTGACTCTATGGTTTTAGCCAGTAGTGACCAGAGGTGCCAAAGCCCCTCTTTCCTGCTGGAGTCCAAAATAAATGCAATGGACCAACCATCTCCCACTTTACCCTGAGCATCCTGCCCCTTCAACAGACTATCATTCAAGGTGAAGACTTCATATGCAAAGTTAGGGTATTCTTAGAAGGAAACGACAATAAGGTTGAAGTTCTACTTCACTTGGATGCTACTTTTACACTAGCTCTTCAAGTGACTCTGCATAAGTCTTCCTCTTGAGAACCCTCCCATCTTTCCACAAGAGTAGATATGATTCTCTCAAGTTTAAGTGAGACCCTGGACCTCAGCTGGACGAAAGTTGATGGTCACCTCTGTGCTGTCCCACAGGCTCTAGGTATATAACTGGCTGTTTTATGAGAAAAGGTGGAAGTGAATTCTCCAATCCCTGGCCACTCTTCCTTTGGCCCTTCTATTGTCCTTGCTTGATGATCTAGTTAAATAAGCACATCTCTTCAAGAGAAATCTAAATGTTTGTTTGTTTGTTTTTGGACAGTGTAGCCTGTCCAACAGTGAGGAGAGATTTCTTCTCCTCTATTTGCAGGGTCTTCCTTGCCCTTGTTTTTTAGGGACAATGGGGTCACTTGATTGGGCTGAGAAACTTTGGGCCCTTTCCAGCTCCAAGATGCAGTGACATTCCATGAGCACACACTTCTTAAAAAAATTGAAGTATAGTTGATTTACAATATTGTGTTAGTTTTGGGTGTACAGCAAAGTGATACTGTTATATATACATATTTTTTCAGATTATTTTCCATTATAGGTTATTAGAGCACATACTTTTTAAATGAATATTCTTTTTGTTACCCAGGGAATATCTCCTGAGTTGATTAAATTCTTTTGGTGGAGAACCTGATGAGCTGGAAAAGGAAGGGTTTGCTTATTTAATCTGCTGTATTTATCTCTCACTGCACCTGAACTCTCAGCCTCTGCTCAGCACTGATCAGTAAGTGTGATCTCCCAAACATAATCAGTTTTCACCTTTACAATTTGCACTCATTTTACCACTAACACTGTCTTCCATAAAAAGATCACTTCACAGATAGGTTCCCTCTTCCTTAGAAGGTCTTGCCTTCCTCCTCATGCTTGTAATGACCTTTATCCCATATATCCTTGCTCAGCACAAATTGTCTCTGTTACTCTTTCGGCATCTGCTTTGTATTAGTCTCCTTGGGCAGCCATAAAAAAACAAAACAAAACAAACTGCAGAACAAACACAGACTGCATTGCATGGCTTAAATAACAGAAATTTATTTTCTCACAGTACTGAAGAATCAAAGTCCCAGATCAAGGTTCAGCAGGGTTTGATCCTGGTGACAACCCTCTTCCTGGCCTGCAGATGCCAGCCATCTCATGGCACCCTCACAAGGTCTTTCCTCTGTGCGCACATGGAGTGAGAGAGGTTGAGCTCTCTGATGTCTCATAAGAATACTAATGCTATCAGATCAGGGCCCCACCCTTATTATTTCATTTAAGCTTAATTACTTCCTTAAAGGCCCTATCTCCAAATATAGCCTGGGTGTTAGGGATTTAACATTTGAATTTGGAGGAGGCACAAATATTCAGTTCATAAGACATTCATTTTGCTATGTGTTCATAGTTAATATATATATATGTATATACATATGTGTATATATGCATATATACATATATTCTATCAAGGAACTGTAAGCTCTTGTAACTGTGTCTTGTACATTTTTATACTTTATCTTTTGTTGGTACTGGATTCATGTTTTCTGATATGAGCCATTCACATGCTAATTTCCACATTCATTTTTTAGCATACGTTATTTAATTTAAAAAATCCCCACTTTCAAGGCTGCTTTAAAATTCTAGAGGATTTTTGGAAGATTAAAAAAAAAACTGGTGTTGGAAAATCTCTACCTTATCTAAACTTGAAGGCTTGAAAATGTCAAGAATCTTCTCTTTTCGCAAAGATCTATTTTTGTTCACGTCCATTATATATATATTTAAAGAATTTCTTAGATCAGGTAATTTATGTTAACTTTTAATTTTTTCTTCCTAATTCTGAATTTCAGTGCCTCTGTTGGAAAAATATTTCTCTGCATAATATTTTGTTTTTGTTAAATGCTAGATCACATGCTTAACTCTGATTTTCCGCACTGTCTTGTAATCTTTGAAAATACTAATACCATAGGTATATTCGAAATTGGAAAACTGAAAAATATAGAATGAAATACATATAACAGTGTTTATATTGGCACTAATGGACACATAGCACGTTAAACCATTAAATTCATGCTACAGGGCATTGTAAAAAGAAGACTTTCCTGAACTATTTTTCAAATGCTTCCCATTTCTTTTCCAATGAACATAAATTTTATTTCCTAATTTTCATTAACATCTAGCTCTCCAGAAATCTTGACGTCACACAAGTTTTTCTCAACTTAATTAAGTACATTTTATTTAAAGACTTTTACTTTGAAAAGACTAATCATCATTAAAATTACACTGGATGTTTCATATAAAGACACTGTCTGCAAATACTGATTAGAATGCTGTAAGCAAAAGAAGAAAAAATTAAAACATTGTGGATAAGTGCCATTTAAACTCAATTTCAGAATTTGTAAATCTCAGAAAGGGAAATACTTGAGGTAATATATTAGATTAAACCAAAGTGATGGAATTATTTAGCTAAATGGATTCTTAGCTTGAGCAAAACTCTAATGACTCCATTTTATTTATTTATTTTTTAAACTTGTATTGCATCTTTGTAGCAAAACAATTTATGGAGATTCCAGAATTTTATTTAAGAGGCCATATTGGTTATTGTTATAAGTTTTGGTCTCTTAAAGAATGCATGAAGGAATGCCTGAAGCTGCTGGCAGGATTAGCATTAGTACTATTCAGTGAACTCAGTGAGTTCATATTGATTAAACAAGACAGATGACATTGTTTAATCATTGTTTCTATCTGTCAAGAATCACTAGCATTTAATATATACTCCACTACATTAAGGAAGTTGATAGTCAACAGTTATATGTGATATAAATGTCAGGAAATGAAGATCTAATTTTTCCATTAATGGGCATGTCTGTAATATATTTAGTACTGAAATTCTGTACCCATTATTGCTCTTGATTTCTTTAAAACAGACAGTTAATATCACAAACTATTTAGTATTTAAGGACTGAGAGTTAAAAAGACAGATATAACTGTCACTATGACTATAAGATATTAAGTGTGGAATTCTAATTACTGGACTTGATGGGGAAAGAAATCTGATGAAATAAAAAAGTAATTATTACAAAATTGTTGATAGTGTAGGTAAATGACTTGTCCCTAAAATTAAAAAGTCAAACCTAGTTAATTATATCTTAGCTAATAAAATTGCAGTGATAAGGTTTATAGATTGGTGAAAAATTAATGGACGATTTAATGAATTTTCTGGTAAATCGTATAAGTCAGAAGTAACAATAAGGAGTCTGGAAATGTTTAGAAGAGATTAGATTTACTAAGATATAAAGTAAGGCTAGAAATAGTGAAACTCCATTTCTATACAAGAGGAATTTAAAATTAAATCTGTGCTTTTAAGTTGTATCTCATTGTCTAAAATAGTCTAGTACAATGTAGTATTTAATAAATAATTATTGCATAAATTAACAGTAAAATTAGGTACTGTATGAAAATAAAGGTGGTGTGTATGTGTGTGTGTGTGTGTGTGAATTCTAAGGGCTATAGGCAACATTTCAAAGTGGTTAATTAAAAAAATTATAGTAAGAACATTTAACTTGAGATCTACCCTTTTAATAAAGTTTTATGTGTACAATACAGTATTATTAACTATAGGCATGACGTTGTACAGCAGATCTCTAGAACCTTTCTTGTATAACTGAAACTTTATACCCAATGAATAGAAACTCCCAATTTCCTCTTCCCCCCAGCCCCTGGAAACCACTATTCTACTCTCTGCTTCTATGAGTTTGACTATTTAGATACCTATGTAAGTGGAAGCATGCAGTATTTTTCCTTTGTGACTGTCTTACTTCATTTAGCATAATGTCTTCCAGGTTGATCCATATTGTCACATATTGCAAGATTTCTTTCTTTTCAAAGGCTGAATGATATTCCACTGTATGTATATATTACATCAAAAAGATCCATTTATCCTTTTATGGACATTTAGGTTGCTTCTACATCTTGGCTATTGTGGAGCAATGAACATGGGAGTGCAAATCTCTTTGAGATCCTGATTTCGATTTTTTTTGGTTAAATACTCAGAAGTAAAATTGCTGGATTATATGGTAATTCCATTTTTAATTTTTTGAGGAACCTCTATATTGTTTTCCATAGCAGCTGCACCATTTTACATTCCCACCAAGAGTGTACAAGGGTTTTAATTTTTCTACATCCTTTCTAACATTTGTTATCTTTGGTCTTCTGATAATTGCCATGCTAACAGATGTGAGTTGATATCTCATTTTAGTTTGATTTACATTTCCCTGATGTTCCTGTCTTGCTAGTTGTTTGACATACGGTGTCCAGCACTGTAGCTTGCTGGTCGTTGAGTGAGGCTGGGTCTTGGTGTTGAGATGGAGATCTCTGGGAGATTTTCGCCATTTGATATTACATGGAGCTGGGAGGTCTCTTGTGGACCAGTGTCCTGAAGTTGGCTCTCCCACCTCAGAGGCACAGCACTGACTCCTGGCTGAAGCACCAAGAGCCTTTCATCCACACGGCTTGTAAAAAGCCATTTCCGCGGCTGCCCCCGCCTTCTCTGCAGGATGTCTACATTTCCCTGATGATTAGTGATGTTGAGCACCTTTTCATGTGCCTATTGGCCATTTGTATGTCTTCTTTGTGAAAATGTCTGTTCAAGTTCAGGTTTTTTACCCGTTTTTAAAAATCAGATTATTTGTTCTTCCTTCCTTGCTTCCCTCCCTCCCTCCCTCCCTCTCTCCCTCCTTTATTCTTCCTTTCTTCCTTCCATTCTTTCTTCCTTTCTTTCCTTTCAATTGAGTTGTAAGAGTTCCTTATATATTTTTGATATTAGTCCCTTATCAGATATACGGTTTGTAAATATTTTCTCCCATTCCATAGATTGTCTTTTCACCCTATTAACTGTGTCCTTCGCTGTGCAGAAGCTTTTCAGTTTTATTGCATTCCCATTTGTTTACTTTTGATTTTGTTGCTTATGCTTTTCGTGTTATATCCAAGAAATCATTGCCAAGACCAATGTCATTAAGCTTTTCTCCTATGTTTTCTTCCAGGAGTATTACAGTTTCAGGTTTTACATTTAAGTCTTTAATCCATTTTCGAGTTAATTTTTATGTATGGTGTAAGATAAGAATCCAATATCATTCTTTTGCATGAGGATATTCAGTTTTTCCCAGCATTATTTGTTGAAGATATATCCTTTCCCCATTGTATATTCTAGGGATCCTTACCAAAGATCAGTTGATTGTATTTGCATGAATTTATTTCTGAGTTTTCTTTTTTTTTTAAACTTTAAATTTTATATTGACGTATAGCCAATTAACAATGTTGTGATAGTTTCAGGTGCACAGCAAAGCGACTCAGCCATACATATACATGTATCCATCCTCCCACAAACTCCTTATTTCTGAGTTTTCTATTCTGTCCCATTGGTCTATATGTCTGTCTTTATGCCAGAACCATACTGTTTGATTACTGTAGCTTTGTAATATATTTTAAAATCAGGACATATGAGGCCTCCAGTGTTGTTCTTTCTCAAGATTGATTTGGCTACTTAAGGTTCTTTGTGGTTCCATGTGAATTTTAGGATTGCTTTTATTATTTTTGTAAGAAATGCCATTGGACTTTGATAGGGATTGCAATGAATTTGTAGACCATTTTGGGTAATATAGACATTTTAACAATATTAAGTCTTCCAATCCAGGAACACGGTTTGTCTTTCTACTTGTATGTGTCTTCTTTAATTTCTTTCATCAGTGTTTTATGGTTTTTAGTGTACAAGTTTTTAGCTTTATTGATTAAGTTTGTGCTTAAGTATTTTATCCTTTTTGGTGCAATTCTAAATGGGATTATTTTCTTAATTTCCTTTTCAGATAGCTTGTTGTTAGTATATAGAAATGCAACTAATTTTTGAATGTTGATTTTGTATCCTGCAAGCTTCACTGAATTTGTTGAATAGTTCTTTTTTTTTTTTTTTTTTTTTGAGTGAACTCTTTAGGGTTTTCTTTATATAAGATCATGCCATCTGCAAACACAGATAATTTTACTTCTTCCTTTCTGATTTGGATGACTTTTATTTCTTGCCTAATTGCTCTGGCTAGAACTTCCAGTATTATGTTGAATAGGAGTGGTGAGAGTGGGCACCCTTGTCTTGTTCTTGAACTTAGAAGACAAGCTTTTGGTTTTTCATCATTAAGTATGAAGTTTGCTGTGGGCTTTTGATTTATGACCTTTATAATGTTGAGGTTATTTCCTTCTATTCCTAGTTTGTTGAGAGTTTTTTATCATGAAAGGGTGGTGTATTTTGTCAAATGTATTTTCTGCATCTATTGGGATAACCATATGATTTTTTTTTTAACATCTTTATTGGAGTATAATTGCTTTACAATGGTGTGTTAGTTTCTGCTTTGTAACAAAGTGAATCAGTTATACATATACATATATCATCATATCTCTTCCCTCTTGCATCTCCCTCCCTCCCACCCTCCCTATCCCACCCCTCTAGGTGGTTACAAAGTGCTGAGCTGATCTCCTTGTGCTATGTGGCTGCTTCCCACTAGCTATCTATTTTACATTTGGTAGTGTATATATGTCCATGCCACTCTCTCACTTTGTCCCAGCTTACACTTCCCCCTCCCCATATCCTCAAATCCATTCTCCAGTAAGTCTGTGTCTTTATTCCCGTCTTGCCCCTAGGTTCTTTAGAACCTTTTTTTTTTTTTTTAATATTCCATATACATGTGTTAGCATATGGTATTTGTTTTTCTCTTTCTGATTTACTTCACTCTGTATGACAGACTCTAGGTCCATCCACCTCACTACAAATAACCAAATTTCGTTTCCTTTTATGGCTGAGTAATATTCCATTGTATATATGTGCCACATCTTCTTTATCCATTCATCTGTTGATGGACACTTAGGTTGCTTCCATGTCCTGGGTATTGTAAATAGTGCTGCAATGAACATTGTGGTACATGACTCTTTTTGAATTATAGTTTTCTCAGGGTAAATGCCTGAGAAAGCCCAGGTAAATGGGCTTTCTCAGGTAAATGCCTGGGCTTGTCATATATGGCCTTTATTATGTTGAGGTAAGTTCCCTCTATGCCTACTTTCTGGAGGCTTTTTATCATAAATGGGTGTTGAATTTCATCAAAAGCTTTTTCTGCATCTATTGAGATGATCATATGGTTTTTATCCTTCAATTTGTAAATATGGTTTATCACATTGATTGGTGTATATTGAAGAATCCTCACATTCCTGGGATAAACCCCGCTTGATCATGGTGTATCATCCTTTTAATGTGCTGTTGGATTAACCATATGACTTTTATCCTTCATTCTGTTAATGTGTCATATCACATTAATTGATTTTCATATGCTGAATCACTCTTGCATCCCATAGATAAATCCCACTTGGTCACGGTATGTGATCCTTTTAATGTATTGTTGAATTCAGTTTGCTAGTATTTTGTTGATGATTTTTGCATCCATGTTCATCAGGAATATTGGCCTGTAATTTTCTTTTCTTGTAGTGTCCTTATCTGGCTTTGGTACGACAGTAATGCTGGCATGAATGAGTTTGTAAGTGTTCCCTCCTTTTCACTTTTTTTTTGAAGAGTTTGAGAAGAATTGGCATTAATTCTTCTTTACATGTTTTGTAGAATTCACCCATGAAGCCATCTGGTTTTGGGCTTTTCCTTTTTGGGAGGTTTTTGATTACTGATTCAATCACTTTACTAGTTATAGGCCTGTTCAGACTTTTATTTCTTTATGTTTCAGTCTTAGTAAGTTGTGTGTTTCCAGGAATTTATCCACTTTTTCTAGATTATCCAATTTGGTGGTATATAATTTTTAACAGTAATATCTAATGATTTTGTTAAAATTGCTGCTCTAATCTTTGTTATTTCCTTCCTTCTGCTAATTTTGGGCTTAGTCTTTCTTCTTTTCTAGTTCCTTGAGGGGTAAAGTTAAGTTGTTTGTTGAGATATTTCTTCTTTTTAATATAGGTATTTATTGCTATAAACTTCCCTCTTAGTACTGCTTTTCCTGAATCTCATAGTTTTTAGTACGTTGTGTTTTCATATTTGTTTGCCCGAAGGTAGTTTCATTTTCTCTTTTGATTTCTTCTTTGACAAATTGGTTGTTCAGGGGCATGCTGTTTAATTTCCACACATTTGTGAAATTTCCAGCTTTTCTTCTACTATTTATTTCTAGCTTCATTCAATTGTGGTTGGAACAGATACTTGGTAGGATTTCAGTCTTCTTAAGTTTGTTAAGACTTGTTTTCTGACCTCACATATTGTCTATCCTGAAGAATGTTCCATGTGCACTTGAGAAGAATGTATATTCTCCTGCTGTTGGGTGGAATGTTCTGCATATGTCTGTTAGGACTGCTTGGTCTTCTGAGTGATCAGATTTTGCCTTCTGTACTTTGTCCGTCTCTATTTATTTCTCCCCTTCCCTAATCAGGACTTTTATATTGCCTTTTATCTGTTCAAAACATAAATTCTCCCAACACACATACTTAGGCACCTCTTAAAAGTGCATTTTTCCCTCCTAAAATGTCTCATATTCCCAACTTAAATTTCTACTCCCTTTTTCTACTCTAGTTAAAATACTCATCTGTATAGTTGAATTCCTGGGCTAGATGATTTTCTGACTATTATACATAATAAGATTTGGTTTAGGTCTCCCAGTCTCTGCATATTTGGGGACTGAAAATGGAACAGGATGCTTATCTAGTTTTACTCAGTTTTGGCACCAAAAGTTTTCCCAATTACTAGGTAGGGTTATCATGGACCAGGGGTTTAGTGCACACCCACATTCACATGCACGGAGCCCCTCACTGCCCTAATAATCACTATCTAATCTGCTTTATTTGATGTTGTCAGAGAAATAAAAGTGTTCATAACATGAATATATTTATTCATCTCCACCAAATGTACTGGTTTTGTTACTGTTTCTATAGGTGATTATAGAAAGCTGTAAACATTCAAGTTTTGCAAATAAAATTCTAATGAGTTTTAAGGTGTAATGGCAAAATTTGCAGGCAACTCTGAAGTCTATGGAAAGTAATGTTTGAGAACTACTGTAATCACTTGCAAAACCACTGGTAAATGAGGATCTGGCAGAGTGTGACAAGTTAATATTTGAAGCGAAAAGTGACAAGCAGGGTGACTGGATAAGTTCTTCAAAAGAGAATGATTTGAATTGCAAAGGATTAAGGAAGGTCCTTTAGGAAAATAATGAACCCTTGAGTAATATTGCAAGAAAACAACCCTCTTGTATGATCCTGCTGTCGAGCTTGAGGTAAAAACATCATACAATTTTGTGTGAATAAATTTTTTTAAAGGACACAATAGATTTTTTTTTGGGTAAATTCTAAGAATTGGCATATGATTGTAAATATAACCTCTATTTCACTAAATAGAACATAAACTTACTTAAAAAATTTTTAATTTTGTGTTTCAAACTAAAGTCTCATTCATACTTTTTTTTTTTTTTTTTACTATATATGTAAAATTTTGCCCTGGTTTTAAGGGGGGGTTACTTAGATGTCTTTCCCCTAGACACTGAAAATTGAATAATGAGAAATCTCTATATATGAGCCAGTGTGTGTGTATGTGTTTAGCTATGTAGGTTAAACCCATTTTTTTTTCCAGGAAAGAATAATTTCTTGATTTGTCTGTGCAGTAAAGAAGTTTCCATTGCCTGGGCACTTTCTGTATACCTACAATCAAATAATCTTTTTTATAACAGTAGACAGGCATGCCTATTTAATCACTTTCATATCATAAGGAACTTAACATAAATTAACTTTAACTCAATAGCTAAAAAGCAAATAATTTGACTTAAAATGGGCAAAGTACCTGAAAGGACATTTTTTTTCAAAGAAAATATACAGATGACCGATAGGCACATAAAAAGATGCTCAACATTATAAATCATCAGGTAAATGCAAATCAAAACCCCTATGAGATATCACTTCACACCTGTTAGGATGGCTTTTATTAGAGAGACATCAGATAACAAGTGCTGGTGAGAATGTGGAGAAAAGGGAACTCTTGTTACATCATTGCAAGGAATGTAAATTGATATAGCCACTATGGAAAACAGAACAGAGTCTCCTCAAAAAGTTAAAAATAAAACTACAATATGATCCAGAAATCTCACTTCTGGGTATTTATCTAAAAGAACTGAAATCTGTATCTCAGAGATATCTGCATTTCCATGTTCATTGCTCCATTATTCACAATAGCCAAGGTACAGAAACAATCTAAATGTCCATTGACAGATGAATAAAGAAGCTGTGATATATATATATATCACATTATATATATATATATCACATTATATATATACACATTGTATATATAATATATATATATATATATATATATATATATATATATATATATATATATATATATACCCCCACATAATGGAATATTATTCAGCCATGAGAAAGAAGGAAATCTTACCATTTGCAACAACAGAAATAATCTAGAGGATATTATCCTAAGTGAAATTAGCCAGACGAAGAAAAATACTGTATGATCTCACTGATACACAGAATCTAAAAAAGCTGAACTTGCAGAAAAAGAAAGTCAAATGGTGGTCATCAGGAGCTGGGGTTGGGTGGTGGGAAAGATGGAGAGATGCTAGACAAAGGGTACAAGCCTTCAGTTATAAGATGAATAAGCTCTGGGCTTCCCTGGTAGCACAGTGATTAAGAATTGGCCTGCCAATGGGTTTGAACCCTGGTCCGGGAAGAGACCACATGTCACGGATCAACTAAACCCATGCACCACAACTACTGAGCCTGCACTCTAGAGCCTGCGAGCCACAACTACTGAAGCCCACGCACCTAGAGCCTGTGCTCCGCAACAAAAGAAGCCACGCAGTGAGAAGCCTGCGCACCGCAGAGCAGAGTAGCCCCCGCTCGCCACAGCTAGAGAAAGCCCGTGCGCAGCAACGAAGACCCAATGCAGCCAAAAAAAAAAAAAAAAAGGGCCTTGACAAATTATTATTAAAAAAAAAGATGAATGAGCGCTGGGGATACAATGTACAGCATGGTGACTCTAGTTAATAATACTGCGTTGTGTACTCTAAATTTGCTGAGACTTAAATGTTCTCACCATGTACAAAAATAAGGTAACTATGGGAGGTGATAGATGTGCAAATTAACCTAATTGTGGTAATCAATTTACAAAGCATATGTATGTAAAACCCATCACATCGTACACTTTAAATATGTACAATTTTATTTTTCAATTATCCTTCAATAAAGCTGAAAAAATAAAAAATAAAAAATATCCCCACAATCACTTTAATATGAAAATATATGCATTATATTTTAAAATCGTTTAAAATATTCCCCTTAAGTTTTAATGTGTTTTCCCTTTAAACAGAAAAATTCAGAAGGTAAGGAGGAAATAATATTGTAATATATACCTATACTGTAAGTAATAATATACTCATAGTATTGCCATCTAGTAACAAGCACTTGTAACACTGTAGTATGTTAACATCTTTCCTTCCAGTTGTTTTTCTACGTGTAACAATATTGAATTTGTATCATTGTTATCTTGGAATTGTTCTTAAAGTCTCAAAACCAACCAAGCAAACAACCAAACCTCCAAACTAACAACAAACAAATAAAAAAATGCACAGGTAGCATGTACATCCACTCTACAAGAGCTTTCAAGGTGGCATCAATAATATTTCCGTAAGATTATTAAGGTGGCAGAACTAGCCCCCTACCCTTCATCCCTCTTCCTTTCCCTAGTCTATATGAATACTCTACTCAAGGGATCTTATGAACTTTTAGAGATGTGAGCTGTTGGCCTCTTCAGAGGAATGACACGTACAGCATGGTTCCAATAGAAAACCTTGTAAGCTTGGAGGGGGAGGGGTGACCAGGAAAGGGGAGGTAGGTATCTTATTCCCCAGCTGGACACTTATGCGTCAGATGTAGTGACCTGGCCTCTGTGCCTTTTTGAAGTGGGAGTGGGGAAAATAATTCAAGAGTGGTTGGGGGAGGAAGATAGAGAAGTAAAGCTGTTTTTCACTCTCATTTTTTATTGGGATGAAGATGTGTCCTTTTCCAGTGGGTCAAAGGAACATCAAAGAAAGCATCTGAGGTCAGTAGTCTGTTTCATGGCCCACCTGAGAGAACTGGCCTTTGGGAAGGGGACGCCTGATGAAGGATTTTGGGTGAATGCTAGTGGAGTTAAGAAGCAGCTAAACTGGAGTGAATTCCCCATGTCAGCAGACTGCTCAGTGAGGGCGTTTCTCTCAGGGCCTGCTGAGAACCTGTACCAGAAGCCCTTGGGAGCATTATAGCTGTGAGGGGCTAGAGCAGCTGCATTAATAGTACACCTTTGCTCTATTTCTGTAATCTCTCTTCCTACCCATTTCTGGAAGTGCTAGAAGCAAATCAGCAAAGAAGAGGGGAAGAGTGAAGGAGAGCCCTTGTCTCCATTCCAAGCTCCCTCCTGCTGGGGGAAAGGCCAAGATGAACACAGAACTGAAGGCCAGATAGAGAGTTTTTTTTTTTTTTTTTTTTTACTATACACTTCTTCCTATATTTTCCTTGTGTATATTCTTGGGGGTCTGTGTGTTTTTTTTCCCTTTTTTTAAAAAATTTTATTTATTTATTTATGGCTGTGTTGGGTCTTTGTTTCTGTGCGAGGGCTTTCTCCAGTTGCAGAGTGGGGGCCACTCTTCATCGCGGTGCGCGGGCCTCTCACTATCGCGGCCTCTCTTGTTGCGGAGCACAGGCTCCAGACGCGCAGGCTCAGTAATTGTGGCTCACGGGCCCAGTTGCTCCGCAGCATGTGGGATCTTCCCAGATCGGGGCTCGAATCCGTGTCCCCTGCATTGGCAGGCAGACTCTCAACCACTGCGCCACCAGGGAAGCCCCAAGATTGAGATTTTAAACTCTATTAGACTAGACTGAAATTCTTAACATTTGAGAATGACTGGAAGCTATAGGATCTGTCCGAGATGTCATTAAAGGATGGGAAAAGGAAATTCAACAGACCATGCTTGAAGGCAGTGAATGGAGAAAAATAAAACCACACCATCTTTGTATCCCACTGAGTTCAGGGCTGTTCAATGGGCCAGTCTTATGTGCATATAGACAGCTGAGGTTACACTGTTGATTTCACAATGTTGTTTTGCTTTTCAAAATTTAACTGTGGTGTCAAAATATTTTTCTATAATATTAAAAAGTCTCTTATTTATGTGCATTTATGTTTTGAGGTGGTTATAAAGCCTCAACTCACAGAGGAGAAGGTAGCCTTACTCATCTTGCTGCTGGTACTCAAAGAACAGGACACTTGATCCTCCAATCCTGAAATTAGCTCTTTAGAGAGAAGGTAGTGGAGAAGAGGTGTGTTTGTGTGTGTGTGTCCGTGTCCTCTCTTATCTGCCCTAGTATCTTTCATGGTAGCACACTGAAATAAGATGTTTTACATAACATAAAAGGAATTAAACATAATATTAAAAGACAATGTGGTCTATTTTATAGACTGTCTTCAACTAGTTCTTTATTCCTCCAATTTTACTGTTTTAAATAAAGTGGTGCATAAACATCTTTGTGTAGAAACTTTTACTGCATTTAGGATTATTTTCTCAGGATGGATATCTATAAATTGCAACTAGAATAGATAGAATACATTTTTAAAATGCTGATTATATATAAAAATATCCTCTTAGGGATTTGATATGAAAGAAAAGGAAGACAACAAAAATCATGTTACATACCATCATCCAGAGAAGGGCATTACAATTATTTTCTTAAAATATTTTGCCTATGCTTAAATATTTTAAAAGTGAGATCATGATATAAGGTAAGATTTGTATACTACTTCTCCCCAATTAATATTATATCATGAGAATTTTTCCATATTCAAATATTTTTGAAAATTTGGTTTTAAAGACTAAATAGTATTTTACTGATTTGATTTACAAAACTTTAGTTTTCTTTTTCTTTATCATGAATAGTTAGATTGTTTCAATTGTTTGGGGATTATGATGCTGCACTGAACATCCACGAATAAAACTTTTTCACATACATATATGATTTTTTCCTTAAACTGGAGTCCTAGAAATGGAATTCTTGCATCAAAAGTTAGGAATATTTTGCTACCTTGCTTTCAAGAAAGTAAGCACCAAATTTTCAGTCCTACAATTTATGAGACGCATATATTTTTATTCTTATTTATACCCCACTTGGCATTGAGAATTACATGAAAAATTTTGCAAGTTTCATGAGGAAAACTGATATCATTTTAATGTTCATATCTTTGATGATTAATGAGATTGAACTTTTCATTGAATGTTTATTAGTTGTTTGTGTTTCCTCTTGTGTGTTCTCTGTTCATGTTTTTTGCTAATTTAGCTATTTGATGCATTTGTATTTTAAAAGAGGAACTCATTAACACAAATAAATCACTAATTAGTGAACCTATGTAGGAAATACTTTCCAAGCAGAGGGAGATCTTTCTCGTTTGCCTACTCTTTAAAAAAATATATTTGATAAAAAAATATATTGATTATCTACTTGGTATAAGGAACTGTGCACTGTGGGAAATAAATTGGAGAACAAAAGTTTCTGGCCTTCAAGGAAGAGACTATTGTATGGCTCGAGTTTACATGACTGTGTCTATTGCTTCTAAAAGCTTACCAACTTCTCATTAAGAAATTATACAAACTAACTGTTAGAGAAAATATGAGTAATAACAAAAACGAGAGAATAATTACTCGTAATTCTTTCACCTTAATGTATCACTTCTATACTTCTTAGCTTTTTATTTTCTTTGCATTTTGATATAGATGTAATCAGACTTTACATAGTATTTGCATCTTGCTCTTTTCTACTTCACATTAGAGCTTAACCTAGTCTTTTGTTAGTAGATGTCATTATTCTAATGACTGGATCTCTCTATAATTTATTTAATTGTACTCATATTCGGGGGCATTGAGATTTTTCCCTTTTTTCAGTATAATTTCTTTAGGTCTGTTCTATATTTCTTGGCAACTTAATTTTTTTCACTTGATAGTGTATGATGGGCATACTACTGAACTATTTGCATTTAAAATATAAACTTATTAGATGAAGCTAATTAGAAAGACTTAAGGAGTGACAAAGAATGATTTGGGAAAAATCATGCCACTTTTTACAGGTAATAGTTTTTTGGATAGTTTCCTTGTGTATCCCAGATCACACCACAGTAACTGCTACTTGTGTGTTGTTGCACTGGAGAGAGCTGTAGACTCAGTGATAGGAGACCCGGTTCATACTTCTCCACGTGATCTTGGCTAAATTATGCTTTTACAGTCTCTGTTGTGTCTCCATAATGTATAACTTCTAAAGCCTGCGCTGCAAGATATTGTTATGAGGACTTAATAAAATAGCATAAGTGCCTACTATAATATGAGCTCCAAATTGGTTCAAGTTAATGCTAGAATCCTCCCTCCCTCATTTAATCCCTCCCTTTCATTTTGGCTATTTGGGAGGAAAACTGGAGCTTGAGTTGGTTTCAAGGGTTAGATTTTTTTATTCCTCTTTTGCAAATTCTTGTAGGAATAGGCTCTTAATCGTGGCTGAGCCTTAAGTTTTCTTGAACCCCCCCCCAAAATATAGTAATTACTGATTTTCAGTAATTCAGTACAATTTCAGTTTACTCTAAGGCAATGTGTGAACATAATTTCAGTTCAAAGAAATATTTTCTTTGGTTGACATTTGCCAGAGTATCTCAGGCAGAGCCAGGATTCTGAGTCACAGCCCATGAGGCTGCTGCTTTTTCACGAACTCAGGCTCCTGCCTCTCCTTTGTATGTACTTCTACTAGACTTTATTCTCCCTAATCATGTCCTTAAAATTTGTCCTTTACATAGTTTGCTTATCAGATGAGTAAGATTTTTGACACAACTTGAACAGAATTACTCAAGATAGTCTATCCTAATTCCACAGTAATATAGCTAAAGTTACCTTTTAGGAGGTAAAATGAAATTTTAAAAGTGCACCTGCTCACAATACCTTTCATTTTCATGAGAGAAATGATACCTATATGTGTGCTTTTCCTATCAAACACAAAGGCATTACAGAAATAAAATGGGAAATCCCTGTTCTGGAAAAGCTGCTTTCAGTTTTAGAACCCAAAGTTAAAGGGAAACTGAAATTTAATCTGTAGTAAATGTGTCCTTCACTATATAGCATGTGCTTTACTGGACATGAGCCAGATTATAATGTCAATAGTTTGCAGATGAGCAGAATGAAGGAACATTATACATATATACTCAAAAAGAAAAGCCATTTCTCCCAGGTGATTTTGAAAAAGTAGAGATGCCATGAAATTTATTGTTTAAAAAAGAAAAGCATGTTTCAATATAATTATCGTATATTGTGTATAGCTTATATTTTTCTTTCTCTGTGTTAGTATGATAGGGGATAAGGAGGGAAGGTAATGAATTCTATTGAGTTACCGAGATAGAGTGTGTGCAGGATAGGATGAGGGGGAGGGGAAGGGTGAAGGCATAGTGAGAGGGCAAAGCCTGGATTGTGCTCCAGAGTTGGATGACTTCACTTCAGATCCCATCTCTGTTCTGAACTACCTGCTTGACCCTGGGCAAGCTAATTAAATTCTCTAAGCCTCAGTTTCTTTACTTTTAAAATTGGATAATGATAATACCTACCATATACTGTTGCTATGAAGTGAAATTACTTTGGCAGGGTACCACACAGTAAACATTCTTGTAGTGGAAAGTTATTGTTATTCTTAATAAATTTTAGCATCTCATATTTTACTATAAAATAATCTGTTTGAGACTCGGGGTGGTTAGTAGTTTGATGCTTAATAAATTCAAAGGAATAACTGATGATTTGGTTATTAAAAAGCCGGTCCCAAACTACCCATCCTATCCAAGTTACAGGGAGGGATAAAATACAGTACAGAACTTAGCTATTATATATAAAAACAGTGATAGTAAAAGCAAATTGTGGGAGAAATTTATTTGCATATTTAAAGAATTATGCTGTCAGGAGTTTCAATATTCCTTAGTGCCTGTTTCTTTTGAAGTACAAATTTTCAAAGAAGAATATTGAATACTTGAATTCACTAGTACCTTGGTGCAAATGATTTTTATCAGTCCTAAGTCTTTCTTCAACTGGAAAGGATTGCATGAAACCACTTGGGGAAAGAATGAATAAAATAGAGGCACGGAGAAAGTGGGAAAAGAAGGTAGAAAGGAGGGAAGCAAGACCTGTCATGCAAGTTTCCTAGTTCATAATTTTACTGTCAACCATGTACAGAAAAATATTTTGTACAGAAAAAATATTTTGCTTGATTTTTCTATTATTTCTTTGAAAATTCTCAAGAAAATGTCACATAAATTGCTTGGGAAAACTTTTTTCAAGATTAAGCCTTTTGAAAAGAACATGCAATGATACAAAAATTATTCTTGAGTCTAGCATCTGCTTGAGTTAACAATCCAAACTCACTCCTTTCATTCTGAGCTAAACTTTTTTTTTTTAAATAAACTCTTTATTTTAGAATAAACTTAGATTTAGAAAAATGTTGTAAAGATAGTACAGGGAGTTCCAAATACTCTTCACTCAGCTTCCCCTAATTTTAACATCTTACATAACCATGGTACATTTGTCAAAACCAAGGAATTCACACCGGTATGATGCTGTTAACTAAACTCTAGACTTTATTTGAATTTCAACTTTCTATTAATGTCCTTTTTCAGTTTCAGGATTCAACTGGGACATCAGATTGCATTTAGTCTTCTCTGGTCTGTGATAGTTTCTCAGTCTTTCCTTGTGTATTAGTTTCCCATTGCTGCTGTAACAATAACCACAAATTTAGTGGCTTAAAACAATGCAAATTTATTATCTTACGGTTCTGGAGGTCAGAAGTCAGAAAGTAGGGTAAAATTTCACTGGGATAAAATTAGGGTGTCCACAGGGCTGTGTTCCTTTCTGGAGGCTCTAGGGGAGAATCCATTTTCTTGTCCTTTCCAGCTTCCAAAGGCTGCTCACGTTGCTTGGTTTATAACCCCCTTTCATCTTCAAAGCTGGCAATGTCTAGTCAAGCCTTTCTTACAATGCCATCTCTCTGTTTCTGACCTTTCCGTCTCCCTCTTTCCCATTTAAAGATCCATGTGATTATATTGGAATCATCATGGTAATCCAGGATAATCTCCTTATCTTAAAGTCAGCTGATTGGTAACCCAAATTTCACCTACAGACTTAATTGCCCATTAAGATATATTTGGTGGGCCATTATTCTGCCTATTACAGCCCACCTTCTGGCTCCCAAAGACTCATGTCTGTTCCACATCCAAAATACATTCATCCAAAGGTCTTCAAAGCATCAAGTCCAAAATATCATTGCTTAAAAGTTCCTAGTCTCATCAGCTACATCATCTAAATCAGTTAAGAGTAAGGCTCTGTGCAGAATCCATCTGGGGCACAATTTCTATCTGTCAACAGGAAACTCAGGAAACAAATTATTTACTTCCAAAATACAATGGTGGGAGAGAAATAGGATACCATAGCTATAGATGTTTGATTCAAGAGAGGAGAAAATAGAAGAAAAAAAGGAGTTGTAGGGTATTATAACCTTTAAACATTCATATTTTCCTGTTGCCCTAATGTGCCCACAGTCAGGTCCTGAGCATTCTGCCCAGGTGACCAGGTGTACCAGCATGGTAAGGCTGGCCCCTGCCACAAGTTCCCCTTATTGCTCTCCCCTGACAGTGACCTCATGACATTCAAATGCACTAATGAGATCCCCTCATGCCTTCTCTTGCCTACTCCACCCTGGGACCCAATAAAGGCACTTGCCCGCAGGCCCTCGTTCTCTCTTGGCTCCCCACCTGCTTGGATGAACTTGCTCTTTGGTGCTCCCTCCTGTGTCACCCCCCTCTTGGAGTACAGCGACTGTGTCTCTGGGACCTGAGAGTATAATAAACTTTGTTTTTTTCCTTCTCCTCTGTCTCCTCTTGTGGTCACACTTGACTGACCACCTTATAAAAGAATATAAAACACATAGGTCCCAAGCAATTTAAAAATCCCTCGTGGCTTTTCATTCTGCCCTCTGGGTTTAACATTTTACCCTTGGAGTCATCCTTCCTTTTTCATAAAAGGTAGCGCCTGTTTACAGCTGGGTAGCTTTATCAGTCTGTTTCTTGCCTGAAGAATTTTGGAGATCTGACAGTCTTCTCGCATTTTGTACTTTCTGTCTCTTTTAGTCCAAACTTACAGGGTTTCTGCTGGTGTAAAATTGTCAAGAACCTAACAACATCATGGTTTTAGCTCAACGAGACCCATGCCTGACTTCTAACCTACAGGGCTGTCAGATCATAAATTTGTGTTGTTTTAAGCCACTAAGTTTTTGGTAATTCATTACTGCAGCAATAGAAAACTATTACAAATGGATTTAGTGATATGGAGGTCATTGGTGATATTGATAAAGGCTATTTCAAGGAAAGGAGAAATGGAAGGCTGTTTAGAAGGGATTCAAAAGAGAAAGAGAGAAGAACAATTAGAGAGAGTGCATACAGACCATCCTTGAGTTTTCCTACATACGTCATACTTTCTTACCTCTGCTTTAGTTCATTACCTTCCTTGACTGGCTTGTACTTCCTACCCTAATTCCACTCCATTTTTGTGCTTAATTCCTATCACTAAACCCTCCCTTACTCTCTCAGTCTAGATTAGCTCTCTCTCTTTGGGTTCCTATCACCTGGACACTTATTACATTGTAGGATATAAACTCTCCCCCACTAAACTCCTTTGTATGCTCAGAACTGAGCAGAGCACTTAACTGGAGCTGATGTCAATAAATGCTTATTGAATTAATAATTATTTTGGGGGCTCTTGCACCTTGATAAATTAAGCAGTTATAAAGTATACCTATTTCTCTATGAATTTTATTATTTCTATTCTTTAGGTACAGTTCAGTAGTTAAGCTTCTAGCCAAATACTTGGTTAGGTAAGCAAAAAGATTAACCAACAGAAAAAATACCTATCAAATTTCAATCAAATTCTAGCTCAGCACATAAAATCTATTTGCTTAGGTGAAAGCTCTTTCCCAGGGAAATATTTGTAGATCATTATCCTTAGTTTCACAAGTAAATTTCCAGGTAAGTCCCAAGTTATGGCTTTCCTTGGAAAAAAAAAAATTTATAAAACTGAATATGAAGCTATTTAAATTTCAGGAAAGAGGATGCTAGGAAATGCTATAAACATTTGAAAGCTTAAACACACTTGCATTGAAAACTTAAACACACACAGACATAGGAACTAGAAACTTAAACCGATTACGATAATCAGGAAGCAGAATTTACCCAAATAAACAGAAACCATGATTTTAGTTTTAAAGTGTTGTTATAGAAGTTTACTTCCTTGAACTTTTAAGCTTTCTCACTTGTTCCTCTCAATTCCCTATACTTCCTCTCGGCAATGCACCCCTTCAGTAGACAAAATATCCTGTGGCTTCAGAAACCACATTGTTCAGTTAATTTTTCCTGCCCTCTCACCATGCAGCAATTCCCACACTTTGTCTTTTTATTATCTGATAGGCACTGAAACTTGCTTTGAGTAAGCAGCACCATCTTACATAATGAGGAGTCTTTCATCTTGCAACTACACCCCTTTGAAGCAACCTGGAACAAGGAAGAAAACAAGCAGTGTTTCTGAACAGCCTGGAACACAGTCACAAACACCAGACTCTATAATTCAAAGAATTATTCTTGGAGAGTGCCTTAGGCCCATCCCTAAGGTCTTTTTACTTTGACATAGTCCATTTATCAATATATCCTGAGAACATTAATGACTAATGTCATAAAACAATAAGCAATATTAATGATATGATGATCTTGAGTAATAAGTACAAGTTAACTCGTGTTCTGTAAATTAGAATAAATTATAACAGGAAGTAGGCAGTTCATCTCTGGAAGAGTGCCATCCAAAATGGTTGAAATAGAAGAAGTTTGAGCACTTAAGAAATGGGATTTATTCGTTTACAAAATATATTTTTGTGGAACACATCATTTTCTAATAATGCAGAGCAAATTTTTCATTTGATTCACCAGCAGTACCTTGTCATTTTAAATTTACTTTACTTTTAAAATTAAATGTGTTTGTGCAACAGTTTGGAGATAACTGAAGAAATCTCAGGGCATCATGAAACCTACTGGGGTCCACATGATGCAATGGCTATAGAAAGAAAGTCTGGCGATTGAGTCAAAATTAGCCTAAGTGACTGAATCCAGATAGCTTGGGTTCCACTTATTGCTCTGCCATTGTTGAGCTGTGTGAACATTTGAACTACATTACTGTACCCTGCCTTAGTTTCCTCATTTGTGAAAAGAGGATAATAAATGTAGCTGCTTCTTACTGTAGGACAGAAAGTAAAACAAAATGAATTCTACTTGTTATAACTTTTTCTGTATATTTTTAGTTTTATCAGTCAGGAACACATCCATTAGGGGCATGGAGAGAAATCAGAGATGATTACAAAATCTTAGCACTGGAAGGGAACTTAAAACTTATTCAGTGAAAGGAATCTAGAAACTATCTAATACAACTTTCACCTAATGTAGGAATCGTTTCTCAAATTCCCTGATAGTCATTTAACATCTGCATGGAAAATTCGTGGAAAGGAGCTAACTCTTTTAGGCGCCTTTTTTTTTTTTGTGGCATGGCTCTGCTGGCTGCATCCATTCACTCTAGTCTACCCTTAGAGCAACAGAGAATAAAAATATTCACCCTTTATGGAGTGCAGGCAGAGTTCCAGGTAAGGTACTATATACCTTACATGAATCTTTGCTATAACCTTATAATCCTTATAATAACCTTACAGAATTGATATTCTTAGAGATTAAAAAATTGAGGCACAGCAGGCCAAAGATCTTTTCTGAGGTCACATAGTTAATATGTTTTAAAATGATGAAGTATTCTTATGAGTAATAGCCCTCTAAAATATTTGAAAATATGTATTAATTTACTGTAAGCTCTCTTTCCTACAGAAAGCAATTTCTCAACTATTCCTTATATGATATGAGGAGTGCATTTCCTATTTGTCACCTTTCCATGAATACTTAAAAATTTTTAATATTGCTCTTTTTCAAAAAAAATTTTATTTATTTTTGGCTGCGTTGGGTCTTCATTGTTGCACGCGAGTTTTCTCTAGTCGTGGAGAGCGGGGGCTACTCTTTGTTGGGGTGCGTGGGCTTCTCATTGCGGTGGCTTCTCTTGTTGCAGAGCATGGGCTCTAGGCTGCACAGGCTTCAGTAGTTATGGCGTGAGGGCTCAGTAGTTGTGGCTTGTGGGCTCTAGAGTGCAGGCTCAGTAGTTGTGGCACACAGGCTTAGTTGCTCCAAGGCATGTGGGATCTTCCTGGACCAGGAATCGAACCCATGTCCCCTGCACTGGCAGGTGGATTCTTAACCACTGTGCCACCAGGGAAGTCTCTAATATTGCTCTAAAATGTGACACCCAGGCATGAATATTCTTCTCCACATAGATATTACCTATCCTGATTTGACTGTTACTGTATTATACAACCTAAGACTTTTTTTTTTTTTGCAGCTGTATCAAATTGTTGACTAATGTGCAACTAAAGCTTCTAGGTTTTTTTCCCCTTAATAAAAATGCTATCAAGCCTGATCTCTCCCATCTCATACACATGATGCAGGGGGTTTGTTTGTTCATTAGTTTGTTTTTTATTCATAGCATATCTGTTAATTTTATTTTATGGGTTTCATCTCAGTGTTCTGCCTTGTCAAGATCATTTAGAATCTTAATTGTGTCATCCAACACATTAGCTCTGCCTTTCAACTTAGTGTTATTTGCAAATTTTATAACATCCTTTCCATGCCTTCATCCAGGCTGTTGATAAAAATATTGAATAGGAAAGGGGTAAAGTTATAATTCTGTAGCATGCTACCAGAGACATTTTAGTTAATGATGTTCCATCTAAATGAATAATAGTCTAGCAATAAAACATGCAGCTTTTAAAATAGTATTTATAGTTTCAAAACCTTAAGTTTATTATATAATGCATCATTGTGATCTACTCCAGTCATCATCGCTATCCAACCAGGTAGACAGAGCAATTAGATTCAAGAACAACAGGCAAAAGGGGTAAGTGCCTGCTGTGTGCTGGGATTTTAGGAGCTTTGGAAAGGCACCCCCAGGTTTCTCCTCATTCAATTCATGACCATAATGAGTTCAAAGGAACTTTATTCTTGTGACTTAAGTACAATAGGTGTTTGTGAGCTATTAAAAATGACAATCTTTTGTGTCTTTTCATCATAGCACTTATCACCATACTATTATGTTCTACTTACTATCTTCTTTATTTTCTATCCCGCCATAGGGCAGGAATTATTTTTTCTGTTTGCTCACTGTTATTTTCTAGAACCAAACCACATGGTCGATGCTTATAGTAGATTCTCAAAAACCTCTAAATAAGTGAATAAAAATCTTTAAGGTTTATAGGTCTAAGTTTTGCATAAATGTGTTTTAGAGCTTACAGAGCAAGTTTTGATCAATTCAACTTTATCAAGTCAGTGAATGTCTGTGGACCAAATAAATGTGAGCTCTCTGATACTGACCTCTGCCCTCACCCCTTGTGTCCTCTGTCACCCTTCCTTTTACTGACCCAGCATGTAGGGAGCATGTTCTCCCACTTTCCTAACGCTTTCTCCCAGTGGCCCAGGTCTAAGGCTGGCTCTCTACTCTAGTCCCAATTTAAGTTTGTCTTCCAGTGATCAGTCTAGTCTTATAGCTTTCCTGAAATGAAAAACATCTTGCTTGAGGCAGATGCTGAGAGCCTGCCTGCAGTTTCCATTATTGTTCATTTGCATTCTTTGCTGCTTAGATTCTCCCATTATCCGCTTAGATTCCTTAATAGGGATGCACATCTCCTTCACTTTGTATCTCAATATGCTGCTTGCCCATAGCTTCACTGCAGATGCCGTAAGCTCCCAGGCCAAAATGTAGATGCCTTAAGCTCTGGGCTCAGTTGGGTCTGACCAAGCCCTTGTCCCTCTCATTAACTGCCCTATTTCATATTCATCTGCAATGATCTCAACATATTGCAGACAGGGACAGAGTGGGAGGAAACATGAGGTCATTGATAGCTGGAAGATAAGACATTTAAAAGCCAACTATGCCTACCACTTGGTTTTGCACAGAAGGCCCCTACTTATATTATTACTAAAATAGTTTGTATATGTACTCTTTTGAATATGATCAGGAAGTAAAATACATGTAAAGCACCAAAAGAATTTTTTTCTTTTTTTAGGCTGGAGAAAGAGAAGTAACCTAATTATTGTTTTCAACTACATGACGGATTGTGTCCATCTGTTTTTGTCCTCCACCAGGAATAGAACTGGAGGAAACAGACTTAATCTGTAGCCTGAGTTTTGTAGTTTAAACAGAAAGGAAAATTTCCTGACAGTGAGTTGTGGATTATGGAATTTGTTTCTTCTGAGATTTAGTTTTCCATCTGGTTAGAATAGTTTGATGCAGTTGTCTGTCTCCAAAGGTAGCAGAAGTGGGTGTACGTGGCGGTTAAATGACCTCTCAAACATTCTTATTCCTAAGAATTTATGATTAAGTTAAAAAAAAACTGCAATGGCTTTATGGTTTCCTAACATTTTTAATGTAGGATAATATTATAATTTATTGGGGGAGTACATTTAAAAATAACTTCAAAATCAATGTTCAGCCACTTCTAGAGTGTCAGAGGGCAGATCTTTGAATTTTGAAAAGATTGAACATGGTTTACCAAAATGTATTTCTGGGTTTGCCCTAGATGAAGTTGTTATTTATTCAGTTATGTTTTATTTCTAAAATTGAGTTTGAATTTGGCAATATTTCATGTGTAAGTATTTAGGTTAGACAATATCAATGACAGTGACCTTAATGCCCAGCATCTTTGCCCATGAGTAGAAAGAAAAGCTTTATGATAGATAATGGTAATAGAAATAAAAACAACCCAGTGACTGAATTATACAATAAGGTTATTTAAAACATATGATATAGTTAGAGAATAACTGAACTAGAAATAAATGACAATAGAGGAAGGAAGCTGAGATTCAAAGTGACCTCAGGGTTACTCTAGACATCTATATAAACATCAAAGTATTGAAAATCTGCTAAACTCACATATGGCACCTGCATAAAAGCAATGGTCTCAAAAATAAGTGCAAACTGTTAAAAATGTGAACTTTTGAATCTTGATAGAAAATGTGAAATGTTAAAGACTTATAATTAAAGAAGAGACTTTAGATAGTAGGTGAAGTTCTGATAACCACACTAACTTGCATTAAGATATCTGTGTGCCTTTCAAGTTAGAAGATGGCTGCTATATTTACTTTCTTGATTGTATTTGAAATTCAATTTACACAAATGGAAAAAGACCAATTTAATTTATACCAACAACCATGTTTTAATGATTTAATTAACACATTTTAATTAAAAATTTTTGAAAGAATTCTAAAATTATGCTAAAGAGACTGATATTTTTATAATTTAGAAAATGTGAATTAATCTTCAGGTTAGATTATTCTTTCTTAGATATACAAAGGAATGCAAAGCCTCTTTAGACATATCTAGAACAGGTGACATTGTTAGGGATTTTACTGGGGTGATGTTTTCCCTTCTTCTTAGCTTTGTTTTAAAAAGGAAAGTGATTCAGGAATGTGTCAGTCAGGGCATGTAGAATATCTTCCTGAAGAATAGAAATTAAAGTTTGAGAAATCTTTCAGGTATTACACACATGTTAAAAAAAATCTCTAAGAGTTTCACAATTCCAGGCAGCACTGGGGAGTTGCAGGTACAAGTCACAAATCATATGTGACTGAAGCTCATGTCCTGTGCCTATTCCCACCATAACTCTCACCATTTTTTCAGTACAAGTAGCAAATTGAGAGGATGTGGCATATACTTTGGAATAGGACATTCTGGATTTGTATGTGATTAGAAAGTTTTAAGGATACAATTGTAAGGAGTCCTACTTCATGTGTTTGAAAATTGAATGGTTTGGGTGAGGAACTCAAACTGAGAAATCATTCTCTATCATTGAAAAATAATCTTATGAAGTCATATGTAAATACGCTAACAAAGGTAGATTTTAGCTAGAAAAAGATGAGGTAAGAAAGAGTTTTGAGAATGAATCTATTACAAGACCCATTATTATATAAACTCTTAAAACTAGAAAAAGCTGTGAAGATTTTAATACCTTCTGGCATACTGCTAGTTGTCCCCCTTACAAAATCTATTTTTTTCTTCTTCATGGGCACATGGTCACACACAACCTTACCCAGCCTCCTTTGCTGCAAATGCCATATGACAAATTTCCTTGCCAGGGAATGTGAGGGAAAGTGATGTGTGCAACTTTGCCCTCACTTACTTGCTCTGAGTTTATCCCCTTTTCATGTCCTGTGAGCTGGAACGTGGACATGCTCAAGACCCTGCTTGACCCCAAGATGAGGACTATGTCCGAGGGCATGGTAGAGCCACAAGGTAAAAAGAAATGGACCCATGATAACTGAATGGAATGCAACCACCCTACCAAGCTGGCCATTCACCTTGGAAGGTGTGTGAGAGAGAAAAATACCTACTTTTTAGACCCACTGTATTTAGGAGTCTCTTGAATACAGAAACTTATTTATCATCTAACTTATAATACTTTATAGCCAAATATTTCAAACCAAGAAAAAATATGAGGGTGAGATGCTAAATCATTTTGATGATGAGGATGATAATGAGGATTAATAAGAAAGGCTTTAAGTTATACTCATGTTTATATTTTTATCTCTTTACTCCTTTTTCCATCCTATTCACTGTCTGCAGGAGACCAGTCTGTATGGATTATAGAAACAGACTTTCTTGCCCTTTGGTTTCTGGTTGGGTTTAATCAATAGGGAGTCTTGGCAAAGGGTCAGAGGTATGTGAATGAGGTCAAGGTATTTACATCCCTGGCTCCTTCCATGTAAGGGTGCCTTTGGCTGTTTTCATTAGTCAAACTGAAGGCAACTTGCTTCTTTCAAGGCAGCCTCCCCTACACAATTCTCTCCTCTTTTACAGTAACTGCTCCCTCTCCTGTCCCTTTGAAGTTAATAAACCTAGGTTACAGAACCATCCTTTGTGGCTCCTCTTACTCTGTCAACACCTTTATGAATAGTCTCTTTGTAATTAAACTCTCCCTGAATTATCTTGAGTGCTCCATCTGTTTCCTGTTGGGAACCTAACTAAAACACTATTTGTGTATCGTTCTTTTAAGTATAATGTTATCTGAATGCTAGGAAATTATTTGTGATCAGCTTGAAATTGTTTTATTTTTATGAAGACATTATTATAATTGAATGGAAATCGGAGGGAAAGCATGAAATTTACATTCTAGGTAGCTAAACCTACATAACTACAATCATTTTATAGTGAAAACCTGACTTAGAGTCTTGTTTCCTTTCTGTAGAAGAAGACTACTTAAATTACAGAGTGCTTGGGAAAAACCAACCAACCAAACAAACAAAAACAAAGACTTCTAGGGAATAGCACTGAAACTAGTCTATTCTAGGAAGTGATAGCTCATGTCCCTTCATGGCTCACAGAGGCTGGCAGTAGAAATAGTATCCTCAGGAAACTGGTTGTATATCTTGGTCCTTAAATGCTGTGGAAAAACAAACAGTTGTGCAGTGGGTTTTATCAGCCATTAACATTGGATTAGTCAAGATTCTTTCATTTTGAAAAGAGACTAAACCCAATTAGACAATTAGATTGTTGATTAGGTTTAACAAAAAGTTATTTTTTTGCTTAAGTAACTGGGAAGTCCAAGGATCAATGTCTAAGACATCATGGGGACTAGACATTCCTTCTTTCTGATTTCTTCTCTCTGGTTTGTTCTGGGTACTGACTTCATTCTGAGGCAGGGTTCTTCTGTACGTGAGGAAGGTGGCTGCTGACAGTCTTCTTAACAAAATATGCATATTTATGGCCTGTGATCCCATGGAAATAGAGCCCCTTTCCCTTTCAGAGTTCACAACATCAGATCTCACGGAGGGACTGTGATTGGCTCCACCTGGTTCAAGTTTCCAGTTCACGACTGTGTGGATGGGAGATGTCATACTAGCTTGGCTCATGTTACTAGTCTTGTGGTCAAGAAGGACCAAGTAAAATGATTGACAGCCCTCTAGAATTATGAAATTGAGGAAGACTAGGCATCTTAAAGTCAAACATCTCTTTTATAATCACTCAAGAAATGAGGTTGAATGTTTTTCAAATGTTTGGTAGAAAAGTTAATGTTCTTGGGCATCTAATTGCAGTAACAGCAGGCTTGGTAATTTTGACCAACCTTGCCCCTCAAGAAAATTAAAATGCTGAATAAAATAGATAAAAATTTTTCCTTAAAAGCATCAAATAGCTAATACGTGAAGGAGAAGTTTCTGAACCAAAATCCCAGAAAAAGTGTGGATTCAGAGAAGCAAGAGCAGCACTTGAAACAGCTTTTGCTCAAAGGATGTTTGTTATTCTCTTGGAAGTGTTACCGACCAGGGTTCTTGGCCTTCCCTAATCAACAGAAATTGATAGGAAACCAGAGAAGAAATTCAGGCAAGCCTTTATTGGGGCTCCTGCTGCAGCAGGAGGGAGTGAAAACAAGTAACAGGTTCCCTTGCTTACTCCCCGAGTGGAGGGGAGCTGGTTCCTTATATGGGGTGAGAGTAGGGGCGGGTCCAGGGATCAGGCTGGAGGGATGGTTTGCCCACCCCTTTGGTAGAGGTATGTGTAGGGGGCATGTGCAGTATCCTGCTTTTGCTCCTGGTACCCTGTTTTTGCTCTTGGCTCTTCAGAAGTGGCAGTTGGGTTTTTGTCTTTTTGTATCTTGTTGTCCATAATTTGCCCCAACTGTGCATGCATGCTATTTTCAGTCCCTTGTAGTTTCTTTGTATTTTGTTGCTCGAGGAGACATTTGTCCAGATGCAAGCACTGCAGCAAAAGGTTCCAGGTCTCAGGTCCCAGCCTGTCTCAGAAGCATCTTTGAAACTGGGTTTGATTAAAGGTTAGCTTGTTTTAGCTTCATGAGTTGAGGACCATTCCTAAGTAAATTTTCTGATTGTCTCTCCATAAACACACACACACAAATACCCACCCACACACACCCTTTACTGGGACCTAAGGGATGAAACCCTAAGGATGAAGTTCAACACATTTCAAATGACAAGAATCATACAGTTTGTGTTTTTGGACAATGATAGAAATTTATAACAAACAGACAACCAGAGAAGCCACAAGTGTTTTGTAAGTTAACAATATGTGTTTATATATAAATCATAGATTAAAGAGGATTTCAAAAGAAATTAGAAAGTATTTTGAATCAAACAATTTGTGCGTGCTAATTATCAAATATGTAGGACTCTGGTAAAGATGTTTTAGAGAGAAATTTATAGCCATGAATATATATCATAAAAAGAATACAGTCTGAAAACCTATAAGCCAAGCAAACAGCTCAAGAAATTAGGGGAAAAAACCCAGCAAAGATAACTAAAGCAAGTAGAAGAAAATAATAAAGATAGGAGCAGAAATTAATAAAATAAGAACCAAACATAAGTTGATTTTTTAAAAAGGCTAATAAAACTGATATAATAATCTTTTGGCTGTGAATGACAAAAGAACAGACATACAGTCAGGTTTTTTTTTCTCAAAAAATAAGATCTTAAGATTAATTTTTATGCCTATTTTAGTATTGTCTTCTTAAGAATCACAACTCTTTTAGGTGTTTTGGGGAATTACCGCCTTTCTAATTGAGTCTGAGAATCACATGTGTATGTGTAGGTGGTTGTTCAATGATGGAAACAATAGTTATACCTTGAAAATATATATATATATTTTCTTACACACACATATATATGCTTACATGTGCCTTTACTATATACCTTTATATATGTATATAGAACTACGTATGTGTGTATAGGTATGTATGTATATGTGTGTGTGTATGCCTTTTCCCTTAAAAAGAATGAAAAACTTTACCTAACATACATCTCTGATTTCTAACTCATTCTTACCATATTGAGTCAGTCTTTTAGAGTTTATATAACTCCCTATTTTTTTTCCTCCTTAAAATTTTTTTAAAAATTGTGGTAAAATATACAGAACATGAAATGTATTATCTTAACCTTTTTTAAGTATACAGTTTAGTAGTAATGAGAACTACCTTCACATTGTTGTGCAACCAATCTCCAAAACTTTTTTCAGCTTGCAAAACTGAAACTCTATACCCATTTAAAAACTCCCATTCCCCACTTCCCCCAGCCCTTGGCAACCACCATTCTACTTTCTGGCTCCATAAATTTGATTTCTCTGGTGCCCCATATAAGTGGAGTCAAACAATATTTATCTTTTTCTGACTTGCTTATTTTGCTTAGTATAATGTTCTCAAGGCTCATCCATGTTGTAATATGCGTTAGAATTTCCTTCCTTTTTAAGGCTGAATAATATTCCATTGTGTGTATATACCACCTTTTGTTTATACATTCATCCACTGATGGACAGTTGGGTTACCTCCACCTTTTGGCTATTGTGAATAATGCTGTTATAAACAAGAATGTACAAACATCTCTTTGTGATCTCTTGTAATTCTTTGGGATAAATACCCAGAAGTGGGATTGCTGGATCATATGATAATTCTATTTTTAATTTTGAGGGGCTGCCATGCTGTTTTCCATAGAGGCTGAACCATTTTACATTCCCACCAACAGAGTACAAGGGTTGCAATTTCTCTATATCCTTGTCAACATTTGTTATTTTCTGTCTTTCTGATAGTAGCTGTCTTAATGGATGTGAGGTTATAGTTAGGTTTTATGTCTACAGATTGAGATTGGGGCATGTGCCATTTATTGGTTGGTTTCAGAGTTTGTAAAAATATTTTCAGTTAGACTACTTTCCAAGGTAGTCTCATAAGCTTCCTTCCATGCTTCTCTTTCTAATGCATTTTTCTTATTGTCTAAACAGCTGTAATGTTATAAAATTGTTGAAAAGTCCCCACTTCTAATGTTTTCTTTCTCTCTTCTCCCCAACCATGAATCTACCAGGAAACTCAACTCAAACTTACCATAACAAAATTAAAATCATTATATCTGTCTATCTATCTATCACCCCCTCCCCACAAGCACACATAAACATACTACATAGATTAATAGTGGGCACAAGGATGGTTCCCTCAAAGCAAAAATAAGTTGGTATTATCATAGGGAGGGGCAGATGTTTAATGGGATACAAAATCAACTGAAGTCTACCGTACAACATCTCCTGTTTAGAGAGATTTTCTTTATTCTCCACTGTCTTAATCACTTACCCTTTTTAAATATTTGAAGATGAAAATGAATGACATTTTCCATAGGTAAAAAGATTTAAAAATTGATATTGCATTACAGGCTTTCTAGAAATCTACTCCTGAGAACAGGGATGTAGAATGGCTTGTGGAAGAATTGTCTACTCATTCTCCTTTGTTATCTGACAATGGAAAGGATACAAGATGACCTTTATACCAAATTCCACTTAATAGAGAATGATGCCATAGTAAAAGTATGATATAGAGTATAAAGGCTTGGAAGTTTTTCAGTGGACCAATCTAACTCTGAAGGGTGTTAAAAATGGATATCTTTTTTATTTCTTTCAACAAAATACTGAAAGTAATTTTCCACTTTCACATGCCTAGTTAAGGAGAGAGTAAAGCAAATTAAAGTCTCAAAGCTTCAGTTACCCTTCTCTATAGGAACTACTGAAGAAGGGCACAAGTGGAATTTTTAAGGGACATCTCTTTTCCCAGTGTTGAATTCTGTGAAATGAAGCAATTAAGTGATGTGGTTAATTCTATTTCCTTAAAAAATTGTCCCATTGGTTTGCTCCCATTTCCTAATATAAAAAATACCCCAGAAATAAGGCGCTACAGAGCCTGTTCTTTACTTAAGAGAAGTGCTGTTTGTCAACAAAAAACTCGACTTTTTCTTTGGGGAGTTTTCAAACATCAGAAACTTTGGTTATAGGGTACCGCTTCACACCAAAATTTTTTGATGGTTTAAAATTCTTGAGAACAGGTTTAGGAATTTTGACCTTACTAGTTATTTCAAAGTGGATACAGAAGAGAGATAAGCTATTATAAAATTGTATTTTCTACTCAAAGTATCTGAAAAGCAGTATTTAAAACTTTTCTGCAATTTGAAATAAGCGAGGTGGCTAATGTTTCAGATACATGAGGGACTGTCACATGTGTGGGCATATTTCCAGCACATTTCTGGAGGACAAGCTGTAGAGCATTAAAGAGTCCGGTGGATAACATGGAAGTGAAACAGAAGATGTAAAGATGGAATGGTGCACAAACTTCTATTTTTACCCTACATGAAAACTGCACATCTGTAAGCCAATTTTCTAGAGATTAATAGAATATAGCTCCTAACCTTGAGCTGTCCAAGGAGGGACAGGATAAGATTATTACTGAATGGTTGGAAAAAAACAAATTCATAAACACCAGATTAAATGTAATTGGAAACAAGGTGAAAAGTTCAATACTTTTTTCTTAAAGGGTTTTCTCAGGAAAGATCTGGGAAATTCTGAAAAAAAGTCTTTCCCAAAATTTTGTAAGGTTGAAGAGAGAAATGCAGACAGTGGTGAAAGCAGTTGGGCTTGGGGAGAGGGGAGAAAAAACAGGCCTGACAGCCCCGTGCACCCAAGATTTAGATAACAGGGAATTATTTTTTATGAGGTTTCCTTTGAAGGAACAAGTACATGAAGGACCAGTGAACATTCTTTCACAATTTGCTTTTGACTCTCTTAGAAAAGAAATGGAAAGGCAGATTAGGAGTTTTGATATAGCTTTTTTTTTTTTAATAAATGTCATAACTTTCCACAACTTTACATGTTTTTTGGCTTAATTGGTCTCTCATTTTATTTCCACGATTCAAAGAAAATAAAAATGACCAGCACAAAAACAGATTGATATTTTTCCATTTAGAGGTTATTCATTCGGGGCTTCCCTGGTGGCACAGTGGTTAAGAATCCACCTGCCAATGCAGGGGACACGGGTTCGAGCCCTGGTCTGGGAAGATCCCACATGCCGCGGAGCAACTAAACCCGTGCGCCACAACAACTGAGCCTGCGCTCTAGAGCCCGTGAGCCACAACTACTGAGCCTGCGACCCACAACTACTGAAGCCTGCGTGCCTAGAGCCCGTGCTCTGCAACAAGAGAAGCCACCGCAATGAGAAGCCTGTGCACTGCAACAAAGAGTAGCCTCCACTCGCAACTAGAGAAAGCCCCCGTGCAGCAACGAAGACCCAACGTAGCCAAAAATAAATAAATAAATTTATTTTTTTTAAAAAGAAGTTATTCATTCACAGAAAAAGAGAGAGAAAAAAGCCTCTTTAAAAAGTCTCCAATGAAGTATTCAGATGATGCTGTTCAAGAAAATGTCATATCTTACCGTTACCCACACATCATAATGATTTCCTCACAGGATGATCCTAGTATTTAACACTAACAATTACATCGCTTTCACTCAACCCGTAAATTTATTTTGTGGACTGCCTGAGGTAGTAAGAACTGTGTGGAAGGTCATTTTTGAGCTCTATCTAGGGCTGTCCGTTGAATTATTTTTACTTCATTTCCTAAAATTTCAGAATGTGGATGAAGTGGTCAAGTCATTCAAATTCACTGAGGAGTAAGTTGGCATTGATACGTTATTTATATAAGTCAAATGAAGTCTTGCAGCTCCTTACTGAAAAACTGTTCATCAGGGGTAGAACTTAAGAAGCTCTAGTAAATCCACTTTACCACAGTAATCTCTTCTGAAAACCAGCCTTATGCTAAAAGACTACATAGTTGTGTGGAATTTAAGAAGCCCCAGTTCCTTCACTGAACACAGAATCTCTCTTCTGAAACTGAGGAGAGTGCTTCATACTGGAAAGGAGCTCAGTTTTGATTCTAGGAACTTGTATTTGAATAAACAAGTTAAAATTATTTATAATCAGTCTGCTCAGTCTAGTGTTACACAAAGTGGCTTTAGCTTTTTTTTTTTTTCGTTTCTGATGTAGTTGTACATTTTGGCATACATTATATAAAATGCAAAACAATAAAACCATGTATCTTCTGATTTCTCTGCTCTTTTTTTTTTTTTAGTAGTTATAGCTTCCTAAGGTTAAATGACAATTAGGGATTAAAGGTGATAGAATTAATGTAGGCAAGTTTTATTTTCCACCTGGGTTTAGCAGAGATCAAAGAAGATGAATGTCCAGCCATTAGAAAGCAATTAAAAAGCATTGCATCACACGGGGAGTTTTTGCTCTTGTTTCTCCATGTGTAACTCCAAGAACTCTTCACCCTTTTCCTCCCTCTTGTTCCTATCTTATCTCAACCTCTTCTCAAAAGCTCAGTGTAAAGAGTTTTTTATTTAGTTCTTCATTTTGGCTTGGAAACTCTTTTTGGTGGACAGTTCTGTTGCCTCCTAAGGGAGAGGTGAGAGGAAGAACTGAGGAATGGTCAGGAGCAACTCATTTTTTGGTCTTCACTAGATGATTGACAGTGGTCTACTGTTTGTCTGGTTACCTTGTCTACTTGAACTAATCAGAGTTCCATTGGTGGTTATTTTGTTATCTGGAGTCTTAACCTCCCTGTTTCTTTAACCAGCTTTTAATACTAAAACAAACAACAAATTTTAAGTGTAAAAACTTAGAGAGGCTCTAATGATTTTTTTCCTAACTAATATCCTAGTATATACTATCTATCCAGCCCCCTAATATATAGTTGTTTTTGTTTTCAAGAGTTAATTGAGAATCATCAAAATTGATTGGCATCTAGTCTATTAATGGTTAAGATCAATCTTAGGGAATATAGGTATAATTGATCTCTGGTGCCTCTCCATCCAGTTTTGATTCTGAGTCGTCCTTTTATTTCTCTTAGCACTCCTTCTAGGTGCTCAGTACAGTCTTCAGCCTTTTCAAAGGCCATACCCCAGTTCCTACCCTTTCTCAGACACTGGTATTTTTCTTTTTTTAACATCTTTACAATGGTGTGTTAGTTTCTGCTTTGTAACAAAGTGAATCAGCTATACATATACATATATCCCCATATCTCCTCCCTCTTGCGCCTCCCTCCCTCCCACCCTCCCTATCCCACCCCTCTAGGTGGTCACAAAGCACCGAGCTGATCTCCCTGTGCTATGCGGCTGCTTCCCACTAGCTCTCTATTTTACGTTTGGTAGTGTATATAAGTCCATGCCACTCTCTCACTTCGTCCCAGCTTACGCTTCCCCCTCCTCGTGTCCTCAAGTCCATTCTCTACGTCTGCGCCTTTATTCCTGTCCTACCCCTAGGTTCCTCAAAACCAATTTTTTTTTTTTAGATTCCATATATATGTGTTAGCATACGATATTTGTTTTTCTCTTTCTGACTTACTTCACTCTGTATGACAGACTCTAGGTCCATCCACCTCACTACACATAACTCAATTTCATTTCTTTTTATGGCTGAATAATATTCCATTGTATATATGTGCCACATCTTCTTTATCCATTCATCTGTCTATGGACACTTAGGTTGCTTCCATGTCCTGGCTATTGCAAACAGAGCTGCAATGAACATTGTGGTGCATGACTCTTTTTGAATTATGGTTTTCTCGGGGTATATGCCCAGTAGTAGTGATTGCTGGGTCGTATGGTAGTTCTATTTTTAGTTTTGTGAGGAACCTCCATACTGTTCTCCATAGTGGCTGTATCAATTTACATTCCCACCAACAGTGCAAGAGTGTTCCCTCTTCTCCACACCCTCTCCAGCATTTATTGTTTGTAGATTTTTTGATGATGGCCATTCTGACTGGTGTGAGGTGATACCTCATTGTGACACTGGTATTTTTCTTCAACAGTATTTCTTCCTTCCTTCCTTCCTTTCTTTCTCTCTCTCTCTCTTCCTTCCTTCCTTCTTTCTTTCTTTCTTCCTTTTTTTTTTTTTCCTGTGCCAAGCCGCATGTGGGATCTTAGTACCCTGCCAGGGATTGAACCCGTGCCCTCTACAGTGAGAGGGTAGACTCTTAACCACTGGACCACCAGGGAAGTCCCTCAACAGTATTTCTGAAAGTTCTTTATATCTTTCCAGACTTTCTCCTTTGTCATCAAAGTTTTGTTCATAAAATACCTTTATCTTAGTATGTTAGAGTCCTATCAAGTTACTGGTAAATCTAATCAACAAATTTAAACCAAAATGCTAAAGGCTGATATAATAAAATAGTTTATCTTTATATTTTGATATAAAGGAGTTAGCATTTTGTGAATTTCAGGCCTCTGCCAGAGCTAAAGAGAAAAATATTTTTAGATGAGATTTCTTCTATTAGAGCTAATTAGCTCATCTCCATCTTCAAGAGAACAACAGAGAGGGGAAAATGCCCTGGGAACAGCCCAAAGTGTACCTGACAGACTTTACCCTCAGTGACTTCTACATATTTCACAGGTAATTCTCTCTCACCACTGCCTTCCCTCTCCCATCTCCTTGGAGGCTTCAAAACCTTCTGCATATCATGATTAGGACATTATGGGTGGCATTCCATGGGGAATATTCCTCTTCTATTTTGAATGTTTTTATGCTATGTCAATGACTATGGCCAAGTCCTTGGAAGGGCTGGAATGTAGTATTTCATATATGGAATTTTCTTTTGTAAATATACCAGATCAGGATGACATAGATTAACTGGTAGTCTTAATAAACAGTTTTCAGTTCTTCACTTACAATTTTAGATGAAAGTCTTCTTCTTAAAACTGTGAATAGGCCAGGAACTTAATCTGTTTAACTTGTCCATATAGCAGTCCCCATTATGACTAAGTTTCAGAAAGTGTTTAAAATATACTACTTGAGGGAGAGACTAAGAAATCATTATTTTTGTACCTGATTTTGTATTTTATACTTTAAAGAACTGTGATCTTTGTGTTGTGAGCACTGGTAACTTAAATATTGCTTCATTATTATTTTTGACCTTATTATAAAATCTAGGTTTACACTAGAGCAACAATTGAATAATCTTCACCTTTGGGAACACAGACATAAATAAAACAATTTCTGTTAACGTAAAATTCATGTTGTATTAATTTGCCACATGGTTTTTGATAATAAACAAAGGCTGACTAGTTCCTGATCTCAAAGTAGTAGTTACCATGCTCCTCAAAAAAAGTAAACTGAACACTGTTATTTGCATGTTTTATAACTTAAAATTTTTATTTTTCCATAACGCAGTGAATGAAATTCAGCCATCACTTACCCAAGTCTATTGCCTGGGGGCTTAGAACATTCTTGATATTTAGCAAGCAAGATAACTAAACTAAAACTCTGGCTTATGAATAATGAAACAGACAAATCTACTCCCTCTGGTGAAATGGAAATATATACTGTACACCTTTCCAAATATTTATTTGTCCATTTTACTCACTCACCCATAGGATTAAGTTTCCCCTCTCCTCCTCTCTTTTTAAATGGAAATGACTAGGCAGTGGTCCCAGTTGAAAAACATATTTTCAGAAGCACTAAGGTTTTTATTCCATTTGTAAGCATTATTGACTGTTTGCAATTATATATGTTTTTTAATTAAAAAGTGAAAAATATATGGTAATGATGGTGGCCAGGCATCTATAATGGGGGAATATTCCCAAATTAAAGCTTCCTTTCCGGGGCTTCCCTGGTGGCGCAGTGGTTGAGAATCTGCCTGCCAATGCAGGGGACACGGGTTCTAGCCCTGGTCTGGGAGGATCCCACATGCCGCGGAGCAACTAGGCCCGTGAGCCATAACTACTGAGCCTGCGCGTCTGGAGCCTGTGCTCCGCAACAAGAGAGGCCGCGACAGTGAGAGGCCTGCGCACCGCGATGAAGAGTGGCCCCCACTCGCCGCGACTAGAGAAAGCCCTTGCACAGAAACTAAGACCCAACACAGCTAAAAATAAAATAAATAAATAAATTTTAGATTAAAAAAAAAAAAAAGCTTCCTTTCCTATTCAGAAAGTGACCTAGAAACTAGGATATCTGGACTCACCAGCCTCAGGGAGGGTCACAAGATACAAGTTATCTCTGAAGTTTGAAGTTTGTCTTTATGTTCTATGAACAAGTCCCAGCCTGGAGGCTATGTCTGATTTATGGGCTTGGCTTGGTTCCACCTGTCACAGAGGTATCCTGGGGAAGCTAAGGCAGCAGCTAAGCCATGAGTCCCCCAAAGGCTCACTGTAACCAGCTGATTTGGAATCCCTTTTCTTGCTTGCGTTTCCTGTTGCATTCATTATTATTGAGAGTCATGATTCTGGCAGCCACTTTATCTGAAAAGGCAGCCTTTCAGATCTTTTTATTATTTCTTATCAGTTTGTACCTCTTCTGGCTGCGGTAGTTACACTTCATAGCATTTAAGTTCAGCTCATTTTGAAATACTGTGATTATGATTGTATGACTATATTATGAATACACTTCCTTTTGTATAGTCTTCTTAATATTTGAATATCTGAAGTAAAGGGATGAATTCAGAAACTGAATTTCTCTTTCAGGTTTATTTTTTCTACTTGACAAATTGGTAGCTACTCTAGAATGGCTTTAAGCTAGAGCACTTAATTCTTTTTCTGCCTTGGTCAAGGTGGGGTCCAAGGCCTTTAATAGGGTTAGCTGAAAGAGTGATGCTGCATAGTCCATCACTGGCGAGGGGAGAAAAGAGGTTTTTTTAAAGCTATTCCTGATCTTAATAGCATAGCATCATTATTTTATTTAGAAGAATTCCCAGAGCTTAGCCATATTCAAATATAATAGTATTGTTGGCTATATGCTAAGTGTGTTAAGTATATTATTTCATTTAGTATTACCTAAGTAGTAGTTTATAATTGTTACCATTTTTACAGATGGGGTTTTTGAAACACAGAAAGGTTTACTAACCTGCCTAAAGGTCACATAGCTTATAAGACGTAGAGCCAATAATTGACCTCAGAACTCCGACCCTATATCACATTCTCTTAACCACTGTGGCAATTACTGATAGCACCCAAAGACAAAAGAAAATGAATTAAACCGTTGTACCATTCTTTCCTCCATGATTTGTCCTAGCTTCATTATACAATAACTAGTTTAGAAACAGCAAGAAATATGCACCTCAGTGATTCTAAAATGCACCCCCCTGACACACACATATTTTAACACATCTCTTAAATTGGAGTGTATATAATAATCATTGAGATTTTACAATTACTAACCACCAGGTGGTTGTCATTACCTTAACCAATTTATTTTGCTTATATTATCCTTTTTTACTTTTGCTTATATTTTCCTATTTATGCAACAGAGTGATATATTAAAGAAAATCAATGTCAAAATAAGACTAAAAGAGATCTTTCTCTAAATGTAAAATAAAATTTTTAAATGATGGGAAAGCAACTTGACAATTGTCAGTGCAGTGTTTTCTTTCTTACTGGGACATAAAAAGGTGTTTAACAACATCTTAGATTCAGTAAAGTATAGTATGTGTTATGTCTATACAAGGGCCATGCAGCCTATTAGTATTAAGAAAAAAAAGCGCCAGTACTACATTTTTTATTGTGCCTGTTAAGTTGTAAATTTCTTGCCAGTTGTATCATTTCTATAACTCTATATCATTCAGTGTAGTGCCAGGCAAGTGATAGATACTGAATAAATCTATGTTGAGTTGAGTGAGACTGGTTTTCTTGTGTCCCCTCTAAGGGAAATTCGAAACAAGAATTCCCGAAATATTTTAAGCAGTGTCAGCATCATTGTAATTATTGTAGAACCTCCTATGATGATGAGCTTCTTGAAATATCATGCTAATTTTAATGTATTCATTATAAAGAGTGGTGGCCTCCTAGAAAGGGCACAGTTTAGGAAGTTGGGAGGTTTTAATTTTAATCCTGCCACAACCTTCCAATGACATCTTAGGTAAATCATTTAACCACATCCTGAGCCATATATAAGAATAATAATTAACAGTTATCACAGCTATGGTACACAGTCAAAGTCACTGTGATTCTAAGTGAAATTATAAATGCAAAATCATTCTAAAAGCTTTAGAAAATGCTCACAATATATAAAATGCATCTTTGTAAAATAAGATTGTCTTAATTTAGTGTGCTTGAAGTTTTCAAGAGAGTTCCAATCAGAACCAGGAGCCCCAGCTTGCTATGAACATCAACAGGACAGAGACTGTCCTACTCATTTTCTTCTAGACAATGTTCTTGGCATGGTAGGCATTCAGGATTTAATGAAGGACTAAGTGAACACAGAGGCAGAACAAATACCTACAGTAGATTTAACGGAATATCCATAGATTTTATTCTCATACAACAGCATAATCCTTTGAAAAGGAATGTGGAACAAAGTTAGAGGTCGACATTGTTAAGGATTACATGCTACTTCAAAAAGTCTTGCCCCTGTATCCTCAATCTAATATACTTGAAATCTCTGGACAGAAATGATAATATCTTTGTATAACAAGAAAATTTTCTTCTGGAAATTATGCAGATTTCCATACCAATAGTCACTATATAGCCAATAAGTTTTGGAAACTGGATTCTTATTAACATTTTTTTTTTTTTTACAAATACCAATAACTGCAGATAGAATTTTCATGTTTAAAAATTTTATCATAGCAGATTTGCTCATCAACCCAGAAAGATATGCTTTTCTCCTGAAATATGACTTGGACACTTGAAACACATGTTTTAAATCATGCATACAAGCCCATTTCTCTTAAGGGTGTGAGCACAATTAACAAAGGTAAAGTATATCTTTTTTTAAAAAAAAGGAAAACAGACTTGAGTTAGGCATATGACACAGTGCCACTTGGTGGCACTCTTTACTTGTTTAAGGAAGCTTTGATACTAAGAAAAAATGTGTTTATAATAAAGGAAAGTGACATCCAGGGAGAATTTCAAGTCTAATTTTAGACACAGCATTCAGGTGTTTTGGTATTCTGATAGCCTGGATTAGCCGGTTTCTGGAGCTTGCCAGTGTACTGGTAGGTCTAAGGAATGCCACTCAGGTTATGAAATGCATCAGGTTTGCATATAATGATGTTTTTCCTCTGTAAAATTTAGCATATTAGATTTACCTCTTTGATTTTCTTTTGTCTCCTTTCTGGAAGACATGGTTTTAAAAGCCTGACCAATATATAGATAGTGAATACACATAATGAATGATTTTCCAAAAGAAGATCCTTCTTTTAAGAAGAAATACTAACTTGGATCAGTTAAAATTCAGCAAGGTAATGGATGACAACCTTTTGGTTACTGGATAGCTAAGCCTTATTTATAAATAAGATTTAGAAAAAAGGTAGTCAAGCAACAGCTGTCATAAGCCAGTTTATTCATTAAAGAACATTTTTTAGGTATGCAAATTGGGGTAAATGTACACACATAATACTGAATGGTATGGGATTGTCATTAAGTCAGTCAGAATGCAAACTGGCCAACTGTCACACTTTCACATAATCAGCCACCATTCCAAAGGTTTAATTTGACATCAATCATTTTAATAGAACATTAAGAAGAAATTATATTAGAATATTGTCACTGGGATACATGGGAATAGAAATTTCTGACTCAGTCTGTCTTACTTTTGCTATGTATAAAAATACTCAATGCTAACCATTTTTCAACATTTGGGGTAGGGGGTGGAAATCATTAAAGACCCACCTCTATCTTCATTACAGGCACAGTGCCTGGGCAACAGTCCCAGCCTCCAGCATAAAGAACCTCCCAGAGCGTAGCGCATTAGTGAGTACAGTTCAGCTTTTTCAGCTGGGGCATCAATCACATTCAGAATAGTTTTATCAGGTCCCCACTCAAGCCCCTCAATTATGAAAATCTGTCCAATGCAGAACTAGCATGCCATTGCATTAGAAATACATTTAGACAAGCTCATTGACACTAAGATACTCTGTCTCTACTTTAATAGATGAAGTTCATTGAGAAGCAGCCACACATTTTAGGACATAGTTTCTCCAAGTGTAGCCTGAGAATGAATGTGCTTCCAAATTCCAGATAATTGCTAAAATGCACATTTCTAGGCCCTCCTGAAGGAATGGGGGTTAGCAGGGATATCACTATTTTAAACAAGCTTTCTGGGTGATTCTTACGCTTACTAAAGTTTGAGAACCACCATTTGGTGAGGGACGACTATTGTGACTATTTAAACATCCCAAACATAATTTCTTTTTTCAGTGTTTGCCACTGTTCATCTTAACAGTGGGAAGGTTTTTACTTTTGATCACTCTAGGGTTCTTTGGAAGCAGGGATTGGGATTTAGAAATTTAGAGTATATCAACTATCACAGAAGCAGATAAGCTTAGAACTTAAACTACAGAGGAGTATTCTGCTTGAATTTTTGTTTTTTCAGAAATATACCATTTCCACAAATATTACTTGTCTCCTATATAAATATTCAAGGATAATACTTAGGGATGGTATTTTTCCACAGGAACTAACATTTGTTGATCTACTCTGCAATAGATTCTTTATATTTTAATATCCTAATTAATCTAAAATTGTCTTCTTCAATCTCTTATTCATCTATTACAAAATAATGTCAACAGATCATCATTTAAGCCTGTGAAGGTAGTGATAGGGCTGTTTTGCTCACTGTTAATCAGGTTTCCTCAGAGACATTTGACTTACTATTGTTGAAATGCACTTTGGAGACTTCAGAGAATCTCTGCAAACATCTTTAACTGTGTCTTTTTCTGTTTTGAAAATCTTGTATCATATGGGGTATTTTTAGATACTTCCACAGGCTGTGCTCTTATATTCCATTCTTTGAGCTCACTATAATAAACTATGTCCTTGAGCCAAAAGTCCAGTCATGTACTTCACCTTTAGGTTTTTCCACCATAATATTTCTTCAACTAGTGTAGAAAGTTTACATAACTGAATAGGTATGCTTTGTATGCTAAATATGCTAAAATAGTCAAAAGGGACACATAATTGTGAATAACAGAATCCAATTTTAAGTCTTATTTTTTAATTCTATATTTTTAGGAGGATATTCTATTGCAATGTGAAACTTAACAAGAATAATTATCACTTGACCTTCTTAAGCACCATGAGGGTCCATGATAATGCTTCTGGTTCCCCAGAAAGGCAGCCAGGAAATCACGCAAATCAGACTTAAAAGCTCCTTTTTGATTCCTACAAGAAATTAATTCCATGAGGACCATTATGTGATGTAAGTGGATGAGAGAGCTTTTCTAGGTTCATCAACATTCTATTCTGTACCCACAACTTATTGATATGAAAACCATGCTTCTAATAATTGAGACTGTTTGCTTCTATCATTTTTCTTTAAGGCTTGCCTACTGATGGTAGTAGGGAAATAGCTTCCGTTATTTCAACTTTTGCTGGCTGATGGGTGTCAAAAGTGGTTTGAGAGTAATGTGAACAAGATCTCTCAAACATATAGCCACTTTTGAGGTTATAGTAAATAGTAAATATCATCTATTAATTGTTGAATTTTAGAACTGAAATGGGCTATAGAGATAGTGCTGCTCAAACCCCTTATTTTACAGGAAAGGAAATATGTTTAAAGAAACAAATTTTATTTTCACTGTAAAATCAAATTTACAGCTTTGCATAATAAAATGCTAATATGAACTGCACAGGAGCGAGTAAAACTTGATCATTCAGGCTTACACTTCATGGTTGAAAAGTCGTAAGCTGCTTTTCATTTTGTTTTATTGTCTTTTGACTTCTTTCTATCATCATTTATACTTAATCCACATTTTTCTAAATGAGATATATATAAAAACCCTAGCTTTCTCCAGTTGTTTCTGTATTAGGAATATTTTTTTCTGGACAACATGCATTTAGTCTGACGATCATAAAGGGAATTGCTTAATAATACTCATCATAATTCACAATAATATTTCTCACAGGTTTTCCTTCAGTATATTCTGCTCTTCCCTGTCTTGGACTGAGAGACTTGACTTTGAAGAGTTGATTGCTTATGAATTTTATCTGTTGATGGTACTCTGGCTGTGCTCTTGATGCCTCTGACAGTCTCTGAAAGAAGCGGGTGTGGAGAGGTGAAGGCAGAGGAATGAACTCATTAATAGAGAGCCTATGTTGATTCCTTGGTGGCACTGCATTGGGCTGAGCTCTACAAAGGGCTGAGCTGGGTGGACTGCAATGGATAAGGATAGACACGATGTGTGATGGTGAAATCACAGGTTAGAATTCCTTCTGTTTTAGCCTTCGATGTGTGGCATGCAGCATACATGCTGATTCTCATTTATCTATGTTGCCTTCTCACATCTAGTCACTCACCTTTAGGTTTTTCCACCATTGCCATTTTCTTCTTCACTGGCTCTTTTGCATTTGTTTCTCCTCAATAAACGATTTTACTTTGAGACAATATTAGAGATCATCCTGTTTAACTACATATCCACTACAAGAATCACTTCCACAGCATTGTTGACAGATGATCTTTCAACTTGCACTTGACTATTTCTAGTACAAAATAAATCACTACTTTTCCAGGAATTTTATTTTATTATTGGACAACTCTAATTGTTAGAAATTCTTTCACTCATGTTTTAGTGAAAATCATTTCCTCTGCAGTGTTTAACCTTTGGTCTTAATTGTTTTCATACATTATTCAAAATAGGTATAATCCTAGTTTTACATGGTAAATTCATCATCAAGCGTTAAGAGTCAGCTGTTATTCCACCCTCCCCCCTCCCGCCCCACACACCAATACACACATAAATATACACATTCCCCTTCTTCAGGCCAAACATCCTCAAATAATTCATGTGACATTGTGGTTTACAGACCATTTGTCAACCAGGTTACTTCTTGTGCCTTTATCACATTATATTAGCCTCTTTCTAAATATAATGCATGCAAATTGAACACAGTAATTTTCCTTGATCTGGAGATTATATTTCAACAAAATTCCAAGTCTGAGATTGCACTAGTTTGTTTGCTTGTTTTAGTAGCAGTGGCACATTCATTTTGGTCTTGGAGTCAACCACTCACCCTTCTTTTCCTTCATATGAACTCTTGAATCCACGTTTCCTCATCGTGTACCTTTGCAATTCATTTAGTGAATGTTACATTCATAATTGTTTAATTGCACTGTTTTCAGTCTTCTACTCTTTGAAAAAAAAATTAACTTAATTCTTTCAATCAGCATAGTAATTTGTCCCAGCTTTGTGCAATGTGAAAATTCGAAAAGCATTGCTTCATCCAGATGTAACAGGGACACTTAAAGGACAGCACCTGTGGCTCCACCTCAGAGAACTCACTCTGTAGGTTGATCAACCACGAATCCACATAGCTGTATTGCCATCAAACTCACATCTAATGTTACAAAGACTTGTCAAATTTCTTGTCTATGACAAGATTCTCTACTTCTTATACTGTTCTCATCATTTACAGCTGTTTTCTATCTCTGGTCCCTCATTTTATTCACAATTTGCTATAACATTCATATATAGTCTTTCTGGGCTTAGGCACTTTCTCATCTCTGTTTTCTATATATTGGAATTGTTTTCCTAAATACTATTCTTTAGCATTGAACCAGAGCAGCAACATGACATTCATGGGACCTAGGGGTTTTTGCTTTTGTGGGCTCCTCGCTCCACAGAAATATTTAAAATTATATTTTACAATTGTGTTGGCATAAATTTAGTTTTTTGACCTAGAAGTTATATCTTCTTTGCATCTGAAAAGAAATTAAAACATTGTGGGCCTTGGCATGGTGCCAACTGCACCTAATACATAAACCAGCCTTGCATTAAAGTCTAACATCAAGTTTGTGCTTTCAAATCTACCATGATAGTTCCTCCACTACTGTTCCTACTTTAGTCCATTTATCTAATGTTTCTCCTGATTGTACTTAAATCTGGCCTCTGTATTTCAGATGGCCTACATCTTGACTTCTCTGATCATTAATCAGTTCTACTTCTTTTACATGCCATACTGGTAATATTATATAACAGCTGTGTATTGAGTAGCTGTTCAACATATACTTATTGGACAATTTGTTTCTTTTTGTTAAATAGAGTAAAAATTTCACTTTGATATTTAGTTTAGAATAAATTATTAATTAATTAATTATTTATTATCATCATTGGCAGTTAATACTGATTTCACTATGATGCTATTCTCAACTGGTAAGTGCCTAAGTCTGCCTCATTAATTTAAAAATAGTTAATGTTTTTTTTTTCTGATTCATGCATGTAGTACAAATTCAATGGAAAAATTTGAAAAATATTGAAAGTTATATAGCAGAAAATGTGTCACCCAGAATTCTATCACAGATAGAAAAAAATGTAATTATTTTGCTCTATTTCTTTCTAGATATTTTATACATAAACTTATTTATACTTTTAGTAAAGTTAAATTCATACTGTTATACTCCTTTGCACCCTAATTTTTTCTCTTAGCAATGTACTGAAAACATTAGCCCAAGTCATTAATTATTCTGTCAAGCTATGATTGAATTACTGAACTTTCTTTTCTGAATAGTTTATTTAACCTATCATCTATTTTGACAACATTTAGTTTGTTTCCAATTTTCAGGAGTTTATAATTGGTCTATTGAGGTTTTTTTTTTTTTTTTAAATTTATTTATTTATTTATTTTTGGCTGTGTTAGGTCTTCGTTTCTGTGTGAGGGCTTTCTCCAGTTCTGGCAAACGGGGCCACTCTTCATTGCGGCGTGCGGGCCTCTCACTGCCGCGGCCTCTCCCATTGCGGAGCACAGGCTGCAGACGCGCAGGCTCAGTAGTTGTGGCTCACGGGCCCAGCTGCTCTGCGGCATGTGGGATCTTCCCAGACCAGGGCTCGAACCCATGTGCCCGGCATTGGCAGGCAGATTCTCAACCACTGCGCCACTAGGGAAGCCCCGAGTTTATTTTTTGTTATTCTTTAATTGCTGTTGAAAAATTCAGAATCTTGATAGGTGGTGGTAAATGGGAAGTTTGATAAATACAGTAAGTATCATCAAAATTTCTGGGTGTTTTATATTCCTAAATGTAGACTTTAAAAATTATATTGTTTTACCTTGAGTTAAAGAAATATGATGTGAAGGCAAATGAAAATTAGGAGCAATTGTTTCAAAAAGTAAAATTTTCATAAGTTTAAATCTTTAAAAAATATTACAGTAGTAATATTTTGTCAGTGAAAGTCTAATCTGCTTTTAATGAACAAAGTGGCTTACCAAAATGATCCCAGATTTTCTTTTGGTTTCAACATTGGAGAAGCTATTTATTGCTTCGGGTGCTTTATCTAATAAATATTGCTGAAGAAACTAAAAAAAAACCCCTGCAAAATTACAAGATATATCATGGTCTGGAAGCGCAGTGTGAGGAATCTCTTCTATTAGGTTTTGTCTATCATTTTAAGAAGAAAGATGGATTGATAAAAGCTATTAAAAAACTGGAATTAATGCATATTTTATGAACTCTACAACATTAAGGGAAAGATTAAACTTAAAGGTGGCCATTTCAGGCTGTACACAGCAGTTTATAATTTTATTTTCATCTCTTCGAATAATGTGGGTGTAATGCCAGCAGACCAATTATGTTCTAGAGATGAAATAACCATCTTCAGTAGCTTGGCAATCAAGGATCTATTGTCTAAAAATCTTCCTAGTGTTTATCACGTAAAATTGCCCAGGCATCTGCTTTCTTACCAGGCTGAATTCAGATGGTTCCCAATGTCCATAGGCCCACATATCATCTCTGACCTTCCACCATAGTGCTCAAAAGACATTTTTAAAAAAATTTATTTTTGGCTGTGTTGGGTCTTCGTTGCTGCGCACGGGCTTTCTCTAGTTGCGGCGAGTGAGGGCTACTCTTCATTGCAGTATGTGGGCTTCTTTTCGCGGTGGCTTCTCTTGTTGTGGAGCACGGACTCTAGGCGCTCAGGCTTCAGTAGTTGTGGCACGTGGGCTCAGTGGTTGTGGCACATGGGGGGCTTAGTTGCTCCACAGCATGTGGGATCTTCCCGGACCAGGGATCGAACCCGTGTCCCCTGCATTGGCAGGAGGATTCTTAAGCACTGCGCCACCAGGGAAGTCCCTCAAAAGACATTTTATACTGACCTGCCAAATGCTTTCTCATCAAGTTATAGCCCTGACTAAAGGTAAAGGAGCTGTGAATGTAATTATGTGAAAGAATTAGTCCATACACTGATTCACACTATAGGAAAATAAAAACAGCAATGTTTTCCCACATAATGTGAACATAATTTTGTTTCATTTTAATGCATTCAGACACCAATCACATCCCTCAGCATTTACAAAATGCAACTCTTGTTAAATAACCTCTTCCTCTTATAAATCACTCTTGTGAACTTTTCTTTGAGGATATAACCTCTAAAGAAATTGTTGGAAGGAATGCAGAATTGGAGATATAAGAACAAAGGTAAATAGGGTCATTTGACTACAAAGAATAATAAAGTTGTAGATTTTGGATTTAGCTTCTAGACCCAGTTCAAGAAGTTGTTTCAGCAAAGTGGTACAATCACATTCCCAAAACATGCACAGTAGTACAATATGGGAATGAAGTGGGCAGACACTTTGGGTGTAGGTTGGGTTTGGTTTTAGGAAACAGCAATTTGAATATAAATCAATGATGCCCTGTCGATATGAAAACATTCCATTCAACACAAAACTAGGTGCTAGCCAATTTAAAAAGATATTAATACTAGGAGTTGTTACTCATCAAAAGTCTATATAGCCCAGATAGATCATTTATGTACATATCAAATCCTTACAGAAAACATACCAAGTGCTATTATTACTTAAAAAATTAAAATAAGTTAAAAACTAAGGCTGCAGGAGGTGGAGGTGGGGAGGCTAAATGACTGCTGGCAGAGCTGATATCTGAACTGACGTCTGCCTAATTGCAGACCACATTCTTCCCAAACACACTATGTAATAATTGAGCAACCATATTTCTGCTGTGGTTAGTACCGAATAGACTCTGAAGGCTGCAGTCTATATCTGATCAATTCTATGATTTTTTGGATTTGTTTCCCAACTGTAAATTCTTAGCCACCTACAACATAATCTATTCTTCCATGAATGAGTTGGCATGTTTGATTATGACAGGTTCTTGTTAGTGAAAAGTTTTGGCATTGCTCAGTGGGCTGTCAAACCTCTGGCAATGACAATGTACCCCCAGAGTATACTCCTTGAGTTTGTGGAATGCCCTGTAGCCAAAATTCTGCAGCCCAAATAATTGATAAAATAATTGTTTAGGTGGGTTATTTATATATAATATATCCTAGGCTGCCATCTGGAGGGTTATTAACCATCATTAAATATGTAATTTTCTACTACCAGGGCACACTGTTTTGGAGTTGCCCCTATAAGAAGCAGCTTCGTCAGAAATCAATGCTCACAAATCTACATATGATGCTATGAATGTGTGTGTGAGAGACATCAGATTTGTGGATCATATTTTCAATCACTGTTTGCCTGTCCCTTCTGAATGGCAATGATGCCAGCATTTTAAGCCCCAGGTAGACTCTCTCTGGAAGATTTCAGCCTGCTGTTTTGAAGGGCTTCTCTGAGATCTTCCAAAGTGATTTTTATATACGATCCAGTGCCTATATTTTAATCCATTCTAAGCGTTTTCCCAATTTGCTGATATTTCTCTGAGCTATATTTATATAGTGGACAAAAATATTGAAATTTGATTTTCACTTAAACAGATTGTGACTTTTGACAAGTTGCTTACTTCTTACCCTCATTTTCCTAATCTAAAAAATGGGGAAAATAATAGAATCCACCTCTGTAGATTATTTTGAGGATTCAAGTAAATAGCATGAAGAATGCATATGCTTGCTATGTGCTTAGTCATATGAAACACTCAATAAATGTTAGTCATTATTAGTCTATAGAATATGAATTCCCTTGACATTCTCTTGTTTCATCATTTAATTGGTATAGACTATGCTAATGAGAGAAAGAGGAGACCTGAGAGTAAAGCTATACTAGAAAGGGAAGAAAAAGAATGGAAGGAGAAAAGGAGAGAGAGGGAGGAAAAGAGGGAGAGGAAAGAGAAGAGGAGAAGAGAGGAGGAGCAGGAATAGGAGAAAAAGGAGAAGGAAGCAAAGAAGGAGGAGGAGAGGAGGAAGAGGATGAGGGAGGGAGGAAGGGATAGACAGAGAGAGTGCTCGAGCAAGCGCTTTGGGTGCAGAGAGGGAAGGTGCAGGGTGCAGGCAAGTGTGAGATGGGGGAGAGAGGCTATGAGTTTTTATTACCTTCTATTTTCAAAAGTTAGTTTATTATAAACTGTTTTTAAATGCTTTATCCACATTTTATTTTTTTCTCAAGGTGAAGTTTTCTTGTGGTTTGTACACAACTAAAATGGAAAGGGGGAGAGAAAAGAGTGAGAATGTGGGCAGGGTAGCTGTCCCTCCCCAGGCCTGAGCTTATCTTCTCTTCTTCATGCTTGAACTACCAGCTTTGTAGTGGAGGGGAATGGAAAGGGAAGGGAATGGTTCTCTTTCATTTCCAGTCCCTGCTGGTCAAAGATGCACTGAAGACTGTGAAGAGGAGTTTCATGTATACAACTTTTTCCCTGATTCAGTCTTACCTAGCCCTATCCCATCACTTCTCCACTCCAAGGTTGTAGGTTTGTCTGTTTGTTTTTGGTGTATGTGGTATGTGTGTGTGGTGGTGGTGGGAGGGTTTCTGCTATTTGGTTTTTAGAAAAGTTGCAAGACTTATACTGGACCAGAAAAACAGAGAAATCATTGACTTGTAATTTAGCAAGTAAGAAGAGTTCTGAAAAAGGAAAACATTTGATTGCTTTTTACTAAAGATAGTGACTGTTTCATGGATAGGGCTTAAAGAAAATATTTACTGTGCTGACTTCTTCATAGAAAAATTGGTTGCAACCAAACCATAAAAGCCCTGTAATTATAGGCTACCTACCAGTACCGACAGATCTTCAACATGCAAAACTTTATCTCTCTTGATCTATTGCTTGGAGGATTTGATATTTTTACAACTTGTACTGATCCATCTTAATATAACTGATTACACTGGACTACTTCAGTCCCAGAGGATTACATCCTCATGAAATGATATATAATCAGTTTGATGAAGCATAACTGGCATGTCACTGTAGAATAGGTTACCCCTTACATATCGAAAGCTGGACCACTAAAAATAAATTTCACTCTTGCAAGCTTATATAGTCATTTTCTTTTTGAGAGTCAACAAGCTGCAAAAATTCCTATGTACTTTGTTGAAACCTTATGTAACTTCTGTGTCACTATAGTTAGATTTTTACTATTTTAGTAAATATTTAATCTGTATTTTAAAAATAAAATTGCTTATTAGAAGGTTAATCAGTTAAGAGGATTGTCTGCTTTATCTTTTATTTTTCATTTAAGAATTTAAAGTTATATTTGTAATTTCATCAAATCAAATACAGGATGTCTCAGAGTTCATCTAATCTCCTGATCCAAGGCTGATTCCTGGTAACCTTGTTAACATGAGCTTTCTTTTTGAATCCAGATTTTGTTCTTTGTTTCTAGGATCTTTGAGAAATGACATTTCCATGCAATTAAGTCTCATCATCTGCAAAATGTTGTCACAGTAGCTCCAGTTGAGGCTGACTAGAACAAACTGTTTTACAATATTACATGTGATACTATGCCAGCAAGCCAGCTTAGAACATGACGCATAACGCTGCTCTCAGCAAAATTTTATTGCCAGTTCCACTAATAATTTGTATACGTGAAGATACAAAATTAGTTACTGTTCAATTTGAACTTTTACAAACTCTTGCAAAAGTAGCTTATAAATGTACAAAAAATGGAGAATTTTACCCATTAGCTTATGAGACAAAAAGAACAGCAAGAGACCAACTAATGTCTGCAGCAGGCAAGGCCAGATTATGTTTAAGCTTAAAGAGTCACAAATTTGTCAACAGCTCATAAGATAACTTTATTGTATTCTGTACTTGTATACGTAATTTTCCCCAGGATTTTTAGAATAAGCCCACCCAAGGTAGAATACATACGTAATGCAATTAACAAATTCCACCTGCATATTGAACATTTGTCAAAATTATGATTTTATTAATTTCATCCTCATAAAGTGGTTTCATGTACAGTATGATCTTACTGAATTTTTATTGTTACCTCAGAAGTCTCATTAAAGTCAATGAGAGTTGTGATCTCATGCCAATGTCTTAAATGCACCATTTGTGCTTGGGACTGAGGAGACAGGGAAAAACAGTGGAATAACAGGAGCAAAACATAGTATCGTGAGTCTTATAAATAATATTATTCCAATGACACTAAAAGTGTATATTTCATGTTTGATTTTTCCTCCTGTTGGAAAATAAAAAAAATTTTTTAAATGGATTTGAATCTTGAATTTGGCTCATTATTTTGCTTATTTAAATCTAGTTTGATTTACTTTTGCTTACGTGCCAGTATGTCAATTTTTTCTACATTGCATTATTGAATTTCCCAAAATAGTGGCTGTGCAGATGGTATTTTCACATTTTCTTTCTGTATTATAATGCCTTAAAAAGCCATAAGCCAAAATACAGATTTGGTAAACTATAGAATATTCCTGTTAAAATTCCATTTCATGGAGTTTACTCTTGTGATCTATTATTTTAACCAGCTGGTGGTTTCAGCTTTCTTGCTACAAACAGGCAACTCCTGTCGTCTGACCAATAACATAGGAATACCTGAGACTACTTCCGATATCGATCCCTTGAGATCCTTTCAACCAGCTTTCTGAAATGAGGTGTCATCGGAGGTTAAAATGCTGCTTCTATTCCTACCACAAATCAAGCCTTCAGAAGCTGAAGCCTGAACCAGAAACCAGATTCCGTTTTTTTTCTTGATGTCTTTGAGAGAAAGACAGAACAAAGGGCAAGAAAAGACAAGCGAGGGCTCTGAGTCAGCAAAAGGCAGACAGGGATCACTATGCAATACCAACATGCTTCAGAAGTGTTAATAAGTGCCTTCATACCAACAATTAAAGTGCAGAGAGGCAAAAGGAATTGGATTAAATCCATGAGTAATGGTAGACATATGACGTTGTCATTTTGATTTCCTAGTGGTTTCTTGATGAAACTAAGCTACTTGAACTACTGTGAAAATCCCTGTGAAAATAATTTCTGTGTGGATGTGATTAGAGTTAAAAAGTCAATGGTAATAATATTCGTAGTTGAAATTGTTTATAGGCTTATTATTTTCCATGTGTTTCCTAATTAAATGTGCATAATAATTCCAAGTGGTAGTTACTGTTGTGATAGTTTTACAGAGGAGGAAACTGAGGCACAGGAAGGGTAAATAATTTAACCAATGTCAAGCAAGTGCTTCAGGTCAGAGGCTTAGTTTTAATCCCGGCAAGTCTGACTACAAAGCCCAAGAGATCAACTTTGTACTTGCATGTCTCTGTGCCTGAAGGACTGGAAGAAGAGCAGAATGTCTCATCATTTCAAACATCCTAAAGGTTAATTCCAGCCCAGTTTGCCAAGACCAGGGCTTTGCCAAATGGCTGCATCAGAGACAATCCATGCTGGAGTCGCTCTTATAGACCCTGCTGCTCATACTGCTCTGTATAATCTCCACATTTCCGTCCTTTTCTATTTCAATTTCTGATATTCTTCTACCTAAAACAATTATTTTCTAACCGTAATTTGTTATTCTGATTGCTTGGTCAAAATAGAGTCTGGGGTATCAAAAGGCAGAAATAAGTAAAACATTTTCTGGCACTATATAACATCTTATATGCTACTTAATGTCCTTCCTTGTACACTGATATTGGATAACTATAGCCAAAGAGAAGTAGAGAATTGTGACAATGCTCCGAAGTTTTTCAAGGGGAAAATGCCAAGGAGGATTAGATTATCCAAGTGACTGTTAAAATTTTATGTTTTACTTATTTCTGGTTGAAGTGAACTGGTTTTTGACTTTTATTTTGTATATGCAGTAGTTAGGTCTCTGAAAAAAAAAAAAAGAATTGGTGACTTGGATAACTATTCATACAACCAAGCCAATTGCTCTCCTCCTGCTGCTCTTGAAATGTCCTGAAGGCACTTGCCTCATTTATCACTACTGTTTTCTCATTTCTTTCACACTTTTTTCACTGCATAGAATTACTTCACTGATCGTACTTGAGATTTATTTCTGAATACATGTATATAAAATAAATACTTACCTATTCAATCCTATTGAAAATCATATACATGTACTGTTTTACTTATGAGAGGGCTCATTGGTAATTATAGCCACATTGGTGTGTGCATATACACACACACATATTTAACAACACCTACATTTTGGAAAACTATGAAGAAAAAATTGTTGATTTATTAAATACATAGGGTAGAGTGCATTAAAGCTGGGACTATTAAAAGCAGAATGTTAGGGTTTAATTAAGGCTCAAAAGAGTGGAGATACTTTTATCTTTATAATCTTTAAAGGTATAGTTATTACGTAACACTTTTTTTAGAGATACGGACCACTTGAAATGTTAAGATAAAGAACATTTGAAAATTTCAGGAGTACAAAGGAGAAAGTAAACCTACCTATATCCCCTCAATTTTGACACTGAAAGAAAACCACTGATACATTTTTTATGTATGGTAAAAGGTTTTCCAGCCTTTTTCATATATATACACAGACATATATAGATACACAGAAGTGAAAAAATATGCATAAGAAAAGCAATATTATAAAATAACCACAGTTTTTAGAATGTATTAAAATATTTTTTATGTTGAATATTCTTCCATGGTAGCATTCTACCCTCTCATTACTGGGGCTGCTCTGGCAGTCTGCTGCAGCCTATTATCATGGACTGATTTGTGTCCCACCCCCCAGCAAAAGACATGTGGAAGGCCCAACCCCCTGTACCTCAGAATGTGACCTTGTTGGAGATAGGGTCTTTCTGGAGATAATCAAGTTAAAATGATGTCATTAGGGTTAAGCATAAACCGATATGACTGGTGTCCTTATAAAAAGGGGAAATTTGGTGACAGACACACATAGGGAGAATGCCATGTGAAGATGAAGGCAGAGGTTGGGGTGATGCTTCTACAAGCGAAAGAACGTCAAAGATGGACAGCAAACCACACGAAGCTAGGGGAGAGGCATGTAAATGATTTTTCTTCACAGCACTCAGATGAAACCGATCTGGCGAGACCTTGATCTCAGATTTCTAGCCTCCAGAATTATGAACCAGGAAATTTCTGCTGTCTAAACCACTCGGTTTGCAGTACTTTTTCTGGCATCTCAAACGTTCTAATAATACACTATGCACCCCCTTCTCAGAATAATGTTTTTAAACTTATAAAAATTCCTAGGATTAAAAAAGAAACTAATATATTGACAAATAGTTATGAAAATGTTAGAAACATTTTGTGATATAACAACACATTGACTATGTATTGACTATAGACTATGTTTCCCAGTAGGTCTAATAATTTAACAGGCCATAATTTAACAATAGTGAGGGTTGTATGAGTTACCTGTGACAACTACAATGTGATAGGAAAACACCTGGGATTTCTATTGCTGACAGTATAACAAGTACCGTTAATACTACTGTGGTTTGTTTTCTCTGTCTATAATTGACACATCAGTTAGGGGTTAGTGAAAATAAGGTTGTTGGTTTTTCCTTTTTCATCCAAGTTCATGGATCCCAGATGAAAAACCTTCATACAACATGACACTTTCTGAATGGCTCCATACCGTAAGATCATTGATTGCAGGATTCACGCTAGCATATAGTAGACACTCGATGAAAAATATAGCACATTTGTCAATTTTTAATTTAAAATAATGCGTCAAGGGAATCAAATCATGCATACTACAATACTTCCCACTGTAAAATGCCTCATCCTCAGTCCAGATACCCCTTTAGATTCCTGTATCTATTTATTTGCTGGATATTTTCACTTGGATGTCCTACAGGAGCCTCAAACTCAACATATACAAATCTCATTACAGTCCAGTATTAAACCACGTTTCCTGGAAAAGAGAGCCTGAGGCAAAAGTTACCTATTAGCACTCTCCCTACCGCGGGTGCAATCCCAGGGGAGCCCGAGGATATAAAAGGACATGGATATAAAAGGACATCTTCTGGGAGGCACTGAAACGACTGCACCTGGAACAGTCTACTGTGGCGGGAGAGGAGAAAAGAATTCAGCTTCTTATCCTCTAGACTTTCTCATCTCCTGTCTCTCATTGATCTGTTTGCACAATGGGCTCTTCACTCACCAGCCCTTCTAGGTTGTATTATCCAACTTTTTTTTTTTTTTTTTCTTTTAAGTTTAGGCGGCAGCGCAGGCGCAGGGCTGGGCAGAGCGAGCGGGCGAGCGGGCTGCCTCGGGGCGGACCCAGGCGAGTGGGAGAGCAGCCGACGGTCGACTGTCAGGCCGCCTCCGCCTCTTCCTACTCCAGCTCGCGCAACACTCCTCGGCAGGGGCCGTGGGGCCTCGCCGACGCTCTCCTCACGATCGCCTCAGGGCCGGCGGCGCGCGGCGCCTTTATGTCCGCCATCTTGGGGCGGCCTTTCCCGCCCTCTTCCGGCAGCGGCGTGGGAAGCCGGATTCCGCAACGGCGGCAGCAGGGTTCGTGGCAGGATTCGCGGCTTGCAGGCCGCCGCAGGCGCTCTCATCTTCCTGCAGCGTGTAGACCCTCAGGCTTAGGTGAGTGAACCTGTGCACATGCGTGGGCACGCGCTGGGTGCCCACTTGCGGCCCCGAAGTGGGAAGGAATCCCCAGGCTGGGAGGCAGGGGACGCGTGTGGTGAGGCCTGAGGCAGGGTGCCCTCAGGGCATTTGGGAGACAGGTAACATTGCTGAAGTCAACCCAAGTGGCCGAGCACGGGAACACACAAGGCTCTATCTAGCCGTGGTCATAAAGGCGGAGACGCAGCCCAATGAGCCTTCATCCAGTGAAGACTGAAATCTCCCTTCTGGGCTTACCTAAACGTGGTTGGGCCAGGTGGTCCTCCTGGAGGGTCATGGTGACATCCGGCAGGAACCAGGGCTGAGGACATCTGGGGAGGTGTTGTAGATGAACTCTCAGAGAGCCAGAGGGTTAGACACAGCCTTTAAAAATATTCCTTAACTGTGTTAGATGATTTGATCGAATCAAGTACTCAACATTACTTTTAAAAAGGTCAAAGCGCAGTGGATGACAAAAGATGTGGCTTCAGTTCTCCCTTATCTTTTTTCTCTCATCTCTGGTCCAGGGAAGGACAACCTCATGGACCAGGCATCTTGCTCTTGGGATGGTTGAATTGGTGCTTTCTAGAACCCACTTTGGTTGCATGGGGCATCCTTTTGAAGAGAGTGTCAGAAAAGTTGTGATGGGTCATGCTAAGTAGCTACAGTGCAGTAACTTGAGTAACCCATTTTCAACGGCTCGAATCTCCTTGTTAGAGGGCTGTTGGCATGACTGTCTTTGTTAGGAAACAGGATCAGAAAGAAACCTGGGACAGATCCAACCACTGTCCAGTGCATCACAGGACAGAACTTTTGAGATTACTGGCTTTAACTCAGTGAATAGGATAGTTGGCTTTATATTACTTGGAGATGTAGGCGGGTTGGCATTTGGAGGCCCTATTTGATATGCATGGATCTCAAACTCAGGTTATATAGGCAATATCTTGTTTTGGGGCAGCCTCCCTGTTTTCCTTTCCTACAGGCCCCCTTCCAGTCTCCCATGAAATATGTAAAGGCTGGGGATTAGAGTTTAGAGTTTACTTTGGCTTGATTACCACAGACATATCTTGAATATATTGATATTTATCTTTTTCTCTACTCTGAATTATTTAAAGCGTCTGCCCTTGCTTTCCTCACCTTTGCCAGGTGTTTTCAAACAGACGGGCTGTTGCATTCTCATTCTGAACACTTCTTCTGAGCCATGCTGTGGGACTCAATTGACATTAAGATTAGGACTTCACCTAATGCTGACACGACTATTAGTACATTATAGCACAAGAGTTTTAGTTATTTGCCGGCATGGATGTGTAAGTTCCTTTGCTAATCCCATTGCTGTTGCAAGATCTCCCAGGGATATTGTCTTCAAAGAAAGCAGCAGATCTAAATTTTTTTTTTTTTTTTTTGGTGGCCGTGGTGGTGGTGGAGTAACCTTCTTACACAAAAGCATCCTAAGCAAGCACTGTGTTTCTTCTCACACAGAGCTCCACTTTTTAACCCTCTTCCAATCTGAATTAATAAATAATAACTTGTTACAACTTTAGCAGCATAAGTTTGCCTGAATAATCCATGCACTGTCATAGGCTACTCTCCTTTTCTTCTTTCTTGTTTGTAGATAGGATAGAAATCAAGGAGTAGGCCCTGAATTCAGTGCTATGTAGCATCTTTGGTAGTCCCCAAGGAATTATGGGTGAGTGCTTACCCTACCGAATCTAGGGATCATTCTAGGTGAAATCTAGAGTAATTTCATGTACATGTAATTTCATGTGAAATCTAGCTTGTTTCATGTACGACCCTTACATGTACCAGAGACAGGCATGTTACTTATATTTCACAAAGAGTTGTATTAGTTCAAGGCAAACTAGCAAGTTACTACCCAGCAAGAGCTCAATTGTAAGTTCATATATCTTGGAATAGTTTTGCTTCAGCTATTACTTCTTTGCTTGCCCAGTTCCATTTGAGCTGTCTCCTGCCTCATTGTATTTGGCAAAAATCTAACAGTAGGGTAGGAGATTTTGTGAGCATGTCTCCACTAGGGTATACATTGTACAAATTACCTAGAAAACAACTAAATAATAAAAGGCACTGCTACATCTTTTCTAATATTATTTAAAATTTTTCTGAAATATCTCATTCCCCACAATATATTTGATAGGAAGGATTAAATATAAATAGTTTGAATCATATTCTTGAAATTAAACCTCTCTTCTTGACATCTAGTAGATTCTTGGAATACTCCTAGCAAGACTCCCCAAGAAGCAGCTTTCAAAATCAATAGGGAGTCCTTTTAACACAGAGAAATCTGCCCAGGATGGAAGTGGAATTGGGGCAAAAGGAGAGATATATTTAGCAAAACCTTCAAAAGCTATTTTTTGAAATAGATTTGCCTATAGTCTGTTAGATGCTGCAGACTTCAAAATATTAAAGAATCCAAGTGTGATATTCTATAGTTCTTATAACTTAACTTGATTTCTAGAACATTTATTTCCCAGTAGACAAACTCAGAACATGTATACGAAAGAGACATCAATGGGGCAATTATTGCTGGTACTGATCTCCCCTGAACAAATGTGGAGATTTGTTTGAAGAAAAAAAGGTGAAGATTTATATGTATTTTATTTTTAACAAATTCTGTCATGTTGGAATTATTTAATCTATCTTGCATACAATTTATGGATTGAGGAGAGAATCTGTTAATATAGAACATATTACCTGACTTTATTGCTGGGCTATATATCTTTTTGTCCACATACTGTAGGCAACCTTAGTCATTTTTATGTGCTTTCTTGAGAAAAATCTTCAACAAACATAAATGAGTGACTCAGTTTTATATTTTTGTTCTCAAGATTGTACATATTCTCTTATCTGGTCTAACGTCTATATGGTTAATGTCTACACGGTACTAAAACATAAATTTTATAATCTCTTGGACAATTGAGTGCTTTATCTTCTGATATACCAGGTTTAAACTCTAGGTATTATCTTACCCAGTCAAAAGCCCTCTTGCTATTCTGTGATGCAAACATGAAGCAAGTATATTGATCTTACCTGGCAAGTCTAGATGTTGGTTCAGGTACGAATGGATGTGAATACAATCATTTTCTAGAAGTGTTTATTCTTTTTTCCTGTGAAACAATGTAATTGTTAGAGTATTATGGAGGAGCAGTTTATTTCTTAAAACAGTGCTCTGACTACATTATAATTATCTGTGCAGTCTATCTAGGTTTGCTAACCAGGAATAAAAATTTGTGTTTGAATATCTTTATTTATGGAGTTTTGAGTCATCGATTTACTATATTGTAGTTGGAATAAAACCATTTTTTGGAGGAGAAATCATAAAATGATATCTAGGGTTGATTAAAATAATTCTACATCATCATACTGTTTAATCTACTGCTCTGTTTCCAGAGTAAGAGTGGTGGGATGTATCGCAGGAACAATTTTAATTGCATTAGGGGTTTACAGGGAGCACAAACAGTGTTTGTTGTGTATGGCTGAAGGGAGTCATATAGCATCTGTGGCCAAATGGAGTAACGTTGCTTTTGGTTTAATGTTTTGGAACATCATAACTTCATAGAAGTTTATGAAGAGGTCCAGGCAGGACTCACTGTGTGGCATCATGTGGGCACAGAGAGAGGATATGTGCATGCGTGAATGGTGAGATTCTCACATTAAGAAGACACTTCATCCACAGCCAAAATGCTGTCACCTTGGGAGTAGGATGATGTGGAGAGTGATTTCCCAGCTCCAGTAACACTGCACAGCAGTCTGCAGCAGGAACCAAGGGGTGTAATAAGCAAATAATACAAATTGCTGCAAACCAAATAAATTCTACCATTGCCCATGATTAGTAAAGGATTCAGCTCATTTTGCAGAAGGCTCTGTAGATTAAATTCCAACTCAGAAATGTACAGCTTGATCAGTAAAGTTTGTAAATGGTTTTATAGATGAGGGATGCCATTCAATAGTGAAGATGCACTTCAATTGCCAAAGCATTTAACAAAGTCTGCAGCTGAGATGTGCTGCAGCCCAGAAGCAGGTGCCCGGATCTGTAACAAGTTAAATGGAATCAGCAGAGTATTCATATTCACTAAGAGTACAGTCTAAAAGGACACAAATGATATATAGTGAGTGTCTTATTTATTAAATTCTCCAAGTCAGTTACAAAGGAGGCAACCATCTGACAGGTACAATCTGAGACTAAATGAAGAAATGGAGCTTTCTCAGAAATAATGATGACATTGTGGCATTTCGGTATCTAAAATTTACCCTAGACTGCAGTCACCCTTCCCTAGAAGGGTACATCACAAGAAAAAATGGCATATAGGTGGGAAGTACCACATTGTTGTTGGCTGGGCTTGGGTCTTCAACCACAGCATAGAGAACTCTATAGTAAGCTGATCTGTGGCCATGGTTTTCCTAAAACAAGTTAGGTTTCATAGCTTCATATCGAAAAAGCTATTGGTGGGTAAAGCCCCCTCACTTGAAAATTCCCCAAAAACCAATTTTCAGATTTTAATTCTGAACTGTGTATAGAAAGAAATCAAACAGATGGAGGTGGGCAAGAGGGAAATTGGGAGAGAGAGAGAGAAAGAGAGATTGGTACAGCTTCAGGTCTTTGCCATTTCAGATGGGCTTCACATTTACTGCTTTAGTTCTATTGAATAGAGAGAGACAGAAGGAAGTGGCTGGAATAACCAGCATATCACTTCACTTGCAAAATATGTCACCCGCAAGTGCTAATACATAGCCTCCGTACCCTTTTGCAGATGTGTCCAATGTGTGTCCGGAGATAGGATCAAACAGATTTTGACTCCCAGCCCTAGCCTCTTCTCTGAGCTACTGACTGGCCTATCACACTATCTACCAGCAGCCATGCTTGGAGCTTTCACCAATTCTCAAACATAACATCTTTTGAAGACTTGATTATTTTTTCCCACTAAGTACATTCTTATCTTTTTTTACGCTCCCCATCTTAACAGTTTTTCTCCTTTTAATAAGGTACTCCCATCATCCTCTCAGTTGCCCAAGGCTGAAATATAAGTGCCATCCTTTTTTTTTTTTTTTTTTTTTTTTTAACATCTTGATTGGAGTATAATTGCTTTACAATGTTGTGTTAGCTTCTCCTGTATAACAAAGTGAATCAGCTATATATATATACATATATCCCCATATCCCCTCCCTCTTGCGTCTCCCTCCCACCCTCCCTATCCCACCCTTCTAGGTGGTTACATAGCACCGAGCTGATCTCCCTGTGTGATGCAGCTGCTTCCCACTAGCTATCTATTTTATATTTGGTATTGTATACATTTCAGTGCTTCTCTCTCACTTCCTCCCAGCTTACCATTCCCCCTCCCCATGTCCTCAAGTCCATTCTGTACGTCTGTGTCTTTATTCCTGTCCTGCCCCTAGGTTCTTCAGAACCAATTTTGTTTTTTTTTTAGATTCTATATATACGTGTTAGCATACGATATTTGTTTTTCTCTTTCTGACTTACTTCACTCTGTATGACAGACTCTAGGTCCATCCACCTCACTACACATAACTCAATTTCATTTCTTTTTATGGCTGAATAATATTCCATTGTATATATGTGCCACATCTTCTTTATCCATTCATCTGTCGATGGACACTTAGGTTGCTTCCATGTCCTGGCTATTGTAAATAGTGCTGCAGTGAACATTGTGGTACATGACTCTTATTGAATTATGGTTTTCTCAGGGTGTATGCCCAGTAGTGGGATTGCTGGGTCATATGGTAGTTCTATTTTTAGTTTTTTGAGGAACCTCCATACTGTTCTCCATATTGGCTGTATCAATTTACATTCCCACCAACAGTGCAAGAGTGTTCCCTTTCCTCCACACCCTCTCCAGCATTTATTGTTTCTAGATTTTTTGATGATGGCCATTCTGACTGGTGTGAGGTGATAACCTCATTGTAGTTTTGATTTGCATTTCTCTAATGATTAGTGATGTTGAGCATCCTGTCATGTGACTGTTGGCAATCTGTATATCTTCTTTGGAGAAATGTCTGTTTAGGTCTTCTGCCCATTTTTGGATTGGGTTGTTTGTTTTTTTGTTATTGAGCCGCATGAGCTGCTTGTATATTTTGGAGATTAGTCCTTTGTCAGTTGCTTCATTTGCAAATATTTTCTCCCATTCTGAGGGTTGTTTTTTCGTCTTGTTTATGGTTTCCTTTGCTGTGCAAAAGCTTTTAAGTTTCATTAGGTCCCATTTGTTTATTTGTGTTTTTATTTCCATTTCTCTTGGAGGTGGGTCAAAAAGGATCTTGCTGTGATGCATGTCATACAGTGTTCTGCCTATGTTTTCCTCTAAGAATTTTAGAGTGTCTGGCCTTACATTTAGGTCTTTAATCCATTTTGAGTTTATCTTTGTGTATGGTGTTAGGGAGTTTTGTAATTTCATTCTTTTACATGTAGCTGTCCTGTTTTCCTAGCACCACTTATTGAAGAGGCTGTCTTTTCTCCATTGTATATGCTTGCCTTCTTTATCAAAGATAAGGTGACCATATGTGCCTGGGTTTATCTCTGGGCTTTGTATCCTGTTCCATTGATCTATATTTCTGTTTTTGTGCCAGTACCACGCTGTCTTGATTACTGTAGCTTTGTAGTATAGTGTGAAGTCAGGGAGCCTGATTCCTCTAGCTCCATTTTTCTTTCTCAAGATTGCTTTGGCTATTCAGGGTCTTTTGTGTTTCCATACAAATTGTGAAGTTTTTTGTTCTACTTCTGTGAAAAATGCCATTGGTGGTTTGATAGGGATTGCATTGAATCTGTAGATTGCTTTGGGTAGTATAGTCATTTTCACAATGTTGATTCTTCCAATCCAAGAACATGGTATATCTCTCCATCTGTTTGCATCGTCTTTAATTTCTTTAATCAGTGGCTTATAGTTTTCTGCATACAGGCCTTTTGTCTCCTTAGGTCGGTTTATTCTTAGGTATTTTAGTCTTTTTGTTGCAGTGGTAATGGGAGTGTTTCCTTAATTTCTCTTTCAGATTTTTCATCATTAGTGTATAGGAATGCAAGAGATTTCTGTGCATTAATTTTGTATCCTGCTACTTAACCAAATTCATTGATTAGCTATAGTAGTTTTCTGGTAGCATCTTTAGGATTCTGTATGTATAGTATCATGTTATCTGCAAACAGTGACAGTTTTACCTCTTCTCTTACAATTTGGATTCCTTTTTCTTCTCTGATTGCTGTGGCTAAAACTTCCAAAACTATGTTGAATAACAACAGAGAGAGTTGGCAACCTTGTCTTGATCCTGACCTTAGAGGAAATGGTTTCAGTTTTTCACCATTGAGAATGATGTTGGCTGTGGTTTGTCATATATGGCCTCTATTATGTTGAGGTAGGTTCTCTCTAAGCCTACTTTCTGGAGAGTTTTTATCATAAATGGGTGTTGAATTTTGTCAAAAGCTTTTTCTGCATCTATTGAGAGGATCATATGGCTTTTCTCCTTCAATTTGTTAATATGGTGTTTCACATTGACTGATTTGCATATATTGAAGAATCCTTGCATTCCTGGGATAAACCCCAGTTGATCATGGTGTATGACCCTTTTAATGTGCTACTGCATTCTCTTTGCTAGTATTCTGTTGAGGATTTTTGCATCTATGTTCATCAGTGATATTGGCCTGTAGTTTTCTTTTTGTGTGACATCTTTGTCTGGTTTTGGCATCAGGGTGATGGTGGCCTTGTAGAATGAGTTTGGGAGTGTTCCTCCTTCTGCTATATTTTGGAAGAGTTTGAGAAGGATAGGTGTTAGCTCTTCTCAAATGTTTGATAGAATTCGCCTGTGAAGCCATCTGGTCCTGGGCTTTTGTTTGTTGGAAGATTTTAAACCACAGTTTCAATTTCAGTGCTTGTGATTGGTCTGTTTATGTTTTCTATTTCTTCCTCGTTCAGTCTCGGAAGTTTGTGATTTTCTAAGAATTTGTCCATTTCTTCCAGGTTGTCCATTTTATTGGCATATTGTTGCTTGTAGTAATCTCTTATGATCCTTTGTATTTCTGCAGTGTCAGTTGTTACTTCTCCTTTTTCTATTTCTATTGATTTGAGTCTTCTCCCTTTTATTTCTTGATGAGTCTGGCTAATGGTTTATCAATTTTGTTTATTTTCTCAAAGAGCCAGCTTTTAGTTTTATTGATCTTCGCTATCGTTTCCTTCATTTCTTGTTCATTTATTTCTGATCTGATCTTTATGATTTCTTTCCTTCTGCTAACTTTCGTTTTTTTTGTTCTTCTTTCTCTAATTGCTTTAGGTATAAGTTTAGGTTGTTTATTTGAGATGTTTCTTGTTTCTTGAGATAGGATTGTATTGCTATAAACCTCCCTCTTAGAACTGCTTTTGCTGCATCCCGTAGGTTTTGGGTCATCGTGTTTTCATTATCATTTGTTTCTAGGTAATTTTTGATTTCCTCTTTGATTTCTTCAGTGATCTCTTGGTTATTTAGAAGCATATTGTTTAGCCTCTATGTGTTTGTATTTTTTACAGTTTTCTTCCTGTAGTTCATATGTAGTCGCATAGCGTTCTGGTTGGAAAAGATACTTGATACAATTTCAGTTTTCTTGAATTTACCAAGGCTTGATTTGTGACCCAAGATATGATCTCTCCTGGAGAATGTTCCTTGAGCACTTGAGAAGAAAATGTATTCTTGTTTTTGGATGGAATGTCCTATAAATATCGATTAAGTCCATCTTGTTTAATGTGTCATTTAAAGCTTTTGTTTCCTTATTTATTTTCATTTTGGATGATCTGTCCATTGGTGAAAGTGGGATGTTAAAGTCCCCTGCTAGGATTGTGTTACTGTCGATTTCCTCTTTTATGGCTGTTAGCATTTGCCTTATGTATTGAGGTGCTCCTGTGTTGGGTGCATAAATATTTACAATTGTTATATCTTCCTCTTGGATTGATCCCTTGATCATTATGTTGTGTCCGTCTTTGTCTCTTGTAGTAGTTTTTATGTTAAAGTCTATTTTGTCTGATATGAGAATTGCTACTCCGGCTTTCTTTTGATTTCCATTTTCATGGAATATCTTTTTCCATCCCCTCACTTTCAGTGTGTATGTGTCGCTAGGTCTGAAGTGGTCTCTTGTAGACAGCATATATACGGGTCTTGTTTCTGTATCCATTCAGCCAGTCTGTGTCTTTTGATTGGAGCATTTAATCCATTTTCATTTAAGGTAATTATCAATATGTATATTTCTGTTACCATTTTCTTAATTGTTTTGGGTTTGTTTTTGTAGGTCTTTTCCTTCTCTTGTGTTTCCTGCCTAGAGAAGTTCCTTTAGCATTTGTTGTAAAGCTGGTTTGGTGGTGCTGATTTCTCTAAACTTTTGCTTGTCTGTAAAGGTTTTAATTCTCCTTCGAATCTGAATGAGATCCTTGCTGAGTAATCTTGGTTGTAGGCTTTTCCCTTTCATCATTTTAGATATGTCCAGCTGCTCCCTCTGGCTTGCAGAGTTTCTGCTGAAAGATCAGCTGTTAACCTTATGGGATTCCCTTGTATGTTATTTGTTGCTTTCCCCTTGCTGCTTTTAATATTTTTTCTTTGTATTTAATTTTTGATAGTTTGATTAATGTGTCTTAGCACATTTCTCCTTCTGTTTATCCTGTATGGGACTCTCTGAGCTTCCTGGGCTTGATTGACTATTTCCTTTCCCATGTTAGGGAAGTTTTCAACTATAATCTCTTCAAATATTTTCTCAGACCCTTTCTTTTTCTCTTCTTCTTCTGGGACCCCTATAATGCGAATGTTGGTGCATTTAATGTTGTCCCAGAGGTCTCTGAGACTGTCCTCAGTTCTTTTCATTCTTTTTTCTTTATTCTGCTCTGTGGTAGTTATTTCCACTGTTTTATCTTCCAGGTCACTTTTCCATTCTTCTGCCTCAGTTATTCTGCTATTGATTCCTTCTAGAGAATTTTTAATTTCATTTATTGTGTTGTTCATCATTGTTTGTTTGCTCTTAAATTCGTCTTGGTCCTTGTTAAACGTTTCTTGTATTTTCTCCATTCTGTTTCCAAGATTTTGGAACATCTTTACTATCATTCCTCTGAATTCTTTTTCAGGTAGACTGCCTATTTCCTCTTCATTTGTTTGTTTTGGTGGGTTTTTACCTTTTTCCTTCGTCTGCTGCATATTTTTCTGTCTTCTCATTTTGTTTAACTTACTGTGTTTGGGGTCTCCTTTTCGCAGGCTGCAGGTTCATTGTTCCCATTGTTTTTGGCGTCTGCCCCCAGTGGGTGAGGTTGTAAATTCAGTGGCTTGTGTATACTTTCTGGTGGAGTGGAGTGGTGCCTGTGTTCTGGTGGGTGGGGCTGGATCTTGTCTTTCTGGTGGGCAGGGCTATGTCCGGTGGTGTGTTTTGGGGTTTCTGTGAACTCAGTATGATTTTAGCAGCCTCTCTGCTAATGGGTGGGGTTGTGTTCCTGTCTTGCTTGGCATGGGGCATCCAGCACTGGAGCTTGCTGGCCGTTGGATGGAGCTGGGTCTTAGCGTTGAGATGGAGATCTCTGGGAGATCTCTCATTGGTTGGTATTACGTGGGGCCGGGAGGTCTCTGGTGGTCCAGTGCCCTGAACTTGGCTCTCCCACCTCAGAGGCTCATGCCTGACACCAGGCCGGAGCACCAAGACCTTGTCAGCCACACAGCTTCTGCCACCTTTTGTCATGGGTCCCAGGATCTCTTAATTGCAGCAGCTTTGGGGCAGAGTAGTGTCCAGCCAGTAAAGTAGCATCCCATTCTTTTCACCAGCTTGAGGGAGGAAGAAATTTTCTTTTACTCTTCTAGGTTCTTCTGGCTTGTCAAAATGGCTGAAGTCCTTACTTTAAAAAAATATAAATGCCATTCTTGATTTCTCTCTCTCTCTCTCATACCACACATCCAGTCTACCAATTCAGCCTATCAATTCTTCCTTCCAGATGTATCTCCAATGTAGTAGCCATCTTTCTTAATCTTTGGTAACATCCCTTCATCCAGTCCAACACCTCCTCTCCATGGGACTACTGCAGAAGCCTCCCTTCATCTACTCTTGGTCCTCTCCAGTCTGTTCTCCATACAGCAGCCAGAGTGACACTATTAAAACTATAAATCTGTTTATGGCCTTCTGCTGCTTATAACAGCTCATGGTGTTCTGTTGAACTCAGAATAACACTGTATGACAAATATGTACCTGGCTTGCCCTCTCTTCCTCTTCCTCACTGTGTTCCTTATATTCTGGGCTGCTTTTACTTCTTTATATATGCCAAGTTCTTCCCAGGCTTGGGGATTTTGCCCATATTTTTTCTCTGCATGGAGCACTCTTCCCCCTGCATCTCATAACTGACTCCATTTAATCCTTCTGGTCTCATGCTACATGTTACCTTTTCAGAGAGGCTATCCCTGACCACTCTATCTGAAATAGGTCCTCAACTTATATTTTCACTTTACTTATTTTCTCAGCAACTTGTTTTTTTGCTCTTTTTCATAGTCCTTATCACAACTGACAATTGTCCACTTGCTACTCTATTAAATCATGTGCCTTATTTTCTGGCAATAATAAACCATATTGCGATATTTAGTGATTTGGGTCCAAACACATGTAATGTTTTCCTCTAATACCCACTCTTGCCTTATTGACTATCTAGATACCACATAGTATGTCTATTTTTTGATTATCAGTTTTGGTTATACCATCCTGCATCAGTCCCTTCCTATTCTACCTACCACTACAGACTCTCAGATGTTCACTGGAAGATAAACTAAGGTGTTAAAGCTTTGTCATGTAATATAACATCAGGTGCTAAAGTTTTGTTATTCAACAGACTATTAGGAAAGTACAGTTTGCAAAGAATGTGATTAGAGAATGGGTCTCAATTAGATTTCATTTTATCACACATGGGAGTGACATGTGCTCTCCATTGGGAGTACTGGAACAGATGAGTAAAAAATCAAATGACTAAGAAAACTATTAGAAATTAAACTATATTTTGTGCATGTTGAAGAGTAATATTTTTTATGCAAGATTGCATTCCAGGGGAGGAATTTATTATTGTGTTCAGTCATTGCAAAGTGGTTGGATTTCCTATAACTAGTCATTACTGCCTTTATTTATAATGATCACATACTGAAAGACTACATATTCAGTGAATTGCCTTTTGAGTGCTTCTACATAAAGAATCTAAGATTAAATGATGCAAACTAGAGACAATAGATACAACAAGGGATCCAAAAAATGTTAACCTTAATGTGACAGGCCTAGTTTAAAAAGTTCATGTAATTTTCTTTCCTTCCTCTTTCCCTTCCTTCCTCTTTCCTTTTTTCCTTCTTCTCTGTTATGGTTTTGGAGGGGAGTGGTCACTGGGGGAAGCAACTATAGTCTATGAAATAGTTTTCAATTTGTTTTCTTGTTGTTTTCATCAATGCATTGATATTTAAATTAGTTTACTATGGGTGTGGTGTTTTCCAGAATTTGGTATTTATTTATTACCTTATTAAAGTTATAAGAATAAAAATTATTGTAGAAAAGAAATTACCTTATTAAAGTTATAAGAATAAAAACTGTTGTAGAAAAGAAATAGTTATAGGTGGGTTGAAAAGTTTTATGACAAAACAATCAGAATTTTAATGCTGAAGCACCAAGCATGAAAAACAATATTAGTGTTTGATTTAAAAAATTGATTTCAGTCATTTGTTCATTCATTTATTTATCCAAAAATTATTATTTAACAGCTGCTGAGCGCCAGGCACTACATCAGGATTGGGAATACAACAATTAATAAAATAAAATTTCTCCCTAATCAAATATACTTCATTTGGGTAGAAGAAATAAAATAGAGATACAAACATATCAGGGGAATTATGAGTGCTATAAAAACAAGCAACAAAGGTGGGATACAGAAAATAGACCAGAGGAGTGTGTGCATGGGCGTGCATGTGTAAAATGGTATTTTTAGAGAAAATGATGAACTCGAAACAGGGATTTAAAGGAAGTAAGAGAATAAGCTATGTGACTCTGTTGGTTAAAAACATACCAAGAAGAGGGGAAAGAATGAGCAAAGTCTCTGGAGCACAACAAGGAAGCCAGAATTGGGAAAAAGGAGCTGAACAGAGATAATTGGTGTCACGAGGTAGATGAGGTTGAAGTGATAGTAGAGGCCTAGACCATGTAGGATTTAAAAATATTCTGATTACTAGATGAATTTATTTGTTGATAACAAGAATATAAAAATATTTATTTTGTTATTTTTGTTATAAATATGTACATGTATTTAATATGTATACAAAAGCTACATCTATTAAGATATTGGTGGTGAAAGTACATGTTAGATCAAAGTCAGAATGGTTTTTTTAATAAAGGGCATCTTTATGGACCTGTTTGGTATTTGGCATAATTCTCAAAATTGTTTATTTCATACATTTAAAACCATCATTTTTAAGACTTGTTAAACCCATATACATTTATGTCACCTAGTTAAATGATTCCTTATTCTGCAAGGATTCTTTTTTATTATTAATTGATGCATTATTTCCTCTCCAAAAATAATTTATCTACAAGAAAGAAGTCTACTTTAGATGTGACTTTATGTTAACATATAACTGATTCAACAGTGGGAGAAAAGAAAAAGGGAAACCAAATCAATTTTGATGGCTTTGCCTTTGAAATACTATAATAAATTCAAGATTGAGGATCGAGAGTGGCCATCAGAAATTGTGTGAACTTTAAGGAGAATTATATTTCACTGACACAATCCAACAGGCTGGGTAATGGAGAAAATTCATGATAACAAATTGCTGCTATATCAGTTTTAATATCCACCCTCATTTTGAGAACTCGATATATCCCAACTCTCAAGGGTATGCCTATAATTATGCTTTTGAGGTGTTCAAGTGCTTTATCACAGAGAGACACTTGAACTCCACTGTGAGAAGGTTAATTATTTACAATATCCTTGAAAACATTCTCTGGTATGAGTGGATTACATGAAGACACCTTGAAGTGACAACAGAAGCCCCAAGAAAGTTAAATGTAAAAATCAATGATTTGTCTATGCTGAGTCTCAGAGGGCTGCTTTATAATATTAATGATATTAGCTACTAACCCTGTTTTCAGAAACTGTTTAAAAATGTTATTTCTGCCTCTAGCAATGCATACCTCTGGAGGATTGTGCTTAAATTTCGCTAAGGTTTTCAATTTCCTGACTTCTATTATGGGATTAATCCATATAAATCATTTGGTGATGAATAAACATGGCTTGCCTGCTGTGTGTGTGTGTCTGTGGTTTTCAGTGTATGATTTCATGATTATAAGGTCTTTAAATAATTAAAACAAGGGATTGTCATTATTCTGAACTACTAATTAGAATACTTTTGGGTTTAGATTATCCTCTATGTTTAAAAGTCTCATGAGGGAAAAAATTTTTATAACTTTATAAAATGGGAGGAAATTTGAAGTTTCAATAGTCTACTGCCTTGCCCACACATTAAACGTCCAAGAAATATTTATGGGCTCAATGTCCTGAGTTAAAGAAATGCATTGTTAAATCCTATTTACATTTCCCCCTTTTTAAATGTAAGCCTACTTTCTTCATTAAAAATGAGAAATTTCCCTTAAAAATAAAAATTTTAAAATTCTATGTAATGACATTGAAGCATATTATTTCCCTCCTAGGTTTTAATTCCTCTGTCTCTTCAGTGTTTTATCAGTGGCCCAAACAAAAATCTTACCTCGAGGACCCCTTCTGCATGGAGTTGTGGTTCTCCCCAGGGTCACCAACTGAACTTGGCTCAGTGTAGGTAGCAGGTTGCATCATATAACAGACAATATCTTACATACTGTATTTAAAGAATCTTTCTTTTGGAAGCTCCCTTAGCTTAAGCATAAAGGGCAATTTATTAGGTGGGTGCTGACTTATCTTACAGTGGCCTAAGAAGATTTGAATAACCAGGGAGGGACTGGGGATCTCTGAAGCAGCATTTGTGGATCTTCCCTTTACTACACTGGTATTAATATGGTCTTGCTCCATTGACACCTAGTTTCTATGACTGTTAGTAAAAAGTACAAATTCCTGGGAGAGAGAATTTGATTGGTTAGCTTGGGGTCTGGTGATCATCCCTGGTCAATTATCTGAAGCTATACACGTGGTCTCATAATAGATGCATTAGAGACCCACCCCTGTGAGAAGAGGGGATGACAGTGAGTCAGGCAGTCAGCCTGAATGCCAAATACACTCTCTTATAGGACGTTCTGCTCTTGTTAAAGAACCTGGAATACTTCAGTCCTGAACTCCTCACCCATAGTGAGGAGTAATAGTAGCACATACTACATCTCATTATGAGTGCTTTCACACTTTCCATGCTTTGCTATTCTATAGTCATTGATATAGTTAAAGAAGGGTTTCCTGGAACCTGAGCATACTCCACAAGGTGCCTTCTTCTCTCCCAGTGATGTTCCAGTCTTAGATTTTTCGTTGTTACTAATATATAATCACTTTAAATTCTTCTGTTCAGTTAATTAACTAATTAGTTACACAGATATTCATTGAACATACGCTGAATATTGGGCTAGGAGCCGGGGAGATCCATTTTGGAACTACTAATGATGTCCAGTACAAAGTACCTTTCTACTTTGTTGGTTTAATCCTTTAAAAAAAATCTTTACATAAGATACCAAACGTTAATTAAATTCAAACAGTGCATTACATTTTGCTCAGATTTCATGTAAATCATCTTATTTATACTTCTAAGATAAGTAGACCAGATGTTGTTATTTTCATGGAGAAAAGCCAAGTTAAGTGCTTTATTCAGGTTTTCCTAGCTACTAAGTGGCAGATCTAGGATTCAAGTGAGTGTCTTCAGTGGACCCAGTAATAATTTCATATCATAGATTGTGATTTTATTGTTGTCTCCTTCCATTGTTGAAAGATCCACTAGCAATAGTACTTTCAAGATATAGGAGAGTCTAGTGAAGAATGACAATACATTTTTGCTAAGTGTATTCTACAAGTCTAAAAAACTGTCCTGGAACTGTTTAGAAAATCGATAATATGTAATCAGTAATTGGGTTGTGTGACAAAATACTGTGTTAATCTAACAAAAATCCATAGGTGTACCTTAGTTAAATAATTTTAAGAAAAAATATTGAATAAATGTTAACCTCAGTCTAAGTTTTATGATGAGTAGGTGGTCTCTAGTCTTGATTAGAGATGAAGTAATAGATGTAAAACCATTATCCAATGTCACCAAAAAAAGGTTTTTATAATGCAGATTTGCTGGTGATGATCATTACTTATATCAATTATCAATTATCAAATTCTTAAATCATTGTATTCCACTAAATACTTAGAATGCAAGCAAGATTGCTGAATCAAATACTGTTTAGTTGAAGGAAGGCTGTCATGGTGAAAAGTGACAGAAATTTTTTTGAACAAAAACATCTGATCAGTATCTTGAGTAAATGTTAGCAAATGACATTTGAATTGCAACATTTATTAAATATCTGCTATTTGACTGACATGATATTACATAAACAGAAAGCCAAAAATGAATAAATAAAATAAATAGGAATAAAATGTCAGAAAAAATTTCCCATAAGAGGTTTGGTTTGGTAACTTGATTAGGTAAATTGAAAAGCGTATTTATAGTTTTTACTACTTTCCTACAAAGTTCCACTTATGATTTGGGACATCTCAGCCACTTTTACAATTTGAAAATACTTTTTGAAAACTTAATTTTGGGGTATATTAAAAAAAGAAACCCTTATTTCTGCACTGTGAAAATATAGAAGACTTTCTAAAAATAATACAACATGAGAACATTCCCATCACCATTTCATATACCTCATACTCCTTTCCTGCTTTTCCCATGCACCTCTACCCACTTTTCCATCTTGGTCCTGTACCTCAACACTTTTGACATTAACAATTTGAGACATTCAGAATTTATTCATTCATTTATTCAAACTAGTATTTTAAAGAATCCATTATGTATCAGACACCGTCGGTGGTGAGGCTGGGGTGGTAGTCAAAGACAGAGAAGATGGAGAGATTTTATTAAGTTATTGGCAGTGAGAATGGAAAGAAGTGGATGGAACTGAGTTATTTGGGAAGTACCCTTTTTTGGTAATTGATGGATGTTGGGAGGTATCTCTCTCCCATGGCTTGGTCAGTAAGTTGAATATATTGAATACAGTTGCTCAAGTAATTTTTGTTCCACAAGTCTGAATTAATTTCTAATAAAAGCATTTTTAAAAATTTTATTACTGCTCATGTTCCAAGCAGCCTTATGAAAGTGAACATATTTTGAAGATGCATTCAGCTTTCCTGATGTTTGTTTTTGCATCATTGAGATTTATACAAAATATGTTCAACATAAATCTTTAAAATACACTAACAAGAAAGCAAAATAGACTTGTCAACAACTAAATAGGTTGTCAAAATAAATCTGTATAATGTCAGATAAAAGTTATAAACATTGAATAAAAAAATTAAATTTGTGTTTTAAGGTTCCATTTTTAAACAACCTGAAACAAATGTCTTTTCAAAGCTTTCTCTTGCCAGTAGATGTTATTACTAAGGAGGGATAATTTCACTAGTAGGTGCATTACTGCCACCTAAATTAGGAGAGTCCACATCACAACAGATGTTCCTCAGACAAGCAGATGGGGACTTCATGGACGATTTGCCCTTCTTCCCAGGAGCAAGTGTCATTATAGAGGAGATTTGAAAACCTGCCATTTAGTACGAGGTCAAACACTCACTTAAATCTGCATCTTTGTTCCAGTGGTTATCAAAATGTAGGAATTTTTATCTTGAGTTTACCATGTAAACAAAACACTAACCATGAGACAAGATGGTGGCCTCACAGTACTTTGGATTTAAGTATGTATACTTTCTCTCATTTTCTTCCTTTCCACAAAAGGTTGGTTTTTTAATGAAATATTTCAGATATCCAATATGCCTAAAGAATAAGACAATCAATACTTAGGAATGCACCATCCAGCTTGAAAATAAAACTTGAAAAGAACAGAAGAACTCTGTATACCCCTTTCAGATCCCATTTCTCTCTATATCCATCAGAGGTAGTCTCTATTTTGAATTTTGTGTATTTTGTTCCCATGCATTTCTTTATACATTTACTACATATATATTAAATATAAATATTGTTTGGCAGGTTTTAAACATTAAATAGTGTATCAGTTATTCAATGATTGTCTCTCAGCTTCATGCCCATCCTTTTAACACTCTGCTGTATGATGCGGGGACCAGGACTGTGCAGACCACATTTCTGCTTCACCATCTGGTTCCCTGTTGGGCTGTGCCGATAGAGGTACTAGAGGGAGACTGGAAGGTTGGAGAAAATAGAGATTTGCTTCTTCTTGTTTGCTCCCTGTTCCTGTGACCCTTAGATTGACAACTGCTTTTCATGCCATAGCAGCAATTCCTTCCATAGGCAGCGTCTGAATCCAGTTTGCAGTTTTGACACTCCCAGAAACAGCCTTGTTGCTGCCGCCTCAAAGGCTAGGCACCAGCCATAGATGCCCCTCACCGTAAGGGTTTGGATCCCAGCTTCATGGGGTCCTTCTTGATTTGCAAACAATAGCATCAATTAATTAGGCCCCCTTCTCCAAGGTCTGAGTTTCAGTTTTGTTCCCACAGCCCTAGGGAACGTAGCTACTTCCTACACTTACTACTCTGTGATTCCAGCAGTCCCCTTTTTGCTTTCTAATAACTTCATTAACTAGCGATAAGGTTGTTGCTGTTAACAATTCATTTTGTTAAATTCTCTATGTCTCCTGATTCTAACTAATTTAAATACGATCATTAATGTAAGTAATATTCTTGAATGTACAATTTTCAGCCAGAATTTTGTTTCTGAGGTCCATCGATGGTATTTGTGTAGGTCTACTGAAATAGTTTTCACTGCTGTATTTATCATGTAGATAAGTCACAATTTATTCATTCTTCTTGGAATGGGTTGTTTAAAAAAAATGCTGCTCTAAATATTTTTGTAAGGACTTAGTGCAAATGCTGGTCTGAATTTTTTACATATGTGCTAGAGATTCTCAGAGAAGTTACCAAGAAGTGGATTTATTGATCCATAGAATTTGTGCATTTTTAACTTTATAAAATATTGCCAACTTGCTTTCCAGTGTAGTTGTATCAACTTACACTCACAAAAAGAATTGCATGAAAATTCTTATTGTTCCTCTAGGTATTGTCAGATTTCTTAATTCCTTAATTCTTAATATGAGTGGTATTTTACTGTGATTTTAATTTACATTTCTCTAAGGTTGAACATTTTTCCCTATGTTTATTTGTCATTTTTTTCCTTTAATTATTTGTTTACATATTTTGTCCATTCCTCTCATGGGTTGTTGGTCTTTTATTGATTTAGTAATATTCTTTATATGTGATAGACTCTAATCTTATGCCATTTAAAAATGCTTTTCAAGTATTTTCTCCCATTCTGAGGTGTCTTTTCATTTTTAATTGTATCTTTTGATGAACAGACATTTCTATTTTGAATGTACTCAAATTTACACCTATTTTTCTTTTTATGAGTAATCTTTCAGATGTCTTTAACTTGCTATTTCTCCATATTCATAGCATTTTTATTTCAATTTTTATATTATCTGTTTCACTTTAAAATTTGTCGGCTTCTTTCAGACTATTATTTTCTGAATTTTTAGATTGAATCTTTTATTCTTTCAAAAATGCAAAACGTATTTATGTTATGTTCTAGGTTTTATAATTCCAGTATCTGAAGGCATTGGGAATGTAATTTGCTCTTTTATCAGATGGCCTTTTTTTCATAGTGGCTTGTTTCCTCATATATTGTAGTTGTATAATTTTGACTTGAGGGCACATGTTTGGGGTGTTTTTTCAGTATTTACCTTGTTAGTCCTATTTTGATGATATACCCATGAAGTGCTATCAGCTAGGGACCACTCTGTGGTAATATCTCAGCATTGTTCTCTGAATGCTGATAACATAAATTTGATTCCTAAGCCCTTATGAGGATAGTCCTGTGGTTGAGAATTTTCAGGATACATGCTTCCTTTTTGCTTATCCAGAGCCCCATCCATTTTTTTTTTAGTTGGTTTAGGCTAGACTTTTCTGTGGTAACATACCTTGAAATCTCATTGACTTAGTACAACAAATTTTATTGATCGCTTATGTCAAATCCAATGTGGGTCAGTTTGAGGGCTCTTCTACACCTGATGACTTACAGATACAGGTTCCTTCTATCTTGTGGCACCACCATCTTAGTACAAGGCTTCTAAAGTTATGTGTCAGGGAAGATATTTGGACCATCGTATTGCTAATATAGAAATCATGTATATATCTTCAACTAATGTAATTCATTATTTGTGGTCAGTTAATGGAATTTGAAACTCAAGAAAAATGTTGTTTTTTATTCTCATTTGGCCAAGGAGATATTATTTGTGAAATATAATACATATATAAATGTACATATGTGTAAATATTTGTATATACAAAAATATACATCTAAATATATATGTATATACATTTATATATGTGTATATATAAAATTATATTTTTTTGTGTGTATGTTATATATATATATGTATATACATATACATACATTAATATACAAAAGGCCCCCAATTCCCTGAAATCAAATGCAGAAATATACAAACTGTCTAAGAGCAGCTCCCCCTAGCCGTGCAACCAGCCACCCATTACCAGGCCCCACCCACCAGCAGGCCGGGACTAGCCCTGGGCCTCTCTGAGCCCCACAGCCAACCAACTCCAGACCCAAATCCCCGCACACCTGCAAGCCTACATCAGCCCCAGATCCCCTTGGCCTCACAGCCAGCCATGCCAGGACCCAGCCCCGCCAACCAGTAAGGTGGCAGCCACCACATGAGACAGGGCCTGACAGCCAACAAGGCCAGAAACCAGCCCTGCCTACCAGTGTGCCCACAATAGACAGCCACACCACAACAGAAGGGCCCACACAACCCATAAGAGGGCACCCTTAGAGCATATAGTTCTGGTGACCAGAGGGGAGTGGGCCTTTTTTTTTTTTCTTTTTGGTTATGTCTCAGGCAAGAGAAACAAAAGCAAAAATAAACCAGTGGAACTACATCAAACTAAAAAGCTTTTGCACAGCAAAGGAAACTGTCAACTGCCGCAGACCGGCTGCAGAAAGCTAGAAGTTCCTGGTGGTGAGGGGTAAGGAACTGAAAAGCACCAGTATGGGGTCAGAAGGGCCAAGACAACTGATGGTTGCAAGGCTAGTTTATTCAAAGAGCATGAATGTATATATAGGTTTAGTACGGAATGAATACCAGACAACAAATCAGCAAACCTTGTATTTCCACATAATTCTGTCGCCACTATCTATGTGCCATTATCTATGCGCCATTATCTATGCGCCACTATCTATGCATCACTATCTATGCATCACTATCTATGCATCACTATCTATGCATCACTATCTATGCATCACTATCTATGCGTCAGCATGCCTTATGGGCCGTTCTTTGGAGATACAGACTTCCCCCTCAGGGCAGCACGTCCTTCTTCTGGGGAACAACCAGGGGCTCTTAGATCCAGAGCAGGCACCTGGAACGAAACTGGCCGCAAGCCATTTTCCTTTTTTACGCTCAGTACCGCAGCGTCAGGAGTGCATACCAAGAAAGAGACAAGCAGTTCTCCGCAAAGCAGAAAGCTGAATAAGCTTACAGCTTGGGGGCCACCACATTTCCCCCTTTTTTATTATTTTTTAAAGCTTGATAATGTAGTTTTAAGCCATGAACATCCTGACGCAAGACAGCGAAGCGCCCCATTACAAATCTAACAATACAAGGTAATAAACCGATCACCAATAAAAGTAGTACACCAATTGATATCAGGCCTGAGAGCCCTCCATGAATCCATTGTATCGGATTTAGCCCTTGTAGTTGATCTAATAATCCTTGAATCAAATTCTGGGGTCCATCTTCGTCCACGTGGGCCTCTTGAATAGCTTGTATTTCGGCATTTAACTTTTGAATATCAAGGCTAATGTGTCCATCAGTCCATACACTTAATATATGCATTTTTACTTTTTCCCAATCCCATTGTGAATCATTATATAAATGTTGAGTTACACAAATCCAGGTATATTTGGCATGACAAATCAAACGCATTTTTAATTTTAAAGCCATAACTTGATCCCCTATTCCTATTAGAACATTTTTTAATTCATCTACTTCCGTTTTTAGTTGGGTATCAATATGACTTTGTAGGGCTAATGCTACACTAGTATTTTTAGATAACTGATTAACATAATGAGCCTGGTGAATAGTTTGTGAAAGAGCAATCCCAGCAGTGGCCGCAGTAGCAGTTAAAGCTGCTAAGGCTAGGATTGCACATATTAGAACACCTATAAATCTCTTTGGTCGTTTTAATGCTTCAGTCAATTCCAGCCAGGCTTGCATGCCAGTGTTATGATACCATGGTTCAGACAAATTAACAGGTAACATTACATAAGAAGGTTGCTTCATAATCATAACAGATGTAGATCCTTTAACGGGCAAAACACAACTACTAAAGATACAATTAACACAAGTAATATTATAACCTATAGGATTCATAGTGTTTTCTACAATTAAATCTCCAATCAATAAAGCATAAGGAGGAGCGACGCAAGTAATCACCGGTCTATAAGAAAAGGATAAGGCAAGTTTCCAGAATTCCCATTGCTTGTAAAAAACAAGGCTGTTATTATTAACGGGGACAGAAGAAACTAGTATGGTGCCATTATCATAATCTAAAGTACACCAGACAGAGGCTTTAGTCCATGTATCATTACAAACAGGAAAATCAAACTGCGGGAATTCAGAAGCCATAAAAGCAGGAAATTGTAGTCCTGTGACAGTCTTTACGACCGTAATTTGATGTCCAGCTAATAACGTCCCTTGATTACCTATGGTAGTTTCAATACACAAATAATGTCCAGTATCTTCAATCCTCAAGCGATATATGCATAGAGAATGATCCAACGAAGTATTAGAAGCAAGCTTAGTTACTCTAGCATTCATGTGAATGGGAACGTTATCCTTATACCAAAATACAAAGGTGGATAAATCTTCTCGTCTAGGAACAGTCTGTTTGCAAGGAAGACAAATATTAGATCCCACAGCTTTATAATTTTTACGTAAATGAGTAAAAAATTGAGAATTTACAGTGGTTTGGTAAGAAATAGCATGTTCTAAAGCAACAGCCTTAACACAACCAGAATTGGTACTCATAGGACTTAAACAAACAGGGGGAGTATTAAACCAATTAGAGTAATTAACAGAAGTATTAGTAATAGGCAAATTTCCTAGCACTCTTTCAAAAGTAGAATCATTATAGAAAATTGGAAGGTCAGCTTCAGACCATGTAACAGGTTGTAATAAAGGAGGATCGGGTACATAAGCCCAATAAGATTTAGCCTCTATAGGTGGGGCTGCCAATACAGCTATCATGGCTAAAAAAAAGGTAAGAGGAGAGCGAGGATGAGCACTCTCCTCCATAATCCTACGTGCTTGAAATACTAAACATTGCAATTGATACCAAGTAATTTGATTTCGATCTCCCCTCGCCTCCCTGACAAGTTGTCTCCTACTCCGTCGCCGCATTCTTCTCGTCCGCCGGGGGAACCGGTTGGGGTGTGCTGTGGTCGATTGCGAGAGCCTCAGGCGACGCATTCTTCGAGTCAGGGTGTTTATTGGTGATGGCATGATAATGTCGAACCAGGCGCTCCGGGAGCCACCGCGGAGAGTCTGCCTCCCTAGGGAAAACACAAACATGGCCTCGGCCCCATACTAAAACAGGGTCTGGTCCATGCCAAAGGTTAGTCATGGGATCTTTCCATTTAACAAGCGCTTTTTCAGGAGGGGTTCCAGAAAGACCGGTAAACAATCGTTCATAAGGCGTGTGACTAAATGCATCTAAAGTTAAAAAATTTAAAATAAATAAAGCATGATTAAGCATAATCTGAGGAGATCTATCATATTCCCCCTTTTTTATTTTTTGTAATGTAATTTTTAATTGTTGGTTGGCACGTTCTACAATACCTTGACCCTGAGGATTGTAGGGAATGCCTGTTTTATGTGAAATATGGAAAGTTGCACAAAAATTGGCAAAAGCTTTACTCGTATATCCTGGAGCATTATCTGTTTTTAAAGCTTTAGGAATTCCCATAGATGCAAAACAATGAAATAAATGAGTAATTACATATTTAGTAGATTCCCCAGCCAAAGGCGTAGCACATATAAAATTAGAGTAAGTATCAACAGTTACATGAACAAATTGTAATTTACCAAAAGAGGGAATATGAGTAACATCCATTTGCCAAAGATGATGAGGGAGTAAACCCCGAGGATTGACTCCAAATTGTGGAACAGGAAGGTGGGGTAAACATTTAGAGCAGGACTTAACAATGTATCGGGCTGTTTCTCTAGAAATAGAGAATTGTTTTTGAAGCATAGCAGCAGATTGATGATGTAAATTATGTGATTGAGTAGCAAGATCCTGAGGTTGAGATAAACTTAAGCCTATAATCTTTGTATTTTCGTCAGCCAATTGATTTCCCAAAGACAATGGGCCAGGGAGACCTGAATGGGCTCGAATATGTAATATGGCTACAGGAAACTCATGCTGACGAATAATCTTTTGTAGTTGAAAGAAAGTCTGAAACAATTGAGAATCAACAGTATTGCCAATTATAGCAGTTTCTATGTTACACAAAATAGTAACCAAATAATGGCTATCTGTATAGAGATTAAAAGAACAATGTGAAAAGATTTGAAAAGCCAAGGAAATCGCATGTAATTCAACTCGTTGGGCAGAGGTATGATCTGTTTGTTCTTTATGAAGTAAGTCATCAGAAATAACCACAGCGATGCCATTGGCAGAACCATCAGTAAAAACATTTGGGGCATTGAGAATAGGAGTTGAACAGATAGTTTTAGGAAAAATAAATAGATGTTGAGTAGCAAAATGAAGGAGCTTATTAGAAGGATAATGATTATCAATAATTCCTGAATATCCAGCAAAAGCAAGAGCCCAAAAATCAGAGACAAATAATAGCCAAGAATATTGATAAGTAGTATAAGGTATAATAATAGAATTTGGTTCATATCCTACCAACTGAATATTTCTTCTACGACCCAATTGAACAAGGGTTGCTATTAACTCATAATAAGGTGTAATGACTTTATTAGGCGTATTTTTCATATGAATCCATTCAAGAATTCCTGTTTCTTGCCATAATAAGGCGGTAGGGGTATGTGACGTAGCACAGATTATTAATAGTATAGGTAAAGAAGGCTCAATTCTAGTTAGCTGAGCAGATTGTATTGCTTTGTTTACAAGCTTGAGTGCTTGTTGAGCTTCAGAAGTTAAAATACGAGGGGAAGAAGGATCAGGACTTCCCTTTAGGATATTAAAAAGAGGCTGTAACTGACCCGTAGTTAATTTTAAAGAAGGTCGCAGCCAATTAATATCTCCTAATAACTTTTGAAAATCATTTAAAGTTTTAAGAACGTCAGTCCGTATCTCTATCTTCTGAGGTGTAATATTATAATTTGTGATATACTTACCAAGATATGAGAAAGGTGGGTTCATCTGTACTTTGTCAGCAGCAATGACTAGTCCTGATCGTGACAAATGACTTTGAAGGGAATTATAAGCCTTAAGTAAAATATGTTTATCAGAATAAGCAAGTAATAAGTCATCCATATAATGAATAAAATATATCTGAGGGAACTGTTTACGAACAGGGGCAATAACTTGAGCTACAAACTGTTGACATAAAGTAGGACTATTAGCCATACCCTGAGGCAGCATTTTCCATTGATAACGTTGCATAGGTTCTGTAAAATTTAAAGAGGGTAAGCTAAAAGCAAATCGCAACTTATCAGCCGGAAATAGAGGAACAGTAAAAAAGCAATCCTTAAGATCAATAATAATAATCATATAATTTTTAGGTATGGCTGCAGGAGAAGGCAAACCTGGTTGCAGAGCTCCCATAATTACCATAGTTTGATTAACAGCACGTAAATCTTGCAATAAACGATATTTTCCCGATTTTTTCTTTATAACAAATATAGGAGTATTCCAAGGGCTATTAGACTTTTCTAGTCTGCCCAGAGCAAGCTGTTCATTAATTATATTATGAGCCGCCATTAATTTCTCCTTAGAAAGGGGCCATTGGTCCACCCAGACAGGATTATCAGAAATCCAAGTTATAGGGTCAGCATGTGGTGGAGGAGAATCCAAGGCCCCTAGAAAAAACCCAAGCCTGTTTTATCCCGTTTATTATCAGTCTGTAAGGGTACTTTATTTCCCTGTTGATTTTTTCCCAAACCATTCCTAGGATCATAACCTTGATTTAACAATATATTAGTTACAGTAGGGTTGGGACTAAGCAATAGGATTCCCATTTGTTGCAATATATCTCTTCCCCAAAGGTTAACTGGCAATCCGGGCAATACGTAGGGTTTGAATATTCCTTGATTACCTTCAGCATCCTGCCAATGTAGGTATTGCGAACTTTGTTGTGGAGAATTAGATTGGCCAATACCTTGCAACTGTGTAATGGTTTGGTGCACGGGCCAATTTTTTGGCCAATGTATAAACGAAATAACAGAAACATCAGCACCAGTATCTAATAACCCAGAAAAAGGCCTTCCATTTATTTTTAATACCAATTGTGGTCTTTCCCTACCAATTTGTTGAATCCAATAAACTGCATCAGAGGAACCGAAAGCCCCAGTTCCTCTTTTGTTATGTTGTAAAATTTTTCCTTCTGGTATGAATGGAATTAATAGAAGCTGAGCTATTCGCATACCGGGTGTGATAAGAAAAGATCCTTTTGATGTTTGAACCATAACCTTTAATTCCCCTTCATAATCAGCATCAATCACCCCAGGAATAATAGTTAAGCCTTTCATAGACATACTACTTCTTCCAAGGATTATACCAACCGTTCCCTGGGGTAAAGGCCCAAAAGTTCCCGTAGGAAGGGCTTGGGGTCCCATATCCGAGGTTAATAAGAATTGGGTGGAGGCACAGAGGTCCAGTCCTGCACTATTTGGCGTGGCCCTTTGAAGGGAGGAGATTCCATTCCCTGAGGAACAAAGGTCTGAGCTGGAGGTGGTGGAGCAGGTTGTGAGGGGATTATTGACATTGCTCCAATTGTTTGATGGGGCCGGAGCAGGCCCCTCCGGAAGTTTCCCGACAAGGGAGTTCCATCTTTATGAGTCACTGATCGACATTCTTTAGCCCAATGCCGTCCTCTTTTGCATCGGGGACAAATTGTGGGAGGAGGAGATTTACCTTGAGGCACAGAACTTACGATAGGCATATTAGGAGTATCAACAGTACAATTTTTTGTAAAATGACCTGGCTTCCCACATTTAAAATAGTTTTTACTTTTACTTTTAGCATTTGGCCCAAATCCTGCCTTAGTTAGGGCTGCAGCTATAGCTGCTCCCTGTAAGTAAGATGATCCAATATCAGAACAAACTCGAATATAATCCTCTAAATTTCCTTTCCTTTTCCATGGACGTATAGCTGCTTGACAAATATTATTAGCATTTTCGAAAGCCAATTGTTTGACGATAATTGCTCCAGAAGGACCATCAGAAATAATTCTATTAACAGCCTGTAATAATCTATCCACAAAATCAGCATAAGGTTCATCTGCCCCTTGCCTTATTTTAGCAAGGTCTTCAGTCCTAGTGGAGGCAGGTAAATGTTTCCATGCATGTAGAGCTATATGATTGATCTGAGCATAAGCCACAAAAGGGAAAGCTAATTGATCCTGTAATAACTGATGTTGTCCTTCACCAATCAACATCTCATAATTTACTAGCACATTATGTGCAGTATTTCTTTCAGCTTGTTCAGCAGCCTTTTCATAATATTCTGATTTCCAAAGTAAATAGTCGCCACCAGTGAGACAAGCACGAGCAATAGATTTCCAGTCTGCTGGAGGCAATGCTTCTGTTGCAATAGTATCCAACATAGTAATAGTGAAAGGGGCTGTAGGCCCATATTGTGCACAGGCTGCTTTTAAATCTTTTAAAACCTTAAAGGAGAGAGGCTGATATTCCCGATTATTTTGTTGTGGATTTTGAGGATTGGGTCGTTCCACCACCGGGCAGCAGAATAAAGGATCCTCCCCTCTATTAAGAGCTCCCTGTACTGCTTGTTGTAAAGGACTAAGCTTAGGAGGGATAGGGACAGAGACATGTAATTGCTGTAACCGCGGAAGAATATTTTCATCAGGATATTTTTCAGCCTCATATTTGGCTTCTTCACCCGCTAAATCAAAAGAAAAGTCATCATCATCAAGTGAATTAACACTCTTTATCCTCGGTGGCAACGGAGGAGCAGTATCTACTGCAGCAATATGTTCTACAGATTTAGCTGTTAATTTTGGAACTGAATCATAAATTGGATTAAAACAATCTCTTATTAAATTCCACAAGCTAAAAATGGAAACTGAAACAGAAGATGGTCCATGAGCTTCATGATATTTAGATAATTCATCTCCTACACGAGTCCAAATTGCTAAGTCCACTGATCCTCCTTCAGGGAACCAAGGACAAGCATCATATACTAATTGCAAAAATTCCAGAAGTTGTGAGGTAGTTACCTTAGTTCCACGGGCTTTTAACATTGAAAGCAAAACCTGAGCAAATAAATCACGCTCCTTAGAGCCCTTTTGTCCCATATTATTTTACTTCTGACTCTTTCTCGAGTTACCGTCCTAAAAACGAAATTATTTCTTGTGGCCACACTATCTCACTCGAGAGTTCTACTTACCTGAAATCTTCCGAAATGCCTCACGCACTCAGGTCCCTGTGCGGGCGCCACTTGCCGCAGACCGGCTGCAGAAAGCTAGAAGTTCCTGGTGGTGAGGGGTAAGGAACTGAAAAGCACCAGTATGGGGTCAGAAGGGCCAAGACAACTGATGGTTGCAAGGCTAGTTTATTCAAAGAGCATGAATGTATATATAGGTTTAGTACGGAATGAATACCAGACAACAAATCAGCAAACCTTGTATTTCCACATAATTCTGTCGCCACTATCTATGTGCCATTATCTATGCGCCATTATCTATGCGCCACTATCTATGCATCACTATCTATGCATCACTATCTATGCATCACTATCTATGCATCACTATCTATGCATCACTATCTATGCGTCAGCATGCCTTATGGGCCGTTCTTTGGAGATACAGACTTCCCCCTCAGGGCAGCACGTCCTTCTTCTGGGGAACAACCAGGGGCTCTTAGATCCAGAGCAGGCACCTGGAACGAAACTGGCCGCAAGCCATTTTCCTTTTTTACGCTCAGTACCGCAGCGTCAGGAGTGCATACCAAGAAAGAGACAAGCAGTTCTCCGCAAAGCAGAAAGCTGAATAAGCTTACAGCTTGGGGGCCACCACAGTCAACAAAATGAAAAAGCAGGCTATTGAATGGAAGAAGATATTTGCAAATGATATATCCAATAAGGGGTTAATATCCAAAATATACAAAGAACTCATACAACTCAACATCGAAAAACAAACAACCTGATTAAAAACTGGGCAGAAGGCCTGAATAGACATATTTCTGAAGAAGATACACAGATGAACAACAGGCATAATAAAAGTTGTTCAACATCACTAATCATCAGGGAAATGCATATCAAATCCACAATGAGATACCACCTCACACCTATCAGAATGGCTATCATCAAAAAGACAAATAACAAGTGTTGGCAAGGATGTAGAGAAAAGGGAACTCTTGTGCACTGTTGATGGGAATGTAAATTGGTACACACAGTATGGAAAACAGTATGGAAGTTCCTCAGAAAATTAAAAATAGAACTGCCATATGATCCAGCAGTTGCATTTCTGGGTATTTTTCTGAAGAAAAGAAAAAGACTAATTCAAAAAGATATATGTACCTCAATGGTCATTGCAACATTATTTACAATAGCTAAGATATGGAAGCAACGTAAGAGTCCATCAATAACAGATGAATGGATATAGGAGATGTGATATACACATATAATGGTATATTAATCAGCCTTAAAAAACCAAAATCTTGCCATTGAGACAACATGGATGGACCTAGAGGGTATTATGTTGTGAAATAAGTCTCAGAGAATGACAGGCAAGAGAAAGACTAATACTGTATGAGCTCACTTATATGTGGAGTCTAAAACAAAACAAACAACAAATAAAAACAGACTCATAGAGAACAAATGGGTGGTTGCCAGAGGTTGGTGTGGGGGCCCATGGAATAGGTGAAGGGAATTAAGAGGTATATACCTCCATTTATATAATAAGTAAGTCATGGGGTATAATATACAGCATAAGGAATATGGTCCATAATAGTGTAATAACTTTATTTGGTGACAGTTACGAGACTTATTACTGTGACCGTTTCATAATATATGGTCTAATCATTATGTAGTACACCTGATACTAATATAGTATTGTAAGTTAACTATATTTCAGTTAAAAAAAACTCTGAGGGTAGAATTGGTATAGAAGTATAATACTTTATTTCTTTCACTGATTATCGATTTTCAAACAATGTTTTAATTAAAGCATCAGATTGATCATAAAGTTGGTTCTTTGTATTGGCAGCCAATTATGTCAAAATACTGTCATATATATCTTATAATCCTACTTCTCGGATTACTTTTGTCTCATTATCCAGTTTATTGCTGAGCCCTAATGCTTCTACTTCGTAATGACTATCAGCACTGCCACATTCTTTCCTCTTCCTACTGTTATAATGTTAACTGACTATCCTCCTCTCTGGCTTGGGCAATCCATAGCTATCCATAACTATCCTCCTCTTCTCCAGCAATCTATAGCTTTCCATTTCTTTTCACTGGTTCCAAACTACCTTCTCAGTCCATTGCTTTGATCTTCATAGTTCCCATGTTTAATCCTGGCACCCTAAACTATATCAATTCTCTAGTCTAGATTTTGTTTGTCACTCAAAATAAAAAAAAAATGTTTTCTGACTAAGATTGAAATAAGAATTAGGTATAGTTAATTTGAGTTTTAAATTATCAGCTAAAGTAACTATGTTCCTCTCCCTTGCAACTGAAAAAAAGATTCTCAAGGGAAAAAGGATTCTGAATCTCTTCAATTGAAGCTTGACTTGAAGCTTGACTACAGTTGGGTTAAGTTAAAAGATCTGTGAAACTCCTCTGTGCTTTCAATAAGTGAGTAAGTGGTCCTAAAAATAGGCCCAGTGTGACTTAATAGAATAGGAGTCAAGGGACCTGTTTTGGCTTGTTGAAAAATTGTCATTCTTAATTCCATAGATGTTTTAGAAGAATTAGTTTTTCAATAAATAGTGAGAAAGAGGAAATATGATTTGGAAAGATAGATTTAGCATTTGGTGAATATTAAAAGCAACAGAAAATACTAGTAGGCTAAATTAAAAATGACTTCTGACTTTTCATTGCAATATTCCTCAAAAGATAAGTTGATATGCTATGCCATAATTATTGGCCATCCACTCACTCTGTATCTTCTGGAAGCTTTGTTTCTCTTTCCAGTTACTCCAGTGAAGTCTCTCTGTTTTCAAAAATGAACTAATCATCACATTTAATTTTTTTCTTTCCGTCCATATCTGATTTGACTTCTTTGAAACATGATGCTGTTGAACATGCTAACAATCCTTTGCTTCACTATCCCAGCTCTGCAATCACCTTTCTAAACACACACACACACACACACACGTAATCAAAAAGGTGAATATATGTTGGACTTTCTTACTCTTCTCCTTCTTTTATTTATTTATTTATTTATTTATTTAATTTATTTATTTTTGGCTGCACTGGGTCTTTGTTGCTGTGCGCGGGCTTTCTCTAGTTGCGGCGAGCGGGGGCTACTCTTCGTTGCGGTGCGCGGGCTTCTCACTGCAGTGGCTTCTCTTGTTGCGGAGCACCGGCTCTAGGTGCGTGGGCTTCAGTAGTTGTGGCACGTGGGCTCAGTAGTTGTGGCTCGCAGGCTCTAGAGCGCAGGCTCAGTAGTTGTGGCGCATGGGCTTAGTGGCTCCGCGGCATGTGAGATCTTCCCGGACCAGGACTCGAACCCGTGTGCCCTGCATTGGCAGGCGGATTCTTAGCCACTGCGCCACCAAGGAAGCCCCTCTTCTCATTCTTAAAATGTGAGCATTAATCAAGATTTAGTTCTTAGCCCACTGATCTTCTCTTTATATATTCTTTTTTAAAAGGGTTTCTTTTGCTGCATTCCCTAGATTTTGTACTGTTGTGTTTTCATTGTCATTTGTCTCAAGATATTTTTGTAACTGCCTCTTTGATTTCACCATTGACATGTTGGTTTTTTAGTAGCATGTTGTTCAGTCTCCATGTAATAATTTTTTTAAAAAATTTATTTATTTTTTTTATACAGCAGGTTCTCATTAGTTATCCATTTTTATACATATTAGTGTATATATATGTCAATCCCAATCTCCCAATTTGTCACACCACCACCACCACCACCCCACCACTTCCCCCCTTGGTGTCCATACGTTTGTTCTCTACATCTGTGTCTCTACTTCTGCCCTTCAAACTGGTTCATCTGTACCATTTTTCTAAGTTCCACGTATATGTGTTAATATACGATATTTGTTTTCTCTTTCTGACTTACTTCACTCTGTATGACAGTCTCTAGATCCATCCACGTCTCTACAAGTGACCCAGTTTCGTTCCTTTTTATGGCTGAGTAATATTCCATTGTGTATATGTACCACATCTTCTTTATCCATTTGTCTGTCGATGGGCATTTAGGTTGTTTCCATGACCTGGCTACTGTAAATAGTGCTGCAGTGAACACTGGGGTGCATGTGCCTTTTTGAATTATGGTTTTCTCTGGGTATATGCCCAGTAGTGGGATTGCTGGGTCATATGGTAATTGTATTTTTGGTTTTATAAGGAACCTCCATACTGTTCTCCATAGTGGCTGTATCAATTTACATTCCCACCAGCAGTGCAAGAGGGTTCCCTTTTCTCCACACCCTCTCCAGCATTTGTTGTTTGTAGATTTTCTGATGATACCCATTCTAACTTGTGTGAGATGATACCTCATTGTAGTTTTGATTTGCATTTCTCTAATAATTACTGAAGTTGAGCAGGTTTTCATGTGCTTCTTGACCATCTGTATGTCTTCTTTGGAGAAATGTCTATTTAGTTCTTCTGCCCATTTTTTAATTGGGTTGTTTGTTTTTTTAATATTGAGCTGCATGTGCTATTTATATATTTTGGAGATTAATCCTTTGTCCGATGATTCGTTTGCAAATATTTTCTCCCATTCTGAGGGTTGTCTTTTCATCTTGTTTGTAGTTTCCTTTGCCTTGCCAAAGCTTTTAAGTTTCATTAGGTCCCATTTGTTTATTTTTGTTTTTATTTCCATTACCCTAGGAGGTGGATCATAAAAGATCTTGCTGTGATTTATGTCAAAGAGTGTTCATCCTGTGTTTTCCTCTGAGAGTTTTATAGTGTCCAGTCTTACATTTAGGTTTCTAATGCATTTTGAGTTTATTTTTGTGAATGGTGTTAGGGGGTGTTCTAATTTCGTTCTTTTACATGTAGCTGTCCAGTTTTTCCAGCACAACTTATTGAAGAGACTGTCTTTTCTCCATTGTATATCCTTGCCTCCTTTGTGATAGATTAGTTGTCCATAAGTGCATGGGTTTATCTCTGGGCTTTCTATCCTGTCCCATTGATCTATATTTCTGTTTTTGTGCCAGTACCATATTGTCTTGATTACTGTAGCTTTGTAGTATAGTCTGAAGTCAGGGAGTCTGATTCCTCCAGCTCTGTCTTTTTTCCCTCAAGACTGCTTTGGCTGTTTGGGGTCTTTTGTGTCTCCATACACATTTTAAGACTTTTTGTTCTAGTTCTGTAAAAAAATGCCATTGGTAATTTGATAGGGATTTCATTGAATCTGTAGGTTGCTTTGGGTAGTATAGTTATTTTCACAATATTGATTCTTCCAGTCCAAGAACATGGTATATCTCTCTATCTGTTTGTATCATCTTTAATTTCTTTCATCAGTGTCTTATACTTTTCTGCATACAGCTCTTTTGTCTCCTGAGGTAGGTTACTCCTAGGTATTTTATTCTTTTTGTTGCAATGGTAAATGGGAGTGTTTCCTTAATTTCTCTTTCAGGTTTTATATCATTAGTGTATAGGAATGCAAGGGATTTCTGTGCATTAATTTTGTATCCTGCAACTCTACCAAATTCATTGATTAGCTCTAGTAGTTTTCTGGTGGCATATTTAGGATTCTCTGTGTATAGTATCATGTCATCTGCAAACAGTGACAGTTTTACTTCTTCTTTTCCAATTTGTATTCCTTTTATTTCTTTTTCTTGTCTCTAGGTATTTTTTGGTTTCCTCTTTGATTTCTTCAGTGATCTCTTGGTTATTTAGTAACATATTGTTTAGCCTCCATCTGTTTGTGTTTTTTACGTTTTTTCCCCTATAATTGATTTCTAATCTCATAGCGTTGTGGTCAGAAAAGATGCTTGATATGATTTCAGTTTTCTTAAATTTACTGAGGGTTGATTTGTGACCCAAGATGTGATCTATCCTGGAGAATGTTCTGTGCGCCCTTGAGAAGAAAGTTTAATCTGCTGTTTTTGGATGGAGAATCGTATAAATATTAATTAAATCTATCTGGTCTATTGTGTCATTTAAAGCTTGTGTTTCCTTATTAATTTTTTGTTTGGATGATCTGTCCATTGGTGTAAGTGAGGGGTTAAATCTCCCACTATTATTGTTTTACTGTTGATTTCCTCTTTTATAGCTGTTAGCAGTTGTCTTATGTATTGAGGTGCTCCTATGTTGGGTGCATATATATTTATAATTGTTTTATGTTTTTCTTGGATTGATCCCTTGATCATTATGTAGTGTCCTTCCTTGTCTCTTGTAACATTCTTTATTTTAAAGGGTATTTTATCTGATATGAGTATTGCTACTCCAGTTTTCTTTTGATTTCCATTTGCAATGGAATGTCTCTTTCAGTCCCCTCACTTTCAGAAAGTCTGTATGTGTCCCTAGGTCTGAATGTTGTTGTGTTTAATGTTGTCCCAGAGGTCTCTTAGGCTGTCTTTTCTTTTCATCCTTTCTTCTTTATTCTGTTCCGCAACAGTGAATTCCACTATTCTGTCTTCCAGATCACTTATCTGTTCTTCTGCCTCAGTTATTCTGCTATTGATTCCTTCTAGTGTAGTTTTCATTTCAGTTATTGTACTGTTCATCTCTGTTTGTTTGTTCTTTAATTCTTCCAGGTCTTTGTTAAACATTTTTTGCACGTTCCTGATCTTTGCCTCCATTCTTTTTCCGAGGTTCTGGATCATCTTTACTATCAGTATTCTGAATTCTTTTTCTGGAAGGTTGCCTATCTCCCCTTTGCTTAGTTGTTTTTCTGGGGTTTTATCTTGTTCCTTCATCTGGTACATAGCCCTCTGCCTTTTCATCTTGTCTATCTTTCCATAAATGTGGTTTTTGTTCCACAGCCTGCAGGATTGTAGTTCTTCTTGCTTCTGCTATCTGCCCTCTGGTGGATGAGGCTATCTAAGCAGCTATGCAAATTTCGTGATGGGAGGGACAGGTGGTGGGTAGAGCTGGGTGTTGGTTTGGTGGGCAGAGCTCAGTAAAACTTTAATTCGCTTGTCTGCTGATAGGTGGGGCTGGGTTCCTTCCCTTTTGGTTGTTTGGCCTGAGGCAACCCAACATGAGCCTACCCAGCTCTTTGGTGGGTAATGGCGGACTCTGGGAGGGGCCACGCCAAGGAGTATTTCCCAGAACTTTTGCTGCCAGTGTCCTTTTCCTCATGGTGAGCCACAGCCACCCCCTGCCTCTGCAGGAGACCCTCCAACACTAGCAGGTAGGTCTGGTTCAGTCTCCTATGGGGTCACTGCTCCTTCCCCTGTGTCCTGATGCTACTTTGTGTGTGCCCTCCAAGAGTGGAGTCTCTGTTTGCCCCCAGTCCTATCGAAGTCCTGCAATCAAATCCCACTAGCCTTTAAAGTCTGATTCTCTAGGAATTCCTCCTTCCGTTGCCGGACCCCCAGGTTGGGAAGCCTGACGTGGGGCTCAGAACCTTCACTGCCGTGTGTGAACTTCTATGGTATAAGTGTTCTCCAGTTTGTGAGTCACCCACCCAGCAGTTATGGGGTTTCATTTTAATGTGATTATGCCCCTCCTACTGTCTCATTGTGTTTTCTTCTTTGTCTTTAGATGTGGGGTGTCTTTTTTGGTGAGTTCCAGTGTTTTCCTGTCAATGATTGTTCAGCAGTTAGTTGTGATTCTACTGCTCTTGCAAGAGGGAGTGAGCACATGTCCGTCTAGTCTGCCATCTTGAACCAATCCATTTTTATCTCATTTCTCTTCCTGTCGATGATTTCTAGCTTCATGCCCTTGTGGTCAGAAAAGATGTTTGAAATAATGACTGTCCTCTTAAATGTATTGAGGCTTGTTTTGTGTACTAGTATGTGGTCTATCCTACAGAATGATCTATGTGCACTTGCAAAGAATGTGTATTCTGGTTGTTTTGAGGTATTGTCCTAAAAATATCAATTAAGCCTAACTGTTCTATTGTATCATTTAGGATCTCTGTTGCCCTATTGATTTTCTGTCTGGAAGATTTGTCCCTTGATGTCAGTGGGGTGTTAAATTCTCCTACTATTATTGTATTCCTGTCAATTTCTCCCTTTATGTCTGTTAGTATTTGTTTTATGTATTTCGTGCTCCTATATTGGGATGCAGCAAAAACAGTCCGTAGAGGGAAGTTCATCGTGATATAAGACTTCCTCAAAAAAACCAGAAAAATCTCAAACAACCTAATCTATCATCTAAAAGAGTTAGAAAAAAAGTTAGCAGAAAGACGGAAGGAATAAAGATCAGAGAACTAATAAAAGAGATTTAAAAAAATAGAAAAAAATCAATAAAACCAAGAGCTGGTTCTTTTAAAGGGTAAACAAAATCGACAAATCTCTGACCAGGGTCACCACGAAGAGAAGAGAGAGGACCCAAATAAGCAAAATAAAAAATGAAATAGGAGAAATGATAACTAATACCACAGAAATACAAAAAAAATGAAACAAAGAAAAAGACATAAAAATACTGTGAGTAATTATATGTCAACAAATTGGACAACCTAGAAGAAATGGACAAGTTTCTAGAAACATACAGCCCACCAAAACTGAATCAAGAAGAAATAGATAGTTTGAGCAGACTGGTCAATAGAGGTAAAATAGAATCTGTGGTAAAAAAAGCTCCGTGCAAACAAGAGTCCAGGACTTAGTGGCTTCACTGGGGAATTCTACCAAACATGCAACGAACTTTTATCAATGCTTCTCAAATTCTTCTAAAAGATTGAAGAGGAGAGAACACTCCCAAAGTCATTATATGAAGCCACTATCACCCTGATATCAAAACCAGACAAAGACACTACCAAAAAAAGAAAATTACAGGCCAGTTTCTTTGATGAATATAGATGAAAAGATTCTCAACAATATATTAGCAAACTGAATCCAACAACACATAAAAGAGATCATACACCACGATCAAGTTGGATTCATCCCAGTGTCATAAGGATGGTTCAGCGTATGCAAATGAATCAGTGTGATATACTTCATCAACAAAAGAAAAGACAAAAACCACATGATCATCTCAATAGATGCAGAACAACATTTGACAAAATTCAACCTCCATTCATGATAAAAACTCTTAAGGTGGGAATAGAAGGAACATATCTCAACATAATAAAAGCTATTTACTTATGACAAACCCACAGCCAACATAATACTCAATGGTGAAAAGCTGAGAGTCTTCCTATTAAATCTGGAACAAGACAAGGATGCCCAGTCTCACCACTTCTATTCAACATAGTATTGGAAGTCCTAGCCACAGCAATCGACAAGAAAAGGAAATAAAGGTATCCAAACCAGAAGGGAAGAGGTAAAATTGTCATTATATGCAGATGACATGATACTTTATATAGAAAACCCAAACGACTCCTCACAAAAAACTACTAGAACCGATACATGAATTCAGTAAGGTAGCAAGATACAGGATTAACATACAGAAATCTGTTGTATTTCTTTACACTAACAATTAAATATCACAAAGGGAAAGTAAAGAAACAATCCCTCTTAAAATCACATTAAAAAAAATACTTAGGAATCAACCTGACCAAGAAAGTGACAGACTTATATATTGAAAACTATAAAACATTGATAAAGCAAATTGAAGATGATTTAAAGAAATGGAAGGATATCCCATGCTCTTGGATTGGGAGAATTAATATGGTTAAAATAGCCATACTACCCAAAGAAATCTATAGATTTAATGTGATCTCTATCAAATTACCCATGACATTTTTCACAGGACTAGAACAAATAATCCTAAAATTTATATGGAACAAAAAAAGACCCAGAACTGCCAAAACAATCCTGAGGAAAAAGAACAAAGCTGGATGCATAACCCTCCCAGACTTAGACAATACCACAAAGCTACACTAATCAAAACAGCATGGTATTGGCACAAAAAAAGGCATATGGATCAATGGAACAGAATAGAGAGCTCAGAAATAAACCCACACACCTACAGTCAATTGATCTTCTACAAAGAAGGCAAGAATATACAGTGGAGAAATGACAGTCTTTTCAGCAAGTGGTGTTTGGAAAGCTGGACAGCTGCATGTAAATCAATGAAGTTAGAACAATCTGTCATGCCATACACAAAAATAAACTCAAAATGGCACAAAGACTTAAATATAAGACATGACACCATAAAACTTCTAGAAGAGAACATAGGCAAAACATTCTCTGACATAAATCGTAACTTTGTTTTTTTAGGTCAATCTCCCAAGGCAAAAGAAAGTAAAAAATAAACAAATGGGACCTAATCAAACTTATAAGCTTTTGCACAGCAAAGCACGCCATAAAAAAGAAATGAAAAGACAACCTATGGAATGGAAGAAAATATTTGCAAATGATGTGACTGACAAGAGCTTAATCTCCATAATATACAAACAGCACATACAACTCAACACAAAAACTAAACAACTCGATCAAAAAATGGGCAGGAGACCTAAATAGACATTTCTCCAGACATACAGATGGCCAATAAGCACATGAAATGATGCTCAACACCACTAATTATTAGAGGAATAAAAATCAAAACTACAACAAGGTACCACCTCACACCTGTCAGAATGGTCATTTTTAAAAGTCTACACATAACGAGTGCTGGAGAGGGTGTGGAAAAAAGGGAACACTCCTACACTGTTGGTGGTAATGTAAATTGGTGCAACCACTATGGAAAACAGTATGGAGGTTCCTCAAAAAACTAAAAATAGAGTTACCATATGATCCAGCAATCCCACTCCTGGGCATATAGCCAAAGAAAACTAAGTAGAAAAGATACATGTACCCCAGTGTTCATAGCAACACTATTTACAATAGCCAAGACATGGAAGCAACCTAAACGTCCATTGACAGATGAATGGATAAAGAAGATGTGCTATATGTATATATATATATATATATATATATATATATATACACACACACACACACACACACATACCATATACATATTACTCAACCATAAAAAAGAATGAAGTAATGCCATTTGCAGCAACATGGATGGACCTAGAGTTTATCATACTAAGTAAGCTAGAAGAAGAAAGACAAATACCATACGATATCTCTGATATGTGGAATTGAAAATATGATATAAATGAAGTTATTTACAAAACAGAAACAGTCTTGCAGATACAGAAAACAAACTTATGGTTACCAAAGGAGAAAGGGGATGGGGGAGGATAAATTAGGAGCAGATACAAACTACTATATATAAAATAGATAAATAACAAGGTCCTATTATATAGCGCAGGGAACTATATTCAGTATCCTGTGATAAACCATAATGGCAAAGAATAAGGAAAAGAATATGTATATATTTATAACTGAATCACTTTCCTGTACACCAGAAACTAATACAACATTGTAAATCAATTATACTTCAATAAAAAAGAAAAAAGAAAAAAAAAAGTGTTTCTTTATCCTCACAGCTTCAGTAATCGCAATTCCTTTGCCCTTAATTTCAGGATATCTTGGGCTGTGTTATAGCTAGTTGACTGAACACTGCCTACAGCTCTTTAAATTCTTAGATCTGTAGATTTTTAAATGTTCCATTATAGGAAAACCAAAGAAAACCACTAGGTGGAAAATTAATTTTCTGGAATATAACAGCAGTGACTCTCAAAGCTAGATGAAATGAAGCTGTAGACTTCCTGCAGTCTCAGTTCAGAACATCTTAATTCTCTGTAGGTTCTTAAACTCTGCATAATGGCCAATGAAGAAAAGTGATTTCTTTGAGAGTCTGGAGACCTCATCTGATTGAATCTAGATGTACTTAAAAAAAGTTATTTAAAATTTTCTATATCTTTCTCTTTTACCATTGTCATTTTCTCAGTAGTCTTTTCTTTACCTTCCTATCCTGGGTCTCTTCAGATTGCAATTGTGAATAGCTTTGCTTAGACTCATTGCTACAGTAGAATTTTGGGAGAGCTTGACTTTTGTTTTCAAGCTTGTGGATCTGCTCTGAGAAGAATATCATGTTACCATTTTTTCTTCCTCCTTTCTTTCACTCTATCTCTCTATTGAGAAAAATTTTTTTCTTAATTTGGTGGGGATGGATAATTAGCTTATAAATTACCTGTGCCATCTATTTTTGCAAACTTATAATTTTTATTTAGTAAAACAGTTTTTGGAAACATTCATGTTTGTGTGGAAGTTCATAGCTCTGCAGCTAAGTTTATTTAACCATGAATATAAATTGGGACGCAGGAAATTTGGAGGGAAGAAACTAGAATTCTTGATGGGAATGAAATGGTTAACACAGCAAATCTATAATCCATTCTCTTGCAGGGTTGGGTTGAGAGTGTGTGTCTGTGTCACTCTTAGAAAGAAAGAAGGCCATGATCTGGACTAATCTCCTTATAAATATGCTAATGACACCTCCTGGCAAACAAACACATGGTATTTGTTAGCTGGAAGCCCTTATCTGTGGAATGCTTTATCAGGATGTATATAATTGTCTAAGATTGTTTATAGTAAACAAACCTACTGATTTGTGGATGACTCTGCAGATTTTGATGTAAACCTGTAGCTATCTGTTTTCATTTGCCAAGTATAAGCCACTCACTGCTTGGATTCTTGAAATTCAGTAGAAATTGATACTGTGGAAAATTTCTAGTTTGTGTGTGTTTGATTTGACAATTTGATTGTGTTAGGTCAGCTCCAATATGTATAGCAAATACTGGCTTTGGAAAAGAAAGGTCTGTGGATTCTGGTGTTTAGATTTGTGTTACTTAACTTTTACAACCCCAGGTTTTTCTGATGTTTATAAAGCAGGCACAGAATTGTTCTAAGAATTTTCACTACTATTAAAAGACAAACTTGTTTAAATCACCTGCCACAGTAGTTGACATATAACAATCTCAATTAGATGGCAGATTTCTGGAAGTCTAGGACTCTGACATATACTTCTCTGTATCTTACACTTCTTGTACTGAACCAACATGAAGTAGTTGCTCAGTAAGTATTTGTAGACAGAATGAATCTTTTAGGTGACAAAGCAAGATGGTGAGTGGCAAATTTTTTTTAAATAAAAAATCTGGGGCTTCCCTGGTGGCGCAGTGGTTGAGAATCCGCCTGCCAATGCAGGGGACACGGGTTCGAGCCCTGGTCTGGGAAGATCCCACATGCCGCGGAGCAACTGGGCCCGTGAGCCACAATTACTGAGCCTGCGCATCTGGAGCCTGTGCTCCGCAACAAGAGAGGCCGCGACAGTGAGAGGCCCGCGCACCGTGATGAAGAGTGGCCCCCCGCTTGCCACAACTAGAGAAAGCCCTCACACAGAAACGAAGACCCAACACAGCCTTAAATAAATAAAAAAAAAATTAAAAAAAAAAATCTGGTTATATAGAAATTTTTTAAAAAATAAATTTTTTAATTTTTTAATATTATTTTTGGCTGCGTTGGGTCTTTGTTGCTGCTTGCAGTCTTTCTCTAGTTGCTGCAAGCGGGGGCTACTTTTCGTTGTGGTGCGCGGGCTTCTCATTGCGGTGGTTTCTCTTGTTGTGGAGCACAGGCTCTAGGCTCTCAGGCTTCAGTAGTTGTGGCACGCGGACACTAGAGCGCAGGCTCAGTAGTTGTGGCGCATGGGCTTAGTTGCTCTGCGGCATGTGGGATCTTCCCGGACCAGGGCTGGAACCCATGTCCCCTGCATTGGCAGATGGATTCTTAACCACTGCGCCACCAGGGAAGTCCCTAGAAAATTTAAAGCATAATTAAATTCAGTACACGCCAGCTTTATGGGTGAAACTGCTAAATGTGCACTGTGGGTGGGGGTTCAGAACAGACCTCCATGTGCCACTTTGGCATGTGAATTATTTTGGGCTAAAGGCAATGGAGACACTGTGGGTTCAAGAGAAACCACTGCCTATCCCTTAACTACCTAGATGAATTTAAATTGGGGATTTTTCCCAGAAAAAAGTTATCACCATGGATAAATTTTATCTAAGTGGCCCCATCTATACAGCAGGGCAAACATCTAATTAAACATCTAATTACCAAGCATCTACTCTTCTTTTTACCATCTTGTGAATGACCCTCCTCTCCTTGGAAGCCCCAGGCCCTTATCTCCTTTCTTAGCTCATGATGGCATATACATTTTACCTTTCTGTCTTTGAACCTCTCCTGTGTGTGGGGTCTTGATCCTCTCATGTATGTGGTGTTCCTGTATATACAAAATTAAATTGGTTTTCTTCTGTTAATCTAGTTTATGTCATTGTAATTGCTCAACCAGCCAAAAGAACCAGAAAGAAGGGAAGGGGAAAGGAAAATTTCCCCCTTCCCGACAGCACCAAAATCTGCTTTCCCTTTCTTTGGTAGGAAATAAAGTTATAGTAAGGCATATGCGCACCAGCTGAAGACTACACCTCCCAGCCCAGCCTTCCTATAATGTCCTTATATGACAATGTTCTTGCTAATGGAATGGGAACAGATGTGACCTGCATTACTTCTGGGTATAAGCCTTAGAACATTGGAAGTACACAACCACATTTGCCTTCTTGTGAGCTAAATAAGGATGTACCTGAAACCCAGTAAAGGGTAGCAGAATTTTCCACCCCGAAATATGACTCTTTGGCATAAGGTTTGTCTTGAGCCAGTTATTTTTAAGAAACTGCAGACACACGAAAATCTCTAAAAACCTGTAGAAGTTACCCTTCTGCAAGAGAAATTATATTTATAAGGGAAATCTCCATTTGTAAGGGTGTCTCCCTGTCTGTACCAGGAAGAAGAGGAAGATTAAATGTCTAGAAACTTATCAATGGAGTGGACTTAAATGGACTTAAATCTGCATAACAGCCATAACCTTGTTTACTGTGCTTTGCATGATAATCTCTCATAACTGACTCACCCTCCCTCAACATCTTTTATCTTTAGCTGGAGATGGTATGTAAGGTGGTGACTTGGGCCATTTAGGAGAGTTACTCAGTTTTCCCTGGTATCTTCTATGTAAACAGGAAGTATACATGTTATTAAACTTCTGTTTGTTTTTCTCTTATAAATTTGTCTTTTTTACTAGTGAATCTCATCCAAGAACCTAGAAGGGTAGAGGGAAAATTATTCCCACTCCCCCTACATCAGCTTTGACAATGCAGATAAGGACAACACCCTAGGGGATGCCAGACAAACAAGACCTGTAACCTGGGTTGTGAATGACTGAAGAGAGTGGAGCAACTGCCTGTGAACCTGGAATGGTATTTGCAGGAGAAATAAGAAACTTTGCTCCTTAGTCTACCTATTTTTGGGTCTTGTTGCAGCAGCTTAGCTTTCTTCATTTTAGTATAGGCAGGAAAGGGTAAGAGAAAAGAAATTATGATGTTTTTGGTTGGTAAGGAGACCTAATTCATTTTAGCCAGTTTAGAAATGACTTTGAGGAAAGAAGGTTTAAAAGGACATGCTTATAATTTTCTTTCTTTAGTCTCCCTTTAAAGTTACTGAAAGTATCATTTACATTTTAGACATTGTTTTACATTTAACTAATTAACAATCAAATCTCAAAGAGATATAAAGTTTTAAAATCTGTTCATGAAATTTAAGATAGTTTCATGTTTTAAAATGACATTATGTTTATACTAGTGAATTTGTAAGTACTTGATAGATTTTAAATTCCCCAAAGAGTTTAAAAAGAATAGTTTTTATTGCATGAAATTTTCTTACTTTGTCTATTTTTTTAACATTTGAATGTCTTCTCTTTCATATATATGAATTCTGTTGCTTTTGCTTTATAAAGTTCATTGCATTATCATTTCAATGGAAAATTTTCTCTTTTGATCGTGCTCACCTTTACATGTGAATATTTTTGGTTAAACCTTGGGGATGGTAATTCAGTTTCTCCTTCCAAGTTCTCCATGCTACACTTGCACTTAGGTTAAGTTTCTGAAATGTAACATGGCCCACATCATTTCAAAGATGGTTGCTATGGGAAACAAATACGTTTAAAAACATGTAGGTTATAGCTTCAGATAAAAAACAGTTTCTTATCAAATAAAAATATTTATTTCCAGGTCAAATATCATTATTATAAATCTTCATAAGCTTGTGTATCACAGCTTGTAACACTACTCAAAAATATAACTGTACCTTTCATTTGTTTATTTGGTTAATGTTTTTCTCCCTCTTCTAATTGTGTTCAGGAAGGCAGTGTACCTGTTTTTATTATTGCTGTAACTCCAGTTCCTAGTACGAGGTCTGACACTTTATAAGTGTAGAATAAATATTCAAAAGTTAAAGAAGCACAGGAAGTTAAAGACATTTTTAATTCATTCCTGATATAAAAAGTTGATGTTATACTTTTCTCACATCTGGAACTTCTTTTTCCTTTCTTTTTATTTATTTCAAAATATGTAAATCATAGTTAAACACAATAGAAACATTTACCTCTATAATGTGAATAAACTTTTTTTTAGGTATCAGGATGAGTTATTTAATATACAATGTGTAATGATTAAAAATACAAAAGCAAAAACCTGTACAGTAATTCCATATAGAGAAAAAATAGAACATATATTGGTAAAAACATTATTTATATAGGGGAGCAAAATTTGCCACCTGAAAATGTTTCGCTTTAGCATGAGGATTATTTTATCCTGGTTGTTTTTAAGGAACAAATAGTCCTAAGGAAAAGCTTTTACTTCCTCCCCTTAACTGCCTAAAAGAATTTAGATAGGGGGCCTATCACAGGAAGAGAGCTATCATCAGAGCTATCTACAAAGAATATAAGCTAGGCGTGGTAGACTGAGGGAAACTTAGCAAGGCCTGTTTGATCAAAGTCCTCTCAGTGTCCCATTGTCTGCATAGCACGGCAAGCATTTGTTTTCCAAATATTTTTTTCCCCTATCTTCCCCTTTGAGATCCCAAACCTCTACTCCACTCTCCTTCTCTTAGATGACATATACACTTCAATTGCTTAGCTTGTCCAAGGGTCTCATTTTTCTCTGGGGGTCCCCATATGTATATAATTAAATTTGATTTTCTCCTGTGAATATGTTTCATGTCAATTTAATTCTTAAATCAGCCACAAGAACATAGAAGGGTAGAGGAAAACTTTTTTCCTTCCCCAACATTTATGATAGACTAAGATGTCCATATTTTGACAAAACTCTCAATATATTTCTTATTTTATAAAAGTAATATTTAATATAATGAAATATTATATATTGGGTTGGCCAAAAAGTTCATTCGGGTTTTTCTGTAAGATCTTAGCATAACAAAAAGTCCTGTTAAAGACTATAATGAAAAGAATGTCACAAATGTTTTAAAAATGTATCTAATTAACATTATGGTATTTTAGACTTATAAATTAACAATTGATACAACATTCTAAAAGGGGAGCAGGGACTTCCCTGGTGGTCCAGTGGTTAAGACTCGGTGCTTCCACTGCAGGGGCACAGGTTTGATCCCTGGTGGGGGAACTAAGATTCCCGCATGCCTCAAGGAGCGGCCAAAAAAAAAAAAAAAATGACAAATTAAAATCCACCATGCAGCATTTGTTGTGAAAAACACTGATTGTGATCTCTGCTACATATCCTTTTCTTTCTTATATGAAACTCAGGTTTGAACAAACAACAAAAAAATAAAAATAAAAAAATAAAAGGGGAGCAAAATACCACCCCAAAACATGTCTGTTTGGCATATTGATTATTTTAAACTAGTTATTTTTAAAAAGCAGCAGACATGACAGAAGCTCTGAAAACTGAGTAGAAGTTACCCTCTTCTAAGAAATATTTACATTAATCTGAGAAATCTCCATTTGTAGTGTCTCCCTCTCTATACCAGGAAGAGGAGAATATATAAACCTCTATAAACTGTTATCAATTGACTTAAATCTTGAATTCGAATAACAACCTTTTCTTGTTTACTGTGGTTTTCCTGGTAACCTCCTATATCTGACTCTCCAACCCCAACATCTTCTTGTGTCTTTACCTAAGATGGTATTTAAGGTGATGACTTGAGCCATTTAGGAGAGTTACTCAGTTTTCCTGGGTCTCTTCCATGTATACAGAGGGATGTTATTAACCTTTTGTTTGACTTTCTTCTTTTAATCTGTTTTACATCAATTTAATTATTAGACCAGAACCTGAAAGGGAAGAAGGGAAAATATTTCCTCCCTTTTAGGTTCTCAATTCCCGAAGCCGAAATGCCCAGTTGCTCAGTCATGGCTTGGAGGAAGATTCAAAGAAACAGCATTGAATCATTCTAATAACAATTTTAGAACAACATAAATATTTACTAAAATCTCTTGAAAATGAAAGTAATGATCATTTAAAACTTAGAAACACCTGAGAAGCAATTATATTTCTTTCTTACCCTCATCTATGGACGCTACCAAGAAGATACCTCCCCCTCTTACCAATTTCCTAAAACACTTGCCTAAATCTAAGCCATGCTGATTCTTGTATTTCTTACATTCTGAATCTACTTAAATCACTTCCCAACAGTCACTTTGCTGCTGTCAATCTTTTTTCTGACTTACAACTCCCATCTGATGCAGCAAGGCATAGGAACTAACTTCATAGTTACTGATAGCTCTCTGTTTTAGTTCTTGTTGCTAGAAAGTAGAGCATGGGAACTAAAACCACAAATGAAGAGGCAAGTTTAAGTATAAATGCCAAAAAGATGAAAAATGATAAACTATCCAGCATTATCTAGGGTCAGTGAAATCAGAACTCTGTATTATTTCTTAGAGGTCAGTTTGGTTATACATATCATAAATCTTGAAAATGTGCATATCTTAATAATGAGTATTTTAAATCTTAGGAATTTATTTTAAGGAAATAATCATTGCTTACATTAGTAAAAATGGAAACAATCTAAATGTTCAGCAATACAAATACAAACATTTCCCCGTTTTTCGAAAGTTGGCTTTATACCACTTTGTTTTTATGAAAGACCTACGTTAGTAGCTGTTTTTGCTAACATAAAGAAATCTGAAGAGGATTTTTGCTTTTACAAGAAAAAGGCAAAAGTTGAAAACAGCCCTTATTTTGCAATGGAGCTGTTGCAGAGGCAACGGGAACCTGGAGCAGCAAGAATAGCGCCCCCAAGCGCCTTCCCCTGGAACTACACTCAGCATCGCAGCATCAAGATGCCATATGTGTGTGAGCATCTTTGCTTTATCTTGATTTATTTTGTGCATCTATTAGCCAGATGTGTCCTAAGTCAATTGCCTCTTTCCTTTATGCTATTTTGGCTTATGAAAGTTTTCATAGGAACACTCTACTTTTGGATAGCCGGAGAAACCTGTAATTGATTCTTTGATGTGAAAGGACTAACTCAAAGTAGTTTTTTAAACTTATTTTACTCAAATAGATAACAAACATTAATACAATAATAAGATATGATAATTCAAAACACCAGTTTGTTTAGGTTAATCACTATCAGTTGTTTGTGGATATGAACTAGTGGATTTCAGTGGTGCTGCTTGTTGATACACAGCCCTGGCAACTTTGAATTAGAGCAGTATTGACATGCTTTACAGCAACAACAGCAACAGCTATTTACCCTTCCCGTTTTATCTGACCTCTTCAGGAGGAATAACGGGTTCATATGCTGATGAAAACAGAAAAGAGATGGTCCCATTCGAAATGAAAGAATATAGGGGCATATTGTGCTGCATATTTCATTTTTAAAAAAGGGAAGGATTGAAAACTAAAGAAAGCAGTTATTAAACTACATTATTGAAGTTTTTTTCCAATGCATTGAAATAACTTTATGTGGGTCTTCTAAAAAACAGTATTATGTGTTATCATGGATTTAGACATTTAACTGGATTTAAAGTCATAGTTAGAATGTTAACTAGAGTGTTAACTGGATTTACAGGTTCCTATAAAGACCTGAGATTTGGACAGGTATTTTCCCTTGGAATGATTTTTTTTTTCTATTGGAGGTCACCCAACTTCCCTAGGTAACTAATTTTAAGGATTTACCATTTTTCAACTGTATTCACAAATAAAACAATTTAAATTTAGCTTAACACCAGAAATAAACAGATCATAAAAAAGAAAGCTTTCATGTGTCAAAGGCAAGAAATATTTGCCCTTCATAAAAAAGCTTTCTTCTTTTCTCAAACTTGAAACCACTGTAACTTTTGTTTTAACAGTGTTGACATTTTGAAGTTTTTTTCTAACTTAAAATGGTTTTGTTTTTCACCTATAAAATGGACCATTTAATTTTTAAGAATAAATTTCATTTTTAACATTCCAAATACAAGATCAATTGTTAATATATTGCATTAACATGATGCTTTGGAACTAGAAGGCTCCCAGTGTGCCTTACCACCTCGAATATCTAGTAAAACCTGCACCCACCTGAGAAATACAATAGTGTCCTAAACAGAGCACGTTATAGTTACTAAGTCTGTTACACAGAATAATAATTACTTCTGTGATTTGTGAGAGAGCAAAGCTTTGAGTCCTTTTAAACCATTTCCTTTCTTCCTCCACCAAATTTTCTTCTAAAGTCAATTAGTACTTTTGCTTGACAAGGGATTAATGAGGGAAATTTCTTTCTAAAAGTCTTCTACAGGGTTGACCGTTAGCGTAGCATTCTGCTTTTTTATTAACTTATTTTAAAAAATTCATGGTGTGTTTGCTGTGTAGTCAGGTGTAGGATTTTGATCAGCTGAGTAATACTGAAAAGGAAGGGTTTTATTAGAGCAAAGGTCAAGACAGTTAGGCAAGTTTTATCTTTATTGCACTTATAATTTCCTGTGTAGTCTAACTTTTCTATTATTTTAGAATAATGATGTTAACTGTCTTTATAAAATACATTACAAAGGCATTAAATCCATTACAGAAAGTTCAAACTTAGAGAAAATTTCCCCAAATTTCACCACTCAGAAATAATGGTTAACATTAACTAATTATAATTTCATATTTATTTGTGTGCATTATAATGAAAGAAGGCTGGACAAATAAAAGTTTTATAAAAATGAGATAATGGGATATATGCTGTTTAACAATAAAATTCATAAATTTTAATTTTACTTGAATTTAACAGAAGAAAATAAAATTGGTAAGCTATAGGAATTGCTAAGCTTGTTCTTCATCACAGAAATTATTAGTTCCTAAAAGATTTTCTTTTAAATTAAAGATTATTAGAGACATTGTGTTATCGTATTATCAAATTTTATGTCATTTATACAGTTTTGAAATGTAATTTGATCAATTGGTTTAATTTCAGTTGTATGTTCATAGCATTCAGTGCTATATTTCCTGAATTCCTTCATGTTTGGGAATGCCTGTATTCTAGAAGAACAACTTAGTGAGGTCTAAAATTCTTGGTTTATGTTTTATTCACCTCAGAAATTTGTAAACATTGTTGCTCTATTGTTTTTTGGCACTGCACATTGTTTGGAGTATTCTGGGGCCAGCTTAATTTTTTACTCGTTTAAGTAACTCATTTTTGTTTTGCCTACCTCAGTGTCTCAAGAAATATTTCTAATCTTGAGAATTCAGTATAATTCAGGATTTTTTAAAAAAAGATTAATAATTTATACTATATTAACTTTCCTGTAATATGCTGTGCCTTTCTATTAGCAGATTCAGGTTTTCCTTTATTGAATGAAACAAAATTTTATTATATATGTAAATACTTTTCCTGCTCCATATGAGTTCAGTATTTCAAGAAGGCTAAATAACTTTTGTTGAATCATCGTTGTCTGTTCCTCATGCTAATCCCTCCTCCCCCCCAAGTCAATAATCTTTTCTGTAATTGCATTTATCTTTCTGTCATTTTCCTCTGCTTTTTTCTGACATTAGATAATCTCAGTTTTATTTTTATGTCACTTACTTAGCTGACTTCCACTCAAATAACCTGTCTAGTCATCTGATACTCCATATACCATCTATAAAACATACCAACTGATACCTATCGCCTGTGGCTGGTCACCCGTGGTCCATGTATTCTGTTTTCACTAACTGGGTTGTGAGCTTGTCAAGACTAAGTTGTGTTTCTTCCCAAACATGTTTTTGCCAGTTGTGGAAGTTATGATTACATTATTTATTAAACATTAAAAAAATTCAGTTGGTATGATGTATAAGGAAGGGAGATGTTTCTATAAAACATAATTTGGATGCTTTTGCAAATTTTGATGAAGGCAAATTCCTGAAAAAAATATTGCTATGAAATCTGGTGTGACTGAGGCAGCAGTAGAAGAATGAAAACAGCTTAATAGATTCCTTTAGGATTCTGCACTCAGTTTGCTTCACAGTTGTTTTGAAGTTTTTGTTTCTCATTGGAAATTATCAATGATGAAAAAATTGAAGAGGAACTAATCTGTAGACCTATACCGGGGGAAAAAAATCCATGAACATACATCCAAATATAAGCAAATAAACATACATTTTTATGCTTGAAAGTAAAATGTTTAAATGTTTGTAGATGATAAATTATTTCTGCACTCCTGAAAATCATGGAATTCAATTGTATGTGTTCTAAATGAATTTTCTTCTTTAGCTCAGTATTATATTTAGGAGATTCCTTTATGTCGTTGGTCGTAGCTGGAGTTTTCATTGTTTTATAGAATTCCATTGACTCACTGTTTATCTGTTAGCTTCTTGTTCCCTCAGCAAGTTTGTTTTCTCTATTCCGTTCAGTTTCTTTAAGTCACAGTTTATTGGTGCTAGTGTGGTCATGGCCATATTTCCTCCTTATTTGCTTTTCTGGAGAATATCAAATGGAGATATCAAAATGAGGATCTCTAATTGTTTATCTTGCTCTGCTGAGAATAGGTGGTGATAGAGAGGAACACCCACATTTGATAGCTTTTCTCAACTGTTTCCCAGAGTGAAACCTCCTCTCTAATCTGCCTTCCTCCCCCCTCTCCCCAGTGGAGATAAGGAAGAGCCTGGAGATTGTGTTAATAAGGATTCTGAGGATTTTATTCATTTACCTTCTTTCTTTCCTTGGTGAAAATTTTGGACTGGCGTGATGGGAACAAGGTTAGGAGTAGACTGAATTATATCAGAATCAAAGTCTGTGTCCTGAACTTTGTCTTGTTTGGTGTTTTATTGTTGCTGGTGCCTTTGTTGAGTCCCTCATTTTTAAATGAATAATGAACTTTGTTAAGTTTTGAGAGGAGATTCTCAGTCCAGTTTTATTTTGCCATCTTCCGTAGGATATTTTCCCTTAAGTATTTCCTATTACCTGATATCCCTGATTATCTTTGTTGCTCTTACATATCTAAAGTTCATATGTTATTTATATAATGAAAACTTTAATATTAACTTACCAGAGTGTTACTGTGAATCTTCTCTTTTTAGCCATAGCTCAGAAGAGTTACCATATATAATCTTTTAATTAAGAAAATATCTTTAAAAATTCCAAAGGACAGTTTTGACTGTATCTATTAATCTTCATTTGGGATTCATGTTCCATTTAAATGTTTTGTAATAGAATTCATAATAATAATGATCTGCTGCTTGCTGTGTGCCTGGGAATATGCTTTGAAGTTTATATGCCTCATTTTATTTAATTCTCTTATAAACTCCAAGAGACAGGCCCTAATGTAAAGATTGGGAAACTGAAGCTTAGAGAGAAGAGAGAAATAAGTTTCCCAGGGTCATACATGCCTTTAAATCTGGGTCTGGCCCCTTAGACTGAGCTCCTAATGACTGTGCTGTACACTTCTTTCAGCTTTAATTTTGGTAGTTAGCTGACTTTCTTAATACACTAGACTTTTCAAAACTCTGGGCAAAGAGCAAGTAAGTTTGATTCTTAAAGAAGTCAAGCAGTAAAATGAAAGTGTTTTAGGGCCAAGAAATTTCATCATTACTTTGGATTTTCTTCATGGGATGTTAAGTAGTAAATGGCCCAGATCTTGCCTGCATTGGTGCATGTACAGTAGTTTGCTATGATATTTAGTCACTTTCCTTGGTTGGAGAGGCTACGCTCTGAACCTGATCTTGGCTTTACAGTTTCTTTGTCCAGTGGAGACTGTGTAAGAGTCCTCTAAGTTTTTTCTTCTGCTATGTGTCCTCTTCCTTATCTCTGCTTCAATTATCTAACCTTGCTATTCTCTAAATTTTGGGTCTCTCAGTCAATTCAGTGTGTAGGCCAAGGCAGATATTTTCTCTCTGAGCAAATTGGTTATTTCCTTCTCTTTCTACTTCTAGAGTAGTGACCCTCAGACTGGCACTTTCTTGTGCCATACTGACTTTGCTGAAAAATGTATGAAGTAACAAATGTGCCCTAACATCCCCAGTTTTTCTTACTACTTTTCCTATTTTCATTGCATCATTGGGACCTGCATCTTAAGGTACAGGAAATATGTCAAATGTTTCATGGTTGCATAGTAAGAGTCACCATTGTCCTTGACTGGATGGTAAGGTGCCTACCTAGTGCTGCCCTACATATAGTATTTATCCAGTTCCACATTTTAGGCCCATTATTAAGCAGTCCCCTACTTTTAAATATGTAATTTAGTAATACTCAAGATTTTCAATTCAAGTGATAAAAACAACTCTGAAAAATTTAAGCAAAAAGGATTTTAATAAAGAATACTGTGTAGCTCACAGAATCTATAGAAGGGCTTGATTTACATTCCACTGAACTGATCTCATGAAGACACTACTGCTGATGAACCCTCAAGATATCAATATTGTCTCTGAAGACTGGATCTAGCTACTGTCCTTATTGCTCCCATCGCTGGAATAAATTCTGCATGTCACTATATATTGTTTGAGAATCTGGGGTGATTGTATTTGGGAGGCAAAATTTCCAGCATGTTACCTCTCAAAAGGGGTCTATTCTCTTTAGATGTATTCTGAAAAATGGGAATTTCAAGTGTTCACCTGCAAAGTGTCATAAGCAGGGGAGCTTTAGCTTGAAACAGAGGAAGAGGTATCTACAGGAGAATCACTTCACTCTTAGGGAAATCTGTAAATATAGTTAAGAGATAATATTCTTTTATTCTTACCCACTCACAAGTTACCAATATAAATTTAGCCTTTCTTTTTTCTATTATCCATTTATAGGCTAACTTTCTTTCAATAATCATTTCCTCTGATTTCCATTTATCATTAATTTTTAACCAGATCTTCTTCCTAGGGTATTATTATTAGGTTCAGCAAGAAGACTTCCTTATAGCTGGCCAGCAGTATGAGTCTGGTCAGTGTTTTCCCCTTCATCCATTCCCAGTCATGTGGAGTAGTGTTGGATAAGTAAAAACTTACAGGACTGTCTTGTCTATTAGGTAGGAAAGAGGTATTAATTGTTAATCCCAGCTTAGACATGAGAGGAGAAAAACAACTTATACCATCATTCCTTTAGGAATTCCAACAGTAATATTTAGGGATACTGTAACTGTGTGATGTTTAGTAAGTAATCCTTACTTTGGAACTTGGAAACATAATTTAGGTCTTGGCACTACAAGATCAAGCAAAGAAAAAGAAAAATTTTTAGAAATAAGTAAGATGTTTAACTAAGTTCTAATGCCTTCCCTATTTCTTCTTCCCTATCTATCAATAGTGATAATATTTCAACAATCTATCGAGTAGTGATTCCACTTCCATGTGTATTAACAAACATTCATTTGATCTTGTAAGTCATTTCTTCAGTGTCTTACCCCTCCCCAAATCAGTAAGCAAGTACTGTAAGCACATGCTTTTTTTTTGAATTGTGGTAAACACACATACACACACACACACAACAGGAGCTCTGTTCTCTTAACAAAATTTTAAGTGTACAGTACAGTATTTTTAACTATGACAACGGTGTTGTACAGCAGATCTCTAAAATGTTTTCGTCTTACATAACTACAACTTTGTACCCATTGAGCAACAACTTCTCATTTTCCCCTTCTCTCAGCCCCTGGCAACCACCAATTTACTTTCTGTTTCTGTGAGTTTAACTATTTAATATACCTCCCATAAATGGAATCATGCAGTATTTATTTATGTGACTGGCTTATTTGACTTGGTGTAATGTTCTCAAGGCTCATCCATTTTGTTGCATATGATAGGCTTTTTTTTTATGGCTAAATTATATTCCATTGTATGTATATATGACATTTTATTTATCTTCTTCTGGAGGTTGAGAAGTCCCACAGTCTGCTGTATGCAAGCTGGAGACCCAGAAAAGCCAGTGGTATAATTCCAGTCTGAGTTTGAAGGTCCTGAGAACCCGGAGCTCTGATGGTGTAAGTCCCAGTCTAAGGGCAGGAGAGGACTGATGTTTTAGCTCAAACAGTCAGAGAGAGGAAATCCGACCTTTCTCTCCCTTTTTGGTCTATGCAGTGTCTCATTGGATTGGATGACGTCTATTCACAGTGGCAAGGGCAATCTGCTTTACTTAGTCCACCAATTCAAATACTAATCTCTTTCAGAAAAACCCTTAGAGACACATCCAGATATAATATTTAACCAGATATCTGGGTATCCCTTAGTCCAGTCAAGTTGATACATAAAGTTAACTATCACATCCACTGATCTGTTGATAGATATTTAAGTTCTATACCAGAATTAACAGTGATTTATGCCCTACCATTACTATATTACAGTATTCTGTATTTGTCTGTATATTCACCTTTACCAATGAGATTTTTACCTTTGTATGCTTTCATGTTGTGTTTAGTGTCCTTTCATTTCAACTTGAGGGATCACTTTAGCATTTCTTGTCAGACAGGTCTAGTAGTGATATACTCCCTCAGCTTTTGTTTATCTGTGAAAGTTATTATTTTCCCCTCATTTTTGTAAGCTAGTTTTACCAGATATAGTATTCCTGGTTGGTAGTGTTTTTTCTTTCAGCCCTTGGAATATACCATTCCACTCCCTTCCGGTGTTCAAGGTTTTTGCTGAGAAATCCTCTGATAGTCTTATGGGGGTTCCTTTGTATGTGACAAGTTGCTATTCTCTTGCTGCTTTCAGAATTCTCTTTGTCTTTTAATTTTGACACTTTGATTATAACATGTCTTGGTGTGGATATCTTTAGATTTATCATAATTGGAAACTTTTGGGTTTCTTGACTCTAGATGTCTATTTCCCTCCCCAAATATGGGAAGTTTTCAACTATTTTTTCTTGAAATAAGTTTTCTGTCCCTTTTCTCTCTCTGGAACTTCCATAATGGGTATACTTATCCATTTATTGATATCCCATAAAACCTTTAAGCTTTCTTCATTCTTTTTCATTCTTTCATATTGGTGCTCCTCTGACCGAATAATTTCAGATGACCTGTTTTTGACTTCATTCAGTCTTCTGCCCGATCAAGTCTGCTGTTGAATCCCTCTAGTGAACTTTTCAGTTCAGTTATTGTATTTTTCAGCTCCAGCATTTCTGGGTTTTATTTTATTTTTATATTTCCTGTCTCATTGATGAAATACTGTTTTGTTCATACATCATTTTCCTGAGCTCATTGACATTTTTATGATGGTGATTTTAAATTCTTTTTCAGGTAATTCTTATGCTTCTGTTTATTAGGGTTGGTATCTGGAGATTTATTTTTTGTTTCTTTGTGCTGTGTTTCCTTGTTTTTTTGTGTGTTCCTTGACACTTTGTATTGGTATCTACATATATGAAATATAAGCCAACTCTCTCAACTTTATGGATTGGCATCATACAGAGGAAGATATTTACCAATAAGCCCAGCTAGAGACTCTGGGGGCTTCTTAAACCTTTTCTGTGTGTGTATCTCCTCTAGCCTAATCAGAGGAATTAACAGTTTCTTTTTTCAGGAGTTCATAATCTCTTGCTACCTCTGGTGTCTGTCTGCTGGAGCAGCAGCACATTGCTCAACTCTTTTTTTCCCCAGCAGCCAGGTGTCTAGAATATGCCGGGGCTTATCAGTGCTTTGTGACAGGTGAGACTGAAACCATTGCCTTGGGCAGCGCCCCCCAAAAAGTCTGAATGTTGGATGTATGTTTCAGTCTTTTCTTTCTCTCTATAAAGAGAAGTTGGGAGCTGTGAGTTTTCCCAATTGTGTCCTGCTGAACTGGGGCCTGGGCTCTAGTGGTGAGTGCACAGTAGTCCAAATTGTAACCTTTCACTTGTTCTCAGTTGCCATCAGGCATCTAGAGTATGCTAGGTCCTATCAGTGTTCCAAGAGAGGGGATAAAGAAATTAGTCTTTTGGGCAGTGCCCCGAATAGCTGAAATGTTTGATGGATACTCCAACTCTTTCCCTTCCCAGGGAGAAGTTGGGATTTGGGCATTTTCACCTGCTGCACTGTTTTACACTGAGCCAGTGGGAGGGCCTATGACCAATAAATGTGCACTAGTCCAAACCATCATCTTTATTCTAGTGGTTCCCAACCTGAGGCCCTTTCCAGTTAGCACTCACGTTTAGGCAAGACAAGAACCAGTCTCTTAGGCAGCCACCAGAAAAGTCAGAATGTTGGCTGTATGGTGCAATCCTGTCCTTCTCTCTCCAGGGAGAAACTGGGAGCTAAGTGGTTCCTTCCTGATCATGTAGTGCCATGCCAGGTGAGAGGGATTATGGCAAGAGGATTCTGCAAATTTTTCTACTAGCTTCATTGTGATTGATTCTGTGCTTGCCTGGGGTGTAGGAGTCTCTCAACTGGTCTCTGATTTCTCACAAAGGGAATTGGTCCATGTATTGTTGAATCAATGTGTCCATGGAGGAAAGGAGGACTTGCTGCTTCCTGTTCTATCATTTTGCTGATGCTGTCCCTCTAGTGAGCACATATTTTAATGTACCTTCTGATTTCCATTCAGTTCACTAATTTGTACATGGTAAACTATGTGATAAGTTCATTGTAAGTTATGCATCTTAGCCCACTATTGTACTGCACTGGCATAAATGTGTCCTTCATCAGTAATATATGTGGGGCGGGGGTGGCAAACTGAAATCATGTATTTTTTCTCTAGACCTCTAACAGTGTTAGAGGCATTTGCTTCAATGACCTGGTATGTATATCCACATCTAGAATGAATGTTTGTCCTGGTCGAAACTCATCAGTATATACCTGGAGTCATGAATAATGTAATCCATTTGCCAGCTATGGGCTGGCCTGGATCCTCTCAATAGGCAGCCCATAGTCATTTTTAGTTTCTGATGCTACTATTAAAAAACAGAAAAAATTTTAATCACTTTCTGAGCTTCTAAGCTCATAGTAGGATACATCTATTTTTTGTTCATTGATTGAATGTCTCCATGACAACCGATTTTATGTACCTGAGAAACTACTTTCAAAGAGAAAACGGGGTATCTACTTGTTAGTTCCAGTACCCTTTTGAATTCAGGAGGTTTTTTTAAAAAAGGGAATCAACTTAGCCTACTTTAATCTGTTTCCTTTAGAAGTGCATAAAATTTTTCATAACAAAGACTCCCACACTGAGGTTTCTCTTCTCTTCTAGTTATCCAAAACCTACTTCCTAGACTAAATTGCCAATCTATTAGGTTTTGCCTAAAAATTAGTATGAATCCTATACTATGTTACTTTTATTGTATAGCTCCCCAAGGAATACCCCTTTTAATTCTGCCCATTGAGTAGAATTGTATTTGTCTTTTTTCAGTCAAAATGAAATGATCAGCTAGTTGTAATGCAGCTGAATTCCAGACTGAGTTTTGGCTCTCTACCCTTGAGCTACAATCTGTGAAGCATGCTACTTATGAGGCAGCCTTAGGTAGTATTCTAGTCCAGATTCCATGACTGCTGGGTGGCAGTCATGGGTTTTTGCCAAAGGCTTTAGCCAGCTTGAGTTTTCTAGTTGCTTATATTTCTACTGTCATTTGAGCATCGAGTTAGAGTGGGGTTGTTTGGGTCAATGGCCATTTGAAGCTTCAAGAGAGAGCCTGACGCTCTTTAAAGCATTATTCAAATTCAGCCTTTTCTGTTATTATTGTGTGAATAGAAGCCAATAAAATTTATAGATGTGATATGTGATTTCTTCAGAAACCAAGCAATCTTTATGGCTCTTGTTTCAGTTTTGGAGCTAGAGAGACAATAACTCATTGTGATTGGTTGAGGAATGCTGCTAGTTGGTCTGGCCCATATAATTACTCAGAATTTTATCATTTATGCTGGACCCTGTATTTTAGCTGGATTAATTAGCTACTCCCTGGTGGTTATATAATTAACCAGCATTTGGAATTCATGCTTAGCTTGATTTTTAGATTTAGATATCAACATTATATTATTGACGTAATGAATAAGAGTACTTTTCGATTGAATTAAATCAACATCTTTTCTCACCAGGTTGTGGCAACAAGCAGGATAATTTAAATATCCCCATAGGTGCACAGTAAATGTGTATTGGAGTCTGTTTCACATGAATACAAATTTGATTTTGACTTTCTTTCAAAATAGGAATCTAAAAGGAAGCATTAGTCAGATTGATCACAGAATACCAACTACCCTTAGCTTGTGGCACATCTTGAATTGTTAACACTGTATCAGGAATGGCTGATGCTATCGAAGGCTCCTCTTTATTAAGTCATCTGGAGTCTAGAGTTAGCCTCCAGGATCCATCAGCTTTTCTCACATGCTATACTGGACTATTAAACAAGGAATGTGTAGACACTAATTCACTTGCATCTACCATATGTATAATAAAATTTCTTGATGCTCCTTTCTCTTCCCCCACCCCTTCCCAGGTGTTCTCTTGTTTTATATTAAGCCCTTGAGTGGGTTTCGGTAGTTCCAAAGTCCCCCATCTAACATGCCCAATTAAAAGATAATGAAGAGCAGATTTGTATGATATCCTTGTTCCCAGTGGCTTGGATAAGGCAAGAGTTCCTCATTCATACATCATATCCTTTCTGGTAAATACATTCTGGTAGCAGTGATGCAATAGCCCTTCATAACTTTCATTCATAAATTCCTACTATGAACCACACTTTTATTTTTGAATATTTTACCTTATCCCAGTAACTTAATTATATTGCCCTTTACCCTTTCATTAGCAGGTTGTATAAATTTACACCAGTGTCTAGAAATTTCAATAAAATTTCTTTACCACCCTGGATGGTTTTCTTGTATGCCAATGAAAATGGCCTTTGTTTCCTTGCTGGGACATTGTACTAACAGTCTCTGGCCATCTTGTCATTCAGAGTAATCTTTCTAAACTCTCACTGTTTTAAACTGAACTGCTTTGGAAGAAACTGTAGATCCTCTTTTTATGTCATTATTAGATTTATAAAATTCATCAAGGCTAGGATAAATGGAGGAGTTGGTAAAGCAACCAGATCACATAATCTCATAAGTGATCCATTAAAATTTTCATAGTTACTCCATCTGTCTCCTCCTTTTCCATACCCTGTGAACACTTCTACTCAGCTTAAATGTCTTGAGCTTTTTTTCATCCATTTTATTATTATTTTTCCTTTCTTCTGAATAATCCTAATCCTTTCCATTGTTCAACCCTACTTATAAGAAATGAGCCAAGAGGTCAATGGCAGCTTCTCTTACATAATCCAACTCATCTGTTATTATAGTAACATAAGGAACGTAAGTATTTGGGAGCCCTTTAATCATGACATTGAGAAATGGAATATTTCCTGCCATATCAGTAAACAAAGGATGCCGCACCCATCAGTGATTGCAGCCCTCCAACGTGAGCCAGTGAGCCTCAGGAAACTCCGGAAGGAAAGAATACCCGCCATCTAGCAGCCATCAGACAGCAGCCACTTCCTATAGTGAGCCCTGAGGAAACTCAGGATGTGAAAACCCAGGATACTGGCCCCAGAGAGCTGAGGTGCATGTCAAAGGAATGATTTCAGTGAGCCTAGACTCTTGCATCTTCCCATACATAGAAAAGTGCTAAATTCCTTAACTTGGGATATCTGGTTTTCTTTAATTAACAGTAATCTTTTGATGTTCCTACTACCTGCCCTTTGTTGCAAAACTCCTATATATCCTGGCTCCCCTCCTTGCTTCCTAGGAGCAGTTCTCTCAGGGTTACTTGAGATGCTGCTTTCTGGGCTTGAAGTCCTAAAAATTCCCGCCAAATAAAACATAACTCTCAACTTTTAGGTTGTGAATAATTTTTTAAGTCCACAACATCAATCACCGCTCGAGTCAAAGGTGTAAAATTAAGGGATACTTTAGGATCATCATATAACCTATCCAAAATTGCTGATATTTCCAACATTTCAGAAGCTTCAGAAGAATTATTTCATTTGGTATCTAAGAGTATTTCATTTAGTATCTAATTTCCCCTCTATAGGTATATGTTATGTACCTTACATTTTTTCCAGCGCTACAGATTTGGAGTTTGACCCTCCAGCCACATTTCTGTAAAAGTTGCAATTATTTCAGGATCCTGAATAAGACCAAACATACTCTTCCAGTCAGCAGTACCTAATACAAGGAAATAGCTCCTTGGATCTGAATACGTAAAATCCATTTTAGCATAAGCTTCCCAGGAAGTGTCTGTATCACTCCACAAATAACTTTCTGTAATTTGTTTGTCTTTCATTTCCTCCCCTTGCAACCTGTATAGTCTTTTTTAGTGATTCTCATTTAGACTGAGGCACATTATAATCAAAAGAAATATTTACGTGATTCCCTTTTGGCTTGCTGTCTCTTCTCTTTCGGGTCACAGGCAATAATTTGGTGCATTTGGCAGTCTTAGTTGTTTCTGCTTCTTTCACTTTTTCAAAGTAGCCAAAAATCACAAAGTTCTTGGCTGACTTCCCTTCTACCTGAATTTCCTTCTTAATTCATGTAACCGTTTCCCTTGGTTTAGTATCTACAACCCCCAAGTTCTGTTGATATGCTTTTCCTTCCATCAGTGGTCACAGCATTTGCATGATCTCAAACCAAAAGTGGCCCGGAAGTCAGCCTTTGTCAAAGGTTCACAGCTCTCTTTCCTCATTTTTCTTTTCCCTAAAGTCTTAGCCGTTATTTAAATTATAGAGTCAAGGGTCACTTCAATACTCTACTCAATGTACCATTGCATCAATTACAGAACGTTGGAGAGCTGAAAGGACTCCCCAGGGTATATTCATATGTGACTTCAATAAAGGTGAAGGCTAAAGTATAGCAGGAGAATGAAAACATAGGTAAACATCAGAGAGGTATGAGATTTCTAGGCACAGCCCCCATGGTCTTTTCTCAGTTTTGCAGCATGTGCTTTGTCTTCGGATTATGACTCACCAAGATATGTGTGAGATACCTTTGTCTCAGGGTAGCCAAGCACCAGTTTCCTGAGGAATCTTTTATAAACTTTCAGTCAATAGCTAAAATAAGGCTATATAACTGGTTAAACCAGATGCAAACCGTCATTCTACATTCTCAATAAATAACGTAGACAACTTGTTATTGGGTGCCTCTAGGTAAATTTTGGAATTCAGACTGCACATTATAAATCCCTAGGTAGTAAATTTTATTCCCATTCCGGCCAAGGGTCAGTATTATGACTCCAGGTATCCCTGCAGACAAGCACAGAGCTCTACAGTTGCTCAGATCAGCTCTAAGTTCATTCTGTTCTCTATACAGTATTCCTTTCCTGTATAAATTTTAGTTTTCCATGGAGTTGATATTTGATTCTTTTTTCATTTAGTCAGTTTCCTATTACATCATTGCTTTAGTTTGTTTCTGATTGCCTCATAACCTATCTTCCTCTCTTTCCCTCCTGTTTGCCTTTGAAGGCAAAGGTATTCTTTTTTATAAATTTAATCCACCCATCATTATTTTCTATCTCTCCCTCTGTTTCTCTCTCATTCATTCAACAATTAAGTATTGAGTATCTACAATGTGCTAGACATTGTGTTTACCCTCAACAGGCTCAAAGTCCGTTAAGAAAGATAATCATGAAAACAGATACATGGGATTGAATGTTGTCAGTGATACAAGAGAAGTGTGTCCTGGGTATAGTGGAGAACAAAAAAGAGGATTTTCAGTTCTATCTGTTAGTTCAAGTAATGTTTTAAATAGGAATTGATCCTTGAGGGGTAAGTTGGAGTGAAGGATGAATAGCTACGCTATAAACAGGTACACTATGCCATTTAGAAAATAGGAAGCCATTGAAAGATTTTAGTTGGAAAATAAAGTGATCAGACTTAGCAAGATCATTCCTGTGATAGTTGGATAATGAATGGATTGGAGTTAGGCAAGACTGGAAGCAGGAAGTTTTAGTCCAGGCCTTTACTGCTGCATCTTTGATATACTCCGTGCTCACCCTCAATTAAATTGCACCAGTAAAATCACCTATATCTTCTTTGCTGCAAACTCAATGACCTCTTTTCAGTATTCATCCTCTCTGATACATTTGATACTGTTTGCTCTTCTCTCCCTTTTGAAACTGCCTTCTGCCAACTGATGGGACATCAGAAAAAGGTACTTTCTCTGTACCTGGAGAGTTGGAGGCAGAAATAATGATCAAGCATTCCTCTGCTTTCTCCATTTCAGGGCAATATGGCCTTCTTGATGCTGAATTTGGTTCAGATCCAGGAGAGCCTGATATTGAAAATATTCTTTTAAACAGAAGTACAATGACTATAAATACAGTTTCCTTCTTGAAGGTGGTGTAAAAACAGGGAACATAGCCAAAAATGTGTCTGTTTTCTCAGTTTAGTAGCAGTGCACTTGAAGAGGGTAAGGCAAACAGTACTAAGTTGTGTTTATTGCGTGTCCATAGATTTCGGTATTCTTGGTTAAATAAACCTGGAAAGTGCATGTGTAGATTTTGCGGTGCATTTCTTGGTGGAGGCAGGGGAATTAATGGTAGCAGGGGTGTGGGGTTGCTTCTTGCCAATCTGTAACTCTTCTGAAGTGCTGTATTGTCTGTTTATTGTAACGTCTCTTCTTATTGACCCATCTAGTGTTGTTTCCTTGGTTTTCCTTGCATACTACAACCAAGTGATGCGCCAAGACATGTTCTTCTGACACAGAAGGCCTGATCTCTCAGTACTCCTCCTTTGTTGCACTTCACTATCTCTTTCTACCCATATAGAATACTCCAATGATATACTTCATTTATTTTTAATAAGAACAGCTTTTCTACTTTATTTTGGAATAATGAGGGCAGACTATGAAGACCTGATGAAGGCAGAGCCAGAATATTAGTGTCCCATTCTGATCCCCTGCCCAATTAATCCCTAAAACCTTTGAATGATGCCAGTCGACAGTTTGACTCTTGTGTGGATGCCAAGCAGTTCACCCTTTTCGGGTCCTTTCCTTAACATCAGGGGCAATGGTTAAGTAGGTCTCAAAGATCCCCTCTGCTGGAATCCAGGCATTTAAAAAAAATTTTATTTTATTTTTGCCTGCGTTGGGTCTTCGTTGCTGCGCATGGGCTTTCTCTAGTTGTGGCGAGTCTGTAGTTGTGGTGAGCAGGGGCTACTCTTTGTTGCGGTGGGCGGGCTTCTCATTGCAATGGCTTCTCTTGTTGCAGAGCACGGGCTCTAGGCTTGGGGGCTTCAGTAGTTGTGGCATGTGGGCTCAGTAGTTGTGGCTTGCAGGCTCTAGAGCACAGGCTCAGTAGTTGTGGAGCACGGGCCTAGCTGCTCCACGGCATGCGGGATCTTCCTGGACCAGGGCTCAAACCCATGTCCCCAGCATTGGCAGGCGGATTCTTAACCACTGTGCCACCAGGGAAGCCCCAAATCCAGGCATTTTGTTTAGCAATGATAATCAGAGAACCAGTGAAACAAACAAAAGAGGTAGTTGAGAAAAACATTTATAACATGTTGGTAAACTTGAAAGTAACATTACCTATCCTTTCATAAAGGGAAGTGAGAACAACCTGCTGGGTGGAACCAAGAGTTGACTTTCTCATGAGATCCTTGGTGTTATTAAGCTACATTCACTCTGCAGGGACGTATTCAACATCTGTCATCTGTTGAAGGCTTTGAAAATTGTGCACATCTAAAAAGAAAAGTTCTCAGTTTTTCTCTTTAGAATAAATGATGGTGATGATGATGATCCTTTCTCAGACAACACATGCATTTATGTGCATTGACAAGGGAAGATAGGGTACTTGAAATAATGGTAATGTGCATTGAGAAATTAACCACATATTCAAAAATATTTTAAAGACAGCTGTATAGAAAACATATGAAACTGTTTGCCCCGAACACTAAAATCTAGTCATACTTAAGGGGTTCCACTGCTTGAAGAAATATTAGGATTTGGAGCTAATATTTGGGAGGTTCCTAAAGGAATATTATAGCAATTTGATTGCAATAAAATGAATGTTTTCACGTCATGGAAGGAAACTACGTGAACAGATTTTATGGAAACAATCTGAACAGTTAGAATTAGAAAGTACTGGGCCCTATGTTGCTGAAGAATTTTTGCTAAAATAAGCTTACAGTAGTTCATTAAGACAGTTAATATTATGAGAAACAATACTAACAAGTAAAGCAATAAAATATAAAGTGAAAATATGCTTAATAGTATAAGGGCCTCTATTGTTTTGGAAATAATATACCTTTTAAAGCCAGGAATTCAAGTTTCTATTGTCACTTAGTAGTAATGAGGCCTTAGAAAATTCTCAGACCTCAATTATTATAATTGTAAAATGGGTTATAGCAATTACTTTATTAAGTTTCTGTAAGGATTGCTTGAAATTAAATGTATGTCAAAGCATTTTTGTAAACTGTAAAGCACTATGTCAGTGCATTTTAATGCTTTTACATTTATCATTATGAATGGCACATATTTACTATGTGCAGTTGTGCACATATTTACATTATACAAATGTGCACAATTGTATCAAGACCTATTCAGTTGCAAGTGAGAGAAACCTGCCTTAAACTGATTTAGATTAAAAAAAATATAATGATAGTTTTATATGTAGCTGATCTAGGTTCTCAAATAGTGGAAAGGAGAATATATTAACATAAGGCAGAATGAGCGACATCAAAAGTCTTTTTATAAGACCAATAAAATGGACAAACCTCTGGTGTGAGTAAGCAGAGGAAGAAGACAAGAAACAAATTGTCAGCATCAGTTGTGAGAAAAGTACAGCATTAGAGGTGTTGAAGAAATCAAGAAGGTAAATGACTGGATATTATTGGTAACATATCAGTAAATTTGAAAATGTATATAAAGTAAAAAACCCTTAGAAAAATATAACTTATCAAAAATTATTCAGGAAGAAAGAGAAACCTGGACAGTCTAAGCCATTAAAGAAATAGAATAAGTGATCAAAAATTTCTCACAAAATTGGCATTTCTTGTGAGTTTCTAGGCCTAACTGGTTTTACTAGTGAGTTCTGTCATTTAAGACGACAAAAAAAATTGGGAATACTCCGTAACTTGTATAACAAGACTAGTATAACTTGATACCCAAATCTGATAAGGACAGTATTATAGGCCAGTCTCATTTGTGAACATAGATGAAAAATTTATAAACAAAAAATTAGCAAAAAGAATCTCAATCTTTAAAAAAAAGGGTAATATATGATAACAGAGTTGGATTTCTTCCAGGATTTTAATCTTAGTTTAACTTTAGACAGTCAATTAATGAAATTCCCAATGTTGTTGGATTATAGTCCTATCAATAGTTGCAGAAAATGTATTTGATAAAAGTAAGCAAACTAGAGCAGATATTTGGTATCTACAATGAATTTACAATAAATAATATACTTAATGTTGAAAATGTTGAACTCTTTCCTTAAGATTGGTTCATCTCTTACCACATCTAGACAACATTGTATTTGAAGTGGTAGTCAGTTAAATAGAGAAAGAAAAAAAAAGAAAAGAAGAAACAAAACTGACATTATTGGTAGTGAAGATTATTTAAATGGAAAATCAGAGGCTCCACAAACAAATTATTGTAATCAATGTGTTTAACAAATTTTTGGATTTAAAGTAAATTATTAAAAAATCAATTTGATTTCTATATGCCAGTAAGAAATAAAAAATAAAATAAAAAAATGTCATTCTAATACCATAAAAACTATCATATATCTAAAAACAAATTTATAAAAAGGTATGCAGGGCCAACAATGTAGAAACTATAAAACATAACAGACGTTAGAAAGACCTATGTAGAGCTGTATACCATGAACATGGATTTGAAAACAATGGTAATTTGGAGCTTGAATATAATTCCAGTGACAATCTCAATAGGGTGTTTTGTTCTGTTTTGTTTTCAGTAGAACTTGGAATATAGATTTTAAGATGCACATAGCAACAAAGGGCCAAGAATGGAGAAGACATACATGAATACGTAAATGGTGAAAGTACTTTCCCCACAAGATGTCATTTTTTATAATAAATTGCAATAAATAAGACAGAGGTAGATAAATAGACCAGTAGAGCATCATAGAGAGCGCAGAAAAAAACCCCACATGTATGGATCCTTGATATATGATAGAAGTAGCCTGACAGATAAATGAGGAAGGACAAATTTTTCAGTAAACAGTTCTGGGTCACTTGTGTATGTATGTATGTATGTATTGATACATATGTATATTATGTGTGTATGTACCTATCTATCCTATTGTCTACCTATTCTTAGCATCTGTTCATCTTTTCATCTATTCATACTTCAGAATTTCTCAAAAGACTTGAGGTAAGTAACTAAAATTCATGAAAGAGGAAAAAAATCAGTGAAAGGATGAGTAGTCACTTTTATGTATAAATTGTTGTTGCTTCTGTCGGAAAAGTCCAAGGGTAACAAAATCAGAAAAGGGTTTCCTGTGGATGTGAAACGGCATAATTCAGGACAGACCGTGTTTCCTTTGCATGACCATCCAGCATAAGGGTTTGTAGCTTCTTAGAAATAAATTTTGGACAATACCTTTTAAACTGGTTAGAATTTAAGACTGAGAGATGATTCCATTTGACAGAAAAAAGGACTAATTGACATTAGGATCTTGTTTCCTGATTATTTGGCTTTGTGCTTTTCTGGCAAAATTGAATTGATACCATGAGATTATTGCGACCTTTGCCAAGTCTAGTAAACTGAATTTTTTTTTTTAATTTTTATTTATTTTTTTGTCTGTGTTGGGTCTTCGTTGCTGCATGCAGGTTTTCTCTAGTTGTGGCAAGCAGGGGCTACTCATCATTGCGGTACACGGGCTTCTAATTGCAGTGACTTCTTTTGTTGCGGAGCACGGGGTCTAGGCCTGCGGGCTTCAGTAGTTGTGACATGCGGGCTCAGTAGTTGTGGCTCATGGGCTCTAGAGCACAGGCTCAGTAGTTGTGGCTCACGGGCTTAGTTGCTCAGCGGCATGTGGGATCTTCGCGGACCAGGGCTCGAACCCGTGTCCCCTGCATTGGCAGGCGGAGTCAACTACTGCGCCACCAGGGAATCCCAAACTGAATTGTTTTGATTTGTGGTTCATGTGCTGAGGATTTTAGCTCCATAATCATTAACCTATGTGGGTCAGGTACCCTATTATATGAGAGTATATATTATCCATAGCATGTTAGGTATGTATTGACTGTATTAGTGCATATTATGCTATTTATTATAAATTAGTGTGTTTATAGTCCATTAGCATTTTGTTCTATTTGAGGCTCAAAATTTCTACAAACCGTGATTATTTTAAAGTATAACATTTATTTTTGCTTTAAAGATGATTAGAAATTAGCAAGCTCTTCTTTAGCAGCGAACCATAACCCACATCGGAGGGAACACACACGCAGAGATACATATTTAAATATGTATGTACATAACCTGAGAAGGGAAGCTATTTCAAAGACCTTTCAATAAAAGCTCTTAAATTAGATAACTGTATAGTACTGTTTTGTAGACAAGAGGAGACCATGGTGCTGGGAATATGTAAAGTTCCATTTGTAGAAACCTTCCAAGAATGAATGTTGCCTCAATGTTAGTTTAATCTATCATTAACAAACTTCAAAATACTCAAAGACTTTAACATCTGAAAGAAAATATTGGATTGTACAGGTGAAAATACTAGATCGTATAGGTGACAACACCTTAAAATAACTGTGAACTGAACAGACTATGGCAGATGATATCACAATATCTCTCCGATTTAGTATTTTATGAGAAAACAATTACACTGACTGAGAGTAACATATAGTACTATTAAAAACTTAAGAACAAAATCTTTCAAACAGAAAATTATGGCAGATACAAGGAATTTAAGGGAAGATCTTGCACATACAAAGATGGTTCTCAGAATGGATTTTTGGAGCCTGGAACTTACACATTGTTTAGAGCAAAAGTTTGAGAAATCTTCCTAGGAGTAGCCAACAGACAGTACTAGTCAGGTAATCAAAACCATATATAGTATTTGGGGATTCCATTGCAAACTCACAACCTGGACCAGATCCACAAACTTAATAGTCTTCAGGAAGTATTTGTTGAATAAATGAAAAGGGGGTAGGTGATAATAGTAAGGTGGTTGGTAAGATAGATAATTGATAGCAATAATTTCATGCGAAAGAATTTAGTTAGTACCCAAATAAAAGGGTGGGGCACAGGACCAGGGTGGGTTTCAGCAGGAGAAATGTGATGACAATGTTAGCAACTGGTCAGTGACAAGGGTCTCACAGCTGGGGCATGGGCCAAATGCTGGCTTGGGACTAGGTCTGGGATTTAGGTTCTTCAAGGATCTGGAGGACCAAAACAAGATCTCAGACTAAGAGAACAGATCCGCTGGTGCAGTTTTCAAGGCAGGTATCCCAGGGAACAAGCAAGGTTGAATTGATGCAGAATCACTTGAGATCTGAAATGGGACAGATTTGGCCCTAGAGCCTGGGTTAGGTTTGAACTTTCAGGAGAGTTTCTGGTTGCGAGGGGGAATAGTTATAGCAAGTAGATTCAATTAATAATTATTATGGCAGTTTGACTTTTCTCTCCAGTGAAATCATATGGAGGCAATAACAGAAACTACATTCCAAGTAAAATGATTTGCAATTAAGGAACATAGACAGCTAGATTATTAATTAAATATCTCAACTCATAAAACAAGTTTCAGAATAATATAACAGACAGCTTGAAGCAAATGTGGACCATCCTGTTGAGAGAGAATTCTCATGGGTCTCTAGTGTTTCTGCACATTTTGCCAGTGAGACTCTGATGGCTCTTTGTTCTGGACTTTTGTTTCAAGGATGTGTGTCTAATACCTTGGAAGATAGAGCTAGTGTCTCTCAGGGCAAAGTGCAGCCATGCTTAATATCTAGTACAATAAAAATGTCTCTTTCTGGAGCCCAGGGCAAGCATAATTACTGCCCATCATAAAAGATTCTGGTTCTCTTGGGTTTCCTTTCTTGTAAAACAACCTGTAGTGTGTGCTTGTGTCATCTGGACCTCTTCATGTCACCCTGTAGTAATTGGACTTGGGGAACCAGCACAAAAGTGCTGATACTGCAGCTACTGCTATCAGTGTGAGTAAAAAACTGTCCTTTCTGTCTCACCTGGAAATCTGATTTGTTCTACCAGCATTCATGAAACTGTGACAGGCTAACTTATTAGCTAACGAGGAGGGTAAAATCTTAGACATTTCAGTTTTTAGCGGAATCAGGACTGATTTTGGATGTCTGTAAAGATAAAGCTTTGTTCTAAATAAGGCAAAAGGATATCAGAATTTATTAATAGGGCACCTATGCCCACCCAAGTCAATGTATTTCTTTAAACCATTATCCTAATAATAACTTTTAGCTTATCCATTTCTTATAACATGATGGTTACCTAATTCACACCATAAAAGAGTTCTGCTTTTGAAGGAAAGTGTAATTGAATCAATTCTTTATTTCAATTTTTTTTCTTATTTCAGTACCATGCACTTGAGTATTCCGAACTGAAAACCTAGGTACTAGATTTGTAAGAGTGACTAAAAGACCTCTATGTTGAGGAAGAGCATGTGAGAGGAGTACCTTTTGAATCAATCTTACTGATTCAAATAATCACATATATTCTAGCTATTGTATTTTCCCACTTAAAAATGATATTATTTTTAAAGATCTGTTATAGGAATTGTTGATTCTAAAAGTATTTGGGGACAGTGCATTGGGATGTTATGAAAAAAAGTGTTAGCTTTTCCACAGGAAGACTTGGCTTAAGGTTCCAGATTTTGGAAGTCTTACCTTATGACTTTGAACAACTCAGTTATCTTCTTTGAACATCAAATTCCTCATCAGAATTTTAAAAAGAAAAAAAAAAAAAAAGACACTGTCCTGATCACCTAACTTACATATTGCTTTGAAAACTCTTAGATGTTAACGCTTTTATTTTAAGTAGAAATTTGACAGCACTGTAAAGAAGATATAGTAAGGACTGGGAGGGTTCCTGTAGTAGCCAGCTAAGATCTAGAATGGTCTTTTTAATATCCAGTATTATTCCTATGGCCATGTCTTACAAAATAGATGGGCCATGGTGGGATAAAACTAAGAGGAGATAACACAAGCTATGTGATGATGAATGGAAGCTCACACTGGCATTCAAAACACATGATATTCAAACAGTGATATTCACAGTTTGTAATGAAATGTATTCGTTTCTGAAGTAAATTCCCAGGGTTGTTTTCATAAAATCCAGCATTTTTGCCCAATGATCAATTATTATGTTTTGCTGAATGACAAACACGAGGAATTTACCAATGTTAACTTACCAAAACCCTTTTTCTTCTAAATATTCACAATATTTGCAGCAATTTATATGATGGATTATTAAGTTGCTTAATTAAGTTGCAACTTGGACACAAAATTTTCACTTTTCCCTTTGTCTGTGTTCTCTCTGCCTTTCAGTCTGCTCCCTCTCCACTACTTAACCATGTCATCTCTTCTCTCTGCCTGTCAACTTCTCTTGCTCTCTCACTCTTTCCCCTCCTCGCTCCTAAGTTTCTTTATTCCCCTTTCTCCTCTCTACTGCTCTCCCCTCCTTGTCCCTTAAAATCCCATTTTCGCTGTTGATGTCTCTTCTTTCTGTTCCCCCTCCCAGTTTTCTTCTTGGTCCTTGTATCTTCTCCTTCCACTGTCCCATCCTCCTAACTCCTGGCTCCTACTTTTCCGCTTCACTGCCTTTTTTTCTGAGATAGTGCAGTATCCCAGGCTGCCCTTTGTGCTCACTATCTTTTCTTCCATCCCAACAAAGTGCTTCCTCTTTTTTTTTTTAACATCTTTATTGAACTATAATTGCTTTATAATGCTGTGTTAGTTTCTGCTGTATAACAAAGTGAATCAGCTATATGTATACATATATCCCCATATCCTCTCCCTTTTATGTCTCCCTACCACCCTCCCTATCCCACCCCTCTAGGTGGTCACAAAGCACCGAGCTGATCTCCCTGTGCTATGCAGCTGCTTCCAACTAGCTATCTATTTTACATTTGGTAGTGTATATATGTCCATGCTACTCTCTCACTTCGTCCCAGCTTACCCTTCCCCCTCCCCATGTCCTCAAGTCCATTCTCTACTTCTGCGCTTTTATTCTGTCCTGCCCCTAGGTTCTTCAGAACCATTTTTTTGTTTGTTTTTTTAGATTCCATATATACGTGTTAGCATACGGTATTTGTTTTTCTCTTTCTGACTTACTTCACTCTGTACGACAGACTCTAGGTTCATGCACCTCACTACAAAGAACTCAATTTCGTTTCTTTTTATGGCTGAGTAATATTCCATTGTATATATGTGCCACATCTTCTTTATCCATTCATCTGTCAATGGACACTTAGGTTGCTTCCATGTCCTGGCTATTGTAAATAGAGCTGCAGTGAACATTGTGGTACATGACTGTTTTTGAATTATGGTTTCCTCAGGGTGTATGCCCAGTAGTGGGACTGCTGGGTCATATGGTAGTTCTATTTTTAGTTTTGTAAGGAACCTTCATACTGTTCTCCATATTGGCTGTATCAATTTACATTCCCACCAACAGTGCAAGAGGGTTCCCTTTTCTCCACACCCTCTCCAGCATTTATTGTTTGTAGACATTTTGATGATGGCCATTCTGACTGGTGTGAGGTGATACCTCATTGTAGGTTTGATTTTCATTTCTCTTTTCTCTAATGATTAGTGATGTTGAGCATCCTTTCATGTGTTTGTTGGCAATCTGTATATCTTCTTTGGAGAAATGTCTATTTAGGGCCCTGCCCATTTTTGGATTGGGTTATTTGTTATTTTGATATTGAGCTTCATGAGCTGCTTGTATATTTTAGAGATTAATCCTTTGTCAGTTGCTTCATTTGCAAATATTTTCTCCCATTCTGAGGGTTGTCTTTTCCTCTTGTTTATGGTTTCTTTTGCTGTGCAAAAGCTTTTAAGTTTCATTAAGTCTCATTTGTTTATTTTTGTTTTTATTTCCATTTCTCTAGGAGGTGAATCAAAAAGGATCTTGCTGTGATATATGTCATAGAGTGTTTTCCTCTAGGAGTTTTATAGTGTCTGGCCTTACATTTAGGTCTTTAATCCATTTTGAGTTTATTTTTGTGTATGGTGTTAGGGAGTGTTCTAATTTCATTGTTTTACATGTAGCTGTCCAGTTTTCCCAGCGCCACTTATTGAAGAGACTGTCTTTTCTCCATTGAATATTCTTGCCTTCTTTGTTAAAGATAAGGTGACCATATGTGTGTGGCTTTATCTCAGGGCTTTCTATCGTGTTGCATTGATCTATATTTCTGTTTTTGTGCCAGTACCATGCTGTCTTGATTACTGTAGCTTTGTAGTATAGTCTGAAGTCAGGGAGCCTGATCCCTCCAGCTCTGTTTTTCTTTCTCAAGATTGCTTTGGCTATTCGGGGCCTTTTTTGTTTCCATACAGATTGTGAATTTTTTTGCTCTAGTTCTGTGAAAAATGCCATTGGTAGTTTGATAGGGACTGCATTGAATCTGTAGATTGCTTTGGGTAGTATAGTCATTTTCACAATGTTGATTCTTCCAATCCAAGTACATGGTGTATCTCTCCATCTGTTTGTATCGTCTTTAATTTCTTTCAACAGTGTCTTATAGTTTCCTGCATACAGGTGTTTTGTCTCCTTAGGTAGGTTTATTCCTAGGTATTTTATTCTTTTTATTGCAGTGGTAAATGAGATTGTTTCCTTAATTTCTCTTTCTGATCTTTTGTTGTTAGTGTATAGGAATACAAGCGATTTCTGTGCATTAATTTTGTGTCCTGCAACTTTACCAAATTCATTGATTAGCTCTAGTAGTCTTCTGGTGGCGTCTTTAGGATTATTTGTGTATGGTATCATGTCATCTGCAAACAGTGACAGTTTTACTTCTTCTTTTCCAATTTGTATTCCTTTATTTCTTTTTCTTCTCTGATTGCCATGGCTAGGACTTCCAAAACTACGTTGAATAATAGTGGCGAGATGGACATCCATGTCTTGTTCCTGATCTCAGAGGAAATGCTTTCAGTTTTTCACCATTGAGAATGATGTTTGCTGTGGGTTTGTCATATATGGCCTTTATTATGTTAAGATAGGTTCCTTCTATGCCTACTTTCTGGAGGGTTTTATAATAAATGGGTGTTGAATTTTGTCGAAAGCTCATCTCAATAGATGATCATATGGTTTTTATCCTTAAATTTGTTAATATGGTTAATCACATTGATTGATTTGCCTATATTTGAAGAATCCTTGCATTCCTGGGATAAAACCCACTTGATCATGGTGTGTGATCCTTTTAATGTGCTGTTGGATTCTGTTTGCTAGTGTTTTGTTGAGGATTTTTGCATCTATGTTTATCAGGGATACTGGGCTGTAGGTTTCTTTTTTTTGTGACATCTTTGTCTGGTTTTGGTATCAGGGTGATGGTGGCCTCATAGAGTGAGTTTGGGAGTGTTCCTCCCTCTGCTATGTTTTGGAAGAGTTTGAGAAGGATAGGTGTTAGCTCTTCTCTAAATGTTTAATAGAATTCACAAGTGAAGCCATCTGGCCCTGGGCTTTTGTTTGTTGGACGATTTAAAATCACAGTTTCAATTTCAGTGCTTGTGACTGCTCTGTTTATATTTTCTATTTCTTCCTGGTTCAGTCTCAGAAGGTTGTGCTTTTCTAAGAATTTGTCCATTTCTTCCAGGTTGTCCATTTTATTGGCATATAGTTGCTTGTAGTAATCTCTCATGATCCTTGTATTTCTGCAGTGTCAGTTGTTACTTCTCCTTTTTCATTTCTAGTTGTATTGATTTGAGTCTTCTCCCTTTTTTTCCTGATGAGTCTTGCTTATGGTCTATCAATTTTGTTTATCTTCTCAAAGAACCAGCTTTTAGTTTTATTGATCTTTGCTATCATAGCCTTCATTTCTTTTTCATGTATTTCTGGTCTGATCTTTATGATTCCATTCCTTCTGCTAACTTTAGGTTTTTTTGGTTCTTCTTTCTCTAATTGCTTTAGGTGTAAGTTTAGGTTGTTTATTTGAGGTTTTTCTTCTTTCTTGTGGTAGGATCGTATTGCTATAAAGTTCCCTCTTAGAATGGTTTTGAGGCATCTCACAGGTTTTGGGTCATCGTGTTTTCATTGTCATTTGTTTCTAGGTATTTTTTGATTTCCTCTTTGATTTCTTCAGTGATCTCTTGGTTATTTAGTAGTGTATTGTTTAGCCTCCATGTGTTTGTGTTTTTTACAGTTTTTTTTTTTCCTGTAATTGATAGCTAGTCTCATGGCATTGTGGTCGGAAAAGATACTTGGTAGTATTTCAATTTTCTTAAATTTACCGAGGCTTGATTTGTGACCCAAGATATGGTCTATCCTGGAGAATGTTCCATGAGCACTTGAGAAAAATGTGTATTCTGTTGTTTTTGGATGGAATATCCTATAAATATCAATTAAGTCCATCTTGTTTAATGTGTCATTTAAGCTTGTGTTTCCTTATTTATTTTCATTTTGGATGATCTGTCCATTGCTGAGAGTGAGGTGTTAAAGTCCCCAATATTATTGTGTTACTGTCGATTTCCCCTTTTATGGCTGTTAGCATTTGCCTTATGTATTGAGATGCTCCTATTTGGGGTGCATAAATATTTACAATTGTTATATCTTCTTCTTGGATTGATCTCTTGACAATTATGTAGTGTCCTTCTTTGTCTGTTTCAATAGTCTTTAAAGTGTATTTTGTCTGATATGAGAATTGCTACTCCAGCTTTCTTTTGATTTCCGTTTCCATGGAATATCTTTTTCCATCCCCTCACTTTCAGTGTGTATGTGTCCCTAGGTCTGAAGTGGGTTTCTTGTAGACAGCATATATATGGGTCTTGTTTTTGTATCCATTCAGCCAGCCTATGTCGTTTGGAGCATTTCATCCATTTACATTTAAGGCAATTATCGATATGTATGTTCTTATTACCATTCTCTTAATTGTTTTGGATTTTTTTGGTAGGTCTTTTCCTTCTCTTGTGTTTCCTGCCTAGAGAAGTTCCTTTAGCATTTGTTGTAAAGCTGGTTTGGTGGTGCTGATTTCTCTTAGCTTTTGCTTGTCTGTAAAGGTTTTAATTTCTCTGTCGAATCTGAATGATATCCTTGCTGGGTAGAGTAATCTTGGTTGTAGATTTTTCCCTTTCAACCCTTTAAATATGTCCTGCCACACCCTTCTGGCTTGCAGAGTTTCTGCTGAAAGATCAGCTGTTAACCTTATGGGATTCCCTTGTATGTTATGTGTTGCTTTTCCCCTTCTGCTTTTAATATTTTGTCTTTGTATTTAATTTTTGATAGTTTGATTAATATGTGTCTTGGCATGTTTCTCCTTGGATTTATCCTGTATGGGACTCTCTGGGCTTCCTGGACTTGATTGACTATTTCCTTTCCCATATTAGGGAAGTTTTCAACTATAATCTCTTCAAATATTTTCTCAGTCCCTTTCTTTTTCTCTTCTTCTTCTGGGACCCCTGTAATTCGAATGTTGGTGCATTTAATGTTGTCCCAGAGGTCTCTGGGACTGTCCTCAATTCTTTTCATTCTTTTTTCTTTATTCTTCTCTGTGGTAGTTTTTCCACTATTTTATCTTCCGGGTCACTTATCTGTTCTTCTGCCTCAGTTATTCTGCTACTGATTCCTTCTAGAGAAGTTTTAATTTCGTTTATTGTGTTGTTCATCATTGTTTGTTTGCTCTGTAGTTCTTCTAGGTCCTTGTTAAACGTTTCTTGTATTTTCTCCATTCTATTCCCAAGATTTTGGATCATCTTTACTTTCATTACTCTGAATTCTCTTTTCAGGTAGACTGCCTATTTCCTCTTCATTTGTTCAGTCTGGTGGGTTTTTACCTTTCTCCTTCATCTGCTGCATATTTCTCTATCTTCTCATTTTGTTTAACTTACTGTGTTTGGGGTCTCCTTTTCGCAGGCTACACGTTCGTGGTTTCCGTTGTTTTTGGTGTCTGCCCCCAGTGGGTAATGTTGGTTCATTGGGTTGTGTAGGCTTCCTGGTGGCAGGGAGTGTTCTGGTGGATGAAGCTGCATCTTCTCTTTTTGGTTGTCAGGACTGTGTCCACTTGTGTGTTTTGGGGTGTCTGGGAACTTAGTATGATTTTAGGCAGCCTCTCTGCTAATGGGTGAGGTTGTGTTCCTGTCTTGCCTGTTGTTTGGCATGGGGTGTCCAGCACTGGAGCTTGCTGGTTGTTCAGTGGAGCTGGGTCTTAGCGTTGAGATGGAGATCTCTGGGAGCGCTCTCGCTGATTGATATTATGGGGGCTGAGAAGTCTCTGGTGGACCAATGGCCTGAACTCGGCTCTGCCACCTCAGAGGCTCAGGCCTGACACCCAGCCGGAGCACCAAGACCCTGTCAGCCACACGGTTGGGTAGGTGGGGAGTTTCTTGCCTTTTGGGACGTCTGAGGTCTTCTGCCAGCATTCAGTAGGTGTTCTGTAGGAGTTGTTCCAAATGTAGATGTATTTTTGGGGGGGAAGGTGATCTCCACATCTTACTCCTCCACCATCTTGAATTTTGGTCCATGCTTCCTCTTTCTATCCAGCTTTTTAAGCTGCAGGAGCAATAACAACAGCAGCAGAAAACCAGGGAAAGGTCAGTTAAACAATTCTTAGATGTTATCATCTTCTCATAAATTAAAAATCTATGTAAAGGCTGTGCATCCAGTATGAATGCCACAGAACTTTACATGGTGAAAAAAAGGAAGTTTACTGTAATTTTGGCAAAGGAAGGAAATTGATCATTTGGCATATTGTTCCCTTGGAAAATTGAATTTCAGGTATATTGATTTCTGATACATTGACCTAAAATCATTCTGAGTGGAAGGCAGTAAAGCATTAAGTGTCATTCCAAAGTCCAAGAAGGAAGTCAGTTTAAATTCCTCCTGTCTTCTGGCAGAACTTGTCTCTGAATGTAGGGTCACTAGCTGTGGTTGGAGGCAGCAAGTGAAAATACAAAAAATGAGGAGACTGTCTTAGTCTCTTTTCATTCAGTTCTTTTTTCCTTAAGAGTTCTTTATGAATTCAGAATAGGTAAAACTTAGAACATGTTTATATAATAATTTTTGTTAGAACTGGAAATGTAAGGTATTCCAAATTTAGAGAGTCTTCTCACAGACTCCATTTTGAAATATTGGATTGAATAACACAGAGCTTTCTTGTCCACAAATATTATTTTTCTAGCCATGCCACGCAGCTGCTATCAATTTACTGGAGTGAATTTTTTTTCTGGGGAACCTCAAATAAATGCTACCAATTGGAATTTTGAGAAGATGTTAAAGAATTTGTGGTAAATAAGTTGATGTGGTGATAAGCAAGTTGATGGCAAAAATGAATAATATGGTTTCTAAGCAACTAAAATGTGACAAGAAGCATTAGTGAACTTAAAAGTTGTGGTGATGTGTTATTAGAAACTAGTTTGGAATGACTACTTCTGTGTACTTTGATTTCTGATACCACCCAGCCCAAGACCAAGGCATCCAGAATGAAAGTCATCTCTCTCCCCTTTCCCTCTTCTAAACATCAGTGATTCTTTAAAGGAAGCACAAATCCCACTTCACCTGCAAATCTTTTCTGGACTGTGTCTGCAAAGATATTTCCCTCTTTTGATTTCTAACATTAATTACCATTTATACTACATACATCTCACAATCATGTACTACCTTGTGACACCTCTTTTATTTTGCTATCTTAACATGTCCTTGAAAGTAAATTTATTTAAAAACACCACATAAGTGTCCATATCTTGTCTGTAAAATTAGAATGTAAACTCTTTGAGGGAAGAAGTTTTTAAATTTTTGTTTTCTTCACAGCACGCATGCAGTGCTTTGAAAATAGTGTGTTCCTTAAATACATGTGGGTTTGAGTAAAGAGCTTAGAATGATAAGAAAAAAATAATTACACCATATGAGGTTGCTGACCATACAGTGTTTAATCTGACTTCTTTTTCGCATGCTGAGCTCTCAAAGACATAGATTTAATATAGTAATTCCAATTGATTTAAAGTAAAATGAAACTACTGGGAACAGAAAACTGTTGGCACTTTGTAATAGCATGTAATAAGTTTATAGACTTTGAAACAGTATTTTTAACCTTGGCATTTATTTCAGAGTGTGCTTTATTTCACACTACTTTTGCTAACTACTGGTGGAATATTGGATTATTGAACTGAAGAGTTCATAATACTCTCATCATTTGCCAGCATAGTGTTTGGAAACCATGGTATTAGGTAGCAGAAGTTGTGATTTATATAGCCACTTTTTAATCTGCTGTGTGACAGTCTTCTGGAGAGCGTGAGATGTAAGCAATGGATGAAAATTAAGGTAACGCATGACATTTTATTCAGATATATGAGATAGATGGTGAGACATTAAATGCTGTCTTGCTATTTTTGTCATCTGTTTGCATAACAATATTCCTTATTATTCTCAATAAAAATTAGTGTTATTATATTTTACAACCTGAGTGTTAAGCAGAATCATATAAAATTGCCAATATTTGGCCATTTTTGACTTACTGAAAAAGCAATTTCTTATGGTTCAACCTACCTAAAATTTAGCTTTATAAATTTCTGCTTTATATGTACACTACTTGAAAAAAAAACTCTTGAGAACAGTCTTTTCTATCTGTGAATATAATTTAATTTTATTTAAAGTGCATACATTCAGACTATGGTTAATTCCAAGATGATTATTGAGTTTTGTTTATTTTTTTCCCCTTTTTGGATGTTGTGGCACATGGCAGGATAATCACACTCTGAGTCTGATACACAGCACACTTTCCTTATAGCATCAAATGTCCAGCTGCTGAATACCAGCCTTTTAGCATCTGGTGTCACCACTACTGCCAAGAGCAGCCCAGATAACTCTGCAGTCTGGAATCAGTGCAATTAGAAACACTTTTTGGATTGTTTTGTTAGTGCTATTCAAACAGCAGCATTTATGATGGGGAAATATGAGGTTGAAAAACTTGTTTTATACCTATAAATAAAGTGTTGTGTTGGGACATTGGGACAGATTATAAGACATTATAGTAAATAGCTTTCGGCTGAAGAAGAAATTAAATGATAATGTTGGGGGCTGCTTTTAGGGCAGATCATGAAGATCAGGTGGCAGTGACTCAAATGACAGAAAATTGATAGAAATTATTAGCTGTAAATACAAGAAATGTCATAAAAGAAAATGTGACAGATCTTAGTTATAGATTGGGCATTTTGCTAGAACAATGAAAACTGCTGTTCCAGAGAGTATATAGATGAAGATTGCTAGCACTGTGCATTATCATGGTCTCTGTGCACAAACTATATGAGCACAGGTTTATAACATCTGGTGTGGCCTGTGTAACACATATGTTTGTTATTACACTATTTTACCTGGAAGACTAAATTTACATGAGTAGATGCTTATCATTTGATATCTAAGGAACATACTTCTTCAGATTCACTTTAAGACATATGTAATACACATTGATTCAAAGAAGTAAAAATCCAAATATTACAGTAAATGTAATACACATAGTTATGAAACATTCTCTATCTTAAGAACATTGTCTTTTCCTCTGGACAAGAGTACTTACTTGTCTTTACCTTTTCTAATTATAATTTAGATCTATAATCTTAAAGCAAGGTGTTTATTATCTAATACTGTAATAACTTAGATATGTGTGGCTATGGGTATATGAGTAGGAGGGTGTGCTCTGGAACCAGACTGCCTGGCTTTAGAACCTGGTTCCTTCAGTTGCCTGCTTCTATGTCCTTGAGCAAGCTATTTAGTTTCCTGAAAATCAGTTTTCTCTTCTGTAAAATGTAAATAATATTACCTATCTCATAGAGGTTGTCACGACTATTAAATGAGTTTAATACATGAAAGCTCTTAGAACCCTGCCCATGCCTATAGCATTAGCAAGCACCAACAAATGTTAGCTATTATTATTAATACCCACTGTTCTCAGTAAAATGTATATCAAAGCTTAAGATGAATATTTACATGCAAAAAGATGAATCTAGATACAGACTTTACACCCTTCACAAGAATCAACTCAAAATGGATCACAGACCTAAATGTAAAATGCAAAACTATAAAAATCCTAGAAGATGCCATAGGAAAATATTTAGGTAACTTTGGATTTGGTGATGACTTTTTACATACAACGCCACAACGCCAAAGGCATGATCCATGAAAGAAAGAATTGATAACTGGACTTCATTAAAATAAAAAGTGTCTGTTCTGTGAAAGATACTGTCAAGAGAATGAGAAGACAAGTCACAGCCTGAGAGAAAATATTTGCAAAAGACAGATCTGATAAAGGACTGTTATTCAAAATACACTAAGAACTCTTAAAACTCAACAGTAAGAAAACAAACAACTAGATGAAAAAATGGACCAAAGATCTTAACAGACACCTCACCAAAGAATATATACAAATGGCAAAAAATGATATAGAGATGCTCTACATCATATGTCATGAAGAAATGCAAAGTAAGACAATGAAACATCACTACATACCTATGATAATGGCTAAAATCTAGACCACTGACAACACCAAATGCTAGTGAAAGTGTGGAGCAACAAAAATTCTCATTCATTGCTGATGGGAATGCAAAATGGTACAGACACTTTGGAAGAAAATTTGGTAGGTTTCTTAAACTAAACATACACTTACCATATGAATCAGCAGTTGTGCTCCTTGGTATTTAACCAGAGGAGCTGAAAACTTATATCCATACAGAAATCTGCAAATGGATGTTTATAGCAGCTTTATCTGTAATTTCCAATACTTGGAAGTAACCAAGATGTCCTTCAGTAGGTGAACAGATAAATAAACTGTGGTATATTTAGGCAATGGAATTTTTTTTTTTAAACATCTTTATTGGAGTATAATTGCTTTACAATGGTGTGTTAGTTTCTGCTTTATAACAAAGTGAATCAGTTATACATATACATATGTTCCCATGTCTCTTTCCTCTTGCATCTCCCTCCCTCCTACCCGCCCTATCCCACCCCTCTAGGTGGTCACAAAGCACCGAGCTGATCTCCCTGTGCTATGCGGTTGCTTCCCACTAGCTATCTATTTTACATTTGGTAGTGTATATATGTCCATGCCACTCTCTCACCCTGTCACATCTTACCCCTCCCCCTCCCCATATCCTCAAGTCCATTCTCTAGTAGGTCTGTGTCTTTATTCCCGTCTTGCCACTAGGTTCTTCATGACCTTTATTTTCCCTTAGATTCCATATATATGTGTTAGCATACTGTATTTGTTTTTCTCTTTCTGACTTACTTCACTCTGTATGACAGACTCTAACTCCATCCACCTCACTACAAATACCTCCATTTCATTTCTTTTTATGGCTGAGTAATATTCCATTGTATATATGTGCCACATCTTCTTTATCCATTCATCCGATGATGGACACTTAGGTTGCTTCCATGTCCTGGCTATTGTAAATAGAGCTGCAATGAACATTTTGGTACATGACTCTTTTTGAATTATGGTTTTCTCAGGGTATATGCCCAGTAGTGGGATTGCTGGGTCGTATGGTAGTTCTATTTTTAGTTTTTTGAGGAACCTCCATACTGTTCTCCATAGTGGCTGGATCAATTTACATTCCCACCAACAGTGCAAGAGGGTTCCCTTTTCTCCACACCCTCTCCAGCATTTATTGTTTGTAGATTTTTTGATGATGGCCATTCTGACTGGTGTGAGATGATATCTCATTGTAGTTTTGATTTGCATTTCTCTAATGATTAATGATGTTGAGCATTCTTTCATGTGTCTGTTGGCAATCTGTATATCTTCTTTGGAGAAATGTCTATTTAGGTCTTCTGCCCATTTTTGGATTGGGTTGTTTGTTTTTTTGTTATTGAGCTGCATGAGCTGCTTGTAAATCTTGGACATTAATCCTTTGTCAGTTGCTTCACTTTGCAAATATTTTCTCCCATTCTGAGGGTTGTCTTTTGGTCTTGTTTATGGTTTCTTTTGCTGTGCAAAATCTTTTAAGTTTCATTAGGTCCTATTTGTTTATTTGTGTTTTCATTTCCATTTCCCTAGGAGGTGGGTCAAAAAGGATCTTGCTGTGATTTATGTCATAGAGTGTTCTGCCTATGTTTTCCTCTAAGAGTTTGATAGTGTCTGGCCTTACACTTAGGTCTTTAATCCATTTTGAGTTTATTTTTGTGCATGGTGTCAGGGAGTGTTCTAATTTCATACTTTTACATGTATCTGTTCAATTTTCCCAGCACCACTTATTGAAGAGGCTGTCTTTTCTCCACTGTATATGCTTGCCTCCTTTATCAAAGATAAGGTGACCATATGTGCGTGGGTTTATCTCTGGGCTTTGTATCCTGTTCCATTGATCTATATTTCTGTTTTTGTGCCACTACCAACCTGTCTTGATTGCTGTAGCTTTGTAATATAGTCTGAAGTCAGGGAGCCTGATTCCTCCAGCTCCATTTTTCGTTCTCAAGATTGCTTTGGCTCTTCGGGGTCTTTTGTGTTTCCATACAAATTGTGAAATTTCTTGTTCTAGTTCTGTGAAAAATGCCAGTGGTAGTTTGATAGGGATTGCATTGAATCTGTAGATTGCTTTGGGTAGTAGAGTCATTTTCACAATGTTGATTCTTCCAATCCAAGAACATGGTCTATCTCTCCATCTATTTGTATCATCTTTAATTTCTTTCATCAGTGTCTTATAATTTTCTGCATACAGGTCTTTTGCCTCCTTAGGTAGGTTTATTCCTAGATATTTTATTCTTTTTGTTGCAGTGGTAAATGGGAGTGTTTTCTTAATTTCCTTTCAGAGTTTTCGTCATTAGTGTATAGAAATGCAAGAGATTTCTGTGCATTAATTTTGTATCCTGCTACTTTACCAAATTCATTGATTAGCTCTAGGAGTTTTCTGGTAGCATCTTTAGGATTCTCTATGTATAGTATCATGTCATCTGCAAACAGTGACAGCTTTACTTCTTTTCCGATTTGGATTCCTTTTATTTCTTTTTCTTCTCTGATTGCTGTGGCTAACACTTCCAAAACTATGTTGAATAATAGTGGTGAGAGTGGGCAACCTTGTCTTGTTCCTGATCTTAGTGGAAATGGTTTCAGTTTTACACCATTGAGGACAATGTTGGCTGTGGGTTTGTCATATATGGCCTTTATTATGTTGAGGAAAGTTCCCTCTATGCCTACTTTCTGCAGGGCTTTTATCATAAATGGGTGTTGAATTTTGTCGAAAGCTTTCTCTGCATCTATTGAGATGATCATATGGTTTTTCTCCTTCAATTTGTTAATATGGTGTATCACGTTGATTGATTTGTGTATACTGAAGAATCCTTGCATTCCTGGAATAAACCCCACTTGATCATGGTGTATGATCCTTTTAACGTGCTGTTGGATTTTGTTTGCTAGTATTTTGTTGAGGATTTTTGCATCTATGTTCATCAGTGATATTGGCCTGTAGTTTTCTTTCTTTGTGACATCTTTGTCTGATTTTGGTATCAGGGTGATGGTGGCCTCGTAGAATGAGTTTGGGAGTGTTCCTCCCTTTGCGATATTTTGGAAGAGTTTGAGAAGGATAGGTGTAAGCTCTTCTCTAAATGTTTGATAGAATTCGCCTGTGAAGCCATCTGGTCCTGGGCTTTTGTTTGTTGGAAGATTTTTAATCACAGTTTCAATTTCAGTGCTTGTGATTGGTCTGTTCATATTTTCTGTTTCTTCCTGTTTTAGTCTCGGCAGGTTGTGCATTTCTAAGAATCTGTCCATTTCTTCCAGGTTGTCCATTTTATTGGCATAGAGTTGCTTGTAGTAATCTCTCATGATCGTTTGTATTTCTGTAGTGTCAGTGGTTACTTCTCCTTTTTCATTTCTAATTCTGTTGATTTGAGTCTTCTCCCTTTTTCTCTTGATGAGTCTGGCTAATGGTTTATCAATTTTGTTCATCTTCTCAAAGAACCAGCTTTTAGTTTTATTGATCTTCGCTATTGTCTTCTTCATTTTTCATTTATTTCTGATCTGATCTTTATGATTTCTTTCCTTCTGCTAGCTTTGGGGTTTTTTTTTTTCTTCTTTCTCTGATTGCTTCAGGTGCAAGGTTAGGTTGTTTATTCGAGATGTTTCCTGTTTCTTGAGGTAGGCTTGTATTGCTATAAACTTCCCTCTTAGCACTGCTTTTGCTGCATCCCATAGGTTTTGGGTTGTCGTGTCTCCATTGTCATTTGTTTCTAGGTATTTTTTGATTTCCCCTTTGATTTCTTCAGTGATCACTTTGTTATTAAGTAGTGTATTGTTTAGCCTCCATGTGTTTGTATTTTTTACAGATCTTTTCCTGTAATTAATATCTAGTCTCATAGTGTTGTGGTCGGAAAAGATACTTGATACGATTTCAATTTTTTTAAATTTACCAAGGCTTGATTTGTGACCCAAGATATGATCTATCCTGGAGAATGTTCCATGCGCACTTGAGAAAAATGTGTATTCTGTTGTTTTTGGGTGGAATGTCCTATAAATATCAATTAAGTCCATCTTGTTTAATGTATCATTTAAAGCTTGTGTTTCCTTATTTATTTTCATTTTGGGTGATCTGTCCATTGGTGAATGTGGGGTGTTAAAGTCCCCTACTATGATTGTGTTGCTGTCGATTTCCCCTTTTATGGCTGTTAGTATTTGCCTTATGTATTGAGGTGCTCCTATGTTGGGTGCATAAATATTTACAATTGTTATACCTTCCTCTTGGATCGATCCCTTGATCATTATATAGTGTCCTTCTTTGTCTCTTATAATATTCTTTATTTTAAAGTCCATTTTGTCTGATATGAGAATTGCTACTCCAGCTTTCTTTTCATTTCCATTTGCATGGAATATCTTTTTCCATCCCCTCACTTTCAGTCTGTATGTGTCTCTAGGTCTGAAGTGGGTCTCTTGTAGACAGCATATATATATGGGTCTTGTTTTTGTATCCATTCAGCCAGTCTGTGTCTTTTGGTGGGAGCATTTAATCCATTTACATTCAAGGTAATTATCGATATGTATGTTCCTATTCCCATTTTCTTAAATGTTTTGGGTTTGTTATTGTAGGTGTTTTCCTTCTCTTGTGTTTCTTGCCTAGAGAAGTTCCTTTAGCATTTGTTGTAAAGCTGGTTTGGTGGTGCTGAACTCTCTCAGCTTTTGCTTGTCTGTAAAGGTTTTAATTTCTCCATCACGTCTGAATGAGATCCTTGCTGGGTAGAGTAATCTTGGTTGTAGGTTTTTCTCCTTCATCACTTTAAGTATATCCTGCCACTCCCTTCTGGCTTGCAGAGTTTCTGCTGAAAGATCAACTGTTAACCTTATGGGGATTCCCTTGTGTGTTATTTGTTGTTTCTCCCTTGCTGCTTTTAATATGTTTTCTTTATATTTAATTTTTGACAGTTTGATTAATATGTGTCTTGGCGTGTTTCTCCTTGGGTTTATCCTGTATGGGACTCTCTGTGCTTCCAGGACTTGATTAACTATTTCCTTTCCCATATTAGGGAAGTTTTCAACTATAATCTCTTCAAATATTTTCTCACTCCCTTTCTTTTTCTCTTCTTCTTCTCGGACCCCTATAATTCGAATGTTGGTGCGTTTAATATTGTCCCAGAGGTCTCTGAGACTGTCCTCAGTTCTTTTCATTCTTTTTTCTTTATCCTGCTCTGCAGTAGTTATTTCCACCATTTTATCTTCCAGGTCACTTGTCCGTTCTTCTGCCTCAGTTATTCTGCTATTGATCCTCTCTAGAGTATTTTTAATTTCATTTATTGTGTTTTTCATCATTGCTTGGTTCCTCTTTAGTTCTTCTACCTCCTTGTTAAATGTTTCTTGCATTTTGTCTATTCTATTTCCAAGATTTTGGATCATCCTTACTATCATTATTATGAATTCTTTTTCAGGTAGTCTACCTATTTCCTCTTCATTTGTTAGGTCTGGTGTGTTTTGACCCTGCTCCTTCATCTGCTGTGTGTTTTTCTGTCTTCTCATTTTGCTTATCTTACTGTGTTTGGGGTTTCCTTTTCACAGGCTGCAGGTTCGTAGTTCCCGTTGTTTTTGGTATCTGTCCCCAGTGGCTAAGGTTGGTTCAGTGGGTTGTGTAGGCTTCCTGGTGGAGGGAACTACTGCCTGTGTTCTCGTGGATGAGGCTGGATCTTGTCTTTCTGGTGGGCACGTCCACGTCTGGTGGTGTGTTTTGAGGTGTCTGTGGCCTTATTATGATTTTAGGCAGCCTCTCTGCTATTGGATGGGGCTGTGTTTCTGTCTTGCTAGTTGTTTGGCTTAGGGTGTCCAGCACTGTAGCTTGCTGGTTGTTGAGTGAAGCTGGGTCTTGATTTTGAGATGGAGATCTCTGAGAGATTTTTGCCATTTGGTATTACGTGGAGCTGGGAGGTCTTTTGTGGACCAGTGTCCTGAAGTTGGCTGTCCCACCTCATAGGCACAGCCCTGATGCCTGGCTGGAGCACCAAGAGCCTTTCGTCCACGGCTCAGAGTAAAAGGGAGAAAAAATAGAAAGAAAGAAAGAGGATAAAATATAATGAAGTAAAATAAAGCTATTATAAAGCAAAGCTATACAGACAAAATCTCACCCAGAAGCATACACATATACACTCACAAAAAAGGAAAAGGGGAAAAATTAATATATCCTGCTCCCAAAGTCCACCTCCTGAATTTGGGATGATTCGTTGTCTATTCAGGTATTCAACAGATGCAGGCACATCAAGTTGTTTGTGGAGTTTTAATCCACTGCTTCTGAGGCTGCTGGGAGAGATTTCCCTTTCTCTTCTTTGTTCACACAGTTCCCGGGGTTCAGCTTTGGATTTGGACCCGCCTCTGCGTGTAGGTCGCCTGAGGGCGTCTGTTCCCCGCCCAGACAGGACGGGGTTAAAGGAGCAGCTGCTTCGGGGGCTCTGGCTCACTCGGGCGTGGGGGAGGGAAGGATACGGATGCGCAGCGAGCCTGCGGTGGCAGAGGCCAGCGTGACGTTGCACCAGCCTGAGGCGCGCCATGTGTTCTCCCGGGGATGTTGTCCCCGGATTACGGGAGCCTGGCAGTCGCGGGCTGCACAGGCTCCCGGGAGGGGAGGTGTGGAGAGTGACCTGTGCTCGCACACAGGCTTCTTGGTGGCAGCAGCAGCAGCCTTAGCGTCTCATGCCCGTCTCTGGGGTCCGCGCTGATAGCCGCGGCTCGCGCCCGTCTCTGGAGTTCGTTTAGGCGGCACTCTGAATCCCCTCTCCTTGCGCGCCGCGAAACAAAGAGGCAAGAAAAAGTCTCGTGCCTCTTTGGCAGCTGCAGACTTTTTCCCGGACTCCCTCCCGGCTAGCTGTGGTGCGCTAACCCCTTCAGGCTGTGTTCATGCCGCCAACCCCAGTCCTCTCCCTGCGATCCAACCGAAGCCCGAGCCTCAGCTCCCAGCCCCCGCCTGCCCCGGCGGGTGAGCAGACAAGCCTCTCGGGCTGGTGAGTGCTGCTCGGCACCGATCCTCTGTGCGGGAGTCTCTCCGTTTTGCCCTCCGCACCCCTGTGGCTGTGCTCTCCTCCGTGGCTCCGAAGCTTCCCCCCTCTGCCACCCGCAGTCTCCGCCCACAAAGGGGCTTCTTAGTGTGTGGAAACCCTTCCTCCTTCACGGCTCCCTCCCACTGGTGCAGGTGCCGTCCCTATTCTTTTGTCTCTGGTATTTCTTTTTTTGTTTGCCCTACCCAGGTACGTGGGGAGTTTCTTGCCTTTTGGGAGGTCTGACGTCTTCTGCCAGCGTTCAGTGGATGTTCTGTAGGAGCAGTTCCACGTGTAGATGTATTTCTAATGTATCTGTGGGCAAGAAGGTGATCTCCGTGTCTTACTCTTCCGCCATCTTGCCCTATTCCCCCTAGGCAATGGAATATTATTCAACTCTAGAAAGAAATGAGCTATCAAGCCATGAAAAGACATAGAAAAACCTTAACTACATATTTCTAAGTAAAAGAAGCCAATCGAAAAGGCTACATAGTGTATAATTTCAACTATATGATAAAACCATGTGGAAAAAACAAAACTACAGAGATAGGAGAAAAAAATCAGTGGTTGCTAGGAGTTACCTGGCACTCATTGTGCTGGGGGAGAGACAGGAATGAATAGGCAGAGGACAGAGGACTTTTAGGGCAGTGAAACTACTCTGTATAATACTATTATGGTGGATACATGCCATACATTTGTTTAAACCCATAGAATGTAGAACACCAAGAGTAAATTGTAATGTAAGCTATGGACGTGGGGTGATTATGATATGTCATTGTAGGTTCATGAGTTGTAACAAGTATACCACCATAGTGGGAGATGTCGATAATGGGAAACACTATATATAAGAGGGGTAGGGGTGGGAATTCCCTGGTGGTCCAGTGATTAGGGCTCTGTGCTTCCACTGCAGGGGCCTGGGTTTGATTCCTGGTTAGGGAACTAAGATCCTGCAAGCCACACAGAGCAGCCAAAAAAAAAAGAGGGCAGGTGGGGGTGTACGGGAAAGCCAGAAATCCCTGTATCTTCTGCTCAATTTTGCTGTAAATCTAAAAATTTTCTAAAAAATAACATCAGTTAAAAAAAGCTTAAGGAGTTACACTTAAAAATAAAACAATTAAAAAATATTATTTTGTTGTCTTTAAATAGAGACAGAAAAAATAAGAGTAAAGATTTTTTGTATTAGAAGACCAAGAAGTAATGAAAGTTGTACACAGACCACATATAAATACTTTGGAAGGCTATGGCCTAAATTGTGTCCCTCCCCCACCCAAATTCATATGCTGAAGCTCTAAGCTGCAATGTGACTATACTTGGAGATAGGGCCTTTGGGAGGTAATTAGGGTTAGATGAGGTCATGAGGGTGGGTCCCTCATGATGGGATTAGAGCCCTTATAAGAAGATGACGAGAGAGATAACTCTCTCTGCCATGTAAGTACACAGGGAGAAGGTGGACTTCTGTAAGCCAGGAGGAGAATTCGTACCAGGAACCCAATTGGCTGGTACCTTGACCTTGACTTGCCAGGCTCCAGAGCTGTTAAAAAGTATATGTCTGATGTTTAAGCCACACAGTTTATGATATTTTGTTATAGCAGCCTGAGCAGACTAATACAGAGGACATCTAAGATATTAATTTATGGGCTTAACATTTTAAGTACTTTCACTAGTTACAGAAAAGTTTCTATGATATAATTTTTTGGTTTAGTTTTTATTTTGTTTTTAATTGAAGTATAATTTACTTACAATATTATATTAGTTTTTGGTGTACAACATAGTGATTCAATATATTCATACATACAAAATGATCACAGCACAGGGAACTATATCCAATCTCCTGGGATAAACCATAATGGAAAAGGATATTAAAAAAAGAGTGTAGGGACTTCCCTGGTGGTTAAGAATTAAGAACAGTGGTTAAGAATCCGCCTGCCAATGCAGGGGTCACCAGTTCGATCCCTGGTCCAGGAAGATCCCACATGCCGTGGAGCAACTAGCCCATGCACCACAACTACTGAGCCTGTGATCTAGAGCAGGGGTCCCCAACCCCCTAACAGGTACTGGTCCTCAGCCTATTAGAAACCGGGCCATACAGCAGGAGGTGAGTGGCGGGAAAGCGAGCAAAGCTTCATCTGCTGCTCCCCATCTCTCGCATTACCACCTGAACTGTCGCTCGCATTACCACCTAAACTATCCCCCCCACCCCCCATCCGTGGAAAACTTGTCTTCCGTGAAACCGGTCCCTGGTGCCACAAAGGTTGGGGACCGCTGCTCTAGAGCCCGTGAGCCAGAACTACTGAGCCTACGTGCCACAACTACTAAAGCCCGAGTGTCTAGATCCTGTGCTCTGCGACAAGAGAAGCCACTGCAATGAGAAGCCTGCACACCGCAATGAAGAGTAGCCCCCGCTCTCCGCAACTAGAGAAAACCCATGTGCAGCAAGAAAGACCCAATGCAGCCAAAAATAAATAAATAAAACTTTTTAAAAAAGAGGGTCTATATGTGTAAAACTGAGTCACTTTGCTCTACAGCAGAGATTGGCACAACGTTGTAAATCAGTTATACTTCAATTAAAAAAAAATGATCACAATGATAAATCAGGTTACCATAAGTCACCATACAAAGTTATTACATTATTATTGACTATATTACCTATGTTGTACATTACATCTCCATGACTTATTTTATAACTGGAGGTTTATATCTCTTAATCCCCTTCACCTCTTTCACTCATACCCTCACCCCCACCCCTCTGGCAACGACCAGTTTGTTCTCTGTTTCTATGAGTCTGTTTCTGTTTTGTCATGTTTATTCATTTGTTTTGTTTTTAGATTTCACATGTGAGTGAAATGATACAGTATTTGTCTTTCTCTGTCTGACTTATTTCACTTAGCATAATACTCTCTAGGCCTATCCATGCTGTCGCAAAAGGCAAGATTTCATTCTTTTTTATGGCTGAGTACATTCCATTGTGTGTGTGTGTATATATATATATACACACACCACATCTTCTTTATCCATTCATTTATCAGTGGATACATAGATTGCTTCCATATCTTGGCTACTATAAATAATGCTGCAGTGAACATAGGGGTGCATACATCTTTTCAAATAAATGGGGTTTTTTTTGAAACATATTCACAAGTGGAATTGCTGGATCATATTGTAGTTCCATTTTTAATTTTTTGAGGAATCTCCATTCTGTTTCCCATAGTGGCTGCACCAATTTACAATCTCATAAATAGTGCACCCTTTTCTCCACATTCTCACCAACACTTGTTAAATGTTACCTTTTTGATAATAGCCATCCGACAGGTGTGAGGTGATATCTCATTGTGGTTTTGATTTGCATTTCCCTGATGATTAGTGATGTTGAACATCTTTTCATGTATCTGTTGGCCATCTGTAGATCTTCTTTGCAAAAATATCTATGCAGGGCTTCTGCCAATTTTTTAATTGGGATTTTTTTTTTAATGTTGTATGAGTTCTTTTGCATATTTTGGATATTAACCCCTTATTGGATATATAGTTTGCAAATATCTTCTCCCATCAGTAGCCTGCTTTTTTGTTTCATGATCATTTCCTTAACTGTGCAAAAGCTTTTTAGTTTGATGTAGTCCTATTTGTTTATTTTTGTTCTTGTTTCCCTTGCCTGAGGAGACAGATCCAAAAACATTTTGCTAATAAGATTGTTGTCAGAGAGCGTACTGCCTATATTGTCTTCCATGAGTTTTATGGCTTTAAGACTTACATTTAAGTCTTTAATCCATTTTAAGTTTCTTTTTGTATATAGTGTCAAAAAGTAGTCCAGTTTGATTCTTTTACACATAGCTGTCCAATTTTCCCAAGGCCATTTATTGAAGAAGCTATCTTTTCCCCATTGTATATTCTTGTATCCTTTGTTATAGGTTAATTGACCATATAGGTATGGGCTCTCTGTTCTGTTCCGTTGATATATGTGTCTCTTTTTGTGCCAGTACCATAATGTTTTGATGACTGTAACTTTGTAGTTTGGAATCAGGAAGCATAATACCTTCAGCTTCGTTCTTCCTTCTCAAGATTGCTTTGGCTATTTGGGGCCCTTTATGTTTCCATACAAATTTTAGAATAATTTGTTCTAGTTCTGGGAAAATGCCAATTGTGTTTTGATAGAGATTGCATTGGATCTATAGATTGCCTTGGGTAGTATGGTCATTTTAATAATATTAATTCATCCAATCGGTAAGCATGGCATATCTTTCCATTTGTTTGTGTAATCTTCAGTTTCTTTCATCAGTGTCTTAGAGTTTTCTGAGTACAGATGTCTACCTCCTCGGTTAAATTTATTCCTAGTTATTTTATTCTTTCTGATGCAATTGTAAATGGGTTTGTTTTCTTAATTTCTCTTTCTGATGGTTTGTTGTTAGTATATGTACATACAACAGGTATCTATATATTAATTTTGTATCTTGCAACTTTACTGTATTCATTTATTAGTCCTAGTAGTTTTTTCATGGCATCTTTAGGATTTTGTATACATAGTATCACGTAATCTGAAAACAGTGTCACTTTTACTCCTTCCTTTACAATTTGGATTTCTTTATTTTTTTTTCTTGTGTAATCACTGTGGTTAGGACTTCCAATACTATGTTGAATAAAAACGGCAAAGTGAGCATCTTTGTCTTGTTCCTGATCTTAGCGGAAATGTTTTCAGCTTTTCACCATTGAGTATGAGGTTGGCTGTAGGTTTGTCATCTATGGTCTTTATTATGTTGAGGTATGTTCCCTCTATACCCACTTTCATAAGAGTTTTTATCATAAATTGATGTTAAATATTGTCAGAAGATTTTTCTGCATCTATTGAGATTATTATATGGTTTTTATTCAGTTTGTTAACATGGTTTGTTACACTGGGGGTATTGACTTGTGGGTATTGAAGCATCTTTGTGTCCCTGGGATAAATCCCACTTGATCATGGTGTGTGATTGTTTTACTGTATTGCTGAATTTGGTTTGCTAACATATTGTTGAAAATTTTTGCATCTGTGTTCATCCGTGATATTGGCCTGTAGTTCGTGTGTGTGTGTTGCTTTTGTCTGGCTTTGATAACAGGGTGGTGCTGCCTTGTAGATGAGTTTGGAAGCATTTCTTCCTTTTCAATTTTTTGGAATAGTTTGAGGAAGATAGGTGTTAATTCTTTAAATAATTGGTAGAATTCACACAAGAAGCCATCTTGTCTGGACTTTTGCTTGTTGGGAGTTTTTTAAAATTATTGATTCAATCTCATTACTAGTAATCAGCCTGTTTATATATTCTATTTCTTTCTGATACAGTCTTAGGGGGTTGTACATTTAGGAATTTACCCATTTCTTCTAGATTTTCCATTTTATTGTTGTATAATTGTTCATAGTAATCTCTTATGATTCTTTGTATTTCTATGATGCCAATTATGATTTCTCTTTCATTTCTGATTTTATTTATTTGGACTCTCTTTTATCCTTGTGAGACTGGCTACAGGTTTACCAATTTTGTTTATATTATCAAAGAATCAGCTCTTAGTTTCATTGATCTTTTCTATTGTTTTTAGTCTCTATTTTGCTGCTTTTGGATGAAATATTCTATATATTTCTATTAAGTCCATCTGGTATAATGTTTCATTTAAGGCTAGTGTTTCTTATTGATTCTCTGCCTGGATAATCTGTCCATTGATGTTTGTGAGGTATTAAATTTCCCTGTTATTATTGTGTTACTGTCAATTTATCTCTTTATATTTGTTAATATTTGCTTTATGTATTTAGTTTAGTGTTCCTATGTTGGGTGCATTTATATTTACAATTGATATATCCTCTTGTTCGATTGATCTGTTGAACATTATGTAAAGTTCTTCTTTGTTTCTTGTTACAGTCTTTGTTTTAAAGTATATTTTGTCTGACATAAGCATTGCTAACCCACCTTTCTTTTCATTTCAATTCATATGCAATATCTTTTTCCATCCCCTCACTTTTGCTTGTGTGTGTCTTTAGATGTGAAGTGAGTCTCCTATAGGCAGGATATATACGGGTCCAGTTTTGAATTCATTTAACCATTCTGTGTCCTTTACATGTCATTTACATTTCAAGTATATGTTGATAGGCTTGTACTTATTGCCATTTTGCTAATTGTTTTCTGGTTGTTTTTGTAGTTCTCTTTTATTTCTTCTTCTTTTGTTTTCTTCCCTTGTGATTTGATGACTATCTTTACTGTTATGTTTGAATTTCTTTCTCTTCTGGGTGAGTGTGTCTATTTTAGATTTTTGGTTGTGGTTACTATGAGGTTTATATATAACACCCTGTGTATATACATGATTATTTTAAGTTGATGATCTCTTAAATTCAAACCCATTCTAACATCTTGTATTTTTACTCCCCCACCCACGCATAATGTTTTTGACATCATGTTTTACATCTTTCTGTTTTGTGTATCCCTTAACTACTTATTGTGGATATCGATTTTACTACTTTGTCTTTTAATCTTCCTACTGGCTTTATAGGTGGTTACACTACTACCTTTACTGTATATTTGCCTTTACCACTGCGAGTTTTCCTTTTGCAATTTTCATATTTCTACTTGTTATGTTTTCTTTTAGGCTTTGAGAAGTCACTTTAAGATTTCTTTTAGGGTTTGTTTAGTGATGTTGACTTCTTTTAACTTTTGCTTGTCTGTAAACTCTCAATCTCTCTTTCAAATCTGAATGATAGCCTTGTGAGGTAGAGCATTCTTGGTTGTAGTTTTTTCCCTTTCATTATTTTGAATATATTGTGCCACTTCCTTCTGGCCTATAGTTTCTGTTGAAAAGTCAACTGATGGTCTTATGGGTGTTGCCTTGTATGTAACTTGTTGCTTTTCTCTTGCTGCTCTTAAGAGTCTCTCTTGGGGCTTCCCTGGTGGCGCAGTGGTTGAGAATCTGCCTGCCAGTGCAGGGGACATGGGTTCGAGCCCTGGTCTGGGAAGATCCCACATGCCACGGAGCAACTGGGCCCGTGAGCCACAATTACTGAGCCTGCGCGTCTGGAGCCTGTGCTCCGCAACAAGGGAGGCCGCGATGGTGAGAGGCCTGCGCACCGCGATGAAGAGTGGTCCCCACTTGCCACAACTAGAGAAAGCCCTCGCACAGAAACGAAGACCCAACACAGTCATAAATAAAAAATAAATAAATAAATAAATAAAGAACGTGAATTTCTAAAAAAAAAAAAAGAGTCTCTCTTTATCTTTAATCTTTGCAGTTTTAACTATAATGTTCCTTGGTGTGGACCTCTTTGGGTTTGTCTTGTTTGGGACTCTCTGAATATCTGTTTCCTTTCCCAGGTTAGGGAAGTTTTCCACCATTGGTTCTTCAAATAATTTTTCTGCCCTTTTATCTTTCTCTTATTTTCCTGGGACCTCTATAAGATGAATGTTAGTATTCTTGATGTTGTCCAGAGGTCTTAAACTGTCGCTTTTTACAATTTTTTTTCTTTTTTCTATTCAGCATGAGTGATTTCTATGATTTTGTCTTACAGTTCATTGATCCATTCCTCTGTATCATCCAATCTTTTGATTCTTTCTAGTGTATTTTAAAAATTTCAGTTATTGTGTTTTTCAGCTGTTTGGTTTTTTTTATGTTTTCTAACTATTTTTTAAACTTCTCACTGTGTTCATCCATTCTCCTGAGATCAGTGACCATCTTTATGATCATTATCTTGAACTCTTTATCAGGTAGATTGCTTATCTTGACTTTGTTTAGATCTTTTTCTGAGTTTTTTTTTTTTCCCCCTTTGTTTGGAACATATTTCTCTTTCTCATTTTGCTTAATTCTCTGTGTTTGTTTCTATATATTAGGTAGGTTTGTCACATTTCCTGATCTTGGAGAAGTGGTCTTATGTAGGAGACTGACTGCTGGTATGTGGGGCCGTATCCTGAGACAGTTGCTTGTGGTTCCCAGGGTGCTTAAGGCTGATGCTGATCCACTGGTCAATGGGGCTGAGCCTCTGGGTGGCTGGCTTTGGGGGCCTTTGGATCAGGGGCTGGTGCCAGCCTGGTTAGTGGATGGGCTGGGCCCTTGCACTTCTGGCTGCTTAGCTTATGGGGTCCTGGGACCACTGATAACCAGATAAGCCCCAGTCACTAATAAGCTAGAGAGAGGACTCCAAAATGGTGCTAGCTAGCATCAGTTTCCTGGTGGTTGAAGGAGCTTTCACAAATGGCTAGTGCCAAAGTTTATGTCCCCAGGGGACATCTCAGTTGCCTCATGCCTCTCTGGGAGGCTCTTCAAGATCAGTAAATGTCTGAGCCAGGCTTCTTTCAAATTACTGCCTCTGTGCTGGTACTCAGAGAGTGAGATTTTGTGTGTACTGTTTAAGAGCAGCATCTCTATTTCCTGCAGTCCTCTTGCTCTCCCATATGCAAACCCCACTGACCTTCAAAGCCAGATGTTCTGGAGCCTCATCTTCCTGGTGTAGGACCCCTGCACTGGGGAGCTTGATATGGGGCTCAGACCCCTTGCTCCTCGGAGAGGACCTCTGCAATTGTGATTATCCTCTCATTTGTGGGTTGCCTTTCTGGAGGTTTGGGTCTTGACTATACCACATCTCTGCTCCTCCTACCCATTTGTTTTGATTTCTTCTTCATATCTTTACTTGTGGTAAATCTCTTCTGCTAGTGTTCAGGTCATTTTCATTGATAGTTGCTTTATAAATTTGATATGCCTGTGGGAGAAGGTGAGCTCAGGGTCTTTCTACTTCACCATCTTTGCCATTCCCTCCAAGGAATAATTATTATGTTAAGGACAAGGATATTTTTTATGGGTACTATCTGGCTTATTTATTAAAACTTTTCTTTTACCTTGATTGATCAAACAGTAATGCAGATTTAAGTATTTGTAAAAACTACAAACTATAAAGCACTGCAGTTACATTAGTTATTAATTATGAATAAATGATTTTTAAAAACGAAATTTTTCTAGACATTCATGAAAACAAATCATTAAATCTTTGCTTTAGCATGGAATAATAGAATTGTTCAGTTATAAGACCATTGAAATGAAATTTTCTTTCCAGTTTGCATTGATACACAAGAGGATTACATTTTCATGATCTCAGATATGAAATTTTATCTCATATACAGGGAACTGAACCTTCCTTTATAATTTTTTTTGCATATTTAGCAGTGCTCCTCTTGTCAAGAATTTCTTGTTTATATCCCAGCTAAATCTCTCTTGCAGCAACTTAGGCTCACAGCTTCTTATTTTGCCCTCAGCAGAGAGGAAGAATAACTTATAAAAATCCACAAGATATTCTGGTATATATTCTTCTTCCACCACACCCTCCCCACCAATGCCAGAATACTGTGATGATGTTTAAAAAAATTTTTTTTTCCTCATAAGTAGTTTTCTCTATTTAAAAAAAAGTTGGCTAGGGATATTGTACCCTTTTATTTTTTTATATCATTTAGGTTCCTTAACTTTCATTCTCCATATTGCACACATACTAATAGTTTTTGAATATCAGTTATATCTAGGCCAGTTTCAGGTAATACAAAGGATTTTGTGAGAACTTTATACTCTCTAGAGCTAAGAATGTGCTACCAACCCTGGTCTGGAGCAGTGGGGGAAAATATCTTTCCCAAGGCAGATGGAGAAATTCTCATCTCAAATCAATACATTTCCTTTCTTTGGTAATGGAGTTGAATTATAACTGACTAAGAGATCATTGTTCCCAGGTGTAGCAAGGACAATAGTATAGGACTCCAGAATAAGAACAGTTAATCCTCTTTGTATAGCATCCGCTCAAAGTAAACTTACAAAACCTTTGCCTGATAATGTGTTATCCCAAACTGGATACATGTAAAACACAGTTTTATTATTGGGTTGGCCCAGAAGTTCGTTCGGGTTTTTGTAACATCATACAGGAAAACCTGAACGAACTTTTTGGCCAACCCAGTATTTAACCCTGGGTCACATTTAGGATACATTGAAAAAGATTGTTGGACTACCAAGAGAGGCTTAATCTAATTTATGGTGATCTGTGAATTTACTGATTCTTTCTTATTGCTGGCAGTTGGTCAAATTTTCGACCTTTGATTTAATTTTACCTGGACATTATCATCATCTTGTTTATTTATTTATTTATTTTCTTTAAGTTTTGTGCTTTCTTGGTTCCCTTAGTCCCTCCCGGTCTCAGAGCAGCCATGTAGCTCTCACTTGCACAAGGTCTTTACTTGTAACTGCTTGGGTAGAGTAAGCATGGGCAGAGAGCTCTGGTTTCTAGTACAGAAATTAATTCGCTACTGTGATTTTGATCATTTTTATATTTTCAATAGTGTCATGGTTTGGAATTTATAATTAGATGTTGTTCAAAGGAGAGACCTTGTATAATAAAGAATTTGGCTGGCCTTTGTTTCTGGTTCCTGGGATGTAACTTCTAAACTCTTAGAATTTCCCTAGTGATGAGTATCTTTGTATTCATAATGGACACCTGGACTACATCTGGTAGTTTATGCTAATGAGGTGAGTCAAGGTTGTCCCCCAGATAGTTTAAGCAACCAGGATGACTCAGGATCAGGACTAGGCATGCCAGGAATACCACCCATGTGATTCAAGGTTTGGGGCTTTGAGCCAAATAATTCCAGTTTGACATCCAGGGAGGGTAGGAAAACTGGAGATTGAGTCATGTAGGAAATGATTCAGTCAATCATGCTTACATCGTAAAACACCAATAAAAACTCTGGACTCTAAGCTTGAGTGAGCTTTCCTGGTTTGCAGTACTCTTTGAGTATTGTCACGTGTTGATGCCAGGAGATTTACTCTGTCTCTGATGACAACAGAAGTTTTGCATTTGGAATTCTATCAGACCTCACCTTTGTATCTCTCCCTTTCTTTCTTCTCATTTTAATCTTTTTGCTATAATAAAATTCTAATCATAAGTGCTTTATAAGTTCTATGAGTCATTCTAATAAATTATTGAACCTGAGGTTGCTCATGGGTACCCCCAAATTTGCAGCCAACTGATCAGATGTGAGGGTGGCTCAGGGGACACTTGAACTTGAGGTTGATATCTGAATTGAGGGCAGTCTTGTGAAGGACTGTGCTCTTGACCTTAAGTTTGGCAAACTCATTGTAGACCTGAAGGAAATCCAGCTCCAGGGAGTGCCCCACTTTCTATGTTGTATATAGTAGTTACCCAAAGCTTGAGGAACAGGTAGCTCAAGCACTATCTGGTTCTGAGCAGCAAAGACTCTAGCTGTAGTTTTCTGCAAGAATATTTACCTATATGGGAAAAGAATCTAAAAAAGAGTAGATATATGTATACGTATAGCAGATTCACTTTGCTGTATGCATGAAACTAACATAACATTGAAAGTCAACTATATTCCAATAAAAATTAAAAAAAAAACTTATCAAGAAAGAAAACAATATTTAGACGAGAGCTGTATTTTAATGTTAAAATGTGTGGTAATGTGTTTAGTGTTTCTTTTGGTACTGTAATAAATAAAGTGTCGAAAACCATGCATAGAAGGGTGTTGGTCAACTTTTTGTCTCAAAGTACATTAGAAATGTTTTGTTTTGTAGAACTTTGTACCAAGTTTATGTAAAAAGATATAACCATAAAGTGAAAACTGTAGCTCAAAATAAGTGTGTGGTGAAGTTTTTTCTTGAAATTCTTGAAAAAAACAGGAAGGAGATTATATTTTATTTTTCATAAAGTATCATGAGACTAATTTTGGAAAATGGAAAAAAATTATATGTATTAAACATTTATTTTCCCATTCTCTTTAAGAATTAGTTTCTTGAGACTCAACATGCTTCTTTTGCCAAAGTAGACAGCTAGCCACAGTAGTTGGAGATGAAGTTATAAAACCCCAATAAGTGAGAGGAATTTACTTTGGCTCAAGATTCATCTGTAACGTAAAAATCAAGAACAGTTTATCTTGTGAAAAAAACATTGCAATAGCCTTTCAAAACGACTTTTTCCTCAATAATGTTATTCTAATGTAATTTATAGAAAAGTGATTTTAAAAAATATAGTCAGGAGGGAGAGAGACGCAAAAGGGAGGAGATATGGGGATATATGTATATGAATAGCTGATTCACCTTGTTATAAAGCAGAAACTAACACACCATTGTAAAGCAATCATACTCCAATAAAGATGTTAAAAAAAAAAAGTATATATATATATAGTCAGGGACGCATTCAAATGTAATGATTTTAACTTATGCAAATAACACTTAATGTTACTTTTGGAAAGGTGAAGGTTAAGTGCAGTAAATACCAGTAATAGCAATATAGTTTGCAAGTGAAATTAACAAGAACATTTTAATAAGTCCCTGAAGTGTGAACTTGCAATAAGCAGAAAAATGTTCCAAATAAAATTTTATCTAAAGGTCAAGGTCTTAAAGTCATAGTATTCATGATCATTTCTGAATGCAAGATGAGTATATTGGTGAAAATCTTAATACGTGCAAGTAAAAGACATTAAAAGCACAGAGTACAGGATTTAGTGAAGTAATTTGCCTAAATTCAGGTACCATTTCATACTCTTTCATTCCTTATAAATATGCCATTGGGATAATTTGGAAAGGACCAAAAAGATCTGACTGGTGTCTTAAAGGAAAGGCCTTTGAATTTAAGTTTTTGTAAGTTGAAAAACACTACATCCAGCATGATGATATTATATATAAAAAAAAATTCCAGATTGTTCAAGAATATGACTGGATATGATATCCTTAACTCTGGAGAGGGAGAAAAGAGAAAGGGATAGGATGGTGCTTTAGTTGTATTTGTAACTTTTTTCTTTATTTAGCATATTCTGATAAAATGTAGTGAGATGTTTACATCAGTAAATCTTGTATTATTTTCTATACAAGTCTGTGTGTTTGAGCATTTTACTTTAAAAATAAAAAACTTTATTTTAGTAGTTTTTCAAACTATACAATGTACAATGCAAGAAGTATCCATAATAGGAGCATTATATTTTAATAAATAATTGCTAAAATTCATAAGCATCTATTATATGACAGGAATTTTACTACATATTTTACTTGTATTATTTATTAAATCCTCTCAATAACCATACGAAGCAGGCACTGTTATGGTCTGCTTTTTACTGATAAAGATTTAGAGAGTTAGTTTGAGAGTTAAGAGTAGGGACCTTCACCATCTCGTTATTGCTATACACTGGTAACTAGAAAACCACCCAGCTTTTAGTAAACTGGTAAAAATTTAAATTAAATCACAAATATTTTAAAAAACAAATATAGCAAGACATGCATCTAGAGATATAATAGTGAATAATACAAAATCTATATGATATTGCTTGTGTGTGGAATCCAAAAAAAGGGTACAAATGACCTTATCTACAAAACAAAGTTACAGATATAGAAAACAAATTTATGGTTACCAGGGGGTAAATGGGGGGGGGGATAAATTGGGAGACTGAGATTGACATATGCACACTACTATATATAAAATAGATTACTAATAAAAACTACTGCATGGCACAGGGAAATCTACTCAATATGCTGTAATGGCCTATATGGGAAAAGAATCTAAAAAAGAGTGGATATATGTATATGTATAACTGATTTACTTTGCTGTACTCCTGAAACTAACACAACATTGTAAATCAACTATACTCCAATAAAAATTTTAAAAAATCTGCTTTCTTAGATATTTTATTCTTTTTTTAAAATTTAATTTTATTTATTTATTTGATACAGCAGGTTCTAATTAGTTATCTGTTTTATGCATATTAGTGTATATGTTCAATACCAATCTCCCAATTCAACCCACCACCACCACCTCCCCCACCCCCCACTTTCCCCCCTTGGTGTCCATACGTTTGTTCTCTACATCTGTGTCTCTATTTCTGCCTTGCAAGCTGGTTCATTGTACCTTTTTTTCCTAGATTCCACATATATGCATTAATATATGATATTTGTTTTTCTCTTTCTGACTTACTTCACTCTGTATGACAGTCTCTAGTTCCATCCACATCTCTACAAATGACCTAATTTCATTCCTTTTTATGGCTGAGTAATATTCCACTGTATATATGTACCACATCTTCTTTATCCATTCATCTGTCAATGGGCATTTGGGTTGTTTCCATGACCTGGCTATTGTAAATAGTGCTGCAATGAACATTGGGGTGCACGTGTCTTTTTTTTTTTTATTAGTACCTTTAATTATTATTTATTTGGCTGTGTTGGGTGGCTGTGTTGGGTCTTCGTTTCTGTGCGAGGGCTTCCTCTAGTGGCGGCAAGCGGGGGCCACTCTTCATTGCGGTGTGCGGGCTTCTCATTATCATGGCCTCTCTTGTTGTGGAGCACAGGCTCCAGACGCGCAGGCTCAGTAGTTGTGGCTCACGGGCCTAGTTGCTCCGCGGCATGTGGGATCTTCCCAGACCAGGGCTCAAACCCGTGTCCCCTGCATTAGCAGGCAGATTCTCAACCACTGCGCCAACCAGGGAAGCCCGCACGTGTCTTTTTGAATTATGGTTTTCTCTGGGTATATGCCCAATAGTGGGATTGCTGGGTCAGGTGGTAATTCTATTTTTAGTTTTTTAAGAAGCCTCCATACTGTTCTCCATAGTGGCTGTATCAATTTACATTCCCACCAACAGTGTAAGAGGGTTCCCTTTTCTCCACAACCTCTCTAACATTTGTTGTTTGTAGATTTTCTAATGATGGCCATTCTGTCTGGTGTGAGGTGATACCTCATTGTAGTTTTGATTTGCATTTGTCTAATGATTAGTGATGTTGAGCATCCTTTCATGTGTTTGTTGGCAATCTGTATATCTTCTTTGGAGAAATGTCTATTTAGGTCTTCTGCTCATTTTTGGATTGGATTTTTTTTTTGATATTGAGCTGCCTGAGCTGCTTATATATTTTGGAGATAAATCCTTTTTCAGTTGCTTTGCTTGCAAATATTTTCTCCCTTTCTGAGGGTTGTCTTTTCTTCTTGTTTATGGTTTCCTTTGCTGTGCAAAAGCTTTTAAGTTTCATTAGGTCCCATTTTTTAATTTTTGTTTTTATTTCCATTTCTCTAGGAGGTGGGTCAAAAAGGATCTTGCTGTGATTTATGTCATAGTGTTCTGCCTATGTTTTCCTCTAAGAGTTTGATAGTGTCTGGCCTTACATTTAGGTCTTTAATCCATTTTGAGTTTATTTTTGTGTATGGTGTTAGGGAGTGTTCTAATTTCATTCTTTTACATGTAGCTGCCCAGTTTTCATGGCACCACTTATTGAAGAGACTGTCGTTTCTCCATTGTATATCCTTACCTCCTGTGTCATAGATTAGTTGACCATAGGTGCGTGGGTTTATCTCTGGGCTTTCTGTCCTGTTCCATTGATCTGTATTTCTGTTTGGTGCCAGTACTATATCGTCTTGATGACTCTAGCTTTGTAGTATAGTCTGATGTCAGGGAGTCTAATTCCTCCAGATCCGTTTTTTTCTCTCAAGATTGCTTTGGCAATTCGGGGTCTTTTTGTCTACATTCAAATTTTAACATCTTTTTTCTAGTTCTTTAAAAAATGCCATTGGTAATATGATAGGGATTGCATTGAATCTGTAGATTGCTTTGGGTAGTATAGTCATTTTCACAATATTGATTCTTCCAATTCAAGAACATGGTATATCTCTCCATCGGTTTGTGTCATCTTTGATTTTTTTCATCAGCATCTTATAGTTTTCTGCATACAAGTCTTTTGTCTCCTTTGGTAGGTTTATTCCTAAGTAATTTATTCTTTTTGTTGCATTGGTGAATAGGATTGCTTCCTTAATTTCTCTTTCAGATTTTTCATCATTAGTGTATAGGAATGCAAGAGATTTCTGTGCATTAATTTTGTATCCTGCAACTTTACCAAATTCATTGATTAGCTCTAGTAGTTTTCTGGTGGCATCTTTAGGATTCTCTATGTATAGCATCATGTCATCTGCAAACAGTGACAGTTTTACTTCTTCTTTTCCAATTTGTAATCCTTTTATTTGTTTTTCTTCTCTGATTCCATGGCTAAGGCTTCCAAAATTATGGTGAATAATTGTGGCGAGATAGACATACTTGTCTTGTTCCTGATCTTAGAAGAAGTGCTTTCAGTTTTTCACCATTGAGAATGATGTTTGCTATGGGTTTGTTGTATATGCCCTTTATCATGTTGAGGTAGGTTCCCTCTATGCCCACCTTCTGGAGAATTTTTATCATAAATGTGTGTTGTATATTGTCAAAAACTTTTTCTGCATCTATTGAGAGGATCGTATGGTTTTTATTTTTCAATGTGTTAATATGGTGTATCACATTGATTGATTTGTGTATATGGAAGAATCCTTGCATCCCTGGGATAAATCCCAGTTGATCATCGCGTATGATCTTTTTAATGTGCTGTTGGATTCTGTTTGCTAGTATTTTGTTGAGGATTTTTGCATCTATATTCATCAGTGATATTAGTCTCTAATTTTCTTTTTTTGTATTGTTGTCTGGTTTTGGTATCAGGATGACGGTGTCCTTGTAGAATGAGTTTGGGATTGTTCCTTCCTCTGCAATTTTTGGGAAGAGTTTGAGAGGATAGGTGTTAGCTCTCCTCTAAATGTTTGATAGAATTCACCTGTGAAGCCATCTGGTCCTGGACTTTTGTTTGTTGGAAGATTTTTAATCACACTTTCAATTTCATTACTTGTGATTGGTCTGCTCATATTTTCTATTTCTTCCTGATTCAGTCTTGGAAGGTTATACCTTTCTAAGAATTTGTCCATTTCTTCCAGGTTGTCCATTTTATTTGTATAGAGTTGCTTGTAGCGGTCTCTTAGGATGCTTTCTATTTCTGCGGTGTCCATTGTAACTTCTACTTTTTCATTTTTTGTTTTATTGATTTGAATCCTCTCCCTCTTTTTCTTTTTGTGTCTGACTAAAGTTTTACAATTTTGTTTATCTTCTCGAAGAACCAGCTTTTAGTTTTATTGATCTTTGCTATTGCCTTCTTTGTTTCTATTTCATTTATTTCCCTCTGATCTTTATGATTTCTTTCCTTCTACTAATTTTGGGTTTTTTTTGTTCGTCTTTCTGTAGTTCCTTTAGGTGTAAGGTTAGGTTGTTTATTTGAGATTTTTCTGGTTTCTCGAGGTAGGATTTTATTGCTATAAACATCCCTCTTAGATCTGCTTTTGCTGCATCCCATAGGTTTTGGATTGTCGTGTTTTCGTTGTCATTTGTCTCTAGGTATTTTTTTATTTCCTCTTTGATTTCTTCAGTGATCTCTTTGTTATTTAGTAACATATTGTTTAGTCTCCATGTGTTTGTGTTTTTTACGTTTTTTTTTCCTATAACTGATTTCTAATCTCATAGCGTTGTGGTCGGGAAAGATCCGTGATGTGATTTCAGTTTTCTTAAATTTACTGAGGCTTGACCCAGGATGTGATCTATCCTGGAGAATATGCCATGTACACTTGAGAAGAAAGTGTAATCTGCTGTTTTCAGATGTAATGTTCTATAAATATCAATTAAATCTATCTGGTCTATTCTGTCATTTAAAGCTTGTGTTTCCATATTAATTTTCTGTCTGGATGATCTGTCCACTGGTGTAAGTGAGGTGTTAAAGTCCTCCACTATTATTGTGTTACTGTCAGTTTCCTCTTTTATAGCTGTTAGCATTTGCCTTATGTATTGAAGTGCTCCTATGTTGGGTGTATATATATTTATAATTGTTATATTCTTCTTGGATTGACCCCTGATCATTATGTAGTGTCCTTCTTGTCTCTTGTAACATTCTTTATTTTAAAGTCTATTTTATCTGATATGAGTATTGCTACTCCAGCTTTCTTTTGATTTCCATTTGCATGGAATATCTTTTTCCATCCCCTCACTTTCAGTCTGTATGTGTCCCTAGGTCTGAAGTGGGTCTCTTGTAGAAAGCATACATACGGGTCTTGTTTTTGTATCCATTCAGCGAGCCTGTGTCTTTTGGTTGGAGCATTTAATCCATTCACATTTAAGGTAATTATCAATATGTATGTTCCTATTACTATTTTCTTAATATTTTTGGGTTTGTTTTTGTGGGTCCTTTTTTATTTTGTGTTTCCCACTTAGAGAAGTTCCTTTAGCATTTGTTGTGGAGCTGCTTTGGTGGTGCTGAATTCTCTTAGCTTTTGCTTGTCTGTAAAGCTTTGATTTCTCCGTCAAATCTGAATAAGATCCTTGCCACATAGAGTAATCTTGGTTGTAGATTCTTCCCTTTCATCACTTTAAATATATCGTGCCACTCCCTTGTTGCTTGTAGAGTTTCTTCTGAGAAATCAGCTGTTAATCTTAACGGTGTTCTCTTATATGTTATTTGTCATTTTTCCCTTGTTGCTTTCAGTAATTTTTGTGTTTAATTTTTGTTGATTTGATTACTCTTTGTCTTGGCGTGTTTCTCCTTGGGTTTATCCTGCCTGGGACTCTCTGCGCTTCCTAGACTTGGGTGGCTATTTCCTTTCCCATGTTAGGGAAGTTTTCGACTATAATCTCTTCAAATATTTTCTTGGGTCCTTTCTCTCTCTCTTCTCCTTCTGGGACCCCTATAATGTGAATGTTGTTACAGAGATCTCTTAGACTGTCTTCATTTCTTTTCATTCGTTTTTCTTTATTCTGTTCCATGGCAGTGAATTCCACCATTGTGTCTTCCAGGTCACTTATCTGTTCTTCTGCCTCAGTTATTCTGCTATTGATTACTTCTAGTGTATTTTTCATTTCAGTTATTGTATCGCTCATTTCTGTTTATTTGTTCTCTAATTCTTCTAGGTGCTTGTTCTTTCATTCTTCTAGGTCTTTGTTAAACATTTCTTGCATCTTCTCGATCTTTGCCTCCATTCTTTTTCCGAGCTCCTGGATCATCTTCACTATCATTATGCTGAATTCTTTTTCTGGAAGGTTACCTATCTCCACTTCATTTAGTTGTTTTTCTGAGGTTTTATCTTGTTCCTTCATCTGGTACATAGTCCTCTGCCTTTTCATTTTGTCTATCTTTCTGTGAATGTGGTTTTCGTTCCACAGGCGGCAGGATTGTAATTCTTCTTGCTTCTGCTGTCTGCCTCTGGTGGATGAGGCTATCTAAGAAGCTTGTGCAAGCTTTCTGTTGGGAGGGACTGGTGGTGGGTAGAGCTGGGTGTTGCTCTGGTGGGCAGAGCTCAGTAAAACTTTAATCTGCTTGTCTAATGATGGGTGGGGCTGAGTTCCCTCCCTGTTGGTTGTTTGGCCTGAGGCAATCCAGCACTGGAGGCCAGAAGCTCTTTGGTGGGGCTAATGGTAGACTCCCGGAGAGCTCATGCCAAGGAGTACTTTCCAGAACTTCTGCTGCCAGTGTCCTTGTCCCCATGGTGAGCCACAGACCCTCCTGCCTCTGCAGGAGACTCTCCAACACTAGCAGGTAGGTCTGGTTCAGTCCTCTATGGGGTCATTGCTCCTTCCCCCTGGGTCCTGATGCACATAGTACTTTGTTTGTGCTCTCCAAGAGTGGAGTCTTTTTTTTCCCCCAGTTCTGTTAAAGTTCTGCACTCAAATCCTGCTGACCTTCAAAGTCTCGTTCTCTGGGAATTCCTCCTCCTGTTGCTGGACCCCCAGGTTTAGAAGCATGATGTGGGGCTCATAACCATCACTCCAGTCGGTGGACTTCTGTGGTATAATTGTTCTCCAGTTTGTGAGTCATCCACCCAGCAGTTATGGGATTTGATTTTATTGTTACTGCTCCCCTCCTACCATCTCATTGTGGTTTCTCCTTTGTCTTTTGATGTGGGGCATCTTTTTTGGTGAGTTCCAGTGTCTTCCTGTTAATGATTGTTCAGCAGTTAGTTGTGATTCTGGTGCTCTCAGAAGAGGGAGTGAGTGCATGCCCTTCTACTCTGCCATGTTGAACCAATCTCTCTAGAGTTTTCATTCTTGTGGGAGAGATAGACAATAAAAATGCTGTTGAAAGAGTCACAAAAAAGCATTAAAAGGGAGAGAAAGTGAATGAGTGGAAATGATCTGCCTAACATTTGTGTATGGAGAGGCAGTAGTCTTTGGGTCTATTTCACTGTTGCAAATCTTGCTGGGTATGCCAGACTGCAAGTCCCTGACTGCTATTACTATTTTTTAGGTTTGTTTCTCAAGGTTGAGAAATGAGGTAATGACTCTCCCCTTCCTTGGACAAAGAACAGATATGCTTACTGAATTGCTATAAAAACTGTGGATTCCCCAAACTCAGTGTTCTTCAGCTGTGGTGCAGTCCTGCTGCTCATGTAGCATCCATATTAGTTTATCATTTTGTCCCTGTGGAAATTGGGGCAAAAAGATCGCATGCAAATGTGCTGACACTTATGCTCCTTTTTGTGCTGTGAGTAATAAAGGCAATTGTCTCTGACCCAGAAATCTCATGTCTTCTGCTAGTATCCATCACATAGTTACAGGCTGCCTTGTAAGTAGAGTAAAGTAAAATCCCAGTCCTGATGATCAGAGTCAGTGAGGTGGGCATATGGGATTCAAATCCAGGCCTTTTTGATTCCAGAGCCTACTTCTTAATCACTCTGGCAGTTATATTGGCTTCATACATAACTAACAATATTTTAATGCCTGTTTACTTTAAAGCCTATTTACACTTATCTATTTATGTTTTCAATGCTTTATATTTAATTTCTCTGAATTAAAGTATTTTTTTTCCAGCAATTATGCTCTCATTGGCTATCAATGAATTTCCCAGGTATGTTATTTCATATCTCATAAACATAGCCAAACTTTGTTAACTATTTTGTATTACTAATATAAAATAAAATTATTTTTAAAAATAAAAGCATAAGCAAGCTATACTTCTCATTTCATTCTTTTGATCATTTATTATGTTCTAGATACCATGTAATGCTGACAAGACCACAAATGTTATTAGACACAATCTTTGTTCTTGAAAAGTTCAGTATGGTTTCTTCTTCTCTACTCCTGGATATATTGACCTATGATAATGAAAAATAAGCTTGGAATAGCTACATGTGACCAAATTGTGACTTCATTGGCAGTCATTTCCAAAGTTTATTAGGGAGCTCTATTACCCAGTGGTGGACCACAGAAATGAGGACACTTCTATATTAATGACAGTGTTATCTATATTGGCCTCTTATTCTCTGTTAAACTATTTTTGAGACTTATGTATAGATCCAGTATAAAGTCAAACAAACATTAATGTCTTTATTTTATTTTATTTTTTTATTGAAGTATAGTTGATTTACAATGTGTTAGTTTCTGGTGTATAGCAAAGTGATTCAGTTATCTATCTGTGTGTGTGTGTATATATATATATATATATATATATATATTCTTTTTCAGATTCTTTTCCATTATGGTTTATTACAGAATATTGAATATAGCTCCCTGTGCTATAAGTAGGACCTTGTTGTTTATCTATTTATATATAGTAGTTTGTATCTGCTAATCCCAATGTCTTTATTTTTTTAAAAAATATAAACCAGATTCACTTCTTTTGCCTAAAGCTTCTCTCTCCTTGTTATAGTGCCTACTCTTTCTCTATCTGCATCTCAGCCCCGTCTAGTTTCTGAACCAATCTCGATGGATTTTGGGAGGAAGTATGTTAATGACCTTTGCTTCCCATCTGTCTTGAAATAGCCCATCAAATGTGGGATCTAATGGCCCTAGCTGTTAAACTCCAGGGGTTTTTTCTGTGACTCTTCTCTAAGGATAATCAAACATGAGAATAAGCCTAAATTTTTTTTGGAGTTATTGTCAGCATTACTCCCTTTACTTTCACATACTGGTCAGTCCCCAGGATTGAACTTATATTTCAGACCGTGCTCTTCAGTTCTACCTGATTCTTTCAGTCCGTTTAAAAACAGTATTCTTCCCTGAACCTCAGTTTTGAATGGGGAAGGTGAAATAATTTCTGGATTTCTTTGGTTTATCAATATATAAACTGTAAAATTTTATCAGTTTCCTGCTATACACATAGAAGTTACTCATATCAACAGTCTTTAGAATTGTTCAACATCTGGAGTGAAAACCTTGAAATCTGGGTTTAAGGACTCTTGTTTTGGGTTTAAGGACTATAAGTTACAATATTATGGTTTAGTACTCAAACTGTTATCTTTGTTCCAAGGTGCAAGATTAAAGAATGATGTTCAATGTTAATTAGAATGACAAGCAAGTTTTCACTTTATTTTTCTAAAGTGATATGGCCTTCTGTTTATCCATCTATTTCCCATCTGTCTATCTACTTTCATATTTTTATGTTGTCTGTGTTTGAGTTAAGCAGATTCTTTTTAATTATTACCTTCTGAGTCCATGCATATAAAACCGGGAGAAAAGGGCAACAAATGCTTTAATTACTCTCCTTATGTATTTGATATTAAAAAACAAAATTAGTTTATCTGAAATATGTACACAATGTCAATCCCATATGATTTTAATTTGGAGTTAGAGTTGGCATTAATAAAATAAGCATTTGTGTCTATTGAGAATTATAGATTTATTTTGTTGAACTATGCCTGACATTTAGCTTAGCTTGGGAAAGGTAAATAAAACAGTCCCTTATTAATAGAAGAAATCATGTTTTATGTAGGTTGTAATTGTGAATGCTCACTAAAAGAGCTATAATAATGAAATATTGGAACCAGAAAAAAACGGTACTTAGTGTTTAAGTGGAACAGACATAAGTCAGTTAAAAATCTAACTTTTTACATATGAAAAAGCCATGTTAGAAGCTATTTTGCACCATAGTAGAATGGAATTGGAGAGCATATACCTTGTATTTTCAATCCTCCTTGTATATATAAGCTGTACTGTGGTTTCACTCCAGGCTCCTATCTTGACTTAACCAGTCTATTTTTTTCTGTTCTCACTCAAATGAATCCAACCATCTACCACCTCCACTGCTACCCCTGGACTTTACACAGATCAATCCACATCTTTACGACTATAAACTTAGAGTTTTCCAACCTCATTTGAGCCTTCAGAACTATTTGGAATCATTTTTCTTTTCCCTTTTCAACTTCCATTTGAATTTCCATAATATCTATACCAAAACCTTTATTCTGAATCCTATTGTACTTACAATACCATCACACTCAATAGAACCTTAATTCACGAGAAAGCCAATATTATCAGGTGGGAAATCCTGTAACTTTGTATTTCCTCTTCTGAATACTACTATCGTCATGTTCATTCTTCTCTTCTGACCCAGAGGCTGAGGTGCTCTCTCTTATCTACAAAGGTAGCTGCTTCTCCTGTACCCTAGAGACAATCTTCTGCTAGATCTGTGAAACCCAGCTAGTCTTTTCAGGGGTCATTGCTCCTAAGCCTTCAAGGAAGCTCAAATATTCTCATCCTTCATCTACCTTTCCTTCAAGCCCTACTTCCCTCATTCAATTCTTTTTTTAAAGTATTTGTTTATTTTTTTTTATTTATGATGTGTTGGGTCTTTGTTTCTGTGCGAGGGCTTATCTCTAGTTGTGGCAAGCGGGGGCCACTCTTCATCGCGGTGCGTGGGCCTCTCACTATCGCGGCCTCTCTTGTTCCGGAGCACAGGCTCCAGACGCGCAGGCTCAGTAATTGTGGCTCACGGGCCCAGTTGCTCCGCGGCATGTGGGATCTTCCCAGACCAGGGCTCGAACCCGTGTCCCCTGCACTGGCAGGCAGACTCTCAACCACTGCGCCACCAGGGAAGCCCCCTCATTCAATTCTTTACCAAAATTTATGACAATAAAGCCTAGGCTTGCTTTTTCAAATCCTGAATTTCTATCTATCTGTTAATTACTCTTAAACTGGGAATGTTTAGTGCCTGATGAAGCTGTCTTCCTATAGTCACCTCTTAATTGCCAATAGAGCTGCTCTTTTAAACCTCATCTTACTCATCTTTTGCCCTTGATACTGTTGATCACCCTCTCCTTGAAGAATTTGTACCATTAATTTCCAGGATTTTTTTTTCTTAAAATTTTTATCCACATCTGAAAATTGCTTGTAAGGGTCCTTTAATAGTGTCTCCTCCTTTGCTTGTCCTTTGGATTTTTGTATTCCCCAGAGTTCAATTCTTTAACTCTCTTTTCTTACTCTAACTTTTCTCACTCTAACATTATCCCTGAATATCATTTTTTATTTTCTTTTTTTAAAAAAATTTTATTGGAATATAGTTGCTTTACAGTGTGTTAATTTCTACTGTACAGCAAAGTGAATCAACTGTATGTATACATATATCCCCTCTTTTTTGGATTTCCTTCCCATTTAGGTCACCACAGAGCATTGAGTAGAGTTCCCTGTGCTATACAGTAGGTTCTCATTAGTTATCTATTTTATGCATAGTATCAATAGTGTATATATGTCAATCCCAATCATTTTTGTATTTTCAGTTGCCATGTAAACCTGTATATCCTGAAGCTACTTCAAAATTAATATGTTAAAACCAAATGTGTTATTTCTCCTCTTACAGCAGGTTTCTATTCTGATATTTTCTATTTGAATGAAAATACTACAATCCACACCATCTTTTAATCTGGAATCTGGGGGAAATGCTAGGCTTTTGTGCTTTCCCTTCTCTTTCTCTCTTTCTTAACCTACTTTAATCAGTTCTAACTCTGAAAAATTATTGAATTCTAACTCTGAAAAATTATTGAATTCTAACTTTGAAAATTTATTGACTTTAGTTCTTCTTTTCATCCTTTCTGAAACTGCCTTTGAAGCCTTCATCATTTTTTTCCTTTGGGTAAGCCATTTTATCTGATTTCCCTATATCTAATCTCACCTTCCTTTAAACCATTATCCACTCTGTCTCCTGAGTTATTGTCATTTCTCTATCAAAAATTCTCTTTAGTCCCCTTAATGTCCCCAGGAGTAGATTCAAGTTCCTTGACTTGCCTGAGAAAGCTTTTTCAATTTAGTCCCAACCCAATTTTTAGTCTCATCATCCACTAGCCTGTATATGCAACTTTATTTCAGCTGAGGTCATTTTTTCATCTTTGCTCATCTTTGGTTCACTCTGTCATTAAAGCTACTTCATTCCTTCTTCATCTTACAAATTCTTTTTTCCTCTTCAAAGCCTAGTCCAAATATCAGTTTCTCCATGTTGCATTTTACAACTCCTCAGTGGTGACTGGACATAAGATATTGATTTAGGAAATTAAATAAGGTTTTTTTTTTTTCAGAGGAAATGAGTATGACTAGACAGTTTTATCTTTCAGAAATATTTTTTAAAAGTCATGCTTTCTCTTTGACCTGACTCTGCTGTGTCTTACCCAAACGTAAGGAGGTATTTCATTTTGCATTTTATCTAGGCACATATTTCAATAACATATTATTTATCATGAGTCTATGGGTTGCCTGGACTAGGCTCAGGTGATTTTGTCTGGGCTTAATCATCATTTGTGGTCACCTGGGGTTGGGTGTGGACATGTTGATGTAGGTGATTCTACTGAATAAATTGATTCTGCTTCAAGTTGTATCTCATCCTCCAGAAGGCTGGCCTGAGCTTGAGCTCATGGTAGAGGCAGAGGTCCCAAGAAAGCATGGAGGTACAGAAAAGCTCATAAAGCCTGGATTTGAAACTGGCACTCTGTCACTTCCATTCCATTCTGTTTCGACAAAGGAAGTCACAAAGCCAGCCGAGATTCAAGGCGGTAGTGGGACAGATTCTGAGCCGTAAAGGGAGGAGAGCTGCAAAACAACATTACTGAGAAAGAATGGAGAATTTGGGCATTTTTGCAGTCAATCTGCAATAAACTGAAGGGGATATTTTAAAATAAGATATACCAATCACATAATATTCTATAATTATTGACTCTTTTGGGAGTGAATGAGTAAAAAGAATAACATAAAAATAGGATAGGAATAATATGTTGTTGTTATACTGTGTTATGCTGTGTATGTTGTAATTCTGGGTTACCCCTCAGATTTCAGTTATTATAAAATTTTAAATTATAAATTATAGGGATTCATTAAAGTTTGATTCTTAATAGTAAATTGAAAGATTTGAAAAGATTAAAAATATAACATTAAATAAAAACTATTTTCCTGGAAATAAAAGTTATGCTAAAGTGCATCTTCAATATGATGACAGGGAGTTGACAATAAAATATCATAGTTTGAGAAAGTCAAGGAAAAGAATCTTAGATTATTCTAAAAATATTATCGATCGTGCTCCTGAATAATTTTGAGAACTCTTCTCTAGCAGGTATGTGGAAATTACCTGCAAGATGACTGGCTACAGTTGATATTGTCAGTTTGTTCATGGCATGGCTTCCAAGGACTAGGCACCTGAAGCTTGCATTCAGTTGACAGAGAGGCATGCTTCACTGAAGTGGCATTGGAATACAAATAAATTGGATACCACTTAGAGATCTGAAATGCTACTGTGAGATGAAAGGCAAACCCCACTGAAAGTGACAGCAATATTTTCTTTTCTAGCTAGGGAAAATATATAGGAAAAAGATGAGAGACCTTTTTAATGGAATAAAGAAAAATGATACTGCTTCTATAACCCAAGCACCATGGTTCTTAATACAATTCAGTAAATGCCTCAAAATAGAAGTACATTAAACTTCAAGGCACTCAGAACAGAAGTACTGGATTGCACAAGGTGGTAAAAGAAGTGATATTGAAAGCTGGTGAAGACACCTATAAGAACTATGAAGCATCAACGATTTTGGAGTCATTTGACAGTCTCTCTGACGGTGTATAGTGAATTGAATGTGTTGTCATCCTCATTGAATTTTGTGTGTTTCAAAATATGCCAAATGATAGATTTCTTCTTTTCTTAATAAATTTGAAGTTAATTGATCTCAAGACACTGACTTCACATCAAACTTAAAATCCTGACATTTTACCCACATAAGCCATAGCCTGCTAAATAGTCTCATAGAAATGCACACTTCATTTTTAAACTAATCAAGCATGTCTTGCTCATTTCTCAAGACATGGTGGCATATTAAATGTCTAAAGGTTTAGCCATTAAGCTTTTGAGATATGAGTCTCAAGTAGTTGGCAAGAATGGCATATTAGCTACAGTAGAATAAAACTTGTTTGAGTTTTATTAAATGGAATGTGTGATTACAGTTTTAATCATCAGATTCTCATATAGCTACTTTTTACACATCCATTGTCTTGACATGAAATGCATATATATATATATACACATACTGATATACTTAAGGGCTCATATAATATATATTCCATATAAATACTCTACATGTGTGCATGAAAAATATACTATTCCTACAGCTCTCTTTATATATATCAAGATAATCTTAACAGTTTGTTTGACTAGCTTTCCCATATTGAAAAAAAATCTTCTGAAAAATTTTTGAGCATTTTTTGATTGCATTTAAACAACACAAGTATGTACTAACATACTATAGTATAGCGATAACTACTTGTTTTACAAATAGCCAAGATGCTATTTGTTTTTCTACTTCTGAGTTTTAAGTGCTTGAGTTTTATGTGTACACAAGAATGTGTTGACTAAGTCTTGCTCAGATTGTGAAATTTAATTTTCATGAATTTTAAGAACATCTAAAATTTACAAATATATCTCTACCTACTAATGGCCAGATGATTACAGGATATTTATTATAAACAAACAAATAGATTTGGTTATAGAAATATAAAGACATATAAATAATTGATTATAATTGAATAATTGCTTCTGCAGGATATGGATTTCTGGCAGTGTTTCAAGGCCTTGTCTGGTTGCAGGGGCTGAATGAAGGTGGGAATGGGGAGGTGACTCCTAGACTTTTCAGATCACAACACCTAGGTAAGCAGCATTTTACTCCATCTACATATGATATAAAATAACCATATTATATTTCGCAGATGTTTATCATGTCTCAGGACTGCTAAAATTAGGATTTCCTCATATAAATATTTCAATATAATTGCTTTTTTACTTCATTTCGTTCTTCATAATAGCATATTATGAAGAAAGAGATTTGTTATTCATCAAAATCTTTGCTATAGATCATAACTAAATAGTGATTTGACCTTGGAAACTGTGTTCCTGACTTTCATCATTTGTAAAATAAGTTCAGACTAGCCATCAATAAAATTTGCATATTGTAAACATTCTTTGATTATGTTAGGTTTTCCAGTAGAGAATAAAGCATTTAAGAATCTAATATAGGGACTTCCCTAGTGGTCCAGTGGTTAAGAATCTGCCTTCCAATGCAGGGGATGCAGGTTCCATCCCTGGTCTTGGAACTAAGATCCCACATGCCACAGGGCAACTAAGCCCGCGTGCCGCAACTACTGAGCCTGCGCATTCTAGAGCCCCTGTGCTACAACTAGAGAGAAGCCTGCGTGCCACAATGTAAAATCCCACATGCCACAACGAAGATCCTGCGTGCCACTACTAAGACCCAACACAGCCAAAGAAAAGAAAAATAATAATAATAATCTAATATAAAGTCTATGGGGCAGACATCAGTAATGTGGAACCCCTATCTATCTGTCTATCCATTGACTGATGGATAGATACATTAAAAAATGCATAGGGAGAAAAAGAGTGTTACCTTCATTCATATGTAACTCCCATTTCCTATACAGACACATATGTAGAGGGAAAAGTGCATAGGTGTTTGTGTAGGAAATAGGAGTTACATATGGATGAAGGCAACACTTTTTTAATGAGAAGCTAGATTTTTAACATAGCTCATCCTGACTACTCATTGTGATTTAGAGGAACAGATAAGAAATGATAAATCAGTTTTTGGTTTCCTGCAGTTCTGTGTTGTTTAACCCATCCTATCACATCTTATTCCTATTGGAGTAACACACATGGGGAAAGTAAATTACTTTTGACATTTTAACACACTTGAAGCACAGAGTAAACCTAGATTATAGTGTAGTGCCACCATTTTCTCCTTACTCTGTCCTATGTCTTTTCTCTCCACCACTTATTTACCTTTTTTCCATTATAGGTTTTTTCTTCTAGCTGCTTGCTCTCCTCACTTTACTCATTCAATTTCTTTTCGTTGAGATTTTGGAGCAAGGTGAAAAGAAAGACTCAGGAACAAGGAAATGGAAGTAAAGTCAATTTTGGAATAGGAACAGAGATAGCCATTGACTATCCTCTAAGCAAGGGTGATATGAAAGAGAAAGCAAAAGCAAATGCTCTTCCTAATTCAATGGGCTCTAACATAAGGACTTGAATCTTTAGGATTACTTACAATAATGCTATGCTAGGAAAACCACATATGTTGGAAACAGTGCTGCTGAGTTAGTTCCACCACCATGGAAGACTAATACTGCTTTGTGAGGATTTTCAAATATTACCGAAACTTATTAGTCAGGACACATCATATGATTTCCTTCCTCTCTGCTTTTGACATTAAGATACATCAGCTAGTTGGTTCATATGGTATCATATTGGGCCCATCTTAGAATCTCTTGGGAGTGCTTTAAAAAAATAATTAGATCAGATCCACAAAATCAGAATCTCCAGGTTGCATCACTCTTTTTTTTAAAGCTCCACAATCATTCTCTTTTGCAGCTAGATTCAAGAACTGCTGAACTATAAGAATAAGAAGAGAAAGGAATAGGTTCATCCTAGACCTCCCCCAAATCCCCAGGAGAAGTAATAAATTTTAATACTCCATAGTGTACTCTTAAAAATGAAGGAATGGCTATTTACTGAATGCACTGGACTCTGCTAGCCAGAACCCCGTTTCTTTTAGCAGTTAATCTGTCTAGACAGAGCCCTGGAATATCATGTTTTCCAACCACATAAGAAAATACATGACCAAGTGCGCTTACCACATGGCAGAAGGAGTCTCAGGAGAGCCAAAGAGAGACCAGATTATTTGACAAAATTTTTCTATAGAAGTTCTGCCTTTGGTTAGTGTGGTGTATTGGATGATGTTTTTTTCCCAACTGTCTAAGTCAGGTCAGTTACTTCTCCCAAGCAGTAAAGAAATGGGAGAGAGGGGACAGTTTTGTTACTTGAAAATTGTTTTATCCTGGAATTTAACATGAAAGTCCTTCATGGAAGCATGGTGACAAGGGAATAAAAAAATCCCTATTGCCTACATTGGGTCTCAACCAAAAACTGTGCTAAGTGTCAACGGGTAGAATTGGATCTTAGTGTCACATTTAAGACCTTACAGTTCAAAAACTAATTTTAATTAGTTTTTAATTAGATGACAAGATTTCTTCCATTTTTGTAGAGTAAGTCTAAAATAGTGATATTGTTAAATGTAAGGACATTTAAAATATAATAAAAGTAAAATAATTATATATATTATGTATATATAAAATATAATTAGATATATTATATAAAAATAATTTTTAAAAGTTTCAGTGTATCCTAAGAAAGCTATCAGATATTGATTCACATTATTTAGTGCAATGTCATTTATAATTATGGAAAAAAAATAATCTCAGTTACCAACACTAGGGAAGAGTGAAAAATAAGTCATATCAACACAGTGGAATAGTATGCTGCCATGATAACTGTGCTACAGAATATTTAATAATACAGAAATGCTCATGATAGTTTAAAAATAAAAAGCAAGTTAAAGAGCATATAGATGATGTTTCTACTTCAGCATATATTTGTATATATGCACATATATGTAGATAGATATAATTATATGTGCATATACACACACACACCTATACATATACATGCACACATATATATACACTATATTAGTTTTCTGTTTCTGCTATAACAAATTACCACAGTTTTGGTGGCTTGAAATAGCAAATTTATTATCTTATAGTTCTGTAGGTTAAAAGTCCAGCACCATCTTGATGAACTAAAATCAAAGTGTTAGTTGGCCTGTGTTTCTTTCTAGAAACCCTGGGGAAGAATCTGTTTCCTTGCATTTTCTAACTTTGAGAGGCCACCTGTGCTGGTTGGTTGGTGGCCCCCTTTCATCCATCTTCAAAGCTGAAAAATATGTTGAGTCCTTCTCATGTCACATCACTCTTTCCTCCTTTTCTGCCTCCATCTTCCACTTTTAAGGGCTCTTGCCCTTACATTGGGCCCATCTGAACAATCCAGGATCCTCTCCTATTTTAAGGGCAGTTGACTAGCAACCTTAATTCCATCTGCAACCTAATTCCCCTTTGCTATGTTACCTATCAGATTCACAAGTTCCGGGGATTAGGATGTGGAAATCTTTGGGGGGCCATTATTCTCCCTACCATACACACACACACACACACACACACACACACAGAGAGAGAGAGAGAAATTCTAAAGATATAATATCATAGCATTAACAGTAGGTGACTGAGTTGTGGTATTCTCTTCTTTATATTTCTGTTATTTAGATTTTCCATAGTAAGTACAATTGAAAAAAGTCTAATAAATCCTATTTTTTTTTTACTGCAAGCCTTTAAATTATATTTTGCTACTCATTTACTGGATATTTTCAAGACAAATATCATCCATCGAAGTTTATAACCGGAGCATTTAAAAAGTAATTTATTTTAAAAGTTGATGGTGCACTGAGTGAACGTCACATACTCAGAGGCTTAGAAAAGAGGCCAACCAGGAGAGAAGATCTGGCCTTCTCAGCCATTGATTTCTGCACAATCAATTGACTCGGATCATGCAGTTAACCCAATTCAGTAGTTAAGAAAATTGAAAAGACCAGCTGTGTGGTTTTTAGGTCCAGTTTTCTTTCTTTCTTTCTTTTTTTTTTTTATGAGACAGAGAAAGCAATGTCATTTTTTCCAGCCTGTCTGCAGAGTCACAAAAGTGAAAAAACAAATCAAAGGCATTTTTCCCCTTCTGCAGCAAAATAATATTTTCTAGAGACAATAATAAAATATATATCACTAATTCTCATGGGAACCCCATGTAAACAGAAAATAAAGCTATATTAATATTATAATCTGTGAGTCATACTAAAGTTCTATGAATACCTAGCTTAAGGAAAATAAATGTAAGTCAAAATACAGCAACCTCAGCTTGTTGAAGCCTTTACAGATACCTTTTCATATCTGAAATGGAATAATTTCGTTTGCTGTGAAATAAAAAATATAAACAAGTCAAATTAGAGTGCCAGTAAGTATGATGGTAATAAAGTAAGTGTGGTCTGTATGTCACTCCTCATTATAATTTGATGAATAATTACATTCAAATATCATGTAGAAGAGAAAATAAATATTTGTTCTTTTATTCTCTTAAAATACAGAAAATGACTTAATTAGGTACTGTGCTAAAGGATGCATGTTAACAACTATTGGAATTATAACTAGTTTGCTCTTTGTGAAATTAATCCTTTTTTTAAAATCATAAAATAAGACCTTTACTTCTCTCTACATCCTTATTAATTACACAGTACTTCACAGGCTCTTGTTGAATTGAAGAAGGAAAATTAGTCAAGAAAAGGTCACTTTCTTTCTTTACCGGTTGTATGCTAATTAGGAACAACTTGTGAGGTGATAGAATATTTGAACTGTGGTAGATAATAAATGATAAAATATATAGATGAAATGAGAAACATGGGAAGAACATGAGGTCCTATTATCACAGCTGGGAAAGTTTAGCTCCTACTTGAAGCCTTAATTCTTTCCTAGGATATGTGGCAATTTGTGGCTCCAAATCACCTCTCCTTCACTTTCAGATGTATCTTTTTTTATTGCTTTAATAAGATCGTTTGACATGAGCTTTCTAAACTATCCATTCATCCACCTGAAAAAGTTCCATATATGGTCACCCAATTCCTCCTGCTAGTGAAGAGGAAAGGTCACTTTACTTTTCTAGGACTAATCCTTCCACCTGGATTATTTCCCCTCTGATGACCTTAAGGACTTCAGTCTACCAAATACACGTTATCATTAAAATGACCATCTAATATATCACCCCAAATGCAACACTTTAAAGCTACACTATTCAATATAGTAGCCACTAGCCACATGAAATTTATGTTAAATGAAATTATTGAATTACACTAGTCACATTCAAGTGCTCAATAGCCACGTTGGCTGATAGCTACCATGTTGAATACTCTGGATATAGAAACATTTCCATCATCACCAGAATTTCAATTGGGCAGTGCCATGGTGGAGAGTGAAGCTGGGCACTATTTTTTTTTTTTTTTTTTTTAGTTTTTTTTTTTTTTTATGAGTGCACCATGAGGTTTTTCTTTTACTTTTTTTTTTTTTTTTAATAATTCTTTATTTTATTTATTTATTTTTGGCTGTGTTGGGTCTTCGTTTCTGTGCGAGGGCTTTCTCCAGTTGCGGCAAACGGGGGCCACTCTTCATCGTGGTGCGCGGGCCTCTCACTATCGCAGCCTCTCTTGTTGCGGAGCACAGGCTCCAGACGTGCAGGCTCAGTAGTTGTGGCTCACGGGCCTAGCTGCTCCGCGGCATGTGGGATCTTCCCAGACCAGGGCTCGAACCCGTGTGCCCTGCATTGGCAGGCAGATTCTCAACCACTGCGCCACCAGGGAAGCCCCTGGGCACTATTAATAATAATTTTAGGAGAGCAGATATAAACTGGCCGCTGTCACCAGCAAACCAGGACATATGGTCCACTTATCTTCAACTGTCTTTCTACTGGCTCCTTCTTTTCTGTGTGCAGATGCACAAGTTGTCCCTGTATCAAAACATAATGAACATTAACAACAACCAGCTGATGTACTCCTACATCGAGTTTATTTGTGTATTTAGCCATTAAATAGAAGTAAAGATTAGCTAAACTGTTTTTTAGCTATCAATAGGCAAAGCAATTACTTGATTCAGTTTGTTTCTATGCTACAGCTAGTTGTTGCAGAACACTGTAGTTAGTAATAGTTGCCATTAACTGAGCATTTGTGATATGCTTTAATATGGTGGTGAACGTTCCATATTTATTATTATTGTATTATTTAATCTTCATAATAAGCATTGGGTGAGTGATTTGAGGCCAGCAGTTGCAATGGAGTTCTGAGGAGCCAGTAAAGATGGGAGAATCCTATCTGAGATTACCTGAAGTGAGTGAGAAACTGGAAGACAAAAATTAAAAGCTGGAGGAACTCAATGCTGAGGTTAATTCCAAAAAGGAGGAGCTGAATTTTAAAATAAATAATAGAGATGCAATCAAGAGTCTAATAGAAGACAATCATGGACTAAAGCAGGGAAAGCAAGAGGAATCTTGGACAATTTATCTAAACAATTTCATACCTTTTGCTTGTTTTAATGGGTAAGTATATGGTCTGTGGATGTGTCAAACTGGCAGACTTATATAAAATCATAGCACAAGGGAGGGCTCGCCCTATGATGACAATACCTGACTGATTATAAGTGTCACTAGTACATTTCAACTTCTTGGATATTATTAAATCTGAACTCAACCTAAGATTTTTATGCATCCCTTGACATTGCCATTTGGACTTCTTAGTTCACTCTTTTTCAAGCTGGTCAAGTCCTTTTTCAAAACTAGAATTATGCATTTAAATATGATGCTGCAATTTCCTTCAATAGATCTAAGCAAGATTTTTGAAATTCATTCTTTTTTTTCTAAGTAATATCTGTCAAATATAGGAAGTAATAAGGCATTCAGAGTTTTCTTGGGAAGGGGGGTGTGATTTATAAGAAAATAAAGATTAAAATGTGAAAATATAAAGTCACAAAATTGCATTTTCAGAAGGGATCTTGCATGGAAAACTCAAAAAGCATATATAGGATACCTGGCAACAAAGAAGTATTTAAATGTTGAGTTCTGTATCAGGCTTAAAATACAGGATAAAGAAAACAACTCTAAATTATTTCCTTCCTTTGAAGAAAATAGAAATGTGATTTGGGAGTTTAAAAGAGTGGGCTAATTATGTACAGGTGCTTTATCACAAAACATTTGGTATTGTAAAATGTAAATGTTTATAATTAAAGAAACTGTTGCAGTATCATTTCTTTTACAAAACATATCAGATATCGGGAGCATTTTTTTTTTAAAGACAAGAAATTGAACTTACCATAAAGACATTGCCCAAGATAAAGGAGAAAACGATACTTTCTTTTCTTCATTATGCACCTATGCCACTTCGATTCAGTATGCTGTATTCCAAAAACTTACATTAACTCTAATCATGTATACAGCTAAAATCTTGGTAATTTATCGAGTATTAAACTTTTTTTTTCTTGAGTGACAACATGATTTTCAGTTCATCTGAAAGAAGGAATTGTGAGAGGATAACTTAGACCATTTCAAAAAATATGAGTTATGAGGATAGATTTTCCTTATTAGATATTAAAATATATAATAGAAGTCCAATAATTGAGAAAATAATTTGGTACTGGACCAAGTTCAGGCAAATAAAAGGATCAAAATGAAAATTCCAGAAATAAGCCCAAATTAAGTAAGACTAAGCATTTTATAAAAATGGCATCTCAATCAGTAGATAAAGGAAGGATTATCTAATAACTAGGCAGCCACTGGGCAAAAGGGAGGGAATATCCATTATTCACATCTTCTTCACAAATTTCAGACATGTTATAGACATGTAAAAATGGGACCTTAAATTCAGAAGAAAACAAGGTGGATATTTAGCTAAATTTGAAAGTAGAGAATTACTGTATAAGCCTATTAGCAAAACAAAAAAGATAATGGAAAAGACTGATTTATTAACACCCTAAAATTAAATAGCTCTGTTTCAAAAATGAAGAAAATTATAGGACAAACTAAAAGAGGGAAAAAAGTTTTCATTAAATATGACAAAAAACTATGGTTCCAAATTTATAAAAATATTTTTTCAAATGAGTGGTCAAGCTAAAAATTAGGGGTCCAACTTCATATCTCATCCTAACACTTCACACCCAATCCATCAATAAGAATATAACTATCTCCAAAGTATTTCCCTACTGTGACCAATTTGTTTCATCTCTGCTGTTGTAGCTCTGGTCAAGCCTCATCCCCTCCTCCTTGAATTCTGAAACAGCCTCCTGACCCCACTCTTTCCTTCTGAAAGTTTATGCCCCCTGGAACCCAGCATGACCTTTTAAAAGTTTAACTCATCATTCCCCAGTTTAGAAATCTTCAAAGGTTTTACCTTGAAGGTAGGAAAATAACTCCCTGCCCATGGCCACTATTATTCTTGGCTCAAGGCTTTTGCAATGACTGTTGCATCTGCTTAGAACACTGTTCCTCCAGATCTTCCCCTGATTAATTCTCATTATTCAGATCTCAAACTATGTTTCCTCCTCAAGAGATACTCAGTTGCCATCTGAGCTAAAGCAGTTTCTCTTTCCTCCTCTATCCATTGTGAACTTTTCATAGTACTTGCTACTTCATTTCTTTGTGATTTTTTGTGTTGTTTGTTTTTTTAATCCCACTTCCCCCTAGAATGCCAACTCCTTGAGAAGAGATTGCTCTCTGCCTATTTTACCTAGAACACTGGCTGGTAGAAACTGATGCTTGGCTAAATATACTGCAGTACATCTGTACAAAGGAATGTACAGTAATATAGAACCTATGCATACAAAAAACTGAAATATACACACAGAGGAGTTAAAATAAGATCTTAGCATGATAGAAATATGCTGGTGCTTCTTTTCCTTTTTTTTCAATTTAATTGACTTCTTCCCTTATGACTAGAAACTAAAGATCTTTGCTAAAGAAAAAGTAGTTTGATGTAAGAAGTGGAAGTGGCTTTTGATATCAATCCTGTTTTTGAGCACTAGCCAATTCATAGGTCAAGACAACTATTTTGAACTCCTAACAATATAAGAATTTTAAACTCCTTGATGACATATCTTACACTGTAAATAGAATCCAAAAGTAAGTGAAACTTTTAAATTTATTTTCTTTAAAATTTAAAAAGGCCCAATGGTATTCTATTTATTATTCCCTAATGAAGTACCGCTGAGCTCTAATTCTTATGTAGTTTTTTCATTGGAAGCTGTGCATAAAAGTGTTAACATAGCAGATCTGAGACGGCTTATCCTTACAAGGCCTGTTTACAAGGTTGGCCCTTTGCTGACATCTGGGAACTTTGATTTTCCACCATTAACTGGTAAGAGGGCTCACTCTGACCAAACTATTTGTCTAAACAATATAGTTTTTGCTGAACACCTACTTCCTTTCTGAGTGTCTGGAATTTTGGTATGTACCAGGCAGAGGCTGCCTACTTGACAACCCCCAGTAAAAGCTCTGGGCACTGAGTCTCTGAGCTTTCCTGGTTGGACAATTTCGTACACATTGTTACAACCCATTTCTGGGGAATGAAGGACTTGTGGTGTGACTCCACTGGGCCAAGACCCTTGGAAGCTTATGCCTGGTTTCCCTTGGACTTCACTACATGTGCCTTTTTCCTTTGCTGACTTTGTTTTATATATTTTTTTGCTGTAATAAATCATAATCCTGGGTACAATTACATGCCAAGTCCTGTGAGTCCTCCTAGCAAATTATTGAACCTGGCAGTGGTCTGTGGTCTTAGGAAGCCTCCGGCACAGAAGCTAACTTGCAGAGTAGGATCTCTAGCCCTTCTTTTATATGTTTGTGTTAGCTATACTATGATTAACATATAGGATTTCTCCTCCATAATATGATATAATGAATCCATAGCACACCTCCCTGCGTGGTGCTATTGCACTTAACTGATTCTCACAGGGAAAATCTCCAAGTATAATCAGACTCCAGGTAAAATACAGACTCCTGAGTCTGACTGGGCTGAGTCCTAAGTTGGGTTGAGAAACCAGGTTCTTCTTTTTTTTTTTTAAACCAGGTTTTTCTTGCTGGAGTGCAATTTAGGTCTTGGTGACACCCCATGGGAAACTACGTCCCTTTATTTCTCTAACTGAAATTTATATTTAGTGCCATCCAGTAGGAAGGGGAATAGTAGCTAAGAGTCATATTATGTAGAACAGAATTGGGTAAATTATGATATCTGATTCATAAGTAAGACCAGGTGATTTTTTTCCCCTTGTTTTTAAAATTTGCTTAGGTGGGTTATAATGAGTGCCATTGTTCTCAAAACGTGTTTTGCCCTTTGTGACTTTCCACTACTGGAAAACAAGCTATGCTCTTTGTTTATGGAATCAAACACATAGCAACATGATGTGTCTATCTTAAGGCATTTGTTACCTTGTATTATGGTCTGGAATGTGGTCAAGCACAGAGATTTAGCTCATGGTTCTCCTCTGTCACCAACCAGCTATGTTACCATGGGTACATTCCTTAATATTTTAAGCATCAATTTCCTCACTGGGAAGAATAATAACATTATTGTCTGTTCTCTATGGCTCTTAATAATGAGGTAATAAGAGACACAATGTTTACATGGTCATTAAATAATGGTTCTCTTCCCATACTGAGTATAGATCCAACTGAGATAGACATAATCAGACATAAGGAAATAAAGACGTCAACTGTATTACTAAGAAAGTTAGTTGGAGGACATGACTTTAGATCCACAGCCAGGTGTGTTTACCAGTATTTCACCCCTGAGTCAAACTCACTAATCCAATCACTGGCACAACTGAATAACTATAGGCTTCCCCTTCAGGGGACACTCCGCAGCAGAGAGAAGACCAAACTGCACCCATCTGCTTGGCAGACTAGCTTGTGACAAGGTCAGTTGGAATTCAGTCATGCTCCTTCAAAGCTCACTAATTGGAGAAGTCATTTTTTCTCTTTGGCATGAGTGAGGGATGCAAAGAGGAATCAGAAGTAATGCTCTACTCTGGTTGAAGTCTCTTCAGAAGAAAAATAATTTTTCATAAAACAAGGCTGAGTACTGTGTATAACAGAGAAGGTGTCCAATAATGTTTATTTACTATGAATGTTCCATGAAAGGCCAAGGACCTTGAGATCAAGGCCATGTCTCATTTACCTCTTATCTTCATGATGCCTTGGCACCTGGCACTAATAGATGCTCTGGATGGGTTTTGTGAATATGTGGAGGAATATGCAGAACACTGCTATTCCATGCCTTTATTCTGGTGGTTTGAACAAATACAGTGGTAAGGACATTGAAACATGTGCTGGGAAATGTTAATTCTAAGCTGACTCAGTCTTAGTTGTTTGTTTGAATTTAGCAAAGTCACTTAATTGTTCACTAAGATATAATGTTAATAATAGCCCTGCTCCATATTTCATGGCAATACGATAAAACAGTGAATGTGTCTTGGAAAATATGTAAAATGTATGATGCGAATGCTAGAAAATTCATAGGCCTGCTTTTTACATTCAGTGAAAAAGAAAGGAAGCTGTAGCATACTTATGTTCTTCACACTGGCTTGCTCATATCTTATTCTTAAAATGCTAGTGTCATTCATTTATGTCTCTGCTCATCCATCATTTCTTTGGGCAAAAAACCTTAAATGACTCAAGGTGGTACAAAGATGGGTTATATTTCTTTCTATTTTCCAAATTTTTGAAAATGAGCATATGCTTCTTTTTAAAAAACTGATGTACTATAAAACCTGTTTATTTAAAAACAAACACCCTCCAGTGGATCCTTGCTACCTATAGATAAAAGTTCAAACCCCTCAACATTGTATTCAGTTGGGTCTTCTACAATCTGGGCCCAATTTTTCTTTATCAATTATCTCCTCTCATTCTTCTCTATGTACCTTGCTCTCTGAAAAATTTAGTGCTACTCTGTGTTTTTTTAAATGCTGTCAAGCAATTTTTACCTCTCCGTAGTATTTCTTCTTCCTTGAATGCCATTTTACTGTCTTCCTTTTAGCACTCTGTTCTTCAGGATTTAGATTGAATCCTAGTATTTTCACATCTTTCTCTAATCTCCTCCTCCAAATCTTCTCTCCCTCTCCATATGGAACTTCTACTTTGTTTGGTTTCATGTATTTTCTTATATGTAAGCTTCATTCTTGCTTGCATTTGTATTCATCATAGTGCCTAGCAGTGTGCCTTGCTCCTAGTAGTCATTTTCTAAATGTTTATTGAGTTGAAAAAAACCTCAGTAAAATAAATGACCCAATGACGACTGTCCCTCAGTGGTTTTACCTGAAAGCACAAAACTATTCCCTCAGGGTAGCATAATTTAGAAGAATGAAAGCACCGAACATTAGCCATTTTTAAACGTTTAAACGTCAAAAAATCTAATAATGAGCACATTAAAATTTGTGTTTTTTTTGTTTCATTATTTCCCTGTTTTAGGTATTACTGATTAACTTGTAATCACCATGCTAATGAGGTCCCTTGTGGGCTACTTTACATCTTTAAACTATACCCATAAGGTGAGCTGCAAATATACCCCTTAATCACAATTAGAATCTAATGAAATACAGCAACCTGTTATTGGCCCCATTTCTGGGAAATAGTTTAAAACACATCAGAATGGGTAAACAGTATTATATTTGCAAGAGAAAGACACTGCTTCACTTAGAATATGTCTGTGTGTGACATATATGAGGAAATCCAACTGAATAATACTATTGTCTCATCTTACAAATATCATGTGAGATATAGCTAACATTAAAAGGTATTATGTGCCTCAATATTGTAACATAATTAGAAAAATAAAATTAGAAATATCCCAATAGCCATTAGCTACATATTATACAAAATGAAAGAGAAGAAAATATGATGCTATGTTACATACATAGCATATATTTTACATAAATATAATGGCAGAGCAGATTATCATCTTAGCACAAAGAATAGTCAATAAATATTTTGCAGGTAGATAAGCTGTCATGATAACATTTCTATCTGTGTTTTCCACAGGATATGCCAAATATAAGCACCATATTCATCATTTGTGGCTTAAAAAAGTTAGCCTTTGTCACCTGACTTAAATGACATTGTCCTTAGTACCTTTTACAAATAAAATATAAAAGAATAAGATAATTAAAATCCATTTAGGATAGTTGAAAATGAAGGTATTTTCTTATTAAAATTTACATTGCACATGTAAATGAATTTCACCAAAATCATCTCAAGTGCCAAATGTGAAATCTCTGTTAGTTATTCCAAACTGTCTAGTTTAAAAATCTTTGCCTTTCAGAAAATATATTCCCTGCTCTCTTATCCTGATAATAGGAATATTTAAGCAGTAAAACAGTTCTCAACATAATAAAACAATTATGCAGAATTCCTCAAAAATATCATGCAGCTCCTTTCCTGCGACATACCTTTATAAATATTCAGTGTGCATCAACTGTTTACTTATTACTTTCATATAATTTGTAAAATAAAAATTCTTCCCCAGTCGAAATTGTTCTTTAAATTTTTTTCTTAGTATCGAATTGGATGGCATAGAAAAGCATTCTCACAGACAGCCTCATTCAAGTTGACTTAATTATTTTTTTCATCCACTTTTATTTGTTGCAGCACAGTGTAAGTTAAAGAGTAAGTATGACATTTCATCACTAGAAAAAAATTGTAACTATGTATGATGATGGATATTAACTAGACTTATTGTGGTAATCACTTTGAAATACATACAAATATTAAATTACACTGTTGTACACTTGAAACTAATATGTTATTTGACAATTATACTAAATTTAACAAAGTTTAAAAGTAAATATGACAGTGCATACTGAACAGAAAAAAATTTTCAAGTCACACACATTTGACTCCTACTGAAAGTCAAATTCAAACATTCTTATGGGAGCTTTTATAGAAGGTTAATGGGATAAATAACAATTGGTGGATCTGGACATCCTAAAGGTGTGTAAGTATTTTCTTTTATCAAGGAGCAACATTGTTCTGAAAGTAGAAGGTTGAGGGGGAGGCTTACATTCCACATAGTCCTAAAATTTGTATATTTTAGAATTTTGAGATTTCGTTTCATAGGAGAAATACAAGCACTTTCGTTATAAAATCTTAAGTCCATGATGACAAAGGCCTTTGCCCTATGTCATTTGGAAATTTGGAAAGCTAAGATTTCAATTAATATGACTTTTTATCTGGCTAATGGTAACATAAAAATATCTGCTGCAAGTATTAGATCAGTTTATAAAACTTTAAAAATTTGTCCTTATTAAAAAATTTTATTATTAATGTAATTTGGTATTTATAGCCTTCTCCAAGGCTCTCAGGAGTATTTTTAGGGAATAGAATTTCTTGAAAAACAGTGTGAGAGACAAAACTACACAACTCAAACAGGATTAAATGACATACACTTCAAATATTGGATGAAAGAGTATCAATATCCATCTCTATAAAATTTCTATTTTTTGAAACAATTTGGAATTTAACAAAAAATAATGTATAGCTTTCAAGGCTTAGGAAGGAGTGAAAGATGTGTGTTAATGGTCATGATATGAATTTTAGGATGTTAGGGCTTATAAAATGAAGTAGATGTAGAAGTTGAAGGGAGGAAAAAAAACACAGGAAGCACTCATTTTATCGATACTTCGGAAATCCAACAGGCAAGGCATTTTCACATATATTGTGTCCTCAGCCTGCATTAATAACTCTTGGCCCTGTCCATTCCCCTGTTGATGCCAAAGAATCACAGTCATCATTAGCAGTCTCAGAGTCCATGTCCACTTTCTTCTAGTGACACTTCCTTGTCTTCTGGCTGTTGCATTTTAAACTCATCCTTGTGTCTCCATCTTAGGGTGCTTGATGTTGTTGGAAGTTCCTACTCATAACAACCCATAGTTCAAAATTGTTAGTAATTTTGCCCAACCTTCTTCTCTTCTTGATGAGTAAGTTATTCTTATTATAATGTTAACTTAAATATATACATGTGAAATTAATATCAATTTTATGCTTATTATCCTTACAAATTCCAAAATTAATTTTTGCTAATTAAATATGAACAGAACTTCAAAACCAATGAAATCCAAATAATCTGCCTTAACTTGATAGACTGATGATATTATTTTGAACGTTATTATTATTTTTAAAATTAAATTAATTAATTAATTTATTTTTGGCTGCATTGGGTCTTTGTTGCTGCAGGCGGGCTTTCTCTAGTTGCGGCGAATGGGGGCTGCTCTTCATTGTGGTGTGTGGGCTTCTCATTGTGGTGGCTTATCTTGTTGCAGAGCACAGGCCCTAGGCACATGGGCTCAGTAGTTGTGGCTCATGGGCTCTAGAGCACAGGCTCAGTAGTTGTGGCGCACAGGCTTAGTTGCTCCATGGCATGTGGGATCTTCCCGGACCAGAGCTTGAACCTGTGTCTCCTGCATTGGCAGGTGGATTCTTAACCACTGAACCACCAGGGAAGTCCCTGATGATATTATTTTGGAGGAACTAAATGAAGTAGCAATGTGAATAAGGTGCTGAGTTTTCACATCCACATTTTACCCCTGAGGTTTTAGTGATGGCTGAATTTGGTCTCTCCTCTTCTCTCTTGCCATTACTGTTAAAACTTTTCTCTCAGGAGTGTGTCTTGACATCACCCGGCTTCAAGCTGATATAGAATGCGTTTTCCACATAATAAATCTGCTCTGTTTTATCATTCATAATTCTTTTTTTTTAAAGGGTTAACTGTTATTTTATTATTATTATTTTTTAAATTTATTAATTTATTTTTATTTTTGGCTGCCTTGGGTCTTTGTTGCTGTGTGCAGGCTTTTCTCTAGTTGCAGCGAGCAGGGGCTACTCTTTCTTGCGGTGTGCGGGCTTCTCATTGGGTGGCCTCTCCTGTTGCGGAGCACGGGCTCCAGGCGTGCGGGCTTCAGTAGTTGTGGCGCATGGGCTCAGTAGCTGTGGCTCACGGACTCTAGAGTGCAGGCTCAGTAGTTGTGGCGCATGGGCTTAGTTGCTCCGCGGCATGTGGGATCTCCCCGGACCACAGCTCGAACCCGTGTCCCCTGCATTGGCAAACGGATTCTTAACCACTGCGCCACCAGGGAAGCCCTATCATTCATAATTCTTGACAGTAATATTTTTGTTACCTGATACCAAAGAAATCTTAGGCAAAAAATGCAAACTCAGGCACCAAATTCCCATACTTTTAAGATGGTGCTTGAGATAGTCCAAAACATACTTATATTTTTATTACTTTCTAAGATTAACACAAAATGACAGTACAAAATGTGAAAGTTTTCATATGAAAAGCTTAGATCTAAGAAAACATTGATTTCAAGCACAGAACGTAGGCTTTCTCTGGTTTGACTAGGAAGGTTCTGTATTTCCTAACTTTTTATCATTAGTCATGTAGCTCTCAGGATATTATTAGAAATGGAGATGACAGAACATGAGTTACTATGTCATTAAAAGATCAAAGTTGCTTAGCATAAAGGAAATACTTAAAATATGTTACTTATATACATGTATATATGATGTCTCTTAGTAATATTCAGTAAGCTTTTTCTAGGCATTGTACTATGTTCTTCAGATGTATTTTCTTATGGAATCCTTACAACGAATCTTGAAATTCTTAGATATAAAACTAGGTCCAGAGAAATTGGTAAATAGTGCTATCAGTAAGTAAGCTAGTAAATTGTAGAGCTTTGATTCACACAGAAGTGTCTTACTCCAGAGGGCATGTTTGTAATTGCCACACTACACTGATGAGAATTTTTAGTATTAAAAGTAGCTTTCAAGGTTTCAGATTAAACATAGCAGATTGAACAAATATGTTTATTTTTGCTTCCTTTCCAAACCACATTAATATGACAGTAAAATAATTTTAAAAAGAGATAAATCCATTAAGACCCAGTTAAGGGGAGAGTTGAAGGCAGTGATACAGAGATGTCAACAACATTTTGGAAGACTGAAAGCAGATGGACCAGTTGCTAGTGACATGGCAGGTGGACAGAGCTGAAACCTAACTTCATACAGAGGAAACAATGAGAAACAAAAAGATTTGTGTTTCTGAAGCACTAGAAAGGTTCAGGAAGTCTTTATACTGCAGTGCAAGGATAAGTTGAAAGTTTGTATAAGAAGTAGTTAGGCCCTTAGGGTTCCTCCCTGGTCCAAGTATTCTAGGGATTTTATCTTCTTGACTCTGCCAGGAGGCTGATATTTTGGGGATACTGAACCAGAAGTGTTCCATATAGGGACATGAGGAATCCCTGAAAGTGGAGGGGAGGCACTATATAGAGAGTAATGGTGATAAGTGGTGAAACCATAGTTCTTGCACTTGCTTGGCTCTCAGAATGCCATCAGCCACCCTTACAAGTATGAAAAGTCAAATTTGGTTTTCAGGGTCATAAATATCTTTACAGAGGAGGTGTTATTTGAGAAGGGACCAATATGATTTAATGATCAAGAATTCCTTGACTTTAAGCTAGACATCATGATTATGTTACTTTTATAAAAAACATTTATTATAAAAATAGGATGATTTACAGAAATGAAGGAAATGTTGAAAAGCCGATCTTCAAAAGACAGAAGGAAGCTTCACATATCTGAAAGTCAGGAATCAGTGAGCCGTGATTATATGAAGTTATCTTAGTGTGTCTGATATCCAACAGATTTCAGTCCTGGTGTAATTCCAGGAGTAGAGCATCTTCCCAGCCTAGTTTGGAACACATATGGTCCCCCCTAGCAAGAGGAAGGCAAGGCAGAGATCAACAGCCTAACAAGATTCTGTCCTGGGGGCTTGAAGTAGTTCTCAAAGTGCAACTGGGATACCATGACTAGAAGAAGAAGGAATGTATGCCAGAGGAGCAAAGATAGTGGGTACCGTTAAAAATGCCAGATTTATCCACTCCTCTGTTGGTGGACATTTGGGTTACTTCCATGTCTTGGCTATTATAAATTGTACTGCAATGAACATTGGGTGCTAGAGATTGTCATACTGAGTGAAGTCAGACAAAGATAAATACATGATTTTGCTTATATGTGGAATCTAGAAAAATGGTACAAATGAACTTATTTACAAAACAGAAATAGAGTCATAGATGTAGAAAACAAACTTATGCTTACCGGGGGTGGGGGGGAAGGGGGGGAGGGATAAACTGGAAGATTGGGATTGACATATACACACTACTATATATAAAATAGATAACTAATGAGGACCTACTGTATAGCACAGGGAACTCTACTCAATACTCTGCAATGACCTGTAATGGGAAAAGAGTCTAAAAAAGAGTGGATATATGTATATTTATAATTGATTTACTTTGCAGCTGAAACTAACACAACACTGTAAATCAACTATACTCCAATAAAATTTTTTTTTAAAAGGCAGATTTTAATAGGCAAGCCAGTGGAGGGTATATTACTTCCAAACATGGGGTTATTTGTATGAAGGAGAATGAGAATAGAATATTTGGGAAATATGGAGTAGTCCATTAATTTGAAGTATAAAGTACAAGCATATAAGTAGTGGAAGATAAAGCGTAGGTTGGAGATACTTGTGAAGGATGTTGAATTCAGGGAAGAAAACACTGTCTTGATTAGGATTGGAGGAGGTCATCCAGAGGATGTGACTGCCGGTTGACCCAGAACTGGTTGCGGGAAATTGGCAGCTTCCCATAGGTTCCTCTGTCCTTGGAATGAACGTTTCTACCGCTCTCCCCATACTAGGAGCTGTTTCAAGCACACAGCCTTGAGAGAGTAAGGGGTTCTTGAGACATCTGTACCGAATCCGTGACTGAACCCAGTGAAGACCTCTATGTCAACGTTTAAGATTGTGGCAGCACATGCAGAGACCTACTCTTTTAGCCACCGGCTGCTGGAGACAGCCACGTAGGTAAGTCTCCTTTCTTATGAAACCCGCCACCTACCAGTCTGGAGTGGCCTGCCTCTTTCTTTGAGCTCTCCTTGCCTTCCGTGTTGCGGGACCAATTTTGAATTCCACCCACGGGTACTCCCGAGGTTGCGAACTAAAAATGAGTGAGGCATTTTTGAGCAAGTCAGTGATATGTTCAGAAAGCAACAGTGTGATTTTTGCAGGGAGGAAATGGAAACGGGAACCAGCTGGTAGAGTATTCCAGGATTCAGGAATCAGGTGAAAGATCTTAATTTAGGATGTTAACAACTGAAAGAAAGAAAAAAAAAAGGAATATACACACTTCTAAGAGAGAATCTATAGGATGGATTGATTGTGGGGTTGAAAGAAGAGGAAAAATTAAACCTGAAGCTTATTTTAGAGATCAGCATGTAAATCTGAGCAGTGAAAGATTGGTTTAATGGCTTCTGAAGTACCTTATATCCCTGTCATTTTCCAGGCTTATGTTTGCCATATCTATCAGTGGACATCTTAGGTTAGCTTTGGAGTTCTTACTGGGAAATAGTCCATTCTCAGTTTTCTATCGCGTTCATGGCTACTGAAATATTTATCATCCCAGCATTTAAGTATGGTTTTAAATGTGCTAGTGTTATATGAATGATTTTTCTTGTTTATTTGTTTGGTTAAGCTATTCTGGTCAGTTAATAAAAAAAAAAATCTATGTTTTATTGTTGGCTAAAATATCATAAGCAAAGACAATGCTTAACATATAATTATACATATAATTATATACATTGTGTACCAATTCTAAATGCATGTAATAGTATTTTGTTAAAGTCACATTATTAAAACTCAAGGTTGATTGATTCATTTTGTGTGATTATGGAGCAAAATTTGTCTTGAGCGAACATTTTTTGACATGCTTTTGAAGTTTTGAAATGTATTTTCTAATATATATAAATGTGATATACACCTTTTGGTTGCAGAAGTGTATGACTGAGAACACTAAATATATTTTGTTTAATCTAATAAAAAGGGCATTTGCTCTTGAGGATATATTTGGACTCAGACTATCTATAACATTGTTACTAATTATTAATTCCAGAGGACAGATTTTAATGTCAGAATGAAGGTAGATTAAGCAGATATTCCCAAATGTCTCTTTGAGATTTCTGAGGGTCTAAAACCAAGGCACAGGGACTAATGTTTGTCATCTCTTTTTCGGGTACAGAAATGTCAGGGTAATATTAACTGTTTCATCAATTCACGTAACCTTGCTGGACTGCTTTTGTTATCTGTGAAACAGTAATAAAAGTGCCTATAATTCATGAAGAAGTCAAAACAAAAACACAAGAAATTTCTGAGTCATGAGATAGCATTCACTTATGGTCATAATTAGACTTACAATTTTTGAGGCAAAATCTTCAGTCATAACAGCATTCTGCTTTGAAACTAAAAGTCTGTGTTTAAAAAATATTTAGCAAATTATTGCTATTGGCATTTGTTTTCAGGCAAAGCAAAAACAAAAGAAGGAGAAGTCTCTTCATATTCAGCCAGCTGCTCAAGATTTGGGTTTTCAGAGTAGTCAGTTCATATTTCTTAGTTACAAATCAAGGGCAAGCTTTCCAAGAAAGTGCAAAACACTCAAGGAGCTGATACATCAGAGTTTAACCAAGTCTTTGATGCAGCATTTCTTAGAAGCTTTTTGGAAGTTATTTCATCTCAGTATGATTTTTTTCCCTCTGATTCTAAACTGGGATAAATTTAGTTTATGTTGGTGCTCTACCTGCTCTTGGTCAGGTTGTACTAAGCAGGGTGCAGTGAAAGTTATAGTTTAGGGAAAACCCTCCAGAACAGACTATCTGGGTTCAAATCACAGCTTGACACCCGCTAGCTGCTGCCTCTGGACAAGATACTTCACTTCTCTGTGCTTCAGTTTTCTCACTTACATGATGGTGATTATTTACCTCATGGTTTGTTGTGAAAAGTAAATACAGAGATTTAGTACAGTGCTTAGAAAGTAGTAAGTAGTACATAAGAGTTTGCACATGGAAATTTAGACAACTGGAAATGCATATCAAAAAACGAAGTTTGGGGCTTCCCTGGTGGCGCAGTGGTTGAGAATCTGCCTGCCAATGCAGGAGACACAGGTTCGAGCCCTGGTCTGGGAAGATCCCACATGCCGCGGAGCAACTAGGCCCATCAGCCACAATTACTGAGCCTGCGCGTCTGGAACCTGTGCTCCGCGACAAGAGAGGCCGCGATAGTGAGAGGCCCGCGCACCGCGATGAATAGGGGCCCCCGCTTGCCGCAACAAGAGAAAGCCCTCGCACAGAAACGAAGACCCAACACAGCCATAAATAAATAAATAAATAAATTAAATAAAATTAAAAAAAAAAAAATACAAGGTGCTATAGAAACACTTTAAAAAAAAAAACCAAAAAAAAAAAACGAAGTCTGATCTGCTAATTTCCTGGAAGTTTTAACTGAACATAATAAATAATAATAACCAGGGAAATGGAAGGGCTCTAAATTCATTATCTAATTTAATTCTCATATCAGTCCTATGACATTAATATTGTATCTTTATTCCACAAATAAATAACTGAAAATTGGAGAGACACTAAATACTTGTCCAAATTCATAAGTTAAATGGTCAGATTGGGCGTCAAATTCATGTATTCTTGGAGACCTAGAACTTAAGTATTTTGCTATGCAACTTCCAAATCTAAGAAAAGTACCAGGAAAGGTGAGTCATCAGTAAGGTTGGGCAGTAAGGTGATAGGTAAAATGAGTTAGCAAATGACAGGAACAACATTTGCTTGCTGTTTCTTTGAGTGTGAGGCCACAGTCTTGGCCCTTCTGATTTTTCTTTAAGAGCTTCCAGAGTTAACAATACCTCGAATAGGAAGAAATGAAATACATTTGTGAGCACAACATTATTAGCACCACACTTAATTTTCTTCTTCAGATATGAAAAATCGAACTGTCAAGTAATCCTCCTACATCTGTTGCCTGCTAATAAGTAATGAACCAGTTCATTTTTACTTCACTAAAACAAATTTTTTTCCAAAGAATGAATTACATGTTATTTGAGAAGTAGTTTTTATTATATTTTACCTGTCTTGATGTTATCATTTGAATCCCATCATTTGGCTGTACCTTCCAGATCATGAGAAGACTTTGAAACAGTGAAAGGGACTTCTATACTAGAAAGAATTAATGAGCTGTCTTTATCACCTTCAGCAGGGAACTAAATTAGACTCACACTAATGATCATTTCTATTCTAGGAAAAGTCGAAATGCCTACCTAAGTATACTTGTTACTCAGAAATATGGCAGATTAAAACAATGAAATCCACACATTTGCGTGGCACAAAGAAGCAATTATGGAGAACCATTTCTTTTTTTTTTTTTTTTGAAATAGATTGAGAAACTGATTGGAAATTGAATGCAAACTAAGACCACTTGACTGTTACTGAAATGAATAGCCCAGTTTTGCTTTTTTTTTTTTTTTTAAAGAAATTCACGTTCTTTTATTTATTTATTTATGACTGTGTTGAGTCTTCGTTTCTGTGCGAGGGTTTTCTCTAGTTGCGGCAAGTGGGGATCACTCTTCATCGCGGTGCGCGGGCCTCTCACCATCGCGGCCTCTCTTGTTGCGGAGCACAGGCTCCAGACGCGCAGGCTCAGTAATTGTGGCTCACGGGCCCAGTTGCCCCGTGGCATGTGGGATCTTCCCAGACCAGGGCTCGAACCCGTGTCCCCTGCATTGGCAGGCAGATTCTCAACCGCTGCGCCACCAGGGAAGCCCGGAGAACCATTTCAAACTCCTTTCATCTCTTTAAATTTTATTCCAATTTTCCTATATAATTTAATTTTTATTTAGGTATCAAGAGTATTGGTTTCTTTCCTTTTTTTCTTTTCACCGTAGGGAATACACCATTACATGCAATCTTTTGGGAGTGGGAGGAAGTGAAAAAGGTTGGTCAAGGCAGTAAATCTGGGCAAAGAACTGGAACTGGTGATTAGGATGTTCTCCTGGTCATTTCATTCCATAAATAGTTTTTGGGCACCAATCATATGCCAGGTACAATTATAGATACTAAGGACCCAAGAATAAAAATGTGGTGCTGACCTTGTGGGTTTCATAATCTAGCAATGAAAACAGTTATAAATAATTGAGTATAAAGTAAGGTGGTAAGTGCTTTAATGGAGGGGCGTGTAGAGGAGGGGGTTAAAAAGAAGACCAGGAATATTTGCCATATGCTATATAGTCACAATATTTGGTCACTGTGCTATGTCCTGATATATGTTATTTAATTAATGAAGTTAAGCTTATCTTCATTGTACAGATGAGAAAACCGAGAAGTTGAGTAAGTTAGTTGGGTGTCACACAGCTAGTGATTCTAGCTCTGATTAGAATGCAAATCTCTCATCTTCCAAAGCATTTGCTTTTTATACTGTTAGCAGTGTTTACAAAACTTGCCTGATCATAATAAATCAGCTGGGGAATTTCTTAAAGTACAGATTCATAGCCCCAGTACCACGGGTACTAAGTCAGACACTCTAGGGCGGGGGCTGGAGAATCTGTATTTTTAATGAGCACCTCTGAAGGTTTTGTTTGTTTGTTTGTTCCAAATCAAGTTTTAAAAGCTTGGATTATTAGCCAGCTACATTTGCTATGTTCTATGCTTGTTATGAAGGACAAAGAGATTACACCTGGGTGGAGGAGGGAGGAACATATATGAATGCTTTGGAAGGGAAATGTTTTTTTGTTTGACCTTGATAGCTGAATAGGAATTTGCTAAGCGGTGAAGGGAGAACTTTTGATAATGACTTTATTTTTTTTTAATTTTTATTTTTTTAAAATTAATTAATTAATTAATTAATTTTTTTTGGCTGTGTTGGGTCTTCGTTTCTGTGTGAGGGCTTTCCCTAGTTGCGGCAAGCGGGGGCCACTATTCATTGCGGTGCGCGGGCCTCTCACTATCGCGGCCTCTCTTGTTGCAGGGTACAGGCTCCAGACACGCAGGCTCAGTAGTTGTGGCTCACGGGCCCAGTTGCTCTGCGGCATGTGGGATCTTCCCAGACCAGGGCTCGAACCTGTGTCCCCTGCATTGGCAGGCAGATTCTCAACCACTGTGCCACCAGGGAAGCCCCGATAATGACTTTATTCAGAGAGTTATTTTATAGCTTGATGTTGGTAAAGGTAAAATAGATTTCCTGTCTTCTTGGGTTATCTGATCTCTAATTCACCATGATAAACCTTAGAGAGAGAGATAAATAGATAGACAGACATATACATACATACACACATATATATCCAACTTAATCTCTCATACTTAGGAGTGTGTATATAGATAGATAGACATTGTTGTATATTTTTCAGAGCCACATCTGAAACTCCAACATGATACAACCGATGTAGATGAATCTCCGTTAATAAAGAACTAAATAATTAAATATTTCCCTTAAATGCCAAATTTCACAAATGCATTGATTTATTTACATAAGCGTATTCATTATCTTTTTAAATTAAAAATATAATAAATGACTTTATAGAAAGCTTGAACATTGGGTATCTTTCTGTATTCTACCTATGTTCCTATGTATAAATATATATATATCTAACTATATTCCCACCACCTTAACATAACAATGAAGTTTAAAGTATTTCCTCTTATCTATCCTTAAAAGTATACGTTTACATTTACATGTTTTTTTGTGTGTCCTGCTGTTAAAAATTATCATTTTTATCTTTGTCAACTAATAAACAAAGTAAAAGCAATCAAATAATACCAGTGGGCTTAAAATGGGACATGGCATTCCTCTTTAACCCATTTCCTGTGTCATAAGACTAGCTTCTCAGAGGCAACAACTTTCAGCTCTTTTAACTGTTTCTTCAGATACTTACCTTAACATTTTCAAATAATACACTTATACTGCTGTGGTGGAGGCTATGATGTACTGTGCAGACTCCCCTTCATAAATAAAGGAATTGTTACTCAGATGCTGGACATACCACTGGCAGATAGCCTCCAGTCACCAGCCTCTTCCAGGAATTGCCTCAGTTAAGACAGCTACCTCCCTTAAGATCATGCCCCTTCCTTGGTTAATCTGCGTCCACTGATAAATTTACAGGGCAGAACAGGGAGGATGGATGGATGGATATAAATTCCTCATTTGCCAACCCCCATCCCCCCTCCACACACACATACTTCAAGACTCTTCCAAAGAGTCTCTCTAGCTCCAGACTGCTCTAAATGGTCATCCCATCTTCAGAGCAGGGTTAGCTGAGATGATTGATTGAAAGTGCATTGCTGCTTAGTTTTTCCCTTTGTCCAATCCTATTCTCTTTCCTCCTCTTCCATAGATATTGAGCCCAAGAGCACTTCTTAAAAAGTTACAAGCTAATTTTCATCTAAAGTCAGCTTCCCAGGGAACTCAACTTACATTATTGGTATTTATTTATTTCTGTATTCTAGATATTATGTATTGACTTGCAACTATAATTCAGAAACATTTAACTGTTACACCATAGAACCTGCTTACCCCATGTTTCTAATTTCTTTTCTTTAATTTATTTATTTTTTAATTTATTTTATTTTTGGCTGCGTTGGGTCTTTGTTGCTGCCCGCGGGCTTTCTCTAGTTGTGGCGAGTTGGGGCTACTCTTCGTTGCTGTGCGTGGGCTTCTCATTGCGGTGGCTTCTCTTGTTGCAGAGCATGGGCTGTAGGTGCGTGGGCTCAGTAGTTGTGGTGCATGGGCTTAGTTGCTGCGCAGCATGTGGGATCTTCCTGGACCAGGGCTCGAACCCTTGTCCCCTGCATTGGCAGGTGGATTCTTAACCACTGTGCTACAAGGGAAGCCCTCTAATTTCTTTTCCTCTCCCCAAATTGCTGTATCAGAACAATGAATTAAATCAAGGTTAGAGTACATATTATTTTAACTAGGAAAATAGTGCTCACAGTTTAGTGAAGTGATATATTCTAATTAAATTTTTTCTTATACAACTTTGTGTAAGAGTTAATAATTGCCTAATCTTTTAATTTATTTTTCTAATTCTTCTGAAGTAAACCGAGAGATTTGTAATCACTCAGTCCTGATTTTTACAAGGCCAACTGCATCACATGATTTGTCTTTTGCTGCCCAGAATACCCTACTGCTGGGACCAACTCTATGCTGTCTAGGTCTGTTGCATGTTTATCATTCTGAGGCGTCTCTTCATCATCATCTACACTTACAGGATCCCATGTCTTCTCTTTTAATTGTTTACATATTCATTTTGTTGGAGCATATCTTTCAGTAGATTTCTGAAGAATGAGCAAAGGGAACTAATTTTTTGTCTAACCCTTTAGTATCTTCTCCTTATCCTTTTGTTCTACATCTCACGATTATAAGTGTTGCTCTAGGTTAAAAAATATTTATTATGCTAAACAATCGATCTAGGAGATATTTTTCTTTTTTCTATTGTTTTCTTACATAATTTCCTGCTTTCTTATTAATGACAACTAAATTATTGGTAACTTGACTTAAAAGTCTTCTTAATTACATATGGGATTTTTGTATGGATCCTTTAACTTTCTAATTTTTTTCCCAATATTTTTATCATTTTGTTTTATTTTTTGGAGACTTTCCTGGCTCTTCCAAAATTGCCATTAATTTTAAACTTAAAAAAAAAATTATTTATTTATTTGGTTGCACCAGGTCTTAGTTGCGGCAGGCGGGCTCCTTAGTTGTGGCTCGAGGGCTCCTTAGTTGGGACATGAGAACTGTTAGTTGCAGCGTGCATGTGAGATCTAGTTCCCTTACCAGGGATCGAACCCTGGCCCCCTGCATTGGGAGTATGGAATCTTAACCACTTCACCACCAGGGAAGTCCCTGCTATTAATTTTAAAATTTCAATTGCCATATTTTTATTTTCCAAATTCTTTATTGTTCCTGGTTTTTCCTTTTGTATAGCAAAGTGTTCTTATTTTATAAACACAATTCTCTTATTTCCTCAAGAATATTAGGTGTATTTCCTCATTTAATTTTATTCTGCTCCCTGTATTTTCTCTATTTCCTCTTATTTCTGTTTATTTGCTTTTTGTCCTGTTTACTCAATGGCTTTCCTCTTCTACCTAGTGATTTCTTTGTTGTTTATTTAAATTTAAAAGTGAGATATGAAAAACTGCGTGGTAGTTTTGTGTGTATGGCAGAGCTTATCTGCTGGTAGGTTTCACTGTATGATTATGTGACAGAGCCAGCCTTCCTGTGTGGGAAGATTAAGTTCTTGGCATATTGTGGTTTGTGCTTTTTCCAAAGAAGAATCCTGTGCTCTCTAGCCTCAGAATAAATGAAGATGGTTATGTATGTGTGGCTGACAACATTCTGATACCATGATCTTGGGGTCCATTATTTATTTACTAATTTAGGGGTTTTTTTCTTTATATTCGTGAGAGAGATTGTCCTATAATTCTTCTTTCTTTTACTGCTCTTTTCAAGTTTGGATGTTAAAGTTATTCTAGATACATCTAACAACTTGTAATATTTGTTTTTATTTTTTGTTTTTGAAATATTTTATATTAAATTGGTATTTTTCCTTCAGTCATTTAAAAAAATTTCAGGACCCACTGAAACGATCTGGGCCTGAAGTGGTTTCGTAGAATAATTAATTTTATATTTGATTCCCTGAACAGATACAAAACTATCCAGATTTTTTTTTCTTGGGTCAGTATTGGTAGGTTTTGTTTTTCCAAAATTTGTCCAGTTCATCTAGATTTCCTAATTCTTGGTACAGGTCCTTCAAATGTTTTATTATGGTCTTTTTACTGTTTCTTGGCTTTATAGTGATGTCTTCTTTCTCATCCTTGATATTCCTGCTTATTTTTTTCTTTTTTTGGTTTTACTGGATAGTTTATTAGTGTTTTCAAAGAACCAAGTTTTGGCTTTTTATTTTCTTATTGTATTTGTTTCTTGTTTTATAATTTCTGTTTTTGTCTTCATTATTTCTCTCCTTCAACTTTCTTTGCATATACATTTTGAAATGGATGCATATTCTGTATATTTTCATACTAGAAAATCTGCTCAACTTTGGAAATTAAATTATATACTTCTAAATACCAAATTTATCAAAAAGAAATCAAAGGAAATTTAAAAATAGTTTAAACTGAAAGATGAAAAAATATGAGAGTTACTTCCACTTCTGATTGGGTTTTCAAAAGCCTCAAGATTCTGTCACTCTTAGCCTAAGAATTGAACAAGCCAGGTAAACAATAAAGTCATTTAAAAAAAATCTATTAATTGAAAACACAAACCTAACTGAATAGAATTCCAGAAAACAGTAAGGACTACATAGGAGAGAAGAAATCCACACTGTTCTCATTCCCCTTCTCTTATTGTCAACCTTTCTGTGTTCTTATCTGTAAGATGTTTCTTTTGTAAGTTGCATTTATTTGAATTTCCATTAGCCATGTTACTATTCATTTTCTGTTCATCTCATGTGTTCTTTTTTATTCTTTTCTTTTTGCCTTTTTTTGATTAATATTTTCTATGATTCCATTTACCCTCCATTAGCTTGTAGGTTAGAGCTCCTTTTACTATATATTTTTTTTCAATCTGCCACAACCTGGAAGTGGATGAGGAATTTAAAAGTCATTTAACAGTTTTAAAAGTGTTGGTCAGGTACCTCACCTTGGAATGTCATTAGCAATAAATCTTGGTTCCTCAGGTGAAATGTCAAATTTAATATCATTTGCAATGGGATTTGACAGATATTCTTTGCATTTAAAGGCAACAAAAGCCCCACAATTGTTATACTAAAGTTTTGTGTCAAATTACTTAAAAACAAGGAGGGAAGTGATGTAGGAAACTACCTGAAGCTTCATTATATTGAAAGGATCATATTTAGATGCAAATGAACTTTTTATGTTGTGTGAACTGTGGGTTGTTGATGAAAAAGGGGAGAGGTGGCTAAATTCTACCTTCTCCAACTCATTCCTTAACACCATCACCAGGTCTTTGTTTAAAGTTAAGAGCCATTTGCTTGTTGTGTTGATGATGGCGATATTTCTGTTTTTAAAAAAATGTTGGGTGTTTTTTGTGAGTTTCAAGGGAGGAAATAGAGTAAAAAAAGCTTTACTTCATATTCCTTATTTGCAAGTTCGTCCCACAAAAATTTAAGGGTAACCACTAATCAGCAGTGACTAACAGAGGCTCTGAGGGAAAGCTTGGCATGACCGAGACTTTGTTTTAACTTCCTGACTGTTTCTATGTCCACTACAGCAGAATATTTCTTTTCAGAAATTTTATAGCTAAAGGGGTCAGCCTAGTTTATTTATGCTGTTGAGTAATTGGTTCCATTGATTTGGATCTGTGATGATGATGACGATGATGATGATAATTCAAAAATTGTTTATTGAGCACTTGCCATGGGACAGGCATCGTTCTGGGCATGTGAGTTATAGTAGTGACTCTAACAGGCAAAACTCTCTGACTTCATGGAACTCAAATCCTAGTATGTGGGAGGTTTGGTAAAAATTAAAGAAAACTACTAACATTTATTGAACATTTGCTACATGAAAGGCGCTCTTTTAAGTGGTCTGCATATGCTAACTCATGTAATCATCACATCAATCCCACGCAACCATATGTGGAATAAAGCGCAAGTATTGGGTTGACCAAAAAGTTTGTTCAGGTTTTTCTGTATGATCTTATGGAAAATCCCAAAAGAACTTTTTAGCCAACCCGATACATAAGAGTCAAGTAATTTGGCCAAGGTCATTTGTTTAGTAAGTAGTAGATTCAGAGTTCAAACTTAGGGTGGTTTCAGAGCCACACCTAAACTCTGTAGTATGACCATGACAATATGAATTGATTTTGATGATAGTTTTGAAAGAAAGTCATGGCTGTAAGCTAAGTCCAGATAGAATATCATTCTAAGGTCATCACATGACTTAGAATTTTCTCCTTGATGGAATTAAGGAATTGATAATAATATTGAAGATTTTACTTTAACTTGTGGCATTGTAAGACACTATTATTTTTAGTGTAATGGATTAAAGATATTTGAATGCTTTTATGGTCTTCCTTTAGAATTTAAAAAATCATGCTGTGGAGTATTTCTTAACTATAAACATATTTTGGTATATTTGTAATTACCACTATTTATGTAGACTTTAATTTTTAGTACAGTTCAGATTTATAGAAAAATTGGAATGATAGTATAGAAAGTTCCCATATACGTTTGTACACTGTTTTCCCTGTTATTAATGTTGTACATTAGTATGGTACATTTGTTACAATTAGTGAACCAATATTGAAATGTTCTTATTAACTGAAGTTCATAGTTTATATACAGATTTTACTAGTTTTTAACCTAATGTATTTTTTTCTGTTCGAAGATCCCATCCGGTTTACTATATTACATTCAGTCATTATATCTTTTTAGACCCCTCTTGGCTGTGACAGGTTTTCAGACTTTCCTGTTTTTGATGTCCTTGACAGTTTTGAGGAATATTAGTCAGGATTGTAGGATTCCCCTTGATTGGAATTTATATGATTTTTTTCTCTCATGATTGTGGGTTAGGGTTTGTGGGAGGAAGATCACAAAGTAAAGTACCATTTTCATCACAATATGTCAAGAGTACCTACTATCATCATGACCTTGCAGTGTTGCTGTCGACCTTGATTACCTGGCTGAAGTAGTGTTTGCTGGTTTTCTCCACTGTAAAGTTCCTCTTCCCTTCTCCACTCGTTATACCCTTTCCATACAGTACTCTGGATGAACGTCACTATGCACAGTCTGTACTTAAGGAGTGGTGAGTTATGCTTCCCCTCCTTCAGAATGGAGTTTCTATATTAAAGTTATTTGAAATTCTTTTGCACAGGAGGTTTATCCTTTCTCCCCATTTATTTATTTATTCAATAATTTATTTATATCAATATAGACTCAAGGATATTTGTTTTATCATTTGGGCCATATAATTCAATACTAATTTATTTATTTGTTGCAGCTTTGTTCATTGGGAGCTCTTTCATTGGCTCTTGTGTTTCTTTGATATATTCTCATCAATGTGGGTATTTTTTTGTTTTTGTCTTTGTTTTGTTTTGAGCACTTTCTTACTTTCTGGCACTACAATTAGCTCCACACTCATCTTGTATATTTCCTATGCCAGTCCTAGAATCAGCTATTTCTCCAAGAAACCCTGGTTCCTTTTGTTGGAGAACAGTAGAAGAAACCAAAATTCAAGCACTAAGTGTGCTTGTTTCTACTGGGGTATTATTTCTTTTAGGCCCTCTCAGTTGACAGAGCTAGGAAATAAATGTTTATGTACCATCATATATATATATACACACACACACATACATGTATATATAACCATCTTATCTGTATTGAGTTAAACATAAGTTTATACTGATGTTTCCAATTCTAATACCATTTAAGGGAGCAAAATTTACCACACCAAATGTGTCTCTTGGGCATGAGGGTTAATTTAGGCTGATTATTTTTAAGAAACAGAAGATTCAGAAAGTTATTGTTGTTACAGCCCCTTTAACTACCTAAAAGAATTTAAATAAAGGGCCTATGTCTGAGATAGAGTTATTACTAGAGATATCTGCAAAGAATACAGGCAAGGCCTAGAGATCAGTCCACTCTACATGGCCCAGCAAACATTTGTTTACCAAACATTTGCTTTTCCATCTCCATGTGAATTGCCTTCTTCCACTTTGAGGTCCCAAACCACTACCCCCAACCTCCTCCTTTGTCTTTAGATGAAGATGGTATTTAAGGTGAGAGTTTTGGTCATTTTGGCAAGTTACTCAGTTTTCCTGGTCTCTTCCACATATACATGTTATTAAACTTTTGTTTGATTTTTTTTCCCTGTTAATCTATCTCATGTCAATGTAATTCTTAGACCAGCCAGAAGAACTTAGAAGGGTAGAGGAAAATTTCTTCCTCTCTGACAACGTGGATCACGTGGATCATTCCAGCCTCCTCCCCTTGTTTATCTGTTAGTTCCCACTCTAATAGTGGGTTTAACCATTCACCATCCATACGTGTAGTATTCAATTCCAGTATACAGGTATAGTAGTACTGAGATTATTAACTTGTACTCTCATGGGAAGGAACTTTATTAACTAAAGTTCAGTGCTTATATATAGTTCCTTTTGATTTTCTCTTAACAGACTTCACTCATTTCCTAAGTTACTTAAGTCGGCGACTTTTTCCCCCACTTCCTTCAGTGAGATCATTTCATACATTTGTAAAAGATTTAGAGTCTCTTGTCACAGTCTCAGTTATTTTTATGATAAGGCAAAATCTATTGAAAAATAGAGATTAGTGTTTAGTGATAAAGAGTTGAATTTTAAGTAGCTCTGTACTAATCACTGAACATTAAATGAGAGTTTCCTTGTCCATTTCCTGTTCTTATTCTAAATTTTTTTTATAGATGCTCATTTAATGTGGTTGTTGTTATCTATTGCTAAGCTTGTTTTAGTACTAATGTACTAAAGCAAGCAAAGTCTAAATAATAAAGTATGATTTAATTTATATAACAACTTTATCTTCCAATTTATCCTTTATTTTATGTAGTATGAGAAGTCAGGAAGCCCTGAAGTCTAGGCTATTGGGAAAAAGTTGGTAGGTGGTAGAAATAAATCCTAGAAGATTGACCCAGTGAAATCAACCTTTAGTTCTCCAAGCTTTACAACAATCACACAGAATATACTGGGTTGTTACTTGCTGAGTCAGGACTCCAGGATAGTTGAGAGGACAGTCTTAGTAGTATCTGGATGCTTTTGTGGGGTCTTGAGAACAGGGGAGTTTGCCTTTCCACCTGGGAGTGCTGCTGAGTATCTGGTTCTGTTGGCTTTCTGTGTAATGTAGAGTTATCTTTTATTTGCATTAAAGTAACTCATTTCTTTTCACTTTGATAGTATTTCTGAGTTAATCACATCCCTGTCAGGTTATAATGACAACCACATATTTTATTATGTGGTTTCAATCGTAACACTTCATTTTTTTAAAACATTTCTCCCTCATTCTCAGAGTTAGTCTTTATACTTCTCACAGTTCAGTCATAGCTTATTTTCATCTGTAACCTCACTCCTCTTTCTATGCATGTAGCCATGGAAACCATCACAGAATGCCTGCATTTTACAAATCGTGGTATAAATTACAGGCCATTACAATTGTTATGTTACTGTTCTGGTAAGAGTGCTGCATTTTCATCTATGAAAAGGGTTATGACTGCTATTAATTCTAAGAGGATTTGCAATGATTTGGTGTGGGAGGAGGTCAGGAATGCTGTGGTCTTCTCCTCAATCAGTGTCACAATGAGATAAGTTATTACTGGATGGTTTTAATAGCTGCTTTTAAGTTTACTGTGAATGACTATGTCCCTAATTAAGGTCCTTGATTTTGTTTTAATTTTCCATTAAGTATTAAACCTCACAAAACTCCCTTTAGAAATGCAATTCCACATATTCGTGAAACATTTACTTTGTGCTGGGCACCGTGTCAGGTGTTACAAAGAGTAATGGAGAGAGTGAAACAAATACGCAAATTAGCATAACACAGAGCAGAGTACAGGGTATTAATCAGTCAGGGACCAATGAGGAAAATAGAAAACACTCAATGTATTTAAGACAGAGGGAATTTAATGCAGGGAATTGGTTATCTAGTTGATCGAAGAGAGAGTAAGAAGCCAACCAGGGAACAGTGAAGCATCTGGGAGATCTGCAAGAACAAAAGATGCTACCAGATGCTCTGGGCTGCAGGGGCAAAAGTAAGAGCCAGTGTTGCTGGAGCCCAGAGACTCAGGTCGTTGGGTCACTGAGTACAACATGGAATTGTGGAGAGCTTGTCTGGCAGGTGCTAAAACCATGGAAAGGACACAGCCGCTGTCAGAGACACCTGTGGCATCAAAGGAGAGGGCAAGCATCTGACTTCTCTCTTCTTCCTGAGCCCCAGTCTCTCCCCAGTGCTTTCAGCTGGCCAAACCCAGGAGCTTGGTAAACGCAGACTGCCAGGATCAACCCCCATTAGGACACTGAGAGAGCAAGAGAAGGGCAAGGAATGGATCTGAAGAAACAGAGCCCGGCCTGATAGTGAGTACTACTGAAAGTTCAACATGGACATAGCTGAGATGCAGAGTTCCTCCCACATGCTAAAATTGCCTTTATTCTTTATTTGAACTGCATCATCAAATACACTGACGGAACAATTTCTACTTCATTGGAAAGACAAATTTTGATAATATTGGGTTGCCCAAAAGGTTCATTCTGGTTTCAACCTGAATGAACCTTTTGGCCAAACCAATAGATACCAACTGTTGTAAAGTGTTGGCTTGTGAATTTGGTCTCTGTTCCTTTCTGCAGACATCTTCCTCACCTTTAGTTCTAGTCCCTTGCTTAAAACAAAACAAATAAGAAAAGCAATGCTTTAAGCACTTCCCACACCCCAGCAGTTTCGTTAAGCTGGCAAAGGGTTATTTGTAATATCAAGGGCTATTTCTGTTCAAAACAAAAGGAAAATTGTAAAAAAAACACACAGAAACCAAAAAACACAGAGTTGATCACGGGTAATTCATACCTTTCCATGCTTAGGCCAGATATTTTGCATTATATAGAACTATTTTATTTTTATATTAAAGAACATGCTAAATTATATAATGTAAAGTTGTATTAATACATATACAGATAGCTAAGTATATAAGGACAGGAGCAAACAATTTGTTAAAATATTTTTAGAAAAGATAGTCACACCCATTGCATACTCAAATATGAACACTCTGCTTTTTGTTGTTAGAACAACAAGATTTAATAGTTTTGGGAGGCCAGAGTCACCAAATTTCCTAAAATTTATGATGTTATTGTACAATAAAAATGTTAAGTGAATTTGGGGTGCAGCAAACCTTAAGATCTGTTTGATACTTAATTTGTTTCTACTTTTTGCTCTTCCTTTCATTCATTCTTTTCCGTTTGTTCTAAATATGAATACATCCCACAGTTTGTATTTAGTTATTTACTTTGTACTTCCTGTTCATGCCGTTCTTTAGAGATTTCATCCTCTACTGTGAATTCCATTATCACATTTGCACAGATATTTTTCCAAACATACATTTTTAGTTCTGAATTCATTCCTTTGTTTCTCCAGTTCAGTGCTGCCATCTCACTGTTTGCATGTCGTGCTGTCATTTCAAACAAAACACTTCAGTATCAGTAAGGGTCCAGACAGGAAATAGATGGCTTATTCAAAGGGTTAATTGAAGAGATTTAATGTGTAAACTATTTACAGAGATGTGGGCAGGAATAAGAGAATCAACAAAGGATGGTCTTTGATCCAGGGACTAACAATATTAAGAAACTCGGAATGACTAGGTAAGAGAGTGGTTACCAGAACCCGGAGAGAACGGAAGCTATGAAAGAAGGCCTTCCTGAGAAATGCTGTGGCCATGGGTAGAGGAATGCAGCCCCTGCTAAAACTGCAGTCCAACTTGGAAGAAGCAGGGAGAAAAAATACATGACCTCTATTTCCCCCCACCCTCCTGTTTCCTGGAGTTCTTATTGGCCAAGCCTAACAGGAATGCAGAGGATGAGGGAACATAAATGATGCACACCACGCAGACCAGTCTCCTCCTGAGTAGACCAGAGAAGAGCAGAGAGTAGGTCTGGAGGCACAAACGGAGAATATCAGCCTGAAATCTAAAACTGAACTCATTCTCTTCCCCAAATCAGTTTCTTTTCTAAATTTCCTTAATTTTACTAATGTTCTGCTGGTTTACTACTGAAGGGAGACAAATCACACTTTTCAGAGATAATCTTGGATGGCAGCTTTCAAGAATACCTTCTGGTTTCCTCTGTCTAGGTCTCTAGTAATGAGGATGAAGTCTTAGGAATCACCAACATTAGGGGGACACTTTAGATAGATGAATGAAACCTAGAGATAGAATATATTAGAGCATTAAATGCTATAGAGAATCAAATCAAACACAACCTGAAGAGTGCTTCTTGCTCATCTGTTTTCTGTTCATAGGGATATAGAGAATCTGGTGAGCTGATGTCACAGAGGATTCAAGGAATTGAGCTGGTAGAGGTTGTGGGTTAACAAGACTGAATAGACGAAGGCAGTGAAAGGACGCACATGAATGAAGCCAGCAGTCATGAGTATAGAAGTGGTACAAAGCGTTAGATAAGAGGGGACATTGTGAATCTTTTCATAGGAAACAAGGCAGAAACAGAAAATAGGGAACAGAGAATGTAAGCAGGTTGAAGTGAAATGATCTGAACAAAAGCAGACTCTCAACTTAGAATTTATTCAACTCTGTCTCTTTTACCTAAAAGCTCATCTAAATCTTTTCTTATAGTCTTTTCCCCTCTATTCTCCATTCAGTTCTTCCTTCATAGGCACCTCTGATCTCATTTCTTACCTCTTTTTCTGATACTTTGATCTACAAATTGATGCTTTTTCTCTCCTTTATTGTCAGCATTTCCCTTCCTATTAGCTTCTTTTTAGCCTGTAACTGTGTTCAAATATCATCCATTTTAAAAAAGATTTTGCAGACCGCATCTCTTTCTTTAGCTATCATTTTATCTTTCATTTCCTCTACCGCCAATCTTCTTGAAAAGGTATGTTCACTGTCTCCTGTTTGTCACCTCAGATTCATCCCTTCATCTACCCTGATTTGGCAACAATTACTCCACTGAATATGTTCTGTCGAAAGTCATGATTGAACTCTGGTCTGTGACTTTAACCAGCACATCATTCTCATGGCACTCCACCCAAGGCCTTGAATAAATGTATCTTACTCTCCTCTTCTTAGTAGCCTATCTTCTTTCATTAAAGAATATTTTTGGGCTTCCCTGGTGGTGCAGTGGTTGAGAATCTGCCTGCTAATGCAGGGGACACAGGTTCACGCCCTGGTCTGGGAAGATCCCACATGCCGCGGAGCAACTAGGCCCGTGAGCCACAACTACTGAGCCTGCGCGTCTGGAGCCTGTGCTCCGCAATAAGAGAGGCTGCAATAGAGGCCCGCGCACCGCAATGAAGAGTGGCCCCCACTTGCCATGACTAGAGAAAGCCCTCGCACAGAAACGAAGACCCAACACAGCCAAAAATAAATATAAAAAAAATAAAAATAAAAATAAAAATGCCCCAGCCCACTGTGCATTCCTTTAAAAAAAAAAAAAAAAAAGAATATTTTTAATATCAAGAATACATAAGAATTTGGGCATTTCTGTAATAGTGCCTAGGTATCTAAATGTTGGACTGGTGAATGGAGAGATGACAGTTTGTAGAGGAGGCATGAAAAAGAGTGAGGCTGTGGGGAGTTGAAGGTACTGATGGAAAGATAGTTAACCTTATCAGCCATGGGGTTCAGGCTGGCTAGGGAAGAAGGTGAGAACAGGGGGGCACTGAAAAAGTTGAAGAAAACAGGTTGTGTGAGAGGGATGGAGAGTGAAGAATTGGTCTGGATGTGGTCAAAGAGTACATGAAAGTGATGTATTGACATAGAAAAGTGTGGTAACAGAGAGGGATATTATAGGTTTACATATTTACCAGGAAGCAATTCTGGGTGATAGTAAACTAGACCATCAGGTGATTTGGTGGAGATTGAGGTGAAGAGTTTTAGCTTGAAATGTTAAAAAATTGTGAGATTATGTGTTTGGGTGTTGAATGGGTAGAACATGAAGACTTTGGCAATTCCATGAAAGTATTAGTCTTTGGTGATGAGAGAAACAAAGATGAGAAAAATTGAGCAACTACAATCCAGACGCCTGTCAAAAAACACTGATGGGGGGGAATAATTTGACAAAAGTTGAGGGATTCATGATGAACCTTCTCTCTTGCCACCAATTCACAATAATCTCTCCATTCTTAATTCCTTTTTCACTTGCATTTATTGCTACACAATTCTTTTATGTAGATGTCTTATATAGCCTAGCTAAAAGCTATACACAGGTACTCTCTTATTTGTAATTTCTTTCATGTGTGCTTATTATTTAATCTTAAAATAGAGTGTAATCTTTTATTTCAGTGGGGAATTTGTATATTGTGATTTTTTTAAACTCTAAGTATGTGCCTAGGTCAGTGTCTTGATCACTGTGTTTTTCTTTACATAATTGTTGATGAGTTCATTAAAGACCATATTCTTAAATATTTAATCCATCACAAAAGCTTAAAATGGTCTTATCTTTGAGTAGTACATTCTTGATTATTTAGAAAATATATTTATGACAAAATATTTACTTAGGAGCACTGACATCTTTGTTTAACAAATTTAAATCATTTTTATCTGTGATATTAATTAAACAAAATTTTTCTCAGGTAATTTATTAATTGGAATATATTGGTGAATTAAAATAATTGACAAAAAAGTCTTAAATTTTACATTCATAACTTTTGTTTGAATTTTTATTAAAATTTTGGTAAGAATTTTTTTGGCTATGATAGTCATGGGTCTTTGAGAAGGAAACAGCTGCAGATGTTGTGGGATGGAGGGAAAGTTTAAGAGTATATTCTGTTTCCTCCCTGAGACAAAAGGGAGAGAAATCTGTTAGCTCAGCAGGGGAAGGTTGTTTCCCAACTTGAAAAAGCCTTTGATTTTCTTTCTTCTCTTTTTTTTTTATTTGGGAAACAGCTGAAAGGCTGTACTAGCAGAAATTGTGGAACCAGAGAAAGTCAAGTTTTTAAAGATAGACTGGAAACTGAACCAGGTTGGAGTCAGGCACAAGGATGCTTCCAGCAGAGTAAGCTGTGTACGCACATGGGAAATTCTGACCCCTTATTGGGCTGGCCTAAGATTCTTTATCCCGGGAAGCTCTGTGAAGGAGAGATCATAGTCTTATAATATAGTGCATTTGATCCTGAACCCAGAAATCACTCACGCTTAAAAAGACATTTAAAAATATCTACATGCAGTATTCTCTTCTGTCCAGCATTTAAAGATATTAAAGTGTAAATGAGCCCACTTCTGCACTAACTGCATTTCCATTTTATTTTTTTTAAGTGCTTTGTTTTGAGTATGTGAAAAATAAAGACTGATTTTTAAATCCTTAGGGAGAAAATTGCTTCAAAAAGCCCATTCCATTCTTTACGACTATTATTACACACCAAAACATTAAAATGCCAGAGAGCTGGTGGAGCAATAAAGTAAAGGTCAGTCGGCATGACACTAACTTAGTCAAAGAAAGTACTTTCCAGGTAAAAGCATTTCTGCTTTTTCTAAAAAATGAAAATGTTAAAGAAAACAATTCATTCACATAAGGGTCATTTGATTTTCTCTGAGAAATATATTTTATTTTTGCTGCCTGGACTAGGAAGCCTGGAAAAAAATCACTGTGAGCTGCTATTTGCATTTCACAAGTTGACTGATTGACTGACTAATAGCCACATCTTACTCTATAGGGGGGAGAATGAGGGGAAAAAAGGAAAATGTAAGTGTGCCCCTGTGTGTGCGTGTGCGTGTGTGCGCACGTGCACATGCTGGTGCCTGCTCCTGCATTAAAAGATTCAAAGGATAGCTTTGGAAAATAAGGAATGCGCTCTATTAGTAAGAGATTATGAGATGGTGTCTGGATTTTTTTGATCCTTTTGCATTATTTAATAGTTAAAAAAAAAAACCTGTTTTTTTTCCTGAAGCACAGTACTGCAGTTGTTATGTGCAAAACATGGTGTTAGGAATTCAGACCGGAGGTTTAAAAAAATCTCTCAGACTTCTCTGACTATATTAAGATGACTAAATACTGCATTTTAAATGAAAACATTGAGCATAACTTTTCACTTATTCATGCTACAAATATTCATTAAGCAACTGCTGTGTGCTTGGTGGTATGCTCTGTGCTGAGGGCAGAGATGAGGAAGCAAATTCTCTGTCTTCAAACTGCTTTCAAGTTGTGTTTTCTGTAACTGTTTATAGAGATTTTGGCAAGGTACTTTGCGGAGCAGGGTCAAAGATCAGGAAAAGCTCAAGTCCCTAGGATGGTGATGGTGGCTAGGGCCAGGAAGATGGTGATGGTAAGGTAGGGCCAGGAAGACACGCAGAGATGGAACATGGAGGAGTCTTGTACATAATGGTAAGAGATTTGGAAGTCAAAGCATGGATTCATGCAATCTTCATTTTTTTCCCCTTTCAAAATCTCTTTGTCTTTGCCTCTCTCAAAGCAATGCATTTACTTGTAACTCTAAACCATATTTCATTTTCCAAAAGAAAAGTGAAATATGAAAAAAATTCCAATTAAGATGTTTACAATTCAGTCTGACACCATCAAAGTAATACATTAAGTACATAGACTTCAGGAGAACATTGTAAATTGGCTATTTCTTTTGGTGTCTGAGGATTGTCCACAGTTCAGTTATTGGTTCAGTGAAATGATTTTGCCTTGAAATCCATAAATATAAGAAGCAGACATAGTTGAGCTGTGCTTTATCAAAACATATAACTGCTACCATGTTTCCATTAGTCACTTTCTGAAGCATGCATGTATCTGTTTATTTAAACATAATGTTTTATTTGCATATTTTAACACTTATTTCTGTACTATTTCAGTTTAATAAGAACTTTATAAACCAATGTGTTACTTGTCTGAGTTTTTGAGCTTCTAGCAGGCAATACAGGATTTAGCAGACATACAGCTTCTTTGTTACTTGTCATTGCCCAATAATGGCTTGATTATGAGTTTTAAGGACTATTTCTTTGATTGGTACATGTTCCTTTCAGCAGTGTTAATGTGCTGGTATATGTGGGTGCATGTGTGTATGTGTATGCATTTGTATCTTGCTTTTTATTTTGACTTTTCCTTGAAGGGCCATTTGTAAGCAGTACTTTGGCAGAAAGCTATATTAAGAAGGTAATTAACAAACCAAGTGATATTTCATGATATTCCTATAACTAACCAAGGAGTCTCAGCCTGACTCTCAGAGATGTCTAGTTAAGTGAACTTTGCTTTCCAGTCTCATTGCTGAATGCAGAAAGATCCTTGGACCAAGCTTTGTTAGCAAAGAAAATCTAATGGAGGGCTGTGCTTATTTCTGAGTGTTGTGCATTCTCTGTTCTCCAGTATCGTGCAGTATATCACAACCTCAAGATTAGTGAAGATCACCTGGCCTGGATGAGGGGACTCCTTGACACACACACATCCTCAAATATCACACATGCATTTGGTCTCATTATATGTACATACAACCTAGAGGAACAGTTAAGTTTTCAGAAGGCTCATTTTTAGGGTGATCATGTAATACACTATCCAAGCAGGACACTTTTGAGAGACAAGGGAGTCAGTAGTACACTTACACAGGGATAACAGGTGTAAACCAGGACTGTCTTGTGTGAACTGCAATATCCAGTTATTCTAGACTCAGATACAACCCTCATTTACTCACTCACATGTACCCTTCTCAGCTGTATGTTCAGTTGTGAACATTTTGGGGCACAAATGCTTGCATCTCTGCCTTTCCTGAAAAATGTTGCTGATTTCTCATTTTTCTATCCTTACTATGGTGACTTATTTCTGTATTCTTTAGATGAGTAAACCGTGTCTGTATCTGCTTTTTTTTCTGTTGATGTAAGCTTGCCATTGATATTTCTGAAAATGGGAATTATGGGGATATAATATGCAGGTATTGCATATAAATACAAAGAATTATGACCTTGGGCAAATTGCTAACCTCCACCTGACTTAATTTATTTGTGAAATTGAATGATAATAGTATTGATCTTAGATCTATTATAATACTTACTAGTATGTAAGTATATTAACTATACTTAGAGTTCTTGTGATAATTAACGGAGTTAATGTATTTGAAGAACTTTGAACATTATCGATCATGGACAAAGCTTGAAATAATAATAGTAACAATTATTCTTATTCAGTGTGTCATTGCCTCACCCACAGTCCTAGACTCTGTGTTCTTTCACTGGGTCTACTTAGGAGACCTTGTCTGTAAATGATGCTTATTTGTTCACATCCTCAGATCTTCTCAGTTATGATAACACCCGACTGAATATACCATTTTCTCCCACACTAGATTTGTTATCGTTGGGATGTGTCACTTATTTACTTCCCCATGGCTCAACTTCACAAATGTTACAACCTTAGGGAAGCCAGCAAGAAAACACCCAGATTCATTAGAGTGACCTGCTGTCGTTTCTGTAGCTGACGGTCATATCACCTTTCTTCTCATCTCTTTCTAAGGGACACAAAAGAGAAAGAAAACAGTGTCACCATGCTTGCTCGAGTGCCAACAGCAACACCTGGTGCATTGTAGGTACTCAACATATGTTTGTTGAATTAAACTGCATTTTTAAACTTTGTTATATCTGTCTTAGGAATATACCTAACAAATTCCACAATATTTTCCTTTGACTAGAGGTAATTACATGGTTTGTAATCTATAATGACGATTTTGATGTTGTTGACAGATAGTTTCCCATGACCTGTGGCAGTGTATTGTTAGTGAAATTAATGCCAGATATCTTTGTGTACTGGCGTCACTTTTATTTTGTCAGCAATCAAATGAGCTTAAGCCAAAAATTTCAGTGGAATTATTAACCATAGTATTTATACTCCTAGAGTGTGTAGCATCCTACCCTCTCACAGAAACTGGGAGATAGGGGCGCTATGTCTCCTGACATTTACATTTCAAAAAGATGGCTCCCAGGTCCTTGAGAAAGACATTCCCGGGTCTTAACGCTAACAAAAGGCCTATTTAATTTATTTAGTCTTCAAAAGGATAAGGAGAAAGGAAGAAGATACTTAAAAGTACAAGTACATAAATGCTCAAAGAAAAAGGAGGGGAGGAAAATCTGCTTCCCTTACTTTCAACAGGGAGAATTAAGCCTCTTATTTTTCGTTTGTATTTTACAAATAGAAAGAGATAGGATTTTATTTGAAAAGCAGTTAAGTGCTACATATTTCAGAAGAAGGCTGTTTGGTTACAGGAGGAATGAGGCTTATGAATGACTACATGCGGGAGGTAAATGCAAGGAACTGCAGATTGGTTAGGATTTAGAAATACGTAAATTAGAGTGAATGATGATGAATACAGCTGACCACGCTTTCATACTGTGAGAAGCTGGTGTGTCTAGAGTGGATGGCTCAGGTTGATATAATTGATCTACAAGTTTGTCTAAGCAACATAACAGTCATGATAATAATTAAAAAGAATATGGTCATTTGTATAACTCTTCCATTAAAACAAAGGAAACCTACCAAAGGAAGCAATACTTTAACACAAAGTTTAAAAAAATTTACATGCAATCTTTTAGAAAAGGTTTAGACAATGTCCTCAACAATGTTCAGACAGTTAAAGCAGTGAAAAGCAGTCCGGTAAATAATTTTGATATGTTGACGCGAAGTGTGCATAAATTGAAAAGACTGGAAAGATAGATTATGATTTGATCATAGAGGGCTATGATTAACAGGTTAATCAAGGTGTTTGAACTTTATCTAATTGGCAATAGGAAGCTATGAAAAGTTTTTGAGTAGAGTGAATGACATGACATCATCAGTGGGAAGACAGATGAAACATTGTATTCCAGATAGATTAGAAAGAGGAGGAAATGGAAAGCAAGGGCTTTCTTAAGGACTGTGCTAAGTACAGATTTTGTGGAGGAGGTAGTATTAGTTTTGGACTTAACTTTGAGGTGTCAGTTGGTAACATCAAGGTGGAGATGTCCAGTTAAGAAATTGGGGATGCAGACGGTTGCTCAACACATCAGGGCTGGACATACAGTGGGTCACGTAGTTATCTATATAGAGGTGATAGTGAGAGCCATTCTGTTAGATGTAGATATGCTAAATTCTCTGGAAAATTTTAGGACTATCAAGTCTAAAAATCACAACTTAAATTTGATGTCTAGGATATACACTTTTTTTCTACAGGTCTCTAAATAATTATAGTTATTTGTTATTATGAATAACCACATAGCAGGAATATGAATAAATGTTATTGAAAATAGGAGCATGCATTGTTTTGTGGGAAAAGAAAGTATTAATCATTTAGAAGTGCAGAATATCAGTATTTTCCTGTGAAAACACTGACACCCCAATGTGTTTGTGAAGTCTTCTTTCCCCTGGGATTGAAACATTGAAACAGGAATATCTATGAGTACTGTCACAGGAGCTGATATTTAATAGTGTTACCATGAAACGTTTTGCTGAAAGTACTTCTGTCCAATCGTAAATCTATTTTTTGCTCATGGTCCAAACTGATAGAGATTCGTTCAGATAAAGGGAATTGAATATCGCCATTCCAATCACTCTATTGTGTCACAGAGCATACAAATAAGGATCACATTGGACAGAGCTCAGCAGAATATAAACAACTGAAGGTGACAAAGATAACAGCTGCCATTTTTAAGAGTATATGGAAGGAAAACACTTTACTATGTAGTGGCAAATGCCAAGATTTACTAAACCAAACTATCTTAGTATTCACTCAAAGCAGAGCTCACACAGAACTCTTTAAGATCTTTCATTAGGTAAAATGATGTCTTAAGTAATCACCCATCTTCCATTTTGCCATTCCTGGTCCCAGGGCCTTCGCCTGGGATGTGGTTTCCACTTTCTGCCTGGAATTCCTTCTGTTCTCTGTTCTCATCCTGCCTTTTCCTCTGCGTGTTATCATGGTCCCATTTGCCTGATGCCCATCCTCCTAGGGCTCCCAGCACCTATTCATGGCTAGATTCCTGAGTCCTCTACTTGTCCAAGATGGAAGTTCACTTAAGACTAAAAACTTTCTGTAAATTGCAACAAGGGCACTGAAATCATTTTATCACAAGGATTTGATAGATATGGGACCAGGGAGCAAAGCTGCTAGGGGCGAAACTAGAGATGAAGAAGAGGTAGGGAGAAGGATGAGTCTTCTGTATCTTTATTTTGTGCAGATAACACATACTGCTGTATTGTGTTTTTTTGTTTTTGTTTTTGATTTTAATCTGGGCCAGGGTTCAGCTGGCTTCTGAACCCCTAAAAATCTGAGTCCTTAAAGTAAACATAAAATAACAGGAGTAACTGCTAGATTGTTTCCAAATAATTACCAGGAAGATGCCTGGCTGCATGTGGGATAAATGGAAAATATACCTGTTTGGATATTATTTGACACCAGAAATTCAGGGCTTATATTAAACTGCACCTTAACTCATGATTACTGGACAGCTTTGGAAGCTAAACAAAGTAGCTGTGAGAAGTCTTTGTATCTCTAATAGTTTAAAAGAAATTTTTTCATCACTATATAATAAAAAGTATATGTTTACTACATTATTATTCTTTTATTCTTTAAAAAGTAAAAACAAAAACCTTTGTTCTCTTCAAAAATCAGAGTTGGAAACCACTCTGTGTCTCATAGCATATGGATACTTGGATTTGGGGGATATGGTTTGACCATTACATTAGAGTAGATAAAATCAGAGAAGTTGGGGACCCTATAAATCCCTTTTAAATAGGCTATTTCTGTCAGGGTGTGCTCCATGCTGTTACATGCACATTCAAGTTCTATTAATTGGTCTACTATTTTTTTTTTTTACATTCTTATACATATATATATATTTTTAACATCTTTATTGGAGTATAATTGCTTTACAATGGTGTGTTAGTTTCTGCTTTATGACAAAGTGAATCAGTTATACATATACATATATCTCCATATCTCTTCCCTCTTGCATCTCCCTCCCTCCCACCCTCCCTATTCCACCCCTCTAGGTGGTCACAAAGCACCGAGCCTATCTCCCTGTGCTATGCGGCTGCTTCCCACTAGCTATCTATTTTACATTTGGTAGTGTATATGCGTCCGTGCCACTCTCTCACTTTGTCCCAGCTTACCCTTCCCCCTCCTCGTGTTCTCAAGTCCATTCTCTAGTAGGTCTGCGTCTTTATTCCCGTCTTGCCCCTAGGTTCTTCATGACCGTTTTTTTTTTTTTTTTTTAGATTCCATATATATGTGTTAGCATACGGTATTTGTTTTTCTCTTTCTGACTTACTTTACTCTGTATGACAGACTCTATGTCCATCCACCTCACTACAAATAACTCAATTTCGTTTCTTTTTGGTCTGCTATTTTTTGACTATCTTCATTTTTATTTTCCTCAACATGAATTCAGTGTCAGGGTGAATTATGCTGGTCTCAGAAAAAAAAAATTGGGCATTTTCTATTGAAGGAAATTTAATCCTAATACCTATCTATGAGGTAGATGTTAGGATTTGCCTCATTTTATTGATAAAGAAACTGAAGCTAAGTTAGTGCAACTTTCTCAGAGTCTCCTAGCTGGGAAGTGGTAGAGACAGGATTCAAGCCTTCGTCTGACCAACTCCACACTGTGTTGTTTACTGACAATTAGGATTTTTTTTTTTTTTTTTTGGCTGAAGTCTTCCTGCATCTTATTTCAAATAAAGCATTAGCTATTAATCTTTCTTCTTACACATTAAACATGGCAGATCTTTGCTTTGTACTTAATCTTTGTTGTCATCTGATCTTGCTCCTGTCCAGCCCCATTTCCACTAAGCTTTGAGGTTTTCAGTTGATCTGTTTGGTTTCAATTTCCAGTTGCTCAGCACTGTTAGAGGAAATCGGCATATAAACAATCCTGACCTCAAGTATACTTATAAATTTATTATAATGATATGAAAAGATTTTTCATTATTTCTTTGCTTATTTTACAGTGTTTTTCACCTGGGTAACATGGTGGTAAAGAATTGCTTAGGAGTGCCAGAAAAGCAATGGAACCATGTTGTATGAATACAGTGCCAAGGCAATTAACTAAAAGCTAAAACGTCAATCATGCCTTTCTTTTTTTCCCCAGCCCAAGTCCCCAAACTAGTTGGAATGACTTTTTCAACTAATCTATTTGTTGATTTTTCTTTGTATAGGCAGTTCAGTAGTCAAATATTGTTTTCCTTTTCATATCACTTATTAATTAAAATACGATTCTTTCTTTTTTGAAGCCAATGCCTAGTTTGTCAGAAACTGCATTCTTTCATTTTTCTAGGTACATAATTACCATGAGAAACAAAGCTATCAGATGCAAATTACATTTAATCCCTTTGAGTCCTAACAAGCACATCAGTATTTTACATCTAAGGAAAAGTTCAGACTCAGAAGACAGCTACAAAGATTTATCTCATCCATTTAGGCAAATGCCCTACACATTAAAATTATTTTATAAGTAGGATTTTGGAAAGTCATGGAAATGTCTTGTTTTTATTCTCAGGATAAATACTATTAATGCTAAACATACGTAATTTTGCTTTTGAGTTGTACCCCAAAAAGATCAAGTGGTAAAGAGGTGATAAACATTGGTGCAAACCTAATGTATGATAGCTTTTAACAACCAATAGTCCCGTAAAATATTCCATCAAAAGACCTTTTAAATTAAATGTTGTGTGTGTGTGTTTTGCCTTGTGTGGAAAAATTTTTAGACAAAATAGAGTGATTAACCCAGTTTCTCCTGCTTTCTTTGATCTTCTTGTTTGCCTGTCAACAGTTCAAAGGCAAAAGGTGCCGAACATCAAGCTGACTTGATGGCATGAAATATTAACCCCCGTTACTGATCCACGTACCTGAGATCATAGTTTTACAAATCACCCCTACATTTGACTAAACCAGAGTAATAGTGAGAGAATATTATAATTTGAAGATTTTAACTAGTAAGTTTAGAAGAGTAATGAGTGTATGAGACTAAATTATAATTTATATTGTAAAGTAGCAGCAGAGGTTGGTTTATTATAAACTGACTAATAATAATTATGGTAAATGTTCTTTTCAACTAAGGTAGTTTGATTTAAATCAGAAATAACACAGAATGGACCTACTCTTATGAAGGATAGAATTGCATTGTGATTATGAGTAAAATATGGAAATGTATACCACAGTTCCATGATTCTTTTCAGCAAGCAGAAACCATTTGGATGGTTACTTCTAGGAATAGCATATTTTGTACAATAATTGCTTTTGGTTCATGATGTTGTATAATACACAATCTACAATAAATTTAAAATGTAAAAATTAATTGAAACCATTAAAAAATGGATGAACAATTTAAGAGGAATGGCAAAATGCTTTCAAAACATGATAAATATACATAATTAATCTGATACTAATACTTTCTGTGGGCATAGAGAGGAAAAAAAGCAGTAAACATTTGGTTAAGAAAGGGAGATTAGCTATTAATTTCCTATTCCAATTGCTGTAGAACTCTACATAGCCCAGAAAGACTACACAGACTCCCTGCTCTATGAAGAGGAAAATACAAGTAATCCTCCTATAGTGGATGATTGTTTATGGCCAGTCACCATCATTGAACATTCTCCTTTATCTTGTTACTTTCTCATGTTAGTCCCACCTTCTGAAAATGCACATCCTCAGATGCCCTGTGGCTAGGGTGTAGGTAGCCACAGTTGTTTTACAAATCAGATGTGGACTCAGAGATTAGCAACATTATGAGGTAGCCTTGCCTGGGGAGATAGTGTTCTGACAAGCATGATGGTGAAGGTGCACAGTTCCCTGGGTAGCAGTAGCACGTGTTTTGGAGTTCAGTCGCAGATGTGAGGATTGCTGTCTGAGGCAGGGATGTTTCAGGTAAGGTGTCATGCATGTGTGTGGGCATGGTGCGTCACACATGTGTGTGGGGATAATTTCAGAGCTGAGTTCACCAACCCTCTCAGAGGTTCTGTGAACTACCTAATGTCCTTTAATAATTAGTTTTTTTGGAATGGAAACTAGCCATGCTGGATTTTCTTTACAACTAAGACTAGAATAGATACTCTTCCCTCAACCCTACCCACTGCCAATGGAACTTCCTTTGGAAGTTAATGAATTCCTTTGTCACTTCTCAATTCACTCAAATTTTACTTATATTATAACATGTCTTAGGTCAGAATTCTCAGGAATCAGACTCTGAGATGGAGATTAGGATTCAGGATGGAGATCAAACTCTCCTATCTGAGATGGAGATTAGGGTGTAGGATGTTTATTGGTGAGTATTGCGAGGATTAATACCTGTGCAAGCAAAGGGAAGGAAGCAGGGTTGAGCAGAGGGAGATACTAGCCTGTGATGTAGTTTCAAAAAGGACTCCAGTGAGCTCCATGAAAAGATGTGAAACTTGAATGGCCCTCCGAACAGTCCTTTATGTTCATCAGTCATGGGGTGTGAGCTGCCCTGGAGAGAGGGCTGAACTTGGGCAAGGTGATTATTTTCATCGAGAGCAATTATGAAGACAATCGATGGCAGAGGAATTCCCAGCACTTGGAAGAATACATCCTTCAGGGGACAGCATTCACTATGTGGCTCCTGTGTTTTATTATTGTTATTTCTTTCCACATCTGTTGCTCCATAAGACTAGGGGCTCTCAGTCTCATGGAAGATTTCCCAAAGTGGTAAAGTTTATAATGCTTAAGTGTGTGAACTCTAAAGCCAAGCTGCCTGTGTTTCAGTCATGGTTTTAGCACCTACTTGCTGTGTGACCTTGGCAAGTGTACCGAACCTCTCTGTTTCTCATATATAAAATGAAGATAATTGTTCCTTACTCATAAAGTTATCATGAGTTAATCTATGTAAAGGGCATAAAGTTTTTTTGGAATGGCATAAATACTCAATAATATTAGCTAAAATTAACTTCTAAGTATCTAGAATCTGAAAGCATGCCTAGTACATATTGGGTGTTTGATTTTCACTTTATTGGATGAATATGTTATTGGAAGTTAGACGTGGAATGCAGAGTTTATGGCTGCATATGCAACATGATTTAAAGACACTGACAGCCTTACCTGTTCTTGAACATCCCCCCCTTTCGGAAAAGAATCTGTTGAAAAAAAGATTTACTAGAATTGAAATGACTGTATTTGATCTCTATAATATCTTAACATCTTAGCCAGAAGTTAGTCATATATTCTCAGGCACCGGAGCTAATAGGTTAGTTTTGATAGAGTAAGAAAAAGGAAAAAAAAAAAAAAAAGAAAGAAAATGTACAGAGAAAGAATTATGGTTCTGAGAGAACCACCCTGGCATGAAGATATAGACAACTGATGGGAAATGTCCAACCCAGGAGGAGGAGGAGGAGAAGGAGGTGTTGGTCAAAGACCGGCTATCAGACCAGGAACTCCCTGAGGGTAGTAGGCATGGTGTCTGGCACTTGCTGCAGAGTAAAGAAATAACAAGCACATTGTTTCCTGGGGCTGGAGTAGAAGCATTTTAGAATTCTCCAGGTGTCTGCTCTCTAAATACTCTTTGCTCCCTAATTAGAAAGTGAATTATAAAATCCCTTTGGTGGGACACTAATTGAAATGAAGAAGGTGTTCTGCCTCTCTTTTTTTTTTCTTAGGGCCACAAACAACAGTGATTTTCTCAGGGACCTTGTTGGGGGTACCGAGGCAGTCTTCTCTGATAAGACTCTCAAGAAGATAACATTTTACAGCTCCTTTTTTGTTTCCCTTTTCAAACTTGAGGGAAAATGTGAAATATTTTTGTTGCTCAGAACAAACAGATCCATGGCTATACCTTGTGATGCTATTATGTTTCTAACAGAAGAAAATGTTTTTCTCTGGGACTTTGGGGCACTATATTAAGACGTAGGGAAAGGTCAATATAATATGGTGACATGAGAGTGGTGTCTTCTTTCTCAACAGACACTATGCTTATGATATTTTCCTCTCAGCTTTCTGAGAATATTCATCATCTCAAACAAAGGAAAATTAAACACATGAGGAAAACAAAGTATTTTATTGTTGTTGTTGAGATTCTGAGCTAATAATCATTTAAGCACCTGCAGGATCCCAGCACTGTGCAAGATGTTCCACTAGGAATATGCTCTTTTAGAAATGTAAACAGTTATTAAGAATAAAAACATCTAAGAAAAGCGTGAAAAGTTCCCAGCAGAAAAATATGAGCTAATATTTACTTGGCACTTTGAGATAAACATTTTACATGTCATCTCATTTAATCCTCACAGTTTCCCTATGGGGAAGATGTTATCCGCATATTACAGAGGAAGAAACTGAGGCTTAGTGATATGAAAACAGTTGGTTGAGCTCATGTGGCCTCCATGTCCCCTTATCACTCATTGTACTGTCTCAATGTCTTGCTTAGAAGCAGCTCTAGATTCTTTCAAATATTGACCAAAACACTGAGATATTTCCAATGGTGGATGATGTTTTAGAATCGGTCAGAATGTGGACTTAAGAAGGACTTCTCAATAGAAACCATCTGCCCTTCCTTCTGGGTTTCTTAAGAATTGTCCATATATGTCCCATATCAGAGTCATGTAGTGTGCAAATGTAGATTTAAAATGTAGATTTCTTGTTATATGTAATTATAGCTCAGTGAAAACTAGGAAAAAATAAGAAAAAAACATAAAATAGGTTTCAGAAAAAAAATAACAGATTCTTAAGTCCCACCAGAGACCTTCCAGTCAGAATTTATGGTAACAGAAGTGGAAATTTACATCTATGACAAACACCTCAAGAGATTCCCAGGCCCACTAACTTTGAGAAACACTGTTTTTGGTCCTGGACTCTTAGGAGAGGCAGGGCACTTCACAGTATTTGTGAGAAAAGAAAATCAGTATGGTCATTGATTAATGGCCCTGAGAAAGAGAATAAGAAACGTATCTAAAAATACTACCTTAGAATTGGAAAGGTTGATGGGTGAGAACAAGTTATTAAAAACCAAGAATAATTTAAGAACTAATTTTACAGATAATTGATAATGAAATGATCTGATAATGGTGCAAGTAGAGTACATAAGGGTGAGTTTTGAAGAAGCTGTAATTAAGAGGATTAAGGAGACCAGCCGAAAAAGAATTAAAGAATTCAAGATAAATTATAACAGAGCAGGAATAAGAAACTTACTTCCCAGAAATAAGGCAGTCTTAGGAAAGAGGCATTAGGTTTAGATTTATCTGAAAATCTGTAATGGAGATTAGAAGAATGACGCTTTGGCCTTACAGAGAAATTTTCAGAGATGAAATGTTTCTTAGGAGGTATGTATGTTACCTGGATCGAAAGGTTCTCTTTTGCTTGTACAATAACAGTAAGCATGTATTTTCATGCTAGATGCTATTTTCCAGTGTTTAACTAAAAAAAACATTGCTGGATGGCTAGCGGGAAGCTGCTGCATAGCACAGGGAGGTCACCTTGATGCTTTGTGACAACCTAGAGGGGTGGGATAGGGAGGGTGGGAGGGAGGCTCAAGAGGGAGGGGATATGGGGATATATGTATGTATACATAGAGCTGATTCACTTTGTTGTACAGAAGAAACTAGCACAACATTGTAAAGCAATTATACTCCAATAAAGATATTAAAAATAATATAAATAAATAAATAAATAATATAAATAAATAAAAAAAGGGCTAGCACTTGTACTGAATACACTAGAATTGTAATTTCTCATGCATAAAGCATGATTTATATGTAATATGCAACTAAAAAAACAGAATTTACATTATTCTGATAGAGCAACAGTATTGCTTACTATTCATTGAAACATTTAATATATCAAATAACTTGATTAAAATATACAAGATGATAATAACTTACAAAGTGTTATATATTGCTTCCCAGAAATTTGAAGCTATTTTCTCTGATGTAAACAGTAATCTCTGAATTGAAAATCAATATTTATGAATAATAATGAATATATGAATATATTTCTTGATTTTATACTTTAGTCTATTGGTTAATCTATTTTCGTACCAATACCTATTGTTTGTGTTCACTAATTTTAGAGTAAACTATACATTCTGATAATGGAAGTTCCCTTCCTCCACAAACCTTGATATTCTTTTTTTTGTAATTGAAACTTTGGGGATAATTGTACATTCACTTGTCATTTTAAGAAATAATATAGGGAAATCCCTTGCACACTTTGCCCAGTTTTTCCCAATAGTAACATTTTGCAGAATTATAGTATGCCACACAAGGATATTGACATTGATACAATTCACCAATCTTACTCAGATTTCCCTAGTTTCATTTGCACTGATTTGTGTGTGCATATTTAGTTCTAAACAATTTTATCACATGTGTAGGTTTGTGAAGCCACCACCACAGTAAAGATATTGAACAGTTCCATCTCCACATGAGCCATCTTGTTGCTTTTTTATAAACCCGCCTCCCTCCTGCTGTTCTTTGTATATATATTTTAGACTATTCTGTCATTAATGTTTTCTCTGTGAAGTTGAAGATCATTTTGAGCAAATCCCAACCCACAACACACACATAGTGGGAACTGATTGTAATTGCTTTAAACATTAAAATAAACATACATTTTAGGAGAATTGACAGGTTGTGCTCTTAATCATTCCATTCAGTGTCAATGCCCAACCAGCCGAAGACCACTGGCAACAACCTGTTGTTGAGCAGGTTGGTTTATTGTTCTTTGAGACAAAGGAGAACATACATGATGGGGAACCACAGGGTGTCTCAGAGTGTTAAAAATAATCTATTATAGGATTTAGGCTGTGTTAAGTGATTTTGGAGAGGATTCAAGGAAGTCAGTTGGGCTTTGTCCTGAATTAGATCCTGTAAGGCAGAGAGGCGACTCTGCAATCAGGGGTAATAATAGATCTCATCTAGAAGGTAGGAGGAATGAAGTGAGGCTAGACCTATAATTGGTAAAGAAGAAGCAGGTGGCATGGACATATATACACTACCAAGTGTAAAATAGATAGCTAGTGGGAAGCAGCCACATAGCCCAGGGAGATCAGCTCGGTGCTTTGTGACCACCTAGAGGGGTGGGATAGGGAGGGTGGGAGGGAGACGCAAGAGGGAGGAGATATGGGGATATATGTATATGTATAGCTGATTCACTTTGTTATAAAGCAGAAACTAAAACACCATTGTAAAGCAATTATATTCCAATAAAGATGTTAAAAAAAAAAAAAGCAGGCGCTCAACATTAACCAGGATGTAGGATGTGTGATTAGTTTTGTTATTTGGACAATATTCATATTTTGTCTGTGTTCAGACATGATTAGGTAGTACTCTTATTTATTCATCCTGGTGATAAGAGTATTTATTCATCCTGGTGATAGAGTAGCCTTGTCTGATGATGTTACTCTATGAAACTGGGTATCTTCGACAAGACTACATGTGAGTGCCAGGTCAGCTCCTAGATGTCAAAGGCCTGCTTTTCTCTTTCTCACCAGGAAGACGGTATGACTTTCCATTTGTTCAGATCTTCTTTTATTTCTTTTAATAACATTTTATAGTTTTCTTTATATTGTTCTTCCAAGATATATTTATTATTAAATATATTTTTTGATTTTGTCATCATCAAAAAGAGATTTTCCCTGTGTTTTCCTTTATTGGTATTTATTGCTAGAACAGAGAAAGCTATTTGGTTTCACATGTTTATATTGTGTCTTTTTACCTTAGCAAAGTTTAACATCTTTATTGGAGTATAATTGCTTTACAATGGTGTGTTAGTTTCTGCTTTATAACAAAGTGAATCAGCTATACATATACATATATCCCCGTATCTACTCCCTCTTGCATCTCCCTCCCACCCTCCCTATCCCACCCCTCTAGGTGGTTACAAAGCACAGAGCTGATCTCCCTGGGCTATGTGGCTGCTTCCCACTAGCTATCTATTTTACATTTGGTAGTGTATATATGTCCATGCCACTCTCTCACTTCGTCCCAGCTTACCCTTCCCTCTCCCCGTGTCGTCAAGTCCATTCTCTACGTCTGTGTCTTTATTCCTGTCCTGTTCCTAGGTTCTTCAGAACCATTTTTTTTTCTTCTTGATTCCATATATATGTGTTAGCATACGGTATTTGTTTTTCTCTTTCTGAACTTACTTCACTCAGTATGACAATCTCTAGGTCCATCCACTTCACTACAAATAACTCAATTTTGTTTCTTTTTATGGCTGAGTAATATTCCATTGTATATATGTGCCACATCTTCTTTATCCATTCATCTGTCGATGGACACTTAGGTTGCTTCCATGACCTGGCTATTGTAAATAAAGCTGCGGTGAACATTGTGGTATGTGACTCTTTTTGAATTATGGATTTCTCAGGGTATATGCCCAGTAGTGGGACTGCAGAGTCCTATGGTAGTTCTATTTTTAGTTTTTGAAGGAACCTCCATACTGTTCTCCATAGTGGCTGTATCAATTGACATTCCCACCAACAGTGCAAGAGGATTTCCTTTTCTCCACACCCTCTCCAGCATTTATTGTTTGTAGATTTTTTTTTTTTTTTTTAGAACATGGGCTTTTTTTTTTTTTAAATAAATTTATTTATTTTATTTATTTATTTTTGGCTGTGCTGGGTCCTCGCTGCTGGGCGCGGGCTTTCTCTAGTTGCGGCGAGCGGGGGCTACTCTCCGTTGCGGTGCACAGACTTCTCATTGCAGTGGCCTCTCCCGTTGCAGAGCACAGGCTCTAGGCACGCGGGCTTCAGTAGTTGTGGCACGCGGGCTCAGCAGTTGTGGCTTGCGGGCTCTAGAGCGCAGGCTCAGTAGTTGTGGCGCACAGGCCCAGCTGCTCCACGGCATGTGGGATCCTCCCGGACCAGGGCTCGAACCCGTGCCCCCTGCACTGGCAGGTGGACTCTCAACCACTGCGCCACCAAGGAAACCCTGTTTGTAGATTTTTTGATGATGGCCATTCTGACCAGAGTGAGGTGATTTGTCTAATGATTAGTGATGTTGAGCATCCTTTCATATGTTTGTTGGCAATCTGTATATCTTCTTGGAAGAAATGTATTGAGGTCTTCTGCCCATTTTTGGATTGGGTTGTTTGTGTTTCTGATATTGAGCTGCTTGTATATTTTGGAGATAAATCCTTTGTCAGTTGCTTCATTTGCAAATATTTTCTCCCATTCTCAGGGTTGTCTTTTTGACTTGTTTATGGTTTCCTTTGCTGTGCAACAGCTTTTAAGTTTCATTAGGTCCCATTTTTGTTTTTAATTCCATTTCTCTAGGAGGTGGGTCAAAAAGGATCTTGCTGCGATTTATGCCATAGAGTGTTCTGCCTATGTTTTCCTCTAAGAGTTTTATAGTGTCTGGTCTTACATTTAGGTCTTTAATCCATTTTGAGTTTATTTTTGTGTGTGGTGTTAGGAAGTGTTCTAATTTCATTCTTTTATATGTAGCTGTCCAGTTTTCCCAGCTCCACTTATGGAAGAGGCTCTCTTTTCTCCATTGTGTATTCTTGCCTCCTTTATCAAAGATAAGGTGACCATATGTGTGTGGGTTTATCCCTGGGCTTTCTCTCCTGTTCCATTGGTCTATATTTCTGTTTTTGTGGCAGTACCATACTGTCTTGATTACTGTAGTTTTGTAGTATAGTCTGAAGTCAGGGACCCTGATTCCTCCACCTCCGTTTTTCTTTCTCAAGATTACTTTGGCTATTCGGGGTCTTTTGTGTTTCCATACAAATTGTGAAATTTTTTGTTCTAGTTCTGTGAAAAATGTCATTGGTAGTTTGACAGGGATTGCACTGAATCTGTAGATTGCTTTGGGTAGTATAGTCATTTTCACAAAGTTGATTCTTCCAATCCAAAAACATGGTATATCTCTCCATCTGTTTGTGTTGTCTTTAATTTCTTTCATCAGTGTCTTACAATTTTCTGCATACGGGTCTTTTGTCTTCTTAGGTAGATTTATTCGTAGGTATTTTGTTCTTTTTGTTGCAGTGGTAAACAGAAGTGTTTCCTTAATTTCTCTCAGATTTTTCATCATTACTGTATAGGAATGCAAGAAATTTCTGTGCATTAATTTTGTATCCTGCTACTTTACCAAATTCACTGATTAGCTCTAGTAGTTTTCTGGTATCGTCTTTAGGATTCTCTATGTATAGTATCATGTCATCTGCAGTGACAGTTTTACTTCCTCTTTTCCAATTTGGATTCCTTTTATTTCTTTTTCTTCTCTGATTGCTGTAGCTAAAAATTGAATAATAGTGGTGAGAGTGGGCAACCTTGTCTTGTTCCTGATCTTAGTGGAAATAATTTCATTTTTCACCATTGAGAATGATGTTGGGTGTGGGTTTGTCACATATGGCCTTTATTATGTTGAGGTAAGTTCCCTCTATTCCTACGTTCTGGAGGGTTTTTATCAGAAATGGGTGTTGAATTTTATCAAAAGTTTTTTCTGCATCTATTGAGATGATCATATGGTTTTTCCCCTTCAATTTGTTAATATGGTGTATCACATTGTTTGATTTGCATATATTGAAGAATCCTTGCATTCCTGGGATAAACCCCACTTGATCATGGTACATGATCCTTTTAATGTGCTGCTGGATTCTGTTTGCTAGTATTTTGTTGAGGATTTTTGCATCTATATTCATCAGTGATTTGGCCTGTAGTTTTCTTTTTTTGTGACATCTTTGTCTGGTTTTGGTATCAGGGTGATGATGGCCTGGTAGAATGAGTTTGGGAGTATTCCTCCCTCTGCTGTATTTTGGAAGAGTTTGAGAAGGATAGGTGTTAGCTCTTCTCTAAATGTTTAATAGAATTCACCTGTGAAGCCATCTGGTCCTGGGCTTTTGTTTGTTGGAAGATTTTATATCACAGTTTCAATTTCAGTGCTTGTGATTGGTCTGTTTCTGTTTTCTATTTCTTCTTGATTAGTCTCAGAAGGTTGTGATTTTCTAAGAATTTGTCCATTTCTTCCAGGTTGTCCATTTTATTGGCATATAGTTGCTTATAGTAATCTCTCATGATGCTTTGTATTTCTGCAGTGTCAGTTGTTACTTCTCCTTTTTCATTTCTAGCTGTATTGATTTGAGTCTTCTCCCTTTTTTCCTGATGAGTCTTGCTAATGGTTTATCAATTTTGTTTATCTTCTCAAAGAACCAGCCTTTAGTTTTATTGATCTTTGCTGTCGTATCCTTCATTTCTTTTTCATTTATTTCTGATCTCATCTTTATGATTTCTTTCCTTCTGCTAACTTTGGGGTTTTTTTGTCTTCTTTCTCTAATTGCTTTAGGTATAACGTTAGGTTGTTTTTTGAGACTTTTCTTGTTTCTTGAGGTAGGATTTTATTATTATAAACTTCCCTCTTAGAACTGCTTTTGCTGCATCCCATAAGTTTTGGGTCGCTGTGTTTTCATTGTCATTTGTTTCTAGGTATTTTTTTGATTTCCTCTCTGATTTCTTCAGTGATCTCTTGGTTATTTAGTAATGGTTTTTTTTTGAAACATCCTTATTGGATTATAATTGCCTTACAATGGTGTGTTATTTTCTGCTTTATAACAAAGTGAATCAGCAAACATATACATATATCCCCATATCTCCTCCCTCTTGCGTGTCCCTCCCACCCCCCTCTAGGTGGTCACAATGCACTGAGCTGGTCTCCCTGTGCTATGTGGCTGCTTCTCACTAGCTATCTATTTTACATTTGGCAGTGCATACATGTCAATGCTACTCTCTTACTTTGTCCCAGTTCACCCTTCCCTCTCCCTGTGTCATGAAGTCCATTATCTACGTCTGTGTCTTTATTCCTGTCCTGCCCCTAGGTTCTTCAGACCCATTTTTTTTTTTTTTTTTAGATTACTTATATATGTGTAGGTATACGGTATTTGTTTTTCTCTGACTTACTTCACTCGTATGACAGACTCTAGGTCCATCCACCTCACAGTATTGTATTGTTTAGCCTCCATGTGTTTGTATTTTTTACAGTTTTTTTTCATATAATTGATATCTAGTCTCATAGCTTTGTGGTTGGAAAAGATACTTGATAGAATTTCAATTTTCTTAAATTTACCAAGGCTTGATTTGTGACCCAAGATATGATCTATCCTGCAGAATGTTCCATGAGCACTTGAGAGGAAAGTGTAGTCTGTTGTTTTTGGATGGAATGTCCTATAAATATCAATTAAGTCCACCTTGTTTAATGTATCATTTAAAGCTTGTGTTTCCTTATTTATTTTCATTTTGGATTATCTGTCCATTGGTGAAAGTGGGTTGTTCAAGTCCCCTATTATTACTGTGTTACTGTCGATTTCCCCTTTATGGTTGTTTGCATTTTCCTTATGTATTGAGGTGCTCCTATTTTGGGTGCATATATATTTAAAATTGTTATATCTTCTTCTTGGATTGATCCCTTGATCATTATGTAGTGTCCTTCTTTGTCTCTTGTAATAATCTTTATTGTAAAGTCTATTTTGTCTGATATGAGAATTGCTATTCCAGCTTTCTTTTGATTTCCATTTTCATGGAATATCTTTTTCCATCCCCTCACTTTCAGTGTGTATGTGTCCCTAGGTCTGAAGTGGGTCTCTTGTAGACAGCATATATATAGGTCTCTTTTTTTATGCATTCAGCCAGTCTATGTCTTTTGGTTGGAGCATTTAGTCCATTTACATTTAAGGTAATTATTGAAATGTATGTTCCTATTACCATTTTCTTAATTTTTTTTGGTTTCTTATTATAGGTCTTTTCCTTCTCTTGTGTTTCCTGCCTAGAGAAGTTCTTTTAGCATTTGTTGTAAAGCTGGTTTGGTGGTGCTGAGTTCTCTTAGCTTTTGCTTGTCTGTAAAGGCTTTAATTTCTTCGTCGAGTCTGAATGAGATCCTTGCTGGGTAGAGTTATCTTGGTTGTAGGTTTTTCCCTTTAAACACTCTAAATATGTTCTGCCACGCCCTTCTGGCTTGCAGAGATTCTGGTGAAAGGTCAGCTGTTAACCTTATGAGGATTCTCTTGTATGTTATTTGTTGCTTTTCCCTTGCTGATTTTAATATTTTTTCTTTGTACTTAAGTTTTGATAGTTTGATTAATATGTGTCTCGGCATGTTTCTCCTTGGATTTATCCTGTATGGGACTCTCTGCACTTTCTGGACACTTGATTGACTATTTCCTTTCCCATATTAGGGAAGTTTTCAACTATAATCTCTTCAAATATTTTCTCAGTCCCTTTCTTTTTCTCTTCTTCTTCTGGGACCCCTTTAATTCGAATATTGGTCCATTTAATATTGTCCCAGAGGTCTCTGAGACTGTCCTCAATTCTTTTCATTCTTTTTTCTTTATTCTTCTCTGTGGTAGTTATTTCCACTCTTTTATCTTCCAGGTCACTTATCCGTTCTTCTGCCTCAGTTATTCTGCTGTTGATTCCTTCTACAGAATTTTTAATTTCATTTATTGTTGTTCATCATTGGTTGTTTGCTCTGTAGTTCTTCTAGGTCCTTGTTAAACGTTTCTTGTATTTTCTCCATTCTATTTTCAAGATTTTGGATCATTTTTACTATCATTACTCTGAGTTCTTTTTCAAGTAGACTGCCTATTTCCTCTTCATTTGTTTGATCTGGTGGGGTTTTACCTTGCTCCTTCATCTGCTGTGTATTTCTCTGTCTTCTCATTTTGCTTAACTACTGTGTTTAGGCTCTCCTTTTTGCAGGCTGCAGGTTTATAGTTCCCATTGTTTTTGCTGGCTGCCCCCAGTGAGTAAGGTTGGTTCAGTGGGTTGTGTAGGCTTCCTGGTGGAGGAAGGACTGGTGTCTGTGTTCTGGTGGATGAGGCTGGATCTTGTCTTTCTGGTGGGCAGGACCACATCTGGTGGTGTGTTTTGGGGTGTCTGTGAACTTACGATTTTAGGCAGCCTCTCTGCTAATGTGTGGGGTTTTGTTCCTGTCTTGCTAGTTGTTTGCCATGGGATGTTCAGCACTGTAACTTGCTGGTCATTGAGTGGAGCTGGGTCTTAGCATTGAGATGGAGATCTCTGGGAGAACTTTCGCCGTTTGATATTACATGGGGCTGGGAGGTCTTTGGTGGACCAATGTCCTTAACTCGGCTCTCCCACCTAAGAGGCTCAGGCATGACACCTGGCCAGAGCACCAAGACCCTGTCAGCCACACAGCTCTGAAGAAAAGGGAGAAAAAAAAAGGAAATAAAGAAAAAAATAAAAAAATAAGTTAATAAAATAAAAAGAAAATGTTTAAAAATAAAAAAGTAATAAAAAATTAAGAGAAAGAAAGAAAGAAAGAGAGAGCCACCAAACTAAGAAACAAATCCACCAATGATAACAAGTGCTAAAAAGTATACTTAAAAAAAAAAAAAAACAGACAGACAGAACCCTAGGACAAATGGTAAAAGCAAAGCTATACAGACAGAATCACACAAAGAAACAAACACATACACACTCACAAGAAGAGAAAAAGGAAAAAAAAAAAATATATATAAAAAAAAAAAGGGAAGAGAGCAACTTAATCAATAAACAAATCTACCAGTGATAATAAGCCCTAAATACTAAACTTAAGATTAACATAAAACCATAAACAAATTAGATGCAGAAAGCCAACTGCAAGTCTACAGTTGCTCCCAAAGTCCACCGCCTCAAATTTGGGATGATTCGTTGTCTATTCAGATATTCCACAGATGCAGGGTACATCAAGTTGATTGTGGAGATTTATTCCACTGCTCCTGAGGCTGCTGGAATAGATTTCACTTTCTCTTTGTTTGCACAGCTCCTGGGGTTCAGCTTTGGATTTGGCCCCGCCTCTGCCTGTTGGTCGCCTGAGGACGTCTGTTCCCCACCCAGACAGGACAGCCTTAAAGTAGCAGCTGATTAGGGGGCTCTGGCTCACTCAGGCTGGGGGAGGGAGGGGTATGGAATGCGGGGCAAGCCTGTGGTGGCAGAGGCCGGCGGCATGATGTTGCACCAGTCTGAGGCACGCCGTGTGTACTCCCGGGGAAGTTGTTCCTGGATCATGGGACCGTGGCAGTGGTGGCCTGCACAGGCTCCCAGGACGGAAGGTGTGGATAGTGACCTGTGCTTGCACACAGGCTTCTTGGTGGCTGCAGTAGCAGCCTTAGTTTTCCATGCCAGTCTCTGGTGTCTGCACTGATAACCACAGCTCACGCCTGTCTCTGGAGCTCATTTAGGCAGTGCTCTGAATCCCCTCTCCTCACGCACCCTGAAACAATGGTCTCTTGCCTCTTAGGCAGTTGCAGACGTTTTCCTGGACTCCCTCCCAGCTAGCTGTGGTGCACTAGCCCCCTTCAGGCTGTGTTCATGCAACCAACCCCAGTCCTCTCCCTGGGATCTGATCTCTGAAGCCCAAGCCTCAGCTCCAAGCCCCCACCCGTCCTGGCAGGTGAGCAGACAAGCCTCTCAGGCTGGTGAGTGCTGATTGGCACTGATCCTCTGTGCGGGAATCTCTCCACTTTGCCCTCTGCACCCCTGTTGCTGCGCTCTCCTCCATGACTCTGAAGCTTCCCCCCACTGTCTCCACCAGTGAAGGGGCTTTCTAGTGTGTGGAAACTTTGCCTCCTTCACAGCTCTCTCCCAGAGATGCAGGTCCCATCCCTATTCTTTTGTCTCTGTTTTTTCTTTTGCCCTACCTATGTATGTGGGGATTTTCTTGCCTTTTGGGAAGTCTGAGGTCTTCTGCCAGCATTCAGTAGGTGTTCTGTAGGAGTTTTTCCACTTGTAGATGTACTTTTGATGTATTTGTGGGGAGGAAGGCGATCTCCATGTCTTACTCCTCTGCCATCTTGAAGGTCCTCCTTATTAGCAAAATATTTTATTAATTTTGTTTGAACATTTAATATCTTGGATTTTCTACTGTCCAAATAGGATAATGTTGTCTCTTCTTTTCTCATGCTTATGCTACTAATTTAATTTTATTGGATATTTGCTTTTGTTAAAACTTTCAAGGCAGTATTTAATATTGTGGTAGCATTCATCTCTGTCTAACTGGAAAGATTTTAGTGTTTATTTGTTTATTGTAATGCTTACTTTTGGGAAGTGGTAAGATGGTCTTTAATGTATTTAGAAATTTTGTTTCTGTTATTATTTTATTTAGGGTTTTATTGGAAATGACTGCTGAATTTTATCAAATATCTTTTAATCATCTATTGATATGATCACATATTTTTCTTTTATTAATATGTAGAAATAATGGACTTCCTCTTGCATTCTTGGAATAGACCCTTAGTCATATATTTTCATTTTGATTTGTTTCTGGATTGTACTTGCTGATAGCTTGTGCAGCATGCTATGTATCTTACTTTTAGACTGATGAGAAAGATATTAATAAGTCTTTAAAAAAGTAGCAAAGATCTTGGCCTAAATAGTCAACAAATGTGAGAAAAAAATGTTCAAATGTGGTAGAGAAATATGCACACATGCACGCATGCTCACACACACACACACACACACACACACACACACAACCAAACAAGAAAAGAAGACATTACCTTATATTCATAGATCTGTCAAAAAAAATCCTATATTTTTCATCACTGGTGAGTGGTGTGATGTGAAGAAGAGGTTAACTCTTTCACACACTAGGAAAAATGACTGTTAATGCTGCTGTTTGAGAGAGTACTTTGTCAGTATTTTTAAGATACAGATACATATACCTTTGTTTTCCAATTTTATTCACAGGAGTATATTATATAGGTAAACAAAAGCATCATTACTTAATAAAGTATGTGAAAATATATTGAGTAAAAGAAAAGGAAAGAAATATAGTAGAAACAAAGAGAATGCCAATCAAGAGGGGTATGGCTTTATAAACTAGGGGGAGCCACACCATGGAACATTATGCTGCCATTAAAAGTAATGACTTAGTTCTCTCCTAGTTAACCTGCAGAGAGTTTCATGATGCATTTTGGAATGAGAAAAACAAGGTGCTGAAAGGTTATAGATATGATCACAATTATTACAAAAGCAAGAGCAAAATTTGTGTCTGGTTATATGCATATATTCTATATTTTATCCATGTTACATATTCTATGAAAAATTATTCAAAATTTTTCTTAGCTATAAAATATTGTTTTCTTTCTTGTGTATTCAAAGATAATGCTTTCTTTTCATATGGATACAAAATCCAGTTATTTTACCTGAAAATATACAATAGCTTTTAATGTGCCTGGTGTCTATATACTTCTGTATAAATGATCTTAAAAGGTAAAAAGAAATAAAACAAAAACAAAACCTAAAGGGCCCTGGACTTTAGAATAATAATTAGATAGCAAAAATTCCAAAACCATTTATATTACTATTTTATGTCTTCATGTCCTGCAAACTATATCTCAAAATACTAACGTGTATCCAGAATTGAAGATCAAGTAAAGTAAGCAGAAGTGATACTGTAAAACATGCCTTTTAAAATGATTTATTATAGTAAAAGACATGGGAACAATGAAAAGGTGAGCAGAGGGAGGAACTCTTCTCCAGTCCCATTTCTATCACAGCTGGAGGTGCATAGTTTCCTTGTTCTTATAAAGGAATTACTGCCACATGGTGAGTTCCTGCAACAAAAGTTAAATATGAATTGGCTGTGCTTCTTAAATGTTAATAATCCAATCATATGGAAAAAGGAATTTAGTAATGTATAATTTAAAAAGTCAGAACTCTAAGAGTTTGAGATTTTCTTGGAGATTTACTCAGATGCTGTCATCTTTATGTGATGACGCTCCTTCTGAACAAGTGTTTATATTGATAGTGAAAATCTGTTTAAAGTGAAATACTTATATCTGGAAGCTAATTAGCTATTTAAATCTATATGATCTAAAACAGCTAACTGATTTTAAGAAAATAAATAGCATATTTTGATACAGTGGATATTAGGCTTTCTTTCTCTCTCTCCTCCCTCTCTCCCTCCCTCTGTCCCTCCCTCCCTTCCTTCCTCTCTTTCTTTCTTTTCTTCTCCTTCTACCATTAAATGCTATATAGACATAGACTAAGGAGAGGGACTATTTGTTTCCCCCTAGGTTCTTATGGGAAGATAGCTTTCAGAACTTAATTTTTATTATGTTTATGCAAACTTGCTAAACCTAGAGAAAATCAAGTAATATTTTTGGGAGGAGAGGAAGTAAGTTTACATAATCCTTATAAATATTTGCTTGATATCTCTAAATATTGCCCAGTGCACATCAACTAGTATTCTACTGTCACTAAGTACAGTTAAAACTGTTTCTGTCAATTAGTTCCTGAAGATATCAGTGGGATGTGTAGCCAGGGGAAAAAAGGGAGAAGGTTAGGTACTTTTAAGAAAGGCACAAGAAGGAAAAGAGAAAGTACATAGAGAAAATAACCTTTTTTTTCTGATGTAGCCATTCATTTCTTTAACAAATATTTATTGAATGCCAGGGACTCTTCCAGGTGCTGTAGATTCAGCTGTAGTTGAAGAGAAAATGTCCCTGGAATTTACTTCTTAGTTGAGATCTTCCCAGTAAAGAATGAAAACAACCCTTAGAAATGATATTGAATGTGCTTCCGAAAAGGATATTACCCCATGGGAAATAAAAACTTTCCAATAAAATAATGCACCACTGAAGTTTCATTGTTACCAATACTTTAAATATCTAATATCAGAAAATAAAGTGTAGTAGAATTGAGGAAGAAAACTGTATCTGGCGATCCATTGTTTAATATACTCTCTAACAGATTATTGAAAGACACCCTTGTTTTAGTAAGCATAAAGGACCTCTGGCAATGTGAATTATTTAAATATACAAAGGTGATGACTGTGTTCTTGTATTCTTGTTTTTCTATCTCTGCAAACAAATGAACATAACATTTCCAATAGAAATAGTCTCATACACATGTTTTTACTTTAAATAATGCATTTAACTTTAAATAATGCATTAGAGTAGAAAGCACTTATGAAGAAACAGCCATAGCAAACTTAGATTTTTATTTCTAAAAGACTGGGGAATAAACACATCTTATCAAGAGATTGGATTAGAGCATTGTACCAGTGAAGGCAGTTGGGTCAAGAATTATCAAAGTATTAAAAACCAAATGATGTTGTCAGAGCATTAGTTTTGTATTAACATATTGAATTTTTGTAATATTAAAATTCTCTAGAATGCCCACATGTCAGAAAGAAAGAAATTTAATGTTTATTTACTGGTGTATTTTGAATTTACTTGGATCTATCATGTAAAGATAGAGAGACAAATTTCTGAAACAGCCATACTCTCATTTTCTCTTTAGGACTCCATATACATGTTTAATTCATTTTGCTAAGTATTTATTTACTGCATTTTGTCCAGCTGAATACTGCTTGCCATGAACTCTATCTGTCACAATTCATTTTCTAATGAAATAATACACGAGCATTTAAAATATAGTAAGAATAGAAAGTACTATAAAAACAAAAGATGATGTACACATTGTTAATAGTTGCCTGACCAAGGAGTGATCAAGATGGGAAAACTTTATGGAAGAGAGATTCCTAGAATTGAATCTTGAAAGTTTCCAGATTTGATTGGAAATAAAGTACATGTGAAGCATGGTGAGCATCATTAACAAAATTGAAGCTGGGGCAATGTATATGGGGAGCAACAATGAGAACAACCTCACTAGAGTGATAGATCTTGGAGGGCAGTAGGGGGAGAAAAGTTATGATGAACTCAGATTTCTCAGGAGATTTGTGTAGCAAAATATAGAAGATGGATTTCTTTTAAGAGGCAACAAGAAGGTATTGAATGTCCCTGAGTATTAGGTCAAAGTGAAAGAATCTGGCAGGATATTGCAGAAGCAATTGGAAGTATAAGATAATGTAAGATGAAGGTCTTCGATATGTTTCATCTAGTTACCTGCAGCTCTGCTTGGTTTGAAGTAAGAGAAAAAATTCCTATTCTCAGAGTGGCAAGGAATTACCCATGAGGATCCAGGACCTGGAAGGGAGCTCTGATTTGCAAAAAGGCATGAACAGCAACAGGAATGTACTGATGATCAATCACCACACGGCAAGAGGTTTGAAGTCTCCAAGGGTAGATGATGATCAGGGACCAGATGGGAGTTCCCTATCTCTGACACCTTGGCTGTACTTACATTTTCTTCATCTTGCAAGTAAATCCAACAAATTATGTGTATGTGTGCGCATGTGATATAAGAGGTGGAGAGATGTGAGACCAAATTATATATCTGTCAGAATGAGAACCTGTTCAAAATATAAGGATGGTTATAATGTAAAAACAAAGATTAACTAATATTTACTCCCCATAAATATAGCTCATTGATTATGAGTTTTGGCACCATTTTTTGTGATTGGTAATAAGTTCTCAATAAATGTTTGTCAATTAAATAGAATTATTGATTGAATTGGATGAGGCCATATATTTTCTGACATTCCCTTTAGGCTACCATACTTCTTGAAAATAGTAGAAAGTTATAAAATCTCTAAATTTAATTGGGTGTGTAGATCCTTTTTATTTTGCTTTATGTCTTTCTTAAACTTACATTCTTCCTCCAGGCCTATATTTTTTAGCATATTTCCTCTTGAAAATCCTGCTGAGTTGAAAAACTACAGTTATTTGGAGTTTCTTCAATATGCAAAAATAGAGGTTTCTTTAATATAGCAAATTAACAGAAATTTTTATTTAGTATTTAACAACTAAGGAAGGCATATTAGCCTGTCTCCATAGCTATATATTAAAAATACACAAACCTTCAGAGCTAATAAAAAGTTTGAATGTACATTTTAGTATTACATTTGGAAATACATGATTATTTTAAGCATTCTACAATATTGACCAGAGATGTGAAAATTGATGTCCTTATCATTCTTAACAGTTGGTAGTTTTTACAACATGAGCCCATGCTAAACTCTGTGCTGAGGGTGTAATATTTGGGCAATATATGTATGTAAGTGTGCATTCAGGTGTATACCTATTTACATAAATATGAAATATCATTTAAATGTAGTTTGAAAATATGAAAGCAAATACAGATTTATTTTTCATTAGTTTTAGCATTATATTATACTTAATTTAAAAATATAATTTATTGATTTTTTTCTAGTTTTGCAAGTAACTGATATTTATTGCAGAAAAGTTGGAAAGTGAAAAAATGTGTAAGATGCAAATAACCATAATCTCATTATCCACATATTTTGTTGTATTTCTTATGGTCTGTTTTCATTGCAGAAATATGCTTGATCAGAGTTGAATGTAGACCAAACTCTTCAAAATTTTATTTTCTACTTTACTTTAAGTAACCCATAGAATACAAGGAATGAGTTTTGCTTCATAGCAAACTGGCCCTTTACCATTCTCCATTTTCCCTCATCCCTCACTCCAGGTTCAAACCCTCCATGTGAATAAATCTTTCACAGAAATTATTATAGTTATTCTCTGTTTTGTTGTCTAACAACACATCTATTTTTCTTCATTAAAAAATGCAGTGTTACAAAACCTAAATCCTAGAAATAGAAAGATCCAAAACGATGTTCCTCTCCAGTTTGATGCTCAGTTCTTGTAGTACATTTAATATTGGAGAGCTGTTACGATTTGTAAAAATCTAGAGGCTTCTCTGTCTTCTGTGTCTAGAAAATCAACTCATATACAGTGGGCACTCAGTAAATATGAATTGAGTGCATCTCCTTGTTGGATTATAGGTAAAGTGATTGTTGGTGTTTTTACGGACTATGAGTTTATTACCAATTGGTATAACTACAGACTATGTAATACAGATCAGCTGAGTATATAATAATGTTGTGGCAATGGCTCTTGTGTAAAATTCTTTATGGTTTTTCCCTATTTTTGTTTATAACTCTGTCCCATGTGGTCTGTTACCTTTTATTTTTTATCCAAAAATCAGAAATAATATCTCTATTGAGATTTTCCATTAATATGCATAAGCAACTGTGCCTTTTAAAACTCTTTCTTTCAGTTAACGCAACATTGAACTGTAGACATTCCTAGAGTGAAATAAAATGGCTCCCCTTAGACTGACAAAAATACCCTGAGGCACTCTGTGTATTTAAATAGAGTGTTCTTCAGCAAAGGTTGCTCCATCAACAATTAGTGTCTTCTTCATAACTCCTAAATTATTCATTAATGCAAATCCAAAATCTAATCACTTTATTCTGCAGCAAAGTTGAAAGGAGAAAATTAATGCTATTTATTTCTTTAAAATACACTTTCTAGTTCTTTTGCTATTAATGTTCTTGAATACATATAATTTTGATATGCAAGGTTTCCGTGGCAATTTAATTTTTTGAATAACAAAAGAAGGATGAAGACAGGATTCTACTGGTTTCTTTTACCTCTCAGAGAGTCCTGACTAATAAAGTGCATCTCCTGTAAACATGAATTTCTTTTTGCTGGCAGCAAAAATTCTGCTAATAGTTTCATATCCATTTCACACTTGTACATTGACTAGTTTATGGTATATCCTTAACTTGCATCTCCCCTCCTTCCCTGCCAGAGGGCTTCATAAACAGAATAAAGATAAGGCTGCACATTTCTACTTATTACTGTAGAATCATAACTACCATCTCAGGGCACTTTCTCCAAGGTGACCTTCTGGCCAGTGCTACCTTTTTGTGTTCTTGGCTCCGTTCACTGAGGAAGTAAAATCAGATATTGGTGATTGTTTTAACTATGTAAAGAATGTCTCTTTGTATGTGTGTTTTTAAGTCTTACAGAAACTCTGACTCTTTAGGAAGCTGATCATGTTCACCTTGTTCTTCCTGGTCTGAACCTTAAATTATATACAAATTAATGGCAGTTATTACGATTATTCTTTTTTCAAGTTGTATTCCTGTCTTACTGCTCTTGTTTTTATTTAGTTATAATGCCAAAATACTTTTTATTTCATCTTGTAGTAAAGATTCCTGTAAACCATACTGGAATCTTTCATGGAATGATGTGGAGTATAACTATAGACATATAGACAGAAATTCATATGTTGTGTATACTGTTCACCTCTGCTATGCTGGCAGAATGACAGCTCGTAGGGCCAGCTGGTAAATTCTTCCCCTCAGTAGGAAGAGATTGTGAGTCGAGAGTAAGACAAAGCACCATCCTTTACTTTTCACACATAGGGGATATGTATTATTCACTTATGGAAGAGTAAATTTCATCCAAAGGCTTAACAATATAGGTAACGAATAACAAGATAATTCCCTGATACTTTGTGATCTGTGTATAGCCATGACAAAGGAGTATTTATGTTTTAAACATACAAATAACAAGAAGGGATAATAGCATGACCTATAACTGTTACGTAAATTATTCCTGGTCATGGCACATAGGCCAAGCCAATCTGAGAATAAAGTTTCATCTGCCCCAATGTTTGTCTCAGCAACAGGGATATGACCCACTCAGACCAATGAGAAGCAATCCGTGTGAAAGACCCAGTCGTGGGGGAAACAAGGTCAGACTCTGGACTTTTCAGTATGATAAGTAATCAATTCCTTGTCCAGAGGTTAAGCAGTAAGCATTTATTGAGTCTCTATTTTTTAAAAATGCACTAAATCAAGGTTACTGTAAGTGACAATTATGATGAATCAGCAACAATAGTTGAGAAAGCATTCTATGCTACCGACTTGATGCAATGCTCTGGGAAGGCAATCAGGGACCCCAGGTATGTCTGTGTAAACTGTGGATTAAATAGTCCTTAAAGAGACAATTCATATAGTCCACAACATGAACAACAACATATCCCAGGATTTATGAACTTTACAACCTGCACAAAAGCCAGGTCTAAATGATTAATTTTAGAACTCAGCTGAAGCTTACTCTAATGTTTGATTCAACTTTTTATATGAAAATACGGTTTTGTGCAGCATAGTGGAGAAGGCCAGTTATGTGATATGAAATTGGCATTGTACTGCCATTTTAACAGTAATTGAGAATCTCCTTTTTTTCAATAATATTCATATTTCCATATTTTATAAAAGATGTTAGTCTTTTGAATTACATATACTCAATTTGAACAATGTAAACTCTCAACCTTTTCTTTTCAGAGACAGAGCGTTGAATATTTTGAGATTTGACAAGAAAGAAGTTTTTAATAATGAATTATAGCTAAAAATAGATTTGTATTAAAACAATTTTACTGACCACTTCTGGGTCTAAAAAATAGATTAAACTTTTGATTGCAGGACATTTGTTAGTAAAGAGTTGTAGCGTAATTGTTAGTGAGCTTTCAGAAGCCTTTCTTGGAGATAATGTTTGAATAATCTATTGCCAGAATTTGAATAATTTATGCATGAACCAGTGTAGAGTTATAATTGCAATTACAATGTTCAGTTCAGTAGCAATGAGTTGCATTTGAAGTTGGATGACGATTACTCTGTATAGCTTAGGTTCTGCTTTTCATTTCATTTTTAACAAAGGATTCTGAGTAAAGGGAGATGGCTCAGAGCTTGACAAAAGTTCCCAAGTGAAGTTTTAGAGTTTCTTTCTAAAGATTTTTATTTCATTTTATTTTATTTTATTTTATTTATATTCAAAGTCTGAAATCCAATCTTGCATGCTTCTGTGCCATAGAGATAAAGCAAGGGACTGAAAGTGCCCCTGGTTGGACAGAAAGGACTTTTCTACTTTTCTTCTGAAGGAGCAGCTGCTCTTATCAATAATTTCCTGAAGCAATAGTCCTGGAGTGTAAACAATATTTTATACGGATGACAGTGGAACAGAATATGTTATTGCTAAAATTCGTGGACTTCACTGTGGAGAATGGATTAACCCTGTATAACACGGCATCAAATACATTATATTTTCTGAATTAAATGAAAGGGTTAAGAGTTTCTGTATGATGGGAGTCTCTGACTCAAAAAGAAACAATACAATAATTTTATTTTCACAAATATACAAAAAATGTTATATATCACATCACATTCTAAGTAATTAATATTACTAATCTTAGTGTTTGGTCAATCAATTCAAATTAAATTTGTAATGTGACATTGAATTTTTGCTTTCTTGAAAAACTAAAACTCTACTGAAGTGTTGACAGTTTAAGAGGGCTAATTTTTTTTATTTAAAAAGATGTCAGTGCGCCATGAATTATTTTTATATTCTCTGAACTCAACAAACAAACATTCATAAAGACTTTAATTGGTTTGACCAAAATTAAAACAATTTTAATTGTCTCTGGAGATCAAGCACTTCCATGAAAATCATTTGTTTCTAGAAACTTTGAGATTTATTTTCACTCATTACAGTCAAGTGTCTACAGACCCCTTTCTCCAAATTTTGTTTACTCTTGCTACAATATAAGAACATTTCTTAATTTTACCATTCATATTAAAGATATTCTCAAATGGGGGTATTGACTAGGGAACTGAGAAATATAAAATGAATCTCAGAAGCAGAATTGTGTAACTATTCCATCATGGATATCCTAGCATATACTGAGTTGTAGATTTATGGACTTGAAAGAAAACTTGAGCTCGTTTAGATCTGTACCCCTCTCTAAGCAAAAGAAAACAATACAGAAATCTTGTAGACATGTTTTGGCAAAAAATCTTAATATCAAATCAAATTATACAGCCTTTTAAAATAACTTTTTCTTTTTTCATAAGCCTTACACTCAGGAATATAATTTATTTTTCGTATAATTTAGATCTATTCTCACCTGCTACTTTGTAATTTCTAAATTTATTTTTGAGATCATTGAAAGAATATTAAAGATGAGCTAATTCAGTATGAACCCCCCACTGGGATTGAGAAATTTAAAAATCAAGGGTGTAACCAAAGATTTATTTTATTTCAAATCTTATTTAATTAAAATCAGTTTTTATTTTTTAGGGACCTTCCAAAGAAATTTAATATTGTATTCTTACTTATTTCAATTTCTCCTTTCAAATGGGAATGAAAAAATAAGACAAGATTCGATTCTCACAATTATACCTTATTAAGCAAGTTTCAGAACTAATGTATAGTTTGAAGTATAGCTAACGATTACCTTTAGGAAAATATGCATTGCAAAATCCAAATTCAGTTGATAAAATTTGTTTTCAATGTTCTCTTCTTTAAAAATGATCAACAGAGATGAATCTATTTGGACTATAGTAATTTATAGTTGGCTAATTACAAGTGGCACAGGATGGACTTTATAAAGAATTAATTTTGACAAAGCAACATAATAATGTAATCAACATTGTAAGTTGCTATGTTTGAAGAGAACATACTTAAGAAAAAATCTGATTTTCACATTTATTATGTAGGAGTTAGTGGATAGGAGCGTGAACGTTGCAGTTAGACTGATCTGCCACTTAGTATGTGTTGTGGTCGTGGACAGATCAGTTGGGAAAGTCAATTTGCTCATCAGTAAAAAGTAGTTACCTGATAGGATTACAATTATTTTATTATCTGTTAAAGCACATAGAACATTACCTGACCCATAGTTAACACTCTGTATAGTTTTTGCTATTAATTATGGTGTATATATAAGTAGATAGCATTTATTTTAGGTGAATTTTTCTTCTTTTCTAAAGTAGTGCCCTCTACTTGGAAATGTGAGAAACAGCAATTTTGATATAATTCTATAAAATTCTATTAAAAAAAGACATGGTCATTAGTCATGAAAATTATCTTTAATTGGAAAATGAAATCACATGCCACTGTTAAATGGAAGAATGATGTGGAATATTATAGTATATTTTTCTGAAATTGACATCTAAATTATTAAATATACAAGTTTTCCCCTGGAAAAAATTGTAGTTTGAGGTCTTTCACTAATTTGGGTGGTTTCTTTTTTTCCCAATTAGTCTGAATCAGTAAGGTTTTCCTTTGTTTATAAAATATCAGTTCATGACCAGCTGTACAAAAGGGAAGAAAGTACTTTCTATCAAGAACTTTATGTATTCAATATATTCATTTATTTTCATTAATTATTTATAGAGGATTTATAATGATATATATGTACTATAAATACATAGACATATATTTAGTATATAAATATACATTATATATAATTAAATATATCTGTAATATATAGTTATATATATAAATATAAATAAATAAATATATAAATATATATATGTATAAGTTCTCCCAACAGGCTTGTGAGGTTGTCACATTCTTCTTTTATTATAATAAAGGAAATAGGAGCATGGAGAGAGATTAGGTTAATTAATATACGACAGTACTGGGATTTGAATCCAGGTTGCTCTGCTCTGAAACACATGTTATTTCCCAAAATACCATATTGCTCTCGTAGATAGCCATTTTAGGCCAGTGATGCATGTTATAACTAAGGATGACTTAGTATGGCAAGACCAAAATGTCAGGAATGTTAGAGATTGAATTTATGTTAAATGACTTAAATATCAACCTAAAAAAACCCAAACAAGCTCAATAAATAACAACGGGCCAGTGTTTTAGTATTTATTAACAATCTTGCTGAGTTTATAAGTTTTCTGAGTCAGTGTTTACTAGCCATGCTATATTTTAAATCCAAATTACAATGATTGAGCACATTAGATCATTTAGGAACACTTGAACAGTGTGTCAGCATCTGATGAAGAGGAAGTAGACCATTCTACATGAAATATTTGTTACTAAGGAACAGTTTATTAATGTTAATGTATTTTCAATCCTGTGGGTTAAAATAAATAAAAGATTTGACCTAAACTATTTCTAAAATAGGATGCCATACCTTTAAGCATGTTTCTATCCCTAATTCAAGGATTTTCAGGAGACCTAACTGGTGAACTTATAGGCTTATGTATATACAGGCATACTTCATTTTATTTCGCTTGGCTTTATTGCACTTTGCATGTATTGCATTTTTTACAAGTTGAAGGTTGTGGCAACCCTGCATTGAGCAAGTCTACTGGCTCCACTTTTCCAACAGCGTTTGTTCACTTCGTGTTTTTGTGTCACATTTTGGTAATTCTTGCAATATTTCAAACTTTTTCATTATCATTGTATTTGTTTTGGTGATCTGTGACCAGTGATCTTTGATGTTACTGCTACAACATGCTGAAGCTCAGATAACGGTTAGCATTTTTTAGCAATAAAGTATTTTTTAATTAAGGTATGTACATTGTTTTTTAGACATAATACTATTGCACGCCTAATAGACTAAAGTATTGCGTAAACATAACTTTTATATGCACCGGGAAACCAAAAAATTCGTGTGACTCACTTTATTGTGATATTAGTTTTATTGTGGTGGTTTGAGGTATGTCTATAATAGATCATTCATAGAATGATATTCTAAGGATACTCTAAAATATTTCTCATAAGCAATATTTTCTAATATGATCAAACAGATATTTCTGTCAGGACTTGAAAGAGACTAGAAAACACAACTTCCTGAAGTTATGTCTCTTTGTATTTAGTCCCAGATGGCGTTCCATTAAGCTTTTTATATTGTATGCATTTAAAAATCTCTTTGGAAGATGGTATACCTATTAACTAATAAGTTACTTGATTGAAAAATGTACAGAAGTAATTCTAAAGGATATATTATATTAATATACATTATTTTCCCAGAAATAGAACAATATCACTGTAGTTTTAAAATGGATTGTTCTGAATTATGGGCTGTTGCTTCTGAAACCTGTAATAGCTTTATATAAGCTTATGCTTTACATCTTAGAGGAGCCTTTACACATGTGCCTCTTGTATAAAATAGGGTGGTGATAACTGCAGGTTATCACTGAGTGGAGGAAGTCTGCATAATGATTAAAAAAATTAGATTTAGGGTCAGCCACTTTCTAGCTCCATGATCTTGATCAAATTACTTGACTTTCTTAAAGCTTCAGTTTATGTATTTGTGAAATGAGACCAGATAACTACATGCTTAATTATTTAGTAAATGTCTGTTATCATTATGGAAATCATGGGTAACGTTTTCTCATCCATCATGGCAGGAGATATAAGCAGCTAATTTTCTAACTCTCAATTCCAAATGTGTCTGTTATTGGCCACATAAACCATTGAAGAATAGTAAAATGTTTGATTTTAATATAAGAACTTCAAGGTAAGCTTTTATTAAAAAAATGTATAAAGCTGTTTCTTTACAGCTGTGTATAATATTTACATAGTTATGTTCACACGGGTCCAGAACTGCATATCCACAGAGCTATTGGCGTCTCAATTGAGAATGTCTAAAAAGATTTTAGCAACAGATGCAAAACAGCTGCAGTGCTATTTCAATAATAATAATGGATGGATTTATTTTCTGTGGGCTCTCTTTTATACATTCTGAGCTGACACTAAGATTTAGAACACAAAGGAAATTAAATAATAACCAAAAAATCACATTTTCTTGGGTGAAGAAAACTCACCCAAGAGTTTTACTATTGCATATGCAATAGTAATTAACTGTCAAAGTCTAGTGTATTCTTTAAGATCACGCTGAATTGCAGTATCAGCGTTAGCACTGGACAGTAGGGTGAATGTATATCAAAGTTTACAAATTAGTTTCTCTAATAACAAACACTGCTTTGTAGTGAAATTTGGTTTGGATATCATTTTGATTCCAAACAAGTTTAAGAGGATGAATAATTTACATATTGATACTATTGACAACCCTTGCCATAGTTTGAATTTCTTTTAAAAAATTTGCTTCCTGGTTCTAAAAGATGCTCCAAATCTGAGATTTTGTTTAATATGCCTCAATATGAGATATAACTATAGTTAATTGAGAAAGTATTTATGCAGTATTTACTATATGCTGCTGGAGAGTAGAGAAGCTGCAAAAGAAGTGAAATGAATGAGTTCCCCAAAGAGTGTTCAGTGTAATTCAAGCCATGAAATGGCTTAAATAACTTCGAGGTGGCAAACCCTGTGATTCAAGAAGGATACTGGGCTGAATAGTAACATGGAAACTAGAAAGGCATTCCTTTTGGGGAGGTAAATGTAGTATCAGTTTTTGACAAATTACATTTCAGATAACGGTGGGATATCCAGGAGGGATTTCAACGTGATGGTTGTTATATCTGTTTTCATTCTACTGGTCAACCCATTCAGTGATTCTGTATTTCATTTAATACATTATTCATATCTAATATCTTCAAATGATTTTTCTTTAAAACCACACGCTCTTGCTTCATGTTTATAAGATTCTCTATTTTCTCCCATAAGATAGTAATTCTGCTTTAAATTCAGGTTTTCTGTTTCATTAGTTCTGTTTCCTTAGGTGTAGTTCTTCTGCTTATTGTTCTTATTTCATAATGCTAAATACCTTGAATGTCTTAGTTTTGTGGAGGTGAGTGCTGATTCACTTCTCCTGAGAGTGTCATCTTCCTCTGCTTGCCATGTGCATTTGGGAGAGGAGCAAATTCTGTAGCCTGGGTCTGAACTCTTTGCCCTGGTTTGGGGAAATGAGCGTGATGTGTCTATAGGTGCAGTGTTTTTTTCTTTTTCTTAGTTTGACATCTTAAACCAAAGGAAATATTTGCCCTCCTGGTGTTTGCCAGGGTTTATTTAACTGATCTGGCTGGCTGAGCAGATGTTACCTTTCTTGTTCAAGACCGCCTGTAAAAATTTCCTAAAAATTTAAACTTGGTTAAAATAGAAGGTTTATTCAGTGTAGATTAAAACAGTTATTTCTCTTTAAAATATTATTTCTGTCTTTTAAAGGATTTCCAGTTGAGATTTATCCTATAGGAAATAGGATGTAGTGAGTTAAGTAGAAAGTGTAGGTTTGCATTTCACAGTCTTCTTGCTAGGGTTGGTCTCAGAAAGAATTGTGGAATGTGCATATTCATCTTGTTGGTGTCCCTACATCCTTTAGGGTCATTATCCCATCTCTGACACTTCACCCTATCCTAACCACACAAATAGCCACTGGGTATTCAGAGTTCTTTATAAGGAATTAGCCAAACCCAAATCACTTAAGACTCCACTACAGAGGTAGTATTTTAATCCATAGGAGCCACCAATGGCAGTGCAATGAAAGTTCTTCTCCCTTTTTTAATAGTTTATTAGAAATTATGTTTCCTTTCATTAGAAATGAAAAAATTAAGGTTTGAAAGACATTTTTGGTAGACTTGGACTCAAAATAGTATGCAGTAATACTCCACATTTTCTTGGATCTGATGAAATAATCATTGAAAGACATCTTTTATATATTAATGTGTGTATATATATATATATTCAAAGATATGTGATATGGCCAAAATTTTTTGACAATAAAGATGAAATTGTGTAAATTATCTCTGTTTTCCCACACTCAATCTAATTTACTTTTTACGATTTCAGTATGTTGTTATTATATATTTGTCTCAGTTACTTTTAATGAGCCATTTATGTCTATCTGCCTGCCTGTCTGTCTGTCTGTCTCTCTGTCTGTATCTATGTATCTATGTATCTGTCTATCTATCTATCCATCCATCTATCTATGCTGCATTTATCTTGATACCTATGATTGATACCAGCAGCAAAATAAAAATTCTTTTAGTCCATTATATCATGGAATATTAACTTGCTGTTATAATGCTGAACTTTGGCCACAATTAAAAATAGGAAAGTATTTTAAAAGACAAATTGAACCATTGATGACAAGAATACTTGACAGTGTTGTAAAGTCCATCATACTTTGATTTCATTTCTGAGAAATTGCTTCATGGTGAGTTGTGTGATCCTAGGACATGTATTTTTATTCATAAATTCAAACTTGATTTTTGACAAATATAAAAATTAGCTCTCCTAACCTCCGGTTCTAATTCATACTGATGGAACACAAAATCTTGTCCTCAAATTCAGTAATATATTTTGTAAATAACATTAAAGTTGAAATATTTTCCCTTTTGGATAATTTATTTTTCTTGTTTAATTTATAGAAGATCCACCTACTGGAGTATTAGAAAAAAATGACAACATAAGACTGTGGGATACATGTTTGAGTCATGATATATAATTGACTCCGTTTAATAAATACCTATTAGTGAAATCATCTAAGTGATAGACATTTATTGATAACACTGTCCAGTTCCCCTAGAGAAACAAAGATGAATTAAAATACTGTTTTCTAGCTTTTTGTAGCAAAAAATATATACACAATAAACTGATACATTTGTTGTCCATGATTTTGTGTAGTGTTAAACACGATCTATATCTCTTATATTTACTGTCAAGTTCCAAATTATGATAGAACATTTAGAAAGATGACCTTCTGTACTCTAAGATACTTTCTACATTTAGATATTATATCTTTAAAAATTACTGGAAATATCATTTAATTTATTTAGTATTAAGCCCTTTTAAAGACTTGAGACAAATGATACTTTTAAAATTATACATGTATGCCTGGGGCTTCAGGTTTTGAAATCTAATAAAAAATGTTTAATGCTAAATAATTTAAAAACAAAAATCATTCACAGATTTATTAGAGACTCAAGCTAATTATTATGTACATTTTATTACTCGACAGACAAATTGCTACCAAGTCAGCCTGTTCTAGCTGAACAGCTATTGTAAACCCTCATAATCTGACTTCATTATGGAGACTGCCACATTCACTGGTAAGAGTGTTTCTGCTTTGTTGGTTAGTGAAGCTGTGATACTTCAAAGCTAGCAATTAATTTTTGGTCAGAAATAGGCCTTTGACCTCCCTCTAGATGGAAACAATAAAAAATTTTAAAGAATAAAAGGAAATAGTATACTGGTTTATTTAAAATATATGACTTGGTGCACGTCTGTGTTTGGTGTGTTTGAGTTGGAGAACAAGCTGTACATTAACATAATTATACATATTTTTTAAAGAAGAGTGTTCTTAGGAAGCCATCTAGGGAAATAGCCTATGACAGGCAACATTTAATCAAGGTAAGCTCTTTAAGATTAGTTAAATTTGCAGGGGCTAGTTGAGAAGTCAGTTGTATTAATAGTTTGAATTTATCTCCAAATGATGGCAGGGCAAGAGTTAGTTGAGATAAAGAGGCTCAATCTGCAAGACAGAGATGGAAATTGTAGGCAACTCAAAGATAACTCAGGCAAAGGGAAATCCAACTATGGAAGAAGAGAAGGGAAAAGAAAGTAGAGAGGGCAGGACTCTTGTCTCCTTTGTCTGAAATGCTTTTTGTCTCCTTGCCTAGCTGCCTAACTCCTTTTTATCCTTCAAGTGTTAGCTCAAATCACTTAGTCTTATTTCTGTCCTCACTCTAGTTTCTGTTCTGTATTCCCACTGCACTTGGCACAAACTAATATTTCTGACCTTGCCTGGAAATTTTTAGTTATTAGTTTCTTTAACCATCTCTGTCTTGAGACACAGGAAAGTTGTCTCGTTTATCTCTGCATTGTCACTACCCAGAAAAATGTCCCATACATAATAGTTGTTGAATAAATACATATTTGTATTTCTCCAGGAAAGATGGTGAATGGATTTTTTTTTCATAGCAATTACGTTTTAATCAGAAAGACAGACAGTAATTAAATAAAGCAAGAGATAAGTACTATCAAGATAAAAAGAGACTACTGTGGAGGAGAGGGGTTAGTCATTAAAGCAATGTGAATTCCTAAGAAGGCGGGTAATAATATATCTATAATAATCATAATAAAACAAGGCACATGATGGACCTAGAGGCTGTCATACAGAGTGAAATAAGTCAGAAAGAGAAAAACAAATACCGTATGCCAACACATATATATGGAATCTAAAAAAAACAGGTTCTGAAAAACCTAGGGGCAGGACAGGAATAAAGATGCAGACATAGAGAATGGACTTGAGGACACGGGGAGAGGGAAGGGTAAGCTGGGACGAAGTGAGAGAGTGGTATGAACATATATACACTACCGAATGTAAAATAGATAGCTAGTGGGAAGCAGCCGCATAGCACAGGGAGATCAGCTCGGTGCTTTGTGACCACCTAGAGGGGTGGGATAGGGAGGGCAGGAGGGAGACGCAAGAGGGAGGAGATATGGGGATATATGTATATGTATAGCTGATTCACTTTGTTATACAGCAGAAACTAACACGCCATTGTAAAGCAATTATACTCCAATAAAGATGTTAAAAAAAAAAAAGAAAAACAAGGCACAGTAGTATAGCATATAGCTACTGATCATCTGGGTAATTGCTGTATAGTACAGTGACTTTCTTTTTCCTTGAGCTTTTGAATTCTATTTTTATTTATTTTTTTTAGGTCTCCTATTTTATAAAACATTAAGGTGAGGGGGCGGGGAGACACAATTGCAGAACTTTTATCTTAGAGTTGATCCAATCTAATTTCCTTCACTCTGTAGGTGATGAAATTGAGGCTCAGAGAAGTTACCTGACTTACTCTGGGTTTCACAGCTAGTTACACCTAATTATAAGTAGCTCATCCCTGTGGATTTCCAGTGAGTGGTGCATCTCTGGGTTTTTAATTTATAAAACCCCAGACCTGAACTTTGATGGTCTCACACGTGATTAACCCTGAGATATCCCAAGTTCTCCAGGCTCCAGGAATTGGTGAATGGATTTTTAAAAGTCTAAGTTGTGCTCTGGATATTTGCAATTTTTGAATGATAGTTAGCTGGCATTAGAATTATTAGACAAGTAGTAGCACTTACTGCTCATAAATGGAAAATGTAGGGAGAGACCTGGAGCCTTCATAAAAATGTGAGTCTAGAATTGATTACGAATGTGGTGCTGAAGGCTGACAGCAAAGCTCAGGTAATAGGCACAGCTGGGTTGTTGCAGGTGTTTGCAGAAAGGGCTAATCAAGGGAGTTGCTTAGCACAGCAAAGGCAAAAACTTTTCTTCTAAACCCTAATTCTAAACCTCACATGCAAGGAGGAATGAAATCTGTGCAGACTGTTCCAGGAGTTTATAGGAACTAACTACTAAATGTGCAAATGGGAGCTTGTTTGAAGTTTCGAGCAGAGGAGCATAGCAACTTGTATACCCTTCACTAAAGAACCGTCCTCCGCTGTGAGGGAAGGTCATCCTCTTCCACTGAGTGCACAGCCTGTACAGATGTGAAATTCAAGGTATCTTTTTTTCAGAATGGTTATTCCTCTTAGAACAGAAGATCTTAGACAGAATTAGAAAACATAATCTAAAATGGAAACCTTACATTGTAGGATCTTGTGGAGGGAGAAAGTTAAAGCTAAAGGGCCACGTTAGAGAACCAAAATAGGAGGGAGGAGGAATATTAGACCCAAGAATCTATCTAACAAGCATGTGGCTCTTCCCACAGAATTAGCACCGGACTTTTGGAAGGAGTTCATCATAGCATGTTCTACAGATCAAAAGGAATAAGTCACAAAGCTGGAAGGAATGAGGAGACCTTCTTTATATAACAAAACAGAGCATCTGGGGCTTAGCAGCTCCTATGAAGTAGTATAAGCATGTTTGACTTGGCCAGTTGGTAGCTGTGTTGTGGGTATTAATATCCCCATTTTTCAGATGAGGAAACTGAGGCACAGAAAGTTTAAACTTTTCCATGTACATATGGTGAAGTCACATTTGTCCTTAGGCAGTAGGGCTTCAGAGTCTATGTTCTTTGTCACTATTCTATGTCAGAAATCAAGGTGGTTTTAATAAGGATGAAAAAGCAGAATTAGGAAACCTAGCTTGATCACTCATTAAAATTAGTTTTCTAATGCATATATCCTAAATTGAAGTTATCCACCCTAACATTGTCCGAGTTGGACAGCCACAGCCTTGTTCCCAGAGGTTGAGCCTATTCCATAAAACATTCAACACAGATGAGTAGAGAATGCAAGTGCGTGGAGGGCAGGATGCCCCGAATGAGAGACCAAGGCTGACCAGGTATGCGCAGCTTTTTCTCACAATCTCTCTAATTTGATAAGTAATCATTCCCTTGAAAAGTGTAATGGGATGGAAGGTGTACTTTCCTAAGGAGTGGGAATTACTTCTGCTTTATGGAAATGCTCACAGAAAGCACTTAGATATGATGGGTTGGAACATGCAATCAGAATATGGAAAAGCAAATCATATTTTATTGAATTCTGAAATAGGAAGCAGAATTGAATATGGTTAGGTGTGTGGTCTCCAGAGGCAGCAGGCCTATTTTGGATTCTAGATCTACCACTTATTAGCTGTGTGGTCTCAGGCAATTTATTTTATCTTTCTCAGACTCAGTTTCTTTATCCTGAAAATGGAGATAAGAATACCTGTCCTTCGGAGTTGTGACATTTTATATGAAACATCTATTGAAATTATGTAGTCCAGATCTAAGCCTTTCGGGTGAAGAATCTGACAAGTGGCTTTCTAATTGGGGTACATATTCCTCCTCAGAAACATTGCTCTGCAGGCTTAGGATTCAGAGGCAAGGCCTGACTGCTTCTTGTCAATGTGAGATGTTGAAGAAGTAGCTTTTTCTAATTAACTCAAGATGGCAACCTCCCAAAGCTGTCTGTTTTCAAGATTGTAGGTATTTCATTTTCATTCTGTTGTGATAAAGAAGAATGTGGTGAAGATGATCGGAATTACCTCCTATTATGAGCTTGTTAATTTGTCTGCTGTAATTTTCTAAGCGTTTTCTTGGAACACATCCAGAAATTTATAAAAGAGATCATCTTCCATTTTATACTGTTACAGGCTGTGAAACAATAACTAATTTGAGATAATAAGTATCGTAGCTTATGTAAACATACATAAATACAAAACATGCTGGAAGCAAGTACACCACCAACCAAGACTAGAGAAGCTATATTTTTAGCAGAGTTTACTCTTGTATAAGATGAGATAAAGGTATGGAAATATGCTAAGATGTTAGTACACTCATTGCATTAATCATTTGTCCAATAAGTATTTATTAAGTACATCATATGAAAGAGAGATACCAAATATCCAATTCAAAGATAAAGGTGCATATATCATACAAAATCACAGCAGCATCAGATGAAACAAACTGCTTTATTTGTACTAAAATATTTGCAAAAATTGATTAATTGCATTATGAGACACTTTCATAGTGCACCGATGCTGATTGAAATACAGCTGTGACTATTGCTGTTTGTTTTATTAGATTAAATAGGTCTTTATATTTGGACTGGTATATATCATAGAATCATCTGTAAGCCCCCTTTTATTTCAGTTCTATAACAGATTCATTTTTAAACTACTTTGATATAATTTCAAGCTTTTAGAAAAGCTGTAAGGCTTCTACAAAAAACTCTCACATACCCTTTAGCCAGATTCACCAATTCTTAAAATTTTGTACCTTTTTTTTTTCTTTTGGCTGCACCGTGCGGCATGCAGGATTTTAATTCCCTGACCAGGGATTGAACCCATGCGCCCTGCGGTGGAATCACGGAGTCTTAACCACTGGACCTCCAGGGAAGTCCTAGTTACCTTTGTTTTAATCTGAAGTATTTTTGAATAATTTCCAGAAATTTTGCTTTTTACTAAATATCCAAGGACATTGCTAGAAAGATTTGTGCTGAAGAGAAATCTGTGAGCCAGGTGTTTAAAATCTTTAGCAAATGAAGGGTACATATCAGTGATCAAGAGGACTAGGAATGTAAAACCTATTGGTATTAGTCTCAGAATTTCTAGAAATAATGATCTCTATATCCCTGGGTTTGTCCTGTTATCCAGTCTTTATTGACTTTGTCCATTGACAGGGCAGGACTTCAGCCACCACTCTGATGGGCTACGTCCTAGATCTGTATCTTTGCAAAACTTTGTTATTGCTAACCTGATAAATTCAGATGTTTGCTTCAGATCATAACTTCCTAGCTTTCTTCCTACCCACTTATTTCTTCCTGTCTTCTTCCTTCCCTGAATTCTTTAGATCCCATGGTTCATCATATCCATGAATAGTCTCACAACCTTTTCTCATTGTCATTCTGTTTTGCTAACCTAATAAAACCCCTGAACTGGGTAAATCCAACTATCCACTTACTTTGTGCTTAATCTTATGTTTTGGGCAGAGGTGAAAAGATTATTGCTACTACAGATTCATGGTCTCCAACTTCATCTATGCTCTCCTCAGTTCCGGGCAAGCCCAGCTACAATCTTCCTTTCTTCACTGTGACCATTGAAAATCTTGTCTTGTCACTTCATGGACATATTTAGTAATTATCTCATTTCTCTTCTGTAACTTCAACCTCTACCCTTTTATAGAATCCTTCCCTTTAAAATGTAATCCGCTATACTCTCACATGGGGAGGGGACCCTCCTGTAGCCCCTGTGTATTCAAGATTTTCAAGTGCATCTACCCACATATCCCCAGCTAAAGTCTCCAGGACCCACTTCATCCTTATTGGAATTATAAAATCAGAGTCTTGCCTGGGCTGAGAATTCAACCTTTTATGAAGTTCTGCTGCTCTTAAGATTAGGTCCTGAGCCTGGTTCTCAGTACAATAAGCTCTCCAGTTACAGAAAGTTGGTGATTCTTTAAAATCTGATAAAGCAGTTCTCTGGATTTCAGTACTTTGCTTTCAGTTGGTGATTGATTGTCCTGAATTAGTTATTTCCTTTCTTCAAAGCATCACTGGTACTCAGCAACAGCTATTCCATTCCGGAGTCCTTGCAAATACTATTTCCCTCACACCTCTCAAATGCCAGAGATACTGTACAAGTTAGTGCATACCGTTCAACATGTGTCCTGTTCCATGCACTCCAGGTAAAAGTATAAACAATTACACTCCTACAGCATGTCAGAGATTATCAATATTATATCCATCACCAGTGATCGTGGGTCCATTACCAGCTGACTGGTGGATAATCCAACTTAGAATCCCATAGAGTCAGCTTCCTAGGATAATTCTCACTACCAATTTTCTGACTCAACCCTAAAAACAGAACATGAGGCAGATTCAGTTGTACACCATTTTCTGAGAGATTCAGTTGTACATCATTTTCTTTTAAAAAAAGAAAACAGTAGGGAGTGAGAGAAGCAAAATAGCAAAGAGGAAAAAGCTGAGCTCGAATAAAGTCTGGGCTTGACCTAATTCACGGGGGATCACACCACAGAGTTATTGCCAACTTGAGACAAAAAGGCTGTCCTATTGTACCATACACCTGTTGAACATTGACTCTGTGCTGCCCCAAATGTGAGGTGCCATCAGCCAGAGGCAATGCTCCAGAGGAAGGGAGTAGTTGTTAGCAGCCTACCCTATGGCAAGTAGGCTAGCAGTAGCCTGTTAAAAGATGCTGCTACATGGATGCTCCTCAAAAACATGATATTGAGAGAGGGAGAAATAGATACAATATATAGTACATACTGTGTGATTTCATTTATGTGAAATTCAGAACAGGCAAAAGTAATACATGATCAGAGTGATGGTTGCTGCAGGGTGAGGAAAATACACTTATGGGAAAAATGAGAGTTGGAAATGTTTCATATCCTTATCTCTGGTGTTGCAGAATCAGGTATGGACTGGGGATGGGAGATGGAAAAAGTGCTAAATATTTGGGTCCTCACTCAAAATATGATTAAAGATTTGTGCACAGGGTAGAAAAGAGGAATCCTATGAGTTGAGGAATATAATTTTGACCACTGCCTCAACCTAAATTGTGAGGGAATTTTCTTTCTTGCTTGCTTTCCCCCTGAATAATCAACGTGTTAATTAACCCTACACCTGTTGCAGTCCTATTGGATATAAGACCTTTTCTCTTTGTCGTCTTCATTTTTATTTAATTTTTATCCCTATTTAGTTATGTATTTTTCTATTCTTCTGCTTTTCCAGCTGCCAATTCAGAAAACCTTTCTCTGGCATGGCTTTTGTTCCAAACTCTTTCCCAACACTCGATATTGTATTATATGAAATATGATTACTTTGAGTAAGCCCCATTGGAGCTACTCCTTATAAAAGCAATTTATACGGTTATAAATACATCACTTAAGTTTAAGCACCCAGTTTTAACAACTCATGCTGCTCTCCTGGGACTCACAATTCACTCAGAGCCTTGCATGTCAGAAACATTGAAGCAAACATGTACAGCATAAAAAGTGTCTATCCACACAAACCTTTATCCCTCACACTGTTTAAATATTGGTTGAATACATGGATGCCACAACTTTATTTTTTACCAAAACATTTATTTCAGTCATTCCATATATTCACAGCATTAGAATCAATATATGAGTTATGCTGTTGTGTCCAGAAGAAACAATTACAAACTTGTGATGAAAAGAGGAATAATGCAGAATTCACACATTATTACATGGTGTGAAAAATGATACTGCTGTATATTGCAGGAACATAGATTTTCTTAAAGTTCATTGGTTACTTTCATAATCCTTTTTCCATCTTTGAAGAAATGTAAAATAGAGATTTTAAGCAAGAACCGTAAAGTAAGAATAAAGAAATTATAAAAATAACTTAGAGTCACCTTTGCTATTTTGGTATAAACGCATAAATTTCAACTGAGGAAAGACTTGTGAGATATTCTGAAAGCAAATAACAAAGAGCTTTTTATAGTACTGATGATTACATTGATTTCTGGCAGCTATCAATTATAACTCGTGTCCACTATAATCCTGATTGATGTTTAATGCCAGTCATTTCCAATTACTTTGGTTTAACAAAGAAAAAGTTCTTATGGAAATGTATTTACCTGCTTGACAACCCCTTTGGCAGTTTTCCGTATTATGAATCTGCTTTTGACATTGTCTGTGTGTCTTTTAGTATTTTCATTGTATCCTACTCTCTACTCTCTCCCTTTTTTTCATTCCCCATCTCAACTTCTTCATGTGAACTATACAAGGGAAAACTTGACATTCCAGGCCTAAGAAAAATATGTAGCTGTCTGTCCACTAACAGATGGTATTTTATACCTCTATCTATATCTAGCTCTATATCTATCTATCTGTCTGTCTATCTATCTATCTATCTATCTATCTATATTTCTGACATGTAAAATTAGAGTTTTAAGTTTTGTATACTTATGTACTTATATATATGTACTCATATATATGTGTATATATGTATATATATACGTGTTTATGTGTATGTGTGAGAGAGAAGTTGCAAGAGGTGTATGGGAGAACTACATTTTTTCTTCTTTTTTTAAAATTTGATGAAGTGTTATTAACATTTTTCTACATGATTACTCAATGATTATGACCATAAATAACATGGTCATAATTTATTGCCTTGAAAACACAGGTGGAACCTTGAAGCATTTATCATCTGTGGCAATCCACAATGTGTTTTATATTACCAACAAGATTTTATATGTCTGTCAGTTTGAAATAAATAGTACTGGAAGCCCTGATGAAAAAACATTATCAAATAATCCTTCTTGAAAGAGAATGAGAGAAAAAGGGAGATATTAGAGTTCTAATCACCTAACTTTAGTGGCTTTGATATATTTAAAATCTGCAGTGCTAATTTGGTACAAAGTCAAGGACACTGCTGGGACTGGTTGGAATTTTCATTGTGACACAGGTGAAGGATTAAATCTTTTCCTTCTGTTTTGTGTGGTGTCTTTGGATTTGATTGATTGATTGGTTGATTTTCAATCTAAGTTTGAACCTTTCTCTCTAAGATCTCCAATCATCAGATAAGTTTTGCTGTAGTAACAGGCTACTTTAAAATTTCAGGGGCTATGGTACAAATATTTATTTCTTTTTTGCACTACGTGATCACTGGGGATCAATTCTGACTCTGTTCCACCTTGTCAGAACTCTGGACTCAAGAATGAGGAATCAGCCACTACCCGGAACATTGCAAGTTCTCATGGCAGAGAGAAAAAAATATAGTGCACTGGCTCTTACAGCCTCTGCTCAGAAATGCTACTTACCACTCTGGTCATGTTTCATTGTCCTAAGCAAGTCATATGTCCAGGCCTGATTTACATGGTGTGGTATGTAATAATCCCCCAGGGAGGGCAGTGAAAAATATTTGTGATCAACATACAATCTACAGTGGGTTCTTTTCATTCCCAGGCAAGAAATAAATGGGCTTGGAACTTCTTTCCACTTAGCAAGGTGTCTTATAAGGAAAAAAAAGCCCAGGAATCATCAAAGCTCTTTATCTGTCTCTAGTTAAGGTAACTCACAATCTAACTCAGCTTCAGATGTCAGGAGAAATTATGCAGTAATAAAAATGCAATGTTGCCCGTTATCTCCTCCTCATACCTTTCTCATAGACCTTCAGTAGTAGTAGGTAGGGATTTGGAAGTTCTCTCTCTTTTGACCTTGGAAATACAACTAATCTGAATGACTATCATTCAGCTTTGCTGGAGTGATAAATAAACCCTAAAATCCCAAGGCTTAACACAATAAAGGTTTATTTCTTGCTCAGACAAAATATGATACAATTTGACTGTTTATCTTAGGCTGGCTTCCCCAGAAAGCAGACTGAGATGAAGATTTGTGTCCATGGAGGTTAGTGGGGAGAAGTGGGGGGAGCCCTTGGAGTCAGCACCAGTGGGTGAGGCAAGAAAGTAGGATTGGGCAGAGGGAAGAGTTGAACTATAATGCTGTCTTACCAGAGGCCTCCGTTAATCTCACAGGAAAATCTGGAGCTGGGCTAGTTCTTCAGGGTTGTCTTACATGGGGATTGCGGGCAGGCTGTTATACTTCTGTATTGACCAGTTATTAGGTGTGTGCTACCCCTAGAGAAGGATAATAGTCTTGGCAAAGAAGCTCTCTTCTGCTGAGGGAAATCTCCAGAGTTCAGCTCAGCTGAGAGCAGTCACCACTGATGAAGGAATCTTGGTGGCACAACAGAGCATCCCCTATGATTGTCCCCCTCCATTTTTATAGGTGGACCATTGAGAACTTGTGCTTCCTAAACCTGCCATGGCAGAAGACAAAGGAGCTAGAGGTCTCTACCCACCTTTCATTGTCCCATACCAAGTCACATGGCTCTGAGCTAACTGCAAGTGTGGCTGGGAGAGAGAGGAGCACAAATGTGTTCATTGAGTGCTAATAATCTCTAACACACTGCCTTGATTTACTAGATGATAATTTTTGGTGCCTGAAAGAACTTGTTTTCACCAAGAAATGTTTACTGTGCAGGTGAAATTTATGTAATATTCTTCCAAATTTAGGGACTGGGTTATTTACTTGGATTTGTTCTATTTCAGGATTGCTCTGTATAAAGGTAATGGATATTTTATTTATCACCTCTCTCTTTCTGATTCAGAAGAAGAATGCTTGTTGCCATCTGGAATCACAGAGAAAACAAATAACTCTTCTTCTGAAATCACCGTTCATGCCAAGTATATAAGTTGCAGTGTCATACTACAATGAATTTAGAGAATATAGTAGAAATTTTTGTTAGGATATAGTTTCATCTGCAATATGAAAGTTTGTTTCACTTACATAATAAACTGTAAGTAGAAGGTCCAGGTATGGCAGCTCTGCTCCATGAAGTCCAGGGACCCAGGTTCCTTCTGGTTGTTGCTCTGCAATCCTTAGAATGTTACCCTTGTCTGCCGTGTCCCAACATGACTCCCCATCAGGTCCAAGTTTAAAGTGGCAAGTTGGAGGAAGGAAGAGGAAAGGGTCATCGTCCCTCCTTTTAGGACACATTGGAAGTTGCTTATATCATTTCCCTTCATATACTATTGGGCAAAATTTAATCATATAGCCACACATAGCTGAGAATTGCAGCCTTCATTCTAGGTTGCCATGTACCTAAGAAGAGGTGAAAGGATAGTGTGGATAACTATTTTGTCTGCCATGGTGGCCTGAAACCTGTCAGTTAACACCAGGTTGGAGACTTGATTATGTCAGGGGTCTCTGTTTTCTTCCTTTCTAAAGGTGGAAGAAAGGCATTTATTTTTCTCTCTTGGGGGTAGGGCCACAGAAAATCTACTTATTTGTGATGGAGTAACATCAAACAGCAGGGTCATTAAACAGCTCATTAGAACATAAAATAAATATTGTATTTTTGTTTCAGTTAAAAATAGAGGGCTAATTCAGATGCACTTAGAATATAATTATTTTTTATCAGTATTTTTATACTTTTAAAGTAGTACAAAAGTGCACATTATTCTTAATTTAAATTGACAACCACTGTGTTACTTCTAGAATAGATATGGATGATCTTTGTGTCCCTCCAGGGAACTAGAGAGTCAGTTAAAACATCTCTGATGATGTATATTGATTTTATTTGGAGGTAAGAGTTAAATACTTTTCATAAAAAGGACTAAACATAGGGAGAGTGGGAGGGGAATGCAAGAGGGAGGAGATATGGGGATATATGTTTATGTATAGCTGATTCACTATGTTATACAGAAGAAACTAACATCCCACTGTAAAGCATTTATACTCCAATAAAGATGTTAAAAAAATAAAATTAAATTAAAAAAGGGGCTAAACATATCATACATGCATTTCATTGAATATATCAAGAATGGTGGTATTAGTTTTAAGATTACATTTTTATTTTTGTATTTTGGCTGCACCAGGTCTTAGTTGCAGCATGCGGGCTCTTCTTCCTTGCAGCGTTCAGACTCTCATTAGGGCATGCATGCAGGATCTAGTTCCCTGACCAGGGATCGAACCCAGGCCCCCTGCATTGGGAGCGTGGAGTCTTACCCACTGGACCACCAGGGAAGTCCCAAGATTACATTATTTAATGGAATATTAAAAGTATTTTTTCCTTTTCACTACAGATTTCATATATATGTATATAATTTACTGACCTTGGCGTTATTCAAACTTGATTCAAAATTAGAAGAAATAAATTAATAGTTTTTAAGTTCATAAATGTGCAGCTTCTATATGTGACCTGATAGAACACTCTAATTTTTCCCTAAAGATAATTGTTTTTAGAGATCAAATATAATTCCAAATGTTCTATATTAGAACTCTAAAATTTTTGAAGAAGTGACTTTTCAGGTGCTTGGCATTAGTGAGAAAATTTTGAAAGTGGCTCTTCTGTAATCTTGAGTCAGTTCTGATCCAGCAGGGATTACTATGGATGCCAACACCATGGGAGCCCTGGGGACAAATCCTGCTGTGTGCTTGCTGGCATCCACTGGATTTTCTTGGAAGTTCAGTCAATCTTGATAAATATGATTTCTTCCCAAAAGAACAAGACCTGCTTGTGCTCCAGGAGGCTGTTGGGACTAACTTTTCTTTCGGGAAAGTTGGTAGGGGTCAAATTTTATGCCTTAAATACCCATTATCTTTAGTCACTACCCCAAATACCAGCTTTTTCAGTAATCAATACTCTATACTTGCAGCCATTTTTTTTTTCTTGAGCCAACTTTCATAGCTCTTTTTCTTCTAAAACCATTCTCTTTTGCCTTTTGAAATCCTCATTCTGTGGTATAAAATTTTTATGTTCTTCTCCAAATCTCCCTACCTTAACTGAATCTTAGATAGCTCCAAAAAGACTGCATTCGTTGTAGGTCTTTTAGTTAACGTCACGCATTATCCTATAAGCCAAAAAACTCAATATTGGAAGTGGGGTAAGCATCCTCACCACTCTCATAATCCAGCTTTTGTGATTTTATTTTTTTCTGATTTTCTTTATATACAGTAATAGAAAAAACAACCATATTTTTTGACGACGAGGACAGCTAACTATCCATCTCACTATCTTTCCCCATTCCTACCTTCTGACCTCTGGATCATTCCCTGTCACTCTTTGAGAACTTTGGTGTCCATCTACAATCTTTTTTGTGAACAGTATCCTGCCATCCTCCAATACGAGGTCAAATCACATTTGGATTTCTCTAGAAGAGAAATTATCTAGTGATGATAGTACTGTGACTGTATCCATTGACAATCTCTTCACTCCACTTCAACTGTATCTCCCAAGATTCACCTTGGACATTTTCCCTTTCCATAACTATGTCACTTCTAAATTCTTATCTTAAAATATCCCACTTTATATCTATAAGCAGCTATGCTTTCGATTCTCTCACATTAAAGGAGAATGTATCACATTAGAAGAATGTGAACTTTTAAATCAGTCAGAATTGAGTTTGAATTTTAATTCTGGATTTTTTAACAGTGTTATTATCCTCAATAGCTTACTTAATCAAATTGGGCTTTAGTTTTCTAAGTAATAGTTAAGATACATCAGTTAAGTTTTAAACCTAGCTATACACTTGCTTTAGAATTCTTAACCTTTTGATTGCACCTAATATAAAGGAACACGTTGCTACCTTTTTTAGATTAAACATTAAAGTCCACTCTCTCGTTCCTTCTATCACTCCTTGGATCCAGAAGAGAAACACAGGAGGTCCTTAGCTGGAGCACATGCCATACAACTCTATGTGTGATATTCAGCACATGCTAAGGAATTATAAGGATTGTATGAATTCATATGTAAAGGTTTCAGAAACCCAGGATGCTGACTTCTCTTTTGGTCTGTGTAGAATCAGCACTAACAGACTTATTGTAAGAGCTAGATAATCATTCATTAAGTGCAAAGTCCCTGGAATATAGTAGGTGAATAGTAAATGTATGACTATGTATTATTCCCACTACCAAGGTTGCTCAACCTTTTTGAGTTGTTAGGGCCTCTACTCTCTCCTGGCCATCAGCACTCTCCTTGCTTCCTCCCTTCTTCAGCATGGATGCTATGGTTCATCACCTCAGTGATTCTCTTGCTAATACCAACAAAATCTTTGCCCTCTTGTCTTTTCCTCCCATTTTCCTGGCAAAACAAAATCCCATCTCAACCAGTTTTCTATCTTTTCTGGTCCTACTTCTGGCTTTCTAATGCTTGCTGGAAATGTGACATAATAATGCAAATTTCCATTACAATAAAGCCATGATCTCCGGCATTAACTGTACTATTTGGGCTAACCAGAAGTTGTTTTCTTTTTTTATAGGTGTTTTGTTTATCCATTTTTTGCAGCAATTTTATAAAACCATCCCTGTTATTATGTTACACTATTCCACCCCCCTCTTAAAACATGACTTAAGAGATCCCTCCTTAACTTCCTGTTGCCCTGCCTTAAAATGACACAAATTTATATCTATGATTTTCTCTTTAAATTTTATCTCCAAATAATTATAATCTACTATTTAAGGCAGTAGTGAATCCCATTTATTGAATGGACTCTGCTTCATCAGTAATTTTTTTTCCCTCCAGTATCTTCGAGTTTTCCTAAATAGGCCCTTCTTCTATTTGAAATATAATTGACCCTTAAACAACTGTGGGGGTAAATCCATGTTTAATTTATAGTCAGCTCTCCTTATATGTGGTTCTGCATCCACAGACTCAACCAACCTCAGATTGTATAGTACTGTAGTAGGTATTTATTGAAAAAAATCTGTGTACCTGTGCAGCTCAAACCTGCATTGTTTAAGGGTCAGAGGTACACTTAAGTTCCTTTTGCCACAAACCCCTCTCTTTACGTCATGCCCAACTCTGTGGTCAGTATATCTCCTTCCTTGAATGTGTATTCACTCCTTCTTTCTCCACTTTTTCACTTTCTGTTCATACTTAAACTTTTGAAATTTTGCTTCTGCTCCACCCATTTCAATAAATCCACTTTCACTAATGTCCTATGTTGTTAAATACAATAGACACATCTGTGTCTCTGTCATCCTTACCTTATGTTAGCATTTGCTGGTATTTATCACTCTCTCATCTAAACAAAATTTCTTCCCTTGGATTCCATGATTCTTGACTCTCTTGACTTTCTTCCAACATCTCTCAATGTCCTTTGCTGCTTTCCTCTTTCTCTATACTGGCATCGTTTTCCTCCCTGATACTCTTAACTAGTTCAAATAAAACCCAAACTCCTCTAAGCAGGACATTTACAAGTTCTTTAGGATCTGTCCCCAACTTACATCTCTGTCTTCATTTCTATCAAGTCTTCAACTCCTCATGCAAACTATTTACTTTAATCGTGCTAGCCAAACTGTCTCTTTTTCCCTTTGGTCTTTGTACATCTTATCCCTCTGCTTGGAACACATCTTCATCCTTCTTTGTCTTCATTATGTCTTAGTGGTTTTTAAGTCTGACTTTCCTAACATCTCCTACATGGCCTTGGTGCCTTGTTTGGTGTCTGAGGGGGCACTGTGACTTACGGCTGGCACTCATCTCACTTTACTGTAACTGCCTATTTACTTACCAGTCTCTTCAACTCCCTCTATGTGGGTTGGAACAATCTTATTCCTCACTGGGCCCCCAGTTCCCAGCAAAATGGCTGAAAGATGCTTATTATGTACGTTTAGAATGAATTAATGATGATCCTTAGTCATATCTGACTAAACCAAATGAAATGCTTTTGTTTCTTTACGTGAAATGTAAGGTTAATATCATTGTTGATGATGTTTTTACCTGATCTACCTGGTAGTATGTAATATACCTTTAATAAATGCTCATTTCCCATTCTGGCTATCATAGACCATCTTTATTTGTCAATAAAACAAATACATGTTCTCTTTCATCCTCCCTCCTCAAACTTCACTGTCTAGTGGGCACTACCGTTTTAGCAGCCCATAAAGAAAGCATCTTACTCAGTCTCATCTCTTCTAAAATCCTGCCATTATGTTTTTCCAAAAAATCTTCAAAAACTAGTTCTTTTCTCCTTTGAATTTCTGCTCTTGCCATCTCTCATCTGTAATATTTCAGGTTTCTCCTCTAATTGCATATCTCTAGCTCTGTACTACTGCTGTCAATCTTCAATTTCAGAATGTAAGTTTTCTTATCAACCCAAACCTGTCTCCACACTCATAATTTTTTTTTTAAAGCAGGCTTTGTTAATGGCCTGGCATTCCGAGAACTTGCTTACTGTACTCTCAAGAGGAACTGGGTCATATGTGAATTCAGTGTTTTTTATGAGTCCATTTGCTGTAGATAAAGTGGGTAGTTAAGCCTCAGAAAATCCAGGATTGTCATTTCACTGGAAAATGAAAGGAAAGTTTCCCAATTCATCTTGGCTCACAGTTTATCATAATAAATGCTTCAGAGATGAATGCTTTTAACATTCACTGAGATTTTTCTGAACTTTTAAATATGCATTCACTTTACTGTTCTCAAATGTATGTACTGTGAATATTTATTAAGAATAATTTACAAAACACTGCTGAATAGTGATGAATTTAATAATATATCTTGTTGTAAGACACTTCTGAAATTTATAGAACTTCAATAAGCCTTTAAATATTTCATATTTGTTTTCATTTTAATATTTAGCAAGAGAATAGTTGAGATCCCCTCTACACTCACATTAATAGATTTGTAACTGTTGAGTGAGTTTGACTGTACACTATATATATATATCGGGAGGTTAGTTATAACTATGAAAGCTAATATAGGAGATTATGTGGAGTCATGCGAAACAAAGGAGAAAAAAAGTTTGTCTCAAAAGATTGTTCTTTATCAAAGGAAAACCACAAATCACACTTTCCCTATGACCTTTCTCATACTGGTTATATTTGTTACATCTAGAACTTTTCAGCTGCTATTCATCTTTTCTCTGTGTTCTTATTATGTTTTGTATTTGTGGCAATCGTTAAGCTGGTGGAATTCTCCTTCAATATAATTTCTCTTGCCAGTTAAAAATATTCTCAAGAAAATGACACAAGGTGTCCCTCATAATTTAGGAAGAGTGTTTAGAGAAAAATTTCCCATGTAACTCAGCCCTATCTGTTCAGGCTAAAACTGAATGCTGTGGCTTAATGATCTCTTCTCATAAAGAAGTAGACATTTGTGAACTTTACCATCAGACTTTGTCTCATTAGTTATAATTGAATAAATCTTAACATTGTTGGCATATTAAGTTGGAGGACAGGTACAGTGAAAATTCAATTCTGAATGCTAGAGACTTTACATTGAGCTTTAACTTGAGTCTCAGAATTGCTGCTTAAAATTATGCTAAGTTCAATAAGTCAGACAGAAGGACAAATACTATATGATATCACTTATATGTGGAATCTAAAAAATACAACAAACTAGTGAATATAACAAAAAAAGCAGCAGACTCACAGATACAGAAAACAGACTGGTGGTAACCAGTGGGGAGAGGGAAAGAGGGGCAATATAGATGGGAGATTAAGAAGTACAAACTACTAGGTATAAAATAAGCTACAAGGATATATTGTACAACACGGGGAATATAGCAAATGTTTTATAATAACTATCAATGGAGTGTAACCTTTAAAAACTGTGAATCACTATATTGCACACCTGGAATTTATATAATATTATACATCAAAAATAGTTCATTAAAAAATGTTCTGGATTAAATGTTATATTGGTTAAATTTCAAAAAGATAACTTAAGGTAAAACATTTAAATGAAAAGGTCAAAGAGAAAAAATATTACCTGTATTCTCACCACCTAAATAGCTATTTTAAAAAATTTTCTTCTATAATCTTTCATATACACTGTCCCTAAGTATCCTCAAGGGATTGGTTCCAGGAAGCCCTCTGTGGATAATAAAATCCGTGGATACTCAAGTCCCTTACAGTCAGTCCTCTCAATCCATGGGTTCCACATCTGCAGATTCAACTAAGGGCTGATCAAATATTTCTATTTGTATATTTACCATATAATAGGAATAGATTTCCATTATAATTAAGGTCATGAAGGAGAGTCATGTATCTCATTTTCCTAAATTGAATTTCTTTCTCCTTTCTTGAATTGGAGGGAAGTCTAATCTTAATTTGTCCAAAGTTTTGTCATTTAACACCCATAGGTTACATTTTTTGCATGACCCCTTGACCTTTCTCATACTGGTTATATTTGTTACAGCTAGAACTTTTCAGCTGCTATTCATCTTTTCTCTATGTTCTTTGATTTTTCTAGTAATACCAAGCAACCCTATTTCCAGGGTTATTTTAAAGTCTGTGACATTATGGTTAAAATAATGTTTAAAAAAGCAATCCCAGTGTTTTTGGATCATGAGTTGTGATGATATATTTCAATTTAAAAGGTTAAGAAAATAACTTGGATTTTAATTGTGACAAAATTTAGTATTTTTGTTAAGAAAACTAGTTATAAACTGTGAAGCTCAAATCTTTCTCATGATATTTTGTGTTTACATGTACTACCATCTACACACCTTGCTCTATCAGAACATGGCCTTCCCATTTCCAATTCTTGCCTGTGAATACAGGAATAATTTTGGGCATAGGGGGAAGAAAGGCATTTGAAATAAAAACAAATATAACAGTTTTTGTTTCATTTACTCAATGATTTTATGTCCTCAGTAGAATTTAATTTTTATGTAGATTTTACCTGTTTTTGTTAATTTTGTAAATTCCTAAGAATTTTCTTTTTGTTACTCTGTAAATGGTAACTTTCCTTCTATTATATTTGATTTTTGTAATCTGCCACAGTAGAGTTCTTATTGCTCCTAATACTTTATAAGATTTGATTCTCTTGGTATTCTACACATATGTCATCTACCACTAGTGCCTGCTTCTATCTTTCAATTTTTCTTTCTTTCTTTCTATCATGTACTTGCATTGGACAGTTTAGAGCAGTGTTAAGTTGTAATGGTGTAAGCAGTTATTATTATTGATTATATTTGTACATGCTCTAAATATCCATATATTTTGGAGTTTAACTTCACTTGTGGTCATGTGTTCTTCTTCTGATGGATTTCCTTTTCTTTCTTTCTTTCTTTTTTTTGATGTGGACCATTTTTAAAGTCGTTATTGAATTTGTTACAATATTGCTTCTGTTTTATGTTTTGTTTTTTTGGCCTCCAAGCATGTGGGATCTTAGCTCCCCGACCAGGGTTTGAACCCGCACCCCCTCCATTGGAAGGCAAAGTCTTAACCACTGGACTGCCAGGGAAGTCCTCTGATGGATTTCTTGATCCCATTTGCCCAAAGCCTATTTAAAACTTTTGCACCATATTTAAAGCCACGGTCTTATTTTTACTGTGATATCTTGGTCAGATTTTGGTGTCAATGTCATGATGACTTTGTAAAAAAGTAATGGTAAGCGTGATGGTTAATTGTATGTGTCAGCTTGGGTAGGCTCTGGTGCCCACTTGTTTGGCACCATCTAAATACTACTCCAGATGTTACTATGAAAATATTTTGTAGATGCAATAAAATTTTACTATCAGTTAACTCTAAGTAAAGGAGATTACTATCAATAATACTAGGGTAAACCTCATTTAATCAGTTGAAGAGCAAAATTTGAGGTTTCCTGAGAAAGAAGGAATTCTGCCTCAAAACTGCAGCAAACTCAGGAAACTTGCCTGAGCTCCCAGCCTGCTCTTCTGCCCTACAAATTGAAACTTACCAGTCCCCCATATTTTTTGAACCATTGGTTCTAGTTGGTTCAGTGTTTCCTTTTCGCCTTCCCTCTTCATGATTACAAAGGCAGTATAGATAGCATGGTAGTTAAGAGGATGGACATAGGACAGAATCTGTGAAATTTTCTGTGTATGTGATGTGTATCACATCACTTTGGAATAGTGACAATTGTGTTTTTTCCTTTCCAATCATTGTCTCTTTGCTGTTGTTGCTATTCTTGTATTAGTGTACTGATTAGGATTCCTAATATAATGTTGAATAAGATTGGTGATATTGCTTTGTTTTGTTTCCTATCTCAAAGGGAAATGATGTTTTGCTTTAGGTTTTTTGTTGTTGTTGTTAATATAGGATAAATACTAGACAAAAAAACCCTATCGCATAATTTGTAGATGCAATTGAAAAATAAATTCCATGATTCAGTAAGCTAAGCATGTGAAGAGCTTCTCCCATTTGATTTTATGTATATTTGTAATATATATTTTTCATCTGTGGAAGCTGTTAAAATCAGTTATTGAAATAATGTGAGCATAGAAATAGTTATATTGCTCTGTCATTAAATGTTAAAATAAAATTTTCAAAAATAATTAAGCAGAGAGTCATTAACATTGTGTCAGAGAAGATTATCAAAAAGAATATTCTATTGAGAGCAAAATTCTTTTTGTATTGTTAAGAAATTTTAAAAACACAAAAATTATTTGAAAATATTGTTTTTTAATCTAAATCATTTTTTAAATGTCTATTTTTGTGTTTTTATCTACTGAATAAAATATGTTAATGCATGGATATAAGTAACCAACAAATAAATATAAATATATAAATATTGGGGGAACATTGGCAGGAACGAACTTCTTCTGATAGTCATGATCAAAATGTTTGGTGATCACTATACCATAGCATTCTTTTTTTTTTTTTTTTTTAATATTTATTTATTTGGCTGCACCGGGTCTTAGTTGCGGCATGTGGGAGCTTCATCGCGGCACGCAGGATCTTTTGTTGCAGTGCACAGGCTTTTCTCTAGTTGTGGCATGTGGGCTCCAGAGTGCACAGGCTCAGTAGTTGTGGCATGCGGGCTCTCTAGTTGTGGCGTGTGGGCTCCAGAGCACACGGGCTCAGTAGTTGCGGCACGAGGGCTCTCTAGTTGTGGCGTGCGGGCTACAGAGTGCACGGGCTTAGTTGCCCCGTGGCATGTGAGATCTTAGTTCCCTGACCAGAGATCGAACCCACGTCCTCTGCATTGGAAGGCAGATTCTTAACCACTGGACCACCAGGGAAGTCCCTATACGGCAGCATTCTTTGCAATCATAGTATATCTGACAGAACTTTAAACACTACCATTAGATTTGAGCTCTCAAAATTTTTGGTAGTTTTTTAGTGAACATTACCATGAGGTTAAGAACTTTTCTATTCAGGGAAGGATGAAGTGAAAGCCAGAGTGTTTCTAAGGAATGAGCAGAATAGTTAGGCACGTGTGAAAGGTGAAGGTATAGATCAAAATAGCACACAGTTTTTAAACTTGGTGTCTAGATTGGCAATATACATAAGACTGAAAGAAGAGATCTAGAGAATGATCCAGGAGTATTTAACTTGATGGTTTGGAGAAAATAGTTAAAGGTTGGTGGTTAAGCCCTTGGTGAGAAAAAATACCTCTCTGAAGGGTTAACTCGCTGACACTTCCTTAGGCACAGAGGTGCAGGAGGTTGTTGGCATATACCACAGTAGACGGTCCACCTCTGAGGTAAGTTGAGAGGATACAGGCAAACACCACTCTTCTGCCGAAGATCTGCTGAGTCTTTGAGACATCCAAGCAAAGATGACAAGTAGACAGTTGGATATATGGATTGGGAGTTAGAGAAGATTCAGAGTGGGGGATATTTATTAGTTGGTTACGGCATTTTAGAAGATAATATAACTTTAAGGAAGGGGTAGATAAGGTTGCCTAGGGAAATAGCATAGAATGAGAAGATAAAGTCTTAGATGCAGTCTGGGTTTTAGAGTTCAAGTAGCAGACGAAGGTATGATGATGGGGACAGAAGTGAAATAGCCAGAGAAGAGAGAAAATAATAGTGAAGGGACATGGACACTGACAAAGAAAACAGCCATTCTATATTCTTAGTAAATATCTCATAAAATTCAGGTTAATGGATGCTACATAATAAATGACCCATAAAACAATACAGTTATTCTTCCTAAAAGGCTAAAAATCCCTGCCTATGTATACCTCATTTTGGAGAAAGAATCAAGACTATATAAGGATTGAATGATTGCTTCCTTTATTCATGTAAGTAGGGAGGATACTTATTGTGATTTGCTAACATCTAGGAAGTTCCCATATTCCAATCTGTTCTCTTGGTATCTGGAGAAACAATAGACCAACAGAAAGTGTGTGCTTCCTATTTTATACCTGCTCTAAGGATTTATCTGCTATTCATAGCTGTCACTGGCACCCTGCTTCCTACCCATGGTGAAGGAGGTCTTCAGGTTGAGTAAGCATGAGTGGATGCAGTTATAATTGGTTGATAGCAGCAGAAATAGTGAACAAGTTGTCCAATTGTTGCAAGAATTCTTTGGAAGAGTCACGGGTAGTCAGCCAAGCAGAGACATTATTGTCACGAGCAACAGGATGAAGTCAGTAGTGGGGAAAAAATTCAGGTTCTCTTTTTCCATTTTGATCCTGGAGAAGCCGGAAGGCATAATTCAGAGAATTAATGTAGACTCTTATTTTTGCCCTGCACAATCTGTTGGTACCCTCAGGTTGGTAATCTAGAGAAATAACCGTTGAATTATGAAGTCCCCCAAAGACAGATAGACTTCATTTAACAATTGCTGTGAGATCATGCGTAACTTAAATCTAACCCGCACAGGCCTTTGTTATATCTGGTCTATAGAAAAAAAAAAAAAAAAAAGAGAGAGAGAGAGAGAGCAAGAATTGGAATCAAATTATATCTAGTAGAAAGTTGGGCTGAAGATAAGGAGGAAGCCAAAAAAAGGATGCAATTAGACTGGGAAAAGTGACAAATTAAATATTGTAGAATATTTCAGTTGGCTAGAAATGGGTTGTAAAATTAATTCATTGGTCTTTATCTCTACTGTTTTAATAAAAGTAGGATTTTCTTCATAATAGTGTCATTAGTTAGAAAGTATTGTGTTTAAATCTCCCCCCAAACTGTATTAAAAGCCAATCCAATTGTATTCTGGATCTAATATAAGGCTTTTCACTGTCTGAGGAGATCTCAATTCTTAGTTTGCAAATTGCATCATTGTCCCAAATGATACGGATATATAGCAAAAAATACCAATAATCATAGTAAGAGATTGTGGAGTTTTTTTTAAAGGGATATAGAACTTTAAGAAGTTGTTTAAATAAAACAAGAAGTGAGAGATAACATTGCATAGAGCTATGAGTTCTCGGGTCTCCCCAAGTTCCACATGGGAACAGTTGGTGAGAAGATAACAGTGCACTTTCTAAGGAGTCTATACCATCCTCTAGAACTCTGCTGTATAACCTGAGCCACTTGACTGTTGCAGAGATCTAGCCCTGTGTCTACTGCCTTACAAGATGCAGGAAATTATTGAAAAAAATTCTGATATTTACTGCAGGATAGGGTGAAGATGTTGTTTCTCAGCAGCATCTCTCTGTAGCTCCAGACTTTAGGTATCTCTGAGCTCATTTCTCCATGAAGAAACCATGAAGTGATGTCAAATAATTAATCATTTAAAATATTTACTCCATGCCTATGTCTACCATTAATATACTAGGGAAAATGAATAAATATTAATTATATTTTTGTGTATATTGTTCCCTAATTATATATTTGAAAATTAAAGTTGGTAAAATATCTTATTTATGATATAGATAATTGACACCATGTGTATGTGTGCCCAAAGGGGAAAAGTAAAAATATTTGCTTTCTTTAAATGTTAATAGTAGCTCCATTGCTTGGCTTCCACTTTTTCTTCCAGATAAAGAGACTGAAAAGCCCCACATTTTTTTGCAGATTCCCTTGTAGTTAGGGCTTTGGATTTCAGTTATTTTCTGGAAAAGTGATACACCTGTGACAGATTTAGAAAGGCAGAAGGGAAGCAGAAGCCAACTTCCTGCTGCTGTTGCAGCCAGCAAACAATGTCTAGAAACACCAATATTTATAAGCAGTTGACAAAGCTTATATTTTATATCTTAACCTCTTTATACCAGGTTTTAAAACTTATTTGCATAGGCTTAATTCCTTGAGTTTTCTTTCTTCTCTGGATTACAATTTTCAAAGTAAAAAAGCTGTACCCTTTTTTTTTTACTAGGAGTGCTGTTGGGTTTTTTGCTTGCTTTACTGTTTGTTTTATTGCCATTGATTATTTTTGGTTCCTTTCATTAGGTTTTTGGGAGAAGGTCTTTGAATCTCAGTATTGTCCTCCTGCTATGCTACCCTAATCCCCTGGGTGCATTCAGTCTTTATGGGTGGTGTGAGTGCCAGGGAAAAAACAGGCATAGCTCATTTTATCACACTTCCCTTTATTGTGCTTCACAGATACTGTGTTTTTTACAAATTGAAGGTTTGTAGCATCCCTGTATTGAGCGAGTCTATTGGTGCCATTTTTTCAACAGCGTTTGCTCCCTTCATGTCTGCATCACGTTTTGGAAATTCTTACAATATTTCAAACTTTTTCAATATAATTGTATTTGTTATGGTGATCTGTGATGAGTAATCTTTGATGTTACTACTACGACTCACTAAAGGCTCAGATGATGGTTAGAAATTTTTAACAATAAAATATATTATAATTAAGGTATGTACATTTTTTAAGGCATAATGCTATTGTACACCTAATAGACTACAGTACAGTGTAAACGTAACTTTTATATGCACTGAAAACCAAAACATTTGTGTGACTTGCTTTATTGTGACAATCACTTGATTGTGGTGCTCTGGACTGAACCTACAGTATCTCCAAGGTATGCCTGTAATCCCCTCATTTGGGTCAGTTTACGGGAACCACCAAACCTGGAGAATGAGCTGGCCATCACATGGTCCCTTTTTTCTCCCAATCAGTAGTAGACAACAGGTGAAGCACATGTATACACAAAGATTTATCTGCATTGACTACATGAGAGATACCAGAGGTCTGAGATACTCAAGAATTCCCTAAATTATTGGGCTTGATAAAATCTTTAGCATTCACACATCTGTCCAGTTTCGATTGTGTCTTTGTCCACTGTACAAACCCCTCTGAAGACACTCCCCAGACTTCTCTCGAAGATGAACTTAACTATCTACTTACTAATTACTGTTTACTTTCTTTTCTTGTTGCTTTTCACATATAATGTGATTATTAGAAGCAGGGTGGGCATGGGGGTTGGGGGGGTGAATTGTAACTGGTAATGGTGCTGGTTAAGTTCTGTTTCAGCCAGGACCTTGCCTCCATTTGACTGAAACTCACCTGTGTTCCTGCCTCATCCCACCCATATGGTAACAATAATTTAGAGACTTTGTAGTCTCTGTCTCCTTATCTAGTTTGATTTCCTTAATGTCTCCCCAAATTTACTAAGGTAAGATCCAGAATATTTCCAGTCTTTAGTCCAAATACATCTATTTATCCCTTAGGCCAAATACGTCTGTCAATATTTATTATGTAATACATTTCTAGCTTATAACGTCTCCATATTTTCCCTATGACAAATACTAAACAATTCTTTCTTATCAGTATTCAAAACTGAAAAGTATGAATAAACAAAAATAAAAATGATTTTTATCCCTTAATTGGCATGAATTAATATTTTCTTTACTTAATTCTTCTTTTTATCACCTGCTTAAATCATCATATGATGTAACATATGATGTAATTAGGATGTAAAATTTACAAATGCATCATCAAGCAATATGATAAAGTTACTTTTTTTCTTATAAGAAGGACTGCTGCAGAGGGAATTCTAGAATTAATAGAAGCCTCATGAATAATGGCAAACAGGTGCTTCATGAAACAGAACGAAACCATGAAGCATGGTGGCCTTGAATATGAAATTTCCTTTCTGAAAGTCCTTCTGTTTTTTCAGTCAGCCCTCAGAATTGAATAGCATTTAAGCTTTTGTATGTAGAGATCAGATATTTCATGAACTCAAGGACCTGACTAATTGCTTGTGAATACTGAGAATCCTGTAAAAATTATAGAAGTAAATTCTTGTGAAGGAGCAAAGAACACAGATCTAGGAGTGGTTTTTTAAGAACAAAGACTGAAATATTTCATTACATTTAGAAAGAATTGTTGCTTGAAATCTCACGTTAAGATGCATTCATTCAGGTGCCAAGAGCGATACATTGATGGATTGCAGTACAAAGGGGAAAAAAGGAGAGGAAGGTACAGTACTACATATGCTACTAAACTCATTTCACCTGTAAAGGGAAGAATATTGATTTCATTCATCTCACTTAGTTGGGAGTCTGACTTAAGAAAAATTCAGGTTCATTGACATCAACTCTAAAGATGACAGGATTGTATTGAGAACAGAAAAAAGGGACCAGAAAAATGATAAATGTAACTTCATTAAGAAAATTTAAAAACACTATTTTTCTTCATGAGAAGGCAGCAAAGGAGCCAGGGATTCTGGCTGCATCTTTAATCTGTGGTGACCTCAGTGGCGTTTGTGATCTATGGGCTTTCACTTACGAGTGTGTGTGAATGTGTGTGTGTGTGGTGTTTCCAAGAACAGTCAGGACACACAGGTCAATAGAACTAGTGCATAAAACTTTTTTTTCCCTGAAGGTTATTTGTTTTGTATGTGTATGTTTGTGTATTGAAAATAACAAGAAGCTTTATAAAAATAATGCAATAGGACGACCTTCTAGATGGCAGAGGAATAAGACGTGGAGATCACCTTCTTCCCCACAAATACATCAAAAATACATCTACATGTGGAACAACTCATACAGAACACCTACTGAATGCTGGCAAAAGATCTCAGAGTTTCCCAAAGGCAAGAAAATTCCCACGTACCTGGGTAGGGCAAAAGAAAAAAGAAAAAACAGAGACAAAAGAATAGGGATGGGACCTGCATCTCTGGGACGGAGCTGTGAAGGAGGAAAAATTTCCACACACTAGGAAGCCCCTTCACTGGCGGAGACAGGGGTTGGGCCGGGGGGGAAGCTTGAGAGCCATGGAGGAGAGCACAGCAACAGGGGTGCAGAGGGCAAAGCGGAGAGATTCCTGCACAGAGGATCGGTGCCGACCAGCACTCACCAGCCTGAGAGGCTTGTCTGCTCACCCGCTGGGGTGGGTCGGGGCTGGGAGCTGAGGCTCAGGCTTCAGAGGTCAGATCCTAGGGAGAGGACTGGGGTTGGCTGCGTGAACACAGCCTGAAGGGGGCTATTGCACCACAGCTAGCCAGGAGGGAGTCTGGGAAAAGTCTGGATCTGCCTAAGAGGCAAGAGGCCATTGTTTCGGGGTGTGCGAAGAGAGGGGATTCCTCCCCTGTCTGACCACAGAAGGCAGAGCACCACCTCAATGAGCTCCAGAGACGGGCACGAGCTGTGGCTATCAGCTCAGACCCCAGAGATGAGCATGAAACACTAAGGCTGCTGCTGCAACCACCAAAAATCCTGTGTGCAAGCACAGATCACTATCCACACCCCTCCAGGAGACTGTGCAACATGCCGCCGCCAGGGTCGCATGTTCCAGGGACAAGTTCCCTGCAAGAACATACGGTGCGCCTCAGGCTGTTGCAACGTCATGCCAGCCTCTGCCGCAGAAGGCTTGCATTCCAATTTTAACTACCGTACCCCTCCCTCCCCCTGGCATGAGTCAGCCAGAGCCCCCTAATCAGCCACTGCTTTAACCCCATCCTGTCTGGGTGGGAACAGATGCCTGATGGAGACCTGCATACAGAGGTGGGCCCAAAACCAAAGCTGAGCCCCAGGAGCTGTGTGAACAAAGAAGAGAAAGGGAAATTTCTCCATGCAGCCTCAGGAGCAGCAGATTAAATTCCCACAATCAACCTGACGTACTTTGCATCTGTGGAATACCTGAATAGACAACAAATCATCCCAAAATTGAAGCGGTGGACTTGGGAGCAACTGTAGACATGGGGTTTGCTGTCTGCGACTGATTTGTTTCTGATTTTTATGTTTATCTTAGTATAGTTTTTAGCACTTGTTATCATTGGTGGATTCATTTATTGGTTTTGTTGCTCTCTTCATTATTTTTATTATTATATTTTAAAAAACTTTTATTTTAATAATTTTTAAAATTTATTATTATTTTTTTTCCTTTCTTTTTTCTCCTTTTTCTTCTGAGCCATGTGGCTGATAGGGTCTTGGTGCTCCAGCCTGGTGTCAGGCCTGAGCCTCTGAGGTGGGAGAACCGAGTTCAGGACATTGGACCACCAGAAACCTCCTGGCCCCATGTAATATCAATTGGCGAGAGCTCTCCCAGAAAACTCCATCTCAGTGCTAAGACCCAGCTCAACCCAACGGCCAGCAAGCTCCAGTGCTGGACGCCCCATGCCAATCAACTAGCAAGACACGAATACAACCCCACCCATTAGCAGAGAGGCTGCCTAAACTCATACTAAGTTCACAGACACACCAAAACACACCACCGGATGCGGCCCTGCCCACCAGAAACACAAGATCCATCCCCACTCACCAGAACACAGGCACCACTCCCCTCCCCCAGGAAGCCTACACAAGTCATTGAACCAACCTCACACAATGGGGTCAGACACAAAAAACAATGGAAACTATGAACCTGCAGCCTGTGAAAAGGAGACCCCAAACACAGGAAGTTAAACAAAATGAGAAGACAGAGAAATATGCAGCAGATGAAGGAGCGAGGTAAAAACCCACCAGACCAAATAAATGAAGAGGATATAGGCAATTTCCTGAAAAAGAATTCAGAGTAATGATAATAAAGATCCAAAATCTTGACAATAGAAAGGAGAAAATACAAGAAACATTTACCAAGGACCTAGAAGAACTACAGAGCAAACAAACAATGATGAAGAACACAATAAACGAAATTAAAAATTCTCTAGAAGGAATCAATAGCAGAATAACTGAGACAGAAGAACGGATAAGTGACCTGGAAGATAAAAGAGTGGAAATAACTACCACAGAGCAGAATAAAGAAAAAAGAATGAAAAGTATTGAGGACAGTCTCAGAGACCTCTGCGACAACATTAAACGCACCAACATTCAAATTATAGGGGTCCCAGAAGAGGAAGGGTAAAAGAAAGGGTCTGAGAAAGTATTTGAAGAGATTATATTTGAAAACTTCCCTAACATGGGAAAGGAAATAGTAAATCAAGTCCAGCAAGTGCAGAGAGTCCCATACAGGAAAAATCCAAGGAGAAACACGTCAAGAGACATATTAATCAAACTGTCAAAAATTAAATCAAAGAAAAAATATTAAAAGCAGCAAGGGAAAAGCAACAAATAACATACAAGGGAATCCCCATAAGGTTAACAGCTGATTTCTCAGCAGAAACTCTGCAAGACAGAATGGCAGGGTAAGACATATTTAAATGATGAAGGGGAAAAACCTACAACCAAGATTACTCTACCCAGCAAGGATCTATCTCATTTAGATTCGACAGAAATTAAAACCTTTACAGACAAGCAAAAGTTAAGAGAATTCAGCACCACCAAACCAGCTTTACAACAAATGCTAAGGGAACTTCTCTAGGCAGGAAACACAAGAGAAGGAAAAGACCTACAAAAACAAATGGAAAACAATTAAGAAAATGGTAATAGGAACATACATATCGGTAATTGCCTTAAATGTGAATGGATTAAATGCTCCAGCCAAAAGACATAGACTGGCTGAATGGATACAAAAACAAGACACATATATATGCTGTCTACAAGACACCCACTTCAGACCTAGGGACATATACACATTGAAAGTGAGGGGATGGAAAAAGATATTCCATGCAAATGGAAATCAAAAGAAAGCTGGAGTAGCAATTCTCATATCAGACAAAATATACTTTAAAATAAAGATTATTACAAGAGACAAAGAAGGACACTACATAATGATCAAGGGATCGATCCAAGAAGAAGATATAACAATTGTAAATATTTATGCACTCAACATAGGAGCACCTCAATACATAAGGCAAATACTAACAGCCATAAGAGGGGAAATCGACAGTATCACAGTAATAATAGGGGACTTTAACACCCCACTTTCACCAATGGACAGATCATCCAAAATGAAAATAAATATGGAAACACAAGCTTTAAATGTTACATTAAACAAGATGGAATTAATTGATATTTATAGGACATTCCATCCAAAAACAACAGACTACACTTTCTTCTCAAGTGCTCATGGAACATTCTGCAGGATAGATCATATCTTGGGTCACAAATCAAGCCTCAGTAAATTTAAGAAAATTGAAATCATATCAAGTATCTTTTCTGACCACAAAATTATGAGACTGGATATCAATTACACAAAAAAAGTCTGTAAAACAAATACATGGAAGCTAAACAATACACTACTAAATAACCAAGAGATCACTGAAGAAATCAAAGAGGAAATCAGAAAATACCTAGAAACAAATGACAATGAAAACACGACGACCCAAAACCTATGGAATGCAGCAAAAGCAGTTCTAAGAGGGAAGTTTATAGCAATGCAATCCTACCTCAAGAAACAAGAAATATCTCAAACATCCTTACCTTACACCTAAAGCAATGAGAGAAAGAAGAACAAAAAAATCCCGAAGTTAACAGAAGGAAAGAAATCATAAAGATCAGATCAGAAATAAATAAAAAAGAAATGAAGGAAATAATAGCAAAGATCAATAAAACAAAAAGCTGGTTCTTTGAGAAGATAAACAAAATTGATAAACCATTAGCCAGACTCATCAAGAAAAAAAGGGAGAAGAATCAAATCAGTAGAATTAGAAATGAGAAAGGAGAAGTAACAACTGACACTGCAGAAATACAAAGGATCATGAGCGATTACTACAAACAACTATATGCCAATAAAATGGACAACCTGGAAGAAATGGACAAACTCTTAGAAAAGCACAACCTTCCCAGACTGAACCAGGAAGAAATAGAAAATATAAACAGACCAGTCCCAAGCACTGAAATTAAGACTGTGATTAAAAATCTTCCAACAAACAAAAGCCCAGGACCAGATGGCTTCACAGGCGATTCTATCAAACATTTAGAGAAGAGCTAACACCTATCCTCAAACTCTTCCACAATATAGCAGAGGGAGGAACACACCCAAACTCATTCTATGAGGCCACCATCACCTTGATACCAAATCCAGACAAAGATGTCACACAAAAAGAAAACTACAGGCCAGTATCACTGATGAACATAGATGCAAAAATCCTCAACAAAACACTAGCAAAGAGAATGCGGTAGCACATTAAAAGGGTCATACACCATTATCAAGTGGGGTTTATCCCAGGAATGCAAGGATTCTTCAGTATACGCAAATCAGTCAATGTGAAACACCATATTAACAAATTGAATGAGAAAAGCCATATGATCCTCTCAGTAGATGCAGAAAAAGCTTTTGACAAAATTCAACACCCATTTATGATAAAAACTCTCTGGAAAGTAGGCTTAGAGGGAACCTACCTCAACATAATAGATGCCATATATAACAGACCCACAGCCAACATCGTTCTCAATGTTGAAAACTGAAACCATTTCCTCTAAGGTCAGGATCAAGACAAGGTTTCCAACTCTCTCTGCTGTTATTCAACATAGTTTTGGATGTTTTAGCCACAGCAATCAGAGAAGAAAAAGAAATAAAAGGAATCCAAATTGGAAGAGAAGAAGTAAAACTGTCACTGTTTGCAGATGACATGATACTATACATAGAGAATCCTAAAGATGCTACCAGAAAACTACAGAGCTAATCAATGAATTTCGTTAAGTAGCAGGATACAAAATTAATGCATAGAAATCTCTTGCATTCCTATACACTAATGATGAAAAATCTGAAAGAGAAATTAAGGAAACACTCCCATTACCACTGCAACAAAAAAACTAAAATACCTAAGAATAAACCTACCTAAGGAGACAAAAGCCCTGTATGCAGAAAACTATAAGCCACTGATTAAAGAAATTAAAGACGATGCAAACAGATGGAGAGATATACCATGTTCTTGGATTGGAAGAATCAACATTGTGAATATGACTATACTACCCAAAGCAATCTGCCGATTCAATGCAATCCTTATCAAACTACCAATGGCATTTTTCACAGAACTAGAGCAAAAATGTTTACAATTTGTATGGAAACACAAAAGATCCCGAATAGACAAAGCAATCTTGAGAAAGAAAAATGGAGCTGGAGGAGTCAGGCTCCCTGCTTTTAGACTATACTACAAAGCTGCAGTAATCAAGACAGTGTGGTACTGGCACTAAAACAGAAATATAGATCAATGGAACAGGATAGAAAGTCCAGAGATAAACCCACACACCTATGGTCAACTAATCTATGACAAAGGAGGCAGGAGTATACAATGGAGAAAAGACAGCCTCTTCAATAAGTGGTACTGGGAAAACTGGACAGCTACATGTAAAAGAATGAAATTAGAAAACTCCCTAGCAATGTATACAACAATAAACTCAAAATGGGTTAAAGACCTAAATGTAAAGCCAGACACTATCAATCTCTTCGAGGAAAACATAGGCAGAACACTCTATGACATAAATCACAGCAAGATCCTTTTTGACCCACTTCCTAGAGAAATGGAAATAAAAACAAAAATAAACAAGTGGGACCTAATGAAACTTAAGAGTTTTGCACAGCAAAGGAAACCATAAACAAGACAAAAAGATGACCCACAGAATGGGAGAAAATATTTTCAAACGAAGCAACTGGCAAAGGCTTAATCTCCAAAATTTACAAGCAGCTCATGCAGCTCAATATCAAAAAAACAACCCAATCCAACAATGGGGAGAAGACCTAAACAGACATTTCTCCAAAGAAGATACACAGATTGCCAACAAACACTTGAAAGGATGCCTAACATCACTAATCATTAGAGAAATGCAAATCAAAGCTACAATGAGGTGTTAACCTCACACTGGACACAGGAATCAGTCAGAATGGCCATCATCAAAAAATCTACAAACAATAAATGCTGGAGAGGGTGTGGAGAAAAGGGAACCCTCTTGCACTGTTGGTGAGAATGTAAATTGATACAGCCACTATGGAGAACAGTATGGAGGGTCCTTAAAAAACTAAAAATAGAATTACCATATGACCCAGCAATCCCACTACTGGGCATATACCTGGATAAAACCATAATTCAAAAGAGACATGTACCACAATGTTCATTGCAGCACTATTTACAGCAGCCAGGACATGGAAGCAACCTAAGTGTCCATTGTCAAATGAATGGATAAAGAAGACTGGCACATATATACAATGGAATATTACTCAGGCATAAAAAGAAATGAAATTGAGCTATTTGTAGTGAGGTGGATGGACCTAGAGTCTGTCATATAGAGTGAAGTAAGTCAGAGAAAAACAAATACTGTATGCTAACACATATATATGGAATCTAAAAAAAAAAAAAAGGTTCTGATGAACCTAGGGGCAGGACAGGAATAAAGATGCAGACGTAGAGAATGGACTTGAAGACCCAGGTGGGGGAAGGGTAAGCTGTGACTAATTGAGAGAGTGGCATTGACATATATACACTACCAAATGTAAAATAGATAGCTAATGGGAAGCAGCTGCATAGCATAGGGAGATCAGCTCAGTGCTTTGTGACCGCCTAGAGGGGTGGGATAGGCAGGGTGGGAGGGAGACACAAGTGGGAGGGGATATGGGGATATATGTATGCATATAGCTGATTCACTGTGTTATACAGCAGGAACTAACACAACATTGTAAAGCGATTATATTCCAATAAAGATGTTAAAAAAATAAAATGCAATAAATATTCCACTTTCACATTTTTCAATAAAAATAGTTTTAATTTCTTCACTTACTGAATTTTGCTCTTTTACTGTTTTTTTACCGTACTTTTTTTTTCTTTTAAAATTAAAACAAAATTTTTATATAGTTTTTTAAGGTTACTTTCAATTTACAGTTATTGCAAAATATAGGCTATATTCCTCATGTTGTACAGTACAACCTTGAGCCTATCTTATACCACCCACTCCCCCACCCCTATTTTGCCCCTCCCTCCCCACAACTGGTAGCCACTAGTTTGTTTTCTGTATCTGTGAATCTGCTTCTTTTTTGTTATGTTCACTAGTTTGTTGTATTTTTTAGATTCCACATATAAGTGATACCGTATAGTATTTGTCTTTCTGACTTAACTTCACTCAGCATAATACCTGCCAGGTCCATACATGTTGCTGCAAATGGCAAATTTCATTCCTTTTAATAACTGAGTAGTATTCCATTAGATATGTGCCACATCTTCTTTATCCACTCATCTGTTGATGCACACTTAGGTTGCTTTCATATCTTGGCAATTGTAAATAATGCTGCTGTGAACACTGGGGTGCATGTATCTTTTCTAATTAGTCTTTTTGTTTTTTCAAATAGATACCCAAGAGTGGAATTGCTGGTTCAGGTAGTAGTTTTATTTTCAGTTTTTTGAGAAACCTCTATACTGTTTTCCACAGTGGCTGTACCAATTTACATTCCCACCAACAGTGTACAATTATTCCCTATTCTCTACATTCTCACCAACAGTTGTTTGTGTTCTTTTTGATGATAGCCATTCTGACCAGTGTGAGGTGATCCCTCATTGTGGTTTCGATTTGCATTTCCCTGATGATTAGCGATGTTGAGCATCTTTTCATGTGCCTGTTGGCCATGTGTATTTACCATAGTTTTTTTTAAAATCATGGAAAGTATCACCTTTGCTGCCTCTGAGTGTTAAAACATTTACTGTGACTCTTTAATTCTTCAATCTATATATTTAGCATATGTTTATTGAGTGTCTTCTGCATGTAAATTATTACATTAGATACTATATGAGAGACCTAAAAATGAAGCAGACCTAGAAGGGTCTTCAGGGAGATTATAGGATATTGCTTTCATCTACTACTTGAGAGATTGTGTTTTCTGGCAAGAGTTTTTCCTAATTCTGGATGGTGGGCATTCTCTTTGGAAGGCAAGAACTACTGTCCGTGGTCTAGTAGGAATTATTGCAGCAGGATAAGAGAGTGTGATCTGCTACTCGAGTGAGAGCAGGGTCCACCCTTGAAAGCAGAAAAGGCCATCTAGATAGATCTTTTGGAACCTTTTTGCAATAAAGGACTGTTAGAATGCTATGCAATTTACTGGGAAGAAGTGGAACTTCCCAGTAGAAATTATTGTATTGAGTTCATCTGTCATTCAACATGCACATTTGCCTATGGTGCTGCGGTGAGCCCTAGCATCAGAATGAGAGTTGGAGAGTCAGAAGATTTGATGGATACAGAAGAATGGATTAATAATGTTTAGGGACAGGAGAGAGGCTACTTGAGGGACTGAATTTCAAGCTGCCAATTAAAAAAAATGCATTACTTATTTCCTATGGTCTATAAATAATTATGAAAAGATAAATTATTTTTACACAGTTTAAATGCCCAAAGTAGGTTTTTAATTTGACAAATTAGGGGAGGTAATATACTTTATAATTTTATTTAAATTCTTCTCAACTATTGTGTTCAGATACGTGTAAAAAAATAAAGGCAAAGCTTCTTTTAAGCAGCTAAGAGTTGCTGGGTTCATTAAGTTATTACCTTTAGCAATTTTGTGCAAAGTAATTAGTAAAGGCTATGAGCAATGAGCTCCAAATGAGGGAGGTGTGAATGACTAGAAGATAGCTAAGGGAATAAATTTCGTCCTAAATTATACGCAACTTGTAAGTATCTCTGGCCTCCTTCTGTTTGTAGTAGCAGGAACTGTGTAAAGGGGAGAAGCAACTACCCTTCATGAAAGAGATTAAAAAAAGCCTTAAGCCCTTTATAGCTAAATGGAAACAATAAGGCCACAGATAAACGCCTTATTTTAGATAAGCCTCCATCAGCAGGTCAATTAGGGAGAGTGAATAATTAAACTGGAATGTTGAGGTGTTAAACTTTTCTACCTAGACAAGAGGTGAAGAGCTAAGGCAGAAAGACTAGAGGACAGAAATGTTGAAGCCCAATTAAAGATTTGGGGTAAATTTTCATTTTATACCTGATTAGGAGATTATCTGATCTAAATTAAATAATGATAAAGTTGAAATATATGAAAAGCAGAATATTTAATTCCAATGCATATTTATGTTTTCCTCATTTTGTCATTTTTTCTTAAAATTGCTATTTAACCAAAATTATATATGGTTTGATAATTTTTGGTATTTTATATTTTTAGGAATAACTAACACCAACCGAACCCCATGCTAAACCATACGAAACACAGCACACCTAGAGAACTGGGTACCAGAAAATACTATGCACTAATTTTTAAAAAATGTAGGGAAGATAAAGTGGGTAACTTCCAGGAAGACTTCTAAGAGGAGAGGCAGGCATAAGCCTGTTAACTGTAAAATTCAAATGGCAGCTATGGCTACAAAATTTATGGTTGTTTTCCTCTAAGGGACACAATGTTCTGGAACATCCTGTGAAATAGGAACTCCCTTAACGCTGGTTAAACAAGTTGCTAGCTGCTTTGCTTGAATGATAATCCATTTAATTGGACATGTTGAGCTACAAACTAGTGACTAAGTGTTGAGTTATCTCTTGTGCTAGCTGAGTCTCTTTATTTGTTTCCCTACTCAGACCCATAGAAATACATGGAACATATTTATTTAACACAGTTGGGTTCTCACTGCTTTCTTCAAGCACATCAATCCAGAAAACCCAGGGAGAAACATATTTGTATTAAACATAATGTAGTGTAAAAATTTAAATTTGCAAAGAACAGCAGATATAACGTGGTAAATGAAAAACAAAAACTGTGTAAAGCTCCTTATTCAATTGAACTTCACCTCAGTCTTTTCTCTCCTCTCATCCCTTATTTATACAGAAACTTGAGTGAGGCTTGATGGCATTTTCCTTACATACTAGGAAATGTTTTGCAATTTAGTGTCAATGTCAAAATAGAAAATCTATTTTTAATACTTTAAGACAATTTATTTGTTGCCATTCATATTTTTCTGCAACTGTGTCTTCTTTCCTTTCCCTGGAAGATTTCTTTTCCCTTTGGTTCTAATACAAAAAACTTCTGCATTTCATTTTTTAACATTTCCACTTACTTTTCAAATTGTGCTTGCTAAAAGCCTTGTTGTAGGCCACACAGCTAACTCCAAGTTGTCAAAAGATTTTATGCATAAAGTGGCTGAGATTTTAACAATTTTATTCAAGGAAAAATAGCTCCTTCAGATAGTGGTTTAATTATTAACAGCTTCAGAAAAATCTCCGTCTCATGTTCAAACTAACTTTTGAGAAAGGACTGTTTCTTTGGAAGTCATTTTAGGGACTGTGTGAAAATTTTTTTGAGTATATGCAATGTTTTTTCTTCCTTCATATTGAGGATAAAAGGTGATTTCTTTACCTCTTTTTTTTCTGTGCACACTTCTCCTATTTGAGAAACACTACTCCCAGATGCTAGCAAATAAGATTTGAGTATACTATGACCTTTTCAGTAAAGAGTAGCAAATAACATTCAGAGGGAAATAAAACTGCAAAAAGAACTTTAAGGTATTTACTCCTCATAGAGTGAATATATTGACAATTTACTGAATGAAACTCTATGTTCTATTTCTCCATTATATAGTACAGGGCTATAGAGTATAAATAGCCTTATATGGAAAAAGGTATTAGAGAAGACATCAAACTACTTTAAAATAAATAAAGTTACATATATAATTATTATTATATACACACACATTGCATATGCTTACTGTCTTAGGCATTCTTTCACTGTCAGCCTCGTAATAATTTAGGAAGGGTAATGCTATTTGAAGCACATAGAATTTGCTTGCTTTAAATAAAATTTAATGTGGTTAAGATGAATCATTTGGTGGTGATTTTGCTGGTCATGGCTGGTATGATTAATATAAGCAGGAAATAAGATTCTTCTTTGAAAGAAAAGTCACTGATTCTTTTATGTTTTCTGCAGGCAGTCAGTTAGATAGGAGAGTGGATGGTGAAAACAAACAACTAGCAATAAACAGAAATGTACCAAAATTTGAAAATAAGAGTTTAGGCACCACACATCTTTTATTAACATGCTTTATAGATGGGTGTGTATTATGGGCACTCTGAGCTTATATAAAGTGCCCTATGAAATATTTGGTACAGTGCTGTGGACACAAGAAGGTAAATTTGATTGTGTTTTGGTAGATACAGACAGTTTGGAAGATAGGAAAAGTTGCAAATTAAAAGTATCCATCCCTGTTTACTTTCCCTTTTATATCTTTATGACAATAAAAGCCTGAACTTTTTCTTATCTCCGTCTTGTGATTGAACCATACTAATTGGACTCTTTAAAATCTGTTAAATAGATGAGAATAGAAGAATTTGTCAGCCCCAAAGAACCTATTTGAGGTAACTTACATATGAAATCCCATATAACATTTTGCCAATACATAGCATTACTGAGTTTTATAAAAATAAAAATTTAAGTTGGTGATATGCAATTTTTTCCAGTCAATAATTTATCTGGAATTTTATCAGATAAAATTGTGTGTGTGTGTGTGTGTGTGTGTGTGTGTGTGTGTGTGTAAATCAAGTAAGTATTTACTGAGTGTCTGCTTCGTGCTCAGCACTACTCAGACATTGTGGGCAAATACAAAAGATTTAAGAGATTGGGAGCCCACTTCAGAGGATGACATTCAGTTGGGATCTCCATGCACTCCACAGTTAGCAACGGAAGAGAGTTTCTGTCACAGGTGCTCTGGAGGGGGTTCATGGAGGCCCCTGGGGCTAGTTTGAAGTTTTCAGGAAGATGGTGATCAAGCAGCTTGGGAGTGAGAAGGCAGTGTCTTCCAGTGGCTCTCTGGATTCTTCTCTCTTCTGTAGTCCTGTCACCGTGAAGAAGGCATGTTCCAGTGCAGTCATCACTGGGGGAGATCACTAGAGTACTTAGATTAAGTTAATGTGAAGAGAGCATGACATCCTTTACACTTGAATTAAATCCAAGTGAACAGTGCGTGCTGTTCTCCATCCCTGTAGCTCCATTTCTTCACAGGCACCGTCCTTAAGAGTGATCCATCCAGATTCCACACCAGAGCCCAACACCTGCTCCTGCCATATCTCCTTGTTTTTCAACTCCAGCAACGCAACGGACATTTGCATTTCTATTACCCCTGAACAGTGTGTGAGGCCAAAGACACACTTTCTCTATTCTCAAGTAGAAACACCTCTTTCAGGAAACAGGTGAAAAGAATTGTCTATACTGAGACATGTCTTGATAAAATTACTAGATGTTAAAGACAGAGACCAAAAATGCTATAGACACTTGGGGGAAATAATTTATCACCATTGCTAGTAAAAATAAATCAAGCTGGCTGTATACTTTATGTAGCCCATCAACAGAGCATTGGCTATAACATACATAACAAAAGAAAGTGTGCTCTAAGAACTTTTTATCCACCCAAATTGTTCAGAGCTAAAACAGCAGACAAACATTTTCAAACATGTAAGAGTTCAGAAACTATAGCAACACGAATCCTTCTTAGAAAAACAAAACAAAATAAATCTAGCTTACCGGGAGATAAATTTAGAAAACTTAAAGAAAGACACTGATAGTAAGAATTAAATTATTTAAATATATAAATTTGTGGAAATTATGGTTATAACAGAAAATATAAATATTCTAAATCTTGACAATATAGAAATTGTAATATGATTGACAAAATAGGGAGTAGAAGTGAGATATATACCTATGTCTTTCATGGAGGGATATTTAATAAATATTATTTCAAGTTAATCAGATAAGGCTCACTCCAGATTTTTATTCAGAGTAAGCAGTTTCCCTTTCAGTATAGTGAAATGGAATATTTACTTAAAAAAAAAAAAATCTGACTGTGTCTTTCATTCAAATTTGACCACCAAAGGCAAGATTTGTTTGTAAGCAAAATGAATAATTATTGTATTGCAGAGACTAAAACCAGATTTCAAAAATCTCATCTCCAGTAGCTTTTATCTAGTTTTTATTTGGTGTGATATGTGTGTGTGTGTTTTGGGTTTTTTTTTTCTGTAAGCTTCCCAGGTGTTCCTAGGTGTATGACAATCCTCAAGGGATTTGTCTAAATGGTTCAGGGTTGTGTGATCTTGGTTTTTGCCTCTTCAAGAGGTCATCTCTTCCTTATATAGGTTCTCCTAGTCTGGTAGTAGTAGGGGGAAAAGAGGAAAGAGCACTGAAACCACAATACTTTTTTTCTGTCTCCTTTAATACCGAAGTGCTTAAATGGAAGGGTATGAGATTTTTTTCTATAGAATTAGGACCAATGTCAAAAATATCAACTCCTTCCCCCACTAAATAATCTAAAGATAGATGTTGCATATACTTTGAAAAATAAAATTAAAATAAACATCAATGTCAACATTTAAAATATTATTTTAAAAATTCCAATGAGATTTAATTATATAAAACTAAAATCTAGAAATTTATTAATTGGTTCTAGAATATAGATCTCTTGCCCTGTAAATAAGATTGGAATTTTGGCTCTGGAATAGTTATAGAAGTCAGAAAAATTCCTCTAGAGAAATGATAAGTGTAATGTTATGTATAATATGAATTTTGATCTCTCCTTGTTCATATTGCAGGCTACCCTGAAGGAATATTTATATATTGCAGTAGAAAAAGGAGATGGTAATTGAGAAATTCAAATTAGAAAGACTACATGTTCACTTTATTTGATAGGATTAAAGTACATAAATTCCACCCTAAAATGTGACACATTTCAAAATTAAAAGAAAAATCCATATTGTTTTTATTCTATTACTTCAACAGTTTTTCTGTGTGTTCTTTCTGTTGTTAATGTTTGGTAATTTAAATTTATTTCAGAGGTTTCTTTTATATCAAAGGGTAGATAGACATCATTGGATATTAACTCTATGTCAGCTTATAGGTTAAGATTTAAAATTTATTTCTTGTTTATTAAACTGTAATGGGAAATTTCACAGTTTTGAGTTTGTTTGCAACATGCTTGACATGTAAAACATATTGAAATGGTAACTTTAAAGACATAAGCTCACAATGTATTCAGATTTTTGTTTTAAACATGTGAGTTATTAATGGGTGAATAAAGACGGTAATAAAGGTATAGTGTTGTTTCAAAAAATTACCCAGTATGATAGTTACAATTTTATAATGATCTCTGTAAAATTTTCACACGTAGGCCAGGAAAGACTGTCTCACACAAACAATTGATGAATTTAGAGAATAATACATCAGACTCACACATCAACTTGGAATGAGAGCACTACTAAAAAAATACAATCATAATTTCTGTTTCCTCATGCTTGATGTAGTATTACACTACCTCAAATAATTTCCTCATTCATTCATAAAAATTTGAAATGGATTTAGCAAAATTATTAAAAACCAACACATCACATACTTTTTCAGGGCTCATTTGAATTCATCTATTATGTCATTAAGTACTTTATTTATATTGAACTGACTTTTTAGTTAAGAGCTTAAATATTTTATAATACCTAAAAAAGTACTTTGCCCTTTTACAGATATATAGATATTAATATACATTGAGGTAAAAGCAAGGTGAAATACAGGGGATACAAAATTTTTTTTTTTTTTTTAAATTGAAAGCTCTTGAAGCATGATGACTTTTTAATTAATTAATTTATTTTTGGCTGTGTTGGGTCTCCATTTCTGTGCAAGGGCTTTCTCTAGTTGCGGCAAGCAGGGGCCACTCTTCATCGCGGTGCGCGGGCCTCTCACTATCACGGCCTCTCTTGTTGCGGAGCACAGGCTCCAGACGCGCAGGCTCAGCAATTGTGGCTCACGGGCCTAGTCGCTCTGTGGCATGTGGGATCTTCCCAGACCAGGGCTTGAACCCGTGTTCCCTGCATTGGCAGGCAGATTCTCAACCACTGCACCACCACGGAAGCCCACAAATTTTTTAATGTATAATATTTTCCTGAAAATTTGGAAACTGAAATGTATTGAAATTTACATTTTAGAATAATTAAAAGACTAAAAAAATGAATATTTACTTATTTCAATCTGGACTTTTCTCCCTCAGAGGTAATTTGTGCAGAATGTATTTGGGAAACATTTGTTTCCCTGTGTTGTCAAATAATTTATATTTCTGTAAATTGAAAATAAATAATACAGTAAAATATAGAACATAAAAGCAGAGATATATCACCTTAAAGAAATAGTCATTTTGATGAAAGCAGGAAAAACAATTTAGCAACATATTAAACCTATTGCTGGTTATTGATCTCAAATTTATTGAATTACCACTCTGATTATTTAAAATGATTTCTTGAAAATAGTCAGCAAGATCCATTATAGCTTCAAGATTCTTTGGGAAATAGGGGTCACCTTTGTCGAAGCAAAGCTCATATTTATTATTATTATTAATTATTCCCATAGTACAAAGCAATGGTTCTGAAACTTTAATATGTATCAGAATCACATGAAGGACTATTAAAACAAGTTGGTCCAGAACCACACTTTGAGAACCACTGGTATAGAGCAATTGTAGTGCTCATAATCATTACACAGAGAGTTTTTGAAATATATATTCCTGGACCTACCCCAGAGATTCTGTTTCATGTGTCTAGGTACCAAATGTCTCACCTAATTATGCCAATGGTCCTGGACTACACACTCAGAAACATAATTGCAGAGATTAGATTAAAAATTATTGTACCATTTGGTCAAAAGATGCAGAACAAAGAGATGTTGTATCAAATCAACAAATTGTGGAAGTCACAATCTCATTTTGTGAAGTTAATTCCTGTAGGCTTTCAGGTATTTTATTGGTAGGAAGATACTGCGTACATGTATTACAGATCTCATTAGCATTAGATTCAGACACTTAAAGGAAGTGAGATGACTTCACAGAACAGGAGTAAATGATGCCTATGTTGGAATGAGTTTCCATTGGATCTTGGTTGGCTAGAGCAGATATGCTCCCACAGATTTATGAAAATAGCAGAGTTTTTTGTTTCTTTTTCTTTTCTGTTTTTTTTTTTTTAAATACTCAGAACATACCTGATTATCATTAAGGGAGAATTTGACTAATAAGCTTCTACTTAAAGAAATGTTTACAGATTTTAAGGTTTACTTATTCTTTTTTTAAATTCAAATTTGTTTCCCAAACATCAATCCATCTAGTTTCAGCTCTGATATGTACAGAGCTTGGAAGTCACCACTGCCAGCCTTATAAGAGACAAGCTGAACAAACTGAAAATCAACAACTTTTCTTGGACCCATCAGAGAACTGATGTCACATGGCAAGCTAACACCCTGAAATCTGGAGAGACAGGCAAATCCCAACAGTCACAGCTGAGGTCTACTTACCTGGAGCAGAAGACTCTGGAGCCAGGAATATTTCATGTTAAATATTCCTAGCATTAAATATTGTTAAGGATATTTAAATGGTAATTTTGATAAATTTATTTAGGGTGAGTGTGGACTAGCTTGAGAATGAGAAACTCCTGGGGTCCACAGTCAGGCGGGTAGGAGCCCACACTTTTGTGGATTGTCCCTCTGGAAGCCCTGCCAGTTTCTCCTAGTAAAGAGTCAAGAAATATCTTGTTGTAGATCTCATTGGGTGAAGGGAAGAAAGGGTGAAATACAGACAGAGACTTCTCTGTACAAAAGCCTGTTATCCCAAGGAAATGACTTTACCAGAACCTCATACCTCCTGAGAGAAGTGTATTTACTCTCTAGCCCTTGTGTCTCACCGAAGGGGAGGATGGGAGGCAGCTAAGAAACACACTTAAGGTCACAGCTGAGAGACACAGGATAACTAAAAGCCTGACATTTAGTCATAAGAGTATAAAATGCTTGCCTTTCCCACACCTTACTACCACATCAACAGGGCTCTAGTATAAATATAGCGGATTACAGCTGAGAGAACTGTAAGATGCAGACTCTAACAGTAGAGGAGTTCTGAGAGAAGCCCAAAGAAAACAAGGGAGACAAAAACAAGGACGCTAGAGTACAGTTGACCCTTGAGCAATGTGGGGGTCAGGGGTGCCAATCCCCGTGCAGTTGAAAATCCCTGTATAACTTTATAGTCGACCCTTCACATCTGTGGTTCCCCGCCCATGGATTAAACCACGCGCAGATAGTGTAGTACTGTAGTGCATATTTATTGAAAAAACATTTGTGTATAAGGGTGTCTCACGAAGTTCAGACGTGTTACTCAAGGTCAATTGTAGTTTGAAGTCTCTGGCACCTACAGCTAAAGCCAACATTAAATACAGCCCTACTCCTAGGGGGATAAACTAAAACTTCAATTCCTATTACCTATAACTTCAATTCCTATCACCATATACAATTCCTATTACCTAAAACTTCAATTCCTATTACCTATAACTTCAATTCCTATCACCTTATACATCATACCTATAACTTCAATTCCTATCACCTTGAATTTCAACCAAGAATTTCAAGGCATGTGAAAAGACAAGGAAAAAGAATACAATCTGAAGAGGCAATGTATACACCAGAGACAGACAGGTATTATGTAAATTTTAGAATTATCAGAGAGGGAATATAAAGTAACTATGATTCCTATGTTAAAGGCTCAGATGGAGAAAGTAAACAAATACAAGAACAAGTGTGAAATGTGAACAGAGAGAAGAAAACTCTAAGAAAGAATCAGAAGGAAAGGCTAAAAATTTAAAAATTCAGAATTAAAAAAAACAGGAAGAAGAATGCTTTTAATGAGCTAATCTGTAGATTGGACGTGGCCAGAAGAAGAGCCAGTGAGCTTGAAGATAGCTCAATAGAGTTCCCAAACTGAAATGCAAGGATAAATAAGAATTAAAAACGAAACAAAAAAACCCCAGAACATCTAAGAACTCCAGGGCAATTTCAAAAAGTACGACATATACATAATTGTAATACCAGAAGGAGAAGAAAGAGAAAACAGAGCAGAATAAATAATTGAAATAATAATGGCTGAGAACTTTCCAAAATTAAGGACCGATAGCACATCACAGTTCCACGAAACTCAGAGGACACCAAGCAGGATAAAAGACAAAACATCTGCTCCTAGGCATATTATATTCAAATTGTAGAAAATCAAAGACAAAGAAGAAATTTTGAAAGCAGCCAGAGGAGGAAAAAACCCCACCTTACCTGTAGAACAAGGGAACAAATTACAACAGACTTATCAAAAGCATGCAAGCAAGAAGGGAGTGGAGTGAAATAGGGGAAAAAAATCAATTTAGATTCTATATCTAGTAAAATTACACTTCAAAAGTGAAACAAATAAAACGTTTCTCAGAAAAACCAAAACTGAGGGAATTCATCACCGGCAGACCTATCCTATAAGAACTTTTAAAAGAAGTTATTTTAGAAGAAAAATAATATGTCATCAGAAACTCAAATCTGCATAAAGAAAGGAAGAATTTGGAGAAGAAACAAATAACGGCAAAGTAAAATCCTGTATTTTTCTTATTCTTAATTGATCTAAAAGGTAGCTGTTTAAGTAATAATAGTAACAATGTATTGGGAGATTATAGCATGTGGATAAGTGAAATGAACAACAGTAATGTTGTTAAGGGACAGGTGAGAAGAATTGGGGCTACTCTGTTATAAGTACTTATATTACCCATGAAGCAATACAGTGACATTTGAAGGTGGACTTAGATTAGTTAAAAATTTATATTTCACACTTAAAGAGCAACCAGTAAAAAGTTTAAAAAGAAGTAAAATTTATAGTTTGTAATATAATCCAGAACAGTGTATGTGTTCTTAGTCATATCCTTTTTAGCAAAACCAAGCCCCATCAGCAGTTGGAAGAATTCATCTCCTAATATATAGAAACTGGCTTGTGATGATTGAGCTAATTTCAACACGAGTAAGTATATTTGGAGGAGAAAGCAGTGATTCTGCTCAGTATTCCTGGATGATATCAATGCCAGAGTGTTTCTATGTCCGAAAGTGCTCATTTTCTTAAAATTCACCTAATAGTCTTGATCATGAGTGCTTTGGTCCTGAGGTTGGTCCAAGTGTAACCATCTCAAATCTATTTTCCTACAAGCCCAATAAAGAAGCAGAAGGAATGTAAATTGACAAATATTATACATAATTCACCTTGTGATACACTGGATTAGAGTTTCCCAGTCCCTTACTCCATCTCTTAATAAAATTATCTATATGCAGTTTGCTTGGCCAATGGAATGTGTGTAGAAGCAACAGTGTGTTGGTTTTTAGTTGAGACCATTAGAGGCATCACTTCTTTCTATTAACCCATTCCTTTTCTGTGATTGCCACGAACATTGCATGCTCTGGGTAGCTGCTATATCATCAGTCTGGGCCTCAGGATGTGAGACATGTAGAGTAGACTTAAACCCACCAAAATGCCTTGAGTCCAGCCTGCCCCAGCTGAGACCAGCCTAGATCACTGGAACGTCAGATGACCTAAAGAATTCATGAGCATGAAAATGGATATTGGTGTTGCTACTGAGATGTTGAAGTTTTTTTTCTACATGGAAACAACTAATACACACTTTTTTGTTCTTAAATTTAAACCTGTAAAACACACAAATAAACATGTTCTATATATGTATATTTTAAATTCCATTACTAATTTGCTTATTTTTATTCAAAGAGGGACAAATAATTTATGTTTTATATTCTTTAGATATTCTGATTATATACTAATATACTCACTATAAAAGAAGTCTCTGTTGTACTAAGATGATAGTTTTTAATATGGCTGGTTTAATATGGCCTAATCCACTAATTCTTTGAAAAACAATTATTCAAACTAGTAAAATTAGTTATATAATTTAGCCAGCCAACTACTGGACTGAATACATTCACTCAAAATGTGAGGCAGTCTTAAATGGGTAAGAAGGGTCATATTCCCCGATTATAATTTATTACTCTTTTCCATGCTATACCTTTAAAGTTGACGTGTTTAGTTGGATAATTTAATATTTATATACATGCAGATGATTATATTATTCAGGGATTTTATTTCTCCTTTTTACAGCCTTTCCTCTTTTTGTAAGAACTCATTTCTAATACTTTCCTATTCAGACATGCTTTCTCTTTTGGTTTCCCTCCAGTCCTCTTAGTTAAAGTTCCTCATTCTCTATTCTTTGATATCTTCTTCTTTAATTTTATTTTCGTGTGATTTTACTATATCTTACACATACTTTTCCTTCTAATCCCGATTATTTTCTTTGCTTTTATGTACAGCTCTTTGGGAATTCAGAAACAGTTTCTTCAATTTTTTTCTCAGTTCCTGGTATGCAGTGTGTAGTGAATAGATGTTGAATGAATGAATGCTAATGATCTAACCAAGAAACAATCATCCTGTCAAAGCTCCTTTTTCTCAAAATTGCTTAGGACTGAAAACAAAAGTCAACAGCAGAAGCTGTTTCCTAAAGTTTACATGTGATTCAGCAGCCTTGAGTTTCATCTGGGCTCATCCTAGGACAACCAAGATGATGCTTTCTAAACAGTTGACACTCATCTCAGGCACTGTTGGCAGGCTCTGTCTTTCAGTGACCTTAGCACTTTGCTATGGGGCTAAATTCCCCTAATTGTCGACTCCCTATTATGAGTGACATTTTTGCCTGAGAACTCCAACACTGTCATTTCATTTTATTCCCTTACTATTGACATACACCTTTAACCAGTACTTATAGTCTCTAATAAGCAGAGACTAAGAATCCCCCTGAACTCAATAAACCTTCATACTTACTAGATCAGGTTGTTGAAGTAAAATATCTCAGAAAATATTTACTAATGAAAGCGCTGATACAAAAGCTAAACCATTATAAAAATAAATCTATAAAAAGCCCCACATGTACTCAAAATATAATGGTGAAAATATGAACTTAGACAAAAATATTTAATTTACATTAAATCAATTGTTGTGTTATATTACTAGAGGCATTTAAAATAAGAACCTCGTATTCTCACAAAACTCCAAAATGATATTGTCCGGGCAGATTGTTGAGGCATTATCTTGCTTTGTTCTTAAGAATTTGTAGTCAAAATTAGAAAAAAAACTTTTTAGGCTAAACCATCTATGGCGAATAGTCTTTTTAATCATCACATATCCCTTAAATGTTTACGACTTGACCTTTGAGGAATCATAGCAAACCAAAAGCTCTTTGGTGTATTAATTGAATGACTCCTGAGGAGAGCCTGAGAAGCTTAAATGCCAGTTGATCTTGTGAAATATCAGACTTGAAAGTGGGACTCGCACACCTGCCATGCAGCATTAGCAGGGGCAACCGAATCAGCAGCACAGAGTAAGAGCAGAGGCTCTTTCAAACCTTCTATTCCACCTAAAATAGTATTGAATTTCATCTCTCCTTGATGCATTGGGGGATTTATTCTTTATGCAGGGCTTTCTTCTCCTGTAACCTGAACCAGCAGATCTTTCTGTCTACATCAGTATCTTAATTCTTCACTGTCTTAACTAAACCAACAGCAACTTCTTTTCATTTTTCATAGTTATTCTTCAGACTTTTAAAATGAGATAGCCCATGAGAGGGCACAAAAAAGAAAAACTTGGAAAAAATTAGGCAATAAAAAGCTTAAAATACCAGAAATAGGATATATCTATTCACATGTTCATCAATTCAACAAATAATTTTTGAGTGCCTAGTATATACACACACTGACTATTCTACGTTCCAAAGATATGGCAATAAACAGTACATTGCAAAACAAATGGGGAAGTGAGGGAGAAAGTGAGATATAAGAAGAAAAAGGATGGGGCAATGACAAAACAATAAACTTTTTATATCTTTATTTCTGTTCAATAATAAATTTTCTCTTCCATTAATTACTTATTATTGTCATATATTTTTACCCTTTTTAAAATCTTGAGCCTATATATTCCCAAGAAATATCATTGTGCAGAATGATTGCCTTACATATCCGTGCCTTATATTTTGCAAGGCAAGTGGTTCTTTGAAATTAATTCAAGTCTGGATGTGATTCATTTAAATATATTTAACATTTGAAATTGAACTGATTTCATCATTCAATTAACTGAATCAGACATTGAAAAATAATTTATTGTTGAATTACTTTCCTAACACTTAATAGAAACTCTTAGGAAATCCTTTAGTTAATGGTCTCATTGGTACATTTTATTATCTGTGATATCACATGCAGAAGCATTAGCTCATATCCTATCTTATAGAATAAGTACCTGTTAAAGAAAACATTACAGATTCCTGAAGTTGAGAATCAAAAAGACTGGGAAAATACTTACTCTTATAATTCATTCTAATTTAACAACCCAGAAGTCTCTGATTAACACAGCAAGGGCATGCTGATTTTAATATTTTTTATTCTAATAACTGGCCATCATTTGATACATGCCCAGCTATAATGACATTTTCTAAAGGAGCTCCTAAAGCTTCTCAAGAGAGAAATTAATTTTGGGAATCTCCCAAGTGAAATTTTCTGGGCTTGAAGAAATGTTACATAAAGAATGGTCATTTTTTTAAAAATAGCAGTCACTGGTACTCTGTGTAGTGGATAAACTCTAGAGCAACTTCCAGTAATCCCTTCCTCTTCCTTTGTATAATCTCCTCCTCTTGAGTACAGATAGAACCTGTGATTTGTTTCTAACAATTGAATGTGGCAAAGTTGATATGGTGTCATTCCCTTGATCTGCTTACATTATACAAGATGCAGTCTTAGAAGGAGAGAGTCTCCTGCTGGCCTTGAAGAAAGAAGCTACTGTGAGCTGCCTATGGAGAGGGCCACATAGCAGGGAACTGAGGGTGGCCTCTAGGAGCTGAGAACACTAGCCATACAGACACAAGGGAAATAAATTCTACTAACCATCTCTTGAGTTTGGAAGAGGACTCTGAGCTCCATGAAAAAACCTACCCTAGCTGACACCTTGATGGCAGTCTTGAGAAACCCTGAGCAGAGGACCCAGCTAAGCTGTGTCCAGACTCCTGACCCATTGAAACTGTGCAATGAAAATGTATGTTATTTAAAGCTGCTAAATTTGTGGTAATTTGTTACACAGCAATTGAACTCCAAAACACTTTGTCTTATGTAGTATTATTGGTTATAGAAGAGGGTGGTAAAATATGCTTGTTCAGTATAATGACTAAGTTGGTATAACATACATACATCAAAGGGCACTAATCACAATAGTACAGCTACTTGAAGTTTTATAAATTAAACAAACTCATGTAACCAGCATCCAGAAGAAGACATAGATCATTACCAACACCCCAGATGTTCTCCCCATGCCCCCTTTTAGTCACTATTTTCCATACTCCTGCAAAGGTAACCATTATTGTGATTTCCAACACCATAGATTGGTTTCACCTATTTTGGAGCTTATGGAAATGCAATTATACTGTATATATACTCTCTCACAACATGGCAGCTTACTTTTACAAAGCCAACAGAGAAACTATTTTCAGTCTACGTTGAGTCTTAGATAAGGGACATTACTATCCTATCACCTTTGTCACATAAAGTAATGTAATCAAGAGCATGACTATGCCATTACATTCACAGGTCCTGCCCACACTTAAGGAGAGGTGATTACATTGGGCATGTACACCAGCAGACAAGAATCTTGGAAGCCATCTGAGAATTTGGCCTACCACAGGAAGAATACCATTGTTTTACAGTTTTGCAAATTTATTTAATGGCTGGTGAAGTATAAGACATCTGGAGTCTCATTAATTTGTTGCAATATGTTGTTTTGGTTGAAATGTATGAGGATAATTTGGCCTCACAGTTGAAAAAGGTGGTATTATTTTCAACACTTTTTCTTAATACTGCAACCACCCACTTAGAACTGTTAGTTTCTTAGAGGTTAGTTGCAGTGTGCAATCAGAAACCACATCAAAAAGCTTTGTGTACTCCATGACATTGAAATCCACTGGCCTTTCTTGCTCTTTGAATGGATCTTTTACCCACGCATGACGTTAGTTACCGTGAATGATGCTGAAACCTTTGCAACAAATATCAGCTGTTTTCTTTCAAGTGACAAGCTCACTTCATTAATTTTCAAGAAAATGTCTGCCAAAGGCCTCAGATGCACAGAAAATACAGAAGTAGACATGATTTTCTTATTTTTACTTGGTAATATGTCTTTTTTAAATCAGCAAAAAAGATCAAATTAATGGTTAAATTGCAGTTTTGAATTAACAATTTATTACATATTATCCTGCTCTGCCTTCTCCTATAAATATGAGAAATATTATATGAAATATAATTTTATATAATATATAAAATAACATGTGGAGATATTCATTCATCGATAGGATTTCTTCTTCACATGTGACCTTTATTCTTTGATCTGTAGCACTCCTTTTGCTGTGAAAAGTATATTTCTTTCTCCTTTAGCCAAGCTTATGGGCCAAAAGTCACGTTTCATTTCTTTAAGATTTTCTTAAAATTTATTTTTTATCTTTCATATTATGTTAGAAATATTTGAATGAGTTGTTTCTATAAAATTCCGTAAACCATGAGTCTAAAATTCCAGTTCATGTCTTAAGCTACATAAGCCTAATGAGCCATGTGTGGGCCACCATTCTTTTTCTGCTTATGTGGTAATTTCCTGATTAATATTAATTAATAACATGTCACTGTTCATTTAAAGTAAGTGATGAAAATGATTAGTCAACCCTGATATTGAAATCACTCAGCAACTTGGCACCAGATCTCCGTGTCACGAGGCAGTGCCAGGATTATAAAGACTCTGTGTTATTTCTACTTTCTGCTACAGTAAACTGAAATTAAATGATGTTTGTTTTTAGGTAGAGTAAGCCTGTAAAGGCATGATGGATGATTTGGCTTCCTTTTATAGCTTCTGTTTGATTTATTTATAAATGGGTGGTAAATTAGGTAAACTTCAAAGTCTCAGAACAGCTAAGGAGGGCTTGTCTAACCAAGAAGTCAGAAATACAGATGTTTCGTGAACATCACTTTCTCCCATCGTTACTGTCCTGTGTTTTCATGCCTTCAAAGATTCTGTTTACTCAATGTCAGGGTTTTCAGAAGAGTTTTCCTACTCAGAGTTCCTAATGTTTCTTTTCCCTGGGATTATTATTTTAGTGACAGTTGGATTAACTGTGCAGATGAATGATTTGCCAATTTGGAAAATACTGTGTGTGTATCCATATATTATGTGTGTGTGTATGTGTATGCTATATACGGCAAATGAGACCATGGTATTAAATGTAGTTTGGGTCAAAGGACAACCAATTTCAGCAAATTTAATTTTTTCCTCTAAAAACTACTGTTCTGGGCCCTGAACCAAGATGGTGGAGTAGAAGGACGTGCTCTCACTCTCTCTTGTGAGAACACCAGAATCACAACTAGCTGCTGGACAATCATCGACAGGAGGACACTGGAACTCACCAAAAAAGATACCCCACATCCAAAGACAAAGGAGAAGCCAAAATGACATGGTAGGAGGGGCGCAATCACAGTAAAATCAAATCCCATAACTGCTGGGTGGGTGACTCACAGACTGGAGAACACTTATACCACAGAAGTCCACCCACTGGAGTATAGGTTCTGAGCCCCACATCAGGCTTCCCAATCTGGGGGTCCAGCAACATGAGGAATTCCTAGAGAATCAGATTTTGAAGGCTAGTGGTATTTGATTACAGGACTTCGACAGGACAGGGGGAAACAGAGACTCCACTCTTGGAGGGCACACACAAAGTAGTGTGCACATCGGGACCCAGGGGAAGGAGCAGTGACCCCATTGGAGACTGAACCAGACCTACCTGCTCCTTTTGGAGGGTCTCCTGCATAGGTGGGGGCTGGTTGTGGCTCACTGTGGGGACAAGGACACTGGCAGCAGAAGTTCCAGCAAGTACTCCTTGGCATTAGCCCTCCCAGAGTCCGCCATTAGCCCCACCAAAGAGCCCAGGTAGGCTCCAGTGTTGGGTTGCCTCGGGCCAAACAACCAAAAGGGAGGGAACCCAGCCCCACCCATGAGCAGTCAAGTGGATTAAAGTTTTACTGAACTCTGCCCAGCAGAGCAACAGTCAGCTCTACCCACCACCAGTCCCTCCCATCAGGAAACTTGCACAAGCCCCTTAGATAGCCACATCCACCAGAGGGCAGACAGCAGAAGCAAGAAGAACTACAATCCTGCAGCCTGTGGAACAAAAACCACATTCACAAAAAGATAGACAAGATGAAAAGGTAGAGGGCTATGTACCAGGTGAAGGAACAAGATAAAACCCCAGAAAAACAACTAAATGAAGTGGAGATAGGCAACCTTCCAGAAAAAGAATTCAGAACAATGATAGTGAAGATAATCCAGGACCTCAGAAAAAGAAGGGAGGCAGAGATCCAGAAGATGCAAGAAATGTTTAACAAAGACCTAGAAGAATTAAAGAACAAAGAAACAGAGATGAACAATACAATAACTGAAATGAAAACTACACTAGAAGGAATCAGTAGCAGAATAACAGGCAGAAGAACGGATAAGTGACCTGGAAGACAGAATGGTGGAATTCACTGCTGTGGAACAGAAAAAAGAAAAAGGAATGAAAAGAAATGAAGACAGCCTAAGAGACCTCTGGGACAACATTAAATGCAACAACATTCGCATTATAGGGGTCGCAGAAGGAGAAGAGAGAGAGAAGGGACCAGAGAAAATATTTGAAGAGATTATAGTTGATAACGTCCCTAACATGGGAAGGGAAATAGCCACCCAAGTCCAGGAAGCGCAGTGAGTCCCATACAGGATAAACCCAAGGAGAAACATGCCGAGACACATAGTAATCAAATTGACAAAAATTAAAAGCAAAGAAAAATTATTGAAAGCAACAAGGGAAAAACGACAAATAACATACAAGGGAACACCCATAGGTTAACAGCTGATTTCTCAGCAGAAATTCTACAAGCCAGAAGGGAGTGGCATGATATACTTAAAGTGATGAAAGGGAAGAACCTACAGCCAAGATTACTCTACCCAGCAAGGATCTCATTCAGATTCGATGGAGAAATCAAAAGCTTTACAGACAAGCAAAAGCTAAGAGAATTTACCACCACCAAACCAGCTCTACAACAAATGCTAAAGGAACTCCTCTAAGTGGAAAACACAAGACAAGAAAAGCACCTACAAAAACAAACCCAAAAATATTAAGAAAATGGTCACAGGAACATACATTTTGATAATTACCTTAAACGTGAATGGATTAAATACTCCAACCAAAAGACACAGGCTTGCTGAATGGATACAAAAACAAGACCCATATATATGCTGTCTAGAAGAGACCCACTTCAGACCTAGGGACACATACAGACTGAAAGTGAGGGGATGGAAGAAGATATTCCATGCAAATGGAAATCAAAAGAAAGCTGGAGTAGCAATACTCATATCAGATAAAATAGACTTTTAAATAAAGAATGTTACAAGAGACAAGGAAGGACACTACATAGTGATCAAGGGATCAATCCAAGAAGAAGATATAACAATTATAAGTATATATGCACCCAACATAGGAGCACCACAATACATAAGGCAACTGCTAACAGCTATAAGAGAGGAAATCGACAGTAACACAATAATAGTGGGGGACTTTAACACCTCACTTACACCAATGGACAGACCATCCAAAATGAAAATAAATAAGGAAACAGAAGCTTTAAATGACACAATAGACCAGATAGATTTAATTGATATTTATAGGACATTCCATTCCAAAACAGCAGATTACACTTTCTTCTCAAGTGCGCATGGAACATTCTCCAGGATAGATCACATCTTGGGTCACAAATCAAGCCTCAGTAAATTTAAGAAAATTCAAATCATATCAAGCATCTTTTCTGACCACAACGCTATGAGATTAGAAATGAATTACAGGGGAAAAAAACGTAAAAAACACAAACATATGGAGGCTAAACAATACATTACTAAATCACCAAGAGATCACTGAAGAAATCAAAGAGGAAATCAAAAAATACCTAGAGGCAAATGACAATGAAAACACGACGATCCAAAACTTATGGGATGCAGCAAAAGCAGTTCTAAGAGGGAAGTTTATAGCTATACAAGCCTACCTTAAGAAACAAAAAATATCTCAAACAATCTAACCTTACACCTGAAGGAACTAGAGAAAGAAAAACAAACCAAACCCAAAGTTAGCAGAAGGAAAGAAATCATAAAGATCAGAGCAGAAATAAATGAAATAGAAACAAAGTAAACAATTGCAAAGATCAATAAAACTAAAAGCTGGTTTTTTGAGAAGATAAACAAAATTGATAAACCATTAGCCATACTCATCAAGAAAAGGAGGGAGATTACTCAAATCAGTAAAGTTAGAAATGCAAAAGGAAAAGTTGAAACAGACACCGCAGAAATACAAAGCATCCTAAGAGACTACTACAAGCAACTCTGTGCCAATAAAATGGACAACCTGGAAGAAATGGACAAATTCTTAGAAAGGTATAACCTTCCAGGACTGAACCAGGAAGAAACAGAAAATATCAACAGACCAATCACAAGTAATGAAATGGAAACTGTGATTAAAAATCTTCCAACAAACAAAAGTCCAGGACCAGATGGCTTCACAGGTGAATTCTATTAAACATTTAGAGAAGAGCTAACACCCACTTTTCTCAAATTCTTCCCAGAAATTGCAGAGGAAGGAACACTCCCAAACTCATTCTGTGAGGCCACCATCACCCTGATTCCAAAACCAGACAAAGATACTACAAAAAAAGAAAAACTACAGACCAATATCACTGATGAATATAGATGCAAAAATCCTCAACAAAATACTAGCAAACAGAATCCAACAACACATTAAAAGGATCATACACCATGATCAAGTGGGATTTATCCCAGGGATGCAAGGATTCTTCAATATACGCAAATCAATCAGTGTGATACAGCATGTTAACAAACTGAAGGATAAAAACCACATGATCGTCTCAATCGATGCAGAAAAAGCTTTTGACAAAATTCAACACCCATTTATGGTAAAAACTCTCCAGAAAGTAGGCATAGAGGGAACCTACCTCAACATAATAAAGCCCATATATGAGAAAACCACAGCAAACATCATTCTCAATGGTGAAAAACTGAAAGCATTTCCTCTAAGATCAGGAAAAAGACAAGGCTGTCCACTCTCACCACTATTATTCAACTTAGTTTTGAAAGTCCTAGCTATGGCAATCAGAGAAGAAAAAGAAATAAAAGAATTACAAATTTGAAAAGAAGAAGTAAAACTGTCTCTGTTTGCAGATGACATGATACTATACATAGAGAATCCTAAAGATGCCACCAGAAAACTACTAGAGCTAATCAATGAATTTGGTAAAGTTGCAGGTTACAAAATTAATGCACAGAAATGTCTTGCATTCCTATACACTAATGATGAAAAATCTGAAAGAGAAATTAAGGAAACACTCCCATTTACCATTGCAACAAAAAGAATAAAATACCTAGGTATAAACCTACCTAGGGAGACAAAAGACCTGTATGCAGAAAAGTATAAGACACTGATGAAAGAAATTAAAGATGATACCAACAGATGGAGAGATATTCCATGTTCTTGGATTGGAAGAATCAATACTGTGAAAATGACTCTAATACCCATAGCAATCTACAGATTCAGTGCAATCCCTATCAAATTACCAATGGCATTTTTTTACAGAACTAGAACAAAAAGTCTTAAAATTTGTATGGAGACACAAAAGACCCCAAATTGCCAAAGCAGTCTTGAGGGAAAAAAGAGGAGCTGGAGGAATCAGACTCCCTGACTTCAGACTATACTACAAAGCTACAGTAATCAAGACAATGTGGTACTGGCACAAAAACAGAAACATAGATCAATGGAACAAGATAGAAAGCCCAGACATAAACCCACGCACATATGGTCAACTAATCTAATACAGAGGAGGCAAGGATATACAATGGAGAAAAGACAGTCTCTTCAATAAGTGGTGCTGGGAAAACTGGACAGCTACATGTAAAAGAATGAAATTAGAACACTCCCTAACACCATACACAAAAATAAACTCAAAATGGATTCGAGACCTAAATGTAAGACCAGACACTTTAAAACTCTTAGAGGAAAACATAGGAAGAACATTCTTTGACATAAATCACAGCAAGATCTTTTTTGATCCACCTCCTAGAGTAATGGAAATAAAAACAAAAATAAACAAATGGGACTTAATGAAACTTCAAAGCTTTTGCACAGCAAAGGCAACCATAATGAAGACGAAAAGACAACCCTCAGAATGGGAGAAGATATTTGCAAACGAATCAACAGACAAAGGATTAATCTCCAAAATATATAAACAGCTCATGCAGCTCAATATTAAAAAAAACAAATAACCCAATCCAAAAATAGACAGAAGACCTAAATAGACATTTCCCCAAAGAAAACATACAGATGGCCAAGAAGCACATGAAAAGCTGCTCAACATCACTAATTATTAGAGAAGTGCAAATCAAAACTACCATGACGTATCACCTCACACCAGTTAGAATGGGCATCATCAGAAAATCTACAAACAACAAATGCTGGAGAGGGTGTGGAGAAAAGGGAACCCTCTTGCACTGTTGGTGGGAACGTAAATTGATACAGCCACGATGGAGAACAGTATGGAGGTTCCTTAAGAAACTAAAAATAAAATTATCATATGATGCAACAATCCCACTACTGGGCATATACCCAGAGAAAACCATAATTCAAAAAGACACATGAACCCCAATGTTGATTGCAGCACTGTTTACAATAGCCAGTTCATGGAAGCAACCTAAATGCCCATCGACAGACGAATGGATAAAGAAGTTGTGGTACATATATACAATGGAATATTACTAAGCCATAAAAAGGAACGAAACTGGGTCATTTGTAGAGACGTGGATGGATCTAGAGACTGTCATACAGAGTGAAGTAAGTCAGAAATAGAAAAACAAATATCGTATATTAATGCATATATGTGGAACCTAGAAAAATGGTACAGATGAACTGGTTTGCAGGGCAGAAATTGAGACACAGATGTAGAGAACAAATGTATGGACACTAAGGGGGGAAAGCAGCACGGGGTTGGGGGTGGTGGTGTGATGAATTGGATGATTGGGATTGATACTTATACACTGATGTGTATAAAATTGATGACTAATAAGAATTTGCTGTATAAAAAAATATAATAAAATTAAAAAATTTAAAAAAAAATTAAAAAAATAAAAAAATAAAAATTACTGTTCTATTTTAAAACTGCCAGTAATGGGCACAATCAGCTAAATATGCTAAAATCAAAAGAATACTTTGTCTACTTTCCCATAAAGATCACCATCAAAGCTTTATGCGTAGTCTTTCTGGCAATGGAGAATGCTATTAAGAACAGAGTTTAATTGCTTTACAATGGTGTGTTAGTTCCTTCTTTATAACAAAGTGAATCAGCTATACATATACAGGATATATGTATATGTATAGCTGATTCACTTTGTTATAAAGAAGAAACTAACACAGCATTGTAAAGCAATTGTACTCCAATAAAGATGTTAAAAAAAAAGAATAAAAAAAGAGAGAACAGAGTTTCAATAATAGCTAAAAGAGACGAGTACGTGTATACATACAACCCATTTCTTAGTTCATCGCCATGTTCTATTTCTGTGAATGTTCAGTTACAAAGTCCACTTCTTGTGAAAAGCTTCAGGTTTGTTTTGATAGAGATGGAAATGGTCAATGCTAGGTATTATGTCCTAGGGAGTTTTAGACTTTTGACTGATTACTGTTGTGTTTCCATATAGTGGTTGAAAACAAATACTCATGAACCCAGTTGATTCTATAGATCGGACTGGTACTAAAGGAAGCTGGATGGCACCCAGAGAAAAGTGGGAGCAATTTGACTTTTGATTTGATTGTATCTTTTAGCCAAGTTGTGAGTAAATCATAGCCAGGCATTGGATGAAGGATGATAAGAACAGTAATAAGAGTAGGGACATTTAGGAAGCAATGGTGAAGGAGCTACAAGTGTTATAACCTTCTAGAACCTTAAGCCAACAGAGAGAAAATAAAATATCCAGGAAAATAAAGAACGTGATCGTGCAGATTAAAACATGATTATTTGTGTTTCTGGTTATCTGGATTTTGTCAAATGGGTTTTGAACAGAAACTGTTGACATCAAGAAGTCATGTACCTGATCCAAAATCATGGTAGAAGTTGTCTGCTTTATGATTTCATCTATATTTGGAGACTATCTGGAGGACTTATCTTGAGATCCCCCAAGAATTTGGATTGTCAAATGGAATTGGACTTTTTATATTGTGGAATATGGACCCAGGTGTCAACTCACTGAATTTGATTACTGTGTGTAGTCAATAGTACTTGATAGGATTCTTTCCAACCAGGTTCATGTGTAGCCTTTCTTTGTTAACTTTTTCAAAATACCGAACATTCAGGTTGGGGGTTGTGCAATGGTGGAGAAGAGAGATGTTGTGGAAAGGCAGCTTTAATTTCTTGAAGATAAGACAATTTGGAAAATATACTGAATTAGCCCCTTATAATATTTAACTAACTTAGCTTAAAGAAGATGCAAGACCAAATAGGTGAAGATATCTCCAAGTGATTCATGTTTTTTTCCCAGGATTACGTTGATTATGAGTTGTGAACCAGCCACATCATCACTCATCAATATTAGTGTTCCATGGTAGACAACTTTTGTCTTTTATAATGGGAATTTTCATGAATAATTTTCATGAATAGCCATTTGAGTCTATCAGGTACCAACACTCAGCTGTTTTGGTATCACAAAATTTATCTTTATGAATTATTCAACCAGATCATTCACAATGTTTTTCTCAGAATCTAAGGTTAGCTTTTATAATGGACTTTTTGAAAGAATTCATAGATTTAACCCTCAACCATTGAATGGCTTTTTTATGCCAGTCTATGTTAAGGGAGCTTGTTTGGAATGGTGATGAGCCCGGGCATGTCTAATGTCAGTGTCTAAAGCTTGGATAATACAGTACAATACAGTAGGCATTAGCCATATGTGACTACTGAAAACTTGAATTTTGGCTAGTCTGAATGGAGATGTACTGTAAGTGTGAAATACGCATTGGGTTTTGAATACTTAATAAAAAAAATGTAAAATATAGAATTAGTATTATTGTATTGGTTACATATTAAAATCATAATATTTTGGTCACATGTTTAACATTCAAATTAACTGCACATTTGATTTCAATTTTTTTGAAGTAGCAGCTATAAAATTCAAAAATATAAATTTGGCTAATACTTATGGCTTGATTATATTTTCGCTGAACAGCCATGTTTCCAGAGTTTGTACTTTATACTGTGACTTCTATTTAAATGATACCTATTTGTTTCAACAATTGAAAAGATTCTAATAATTCTTGTATTTACCTGATATTTGTATTGAGGGCATCAGATATAAGGAATTTTCCCTTTTCCACAGCATGCCAAAGTCATGTACGACCCCAAAGGCATATCTTCTATCAGTACAGATACCGGCTTTCTTTCTTTGGCAAATTGGCAGGCTCTAGACAAAGCTAAAACTTCCTCTAGGAATTTGTGCCAAGCCTCTGGTAAAGGATTGAATTCTAAAGGTTAAACAAAGATGGTTACTGCATACTTAGCCTGGTATTTTCTTTGTTCCGTCTTTACGTAAATGCCATCTATAAAACTAAGTCAGGAATCAAGTCTGTGAATATTGGTGTACAAATCTTTGAGGTAAGTGTGTTTCCATGTCTTATGGAAAAATATGTAGAGTGAGATTGCTTGGTCATCTGGTAGATGCATGTTTATCTTTATAAGAAAATGACAAACTCTTTCCCCAAATGGCTGTACCATTATGTATTTTCAGTGGCAATATAGAAGAGTGCCAGTTGCTCCATTTGCTTGCCAAAACTTGACATTTTCAGTCTTTAAAAAATCTGTGTTATTCTAATGGATACGTAGTGGTATCTTATTGTGGGTCTGATTTGCATTTCCCTAAAGACATGATCCTGAGCATCTTTACATGTGCTTAACTGTCATTAATATCTCTTCTTTGTTGAAGTGGCTGTTTAACTCTTATGCTCATTTTTATTGGGTTAGTTGTCATCTTATTATTGAATTCAGCTTTTAAAAATACATATTCTGGATTAAGTCCTTTATCAGATAAATGTTTTACAAATATTTATACTAGCCTATGGCTTGCCTTTTCACTTCCTTAGCCGTGTCTTTCAAAGAGCAGACGTCTTATATTTGATAAAGTAAAAATTATCCATTATTTTTCTTTAGTATTTGTGCTGCTTTGTCCTATTTAAGACATCTTTGTCTACCCTATGATTGCAGAAGAATTTCTACTACATTTAATTGTGGACATTTTGTAGTTTCCACTTTACATTTATGTCTGTGATTAATTCTGGGTTAATTTTCATATATAATGTGAAGGAAAGTTCAAAGTCAAAGATGACCAACTCAGCAATGAATTGTTCATAGGTAGACAAATTTTCTGGGGATTCTAAAAAGACTCTTTTGAAAGTCCATTTACTATACAGTAAGTCTCTGATGATAAAATTGACAGGGGTGTTATTTAGTTTTCTCTTCTTTTTGTTTACAAAATTCTTTGATAATGACATGAAGTTCAGCCTGAAACAAATATTGAATTTCCATCTGCAAATATTGAATTTCTACCCGCATAATAGGCCTGATTTCAGGATTATTAGACCTTAAGGGAAATTAGAAAGTTTCCTTCTAGGGAACTTTCTGAGGAAAAGAACATTCTTATAGAGGCTCCTCTTAGAGGATCATTCTTGTAGAGGCTGAAAGAGTGGCAGAAGGATAAGGAGAAGGTAGTCCAAGATAAAGTGGAAGAGAAGGGCCTGTAGAGAGTAGTATATCTAAGATTGAAATGACTTTCTCTTTAAACTTTGCCAAAGAGAGCTTTGAGGATGCCAATTTGAGCTCTGTATTTCTTTTGAAGATTGTTGCGTATCAATTGAAAAATGATTATTGGATAGTTGATAATTAAGTATTGTATACTTGAAAGTTACTGAGAGTAGATCTTAAGCATTCTCATCATATACACAAACATGCAAAGAGTTAACTATATGAGGTGATGGATGTGTTAATTATCTTGATCTTGGTAATCATTCCACAATGCATACATATATCAAATCACCACATTGTACACTTGAAACATATACAATTATATTTGTCAATAATTCCTTAATAAAGTTGGGAAAAATTATTATTGGATGCTTAGAATCTTACTACCTTTCTTTCATTGTCCACCTCAAAGATATATAATATTAGATATATCAGATGTTCCACAAAATGGCTACTATAATTCCAAATTGTCCTTGATAAAAGATTATGCCATTTAGAGTGATATGTACATGAAGTGAGATTGGGATGTGAACACATTTAAGAACCTGCAGATGATTCTAGGAAATGTTTATATTTACTGTTATACATACCCATGAATAACAGATGCAGTTGATTAAAAGTGTCTGCTTATAATATTCCATGTCTCAAGTCCCCTCTCCCCCAATCCTGATGATCAGGCCATGTCTAGACACGAACTAACCAGTTAGTGGCCCCTGACAGGCAGAATTTGTGGGGAAACAATTTCTCCAAGATTAAGGTCCTCGACACAAGTCAACATGAGGTGGATTCTTAATAGTTTTGATGGTGACTCAAGGCATAGTTTGTTGTAGGAAGGATGACAGTCCAAGGAGAACTTTTTGTTTATTAGTCTTCAGGGAAGTTTTGGAGAATAGGCTTAGTAGGTAGTATGTCTGTCTTCTATCCTATGAGTTTCCTTATGTTAGTGCGCAACAGAGAATGACATTCTTTAGACATGACAAATAAGGATGCAAAAGTGACAGTAGGCAGTTTTCACCAAGGAAAATAGTATTTATTTTAATTAGATCTTAAAATATTCCTGAAGGGCCAATTCCGAGGATACAAGTTAAATGGAGCAGAGGGCTTACTTTATAAAAATCAAAGTCATATATATTGCTAGAAAGTTATTCACCACAGCAGCCTAGGATAGGCTTCTGGTAAGAATGGGTCAGGTGGGTCTTGGAAGTGCCAGAGAGTCCCAAATCAAAGGTCTTAAGCCATGTAAGATAGATAGATAGATTACCGTGGGACCTCATGAAATTGTAAAAGCCCCCACAAAAATCACCAGGAAAACCATTACCAAAAAGCATTTATTCATAATCTTGCCAACAAATAAATACAAGGACTTGGAAAGTTACAAAGAAAGTTTTATAGGATTGGGACTGGTACATGTATAATTTTGAGGTGGGGTGGAGTAGAGACTGGCTAACATACATGGACAGACTGAAATCACTTTTAATTATCTGGGGTTGCAGAGCAGGGCTTTTAAGCAAACTGTCTACTGAAACTTCATGTTCTTATCTTTCCAGAACAGTTACAGCAATGGGGCCAATTCATGCTTGCTTTGCAGTTTGGTAAATTTCTGTTTCTTAGGTTCCTAAGTTCAATTGTCATTACTCAAATTGAATCTGAGGTTACCTCACACTGCAGAAGAGTATCTCCATCTTGTTTGCAGACACTCAGTTTTTTATCAGTTCAAATCAATTGAGATAAAACATACTACAAAGTGCTTTAGATATAGATTATAACCAAGCACCACTGTATAATCACTGAAAAGTAATGGTTTAACATGTTAAATGAGTTAGAGGATGAAGATGGTGACTAAAATAAATACAAAAGAAGTGTAACACCTAATGTTGCTGCTGTGTTGGAAGACATCCTTAGGTTTTACCTCAAAATTCTGGGTGACATTTGATGACAATGAACAATATGATGTTTTGATATACATGCACATTGTGAAATGATTACCACTATCAAGCTAATTAATACATCCATCACCTCACATAGTTTTCACTTTTTTGTGTGTGGTGAAAGCATGTAAGATCTCTCTTAGAAATTTTCAAGTATATAATATAGTATTACTAACTATACTCATGCTGTACATTAGCTCTCCAGAACTTATCTACATAACTGAAACTTTGTACCCGTTGACTGACATCTCATTTCCACCACCGTCTAGATCTTGACAACCACCATTCTACTCTCTGCTCCATGAGTTTGACCTTTTTAGATTATACCTATAAGTGAGCTCATGCAGCATTTGTCTTTCTGTGCCAGGCTTATTTCACTTAGTATAGTGTCCTCCATGTTCATTCATGTTGTCACAAATGACAGGATTTTGTTCTTTTTAAAGACTGAGTAATAGTTTATATTAGAATGACGTTTTCTTTATCCATTCATCTGTGATGGAAAATTAGGTTGATACTGTATCTCTGTTATTGTGGACAATACTGTAATGAGCATGAGATTGCAGATATCTCTTCAAGATACTGATTTCATTTCCTTTGGATATACTCTAAAAGAGGGACTACTGAATCATATGGTAGTTCTATTTTTAATTTTTGAGGAACCTCCACACTGTTTTCCATAATGGCTGCACCAGTGTATATTCCCACCAACAGTGTACAAGGACTCTGTTTTCTCCACATCCTTGCCAACACTTATTATCTGTGTTCATTTTGACAGGCATGAAGCCATTCTAACAGGCGTGAAGTGATATCTCATTGTGGTTTTGATTTGCATTTCCCTGATGATTTTTAAATTTCTGTGGTCAGTTGTAATATCTTCTCCTTCATTTCTGATTTTATTTATTTGAGTCTTGTCTCTTTTTTCTTAGTCTAGCCAAAGATTTGTCAATTTTGTTTATCTTTTCAAAAACCAACTCGTAGTTTTGTTGATCTTTTCTATTGTTTTTCTAGTCTCTATTTTTTTCTGCTCTGATCTTTATTATTTCTTTCCTTCTGCTAGAGTTGGGCTTAGTTTCTTCTTTTACAATCCCTTAAAATGTAAAGTTAGTTTGTTTGAGATTTTTCTTTGTTTTCTCTAGCTTTATTGAGGTATAATTGAAATTGTAAGATATTTAAAGTGTACAAGTGATGATTATATATATATAATATATATACATTGCAAAAAGATTCCTCCATCAAGTTAATTATAACATTTATCATCTTATATATATATATATATATATATATACTATTTTTTGTGAGACATTTAAGTTCTCTCCTTGTACATTTCAATTATACAATTTTTAGTATAAAATAATGATAGTAATGAATTATAAGTCATTGACTAATGAAAAATTCTGAGAATTTATACTTATATAACACAATAATTAAAGTAATTAATGAGGGAGAAGGAAAAGCTCCTTCTTATAGAAGAATGCTGAATAATAACTGTGGAAGGAATGATAGAGTTAGAAAATCAAAATGATTTAACATTAGTGAGTGGAAGTTTGATTAGGAACAGGATATTTATAGAGTCTCAAAGTATCTCTGCTAAAATTGCTTATCAATTACAAAGTGAAAAATACAGTGAAGAAACCAGGTAAACATCACTTAACCAACTGATCAAAGTTGACATTAAAAAATTGGGACAACTGACATCATGTGTTGCTGATATGATGCACTGAGAAGGACATAAATAACAGTTTGCCGAAATATATAACCCGAGTCTCATCAGGAGACATCAGACAACCTAAATTGCTATTCTACCAAATAACTGCCTCAACTTTTCAAAAATGTCAGGGTCAAGAAAGACAATGAAATGTTGATAAACTGTCCCAGACCAAAAGAGATTTAAGAGGTATGACTAATAAATGTAATACAAAGTCCTGGATGAATCCTGGGCAGATGAAAAATAATAGTTATATAGGATATTATTGGATCAATTAGTAAAATATGATTATGGACTATGTGTTAAATAATGGTATTGAATCCATGTTGTATTTTACTATTTTGCTTATTGAATTGTGGGTTATTTAAGACAATGGTCTTGTTCTTATGCAGTGTACACTGAATAATGTAAGAATAAAGGGACATGATGTTTCTAACTTAATTTCAAAAGCTCAGAAGAAATCATATGTGTATGTGTGTATTTGTGCACACACATGTGTGCCCCAGAGAGGTGGGGAGTGATGAGACAGAAGAGAGGTGGGGGGGGAGAGACAGAAGAAGAGGATGGATTAATAAGGCAAATTGAGCAAAATGAAAAAAAATTTGTTGAATGTTGATACAAGGTATGAGGAGTTCTTGTACTATTCTTGCAGCTTTTCTCTACACATGAAATTATATAAAAATTCAGCAATACACAAAAAACTACAAAAAGTTATCAAAAATGGATTTAGAAGTAAAATCTGATTTCTCTATTGCCAGCTGGTTATTCTCATCTTCTTTCTATCCATTGTTATATTTCTTCTCTTTTTATTCCTGATTCCTTCAAGTTTAAGGATCATGCAGTCTTTTCCTTTGTCAGTCTACCTCAAATGCTTTGCATTCTTTGTCAGATTGAAATTGTGCAATGTAGCTTTCCATATTCAAATGCTGCCATAAGATAACTTTGAAGACAAAAAACAGTGAGGGTAAGGAGATGAGAGTAAATGCACTTGCATGTGCATTATTCAATCAGGTCAGTATTGCATTGCACTATGCTTTCAAACCTAGAAGAATAACAATGAATAATAGACATTAATGCACTTGTTTCCTAAAAGACAGGTTGGAGGAATACAATAATACTTTGTCTTCAGAAATATAGTTGAATAAATTAGGTGAAAATTTTCAGCTGAAAGAAGACATTTTAAAATATACCTTATCGTATTCTTTTAATGAATAATTTCAGAAATCTTTTTATAGTAAATCATGCTCTTCATTTTAAACACCTAGCTTTCTACAGTAGTGCAAAAAAAGATTTTCAGGCTTTCATTTTCTCTGGGGAGTTAATCAAATAGAAAAATCTTGTTGCTTAAGGACTTTTATATTCAGATGAACAAAAATATAGTCTAAATGATAGATACAAGTCTATCATTTTTATGATCTGATAACATATATTAATTTTCTTAGGTTTGGCTATAAAAATAATGAATAACTGTAACAAAGGATATTGGCTCTGATATTCCAAAAGTTTAAGCATTACAATAACCAAAAATTTAAAAAATATTTAGAACTGAAGATACGTCACTATACTTGTGGTCTGAATTTAGTAATAATGAGTTAAAGCTGAGTATTTTCTAACTAAAAGGGGTGGGTTTATTAGATAATGGGCCTGTCTTAGAATTTGTATATATATAACTATAATTCATAGAGATTATAAATAGAGATGACTGAATAGTTGTGTCTCTAATCAAGAGCTCTTAATCTTTTTAATATTGTATAAATATTTTTCCAGGTAAAAACACATTAAATTTTATAGAGAAAAGGTTTTGTTAATATAGATTACTAATAGTAGTGTCACTAAAATTAGAGCCACTAAAATAATACTTTAGCATTATTTCAATACTAAGAAGCCCGACTCATTTTTAAAAAATATCATTGTGATATGGAAATATCAAAACTTGTGACATGGAAATATCAAAACTTGTGACAGTTAATTTCTGACTTGTGATCAGGGCTAAATTAGGAGTTCTATGCTGCTTATGTCATAAGATTTCATAGAATCATTGAATAGAAGAGTTTTCTTTGAAACTACCTAGTAAAACGTAATTATTCAATTCATAATGTGACTGAATCCAACAGGTGGAAAATACCTGTTCAAGGTCATATAACAAGTTTATTACTAATAAGTATATCCTAAATTGCCTGAATTCAAGTCTTGATCTTTTAGAATTTTTGAAATAGCAGTTTACTTCTATGTGGTACTAGGTTTGAAGACATTGCCATTAAGGTACTTCCAGAAAAACTAAGATTGAACTAAAATCCTAGGGCTTTCAAATGCCACCTTTCTAGAACATCTCATCAACTCTTTTGACTATAACTACTATCTTGACACTGATACTTCACCCCCAACATCACTTATAAACTCCAGATACATATTATCTCTATTTTCAGCTAACTATTGGGTATTTCTACCTGGATATTCTACAGACACGTATCTCAAAAGCAGTGTATCCCCAACTGCTTCAGAACTTTGTCTCACGTGCTTTTGTTGAGTTTTGTTAATCGTCTCTAGGGTTGATGATGCTCAAGAGGCCTATCGTTGCATGTGAGAAGAATACAGCTACTATTTATATGTAATACCCAATTAAAAAAACATATTTTATTAAGCACTTTCTCAAACATTTAAATACTGTTCACATGACTAGTAAACCACAAATTACCTTAAGTTGAATTATCTTGAATATTTTAAGTATCAATCACGATACTAAGTGCTCCTAAACAATTCAAAACAATAACAGTTCCTAAATGTTTTGACAACTTCAGTCTCATTAAAATTATTACAGTAATTATAACATAATATTTTATCATAGTGTTATTTGAAAATATAAATAATATGGCTGGAAAAGTGGAAGTTTTCTGTTCGGAAAAGAAACTTATCAATTGGTATGCTTCACAGTAAGGTGATCCAAAGAGGATCTGGTCCTTTCAGTGGGGAATCCACAAATAATAGTATCTATAAGTCTGTCTATGGGACATTTTTTCTTTCTTCTGCCTGTGATGGAATAAACCCACCTGCAAACATTCAGGGAAAAGTACAGGGACTAGGAAGGGGTATCAATGTTTAATGTGCAAACTGTTACTTAATGTGCCTGGTTCCAGAATGTTATCAAGTCCCACCCTCAGCTCTGCCTCAAAGTTCAATTCAGACCACGTCTCCTTCAACGGCAGAGGTAAAACCTCCCATCTTCTGCTATGTTAGGTGACAGTGGGCTGGGGAGGGGAGCAATCTGGGAGTACAACTCCTCATTAAACAGGCTTTTAAAGAATGCTTCTGTTAACTCCATCTTACTTTCTGCACCTGACACATTTTATGATGAAAATCAGCTTGTTTTCCATTGTCCCCTCCTCCATACCTTGTAGGCAGTTACAATTCAGCTTTCCTTCAACTCTGATAATATATTTTCTAGAACTGGCCACTTTGACTAAATTTTACAATATATAGATATAATCTTATATATAAGATTCAACTTATATAGTATATGACAAATATATCTAACTTATGATGAAATATCAAGGAAAGGTAGCCCTAATTCTATAATGAATCTGTAGTTGTTTTTATGAGGTCTTGTACTAATGTGTTTAGTATATGATTTTTCTTCTTCTTCATCTTTACCTTCTTTCACTATAGATGACTTCTGTGGACAAAATATTCAGTTATAACTTATGTATTTACTCCTAAATATTTTATTCTTGATCAAAACTCTCCATATTTTGAAAATTAAAATTATCCTGTCCCAGCCTACATCTTGGTATGTTTGGAGTCATAACACTTGAACGCCACTGAGTTTCTTTATGGGGCTTATTGGTGCAGAAATATTGACTAAAGTGATGCAAGAAGGGTCATTGTGTTGAGAATGAGGAAGGAAAGATTTGTTTTTAGTGTGGACCATAGTCAGGTTTATACCTGCCATAGTTGGGTCAGATATAATTATTCTAGCAAAGAAATAATCTAGAGAGAATTATGATTGTGACCGAAGCCATGCAGCATCCTGTGCTCAGAATTGTAGGGATCTGAAGCGTCCAACACTTCATTAAGAAAAGCAGGCAGTTCACATTTTGTAAAGTACATTGGAGATAAGCAAAGCCTTTATGCAATCCATTGATGGAGTCTGTATGGGAAATGAGCTTTTGCAAATAGAATGACTAAAGACTTCTGCAAATAGAAAAAGGAGTCCTGAAATAAGGAAACAACTACTCTTACAGTAAATGATGTGTTATAAGAAGAGTTGTGGTTCTAAAAATGTGGAAGAAGAAGAATACAGGATGAATAAAAATACTTGCTAGGGCTTCCCTGGTGGCGCAGTGGTTAAGAATCCACCTGCCAATGCAGGGGACACGGGTTCGAGCCCTGGTTCGGGAAGATCCCATATGTCTCAGAGCAACTAAGCCTGTGTGCCACAACTACTGAGACTGCGTATCACAACTACTGAAGCCCGCACGCCTAGAGCCCATGCTCCGCAACAGGAGAAGCCACCGTAATGAGAAGCCCACGCACCGCAATAAAGAGTAGCCCCCACTCGCTGCAACTAGAGAAAGCCTGGGCACAGCAACCCCTGCAACTAGAGAAGGCCCAACGCAGCCAAAAATAAATTAAATAAATAAATAAATAAATTTATAAAAAAAAATACTTGCTAAAAGTTTCCATTAGTTCTTTATTGAGGAGAAACTAGAAGTATGTCTGTACACACACATGAACATACACACGTACATCACAGGTCAATGTAGATCCATTGTGGCTGCGTATACTTCTATGTGATGTTTTGTAATCAGTTATTTAGAATTCTTATCTAGACCTGTGATTTGTCACTTTCAGCAAATCCTTTTGCTGTCCTCCTAAATCCTAAGGTAGAGCTACCTCCTTCAGGCATTATTATTCTTGAATAATCTATCTTGCTATCACTGCACAGATATTTTTCTGAATGAACTTACTCATTATATTGGTACAAAAGGTATATCTCTGATAAAAGTTATAAGTGCCAGTCTGACTTCTCATCCTGAAACCCTTATCTCTGCCAAGGCCCCCAAATTGGGGTCATTTAGTTCATACCTGTCATCTCACCTGGCTGAGAGAAACCCATCTCTCTTCTGGGCAAATTGAAACTCTATCTGAGGAAGCTGAGGAGCATGAGTTTTACGATTGATATGAGAATGTTTTGTTATTTTCAGGCAAGTTCTGATATATTTTACCACTGCAGTTCAAAAATATAACGAAACTGATGTTTTTCTGTTAATTTGCCTTCCTAATGCAGGCAACAGGTGCATGCTTAACATCTGAAAGTCATAGGATGATTACAATTTATCAATGAAGCTGTATTTTGTGGGTGCCTGCTGCTTTAGCACATAAAAGAACATATAACCAGTCCCTTTTCTGCTGAAAACCTAGCTAATAGCATGAAAGTTTGCAAACATTGACAAAACAATTTCATCAACATTGTAAAATCATTCAGGTAACAAATGGTATCCAGGAATGGCTTCTCTGAGAGGTGGGGTGGAGGAAACAATTGCAGTCACATGGTTTGCTGATTGCTTTTTAACTGGATACCTCCAGTGATCTAATGCCATGTGTCATTTTGAAATACTATAGCCACTATTCAGGAAAAAAAACCCCAAAACAACATGGCTCAGAAACCTGCATCAGCTCATGAAAGACCTTTGCATTTTCAATTAACGCTGGCTAGGGGAAAGACTAATTTTCTGATCTTTTCAAGGAAAACTACTTGTTAAAAGTGCATCCTAGGGGCTCATTTTTTTCTACATTTATTCATCAAGTTTTTTGTCTGGTTAATCAATGGGGGAATCTTCTGCCCTATCTAAGCTCTTCGTCCTGGTTTGCATGTTGTTATGTTTCTGCCTCCAGGCCTTTTCTTGCACTTGCCTTTCCAACTTCAAAAGTGCATTTTTTCAGGAAGCTTTTCTGACTGGTCTCCTTTGATCATTTCTGTGGCCAGATTTAGTCAGATGCATAATTAATACTCTGTTCATTTGTATTCTTGGGTATGTCACTTTGTAATACTTCTTCAACTGTTTATTATTTATATGAGTAACCTATTTAACTTATTTCAGTATTCTTGGTACTTCTATTACACCTTCAACTCAATGGTATAATAAGATGTGGAGAGAACTCTAGTGACTGACCCAAAGTTAGATGGAGTAGGTAAAATAAGATAAAATAAAATAAAATAAAATAAAATAAAATAAAATAAAATAAAAATACCTAGAACTCCATTGTGAAATTTAATGTTCAGATTTATGCATGAGTTCTGAGACTTACTGTTTTAACATTTGGGACTTGAAGTTTGAGACCCCTGTATTGATCTAAACTTAGGTCATGTAGGTGGTGGTACTAAATATAGCTATCTATGTTTTCAAAACAAGTGTATCTCAGCTATCTATTTTCTGGAAGTTGGACAAGCAATAGATTATAAAACAGAATAGAATCTTTCCATAAATTGAGAACAATGGAAAATACAGGAGACATTAATTTCAAAGAGGCTGTGCAACATACATTCACAGGAATGAAAACATACACTGCCCTATTTGGTAATCATGTACTTATGAATAGACATTATTTCATTTCCTACTTTCAGCATGAGGTCCTTTGAGAAAAAGCTCTTTGCAGATGACCATTAGTAAGAGCCTCAAGGAAACAGAAATTCTGTAGAAGTAGCTTTGGAAGAAAAATGGATTTCTTCTTTTGCCAAAGAATGGAGAAAATGTAAAGCAAGATATCCAGTATAAATAAAACAGTTTTCTACCTGTTGCACTTAGAAATTCTCCAAGAAAACATAACACATTTGCTTGCAACTTAATAACATTTTTTTAAATATATAGTCAAAAAACTCTAAAAATTAATATTACCAGCAACTTACAATTGTTCAGCGTTTGTGTATGACATATTGTAGTATTTTTATATACATCATCTTCTTTCATACACATAGTAGTCCTTTTAAGTTAGATTTTTATTATCCCCATTTTACAGATGATTAAATAAGTTGCCCAAATCACCAAGCCAGGAAACATTAGAACTAGGAGTCTCATCACTTCTATCCAATCTAAACCCAGTGGTTTTTAACCATTGTGTAATATGGCCTTGAAATTTTATTAGAAATTTGTGATATCACATTAACCCATGAGCTACAAAGGAGTTTCAGAAAGTTTTTAAGAACAAGATTCACAGAATGAGTTCAAATTATTTTCTAAGAAATTTCTATGCTACCTTAACAGGTAGTCTCCAATTTTTTTTTAACACCTAAAATTTCCTCCATTGGCCTGAAAGTGATAAAAGTTGTCCATTGGGCTTCCCTGGTGGCGCAGTGGTTGAGAATCTGCCTGCCAATGCAGGGGACACGGGTTCGAGCCCTGGTCTGGGAAGATCCCACATGCCGCGGAGCAACTGGGCCCGTGAGCCACAATTACTGAGCCTGCGCGTCTGGAGCCTGTGCTCCGCAACAGGAGAGGCCGCGATAGTGAGAGGCCCGCGCACCGCGATGAAGAGTGCCCCCCCTTGCCACAACTAGAGGAAGCCCTCGCACATAAACGAAGACCCAACACAGCCATAAATAAATTAAAAAAAAAAAAAAAAAAAGTTGTCCATTAATCTTCCCTTAAGCCAATACCAGAATGGTCTCACACGACAAAACAAGAGCCAGAAATAAGGACCGAAGGGGAAAGGGAAGAACAGTTAATAACTGTGCTGTACGTATATATTAAAAACGGAATATCCCATCATCCTATCTCATGTATAGTTGAGTTATCAGATTTGTAAGTTTTTATACATACTTTCATTGAGTAAACATTTGATTAAATGGGAAAAAAGCAGGTAGGTAGATTTCACCCGAGAAACGGCATAAAAAGAATTATTCTAGACAGGATTTTTGATATATTTAAGTTTTGGGCTTTACTGATTCTATGAAAAGCTAAAATGGCCTACATTCTTATATAATGATTATTGCTATTGTTGTTACTATTACTGTGTCCTAAGAGAGTTATAACAGAAAAGTATGACAGATATATTTATAAAATAAAATTTATAGTGACCTTTGATATGAGCCATTTTATTAACAAGAACTGATAATACAATGATTGTGACCTAAATTATCCTTTTGAAAATTATGTTTATCTCAATACCAGAAATAAAGGCACACATACTATATGCTAAATGCTGTGCAACACATTAACATAAGCAATTTAATGTCATGTTTGTAACAACTTGTCTTACTCTGTTTGGACTGCTGTAACAGAATACTATAGACTAGGTAGTTTATAAACAATAGAAATTTATTTCTTACAGTTCTGGAGGCTGGGAAGTTCCAGATCAAGGGGCTGGCAGATTCACTGTCTAGTGAGAGCCCACTTTATGGTTCATAGATGACTGTCTTCTTGCTGTGTCCCCACTTGGTGGAAAGGGTGAGAGAGAAAGCTCTCTGGGGTCTCTTCAGGGGCACTGATGCCATTCATGAGGGCGCTATCCTCATGACCTAATTACCTCCCAAAGTTTCTACCTCTTTATGTCATCACATTGAGGGTTAGGATTTCAACATGTGAATTTGAGGGGGATACAAACATTCAGTCCATAACACAACTCTAAGAGGAAAGTGTTATTTTAAAAATCATGAATAAGCAGAAACTCCAATTCAGAAAACTTCAGTAACTTTCCCCATTATACAGCTATGAATGTAGGAAGCTGTACTTGAACTGAGGACTGTGGATACCAATACCCAAGCTTGTAACCAGTTTGTTGACTAGAAAGTTGGCATCTCTCTCCTTCAGAGGATATACTTTCCTAAAAAATATTATTTTTATCTCCATTTTCCCTAAAGCATAGAGCTTATATAAACTTCAGATTGAATTTTTCCAATAAATTTACTTATTTAATATTTGGAGCAAGCAGAGAGAATGTGGTAGAATTGCATCATTTCTACCAAATGCATAACATTTTCCCCAATACTCTCTAGATTTTGAGTTTCCTCAAATATATAATCCATAAGCATTTACTACAGAGGCCAAGGTAACAGAAGTAGGTGATTGTCAGTCTCTCTTGTACCACAGTTCCTTTTTGTACATTGACATTCAACAACTTAATGGGAGGCAACAAGAAAAGCATTAAAATTTAAAATTGTGTAGTTCTAGAAGTTTCAGGAAATTTTGTTTTCTTTTTCTGGCTGATAACTTGAAACTGAGTTCACCAAATTCCCTGATCAAGACTCATTTCTTAAAGCAATCCTTTTGTTTGTTTAATTGTAAATAATCTCCTTGCTTGGTCGTTTCCCTCTCTTCATTTTTCATAGTAATGCTCAGTTTACCTATTACAGGATATAAATCTTCAGTTTCATTTTCTGTGACCAAAAAGACCGGAATGATTTTTTTCTAATAATTTTCATATAAAGATGAATTAGCAAGTCAGAGAAGAATATCTTAGATTTCCTTGGTTTTGAAATTTTCCTTGCTGAGGATGACCAACTGGAGTCACCATAACCCTCAGCATCAGTAGTTGCGATATGGGCAAACCTGAGGAGAAAAATAAACATGTACTGATTCTCCTCTGTCAGTTATTTTAATTTTCAGTGTAATGGGGGAAGGGAGTTCCTTTCTAAAGTGTGAGTTTTTCCTTTTCTTTCTTTCTCTTGCTTCTCAGTTAATAAAGTAGGCTGGTGGTTTTTTGTTGGTTCCAAACAAAAACAGAACTGACAAGAAAAAACCCTGATAATTTCTGAGTTTGGGCCTCTTTTGTTTATCTGAAATTCTTTGCTTCAGAAACAATAAATGCTTCAATAACCTGGCTGCAGAAAATACTTCATGGAAATTTTGATTTGCATTTTCTGATCTAATTCATTTCACAGTAAGGTGTGGGCTTAATATAGGAACTTTTTCTTTTGTTTATGACATTTTCACACAGATATTTGTAGACATATGGAGGGGCTGCAAGCAGCTGATTGTTTCTGAAATTAGCTCAGTACAGACACAGAGCAGTGCCTGAGAATAACTCATGTTTAAAAAGTGAAAATTCCAAAGGGTAAGGCCGCTTTATAAACAAAACCTCTATAATCTGTTTTAATGCACTTTAACTTTTGTATTTATTAATTTATTTGTGAAATCCAGCTGATAGTGCAATTAGGGTGACATTTAAAAATCTTTAATTTTAAGAAAGTCGTATTCATCTTGCTTGGATATAAGCCATAAAATTAATAGGTTTGGGAAAGCTAGAAGGCTTCTTTTTTGAATTGTTCAGATACCACACAAGGCAGAGGCAGGGCTGGAGGAGGCAATCTCTCAGGTCATTCACTAGCCAAGGAAACTAGGAATAAAGCCAAGTTTTAAAGAAATCTCATATACCTTTGTTCTTGTTTCCCTGGAATTAATGCTAAAAAAGTGAAAACTGGATATATGTGTTATCTTATCAATATAGAGATCTGATCATTTCTCCAGGGAGCAAGTAGCATTTCACTGAGCTTCTGGGGCAACGGGCAGTGAATACACATAAAAGCAATTACCAGATTAAAAAGCCATTCTCCTAACCTCTTGTAAATCCTAAGTACTACTTATAATGAGAATGTCTTTAGAATTCTCTAAAATGATGTGTTACTTAACCTACTGGGGGAAAAAATTAACTGGAATGAAAATAGACTCCCAATTAAATAACTCCAACTTAAAAAATTAGTTTTGGAAAAGAGTTTCTAATTTTGAACTCTATGTACATATACACTTGATAAAAAGGAAATATTTTCCTTCAAGACAAATAGAATCATGTCAACACATATTTGTTTTGCATTTAATCAGTGTGAAATTTGATGCTAGATTTTGGGTTCTCAGCAAGAGCAGAGCACAATTCAGCACATGAATAGCCTTAGAGTTGTGTGAGCTGTTTCTAATTTAGTTTGTAACAATAATGTCTAGAAGTCTAGAGTGGCTTGCACTCCTAGACATATTCAAGAAGAAGCATATTTCTCTTCCATAAAAATCATTCCACTTGTATTTCACATTTCTATGCTATTTTTAAATATTACCATTTAATTTGAAATTTATAATTTTTTAACACAATGGTTTGTATTCCCTTAGGGAGAAAGATATGGAATAGTAAAGTACCTCTCTAGTGAAAATTACTTGCAGCTCACATAAAATAAGCCTCTATTCTTTTCCATCACATTCTAGTTACAGAATAAAAAGCTGATTGAATATTGCAGATTATCGTGTGCTTTAAATATGAATGTCCTTGTAAGGTATATATTAGTGCAATAATTTTTACATAAATCATTTGATTATAATCGCAAGAATTTAACATGTAGAAGACACATCCACTCCACTTAAGATTCAACTGATCAATTTTTACTTCTACCACCAGCTGACATTTGTCAAAATACTTCTTTAGAATGTATTGCTGAATCTGCCAAATAGGTTACCTCATGCTCCTTTCAAACTCAGAGGATCTCTTTTCTTATATCAAACCAACTGTTTAAAGCTGGCACTGTATTTAGCAACTATTTACCCTCTGGAAAGAGAGACCTTAGAAAATTGACCTATTTGAGTCCTGACAGTTTTCATTGTGAACAGCTAATTTTATGTAAAATGCTTTTAACATGGTTTTAATCATGAAGCAATTAAGAGTAACATTTAGAAAGGAATCTGGAGATAGTACCTTGTCTTCCTGCCCTATCCTTTTGTCGATTGAAAATTGAATTTATGCCTTCAACAACTTCTTTTGTCTCACGTTTATTTTTGTTTTGTTAGTTCCTTAAAGTATGGAATTAAATCTGCAAGTGGCCATTGTGACAGTGTTTTCTTGAAAAATTCAAGAACCCCTGTAGTAATGCAAGAAACGTTGGTAGTCCGCTTTTGTATTATCATGTATTACGATCTCAGCTAACTTGAGGTGCACTCTGATGTGCAGTCTCAATGTGGATGCTTTGTTTTCTACATCTGATGTGATCTTGCAGTGCAGCAAGGGAAAACAAACAAACAAACAAACTCATGAAACTAAATTTGATCCGTCTCATAAATTCAGTCTCATAAATTCAGTCTCTTCATGTATTTGTCTTTTTTGAATAATGCAGTCTTGTAGATTTCCTCCTCTTCCCTGCTTCTTTCCAGGGTGACGTGTGTGTCACGGAGAGCTATGTAATCTGGCAGCAAGGAAGGCAGTACACATCTCAATATTTCTATCTACAAGACTTTGCTTGATTTTTCTGGCTTCTCTGATCTTTGCAATGATGGTCTTACCTGGTGGCTGAGTGTCCTGCTAGCATCCTCTGACTATAGCAGGGACCTCCTGCCTGTGTAGTTATTTCTCACGTTGGTTAGGAGTCTTTCCTGCTGTCTTGGCTTCACATCAGTCCCCTCTGAGGTCCTGTTGTAACTTCTCTTTGCTCCCTAACCTTAGGTATACCCTGTGGATTTCAGATAAATAGACAATTATCTCTCATTGCAATGATCTCCCCCCACAGAAGCCTGCCAATACTTTTTGCACCAAATGGGATTCTAGGAAGACCAAGCGAGGGGAGGTCAGGACTTCATCTCTCTAACCCTGGGGCTATCCTGGGTTGTTTTGGAAATACTCTGTGAAACTGACTTCTCCTATAATTCCAAGTGGAAAACAGCACAAACCCCCTCTATTCAATGACTTTCTTCTTAACCCATCTAACACTCCAACACAGTCCCTCTCCATGACTTCACTGCAAAGAAGGGTGATTGGGAATGACATGCCTTCTTATCTATTTCTCCTCTACTTTCTTGTCTTCATTCTGCAATCACTAAGGAAAGACGATTGGGCTTTCCCCTCCATCTTTCTGTCTGTTCAGAAAAACCACTTATGTCATACTTGCTAGGGTGGCATCTCCCTTTTCCTGGATTCAGTAACGGCAGATGGGGCATAGGTATTTCAAAAAGATTTTACCTGTTACACTTGAGTAACTCTGGATACAAAATGTGGTACATCTGCTCTGCTATGTATATTTGAGAGATCACTTTTCCTTTTCTGGTTCTTACTAAACAAAATGAAAATGATGTTTTAGCTTTTCTCTCCCTAGAAAATATGGAAGCTACAAAAAAATTTGAATTTGTTATATCTGAGTGACCCGTACCATGTGACTGTTAGAATCTTAATTGAGTTTTTCCTTGAGGCTGTTCCATGATTTTCTGCATGGGACTGACATTTAGCATAGGCCCAAATGTGACTGATTCACCTTAGTTTCAGAGTCTGCATCTTTACTTCCTTTCCCTGCTGTTGTCCGTCATGAGCTAAAGCCTAACTATATCCACAGCCAGGCGTGAAGAACACTTGGACACTAGGATACAACTGTTAGCCTTTGGCAGTTCATTTGGCCTCAGATGAAGAAGATTTGAGTCCCCAGTAGTGGAATTCCATCAGTAAATTAGGGTCTTGAGCTATTGGAATCCCTTGTCCCAATCCATTCATCCTTCTCTCCCCTCAGAGCCTGCTCTTCCTAGCTGTGCTGAGTCCTGACTTCCTATGGGACTCTGGGAAGCAGGGATTGGGTACTTTCCTCACATTTTGTAGGATAACATTTTGGGGATTATAGTCTCCATAGAGAGGTTAACTGACCAATCTTTCCCAAGTTCTTCACATAGGCAGCAAAGCTGGGATTGCTACCTCTGTCTCCCGTTAAAATACGACTAGGTGAAAACAAACTTTGGGTTTTCCTCCCATAAAAAAAAAATCTCTCCATAGATGATCTGATGGAACAGCAGTCTGCGCTGAGAGGAGACTGGCTCACTGAGGGCAGCAGCCCCTCATTACCAGAGGAAGGGGCAGTAGCTCGCTGAAACCAAAGCGTTCTCACTACCTCTCCGCATAGAAACTGATGAATTGGATAGCACAGCTGAATTGCTGGAGTGGAGGAAGAGTTAGTATGAAGATTGTGCAGACAGAGTACACCTGAGAGCAAGGCTGTCCCAACACACAGAGAGTGGAGAGTGAAGGCTTCCCTACTGACGCATCAGGGCTGAGAAACATTGAACACCTGGGTGCCTCTTGAGAACAGTGAAAACATCTAGTCTCTGATCAGCCACCTACTGGAGGATCCCGGCAACTTTCCTGGTTGACTAGGTAGCTGAGACCGGCTGCTTTAAGGGAAAGAGCCAAGAGTTTGGCATGTCCAGCCAGCACTGCAGTGATTACTTGAACTCGGTGACAGCACTGGATGAATCTATGGTTGGAAGACCCCAGACCGAGTTGCGCAGTACAACCCTGCTCTCCCTTGAACTCTGGCCCGTGCTGTCTTGTCAGGATTCTCTGCTCAATGAAGTGGCAGGACATTTGGAGAGATGACTGTCTGTTGGTAGACTGGCATTATCTGCTAAATGGCATGAAGAGGAAACCTGGAATGTGCATATCTTAGTATCGTCTGTGAAATAAGAGGACCTCTCTATTAGTTTCCTAGGGCTGCTGTAATAAGGTATAACAAACTGGATGATTTAAACAACAGAAATGTATTCTCTCAGATTCCTCGGGGCTGGAAGTCTGAACTTAAGATGTCAACAGGGCCATGCTCCCTTTGAAGATCCTGTGGAAGAATCCTTCATGTTCTCTTCCTAGTTTCTGGTGGTTGCCAACAAGCCTTGGTATTCCTTTGCTTGTAGATTCATCACTCCAGTCTTTCCTTCTATTGTCACATAGGCTTCTCCCCTGTGTGTCTCTGTGTCTTCACATAGTTTTTTATAAGGACACCAGTCATTGGATTTAAGGTCCATTCTAACCAGTATGACCTCATGTTAACTAATTACATCTACAAAGACCTTATTTCCAAATAAGATCCCATTCTTAGGTTCCTTTTTTTCTCCATAGTTCTCATCACCATCTGACATTGTATTTTTATTTTTTAAATAATTTTCTTCTTCCTTCCACTAGATGGAAGCTTCATGAACACAGAAAGATTATTTTTTAAATTTGACTCTGTATCACTAACATCTAAAGCAGTGATTTGCCCATAGTAGGAACTCAGTAAGTCTCTTTTGAATGTGCTTGTATGTCGGGAAAAAGATACATGACCCGCTGTAGTGGCCACACACGGACTCCTGGGAGGCATGCTTACCACTACCTGAATAAGAGAGGATGGGAATACCATGTAAAGGGAAACAGGCAAGGTGAGATGGGCTATGAGGGTAGATAGAGAGGGAGGGTCTTATTGACAATGAATCCATTATTCTTGTCTTTAAAGCCTGCTTCCAGCATCTCCTTTTCGCCTTGGTATTCCAGCCAATAAATTGCTGGTTTGATTTTTTTTTCAATTTAAAGGAATATTACTTATTATTTCTTTTTTTTATAAGGAAAATTTCATATCAGACTTTGGCATGTGATGTGTTTTCCCTACTTTACTCTGTATGTACATTTACAGTTTCTATCTCTTCTCTTTCCTGCCTTCACTCAGCCCCTCATCATGTATCTTTTCTTTTTATTTGAATTTTATTTATTTATTTATCTTTTATACAGCAGGTACTTATTAGTTATTAATTTTATACATATTAGCCCCTCATCATATATCTCTTTTCTTTTTATTTGAATTTTATTTATTTATTTTTTATACAGCAGGTACTTATTAGTTATCAATTTTATACATATTAGTGTATACATGTCAATCCCAATCTCCCAATTCATCCCAGCACCACACCCACCCCCACCCCTGCTTTCCCCCCTTGGTGTCCATATGTTTGTTCTCTACATCTGTGTCTATTTCTGCCTTGCAAACCGGTTCTTCTGTACCATTTTCCTAGATTCCACATATATGCATTAATATATGATATTTGTTTTTTTCTTCCTGACTTACTTCACTCTGTATGACAGTCTCTAGGTCCATTCACGTCTCTACAAATGACCCAATTTCATTCCGTTTTATGGCTGAGTAATATTCCATTGTACCACATCTTGTTTATACATTCATCTGTCGATGGGCATTTAGGTTGTTTCCATGACCTGGCAATTGTAAATGGTGCTGCAGTGAACATTGGGGTGCATGTGTCTTTCTGAATTATGGTTTTCTCTGGGTATATGCCCAATAGTGGGATTGCTAGGTCAGATGGTAATTCTATTTTGAGTTTTTTAAGGAACTTCCATACTGTTCTCCATAGTGGCTGTATCAGTTTACATTCCCACCAACAGTGCAAGAGGGTTTCTTTTTCTCCACACCCTCTCCAGCATTTGTTGTTTGTAGATTTCCTGATGATGGCCATTCTGACAGGTGTGAGGTGATACCTCATTGTAGATTTGATTTGCATTTCTCTAATGATTAGTGATCTTGAGCATCCTTTCATATGTTTGTTGGCAATCTGTGTATCTTCTATAGAGAAATGTCTATGTAGGTCTTCTGCCCATTTTTGGATTGGGTTGTTTGTTTTTTTGTTATTGAGCTGCATGAGCTGCTTGTATATTTTGGAGATAAATCCTTTTTCAGCTGCTTCGTTTGCAAGTATTCTCTCCCATTGTGAGGGTTGTCTTTTCATCGTGTTTATGGTTTCCTTTGCTGTGCAAAAGCTTTTAAGTTTCATTAGGTCCCAATTGTTTATTTTTGTTTTTATTTCCATTTCTCTGGGAGGTGGGTCAAAAAGGATCTTGCCGTGATTTATGTCATAGAGTGTTCTGCCTATGTTTTCCTCTAAGAGTTTTATTGTGTCTGACCTCACATTTAGATCTTTAATCCATTTTGAGTTTATTGTTGTATACATTGCTAGGGAGTGTTCTTATTTCATTCTTTTACATGGAGCTGTCCAGTTTTCTCAGCACCACTTATTGAAGAGACTGTCTTTTCTCCATTGTATATCCTTGCCTCCTTTGTCATAGATTAGTTGACCATAGGTGTGTGGGTTTATCTCTGGGCTTTCTATCCTGTTCCATTGATCGATATTTCTGTTTTTGTGCCAGTACTATATCGTCTTGATGACTGTAGCTTTGTAATATAGTCTGAAGTCAGGGATTCTGATTCCTCCAGCTCTGTTTTTTTCCCTCAACATTGCCTTGGCTATTCAGGGTCTTTTGTGTCTCCATACAAATTTTAGGATTTTTTGTTCTAGTTCTATAAAAAATGCCATTGGTAGTTTTGATAAGGAGTGCACTGAATCTGTAGATTGCTTTGGGTAGTATAGTCATTTTCACAATATTGATTCTTCCAATCCAAGAGCATTGTATATCTCTCCATCTGTTTGTGTCATCTTTGATTTCTTTCATCAGTGTCTTATAGTTTTCTGAGTACAGGTCTTTTACCTCCTTCAGTAGGTTTATTCCTAGGTCTTTTATTCTTTTTGTTGCATTGGTGAATGGGATTGTTCCATTAATTTCTCTTTCTGATCTTTTGTTGCTACTGTATAGGAATGCAAGAGATTTCTGTGCATTAATTTTGTATCCTGCAACTTTACCAAATTCATTGATTAGCTCTAGTAGTTTTCTGGTGGCATCTTTAGGATTATCTGTGTATAGTGTCATGTCATCTGCAGACAGAGACAGTTTTACTTCTTCTTTTCCAATTTGTATTCCTTTTATTTCTTTTTCTTCTCTGATTGCCATGGCTAGGACTTCCAAAGCTATGTTGAATAATAGTGGCAAGAGTGGACCTCCTTGTCTTGTTCCTGATCTTAGAGGAAGTGCTTTCAGTTTTCCACCGTTGAGAATGATGTTTGCTGTGGGTTTGTCATATATGGCCTTTATTATGTTGAGGTAAGTTCCCTCTATGCCCAGTTTCTGGAGAGTTTTTATCATAAATGAGAGTTGAATTTTGTCAAAAGCTTTTTCTGCATCTATTGAGATGATCATATGGTTTTTAATCTTCAATTTGTTAATATGGTGTATCACATTGATTTGCATATATTGTAGAATCCTTGTGTCCCTGGTATAAATCCCACTTGATCATGTTGTATGATCCTTTTAATGTGTTGTTGGATTCTGTTTGCTAGTATTTTGTTGAGGATTTTTGCATCTATATTCATGAGTGATATTGGTCTGTAATTTTCTTTTTTTGTAGTATCTTTGTCTGGTTTTGGTATCAGGGTGATGGTGGCCTCATAGAATGAATTTGGGAGTGTTCCTTCCTGTGCAATTTTTGGGAAGAATTTGAGAAGGATGGGTGTTAGCTCTTCTCTAAATGTTTGATAGAATTCACCTGTGAAGCCATCTGGTCCTGGACATTTGTTTGTTGGAAGATTTTTAATCACAGTTTCCATTTCATTACTTGTGATTGGTCTGTTCATATTTTCTATTTCTTCCTGGTTCAATCTTAGGAGGTTGTATCTCTCTAAGAATTTGTCCATTTCTTCCAGGTTGTCCATTTTATTGTCATAGATTTGCTTGTAGTAGTCTCTTGTGATGCTTTGTATTTCTGCAGTGTCTGTTGTAACTTCTCCTTTTTCATTTCTAATTTTATTGATTTGAGTCCTCTCCCTCTTTTTCTTGATGAGTCTGGCTAAAGGTTTATCAATTTTGTTTATCTTCTCAAAGAACCAGCTTTTAGTTTTATTGATCTTTGCAATTATTTTCTTTGTTTCTATTTCATTTATTTCTGCTCTCATCTTTATGATTTCTTTCTTCTACTAACTTTGGGTGTTGTTTGTTCTCTTCTCTCTAGTTCCTTTAGGTGTAAGGTTAGATTGTTTATTTGAGATTTTTCTTGTTTCTAGAGGTAGGATTGTATTGCCATAAACTTCCCTCTTAGATCTGCTTTTGCTGCATCCCATAGGTTTTGGATCATTGTGTTTTCATTGTCATTTGTCTCTAGGCATTCTTTTATTTCCTCTTTGATTTCTTCAGCGATCTCTTGGTTATTTAGTAACATATTGTTTTCCCTCCATGTGTTTGTTTCTTTTAAGTTTTTTTCCAGTAACTGATTTTTAATCTCATAGCGTTGTTGTCAGAAAAGATGCTTGATATGATTCCAGTTTTCTTAAATTTACTGAGGCTTGGTTTGTGACCCAGGATGTGATCTATCCTGGAGAATGTTCCATGTACACTTGAGAAGAAAGTGTCATTTGCTGTTTTTGGATGGCATGTCCTGTAAATATCAATTAAATCTATCTGGTCTATTGTGTCATTTAAAGCTTTTGTTTCCCTGTTAATTTTCTGTCTGTATGATCTGTCCATTGGTGTAAGTGAGGTGTTAAAGTCCCCCACTGTTATTGTGTTATTGCCGATTTTCTCTTTTATAGCTGTTAGCATTTGCCTTATGTATTGAGGTGCTCCTATGTTGGGTGCATATATATTTATAATTGTTATATCTTCTTCTTGGATTGATCTCTTGATCACTATGTAGTGTCCTTCCTTGTCTCTTGTAACATTCTTCATTTTAAAGTCTATTTTGTCTGATATGAGTATTGCTACTCCAGCTTTCTTTTGATTTCCATTTGCATGGAATATCTTTTTCCATCCCCTCACTTTCAGCCTGTATGTGTCCCTAGGTCTGAAGGTGGTCTCATGTAGACAGCATATATATGGGTCTTGCTTTTGTATCCATTCAGCAAGCCTGTGTCTTTTTGTTGGAGGATTTAATCCATTCACATTTAAGGTAATTATTGATATGTATGTTCCCATTACGATTTTCTTAATTGTTTTGGGTTTGTTTTTGTAGGTGCTTTTCTTCTCTTGTGTTTCCCACTTAGAGGAGTTCCTTTAGCATTTTTTGTAGAGCTGGTTTGGTTGTGGTAAATTCTCTTAGCTTTTGCTTGTCTGTAAAGCTTTTGATTTCTCCATCGAATCTTAATGAGATCCTTGCAGGGTAGAGTAATCTTGGTTGTAGCTTCTTCCCTTTCATCACTTTAAGTGTATCGTGCCACTCCCTCTGGCTTGTAGAGTTTCTGTTGAGAAATCAGCTGTCAACCTTATGGGAGTTCCCTTGTATGTTATCTGTCCCTTTTCCCTTGTTGCTTTTATTACTTTGTCTTTAATTTTTGTCAATTTGATTAGTATGTGTCTTGGTGTGTTTCTCCTTGGGTTTATCCTACCTGGGACTCTCTGTGCTTCCTGGACTTGGGTGGCTATTTCCTTTCCCATGTTAGGGAATTTTTTGACTATAATCTCTTCAAATATTTTCTTGGGTCCTTTCTCTCTGTCTTTTCCTTCTGGGACCCCTATAATATGAATGTTGGTGCATTTAATGTTGTCACAGAAGTCTCTTAGGCTGTGTTCATTTCTTTTCATTCTTTTTTCTTCATTCTGTTCCACAGCAGTGAATTCCACCATTGTGTTTTCCAGGTCACCTATCTGTTATTCTGCTACTGATTCCTTCTAGTGTAGTTTTTATTTCAGTTATTGTATTGTTCATCTCTGTTTGTTCTTTAATTCTTCTAGGTCTTTGTTACACATTTTTTGCATCTTCTCAGTCTTTGCCTCCATTCTTTTTCCGAGGTCCTGGATCATCTTCACTATCATTATTTTGAAATCTTTATCTGGAAGGTTGCCTATCTCCACTTCATTTAGTTGTTTTTCTGGGGTTTTATCTTGTTTCTTCATCTGGTACATTGTCATCTGCCTTTTCATTTTGTCTATATTTCTGTGAATTTGGTTTTCATTCCACAGGCTGCAGGGTTGTAGTCCTTCTTGCTTCTGCTGTCTGCCCTCTGGTGGATGAGGCTATCTAAGAGGCTTGTGCAAGCTTCTTGCTGGGAGGGACTGATGGTGGGTAGAGCTGGGTGTTGTTCTGGTGGGCAGAGCTCAGTAAAACTTTAATCTGCTTGTGTGCTGATGGGTGGGGCTGAGTTCCCTCCCTGTTGGTTGTTTGGCCTTAGGTGACCCAGCAGTGGCTTGTACAGGCTCTTTGGTGGGGCTAAGGCAGACTCCAGGAGGGCTCACGCCAAGGAGTACTTCCCAGAACTTCTGCTGCCAGTGTCCTTGTCCCTGTGGTGAGCCACAGCCACCCCCACCTCTGCAGGAGATCTCCAATACTAGCAGGTAAGTCTTGTTCAGTCTCCCCTGGGGTCACTGCTCCTTCCCGCTAGGTCCTGATGCACACAGTACTTTGTGTGTGCCCTCCAAGAGTGGAGTGTCTGTTTCCCCCAGTGCTGTCAAAGTCCTGCATTAAATCATGCTAGCCTTCACAGTCTGATTCTCTGGGAATTCCTCCTCCTGTTGCTGGACCCCCAGGATGGGAAGCCTGACGTGGGGCTCAGAACCTTCACTGCAGTGGGTGGACTTCTGTGGTATAATTGTTCTCCAGTTTGTGAGTCACCCACCCAGCAGTTATGGGATTTGATTTTATAGTGATTGCATCCCTCCTACCATCTCATTGAGGCTTCTCCTTTGTCTTTGGATGTTGGGTATCTTTTTTGGTGAGTTCCAGTGTCTTCCTGTCGATGATTGTTTAGCAGTTAGTTGTGATTCCAGTGCTCTCACAAGAGGGAGTGAGCACATGTCCTTCGACTCCAGTATCTTGAACCAATCTCTTGCTGGTTTGATTTTGAGTTAGTTTTCTGAAACTTTCAATAGGAAGAGTTGTGACTAATACACTAATCACCACTTGAGAGTAAAGCATCATTTCATAAATGGAGTCTTTTTCTTGATGCTGAACAAGCCACTAGCAACTTTCTCTTTCATTGCCACCCACTCTACATAAAAAAGAGGGATGCAGAATCAGATCCAAAATAGTAGAGAAATAATGTGGAAGGTCTCACCACATCATAGGTTCATCCCTAGAAACCTATGGAACCCACTTCAAAAATGATCTCTAATTCACTGTAACCAGGGAAATTCAGAAAGACTCCTGAGGGCATGGTCCTCCTCAAGCTTTGTGTCTATGAGAGGCCCAGGGACAGCAACAATCTGAATGTGACCAACAAGATTTTCTGAGCTGTTAGTGGAGAAAAGAGGGCAGCCCAGTTAAAGCATGAAGGGCACAATAAACAAGGTTACAAAAGCCCGTTTACAAATGATGCAGGATGTTGAGAAGCACATGAGCTCTGAGTCATATTCTTTCCCACCAGAGGTAGATACTGGAACTGAACCTGAGACAAATTTGACATGATTTATGCCCTGAAGGTCAAGGTGCTGCATGAGATGGAGCTTCTGTATTTGTGCCCTGAGATTTTCACAGAACATTTTTTAAAATCTTCCATAGATTTTCTCTGATGCAAATAAATATGACTTTAACCAAATTAGGAAAATTTTCATAAGCCATGCAAAGAGAAAGAAAACCAGTAGGAGTAGAAAATGAAGCATTATTTCAGACACTGACTCTGACTGTGATGCCAGGAGTGATATAAACATAAAAATCCTTGTTGTTACAGTAATTTAAGGCTGTTTTAAACACATTTTTGACAGCAGAAGACAATGCAAAGATTACAGGGTCATTTTCAGAATGGTGCTTAATTGGAATTATTTTCTATTAGAGTTTGTTTGCTATCCTAGGGGGTAATTTCACCTATATCAGAATCCAGAAGAAAATGCACATATAGTTGTAGTTATTATGGACATGGGAAAGCAAATATGGGCCACCCTGTAATGCCATCTTTAGTGTCCTAGGAAGAATGTAGAAAGTCCATTATCCTTTCTTCAAAACTAATTTAAAAATGCAAATACAGGTACTAACAGATTCTTGTCTCCATAAGATTGTCAATATTCTTGCCCCACACTCATTTATTTTTCATGAAGAATGAAGTATGGGGCAGAGATTTATTTGTTGACAGTTACCACAAGGAACTCAGTCTCAACTCTGTCCTAAATTCTTCCCACTTAGAAGCAGCGAAGTAGAAAATAATGAAGGCTGAGTTATTTCTGAAACGTAAAACCTGAAATTGACAGAATTTACTCAAGTTTACTGAAGGTAGAGAATTGAGAGCTTTTTCTGTTGAACTGTTCCCTAACAATGATCTTGTTCTGTCCTTTAGTTTACTCTGCTTTCCCATTAAACCCACACCCGCTCTCACTGTCCCCTAAATTAAATTGCATGCTCCAAGTTTTGTTTTAGTTTTTACTCTCAGTCTATTTTCAAGAAATAAACTGCACAACAGGCACTTTTTCTCCCTGGAGTTAACTTGCAAATGCTAGATGTTAGCATGCTGTGAGGTTGGTTTCAATAGTGCTCAAATGTCTAACTTAATTTCTCAGACCTGCTTATTTTGAAAATGCTAGGCATATTTATTAATGTAAATATTATTGATATTAATAAGCAAAATGTTCACAATGAGCCAGACACATTTGATAGGTAGTTTACATAATAAATTTATATATACCTTTAACTATTAATGTGTAATTTTTATAAGAGCTGCTATGATCTTTATAGATACTGTGAGAAATTTTTAGGACAATAGTTCTTGCATCCATGCTTAATGCATCCTTTTCTTAAATTAAATTAAATTAAATTAATTTATTTTTGGCTACGTTGGGTCTTCGTTGCTGCACGCGGGCTTTCTCTTGTTGCGATGAGTGGGGACTACTCTTCATTGCAGTGCGCGGGCTCCTCATTGTGGTAGCTTCTCTTGTTGTGGAGCATGGGCTCTAGGCACGTGGGCCTCAGTAGTTGTGGCACGCAGGCTCCATAGTTGTGGCTCGCGGGTTCTAGAGCGCAGGCTCAGTAGTTGTGGCACACAGGCTTAGTTGATCTGCAGCAGGTGGGATCTTCCCAGACCAGGGCTCGAACCTGTGTCCCCTGCATTGGCAGGCGGATTCTTAACCACTGCGCCACCAGGGAACTCCCAATGCATCCTTTTTTGATAGTGTCAAAAGACTGTTACCTAAAACAGGAGGAAAAGTCAATCCTTGACTTTTACATATATGTATGATATTTATCTATTCTAAATAATGTTTCATCAGCATTTAGCATATTTCAGATTAATCTTCCCAGGAAAGTGATGTACAAGAAGTGGATGAAGTTTGAATTTAGCTGCTTAAGTCTGCTTTCTTATTTCCTGGACATGGAGTCAGGTCCCCCACCCCCTTCTTAATCTGCTGCACCCCTCCCTCCACCCAACACACACACCTCAGGATCCCAGGTTTCTGTGTTTTCTGCTTCACCTCTTCTGTTTATTTCCCCTGTCCAACCCTATTTTTTTGAGGAATAATTTGATTCTTAATGTGAATAGGGTATGTATCAGCATTTGCAAAACTCTGTCATGGGTTTGAGAGATGCTAAGCAAGCAGTGTTCTGGGAACATAGTATTCTATACCCCCAAATGCTCGGAGTATATGCATTTTAAACCCTCCCCTTGGAATTCCCAAATGCAAGTTAACACGTGAAAGTTTCTGAAAGTGAAAGATGAAACATATTTAATTTTGTTTTACAGTTAAACAAGCCAACTCATTTGCTAAAGGGAAGACCAATCTGGCTCTCTCTATTACTATCCCAAAATAGATATATTTCTTGACAACAGCTTAAGCTGGGCTAACTTTTGTCAAGAAGGAGAGATAAATTAAAAGGAAAATATCAGTATATAGACAGTGTTCTAATTCACTCTCAGTAAAGCTCTCATAGACTCATGCTTAGGTCAGAAAATTTTCCTCCAGCATGGGGGTGTGTGCATCTGATAAAGGCAAGTCTGTTTTTAGAGATGTTATTGGGGCCAGCTCATAAAAACAAAACAAAACAAAAAACTTTTGGGGAGTTCAAGATATATCATACCCATATTGGGAAGCCATCAAAACCTTTTACAAGAGAAGGTGGATGCAAAGATCTGTGTTGTCAAAGGTAATTGGAGTGGCGAGGTAGAGGTGGAGTGGGAAGGGCCTGTGACTCAGGCAGCCGGTTTTAGGTTGTTAAAGTAAACTCAGTGGGAATGTCGAGGTCCTGACCTGGGATCACAAGTATGGCAAGGAATTGAGAAACACTTTTGAGGAAGATTTAGCACAAGAAAAGAGGGGAAAGTAATGTGCCATGATGACTCAGTTTTTTGCTTGGGTTGACAATGGTAATGTAATTAACAGAAACAAAGAAGAAAGAAGAAAAGACTGGGAGGATGGAGGGCCAGGGGTAATGAGTTTGATTTTGGTCATATGTGAGTAATGAGAACAAGCTATTTTAAATGAAACCATACTTGCTAGAGTTGCCTAAGGGAGAAAGAGGCAGTGAGATGTTCTCTCTAGGCATCTTGCTGTGTGTACTTATTGCCAGTGGGCCCCATGCATCTCTCTCTTTTCTTGTTGACTGAGTAGTGACCACTCTGACATTTTCCGTGGTTTTGCCTCACAGGGTTCTGTCTACCTGTCAAAATTTTCTTTCAGTCACTGTGAGTGAGAGACAAGGACAAAGTGATTTGAGGGGAAAAAACTTGCAAAACTACTCCCATGACTTTAGTTCATAAATAAAAATAATAAGGCCACTGGTGCAGTCAAAAGTTACATTATGCTTTGCAAATGGGTTTGATTTTTTAAGGTTAAAATTATCAAAGAGCAAGTATATAATTTTTTCTAAACTAGATAATTGTTAGTAAGACACTGAAGTGTCAACTTACATGAATGCTACACTGAGATAGAGAGTGAAATAGAGATAGAGGTTCAATCAGCATAGCTAGAATAGGAGGGCGCCTATTTGGTGTAATGTGAAATAATCAGGGGACTCTCAAGGATATATATATATATACACACACACACACACATATATATACACACATACATATATATATATGTACACACACACACACCCCTTTAGCTTGCTCCAGTAGCAAAATCATTGGTTCTGTTTTTAGGTGGAGGGTGGCAGGGATAAAATCGCTCCCACTAAGACATAAATAAAGTGGGCTTTAGTATTGATAGTCTCAAGGATTCTGTGACTTTGAATGAGTCAATTAATTTTTAAAGTTCATTATCTTCATCTTAAAAAATGGCATAATAATAGCTACCTTGCTTTTATCACAATGCTAGTATAAGTATCAACTGAGATTATATGTGAAAGTATCTTATAGTCCATAAAGGGATAAACTCATGCATGAGATCAGTATTTTTGAGCTGAAGCACAGAAGTTGTCCATTAAAAATGAAATATGATATTTTAAAGAGATAATACTACTGTTAGCTCAAATTAATGTAAGAGTTTAGCTGATAAGGCCAATGAGTCATTTAGACGGGGAAGTGGGTTAAAAAATATTTAGGCAGGGGACTGACATGAAAACGCGTGGCTTCTGGGAAGAAGGAAAACATTTTTAGAGTGAGAACAGGTGCATAGTACGAGATGAAGATCACTAAATCATGGTATTCCTACAACTTTGCATAGTTAATCCTGTTGAAATTAATATGCATTTAAAATCTGATATTTTGAGTTCTGAATAATAACTGGATTAATGTATTTAATAGTAAGTAAGGGTGCAGTAACTAGGACTGTACATTCAGATAGTATCATAGGAAAATTGAGGGCTGTTTTCCAATTAATTATTAGAAGAACATCTGCCCTCCATTGCTCCCTCTTCCACACTCAGGATACACACACACAAGTACACACACACATAAAGACACACACATACAAATATACACACCCACAAATATACACACCCACACACACACCATTTCCATATAAATGCTGTCTCTTCTATCCCGGAATGTCTTTACCTCTTCAGACCTTCACTTGGTTAATATATAATGATGCTTCAGAACTCAGTTTAGGTATCTTCTCTGCTTTTCCAGGCCCCCAGAGTGGGCTGATTTTGGTTCTCATGCACCCTGTGCATGATTTTATCATGGTACTGACTCTTTACAAAGTTATAGGTAATATTATATAACACACACACACAGTGTATTTACATATTTGCCTTTCCCTAAGGGCTGTGAGCTCTCTGAATATAGGATCATATGAAATTAATTTTTATTTCCATTGGATCTAGCACATTGTCTCATGTATAAAAAATGCCAACAAATGTTCAGAGTCAACTGAATGTGAAGTTTTTAGAGAACTGAATGATGCAAAGAAAACTATTTGGTGAGCTTTTGGAGGATGTGGTGGGTGTAGTAGTAGTGGCAGTGTAGGAGAAGATTTAGAGGCAGATATGTGATCCTCAAATTATAATCTATCAGGTCCTTTATTTTTCATTTTTTTAAGATTCATGAATCCATTTGTTTGCTTATTCTAAAAAACTATCCTACACTTACTATGTTCCAGACACTGTGGGAGAAAAAAGATGAATCTGATAAAGGACTTATGGAGGGAAATAGAGGGTATACAACTAAATGCAAGGCGCAAAAGGAAAAATATTTAGAAGGGCAGGGCAGAATCGTGCAGAGTACAGGCTCTCAGTTCAAACTCTTGCTTTCTAATCCTTCCTCTACCATTCACTAACATGCAACCTTAAGAAGGTTACTTACCCTTTCTGTGCCTCAGTTTACTCATCTAAAAAATGAGGATGCTAGCACTATGTACGTTATCGCTTTGTTGTTAACATTATATGAGTTAATCTCCGACAAAATTATTCCTAGTTATTGCTATTTGGGGATTTCTAAATTATTTCCAGGCAGCAGTGGGAGTATTGTGCCAATGAGCATCAACACATTTTCAGGTTTTCATATTTATTACTAAATTGTCTTTTTAAAGTATTGTATTACTTATTTTAACAACTACTAATGAATTTATTAGTTTTCCTGCAACATTGCCAACATTTACCTTTTGTTATTATAGAGGCAAAATAGCATTTTATAGTTTTTTTTTAATTGTATGATATAGTTCGTGTGGTTGAGCATTCTTTCTTACACTCTGATTCTATTTGTATTCCTCTTGTGGGAATCATTTGTGATTTTTTTCCTCCTTTGGCAAAATGTGTGCTGAATATAAAGAGATGATTCTGCTAGCCTATTTGGCATTCCATAATAGATGTTGAGAATTTCCTTCCTCCAAAACAATTTCTTCCCTTGGTTTGCAATGCTAAAAATACTCTTCTGTATTTCCTTTAACCTCTGTTCGTTGCTCCTTCTGAGCTTGCTTTGCTGGCTCATCTTGTGACTGGCTTTTAGATATTGGTGTTTTATATTCTCCCCACAGATGAACAAGCAGGTTTATATACAATCTGTATGCTGATGGCTCTCACATTTATATTTCCATCCCAAACTTCAACTCTAACTCCAGCTTTGTTTACTCCACATCTTGGAGATCACAACAGCAACCAGTTTCAACATGTCCTGATATAAACTCTTGATTCATCTCGCTCCCCAATCCTTGACCTTTTACATTATTTTAAGTCTCCAATGAATAGTACTGCCACTATTCATATTGTACAAACATGAAAATTTAGGGTTATTTTGATATCTGCCTCTTCCAAAACAATGACTGTCTTTTTAAGTTTTGTCTTCTTTGTATCAAATCTGTCCCGTTCTCTTTTTCTTTGATGTTTATCTAACTCAAGAAACTACTCTCTTGTCTAAACTAGTACAGTAAGTATAGTTGCATATGAACAAGTTCAGTTCCAAGAGTGCGTTCGTAAGTCCAATTTGTTCATAAGTCCAACAAAGTTAGCCTAGGTACCCAACTAACGCAATCGGCTATATAGTACTGTACTGTAATAGATTTATAATACTTTTCACACAAATAATACATAAAAAACAAACACAAAAAATAAAGGAAACATTTTTAATCTTACCGTACAGTACCTTGAAAAGTATAGTAGTACAGTACAACAGCTAGCATACAGAGGCTGGCATCGAGTGAACAGGCAAGAAGAGTTACTGACTGGAGGAGGGAGTGGGAGATGCTAGAGCTGAAGGATCGTCAGCAATAGGAGACGGAGGGCAAGCTGCAATTTCACTCACACCTGACGTCGATGGCACAGGTTCTGGTTCCTTGCTGGACTCAATTCTATCTACCCTCTTGAAAAAACAATTCAAGTTTTCTGGGTAGTAGCTGTTTTTTTCTTGTCAGAGATGACACAGTAGTACTGGATTGCATTCTGAACGGCTGCTGCAACCTTCGTGTACCATTCTACGTTTGGGTCCTGTGCCTCAAAAACTAACAGTGCCTACTCAACTAAAGAAAATCCCCTTGCCATTTCCTGCATGATGAATCTCTTCGATTCTTCAGTTACTTCTTCCTCTTGTCTCTCTTCGTCCTTTCTCTGGGCCTCCAATTCTATCAGGTCTTCATTAGTAAGCTCCTCGTGTTGCACAGCAAGGAGTTCAATGAAGTCGTCTACCATCTTTTTGCCTCGCTCCACTCTCTCAATTATTTTCACTTTTGTTTCCATTGTTATCGCTTGGCACTTCTTAGCAGTACCAGCTACATCACTGCTACTTTTCTGCTTGCTTCCAGACATGGGCTTGAAATAAAGATACTGTACTATTATACTCTATACAGTACAGTACAGTAAAGTACGCAAAAGAACAACCACTTGAAGAGGATGCATGCACGTGACAATGTATGCCAGACATGCGAACTAACTTACATGAGAACGCATGTTCACATCTTTGAAAGTTCGCAACTTGAAGTTCGTATGTAGGGCATTTACTATAATAGATTCTTGAGGGATCTCCTTGTACCCCACATTGTGATGCTTTTAGCATTCAAATTTAACAGGCAACTTTTACTGCTTAAAACTTCCCGACATCCTACTGGCATTAGAATTAAGGTCAGTATCCTGAATATAGTCTACAAAGTCCTATGTTATCTGTCCTGTCTTCTCACTACTCTCACTTAGCACCATTATTGCAATTGCTCTCTGTTCTATCACGTCATAATGTCATGCTCTTCCCATCTCAGGGTGTCAACACAACCTGCTTTCTCTGCACCATTTCCCTTTATCTATATATTCCCTACCCTTTATCAATCAGCTCAAAAGTCATTTACATAGGAAATCTTCCTGAAGTCATGACTTGATAAGGTCCCCCTGTAGCTGTACTATAGCCTGGATTCTCCAATCTTTTTTTTTTTTAGGAGTGGTTCAGATTTCTTTTTTTTATTATTATTATTTCATAGTGGAGTATAGTTGATTTATAAAGTTATTTTAGATTCAGGTATACAGCAAAGTGATTCAATTATACATATACATATATCCATTCTTTTTCAAATTTTTTTCCCGTATAGGTTATTACAGAATATTGAGTAGAGTTCCCTGTGCTATATAGTAGGTCCTTGTTGATTATCTATTTTATATATAGTAGTGTGTATATGTTCATTCTAAACGGTTCAGAGTTCTTGAAACACCTTGAGGACTTTATACAACATCTTCATCTCTTTTTTTTTCTCCAGCTGACACGGGGAATTTATTTTGTAGAAAAGCAACATCTAGAGAATGCCATACAACCCTAGTATGTCTAAAGTTCTATATATAAAAATGACAATTGCTCAAACAACAACATTGAAGTGGTGAAAGATACCAAAGTACTTTCTGAATCCAAGAAGTCAAATTATAACCAGTTTTAGAAAAATGTATTGCCGTTGTTGTTTCTTTTTTTTTTTTTTTAAGTATTGAGATCTCATTATGTTTTTTATTTTTATTTTTAATTTTTGAATTTTATTTTATTTATTTTCTTATACAGCAGGTTCTTATTAGTCATCAATTTTATACACATCAGTGTATACATGTCAATCCCAGTCGCCCAATTCAGCACACCACCATCTCCACACCCCCGCGTCTTTCCCTCCTTGGTGTCCATACATTTGTTCTCTACATCTGTATCTCAACTTCTGCCCTGTAAACCGGTTCATCTGTACCATTTTTCTAGGTTCCACATACATGCGTTAATATACGATATTTGTTTTTCTCTTTCTGACTTACTTCACTCTGTATGACAGTCTCTAAATCCATCCACGTCTCAACAAATGACTCAATTTCGTTCCTTTTTATGGCTGAGTAATATTACATTGTATATATGTACCACAACTTCTTTATCCATTCATCTGTCGATGGGCATTTAGGTTGCTTCCATGAACTGGCTCTTGTAAATAGTGCTGCAATCAACATTGGGGTTCATGTGTCTTTTTGAATTATGGTTTGCTCTTTGTATATGCCCAGTAGTGGGATTGCTGGATGATATGGTAATTCTATTTTTAGTTTTTTAAGGAACCTCCATACTGTTCTCCATAGTGGCTGTATCAATTTACATTCCCACCAACAGTGCAAGAGGGTTCCCTTTTCTCCACACCCTCTCCAGCATTTGTTGTTTGTAGATTTTCTGATGATGCCCATTCTAACTGGTGTGAGGTGATACTTCATTGTAGTTTTGATTTGCATTTCTCTAATAATTAGTGATGTTGAGCAGCTTTTCATGTGCTTCTTAGTCATCTGTATGTCTTCTTTGGAGAAATTTCTATTTAGGTCTTCTGCCCATTTTTGGATTGGGTTGTTTGTTTCTTTAATATTGAGCTGCATGAGCTGTTTATATATTTTGGAGATTAATCCTTTGTCCGTTGATTCGTTTGCAAATATCTTCTCCCATTCTGAGGGTTGTCTTTTCATCTTGTTTATGGTTTCCTTTGCTGTGCAAAAGCTTTGAAGTTTCATTAGGTCCCATTTGTTTATTTTTGTTTTTACTTCCATTACTCTAGGAGGTGGATCAAAAAAGATCTTGCTGTGATTTATGTCAAAGAGTGTTCTTCCTATGTTTTCCTCTAAGAGTTTTGCAGTATCCGGTCTTACATTTAGGTCCGAACCCATTTTGAGTTTATTTTTGTGTATGGTGTTAGGGAGTGTTCTAATTTCATTCTTTTACATGTAGCTGTCCAGTTTTCCCAGCACCACTTATTGAAGAGACTGTCTTTTCTCCATTGTGTATCCTTGCCTCCTTTGTCATAGATTAGTTGACCATAGGTGCATAAGTTTATCTCTGGGCTTTCTATCTTGTTCCATTGATCTATGTTTCTGTTTTTGTGCCAGTACCATATTGTCTTGATTACTGTAGCTTTGTAGTACAGTCTGAAGTCAGGGAGTCTGATTCCTCCAGCTCCATTTTTTCCCCTCAAGACTGCTTTGGCTATTCGGGGTCTTTTGTGTCTCCATACAAATTTTAAGATTTTTTGTTCTAGTTCTGTTAAAAATGCCATTGGTAATTTGATAGGGATTGCATTGAATCTGTAGATTGCTTTGGGTAGTATAGTCATTTTCACAATATTGATTCTTCCAATCCAAGAACATGGTGTATCTCTACATCTGTTGGTATCATCTTTAATTTCTTTCATCAGTGTGTTATAGTTTTCTGAGTACAGGTCTTTTACCTCCTTCAGTAGGTTTATACCTAGGTATTTTATTCTTTTTGTTGCAATGGTAAATGTGAGTATTTCCTTAATTTCTCTTTCAGACTTTTCATCATTAGTGTATAGGAATGCAAGAGATTTCTGTGCATTAATTTTGTATTCTGCAACTTTACCAAATTCATTGATTAGCTCTAGTAGTTTTCTGGTGGCATTTTTAGGATTCTCTATGTATAGTATCATGTCATCTGCAAACAGAGACAGTTGTACTTCTTCTTTTCCAATATGTATTCCTTTTATTTCTTTTTCTTCTCTGATTGCCATGGCTAGGACTTCCTAAACTATGTTGAATAATAGTGGTGAGAGTGGACATCCTTGTCTTGTTACTGATCTTAGAGGACATGCTTTCAGTTTTTCACCATTGAGAATGATGTTTGCTGTGGGTTTATCATATATGGCCTTTATTATGTTGAGGTAGGTTCCCTCTATGCCCACTTTCTGGAGAGTCTTTATCATAAATGGGTGTTGAATTTTGTCAAAAGCTTTCTCTGCATCTACTGCGATGATCATATGGTCTTTAATCTTCAATTTGTTAATGTGGTGTATCACATTGATTGATTTGCGTATATTGAAGATTCCTTGCATCCCTGGGATAAATCCCACTTGATCATGGTGTATGATCCTTTTAATGTGTTGTTGGATTCTGTTTGCTAGTATTTTGTTGAGGATTTTTGCGTCTATATTCATCAGTGATATTGGTCTGTAATTTTCTTTTTTTGTAGTATCTTTGTCTGGTTTTGGTATCAGGGTGATGGTGGCTTCATAGAATGAGTTTGGGAATGTTCCTTCCTCTGCAATTTTTGGGAGGAGTTTGAGAAGGATAGGTGTTAACTCTTCTCTGAATGTTTGATAGAATTCACCTGTGAAGCCATCTGGTCCTGGACTTTTGTTTGTTGGAAGATTTTTAATCACAGTTTCAATTTCATTACTTGTGATTGGTCTGTTCATATTTTCTATTTCTTCCTGGTTCAGTCTTGGAAGGTTATACCTTTCTAAGAATTTGTCCATTTCTTCCAGGTTGTCCATTTTATTGGCACAGAGTTGCTTGTAGTAGTCTCTTAGGATGCTTTGTATTTCTGCAGTGTCCATTGTAACTTCTTTTTCATTTCTAATTTTATTGATTTGAGTAATCTCCTTCTTTTTCTTGATGAGTCTGGCTAATGGTTTATCAATTTTGTTTATCTTCTCAAAGAACCAGCTTTTAGTTTTATTGATCTTTGCTATTAATTTCCTTGTTTCTATTTCATTTATTTCTGCTCTGATCTTTATGATTTCTTTCCTTCTACTAACTTTGGGTTTTGTTTGTTCTTCTTTCTCTAGTTCCTTTAGGTGTAAGGTTAGATTTTTTTTTGAAATTTTTCTTGTTTCTTAAGGTAGGCTTGTATAGCTATACACTTCCCTCTTAGAACTGCTTTTGCTGCATCCCATAGGTTTTGGATCGTCGTGTTTTCATTGTCATTTGTCTCTAGGTATTTTTTGATTTCCTCTTTGATTTCTTCAGTGATCTCTTGGTTATTTAGTAACGTATTGTTTATCCTCCATGTGTTTGTGTTATTTACGTTTTTTTCCCTGTAATTGATTTCTAATCTCATAGCGTTGTGGTCAGAAAAGATGCTTGATATGATTTCAATTTTCTTAAATTTACCAAGGCTTGATTTGCGACCCAAGATGTGATCTATCCTGGAGAATGTTCCATGCGCACTTGAGAAGAAAGTATAATCTGCTGTTTTTGGATGGAATGTCCTATAAATATCAATTAATTCTATCTGGTCTGTTGTGTCATTTAAAGCTTGTGTTTCTTTATTAATTTTTTTTTTTGGATGATCTGTCCATTGGTGTAAGTGAGGTGTTAAAGTCCCCCACTATTATTGTGTTACTGTCGATTTCCTCTTTTATAGCTGTTAGCAGTTGCCTTATGTATTGAGGTGCTCCTATGTTGGGTGCATAAATATTTATAATTGTTATATCTTCTTCTTGGATTGATCCCTTGATCATTATGTAGTGTCCTTCCTTGTCTCTTGTAACATTCTTGATTTTAATGTGTATTTTATCTGATACGAGTATTGCTACTCCAGCTTTCTTTTGATTTCCATTTGCATGGAATATCTTTTTCCATCCTCTCACTTTCAGCCTGTATGTTTCCCTCAGTCTGAAGTGGGTCTCTTGTAGAGAGCATATATATAGGTCTTGTTTTTGTATCCGTTCAGCAAGCCTGTGTCTTTTGGTTGGAGTATTTAATCCATTCACGTTTAAGGTAATTATCGATATGTATGTTCCTGTGACTATTTTCTTAATATTTTTGGGTTTGTTTTTGTAGGTGCTTTTCTTGTCTTGTGTTTTCCACTTAGAGGAGTTCCTTTAGCATTTGTTGTAGAGCTGGTTTGGTGGTGCTGAATTCTCTTAGCTTTCGCTTGTCTGTAAAGCTTTTGATTCTCCATCGAATCTGAATGAGATCCTTGCCAGGTAGAGTAATCTTGGTTGTAGGTTCTTCCCTTTCATCACTTTAAGTATGTGATGCCACTCCCTTCTGGCTTGTAGAGTTTCTGCTGAAAAATCACCTGTTAACCTTATGCGAGTTCGCTTGTATGTTATTTGTCATTTTTCCCTTGCTGCTTTCAGTAATTTTTCTTTGTCTTAAATTTTTGCCAATTTGATTACTATGCGTCTCGACGTGTTCCTCCTTGGGTTTCTCCTGTATGGGACTCGCTGCGCTTCCTGGACTTGGGTAGCTATTTCCTTTCCCATGTTAGGGACGTTTTTGACTATAATCTCTTCAAATATTTTCTCTGGTTCTTTCTCTCTCTTCTCCTTCTGGGACACCTATAATGCAAATATTGTTGCGTTTAATGTTGTCCCAGAGGTCTCTTAGGCTGTCTTCATTTCTTTTCATTCTTTTTTCTTTATTCTGTTCCACCGCAGTGAATTCCACCATTCTGTCTTCCAGGTTCATTATCCGTTCTTCTGTCTCAGTTATTCTGCTATTGATTCCTTCTAGTGTAGTTTTCATTTCAGTTATTGTATTGTTCCTCTCTGTTTGTTTGTTCTTTAATTCTTCTAGGTCTTTGTTAAACATTTCTTGCATCTTCTGGATCTCTGCCTCCCTTCTTTTTCTGAGGTCCTGGATTATCTTCACTATCATTATTCTTTTTTTTTTTTTTTTTTTTTTTTTTTAAAATTTGCCACGAATGAGGTCTTGTCTTTTTTTTTATTTTTTTTTTATTTTTATTTTATTATTTATTTTTGGCTGTGTTGGGTCTTCGGTTCGTGCGAGGGCTTTCTCTAGTTGCGGCAAGCGGGGGCCACTCTTCATCGCGGTGCGGGGACCACTCTTCATCGCGGTGCGCGGGCCTCTCACTATCGCGGCCCCTCCCGCTGCGGGGCACAGGCTCCAGACGCGCAGGCTCAGTAGTTGTGGCTCACGGGCCCAGCTGCTCCGTGGCATGTGGGATCTTCCCAGACCAGGGCTCGAACCCGTGTCCCCTGCATTAGCAGGCAGATTCTCAACCACTGCGCCACCAGGGAAGCCCCACTATCATTATTCTGAATTCTTTTTCTGGAAGGTTGCCTATCTCCACTTCATTTAGTTGTTTTTCTGGGCTTTTATCTTGTTCCTTCATCTGGTACATAGCCCTCTGCCTTTTCATCTTGTCTATCTTTCTGTGAATGTGGTTTTTGTTCCACATGCTGCAGGATTGTAGTTCTTCTTGCTTCTGCTGTCTGCCCTCTGGTGGATGAGGCTACCTAAGAGGCTTGTTTAAGTTTCCTGATGGGAGGGACTGGTGGTGGGTAGAGCTCACTGTTGCTCTGCTGGGAAGAGCTCAGTAAAACTCTAATCCCCTTGACTGTTGATGGGTGGGACTGGGTTCCCTCCCTGTTGGTTGTTTTGCCTGAGCCAACCCAACACTGGAGCCTACCTGGGCTCTTTTGTGGGGTAATTACAGACTCTGGGAGAGCTCACGCCAAGGAGTACTTCTCAGAACTTCTGCTGCCAGTTTCCTTGTCCCCACGGTGAGCCACAGCCACCCCCCGCCTCTGCAGGAGAGCCTCCAACACTAGCAGGTAGGTCTGGTTCAGTCTCCCCTGGGATCAGTGCTCCTTCCCCTGGGTCCCGATGCACACAGTACTTTGTGTGTGCCCTCCAAGAGTGGAGTCTTTGTTTCCTGCAGTCCTGTCGAAGTTCTGCAATCAAATCCCACTAGCCTTCAAAGTCTGATTCTCTAGGAATTCCTCCTCCCGTTGCTGGACCCCCAGGTTTGGAAGCCTGACGTGGGGCTCAGAAACTTCACTCCAGTCGTTGGACTTCTGTGGTATAAGTGTTCGCCAGTCTGTGAGTCACCCACCCAGCAGTTATGGGATTTGATTTTACTGTGATTGCACCCCTCCTACCATCTCATTTTGGTTTCTCCTTTGTCTTTGGATGTTGGGTATCTTTTTTGGTGAGTTCCAGTGTCTTCCTGTCGATGATTGTCCAACAGCTAGTTGTGATTCTCAGATTCTCCATTCTTAACAGTTATCATTAGCATAATTAAATATTTGATGAAGTAATTAATTAAATGATTGACTCCTCCAATAGACCGTAAGCTGAACAAGAGCAAGGCTAGTACAGAGAAGACACCAGTAAGTATTGATGATATATATGTATATTTATATATATATTAATATATATATTAATATATATATATATACACAGATACATACCCACACACTCATATCTTGGTCTACTTAACCTTTTTGAACTTCATCTTTTTAGTTTTTTAAATGAGAATTCCTGTTCTGAGTACCTCACAAGATTGCTATAAAGATTATTAATTATTTTGTATATATAATATGTATTATATATAATATCCCTTGTGAACGTGACTGTAAAATATAAATATTTCTCCAACTTTATCCAAATAGAATACTTCCATTTGAGATCTGTGGGATTTCAAACATGTATTTGAATATGTTTGGGTGCTTAAGTGGACTTGAAGTAAGGTCTCTGGGTACCCAACTTGTAGACTTCTTGTTAAATTTGCCCTCTCTCCCGTTTTCTGGCAGGCATCTGGCAGTGTGTCATTATTAAAGATCAACTAACCTTGAATGATTCTGGATTGTAGCTTAGCCTTCTTCTGGACTAAATGAAAAAAAAATTTGTGACAACCAAAGAGAGGTCTAGGTGACTGCTGTATTGATACTGGTTATAACCACCGTGATATAGGGAATTTCTATGATAAAGATAAAGAATGTGTATTTTCCTGTGTGATACATAGCATATATTTTAGAACTCTCCATATATGACATAATAAGAGGCACATGGTCTCATCATAGAATGTCAAAGAAGCTTCTCAGAGGCAAACAGCAGAGTCTTTTCTTCCTGCCTTTTTTGTTCTGCTCCATATGTGGAATACCAATGTGGTATTCTGAAAGAGGAGGATGTGGGAGACTACTGTAAGGTTTGCTTTGTTGGGTCAGCAGGATCTCACACACTAAGTGAAGTTGTTATGAATTAGTGAGGCCATTGATTTATGCTTCCATCAGAAAATCCTGGGACTATATCATTCCCAACGGGGGGCGGGATGGTGTTATATATAAGCAACAGTAATGTATGGAGGGGATAGAGCATAAATCAAAGTGAAAGGACAGTCCTATATTAAATATTAATCCAAAGGTAAAAACTGTGCTGAAGAGATGCATAACAAATGAATATAAAAATGTCCAAAGGAAAAGACTTAATGCACAGTTTATAAATTAATCCAGTTATTTTAACTTTAGTTAGTGTATATTGAGTGCCCAACACTTCCTAACTGGGCCTGATTATAATTATATAAGAACAAAATCCAAAATTTGGGGAAAATATTCTTTTATACTACATGTGTTAATTATATATATACTAAGATGAAAATATTATTTATTAAAATAATGATTATTTTCATATATAATGAGTATAGACCTACCTTTAAATATATTGGGAGCTCTCTTTTTATATGTGCATGATCTGTGTGTGTGTGTGTGTGTGTGTGTTTGTGTGTATGTGTGCGTATCCTTTCTATCATCGATCTATTGATCTATCTAATTTTTTATTTATCTATATATCTATCTAATCTATCATCTATCTTTGCAGGAATATAGAAAATTTTTTAGGTAATAATTTGACTTATAATTCTGAAGAAATTTCAACTTTAGGATCTTTCCCTTTTGTTAGCTCATTAATGCCTGATAGACCAAACTCACTATAAAGACCTAAAATTAGCTATATGCTTGAGAAAATGTTAACAGCAACAACAAAAAATACCTTGGGAGGGAGGTAGTCTAAATTGATTTTGACTTTTTTTTTGGCTCCTGATAATTTTGAACTAATTTTAAAGATTCAAACCAACAATTCTGAAAAACTGAACTAAAATTTTAATTAATTTATTTAATGATTACATTTTCTAGACTGATCTTTTAATATTTTTGTGTAATTTTATTTAAAAAGACATTAATATATTGTTATATGTTTTACTATAATGAAAATATTAAAATTATATGATAAAATATGATGCTTAATATTAAATTTGTAATATAATTCAGTATTACAGAAAAGATAGCTAAAATGAAAGCCCCAATGATCTTGAACTGGGTTCTTTATACATGACATTGGCTTGTTTGTACACAATGAAGAGAAGATAAATGTAGCAAACATGATATTGACATTTGTTAATCCACATATAAAGACAATCCAGATAACTTCGAATTTTCATTGGGTATATATTTTAAAATCATTACTTCTTGTCAGCCAAAATTTATGGCCCAATTTAATTAGATAATTGAAAATTCTCAAGTTTCTGTTGAGTAGACTCAATATATATATATCCTAAAGCATTTTGCAAAGTGTTACTAATATATCCATATTGGATTTTAACTTTTTGTGTTCAATATTTGTGATCCTGTAGTTCTCCTTCTTTTATCACTATGAGTGATGCTGAATAGCTGGTTTTACTTTTGTAGTCACATAACATCTTAGAGGCATTGCTAAACTATGCAAGCAAATTTTGCTTTTTCTTAATCACTTGGATGCTCTAGAGTATTCGTTAGATGGTAACTCAAAATAGTTGACATATATATCTCCATTTATTACATACATATACATCATACTGGATATTTAATACCCTATTATTTACTTATTTTTACATTATAATTGGGCATTAACAAAAGGCATAGGACTACACAGCTAGAATTATGTAATATGTCCAATCTAATTATAAAGCTCACATATAATTATTCATTTTTAACTTCAGACTAGTTACTATGAAATGTGCTTTGTCCTACTAATATTTTTAATTATTCACCTCAGCTTAATATATTCAGAGCCTTTATTTTTTTGATTTTCTCATTTCTTATTTCATCTTCTGCCTTTACTCATTCTTTCATTCTTTAGAGCTGCAATTTTACTTTTTAAAAATGTGTTTCTTTTTCCTTTCTTTTTAAATTTATCTTGCAGCATAATATTGAATATGTTTGATCTTTTTTTTGCTTAAGTCTCCTAACTTTTTGCTGGGTTTTGGTGATGTTTTTTCTTTTCCCCTTTCCTGCAGCAGTGGATACATTGCCCCCAGACACATAGTAATTGCTTATAAAAAGCAGGACAATGCTAAGAGTCAGAATACAGATCTGAAAAAAATAAAATGACAAGAGTTAAAAATACCTATGCACCATGAGGAGCAGAGTTTGTGATAGCAATTTCCATGTTTCTGATGAAAGTGAAGCCACAATTAGCAACAGATAAACGTGAATGGATTATTTAACACATCTTAAAGTATTCACATCCTGTTCCCAAGATTGTTCTAAATGTTTTAAAGAATTGCCAGATTTCTCATGTTGCAGTATTTTTGGAGAAGTGTGTCAAACATATCTGAAAGTACTGATAATTACTACATTAGAGTACCTATCCTTCTGATCCAGTGTCCTAAAATTTTTGTTGCAAGTTTGAGAGTGATAAATCTCAAGAAGCTAGTTTATGTGTTATAAAAATCTAAGGAGCCTTAAAGAGAAATATGGCAATTGCCATCTGAGCTCATATAAAAACCAACTTCAGGTTATAGAAGGGACAGTATTTTTATTTTAACTATTTTATTTAATCAAATTCAGATAGAAATATGTCTTTAGCATATGCTGATTCAGTGAATTGTGTAACCTTTTTTGAAGACCTGCTTCTAAATTTAGAAAATTTCAATTTGACCTCAACAGCCTCTCTATATGTTCATTTATCCATTTACATTTTTGTTAAGTGTAAAAAAAAAAAGTCTTAGCTTTAAAAATTTTGATTTTCAGAATATGTTGTTGTGGCTTAGAATTATACAAAGAACCCAGAAGCTATTTCTTAGCATTTCCATGTTTTTTTAAAAAAAATTCTAGGGCACATTGTTTTCCATTTCAATATTTTAGAAATAAAAATCAGAATAGATCACATTTTATAATCCTCATTAAAAACAACTGACCACATCACCAATAAAAACATTCAAGTATAAAAAATAGAGTATGTACATATATATATATATATATGTTGTTTTTGTTATTGCCTCTCATGTAAGAATTATCATTAGATTATCACCTTAGTTATTTGCTTTTATAATCCTATATATCTATTTTTACATAATTGTGCAGTTCAGATATGCACAAGGTGCTATATGAGCATAGAGACTGGGCTCTTAGCGCAACCAAAGAGATGAGATGAGCAATTATTTTATTATTTCATTTCATGCTCTTAGATGTGGCCTGTTATTCATATCTGTCAAGATCTATTTGGATGTTTATCCTATCATACAAATTATGTTCTTTCCAAAATTTCCTTATCATTCACAGATTTTATAAACTTACTTTAAGAAAATTGTATCTTCATGTTGAAAATGTTGAGGAGTACAAGACTAAGGACTGAGGTTTATGAGATACCTTTTCCCTGGTTGATTCAACCATTACATAGCTCAGATAAAGATTTCGTATTGTGGATGATGAACTGTTTACATTATAAAGATTTTCTTAAAATAACCCATTATACTTTAAAAACAATATTTCCATTAGGTAATTCAAAACACTTTGAAAGAGCCAGCTTCAAACTGTTTCTCATGGATTGGTAGATGTTGATCTTCTTGTCCTATGATAAATTTTGGATTACAGCACAATTATTTTGTTTCTCAAGAGTAGATGTTTGAAAATATGCTGTCTTTCTATTTTATACTTTCAGATTTGTACACAGAAAAATCTTAGTAAAAATTTAAATATATTTTATTTCCTGTTAATAACTTTTTCTTTGTCTATTTACTTATGAATCTATTTACTCATGCTCTGCTACAGTGACAGGAGAACGTGGATCAAAAATGTTTTCTTTTTAAACTTTTTTCCTTATGAATATTTCTCACAACTGACTACCTAAATTCTATACTCTGGATGACTTCTGAGTATCAGAAATGGGACAGGAGCAGAACTCAAGTAACTGTGTTTTCCAGTGGAGGCAGTCATTAACTCAAGGCCCACCCAAGTGAATATGCCTCCCTAAATATGATAAGGCAATTTCACTTTTATATGACTTCTCTGGAGCATTTAGTGTCATTGACCATTCCTTCCTCTTTCCCTCTGCTTTCTTTGACATCACATTGTTGTGAATTTCTCAGTATGTCCTATGAAAAAAGTGTGTGAAGAAACAGCTGTAATTCTCATCTCTGGCTGTTCTTTGGAATCACCTGGTAATTTTGAAAAAAAAATGACACTCAGCATCTCAACCACAAAATTGTGACTTAATACATCTGAGGTGGGGGAGAGGGCAGGCCCTGGAACTGGTAGTTTTAAAGTTCCCTCAGCTAATTCTAATGTGTAGCCAGAGATAAGAATTATTGTCTTAAATTATAAGTTGAACTATATGCCATTGCTTTAAAAAATGTCAGTTTCAAATGGTTCAACTTAATATTTTTATTTTTCTATACATTTAGATAAATTAGAAAAAATAGTAATGGTAAGCAAAACTAACATTTATATAGGATTTACTCTGTGCAAGATACTTTGTATGTATTAACTAGTTTAATACTTACCAAAACCCTATGGTATAGACACTGTTAATATCCCCTTTTTGTAGGTGAAAAAACTGAAGCACAGAGATTTTAAGTGCCTTGCACAAGGTCACACAGCAGTTATTCATGTTGTGTCTTTTAACAAATTTTATTTAAAATTTTTAATTTAAAACAATTTTAATACAATTTTAACAGGTTACTTTCCATTTACAGTTATTACAAAATATTGGCTATATTCCTCATGTTGTACAACACATCCTTGAGCCTATATTACACCCAGTAGTTTGTATTTCCCACTGCCTTACCTCTATATTGCCCGCACCCACCACTGGTAACCACTAGTTTGTTCTCTATATCTGTGAGTCTGCTTCTTTTTTGTTATATTCACTAGTTTGTTGTATTTTTTTAGATTCCACATACGTGATATACAGTATTTGTCTTCTTTTGTCTGACTTATTTCACTTAACATAATGCCCTCCAGGTCCATCCATGTTGCTGCAAATGGCAAAATTTTATTCTTTTTTTAAGGCTGAGTAGTGTTCCATTGTGTGTGTGTGTGTGTGTGTGTGTGTGTGTGTGGCATCTTCTTTTCCATTCATCTGTTGATGGACACTTAGGTTGCTTCCATATCCTGGCACTTGTAAATAATGCTGCTATGAACATTGGAGTGCATGTATCTTTTCAAACTAGTGTTTTTGTTTTTTTCAGATATATACCCAGGAGTGGAATTGCTGGGTCATATGATAGTTTTATTTTTAGTTTTTTGAGAAACTTCCATACTGTTTTCCACAGTGATTGCCCCAGTTTACATTCTCACCAACAGTCTATGAGGATTCCCTTTTCTCCACATCCTTACCAACATTTGTTGCTTGTATCCTTTTTGATGATAGCCCTGCTGACAAGTGTGAGATGATATCTCATTGTGGTTTTGATTTGCATTTCTCTGATGATTAGCAATGTTGAGCATCTTTTCATATGCCTTTTGGCCACCTGCATTTCCTCTTTGGAAAAATATCTATTCAGTTCTTCTGCCCATTTTTTAATCAGGTTGTTTTTGTTGTTGTTGTTGTTGAGTTGTATGAGCTGTTTATATTTGTTGGATATTAATCCCTAATCGGTCATATCACTTGAAAATATTTTCTCCCATTCAGTAGGTTGTGTTTTTGTTTTGTCCATGGTTTCCTTTGCCTTGCAAAAGCTTTTAAGTTTAACTAGGTCCAGTTTGTTTATTTTTGCTTTTATTGCCTTTACTTTAGGAGGCAGATTTAAAAAAATATTGCTGTGATTTGTGTGAGTGTTCTGCCTATGTTTTCCTCAAGGAGTTTTGTAGCATCTGGTCTTACATTTAGATCTTTAATCCATTTTGAATTTATTTTTTTCTTATGGTGTTAGAGAATGTTTTAATTTCATTCTTTTACATGTAGCTGTCCAGTTTTCTCAACACCACTTATTGAAGAGACAGTCTTTTATCCACTGTATATTCTTGCTTCCTTTGCTGTAGATTAAATGATCATAAGGGTGTGGGTTTATTTCTGGGCTGTCATTTATGTGTCTGTTCTTGTGTCAGTACCATACTGTTTTGATTACTGTAGCTTTGTAGTATAATCTAAAGTCAGGAAGTGTGATTCTTCCAGGTCTGTTCTTCTTTCTCAAGATTGCTTTGGCTCTTCGGGGTCTTTTGTGTTTCCATATAAATTTTAAAATTATGTGTTCTAGTTCTGTGAAAAATGCCATTGGTAATTTGATAGGGATTGTATTGAATCTGTAGATTGCCTTGGGAAATATCTTAACAAATTGATTCTTCCAATCCAAGAACATGGTATATCTTTGCATCTCATCTGCAAACAGTGATAGTTTTACTTCTTCCTTCATGAGGTGTCTTTTTACTATCTAGATTGTGAGCTGCACAATGGCAGGAATTATTGTTCTGTTCACTGATATCTTTCAAGTGCCTGGAACAGTGTCTGGCACATACAGGAGCTTAGTTAATATTTTTGAAAGAAAAAAGAGAAGGAAGGGAATATTTTGTCTTTTAATAAAGTATATAGGTGAGGTTCAAATTTATAGGAATGGTTATGATTTAAGGTTTTCCTCTAATGTCTTTATTACAGCTATCAAAAACTAGAAAACACTTTTGATAGGTAGGAAATATTTTTAAAAAATAACTGAGAAGTGGAAAGTATTCTGATTTATCTCAGAAAAGTCTATAACTTGGGTGATAAAACATTTAAATCCACATTTTATTTTTCAATCTCTGTTTGTAATTATATGGCAAGTAGTTCTATATATCTTTACTCAATAGTTGTTGGATTTTGCATTGTATTTTTATGTTTATATAGGGGACTCTTAAAGATAAGGGAACTTCAAAAATGTATCCCACTTTTTACTGAAGAACTTCAAGGAAAGGGGCCTTTTTTTTCATTCTTCCCACCCTGGCAACAACCCACACTGCTTACACTTAAAGTAAATGCTAAAGAGCTGCTACCAAATGTCATATCCACAAACAGTAAGAAAATGAAAGCAATATCTTTTTTATTTTTCTTAAGCATGTGTTACCATAAAATGCAAAAGATAAACGTTTCATATTTTAAATTGTGGATTAAAATTATAACCCTATTTGAAAATAAAATTTTATACATGGGACCACTAGCATAATAAATTAATTGTCTAAAAGAAAAGAAATACATATTTTTTAAAACATATATTAGAATACAGAACATTTGTAAGAATAAAGTCTGTTGAAATCATACAAGGAGACACTGACTTCCTCCCATTACACTCTAAGGATAGGTGAGGGGCATTTTGTGGTAATATCTGCAAGCTTTCAGGAGGAGAAACCCAATTGGAGCATTTTCTGTTTAGGGAAAGATAAAGGCTTTTTTGCCTCCAGAATAGTGAACTGGTGGCACAATAGGCCTGATCACTGCTTGCCAGATTGCTTGTGAGTCATTTGGTTCTTTAATTAGCTCTTTCTTGCATTACCATCTTGTCTCCTTCTTCCTTGCCTCTCTTCCTGCGTTTTGGACAGCAAAATCGGGAAATATGTTGCGCTTGGTGAGTGGTGAAAATCAGGAGTGAGTGACTGCCTGGTTCCTGTGTGGTAATGTTAGCTCTGCTGCACATCACATATTTAAGTGCATGTCTCTCAGCACTGCCAGATGGGCATGAATTTGGGCTCCTAGAACCTGAAGTCCTAAATTGATCAAGACACATTGTGAAAATAGTAGTTGCTTTTCATTGAGCTGTCTATTCACTGGGAACACGGCTGCTGTTCCCTGATATATACTACCCAGAGACTTTTAGATTTTTAATTTAATTCTTGTTTAGGAGGGCTTTGGGGGAGGATCTGACATAACTGCTTTGGGAGATAGAGGTTGGCATGTGCCAAAATATATCAAATGTTATCTAGTAGAAGAAAATCTAGTTTTAGTGAGAACAAAATCTGTTCTATAATTAGATTTAAGTAGTAACTAAATCAGTCTTTATTTTCAGAAGCACTGAGAGATATTTATTTTATATCAATTCAATTTACATATAATTGTTGCTATTTATTAATTACTATTCCTAGACTGCTTACTACTGTACATGAGATATAACTTAAATAGTCATTGAAAGCCTTCTACGGATTTGAAAGAATGCACACTTGTGAGCTCCTCATGGGTTTGTTGTATACTGCAGTATGCAGGGACCATCAGTCAGTTTACTGCCTCCTCTTCCTTCCAAGTTTTTGATTGCTTTTATAAACCCTAAAAGGACTTATTAGGCTTGCTTCCTTTCCATTTCGAAGCCCCAGTGCTTAGAGCACTTTTGCAAATAATGATTTGAACTTGGGTGAAAGTTTCTGAAATATATTGAAGGTCAAACTAATCATCTAATATCAAACATTTCAAATGACAGGACCTGGAAGTAAAGTCTATTTCTAAAATATCCATCATGAATTCATTAAGAGCTTATGTGGTAAATACACCCCAGAAAGTACATCCAAATGAAAAAATGCAGAAATAATAGGGGAAGATTACATTGGCGTTAGTATTTATTTACAGGTATGTGCATCAAGAATGGGAGAAAGTGAGGAAAGGGGCAAAGAGAGAACTGTCAACATAGTTTATGTTATATCTGTTTATACTTCTGTTTGCAAACCAAGTACCACTTCAAATACCCCTCATTGACCTGACTTATGACTATTAACAACTAGAATGGACTTTTATATCCAAAGTATGCTTAAATTATACAAATATACATTTCATACCCCCAAAACAGGGTCACTCAATACTTCAAGGATTGCATACCTGGACACTGGGGAACATATCTAGGCAGCAGACTTGTGAAGGCCAGGAGATGATTTGTTTTTTTGAAAATTTATTTATTAATTTTTTAACATCTTTATTGGAGTATAATTGCTTTACAATGGTGTTAGTTTCTGCTGTATGACAAAGTGAATCAACTATACATATATACATATCCCATATCTCCTCCCTCTTGCATCTCCCTCCCACCCTCCCTATCCCACCCCCGGGTGGTCACAAAGCACCGAACTGATCTCCCTGTGCTATGTGGCTGCTTCCCATTAGCTATCTATGTTACATTTAGTAGTGTATATATGTTGACACCACTCTCTTACTTCATCCCAGCTTACCCTTCCCCCTCCCCATGTCCCCAAGTCCATTCTCTACATCTGAGTCTTTATTCCTGTCCGGCCCCTTGGTTCTTCGATCCATTTTTTTTTTTTTTTTTTAGATTCAGTATATGTGTATTAGCATACGGTATTTGTTTTTCTCTTTCTGACTTACTTCACTCTGTATGACAGTCTCTATGGCCATCCACCTCACTACAAATAACTTAATTTCATTCCTTTTTATGGCTGAGTAATATTACATTGTCTACATGTGCCACATCTTCTTTATCCATTGATCTGTCGATGGACACGTAGGTTGCTTCCATGTCCTGGCTATTGTAAATAGAGCTGCAGTGAACATTGTGCTACATGACTGTTTTTGAATTATGGTTTTCTCAGGGTACATGCCCAGTAGTGGGATTGCTGGGTCATATGATAGTTCTATTTTTAGTTTTCTAAGGAGCCACCCTAGTGGCTGTATCAATTTACATTCCCACCAACAGTGCAAGAGGGTTCCCTTTTCTTCACACCCTCTCCAGCATTTATTGTTTGTAGATTTTTGATGACGGCCATTCTGAACAGTGTGAGGTGACACCTCATTGTAGTTTTGATTTGCATTGCTCTAATGGTTAGTGATGTTGAGCATCCTTTTATGTGTTTGTTGGCAATCTGTGTATCTTCTTGGGAGAAATGTATTTAGGTCTTCTGCCCATTTTTGGATTGGGTTATTTGTTTTTTTAATATTGAGCTGCATGAGCTGTTTTTATATTTTGGAGATTAATCCTTTGTCAGTTGCTTTGTTTGCAAATATTTTCTCCCACTCTGAGGGTTATCTTTTCGTCTTGTTTATGGTTTCCTTTGCTGTGCAAAAGCTTTTAAGATTCATTAGGTCCCATTTGTTTATTTTTGTTTTTATTTCCATTTCTCTAGGAGGTGGGTCAAAAAGGATCTTGCTGTGATTTATGTCATGGAGTGTTGTGCCTATGTTTTCCTCTAAGAGTTTGATAGTGTCTGGCCTTACATTTAGGTCTTTAATCCATTTTGAGTTTATTTTTGTGTATGGTGTTAGGGAGTGTTCTAATTTCATTCTTTTACATGTAGCTGTCCAGTTTTCCCAGCACCACTTATTGAAGAGCCTGTCTTTTCTCCATGGTATATTCTTGCCTCCTTTATCAAAGATAAGGTGACCATATGTTCCTGGGTTTATCTCTGGGCTTTCTATCCTGTTCTATTGATCTATATTTCTGTTTTTGTGCCAGTACCATATTGTCTTGATTACTGTAGATTTGTAGTATAGTCTGAACTCAGGGAGTGTGATTCCTCCAGCTGCATTTTTCTTTCTGAAGATTGCTTTGGCTATTCGGGGTCATTTGTGTTTCCATACAAACTGAAATTTTTTTTTCTAGCTCTGTGAAAAATGCCATTGGTAGTTTGATAAGGATTGCATTGAATCTCTAGATTGCTTTGGGTAGTATAGTCATTTTCACAATGTTGATTCTTCCAATCCAAGAACATGGTATATCACTCCATGTGTTTGTATCATCTTTAATTTCTTTCATCAGTGTCTTATAGTTTTCTGTGTACAGGTCTTTTGTTTCCTTAGATAGGTTTATTCCTAGGTATTTTATTCTTTTTGCTGGAACGGTAAGTGTGAGTGTTTCCTTAATTTCTCTTTCAGATTTTTCATCCATAGTGTATAGAAATGCAAGAGATTTCTGTGCATTACTTTTGTATCCTGCAACTTTACCAAATTCATTGATTAGCTCTAGTAGTTTTCTGGTAGCATCTTTAGGGTTCTCTATGTATCATGTCATCTGCAAACAGTGACAGTTTTACTTCTTTTCCTATTTGGTTTCCTTTTATTTCTTTTTCTTCTCTGATTGCTGTGGCTAGAAGTTCCAAAAGTATTTTGAATAATAGTGGTGAGACTGGGCAACCTTGTCTTGTTCCTGATCTTAGTGGAATTGGTTTCACTTTCACCTTTGAGAACGATGTTGGCTGTGGGTTTTTCATATATTGCCTTTATTATGTTGAGGTAAGTTCCCTCTATGCCCACTTTTTGGAGGGTTTTTATCATAAATGGGTGTTGAATTTTGTCAAAAGCTTTCTCTGCCTGTATTGAGATTATCATACGGATTTTCTCCTTCAATTTGTTGATATTTGTTGGTTTATCACATTAATTGATTTGCATATATTGAATAATCCTTGCATTCCTGGGATAAACCCCACTTGATCATGGTATATGATCCTTTTAATGTGCTGTTGGATTCTGTTTGCTAGTACTTTGTTGAGGATTTTTGCATCTATGTTCATCATAGTGATATTGGCCTGTAGTTTTCTTTTTTTGTCACATCTTTGTCTGGTTTTAGTATCAGGGTGATGGTGGCCTCGTAGAATGAGTTTGGGAGTGTTCCTCCCTCTGCTATATTTTGGAAGAGTTTGAGAAAGATAGGTGTTAGCTCTTCTCTAAATGTTTGATATAATTCGCCTGTGAAGCTGTCTGGTGCTAGGCTTTTGTTTGTTGGAAGATTTTTAACCACAGTTGCAATTTCAATGCTTGTGATTGGTCTGTTTATATTTTCTATTTCTTCCTGGTTCAGTCTGGGAAGGTTGTGCTTTTCTAAGAATTTGTCCATTTCTTCCAGGTTGTCCATTTTATTAGCATATAGTTGCTTGTAGTAATCTCTCATGATCCTTTGTATTTCTGTAGTGTCAGTTGTTACTTTTCCTTTTTCATAACCAATTCAATTGATTTGAGTCTTCTCCCGTCTTTTCTTGATGAGTCTGGCTAATGGTTTATCAATTTTGTTTATCTTCTCAAAGAACCAGCTTTTAGTTTTATTGATCTTTGCTATCGTTTCCTTCATTTCTTTTTCATTTATTTCTGATCTGATCTTTATGATTTCTCTCCTTCTGCTAAATTTGGGGTTTTTTTGTTCTTCCACTAATTGCTTTAGGTGTAAGCTTAGGTTGTTTATTTGAGATGTTTCTTGTTTCTTGAGATAGGATTTTATTGATATAAACTTCCCTCTTAGAACTGCTTTTGCTGCATCCCATAGGTTTTGGATCGTCGTGTTTTCATTCTCATTTGTTTCTAGGTATTTTTTGATTTCCTCTTTGATTTCTTCAGTGATCTCTAGGTTATTTAGTAGTGTATTGTTTAGCCTCCATGTGTTTGTATTTTTTACAGATTTTTTCCTGAAATTGGTATCTAGTCCCATAGCTTTGTGGTCAGAAAAGATCCTTAATATGATTTCAATTTTCTTAAATTTACTGAGGCTTGATTTGTGACCCAAGATATGATCTATCCTAGAGAATGTTCCATGAGCACTTGAGAAGAAAGTGTACTCTGTTGTTTTTGATGGACTGTCCTATAAATATCAATTAAGTCCATCTTGTTTAGTGTATCATTTAAAGCTTGTGTTCCCTTATTTATTTTCATTTTGGATGATCTGTCCATTGGTGAAAGTGGGGTGTTAAAGTCCTCTAGTCTTATTGTGTAACTGTCAATTTCCCCTTTTATGGCTCTTAGCATTTGTCTTATGTATTGAGGTGCTCCTATGTTGGGTGCATAAACATTTAAAATTGTTATATCTTCTTGGATTGATCCCTTGATCATTATGTAGTGTCCTTCTTTGTCTGTTGTAATACTCTTTATTTTAAAGTCTATTTTGTCTGATATGAGTATTGTTACTCCAGCTTTCTTTTGATCTCCTTTTGCATGGAATATCTTTTTCCATCCCCTCACTTTCAGTCTTTATGTGTCCCTAGGTCTGAAGTGGGTCTCTTGTAGACAGCATATATGCGGGTCTTGTTTTTGTATGCATTCATCCAGTCTGTGTCTTTTGCTTGTAGCATTTAATCCATTTACATTTAAGGTAGTTATCAAATTGTATGTTCCTATTACCATTTTCTTAATTGTTTTGGGTTTCTTTTTGTAGGTCTTTTCCTTCTCTTGTATTTCCTGCCTAGAGAAGTTCCTTTAGCATTTGTTGTAAAGCTGGTTTTGTGGTGCTGAATTCTCTTAACTTTTGCTTGTCTGTAAAGGTTTTAATTTCTCTGTCGAATCTGAATGAGATCCTTCCTGCGTAGAGTAATCTTGGTTGTAGGTTTTTCCCTTTCCTCACTTTAAATATGTCCTGCCACACCCTTCTGGCTTGCAGAGTTTCTGCTGAGAAATCAGCTGTTAACCTTATGGGGATTCCCTTCTATGTTATTTGTTGCTTTTCCCTTGCTGCTTTCAATGTTTTTTCTTTGTATTTAATTTTTATAGTTTGATTAATATGTGTCTTGGCATGTTTCTCCTTGGATTTATCCTGTATGGGACTCTCTGTGCTTCCTGGACTTGATTGAATATTTCGTTTCCCATATTAGGGAAGTTTTCAAATATAATCTCTTCAAATATTTTCTCAGTCCCTTTCTTTTTCTCTTCTTCTGGGACCCCTATAATTCGAATGTTGGTGCATTTAATGTTGTCCCAGAGGTCTCTGAGACTGTCCTCAATTCTTCTTATTCTTTTTTGTTTATTCTGCTCTGCGGTAGTTATTTCCACTCTTTTATCTTCCCGGTCACTTATCCGTTCTGCTGTCTCAGTTATTCTGCTATTTATTCCTTCTAGAGAATTTTTAGTTTCGTTTAGTGTGTTGCCCCTCATTGTTTGTTTGCTCTTTAGTTATTCTAGCTCCTTGTTAAATGTTTCTTGTATTTTCTCCATTCTATTTCCAAGATTTTGGATCATCTTTACTATCATTACTCTGAATTCTTTTTCTGGGAGACTGCCTATTTCCTCTTCATTTGTTTGGTCTGGTGGGTTTTTACTTTGCTCCTTCATCTGCTTTGTATTTCTCTGTCTTCTCATTTTGCTTAACTTACTGTGTTTGGGGTCTCCATTTCGCCGGCTGCAGGTTCGTAGGTCCCGTTGATTTTGTTGTCTGCCCCCAGTGGTAAGGTTGGTTCAGTGGGCTGTGTAGGCTTCCTGGTGGATGAGGCTGGATTTTGTCTTTGTGGTTGGCAGGACTGCGTCTGATGCTGTGTTTTTGGGGTGTCTGTGAACTTAGTATGATTTTAAGCAGATTCTCTGCTAATGGGTGGGGTTGTATTTCTGTCTTGCTAGTTGTTTGGCGTGGGGTTTCCAGCACTGTAGCTTGCTGGTCGTTGAGTGGAGCTGGGTCTTAGCGTTGAGATGGAGATCTCTGGGAGAGCTTTCGCCGTTTGATATTATGTGGTGCCATGAGGTTTCTGGTGGACCAATGTCCTGAACTCAGCTCTCCCACCTAAGAGGCTCAGGCCTGACACATGGCCGGAGCACCAAGGCCCTCTCAGCCACATGGCTCAGAAGAAAAGGGAGGAAAAAAAGAGAAATAAAAAATAAATAAATTAAATAAAGTTACTAAAATAAAAAATAAAAATATTATTAAAAAGAAAAAAATTAAAAAGTAATAAAAATAAAAGAAAGAAAGAAATAAGAGAGCATCCAAACCAATAAAGAAATCCACCAGTGATAACAAGTGCTAAAAACTATGCTAAAAAACCAAAACAAAACGGACAGACAGAACCGTAGGAGAAATGGTAAAAGCAATGCTGTACAGGCATAATCAGACAAAAAAGCATACACATACACACTCAGAAAAACAGAAAAAGGAAAAAATATATATACATTAAAAAAAAAAAGGAAGAGAGCAACAAAATCAATCAATAAATCTACCAGTGCTAATAAGCTCTAAATACTAAACTAAGATAAACATAAGACCGGAAACAAATTAGATGCAGAAAGGAAACCCCAAGTCTACAGTTTCTCCCAAAGTCCACTGCCTCAATTTGGGGATGATTCATTGTCTGTTGAGGTATTCCAGAGATGCAGGGTACATCAAGTTGATTGTGGAGATTTAATCCTCTGCTCCTGAGGCTGCTGAGAGATATTTCCCTTTCTCTTCTTTGTTTGCACAGCTCCCGAGGTTCAGCTTTGGATTCGGATCCACCCCTACATGTAGGTCGCCTGAGGGTGTGTGTTCCCTGCCCAGACAGGATGGGGTTAAAGGAGCAGCTGATTCGGGGGCTCTGTCTCACTCCGGACGACGGAGGGAGGGGTATGGAATGTGGGGCAAGCCTGCGGCAACAGAGGCCTGCATGATGTTGCAACAGCCTGAGGCGTGCCCTGTGTTCTCCTGGGGAAGTCGTCCCTGGATCACGGGACCCTGGCAGTGGTGAGCTGCACAGGCTCCTGTGAGGGGAGGTATGGATAGTGACCTGTGCTTGCACACGGGCTTCTTGGTGGCTACAGCAGCAGCCTTAGCTTTTCATGCCCATCTCTGGTGCACGCTGATAGCCGCAGCTCTCCCCTGTCTCTGGAGCTCGTTCAGGCAGTGCTCTGAACCCCCTCTCCTCGCATACCCTGAAACAATGGTCTCTTGCCTCTTAGGCAGTTCCAGACTTTTTCCCGGACTCCCTCCCGGCTAGCTGTGGCACACTAGCCCCCTTCAGGCTGTGTTCACGCAGCCAACCCCAGTCCTTTCCCTGGATTCTGACCTCTGAAGCCCGAGCCTCAGCTCCAGCCCCTACCCACCTCTCAGGCTGGTGAGTGCTGGTCGGCACCGATCCCCTGTGCGGGAATCTCTATGCTTTGCCCACTGCACCCCTGTTGCTGCGCTCTCCTCCGTGGCTCCAAAGCTTCCTCCCTGCCTACTCCCTGTCTCCACCTGTGAAGGGGCTTCATAGTGTGTGGAAACTTTTCCTCCTTCACAGCTCCCTCCCAGAGGTGCAGGTCCCATTCCTATTCTTTTGTCTCTGTTTTTCCTTTTTTCTTTTGTCTGCCCCAGGTGCGTGGGGAGTTTCTTGACTTTTGGGAAGTCTGAGGTCTTCTGCCAGTATTCAGTAGATGTTCTGTAGGAGTTGTTCCACTTGTAGATATATTTTTGATGTATTTGTGGGGAGGAAGGTGACTTCCACGTCTTACTCCTCCGCCATCTTGAAGGTCCCCCCAGGAGATGGTTTTTAAAATGACTTTGAATGTTCTGAGAAGGGTACATTCTTCTAGCATAGAACTGGAATAATACTCCTTATTGTATCCTGCTTCTTACTGTAATACGTAGCTTCACCCACTTATGTTACATTTATACCTACCTCTCATGGTATTAGAAATTTTTGACTCTCCAGATGCTAACACACCTGATTAAGACAGTATTTTTTCAAGGAAATAATTATTCTTTAAAATTAATTAAATATGTACATTCGTTTCCTGAAAGGAACATAGATCATTATTTTTATGCACACTATTTAGTGTATTTTTGTTAATACTGAACTATTTGACTCATGTGGAACTTCTCCTGTGCTATAAAAATAAATTTCAGTAAATACCAGCTCTTTCTCTTGGCCCTAGAGAATATTTCATGGCATTGACTAATTCATCTCACGGCTTCACTGACACAATGTATATATGTACACACACAACATGATATAAAATAGTTGAGAGATGTGTGTGATATACACATTATTCGTTATTCAAGTGCAAGTCTTCTAAGTGAGATCTTGAGTTCATAGGGAATGAGACTAATATAAACTCAAAATTTTGTACATACCATGTTTAATAGGAAAGTACTTTTCAGTATTTTTATTATTTCATTTAATTTATTGCTGCTACTTTTCATTCCCTTGATTTATAGAAGCAATTACCTTAGTTACAAATTTTTGCTCCTAATATAGTTGACTTTACAAGTTCATAAAAATGAAGGAGAACACAGCATTAGTAAATTAAAGAAAAATATTAGAATTTCTGCAAGAAAGTCATAAATGGCTTCTTCTTCCTTGGCACAGTCTTTTCCTTCTGTATGGAAGACTTTGAAGGCTGAGGAAGAGGAAGAAGACTTTGTATGTAAGTTAATCATTTCCTTGTTAACCTTTTGCTGTCAGTCACAATGAGATTCATTCTTCATATCACAGAAGACTTCATCAGCAGGGGTATACTTTTATCTTTGCCGCCTGGTTTTACAGGACTGGAGGGAATTGGCACCACTAGGGAATCATTAAAGAGATAACGGACAAATTATTTTCTCATATCTTCATTCAGACTTCTTTCTCACTGGTGCCCTCATCCTCAGTAAGCATCAATCAGAGTTATTCATTAAGAACCAAGGGATAGAATTGTGTCCTGAGGGTTAAGGAAGAGGAGGAGGTAAAAAAAAAAAGAAAGCAACAAAAAACTTGGGAGCAAGTAGGACTCAGACCCAATATGTCAAAAAGAAATGTTGGGATTCTGTCTATGTGGATATATTCGAATTAAAGAGGTTGGAAGAGTACTGAGCTGACTTATTCATATTAAAGCCATAAGAACATAGGTAGCCTGCAATCTTTATACATTCATCTCCCACAAAAGGAGTTTCAGTAGTAGCCAGAACTTTTTCAACTTGCAAAAGTTTCTTTTAAATTTTTTTTGCCATTCATGCAGTGAAAGACTAGTTGCTAATAATTTGGTTTGAGCATCTGTCTTGTTCTTGTTAAGAAAGAAACTGAGTACTGTAAAAGAAAAATTGCACCAGATGAGTTACACAGTCAAGGAAGATTTTGTTCAAGAATATTTCAGTACAGGAGAGAAACTATTGCAATAGGGGAGAGAGATTGGACTCAACTATGCTAAAACCAATGGCGGGAGGATTTTTAAATTCTTGGCTGAGCTAATGGAAAGTCCTTGAGGACGTTAGGGGTGGGTTAATCAATGTGCTTAGGCCGTCTGCATTTACTAATTTTTGCTTCTTGAAATTAGGCTCCTACCCTGCCACAGAAACTGGGAGATAAGGGTGTTCTCTCCTTTATGATTACATTTCAGAGATATGTCTTCCAGGACCTTGAGACAGACATTTCTGGGTTGTAGAAGATTTACATTTCAATAGCAAGTGTTCTAAAGTAAATACTCCAAGAAAAGAGAAGTCAGGAGCCTATAGTCAAGAAAAACCCTGTCTAAAGTTTAATCAAGCTGAGAGGAATGTTAAAGTCCTCTTGGTCAGTAGTTTTAATGTAGGACTTTCCTCCTTCTATTAACGGCAGTTGGGAGTAAGGCTAAAGCTGTGATCAAAGGACTTGTGGGTCATGCCTCAATCTTCATCTCCCAGAGGAGGCTGATGCAGGTTTGCCTAAATCAGGATAGGTTATGGGGAGAATTGCTTCATGAAATCCTTGTTTAGAGAGAAACAAAGGCCCAGTGCATTTTAAGGGCTAATTTGACTATGTAACCTGCAGAGGAATATCCCTTTGGAAGTGAGATGATTTAGTATGCCTTCTTCCAGTGTGATGGCTAAGTATGAACCCAGTTGTTCTCTGGGCTGAACTCGTACCTTCAGGCCGTAAGGGAAGCAAGATTCAATTTGTCAGACTTCTTCATTATGTGTTAATGATTATCATATGCCAAGCAGATTTCCGGACACACAGCCATCACAAAACTTTTTTCAGACAATGCAGTAAGTGACAAGATGTTATTATCTACTTCTTAATACACATAGAAGTAACACAGATTCATGGTTATAGGAATAGTGTTGGAGAATCTTTTCCCCACTGGAAATATTCTTGGGTTTTAGTTTTAATTTCCCAAAATTAAGCAGGATAGTATAATGTTGTATATTTTTACATGGAAGAAGAATATTATTGTAAATTCTTTCCATGGGCAATGAATAGAAAAATTACAAATTCTATTTGCGCTTTTAATGCAGCTTTTCTGGAAACTTTCCCATCCTTTTCTGTTCCAAATTTAGCAGGTGGGTGCACTGTATTTAACTTAAAATTGTTGTAGGCTACTTTATAAAACATGAGCAAACTGAGCTATGAATTGAATTTTGGTTGACATATTAAAAATGTGAAGAGGGAAAATGATGGCATCACTAATGGCTCAAAGTAACTGTTATGAATAAGCTGCTCACTGGTCTCATGTATTTTTCGTAAAGAGATTTGGGAATAGTGCAACTAATCCCCAATGCCCAATTAAAGTCTCTTAACTAATTTAACAAACATATAGTAAATGTGTAGCTAGAGATACTTTAAATGAACATACATTTCATGGGAGGAAGTTTAATAGCTAAACAAACGGAAAATCACTTCAGATGTTGTAGCTTTCTCAAAGTTCTTAGCGGAATAGTTACAATAAAAAAAAATACCCAAACGCAATTAACATGCAAAGCATCAAGAGGGTTTTTTTTTTTTTTTAGGTGATGATATTCTGCAGTATTTGCCTTATAAGAAAATCTTAAGATAAGACGTGAAGATTCTCAGTCATGTAAAAAAAAAATTACTGATTCCTTTTCTGCTTCTTTTTGTGTGTGGTCTTATTGTACAAATATATTACTTAAAGATAAGAATAGATACACACAGATATAGAAAAGGATAAGATACTATCCCAATCTGCTTAAACAGATGTAGGTTGCTTACAATTGATTGAAAGTTGACCCACATGGAGATATAAGATTCATAGGTAAGCATGTCCTTGCTCTTTGGCAGCATTTTCTGCAGAGGCTGCCGATGAAATGAAGCCTATGACTTTCTGGGGAAGCTGGTCCTCAATTTCTCGTGCACGGGTTTGGTCCTGGAGGAGTTCTTCCAAAGGGTGTAAAGTGCACTTCAATTAAAGAAGTCTGCAGGGCACATAGAGTGGATGAGCAGCAAGTGCTCTGGGACTTCTCTTGACAGACCCTGGCAGGTGGGAAGCCCAAATGCAAAGCAGGCATTTGGAAATGTTATATGGGAGCAAATATTTAACATACCAGGGGATTGGGAAATAATGTTGATTTCTCATTATGTTTCCCATTTTCTTGGAACCTCTAGAAGCAAGTGCTTGTGACTCCAAATAATACAAGGAATCCAACACTTTCAAGTCTGAGTGGTTGCAAATTCCAAACTTGGTGCTTTTAAACAGCTGTCCAGAGGGAAGGCAGTAGTTATTAACAAACCAGTACCATCTTTTCTGAAATACTGACTGCATTCATTTTGGCTCAGGTTGTTCTTGGAAGCTTTAAAAATTCCCAGTGAGAGGCTTTCATTTTTGTTAGTGTAGATGATTTGCTGTTGGCTTTTGCTTAACTTCAGATGACTTTCTTATAAATATGGTCACTGCAGAATGTTATACTGACTTGTACTTCCCCTTTACCTCACCCCTTTCACATGCTGCAATCCTCAGTACTATGGAATTGGGACAGAAATGTGAATTATTTTTATGGATGTTCTGGCTGCTTTACCAACTTAAAAACAAGGTAATTAGGTGGTTTCATTCATTTAGTTGAGACCTTCACTTCTCTGAATAAGACATTTCCAAAGGAGCCTATCTGGTATCATTTTAATAAGAATTACAATTATAAGTAGTTGCAATAATACAATTAATGGCCAAGAATAACTCAGTTTATGAACAACAATATCTACTCATTCTCTATTTTACTTGATGTCTAAAACTCTCCATACTGCTTCCATTTACTTCAGACCAAATGGAAAACTTCAGGAGGTACCCTGGAACCCAGGAAAGAGAATGTTATGGCAAATACAAAGAGTCAGAATGATCCCACTATCATCCTGATTTGTTCTGAAGCCTTCTGAGACACTAGGATAGTTAAGAAGGTTGGATAGGCTGATGGATAATAAGATGATTGACCTGTAATAACAGGTGAATTTGGACCTGGTCATTTAAAGATCTTTAGCATAATGTGATATTCAAAGATAGAAAAAAAAAAAACAAACAAAAAACTAACCTTAACTGTAAAGAAAGTGTCCTTAACAGAGAAGTGGACTTTTAGATCCTTTTGTCTTTAATTATCGTAATCACGGATGTTGTAGATATGAATATTTCATATAAGCTTTATTACTTTGAAATATTTTGGGTAGTAGATATTTATAGTACTGAAGGGAATTGGATGCAGGGGTCAATTGTGCTGGACAGGAACTGTATTCTTCCTATTATCTAGTTGATCATTTAGGATGTACTAGGAACTGTGCTGAGAATTATACAAATATTAATACATAAAGTCCTAGCATCAGTCCAATAAATAGACCCTATCCCCATTTTACAGATGAGAAAACCAAGGCTTATGAAGCTTAATCAACTTTACCAATGTAAGTTACCACGCTGTTAGTAAGTGGAAGCGCAAGGATGAGACCCAAGAGCCATCTGAACCGAACTTCATGCTATTGACTCTGCTACCTTGTTAACAAATTTAGAATGTTGATTTATTTAGACACACTTTTGTTTTATTCCTTTTCAAAATAAGTATTATTTCTATGCATGTTAAATGTGAAGGAGGTGGGAACAAGTTAGCCAAGCTCATATTCTCTAAATCGAAATTTGAAAGCAACTTTACTGTTTTTGTGGAATTTTTTATCCACACAATTAGTTAAATTCATACATTTAGCACAGGAAAACTGACCTACCAGATTTGAGTCAATATAACCTAATCAGATATAACTTTTGTTGCAAATTAAGAACAACGCTGGAGAAGAGTTAACTGAATTGTATTTGAAAAAGCTCTTCTGTTATGGCCAATTTTTTTACACAGACTGTGGCTATTATTATTCAATGAAACAAATGTAGAGATTCCAACTCGATAAGTCAGATTCGTGGTGAATGATGTTTAAGCAAATGCAGCCCCATTGTTTTTACATTATGGATAAGAAGGCAGTGGGCTCTTGTGAGAGAAGGCTCCCGTGGGTATAATATATAGAGTATATATCTTACTGCAGCCTTGCTGACAGTAAGGGGAAGTATGTCTTTTTCTCTCTCCTTGTGAGCAATTTGAAGGCAGAGATTGGATTTATTCATGACCGAACTGCCAGTGGCTGACAAGGAAAGAAGGAAGGGAGGAAGGAAGGAAGATCTGGCCTTCAAGCTTTGCTCTCCCAATGATTGACTGTGGACATTGCATAAATTCTTTAATCTCCCTCAGCATCACTTTCTTCATATCTGAAATGGAGATAATATGTAATTGTGTTCTTGTGAGTTATGTGAAGAGTGCAGCGGGCTATGTAAATTCAGGAGGTTATTTTGCATCTAATAATGACTATAATAATCACCTAAGAATCAAGTTGAATATAATAAATAAAGAAAGTTAATGAATGTATAAAACTCACCAAGAACCTTAGCTCTGCTAATTTAACATCAAAACTGATTAAAGTTCATTAAGGCCCTTTAGCTAGGAAAATTAGATCAGAATTTATTTTCCTGGCATTTGAGTCATATTTTGACTTGCTTAATACTAATGACTTCAAAAGAGTTCTTCGCTTAAATCATCTTTAAGTGAGCTCAAAAACAAATGTTAAATGATCTTTGTAACATAAAGCAGTTCAAAGTGCTCAATTGTGTAGTGATGGACTTTTAAAATTTGCTGTTGTATGAGGAAGGGGTAAGGATGGATGACAGGATAAATAACATTTATAAATTACTAAATGTGGGCTGATAGACTACCTTGCAAAGTCATGTTTCCATTCACAGACCTCCCAAGGAGAATATTAGTTTTTTTGTATAACCTCACTAGTGAAATGTCACACCTCCAATGGCCGTGATCAAACAACAATAAAATCAGAATCTGAGAGATGAGAGTGAAATTAGAAGCAGCAGCTGTCTCAGGCACTTTGTTCTCCTTTTTTTCATAGGTAGAATTTTTTTCCCCACAGATGTTCATAAGGCTGGCTGGCTTTTTCTGACCACTCAGGACTCAGCTTAAACATCATATCCTCAGAGAGGTTGACAGACCACTCAATTTCATATTATCCCATGGGGGAGGCTCTCTCCATTTCATTGCTTCATGCCTTTTATTGTTATTTGATATGTACTCTTTTGTTCACTGCTTCTTTGCATTGCTTCCTTCACCCCTAGAATGTAAGCACATTGAAGTAGGGACTTTGACTGCTTGGGTCCTGCTGTGGTCCAAGCATCTGGGACACACACAGTAGGAAATCAATACAATTTTTTTAAAGTTGGATGAATAAACCCTTCATTTTGCGTATGAGGAAATAGAGGATAAAGCCAAGTAAGGACTTTGCCCAGGGTCACACAGATGGTCACCAGCAGAGCCAGGGATAGAGCCAGTTCTCCTGACACACAGCTTAATGTTCTGTTTACTGCACCCCCTTACATGTGCTTAGAGTTAGATATGCTTGTCCCTATACAAATGGGCACAGAACATAAAGCCTAGTTATAAGCTTTCTCCATTCTCTTCTGGGTAGTGCACTTTCTCCAGTAGTATTTTTCTCCAGAGCAGTAGCATTATTCATCATTGTAATCTGATCCAGCTCCTAATTCAAATTCTATTAGTATCCTACTAGTCTTTTAGTTCTACCACTTAGAAACAACAGAGAAGACTTTTACAACCAGACTTTACACTCAGAGCCTTCTGTGCCAGTGTGCATGAAGGAAAACAGAAATATCCTATTATACATTCATTCATTTATACACTTATAAATTAATTAAGCAAACAACAAAAACTTACAGGCATTGCTTTAGACACATTGTTTTGGGATACAAAGAGAAAACTGAGACCTGCATCATTTGGGTAGCAGGGGCATCTTTATGCTACCATACAGGAAGTGCTATGTGGGAAGTGGTGTAAGGACTTCTACCAAATGTTATGAGATCAGAAAGGAAGTAGAAATGAATGATGACTGGAAAAGATAAGTCTTCAAAAAAAGAGTACTGTATCAGCATTTGTTTAAGAGTAGGTGTCTGTACTGGGATAGGGACTCTTTGTTCATTGTTGGTGGGGAAGCAAAATGGCCACTTAGGAAGACAGTTTGGCAGTTTCTTACATAACTAAACCTATTCTTACCATCTGATTCAGCAATCATGCTCCTTGGTATTTACCCACATGAGTTAAAAACTTATGTCCACACACACACAAACCTGCCTATGTATGTTTATAGGAGTTTTATTTATAGTTGTCAAAACTTTGAAGCAATCAGGATGTTCTTCAGTAGTTGAATGGATAAACAAATTGTGGTATATCTATACAAAGGAGTATTATTCAGCAGTAAGAAGAAATGAGCTATCAAGCCATGCGAAGACATTTAGGAAACTTAAATGCAAAATTGCTAAATGAAAGAAGTCAGTCATAAAAGGCTACATATTATATGATTTCAACTCTAAGACATTCTGGAAAAGCAAAACTAAGGAGAAAGTAAAGAGACCAGTGGTCACCAGTGGTTTTGGAGGGGAGAGAGGGAGGGATGAATAGGTGGAGCATAAGGCCTTTTTAGAGCAGTGAAACAATTCTGTATGATACTGTAACAGTGGCTACATGTCATTATACACTTGTCAAAACCCGTAGAACTCTACAACACAAAGAGTGACTTCCAAAGTAAACTACCGACTTTAGTTAATAATTCTCTACCAATATTGGCTTATCAAATATAAAAAAATGTATCATGATGATCAAGAGTTAATAATAAGGGAAAAATGGGGAGGGAGGTGAGGGGGCATTTGGGAACTATTTGTACTTTCTTCTCAGTTTTTTTCCAGTAAACCTAAAACTGTTAAAAAATTAAGTCTATTAATAAAAAAACGTGAATGAGATCAACTGAGCATTTCTGACAGAGGCAAGTGAAATCAATGCAATTTCCCAGAAGAATAATTTATTGATTAATCTAGGAGACATTTGCTAAGTGCATACTTGGCACTCATCTTTGTGCCAGGAACTGAGATTCAGAAATAAAACATGATCTTTGCTGTCAAAGAGCTTATAGTCTCTTAGAGGGAAGTAGCTATGCAAAAAAGCCCAATAAAGTATTGTAAGAGATTTGGTAGAAGTTGACGTAGAGTACAGTGGGCAGCAAAATGAGCAGTTCTGCCTGTTTGGAGGGGAGGTTCAGGTTTCTGGAGGAGTTGAACCTGGACCCAAGTCTTTATTGCTAAATAGGAAAGGTGAATGTGAGTTGGCTAATACATGATTCTAAAGAAAGAGGCGATTGAAGTTACGAATCATGGATTGTATGCTTGATGTGGAATAAAATGAAAATATTTCAAGACTGATATAGAAAAAGAAGAAGTGGTAAGGCCCTAAATAGCTGTGATAAAATTGAAGAATGCAAACAGTGGGATTTAGTGTGTAAGAGATGTGGAAAGTTGGTGATTAGGGATTCATAGATTGAATTTTAAGAGTTTAAGAATAGGGCTTCCCTGGTGATGCAGAAGTTAAGAATCTGCCTGCCAACGCAGGGGACACGGGTTCAAGCCCTGGTCCAGGAAGATTCCACATGCCATGGAGCACCTAAGCCCGTGCGCCACAACTACTGAGCCTGCTCGCTAGAACCCGCGTGCCACAACTACTGAAGCCTGCGAGCCACAACTACTGAGCCCGTGTGCTGCAACTACTGAAGCCTGCGTGCCTAGAACCCATGCTCCGCAACGAGAGAAACCACCGCAATGAGAAGCCTGCACACAGCAAATGAGTAGCCCCAACTCGCTGCAACTAGAGAAAGCCTGCGTGCAGCAACGAAGACCCAACACAGCCCAAAATAAATAAATAAAATAAATAAATTTATAAACGACAGTGCTGATGGGTTAATGTTAAAAAAAAAAAAAGAGAGTTTAACTAAGAGTAGATCCGTTCAAGAGAAACAGCTCTTGAAAGATTTATGTCTAATTCGACTGGAGTTTTGGGTTGAATTCTTTACATGTTTCACCTTAGCAGCCTGAGATATCTAGACACTTTATGCTGTAATCACCACAGACTCTCACCTGTAGTTTGGATATGATGCTTCGGCCTATCCATCCCATGATAAGGTCAGGGAGAAGCCATAAAAAGGGATGCTCACGAGGAATATGAGTAAGTCTTTTTGGCAATTAAGATACCAAGGATATTTGAGCCTAGGTAACTTGGTGGGTCATAAACATGGAAACAGGAAAGAAAGCTAATGAGCCAAGAATCCAAGTACTGGGCAAATGAAGAAGCATAGCCATGAGGTCAGAAGAAGACAGCAAAATTAAACAGTAGAAAAAGGCACATAACCAACTGTCATCATCTTAAGTTTATTATTATCATTATTGTCACTATAATTACTTGTTTGTTTTTTGTACAAATGGCAAGAACCTATGGTTTGAAACCACTAGTAGGGAGTTTGGGGAATGCCAGTGCAGCCCAGGATATTGGAGAATGAGCAGCTTCTACCTAGAGGACTGAGGATAAGGAAGAGATGGTCATGTTAGAGAAGGGTTGGGTTTCAGCTAAAGCAAGAAAACGGAGGGAGCTACTTGGATACATTTTTTTTTTTTTAATGGGTTTTATTTTGGGTTGGATGTTAACAGTTAAAACAGCGGGGAAGAAAGCCCTATAAACAGATGCTAGATCGTGAGAAGACTGCAGAGTCTAGTAGTGTGACCAGTCACTGGGCAAGATGAGGTGAGAGGCATGTGGAGCTGGTAGTGTTGGATTTCTGGAATTTCTGCGAGAAATCTCTCTTTCAGACAACTTGATCTTAATTCTTGATCAAGAGTCTTAGAGGCCTGTGATATAGAGACTCAAAAGTACATAAAATGAATTTAAAGATGTCGCACTTGATCATAGTTATCTCCAGAGAGAAAAGATTTCCTTTTATTGTGGTTAGAGGTCTAGGCTAATTCTTTCACACATGGCAGTTTAGCAATCTAAGGCAGTGAGAAATTTCATGGCTCTGCTAAGGGTAATTGTCACAAATTTCCATTCATAGATAAACCCTTCTGTTGCAGCCAGCTTTGAGGGGAACACAATGACACTGGTGAACACCCCAGAGCCTGGATATTGAATAAGGCATTGTCGGTTTAAGTGCTGAAATGTGGGTGGGAGAGAAGTAGGAATAGGGGTGGAAAACAGCCAGAGAGTAGGACACAAGTAGGACATAAAGAGAGAGAAAACAGTGAGAATTGAGTCAGATACAGAGTTAAGGTTAACTACAGAGGGGCATGCAGTGAGAGAATCTTCTGGGATTTTTAGACAGAAGGCTAGTGAACTATTTTTGGAAAGAAACAGGATTTTAGGTTTAAAGAAACAAGCTTAGTTTTGAAATGTCTAATGAAACAGTTATTATTTTCACATTGTCATGACAATACAAATTTATTTATAGAGATTACACTGGACTAAAAATGTGACATTACATAAATGCCTGAAAAATGTGTTCCTTGCACTTAATCACTTCTGTGGGTGTCTGCAGATTTCTTTTGAAAGAAGCACGTTTCAGAAGTAAATTTTCTTCGTGGTGAAGAGTATCCTATTAAAATAGTGTGGATTTCAAAGAAACGGCTAGTTCTAGAAAGAGCAAATTATGAAGCATCAGCTAGTGTATTCTTAAGAAAAACCAGATTAAGAATGGCAGCTGAAACACTGGAATATCCTTGTCACTTAGTGCAAATATACGTGAGATGGGGCTGCTTTCTAACTGGCCTCTGTGGCTACAGATAAAAACCAGGGAGGCTCAGAAGGCATGACCGCATGGCTTGTGTCCACTCTGAGCCAGCACTGTTGTCCACCAGTACTTATCAGAAAAACAGTGGACGGGACTTCCCTGGTGGCGCAGTGGTTAAGAACCCACCTGCCAATGCAGGGGACACGGGTTCAAGCCCTGGTCCGGGAAGATCCCACATGCTGCTGAGCAACTAAGCCTATGCGCCACAACTACTGAGCCTGTGCTCTAGAGCCCGCGAGCCACAACTACTGAGTCCACGTGCCACAACTACTGAAGCCCGCGCGCCTAGAGCCCGTGCTCCGCAGCAAGAGAAGCCACCGCAATGAGAAGCCCATGCACCGCAACGAAGAGCAGCCCCCGCTCGCCGCAACTAGAGAAAACCCGCGCTTGGCAACGAAGACCCAATGCAGCCAAAAAATAAATAAATAAATAAATTTTAAAAATAGATAAATAAAAGTACGTGCAGGGAGTGAGTGGCAAAGCCAAAGTTGCAGAAAACAAAAAACAAAACAAAAAACCAATGGAGCCAAGAAAACTAGATTTCTAACAGTAATATAATAATCACCCCTATGACCTACTCACTTTACTGCTTGGGCTACTTAAGCTGTTGGGGCTTCAGTTTCCTCAGATACAGCCCCCTCCAAAGGCTTGTTACAAGGAGTAAATGGAATAATGCTTAGCAGCGTGCCTGGAATACAGAGTAAGGCTTCAGTAAATAAGTTATTTTTCAAAGACCAGGATCAGCAAAAGAAAATGACCAATCACAAATTTTACTAGAGCCCATATCTATCCATTTTATGTTTTTAAGATGTTATGTTAACATAATATCTGTTAAGCATTTCCAACAGTCCTGGCCTGTAGAAAGCAATCAATGGATGCTACTTCCTATTATATAATTTATCTTCTCTAACTTGCTTCTTACTGCTATCTGGGGTTGGCAGTGTCTAAAGCAGAGGTTGAAAAATGACCACCCACGTGCTGGATCTACACTTTGCTTGCTGTATTTTGTTTTGCCCACACACTATGTAAGCAACAAATTGGGATGCATAGGGATGTAGCATCTGCTTCCTCATTTGTCACAGTCCCACACTGTCTTCTGTCTTATACCTGGCACAGTGGACATACTTAGGCCACCTTCTTGATACCTAAACTGTTTGTTCTAAAATACTTTGTCAGTGGTGTTTTCCTTTGCTGTTTTGTTCTCATTTGTAAAATTCACTACTTCTCTTCAAGTTCTATTTAATATATGAAGGATAAAAACAGTTTATGCATTTGCAGAAACCCTGATAATAACACTTCATTGGCTTGCAACAGGAAAATGAACACTGGGTCAATATGCAATCTTGAAAGTTGCTCTGAAGAGAATTCAATTAATACCTTTAGTGGGTTTTTCTTCAGTGTAACACAAATGAAAATGAATAATATAGATTTTCGTTTCCTCATTTTTCTTTGCTTTATGAGATATTTCATTCTTGAATTATGTGTTGTTAGCTGTTCACAAAAGGTATTTTAAGTTTCATTTTTATAGAGTAGCTATAAAAGCTATAAAAGCCTACATAAAAGCCTAACATAAAAGCCTCACAATAATATTAATATATTAAATGAATGCAAAATAATGGAAGCATTCTCAGGTCAAAAGTGTGTCTTTATAGAGATACATTATTTTTTTCTTTCATAGGAGGTGATAGTTACTGGCCCAGTGTTTACACTAATTGAATCAGTAGAATCTGTGATAATTAACATCACCACTTGGGGGCAGGACTAATTTTTCCGTGCAGAGGAATGCCCATGAGACTTGTCCAATGAAACAAAGCATTTCTCATTAACACATAAATGTAGTGCGTAATTTTTAATGAAAAGAAACTTTTATCAAGTAACAGATACTGGTTGAAACACTTTATTTTACACTTGATATTAAATATGTTCTTTTTTTGGTGGAGGTAGTTACTACAGGTATCTTTATGGGCTGATAGGTAGGTATGGCTGTTTGGGGGAATTCACGAATAGAAAAAGTAGTACTGGCCTCCATAACCACATGTAAGGTGTTTGTAGGACCTCAACAGCATAAATTCCTGCTTCTTGCTAATAGTCACTCATTTTTCTATTTATATTGTTTTAGTTTGTTTTATATGTTAAGACTTTTAGTTTTTCAAATGTCATTGAATTTTGTCCGGCACCACATATGTGTCCAAGTTTTCACAATTCTGTAATGAAATGATTCCCCGATTGAATACACTTGGGATAATATTGTGTAGGAGATTGAGAAGATTCATAAAACACGTGAATATATTGAAGCCTCTGATGACTTCTGTATTTAAAAACCAGTTTGACCTCTTTAACTTAATTTCTCACAATGGTTTTGGTATTACAGAAATCTTTATTGTCAAATATCTGTTAACTTTCTGAGGAGAACTGAATTCAGGGGATGCTGCAATAGGCTTTATGTTATTTTATTGTTTTACTGTATTATTTATTTTTCTTATAACTTTGGCCTAACATATTAATCTTAACTTTATCTCAAATTTCTCCTTTCTACATGTCCTTACAGTCTTAGTACCCACTGCTAACTGATTTAATTCTTTTGTTGCTTGCTTTCGGTTTGCTTTGTCTTAATACAGATTCCTAAGGGAGGGCTTTCAGTTTCCTGCTGTGATGAACTAGCTTGTGGTAGACCAGTGCTCTCACTGAGGAAAATTTGGAAAGCCAGATGAAAAATAAATGTCTGAAGGCAATGGATAATCTGTGCAGCAACTAGGTCTTGAGGGGACAAAATCCCGATAAAGCAGATTCTGAGCACAGAAGGGAGAGGATATTCTGCAGCCATTATTTATCTCCCTCGTGGCATTTTTGATTCTCAGAATGGGATAAGAGTTGATATTACCCAGAGACAGAGAAACTGGTGGAAATTTTGGTAGTCTCACAGGGCTTGAGAGACAAAAATTTGAGATTTAAGGGGCCAGGATTCCTCATAATAAGAGAGAACTAAGGGCTTAGTGCAGCATTCTTCTGAGAGAATAAAAAGCAGAGCAGAGATTTTACAGTCTCATGGTGGTGATAAGCATTCAGTGGGGAGGCCCTGCAGACACCTGCCCCCCACTCCCCTTAGTTAAAACCTACAAAGAGATACACCCTGGGATCTACAACAAAGATTGACAGACCAAAACTGTAGCTCAGCCTCAGGTCAGCTCCTAGTTGGAAGCAGGTGATCAACCTCCATTCTGTCTGCTTATCAAAGGAAAGGGGAGCCTCCCCTGGATGAAGAAAACATCATCAGAACCTCAACATTTTTCATATACAATGTTCAGCATGCACTTTAAAAGCTAAGGAAAACAAAACAGACAATGGAAACAAGTGCAGATGACACAGACAGTGAAATAATTACACAAGGGCTTTAAAGTAACAATAATTAATATATTCAAGAAAATAAAGATATCTGATGATGATGAGAATAGAAGGAGAATGTAATAAGACAATTAAAATCTTTAAGCAATTTTTTTTTCTGAAAGAGAAAATCTAATTGTCTGAGCTCATGCTCTTGTATCATGTAATAAGTGTTGGCAAGTCAATAGGTTGGTAGATTGATTACTGAAGTCAGAAGCTCATACACTCCAATTTCCTAGGCTGAGAAAGGGAACTCATGTCATGTAATAATTTGCCTTTACAAGTCTGTTGCTTTAGCAAAAATTTTGGACTGTGGTCAGTATAGAGCCATGATGTGTCTAGTACACATTTAATGAAGCATTTAAAATATCGTATGCCACACATCAACAAAATGATGAATAGGCAAGGATAGTTACTGCAGCACTGTTTAAATATTCATTAATACACCCTATTTATAAAATGCATATATTACCCATTAAAAGTAAAACAAGTACAGAGATAGAAAATATTATCAGTCAAAAAAAAATCTTTCAAATAAGTAAAAGCTTTAAAAAACAGGGATTTATATAAGGCTTGGAATTGGTTGTGGTAGTGGTCGAATTTACAACACAGAAATAGATGTAAATCAAGGCTTTATTCCCCAGACTTGGTTCTAAAACATTTACTATCTAGGATCAAAGACCAAGGTCCTTGAATGATAGTTTGGGGGTTTTATATATGGTTTCTACCTATGCCCAATCTAACTAGTAGTGTGGGCACCTTCAATATGTGGGCATCTACATTGGCCAAAATGTGGGGTAAAAATACCCACCTTGAACAATGCAAGTCTAAATCACTGGTTAGACTACTTACAGCATATGCACCATGGGTTGAAATTATGATACAAATTTTGGATAAATTTTTTACATTTGTCTTTCAGAATTTTCTGCTTTCTGGGAACTATAACTCTTCTTATAAAATTTCACTCTTGAATTCAGCTAGTCTTTATATACCCTAATTCTAAAGGGTTTATACAAGGCTTTTATTTTAATTTATTTGATATTCTTTTAATATCTAATGAGAACTACTGCTAAAAGTTGATATTGTTAATAGGAAAATCTAACAATATAATTAGAGCTTTTCATTAAATTAACATTTTGAACTTCTAATGGCATCCTCATTAACTGGCACTTTACTCAATTTAAAAACAAACTCTCAGACTCCTTTTATAATTTTGCTACCTCCAGCTTCATTTTTCATGCATTTGTTCATCATACATATGAGATTTTCCCATTAGACTCTCTGTTACCTTGTTCTATTTCCAGGTTATACTAAAATTTTTCTTTTAGAAAATATCAAAAAAATCAGAAATTTCAAGGAGAGTAATGAAATCAAGTTAGGGTTTATGTTACAAGTAATGTGTGTCAAAGTAACAGTAATGTTTCCTGGTGACTTATAATACTTCAATAAAGTTGATAGACTGTAACTCTGGAATTGTTTTTGAGCTCTTAGGTTTTAAGTAAATTTTTCTGGACACAATAATATTTTCTCTCCCTTTATGTTACTTCTGTTTTAAAATACATTCACATCTATCCATCTATCTATCTATCTACCATCTATATTCCAAAAATAGGGATATTTCCTCTTGAATTTTAGTATATAATGCAAATGTACACCACTTTTCATTTTCTGTATTTTAGCCACACAGTCCTTACTTAATTTGTTTGGGTCAACAGTAATATTTTTCAAGTTTTAAACCTCTGGCTATGATTTTTCTTTTATTGTAATTGATGCATAATCTCAACTTTTAATATTATTTCCTAGGCTTATCATGTCATTCCTTTTTATGGACCCAAGTTCTCATTATGTATCTGACTCTTTCTCTCTGTACCTTACATCCTTATCAAACGGGATTGTTGGCTTTCTTTTATGCTTTCAAGCATCTCTTTGCCCTTTGCTCAGGCCACTAATTGTATTTGGAACATTTTACTTATTCACACCCAGACATCACAGTCACACATATTTTGAGTATCAACAAGTGCTCTTTTAGAACCTGGTGATTCAATAGTGGAACAAAAACTTAATGGTGTCTATGTTCATTAAGCTCACAAATTAGTGAAAGGCACAGAAGATAAACAAAGACATCTGTACAATTATTTAGTATATAAAAGAGTGAGTGCTACAGGGCAGGGAAAGGAATTAAGCCACGCTGGCAGGTGGGGGTGAGGTTGAAGTTTTATACAGGTTGTCAGGGAAGACCTCACTGAGAATTTGACATTTTGAAAATCCCTGAAGGAGGTGCAGGAGTGGGCCACGTGAACACCTGGGAGGAGGGTATTTCAGACAGAGGGAATTTTAAATGCAAAAGCCCTGAGGAATGTGGGGACAGTAACATGTTCTGCTGAAGGCTATGGGTAGAAAGAAGCATGTGAAAGGTCTCAGGTAGACTATCCAGATGCATGTAGCCATTCGGATGCAGAATTTCTTAGAGGTCTTCTGAAACCTAGCCACAGCTTCTCTTTTCAATTTAAGTTTCTGATAATCACCTACGTGATCTCTCTGTTTTATGTTGTCCAGCCTCAAGTCCATTCCTTGTGTGAGGCCACTGGTACTCTACAAAACTGCCATGATGACTCATCATTCTGGCAAAGGAATTCTTGTTTCATAATCTTTATTTCAAAACTTTCATTTTTTCATTTGGATTCTATTTTTTTGGTTTGTATCTGGAGTCTCTTTTCTTGCTATGCCTTAACCTTAATGTGTCATCAATTATCTGGATGGATTTCTTGGCACTTTTTTTTTTTTTTTTAGCTTCCTTCTGTGTCACTCTCTCTTTCTTAGCTTATTGACTAATAGTATTTGCTGACATCCACAGAAAGAATGAAACTTCAGATTGAATGACTATTCCTGTAATGCATCTGGATAGAGCTTTTTGGTCCATAGATGTGGTCTGCAGAAGTGTCATATAATCTGTCAGGAAACTGTCACTATGCATTGCAAACATAGAAATGGGAGTTTCTAAGTGGTTTTCACTGTGCTGGTTTTCTGCAGTCAGATTAAAGCAGTAGAAAAATCAGGGACACTGACAACTTGTGATCTGATCCTTGGTCTAGTAGTTCTGGTTTCCACCCATTCTAGGATTTTTTGTACAAGGGTAGATACTACTGACACACACCTATTGCTTAGACCCAGTAATCCACCAGATAATGACCATTAGCTATGCATAGTGGAGTATCTTGAGAGAGATATTCTCTGTATCTCACTCCCTTGCTTACCCTTGGTTCTTGGGCAATCCTAATCAGATATACTCAACTTGATCTTTTTCTGAAACACAAATGATACTTATTTCACTTCACATTCATTTGCACCACTTTGGTCCTTTTCTCACTTTTTTTCTTAGACTGTGTTACATTCATCTGAAGCCTATTATTTTTTATTTATCATCAGAAAAATATTTCTTTATATTATCATCTCATTGTGATGTGGCAACACTTGTTATACATAATGCTCATCTGACAATTATATATTGCATTTTATTGTGAGTTTTCTATTTAAGTGGATGAGCTTTATACCTGCAACTGGAATGTAAGTTTCAGTTCTATACAAATGAGGATTATACTTCCTTGTTTCCTCTAGTGGTGAATGGATATTCAATGACTATGATATATGATAATGATACGCAATGACTGAGCATAGTATCTTTGGTCAAATGGCCATTTTTGTGATTCTTTAAAAATGTTTTTTATTGAAGTATAGTTAATTTACAATGTGTTAGTTTCAAGTGTATAGCAAAGTGACTAAGTTATACATATATACACAAATATATATGTGTATATATATTCTTTTTCAGATTCTTTTCCATTATAGGCCATTATAAGATGTTGAGTATGGTTCCCTGTGCTATGCAGTAGGTCCTTGTTGTTTATCTGTTTTATATATTGTAGTGTGTATATGTTAATCCTAAACTCCTAATTTATCTTACTCCTCCACCCCCACTATGTCCTTTGGTAACCATAAGTTTGTTTTCTATGTCTGTGAGTCTGTTTCTGCTTTGTAAATAAGTTCATTTGTATCGTTTCTTTAGATTACACATATAAGTGCTATTGTGTGATATTTGTCTTTCTCCATCTGACTTACTTCACTTAGTATGATAATCTCTAGGTCCATCCATGTTGCTGCAAATGGCATTATTTCATTCTTTTTAATGGCTGAGTAATATCTATATCTAACTATCTATCTATCTATATATATATACCATATCTTCTTTATGCATTAATCTGTCAATGGACATTTAGTTTGCTTCCATGTCTTGGCTATTGTAAATAGTGCTGCTACAAACATTGGGGTGCATGTATCTTTTTGAATTAGAGTTTTCTTTGGATATATGCCCGGGAGTGGGATTAATAAATCATACGGTAACTCTATTTTTAGTTTTTTAAGGTACGTCCATACTGTTCTGCATAGTGGCTGCACCAATTTACATTCCCACCAACTGTGTAGGAGGGTTTCTTTTTCACCACACCCTCTCCAGTATTCATTATTTGTAGACTTTTTGATGATGGCCATTCTGACTGGTGTGAGGTAATACCTCATGGTAGTGTTGATTTGCATTTCTCTAATAATTAGTGATGATGAGCATCTTCTCATGTGCCTATTGGCCATCATGTCTTCTTTGGAGAAATGTCTATTTAGGTCTTTTGCCCATTTTTCGATTGGGTTTTTTTTCTTATTGAATTGTAGGAGCTGTTTGTATATTTTGGAAATTAATCCCCTGTCCGTAGCATCGTTTACAGATTTTTCTCTCAGTCCGTTGGTTGTCCATTTTTTTGGGTTTCTTATATCTTGTAGGTAGCTCAATAAATTGTATTGGATTGATTTGGTCACTTCGGAAATTGACTTGTTTTATACTTTGGTGATATGAAATGTATTACCCAGATTTCATTACATCTTATACTGTTGATCATTTTGTTGTGAAATATATTGCAAAGGATCCAGTCTTACTATTCCCTCAGGTTTTGTCCAAAAGCTTCAAAATGATCAGTGAATAAGAGTGAATAAAAGCCTTCATGTGCTAATTTTCTTGTGGTTTACCCATAGCTGCCTTCTTTCTAATTTAAACTCATTGAAGTGTATTGGTTTTAACAGGGACATCCAATAATCAGTGCGGAAGAACTGACCAATGTGCTGCTTTTAAGAGTGCTGTGTTAGATGCCATAACAACCAAAGGTGCCTTTCTAGTACAGTGTTTGAAGATAATAATGATCCAGACTTCTTTCAGACCTTTTCTAGGATTGCCAAATATTGTAGAAAATATGTACAGTCATCAACTAATTGAATCACTCCTTCCTGTGGTGAAATGCCACACTTTAGATAGCACTGGCCCAGTGGTATTATTTTCTCTACTGGTCTTTGATCTTTCAGGGAAATGGAGCTATTCAGGAAACTGTGAAGTATTCTAAAGAAGTCTTTGAGAATAACCTTGATGCATAGCTTTCTGTTATCATTTAGACGCATCCTTCTTTGTATCACATTTTGACCTGGATAAAGTTTAAAGGTCTTTTCCGAGTTCTACTTTCTCTAATTCTGTGCCATAATACACTTTAATTTCATGATAACAAAAAACAGGAGGGATGATCGAGAAAAAGTCTTGCTACCTGTCTCCTAAGAGATCTTGCAGGATAGTATTTAGGTTAAGCGACTTGCTAAAGCCATATAGTCAAATGAGTCAGAGCTAGTAATTCATCAATACACTTATACTCCATACCTCCATCCCTATACCTTATACTGTATAAGCTGTGCCACTTGGCATACCTCAGTCCTCCGGTTATAGCTTTTGTTAAAAAACAGATTTGCCACTGAAAACAAAAATTTGGTGATACATATTTCAGAGGTGAAAATGATTTTTTCTCTTAAAACATTTCTAATATCAACATTTTTATAAGACTTATGTCAAGAATTTTCTCTAGCATTAGAAGGAATCCTTCCTTTTATATATCTATAGGTGAGGAAAACATGTATACTGGTTTAGAATATTTTGTAACCTTTAGAAATAATTAGGTAACTTATTTTATTCATATGGGAAATAAACATACCAGATTTTTTCCAAAGTATAAAATTTTGTAAATAAATCATTTGGGTACATTGTCATTGTTAAACATAAATTTGTTTAAAATATTTGTGTTTATATATGAATAGAGAAAAGATACTATAAATTGTTCAGTATGACTGCAAAATGTACATTGTACATTTCATTAAATGGTGTCATTTCATTATTCTAAATAATGTGAAGTTAATATAGCATCTTATATTCTATCACACTGATAACACTATTAACTTCTACTTGTTTTGTTTGCCATTAACCATGGCTTAGATCTTTCGGAGGGGGTTGGAAATATACTTAAAGAAATAGATAAAGAGGCATTCTTTTGAAGCATTTAATTCTGGAATATATTAAAACATCCAAGTTTTAAAAAATCTTTGGGATAACCTTTTAGGATGACAGAAAAACTTTTCTATATGAAAATAAGAATAAGAATAGTACAAAAAAAGGGATTTAGGGACCAATAGACCAATCTCACTCGACTACAGATACAGCATTCTGACTAAATAGTATCCAATTGAATGCAGCAGTTACATCAAAAACTCTTATGTTCGTAGATCATATTTAAGTAACATTTATATCAGGAAAGCAAAAGTTGTTCAATATCAGTGAAGTTATATAAATGTTATTTAATACTAACAAATAAAAACAAGATGAATCAGATGATGATTTTAATAGCAAAAAAGAAAGCATTCATATGATGTATGAGGCATTAAAAATAAGTAGGTAAAGGATGAATTATTCGATAAATGGTATTAGAACAATTAGGTTTCCTGTGGTAAATGTAAAATTAGATCCTAATCTCACACCATATTGAAAAAGTAAACTCCGGATGGTTTAAGGATCTTAAGGTGAAAAATAACTTTAAAAATTTTAGAAAACATCAACAAATATTTTAATGAATTCTAGGTAGAGATGGGTTCCTGATGAAAGAGACAAAAAGAAGAAATCATATGCATAATAAATTATAATATTGGTCACAACAAAATGAAGACTTAAAAAAAATTTATTTATTTATTTTGGCTGCGTTGGGTCTTCGCTGCTGTGCGCGGGCTTTCTCTAGTTGCGGAGAGCAGGGGCTACTCTTTGTTGCGGTGCGTGCGCTTCTCATTGCAGTGGCTTCTCTTGTTGTGGAGCATGGGATCTAGGTGCACGTGCTTCAGTAGTTGTGGCACGCAGGCTCAGTAGTTGTGGTGCATGTGCTCTAGAGCGCAGGCTCAGTAGTTGTGGCGCACAGGCTTAGTTGCTCTGCGGCATGTGGGATCTTCCTGGACCAGGGCTTGAACCCATGTCCCCTACATTGGCAGGAGGATTCTTAACCACTGCGCCACTGGGGAAGCCCCAAAATGAAGACTTTTTATAACAAGACATGTAATAAGTATAGTTCATAGCTATAAAACAAACTGGGGAAATGGCTGTTAATATATACAAAATTGACATACAGAACACATAAAAATTATTACAAATCAACAAAAAGAAGACAGTCTAATTAAAAATGGAAAAAGGTTATAAATAGGAAACTTACAGAAGAGAACACCCAATTATCCAATACATATATTCACTAGTAATGGGAGACAATGGAAATAATATGGAAAGCTATTCTATACCTCATGGACTCTTTGGGGACCACTGTGAGGCTGCCCTTTGGCACTTATTCAGCTGTTGTGACCCTGCTTCCTCCCCATGCACATCATCTTGGGTGTGGCCTTGGTCTAATCTGAGGAGCCTGTGGTCTTTCAGGTAATGTTTGTTGTAGCCATGTTCTCAGATTTCCCAAACCTCTATGGAAGCTTTTACCAAAGCATGCACCCCATCCCAAATATCTATTCTGGTGGTTTGTAGTGGGAAGTAAGGAGTGAAGACTTCTGCATATTACCTCTTTTTTCTGTACTTTCTCTTCATAGAGCCCCTCCTTAAATAGCGCCCCCTCCTAGCAAAAGAAAGGCTTTGTCTTACTTCCTTTCCCAATCTTCTCTCACCCATGGAGGTGGAAGAGTTTTGGTTTAACCTAAATGATAAATGGAAAGAAAGAATAGCAGTTGAAGGTAAAAGAATGAATAAATGGATTATGGAATCCATCTCTATGAGGGAAGATGTTTTTACTTTTTGTGTTTTGTAATTGAAAGAAGTGATAGATATTTGATGACAATGAATTGGGTAAGTCAGGTGTGAAAATGGATTCCAAACCTAGGTTTCTTGACTATAGAACCATACTATTACCTAAGATTATTCCTACCCTTAGATTGTGAAATATTGTTTGCACATACTTGGATGTCTTTTCCTTTCAAAGTAAGCATAGTGGGATACTGCAAAAGCATTCTATTCTTTAATACTTACTCTAAAAATTGCCCTTTACATGATCAGTGTAAAGAAGATCTTTAATCGATGTCTCAGAATTTCTCACTATATCTAACCAACTATATTATTCCGAATTATAATATGTGGTTAAAACCCAAAGTTATAAAGATAAAGGGAAGCTGAATAGGAGAGGTAAACTCTTTGCTACTAGCATCTTTAGACCTGTGTTCTTCTCCAGCTAAAACTTATCATCCCTTAATTAGAAATAGTCCAACAGGACTTATTCTCAAGTTCTATTCAGCAAGAAAGCATTCCTTAGCAAAGAGACTGATATTTTTTTCAAATGCATTAAATATTCTTTTTAATCACAGTGGTAATATGATTTTTAAAAATAGAATGAGTTAATAGAAATATTTTACTAGTTTCGTTTCTTTGTTGGATGAATATAATTTAACTATGCCAGTGACAGACAGCAGACAAAATGCCTTTCCTTTCATTACTTTGAAATTTCTAACCATTTTTCAATATTTATTTATTTAGAACAAGTGGTACTTATAGTTCCTGAAAGATCTTCATGAAAACATGTTTGTTTTATTAATTTGATGGTAAAAGGGAGCTTGTTTAATATCCGCGTGTCATCTAAGATGATCTTTTTTCTTGCTACATGGATCATCCCATTATGACGTGGCCATGTATGCTTTGCTGTTCAGACAACAGCAAATTTTATGGTCAGACTTAACACAGCTCATGAAAACTATATAGATTGATGAGACTTTATGGAGAAGTGTTGGCTTTAAAGCATTCCTAAACTGGTCTTATCATGATGTGTCTATTCTCTAAAGAAGCTGGGGGCAGAGAGAGAGAAAGACTGTATTGGACTCGGGGAGCTATGCTACCATTCACAGAACACATGCACATCCTTCTTTTCCAGATCCTTCCGATTGTCAACCCTTTGTCTAAATAATACTTGGCAAATGTAGTAGAGCATTTTTCTTGAACCTTTAAAGTTCCTGAATATTTTTCTATATATGGAGCCTATAAAATTAATTAATTCGAGACGTTTGCTTTTTACCTTTAGTTACCATAATAATCCTTACCACCTGTAATTATTAAACTGTGTAACCTGCTTATAGCTGTCTGCACTGGTGTAGAGTTGCAGCAATTTAATGACATTTCTAAAACTTTCTTATCTTTAGTATACAAAGTAAAAATGATTAAGTGGCAACCCAAGAGAGTCTGAGAAACAATAGCATCCATTAATTATAGTACTACTTAAGGAGAAGAAACAGGAAACCAGCAACAAATAGACTTAATAGCAAAAAAACCAGAAGATAGAGACTACGGCGCTAAGAGGTTCGAATGAGAAATTAGATTCCATTGAGCACTGGTGACATAAACCTCTGCATTTAATTGATAGATCGTGGGACTTAGCCAGACAGGTAAGCCTTCCAGGCTTCTAGGCTTCTTTCCAATTCTGCACCTGAGGAAGCTGAAAAGCCTTTATTTTAATAGCTTAGGAAATGATAGTTATCTGATGTCTTAGGCTCACAGGACAGAATTGCTCTGGAGCTAAAAAGGATTATAATGGCACCCTACAGGAGGTTGGGGCTTATACACTGATACCTGAGGAGCCAGATATGAGTCTGCCCTACAGGGATGAGCTTAAGAGAGAAGTCTTTAAATCAGATCCAGGTGAAATGAGAGCTGACCAGATTCACCTAAAACTGAACAGAACTTTTGAGCCCCTTTGGTTGTGTAACATATTCTCTGACCTCGGTTAATAAAGTTCTTTGCCTAGTTAAAAAAGAAAAAAGAAAGAAACTACACTGTGTATTTATTAATCATGCATATGTTACATATATACTGGCTGAAACCCCAATTTAAGCTGATGTTCCAAAATGGGAAAAATGACTACTGAATACATGATGTACTTTTGTGTACACTTTTAAAAAAATCAAGGCCACAATTAAAGCGTTCTAATTCAAAGAGTTGTGTGTGTGTGTGTGTGTGTGTATATATATATATATATATATATATACACACACACACACACATACACATACATATACATGTATTTCCAGTTAGGAATATTAGACTCTAAAAGTTAAGACTGATGACAAATCACAAAAAATCATTTATTTAGCCCTTCAATTAAGATATAAATATATAATTTATTGAGAATTAAAATATATAGAAACGCAATTTATAGGTGTACTATTTACTAGATAGTTACTGGTGGACAAAATTGGCTGTCAGAAACAGACTTGAGCAAATAAAGAATGTTTTCTCTATCTCATGGTTTAAGGCAGTCAGCCCAGGCTTTTTTTTTTTTTTTTTTAAAACATCTTTATTGAAGTATAATTGCCTTACAATGGTGTGTTAGCTTCTGCTTTATAACAAAGTGAATCAGTTGTACATATACAATATGTTCCCATTTCTCTTCCCTCTTGCATCTCCCTCCCTCCCACCCTCCCCATCCCACCCCTCTAGGTGGTCACAAAGCACCGAGCTGATCTCCCTGTGCTATGCGGCTGCTTCCCACTAGCTATCTATTTTACATTTGGTAGTGTATATATGTCCATGACACTCTCTCACCCTGTCATATCTCACCCCACCCCCTCCCCATATCCTCAAGTCCATTCTCTAGTAGGTCTGTGTCTTTATTCCCGTCTTGCCACTAGGTTCTTCATGGCCTTTTTTTTTTTTTTTTCCTTAGATTCCGTATATATGTGTTAGCATACTGTATTTGTTTTTCTCTTTCTGACTTACTTCACTCTGTATGACAGACTCTAACTCCATCCACCTCATTACAAATACCTCCATTTCATTTCTTTTTATGGCTGAGTAATATTCCATTGTATATATGTGCCACATCTTCTTTATCCATTCATCTGTCGATGGACATTTACGTTGCTTCCATGTCCTGGCTATTGTAAATAGAGCTGCAATGAACATTGTGGTACATGACACTTTTTGACCTATGGTTTTCTCAGGGTATATGCCCAGTAGTGGGATTGCTGGGTCGTATGGTAGTTCTATTTGTAGTTTTTTAAGGAACCTCCATACTGTTCTCCATAGTGGCTGTATCAATTTACATTCCCACCAACAGTGCAAGAGTGTTCCCTTTCCTCCACACCCTCTCCAGCATTTATTGTTTCTAGATTTTTTGATGATGGCCATTCTGACCGGTGTGAGATGATATCTCATTGTAGTTTTGATTTGCATTTCTCTAATGATTAATGATGTTGAGCATTCTTTCATGTGTCTGTAGGCCATCTGTATATCTTCTTTGGAGAAATGTCTATTTAGGTCTTCTGCCCATTTTTGGATTGGGTTGTTCGTTTTTTTGTTATTGAGCTGCATGAGCTGCTTGTAAATCTTGGAGATTAATCCTTTGTCAGTTGCTTCATTTGCAAATATTTTCTCCCATTCTGATTGTTGTCTTTTGGTCTTGTTTATGGTTTCCTTTCCTGTGCAAAAGCTTTTAAGTTTCATTAGGTCCCATTTGTTTATTTGTGTTCTTATTTCCATTTCTCTGGGAGCTGGGTCAAAAAGAATCTTGCTGTGATGTATGTCATAGAGTGTTCTGCCTATGTTTTCCTCTAAGAGTTTGATAGTGTCTGCCCTTACACTTAGGTCTTTAATCCATTTTGAGTTTATTTTTGTGCATGGTGTCAGGGAGTGTTCTAATTTCATACTTTTACATGTACCTGTCCAATTTTCCCAGCACCACTTATTGAAGAGGCTGTCTTTTCTCCACTGTATATGCTTGCCTCCTTTATCAAAGATAAGGTGACCATATGTGTGTGGGTTTATCTCTGGACTTTCTCTCCTGTTCCATTGATCTATATTTCTGTTTTTGTGCCAGTACCAAACTGTCTTGATTACTGAAGCGTTGTAATATAGTCTGAAGTCAGGGAGCCTGATTCCTCCAGCTCCATTTTTCGTTCTCAAGATTGCTTTGGCTATTCGGGGTCTTTTGTGTTTCCATACAAATTGTGAAATTTTTTGTTCTAGTTCTGTGAAAAATGCCAGTGGTAGTTTGATAGGGATTGCATTGAATCTGTAGATTGCTTTGGGTAGTAGAGTCATTTTCACAATGTTGATTCTTCCAATCCAGGAACATGGTATATCTCTCCATCTATTTGTATCATCTTTAATTTCTTTCATCAGTGTCTTATAATTTTCTGCATACAGGTCTTTTGTCTCTTTAGGTAGGTTTATTCCTAGATATTTTATTCTTTTTGTTGCAATGGTAAACGGGAGTATTTTCTTAATTTCACTTTCAGATTTTTCGTCATTAGTGTATAGAAATGCAAGAGATTTCTGTGCATTAATTTTGTATCCTGCTACTTTACCAAATTCATTGATTAGCTCTAGTAGTTTTCTGGTAGCATCTTTAGGATTCTCTATGTATAGTATCATGTCATCTGCAAATAGTGACAGCTTTACTTCTTCTTTTCCGATTTGGATTCCTTTTATTTCTTTGTCTTCTCTGATTGCTGTGGCTAACACTTCCAAAACTATGTTGAATAATAGTGGTGAGAGTGGGCAACTTTGTCTTGTCCCTGATCTTAGTGGAAATGGTTTCAGTTTTTCACCATTGAGGACAATGTTGGCTGTGGGTTTGTCATATATGGCCTTTATTATGTTGAGGAAAGTTCCCTCTATGCCTACTTTCTGCAGGGCTTTTATCATAAATCGGTGTTGAATTTTGTCAAAAGCTTTCTTTGCATCTATTGAGATGATCATATGGTTTTTCTCCTTCAATTTGTTAATATGGTGTATCACATTGATTGATTTGCGTATATTGAAGAATCCTTGCATTCCTGGGATAAACCCCACTTGATCATGGTGTATGATCCTTTTAATGTGCTGTTGGATTCTGTTTGCTAGTATTTTGTTGAGGATTTTTGCATCTATGTTCATCAGTGATATTGGCCTGTAGTTTTCTTTCTTTGTGACATCTTTGTCTGGTTTTGGTATCAGGGTGATGGTGGCCTCGTAGAATGAGTTTGGGAGTGTTCCTCCCTCTGCAATATTTTGGAAGAGTTTGAGAAGGATAGGTGTTAGCTCTTCTCTAAATGTTTGATAGAATTCACCTGTGAAGCCATCTGGTCCTGGGCTTTTGTTTGTTGGAAGGTTTTTAATCACAGTTTCAATTTCAGTGCTTGTGATTGGTCTGTTCATATTTTCTATTTCTTCCTGGTTCAGTCTTGGCAGTTTGTGCATTTCTAAGAATCTGTCCATTTCTTCCAGGTTGTCCATTTTATTGGCATAGAGTTGCTTGTAGTAATCTCTCATGATCGTTTGTATTTCTGCAGTGTCAGTGGTTACTTCTCCTTTTTCATTTCTAATTCTATTGATTTGAGTCTTGTCCCTTTTTCTCTTGATGAGTCTGGCTAATGGTTTATCAATTTTGTTTATCTTCTCGAAGAACCAGCTTTTAGTTTCATTGATTTTTGCTATTGTTTCCTTCATTTCTTTTTCATTTATTTCTGACCTGATCTTTATAATTTCTTTCCTTCTGCTAGCTTTGGGGTTTTTTTGTTCTTCTTTCTCTAATTGCTTTAGGTGCAAGGTTAGGTTGTTTATTCGAGATGTTTCCTGTTTCTTGAGGTAGGCTTGTATTGCTATAAACTTCCCTCTTAGCGCTGCTTTTGCCGCGTCCCATAGGTTTTGGGTCGTCGTATCTCCATTGTCATTTGTTTCTAGGTATTTTTTGATTTCCCCTTTGATTTCTTCAGTGATCATTTCGTTATTAAGTAGTGTATTGTGTAGCCTCCATGTGTTTGTATTTTTTACAGATCTTTTCCTGTAATTGATATCTAGTCTCATAGCGTTGTGGTCAGAAAAGATACTTGATACTATTTCAATTTTCTTAAATTTACCAAGGCTTGATTTGTGACCCAAGATATGATCTATCCTGGAGAATGTTCCATGAGCACTTGAGAAAAATGTGTATTCTGTTGTTTTTGGGTGGAATGTCCTATAAATATCAATTAAGTCCATATTGTTTAATGTATCATTTAAAGCTTGTGTTTCCTTATTTATTTTCATTTTGGATGATCTGTCCATTGGTGAAAGTGGGGTGTTAAAGTCCCCTACTATGATTGTGTTGCTGTCGATTTCCCCTTTTATGGCTGTTAGTATTTGCCTTATGTATTGAGGTGCTCCTATGTTGGGTGCATAAATATTTACAATTGTTATACCTTCCTCTTGGATCGATCCCTTGATCATTATATAGTGTCCTTCTTTGTCTCTTGTAATAGTCTTTATTTTAAAGTCTATTTTGTCTGATATGAGAATTGCTACTCCAGCTTTCTTTTGATTTCCATTTGCATGGAATATCTTTTTCCATCCCCTCACTTTCAGTCTGTATGTGTCTCTAGGTCTGAAGTGGGTCTCTTGTAGACAGCATATATATGGGTCTTGTTTTTGTATCCATTCAGCCAGCCTGTGTCTTTTGGTGGGAGCATTTAATCCATTTACATTCAAGGTAATTATCGATATGTATGTTCCTATTCCCATTTTCTTAAATGTTTTGGGTTTGTTATTGTAGGTGTTTTCCTTCTCTTGTGTTTCTTGCCTAGAGAAGTTCCTTTAGCATTTGTTGTAAAGCTGGTTTGGTGGTGCTGAACTCTCTCAGCTTTTGCTTGTCTGTAAAGGTTTTAATTTCTCCATCACATATGAATGAGATCCTTGCTGGGTAGAGTAATCTTGGTTGTAGGTTCTTCTCCTTCATCACTTTAAGTATCTCCTGCCACTCCCTTCTGGCTTGCAGAGTTTCTGCTGAAAGATCAGATGTTAACCTTATGGGGATTCCCTTGTGTGTTATTTGTTTTTTTTCCCTTGCTGCCTTTAATATGTTTTCCTTATATTTAATTTTTGACAGTTTGATTAATATGTGTCTTGGCGTGTTTCTCCTTGGGTTTATCCTGTATGGGACTCTCTGTGCTTCCAGGACTTGATTAACTATTTCCTTTCCCATATTAGGGAAGTTTTCAACTATAATCTCTTCAAATATTTTCTCAGTCCCTTTCTTTTTCTCTTCTTCTTCTGGGACCCCTATAATTCGAATGTTGGTGTGTTTAATGTTGTCCCAGAGGTCTCTGAGACTGTCCTCAGTTCTTTTCATTCTTTTTTCTTTATCCTGCTCTGCAGTAGTTATTTCCACCATTTTATCTTCCGGGTCACTTATCCTTTCTTCTGCCTCAGTTATTCTGCTATTGATCCCATCTAGAGTATTTTTAATTTCATTTATTGTGTTTTTCATCATTGCTTGGTTCCTCTTTAGTTCTTCTACGTCCTTGTTAAATGTTTCTTGCATTTTGTCTATTCTAGTTCCAAGATTTTGGATCATCCTTACTATCATTATTCTGAATTCTTTTTCAGGTAGACTACCTATTTCCTCTTCATTTGTTAAGTCTAGTGTGTTTTGACCCTGCTCCTTCATCTGCTGTGTGTTTTTCTGTCGTCTCATTTTGCTTATCTTACTGTGTTTGGGGTCTCCTTATCACAGGTTGCAGGTTTGTAGTTCCCGTTGTTTTTGGTATCTGTCCCCAGTGGCTAAGGTAGGTTCAGTGGGTTGTGTAGGCTTCCTGGTGGAGGGAACTAGTGCCTGAGCTCTGGTGGATGAGGCTGGATCTTGTCTTTCTGGTGGGCACGTCCACGTCTGGTGGTGTATTTTGGGGTGTCTGTGGCCTTATTATGATTTTAGGCAGCCTCTCTGCTAATGGATGGGGCTGTGTTCCTGTCTTGCTAGTTGTTTGGCATAGGATGTTCAGCACTGTAGCTTGCTGGTCATTGAGTGATGCTGGGTCTTGATGTTGAGGTGGAGATCTCTGAGAGATTTTTGCCGTTTGGTATTACGTGGAGCTGGGAGGTCTCTTGTGGACCAGTGTCCTGAAGTTGGCTCTCCCACCTCCGAGGTACGGCCCTGATGCCTGGCTGAAGCACTAAGAGCCTTTCGTCCACACGGCTCAGAGTAAAAGGGAGAAAAAATAGAAAGAAAGAAAGAAAGAAAGAAAGAGGCTATAATATAGTGAAGTAAAATAAAGCAATTATAAAGCAAAGCTATACAGACAAAATCTCCCCCAGAAGCATATTCTTATACACTCACAAAAAAAAAGGAAAAGGGGAAAAATTAATATATCCTGCTCCCAAAGTCCACCTCCTGAATTTGGGATGATTTGTTGTCTATTCAGGTATTCAACAGATGCAGGCACATCAAGTTGTTTGTGGAGTTTTAATCCGCTGCTTCTGAGGCCGCTGGGAGAGATTTCCCCTCCTCGTCTCTGTTCGCACAGCTCCTGAGGATCAGCTTTGGATTTGGACCCTGTTCTGCGTGTAGGTCGCCTGAGGGCGTCTGTTCCCCGCCCAGACAGGACGGGGTTAAAGGAGCAGCTGCTTCGGGGGCTCTGGCTCACCCAGGCCGCAGGGAGGGAGGGGTACAGAGGAGGCGGGGCGAGCCTGCGGCGTCAGAGGCCGGCGTGACGTTGCAGCAGCCTGAGGCAGGCCGTGCATTCTCCCGGGGATGTTGTCCCCGGATCACTGGATGCTGGCAGTGGCGGGCTGCACAGGCTCCCAGGAGGGGCGGTGTGGAGAGTGACCTGTGCTCGCACACAGGCTTTTTGGAGGCGGCAGCAGCAGCCCCAGCGTCTCACGCCCGTCTCTGGGGTCCGCGCTGATAGCCGCGGCTCGCGCCAGTCTCTGGAGTTCGTTTAGGCGGCGCTCTGAATCCCCTCTCCTTGCGCGCCGCGAAACAAAGAGGCAAGAAAAAGTCTCTTGCCTCTTCGGCAGCTGCAGACTTTTTCCCGGTCTCCCTCCCAGCCAGCTGTGGTGCACTAACCCCTTCAGGCTGTGTTCACGCCGCCAACCCCAGTCCCCTTCCTGCGATCCGACCGAAGCCTGAGCCTCCGCTCCCAGCCCCGCCCGCCCCGGCGGGGGAGCAGACAAGCCTCTCGGACTGGTGAGCGCTGCTCGGCGCCGAGCCTCTGTGTGGGAGTCTCTCCGTTTTTCCCTCTGCGCCCTTGTTGCTGTGGGATCCGCGCTGTTAGCCGCGGCTCGCGCCCGTCTCTGAAGTTCGTTTAGGCGGCGCTCTGAATCCCCTCTCCTCGCGCACCAGGAAACAGGGAAGAAAAAGTCTCTTGCCTCTTCGGCAGCTGCAGACTTTTTCCCGGTCTCCCTCCCAGCCAGCTGTGGTGCACTAACCCCTTCAGGCTGTGTTCACGCCGCCAACCCCAGTCCTCTCCCTGCTATCCGACTGAAGCCCGAGCCTCAGCTCCCAGCCCCGCCGGCCCCGGTGGCTGAGCAGACAAGCCTCTCGGGCTGGTGAGTGCTGGTCAGCGCCGAGCCTCCGTGCGGGAAGTGCGGGAATCTCTCCGCTTTGCCCTCCACACCCCTGTGGCTGCGCTCTCCTCCGTGGCTCCGAAGCTTCCCCCCTCTGCCACCCGCAGTCTCTGCCCGCGAAGGGGCTTCCTAGTGCGTGGAAATCTTTCCTCCTTCACAGCTCCCTCCCACTGGTGCAGGTGCCGTCCCTATTATTCTTTTGTCTCTGTTATTTCTTTTTTCTTTTGCCCTACCCAAGTACGGGGGGAGTTTCTTGCCTTTTGGGAGGTCTGACGTTTTCTGCCAGCGTTCAGTGGGTGTTCTGTAGGAGCAGTTCCACGTGTAGATGTATTTCTACTGTATCTGTGGGAAGGAAGGTGATCTCCGCGTCTTACTCTTCCGCCATCTTCTCTCCTCCCTAGCCCAGGCATTTGTAGTGACACAGGGAAGCAAGAATTTAGCTCTTAAGACAGAGATACCTGATAAGAGGGTCGAGGTTTTTGGCTTGCTCGAGCTAAGAGGCGAGGCGTAGGCTGACGCCGAACCACTCTTTCAGAAATTACAACATTCTTTGGGTTCTTTAGAAATGGCAATGTAGGGGTGAGGACCAGGCTGAAGAATTGTATTTCAACAGATGGCATATAAAAAGGAAGAGGGTGGGGCTTCCCTGGTGGCGCAGTGGTTGAGAATCTGCCTGCCAATGCAGGGAACACGGGTTCGAGCCCTGGTCTGGGAAGATCCCACATGCCGCGGAACAACTAGGCCCGTGAGCCACAACTACTGAGCCTGCGCGTCTGGAGCCTGTGCTCCGCAACAAGAGAGGCCGCGATAGTGAGATGCCCGCGCACCGCGATGAAGAGTGGCCCCCGCTCGCCGCAACTAGAGAAAGCCCTCGCACAGAAACGAAGACCCAACACAGCCAAAAATAAATAAATAAATAAATAAATTTAAAAAAAAAAAAGGAAGAGGGATGCAGAGGAGTAACAAGTTTCTCTCCTTATCAAACTCTAGGCAAGCTTCTCTGAGCCCTTTCTTAACTAAGCTTCAACCTTGGCCTGTAAAGACTTGAACAAAACCCTTACAGTTTTATATAGCAGAAGGATGCATTCACAGGATGACCCTAAAGGATGATCCTAAAGGAACTTGCTTGAGCAAACTCAAGCTGCTGAAAGAGTTTACTGTTTGTTCCCGCAAACACCTAAAGATAGGGCTCCATTTCCCAGTCTGTGTGAGAGGGTAGGAACCTAATTTTGATAAGCACCAGTTAGCAAACTCATATGGGTTTCACATAGACCATCATCCCCTCTTCCCACTTTTTGTAATTTTTCACTTCCTTGACTCTATTGAATTAGTTCACCTTGGACAGTTTTTCCCATTGCAGCATCCCATTACTGATTAAAATCTGTCCTTAACCACTTTAGTATCTAGCTGTTTATCTTTGACACTCTGAAGGAAGGCACTCTGAAATCCCTGCATTCAGTACTGGGCATACCTATCCATGTGTAGTGGTGCCCCAACTGTCCAGCTGTCTAGGAGAAGTTGCTGTCATGACAAGAAGAGAGGGAACTAATAATTTTTTTTGGCATCATGTGGTACTTTTTAGTACCAGGTCTGGCACATAAAAACACATTATATCAACGAATTTAATCATGACAGCCTCTATGTCATGAGGAAATAAGGCTTTGATTTAGAAATTTGCTTAAATTCATATGGCCAGTACTGGCTGGATTCTAACCTAGGTGTGCCTGGTGCCAAAGGTCACATCTCCACTATTTCAGTCGATGACACCCCCCCAAATTACTGAAATTCCACTGGGATAAGAAGTAAAACTGAAACCCACTGATACAAACTGAAAAAAGAAACTGGATAAGAAAGGAAATTGGTACCTGAGGGCAAGGCAGGAGCCCAATTAGCAGCTCTATGAAGTTGACAAGCTAGTTTGGGACACCTCATGAAAGTGGGCCTTGGAATCCAGTGCTAGATGTGGTTTAGTCCTCCTGTCAGGGCTCAGGGTTGGCTTTGAGAACAGGGAGAAGGGCTTAGATTTCAGGTGGCCATCAGTGGTGCCAGCGGCAAGTGTGTGACTGTGTAAAGGTAGGGAAGCAGTTAGGGTTTGGTCTCTGAAAGCTGAGTGAACACAATCCGTGCTGTAACATTCTCTCAGATAAGGAGTGAAATTACTACCTAAGGCATAGTGAAAGTTATGCATAAATGAATTGTCTACGGAGGATGCTTTCAAGGCATCAGTTCTGAGGAGTGATTACAGTTCATAGATTAAAAGATCATATATTTGTGTATAGATAACTACCAGCAGTATATCATCCTCTCTGAATATCCTGGATGCTAAGATTTATGACCACAGTTGCTAACAAGCCACCACATATGAGTGGTTATATTGCAGATATAATGCTGTTGAGATAATGTTTTTAGGCTAAAATCTTCCCATTGATTTATTTTCCTTGTTTCCTTTTTATTATTAAATTGCTCAATAAACTTGCAATGGATTCTGAAGAATGTGCTTCTAACATTGTTAAAAGAGTTTTGAGAAAATTTGAAATTGCTCAGGTGGAAAGAGTCCATTAAGTTGCCTTTTAACTCCATTAAGGCAAAGAAAAGCCAGTATTTTATAGCAAACTGCCATTTTTTGAAAGCTTTCGTTTCATGCAACATTTAGAGACACTCTTTGTCTCACCCCAAACCCACACCGTCGATAATACCATTTTTTTTTTCTTTCTGAAAACTTTCTGAAGATAACTTTTCTGAAACACACTACTGGACAAGGTTCTGGGAGCAGAGTTTAAGGAGATCTGTGATGAGGCGGAAACACACCCACTTGAGTTTGAGTTGTTTGAATACGCCCAGCACGAATTATCCCTGGGCCATATTCTCATCACTGATTCTTTTTTCCTTCCACTCAGTAAGTACCATTCAAGTTCGCAAGGGAAGAGAAAGAGCAGTAAATGTACATGTATTTTTGAGGGTCGTCCTCTCTACTCAGTCCCTAGTCTACAGGGACTGCGGCTCCAGCAGATGCAGAGGGCGTGGCCACACCTGCAACACAGTGATCTGCGATCCTACCCAAGATATGGACACGTGCATGTCTAACAATGTGAAGGAGGATGCAAGATCGACAAAAAGCAATTTATAGCAATTTTTTAGAATCATCAGAATCTAGACAAACCAAAAGGCCCTCTAGAATCTTTATCTCTTTCTCCTCAGACTCCTGTCCCGATACAAACCAACCAAGGTTGCCTCTAAATGTAATTGCAGTGAAAAACACTCAGGAGACATGAACATTGTGAGAAAAACCATAGAAATAGTTTGAAATGCTTTTATAGAAATTTTAAAAAAACCAAGAATGAAAGAATATTTCAGATCCAATGATACAAAGTGAATTTTAATTTCTTGTTTATATGTTGTGTATAGTGAAAAAGGGAGTGAAAAATTCTACAAAGGATTTGGTCAGGATAATAGTGCTTGCTCAGAACTTTCACACAAATTCTATCATAATGGGCAGTCTCAATGCCCCTTTTTTTCTCAACCAATATTATGTATAACACTGTTGGATTAGGTAAAATATATGTGCCAGGTACTTTCTAAGTGTTTTCCATACGATATTTTCTTTCACCTACACAGCAACCTCAAGTGGTATATATTAGTATTATTCCCATTTTACAGATTAGAAAAAAATGAGACCCAGAGAGAAAGCTAAGTTTCCTCTAAGGCAAATAAGGAACAGAGCATTTATATCCAGCACAAGAGCTTGTGCTCCAACCCTTTAGTGTGCTACAACCTCCCACTGGGCTTACTCTTCTCTTATTGGAAGGAACTCCCCCTCCTCTGAACTCTCTCTACATTTCCCTTAAGTGCCGCTTAACACTTTCTGTCTTGCATTACAGTAATCTATGTGCACATTTTATCTCTTTGACAGCAAGAATAACACCTTAATCATGTTTTTTAACTCCTCTACTGTCATTCACATGTCATTCATTCAACACTTGTTGATGAATGAATAATGCAGCATTTCATTTCATGAGAAAATTTCTGAAAAAAAAGTGTGAGAAGAAAATCAGAGGCAAAGTAAAAATCAATTCCTCAAAATGTCAAATAGTAAAATAACCCTGGCTCAGTTTATTGTTCGTATAAGTCATAGTTTCCTTGAAAGAAGATGATCAAATTTGACCAAAACATTAAAACAGTGTGGATATTTCAGTTTTGCATGTATAAATAATGACATTAATCCTAATTGCTTAGATATTAAATAATGGAAATTGCTTTGTCGTACAAGTTCAGTGTTTCAACGGAATGGTTAACATTGTGGAAATCCTGAAATTATTGTTCAATTATCTTAGTGATATGGAAGGATATAAAAGTGATCAAAATGGATATGGCTGTTCCTAAAACATGATTGTATATGACGTATGACATTACTTTGGAAACCTCAGTTGAGGCATTTCTGCAAAGAAAATGGGCAAGTAATATTTATTTGCATCATACCTATCTTCTTACATGTACCTATGCACATTTTTAAAAAACGTGAAAAGCCAAAAATTTAAGAAAATTAAAATTACCTACAAATTCTGTGCACGTAAAAACTGGTGAAATTTGAGTACATTCTGCAGTTTCAGTTAGTGTCCATGTTAATTTCCTGGTTTTGAAAATGTACTGTGGTTGTATAAGATGTTCATTGGGGAAAGTGGGGTGAAGGTAAATAAGGGCTCTATCATTTTTGCAACTTCTTGTGAATCTTAAATTATTTCAAAATAAAAGGTAAAAAACAAAACAAAATGAAAAAAAACTGCATACAAACCCACTACCCAGAGATAACACTTATTAACATATTTTAAATCTCTTCCCACTATTAAAAAAAAAAATTTCCAGCACTTATTTCTCAGAACTATGCAAGTTTGAATGGAGTTCCAGAATCTCATTTTAAATATCTATCTGTCTATCTATCTATCTATGTACTACCTACCTGTCTATCTATCATCTATGGTAGAAAAAAGTTATGACCTATGACAGGGAATAATCTATAATAAAGAAAAGTAATGTTCAAATAATGAGTAGTTTATTTATACACAATTGTAAGACTCTCTATAAAATAAGCTGAATTGTATTTTCATCAAATATTTGTTCTTAAGTCTACGTTTAATTCCCTCCTACTTCAAAAGGGCCTGATGTGAAGCTACACCGCTCCATGGTGAACATCCCTGGGGAAATGACCAGGGAGAGAAAAGAGAGTGCTGATTTCCTGTTTGTTATTCATGATGCTATGTTGTCTCATGCTTCCCCAAGATGGTGTTATTTTTTCCTTCTATTTTCTAAGAACACATTTGCAACTTTTTCGGTATATTTTTTGCCTTTATTGCAGTTAATTGTTTCTACCTGCATCTGTGAAATAAAGTTTCTTAATGGCATATCCATGCCTTATTTACTTCTGTCCATCTCCAGACCATAGGATGGTGGTTGCAGAAGTAGTTGATTATGATTTGCTTATTGATAACTCCTTCCCTTCCTCTGTTTTGTGTAGCCAAATAATTCAGTGTAATGGAAATAGAAATCAGGGAGGAAATGAATTCTATAACCCATTTTTTTTTTTAAATAATATTATTTTCTGGAGATTCTCAGCAAAAATATTCCTGAATGGGACCTGGGAGCCCCTGGTAAATATTTTTCTTCTTACTTGAACATATATGTTCATTGTTCATAATTAAGATTTCTGGGATCGATGCTCCATTTCCTGTAGGATGTCTTTCTACACAGAAGGATACCTAGTAACATTCATGAGTCTTGGAAGTAACATTCACTCCACTGGGGGAGGCTAGACTCTGGAAAACCCTGGTTTTCCAGGGTCTGCAAAGAAATTCACACTTCTAAAGGGGCACCAAATCAGGGGTGCTGCTGAATTTCAGATGTGAGATGGAAGACGAGGATGGCAAATCTGATAAACTGAAGATCAGAAGCCTGTCTTCTATTTTTTTTACTCAGTCTAGGTCTCTCCACATTTTTCACTAGCCTGACTAGACCAGAACTCAGATTTATATATATAATGGGTACTTCTTGCGTAATTGAGTTCATGGGATGAAGAGGAATATCCACTGCACATTTATTAAAATGAAGTTACTATCTATATCCTATTGCACTGAAGCACTAAATAGTCAGAAGTATTCCAGTTGTCCACCGCTAGCAGTGGTAGTATTTAGGCTGGGATGTGAAAACATTGTTAGTTGAAATAATTCCATTTTCCTTTTGCATTCTCTGTTGTAAACTCCACTGCTCTACATTCTCTTCATAAATCTAAAAGCTTTAGCACTCTTCTTGTTCATAGTAAGGGATGTTTATGTGCAATTTGATATTATATATCATCAAAGTTTACTTTTCCTCTGTGAGCTTGAACCTGAATTTTTGTCATCCAGCTGTCTTTGTCAATAAGATAAAAGAAGATTTGAGATTTTTATGTGCTAGGGATGGTACTACATTATATAAGACACCGATGCTGACTGTAAAATGCTTAAGTAGGTGTTCATTGGCTCTCTGTTTCTGTATGGCATTCGAAATACATTTCCCCCAAAAGAAAAGTAAAATAGGACAAGAGGATGGAAAATAAGATTGCATTTTATTAGCCAATTTTATTTTTCTTTTAATGTAAGTTTATTTTAGCTCAGTCTAAACATAGTTTTATATGTTGATAAATTAATATCTATGAATTTTTTAGAATATAGTTTATCTGGAAGTAATTCCTAAAGATTATTCTAACGACAAAAATGAAAAAGATACATCTTTAAATGTTCCTTTCCAAGGAATACATTACTGAAATAATAAAAATAATAATTAACCAGTACTTAACTATCTTTGGCTGAAAAAGTAAGCCTCTTTATGAATAAGCGGGTACTTTTAAAGTTACATAGTTAAGAGAGTTAGGGCCAATTCTTTGGTTTTAGAAAGGCTTTCAGCAATATAGATGTGTTGTTTTGTTTAGTCAACATGATGACTAACCCAAATGTTTGGGTTGTGTATATGATTAACTGAAACATTTTGTTTTCTTTCTATGTAGCTTACAAGTGCACATACAATTACTTTTTTACAATTCCGAAAACACAGCTGTAGTGAATATATATGTAATATATATACATATATATATATATATATATATATATATACACACACATATATATAAAGTATAACATATACTAGGGTATATAGATAATATTAAGGTAAAAATCGATTTTATATTGTTATTGAAACGTTAATTTGTTTCCTATTGTTAATAAGAAATTAACATGTTAAAAGATTATATTAAACACTTTCGTAAAGTTAAAATAAGTCCAGACTAGATAACCTAAGTCAATGACTTAGATATACCTCTCAGTTTATTGTTTGTTTTTCCACGTTTCATAGAGACCTATTTCTCTACCATCAGAAGAATAGTAGTGTTATCCTAATGATAAAAGACAACAGATGCTCTGCTTATCCATCAAGGAATGCTATGGAGAGGAGTTTGTGGCAAAAGGGTGAATAAATGCTGATGCTCCCACCAACTGTTGCTAAATTTTTAAAAAGTAACCGGAAATTTAGACAGTTATAAGAAATCCCTTGATTTTTAAATGCTGAAAATTTGAATTTCAAAAATACAGTGTGCAGACTAAATGGAATACTTCTACAGGCTGGATTCAATCTATGCCGCAGTTTGTGAAATCTGATGTATATAATATAATGCCTGGGAGTCACATGGTTATACCCTTGGGCTTACAATGCTCCCTTCTCACTTGAGCAGGGAAAGCAAACAATATTGTTGTAATTATTATTATTTTTTATACTCATATTATTATAAAGGTTTGTAGTGTTTTCTTAAAGCTCTAGTGAAAACATAAGGAGTAATATCACATTTTTGCCTTTTAGCCAATGTTCTGAGTTTCCCTGCTTGTCCGAAGTCCCTCTAATACCAATGACTACCAAAATTCTGATTTCCAACTGCTTTTCTCAGTTTACTGTCATTTCCTATGTTTGTAGAGTATTTGGATGACTAGCTCCAATGTATCTTAACTAAAAGCACTTAAAATATTCAGGTCATAAATTAGACTTGCAGTTTCTAAATGAATTTTGACTTGAGCATTTAACCTACCTGTGAATTTTATAACCCTTTCCCATTAAAAAGGGAAAAATATAAACTGTTGAAAGATGATTGCTAGTTATTCAGCCACACATGGTAGTACGCCTAAAGATTTTATTTTCCTCAGAAACCTACTACTACTTATAAAGTTCATCCATCATATGTAATGAGAGCTGTCAGGAATATTTAGTGAGAAATAGCTGCTTGATATGCTAATAGCAGCCCCTCAGTGAATTCATTTTGTTCTGCTTCTTGACATTAATGGTTTTCATAATCTAATGAATGATGTGTGCAATAGAAGTAAGGCCACAGGGAAAGATCATATAAAATTAAAGTAGGGAAAATCTTTATCAGTATTTGCATTCATTTAGTAGAATGCATTTTATATATATCCATATTTACCATGACTTTTACTGATTTCCATTTTAAGATATCATTTGGAATTAGGGATTCTAGTTTACTTACTGCCAGTTTGCATTCCCTAATGGTGCAGTTGTTTTGGCTTCTCTTCTTCTTCTTTTACTAACTTGGTCTGGTTAGTAAAATTGCTAGTGAGGAGTGATCTCTTATATCCTCAGAAGTAGATAAAAATTTTGAGTCCTTAAGACGCTACTGATTTATAAGCAAAAAGCAGTTGGAACCATGGAAGTGCTGATGCAATCAATAATAATTTGATTGGTTAAATCAGGAGTGCCATTCTGAGCTCTCTATTCTCTAGAGCTATGTGTGTGATTAATTTATATGAACTTCTTGCAGTGTGGCTTTAAAAATATAATAGATGCACATTTGTCGGGGACAGTTAAGTAGGGTGCCTCCTGAGAGTGGATATGTAAATGACCTCTCAAGGTCCCTTACAGTCTTAAGATTTTATGAATCTATAGTAATCAAAATGGAGTCACCCAAGTCAGTACTTACAAGGTTACAGATACAAACAAAATTTAAAACAAGGGAATGTCAAGGGGGTGTCCCTAACATTTCTCAGCAGATATCTCAATTCTATTTTTGAAACAAGATACTTAAACAAAGTATAGTAATTCTTTTTTTTTTTTTTATTGTTTTCCAGTTGAGTGTGAAATTGTTGCCAGCTGAGATCTTTTTTAAATTAATTAATTAATTAATTAATTAATTTATTTTTGGCTGTGTTGGGTCTTCGTTTCTGTGCGAGGGCTTTCTCTCTAGGTGCGCCGAGCGGGGGCCACTCTTCATCGCGGCGCGCGGGCCTTTCACTATCGCGGCCTCTCTTGTTGCGGAGCACAGGCTCCAGACGCGCAGGCTCAGCAGTTGTGGCTCACGGGCCCAGTTGCTCCGCGGCATGTGGGATCTTCCCAGACCAGGGCTCGAACCCGTGTCCCCTGCATTGGCAGGCAGATTCTCAACCACTGCACCACCAGGGAAGCCCTCCTATAGTAATTCTTTTAAATGTTAAGTATTAACACATTTTAAACTCTAATGACTAGAAATTGTATATCTTGAGCTAAAGACGCATTGACACATTTGAAGCACAATTTTTTTTTGCTATGTCTATTATCTTTTATAAACTGTGTTATTATAAATAGACTGCACTTTTTAAAACGTAAATATAAGAGGGGTCTTAATTTTTTGGTTAGAGAAAAAAAGGGACTTTTTTTCAAGTAGAGAAAAAGAAAATTCCACCTAACTAAATATCCAGGTTTTTAATAAAGCAAATGAACAGAATTCACAGGCACCAATGGGCTGATTAATTGACTGATTTATCTTACTTTTGCGGCCAATAACTTTTTCTCTTTTCACTTCTACAGCAGATTTTGTATTTGTGTATAGCAGTTTTGAAATTGGGAAGTAAGTAGGAACTGATTTCATACTCATCTGATTTTATGTGGTTGCACTGTGTATAGTTGTATTTTACATGACCAACTACGTTGGTAACACCTAAGTAGTCTATATCGTCTCTGAATTCTACGAGTCAGATTGTCTTGGTTAGAACATAGCTTTGCCAGCTGTATGATATTGTCCAAGACACTTAAATTCTCTGTACTGTAGTTTCCTCAAGTGTGAAGTGTGGATAATGGTATCTTTATCAAAGGGTTGCTGTGAGATTTAAAAAGATAAAAGTACTTAGAACAGAGATTTACATACTAGTGCTCAAAGCGTATTGGCTGTTTTTATTCATTAACAAATATTCAATGAGTGCCTACTGAAGTGCTGTTCTAGACATGGGGGCACGATGGTAAAAGATAAAATCCCTGATCTCATGGAATTTACATTCTTATGGTCTTAAAACATTTATTATTCCTAAATCATAATATAGGATATTGAAAACTTATGCAATAATTGCTTACTGACTAAATGAATGAATGGATGGAATGGATGAATGAGTGAATAAATAGACAAATACCTACATCTGTGACCTACTTGCTCTTACTATGTGCAAGGCAGAGTGAACAAATATAAAATGTATGTTAACTCACAGTAGGGAAATTAAGGCAATTAGCCATAGAGATGGGTACTGATCTGGCAGCCATGCTTTTTCAGGGGTGTCGTAGAAAGCCAGAGTGGGAAGTACTACAATCAGTGGAAGGGCTGATTGTGAGACATCAAAATGTCTTTTCAGTGTATGGAGGGGTGCATAAATCTCTGCGTATCCACTCTTTTAGCTTACTAGTGAGTTTGATTTTAAGAACTTCTAGTAAGCTCTTGGTCCAAAAATAGTCTTCCCTTATGAACGTCTGGAAACTCACTATTAGCAAATCATCCCTTGATTTTACATGTGGATACTCAGTTGTCTAGACATCATTTGTTGAAAAAAACTATTCTTTCCCCATATTGTTTGTCTTGGCTCTCTTGCCTAAATAAATGTAAAGGTTTAGTTCTAGACTCTCAGTTCCATCCCACTAGTCTATGCCTATCCTTATGCCAGTACCAGCCTAGATTACTGTAGTATTGTAGTAAGTTTTGTAATTAAGAAATGTGAGTCTCCAAAATTTATTCTTCTTTTTCAAGATTTTTTTGGCTACTCTGGGTCCCTTGCATTTTCATATGAATGTTAGGATCAGCTTGTCAATTTCTGTAAAAATGCCAGCTCCAATTTTCATGGGGTTGTGTTGAATCTGTAGTACTGCCATCTTAACACAATTAATTCTTCCAATCCATGAACATGGAGTATCTTTCCATTGTTTTTAGGTTTTCTCCAATGCCTTATCATTTTCAGTGTGTAAGTCTTGCACCTTTTTTGTTAAGTTTATTCCAAACTACTTTATTAGTTTTTATATTATTATAAATGAAAAATTTTAATTAATTTTATTTTTGGATTGTTTATTACTAATGTATAGATATACAGTTACTTTTATATATTGATCTTGTATCCTGTAACCTTGCTGAAATAATTTAGTCGTTCTGATTTGTGTGTCTCTGTGTATGTGTGTGTGTGTTTGTTCCTTAGGATTTTTCATATATGATAATGTATAAAGGTAGTTTTACTTTTTTCTTTCCAATTTAGAGGCTTTTTATCTATTAATTTTTTCAAATGTAAGTATCATCAAACCTTCTGTGAGGCATAACACATTCAGCTACCAACATTTAATGACATTGATTTTATTAGAGCTTTCTTTCAAAGTTACAGGAAAGGTGGAGATAAGAGATATTTTCAAATTACATGATTAAAAAGATTCAGTGAAAGAAGAAGGGTACAGGTGACCTACCTAGCTTAAATTTACTTTTTCACCTGGATTGCACCCAGTTCCTTGATTACCTGGTCTCAGTTTCTGTCTTTAGAGAACTCAAGAGGTATGGCAGAGCTCAGTGTGTCATCTTTCACCAAAGGTTCATAAGGGAGGAATTTATGAGTTGACTTGCTTACTAATTTGTAGACCTTATCCATTCTATCAACAGATTTAATTGGTGTTTCAATTTTCAGTATGAAATGCTAGCTCATGTAAGACAATTAAATCTTTTTTTCAAATCATAATTCTCAGTCATTACATCAACTCTATGAAATATAAATCTATCACATCTACTACATTCACTTCATCCATGAATTATGTATTTCAATTGAGAAAGTAATTGAGTTTGCTTGACGTGATTTACTTTTTAAAAAATGCATCAAGCTCATTGCTCATGTTTTCATTATATTTCACTCATTTGTAGTTATTTTGGTTAGTGGTTTATGAATGATACCATAAGAGATTGAAACTTGGCTTATAGGCAGCCTAAGAATTCTCAGATAAGGTTAGCAATGAGTTTCTTCTAGCTTACTGTAGTTTTCTTAATTTTTTTCAAAATAATGGATCATGTTTCAATTCTGAAATTTATATTAACTGATTTTCCTTAAAGAACATCTTAATGAACATCTTAATGAAAAGAACATCTTAATGAAAAATATTTAAAATTCATTTTTACATAAACATTACTTTTTTCTGGCTATAAGAATACTCACATTTATCAGTATACCTGTATTTCTAAATCACTAAGTGGAAAATACAACTTGGAATTGTCATGGATTATGTCTTACTCTTGTAGCATTTAAGTCTCTTTCATATTCTGATATGGAAAAATAAAATCAAATTATTAAGACAAATTATTGAGTGACTATTACATGGCAAGAATTGTGAGGCCTATAAAGTGTGTAGAGTTTAATTTCTGCCTTTGAAGAGGTTAAATTATCAATTTAATCTTTAAAAATGATTAACATATTTTATTTTTTATTTAATGAATGGTCTGTATTATAATGTCTTGAGTCACCATTTATTTTTTATTGTAGTATACTATAGTCCTATTTCAAATAAATTTTACCACTCCAAATATATAATTTTATTTTATTCTTAATCTTTTTATTATGAACTATAGTTAAAACATATGAATATAGACTGAATAATATAGTGAACTTTCAAATATCTATCACCCAGTTTCAACAATTACCGTAACATGACTGGTGTTTTCTCATCTATATTCCCACTCATTTCCTCCTCTCTCATATTATTTTAAAGAAATTTCCATAATTTCTTAATAAACAGTTCAATATTTACTTCTTAAAAATAAAGAATACCCTTTAAATATAAGAAATGAAATAATTTCTTAATATTATCAAATATCTAGTCAATGATAAAATGTCCAGTTGGCTTATAAATGTCATATGTGTTTAGTTTTTTGTTTGCCTAAGGATCCAAATAAAGTCCACATATTGTGATTAGTTTGTATGTTACTTATCTCCTTTAATCTATAGATTTTTCACTCCGTCTCTTTTTTCTCTTATAATTTATTTATTGAAATAACTAGGTCATATGATCTGCATTATTTTCTACAGTCTAGACATTGCTGATTATGTCCCTTAATTGATTAATGATATGATTAATAGCTTCTAACATATGATTAATATGTTCTAGTCTCTATATTTACTGTACAGTATTAGTAGTTGGATCTAGTGGACTTAAAAGACTCAGGAAGACTTTTTTGTCTGTCAGGTCTACTTTATGGGTGGTGGTGTGTTTTTCCCTTAGGAGGCACAATATATCTCCATGGATTTCTTTTCATGGTGGTACTAACCATTGATGTGCAATGCCTATCTGTTAATTTATTAAATGTTGTTATATATGTGTGTGTGTGTACACCTATACTTATACACATATATTGTAATATATGAATTTACACACACATATGTGATATATATCTGTCAATATTATATATATATATATAGAGAGAGAGAGAGAGAGAGGAGAGGAGAAGAGAGAGAAGAAGAGAGAAAGAGATTTCTCATTTACCAACTTGTGTTATGTGTAAAGCATGGGTACTATAAATGAGGTCCCACTTGTGCATGAAGAAACATTCTAGTACAGGGCCAGAAAAATGCTATTTTCCTTTTTTGCTTTCCCCACACAGCTTATGGAGTCATTTTTTTTCTATTCCATCATGGGCACTAACCTCTCCTATGCTTACTCCTACCCTCAATGTCTTGTTCTAAAACTCGCATAAGCCACAGGCCATGAGTTGCTGGTCACCACTATGGGTTTGAATTATCTCTTCCTCTTCATTGACTAAGGATATTATATTCCAAATTTTTAGCTTAGCTGTTAAAAACACAACATTATATGTAGCTTTATTTGTGTTTAAGTGTGGATGTTTTTGCATATCAGCTCAGCCATATTTCCTAGAAGTTTTCTTAACACGTGTGTGTGTATGTGTATGTGGGTATAACACTTTTCCTAAGATCAGATGCCTTTCAAATGTGTAAACATACTGTGGAATATAAATATACTTTTCTATAAAAGATAATTCCAATTACTCATACAGAACTCCTACGCATTTGAAGTAATGTGACTAAAGATTGAGCTTGTTTAATATTATGTATTATAATGCACTTTAGTTTTATGAAAATTCATACTGTAAGATGGATCCAAATTATTAAAATGTACAGATATATAATTGCAAACAGAGACACAAAACCTGTGCCCTTACTTGAAGATAGTTAAGATCATGACTTCCTACATATTAGGTTCTTCATGCAAATCCTAATATGAATTATTAATTCATGAGTTACATTAAATGATTATTTTTAATATTCTATAATATTAAGTTTTAAATTCAGAAATTAAATTTCACAAAATTTATAATGCTGTTTTTTATAGTGACTCATTTTTGCAGTGAGCAGTTGCACCTGACCTATCAGTTCTGGTAATGGTACTAGAACTCAGTTTCTATGGATGTCCGACCACATCAGTGGTTGCTGATTCCTTTACAACACCTGTTAACACTACTTCTTGTGTCGTGACTTTCAGACTTCCTAAATTTCTAAAACGGCAGGCTCTGGAGGAATCATTTACATTGAAATTGAATATTTATTATAGCAGGCTGCACATTTTTTTTAAACATCTTTATTGGAGTATAATTGCTCTACAATGGTGTATTAGTTTCTGCTTTATAACAAAGTGCATCAGCCATACATATACATATATCCCCATATCTCCTCCCTCCTGCATCTCCCTCCCACCCTCCCTATCCCAACCCTCTAGGGGCTCACAGAGCACTGAGCTGATCTCTCTGTGCTATGTGGCTGCTTCCCACTAGCTATCTATTTTACATTTGGTAGTGTATATATGTCCACGCCACTCTCTTACTTCGTCCCAGCTTATGCTTCCCACTCCCTGTGTCCTCAAGTCCATTCTCTCCATCTGCGTCTTTATTCCTGTCCTGCCCCTAGGTTCTTCAGAGCCATTTTTTTTTTTTTTTAGATTCCATATACATGTGTTAGCATATGGTATTTGTTTCTCTCTTTCTGACTTACTTCACTCTGTATGACAGACTCTAGGTTCATGCACCTCACTACAAATAACTCAATTTCATTTCTTTTTATGGCTCAATAATATTCCATTGTATAGGCTGCTAATTTTTAAAGTTCAATAGCTCTCTAGTGGTACTCAGAATGTAACTACCACTAAATTATTACTTTGTAATAAATATGGAGATGAATGTTCTTATTATAGCTTTTTCTTCTTCTTGCCTGACAGGAAGTAACATTATGGTTGGCTTTACATCATTAATAACTAAGAGAAAATCAGGTAGATGTTCTATTTCATAGATCTTTTCATGGTACCATCAAGATGCATATTCAATAGTTCATTTAATGATTTGTCTGCTAAAAGCAAAGAAACAGAATTACATTTCCTTCACTAGTTATCAAAAACACATAGTACATTACTATATTAAGACAGATATCCAGGTCAGGTTATGCCCCAATTAATTAACCACAAAATATACAGAAAAGAGAAGCAGAATTTAAAAGGGACTTGGTTTTAGGGAACCAAACTATGACTCCTTGGGGAGAGACTGATAATAAAGCAAGTGCAAGCAGCTAAAAGGAAACATGGCAGAGGTGGTCCAGTTCCTAATCAGGAGGAGAGACCTGATAGAGTACTGTGGGGATGGATACCTGACTTTCTTGGAAATAATAATATGTCTTTGTTCAGTGTGTTTCAGTATAAATCCACATACTTCTAGCAAAACTCCCTTTTAATGCCAAGAAAGCTATTAAGACTACTTGTTGTTTTCCTCTACCATGGGAGCCATCTTTGCCTGTAACCTTCTTCAATAGCTGTCTCCTAATGTGATTCAAATAAGGTCTCTCTGTCCATTCAGACACACTGTGGATAGTCCCAGGAGTTAGAAACTCATGCAGAGTGGATCTCAATGATTCTAAAGATCCATCATGATGGGAAAGCTTAGCTCACTTTTATACTCTTTCTTCAGCAAGTATTTTTATATTCAGTTATTTATAATTTTTGTTTATTAATTTCAAAATATGAAATAATAGGAAACAGTTGTAACTACAGACATGTGAAGATATTCATGTGACTTACAGCTATTCAGACCTATATATTGGTACATCCTTAGAAATGTATATTTCAAAATCCCCTAATAACTTTCCTTTATACCATGGGGGGAGAGAAATCAGACATTCCAGAAATTATGTATCATAAAAAAATGAAATAGTAATGGAAGAATTCATGAGGAAATGTGAATTATCAAGAAAAGAGAAATGTAAAGCTCGGGCTTTCTAGCTGGGTTCCAGAACTGGGCTTTCTGAATAGAAGCCCCTTTCTTTGTTCCTGTTCACATCTAACAAGCACCAAGAAATTCCAAGTATACCTATTAAGTAGCTTTCAAATCTGTATACTTACTTCTATTGCTATCATCTTAATTCCTGACACTCTCTCCTTTCTCAAAGATATCTCTGAGCACCTCTTAAATAGCATTTCCATTTGTATCCCTCTCCTTCCTCACAGCCCATTATCCCCATTAAAACCTAATGAATTATTTACAAAACAAATCTGATTATTTCACTCCCCTGTGTAAAACCTTTCAGAAAATTCTGACCTAGATTAAAATCTAAAAATACTTAAACCTCAGTCTATGAAGCTCTATATGATTTAGTCCCTAGGTATTGAACTTCTGATATTTTTCCCTCGCCACACTGGTGAAATTAACAATAGAACATTTGCAAATGATGTTCCCTTTGCCTGGCATATTCTTTCCCCCACACCTTGCCTAAGTAAACATTTTATTTTAAATGTTATTTTCTTAGAAAAGCCTTTGCTTCACGTCCTACATCATTGTGTTATTTCTCATCAAATTATTTTTCTTCTCAGAATACTTCTGTTAATTTGTAATTATAAATATATAGTAAGATTCTTAAAAATGTCTATCCTAATTGAAAATTAGCTCCATGAGGGCTGTAGCTCCAGAATGTGATAGGATTTTTGCATGTAGAAACTGCTCAAGGAAGAGTTGTTGATGGACTGATTCCTAGGTAGGGAGATAAGAAACCTGGGAGAGGGATTCATGTAAGAGCTTTCATCTTCATTGGGGTAATGGTGGTTGAAGAAAATAGAGATTATCAGTTATCATTCTTAAACTTAGAACAACTCAAAAACTATTTTCTTTTTAATTGTAAAAATTATCTTCAGGTAGGACTTTATGCCTTTTCTAAATATGAATGAAAGACATGTAAGTGCAAGTTGGATACTTTTTGGAATCAGGATATGATTGATAAAGCAAATATCATTTAACAATATATTTCTAGTGTTTATTATTTAAAAACACTTTAAATTTTAACTAACAGCAAAAAATATTTCCAAAGCTAGGCAATACAACAGTTCATATAATGGTACTTTGACACTAAGGACAAGACAATTTTACTTGACTAAGAATATTTACTTGGTGTAGAGGGATAAATTGTACCACATCTTCCACTAAATTGGACTTCCAATAAAATTAGACTTTCCCCATTCAGATAGGAATGCATTGCTTATAAGTTTATTGGAGTATACCACCCATAAAATAAAAATTAATTTTGTCATATAATATAAATCCTGTATTTACTTATGGAACATAATTATTTGTGGCCATTGGTGAAACAGTGAGACTCTATGTCATAATTATTACTACTTTTCTTTTACCATCATTTAGTATTATTATGGTTGTTTAAAAATAGGACCCAATAAACATTTGGTGGATTGTTGGGTTAGTGAGAGAAGTTTATACAGTAGAGTTCTCTGATTATATAAATGTAGATTTAGAAACCAAGATGATATCATTCTTGGGTTCCAGATTTCATTTATCCTGGAGGATTTTCCTTCAATTCACTTGCTCACATTTCACATTTAGTGTGGATCAGTGAGACTGTGGTAATCATTAGCTATATTCACTGATATTTCCAGGTCTTCTCCTTATGGGATTATAATAGGATTCCATTTTTTCTGCCTTCGTTAAGTTAGATATGGTCTTGTGAATTGATTTGACCAAGTAGATATGAGTAGAAACTATGCGTCACTCTTGGCATGAGACAAAAAGAACAAGTGCTCAATTTTTTGTGTTGATGTCCTCTGGTATATCATCTGTGGTACAATGGAAGGCAGATTTTGTACCTAAGGAATTTATTGCTCTAAGAAAGAGGATGGAAAACAGAGTGTTAGTGGTGTGTTAGTTGCTGTTTGGCAAGTTGTGTTAAGAAAAAAAAATAAGTTCAGAAAATAATTGCCTAGTTTGTAAACGTTTATGCAATGGAATACTGTCTACAAATTCAGGGAGTTGTGGGATAGTATAGGCAACCACTTCTCAACCCAACAATAAAAGATAAAAAGAGAAAATCTTCAAGAGATGAAAAGCAATTAAAACTCTATGTTGCAGCTGGGGTAAAATTAATAGGATGGCTGTCATATCCACTGTGAACACATCTGACTGTATTAAATAATAACTGGATAAATAATATCTGTTACTATCATTAGAAACTAAAAATATTTGTTTCCAGTTTTTTTTCTCACAGACTTTACCAGAATATTTCATATTTTAGTTCTTTCAATTAACCATTTAAGTTTCATCATATACAAACTTACAGTGATTTTCCCCAGAGATCCCTTTTGACCTCTCCTGATTTGTTGACTTTGATTCGGGGCACTCCCAGAGCCACTCTCCCATTACAGCTGTCCTTTAACTGTTCATCTATTGGCTTTTCATTTCTCTAGTTGTTTTTTCCATCGTTTTGATTCTGTCTTCTTTTACTCACTATTAAAATTCTTACACTTAAAACAAGATATTTGTTATATATGGGCACCATTATGAAATCATTTTGTAAAAATATTTTGGAAAGAGTGAGACCTAATGTAAACTATGCACTTTGGCTGATTATGATGTGTCAATGTCATCAGCTGTAACAAATGTACCACTCTGGTGGGGCATTTTGATAATGCTGGAAGCTAGGCATGTGTGGATGTAAGGGGCACATGGGAAATCTCTGTACCGTCCTCTCAGTTTTGCGAAGTTTGAACCTAACACTGCTCTAAAAAATAGTCTATAAAAAGTATTTAGGGTAGGAGGAAAGAAAGTCCTCAGTCAGCTGACATCTTCCAGTTTCTCCATAGCTATTTTAATATAGGATATTATAAAGACTTTAGCTCTCATTGATCAGAAATATATCAAGACAATCTATTTTAGTTATATTTTTCTATTTTACAGAATAGAACATCATGGGGAGAGGGATAAATCAGGAGCTTGGTATGAACATACACACACCACTATATATAAGATAGATAACCAACAAGGACCTACTGTATAGCACAGGAAACTCCATTCAATATTCTGGGATAACCTATATGAGAAAAAATAAATCTAAAAAAGAATGAATATATGTATATGTATAACTGAATCGCTTTGCTGTATACCTGAAACTAATACAACATTGTAAATCAACTCTACTCCAATAAAATTAAAAAAAAAGCCTGCCTCAATAATTTATTTAACTGATTGGTAAACTTTTTTGGTAGACTCTATCTTTCAATCAGTAATGACAATATTTATTTCTGAAATGATTTATATATTTGAAATACTTATTATATGATGCGTTAACTTATGTTTTTTTAAGTTTATTTTCTTTGTAACCTCAAAACCTGGCAAAGTTTTTCTAATTCATTATCTTCACAATGTTGGTGATATTAATCTCAAAGAAACTAAACCCACCTATATCATTCCATAGCCCTCTTTAATCTCCTGTCACTCTATGCCATGGGTGTATAGTGTCATCACTTCTAGAAAATGAACACAAATTCAAATTTAGATAAATTTAATTCTCAGCCTCAACACTACTGACATTCTGGGATGGATAACTCTTTTTTTGTGGGGAAATGCTCTGTGGATGGCAGGATCCTTGTGGCATCCCTGACCTCTACCCATTAGAGGTTCTCCTGGCCAGTAGAACTCCCCAGTTGTGACAATCAAAATTGTCTCTAAAAAAAAAAAAAAAAAAAAAAAAATAATTGTCTCTAGAAGCTGGTAATACCTCCTGAGGGACAAATTGCCCTCAGTTGAGAACTATTGTGCTAGATGATAAATATCACATAAATATTTATTATAAATGTAATTTATAATAAATATATGTTAATAAATATTAAAATATTAAAGCAATTTATTTTAATAATATAATTAATACAATATAATTTGTATAATAATAAACATCAAATAAAATATGTTTACAAATACTTAATTAGAATACTATTATGTTTGCAAAATGATAATTAGAATATTCTGCAAGGTCAGCCACAAATACATATTTAAATAGAGGAATTAAGTGTATGTTAAAGGAAAATAAAGAAAACCTTAAGCTGTAATTTCATTTAAATGAAAAGAAAAAATATTCGTTGGAGGTTTATTTTCTCATTGTATTAATTCCTGTTATCTCTTTAAAATAATGTAGAAACTGTTTGAGTAGAAAATAAGGGAAACTAGGAAAGCATGCTTGAATGTTCAAAATCAGTGTGCTGGGATGGACGGTGAACATTCATAGGTGCACATTTACAAACGTGTAAGTGGGAGCTGTGCATACAAATCTCATTAAAATTATGAACATTTTGCTCTTATTGCTTTATAAATGTACAAGGAACAGGTGGATACATATCTGTCTAATTAATCAGCAAACATTTATTAGAAGCTCGAACAAATGAAAAGAGAACATTTCTGTACATTCTGATATTACAAGAATTTCCTTAATCACATTCAATTTTTCTCCATTCCTTAATCACATTTAATCCCCCTTCCCAATTTAAATTAATGCTTTCTCTGAGTTTGCAAGGCAAGACAGAATCCATGTTCTTTTTGATGAGTCACAAAATATTACTTTTGTCCCATAAAAAAATCTTTATATTTTCTCACTGTGTGCCCATGAGGTCCTCTATAGTTCTGGACAGTAAGAAATACATATTTTCAGAAGTGGGAACAACAAGAAGAATAGCATCTGAGAGCAATAACACATAAGAACTAGTCTGGACTTGAACAACTTGTGATACATCTGAGTGAAGAAAATATCTACTTAGGACAAAAGAAGTGTCATGTATAGTTTCAGGAAACACAAAAAACAAAGCTAACAGCACGGGCTAGGAGCTGGTTATCCCAATCACGGCATTCTAGTATGGCTTCCTATACTAATTTGTTGTTATCTGATGAAAAGGAACAAAACAAAAAAAGAATCTCCAGCATGTCACCTTTCATTAGAGTTGTGTTTGTCTGAGATTTTGTTATTTGCAATTGCTCATCTGTTAAATTAGAACTTTTAATTCTTCACAGTTTGTCACCTTTTTAATTCTGGTCTGTTGACATGCACTTTTTTTATAAATCCAAAGAAAGTTGAAAATGCAATTTGAAAGCAAATTAGCAGTTATGCTGGCTGCTAAAAAAAAAAAAAGCCTCATGCTTCATCTGTGTTGTTTTAAGTATGCTTTAAAAGATGAACCAGCTGTGTAAAGAAGTTGTTAATCTGTTTTTTTCTGAACAACTGCCACATTAGCCAATGTAATGGAGTCGCTAGTATTTTAAACATCTTTCCCCTGTCATTTCCTCTTTTCCATAATATATCAGAGGACATGGGTGATTTGAAATAAGTATTTATTTGAAATAATAAAAATAATCAGCAAAAAAATCTTGATGTAATAAAGGACAGGACAAGTAAATGAAAATAACAAAGATGTATAATAAATATAAAATATAAAATGAAATAATATATAATGAGCCAAGCAACAGAAAGTAGGTACCGGATGTTTCTAGGCAGTTTAGGAAATGACAAAATCACAAATGCTCAAGACACATGAAAAATATTCAACACGACTGATAATGAAAGTAACACAAATTAAGTCCAAATGGTAAAACTTACCTAGTATGGCGAAATTTTAAAAAGTTAAGGGGTAGTATTGCCAAGAGCATGGAAAACTGAGCTCTCTTCCACACTGTTGATGAGAATCTGGATTGTTGCAACACTTTTGCAGAGTTTATCAACGCTTAGGAATGTATCCCTGGAAAAATACCATGATTCATATGGGTATGTTCATTGTAGCATTGCTTGAAATCTCAATCTATATATCTGTGGAGGAATGTTTATATCAGTTGTAGTACATCTCTATTAGAAACAGTAGGTATGTTTGTCTTCTTTAAATAAGGGCAATTTGTGTGTACCACCTTGAGAAACACGTATGATCAAATAAGTGTAAAAGCAAGTTGCAGACCTATATACCTAGCCTTTCCCATAGCATGGAAAGAAAAAGAAAATTACTGTTATAAAATATATATAGATATAGGTTCTAAATACTCTGATTTGTTATGATCTCTATATATGATAAAAACTATGTTATGTTTTGATCTAACTATTCACAGGAATAGTTAGATGGACATAATTCATGGAAGAGAAGACAGTTTAGTGAGAGATAGGGAGATGAAGAGGTAGGAAAAAAAGTTGATTGCATATATACTGAACAGTTAATAGTGATCACCATGAGAGAAATTTAGAGAGCTGAAGTGATGGGGTAAGAAGTCCAGTAAGTAAACAGATTGAGTGGTGTGGCTTATTTGCCTTATTAATAAAAAAGAATGCATATCTTGCTAGATTGCTGTGAGAACCACAATGAATATCAAGTACCAAGTATATTTTATAGAACAAAACAAAGAATCAATAAATACTTACCACTACCAAGAATATTGCTAGTGCTACTACCCTGACACAACCACTCCTGCCACCCAGCACCACCTGGGATTGACCTGGGGATTGTCAGACATATGTATCCTAGCAGGAGCTGATTTAAGAATTGCTTAACAAAAGAAAATTGCAGTTTGTGTTCAGGTCATGCACAGGAAACAGAAGGCCCAGAAATCTGTGTGAGAGAGAACTTGGGGGACAGAGAGAGAGTGATGTTATCTTAACTCCCCTGTGCAGGCTGTTTTTTTTTCCTTGTGGGAACTTTTGTACTACTGATAGGCCACATATGGCTACTCACCTGACATTTCCAAGCAACATGCTAAACCCATATGACAGACAGTAAAGAACTTGGTTTGGTTTGAAACGTAAGTAGTCCAGGCTTCACCCAGGAGATGATTCAGGAAGCTCTTTGGTACCTGTTCCTAGTCTCTAACAGACACTTTGGTGGAGGGTGGGGAAATTGAAGACCTTCTGTTGTACTCAACCAGCAACTAAGCATTCCTCTGTGAGGCTATGTGTTTCCTTTGAGGAAAGAATTGTTAATTCCGAGATTCTCTTAGGCCATACGCCAGAGCACCAGGTCTGAGCCTTACCTCTGCTGTCCTATGTAGGTGATATGCAGAAGTGTAGAAAGTGTCTTTGGGAACTTCTTGCATGAGTTTTCATCTTTCTTCTGTGATAACAGTTGACATGGGAGTGGATGCTCTCTCAATGGGACCTGGGGGACTGTTGCTTTCTTGTCGTCAAATCTAACTCAGTGCTTAGCCTTTGGGGCTCTTCCTTTGCCAGTGCTCTTAACCCTGGGAGGGATATTTATCTTCTCCCTTCAAAGTAGACCAAATATCTCATTTTCATTATCCTTTTATTGCTATCATGCTATAATATGTACATTTAAAATAAACTGAACAGGCTAATTAGGAATATTTGCGCTATTCAGATAGCTCTTAATTTCTCACCAACGAAGTAAGGCACAACTGACAAAGGGAAAGATAGGATTCTAGTTTGTGCTGTTAGGTTTCCAGGTAAGAACGGAGGCTGATTGTAAAGTCAAGCATGAGTTCCATACTAAAACATTTAAATATACGAGTCCTGAATTTAACATTTTACTGTTTGTTCATGGTGGTTGCATGTTTAAGTTAGTTTCTTAATTTTCTTTACTTTAACCTAGGGTAATGAAATTGGGTTATTTCAGTTTGCTTTATTCTGCTTCAAACTATATTTTTATCTTTATTAATGCTTTTGAGCGTATCAAGAACCCAACTGACACATTCTATTGAGTGATACTCAACATTATAATCCCTTGGGGAAGGAAAGAGTGTAGGAGATGTGGAGGGAAAAAGGTGTATTTTAATCTCTCATTTTTTTTCTTGGTTTTGGTTTCTTGTTGTCAGCTTTTAAAGTTTCTTACCAATAAGTTTCCTATAATCTGTTTATTTTTTTAAGATGGTGGATGAGCAAAATGAATTATAGCCAGTATTTCCTTTTTAAGAGGGCCTCCCACACCCCATACCACCCCACCTTGGAAAGCGTGACTTGGAGAACAATTGTTCTGAACCTGAAGCTTTTCAAAGCATTGACACAGATTGAAGGACTTGGGGGAAAGAGAAAATGGAACCTGAGAATCTGTCCAGCTGTTGTTCAAACAATCAATGAGAAAGATACTGGCCTTTTATGTTCGCAGCAGTCTTTTTTGAACAAACAGAGGCTGTCAGACTTCTGATTTTTTACCTTGTTGATTTTTTCCCTCTATGAAAAATTGTAAGGAGGTTACAGTATAAATAAGAGAAAATTCTCAAAGACAAGTCAGGATATTGCAGCTGGTAATGCCATCAAGGCACTGATGCCAAGGCTCTTGATGAGTGGGTTCTCAGAAAAAAGGAAAAATGAAAGTACTGTGATTTGACCTTCCTGGATAAACACAAAACACAATTTAAAGATCTCTTTGAACAGTTTTAGCAAAATAAATTTTATATTGATAATAACGCGTACAATGTTAAATAGAAATGTTACATTTTTACTGTCAGTTGTTTTGCTTACAAAGTTGTATTGCAGCAGTTTGTAAAATATCTATTTATAAATTAATATACCTGACATTGAGTTGTCCTTTCTTTCCTTTTCTTTTTTAGTTCTGGCACTAAACAAGAAAAAAAAAAAATCAGCTTTGGTTGCTTCACTAACCTAGGATATGATGAGGTTGGTAAACTCAGTTCAAGCTGAATTTTTTTTACCAATGATATTGCACTTTTGAGGTCTAAATTCACTCTAGTAGAAAATTGGTTGCAGTAAGTTAAATATTTATAGGCTACCAGACTTTTAAAAATTACTAATTTTTTTTAACAACTTTATTGGAGTATAATTGCTTTACAATGGTGTGTTAGTTTCTGCTTTATAACAAAGTGAATCAGTTATACATATACATATGTTCCCATATCTCTTCCCTCTTGCATCTGCCTCCCTCCCACCCTCCCTATCCCACCCCTCTAGGTGGTCACAAACCACTAACCTGATCTCCCTGTGCTATATGGTTGCTTCCCACTAGCAATCTATTTTACGTTTGGTAGTGTATATATGTCCATGCCACTCTCTCACTTTGTCACAGCTTACCCTTCCCCCTCCCCATATCCTCAAGTCCATTCTCTAGTAGGTCTGTGTCTTTATTCCTGTCTTGCCACTAGATTCTTCATGACCTTTTTTTTTTTTTTCCTTAGATTCCATATATATGTGTTAGCATACTGTATTTGTTTTTCTCTTTCTGACTTACTTCACTCTGTATGACAGACTAACTCCATCCACCTCACTACAAATAACTCAATTTCGTTTCTTTTTATGGCTGAGTAATATTCCATTGTATATATGTGCCACATCTTCTTTATCCATTCATCCGATGATGGACACTTAGGTTGCTTCCATGTCCTGGCTATTGTAAATAGAGCTGCAATGAACATTTTGGTACATGACTCTTTTTGAATTATGGTTTTCTCAGGGTATGTGCCCAGTAGTGGGATTGCTGGGTCGTATGGTAGTTCTATTTTTAGTTTTTTAAGGAACCTCCATACTGTTCTCCATAGTGGCTGTATCAATTTACATTCCCACCAACAGTGCAAGAGTGTTCCCGGGCTTCCCTGGTGGCGCAGTGGTTGGGGGTCTGCCTGCTAATGCAGGGGACACGGGTTCGAGCCCTGGTCTGGGAAGATCCCACATGCCACGGAGTGGCTGGGCCCGTGAGCCACAACTACTGAGCCTGCGCGTCTGGAGCCTGTGCCCCGCAACGGGGGGGGCCGCGATAGTGAAAGGCCCGCGCACCGCGATGAAGAGCGGTCCCCGCACCGCGATGAAGAGTGGCCCCCGCTTGCCGCAACTGGAGAAAGCCCTCGCACGAACCGAAGACCCAACACAGCCAAAAATAAATAAATAAATAAAGTAGCTATAGAACGCAGCTTTCTAAAAAAAAAAAAAAAAAAAAAAAAAAAAAAAAAAAAAAAAAAAAGAGTGTTCCCTTTTCTCCACACCCTCTCCAGCATTTATTGTTTGTAGACATTTTGATGATGGCCATTCTGACTGGTGTGAGATGATAATCTCATTGTAGTTTTGACTTTCATTTCTCTAATGATTAATGATGTTGAGCATTCTTTCATGTGTTTGTTGGCAATCTGTATATCTTCTTTGGAGAAATGTCTATTTAGGTCTTCTGCCCATTTTTGGATTGGGTTTGTTTTTTTGTTATTGAGCTACTAATTCTTATGTTTGTCTTTCTGACTGCTGACATATTCTGTACATATCATTTTTAAATGACTTATTCTTTGTTTCGCCCATATATGTAGAGAAGACTGGGCTAAACACTTGAATGGTTGTATGATCATAATTTAAGTAGCTTTACAGGCTAATAACTTCCCTAAAGAAGCTGTTCTATCATCTATAAAATGGAGAGAATAACATTTTGAGATAGAAATAAAATAACAAATGAAAATTGTTTAACATAAAGCATTAAAATGCAACATTTTAAGGCAGTTAAAAGATTAGAGAAATATATATATATATTTGATTCAAAAAAACAATCTATGTGAATATAAAGATTTTACATATATGTGTGTCTGTGTGTGTATGTATATATACACACAGATCTATAAAAACAATGTAATGCATGTAATGCATGTAATTTATGCTTATCTGTATATCTCCGTGTATATTTAAGAAAAATTATATGCGTTGAATATGTGTATGTGATTCTAACTCAGTTTTAGCTTACATAAATAGAGGAATGTATAGTTATATATTCATTTACTCTTGGGTATGTTCTTCTCTGAAACTATCGCTATACGTTGATACTTACAGATGGTGTGGCCTAAACATGTTGGTGATGGATTTTTTTCAAGGTGTGGTATTGAGAGTTATGGTAGAAATGATACTGGATATGGAGTCAGAATAACAAGTCCTGCATCATGGCTATGTCAAATATTCTGAGACCTTTAAAAACTTCAATTACTTTTCTGCAAAATGGTAAACAGATTACTTAGTGTACAGAACTATTGGAAAGTTTAAATGTGATTATACTAATGAAGGTGCTTTATAAGACCAAAAAGAATGATATGTGACATATGTTAGTACCTAGAGCAAACTGATATATTTGGGGAGAAGGGTGAGTTACAGGCGGCGATGCTTTTTAAAGAGTGAGGATTCGTGTGCTCCCTCTCCTTGAGGAAGGAGTCTCTACATAAATTATTTGTAATTCTTCTTCATGGGAGGCTTTTTTCTTCATGATTTATTTATTTATTCAACAATTTATTTATATCAGTATGGACTCAAGGATATTTATTTTATTGTGGGTTATAATTCAGTAGAACTTCTTTCTTTTCTTGTTCCAGTTGTTCCACTTTTGGCCACTGGGGGCTCTTTCATTTGGCTCCTGTGGCCCTTTGGCAGGCATACACCCATTATTGTGTGTTTTTGTTTGTTTTTTGGTTTATTTGTTTATATTATTTAGCATTTCCTTACTTTCTGGTACTACAAGATATTCCAGTCTCATCTCATATATTTCCTGCCTCCATTCCAGAATTTTCTTTTTCTCCAAGAAGCCCTGTTTTTTTTAACTGGAGAATGGAATTAGAAACCAAGACATGGGTGCAGATGCCCTTGTTGCAACTGAGATGTGCTTGCTTCTAGGCCCTCTTGGCTGACAGCAAAAAATAAAAAAATAAAAAGTATGTGTCTATACTAATCTGTGTATATCTAGCTATCTATAAATATTTCTCTATATAACTATATGTATATATATTAAGTTAAACATGCTGTCTTCAACTCTAATCTGTTACCATATGGATTATTATAGTCCCCTGCCCTTCCTTATCTGTAAACTCCAATGCCAACAATAAGAAACCTGGCTTCCACCATCCACTATCAATTTACTTAATTGTTTAATTCCAATGTGCATGTAAAGCAGTATCAAAATTGTTAACCCATTTTCTGTTACCTTTTTTCTGCCCCTGGATAAAGATGTTTAGATTTCTTATCATTTATAATCTTTAAACTCTTATCTAGTTGGTTATTTCTTCTCTTCTCTCTTTGCTCTACTACTTTCTTTCTCTTGAAAAATCCTCAAAATACCTTTCCTCCCCACTTATATATGATTTCTTCAATTAATAAGTTTTAATCTTACAGGATGTATATCAGCCTACTTCAACTTTTTTTTGAATACGTCCAGGTTACAAGGAACTATTCAATTAGTGTTAGTCAAGAAGAAATCATTAAGAAACTAAAATTTCAGAACATTGACTAATTTTGAACCATTGCATGCTCTCAAGATTTAAATAAATTGTAATATTAAAACAATATTATATTTACATGCATCTTGAAATATACTTAAATTATATACTTTGGTTACAAACTGCTTCTGTTTGCCAAAAATAGAAAAAATTAGGTGGTATGTTTGGCATTGAAAAGAACAATAACCTCCATTACTGGATCAGAAACTGTATAAAGTTATGAAATATGATATTTATGTTGCTTTTTCTTTCCTATGGAAATGGGGAACATAAGATGGCTTTTGGAACTCCTGAAGAAATATTTCAGTACATAGCTTTAGGGAAAACAGAAGCAATACAAAATATTTACTGCATAAATAATCTTTGTGCAAGGTCCCACAGAATCTGTGTTCTAGGTATAGTAGAGGTGCTGTCCCATTAAAAAGAAAAGCTACAACAACAGCAAAAGAATTGAAAATTTCTCTGGAAATATATATGCTTATATGAGACAAGAGTATAATCATTACATATATTTATTTATGTATTGACTCTGGCTGGTGTTACATACAAAATCACTTTCATATGTGTGAATTTCCATTCTCCTGTCTTTAAGGCACATGTATGTAAACTATTGATTCCCCAAACACTCAGCATTTAGCAGTGTCCCTATAATGCACAGGACAGCCCACCACAAAAATGGAATTATCCAGTTCAAAATGTCAATATGCTGAGGTTTAAAAACTCTGATCTAAATAAGTATGCAGTACTTGTTCACACTGTTGAGGATGGTGAGCATATGCAGAAATCCATTTAATTGGTGCAGTCACTTCTGTAACCAACTATACGGAGTTAGGCCAAACTTTCAAGGTTAAGGGCATTATTCTTACTTACTTCAGATACCAGCTTTAAGTTCAGGGAGTTCTCAGGCCATCTGTACCTCTGACCAGCTGGCTATAAATTCAGGGTTCCTCCTTACCCTTTCAGGGTTTGATAATTTACTGGAACAACTTACAGAACTCAGGAAAACATTATACATAGGATTAAAGTTTTATTATAGCCAAAGGATACAAATCAGGACCAGCCAAAAGAAGAGACAAATAGGGTGAGATCTGTAATGATTCCAGACATAAAGCTTTCATGTCCTCTCCCTGTGGAGTCAGGACACATCTCGATCCTGGCACATCAATTTGTGACAATATCCAGAGTATTGCCAAATAAGAAAGCTCACCTGACCCTTAATGTCCACAGTTTTTATTGAGTTTTCAATACGTAGGCATGATTGATTGAATCATTGGCTATGTGGCTGACCTCAGTCTCTAGTGCCCCTCTGCTCCCTGGAGGTCTGGTTGACTTCACATAGCTTGAAACCCCAACATACTTTCTGGGATGGCCAGTCCCCAAACTGAATCATTTCTTTAGCACAAACTATCTAGGGCCCCATTATGAATCATCTCATTATCATATGCTAACAGGTTCTGCCATGATTAACAAAGATATTCCTATCACCTGGAAAATACCAAGGATTTAGAGACTGTCTCCCAGGAACCAGGGACAAAGAGAAGCCAAAGTCCTTATTATTCTGGAATTGATTTTCTAGATAGATGAATGTATAATGGTGAAATAATGTCATTATAATCTGAATATTTATCAAATATTTTTACCAACACTACATTTTATAAATATAAACAGGAGCAGTTGACTGAAAACATTTTGAAAGTCACATATAAAAAATGTAAATAGGAAGAAAACTTGTAATTTCAATCAGAGAAGAGGGTAAGTTGAGAGTACACCTAAAAAATATATACAAATTTGGATACTAATCTGCAGCTTTCTACCTCTAGGAAGACAAAAATAAAATAGTTTAAATATAATTCAGAGAATTTTGATTTGTTAGAAGAAGTTTATTTTCTTACAATTATAGGTATGTATTACTGAAAGTAAAACTTGGGAAAAATGATTTTGAAATCTATGAAATGTATATTATAGAATATATAAATGCAATGAAAAAGGCATTTAAAAGACCTTGGGAGTGGAAAATTTAGAACAAATCAAGATGTTAGTTCTCTTTAGTAAACATCAGGTTGTATAAGACTCAGATATTAACTGTTGAGGTGCACAGATTATGAAAAAGTATAATTGCTGAAGTACACAAAGCTAAAGGAAAAGCAGCATATCTGACCAGATAGTTTATTTGTATCAACTTACAACAAATGAGTTATTTATAAAAATAATTTCAAGAAGGTAGAACGTGATGTATAGTGTAACTATATATGCATGCAAAAAATGTGTGAGAGCAGAAAGGAGGAACAGAATAAATTGTACACAAACAAATAGAAACCTACAAAGAATACTTCTGAGGAAAGCTATTTGAAAACTACCAGGATAAACAGAGTATCAACTTCTTAAGAAAAAGGCCATTAAGTCAAGAAAACAGCACTACAACATCTGGAAAGTGTTTAGTTGACCAAGATTTGAGGAGGAAGTAATAGCTTTCTTTTGTAGCTATGGTTATAAAATTGGGGGTGGAGGTGGGGTGGTATTATTACAGTTGAAGGAGGAAGACAAAGGAGTATTTCCTAGAGCATAGTACAGATGAATATGGATGGAAAAATGTGTCTAACTTTTAAAGGAAGAAGAAAAGGAGTAAAAATTTGATGAAAAAATAATTAAAAATAAATTTATTATTTTCAATTAAAAAATTCTCATTTAATTTGTTTCACAGAGAAAATATGAAAGAATGTTTCTAAATATTTTTGATAAAATATCATTCCTTTAAAAGTTCAGTAAATGATGCTTCCAGTATTACCCAGCTTGATTGTTTCAAAAGTAAATGTCTTCTCAAGGATCTTTCTGCCTTCTGATCCTAGAACTCTAACCACCATAGCCATCAAATATTTTATGGGCTCTAAACAGAGAAGGGTGAGAGTTCTTCTGGAAAATATATTACTCTCCATGAAAGAAGTGCTTGGATGACATGATTCATGACATATATTTGACATATTGCACACCATTTTGATTTTTAGTTTGATTCATTTGTGTGATGCAAAAGAAAAGCAGTACCATAATTTGTTGATTTATGGTTTGTAGTGTAATTACAATTGAACTCACTTTTAATCTGAATTTCTTAAAGTATTATTAGACTATGATAGTTAGATGAAAAGGTATCAAACAAATAGCCCTTCAAGTCTTAATTTGTATTTGCTAATTTATTAACATTCTTTTTAATATCATTGTCCTTGCATTGGTTGGTATAAGCCAAACAGCCTGTAATCAACTGGGTCCACTCTGAGATCTGCCAAGCCATTACTCATATACCTCCTACCCATACCGTATCCTGGGGCTGAGAACATACTTCTCTCGAAATATATGAAAAATATCATCATCATTAAGGCTTTACAAAATTACTCTCTGCTACCTTTTTAAAAAAATAAGCCATACTCTATGAATTTGATTTAGTTGGCCTAATATAAGAATGTCTCAAACAATTTGAACATCTGATAAAGAGAACAAAATATTACTGTGGAGGGATAGTGTAGCAGTCTATTAATACACATTAGGAAGGTTCAGACATGGCCTTTTGATAGAAGGCAAGTGAGTTTTATTAGGAGTGTGGATTAAGTAACAACTATAATGAATGACCCAGGGATTCCTACTAGTAGTATTAATAAGGGAATTGGAGAGTTGGGGAAGAGTAATGTGAAACTGTAATATTACAATACTTACCATTCCCTGATGTGAGATTGACTAGTATATGTATATTATATATGTACATATATCTAAATATATATTATATATGTGCATATATTTTAAATTAATTTTTATTGGAGTATAGTTGATTTACAATGTTGTGTTAGTTTCTGCTATACAGCAAAGTGAATCAGTTACACATACACATATATCCACTCTTTTTTAGATTCTATTACCATATAGGTCATTACAGAGTATTGAGTAGAGTTCCCTGTGCTATACAGTAGGTTCTTATTAGTTATCTATTTTCTATATAGTAGTGTGTATATGTCAATCCCAATCTCCCAATTTATCCCTCTCTTCCCTTTCCACCTTGGTAACCATAAGTTTGTTTTCTACATCTGTGACTGTTTTTCTGTTTTGTAAATAGGTTCATTTGTACCATATTTTTAGATTCCACATATAAGCAATATCATATATTTGTCTTTCTGTGTCTGACTTACTTCACCTAGTATGACAATCTGTAGGTCCATGCATGTAGCTGCTAATGGCATTATTTCATTCTCTTTTATGGCTGAGTAATATTCCATTGTATATATATATATCCTGTCTTCTTTATCCATTCATCTGTCTATGGACATTTAGGTTGCTTCCATGTCCTGGATATTGTAAATAGTGCTGCAGTGAACATTGGGGTGCATGTATCTTTTTTAATTATGGTTTTCTCCAGATATATGCCCAGTAGTGGTATTCCTAGGTCATATGATAGTTCTATTTTTAATTTTTTAAGGAACCTCCATACTGTTCTCCATAGTGGCTGTATCAATTTACATCCCCACCAACAGTGTGGGAGGGTTCCCTGTTCTACACATCCTCTCCAGCATTTATTGTTTGTAGATTTATTGTTGATGGCCATTCTGACCGGTGTGAGGTGATACCTCATTGTAGTTTTGATTTGCATTTCTCTGGTAATTAGTGTTATTGAGCATCTTTTCATGTTCTTGGATTGGAAGAATCAATATTGTCAAAATGACTACTACCCAAGAAATCTACAGATTCAGTGCAATCCCTTCAAATTAGCAATAGCATTTTTCACAGAATTAGAACAAATTTTTTTTACAATTTGTATGGAAACACAAAAGATTACAAATAGCCAAAGCAATCTTGAGAAAGAAAAACAGAGCTGGAGGAAACAGGGACCCTGAATTCAGACTATACTACAAAGCTACAATAATCAAAACAGTATGGTACTGGCACAAAAACAGACTTATAGATCAATGGAACAGGATACAAAATCCAGAGATAAACCCACACACCTATGGTCACTTAACCTATAACAAAGGAGGCAAGAATATACAATGGAGAAAAGACAGTCTCTTCAATAGGTGGTGCTGGGAAAACCGGACAGCTACATGTAAAAGAATGAAATTAGAACATTCTCTAAAACCGTACACAAAAATAAATTCAGAATGGATTAAAGACCTAAAAGTAAGACCAGATACTATAAAACTCTTAGAGGAAAACATTGGCAGAACACTCTTTGACATAAATCACAGCAAGATCTTTTGTGATCCACCTCCTAGAGAAATGGAAATAAAAACAAAAATAAACAATGGGACCTAATGAAACTTAAAAGCTTTTGCACAGCAAAGGAAACCATAAATAAGATGAAAAGACAACACATGGAATGGGAGAAAATATTTGCAAATGAAGCGGCTGACAAGGGATTAATATCCAAAATATACAGACAGCTCACACAGCTCAATACCAAAAAAAAACAAGCAATCCAATCAAACAATGGGTGGAAGATCTAAATAGACATTTCTCCAATGAAGACATACATATGGCCAAGAGGCACATGATGAATTTATTTATATGTCATTCTTAATTTAAGTTTAATTTTTTTTTTCAAACGTTATCTATCTGAATACATTACTTTACCTAGGGTTAAAAGATACATCATATTTATTACTTTTATTGTACTCATAAAATACAAGCTTTTTCTCCTTACTTTTCAGAATTATTATTTTTTTTCCCCAAATGAGTTGTTGCAGCCTTCTAGGAAATTAAGTTATATTGTAACTAAAGCACAAAAAGATATGAGTTTTTTCAAACTGAAAAATGGTAACCACCTATTAGTAATTTTTCAGTTACAATATTCTTCTATTCTAGTGGTATTATTCAGTTTATTGAGCATCTAGTTTGGAGTTCAGGCCTGCTCATCCTAACCCCACTCCTTTCAATGACTCCATATTCCTCCAGACTATTGTTCCTCCTGACTCCAAAATGGAATCATCTGAATCTGGTCATTGACATTTAGAACCAGGGCTGGTGCCGACCATGAGCGCAATTGGTGTTTAATTGCTGATACTCACTATTCTGTTTTTGTTCAATAAAGAATTCTCCTTTCAAGCCTTATTATGTACCACATCTAAAAATAACAATATAAGCACATCAATTATCAATTAAAATAATCTAAACCACATAGTTAAATAATACCATACTCAAGTTGGGAAGGGAGACTTGCTTTGATCTACTTCTGGAGCAGTTCACAAATGGTAATGCAGGTAATCATACATTTAAAAATTCTGGTTTTCTTTGTTTGTTTGTTTTTTCTCTGAGAGAGTTAGTCACACTAATTCACCCTACCAGCTTTGGAGGTAAAGTAAACCATTTCCACAATTTTCACCCTACCAACTTTGAAGGTAAAGTAAACCATTTCCACAATTGAAGAAATAAGAGCAATCATTTCAAAGACTTCCACCCAGCAGTTCTTTACTATAAGGATTAATTCCTATAGAAACCTTTATAATTATCACTGAGTCTCCAGTCTGCTTTCAAACATTCCCAATTTTACTTTCTTTTAAATGTGAGTTTGTGATTGATTTAAGTACTATGTAGTCCTAGGTTATTCATATTTGTGTATTTTGTTCACAAAGAAAACTTCACTAAACACCAAATGCAAGGTTGTCTGTATCTAGATTCACTGTCTCTAGGAAGAAAAAAGATCCTTAAGATGAAGTCAATTTAGCAGGCACTGTGATTTAAAAGCAAAGTGACCAAAAACAAAACAGACAAAACAAAACAAAGCCCTGGTGTTTCACATGGTTGATGCATTATCATTCAGAATTTGGTAATGACTAGATTTATAAGCACTGCAATTTTATTTGACAGATGATTTTTGAAACTAGAATGCATGTACAAAATTTTTATTGCTATTCTTCTTTAGCAGAAATAATTTTGTTACCACTCTTAACTGAATCTCATTACTGAATGCCTTTGGGGAAGGAGTGGGGCAGATATGAATAAAATGAAGAAAACAGGAATACTTTCTTAAAGTAATACAAGGAATAGACCTGAAAGGTGTATTTTATTCTATTAAACACTTGTTTGGGGTATCAAAAACATTTATGATATGCACATTTACATTCCTTTTTAAATAAATTTTTATTTATTTTATTTATTTATTTTTGGCTGTGTTGGGTCTTCGCTGCTGCACGTGGGCTTTCTCTAGTTGCGGCGAGCAGGGGCTACTCTTCGTTGCAGTGCGCGGGCTTCTCACTGCGGTGGCTTCTCATTGCAGAGCACGGGCTCTAGGCGCGTGGGCTTCAGTAGTTGTGGCACATGGGCTCAGTAGTTGTGGCTCATGGGCTCCAGAGCACAGGCTCAGTAGTTGTGGCACATGGGCTTAGTTGCTCTGCGGCATGTGGGATCCTCCCGGACCAGGGATCGAACCTGCGTCACCTGCATTGGCAGGCGGATTCTCAACCACTGCACCGCCAGGGAAGCCCTACATTCCTTTTTGTTAAAATACTGAATAAGTAGTTTTATTCAAGTGACTAAATTACATACATCAAATCATCATTCTATTTTTAGAGAAATAAAGGAGAGATCGAGACATAAAAAACTTTATAATACTAAGATTATAAGTATTTTTTAAAAGAACTTCCAAAAGGAAAAGGATTGCTTTAATGAATAATCCACAATACTTCATTGCGTTTTTAAAAGTTAGATTTATATGCTGGATACTATATTATACAATATAAAATACTTCAACAAAATAATATAAAAGTAACCTTACTAAGAACCTAGTAGTGATGTTTATTTATAATAAATTACACTGTAATTACAAAGTTGTCTGTAGTTACTAGCTTACACATTATTAGTTAGATAATGGTTGTTTCACAAAGTAAGATGGCCAATTCAAAAATGGTTGAAAATTTTATTCGACTTGCTCAAGGCCTAATATTGTGCTGTGGTATTTAGAGGAAGATATAATACAGATTATTAACATATTCTAAACTGTGTATCACATAGAGTAAATATTTATGTTTAGGAAGGGGAGAAATCCAGAGTGAAAATATGCTTTGGAAAAGGTGAAAAATCCATTTTTAAATGTTTTGTTGGTAGGCAACGTACAAAGCATGAATACAGCAATATGAGACTGTTCTTCCAGTCTATTTTGTAAAATATCTTGAACACATCAAATGTAGCACATATGCACAAGCAAATAGCAGTAATAAAATATTATGTTGCCCATTAAGTAAAATATATCAAGAGAAGCATATTTGACATGTGCCCAGTAAATTATATAAAAATGGATTGCTGAATCGAAATTTAAATATCAGCTATTAAATGAAAAATTAATGTGCTATAATTCAGCAAGTATATGAAGTAAACTCTAATCATCAGAGATTAACTGAGTAGTCTTCTTTTTATTGGTACCCTTCTCTAGTAGAAATTGTGCTGACAAAGAAAACACTAGCTGCAGTAATAAATCCCAGCATATCAGCAGTTTAGCACAATAGTGATCCATTTCTCACACATGTAACAGCAAATGAGGGTGTTTCTGGTCAGCATCAATTTCCATCTTATGATTTGACCATCCCCTAGATTCTCAGGTCCTCTGAATCAAGAAAGTATTAATACATGGGGAAAGATAGAGTGGGAAGCCATGCCTGCTTCTTAATTGCCTCAGCCCAGAAACAACACAAATCTCTTTCATATTTCTTTGGTGAGGGTTTGGAAATGTAGTCCTAGGCTGGGCAGCTGCTTCCCATCGAGTTCTCTGTGCTACAGAAGCAGAAGCACCAATATTGGTGGACAGTTAGTTGCCTTTGTCACCGGAATGAAGTATAGCCAAGTTTGTTTTCTATGTAGAGATAATTAGGATAAAATTTCAAATCTTAAGAAAAAGCTTGAAGTAAACATTTATTAATTCATTCAATACACACACACACACACACACACACACACACACACACACACACACAATTTTCTACTCTATGCCTCTGCTGGTAGGATTAATTCCAACAGACCTGGAATTAGCCAGAACTGTTCCACTGAAATAAGAAATGTCCCTGCATGACACTAATCCTGAGGAATGACATGAAATGTACTGATAATTGTGTTGGTTTTTAACTACGGATTCTAGGAGTTTTGAGACAGTTTGTACCAGCTTATCAGCATTGTTTATTGGTAACAATGAGATTCACAATTTGCCCCGGGTCTCTGTGAGACACCCCAAGAAGCCCCAGCAAAGTCTCTATTTTAGGTATCCTGGTTCTGAGGTGTTCTCTATACATATCAGTGGTTCCTGATCTGAGAAAAAGAACTGTGTGCATATCAGCCTTTCAGAGAGAGGGTGGTAGTACTCACTTGGCCTTTGCAGCCCTCTCCTGAGACAACCTTTGCTGTGACGCATACCCTGACTTTGATGCTGTGCTGTGTTGTTTCCTTTCTTGATAAATAACTTCAGATTTGTAAGCATTGCCGTTTTGATTCTTTTGTGTCTTCCTCAGCCATCCAAGCCTGTTTAACTGTCACCCATCAGTGAAGTGCCACACAATTTTAGTTACTAAGGAAAGAATAATGAACGATAAAGAAAATTTTTTTAAAAACCTACCCTCTTATTGGGACTCATTGTATGACTTCAGATAGTGGTAAAACTACATGAAGGGAATAAAATAGGGCGATAGAATTGGGAGTTACTGGAAATGGGAAGACGTTAACTATGGTGCTTAGTGAAAGCTTCTAGGAGGACAAGTCATTGGAGTAAATCATTAAGATAGAAAAAAATGATTAAACAGTAATGTTAAAGTCTGGGGTAAGAGTGATCCCTGTTCAGGAAATAGTAGGAACAAAGACTAATTGATTGTGCCTATACTTAGCACTCCGAAAATTGAAACTTATGCCCATGTTGATCAATGAACTTGATTAAGTTACAAAGAGTGTCACTGTGGCTGAGGAAGAGTAAGCAAGAGGAAGAGGTGAGAGCCCAGTCAGAGAGCCCTGCGGGGGCCAGAGCATGTAGCAACTTGCAATCCATGGTAAGGATTTTGTATGTCATTTTAATTGCTATGGGAAAGTTTGGATGGTTTTAATCCTTGGATAATGATATAATTTAGAATTAGTGAAGAGATCAGACCAAGAAACTTTGCTGCCATTCTAATGTAAATATATGTTAATCTACAGTTATTGATATTTAAATTAATTTGGTATTTACTTTGGAAAGAGAGGTCTTATGACATCACTGTAGCTAATTTATCAGGTTCCTTGATCAACACAGGTGTAAAGTCTTTGTTATTATAACTGCTGTTATTTTGAAGATTTGTATTTATAGTTTTACCTAGCACAATAAGAGCCACTAATCTTCATTTTTTTTTCAGGAATTAGATATATTTTAAAGGGAATTGGTTCACTTTTCACTTCCTAAATGATGGGATCTTGGAGTCTCAGCTGAACATAAATGTTTCAAGGTTGATATCAAGGAGTTATTCACCTTCTTACTTAAAGGTCTGCTTTTAAGGATATTGTAATGACTCTTCGAGAAAGTAGCTTTACAAAAAAATGTGTTATAAGAGGTGTTACAAACTTCAAAGAAAGTTATTTTAATTTTTCTTCCTCCAAATATATATATCTTGTTGATTCTAAGGAACACAGTTCTTCCCACATTTTAGCATCTCTGAAGTAGGGTACATCTTTCAGTCAATAATAAGATATAGATAATCCTGCAGCCTGTGGACCAAAAACCACAGTTACAGAAAGATAGAGAAGATGAAAAGGCAGAGGGCTATGTACCAGATGAAGGAACAAGAAAAAACCCCAGAAAAACAACTAAATGAAGTGGAGATAGGCAACCTTCCAGAAAAAGAATTCAGAATAATGATAGTGAAGATGATCCAGGACCTTGGAATAAGAATGGAGGCAAAGATTGAGAAGATGCAAGAAATGATTAACAAAGACCTAGAAGAATTAAAGAACAAACAAACAGAGATGACCAATACAATAACTGAAATGAAAACTACACTAGAAGGAATCAATAGCAGAATAACTGAGGCAGAAGAACGGATAAGTGACCTGGAAGACAGAATGATGGAATTCACTGCTGCGGAACAGACTAAAGAAAAAAGAATGAAAAGAAATGAAGACAGCCTAAGAGACCTCTGGGACAACATTAAACGCAACAACATTCGCATTATAGGGGTCCCAGAAGGAGAAGAGAGAGAGAAAGGACCAGAGAAAATATTTGAAGAGATTATAGTCGAAAACTTCCCTAACATGGGAAAGGAAATAATTAATCAAGTCCAGGAAGCACAGAGAGTCCCATACAGGATAAACCCAAGGAGAAACACGCCGAGACACATAGTAATCAAAGTGGCAAAAATTAAAGACAAAGAAAAATTATTGAAAGCAGCAAGGGAAAAACGACAAATAACATACAAGGGAACTCCCATAAGGTTAACAGCTGATTTCTCAGCAGAAACTCTGCAAGCCAGAAGGGAGTGGCATGATATACTTAAAGTGATGAAAGGGAAGAACCTACAACCAAGATTACTCTACCCGGCAAGGATCTCATTTAGATTTGATGGACAAATCAAAAGCTTTACAGACAAGCAAAAGCTAAGAGAATTCAGCACCACCAAACCAGCTCTACAACAAATGCTAAAGGAACTTCTCTAAGTGGGAAACACAAGAGAAGAAAAGGACCTACAAAAACAAACCCAAAACAATTAAGAAAATGGTCATAGGAACATACATATCGATAATTACCTTAAACGTGAATGGATTAAATGCCCCAACCAAAAGACATAGACTGGCTGAATGGATACAAAAACAAGACCCATATATATGCTGTCTACAAGAGACCCACTTTAGACCTCGGGACACATACAGACTGAAAGTGAGGGGATGGAAAAAGATATTCCATGCAAATGGAAATCAAAAGAAAGCTGGAGTAGCTATACTCATATCAGATAAAATAGACTTTAAATTAAAGAATGTTACAAGAGACAAGGAAGGACACTACATAATGATCCAGGGATCAATCCAAGAAGAAGATATAACAATTATAAATATATATGCACCCAACATAGGAGCACCTCAATACATAAGGCAACTGCTAACAGCTATAAAAGAGGAAATCGACAGTAACACAATAATAGTGGGGGACTTTAACACCTCACTTACACCAATGGACAGATCATCCAAAATGAAAATAAATAAGGAAACAGAAGCTTTAAATGACACAATAGACCAGATAGATTTAATTGATATATATCGGACATTCCATCCAAAAACAGCAGATTACACGTTCTTCTCAAGTGCGCACGGAACATTCTCCAAGATAGATCACATCTTGGGTCACAAATCAAGCCTCAGTAAATTTAAGAAAATTGAAATCATATCAAGCATCTTTTCTGACCACAACGCTATGAGATTAGAAATGAATTACAGGGAAAAAAACGTAAAAAGGACAAACACATGGAGGCTAAACAATACGTTACTAAATAACCAAGAGATCACTGAAGAAATCAAAGAGGAAATCAAAAAATACCTAGAGACAAATGACAAAGAAAACACGACGACCCAAAACCTATGGGATGCAGCAAAAGCAGTTCTAAGAGGGAAGTTTATAGCTATACAAGCCTACCTAAAGAAACAAGAAAAAGCTCAAGTAAACAATCTAACCTTACACTTAAAGAAACTAGAGAAAGAAGAACAAACAAAACCCAAAGTTAGCAGAAGGAAAGAAATCATAAAGATCAGAGCAGAAATAAATGAAATAGAAACAAAGAAAACAATAGCAAAGATCAATAAAACTAAAAGTTGGTTCTTTGAGAAGATAAACAAAATTGATAAGCCATTAGCCAGACTCATCAAGAAAAAGAGGGAGAGGACTCAAATCAATAAAATCAGAAATGAAAAAGGAGACGTTACAACAGACACCGCAGAAATACAAAGCATCCTAAGAGACTACTACAAGCAACTTTATGCCAATAAAATGGACAACCTGGAAGAAATGGACAAATTCTTAGAAAGGTATAACCTTCCAAGACTGAACCAGGAAGAAACAGAAAATATGAACAGACCAATCACAAGTAATGAAATTGAAACTGTGATTAAAAATCTTCCAACAAACAAAAGTCCAGGACCAGATGGCTTCACAGGTGAATTCTATCAAACATTTAGAGAAGAGCTAACACCCATCCTTCTCAAACTCTTCCAAAAAATTGCAGAGGAAGGAACACTCCCAAACTCATTCTATGAGGCCACCATCACCCTGATACCAAAACCAGACAAAGACACTACAAAAAAAGAAAATTACAGACCAATATCACTGATGAATATAGATGCAAAAATCCTCAACAAAATACTAGCAAACAGAATCCAACAACACATTAAAAGGATCATACACCACGATCAAGTGGGATTTATCCCAGGGATGCAAGGATTCTTCAATATACGCAAATCAATCAATGTGATACACCATATTAACAAATTGAAGAATAAAAACCATATGATCATCTCAATAGATGCAGAAAAAGCTTTTGACAAAATTCAACACCCATTTCTGATAAAAACTCTCCAGAAAGTGGGCATAGAGGGAACCTACCTCAACATAATAAAGGCCATATATGACAAACCCACAGCAAACATCATTCTCAATGGTGAAAAACTGAAAGCATTTCCTCTAAGATCAGGAACGAGACAAGGATGTCCACTCTCACCACTATTATTCAACATAGTTTTGGAAGTCCTAGCCACGGCAATCAGAGAAGAAAAAGAAATAAAAGGAATACAAATTGGAAAAGAAGAAGTAAAACTGTCACTGTTTGCGGATGACATGATACTATACATAGAGAATCCTAAAACTGCCACCAGAAAACTGCTAGAGCTAATTAATGAATATGGTAAAGTTGCAGGATACAAAATTAATGCACAGAAATCTCTTGCATTCCTATACACTAATGATGAAAAATCTGAAAGAGAAATTATGGAAACACTCCCATTTACCATTGCAACAAAAAGAATAAAATACCTAGGAATAAACCTACCTAGGGAGACAAAAGACCTGTATGCAGAAAACTATAAGACACTGATGAAAGAAATTAAAGATGATACCAACAGATGGAGAGATATACCATGTTCTTGGATTGGAAGAATCAACATTGTGAAAATGAGTATACTACCCAAAGCAATCTACAGATTCAATGCAATCCCTATCAAATTACCAATGGCATTTTTTACGGAGCTAGAACAAATCATCTTAAAATTTGTATGGAGACACAAAAGACCCCGAATAGTCAAAGCAGTCTTGAGGCAAAAAAATGGAGCTGGAGGAATCAGACTCCCTGACTTCAGACTATACTACAAAGCTACAGTAATCAAGACAATATGGTACTGGCACAAAAACAGAAACATAGATCAATGGAACAAGATAGAAAGCCCAGACATTAACCCACGCACCTATGGTCAACTAATCTATGACAAAGGAGGCAAAGATATACAATGGAGAAAAGATAGTCTCTTCAATAAGTGGTGCTGGGAAAACTGGACAGGTACATGTAAAAGAATGAAATTAGAATACTCCCTAACACCATACACAAAAATAAACTCAAAATGGATTAGAGACCTAAATATAAGACTGGACACTATAAAACTCTTAGAGGAAAACATAGGAAGAACACTCTTTGACATAAATCACAGCAAGATCTTTTTTGATCCACCTCCTAGAGTAATGGAAATAAAAACAAAAATAAACAAGTGGGACCTAATGAAACTTCAAAGCTTTTGCACAGCAAAGGAAACCATAAACAAGACGAAAAGACAACCCTCAGAATGGGAGAAAATATTTGCAAATGAATCAACCGACAAAGGATTAATCTCCAAAATATATAAACAGCTCATTCAGCTCAATATCAAAGAAACAAACACCCCAATCCAAAAATGGGCAGAAGACCTAAATAGACATTTCTCCAAAGAAGACATACAGATGGCCACGAAGCACATGAAAAGATGCTCAACATCACTAATTATTAGAGAAATGCAAATCAAAACTACAATGAGGTACCACCTCACTCCTGTTAGAATGGACATCATCAGAAAATCTACAAACAACAAATGCTGGAGAGGGTGTGGTGAAAAGGGAACCCTCTTGCACTGTTGGTGGGAATGTAAATTGATACAGCCACTATGGAGAACAATATGGAGGTTCCTTAAAAAACTAAAAATAGAATTACCATATGACCCAGCAATCCCACTACTGGGCATATACCCAGAGAAAACCGTGATTCAAAAAGACACATGCACCCGAATGTTCATTGCAGCACTATTTACAATAGCCAGGTCATGGAAGCAACCTAAATGCCCATCAACAGATGAATGGATAAAGAAGATGTGGTACATATATACAATGGAATATTACTCAGCCATAAAAAGGAACGAAATTGAGTCATTTGTTGAGACGTGGATGGATCTAGAGACTGTCATACAGAGTGAAGTAAGTCAGAAAGAGAAAAACAAATATCGTATATTAATGCATGTATGCGGAACCTAGAAAAATGGTACAGATGAGCCAGTTTGCAGGGCAGAAGTTGAGACACAGATGTAGAGAATGGACATATGGACACCAAGGGGGGAAAACTGCGGTGGGGTGGGGATGGTGGTGTGCTGAATTGGGCGATTGGGATTGACATGTATACACTGATGTGTATAAAACTGATGCCTAAAAAAAAAAAAAAAAAAAAAAAAATAATAATAATAATAATAATAAGATATAGTTTAACTAGAGTTTTTTTTCTTTATTAATGGGCCATAAAATAATGGTGTTTCTTGCATTTGATGATATCTTAAATTTAAGGAAATTTAGTATATTTTCAGTGGTAAATGACAGTTCAGAAACGTTCTAAAGGAAGAAAAAAACATAATTTACCACTTGATTACACATTAGGCTAATGGGTAGCTCTCTATTCTTTAAGCATTAAATATTTTTTATAACCAACAGGTATTTGTTGTGTTTTGTTTCTTTTTTCCTGGTTAGAGAAAAACTCCAGAAATTATTCAGTTGAACACTCTTATTTTATAAGGTAGAAAATTTGTTTTATATAAGAATAAGATGACAAGCTGCGATTTTGCATTCCTTTCAGTTTTGTTTTGTTTAGTCTTTTAGAAGAGAAATGGTAGAGGAAAGATTGTCTGTGATTAGCTAGATACTATCTTCACTTGGAAGTCCCCAAACTTCCATTTAACAGGTAGATGAATTAAGTCCATAGAAGTCTATGATTTGTGTAAAATTATAGAAGAAGTCAATGGTAGAGCCATATTTCTTTATGCGACCAGTGCTCTTTTCCATGAAAACATTTGGTAGTCCTTTGCAGAAACATCTTGCAAAGCTGGTAGGCAGAGTTATTACTGAAAGCACGCCTATGTTTTTAAAAATTTGGGATATCTCAAACTATGTGCCATGAAACGTTAATATCAACTGAGATTTTAGTAGGTAATCTGAAAAAATAATTTCTGTAATCAAATACATTTGTCAAATGCTGGGGTTTTTAAATTTAATTTGTTACTCTTACTTTCTCTTTCAGGAGTTTCTTTTTATAAATAGGTATGCAGAAATTACTTTGTATTGAACTTTAAAACATTTGACTATGAATATTTTTATCATAGAATATGTATTTAAAACTTGTAAGATATTGATATTCTACTAAATATTATTTGTGGAGTGATACTTATGATTTTCCCCCCACATTCTATTAAATCCACTAAATAGTGAGAGGTTATATTAGTAGTTTTGTTTTGATAAAGCTTAACTCATAGGCTTTATATCTTATTCCTGCAAGATTTTAGTATGATTTAATAAGATATTAGATTATCTGTATGTCCACTCTTCCTTGAGTGCTCTGTTTATCCTCCGATAGGATCAACTCCCTGAAGCAGTGTTACTACAGCATAGCTCCACATCCTCTGCCCATAATGAATGGAGTTTGACATGCAAACTAGACAGTCATAGGCTGTTACGGTGTATGTTTGTGAACCTCCCCAATTCATATGTTGAAATGCTAACTCTCCATGTGGTGATATTAGGAGGTGCGGGTCTTTGGGAGGTGATGAAGTCAGGAGAGTGGAGCCCTCATGAATTTTACAAGGATTAACATCCTCATAAAATAGACCCAAATAGACTGAGAGCCCTCTTACCTTCTCTGCTGTGTGAGGACACAGCAAAAAGACAGCTGTCTATGAATCAGAAGGCAGGCCCTTGCCAGACACAGAATCTGCTAGTGCCGTACTAGACTTCTCAGCTCTCAGACTGTGGGAAATAAATGTTTATGTAATGTTTAAGCCACCCTGTCTGCGGTATTTTTGTTATAACAGCCTGCATGGACTAAGACAGGTATCCGAATCTGGTTCGCTTTCCAAGTAAGACATGAGGTTAGAGGTCAGGCTGGTTAGAGGGGAGAGAAAGTACTAGAGGAGCAAATGCAGGAGCCCTGCAGTGGCCTCTACAGAACAAATAATGATGGTATCCTGTGACCACCCACACAGCAAGCCCTGAAAGCTATAAATTTTCATCTATATTGCAACTGTTTGGGGTCTTTGTGAAACAGGTAAAGTTCAGGTGCCTATTCACTGTGTAATTTTGGATTATGAAAATGTAAATTTTTAAAACATACATTTTAGCTAAATATGGGACTTGTTTAAAAACCAGAAGGAAAAAAATATATATATATAATATAAAATAGTGTTGACACTATTTTATAATTTTATTATGAAATATAATTACTTGATCCTGGTTGTGTTCCTTAAAACTGGCATTATGTACTGAAGTTAACCATAGCTGAAAATTTCATAAGAAATACAAAGCTGTGCAATCCATGCTTTTTATAATATTTGAGAACGTTATTAATAAAGTAAGAATACTTCATAGTAAGCAAAAAATTATAAATGATAATGGGAGTATAATTAACATTCATTTCTGACTTGGCTAATAACTCTCTTCCTACAGTGTTTCCATGTTATGGATTTCATAGTTTTTAAGCTTCAGTAGTACAGCTGTTTGAGGGTAAAGTGCTGATTTTTTTAAGACTTAAAATGTTTAGGAAATTCAGTCTTTAGGTAAGATAGTTTATTTTTTAATACTTTTGGCTCTGCTTCTGATTGAGAGTGCTCCTTTGGTGTGTTTTGTGTTACAAATGTCTTCCCACATCATGTGATTTGATGTCCAGAATGTAAAGTTTGCTTATGCTTCATTTCAGGAACAGGGAAGGCCTTGCATGAAGGTGACTAGTTTGATTAGGAAAATGCACAAGACCAAATATGTATTTATCGTTCATTCCTTTTCTCTCCCTCTCTCTCTTCCTATTTTCTTGCTTTCTGTAATATGGTTTAATTAGCCATCTCTGGAGTGCAGTAACCTATCTGATACAATCTCTCAATATGCAAAGAGCAGGCCTGAATGGAGAAGAGGGTGAACCTGATGTGAATCATATCCTAAAAATGCTATATCCTAAACTTCAGATGTTTCTGAAGAGCTTATAATTGTTCTTTCACATATTTTCTTTGTGAAAGATTTATTGTTATTACGTAGAACTTTCATAGAAGAATGTGGCAGCATTATGACAAAGAGCTCAAAAGCTAATGAACAAAAATTCCTATTCATTTGTCGACTTTAAAATCAGATATTGTAGGAAAAAACACGTTCGTGCTTTAGATGATTACCATTTGTTTTTGCTTAAACTATTGTTGACTTTGCACTGAGGAATAGAATGAAAGGCCAGTTTATTCTTGTAATCTTTTCTACCCTACAAAATCATGCAGTTGGGAGGAATCTCTAATATTCACTTCTTCAATTAATTTCAATTCATGTTCTTTCAGTTCAGTGTTGATACTGACCTGGGTCCTTGGACTCTTTAATCAATAGGAATTGATAAGAATGCCAGATGAGAAAGCCAGGCAAGGCTTTCATGGGACTTGTGCTGCAGCAGGAGGGAGGGAAAACAAGAAAAAGGTGACCTTGGTTGCTCTCTGAGGAGGGCAGGCTGATTCCTTAAATGGGGTGAAGGTAGGGGCAGATCGGTGGGTCAGGCCAGAGGGGTAGCTAAGTGTTCTGCCCACCCTTGGTGTTGCTGTATGCAGGGATCATGGCAGTACCCTGCTTTTGCTCCTGGAACCTCAGAAGTGGCAGCTGGTTTGTGGCCTTTTTGTATCTTATTGTTCATCCTTGCCCCGACTGCACATGCATGCAGTTATTTTTAGTCCCTTAGAGTTTTTTTTGTATTCTGTTGCCAGGGGAGACATTTACCAGGTGCAAGCACTCTGGTAAAGGGTCCCAGGTCCCAGCCTAGCTCAGTATGATTTAATTTAAATTAGTTCAGTTTTCCAGCAATATATTAGAAACCATGTAGAAAGGAACAATGAGCAAATTATCTGAGTTCAATGTAGAAAAAAAACACCTGTTGTTTTAGTCCAATAGGTGTTGTGGAAATCTATTTTCAAACATTGTTGTCCTGGTAATTGTACCTGTTTTCCCTCCAAGAGATCACACATTCTTCCCTCTCGTCTCACATATTTCCAGTGGCATTTACTCCATATAGACCTAATCCACACAGCACATTACATTGTTCAGGCTACTATGGGGGGTTTAAGGACAGCCATCAAAACCTTTAGAACAATGAAACAAAATGAGTTTTGTTCCAAATGGTGGGGAAAGAATCTCATTGTTTTTGGTTGGCTTTGAACCTGGGCATTTCTAACAGCTCTCTTGAAACCTATTTGAGAATAAAATCACATAGAGGAAATGTAGTGGAGAAACAGAGAAACCAGCTTCTGGTGATATAGTTTGAGCTCTGGGTTGAGCCAAGACCTGAGGTTTTGGATAAATAAATTCCATGACCTGGAATGTTCACCTTTCTGCTTCCATTAGTTTGAGCTGAATTTCTTTTATTTGCAAAGCAACATATTTTAAGAGATACACTAGGTATAAAAAAAGAAGCAAAATTGAGTTATTTGTAGTGAGGTGGATGGACCTAGAGTCTGTCATACAGAGTGAAGTAAGTCAGAAAGAGAAAAACAAATACCACATGCTAATACATATATATGGAATCTAAAAAAAAAAAAATGGTACTGATGAACCTAGTTGCAGGGCAGGAATAAAGAGGTAGACGCAGAGAAAGGACTTGATGACATGGGGTGGGAGGGCGAAGCTGGGCGAAGTGAGAGTAACATTGACATATATACACTACCGAATGTAAAATAGTTGGCTGGTGGGAAGCAGCCGCATAGCACAGGGAGATTGGCTCGGTGCTTTGTGATGACCTAGAGGGGTGGGATAGGGAGGATGGGAGGGAGGCTCAAGGGGGAGGGAATATGGGGACATGTGTATACATATGGCTGATTCGCTTTGTTGTGCAACAGAAACTAACACAGTATTGTGAAGCAATTATGCTCCAATAAAGATCTATTTAAAAAAACCCCACAATTTATCAAGGGAAAAGTCAGTATCAATAGGGATTAATAAATAATTTTTCCTTAAAGAACAAGAATCTTGAGCTCAAACACATCTTTCTTGTAGACAACTTACATTTGGGTCTTGTTTTCCTTAGTCCACTTTTACAGTCTGTGTCTTTTATTTATTTATTTATTTATTTATTTATTTATTTATTTTTATTTACTTTTGGCTGCATTGGGTCTTCATTGCTGCACGTGGGCTTTCTCTAGTTGCGGTGAGCGGGGGTTACTCTTCGTTGCAGTCTCTTGCCGTGGAGCACGGGCTCCAGGCCTGCGGGCTTCGGTAGCTGTGGCACGCAGTCTCAGTAGTTGTGGCACACGGGCCCAGCCTCTCCACGGCATGTGGGATCTTCCCAGACCAGGGTTCGAACCCATGTCCCCTGAATTGGCAGGCGGACTCCTAACCACTGCGCCACCAGGGAAGCCCCAGTCTGTGTCTTTTTACTGCCATATTTATTCCATTTTCATTGCAGTGATTATTAATATAGCTAGATTAATATCTACTCAAATAATTAATATTTATAACTGTACATCAGGTAAAAGACCTTTAGTGTGAGGATTATTTTTATCTGGCTAGGAGTTAGGCCATATTTATTGGTTGCTGTGACTGTGTCTTCAGAGCCTACAATTTCTTCTAGCATTCTTGTTTCTGATTCTTCTGTTGTTTTGAGTTTTTCTAAAGATTTGTTAGAGTCTGAGGCTTGCATTTCTTTTAGCTTCAATTCCTTGTTATTATAACGGAGCCCTGCGGATAAAGCAGTAAGGTGTAGGTGGAGGAGAATTGTTCTATAATCTGATGATTAGGTATCAAAGTCTTTAAATGAGCTTGAACTGGGTATTTTTCTTTCCCAGGTTGGTTAATCTTTGGTAAAAACCCCAGTAGGTTTAGGCTGTGGTACAATAGGTTCCCTTGAGGGGAGAATGGAGAGCTCTGAGTTTATTTCAAAAGGTTACTTTTCCCCTCCTTCTGCATGAGGTACAAAGGGATTTTTCTCTAACTTTACAGTGACAGAAATAGGCTTCCTGGAGGACATACAGACGGCCAAAAAGCACATGAAAAGATGCTCAACATCACTAATTATCAGAGAAATGCAAATCAAAACTACAATGAGGTATATTGCCTCACACCAGTCAGAATGGCCATCATCAATAAATCTACAAACAATAAATGCTGCAGAGGGTGTGGCGAAAAGGGAATCCTCCTACACTGTTGGTGGGGATGTAAATTGGTAAAACTATTATGGAGGACAGTATGGAGGTTCCATAAGAAACTAAAAATAGAGTTACCATATGATCCAGCAATCCCATTCCTGGACATATACCTGGAGAAAACCGTAATTCGAAAAGATACATGCACCCCAATGTTCCTTGCAGCACTATTTACAATAGCCAGGACACGGAAGCAACCTAAACGTCCATCAACAGAGGAATGGAGGGGCTTCCCTGATGGCGCAGTGGTTAAGAATCTGCCTGCCAGTGCAGGGGACATGGGTTCGAGACCTGGTCTGGGAAGATCCCACGTGCCACAGAGCAACTAAAGCCCATGGGCCACAACTACTGAAGCCTGCGTTCTAGAGCCCACGTGCCGCAACTACTGAAGTCCGCGTGCATAGAGCCCATGCTCCACAACAAGAGAAGTCACCGCAACGAGAAGCCCACGCACCATAATGAAGTGTAGCCCCCGCTCACCGCAACTAAAAGAAAGTCTGCGTGCAGCAACGAGGACCCAACGCAGCCAAAAATAAAATAAATAAATAAATTTATTTTTAAAAAACCCAGAGGAATAGATAAATAAGATGTGATACATATATACAATGGAATATTACTCAGCCATAAAAAGGAACAAAATAATGCCATTTGCAGCAACATGGATGGGCCTAGAGATTATCATACTAAGTGAAGTAAGTCAGACGGAGAAAGACAAATATCATATGCTATCACTTGTATGTGGAATCTAATGAAAAATGTTACAAATGAACTTATTTACAGAACAGAAACTGACTCACAGATCTCAAAGTCAAACTTATGGTTACCAAAAGGGAAATGTGGGGGGAAAGTGATAAACTGGGAGATTGGGATTAACATATACACACTACAATATATTGAATATATTGAATAGATGACTAATAAGGACCTACTGTATAGCACAGGGACCTCTGCTCAATATTCTGTAATAACCTACATGGGAAGAGAATCTGAAAAAGAATGGATATATATGTATAAAAACGGATTCACTTTGCTATACACCTGAAACTAACACAACATTGTTAAGTCAACTATACTCCAATAAAAATAAAAAAGAAAAGAAGTTGGGAGGGTGGGGGTGGCTAACACTGGGTCTCTTCAGAGTTTTTGACTTTCAAGCTAGTCTACCCTGAGCCTACAACAATTCATCAATTACCAATTAAAGTCATCCCACTGATATTGGCTTCAGCTGTGATACTGACTCCAGGTGCTGGTGACTACTCCTGGGTTTTGCTCCTGGTAAACTGTGCTTCTCTGTATCTGTCTTTCTGTCTCTCCAGATTCTGGGCAGTAGTTTGCCCCTAAGACCTCAGTTCTCTGAATCTACAAAGAGATGTTGATTTTCAGTTTGTTCGCCTTTTTTCTGGTTGTGGGGATCTGAGTGACGACTTCCGAGCTGTTTACATGTGGGACCAGAAAGTAGAAGTTCTCAACCACTCTCTTTCCAACTGTGAGTTTTTCCTAATTATTTTCAAAAACTATGAAGGAGTCCTGGTCTTAAAAATCTCCATAGTAGTAGATTATGTCACTGAAAGAAGCTTTGATTTGTATGAGCTATAAAGGTAAATCTAGATTAAGATTCTCTAAACATTGTTCTGTGCCAGGAAGCTTGGGAGATGTTTTCACATATATTTTTGGTGTAAGTTTTGTGGTGCACATGTGAGGCTGCATAGAGCTTAAAAGGTCGGATTCCAGAGCCAGATTATTGGGTTTGAATCCCAGCTCCAACAGTTAGTGTTGGGTTGGTCCTTGGCAAGTTTCTTAGCCTCTCTATGTCTCAGTTTCTCCATCTGTGAAAATAGGGAAAATAGTGCCTGTTCTGAGAATTAAGTTAAACGATAGCATTATCATTATTATGGTAACACAATGTCTCTTAGTTCTTGTTTTGCTTCTGCCATTTAATAATTCATTTTTTGCTAATTCAGAAAGTTTCTTTATAAAGGTTTTTTGAAAGGTTTGTTACTGGAAGCAGCCTAATATATTCCTTCTACCATTCTGCACATTTAAATAACAACTAATATGCTCTATTTCCTTTGAAGATTAAAAATAAAATGCCATGAGAGAAATTTTAGTTGCATATACAAGAACTTTACCAAGTTCTGTAAAAGGATATACGGGAAAATTTTCTATATTGCTAGAAAAAGTCATTTTGATATCATGTAATGATATGGTCACTGCATATTTGTTATTCAGTTGAGTTTTTGTGACTTTAAGCAGGGCACATATTTCTTTTAAAGCCATAAAGTGGTATGCAATGGCTATTCAATGTTGTCAGTCAGGATATGTGCTGTGTTGGTAAGTAGATATGCCATTGTACATTAAACCAAAGGAGTTGAATAAATCAGTGATCCAATCTTTGTAGCTGAAAGAGCTTGAAAAACAGCAAAGACAAGAGATATTTATAAAATAGTTTACTTATAAATATTTATTTATATACTAGTTTATAAAATATAGACATATATTTAATTTTTTTCTTTACTGATACTCATATAATGTGGAATTCATCAATTCAGTAATAAGAGCCTAAAGTGGTAATGTTAATGATAAATAAAGAAACCATTGTTAGTTTCAAAATTGATCTATTACCGAAGAAGGAAAGATGTGGTAATACACTACTGAAATAATCCTTGAAGATAATGTTGTTGTTGTTGCTGTGAAAGACTGAGAAATTGTGTGTGTTTTCCATTATCTGATTAATCAGTGAGGTAATTATGTTTCAATATCTTAAAAATTATATTTCAATATCTCGTAAATACCAAAATTACTAAGTCTTTCCTAGTTAGCATTTATTTGACAGAGGGGAGAAAATATAATTAATTTTTAGTGTGTGCTTTATATTTGTTCTCTCATTATACAGTCACAACAGACAAGCTGCATTGTTTATCCGCATTTTACCAACTGAGACAGATGCTTTTGGAAGTTAGGCTTATACAACTAGTATAAATGACAGACCAGACACAGAATCAATATAGTATGACTTAAAATTTCTTGTTCTTTCCACACATCACAGTGTCATATATCTGAGGTATCATATCATTTCATAGTTTATGGACTCTTTAAAATCATCAGTTCAGCCATCCGTCTGACGCCCAGTTCAAGATCTCTCAGCCAGGAAGCATTTTAATCCAACTATTGCTAAAGTAATGCCATCATCAGGAAGTGAACATCTCTGCAGAAAGACCACTCATAAAGGAAGATAAAGAACACAATATCTATAAGGCTTACTTTTTCTCCCAAAACCAATTGACCCAGACCAATTTAAATGTATATCTAATATATTCTTAGCATTTATTCACATCACAAGTCTTAAGGGAGTGAATGGCATCAACCGTGTTTTCCACTAGGGCATACAAGTTTCCTTCTGATAGAAAACTCTCATAGCAGATAATATTCTTTGGCCTTTCTTCTAAAGACAAGGGAAAAAGAATGGTTAAAACAAAACAACTCTGAAATTCTAGTTAGGAGAAGGCTATTTTCCTTTTGTCAGACCATCTTAAAGAGTTTATAACTTCAGAAATACTTATGTAAGCAAAAAAGAGCTCATCATAAGGCAAACTGCAGCAAAACCAACAGAGAGGTAAATACTAATATGTGAAATACTATGGTAAAAGAAATTCTTTGTTTTATTAGCCTACTCAGCTCTCTTGTTTCCTCTTTCATGCAGCTCTTAAAATCCCACATCCTCCATTAAATGTTCCCTAAACTCATAAGATGACCAGACATATCCTATTTAGCTGTCGAATTATGATAATTTCTTATTTGCTGTATTCTACCATCCTCTTTCTTAACAAATATAAAGTACAAATATAATTATATTTGTATATTTACTCATTCACTATTCAGTTGATTCCTATTCATTCTGAGTCTGGCAGTGTTGTTTATTTCTTATTTTAATATACACACACACAAAATGAGAGAGAGAGAGAGAGAGAGAGAGAGAGGGGGAAGGATAGAGAGAGTAAAATAGAAAGATTTACTGAGATTACTTTAAGGAACTGGCTCATGTTATTGTGGAGTCTGATAAATGCAAAATCTTCAGGGCAGGACAGCAAACTGGAGACCCAAGAAAGAGTTGCAGTTCAAGTCCAGAGACATTTGGCTGGTAGGATTCCTTGCTTTTAGGGGGAGGTCAGTGTTTTTTCTTAAGGAGCTCAACTGAATGGATAAGGCCCACCGACATTATGGAAGACAATTTGATTTACTCAGAGCCTACTGATTTAAATGTTAATCCCATCAGCCATAAAAAATGAGGAAATCTTACCACTTTGGAAAACATGGATGGACCTCGAAGGCATTATGCTAAGTGAAATAAGTCAGACAGAGAAAGACAAATCTCACTAATATTTGTAATCTGAAAAAAACAAAAGCAAACAAACTCATAGAAAAAGAGATCAAACTTGTTACCAGAGGTGAAGGGAGGGTGGGGGAGGGAGAACTGGAGGAAGGTGGTCAAAAGGTACAAACTTCCAGCTATAAGACAAGTAAAAGATTTAAAATACAATACAATGACTATAGTTAACACTGCTGTATGATTTGTAGACAAGATGTTAAGAGAGTAAATCCTAAGAATTCTCATTACAAAAAGAAATTGTTTTTCTTTTCTTTTTATTGTATCTATGAGATGATGGATGATAGCTGAATCTATTGTGGCAATCATTTCACAATAAATGAAAAATTAGATCATCATTCTGTGTGTCTTAAACTTATACAGTGATATATATCAATTATTTCTCAAAGAAACTGGAAAAAATGTTAATCCCATCCAAAAAAATAACTTCAAATAAACATCTAGAACACTGTTTGACAAATTAATCTGGGTATTGTGGCCTAGCCAAGCTGTCAGGTAGCAGTGAAAAAAAAAAGACTTGGAAACCATACATATATATATATATATATTTGTGCGTGTGTGTGTGTGTATATATATATATATACATACATACATATATAATTAAAATTAAAAAATAATGTCTGGGATAAAAGCTAGATTAGTCATGCTTGAAATAAGAAATGATGACTTGGTCGATCTTTCAGAGACACTCACCCAGACACTGTACACTGATAAGAATTATGAGAGGACAGTTCAAAGACCTGGAGGATACACTGTGAGACATACCCTTGGTAAAGCAAACTTACCTTGCCGAGCTTCACTGAGAGAACTTTTTAAAAGATCCACTTCAGCCAGACAAAAATGCAATAGGGGGAGTAAAATTTTTAAGTAAAATATCTTGACTCATTTACCTACTTACTATAAAAATATCACCCAACTCCAGATGAATTAAATAACTCAGTAGGAAATTTATCATTATATATATTAAATATAAGAAAATATGTATTGAGTTAGAATTAATTAATTAAGAAGTAACAACAATAAGTGAAAAATAGATGGATTTCTTCACACCCAAATTAAGGATTTTGGTTTAACAAAAACACTGTGGACAGAGATAATGGATAACCAAACAATCGAAAGAGAACACGTTCACTATATTAAACCAGCACTGAGTTGATAGTTAGAATACAGAAGAAGCACTTGAAAATCAACAAATGAAGGACAAGAAATCCAACAGGAAAAAAAAAAAAAAAATCGAGCAAAGGTACAAACAGGTAATTCCCAGAAAGGAAAACACAAATGACTAGCAAGTATATGAATAACTATTTGAACTCATAAATAATTAGAAAAATTAAAATGTTTAAAAAGGTGATACCCATTCACAGCCTTTGGGTTAGCAAGAACTAAATAGATAGTGTCAAGAGGTGGTAAGACTTTTGGAAAACTGGATTGTTCATGCAGTTTGTGGGAGTTTATACTGTTTGGGCCATTCTAAGGTGCAACACTACAGTACATTTTCAGATTATTTATATTTATGCTCTGTATACATTTATTTCATACCTAGCTATATAGATCACAAACAGGGCCATAAAATGCCAAACATAATGAAGTGGGGAGTTGAAAGTGATCTTTATGTCCCTAAGAGCAGATTGTATAAATAAAATATAGTGGCTGTATGCTGTGGATCCCTAAAAAAATGAGAAACAGCAAGCTAGGTATGAACTCAGCAGTACCAATAACTTTTAAGAACACAGTGCTTAATGAATAAAGTAAGAAACAGAATGTGATCTTAACGCAAGAAAATTTATGTGCATTTAAATTATTCTCACAACATATCCTGGCATATTTTTAAATGGATGTATAAAGCACAAGGATACGCATTCAATACAGTAGGGTATTTGCTTTTGGGAGAATAAATTGAGAACAAAGAATGGGATTTTTAAAAGAATAAATAAAACAAGAGGAGTGCCTTATACAGAACAATGATGTAGTTTGACAGGTAGTATAATTATTTTTTCTATATATTTGAGAGAATAATAATGAAAATAATAGGATAATAATAAATAATAGTATCAGTTATTATATTTTTATCAGTAGAGAAAAAAGTGCTATCAACTGGAAATTGTAGCAAGTATGGGAATTGTCAATGAGTATTTAAAGTGTGTGTGGACAAAACAAGGATGTCCACTGTCTCCTCCACTGTTTAACATTGTTTTGGATTTGTTAGTCAATACAGTCATACAAGAGAAATCAATTAGAAAAATAAGATTAATGGTAGTAAAATTCTGCTTTCACATGATATGATTGTAAGGCTAGAAAACAAAAGGGGAACGATGATAAACCTAACACAATTTAAAACTACTCAGTAACTTAGCAGAATATAAAATTAATATAAAAATAAATAGTCTTTGACTTCTGGTTGCTGATCTGTCATCTTCTAAGCTCAGACTTGATTAAAATTTAGAACTTCTGCTCTGTGAAAAACACTATTAAGAGAATGATAGGTCAAGCTCAGACTGAGAAAAAAATACTTGAAAACATACATAATAAAGAACTTGTATCCAAAATAAACAAAGAACTCTTAAAACTAAACAATAAAAACCAAATAATTCACAATTTAAAAATGGATAACAGATCTGAATAGAAGTCTCACTAAAGAAGATACATAGATGATGAATAAGTATATGAAAATAAGCTCCTCATCATTTATCATTAGGTAATTGCAAATAAAACAATTGTTAAAACAACAGTAAGATACCATTACACTCCTATTAGAACATCTAAAATCCCCCAAACTGACAATAACTGTTTTTGGCGAGGATGTAGAGCATTCATTGCTCATGGGAGTGCAGACTACTGCGGACACTTTGGAAGGCAGTTTGATAGCTTCCCAGAAGATCTAGGAATCTCTCTTCTAGGTGTTTACCCAGATGATTTGAAATTTTATGTCCACAGAAAAACCTCCATGAGAATGCATATAACAACTTTATTCACACAGGCCAAAAACTGAAAGCAAATAAGATTTTCTTCAACTAGTGAATTCATACAATGGAATATTATTTAGTGCTGATCCTAGAAGGACCACCACATTTTAGTTAAGAATTATGCTATCCTGGGCTTGAAGAGGCATTAAATGTTTTTACTCTTCTCTTCATAGCCAAAATTTGATTGCTTACAACAAACCAGGCTAGGATTTCCGCTTCTATGGGGATAGCATAAACTTAACTGAAGCATAAGAGGCAGTTAGGGAGACAGGTTTTCCTCTCTACTCACATTCAAGCAGATACAAATGGACGAGTATAACCTCATCCTAAATTTTATTACCTAAATTTATTTCAAGCTGAGGCTTAGATGCTTATGCATTCTGCTTAATCTGACCAGACTAAAAGATACCTTCAGTTAAAACTTAAAGTGGAATAGTTTTTTTGGTATGATAAAGATGAATAAAGCACATTGTTAGATATGAATGGAAAAGTTTTTTCAGCACCTTTCATGTGTAACACACATTTTTAATAGAAGTGGAAGTTATTTTGCATGTACCAATAATTGAGTTTCCCAAACTTGAAACAATAAAGATATCATGAACATTTTCAGATTCTCAATAACAAAAGTGATCTACTCGCCATTAATTACTTATCCAAGTATAAAGGCGATAAAATGCCATAATATTCAAACTGACAAAGAAAGTCTCTTTTGGAGCTAATGAGGTAGGGGAAGAAGAGAATGAAATATAATTAACACCTATCTCCCACATAGTTTTGTAGTACAAATTCACAGATTTTTGCACCATATATTATAAAACTAGTTTATATTTATATACTAATAGATATGCATATTATATTAAGCCATTATGTTTATTTATATTACATGAATACTGTTAGATATCCTTTTAAAACCCATTTTAAGACCTGTTATATATTTATATAATTGACCCATGTTACTTATAATTTAAAACTTTATTAAATAATCTTTCTGACAAGTAGAGTACAGCTTATTAAAGGCAAATTACTAACAATAAATTAAAATGTGTAAAAATGAAACATTAAAGACAAATCTATTCCTTCGGATATATGTTGACATATATTTATGTCTAACTCAGTGGATAATTATGTTTTTTATTCTTTGATGAAATAAAAACAGTTCAATCTCCCAGAGCAACACAGAAGAATCAGATGGAAATTCACTAAATATAACAAAGTAAAAAAAAGGTTTATATTTAGTATTAAGAAAAAAGTTAAGGATTTACAGTTTTCAGAAACACTTTATTTCATATTCATATCTGAAAGTGGTTTCCTATTCCTGGATACTGCTTATGCTATGGTATTGGTTCTTTATAAACTACTTCTAAAATCAGTCTAATAACAGTGATTTAAAAATTAGAAGTGCTTAGCTTCTCTGCATAAATGTGTTGATGTTTTCATTAGCAATAAAAATCTAAATTTTGTTTAATAACAAAAATATATTTTCAATATTTTAAACCCTTAACACTTTATATTTTGGAAAAAATAACTCTCATTTGTTATTAGTGGAACATATAATCTTTCAGCAGGTGTTTTTCCCTTGTTATATGTACATGCTTTAAGGAAATTACATTTTACAGAATCCATTTTACTTAAGTATAAAATAAAAATGTATTTTAAAATTGTCAAGGTACTTATTTTTAATTTATGCTACTAAAGATTAATTGTCATTAACAATACACTTTAAAATCCCCAAAACACATATCTGTATTAATAAAAACAGTATAACTAAGTAGATTGAATTATATAGTTTTGTATCATATCATGTAGGGATTTTTTTTTAAATTGGGGTATAGTTGTTTTACAATGTTGTTGTGTTAGTGTCTACTGTACAGCGAAGTGGAGTTGCCTGTGCTCTACAGCAGGTTCTTATAGTTATCTATTTTATACATATTAGTGTATACATGTCAATCCCAGTCTCCCAATTCATACACCCCCACCCCGCCGCTTTCCCCCTTTGGTTCTTTTTTTGGAGAAAAAATTTCAGCCTGCCTCAGAAATATCACTGAGATGGAAAGTACCTGTTCTATGATGGGGTTTCTCTTCCACCCATGAGTGTTTCAAGGGCACCAAAGGTGCTTGCTACCTCCCAGTCTCTAAGTTCTATTGGTGATTGCATAAAGATATTCAGTTGGATGGTGAAGCGCCAAATCCTTGTAAGCGAAATGGGATATAAAGCAAAAAGTTGATGCATCCCCAAGGAAGAACGATATGCTCCTCTTCTTGCCAAGTAAAAGCAAACTGCTTATGGTGTCCTATGAATTGGGTTGGCCAAAAAGTTCGTTTGGTTAGTGAATCCATTGTTCAAAAAAGTTCTTTGTGAAAATGAGAAATGTGTCTTTTATTCTTACTTAAAACCGAACGAACTTTTTGGCCAACCCAATAAATTGCAATGGAGGAAAAATCATTTACTGGGGTAACAGCTACATTCCAGTTACCACAGGCTGTACTGATTTGCTCTACTACAAAACATGAAATTATTTTTTACACACCCTAAGAAGATCCCTGAGTTTGAACATTAGCCATAAAATAAGAATTTGGGGTACTGGGGTATTTACTTAGCAATATCCATCCACACTGATTGGTTAATAATGACCCTTGGTGTAGTATTCTCCACCATATCCTACCAGACTCAGCAAGCTCCTGCAGACAGTGAAAGCCCTCAGGCAGAGGATGTGGTCATAATAAAAAGCCATCAGTGTGTACAAGAAAAATGAAAGTGCAGGTATATGGACAGGACACTCACAGCATCTGCTAAAAATAAAAAGAAATAAAATAAAATCCTCTATTCCCTCCAGCTACTGCCCTATTTCTATCCTTTTTAAAGCAAAACTGCTTTTAATAAATCTTTAACAATTGTATTTCTAGTTTACTTCATCATTTTCCCTCTCTAATCTGCCCAGTTATTTTCTCAGGCCCACCACATCACTGAAACAGTTCTTAATCTGCATGACTGCAGTTTACAGTTCTACATGTTCTCACTACTCAGGGGTACTTAGCACGTGGAGGATGAAATCTAACTTGCGTTCTACTCACCAAACCATGCATCCCGTAGTGGGTTTTTATCCACCCAGCAGAAACAACATATTTTTCCTAATTTGTACAAAGGGACAGTATACGCGACGTGTTTATCAGTGTTACCAATGATTATCCATGTATCTAACTTCAGTGACTGATTCTGAGAAATCATCTTGGTCTAGAAACAGCATTTTTCAGCGGTTGAACACTTTCTCCTACTCTGCTTCTAGTACAACACATCCTCCTAGGTTTTTTTTAGCACCATTGTGACCGTTGTCCATTTTTGCTGATTTCCTCACCTCTCCGACCTCTAAACCTTTGCGTGTCCAAGCACTCAGACTTTGGGAACTTTTTTCATTTTTTATCAACATACCCTTCTTTGATGATTTCCTTAATTCTCATACTTGATGAGTTCTAAATTTATATATAGCACTGGCTGCTCTTTTGGACTCCAGATTCAGCTTGCCTTTGTAATACTTGATTGAACAATATATTCTAGTCAGAAATCTTGCTCCCATTTCCACTTTTTTTTTCCATTTCTGTAAATTACTATTCCATCCTTCCTTGGTCAGGCAAGGCACCTTAGAGTCATCTTTGACTTTTCTCTCTCTTTTCACCAACCTCCATAGCCAATCCAGGCAAATCCTGTTAATTTCACTTTCAAAATCAATCCTAAGATTATAGATGGTGTTTAAAGTTATGAAAAACAATGTGAGTGTATGTAGATAGAAGAAGAAAAAATATAATGATGGTATTTATTGAGCTTTACTATGTGCTAGGCGTTTTCACATACATTAAACCCTCTTAATTGCCAGATGTACCTAATGCCACTAATCTGCATCAAGAGTGTTGTCTTATACCATCACGAGAAACTCAGGTGCCCTAAGTTTCTCTATAGAAGTTGTTATATCTCCCTAATGCATACCAATTTTGCACTCTGTGCTCTGGTGCTCTTGACATATAAGGTTTATGTGGTACTCCCACTAAAATGAGAATAATTCTCCTCTCTCACTTCATTTGCTTAGCATTATACCCAAAGAAGTGTTTCCTTATGCCTCTGATATCAGAATTTTTAGTGAAGCAGCCTTTTCTATTTCTATTTGCAGCTTCTCTTGCTCAAGAATCAGATATATGGCCATGGATCTGAGTTGCTAGTAATTCAACAAAGGTCACCATGTGACACCTAAACTTTCCTACTTTCATTCATCTAGGATTGCTTCTTTCCAAAGAGATTACCAGTCTTTTAACTGGATAGATCTACGGTAGAATTCCAGACTTATCCAAGCTAATGATTACAGCAGTGCTTATAGAGAGCCAGCTTTTCAACAGGTAGAAATTTGCACAGCTTGAATTTATACTGAGACCTTTTATTCTGATCTAAGCACCTGAATTGTCAACTGTACTGGAAAAGGGCTCTCTGGCCTAATTCTGAATTTAAACATAGAATTTGCCTTTTCCCAAATCTCCATGTGTTCCCTTTCGATTCTTAATTTTCCTGCTGATCACTTGTTATTCCCTTCATGATGCTTGATTTTTTTCCCCTCAGTTGTTAAGCAAGATGCACAGATATTATCTGTATCTCAGCTTGAAGTTTAATATTAGTGGTTTTCTTTGCTAGTGTGCCCTTTGATATTGACATGCCACTGCAGGGATGACATTAATGATGAACCCCAATTTATTACTATTTTAAGTCATTTTATTCATTTACTATAGTCTGAAGAGCTAAAAGGCACTTTTAAAAAATGACAACTAGTAATTTATCTTCACTGCAGCCCCTAGGGAGACATATCAGTATCAAAGTTCCAGGGCTCTCTGAGAGTGGCTGTCTCACCACACTACAGAGAAGCCTCCAGGGACACTTTGGCAGTTTGCTGGTTAGCAAGCAATGAAAAAGACGGTACCTGAAGAGAGGAAAAGGTTGACAGGGGAAGAGTTAGGATGTGAAGTAATTTATTAGGTACAAAATGTGAATAACATATTTAGTCAGCATAATGTATACCATAATGTATATAAAGATGGCTTTAAATCGTACTACACAATTTTTAACTCATCTTTTTATTGATAAAATAAATAACCGAAACTCTTTTGTGTATGTCACAGTGATTTTATATCTTATTTCCTTGATAATTTGCTTATCTTTTCCTAATTTAATCTAAAATATGAATAACATAAGGAAGAATATTATAAATATCTTGATTCTTATTTTTTAAATACTGTCTATTTTCTTATGAGCAATTGCTTACTTAGTTATATATTGATTAGGTACCAAATTAATTGTAATCTTCACTATGATTAATTTCCCTCCATATTTTAGCCTTATTAATGGATCAGATAATTGAGGCTGCATAAGATTCATAAATGCTGGAGGATGATATTTACATTAAGAATTTCCTTTTCTTTCAAGTTTAAGATTTTAGACTTGAGGATCTTTATTAGAAGAAGGGTTGTTAATTTGTATTTTATTTTAATGTTTATTGAATAATAAGTAATAATATTTATTTGCTTATTATCTAAAACCGTGAGAAATTTCATACCATAGCTGAGAATTGCAAGCCCTCAAAGATATTATAGTCTAATAGAGAAAACAGAAAAATAAAAAGAGAAAGAAAATTCAGCATTATATGTATTATTATGGGTGAAGCACAGGTACTAAATGAGGATATAGTGAAGGTGCCTAATACAGATTTTAAGTACTAGGGAACATTTTCTTAAGGACTGACACATAATCAGAGGCAGAAAGCTTGACTGGAAATTGTCCAGGGAAAGAGAGAGTAAAATATATTTTTAGAAAGAAGGGATTACATAGACAAAGATCCAGAAGCTAAATTAAATGTGATATATTTGAGAAGTAAGCAAAAATTCAGTATGCCTGGTATGTATAGAATGTGAAGGGAAAATGACAAGATAGGAAACAAAGTTAAGCAAGGGCATCATTTTGAATTGACTTGTGTGTCATATCAATGGTCTTAATGTTAACTCTAGAGAAAACTTAGAACAGTAGACAGATTTTAAGTGTTGAACTGGTCTTATATATATAATTTGTGCTCTAGAAAAATGTCTCCAACATCTGTACAGAGTTTGGCTTGGAAAGGGGCTGACTAGAAGCAGTAAAATCAGATGGGAGACTTTATCAATAATCCAGGCAAGATTTAATGTTGCCTTGCATGATCTGGCCTCATGTTTTGATATTTGATTACATTTTATCATATGAAGCTCTCAACTTTATGAAGAAAAATTTTGTCTCCCCAGGAACTTGAAAGAATTTGAATTTTCTCTCTTTTGAATTTATATAGTATTGTTTCTTATATTATGGCATTAATAACATTCCACCTCCTACTGTGGTTTCTTGAATTCACTTATACCCTTTTCCCAATATTTGTTGGAATTTGGACCACTGTTATTATTAATTTTTGAATATTCAGTTATATATTGGAGAAATATCTGTAAAAGTACTTATAAATCTTTAACAAATATATTATTATTTTATCAAGTATCTTCAAAATTCATGTTTTATCAGCAATTAGACAAATGAACATTTATGAATGAATTAATGAATAGCATGTATCTAACCCAATCCAAAGTGTGGACATCTCTAGTCTCTTAAGCTTGCCCTATTCATAAACAGGCCAAAAATGCATTGAGGCATTTTAATATGAATATCGCCCCAGATATGTACTGGACAGATAAGCCCAAGAGGCTTGGTGATGTCTATCACCCATAAAGAACACTGACATGTTAGAATTGTATATATAAAGTCCTAAGATTTGATTAAATTGTAATATAGTTTTAAAGTTTTCAATATAACTATAATCTTCCAGTGATGTTAAGGCCCTGAGTATATCTTTGGATTCTTTCATACCTGTTACCCACACAAAGAGTAACTCACTTTAAATGACCCAAGTTTCTTATACTGAAAATGGTGTAAAATGGATGCTGGGTGCTTTATGGGAAGGATTGGCACACATTCAGTATTTATCACAAGATAGTTTTAAGTTATAAGCGATTTTAGATGCAGGAATATTCTGAGGGAAATTTGCAGGCCTATAAAAAAGATACTCTAGAAAAATGAAACTAGATATATGATAAATTGTTACATAGACTGCTGCTGTGGACCATGCTAGTGTTTACTGTATGAGGATAGTTTATAGTGAGAAAGCTTTATTCTTTATGTTTGGAAATACACAGAACTATAAAAATGTAATGGTTGGTTTAACCTATAAAGAGTTTTCTAATCAGTTTGTTCCTGACAGAAGGTGGAAATTGTACCTTATAAAGATTTATTTTATTTCTCTCCCTTTAATTTCGGAGCTCAGGAATGCTTTGAAGGTGTTAGAGAGAACCTGATAAATTTTCATAGCATCATATAGAAGCTGTGTGAATAGAAAACATACCTTAAAAAATACTAACTTGTTTGCATGTGCTTTCCAGTGTCATTAATTCATTCCACATTCATATCGATAAAGATGGAAATTATAAAAGAACTGAATTTATGGATCGAGGTAGCAATTTGATCTCCATGGCAACACACAAAATTGATAAAGTAAATATAACATTTATAGTTTGCTGAATAATTTGGTTGTCTTGTAATTATTAGCATGATTATAAAATGACATAAACAACTCTGTGGCTCAGATGTGTGATTATGTACAATGCCAAGCTGGCACTTACTGAACATATTTTGTTGATTTTACAGGCAATTAATAAATACTCACATAGTGCAGCTGTGCTGAAAATGTTAAATAATTGAACAGAAATTGTGTTTGTGTGTGTGTGTGTGTGTGTGTGTGTGTGTGTGTGTGTGATCTAGATGCACTTATGCTGGTACTGACCTAAGTGGTACTGCTCATTAATAGATCAAAATGTAATTTAATCACTTCAGTAGTAAAAACATTTTAAGTGGAAGTAAGCTTTATTTTCTTAATCCAATTTTTAAGCTTCATTTTGATTTCTAAGCAGAGCTTATTGTCATGATTATCAGAGTAAAAGTATTTTATATTTTTAAAAATTTACCAAAATGTAATCCAAACTAATGTTTCAGATTTTCATCAAAATGGAAACCCTTCTGGCACATTTAGAGATAACAAATGGAAATCTATATAAAATTTCTTTTCAATCCTGTCTCCTGGACAAGTAGGGGCCCAGGGTGCTGAGGCCAGCAGGGGGTAGAGTATCTCAAAGCCCAGGGTTAGTATGGGAGATGCCATGATACCTGCTTTATGGCTGCAATTGATGAACCAAGAGAGAAATATTAGAAGTAACATACTTGTGACAAAATTTGGTGTTCACATCAAACCAATTTACTAGTCTGAAAATGGTTAATTAGGGAATCAGATTAAAATACATATAAAGTCCATGGGACAGAAAATGGGAAAGTTCACTCAAAGCACACATGTGTTTATTTTTTTAATTTTTAAATTTTGTCTTATACTAGAGTATAGTTGATTTACAATGTGTTAGTTTCAGGTGTGCAACAAAGCAAAACACATGTGTTTATGTATAACCTACATGCACACACATATAGTTTAAAACAGAAGGCAGAGATGGGACCTAAGGTAATTTCTGCACAGAACAGTGAATAGATGCAGTCATTTTTACTGTTAAGGTATCCATGGCAATATCAAGATGGGAGGGAAGTCTGGATGGATGATATTATAGGGGCTGTTTTGTAGAAGAAAAGATGCTGATAGCCCTGGGCATAGCTGAATGATTTCACGGTCCTTAAGTCAACTTATGGCCAAGCATGGGAAATGTAGTGCTGAAGACTATATACTCTCTTCAATTTTCCAAACCACTAATAACAATAATAATGATGATAATAACAACAATAAAAATGATGCCAGTTACTTTTAAGCCCTCACTCCCACCTAGGAAACCACCCTCATCTCTTCCACTGTTCACTATCCCTATGGATAGCCACACTAGGCATCAAGTTATTGAATTCATACTCCCAGAAATAATGCTTGACACCTCCTCAACAAACCCCTGCCACCTAATCATAGCCCATCCCTACGTCCCATTTATATTACCCTCTACACATCCTAAATCTTACAATTCTCTTCATGTTTGCCCCTTTCACCTAGCTACAATCCTGGCTCAACTGAAATATATAATTGGCCCTTCTCCTGATTAGATTATTTTTAAGAATATTTGGTTCACTCTTCCCTCACTTTTCTTGGGGTAGTGTAATTCTCCATTACTTAGCCTTGGGAGAATGAACTGGAGAGTGAAAGACTTCTTTGGTCAATGCTTGAAATATGCATATGTAAGAGGTGTGCCCTCCTGTGCTTCTATCATTGCTGTGAGAAAAATATGCCCAGCTAGTTCACTGGTCCAAGGAGGGTGGGGCAAGCTGGCACAGCTTTAAAGTAGACGTCTGAAAATTAATACCATTTTAAATATTTAAATTAAAAAATAGTCATTTTAAATTGACCTGAATTTTACAAGAGCTTCTGAAAAACTCATGGTCTGATCTTAACTTTATCATATATGATAACATTCACAATAATGAAGGGTCAAATCATTGTAATGAAACACATATTTGAGAAATATCTCCAGGCATGAGATGATGCATTGGGAGTAGTGGACAGCTAATGCCTGGGGACGTAATGCAGTGTTGGAAAATGATACAAAATGTTAAAAATGCTGCAAAAGAAAATAAACTTTTAGATCAATAGTAAAACCTCAAGCAGACAGAAGTATTTTAATGTACTCAAATGTACATCACACCATGGAATGCCCGTTGTCTTACGGCTTTCTTCACCGAAGTGTGTTTAAAATGATAGTAAATGGATAAATGATTTATTTTATTCTGCTAAAAGACACCTATTCTACAAAGTAATACCGGTACAGTGAAATCAGTAATGGCAACAATGTTAATCTTCAGATATCTTCACACAGTGTATGTCTACAGATAGAGCCAGGGTCAAAGAGGGAGACAGAGATCTTGGCTGCTTGTGATGACACTAGCTGACAGTCAAGTTTGTGTGTGGGTGTAGTGTCTTTTTAAAGGTTCCAGAAATACTGAAGAATAATTAACAGGGGTAGATTCCTCCTCAGACTTAGATTCATTCGCATATGAGCATACATGTAAACTTGATTCTATATTTTAGTCAAAATCGGAGGATATTAGGTAAAAGGAGAACATTACATTTACTAAGTCACTGAGTAGAATTAAATGACCATGCCCAGTGTTTTCAATATTGTGTGATCAACAATAGAAATAACTAAGAATTTGTTAACAATAAACTAGGCTATCACCATATATAAAAACTTGCTTTTATGTTTTTACTACCTCTCTCTCTCAACCTTATCCATCCTTCCATGCTATCTTACTAATTCTGAATTTTGTCCGAATAATGCTAGAAAATCAGCTAGCTATTTTTTAGAACTATGGTCTCTGGAAAATTGTTACTGTGAGTACATAAGAAGTATATGCAGTAAAGCCCTATGCTGAAGTGTAAATATGTTTGTGATATTCCTAAAAGCATTTTCCTACCTACTGCTGCTATTTGGTTAGCCACAGCTTTTCTGAGAGCACTCAGGATTCTAAGTAGTTGACTTGAGGACACACTACAGAATGGCACTATAATCAGTAGCATAAAATCAATTATTGTATACAATATTTAAATAAAAGAATGTAATTAATTAAAATTATTTGAACTTAAAGGAGTCCACCGTAGCTTAGCTTTTGAAAGCTGATCTATTATATGTTCTTTGATAATGGAAATGCTGAAAACTATAGTGTTTCTGTATTTTTGTGAAAGAACAGCAGTCTTAATATCTCTCTCTCTATATAAAATAAAAAACTTATTAAATTATTAATCCTAAAGTGTACATATTTTGGACAAATCAAATCTAGATACATAAAAATGTTATATATATTTTCGATAAATGTAAATGAAGGTGGTAATGAGTGGGAAAAACAGTAAGAAGAATGAATAGTAGATAAAAAGAAAAATAAATAATTGGAAATAAGGGAAATAACAGTTCCAAGGTGAAGTATTTTTATAGCGACACTAGGTTGTGTACTTCAGGGATCTGGAAGAAATACAGAAACCCAAGGATGATATAGAAGGAGATAGGCAAACATTTATTGGCTCAGGCTCTTTTCAGAGATTCGTTATTATTTCTATTTTACTGATGAATAAAATTAGGCTGCAAGATGTGAAATAAACTATCAGGTCACAGAGCTCTTATGCGTTGCAGTATATTCCTTATAAGGAATATACTTACACAATGATGAGCTCCAGTTCCTTCTTTGGGCTTTGTACAATCATGTCTACTACTTATACATATGTGTTTTATTTTTGGTTTGTTTTTGCAGGTAAGTTTTAAAGAATTATTATATGTATTTTTAGGATACAGACATACTTCTATAGGTATTATTCCTTAAATAGTTATAATACACAGACACACACAGACACACACACACACACACACACACACACATGCTATTGGTTTTATTTTCCTGGAGAACCCCGATCAATACATACTCCCTTGTACATCCAATTGTGGATTAAGTTCCTACCCCCAAAAAATCTTTTAAATTTTGGTTATAAGAGGAATAGAGAGATAGAATAGTAGCTTAAGTGGACTATGGCATCAATAGAAGTTTATTTTGTTTTTTTCACTTGTTTTTCTTTACATAGGACCTACTAGACAATATTAACTTAAATACTTTAAGGATGAAGTGATTGAATTACTCAGTTGCTATATGTCCTACACAGAACATATTCCAATAGTTTATCACTTAGGAGTGATACCAGAGTCCAGGTGCCCTACTATATAATACAGGGCACAAATGCCTTGGATATAGAATCTATATGTTGTTGAATTGCTAAAGATCAGTAATTTTCTTCTATTTGATAATAAAGATAATAACAACGATCATATTTATAGTTTGTGGATTTGACACCAAAAACAAAGGCAATAAAGCAAAAATAAACAAGTGGGACTATATCAAACTAAAAAGGAAGGTTTTGCAGAGCAAAGGAAACCATCAACAAAATGAAATGATAGCCTATGGAATAGGAGAAAATATTTGCAAATCATATATCTGATAAGGGGTTAATATCCAAAATATATAAAGAACTCATACAACTTAGTAGCAAAAAACAAACAATCAGATTAAAAATGAGCAGAGGATCTGAATAGACATTTTTCCAAAGAAGATATACAGATGGCCAATAGGCACATGAAAAAGTGCTCAACACCACTAATCATCAGGGAAATGCAAATCAAAACCACAATGTGATATCACCTCACACCTGTTAGAATGGCTGTTATCAAAAAGATAAGAGATATCAAATGCTGGTAAGAATGTGGAGAAAAAGGAACCCTTGTGCACTGTTGGTGGGAATGTAAACTGGTTCAACCACTATGGAAAACTGTATGGAGGTTCCTCAAAAAATTAAAAATAGAATTACCATATGGCCCAGCAATTCCACTTCTGGGTATTTATCCAAAGGAAACAAAGATACTAATTTGAAGAGATACATGCACCCCTATATTCACTGCAGCATTGCTTACAATAGCCAAGATATGGAAACAACCTTATTGTCCATTGACAAACGAATGGATAAAGAAAATGTGTTCTGTGTGTGTGTGTATGAATATTATTTAGCCATAAAAAAGAAGGAGATATTGCCATTTGTGACAACATGGATGGACCTTAAGGGCATTATGCTGAATGAAATAAGTCAGACAGAGAAAGACATATACCATATGATCTCACTTATATGTGGAATCTAAAAGAAAAAGAAATAAAACAAGCTCATACATACAGAGAACAGACTGGTGGTTGTCAGAGGTGGGGTGGTAGGGAATAAAAAATATTTACAGTTTTTGTGACAGTTCAGTTTTATATTTTATTAAATATAAAATATTTAATATTCAGCATATAATTACAAAAATTCCATTGGGTAAGCAAGTAACATCAATCAGGATATGCTTCCTAATTTTTATATTTTTTTGTAAGTACTTATTTTTCTTTTTTCTTTCTACAATGAAGATGTAAAACAATGGCTTATTTTTCTATATAATAAACTTTGTGTGTGTGTATATGTAATGCTAACAACCAATTCTTGGTAAATTCTGAAATTTAAAATTTAGTAACTAACTTTTTCATTTATTTTAAATTGTGAGGTTCCCAAACAGTGAACCATAACAGATTCCAGGAGCGCTGAGAGATATTTTAAATTTCTTGGGAAATCTAGTAATCTCTGTCAGATATCAAGTAGTTTCCATATTAGATGGCTATATTCTTTTTGATGATGTTGTATATTTGCGAAAGTGGGTTTTTAGCAGTTGTTGTGATAACAAGCAAGTATGGGATGAAATCAATGTTGAACAGGGAATGAAGGTTTGAGATTTTATGTAGTGACAAACAGGTACCATGCTGTTAGGGCACAAACACTTATTAGATATTTGGATCTAACTATTTAATAAACAGAATTGTTAGCTATTTATTTTGGTTTAAGGAGGCCATAAAAATTACTGACACTCTACATTATAGAGAACTGAGATATTTGGGAAGGCTCTGAGATAATCAAACCATTGATTCAATAAATACTATTTGAATCCTATGTGATGGGTGCTGTTCCAAGTTCTGGTATATAGTGATACATAAAGCAATAATGGTTGGTGGCTCCATGGATTTCACTGTCCAGTGCAGGCTTTTGTCAAGTTGCCAGTCTATGACAAGACAGTAAAAGTGTATGAGTTATGCTGAGTAGAGTGAATGCTATCTACTATTTATATGCCTTTTTATCACCAATGCATTAACACTCCTAGATTATTTTTTATTACATTTAGTCTATGTCAGGGTTGTTCCTGCACAGCACTGTAAGATAAATGGAGTCTCAGGCATTCTTTGGCATTCTTTTCTGTGGCCTTCATCCACTCATGGAAGAATTTCTCAAGTCTCTGGACTATTATCCTCTTCTGTGGATCACAGAACTCTTCATTTTATCTTTTCTCCTTGGCTTGCATTACCAAAAATGATCCATGTTGCAGCTTTACACCTCCCAATTTCACTTATCTGTTCTTAGCTATTAAAATATCAATTTTCTGTGTAAGTTGAATTTTAATAGAATAATACAAAGAAATGAATGGTGTTATTTTAGTAGAAATATGTGTGTAGAAATATACACATATTGAGTATGAAGTCAGGAGAACTTTATGGGAAATTCTTGGGAAAGTCTTATAGTGTACCATACTGTCTACTCATCTCATTGAAAAGAGAAATCATCTCTCTTCTTTTACACGTGTGAAGCTATATTTGACTATCATACTTTTTAGCACATATCCTTAGTAAATTCCTGTGCATTCAATCTACACCTTACCTATTTTAGTTGCTTTTTATTATTACCTGAAACAAATTCTCCTCTCCCTTTTATGCATTTATACCCCTATAACATTCCCTGGTCCAACTATTTCTCCAGGCTAGAACCCTGAAATTTATGCTCTTCCAAGTCATATCTTTAAATCCTTTAAGATCAATATTCCCTGATAAATTTACCCTATAACAATCACACTGCTTCTCCAGACTCTTACTGTTATTATCTATACCGCATACACTTTTGCATATGGATTTAGACTTCAATTCTTTATTCTGTAATTTAACATTTTTGTCTCCTCTGCATTACTAACTAGAGATTGTAGACTCCTTTCAAGTAATAGTCACCTCGTTTACTTCTTGGAGTAATTGTTCTGGGATAGAAAAGTGTTCTAGCCTTTTTTCCCTAGAGCAAAATTAAACCTGAACAATCACTTATATGTCTACTGTTTCTTGAACGATGTAATTCAGTGCAATGGTAAAGGAAAAAGGGATGTGAGGCAGAAAAGGAGGGAAAGTGGAGATAACATGGGACCTTATAGAGTTGGTTATAGCTTCACCAGAAAACAGACCTGGCCATGTGGAAAGTCTTAGAAGAAGCTGCATGAACCTCTGACTTAATGAGCAAGAAATTGATCTGATGGGTTCTTCATGTGTTCTTCTCTTGTTGGCTTCAGTTTACCCCAAAGGACACCTACTTTTTGAACTTGCAGTCTATGTTTCCAGCCCTCTGGGTCACCCTTTGCAAAGCCTAAATCTGTGCCTGGCATTGGGAGAAAAAAAAAGATCTAATGCTCATTTTTTAACATTTTTTAAGGAAAAATCATGCTTAACATTTGCAAAACATATTTTAAAATTTCATATTACCTTATGTAATTCTGTCTTCTCATTTTGGTTAACTTTCTCTGTGTCTATGAACTTGGGTGAGACAGTTACCTATCCTAGTCATGAAGGGGTGTTGTTCTATGAGTGCATCCCTAGGCAGTCTGCCTGTGCCCAGTGGGGGAACTGCTAGATCTGAAGTGAGCACAGTCACATTTTCCCTCAAGGTGTGTCTGCAGCTACCACCTTGGGGGTAGGTAGGGCTGGAGAAGAAGGGGCTAGAGCCAGAATCAGGTGTGAGCTGAGGCTTCTACTGTGTTCAGTGTCGGTCACTACCCTATAGGGTGCAGTATTGAGGCCCAGAGCAGAAGCCCTGAGTGTTAGGTCTGAGCTGGTTCTATTCCCTCTAAGTGTGCACACTCTCCTTGGCACCTGCAGCCTCCGCGCTGGTGGAGGACAGCACCTGAGCAATAAGGGCTAGAGTAGGTGCCCAGTGAGGGCTGGGGTGTGCACTGAGGTGATCACAGGTAATGGGCAAAAGCCCAGGCATGTTTCATTCTGCTTCCTCCTTGCTGTTACTGGTAGTAAATAAGTGTGTTTGTGTTCTTCAGGATCAGAGTTTAGGTTTCTTACAGTCCTCTGATAAGTCCCACTGGTTTTCAAACCAGCTAAGGGGACTTGTCCTCCCAATTTTGGATTCCAGGGCTAGGGTGTCCAATATGTGGCTCAAACCCCTCAATCCACAGGGAGGATCTCCTCTTCTGTGTCCCCTGTCCCCTGCCAGGGGCGTGGGCCACAACCCAATTGCTTTTCCCTTCCTACCTGACTCTGTGTGGATCTTTCTTTATAGCCTTGGCTGTAGAAGGGCCTTTCTGCCAGTCTCCAGGTTGTTTTCAGTGACAGTTGTTCCACATGTAGATGTATTTTTGATGTTTTCATGGGTGAGGTGATCTCGGAGTCCTCCTACTCTGCCATCTTGATCTCCCTCCTCTAGTTTTGGGTATATTTCATTTGAGGTTTGTATCATTTGGGGATTGGCCATGAACATGAAATACTTTATGTATTTTTGGAATAAAGCTCTAAGAATACATGAGATAAAAAGAGATTGCATGTAGGTAAAGAAGACATCTGTGTTAGACATGGGGGTGAGTTGCCCCGACCCCCCTTAAGAGTTTGGAAGTGCTGTCAGTACACAGCCTCCATCTGAAAGCTACTTCAGATTGTGCCTCAGCTGCCCTATTTGGGCCTTCCACATCCAATGACCGCTGGTCTGTTCTATTTCAGCTCAATTCAGGGCAACTCTGACTCTGCTTCCAGTGGAGTCCACTGAGGCTGCCGTAACTCTGCACTGTAGCCCCACTTCTCCCACTTCCCAGTCCTTCTGTTTTTCTCTTCCTTCCACAGATGTTGATCTCTAATAAATATTTTACATGCCTAACTCCACCTCAGTGTCATTTTTTTCAGAGAACTGAACCTGCAATAACATCCAAGAATTAAACATTGAAATCCCTCTGGTAATTAGAGGTTAGGAATTTTAGGGCAAACCAGAAAAGAAGACAGCCAGGGAAGTGGGGGAAATCCAGAAAGATAGCTCTTTATAAGCTAAAAGATGATGGTCATGCAAAAGGTGGGGACATATCACCCATGTCAAAAGTTGCTGATAGAAGTGATGAGGAAGCAGGAGTGATCTCTGGGTTTAGTACCGTCAGTGATGACTTTCACAAGAGCAGTTTCAGTGGGAGAGCAGGGCCAAAGACTGGAAGAGTCTACAAGCAGAATGTGAGGAGTTTAGAGAGGGTTTTTTGGTTTGTTTCTGGTTTTTTTGCTTTTTTTAAAATTGTTCAGAGGGAAAACGAATAATTTTGCATGTTGATTGGAAAGAACCAATGGAGAGAGAAAAAATGAGGTAAAAGTAGGTAAGGCAATCTAGTGCAGAAGTGGAAGGTTGGGTTCAATTAGAAAAATGGATCGGTAATCTATAATAGAGGAGGCAAAGCAGAATATGGGTGAGTAGATGCTCATGTATAGGGAAAGCATTAAAAACAGATAAACATTAAATATAATTCATACAGCATAGCCAAAGGGGAGATATTCAAGGGCTTTTCAACTCCTTTCTTTTATAGCCTCCACCTCCTTCTCTGATGAATTTATGATAGATCATTTCAAAGCCCATTAAAATACCCACTTCTCAGCTCCCTTATTTAAACACTTAGAAATGTGGCCGTGGTGCTTTTTTGTCTCTGATTACTTATTTTTGTTAAAATACATTTTCTGTTCTGCCATCTACCTTATCTACCTTTCTTTCCTATCCTCAATTCCTTATTCTATTAACATATCAGCAACTTACGGAGACAGATATAATTTAAAGTATAATTTTGCCCCTCTTCACCCCCAACTTCCCCTGCTCCTAGACAGCTCTAAAAATATTGATCAATTGCTTTGAATAGTCTTCCTCCACTACTACTTCCTTTTACTACTTGGAAACCTTCCTTACTTCCTTCAAGTATTTGCTTAAGTTTAGTCTTTGATAATGCTTACCCTGACCAACCTATTTAATCCTGCACATCTCCCTTGTTTCTCACCCTATTCCCCAATACTTCTTTTCTTTCTTTTACCATGTTATTATATGCTATATATTTTGCTTATTTATTATGTTTACTATGTACTCTTTTTCTCTCCCACCATGAGGTAAGCCCCGTAAAGGCAGGGTTCTATTTTGTTCATTGATGATTCCAAAAAGCCTAAAACAGTACTAGGATAAGAGTAGGTGCTCAATAAAATGAGTTAATAAATGCATTTATAATTGCTATGCATTTATAGCAGAACTTCCCTCTTCAGCTTTTCCAGATTTACTTAGGAAGATATATAAGCTCATCTTCTTCTGTAATTCAATAGACATGTAATATATGTTTAATATTACTTTAAAGTAAAAACCAGTCATCAATAACACTTAAGTAATTCAAGAAATACTTATTGTACAAATAAAGAAATATTTATGGATCAAATGGTGCTATGAGTTCTGTGGCACATAATGGTAGCTTACTCCCTGGTTTCAGTTTATAGTTGACTATTAACAAATGACAATGAAAAAACATGTCCTATCTGATGACAGTTTTAATGAATTGGTAGTGACTACTCAGTAACTGTGCTGAACTGAGACATAAGTCAGTTAGCTTTGCCCTCTAAGCCTCTGTGAGAGGAGTGTGGCCTCATGAGTGCCGTGTGAGTACTATCTCTGAACTAGGCTGTAAGGTATATGAAGTTAGAGACCACCTTTATTTGGTCCACCATTCTATTCTCAGAAACTAGCATATAAGTAGTGTTTAATAATTACGTTGAATAAATAAATACCACTTATAATGCCATGAATTGGTGTAACAGGATATTAGAACAAAACTATTTTTACCTCCTTTTTTTCACTGAGGAACTGGTATCATAGATATATTACACTAAAGCACAAATTAGACAGATCTCCATCTGCAGAATTTTCAGAGAAAAAGATCAAAACAAAACATGACTCTTTAACCTTCTCACCCATTTCAAGAAGTAGAAATGGGTGAGAGTGGGAAATGAGAGGAAAAGAATATTTCATGAGAGGCCTATCTCTGAAAAGATATGTACTCTGAAGAACCATGCTACGTGTTTGTAGAGGGGGAGGGATATATCTCTTTTCGCAGAATTATCATGAAGGGACTCCTGGGAGAACACTTGGAAAGAGTGAAAAGTTCAGGAAAACGGTGAAAGAGAGATCCCTCAAACTGAACCACCAGTCATTCACTCCACAAAGACTTACATTGCTGGAATCCCTGATTGTTTCATGGCACTTACACGGCTCCTTATAAAGTTCCAACTGTCTCTATCTCTTAGCGTATGTCTGATTCTTGAAACACTCACAAGTATTTTGTTTCCATAAAATTAGGATATGCATGGTCTCCACGCAGCATCATTTTCCTGACTTTTTGAGCAAGGCAATAAATCAACTATCTCATGGCCTCTATATCCCCTAAGTGGAAATCAGATCTCCTATATAAGGAGCTTTAACTAAGGTGAAAGAATGACCTATCTCTGCATGAAAAGATCATTAAGACTTAAAGTATTATTTTAACATTTGAATGTGTAATTGATGAAAATGTGTCTAGATAATTTTGTATTAATTTAGCATTTCAATAATCATAGGCATTATTGTGCCTGTTACTCTTAAGAACGCTTATACACAGAGAGTGCTCTTCTGTTAGTTTGGTTATCAGCATAAACAAAGGTGAAGTAGGCATCACTGTCTGAAAGTCAACTGAGCATTAATCATTGGATTTTAGACATTCTAGCAAGTTGATCCTCAGCGAGGACTAAGGAAATTACATGCTATAGGATGATGATCTCTGTATCACTTACTCTTAGACAATATGTGATGTAGAAGACTGAACAGCAATATAGTTAGTCCAAAATTTAAATTATTTTTTAACCAAATTTTTAATATAAGGTCATTTTCTTATAATATAGTTCTCATCTTAAAGTTAAGGAAAATCTTTATTAATTAAAGCCTTGGCTGTGGGTTTCTGTTAATCAAAGTTTTACTGTATCTTCTTTCTAAATTCACCTTTGATGTTAATTAGAAATTTAATTTTTAATTCTCGTACCTTTGTGACTATAACTTTCCTCCTTAGATATTGATGCACTTTCAATTTTTAAGATATATCATTAAAAGATCATAAGCTGCAAAATATTATTCCTGATATGGGAAAATCTTAATGAAGGAAGGAAAACTTAAAGTAATATATTATAGTTATTAGTTAATAAATAATTTGATTATAAGCCAATCTTAAAATAAATAATAAAATATTATATTTTTTTGTTATACTTTCTATACTTAATTCTCTTGTATAACTTATCATATTAATTTTAACTTTTTAAAATGTGCTCAAAATTTTTTACTAAATGTCTTTTCTGGTGCATCTTTGAAAAGACTCATTTGAACTTCAAACACCAAACTCTGGCCATCAGTTGATTAAAGAGAATAGAGACCATGAAGTAAGTCAAATTATTCTGTCCCTTTATTCTCTGTTCATCCATGTACTCCTTGAGATTTAGTTTTTCATAATTATTCTCTGGAAAGGAAACTACTGACACATTGTCTTTGTCTAACTGATGGCATATTTTCTACTGTAATAAACAACATATTTGGCCCATTTACTTCTATAGGAAGAATTATATTTTCCAGTGACTTTGGCATAACTTAGTGAATTTCTTAGATGACCAGATAAAAAGCTTCTCTATGTGTAGGGCAAATGCACTGAAATCCCAGGAAATGCCTCATGTAAGCTACAAAATTGTTCAGAAATCAAGCTGCAGCATTTTAGTTCTGATTGGCCACTGACTTGCTCTCTGACTTTGAGCATGTATTCAACTTCTCTGAGACTGTCACATCCAACCAATGGGTGTAGAAATTCAATCTACCTATTTGATAGAGTTGCTATAAGCACTTTTAAATTTTATCAGTTTTTAAAATTTGATGTAGGTTTTTCTCTGTTAATCATTTAACTGATTTCTATAGCGAAAGCCTTTACCAGAAACCATCCTGGTCAGTTAGTGTCAGGGTTGCTAGACAGCAAAAGAACTTGGCTCTTGGGTTTTTTGTTGTTTTTTTTGTTTGTGTTTTGTTTGTTTGTTTTTTCTAGCAAGAATAGAGAACCAAAAAACTATCAATAAATAAAACGAAGCAAAATTATAGAGATCAACTCTGACAGATTTAAATGTGTAGCTTTTATATTTTTCAGGTATCTGGATATCACCCTGTATTACAACAGTGGATTTGTCAGCCACTGTGAGCCACAATGAAATTGTGACTCTACTTTTTAGTCAAGAGGTTGATCATCCCTGTAAGAACTAAAAATTTGAGAAATTGAGGGTCAGTGTAGTACTCACCACATGAAGAAATAAAATGAAGGTGAAAATATAAGCTAGGTCAAAAAATAAAATAAGAGGGGGAAATTAGATTTCTACTATTTTCCTAATTCATTTTTAGAAGTTGCACAGGTGTAGAGTAGGGGTAGATAGGATCACCTTAAATGTATCTCAGTAAAAAGCACTTAGGAAAACTTACACAATTTAATAATGAATAGAATAAGAATCATAAAATGAATTTTTGCCAGAAGAACTTAGCTCAGAAACTCAGAGATTCTGCATTAGTCAAATGCATGATTTATGCTTAGAGTTCTATGTTGTTTCTATAAAAATGACAAATCTTTAACTGTATAACAAAATTTCTCCTGTGCAAAGCAAAATATTAATTTGTAATAATGTTCTTTTTTTCTGTGAAGTAAATATAAGAGTCAAAAGCTAGGGTTTTCAAAGAATCCTTAAATTAGTAGGGTATAATAAATATATCAAAAAAGAAATGATAAAAGATTAAAAAAGAAATAGAAAATTTCAATAGAAACTGTCTTCTTAACACTAACAATCAAACTAATTATCAAGTTAACCAATACCTACAATTTTACCAAATTTCTTAAAAGAAAAATGTTATGCCTTTGACATCATCATGGAAATAAGTTTGGGAAGCAATAGTCATTTCAGAAACCAAAATGCAATATTAATTTTTTAAAAATTGAAGTATAGTTGATTTACAATGTTGTGTTAGTTTCAGGTGTACAGGAAAGTGATTCATATATATATATTCTTTTTCAGATTCTTTTCCATTATAGGTTATTACAAGATATTAAATATAATTCCCTGTGCTATACAGTAGGACCTTGTTGTTTATCTGTTTTATGTATAGTAGTATGTATCTGTTAAACTCAAACTCCTAATCTATCCCTTCCTCCCCCACCTTTTCCCTTTTGGTAACCATAAGTTTGTTTTCTATGTCTGTGAGTCTATTTCAGTTTTATAAATAAGTTCATTTGTATCATTTTTTTTAGATTCCACATAAAAGTGATATGATATTTGTCTTTCTCTGTCTGACCTACTTCACTCAGTAGGATAATCTCTAGGTCCATCCATTTGCTGCAAATGGCATTATTTCATTCTTTTTTTATGGCTGAGTAATATTCCAGTGTGTGTGTGTGTGTGTGTGTGTGTGTGTGTGTGTGTGTGTGTGTATTACATCTTCTTTATCTATTTAGGTTCCTTCCATGACTTGGCTATCATAAGTAGTGCTGCTATGAACATTGGGGTGCATGTATCTTTTCAAATTAGTTTTTTCTATTCCAGATATATGTCCAGGAGTGGGATTGCTGGATCATATGGTTACTCTATTTTTAGTTTTTTAAGGAACCTCCCTATTGCTCTCCATAGTGGCTGCACCAATTTACATTCCCACCAACAGCGCAAGAGGGTTACCTTTTCTCCATATCCTCTCCAACATTTATTATTTGTAGACTTTAATGATACCCATTCTGACAGGTGTGAGGTGATACCTCACTGTAGTTTTGATTTGCATTTCTTTTTTTTTTTAATACAACTTTATTAGAGTATAATTGCTTCACAATGCTGTGTTAGTTTCTGTTGTACAAGGTGAATCAGCCATATGCATACATATGTCCTCATATCCCCTCCTTCTTAAGCCTCCCTCCCACCCTCCCTATCCCACCCCTATAGGTTGTTGCAAAACACCGAGCTGATCTCCCTGTGCTATGCTGCTGCTTCCCACTAGCTATCTATTTTACATTTGGTAGTGTATATATGTCAGTGCTACTCTCTCACTTCGTCCCAGCTTACCCTTCCCCCTCCCCATGTCCTCAAGTCCATTCTCTACGTCTGCGTCTTTATTCCTGTCCTGCCCCTGGGTTATTCAGAACCATTTTTTTTTTTTTTAGATGCCATATATATGTGTTAGCATACGGTATTTGTTTTTCTCTTTCTGACTTACTTCACTTTCATTCATTCACTTCACTTTCTTTCTGACTTACTTTACTTTCATTTCTTTTTATGGCTGAGTAATATTCCATTGTATATATGTGCCACATCTTCTTTATCCATTCATCTGTCGATGGACACTTAGCTTGCTTCCATGTCCTGGCTATTGTAAATAGTGCTGCAGTGAACATTGTGGTACATGACTCTTTTTGAATTATGGTTTTCTCAGGGTATATGGCCAGTAGTGGGATTGCTGGGTCATACGGTAGTTCTATTTTTAGTTTTTTAAGGAACCTCCATACTGTTCTCCATAAGGGTTGTATCAATTTACATTCCCACCAGCAGTGCAGGAGGGTCCCCTTTTCACCACACCCTTTCCAGCATTTATTGTTTCTAGATTTTTTGATAATGACCATTCTGATCAGTGAGCATCTTTTTATATGACTGTTGGCCATCTGTATGCCTCCTTGGGAGAGATGTCTACTTAGGTCTTCTGCCCATTTTTTGATTGGATTGTTTGTTTTCTGATATTGAGCTGTATGAACTCTTTGTATATTTTGGAAATTAATCCCTTGTCAGTCACATCACTTGCAAATATTTTCTCCCATTTTGTAGGTTCTCTTCTCATTTTGTTTATGGTTTCCTTTGTTGTGCAAAATCTTTTAAATTTAATTAGGTCTCCCATTTGTTTATTTTTACTTTTTTTTCCATTACTTTGGGAGACTGATCCAAAACAATATTACTGCAATTTATGTCGAAGAGTGTTCTGCCTATGTTTTCCTCTATGGGTTTTATAGTGTCTGGTCTTAAATTTAGGTCTTTAATCCATTTTGAGTTTATCTTTGTATATGGTGTTAGAGAATATTCTAATTTCATTCTTTTATATGTAGAGAATATTCTAATTTCATTCTTTTATCTGTAGCTGTACTTCAGTAAGTCCCAGCAGTACTTGTTGAAGAAACTGTCTTTTCTCCATTGTATATTCTTGCCTCCTTTGTAATAGATTAATTGACCATAAGTTCGTGGGTTTATTTCTGGGCTTTGTATCCTGTTCCGTTGATCAATGTGTCTGTTTTTGTGCCAGTACCATACTGTTTTGATTACTGTAGCTTTGTAGTATAGTCTGAAGTCAGGCAGCCTGATTACTCCAGCTCCATTCTTCTTTCTCAAGTTTGTTTTGGCTATTCAGGGTCTTTTATGTTTCCATACAAATTGTAAAATTACTTGTTCTAGTTCTGTGAAAAATGCCATTGGTAATTTGATAGGTATTGCATTGAATCTGTAGATTGCCTTGGGTAGTATGGTCATTTTAACAATATTGATTCTTCCAATTCAAGAACATGGTATATATTTCCATCTGTTTGTGTAGTCTTCAGTTTCTTTCCTCAGCATCTTATAGTTTCTGGAGTACAGGTCTTTTGCCTCGTTAGGTAGTACAGGTCTTTTGCCTCCTAGGTATTTTATTCTTTTTGATGTGATGGTAAATAGGATTGTTTCCTTATTTCTCTTTCTGATATTTCATTGTTAGTGTATAGGAATGCAACATATTTCTCTATATTAATTTTGTATCCTGCAACTTTACCAAATTCATTGATGATCTCTAGTAGTTTTCCTGTGGTGTCTTTAGGATTTTCTGTGTATAGTATCATATCATCTAACAGTGACAGTTTTACTTCTTCCTTTTCAATTTGGATTCTTCTTATTTCTTTTTTTTCTCTGATTGCTGTGGGTAGGACTTCCAAAGCTATGTTGAATAAAAGTGGTGAGGATGGACATCCTTGTCCTGATCTTAGAGGGAATGCGTTCAGCTTTTCACTGTTGAGTATGATGTTAGCTGTGGGTTTGTCATAATATGGCTTTATTATGTTGAAGTATGTTTCCTTTATGCCCACATTCTGGAGAGTTTTTATCATAATTGGATGTTGAATTTTATCAAAAGCTTTTTCTGCACCTATTGAGCTGATCATATGTTTTTTTTATTCTTCAAGTTGTTAATGTGGTGTATCACATTTATTAATTTGCAAATATTGAAAAACTCTCTCATCCCTGGGATAAGTCTGACTTGATCATGGTGTATGGTCCTTTTAATGTATTGTTTCATTCAGTTTGCTAATATTTTGTTGGGAATTTTTGTGTATACATTCATCAGTGATATCAGCCTGTAATCTTCCAGGCCAGTTTAACCAATACGAATACCTAAAATTTCAACACGTTTCTTAAAAGAAAAATATTATGCCTTTGATATCACTGTGCACATAGCTTCAGGAAGCAGTAGTCATTTCAAAAACAAAAATGTAATGTTGAGATTTCAATTCCACTATTTAAAAAATGCATACCCTACATATACATGTATACATATGTATCTATACATATATATAGTGAAAAAATGAATAGAATGAAAGATTACTCTTAAATTAAATAATCTGACTACTGAGAAAAATCTGTAATCAGATTTAAATATTAACTTTAAACTCACATACAGTGAATCAATATATTTTTCAAGTTGTCACTCAACCAATATTCGAACGTTTTTAATGATTCTATATTCAAGACTACTCATTTTATCTTGAATTGAGTCTGAATGTTAGTAAGTCAAATTGATGGTTAATTTTTTTTCAATCTGAAAAATGTGAATGTACTCAAATAGCCTAATAGCAATTCATTGGTAACTGAGTGAATCCATATAAATAGTTCAACACATAAGTAGTGTTTAAACATTAGTTATTGTGAGAAATGATCTAGGTTATAGGGGATCAAGAAGAAGAACATGAATTTTCAATTTTATATAATTCACAGATTATTAACTGTCACTTTAAAAGCACTCCAGGTTTTGAGCAAAACAACATTTAGCACCACCCCAGTGCCAGTTCCGGCTGTATCTGCATTCTAGACAGATTGGGGGTGTGTCAACAGTGCTTAATGTTCAGCTGTTCACCATAGCCCCACTGCCAAGATGAAGGGTCGTCAGCTACACACGGCATCTCTGCACCATTTGCTAATATACATGGGCAATAAGTAATACAATGTTTGTATCTAAGGCTAGAAAAAAATGTAAAAATACTTTCACTCTTGAATGAAGTTTATATGACTTGAATTTGATCTTATCATCAAAATTTTAGTTCAAGAACTAAAAAGGCTGTATCTCCATGTAAGCATAATGAAATTGTTCACTATGCTTGCTTCATTTCTTTTACACAGGAATTAACATTTACTATTTATTGTCCTTTATGTTTTATATACTAGGTTGATTCAACAATTGATGAATTACTCTTATTCAGGAAAAAAAACAGTAGAATGTGGATACCTTTAGGTTTAATTCTGTCCTTTTTTCCCATTACTTTGTTTTTCTTCTAAGCTAATTAACTTTAATCCTTATTTTATATAACAATATCTTCAGAAGACAAAACTTGAAATAACAATATATCCTAAACATCTGCTAGGGAATCTATTGTAGCTTGGGAACTGGGCAGTATATAGGAGTATTTGTCTCATTCCTGAAAATGACTCCATAGAATAGTACCTGCACCCCTGCCCACCTTTCCCAGCAAATTGTTATAACCTCAATTTCAGTTTTCTAGAAGATATCGTCTCTAATGACAAACTGTTTCCTGCATACAAGTTCAATAAAAACATTGTTGTACCAAGTTTTAATGTCCTGGTAGAAAGCTGCTCACTTTTGACTTTCAAGCAACACTTTAAAAAAGAATTAAGTCAGCCAACGTATGTAATTTTCTTTTACTGTTTCCATCTCTTCCATAATATACCTATTAGAATTTTGCAGGCTAGCATAGGGTTGTGTCCAGTTGAACTCAGACAATAAAGGAATAAAAATGAGCTATTATTTAATATTCCTAATAAATATATATGTGGAAAAATGACCTTTGATATGCAGCTCTTTATAAGATGGAAGAAATCATCATTTTCTATTATTAGATTAACATTAAAAGAATATTCCATGCCACCAAAAATAATTATCCCAGTGATATTCATGAAATTATTTAAACAGAGAGAGCCAATTAAATGTACAGTTAAATATGGAGCTTATGTCCCATATTTAGAAAATAAAATATGTCAAAATTTTATTTATTTCATAGATGAAGACAAGAGATAGCGAAGAGTGACTAAGTAATTTTGATACATTTTCTCAACTGGGGAATATTTCAAGTTGTGATTTAACTCACTGAATCATGAAATGACTCATAGTTAAGTTACTGGAGTTTTGTTGATTAATGAGCTACTATTTGTATGGTAAAATGAAAAATTAATAGGGAGAGACAGATTGTTATATGAGCTAAGCAAATCTAATCCAGTCCTGAACATTAGATGAAAGGAGAGAATTAATCAAATAACAAATTATTTTACAAAAGAATCGTATCTGTGTCTTTCATATAAGCCAATAAACAATTTTTACATAACTGAAAAAAATACTGTTTCACTAGTTTTTTTACAAAGGCCAACTTGGATTTGCTATCATGGCAAAAAATCCTCAAGGTTATTTTCTACCAGTCTACGACCCACTGGTTTCCGTTCTATCTGAGGTTTCGTGGTTGTGACTGACATGTAATTGAGTATTTGACTATCAGTTCACATACTGAGTTTGGTGATCTGTGTGTGATGTTTTCAATATACTTGAGATAAAGTATTATTTTTCTGTGCTCAGATTCATTGTTTTTAGAGTAGAACAACTGTGGTGGGGATAGTCAGGGCATCTGTGGGTTTTGAAAAATGTCATTGGAAACTAAATTACATGGAAACATTAGTTCCTGTGAAAGTTTGTTTCTTAGAGTCTCTGTACACAGCTATGATTTTCTCTTCTTATCCCTTATGGGGCACCTTTTTTTTTTTTTTTTTTTTTTTAAATCTATGCTACTGCTACTTGTGATATTTCAGAGAAATGCTTTTGAATTTTGGAGTAAAGAATATTGGTATAGCTTGATTAAAATGAAATATTAAATCTTTCTTTTCAAACCTTTGCTGTAAACCAAGAGAAAGGCAGTGTTTGCTATTAAAACTCAGATGATTACAAGATATTTATACTATTTATTCTGCCTCCTGTGTGCATGTATGTGTGTGTGTGTGCATGTGTGTGTGTTTGGACACTGTAAGTTCATATATTCAGAGCTTCTCTTGCTCAGTCATTAAAAAGAATATATTCTATTTCCATTTAATTGGTGAAATGTAAAAAAGAATCAGACAAAACTATTTTTCCTTCTTTCAAAATACCCAACAATTACATTTTTAAGTATGGAAACTTCCAGTATATTATAAACATTTCTGATCTTAATAAAGGACTGAGTGTCCTATTTCATATACGCATTCTCTTTGATCCATCTTTTTATTTTTATTTATTTATTTTTCACATCTTTATTGGAGTATAGTAGCTTTGCAATGGTGTATTAGTTTCTGCTTTATAACAAAGTGAATCAGTTATACATATACATATGTTACCATATCTCTTCCCTCTTGCATCTCCCTCCCTCCCACCCTCCCTATCCCACCCCTCTAGGTGGTCACAAACCACCGAGCTGATCTCCCTGTGCTATGCAGCTGCTTCCCACTAGCTATTTATTTTACATTTGGTAGTGTATATATGTCCATGCCACTCTTTCAGTTTGTCCCAGCTTACCCTTCCCCCTCCCCATATCCTCAAGTCTATTCTCTAGTAGGTCTGTGCCTTTATTCCCGTCTTGCCCCTAGGTTCTTCATGACCATTTTCTTTTTTTTCTTAGATTCCATATATATGTGTTAGCATACGGTATTTCTTCTTCTCTTTCTGACTTACTTCACTCTGGATGACAGACTCTAGGTCCATCCACCTCACTACAAATAACTCAATTTCGTTTCTTTTTATGGCTGAATAATATTCCATTGTATATATGTACCACATCTTCTTTATCCATTCATCTGATGATGGACATTTAGGTTGCTTCCATGTCCTGGCTATTGTAAATAGAGCTGCAATGAACATTTTGGTACATGTCTCTTTTTGAATTATGGTTTTCTCAGGGTATATGCCCAGTAGTGGGATTGCTGGGTCGTATGGTAGTTCTATTTTTAGTTTTCTAAGGAAATTCCATACTGTTCTCTATAGTGGCTGTATCAATTTACATTCCCACCAACAGTGCAAGAGTGTTCCCTCTTCTCCACACCCTCTCCACCATTTATTGTTTGTAGATTTTTTGATGATGGCCATTCTGACTGGTGTGAGATGATATCTCATTGTAGTTTTGATTTGCATTTCTCTAATGATTAATGATGTTGAGCATTCTTTCATGTGTTTGTTGGCAATCTGTATATCTTCTTTGCACAAATGTCTATTTAGGTCTTCTGCCCATTTTCGGATTGGGTTGTTTGTTTTTTTAATATTGAGCTGCATGAGCTGCTTGTATATTTTGGAGATTAATCCTTTGTCAATTGCTTCATTTGCAAATATTTTCTCCCATTCTGAGTGTTGCTTTTTCGTCTTGTTTATGGTTTCCTTTGCTGTGCAAAAGCTTTTAAGTTTCATTAGGTCCCATTTGTTTATTTTAGTTTTTATGTCCATTTCTCTAGGATGTGGGTCAAAAAGGATCTTGCTGTGATTGATGTCATAGAGTGTTCTGCCTATGTTTTCCTCTAAGAGTTTGAAAGTGTCTGGCCTTACATTTAGGTCTTTAATCCATTTTGAGTTTATTTTTGTGTATGGTATGAGGGAGTGTTCTAATTTCATACTTTTACATGTAACTGTCCAGTTTTCCCAGTACCACTTATTGAAGAGGCTGTCTTTTCTCCACTGTATATTCTTGCCTCCTTTATCAAAGATAAGGTGACCATATGTGCCTGGGTTTATCTCTGGGCTTTCTACCCTGTTCCATTGATCTATATTTCTGTTTTTGTGCCAGTACCATACTGTCTTGATTACTGTAGCTTTGTAGTATAGTCTGAAGTCAGGGAGCCTGATTCCTCCAACTCCGTTTTTCTTTCTCAAGATTGCTTCGGCTATCCAGGGTCTTTTGTGTTTCCATACAGATTGTGAAATTTTTTGTTCTAGTTCTGTGAAAAACGCCAGTGGTACTTTGATAGGGATTGCATTGAATCTGTAGATTGCTTTGGTTACTACAGTTATTTTCACACTGTTGATTCTCCCAATCCAAGAACATAGTATATCCCTCCATCTATTTGTATCATCTTTAATTTCTTTCATCAGTGTCTTATAATTTTCTGCATACAGGTCTTTTGTCTCCTTAGGTAGATTTATTCCTAGGTATTTTGTTCTTTTTGTTGCAATGGTAAATGGGAGTGTTTCCTTAATTTCTCTTTCAGATTTTTCATCATTAGTGTATAGGAATTCTAGAGACTTCTGTGCAGTAATTTTATATCCTTCTACTTTACCAAATTCATTGATTAGCTCTAGTAGCTTTCTGGTAGCATCTTTAGGATTCTCTATGTATACTATCATGTCATCTGCAAACAGTGACAGCTTTACTTCTTCTTTTCCGATTTGTATTCCTTTTATTTCTTTTTCTTCTCTGATTGCTGTGGCTAAAACTTCCAAAACTATGTTGAATAATAGTGGTGAGAGGGGGCAACGTTGTCTTCTTCCTGATCTTAGTGGAAATGGTTTCAGTTTTTCACCGTTGAGAACAATGTTGGCTTTGGGTTTGTCATATATGGCCTTTATTATGTTGAGGTAAGTTCCCTCTATGCCTACTTTCTGGAGGGTTTTTATCATAGATGGGTTTTGAATTTTGTCGAAAGCTTTTTCTGCATCTATTGAGATGATCATATTGTTTTTCTCCTTCAATTTGTTAATATGGTGTATGACAATGATTGATTTGCGTATATTGAAGAATCCTTGCATTCCTGGGATAAACCCCACTTGATCATGGTGTATGATCCTTTTAATGTGCTGTTGGATTCTGTTTGCTAGTATTTTGTTGAGGATTATTGCATCTGTGCTCATCAATGATATTGGCCTGTAGTTTTCTTTCTTTGTAACATCTTTGTCTGGTTTTGGTATCAGGGTGATGGTGGCCTCGTAGAATGAGTTTGGGAGTGTTCCTCCCTCTGCTATATTTTGGAAGAGTTTGAGAAGGATAGGTGTTAGCTCTTCTCTAAATGTTTGATATAATTCTCCTATGAAGCCATCTGGTCCTGAGCTTTTGTTTGTTGGAAGATTTTTAACCACAGTTTCAATTTCAGTGCTTGGGATTGGTCTGTTCATATTTTCTATTTCTTCCTGGTTCAGTCTCGGAAGGTTGTACATTTCTAAGAATTTGTCCATTTCTTCCAGGTTGTCCATTTTATTGACATAGAGTTGTAGTAATCTCTCATGATTCTTTGTATTTCTGCAGTGTCAGTTGTTACTTCTCCTTTTTCATTTCTAACTCTATTGATTTGAGTCTTCTCCCTTTTTTTCTTGATGAGTCTGGCTAATGGTCTATCAATTTTGTTTATCTTCTCAAAGAACCAGCTTTTAGTTTTATTGATCTTTGCTATCGTTTCCTTCATTTCTTTTTCATTTATTTCTGATCTGATCTTTATGATTTCTTTTCTTCTGCTAACTTTGGGGTTTTTTTGTTCTCCTTTCTCTAATTGCTTTAGGTGTAAGGTTAGGTTGTTTATTTGAGTTGTTTTTTGTTTCTTGAGGTAGGATTGTATTGCTATAAACTTCCCTCTTAGAACTGCTTTTGCTGCATCCCATAGGTTTTGGGTCATCGTGTTTTCATTGTCATTTGTTTCTAGGTATTTTTTGATTTCCCCTTTGATTTCTTCAGTGATCTCTTGGTTATTAAGTAGTGTATTGTTTAGCCTCCATGTGTTTGTAATTTTTACAGATTTTTTCCTGTAATTGATATCTAGTCTCATACGTTTGTGGTCGGAAAATATACTTGATACAATTTCAGTTTTCTTAAATTTACCAAGGCTTGATTTGTGACCCAAGATATGATCTATCCTGGAGAATGTTCCATGAGCACTTGAGAAGAATGTGTATTCTGTTGTTTTTGGATGGAATGTCCTATAAATATCAATTAAGTCCATCTTGTTTAATGTATCATTTAAAGCTTGTGTTTCCTTATTTATTTTCATTTTGGATGATCTGTCCATTGGTGAAAGTGGGCTGTTAAAGTCCCCTACTATGATTGTGTTACTGTCGATTTCCCCTTTTATGGCTGTTAGTATTTGCCTTATGTATTGAGGGTCTCCTTTGTTGGGTGCATAAATATTTACAATTGTTATATCTTCTTCTTGGATCGATCCCTTGAGCATTATGTAGTGTCCTTCTTTGTCACTTGTAATAGTCTTTATTTTAAAGTCTATTTAGTCTGCTATGAGAATTGCTACTCCAGCTTTCTATTGATTTCCATTTGCATGGGATACCTTTTTCCACCCCCTCACTTTCAGCCTGTATGTGTCCCTAGGTCGGAAGTGGGTCTCTTGTAGACAGCATGTATACGGGTCTTGTTTTTGTATCCATTCAGCCAGTCTGTGTCTTTTGGTTGGAGTATTTAATCCATTTAGATTTAAGGCAGTTATTGATATGTATGTTCCTATTTCCATTTTCTTAATTGTTTTGGGTTTGTTATTATAGGTCTTTTCCTTCTCTTGTGTTTCCTGCCTAGAGAAGTTCCTTTAACATTTGTTGTAAAGCAGGTTTGTTGGTGCTGAATTCTCTTAGCTTTTGCTTGTCTGTAAAGCTTTTTTTTTTTTTTTAATGAAAGCTTCTTTCTTTTTTATTTATTTATTTATCTATTTTTGGCTGTGTTGGGTCTTCGTTTCTGTGTGAGGGCTTTCTCTAGGTGCGGCAAGCGGGAGCCACTCTTCACTGCAGTGCACGGGCCTCTCACTGTCGCGGCCTCTCTTCTTGCGGAGCACAAGCTCCCGACGCGCAGGCTCAACAGTTGTGGCTCATGGGCCTAGTTGCTCCACGGCATGTGGGATCTTCCCAGACCAGGGCGCGAACCCGTGTCCCCTGCATTAGCAGGCAGATTCTCAACCACTGTGCCACCAGGGAAGCTCCTGTAAAGCTTTTAATTTCTCCATCAAATCTGAATGAGATCCTTGCTGGGTAGAGTAATCTTGGTTGTAGGTTTTTCTCCTTCATCACTTTAAATATGTCCTGCCACTCCCTTCTGGCTTGAGGAGTTTCTGCTGAAAGATCAGCTGTTAACCTTATGGGGATTCCTTTGTGTGTTATTTGTTGTTTTTCCTTTGCTGCTTTTAATATTTTTTCTTTGCATTTAATTTTTGATAGTTTGATTAATATGTGTCTTGGCGTGTTTCTCCTTGGATTTATCCTGTATGGGACCCTCTGTGCTTCCTGGACTTGATTAACTATTTCCTTTCCCATATTAGGGAAGTTTTCAACTATAATCTCTTCACATATTTTCTCAGTCCCTTTCTTTTTCCTCTTCTTCTTCTGGGACCCCTATAATTCGAATGTTGGTGCATTTAATGTTGTCCCAGAAGTCTCTGAGACTGTCCTTAATTCTTTTCATTCTTTTTTCTTTATTCTGCTCTGCAGTAGTTATTTCCACTATTTTATCTTCCAGGTCACTTATCCATTGTTCTGCCTCAGTTATTCTGCTATTGATCCCTTCTAGAGAATTTTTAATTTCATTTATTGTGTTGTTCATCACTGTTTTTTGCACTTTAGTTCTCCTAGGTCCTTGTGAAACGTTTCTTGTATTTTCTCTATTCAATTTCTAAGATTTTGGATCATCTTTACTATCGTTATTCTGAATTCTTTTTCAGGTAGACTGCCTATTTCCTCTTCATTTGTTAGGTCTGGTGGGTGTTTGCCTTGCTCCTTCATCTGCTGTGTGTTTCTCTGTCTTCTCATTTTGCTTAACTTACTGTGTTTGGGGTCTCCTTTTTGCAGGCTGCAGGTTCGTAGTTCCCATTGTTTTTGGTGTCTGCCCCCAGTGGCCAAGGTTGGTTCAGTCAGTTGTGTAGGCTTCCTGGTGGAGGGGACTAGGGCTTGTGTTTTGGTGGATGAGGCTGGATCTTGTCTTTCTGGTCGGCAGGTCCTTGTCTGGTGGTGTGTTTTGGGGTGTCTGTGGCCTTATTATGATTTTAGGCAGCGTCTCTGCTAATTGATGGGGTTGTGTTCCTGTCTTGCTAGTTGTTTGGCATAGGGTGTCCTGCACTGTAGCTTGCTGTTCGTTGAGTGAAGCTGGGTCTTGGCGTTGAGATGGAGATCTCTGGGAGATTTTCACTGTTTGTTATTACTTGGAGCTGGGAGGTCTCTTGTGGACCAGTGTCCTGAACTTGGCTCTCCCACCTCAGAGGCACAGCCCTGATGCCTGGCTGGAGCACCAAGAGCCTTTCATTCACACAGCTCAGAATAAAAGGGAGAAAAAATAGAAAGAAAGAAAGAAAGAAGATAAAGTAAAATAAAATAAAGTAATTAAAATAAAAAATAATTAGTAAGAAAAAATTTTTAAAAAGTAAAATAAAAACAAAAACAGACAGAACCCTAGGACAAATGGTAAAAGCAAAGCTATACAGACAAAATAACACACAGAAACATTCACATACACACTCACAAAAAGAGAAAAGGGGGGAAAAAATATATATGTTTGCTCCCAAAGTCCACCTCCTCAATTTGGGATGATTCGTTGTCTATTCAGGTATTCCACAGGTGCAGGGTACATCAAGTTGATTGTGGAGATTTAATCCTCTGCTCCTGAGGCTGCTGGGATAAATTTCCCTTTCTGTTCTTTGTTCGCACACTTCTCGGGGTTCAGCTTTGGATTTGGACCCGCCTCTTCATGTACATCACTTGAGGGCATCTGTTCTTCACTCAGACACGACAGGGTTAAAGGAGCAGCTGCTTCGGGGGCTCTGACTCACTCAGGCCAGGGGGAGGGAAGGGTACGGATGTGGGGCGAGCCTGTGGCGGCAGAGGCCAGTGTGACTTTGCAGCATCCTGAGGCGCGCTGTGCGTTCTCCCGGGGAAGTTGTCCCTGGATCACGGGACCCTGGCAGTGGCAGGCTGCACAGGCTCCCGGGAGGGGAGGTGTGGATAGTGACCTGTGCTTGCACACAGGCCTCTTGGTGGCTGCAGCAGCAGCCTTAGCATCCCATGCCCGTCTCTGGTGACCCATCTTTGTAGAAGAAATTACATAGATAAGAAAGGTAGCAATTGGATTGTTTTATCTTTGAGATGTGCTGTGCGTTATTAATCTTGAATTGTGTTGTTGAAATCCCATTGCACTTTTATCTTTTCCTAGGTTAGGTCATTGTTTTAGAGAGCAAAATAAATCTATATAGCTGGAGTTCATTCAAATCAGTGCTCTAGTATTGCTTTCTTTTACTTTTTCTTGGCAATTTTTGCCTTTTTTGATGTATGGTACACATTTTGCCTTGGTTTGAAACTATTTGTGGAGGTATGCTTCTTCTTCTCCCATCAAATGGTAAGATAAAAATGACTATTATTCCATTCTCTTGTGAAAATTACCTGCCATTTAGTTCACATTCTCTATTTATCTGTGTTACCTTCTTTGCTTGTGGTTGATGACTAAAAAAAGGCAAGGTCCCTTTTTTCCCGTGTTCCCTATTTCTGTCAACACAAGTAAACCACTACAGTATAACATCTCAGATTTCTCTTTCTACCCTTCATTGTTCAAATTCTTCTAAGTTATGCATTCCTTTTTATGTGTAGTGCTTTTCCTGCCACCCACAGTTTCAGGTTAAACGTGTGTTGATTCCTCTTTGTTGGAACTCATAGTCCTGTAACCTGAAGCCACTGTAGCTACTGAATTCATTGTATTATCTGAATGACATGGGCAATGATAACCTACTACTGTGGCATGTTTTTTTTTTTCTTAATACGTCTCCCTTTCAGATTGAGTGCCTCTTCCTTTGAACATGGTTTCTATCTACTTGAAGACAAAGATCATATCTTATTTTTCTTTAAATGTCTCACACTGCTTAAGCACAAAATATGCAGCCCTTAAATCATTTTTGTATAAGTGATTGATTAGAACAAAACAGTGTGAATGGTGAAGGGTTTTTTTATATTGCCTCAGGTCTTCTCTTCACTGTGGATGCTCAGGAGTCATTCAGATAATCACTACAGTTTTGAAAATTTTAAGTGAAGAGACAAATATATTTCTACATCAGGACTCTTCACCACTTGCTATTCTGGAATACATTTTTTCCCCTTATCTACAAGAGAATAAGGAAAGGAATATGAATATCCTTAGCCCAGCTTCTTTATCCCTGCAACTATGATAAAAGTAAGGCCTTGGGGTTAGACAGAGATGGGGGTCAGAAAAGACCTAATGAGAGGCTGAAAAAAAAATTAAAGGCTCTAGGACCAAGCAGACTTTTATTCTAACTCATATGTCTGTATTAAAACTATGTACTCATCTTGTTATGATTGAGTTTAACAGATTGGTCCAATTTTGACCTACAGGTTAGGGGAGGGCATTGGTTCGAACTTTTGAGATAATTTAGTCCACATTTTATCTTGGTATTTTGATTCTTTTTCTCATTAAGGGATACACTGAAGAAAAGATAGTACCTACTAAATTTCCTGTTGGAGAGATGAAATAATCTCAACTCCACAATGAATTAGAATTGTTATCTTGGTTGGCCGCCTTAAATTGCTCTCAGTTTCTTAAAGGTAAAAATAAGACAAATAGGTTAATTTTGCACAATTAGATTAAATAACTTTCATGAAAGCACCTAGAATAGAGCACTCTTTCTTCCTTTCCTCCTTCATCCTTTCATTCTTTTAATTTTTTCTTTCTTGCCTTCTTTCTTTCTACTTTTCTTTCCCTTCAAGTATTCCTTCCTTTCCTCTCTCCTGCTGTCCCTTTACTTTGGAATTTTTACTGGATTTCTTCTGTTTTTTGTAGTTACACTATATATGCCCAGAGATGCCTAAAAGTTTTACATATGTTTTCATAATGTGAAGAATGGAATCATGACCATATTTAAGCCTAAATAGCTAAAGAAAACCTCTTACTTCACTTGGTTTAATGGAATAAATAAGTTAAAAATGAAGCTCAAATATAAACCCTGCAGGTAAATTATATTTATATTTTGTCTTTATTTTCTAAAGATGTTACACTGAAACAAATGTGCTCAACTGTGTAGTAAAATTGGTCATTGCATTAATACCTATCTCAAATTGCAAATAACAAATTTAGTCAATAATGTCTAATTATTATGATTACACTGGATTAAATCTAAAGGAACTATAATTATACCATGGGTGCAATGAAAGCTTTTATATTGCTACAGCATTTCAATGTTTTTATTAGGATGCATTGTCATCCTCTGGCTATGCATTGATATGTAGTGATTCTTCTCTAATGCAGACGAATTAGAATGGGGGTTAGAAATAGTTTTTAAATTTTTAAGTAATACATTGTTTCTATGAGTTATTCACAATAATGTAGTATAACAAACCTTGCTAAGTCAACATTCTTGACCTTTTTTTTTTTTTTTTTTTTTTGCTGTGTCATGTCTTAGTTGCGGCACATAGGATCTTTGTTGAGGCATGTGGGATCTTTTGTTGTGGGCCACAGGCTTCTCTCTAATTGTGGCATATGGGTTTTTCTCTTCTCTCGTCGTGGTGCGTGGGCTCCATAGTTTACGGCACATGGGCTCTCTCGTTGAGGCACATGGGCTCAGTAGTTGTGGCACGCAGGTTTAGTTGCCCCGCGGCATGTGGGATCTTAGTTCTCTGACCAGGGATCGAACCCATGTCCCCTGCATTGGAAGGTGGATTCTTTACCATTGGACCACCAGGGAAGTCCCTTCTTGACCTGTTTTTGAAGGATGTTGTAGGATGAGTACTTGTTGATATTGGAAGAAGGCATTTTGGAGGAAGATGGAGCTTGAAAAAAGGAATAGGAAAATGAAACTAGGGGCTTCATTTGAAGAATACTGAATTAGGCAAAAAGATAATGTATCTCACTGATTATAGAGTGGAGATGTCATGAAGTTCATCCTTTCAAATTGTTAGATTCTGAATATTAGATGAATGTGAAGGAGTAATATACAAGAATAAATACAAGAAAAATGTCGAAGATATTTGAAATGAAGAACATCTGTCCTATTCTCAGTGTCCTGGACACCTACATAAGCATGGATTTCATGAGACAGGATTCTAGTTCCAGAATTAGAGAATGTCTAGTCCATCTGATTCATTTGATAAATATGTCAAACAAATCACATGTGTTACAAAGACTTGCCCAAGTTGGCAAATGTCATCTCTCCAATTTCACGTTGGGACTTAGGCATAATTTGACTTTGAATTTTCTTCTCTTTTACTATTCTACATTACAATTATTTGATAACTAATAATTTAATTTAACCTATTTGAACATGGTTAGTGTTCCTAATATTGTGAAGCTGTATATGATACCTGTTATAAATACATTAATCACTGCCTTTTTTATTTTGCTGTTAATCCAGTTCAAGAAAACCATCAACATTAACAAAAACAAGAACATAATGGAAAGTCTGTCTGCCTTGAATTTATATCTTTAATTTAGTCTAACCTCCATGTCATACTTCCAGTGGTCAATGAAAGAGACCATGGAAGTCTGGCCCTTTTGGTTGAAATATATTTCAATCCCACAAAACTAAAATCTGCCTTTGTTCCTGGTATTTATTTCGTGCTAATTTCTGGGTTTTTACTATTATTCTTACTTCCATTCTTTTTTTCCCCACTTGCTGCATTTAACACAAATTTTTCTTTAAACTGAAGTATAGTTGATTTACAATATTATATTAGCTTTTGGGGGACAGTATAGTGATTCAGTATTTTTATAAGTTATAGTCCGTTAAAAGTTATTTCAAAATAATAACTGTAATTTCCTGTGCTATGCCATATACCCTTGTTGGTTATCTATTATATACATAGTAGTTTGTATCTCTTAACCCCATACTGCTATCCTACCCTTCCCTCCTTCCCTTTCTCCATTGGTAACGACTAGTTTGTCTTCATAACTGTGAATCTGTTTCTGTTTTGCTATACCATTTGTTTGTTTTAAATTTTAGATTCCACATATAAATGATATTATACAACGTTTGTCTTTTTCTGACTTATTTCACCAAGCATAATATTCTCTAGGTACATCCACATTGTGGCTAATGGAAGAATTCTTTTTATGGTTGAGTAATATTCCATTATGTGTGTGTATATATATATATATATACACAGCACATCTTCTTTATTCACTCATCTGTTGATGGACAGATGGGTTTCCATCTTGGGTTTCTTGGGTTTCTTCCATATCTTGGCTATTGTACATAGTGCTACTATGAACATTGGGGTGCGTGCATCTTTTTGAATTAGTGTTTTTATTTTTTTCCAGATACATACTAGATTGTGGAATTTCTGAATCATATGGTAGTTCAGGTTTTAGTTTTCTGATAAACCTTCATACAGTTTTCCATAGTGAATGCACCACCGTATTCCCACCAACAGTGTACAAGGGTTCCCTTTTCTCCACATCCTTGCCAACATTTGTTATTTGCAGACTTTTGGATGATAGCCATTCAGACAGGTGTGAGGTGATAATCTCATTGTAGTTTTGATTTGCATTTCTCTAATAATTAGCAATGTTGAGAATCTTTTCTCATGCCTGTTAGCCATCTGTGGGTCCTTTTTTGAAATAAGTGTTTATTTAGGTCATCTAACCATTTTTTAATTGGTTTGTCTGTTTTTTTTGATATTGAGTTATATGAGCTGTTTATATATTTTTGATATTAACCCCTTGTTGGTTATATCATTGGCGAATATTTTCTCCCATTCAGTAGGTTGTCTTTTTATTTTGTCAATGATTTCTTCCCATGTAAATGCTTTTAAGTTTGATTATATCCTATTTGTTTATTTTGCTTTTATTTCTTTTGCTTTAGGAGACAGATCCAAAAAATTTTGTGTCAAAGAGTGTTCTGCCTATGTTCTCTTCTAGAAATTTTATGATGTCACGTCTTACATTTAGATCTTTAATCCGTTTTGTGTTTATTTTTCTATATGGTGTGAGGAAATGTTCTAATCTCATTTTTTACATGTAGCTGTCTAATTTTCCCAGCACCACTTATTGAAGACTGACTTTTCCCCATTATTTATTCTTGCCTCCTTTGTCATAGATTAATTGACCTTATGTGTGAGAGTATATTTTGGGGCTGTCCATTTTGTTCCATTGATATATGTATCTGTTTTTGTGTCAGTACCATATCATTTTGATTACTGTAGAGTTGTAGTAGAGTCTGAAGTCAGAGAACATTATATCTCCAACTTTGTTATTCATTATCAAGATTGTTTTGGCAATTTGGGGTCTTTTGTGGTTCCATATAAATTTTAGGATTATTTGTTCTAGTGTGAAAAACATCATGGGTATTTTGATAAGGATTGCATTTTATTTCTTTTTCTTGTCTGATTACTGTGGCTAGGACTTACAATACTATGTTAAATAGAAGTGGTGAGAGTGGGTATCCTTGTCTTGGAGGAATTTGGAGGAAAGACTTTCAGCTTTTCACCATCGAGTATGGTGTTAGCTGTGGGTTTGTCATAGGTGGCCTTTATTTTGTTAAGGTATATTCCATGTATGCTCACTTTGATGAGAGTTTTTATTATGAATGGATGTTGAATTCATGTTCACACACGTTTTTTCAGTGTCTATTGAGATGATCATGTGATTTTTACCCTTTCTCTTATTAATGTGGTGTATCACATTGATTTGTGAATGTTGAACCCCCCTTGCATCCCTGGAATAATTCCAACTTGATTATATTATATGGTCCTTTTTGTATATTGGTGGATTTGGTTTACTAACATTTTGTTAAAAATTTTTGCATCTATATTCATCAGAGATATTGCCCTGTAATTTTCTTTTTTGGTAGTGTCTTTGTCTGATTTTGGTATCAGGGTAATTGTGGCCTTGTAGAATGAGTTTGTGATTGTTTCCTCCTCTTCAATTTCTTGGAATAGTTTGAGAAGGATAGGTATTATCTTTCTTTATATGTTTGATAGAATTCCCCTTTGAAGCTGTTTGGTCCTGGACTTTTGTTTGCTGGAAGTTTTTTGTTTTGTTTTGTTTTGTTTGTTTGTTTTTTAATTAAATATCTAATTTCATTACTCGTGATCATTCTGTTGAAATTGTTTCTTCTTGATTCAGTATTGACAGGTTGTATGTTTCTAGGAATTTGTCCATTTCTTCTAGGTTGTCCAATTTGTTGGCATATAACCGTTTGTAGTATTCAATTATGATTTTTTTTGTATCTCTGCAGTCTCAGTTGTTATTTTTCCTGTTTCATTTCTTATTTTATTTATTTGGGCCCTCTCTCTTTTCTTCTTGGTGAGCCTGGCTAAAGGTTTATCAAGTTTGCTTATCTTTTCAAGTAGACAACTCTTGGTGTCATTGATCTTTTCTATTATTTTTTTAATCTCTATTTTATTTATTTTCTCTCTGATCTTTATTATTTTCTTTCTTCTGCTGACTTTGGGCTTTCTTTGTTCTTCTTATTCTAATTCATTTACATGGTAGTTTAGGTATTTATTTGGGATTTTTCTTGTTTCTTGAGGAACGTCTGTATCATTATAAACTTCCACTTTTGCTGTATCTCCTAGATTTTTAAAAGTTTTGTTTCCATTTTCATTTGTCTTGAGGTATTTTCTGATTTCCTCTTTGATTTCTTCATTGACTCATTGGTTTTTTAGTAGCATGTTGTTTGGTCTCCACATGTTTGTTCTTTTTCCATTTTTCTTGCTGTAATTGATTTCTAGTTTCATACCACTGTGGTCAGAACTAATGCTTGATATAATTTGTATCCTTTTAAATTTGTTAAGGCTTTTTTTTTGTGGCCTAGTACGTGATCTTTCCTGGAGAAGGTACTATGTGCATTTGGAAAGAATGTGTATTCTGCTGTTTTAGGATGTAATGTCCTGAAAAGACCTATTAAGCCCAACTAGTCTATTGTATCATTTAAGACCACTGTTGCCTTATTTATTTTCTCTCTGGATGATCATTGATGTAAGTGGGATGTTAAAGTCCCCTATTATTATTGTATTATTGTCAATTTCTCCCTTTATGTCTTTTAATATTTGCTTTATGTATTTAGGTGCTCCTGGATTGGGTGCATATACATTAACAGGTATAATATCCTGTTCTTGTATATCCCTTTATCATTATATAATGTCCTTCTTTTTTGTTATAGCCTTTGTTTTAAAGTCTATTTTGTCTGATATGAATATTACTGCCTCAGCTTTCTTGTCATTTCTGTTTGCATGAAATAACTTTTTCCCATTCTCTCACTTTCAGTCTGTGTGTGTCTTTAGATTTGAATTGAACCTCTTGTAGGCGGCATATAGATGCGTCTGTTTTTTCATCCAATCAGCTGTGCTATGTCTTCTGACTGGCGTGTTTAGTCCATTAACATTTGAAGTATTAATCGATTGGTTTGTACATATTACCTTTTTATTACTTGTTTCTCAGATTGTTTTTCTAGTTCTTCTGTGTTTATTTCTTCTTTTTGTTTCTTCACTGTGGGTTTATGAGATTCATTTTTGATGATTTGTGGTTACCATTGGAGTTATATATATGTTGCCCTATAATTATATCAACTTGTTTTAAACTGGTAGTCATTTAAGTTCAGATACATTCTCAAAGATCTTCATTCTTTTACTCCCCTCACCCACACTTTGTGTTTTTAGTGTCATACTTTACATTTTCATGTTTATCCCTTAACTGTTTAATGTAGTTATAGTTGATTATACAATTTTTGTCTTTTAATCTCCATACTGGCTTATTTAAGTGATTGGTCCTCAGCCCTTACTATATATTTGGTTTTCCTAGTGAGAGTTTCCCTTACCTATAGATTCTTCTTTTCCACTTAGAGAAATCCCTTTAACATTTCTTTTAGGGTAGGTTTAGTATTGATAAACTCTTAGGTTTCACTTGTCTGAGAAGTTCTTTATCTCTCCTTCTATTCTGAATGATAGCCTTGCTGGGTAAAGTATCCTATGTTGTATGTTTTTCCCTTTCAGCACTTTAAAATATCATACCACTATCTTCTGACCTGCGAAGTCTCTGCAAAAAAATCAGATGGTAGTCTTATGGGGATTCCCTTGTATATGACTCTTTGTTTTTCTCTTGCTGCCTTTAGAATATTTTAACTTTAACTTTTGCCATATCAATTATGATATGTCTTGATGTATGTCTGTTTAGGTTCATCTTGTTTGGTACCTCTGTGCTTCCTGTACCTGGATATCTGTATTCTTCTTCAGGTTTGGGAATTTTACAGCCATATTTCATCAAATACATTTTTGATCCCCTTCTCTCTTTTCTCCTACTGGGTCCCCTATAATGCTAATGTTGGTTCTCTTAATGTTATCTCAGAGAGCTCTTAAACTGTTCTCATGTTTTTAAATTTGTTTTTCTTTTTTGCTGTTCTGATTGAGTGAGTTTCATTGTTGTATCTTTATATCACTTATGCATTCTTGTGGTCTGCTATTCATTCCTTCTAGTGTGCTTTTTATTTTAGTTATTGAATTCTTTATTTCTGAGTGGGTCTTTTTATATTTTCTAATAACTTGTTAAAATTCTCACTGTGTTCATATTCTTTTCCTTAATTCAGTAAACATTCTTATTACTAATGCTTTGAATTCTCTATCTGGTAAATTGTTTATTTCTGTTTCATTGTGTGTTTATTCTTGGAGGCATTTTTTCTTGCTCTTTCAAATGAGACCAATTCCTCTTACTTTTCATTTTGCTTAACTTTCTTTGCCTCTATGCATTTAGGTGAAACAGTTACCTATTGTGGTCTTGAAAGGGGTGTCCTTATGTGGGAGCATTCCTATGCAGACTACGTGTTCCCAATGTCTTTGGGGGGAAAGGTGGATGTGACATGGATGCAAGTCACATCTTTCCTCAGGGTGTGCTGGCAGCTATCAATTTGGTGAAGTTGGGGTTGGAGATGGAGGGGCTAGAGCTGGATCTAGGTGTGAAGCAGGGCTTCCCCTCTGCTCAGTGGCCATCACCACCTTATCAGGAGCAGGATCTGATCCCAAGTTGCTATGACAGAAGTCCTGAGATCCATCTGAAGTTAGATCTGTTCCCTTTAAGTGTGTGCTTTCCCCTCTCCCAGCACCATGACCCTTGCCCCAGAGGTGGGGAGTACTGAAGCAAGGGGGGCCCATGTGGGCTCTTGGCACTCATCTGACTCATTATTTCTATCCACTTTCAGTAAACAATCTCCCAAGTCTATCTCTGGTCCCCTGGTCTCCACCTGGGCATCGTCTAATTTAATAAAGCCCCAGACATTCACTGAGAAAGACAAGGATTAAATTTTCAAAATAACTTCCTGAGAAAAAGTTCAGTAACTCTTAAAAACAAGCAAACAAAACTAAACCTCATTCAGATGGGCATAATAAATTGACAGAAAGAGTAGATGGGGCATTTGTGATCAGATTTCCTGAGGTGAGTTCTCTTCCTGTGTCAGTCCATGTTCTCACCACAGGGAGAAGAATGGAGGGTGCTGCTTCCTTATGTCAGGTATAGATAAATTGGTTTTGATAGGATCACTTAGAGAGTTTGAAATGTTCTCCACTTTGGGGGACATTATGGACTTGTGTCTGACTCACTACTGAGGACGATAAGGAGAGTGAACAGAGGGCTGGGAAGCAACTGCATTCCCACCAAAGGCTGGGCAAGGACTGCAAAAGTTATTCCCATTGATGAGATGTGGGCTTCTCTGGGGAGAAAGATGGCCTGGTACTATGTTAAATCTTGGCCAAGGAGATCTCCAAAAGGGTGAGGAGTCTTCAACAGGGAGAGTCTAGTGTATAGTGGATCACCATATTCAGGGAAACACGAGAATGATGGGAGGAGCCAATGGAAGGATAGACATCTCCTGGCTAGGAGAGTACCATTCACCAGCCCTGTGAGAACTTTTATGCCCTATTTTTAGCCACTCTCATGGATCAAAGCTGCAGCTCAAATAGGTGTTGGGTACAAAATGGAGGCTGAAAGTTAAAGAAGCCAAACACAGTTCCTTGCCCCAAAGCAGGATGCCAGCCAATTATTGACCATTACTAAGGCAGAGGGTGTGTCTTTTCATTGACTAAAGATTGACTTATATATTGGACTGGACTTTTAAATGCTGATTTACTTTTTACTGTCTATATTAAAGTGGCTATGGAACTGTGTGTTGTTTAAGAGTGTTCATAAAGTAATCATGGAGCTTGAAGAATTTTTCATCTAGTCACAGGGGAAAAGCTTTCCCCACAAAATGAATTACAAATGGACAATAGAGATAAACATAAAATTGGACTTTGATGAGATCCCATACATCACATTTATTTCTTGCAGCAGGTACACAAATATTATTAAAGACAAAAGTTTAACAAAATACCATGCCATGATTTACATGAGTGATTCTAGTAAATCAACATATCTATATTTTTCCATATGATTTAAATATTGAGATAGATGAGCATGGTATGTCTAGCAAGTTATAAATACTGTCTAAATTAGCACTGTGTCTCTGTTCACCACTGTATAATGGTTGAGTTTGTCCTTGCCTGCCTCTAGTTTTATCATTGTTAGGTTTTTGTTGTTGTTGTTTGTTACTTTTTTCTAAGTTTTATGTCTCCTGTGGACACTTAATCAAGATAGCCTGACATTGCCTTCCTTGTAACACAGGCTAGAGCTCCCTTGTTTTATTGGTTTCCCATTTCTTTCCTCCCATTCAAATATATCCTTGCCTCATTCATTTAAAATTGCTCTACCTTTTATATCCAATATTAAAAATTAACCTGAAATAATAGATTAATCAACCTATAAGGAGATATTTGAGATGCAGGCATGAGTTCTTCCAACTAATTTCCAAGAGGTAGGCAGCCCACCTCCTCAAATAGTTACACCACATTAAACAGTTATAAACAGTTTTTACTTTGCAATATATATTATAGATATTTAATACATATTTAAACATTTTATACATGTACACACACATATATATGTGTGTATATTTGTACGTATATAGAGAAATTATAGTCTGTATTCTAATACTTAGGGTAAGAATCTCTAAACATAAACTTCTGAAGTTTCAGCATTCTATGTTATATACTCACAATATTGATCACTGAAAAAATATTAATAAGAACAGACCTCATATGTAACATCTATTGCAGTCTTCTGCAAGATATAGACTATTATACCATATAGTGTTTTGGAATTCTGCTATAAAATACTTATTTGAAGCATTTAAAGTGACTAGAACATAGCTCTAAAAAAAAAAAAACTAGATTCTATATGGTTAGGAGGGGAAAAAGTGTCAAAATTCATGATTTTTTAATTCATTTTTTATAAAATTGAGGAAAAAAGTCTTTTAAAAATGTAAATAAGAACTCCTATTATGCTATGGAAGTATATCCACACAAAAGTGATTTGCCCAACATATTTTTTAAACCCTATGTACAAATAGCCAACTTTTCATCCTCACAGAAATGTTACAATATATAATTTGAAATTCTCCTACTGTGTTAAGTAGGAAATTTAGTAAACAAGAATAAAAACATATTTCACTGAACTTGTGTCCTATTTTACTACCATATAAATTGTGGTAAAAAAGCAAACTCAATAGAATAATTCACAGACACTACTGTAACTACTTAAATTCATTTCAAATGAAAATGAGAATAGAATATTCCTTTAATAAATTTGCTAGTATTTACAGTGCTATATAATATCTCAATTGATAATTCTTCTCATTTCTGTTTTTATGGTAGAACAGCAGCTTAAACACATTCAAATAAATTTGTATTTTTCTAAATTAGTTTTTATGGAAAACTAAAAAATACATACTTATCAGGAATAGCAAGTTAGTATATAAAATAAAATTATAGAAAGTGGGAGATTGAATTTAAGGACTATTTTTTTTAGACTTTTTCTTTTTATTTTCCTCCTTTGTTCCTCACATCCTGACATACACACTGGGCCTTCAGTCAGCGAGGCTTAGAAGGGATTTCTTAGATGAAAAAGAGATCTATGCATTAGCTTTAATTTTATCTCTAGTGCTCACTGATCTCCAGAAAAAATATTAACTCCTTTGGAGATAACAAGCATATGAAAAGAAAGCCCTTCTAAATTATATTATGTACTCACACAATTTTTAATAAGACTGTGTGAAAAATTAGAAACACATCACATTACAGAATGATAGGCATATTTACACCAGTTTTCTTGGGAGAATCTCATTTTAAAGTTGTGGTTTTTGATTTTAGTTACTGCTCCTGAAATTCATGTGCAAAGTTTAAATTTGACCCAAACATCACATATACAGAACAGCATGTATTTTGTGCAAAATATTTTTGCAGTTACTATATTCTGGCATCAAACAACAAAACAATGTAAAACCAACTATTTTGTCCTTCTGCCTCCATGGGATGCAAATATTTTGTGCAAGTGTTCATATACACACAAACACACAGAGATTGAGATTATAAGAATGTATTTCTGTATTTTATTTCAGCCAATATTGTACTATTTTATCAAAATCAGTATAAACACTAGATCAGTAATTAATGAACTTTCTGAATATTTGCAGTTTTATTGCTTGACTTTTCATGGGTCAGGGCTCTGAAAAAAAACAATATTGAGTAGAATGAGATAAAGATGGAGGTAAAAGTTGTATTTACTTAGTCAAATTTTTAGATGTGATCAGATATTTTGTATTTTTTTCAAATTATTGTAGGTGGTCAGATATTTAAATAATTGATGTCATTTATTCATTACATTGAATTATTTGTTAAGTACCCTATTCTGGCAATAGAGCTGACCCTACAGTTATGAAGGTGGACACAATATGTAATCTCAGGTCCATGGAGCTGTTAGTAGGCTTGTTCCAAATAATTGTAATCCAGTTTGATACCTGTTGCCATGAGGAGAGCACAGGATGTTATATGAACATACAAGAGCTCACTGCCATGTGGAACAAGCATCTGGAAATCTGACTAAAATGTTCACTTTCACTTTGGATGTTTTGATGGTATGTAGCCATTTCTACTTTCAGTATATTCATCACAGCTGTGCTTTCTTTCCTGTAATCTCTAGAGGTTTCTCAAAAATATGTTGAATTTTGTGTAATGTTAGTGATAAGCCTTATTGCTTATTCAGCATTTATAATGTTGTTATAAAAGATTGTCTGTATTCAAGTGGAGAGCTCTAATGAGGCTCACTAACATCAATTGGAAGGTTCATATAAAGTCAGAAGGAAAAGAATTAAGTTAATTTTTTGCTAACAATCTGACAGATTCAATAAGAACTGAGACCCTTTCACGAGAAAGTAAAAGTGCCGAGTTTCTAAACAGTTTGAGTAAACAGGAATTTCAGGTATGCTAATTTGGAATTGAAATACACTATTTGCTCATTGGCTGTGCCAGCCTGTGTAATTAAATGTCTTCTAATTAAGGTTTTAGAAGAATGTTATTGCAGTTGTTTCAATAAGTTTCCTTTAAAATTTCTATGCTTATCATAACTTTAGAAGCATTTTATAATAACCATCAGAGATTGGGAAATGATGAGTAATATAATTGTATAGCAAGACCTAACATTTACTGAGTATTCACCCTGTGCCGAGAACTACTTTAAGTGCTCTAGACCACTAACTCACTGAAGTCTTATGACAGTGCTGCAAAGGAGGAGATATAGATTGCATCCCCATTTTACAGACAAGGAAACTGAGGCACAGAATGATTAGTATTCTTTTCAGTGTGACAGAGCTAGTAAGTGACTGAACTAAATCAAACTGAGTGAGTCTTGCTTCAGAGGATACACTTTCTAACCACACTTTCTAACCACACTGCCGTTAATTTGCTTCATAAGAATATTTCCATTTCCTTAATTTATTATTTGTGGTTACGATACAATCATATTTTTGCTACATTTGACATTACATTAGTACAATTTTAAAACATTGCAAGCTTGGCACCAATATCAGTAAATAGAGGAATAAAATTCAATCAAATGGTAGATAAAAGTATTAAGGGAATAGAGAAATAAAGATACCTAAATTTTGTCTGCCAAATACTTTTAGAGTGTACTATTTTACCTTATCTTTGTAGATTTTTAAAAATTTTAGTAAAAGATTTGGTGTTGAAGGCATTAATCATGGTAAATACACTGCTTTTCTAAGCTAGTATGGTGCCTGTTTGAAAAAAATCTTACACAATCTAGAATTCTTTCTATCCAGACTGACATATGCATCTATTTATTAATAGGAATCTGTTTCTAAACAAATTATTATAATTCAGTTAATTTTAATCATTATAATTCAATTTAAGTCTTTTCACAGAATTTCTTATTTTTCCCATTTCTGGTTGATCTAAAGTTATTATCTATGGTTATTCACATCATTTAAAATTGTGCTCTGGATTTCATATAATTTACACATTAATCTTATTTTTTATTGTTTCATAATCTTCAATATGGCAGACTTTGGATAGTATATCTTCCCTTTTGCTAAATATGTCCATACAACTTGAATCGTGCAAGTATAAGCCCATTTTTTCATAACCAATTTCTACGATTTAATTGCCACTTCTTAAACTGACCGTTGATTGTAAGCACACCAATGAGTTAATAAATACTACTGCACTAAAACTAGACATTGTAAAACCCATTGTTCATGTCTAATATGTCTCACTACTAAAGACACAATTTGCTACACACAATCCTGAGTATTGGCTAGACCCTCCCTCTGTAATTAAGACACTTAAATTTCAGGGAATTGTCGACAAAGAGCAGTGCTATCTTGGATACCCAATGAAGTAGTTATGTATAAAATTCATCTTCTGATTTCTGGTCTATAAAATGAAATTTTTAAATAGACTTTGTCTCAAGCACACTAGGAGAAATGGATAAACATAAATAAAACATTTGGAACAAGATATGAGGGAAGAGAAATTCCTAGTACTTTCAGATTCAGTTATATGAAAATGTACATTTAACTTTTTTCTATTTTCTATTTTTTAAGCCTAATACCAGCTCATTTAATCACTCTTGCTAGTGAATGTGTATTTTAGTCACTTAGTCACATTTAGTCATTTATTCCGAATGCCTATGTGCTTGTGACTATAAGCAGGTAAAATTAATGAGTAAAACTTTCAGCTCTGTTAACTTTTGTCAGGACTGTCTTCTTCTGCACTGAACCATGTTCCGTCTACAGAAGTGTCTAAAAATACAAGGAGAAATCACTTCACATGGCTTTCCTATAGGTTTTCATTCATCTTCTAAAAATTAAAGAGATAATTTTAATTTTTGTGTTCTTTCTCCATAGAAAAGATCCTTTCTATGCATAATAAACATATATATATTATTACATAGACTTATCCTTTATATAATTTTTATCTATAATTATGCTGTATGTAAGTATGCTTTATTACCGCATCTATGTCTAGCTCCTGTCTCTTTATGGATCAGGTCAGTAGGGTGAGCAATACCCATGGTACCCAAGCTAGCAGAAACATATTATCTGCTCTAAATCTAAAATCTTACTCCCTACTCTTCTATTTTTATATTTTATATATGTTGTAGTCTGACTACAACAGTATTATTGCAAATATTTCATAGGTATTATGATTGAAGGACACAGATGAAATAATGAAAGATATTCATGATCACATACTGATGTGAATCCAATATTATTGCTATTTACAATTTCAATTTGATACGAAATGATGTCTGAAAAAAAATGTTTAAAAAAAAAAATACCTAAGGCTTTTACTAGACGTTTAGTAGACAAAAGGAATGGGAAAAAAAAAAAAAAAAGATTGTTGAAATGAAAAAAAAAAAAGAAGGAAGGGAAGTAAAAATAAAAGAGGGAAAGAAAGAAAACAAAATGGTATATGGTAAGAAAGCTAATGGAACATCAATTTTATTAATTATCGATTACAAGGCCCTCACAACAATGTCTAATAATTACTAGAATTGAGATGCCATACTATCTTGTTGGTCTTTACTTCTTTGTTAGTTAATAAGGATATACATTAGTTATGTTTCTATCTGGACTGAAAGCAGAAATTATTTATACATTCTTCATTTTAAAATATTTTAAAATTGCTGATTATGTGCTCATTAAAAAAACAGATTGCCCTTCTAGTCATTCTTACAGTCTTGTTTATATTAGGTGGAATTTTCTTTGATAAGTATAATCCATTAAGGCAATGTGGAAAGAGATTATATTTCTGTCATCTTAAAAAGTTATGTCACTCATTTGATTCAGGGAAAAATTTGTCATATTGGGTTAGTTTTGCAAAAGGAGTGTTATTGATTGTGTGTTAATAAAGATGGATAAAATCTCCAATTTGGGCATACTGAATTCTTTAAAGAGATACTATTATTCCTCTGTAGTGTGTTCCATGTGTCAGATTGAACATGATTTTAACAAAACATAAAGGAATATAAGAGGGCTGGAGGTTAAGTAGCTGGTTCATGCCCTGGCAGATTCTCCTGATTGAGAAGTAGAATTTGATTGCTTCTCTCTTAGAAAGGGCAAGATTTAATTACTAACGTTCATTATTATGTTCTCTGTACAACCCTATACCTCACAGAATGTGAGAGATCTGAAATAAATTTACCACACTGATTTGACCCATATCCTTGAGGTGGTTATCAGGAGAGCTTTTAACTCCACTAGGGGGCAATTTCATATTAGATATTTGCTCTTTCTCACTCCCAATAAAGAAACCTCTTAAATATCAGCCTGGAATTACTGACAGACAAAGTGAATTTTGAAGGTGTAAAATCTGATGTTTGATATCAGCGTAAGCCTTAAATATATTTCAGTACGAGGCAGTCTTTTAGAGCCAACAGCGGTAGGAAAGCTAGCATCTGTAGAAACATTCTAGGAGGAGATTGCTTTCTAGAAAGCAGGAAGGAAAAGATAATTTTGTCATGAAGAGAAGGGGACTTAATAAAGGCAAGGCTTTTTGAGGGTGGCTCAGTTTTTATTACCTTGAACGATGCTTTAATTTTAGAAGCCCATAATATGGAGTCAAAAAAGGCCTAAGGGAATTTTTATGGTAACATATTTTCTTATATATGTGATGACACCAGTTGATCTACTTGTTTGATTCTAACACATTTCTTTATGAAACAGTCTTTTGAACAATAACAATACCTCAGCAGGCTCCATGCAATTTTTACAAAGGAAAAGAAAAGGAAGTTTCATGATTTTAAGCACTGTTTTGTTATGAATCAAGGTACTTTCAAAAACCCATGGAGTGTATTCAACCTGCATCTGTATTTGCCTGGCATTTAGTAACAACAGGCCTGTGGAGCCTTTCTTACATAGAAACCCCAGCTTCTCAAAACCATTGTTTATCTTGACTAAGCCTGAAAAAGCATGTCCTTCTTTAAGATCATAGAATTTCACCACTATTATCAAAATCTCACCACCAATTGCCTAATCCTTCATTTCATGGCGACACAGGTTCAGTTATAGGGAGTCAAGAGGCTTTTTAGGAAGAAAAAGAAAAAGGAAAAAAAAAGGCAGATTTACATGCAAACATAAACACATGCATAAATGCACACACATTTACACATATATCAAAAGGAAGGAAAGCGACATACTCATACCATTCTATGTGCTTTTACTTATAGCAAAATAAAATGTTTGCAGTCAATTTTCTTCATTTTTAGTGTCAAACCAAGTTCAAATTAACTCATTTTCAATCACATTTAGTTTAATATAATTATCCTGTTTCTTTCTGTGGTGTATAAATTTGCTTTCTCTTAACCCCAAAATAATTATCTATGAAATCAGTGGAATCTGACACTTTGCACTACTGCAATCTCTACTTACATAACCAAGCAAAGTTGCTAATAAAATGAGTTTAACTTTCAGGCACTTATTTTTATTTAAATGTTATCAATTGCAAAAAAAGATTGCTAGATTGGTTACAGGTAATGTTTGATAAACTGATAGATTAATAGATTGCTCATTATGTAAAATGTATACGAAAGCATGATTAAATTATATTTTGTTTATTTGGGTTACTTTATAGAGAAAATTGTAATTGAAATGCTCATTGTGCTACAATGTATGTAAAACACAAAGAATAATGTTTTTTTGAGTGTGTTCGAAAAGCAACCTGGGAAAATTTTGTTGGCACTTGCTTATCAATTTATTGAGGAATATTTGTCTTGGATTGTAGGAGGTCAGGGAATCTGTCAATTACTTTCGTTGGCAACAGTCACTAGTAAATAGATATATGTAACCTCATTTGGCTTTTCTGAATAAAGTGTCTACCTAAGAGTGTGAGAATAAGATATATATATATATATATATATATATATATATAAAATCCTGATCATGAATGTGATATATAACCATTATAAAAAATTCAACAATAAGTGAAAACATGAAAGAGAAAATAGCCATTATTTATTTTAGAGACTATATGCCATTATATAACAACTTCTTTTTAATGCATGCGAATGAAAGAAACAGTCTATCAAATTCTAATTACCAGCAAGAATGGTGAAATTGTGATAATCTCCTCTAGATTATATATGTACATATAGTAAGATTTTAAAACAGATATCATACTGTACATATAACTATATTACATATCATCAAAAAATCTTATACATCAGCACTTTAATTCACTGTAGGCCATAATTCAATAAACCATAATGTAGTTATTAGTAAAATATCAAAAGACATTATGAAGATTAAATAAAAATAATATGTGTGAAAGAGCTTTACAAACAAAGGTATTATCATTAAACTTCTTGAGGTTAAAGCCATGCCTAATTCATCTGTGTATGCCAGAACCCAAGGCAGGGGCTTGGAGAGTTTCTTGCCTTTTGGGAAGTCTGAGGTCTTCTGCCAGCGTTCAGTAGGTGTTCTGTAGGAGTTGTTCCACATGTAGATGTATTTCTGATATATTTGGGGGGAGGAAGGTGATCTCCACATCTTACTCCTCCGCCATCTTGAAGGTCTCCCCTTATTGTTGAGTTTTAAAAGTTCTTTGTATTTTTTGGATAACAGTCCTTTATCAGATGTGTCCTTTACAAATATTTTCTCCAAGTCTGTGGCTTCTCTTCTCTTGCTCTTGACAATGTCTTTTGTAAAGCAGAAGGTTTTAATTTTAATGAAGTCCCGCTAATCAATTATTTCTTTCATGGATTGTGTCTTGGTCTTGTATCTAAGAAGGCAGCACCATATTCAAGGTCATCTAGGTTTTCTACTACATTATTTTTTAGGAGTTTTATAATTTTGCATTTTACACTTGGGTCTATGATACATCTTGAGTTAATTTTTGTGCTTAAATTCTTTTTTCTTCAATGTGGATGTCTAGTTCTAACACCATTTGTTGAAGGACTATCTTTACTCCTTTGTATTACATTTTCTCCTTTGTCAAAGATCAGTTGACTATATTTACATGGGTCTGTTTCTGCACTCTTCATTCTGTTCCATTGATCTATTTATCTGTTCTTTTACCAGTACTACACTTTCTTGCTTACTGTAGCTTTAAAGTAAGTCTTGAAGTTGGTTAGTGTCAGTCCTCCAACTTTGTTCTCCTTTAATATTGTGTTGACTCTTCTGGGTCTTCTGCCAATGTATTAATTTTATTAGTTGATTATAGTACCTTCGTGACATGCATTCCATTCTATATTTCACAGCCTTCATTGTCAATAAAAATCGGTAGCACAATATTTTGTATTAAAAATTAATGTTTTTTAGAATACCCTGCCAATAATCTTATTCTGGGAAAGCTTACACTAGATTTCTGTCAACTCTGACATTGTTTCAAATTCAGCAAATGTCAAGTAAAAGAAAACAATGTCCTTTCCCTGACTTTCATAGTACACATGACTTTAAAAAAAATTGGGAAAGAACATTTTCGATTTGAAATAGATTCAGGGCTGGCTTCAGTTATGGCCCTGAATGTAAACATTTACACAGTGTCTTTTGAGGAGAACCTAAAGGCTCATTGAACACTTAATAAGTATTTTTGGAGAACATATCAGATGCTAGGATATGAATATAAGAAAATTCAACACAGTATAGAAAGAGGGAAAATTGAAAACTAAAGATAAAATTTATAATATGTCACATGGTGACATAATGAATGATGGAGAAAATAGTAAATCCAGAAAAGAGACAAAGAGTGCAGGGTGCTAGTTAAATTTTGAAGTGTTTTAGTGAAGACAGTCTTCAAAGAAAGCCTCCTAAAGACCCAAAGGATGTGAGAACATGAGTATGTACATTTGAGGAAAAAGCGTTAATTCAAAGCAGAAGTTCTGAGGCAGGACTGCTCCCCATCATTTGTTCATGGAGCATCATTGAGGCTAGTATAGCTAGCATGGAGTAAGCTAGGGAGGTGATAGAAACCAAGATTGTTAGAGTGGCTATAGAGGTAGAAACATATGAGCCTTTGTTGGCCTCTGCAAGCAATTGGGTTTCTACTTTGAGTGTTAAAAAAAAAAAAAAAAAAAAAAAAAAAATTGAAGGGTTTTGCAGAAGGGATTGGAATGATTTGACTTAATTGTTTTTCCTATTAACTCTATGGGATCATGGTGGACACATAGAGACCAGTTGGGAAGTTATTGTAATAACCCAGACTTAGACCAGAGTGGTAGCCAGGAAGGTAAATTGAAGTGATTGAAATAAGGATACATTGGGAATATTGAGCTGTCCCAACAGATTGAATATTGAGAATTAGGGAGAAAAGTAAGGAACAATTCCAAACATTTTGGTCTGAGCAACTGGAAAGGTAGAGTTGCTGTTCCTGAAATGGAAAGTGGGGAATGTAAGAGTGGTTTGGGGGAAATTTGAAGAATTCAGTTTGGAGCACTAAATGTGAGACATGTATTAGCCATTCAAGTGAAGGTGTTTGTCTTGAATTAAGAGGAATGGACTGGGCTGGAGATATATATTTTGGAATGGTCAGCATATAGATTGCATTTAAATCCTTGAAAGTGGATAAGGTGACCAAAGGACTGTGTGAGATGTAGCAGAAGTCCAAGTACTGAGATTCTGGGACCCTCCAACATTTTGAAGTTGGAGAGATACAGTGGGACCAGCAAATTAAATTGTCATTTAGATAATGGCTAGAGAGGTGGGAGGCAAACTAGGAGTATGTTGTGTTCTGGATACCTTGTGAAGGAAGTTTTCATCTTCCCTCAAAAAGCTCATCCACTAACTGTAAGATATACAGCTCTGCCCATCTAGGCAACTTGAGATTCTTCTTTTAGGAACATTAGGAAAATACATGATCCTGAGTAGAGAAGAAGAATAGATTTCACACTTTCTGTTAGATGCTTTTTACTTTTTTATGGTAATCACAAGTCCTTTCCCTGAAATACTATCAACAATTATTTCACAAATGACAGATTGACTTTTGGGGCTATACTGTCAGAAGCAATTAATATGATCAGAACTATGACTTTCATGAATCTTTACTGTCATAAAACCTTTACTATCAGAAGGATTAGATCATCAGAGTTATGCTCTTTACTCTTAAGTAGCTTCTAAAGAAATATGATAAAGTAACTACAAACTTGAGAAACTGTTAACATATGCATATATATCTTCTGTCTATTGGCTAAAATCAAGTGTTGTGAATATGTGTTTACCCTCATAACTAGACCTGGTCAATAGTGTGTATATTTAATTGAGGAATATTTAGAGGAGATTTATACATTGTTACTTAAATTAAATTTTCTTTATGGCTTTGTATCAACTATATTCTAAAAGACTTGGAAGTGTGAACCATGCATTATAGGGTTATAAACAACTTTAAGTTTAAAACTGTATTCTTTATCATATTGTCATATGTCTTTTGTTCTTATTTTAATGACAATTATATAGTATCAATTTTGGATTAAATTACATTGTAGAAAGTGGATTATTAAGCTAATATGCTTGAATTTCTTTTAGGCATTATATATACATATATAATATATTGCGTATGTATGTGTTCTATTGTGACATTCTTTGAAATGTCTAAGCATATCACTGGGGACTAGAAGACATTTTGAGGAGAGAGCAGATTTAAGTGTTTCAGAAACAACAAATGTCCTATTAAGTCTAATACAGTGACAGTATATATACTTTATTAATATATTATGATGCTTTTAACCTATATAATCCAATAGAACTAATACAATACTTCTATTAATGGCATCATTTTCTCTTAGAAAACATTTAAATTAAATCCCATATTACTAGGAAATGCTATAACTTTGCGAGAAGTAGGTCATGTAAGAGAGTAGCATGTTAATACACTATCATTTGCAACCAATTTAGGATGTGTCAAGAGTCATATGCTTCTCTGGAACTATTCTGTCACGTAGTGTTGTTGTTGTTTTCTTTTTTTTTAATAATCAGAGAGTAAGTGATTCCATCATTTTAATTACAACTGAACATTATGAGTAGTCCTGGAGAAGGCTAATTCTTGTAATATTATCAGATGAAATAATAAAAAAAATTTCATAATTTAGAAATAATTTAGAATTTCAAGAAATTAATTTTCTATTTATGTTCACAATTTGTGTGCATATTAAATTTAGAGTATGTATTAGGATGTATATAAATAATCAAGTTTAATAATAAATGTAATGCGCTCATCTTTATCTTTTAACAAATGCTTTAAAATTTAACTTTTATAGATTATTTATAGCAAAGAAAATTAAACATCTGCTTTATGTCAATAATTTGCAATTTTAAATTAAGCTATATCTTTTTAAAAATTAATTCCAAGTTAGAATCTTGTGTCTGGAATATGACATTTGCAACTGTATCTGAAGGGAATCTGTTTTGCTAAATTTCTGCTGTTAAAGTCATCAGCCATGACTTACCTTGATGAAGTAAACTTGTTTAGTGAACAATGATTATTTGAACAAAAGTCTTTTTTGTTTCTGTGAAATCTTTTTCAGGCAGTTGATAGTAACAGCATATGATTTCTCATTGTGGTTTTGATTTGCATTTCCCTGATGATTAGTGATGTTGAGCATCTTTTCGTGTGTCTATTGGCCATCTGTATGTCTTCTTTGGAAAAATGTCTATTCAAGTCCTCTGCCCATTTTTTTAACTAGATTGTTTGTGTTTTGATATTGAGTTGTATGAGTTCTTTATGTATTTTGGATATTAAACCCTTATTGGACATATCATTTGCAAATATCATCTCCCATTTGGTAAGTTGCCTTTTCATTTCGTTGATGGTTTCCTTCACTTTTTAGTTCGATGTAGTTCCATTTGTTTATTTTTGCTTTTAATTCCCTTGCTTGAAGAGACAGATCCAAAAAAAATACTGATAAGACCAATGTCAGCTAACATAGTTTCAGGTCTTACATTTAAGTCTTTAATCTGTTTGAGATTTTTGTTTATGGTGCAAGAAAGTGGCTTTGTCTCATTCTTTTGCATAAATCTGTCCAATTTTCCCAAAACCATTTATCAAAGAGACTGTCTTTTCCCCATTGTATATTCTTGCTTCCTTTGCAGTAGATATATGCACCCCGATGTTCACTGTAGCATTATTTACAATAGCCAAGATATGGAAGCAATATGTATTCATTGATAGATGAATGGATAAAGCAATATTTTATATGTATATGTATGTGTATATATATACACACATATATATACACAATGGAATATTACTTAGTCATAAACAAGAATAAAATCTTGCCATTTGTAACAACATAGATGGACCTCGAGAGTATTATGCTAAGTGAAACAAATTAAACAGAGAAAGACAAATACTGTATGATTTCACTTACATGTTGAATCTAAAAAATAAAACAAACAAACATAACAAAACAGAAACAGATTCACAGATACAGAAAACATACTGGTGGTTGCTAGAGGGGAAGGATGTGGGAACTGGGAAAAATAGGAAAAGAGGATTAAGAAGTATAAAATTCCAGTTATAAAATAAATAAATCACAGGGATATAATGTACAGCATAGGGAATATAGTCAATAATATTGTAATAATTTTGTATGGTGACAAATAGTAATTAAATTTTTTGTGATGATCATTATTTATGTATAAGAATATCAAATCTTATCAACTTATCAAACATCAACTATAATGTATAATGAATAGCAAATCAATATCAACTCTGTTGTACACCTGAAACTAATACAATATTGTAAGTCAAATATACTTCAATTAAAAAACAAAAAATAAAATTAATTTGAAAGGGAAAAAAAAGAAATGACATATGAGGGGAAAAAGATCTAAGGATATTTAATTTCTTAATTATTTATCAGTAACTGGTCAACAGAATGGGGTTTAGAAATGCAAAAGTGCCATCCATCTCAATTGTATTACCCGGTACCCAGTGGATATTAAGTAAATATTTGTGGAAAACATAAATGGATAAATAACTGAATGGATATATAGGGATAATAATCTTTAAGATATTCATTGCAATTGTAATTATAAAATAATTATTTAAAAACAGTTTGGGCATAAAATATTCCAAGTAAAATAACACTATCTTATTTCCACATACCGGTAGAGGAACTTTTCATATCTGAATCTGCACTACTGATTTCAAACCTCTATTACCTATTCTTCCCATTTATTATCCTAGAACATCTGCTCTCACTTTACCCTGCCTACTTTCATCACCACCAGGCATCTCTTTAAGGGTTTTCTTTAAGGGCATGATCTTAAATGGAGTTAGAGATTGTTGTAAATTACTCTTCCTTAAAATGCAGTAATCTACCTTTAAAAACTTACTTAGCCCATGGCTACATTCTCAAAATACAGATAGTACTTTTTAAGTGTTAAAAACTGCCATATATATATATATTTGAAATCACTTTAGATCTCCAAAATGGTAAGAGCTTGCAAAAAGAAAAAATTACATTACTGCAGTTGTTATTAAACAAATTATGTTTGCCCTGATGTTTTTAATCTGGATGATGGCATAAATAAATCTTAGATAAAATAAATAGAGAGAGAGAGGGAGGGAGGAGGGGGGAAGGGAGAATATCTTATTATTAAATAAATAAGTGGTAATTATAAATGTTATTAAAAAAAGAAAAATGAGAGAACAAAATGATAATTAAAAAGGGTTAAAATTTCATATAGATATAGTGTTGTGAGGGAAGAATTTTTGAGGAGATGATATATGAGCAGATACCTGAATGATGAGGAATAATCCATGAGAAAACTCAAGGAAAGAGCTTTAAAAAGGGAGGGACAATGAAGATAATTACTCTCAAATATAGGCAAGTTTGCTATGTTTGAAGAACAGGAAGCAAACAAGTAGGAGTATAGTTCTCTGTTCAAGGTAGGGAATAGTAGGAGATGAATTCAGATGGTTCTGTGCTTCAAAATAGTGCCTTGCTCAAGAGATATGGTCAAGAAGAATACTGACATTGGGTGGAATGGAGAGGCTTATAAGTATAAAGAATTAACATTTATACTGGGTGTTACATATAGAGTTTCTCAACCTCTTTTCTACTTTTCTTGATTTTGGAAGCAGGAAAGCTAAAAATCATGTTTCCCAGACTCCCTTGAAGCTAACATTCTGGATACAATTTGGGTTTTTTTGATTATATACACTTAATATTGGGAAAGTAGAAAGTGGAGACCATATTTCTTCTCATCTGCTAGAAGGCAAGATCATAGACCCTTGGGTGATTAGATACAGTAACATAGAAAACCTGAACGAACTTTTTGGCCAAGCCAATACATTGGCCATACTTACCATTTCAGAGACCCATCAGCTCTCTGAGGGTAAGAAGCCCTCTTAATGAAGGCATGATGACTATAGCAGCATCTTTCTAATATCTGAATGATAGTACAGCATTCATATCCTTGAGTTTAAAATATCTGAATTCTTTTCCTGGAGCTCTCCAGTGGTTTCAAGAGCACCTAATTCCGTATATTAAAATACTTTCTGTCCTAAATTTCCAAGTCATCACTCTTTTAATAGTCTTTGAACTAAAGTAGATCATTGTAACCTATCTCAACTCAGGTCGTGAGCAGAATGAACTAAAAACTGACTCAGATGTAATAACTCATAATGAATCACCCTTTCAAATACTATGGAACATGACAAGTACTTACAGAAAACCATCTGCCATGACCTTACTGCCCATTCTCATCTTATGACAAAGCCTTCTTTCATTAATTCACTTTACACTCAGATTTCTTTAAGGAAATCCTTTGGATTACTCGAGTTTCTATTTTGATTTTTAGGAAACATGATTTAAAATTTTGCAATATAGAAAAATTGTTCTATGTTGGTCTACTTAGTTTATCTGGTACTTCTAGGACTTCACTGGTCCCTGCTAGTGCTGCTTAAGGGGGAAAAAGGAGTTTTCCTAGGCTGGGCTGCTCAAGCTCCCTGGGACAAAGAGACTTCCTAATACAGGCTGCTTGTTGTGGCATGGCCTCTCTTGCCTTGCTCTCGTTGTCCAGCCACTCTGGTATCTCTGGTTGGAGAAGGAAAGTCTTAGGCAGCAAGAATGCTCATCTTGGCCGCTAATTGTGAGGTGAGGTCCCAAATGATACTCCATTGCTGGTAATACTGGGCTCATGTGGTACTTTCGAGAGAGTTCTTGTCTGATGATTGCTGATTTGTTATTATTTAGGAGTGGCCTAATTTAATTAAACTCTACAGAAAAATAATTATCTTGAATGTTTAAAAATATTCTAATTAGGATATGTTTACTGGCAACACAAAGAAATTCCTATATATTGAAAGTTTCATTGAGATTGCAACCATGCTATTTGACTAAGAATAAATTCTATTTATGTATGCTTTTCAGGAACTTTACTATTGTATATAGTTGTATATATCTATATCACAGATATATCAACACAATCTGTGCACAAATATATAAAGCATATTATATTTTATTATGAAGAAATTATTATTCTATGAAAAATTTTTAAATATATTTCTTTGGTGAAGATGCTATTCTTGGAAAGACGAATGATTTTTCCAAACGCTTTCATGTCCATCTGTGAAGCTACTAATCCTTCTATATTATTTTCGCCAATCTTTAATGTAAGCATTCAATATTTAGCTTAAAATTTTAATTTTTGTACATTTTGCTCAGCAATACTAAGATACAAATATTTGAGAAACAGAATGACACTGAGCTCATTAAATGTTTGTGCTAGGACATATTTATAGTTTTTTGACCTTTGGATTAGCAGTATAATAGTATTCATCATTTCTTTTTAACTTCAAAAATTCTAAACACTTCATTTGTAAGTCAGAAATTTTCAGTTCCGTCCTAAAAACCATAGATAAATAAAGAGACAAACCAGTGAGTATTTGACAACCTATCATGTGTAAGGTATTTTTGATAGGTGTTAAGAGGACTGCAGAAAGTGAGAACACTACTTACAGGAACTTATAATTAAATTGGAATTATAAAATACTAACATATGATAGAGAATATGGATCATAGATTCAGTTGTGCACAACTGATGCGTATCTTTATTTTTTATATCAACTAATTCTAAGACCTGTCCAAGCTGTCAGCTACAAGTCAAGCTCAGTCTTATGACTTGATCCCTTCTCCCACTCCATCAGTGTTGTACAATTACTCTAGCATCTTACATTGAAGAGATATCAATCATCGTTCATCAGCCCTCACTGGTATCCACTGAAATACCCATTATCCCAGTGTTCAGGACCCCTTTAGGTTCAGCTCTGATGTTTTCCTGTTCCTCAGGCTGCTGCCAGTTAACAGGACCCATGGCCTCTGTTAGAAAGATCTACAGTCTTTTCTCCCTTCCACAAGCTCTCTTAATTCTTATTCCTAAAATCATTTATCTTTTCTTCCCTCATCTGTGACAACCCTTCTAGAGACTGACTGGTACAAAAGTTAGGAAAAGCTGATGACTACAGCTTTTTTCACTCTCAGCTTACTGGATTCTCTGAGAAAAGGAAGTCCAAATCTCCTGGCTACCTTCCTGGAAAGAAGTAAATATAGGACTCTTCAGATTATTATATTAATACATTATCCTGCCACAATAACTGAAGCACTAGATAAAATGCAATACTTGAATCAGACAATAAATATTGCAGAAGGTTGAATATGAGTGAGGAATGTGACTTGACATGGAGTTGGATCAGAGTAGATACAACAGAGAGATGCACTTTGAAAGTATACATATAATGTAAATCTGTTGATAGGAAAGCTGCATGGCTATGATGTGTAAAATAAATGCTTTCATATGAAATAAGTAAAATGAATTAATAAAAATTACAATTAATTTTTTGCTTTCTCATTATAACCTAGATATACATAATGTAGGTTGGAATTCATAACTTGTGAAGAAATGGTAATGAGGAAGGTCAAATTTAGATAATGACAAATTAGCTATGACAATAACTGTATTGATAAATATCAGAAGGAAATAGAATGAGCTTATCCTCACACTTCTTACATCAGTCAATACGTTACTGTTATACTGCATGATATTATAAGCACCCTGATTGGGTGGTTGATGGCATGTTATATATGACACTAGTGACCTTTCTTAATAAGAATGTTTGATAGCAAACAAGTAAAAAAGATTGCAGATAAGAAAAAAAAAAAGGATCATGTGGCTTTTGAGAAATATCAGTGGTTACTCTTTTAACTGCTGTATAGGTTTGGGCAATTTTAAAGGCTTAGATATCAATGCAAGAATAAGCATGACTTGTATACATAATACTACTTTTATAAAGCGCAGTAAAAGTTACATTAACTGAGAAAATATATTCTTTTATTTACATTATATCATAAAAAAATGTTGCTGTTGCATACAACCTAAGCTAAGAGCCAAGTCTGCAAGTTAACAAATAACACATTGTGTAGTCTATGTACAAAAAGTAAGCTGTAAAGAGTTTTCTGATGGGGGAAAAAACAAAACCCAACAAAAAAGGAAATACAGAGCCAACAAAAAAAATCTTTTTGTCATGCTAAGTGCTATCATAAACGTGAGGCTAATTCTTCCTTTTTATTTAGTCATTTTCTAGTGATGATATACATGTTTATAAGCCAATCATAAGGTATTTATCAATTATTTACTGTGCAATTATCATTGCACCACACATATTTTATCTAACAACTCTTGCTTAGTATGGAATAATTTTAATTCTATATCTTGGAAAATTATACTGCATTCTAGATGGTGTGTATTAGACTGTCTATTAGAGTGGTTACCAAATCACCCTTTGGAGTCTAATTACCTGGACATTTCCTGCTGTGAAATCTTGGATAATGGATTTCATCTCTTTGAGGCTCTGTTTCTTCAAATCTCAATGTTGGTAATAATAATATATGACTCAGTATTATGTAGATTAAGGAAGGTAACAGAAAAATATTACTATATGCGTTGTAAATATAGTGAAAAGGTAACAGTTATATAATATGACTTGGTGGTATGATAGAATATTGTCGCAGTGTCCTGATCCCTCAGGTATCTTCAACTGGGCTCACCCTGGTTCTTTAAATTTCACTCAGAGTGTCATTCTCTTGGATTGATATTGTCTTTAGGAAAATATATTACCATGTGTAACCAATTAAGCTCTTATTAGTGTAAATTTGTTAGATCCTTTTCAACTTGAAAGTTAGCTTAAACTAATCAATCTCATTTAACACTAATATTAACACTAATAAACCAAGTAAATAAACATGTAATGCAAAAATATAATAAGTATTATAAATTTACAAGTTTGATTCTGCAAGGACGTTGTTCCCAATGTTATGCCCTTGCTTAAATCAGGGCAGTGTTCTCAACCCAGTTTGCATATTAGAATAATCTGAGCTTTAAAAAATTTATCAGGGCCTGATCCTCACCCCCAATGATCATAATTTAACTAGTTCAGAGTAAAGCTTGCACTTCAGAATTATCTGAAATATTTTCAAGTGAGTCTAATGAGTTCCAAGTTTAGCAGAACTGAATTTAAATAAATTGTTGCAAGGTAAATGGTGGCACTAGATACATTGTGCCTAACAGAAGTACAGTACACTTTTAATTATAATTTTGTATAACAGTTCAACTTAAAATATGATTAGTTTTAAAACATATTTAAGGAAAATATACCCAAGGATTAATCAAATCATATAAATATGTTTCTTCTAGTACTTTAAATCCATAAATAATATATGTATATATAATCAATAAAATATGATTGTGATTTTTAAAGAAGAATTTGTTCTTTAAGTGTGAACTTGAGTCCATTGCCCAATCACTTACTCAAAGGACTAAATTGATTTTATGTCAAGGATTTTTATAAAGTTCACAGCAAAATTGGCAATGAATCCCTTGACACAAATATTTGTATTCTCTACTCAAGATATTGGAAATCTTAATTGTACTAGTTGAATTGGCTAAGATTAAGGAAGATAGAAAGATGGAGAGAAAAAATGTGGGGGAAAGTACACACCAAGTCACATCTAGAAGTTGAAACAACCAGTCACAAAACAAATAAAGAAATTTATTGATGACGATTCTAATGAAGGTGAAAAGAGAAATCATGAGGGTAGTAAAAAGCTGGAATTGAAGGGGATTTAGAAGGATAATAATGACATATTCTACCTCCTGATCATCATCTGCCTAAATCTGAAGTGGAATCTAATCCCAAGTCAGTAACCTGGGTCTAATAAAATTGTGAAGATATTATGGCAAAGAATAGAAAATTCAAGATAAAATATAGTTTATGATTATTTAGGTTTCATTGTTTTAATAACCTATATGATCTGCTCCTCAGTCTCACATATCACATAATTTTCACATTTTGAAATCCATTGTTTTCTTTGCATTCTTTCTGCCTGGTCTGGGAATTAAACCACCTGTTTTATGTATAGGACTTATAACAGAGCCTCAGGTACTCCTCCAAGCTATACAATTTTCTTTGCTCATTTGAAGCATTAGATGTTTGCTGGCTGTGAAAATAGGAAAGTTCAGAGTTGCTGATTTATAAATTATTAATGATGTAAACCTGAGCAGGTCAATTAAATTCTCTGAGCCTTGGCTATAAAGAAAAGGTATATTTCTGGTACCTCACCAATGTTTAGAAACCAGGGGCTACTGAAAAGAAAGTGCTGGTCCTTTCTTCAAAACGTTTGAAGGCAGTGGTAAGTTGAAATAAATTATAGGTTTAACAAAGCCTAGAACAAACTCAATCATAGATTATACTGACTGAGGCCTGACACTACCAGCCTGAGAGTAAAATAAGCCTGGCTATTTGTGGAGATAAATATTATTTATTTCAGTTTCCACAAAATACCTGACATACAGTCAATAATTGCCAGACACATTAAACATTGAGTCTATATAGCCCATTGTCAAGGGAGGAAATAATATAATTAACCTCAGAGAGGGCTTGATGCTGGAATTATCAAACAGGAATTTTAAGATTTTAAATTAACTATAATGAATATGATAAAGAATCAAGGAGAACAGTTTCATGAAAAATGTTTAATTTCACAAGAGCCATGGGAACTATGTAATAAAATTCTAGAGATTTAAAATATAATTTCAGAACTGAAGGATTTAAGTAGGCTGAAAACAAATTAGAAATATCATAGTTCATATCATGAACTTGAATACAAGTAGAAAAAAATCCAAACCAAAGTACAAAGAGAAAAAAAATGACTACAAATAGTAAAGACAAATAATGTATCCAAGATTTGTGGAATAATACCAAAAGATCTAAGAATGTAATTGGAGGCTCAAAAGAGAGAAAGAAAAAATAAAACTTGAAGAAATAATGGCTAAAATCTTTCCAAATTAGAGAGAACCGCAACCCACAGAATAAAGAACCTCAGCAAAATGAAAGCGTGGGTGAGGGCAGAAGCAGGAATTCAGTTAAGAAGCTATTACAACAGTCCAGACGAGATGTGGCAGCTTGGGTGAGAATGGTAGCAATGAAAGATTATACTCCATTTAAAGTTATTATAGGGAAAGGAGATTGGTTAGAGATGGCAGAGTAGAAGGACGAGTGCTAACTCCCTCTTGTGAGAGCAGTGGAATCACAACTATATGCTGGACAGTCATCAACAGGAAGACACTGGAACTCACCAGAAAAGATACCACACATCCAAAGACAAAGGAGAAGCCACAATGAGATGGTAGGAGGGGCACAATCACAGTAAAATCAAATCCCATAACTGCTGAGTGGGTGACTCACAAACTAGAGAACACTTATACCACAGAAGTCCACCGACTGGAGTGAAGGTTCTGAGCCCCACATCAGGCTTCCCAACCTGGGGGTCCGGCAACAGGAGGAGGAAATCCTAAAGAATCAGACTTTGAAGGATAGCGGGATTTGATTGCAGGACTTTGACAGGACTGGGGGAAACAGAGACTCCATTCTTGGAGGACACACTACACAAAGTAGTGTGCGCATCGGGACCCAGGGGAAGGAGCAGTGACCCCATTGGAGACTGAACCAGACCTACCTGCTAGTGTTGGAGGGTCTCCTGCAGAGGTGGGGGGTGGCTGTGGCTCACCATGAGGACAAGGACACCGGCAGAAGAAGTTCTGGGAAGTACTCCGTGGCGTGAGCCTTCCCAGAGTCCATCGTTAACCCCACCAAAGAGCCCTGGTAGGCGCCAGTGTTGGTCGCCTCAGGCCAAACAACCAACAGGGAGGGAACCCAACCCCACCCATCAGCAGACATGCAGATTGAAGTTTTACTGAGCTCTGCCCACCAGAGGAACAGCCAGCTCTACCCACCACCAGTCCCTCCTATCAGGAAACTTGCACAAGCCTCTTAGATAGCCTCATCCACCAGAGGACAGACAGCAGAAGCAAGAAGAACTACAATCCTGCAGCCTGTGGAACAAAAACTACATTCAAAGAAAGATAGACAAGATGAAAAGGCAGAGGGCTATGTACCAGGTGAAGGAACAAGATAAAACCCCAGAAAAACAACTAAATGAAGTGGAGATAGGCAACCTTCCAGAAAAAGAATTCAGAATAATGATAGTAAAGATGATCCAGGACCTCGGAAAAAGAATGGAGGCAAAGATCAAGAAGATGCATGAAATGTTTAACAAAGACCTAGAAGAATTAAAGAACAAACACCTAGAAGAATTAAAGAACAAACAAACAGAGGTGAACAACACAATAACTGAAATGAAAAATACACTAGAAGGAATCAATAGCAGAATAACTGAGGCAGAAGAACAGATAAGTGACCTGGAGGACAGAATGGTGGAATTCACCGCCATGGAACAGAATAAAGAAAGGAATGAAAAGAAATGAAGACAGCCTAAGAGACCACTGGGACAGCATTAAATGCAACAACATTTGCATTATAGGGGTCCCAGAAGGAGAAGAGAGAGAGAAAGGACCCGAGAAAATATTTGAAGAGATTATAGTCGAAAACTTTCCTAACATAGGAAAGGAAATAGTCACCCATGTCCAGGAAGCACAGAGAGTCCCAGGAAGGATAAACCCAAGGAGAAATACGCCAAGACACATAGTAATCAAATTGACAAAAATTAAAGACAAAGAAAAATTATTGAAAGCAGCAAGGGAAAAATGACAAATAACATACAAGGGAACTCCCATAAGGTTAAGAGCTGATTTCTCAGCAGAAACTCTATAAGCCAGAAGGGAGTGGCACAATATATTTAAAGTCATGAAAGGGAAGAACCTACAACCAAGATTACTGTACCCAGCAAGGTTCTCATTCAGATTCTATTGAGAAATCAAATGCTTAACAGACAAGCAAAAGCTAAGAGAATTCAGCGCCACTAAACCAGCTCTGCAACAAATGCTAAAGGAGCTTCTCTAAGTGGGAAACACAAGAGAAGAAAAGGACCTACACAAACAAACCCATAACAATAAAGAAAATGGTAATAGGAACATACGTATCGATAATTACCTTAAACATGAATGGATAAAATGCTCCAACCAAAAGACACAGGTTTGCTGAATGGATACAAAAACAAGACCCATATATATGCTGTCTAAAAGAGACCCACTTCAGACCTAGGGACACATACAGACTGAAAGTGAGGTGATGGAAAAAGATGTTCCATGCAAATGGAAATAAAAGAAAGCTGGAGTAGCAATACTCATATCAGATAAAATAGACTTTTAAATAAAGAATGTTACAAGAGACAAGGAAGGACACTACAAAATGATCAAGGGATCAATGCAAGAAGAAGATATAACAATTATAAATATATATGCACACAACACAGGAGCACCTCAATACATAAGGCAGCTGCTAACAGCTATAAAAGAAGAAATCGACAGTAACACAATAATAGTGGGGGGACGTCATCACCTCACTTACACCAATGGACAGAAAATTAATAAGGAAACACAAGCTTTATATGAGACAATAGACCAGAGAGATTTAATTGATATTTATAGGACATTCTGTACCAAAACAGCAGATTACACTTTCTTCTCAAGTTCACACAGAACATTCTCTAGGATTGATCACATTTGGGTCACAAATCAAGCCTCAGTAAATTTAAGAAAATTGAAATCATATCAAGCATCTTTTTCTGACCGCAATGCTATGAGATTAGAAATCAATTACAGGGAAAAAAATGTTAAAAACACAAACCAATAGAGGCTAAACAATACATTACTAAATAACCAAGAGATCACTGAAGAAATCAAAGAGGAAATCAAAAAATACCTAGAGACAAATGACAATGAAAACACAACGATCCAAAACCTATGGGATGCAGCAAAAGCAGTTCTAAGAGGGAAGTTTATAGCTATACAAGCCTACCTCAAGAAACAAGAAAAATCTCAAGTAAACAATCTAACCTTACACCTAAAGGAACTAGAGAAAGAAAAACAAACAAAACCCAAAGTTAGCAGAAGGAAAGAAATCATAAAGATCAGAGCAGAAATAAATGAAATAGAAACAAAGAAAACAATAGCAAAGATCAATAAAACTAAAAGCTGGTTCTTTGAGAAGATAAACAAAATTGATAAACCATTAGCCAGACTCATCAAGAAAAAGAGGAGGACTCAAATCAATAAAATTAGAAATGTAAAAGAAGTTACAACAGACACCACAGAAATACAAAGCATCCTAAGGGACTACTACAAGCAACTCTATGCCAATAAAATGGACAACCTGGAAGAAATGGACAGATTCTTAGAAAGGTATAACCTTCCAAGACTGATCCTGGAAGACATAGAAAATATGAACACACCAATCACAAGCAATGAAATTGAAACTGTGATTAAAAATCTTCCAACAAACAAGTGTCCAGGACCAGATGGCTTCACAGGTGAATTCTATCAAACAATTTAGAGAAGAGCTAACACCCATCCTTCTCAAACTCTTCCAAAAAACTGCAGAGGAAGGAACACTCCCACACTCATTCTATGAGGCCGCCATCACCCTGATACCAAAACCAGACAAAGATACTACAAAAAAAGAAAATTACAGACCAATATCACTGATGAATATAGATGCAAAAATCCTCAACAAAATACTAGCAAACAGAATCCAACAACACATTAAAAGGATCATACACCATGATCAAGTGGGATTTATCCCAGGGATGCAAGGATTCTTCAATATATGCAAATCAATCAATGTGATACACCATATTAACAAATGAAGAATAAAAACCATATGATCATCTCAATAGATGCAGAAAAACTTTTTGACAAAATTCAACACCCATTTATGATAAAAACTCTCCAGAAAGTGGACATAGAGGGAACCTACCTCAACATAATAAAGGGCATATATGACAAACCCACAGCAAACATCATTCTCAATGATGAAAACTGAAAGCACTTCCTCTAAGATCAGGAAGAAGACAAGGATGTCCACTCTCGCCACTATGATTCAACATAATTTTGGAAGTCCTAGCCATGGCAATCAGAGAAGTAAAAGAAATAAAAGAAATACAAATTGGAAAAGAAGAAGTAAAACTGTCACTGTTTGCAGATGACATGATACTATACAAAGAGAATCCTAAAAATGCCACCAGAAAACTACTAGAGCTAATCAATGAATTTGATAGAGTTGCAGGATACAAAATTAATGCAAGAAATCTCTTGCATTCCTATACACTAATGATGAAAAATCTGAAAGAGAAATTAAGGAAACACTCCCATTTACAATTGCAACAAAAAGAATAAAATACCTAGGTATAAACCTACCTAGGGAGACAAAAGACCTGTATGCAGAAAACCATAAGACACTGATGAAAGAAATTAAAGATGATACCAACATATAGAGAGATATACCATGTTCTTGGTCTGGAAGAATCAGTATTGTGAAAATGACTATATTACCCAAAGCAATCTACAGATTCAACGCAATCCCTATCCAATTACCAATGGCATTTTTTACAGAACTAGAACAAAAAATCTTAAAATTTGTATGGAGACACAAAAGACCCCGAATAGCCAAAGCAGTCTTGAGGGAAAAAAACGGAGCTGGAGGAATCACACTCCCTGACTTCAGACTATACTACAAAGCTACAGTAATCAAGACAATATGGTACCGGCACAAAAACAGAAATATACATCAATGAAACAGGATAGAAAGCCCAGAGAGAAACCCACACACCTGTGTTCAACTAATCTATGACAAAGGAGGCAAGGATATACAATGGAGAAAAGACAGTCTCTTCAGTAAGTGGTACTGGGAAAACTGGACAGCTACATGTTAAAGAATGAAATTAGAACACTCCCTAACACCATACACAGTAATAAACTCAAAATGATTTAGAGACCTAAATGTAAGACTGGACACTCTACAACTCTTAGAGGAAAACATAGGAAGAACACTCTGACATAAATCACAGCAAGATCTTTTTTGATCCACTTCCTAGAGTAATGGAAATAAGAACAAAAATAAACAAATGAGACCTAATGAAACTTAAAAGCTTTTGCACAGCAAAGGAAACCATAAACAAGATGAAAAGACAACCCTCAGAATGGAAGAAAATATTTGCAAGCAAATCAGCAAAGGATTAATCTCCACAATATATAAACAGCTCATGCAGCTCAATATTAAAAAAACAAACAACCCAGTCAAAAAATGGGCAGAAGACCTAAATAGTCATTTCTCCAAAGAAGACATACAGATGGCCACGAAGCCCATGAAAAGCTGCTCAACATCACTAATTATTAGAGAAATGCATATCAAAACTACAATGAGGTATCACCTCACACCAGTTAGAATGGGCATCATCAGAAAATCTACAAACAACAAATGCTGGAGAGGGTGTGGAGAAAAGGGAACCTTCTTGCACTCTTGGTGGGAATGTAAATTGATACAGCCACTATGGAGAACAGTATGGAGGTTCCTTAAAAAACTAAAAATGGAATTACCATATGACCCAACAATCCCACTACTGGGCATATACCCAGAGAAAACCATAATTCAAAAAGACACATGCACCCCAGTGTTCATTGCAGCACTATTTACAATAGCCAGGTCATGGTAGCAACCTAAATGCCCATCGACAGTTGAATGGATAAAGAAGATGTGGTTCATATATACAATGTAATATCACTCAGCCATAAAAAGGAACGAAATTGGGTCATTTATAGAGATGTGGATGGATCTAGAGACTGTCATACAGAGTGAAGTAAGTCAGAAAGAGAAAAACAAATATCGTATATTAACGCATATATGTGGAACCTAGAAAAATGTTACAGATGAACCAGTTGTGGGGCAGAAATAGAGACACAGATGTAGAGAACAAATGTATGGACACTAAGGGGGGAAAGTGCTGGGGGGGTGGTGTTGTGATGAATTGGGAGATTGGGATTGACATATATACACTAATATGTATAAAATGGATAACTAATGAGAAACTGCTTTATAAAAAAATAAATAAAATTCAAAAATTAAAAAAACAAAAACCCAAAAGCATGATAAATGCAAAAACCTACAATTAAAACACACACACTTTATCTTTATTAAAGATAAAGAATAAATTATAAGAGCAGCCAGTGAAGATAAAACATATTATAGAGAAGGAAATGATGTTAACTAATAATTGTTAGCTTCTCACCAGAAACAGTGGAAGGCAGTAAACAATGGAATGGCATTTTTTAAATGCTGAGGAGGGGAGGGAGAACTGTCAAGCTAGAAATCTATATTCAGCAAAATATCTTTCAAAAATAAGGATAACATAAAGCTATTCTGGGATGAAATAAAGCTGACAGAATTCATTTTTGGAATGGGATACTAAAACTAGGATAATTCATCGCTGGCGTACCTGAACTACAAGAAATTAAAAAAAAAAAAGTTCTTAAGGTTGAAGGGAAATCATACAAGATCACAAGAGCTGCAGAGGAAAGTATACGAGAAATTGTGCATATTTGGTAGATAGTTAAATCATGTGTGTGTGTTTGTGTGTGTATCTTTAGGTGAGTCTAAATTAATTAAAGCAGAAATAAAAATACATAACTTTTTTTTTTCAACTTTTTTTTTAAGAGTTGGTATTCATAATTTTTTTAAAATTTTTATTTATTTATTTATTTATGGCTGTGTTGGTTCTTTGTTTCTGTGCGAGGGCTTTCTCTAGTTGTGGCAAGTGGGGGCCACTCTTCATCGCAGTGCGCGGGCCTCTCACTATCGCGGCCTCTCTTGTTGTGGGCTCCAGATGCGCAGGTTCAGCAACTGTGGCTCACGGGCCTAGTCGCTCCGCAGCATGTGGGATCTTCCCAGACCAGGGCTCAAACCCGTGTCCCCTGCATTGGCAGGCAGATTCTCAACCACTGCACCACCAGGGAAACCCAAAAATACATAACTTTAAAAGTGTAATGTATTATAGTGTTTTTGTGTATAGAAAATTAAATTTTAAAACAAGTCTCTAAAGGGCAGTAGTGGGAAAATAGAATTAGACTATAAGAATTCTCTTACCCTTTTTTTTAAATAGTGTAATAGTATTGAAATTAGACTGATCAATTAAAGATGAATATTGTAGTCTCTAGAACAAAGGTTCAGAACTGAACTGAATGGTAAGGAAACATAGCATTAAAGTTTGTGAAATGCAGTAAAAGCAATACTTAGAAGAAATTATATAACTTTAAGCATTTATATTAGAAAAGAGTAAAGATATACAATTAATGGTCTCAACTGTCAGTTCAAGAAGTTAGTAAAAGAAGAGCAAATTAAAACCTAAGTAAATAAAAGAAAGGAAATTATAAAATAAGAGCAGAAATCAAGAAAACAAAAAAATGACACAGTAGAGAAAATTAACAATGCCAAAATTAATTATTTAAAAAGACTGATAAATTGCTAAATCTGAAAAAAATGATTAAGAAAAAAACTGAGAAAGCACACGTTATTATAAAAATAATACAAAAGAGAACATAAATGAAGATCCTATAGAAATTAAAAGGTAATACAGAAATATTGCAAACAACTCTATATTAACATGTTTGATGATTTATATAAAATGCACAAAACGCTTGTAAGACATACATTACTAGTATTGACATAGAATAAACAAGAAAATACAAAGAGCCCCTTATTTATTAACATAATATAATTCATAATCATAAACTTTTTCACAAAGAGATTTCCAGGCCCAGATGGCTTCATTGGTGAATTGTACTAAACATTTAATAAAGAGATAATATCAATACTTCACACAGTCTTTGAGAAAATATAGGAGTGAACAATTTCCAACATATTTTATGGGTCAATATTAATTTTATACCAAAACCTGAAAAAATACTACAACAAAAGAGATTTGTATATCAAAATTCCGCATGAATACAGATGTAAAAATTCTCAACATAATGCTAGTAAATCAGCAATACATTAAAAACAGATAAATCAACGTGACTAAGTCAGGCTTATCACAGGAATGCAAGTTTGATTCAAGAATTGAAATCAATGTAAAACACCACATTAACAGAATAAAGATGAAAAATTATATATTTCAATTACACAGCAAAAGCATTTGACAAAATTTTATGTCTCTTTTCTTTGAAAACTCTAATCAAAATAGGATTTAAGGGAAATTTCCTCAAGATGCTAAAGGCCATTAAAAAAAAAAAAACTATAGGTAATTCATATGCATAGTCTAATGGAGAAACACTAAACATTTTTTCTCTTAAGGTAAAGAACAAGCTTAGCTCTCACCAATTCCATTCACCATTATTCCCAAGGTCCTAGGAAGTGCAATAAGGTCAGGGGGAAAATAAAAGGCAATCAATTTAGAAAGAAAAGTTTTAAAATATAATTTTTCTAAATAACATAATTGTTTATATACTAAACCTTATGATATTTCCAAAATCATCAGAATAGTTGAATTTGCCAAGATGCAAGATTCAATATCAATAAAAATTGATTGAATTTCTGTATATTAGCAATGAACAATTGGAAAACAAAATTTTTAAGTATCTCAAAATATATAGTAATATCAAAAATGACATCAAATACCTTAGCATAAATCTAATAAAATTTCAGCCAGACCTATACATTTAAACAATGAAGTCTTTTTGAGAAAAACAAAGACCTATATAAATAGATGTATCATGTTTATGGATTGGAAGACAATATTAAGATTCCCCCAAAATAGATCTACAAAATTTCCTGCAGACATTTTAAAACATAATAGATAATTCTAAAATGTACTTGGAAATGTATAGAACGTAGAATATCAAAGCCATTTTGAAAAAGAAGAATAAAATTTTAGAGATACTACACTATATGATTTCAAGACTTAGCATAAAGCTACAGCAATACAGAGAATGTTTTAAAAATTACTCGACTTTGGTTATTTGAATGACTCACAGGTCACTAAAGAGCATATTAATGTCAGGTCATTTTAATAAGTACAGTCATATCTATACACCTGTAATGGAAATATTTCAGGTTCAGTTCCAGACCACTGCAGTAAAGCAAATATCACTATAAAGCGAGTCATATGAATTTTTTGGTTTTTCAGCTCATATAAAATTTAATATTTACACTATATTGTAGTCTATTAAGTATGTAATAGCATTATGTCTAGAAAAAACTGTACATACTTTAGTTAAACAATAATGCTGTTGGAAAAATGGTGCCAATAGACTTGCTCGACAGTTTTCTTCAATTTGTAAAAAAATGCAACATCTGTGAAGCACAAAAAAGTGAAATGCTATAAAATGAGATGTGCCCCCATATAGTGATAACTCATTGTGATCTTAATTTGTGTTTGCACAGTGGCTAGTGATGTTGAACATCGTTTCATGAGCTTATTTTCCATCTCTGTAATCTCTTTGGTAAAATATGATCATCATGTCTTTTGCCCATTTGCTAATTGGATTGTTTTGTTACTGTTGTGGGGGGAATGGAAGAGAGATAGAAGATTAAATAAATGGAAGAAATGTTGCATGCGCCTAAGATGTAAATGTGCCATGGATAGAGGAATATGATTAACTCAAATCCGGGCACCTGAGTCTAAAAACAACAATACCATCACCGACAGCAGGTGTATAAGACAACGGATATGAAACATCTTTTAAATTTCAAGTGCTTCACTTGGTAAAGTGCCACTTTAAATATATACTTATTATCATTGCCAATTTTACCCTTCTGCATCTTTGGTCTATTACCTACTGCTTCATGCTAAATTCACACTTTCAAAATTTAAGGTAACACTGAGGAAACGATAGGATAAACAAAGTGAATATTATGAAGATTAACACAATCCATACATTTTTACATGACTCCAAATTCCTCAGAATTAACAGACTAGGACTTCAAAATTTTCAACCTTGTTTGCATAGTAATATCGCCTGATGATATATACATATAATTATATCATAAACTATTCTCTGTTCCCATCCTAGACTAATTAAAACAGAATCTGAGTGCTAGAGCCCAGGCAATGGTAGGTTTTAAAATCTCCTTAGGTGATTCAAAGGTCCCTTTATGAGGAAGCTGGGTTAGGTGAAGTTGTAGGATTAGGGATTTTACTCTGCTACAGGGCATATGAAGACTGTGCTTACTTGAGTTCCTCTTAGAAATACAATGGGAATTGTAAATATTGTATGGACAGAGGTCAACTGTTATAAGCTCTCCATTCTTTTGTAGGTGGGATCATAGTTTTAGGCCAGAAGTTTTCTCTTTTGACTTGTTTTTATCACAGTTGGTTTGTTAATTAGATACAGGGTCTGGCTTCCTTTGCTGTGAAACATAATTCTGTTATCAGCAAAACCACATTCTGCCCAAGGTGATTTCTCCAATGGCTTTAATCTCCCTTTTCAAATCCATGAAATAAAGAGACTTCCAAACTAGGGAATGATTAGTCATTTGGGTTAAAAGAGACTTTCAGTTTAGATTTCAGATATTCTAACCCACTGTGAAAGTTTGATAAAAAGTGAACCAGGGTTTTTAATTAATTATGTACAGAAAGTTGACAAAATTCTGTTGGGAGACATTCCTAATAATCCATGCACGTAATGTAGTGGGAATTGTTTATAAATATAAATGAATTGAAAGGTTTATAACCCTGGAACAAGATGATGAAAAATCAAACCATGGTTGGCAAACTCACAATTAAATTCTGTTAGTAAATGACTTGTTCAGAATTCTCTTTAACGTTTGTTTTCCAATATGTTCCTGGAAGCAAAGGGAATAGAAAAATCTCAGCCAGAACTTGAGTAGGAAACTCTTAGAGAGACTACGTTACACACATATAATTTTAATAACTCCTGGTTGGTTTGAAGATCCTTGAATTTACATGAAAACGTAATCTCCTTTCTGTGTGTATGTGTGTCTAATATGCATATATATACATATATATGTATATATATACACATATATGAAATACAAGTTTTGACAGAGATTTAGTGACCTTTCCAAATGTAAAAATTAAAAAAAAATCAAATTATAGATTTTGAGGAAGAACTCTTATTTCTGAAAAAGAAATTGATGTTGCTTGTGTGATGTTTGTATATTTTTACACCTGACATTTCATATTGAATATTTTATAGAAGTAGGGAACAAACTTTTATTTAATGGTGAGTCTAGATATGTGTTCTAATACCTGGCTGTATAGGATTTCGCTGCTTATAAAATTATTCCCTACTCTTATATTATAGGCAGATTCATACGCTTAGTTATCCAAATGTCAGCAAATAAGTTTGTATTAAAATTATTTGACTCTTCAAAATTACTTCTGATATTTCATCTTCTTCAAAATTATATCAAGAAGAAGAACTCATTTGATATCAGTGAAAATGTCAAGGTATACCTTGTACTTGGTGATACACTGAATGACTATATTTGTCTATCTCTCACAGTTGGTCATTGCTTTCCTGAGGGCAGGAAGTGTGACTTTTTGCTTCTCCAGTATATCAACTAGCACAGTCCCTGGCAAATATTATGTGGTTTATGAATTATATTTTTTGAGATAAACTGAATCAAACTTTATACTGTCTATAAATACTCTTACGTCTGATAATACCATTCCATTTATTCACTGAAAAGTTCTGTATTGATAGCTCTAAAGGATGATTCTTTTCCAAACTAACTCTACTCACTTGAGGTGTAGAGGTAAGACATGATCCCTTCTTATACAGGTTGACTGGTATGGATGCTGATATGTTTTTCACCACTGATACACCATGTTAACATAAGATGTGGGGTTACTAAGGCATACAACCTATTCAGTAAAAAAAAAACTAACCGGTATCACAGCCATCTAATCCTAGCTGATGTTTCCATTGTCTTTACATTTAGGCATAAATGAAGTTGTAATTACATAAGCACTGAGAGCAATGCTCTACCTGGATAAATTGGTCTGCTCAAACCTCGTCACTTTAATATCTAATAGATGAAGAAACCTAGATAATATGTTTTACAAGGCAAATGTTTGCAATTACTCCATCCTCAGAGTTCTTAGGAACAACCTTGCAGAACCACAAAAGCATTTTAGTTATATTATGGGACAGATGTACAAACTGGCAAAAACAGAATTTTCAATTAATTCTGACAAAAGAAATAGGTATTCATGCAGAATATGTTAGATAATATTTCATGATTAAGAACGTTTTTTATGAATCGTAAATGATAATACATTGCAGAAAATGTTTCTGAATTTTAAGAGGTCATTTTTGATAAATGAGATACAGAGAAACAAATTTCACTTTACTTCTTGCCAGTACTGAGCACTGTCCACATTATTTCTATATAATTTTTCTATTCTTTTTAGGTTCTCTGCATGCTGTGTAAGATGTTATTATCCCACATGTATATACAGAATTCATTTTTTGGGGGGGAATGTTGTCCAGAACCAGTTTACACCTAAATATTGAAATTGTTGCTGTTTTAAGTTCTGTTTAAGTTTAATTAGAGGCTGTAAACACTACATTGTATGGCCAGTGAGAAGCAAAATCTAATTTCCCATAAAAAATTGGATCCAGTGTTGGTTAATTTGTTCGCTTCCATCTCTAGCTCTACAGAATGTAGCTCTTTTTAACCCACATTCATACGTAAAAGTGTAGTTCTTAAAGGACTGCTACAAGTTGGGTCAATATTTCTTATTTAGCAATAACTTTGAAGTATTTCACAACAGAACTTTAAAATCTCTTTTGAAAACTGTATCTTTGACAGGATGCCATTAAATTGTTAAGAGATAATGATGAGATTTTCTAGGAGGAACAGTATTTTCTATTTGAGTTTCAGATCTAAGGCTATTCATTTTCCCCTAAAGAAGAAGATTACTTCCAAGTAAATAGCATATCTTGAGTGTTACAATGTGATTTAAGTTGACTGTGTTTAAGTTGACTGCCTCTATAGTTATACTGGGTTCAAAGCTTCATTACTGTTTGATCTAGGGTACTTATTATATACCCACTGTACCTTGATTTGCAAATGCGTAAAATAGCAATAGTATTAGGTTCTACCTTAAGAGTTTTGTAATGATTAAATGAAATTAACACATGCAAAATTTTGTGTGTGGCATGTAGAGAAAGCTCAATAAAAGTTATGTATTATCACTCTTCTTATTTCATTGAATCTAAGACGCCATTGACTGTAAGATATATTATATGGATCACTAAGGAAAAAATGCTGCCAATTATGCTGATTCATTATTATTTAAACATGTTCAAATAAAGAATAGCAGTAAACAGTGCATCATTTTTCTGAAAGGGCAATACTAAAAGTTTCAGAGGTTTTCTGCAAAACAAACTGATATAATGTAACAATATATTTATATGATAATAGTATGAGCTGATATGTAGTGACAAGATTATATATTTCATTAACATATAAAACTATCCCTTGATTTAGACATTTAATAAAGTAAACATCAAAATGAAGTATTAAGACAAAATAATCATTTTAAGATGAAAGATAACATCACATGCACTTAATATTTTAAAGTTATTGTATTTAAAATGGAATTTTAGAATACCCAAAGCATTACTTACCTTATCTGATATTTGTTTCATGACACATATTCTACATGTAGAGAAATTTCTTTCATTTTTTTGGTTCACATCAACTGAATTGTAGCAGGCGTACAAAATCCTCTGCAGGTTGGGCATTAGGTAACATGTTGCTCTGTATAAATTCAGTTTCTTTTTATAAAGATGAAAATATTTTTTCTGCTCTCCCTGAGTTTTGTTTTGCCATTAATGCATTGCTTTCAGTAATTAAGATTTTAGATTTGTTTCCAGTTTCATATTAGAGTATTCCACATCAACATTCACATCTTTTTCTCTTTGCATTTCTTCTGTTACGGTATTTACAAAGAATTATAGCCTATAGTGAATATGCAAACACTGGAAAACTCCACCAATTTCTGAGAGCTGCAGAATTGGCTTCCAGGTTCCTCAACTAGAAATCAACTTGATATTGTAAAATTATTATTTATATGTACCAACATTACCCAATATGTATTATTTTCTATGGTTCTGATAGACTGAAGTACATTTTACTCTTGATCCCAGAACCTGATCATTCGACTTTGAAGGAATTAAAGTTTAATAATTTGGATTAGTCCACTCTCTTTAGTATTGATTTCATATCCCAGGATGACACAAACAATTGGAATCCACTTTGAGACTTAAGGCATTATAGAAAGTAGCAATTTTTTTGGAATGAGAGGTTTTCATAAAGGAAGGGATATTATTTGTCTTCTTTAGAAAAAAAGTAGAGCATAAATGACGTACCTGCATCAGACAGGCACAACATTTCCAGAAGAAAGTAAGTCTCTCCCTGCTTCTTCATTTTGCTATTTTGCTTTATTTCTTAGCAAAGCTATCTACTTCTACTTAGAGACAATTCCAGTCATGAATTGTCAGTTTTCACCCAGTTTTCATACTGAGTATAGAAGGTGAATGATGAGCAAATAGATTAGTACAAGAAAAACCTGTATACATTTACACTGATTTTAAAACTGAAATAGTCAATTATGTGAAGAAATTTATTTTAAAAATGATGTTCTTGTGGTTGACACAAAGGTAAGGAACATTATAAATCATCATGAACCACTGAAGAATTAATTACTTAGGCAATTCAACCAAAAAAAAAAAAAAATTGGGACAATGATCTTTAGCAGCCCTTAAAAAATTTAAATATTAGAAAAGTGCATTATTTATTTTTATTGAGCTAAATATATTTTATTGTTATTAAGGAATGTATACGAATTTTTCTAATTGAATTCAGTTTCTAAGATCTTGGCTTCTTTGTTGCTTTGGGCTGAGACTTTCAGACATAGGGAGTATAAGATAAGGTACTAGTAACTTAGTTAACTTTCTAAAGGAACCAGATTGGACAACATAGAAACCCATACACTTTTTGTAGACTTTTGATGTGTAAAATTAAGGGATTACCATGGTAAAAATGAAGGTCATGTGTGAGGATCACAATTTAAAATACAGTAGTAGATGGCCTTTAAATTTTAAATTACTGATTTATGGCTGTTAGTGCAAAGTCAACATATGCCATGGAAACAGATTATGGTAATAACTATCATTTCTGAAAATGTAGTTCATTGCCAAGTCAAATATATTTTGTAACCTATGTTACAAGGTATACTATTCACAAGTACAAAGGCTATACTAATTTTTGGGGGGTTCAGAATTTACAAGATGACTTTAGAAGGTTAGAAACAAAGGTGGTTCCTTATAGATCTGTTTCTACAACAGGAGTTTTTGGGATCAAGCACACTTTCTAGAGAAACACTTCACTCCCATTCTTCAGAGCAACAGCATTAACACCCATATCATACATAAACCCAATTAATATTATTCTGTCTTTGGCAGTGTAGTCTATCTTTAGTGGTATCTTTACACATGTCAACTCATTCTCCTGAAACAAAGTCTAGGCAGCCCATAGATGGTAGTTTATCTTGAATGATGGAAATGTCAACAGGAGCACTTTTTTTCTTTACTGGAAAGAAAACTAATGGAAGCCAGCCATCAAATATATATATATATATACAGTCAAATACATGAATTTGTGATGGATAAGAAGCCATTATCCCATCTTCGGCAGGAAGCATCAAGAAAATGAAGACTTGGACATCAGCATAATGGCTACATAAGACATCCCTCCTTTTTTCCTCTTTTTAACAACTAAACTTTGGCATTCACCCATGAACAAAAGTGTCTTTGTGAGAGTTGTGGGATCTGGCACCATATGCCACAGCACGTAGGGAGTCTTTTCCACCTGTGCATCAGGTAATAGGCAGACAGACCTCAATACAGGCAGTGGAACTGGCAGGAGCCTGTGAACAAGCTTTAGTTCCTTTCCTATGTGGTTGGGAAGCACCTGGAGGGCTCTATTTTGGACAAACACCAACAGATAAAAGAGCCTTTGTAGAAGTCCAGGTTTCCTGAGGAGAGATTCCAGCACTCTGTTGAACAACAGGAACAACAAAAATATGAGTTTGGTTGTGTTGGAGAGGGTAAGAGGAACTTTGCCAGCATTGCTCCTCCACTAAGGTGGCACAGTACGGGGCTGAAGTAGCCTGTGGTGATCTCTCCCATGGGGGAAAGGGAAACATTGAATGAATACCCAGCTTTCCCAGTTGTATAGGATGCTAACGGAGAAACCCTTTTCTCTCCCACAGTACCCAGAGTATTGAGGCAGAACTTCCATCACTGGGGAGAGTGGGGAGATTTAGAAAGAGGCAGATAACAATATCAGAGTTCATAAAACAGATGCGGTTCTGGACTCTAGCAGGAGGTCTGCCCATGAGCCACTGGGAAAACCTCACCTGAGGAACCACTGAATGGGTCCATGGGCACCCCCAATGTCCCAGTGCCAAAGCTACACTACCCCCCTACTCTATGACCAGTGACAGAAGAGAGGTCCAGTAGACAGAGTAAGTGCAGAAAACAGGGCAGTGTCTGTGGGCAAGGGAGAAACCACAAACTGGAACCATAGCATCACCTTTGGGGAAACAAGAGAGATAACCACCAGCCATCCTGGTAAGCTGTAAGATCAAGACATACAAGCTTGAGAACTCTGCCGTAAGAGGGAGCAAGACGCATGGAGCAGGTGTATTCATACAAGGTCAGAGAAGGCCTCAGATATAACCAGGAACAATAAAAAGTATCTTTCACTTGAGGCAGCTAGTATAGATTGGAGGAGGTGACTGCTACTTTAAACATGAAAACATCAGTGCAAACTCCAGGGAACATGAAGAATCAAGGAAACATTACATTACCAAAAGATCACAGTAATCCTCCAGTAACTGAACCCAAAGACTTGGAGATCTGCAATTTATCTGATAAATCAAAAACCTCCTAACGTAGAAAAACCCAGGACCAGATTGTTTTATTGGTGAATCATACCAGGCATTTAAAAAAGAATTAATGACAATCCTTCTCAAGCTCTTCCAAAAAACTGAAGAGGAGGCAACACTCTCAAACTCATTTAACGAGTGCAGCATTACCCTGATACCAAAGCCAGAAAAAGATACTACAGGCCAATATCCTTGATAAATATAGATGCAAAAATACTCAATAAAATATCAGCAAACGCAATTCAACAATACATTAAAATAATCATCCACCATGATCAAGTGGGATTTATCCCTGGGATGCAAGGATTGTTCAACATACACAAATAGATAAATGTGATATACCACTTCATAGACTGAAAGATGAAGATCATATGATCATCTCAAAAGATATAGAAAAAGTGTCTAACAAAATTCAACATTTTTTCATGATGAAATACTTGAACAAACTGGGTATTGAAGGAGTATACCTCAACATAATAAAGGCCATATACTGCAAACCTACCTCTAACATTGTAATCAAAGGTGAAAGGATGAACACCTTTCTTCTAAAATCAGGAACAAGAAAAGGATGCCCACTCTTACCACTCTTATTCAATATAGTATTGAAAGTCCTAACTAGAGCAGTCAGGTGAGAAAAAGAAATAAAAGGCATTCAAATGAGAAAAGAAGAAATAAAATTGTCTTTATTTGTAGATAGTATGATCTTATATATAGAAAATCCTATAGACTCAACAAAAAACCTGTTGAAACTAATCAACAAATTTAGTAAATTTGCAGGATATAAAACCAACATACAGAAATCAGTTATGTTTCTATATAGTAATAACAAAATATCTGAAAAGAAATAAAGAAGACAATCCCATTCACAAAAGCATCAAAGACAATAAAATACTTGGAAGTGAATTTAACCAAGGAAGTGAAAGATCTGTACAATGAAAATAGGACTTTGATGAAAGAAATTGAAGAGGACAGAAACAAATGTAAAAATATCCCATGTTCAAAAATTGGAAAATATAATTTTGTTAAAATGCCCATACTACCCAACGTCATCTATAGATTCAGTGCAATTCCTATCAGAATTTCAATGGTATTTTCCATAGATAGTAAAAACAATTCTAAAATTTGTACTGAACCACAAAAGACCCCAAATAGCCAAAGTAATTCTGAAAAAGATGAACAAAACTTTAGGCATCTCATTTTCTGATTTCAAGTTATGCTACACAGCTATAGTAATCAAAAAATTATGGTACTGACATAAAAATAGACACAGAGACCAATAGAACAGAATGGCGAGCCCGGAAGTAAACACCTCTTATATGGTCAACTAATATTTGACAAGGGAGCCAGGAATACTCAATGGGGAAATGATAGCCTCTCCAATAAATGGTGTTGGGAAAGCTTGATAACCACATGCAGGAAAATGAAATGAGACCCCTATCTTATACCACTCACAAAAATTAACTCAAAATGGATTAAAGACCTAAACATAAGACTTGTAAGCATAAAACTCCTAGAAGAAAACAGAGAGAAAAAGCTCCCTATCATTGGTCTTGGCAATGATTTTTGGATATGACATCAAAAGCACAAGCAACAAAAAAACAAACAAACAAACAAAAAAAACACAAGCAACAAAAGCAAATAAGTGGGATTACATAAAACGAAAATGCTTCTGCACAGCAAAAGAAACAGTCAACAAAATGGTAAGGTAACTTACGAATGGGAGAACATATTTTCAAATCATATTTCTGATAAAAGGTTAATATCTAAATTAGATAAAGAAATCATACAACTCAAAAACAAGTAAGCAAATAATACAAATTAAAAAATGTGCAGAGGAACTGAATTGATATTTATTCCAAAGAAGATATCCAATGACCAACAGGTATAGGAAAAGATGCTCAGTATCACTGATCATTAGGGAAATGCAAATCAAAACAATTATGAGATATCACTTCACACCTGTTAGAATGGCTGTCATCAAGAAGACAAGCTATAAGTGTTGGAGACGATGTGGAGAAAAGGGAACCCTTGTGCACTGTTTGTAGGAATGTAAATTAGCACAGCCACTATTGATAACATTATGGAGTTCCTCAAAAAATTAAAAATAAGACTACCATATCATCCAGCAATCCCACTTCTGGGTACATAGCCAAAGAAAATGACAAGAAGGTATTGAAGAGATATCTGCATATCATGTTCTTTGTAACATTACAATAGCCAAAATTTGGAAACAACCTTTGTTGGTCAATGGATGAATGGATAAAGAAGATGTTGTGTTTATATATACAATAGAATATTATTCAGTTACGAGAAAGAAGGAAATCCTGCCATTTGTGACAAGAGAGATGAACATCGAAGGCCTATGCTAAGTGAGATAATTCAGACAAAGACAAATACTTCATGATATCCCTTATATGTGGAATGTAAAAAAGCTGAACTTGTAGACAGAGAGTAGAATGGTGGTTACCAGGGGCTGGGGAAGTGAGGGAACTGGGGAAACATTGGTCAGAGGGCACAGACTTGCAGTTAGAAGATGAATAGTTTCTGGAGATCTAATGCAGAGCACTGTGATTATTGTCAACAATACTGTATTATATACTTCAGAGTTGCTAAGAAGGTAGATCTTAAATGTTCTCACCACACACACACACACACACACACACACACACACACACACACAAATCAATAGTAATGAAAGGAATAAAAGAAAATGAAGACTTAAAATATTCCATATCATCAGTTATAAAAATTACAGATAATAGCTGGTGTTTAATTTGTGAGATTGGAGATTTTTGAAATCTATGAACTTGAAAAAGTGTTCTGCCAAAACTTCATCAGGCAAGGAGAAGCAAAGAGAGAATTGACTTATTCTGATCTCTAGGATAATGTTTTACATATGTGGGAAATCAGGAGTTTTCCTTGATACTTGTTTTTGGAAGATTTTTCTTTGCCAACTTATATCTTCTTCAGTAATTATTGATCTTTTAAAAATAATTCATATGATGCTTTACTTATTGGATCCTCATCCACCAAGAAAGCAGTTTTATTTGGTATACTCTCCATCTAATCCAGGAATAACTCTAACTGCATTTAGAAAGGTTTTAGCATGTATTGAAATACATATCTAAGACCACCTCCAGTGGCCAACCATCCTGCCTTCTTGTTACCTGAGTATGTGATGCTTTTTGGATTATGGAAGCACTGATATATTTCCTTAAGTCAATTTATTTATATCTAATATCATATGGAATAACACTTTGTAATTGTACATTATTCCTCTATCTCTATGTTCATATCTATAGAGATGTAGTGTGTGTGTGTGTGTGTGTGTGCGCGCCTCCAAATGGCTGAGAATCATAAATATTTAACTGTCACTACCACCTCTTCCTCTATTATGTCAAACATGTTTCTTATTAATAACTCTGCACTGTCCTTTATTTTTTACAATGAATTAAAAAAAGTTTATGAGTTTACCATAATTTAGGTAGAAAATCAATTTAATCAGATTGTCCTGTTCCCCAGGCATTCTGGCTAAACAAGATTTTGTTATCTCTAACGCCAAAGAATTTGAGAGTGCTATATCTGATAATTATTTTTTCACCCTAAACTTGGTCACACTTCTGTGACTCGCCTGTGATGAATTTTCAAATTCTCCTCAGGGTTAAGCCCGTGTCTGTTCACAGAGGCATGACGAGCTTCAGGTAGAAAAAGTGATACCAAATGTGACACATTTTAATTAGATTGTGCTGTCATCTAGGCTAGGACCTCTTGTAATAATATGTCCACAATAAGTAGAAAGTTGAGTATTAAAGGCTAATGAAGGAATCTTAATAAAAGTTTATAAACACTTTCAAACTGAGTACAAATTAAGGCTGTTGGACTCTAATTTTATAGTTACAACATTTCCTTAGACTCCTGCTGCCTTACAATCTGAGAAAATTGTGTTATCAGATAAAAGGCCTCTGTTGATCAATTTAGGATTATAAAATTCCTAGAGTTTTCTTTTTATAAAAACGTATTCTACCACATGTTTATTAGAGTATCTCCAAGCTGTGCTTCATTAGATTTTCATTCTTCGTTATTGCTGTTGTTGAATTTTTTTAAACAAATGAGTCAATTAGGCCACAGTAGGTTAATTTAGAGAAATTGTAACTTTTTAGAAACTTTGTGCCAATTTGTCTGTCATTTTGTCAGAGTATGAGTCAATTGGAGTGTTGATAATGACCACACCCACTCTTCAGAGCAGAAAGCTAAGAACAGATAATGGATATTTTGCAGGTTCTTTGAAACAAGGCAGACAGAAACACAGTTGACAATACACGTGTTTGGAAGTCCCCCCAAAAGGCATGTTTGGCACATGGACCTTAGATTGCCAGCTCCTAATTTGCACTTAATTTTTCAGTTATAATTTACTTTGCCTTTGATGATGTTCTTCTATTTTTGTCTAGTTCTATTCACATTTCTTTGGCTCACAATAATTTTCATAATAGCCTACCATGTTGCTAACATTTCAGTAATGTTGAAATACAATGTATTTTTATATTATTACTAAGAATTTTTAAACTTGATATTTTATAATGTTTTATAACATATGACTGCATCTTTAATTGCATTTAATTTTGTAAACCAGGAATCAATTATATTAACTATTTGATAATCTTTTAGCTTTATAAATTATTCTAGAATATTCTAATGTAAGAATAACTTCAAGTATGACATCTATTATATTTTATCATCTGTGCATTTATAAGGCACCATCTCAAGTCAAACCTTGAACACTGACCTTTGCTCAAAGAATATTGAATGTTTATTCTAAAGTATTGTGATGGTTAATTTTATATGTTGCCTTGACTGGGCTAAGGGATGCCCAGATAGCTGGTAAAACATTATTTCTGCATGTGTCTGTGAGGGTGTTTCTGGAATGGATTAGCATTTGGATTAGTAGACAGTAAAGAAGATTGTGCTCACCAGTACAGGTGGGTATCATCCAATCCATTGGAGGTCTGAATAGAATGAAAAGGTGGAGGAAGGCCAAATTTGCTCTCTGCTTGAGCTGGGACATTCATCTTCTCCTGCACTTGGATATTGGCCCTCCTGATTTTTGGGTCTTCAGACTCAGATTGGAACTTATATCATTGGTTCCCCTGGTTCCCAGGCCTCCAGGTTTGGACTGGAACTCCACCACTGGCTTTCAGGGCCTTCAGATTGTAGACAGCAGATCATGGGACTTTGCAGCCTCCATAATTCTTGAGCCAATCTCTCATAATAAGTCTATTTCTATATGTTTGTATCTATCTATATATACCTATCATCTATCTTTCTATCATCTCCTACTGGTTCTGTTTCTCTAGAGACCACTGATTAATATAGGTATTTTGAAATTATTTAGCTCATAATAAATATGTTGTGCTCCCTTGTTTTATTAAGAACAAAGGTCATAGTCCTTTCCTAGATTCAGCTTATGTGACAAAAAGTACATCCTCTTATCTTACTGAAAATATTCATTATCACATGTTTTGTTTTATATTTTATAATTGTTGGTTAGTTTCTTGATTTAGGAGAAATGCCTAAATAGCTGTTTTATTCAACTTTAAGCATTAACAAAATCTAAGTAAGCTTTTAAATTATAGTTAAGTAATCTATATCACAATCCTATAAAATTAAGATATATATTTTACTCTCATCACTTTCCTCATGATTATAAAAGTATAGAACAAAGAACAGAGACCTTTCATTACTTCTTTTGGTAGATATATATTTTCATGTAGAAGATAACTTGTGAACTGAATAACATTTTTATGAGAGATAAAAGTGAAACCAGACACTTCTTAAATGCACTTGGTTCCAGAATTGCTCAAATGTTATTCAAGACATTATCCCAGAGACATAATCAATTTGTAGGTCCTACAATTTATTTATTTATCAAGCAAATATTTCCTGCAAGCCTATTACATGAGTTTGTCGTGTGCCTGATGTGGAGAGAATTAGAGAGATAGATGATATCTGAGTCCCTGAACATCAGCTTTTCTTATTAGTTGCCTCTATAGACAACCCCTTGTCATTCTGGAAAAAGATAATCATGTACAAAGGAAAAGTACAGTTCACACTGATTATTGAATAAGGATTTTGCCCCCAAATCCTAACTTTAACATAGAACTTCTGTTTCTCATAAGCTTACAATAGACTAATGTATGTGCCAGGGAGACTCCTTTCTAGGGAAGGATAGGCACTTATTTTTTCTTGGATTAAGTGTTAATTATAATTTTTGATAAGGACCTCTACTTACCTATAACCTTTAGCCTAATAACATATATGTCATTTCTGCTTTTATAGGTTAAAGTGATGGAAGGCATGTGGAACCACAAATAAAAATATATCACCGAAGGGCCTAACAAAGGTAGGAACCCTTACTTAAGGAATTAAGCAGAATTGCAAGGAATGACTTTGCTAATTGTATTTTTCTAGTTGGTTTTCTGTCTTTAGCCATAACATATGTGTTTCATTTGTTATCTTATACCACCTATGTTTACAGTAAAACTGATTTTATTAGTTTTTCATTTTATCACTCCTACTCTTTGAGGAAAGGAACCGTGTTGGTCCTTGGTCACTATAAAGACACAAAGCCATTTCTTAACAATGCATTAAATCAGTCTCCTCTATTTCTTTATTGTGTGCACGTATATAGATATATTATTGTAGGTTTTTCTTAGTATAGAATATATGGATTCAATTAATAAGGATCCAATTATCTAAGCTTCCTGGAAATGTCATTCTTGTTACATTTAGAGAGCAATATAATGTAAAGTTATTATATAAATGCTATGTCTATTCTGTTTCCTGGTCACATTTGCTTTTAGGCCTAAAAATTTTTTGAACTCTTTGATGAAAGATTTACATTCTAAACTGAATTGAATTCTAGACCATCACAAAGAGCACTCTGTAATGGAATATTGCCAACAAAATATCCATATACCTTGACACAATATAGACAGCACCCCAGAAACATGATTATTACTGTTCTATAATTCTGGTATGGGGTCTTTAGGTGGCACTATAATTCCAGCAGTAAATTATTTAACATTAAAGAGTTTTACATTAGGTCCGTGAATAAAGAATTCTGTCACTAGTTTTGCATTTATTTTTCATAATTATGCCTTATATTTATAAGGGTTATTTTTAACTTACAGAACTTTTCCTCAAATATTACTTCACATTATTTATAAACCTAAGAACAAGGCAGAACACCCGTTTTATTCCCCCTTCACAGATGTCAAAAATAAGTTCAGGAAAGTTAAGTAGTTTTCATAGGCCCCTTCATGCCCTATAGTATATTTTGTAAGAGGAGATGTTTTATGGTTTTCCTGGGCTGTGCTTGCGTTAATGTCATGGGTTTTCCCAGGTCTCCCTGGCTCCAATGTGATTGACACCGACTTTGGTGATGTTTAGGACCTGAAGGTATTGGACATGGTATTGGAAGATGTTTCTGTTGAGCAGAGAGCAGTGAAGGGGTCAATATGCCATGATTCTCACAATTTCTTCATCTTTTTGTTCTTTTCTACATATCTACTCAATTCTAAACAGGATATCACACTTAAATAGATGTTAGGGTAATGAATATAGGGCCTAAAATTTAGAACTACATTCTAAATAAGATTTTTCACATAATACAAAGGAAAAATACCAAATGTGATGAATCTTTCCCTTAGTGTTCCTCTAGAGGAATTCTTACTTATATATCCTCAGTTTCTAAATTTAAATTTTAAATTAAATTAAATTTAATTTAATTTTAAGATGTTAGCTATCTATGAAAATGTCTTCTTCCATCCAACTTTTGAGAAAAGCTAATAGCGGTGGTTAATACGGGACTCAAGTTCATCCTCACTTCCCCAGAAGGGCATTTCACTAACTCTGCCATGTCCAACCAATAATCCATATCTGGAGCTTCAGTACAAAATTCTGTAGGTAGCCCACAGAGCGCTCATCAGTGGGCTAGACACTTCCAGGTACATGCTCTTTCTTGGTTATTTCATCAGAGTACAGGCATGCCTTTGTAATTTTCTATTTCTTTAGTTCATACCTTAAAATACGCACACACACACCCCACCCCCTACCTTCCAGGTACCATCTAAACTTTCTACGAACAAGAGGACTATACTTCTAATTGCCCCCTAGCTTTTGAGGCTACCTGGCTTCCGTGGCATTAGTACTTCCTTACTAGTCAGAACATCATCCCACTTTCAAACTGTGCTTCTTAGGCCGACAAAAGATAAGATTTGGGCCCATGCTGATCTATATGCTCTTAAAAACCACTTCCTTGACTGTACTGGAAGTACAATACTGACTAAAGTTTCTTATTTCCATTTGCAAGTACTCAGATTCTTAGTACAAGGCTGTTCTCTTCCCCGCTCTAAAGAGAAGGGAAAGGAAGAAAGTACATTGTTCCAATTATAATTTGAGCTGATATATTGATTGCAAATACAAATTATAGAATAAGGAGCCAATGTCAGTTTTTTAAGGTGTTTTCTAACTCCTCTTTTCACTCTCATATCCAGAGTTATGTTTTTTCTGAGTTTATGCTATATGCTTTCTAAAATGTTGACTGCTTATGGTGAAATGCTAAAGGGAGAGCAGAGCCCTTAATCATGGAGAATTAAGAGTTGAGGGAAAGGTATGGGCTTCCCTCGTGGTGCGGTAGTTAAGAATCCTCCTTCCAATGCAAGGGACACGGGCTCGAGCCCTGGTCGGGGAAGATCCCACATGCCGCGGAGCAACTAAGCCCGCGCGCCACAACTTCTGAGCCTGCACTCTAGAGCCCGCGAGCCACAACTACTGAAGCCCGCGTGGCTAGAGCCCGTGCTCTGCAACCAGAGAAGCCACCACAATGAGAAGCCCGCGCACGGCCACAAAGAGTAGCCCCCGCTCGCCGCAACCAGAGAAAGCCCACGCACAGCAACGAAGACCCAACACAGCCAATATAAATAAATAAAATAAATTAATTTATTTAAAAAAAAAAGAGTTGAGGGAAAGGTAGAGTCAGGTGGATGGAAATAGTGTGGCTGACTGGTGTCAAGTTAAACATGAATTTCACAATAACCCACTGGGTTTAAAAAGTTGCATTCGAGTAATCTCTAATTTCCTAATGCCTTGCTTTTAATTTTCTTAATGTTCTTAATGTCATATTTGGGTTACAGTTATCTTTTATTAGAAGCCCTCCAATAAGAAAAATAATGCTTTATGTGTTTTTGTGGGGTTTTTTCCCATCATAAGGTATTTAGTGGTCTTACACTGCGAGTGTCTTACCAGTCTCAGGTTAGAAGAATAAATTTGCTTATTTCCATAGTATTTCTTGGGTGACTGTAGCCCAAACAAAGCTTGTATTAACAAAGTCTAAAAACAATATCTTTAGATTTCAACATTTATCATTCTCACATATGTGTATATGTTGCAAAGTGAGCAATTAATAGATATGAGTTTAATTATCACTGTAGCACCCTAAAAGAAAGGAATGTAAGCAAAGAAATAAGAACCCAAGTAAATTAACTGACTTATGAAAGAGGGAGGTGATATCCATTTTATGGTTGAGGAACCTGCCTTTCATTAAGAAGGCCGACCATTTCCATGATCTTCACTGTATTTTATACATTTCTAAGATAAAAGTTTACAGTGTAAGAAATTGTAGTGGAAATATTTTGTTATAAGTACAGAAGAAATAAGACAATTTATCTTTTAGAGAATTTAAACACTTGTGGACATCAGAGTTATACAGATGAACTTAATATGTTGATATGATTAAAATAGGTTGCTTTTATTATATTATCATTGAACATATATTATTTGGACAAGATGAGACGTATCTACAGCATTGCATATAAATCCAGATTTCAGAGTTTTAAAAGTTTCATTATGATGAAAATTATTATTTCTTAAAATCTGTAAAAATTATATTTGGAATTTGGGAGACAAATAACTGAAAGGTAAGTGAAAATTTACTCAAGACAATTAGATTAATGCCAAATAAGCTAGAGAAAAATTAAATAATGTATATATTATATATAATATTACAAATTACACACATAAATATGATATTTATATATTATTGTTTAAAATTTATTGGCAAAATTTTTAGAGTATTTCTTCTTCATTGACATTTAACTTAAACTAGTGAAGTTAAGGTCTGTTTATACTTAGTGTTAAGGAAAATGAGATTTAGGTTCAGAGAGAACTAAATTTCAATCAAGGCTCTGACACTTTACAGCTAAGTATTTTTAAACAATTTCTTAATCTCTGAAAACCTTAATTTAATTACTTTAAAATGGGTTTTGTACCTAGCTTGTGGGATTGCTGTGAAGATGAAATGAAATAACACATGTAAAATGCTTAACCAGGGGCATTTTAATGGCACAATAACAATGTAATAAATGTTAGGTATTACTCTGAGCTACTATAATAGCACCTTATATCACAGATCAGTTCTTGACATATTGTAAATGAATGATAGTTGTACAGATGCATTTGCTATATTTGTTTAATGATATATATATATATTTATTAATTTATTTATTTTTGGCTGCATTGGGTCTTCGTTGCTGAGCGTGGGCTTTCTTTTTAGTTGTGGCGAGCGGGGGCTACTCTTCGTTGCGGTGTGCAGGCCTCTCATTGAGGTGGCTTCTCTTGTTGCCGAGCATGGGCTCTAGGTGCAAGGGCTTCAGTAGCTGTGGCACATGGGCTCAGTAGTTGTGGCTCATGGGCTCTAGAGTGCAGGCTCAGTAGTTGTAGCACACGGGCTTAGTTGCTCAGCGGCATGTGGTATCTTCCCGGACCAGGGATCAAACCTGTGTCCCCTGCATTGGCAGGTGGATTCTTAACCACTGTGCCACCAGGGAAGCCCAATGATATTTTAAAATATATATTTTAAGGAGAGCACTTAAAAATTGCTTTGTGCTAATTTGTGGATTTGTTTCATATCATTTATTTCATTTTATTACACATTTTATTACAATGTGCTTTTTGCAAATATTCCAAATTTCCTTTAAGATCTACAAAATGTTCTGATTGATATATATTCTGATTGTTAAAAGGCAATTTTCATTGACTATGTTGAAGATTAAATGTGATTAATTAGTTTAAAAAATCACATTTAAGGACTTCCCTGGTGGCACTGTGGTTAAGAATCTGCCTGCCAATGCAGGGGACATGGGTTTGAGCCCTGGTCTGGGAAGATCCCACATGCCTCAGAGCAACTAAGCCCATGCGCCACAACTTCTGAGCCTGCGTGCCACAACTACTGAAGCTTGCGCACCTAGAGCCCGTGCTCTGCAACAAGAGAAGCCACTGCAATGAGAAGCCCGCGCACTGCAACAAAGAGTAGCCCCCGCACACCGCAACTAGAGAAAGCCCGCATGCAGCAACAAAGACCCAACGCAGCCAAAATATAAATAAATAAAAAATAAATAAATTTTTAAAAATCACATTTAACAAAAAAAATTCACTGTCAATAGTCAATAGTTACATTTTCTACCTCTTGGCTTGAGTTTAGCATTGCTAACTTTGCTACAGAAAGATTTGAGTAATTTTTTGGTAAATATTCTAGTCCAGGATTGTAAGATGCTTATTCTTTCTCTGTATCCTATCTTAACAAGGCAGTTTTGGGGACTTTTGCTAAATTTAACAAGTTTCGACTGCATGCAAATTCAACATTATGTTTATATATCAATTAAATGTTCTTGTTAAATGTTCTTGTTCTTCCAGTTTTATCAATGAGTACACCAAAAATCTCAATGTAATTCAGAAGTTTAGCTAAATTTATGACATATTTTTGCATTATGGAAGTAAGTAGTTATTTTGATGTATCTCTGGGATAAAACCAGGATTCTGTGATGTAAGAGGTAGATTTTCAGCATATCACATTCAAGAACTGAGATCACATTATCAAAACACAATGAAAGGAATGGTATTGGAGTCCCCTGTGGTTGTTATATTAGAAAACAAACTGCTTAAAAAGTTATACTGGTTACAGTTAAGGGACATATATGGAAGAAATTTTGAGAATCACCTCCATTACCATTTTCTGTAAAGGTTAACGTACCTAAAATGGTCATAGAGAGAAAAGATCTGAGGAGACTTGTCTATGTAATTCCCTCAGGAAGTTTGGTGACTATGGAGCATTTAAAGTTGGAGGGGCACTTTTGCTAGGATGTAAACTGTCACTCTGTCCATTTAAATTTTCTATATCAAGAACAAATTTTAAATCCTTTCTCCCATGTGAGTCTTGGGTTGAATGCTCTCACCCACATGAAAGCCCCTTTTTCAAACCTCTGCAGTACTTACAAGACATGTATAGTTTCTTTTCCCTACAGCTCAGGAGCTGAGTGCTCTGGCCTGTCTCCATAAATCAGGGCTCCTAATCCTGCTAGCATCCTTTTTTGAGCGACTGGGAAGAACAACCAGAGAAATTTCCTGTTTCCTGTTGTGATTTCCAGGGAAAATCCTTTAGCTGTCTAATTTGGTTGAGGTTATTCTAGCATGTATTTCTGGACTCATTCCCTTATTTTTGTTCAGCACCTGCATGGACAATCCTCCCTTCCAACCTGTACAGATGTTAGACTTTAGAGTTTTTCCCTAGTTTTTTTCTTCTTCCTCTCCCAGGGATTTTATGGGTTCTTCTTTTAGACTTTCAACAAAATTGAGCTGATGATCCACTTCCTCTCTCACCGCCCCCCTACCCCACCCCACCCAGAAAATGGACAGCCATAGTGTAAGGATTCCCCCACTGAGTCTTCTTTCTATTTAAGTTCCTTCAGCAACTGATTTTCCTTCTCCTACAACCAAATTACCAATCCAACTAACCAAACAAACAAAACATATTAGGCATGGCGTTTCGCTACTTCCTTCCCATTGAAAACATATTCATTCAAATAATAATTTATATGTGTTGCTATCCTGTTCAGTTTTAAAATTTCTTGAAGATTAAAAACAAACTGTATACTTACGTACTTTCTTTGTTGGCTCTTAAATATTTGTGGAAAGAAAAAAATAAGTGTAAGAAAGTCAGTGTTTTTTGTTGGTTTGGGTTTTGTTTTTTATAAAAACACAAAGCCTTTGTAGACTGAAGTACAAAAGCTATATAAAAACTGAAGCTCCTACTGTATAACACAGGGAACTATAGTCAATGTCCTGGGATAAACTATAATGGAAAAGAGTATAAAAAAGAATATATATATGTATAGCTGAGTGACTTTGCTGTACAGCAGAAATTAACACAACATTGTAAATCAACTATACTTCAATATAAAAAAAAACTGAAGGAATGAGAGTAAACAATAGATGAGGTCTGTATCCTTAAAAGTTATAGAGTTCTGCTTGAACTGTGAATCTGGAAGAATATGTAAACACACTATGCTTTGAGGAACTTAACTAAATTAAAGGTTATTATATTGTGTAAGATATGATGAGAGAATTTCATAGAAGACATTCTCAATCTTTATTTCAAGTAAAATATTTTCCTTCTAGTTTTAATGTCACACTCCACATAACTTTTCTTGAACTATATAACTTTCAGTACTATTGAAAAAAGCAAAATTCTCTTTTAATCATGATCATATTTCTTCCCTCTATACCTCAGAGGAGATAAGCTGTTTTATGTAAAAAGATGTCCAAATCCTCAAAATGTTCTTTGTGCCTCTGATTTCTTAATTTCTAAAGTGCTCTTTACAAACTAAAAGACACTCTGTTACTGAGCAATAACATAGATGCTAACCATAACAAGAAGTAGTTGAGAGCTGAAAAAGCATTCTGGGTAATGGCATAAAAATTAACATGTTAATCGTTTATTTTTACTTACATACTGATTAAGGCTTGTAGTATCAGTGGTACTCTTCCCCATTAAATCAAGACTGCTAACAAAATGACAACTTGAAAAGAAAAAGAAAAAATACTAACATTATTTGATTGGCATGCTTTCTTATACATCACCAGTTCATTGCCAAGGAGTAATAAAAACCCTACCATTTGTGCTGGTAGAGTAAAAAACTTGATTTATATACAATTAAACAAATTCCAGTTTAAAGTAAGTATATCAGCAAGTTACATATTTACATGACTATTATTTTTTATGACATGAGTAGAAAAAAAAAGAAAAAATCTGTGTTTATATCTGATGCTGTAGCAGCATCTGCTCTTACTGCTGCTGCTATGTTTATAGAATCTCCTTCTGATATCTATTCAGTCCTGGGCATTTTTTTGATTTTGAGGAAAATATGTATTTGGCTTCTCCCCATTCCTACCCCATATGATGCTTTAATAAATTGTATTTGAAGTTATTTATTTTTATTTAAGCACTAACTTTTAGTAAATACCATTCCTTATAAAAATAATTTCTCTTTTATGAAAAGAGATTTAATTAAACTTTACTGGTCATGTTTAGTTGATACTTGTATTTTATTTATGGTTCTTTCTCAAGAACTTTTATATATTAAAATATCATCTATAATACATATAGCTTGATTTTGGTATCATTTGTTCCATATTCTTGGAAGTTCTTGGAGGGTAGTGATGATTATGGAGACTATGTTTAACCTACTTAAAATGCATTTCAAGGTCAAGGACTAAATACCATCCCCCAATAGATATAGACTCTAATTGTACTTATTAAAAAAAAAAAAAAAAAAACCCTAATGAAACTCTCAGTTCCAGCCAGGGTTTTAACAACTCTCTTTTTTCACTTCCATGCGTGTTTATTTTTCAATCTTTAGTAGCTATCTCTCTACACATTTGGTAGCTATTTCTCTACCTTGCCTGCCTTTAAGCACTACTTAGATCTCACCTTCTTTGTGAAGCTTTTCCTGATCAACCCTATTCATCTTCAGTCAATTCATTCACTTAAGCATTTCATTAGTACTTATGCATATGATTTAATAAGACCATTGAATAATTACCTCCATGTGTCTTGCACATATTTATTGGACTTTGTCTTGTGATTTGTTTTGTCAGTTTCATTAGAAGTATGAATTTTCATAAGTTGTACCATGACCAGTTAGAGAATGGAGTGGTTACCTTGATTCAACTCCCAAATCTTCTACCTACTGACCTATGACTCATTTTCTCTGAATAGGACAATAGTTAGTATCTTTGATGTTGTCATTATATTTTATTAAAATATTAAGCTTGAGTTAGAGAATCCCATATTGAATACAGCATAAATGTTTCATAAACTCTGACTTAAGTAGCTTATCTACATTGTCATGAAGAGGAAATTCTAAAGACAAATAATTTATAACTATTTTAAAATGTTTTATAATACTTAATTGCTTAGTCATTTACTTTTTTTATTGGAGTATAGTTGCTTTACAATGTTGCGTTAGTTTCTGTTGTACAGCAAAGTGAATCAACTATATGTATGCATATATCCCCTCCCTCTTGGACCTCCCTCCCACGCCCCCATCCCACCCATCTAGGTCATCACAGAGCACTGAGCTGAGCTCTGTGTGCTATATCGCAGGTTCCCACTTTGCTTTTAATCACTAATTAGTTAATTTATTAACGCAACTGATTTTAAAAGAGGACGTAGCTTAAAACTCATTCTTTCTCCTCATTTACATTAAGTTAACTATTAGTTAACCTGTACTCAGAGCTTTAATCAGGAACTTCTGTGTGGGGTACAGTATATCTTTTCAACACTAACTCTTGAACCCAAGTGTATTAATATCCTAGTCAGTGTAGTGTCAAGTCATAATTTTATAAAGTGTGAAGATGAAGAGTAGACGGTCAAAATATCAATTCAATTTAATATGATAATTATTAATTAAACACCCTTCATCTGTAAGACCCTGAGAGAGATTCACAGGTAGTCAAGGAATGTCCCCATCTCTGAAAAGTATGTAACATAATGAGGGAGGCAAACACATAAATAACCATAATGCTTCAGTAATAGACATATAAATAATCTGCTCAGGCTCATGCTCTCTGCTGAATATGTTGAAACTAGGAATAATTTTCAGTGTCTGGAGTTGGCTCAAGCTCATATTCAGTGTTTAAGTCTCCGCTTTTTTTAAGCTTTTCTGTTCTACGCATTTTATTCTTTATACTTTATAGATGTGGCAATGGTAACATATCCAGCCTGTGTTGAATAAAGTACACTGGGACAGGAGTTATAATAAGTGATTTATGTTTATTATTACTACTTATAAAACAAACCTGCAAAATAGGTATCATTATCTCTATTATTATTTTACAGAGGAGGATACGGAGACTCCGAAAAGTTAAGTGACTGATGACTTACTTAAAGCCTCAAAGCTCTCAGATAGGGAGGTTTCAATTGTACCTGTATACCTCTAAGGCTTATGCAAAGCATGCTATGTGACAAAGGGTCTCTATTAAAACATGGGGTATGAGGCAACATGTTGTAAGGGGAAATCAGTTTGTAGTCATCCAGTTTTGTGTTCAAATTTATAGTTTGCCTATTACTAATTGCACAGTTCACCTAATTTCTTTGAATCTTGTTTTCATAATCTGTAAAATGGGGTTAACTGGAAGAAGCAAGTTGATTAATGTTCCTGGAACTAGATGAAAGGAAAGATGTATAAAAGAATCTACAGTGTTTGGGGAATTTTAAATTGCTTTGTATGGCTAAAGGATAAAACATATAAAAGGGCATTCTTTCCACTAAGTACAACTAAACCCCCTGGATATTATATATAGATCATACTTAAGGAAACATTGAAAGGTGTAGAGAAGAAGGAAGACTGGCTAGGAACATTAGGACCCAAAAAATGTTATACTGGAAAGTTCCTTGAGTTTTTTTTTTGCCTTATATGTCTCTGATTTAGAGCTGAGGAAGCCAGAAATCCAGAAATAGCAATGAGAACCCCAACTACGACTGCTTTTTCAGCCAAAAGTTCTGACCAAAAAGATAAATCTCTTAGACAACAACTGTCCTACTCCAGCCAAACACTACAGAAAAAAATATGGCCACACTCCCACCCATGCTGGCAAAGACCAAGTGGGCAACTTAGATTTCTACCCTCTAAAGTCTGTAATAAAGATCTCTAACACCACTACTGGGCTGGTCTTAAAGAGACCAATGAGGGTGCCTGAATTTCCACTCTGACCCAGCAGTAATGAGTAACTCTTCTCCTTCCCTACTAGGCTGATATCAGAGGAGGTCTCGTACAGAGTCAGAACTTTCATCATCACTAGTGGAAATGAGGCTACCCCACTGAGACCACATAGGGAGCCCAAACTCCAACTTCCACCCAGCAATAATGAATATTTCTACTCCCAAAGTGTCAGAGGCTGAGTAAAGAATCTGAACTTCCACACGTCTGGTTGTAACAAGGCAGTGTCACCCCTCCTTCTGCTGGAGCATTTTTAGATAAAGCCAGCTGAACATTTAAATATTATCCAGAATCTCCAAACATAATATGAACATGTCTTCATTTCAGTTGAACATCATTCGTCATACCAAGAACCAGGAAGATCTCAGACTGAATGAAAAAAGGAAATCAGTGGATGTTAACACAAGATAACAGAGATATAACCCAATGTATTAAAAGGAAAAAGAGGAAAAAAAATCACATGTTCACATCAATTGATGAAAAAAAGTGGCAAAATTCAAAATCAATTCTTGATGAAACCCTCAGTAAAAGAGAAATAGAAGGGAACTTCCTCAGTTTATAAAGAGTGTCTACAAAGAAAAAAGAAAAAAAAAACCCTACAGCAAACATTATACTTAATGGTTAAAGACCATTAATATTTTCACCCTAATATCAAGAATAAGCCACATATTTCTTTCTTTCTTTTTATTGAAGAACAAACCATGTATTTCTGTTCTCACTAATCTTATTCAGTATTTTACTGGAAGTTCTAGATAGTACAGCAAGCCAAAAGGAAATAAAGGGCATACAAGATCAGAAATGAAGAAAATTATCCTTATTTGGAGATGATATGATTGTCTTAAAAAAATCCCAAAGAATCTGCCAAAAAGAAATCCTTCTTGAGCTAATAAGCAAGTACAGCAGGATCACTGGATATAAGATAAACATACAAAAATCAATTATTTTTTTATACGAGTAATGAGCTCATGGACACAGTCATTAAAAATAAAGTATCATTTAAAATTGCAGAAAAATGAAATAGGCTTAAATTTAACAAAACATGTATGAGATTTGTATGTTGAAAACTACACAAGGTGATGAAAGAAATCAAAGAAGTTCTAAAGAAATGAATAGAGATATACTATGTTTATAGATTGAAAGATAATAATAAAGACGGCAACTCTCCCCAAATTGACATATAGGTTCAACCAATTCCTTTTGTAATAACTAATTTTATGTGTCAACTTGACTGACCATGGAGTGCCCAGATACTTGGTCAAACATTATTCTGGGTGTGTTTCTGATGGTGTTTCTGGATGAGATTAAGATTGGATTAGGAGACTGAGTAAAGGAGATTGTTCTTCCAATGTGGGTGGACTTCATCAAATCCATTGAAGGCCTGAATAGAACAAGGAGGCTGGTAAGAAATAATACGCATTCTCTCTCTTTCTTTCTTTGCCTGTCTGTGAGCTGGAACACTGGTTTTCTCCTGCCTTTGGACTTGAACTTTGACTGGACCTTGCACCATCAGCTTTTCTGGGTTTTCAGCTTGCTAACTGCAGATCTTGTGACTTCTTGTCTCTACAATCTCATGAACCAGTCCCCTACAACACACACACACACACAGTTGGTCAGTTTTTCTGGAGAACACATATCAAAATATAGACAATAATATTCTAAAATTTATATGAAAAATAAAAGGAACTACAATAGTTAAAATAATTTCAAAAAAGAAGAATAAAGTGGGAGGAATAAATCTTCTATTTTCAAGACGTATTATATAGCTACAGTAATCAAAACTGTGTTGTACTGGAGAAGAGATAGATACAAAGATCAGTGGAACAGAATAGAAAATCTAGAATTAGACTCATACAAATATACCTGACTGACTATTGACAAAGGTCAAAGTCAATTCGAAGGAGGAAAAATAGCCTTTTCAATAAATGATGCTGAAGCAATTGGGCATCAATAGACAGAAAAATAAATTTCAATCTAAGTCCCAAACCCTAGACAAAAATTAACTCAAAATGGAACACAGACTTAAATGTAAAATGTAAAATCATAAAATTTTAGAAAAAAATATTATAGGAGAAAATCTTCAGGATCTAGGGCTAAACTTAAAACTAAAGGCCAAGATCCATAAAAGGAGAAAAATGATGAATTGACTTCACCAAGATTAAAAACTTTTGCTCTATGAAAGACCCCATTAAGAATATGAAAAGGCAAATTACAGACTGGGAGAAAATATTTACAATCCTTATATGTGACAAAGAACTGGTATCTAGAAAATATTTTAAAAGTCTCGAAATGCAACAGTAAAAAAAGGAAAAAAATCCAATTACTACATGGGCAAGTGACATAAGGAGAGACTTCACTGAAGAAGGTATATAAATGTCAAGTAAGCAAAAGAAAAGATGTTCAACATCGTTAGCCATTAGGGAAACTAAAATTAAAAATGCAATGGTATATTACTATACACCTATCCAAATGACTAAAGTAGAAGACAGTGACAACACCAAATTATGGTGATATTGCAGAGGAACTGGATCACTCATACATTGTTAGTGGGAATATAAAATGGTAGAGCCACTCTGGAAGTTATGTTGGCAGTTTCTTAAATAAATTACGCATACAACTAACATACAACCCTGCCACCGTGCTCCTAGGCATTTATCTTAGAGAGATGAAGACTCGTGTTCACACAAGAACCTGTACATGAATGTTTATAGCAACTTTATTTACAGTAGCCAAAAATTTAAAATAATCTGGATGCCTTTCAATGGGTGAATGTTAAATCAACTGTAGTACATCCCTACCATGGAATCCTACTCATCAATAAAAGGGAGCACTTTATACATGCAACAACATAGATGAATCTCCCAAGAATTATGCTGAGTGCAAAAAGTAAATTCCAAAAGGTTACATATTGTATGATTCCATTTATACAACATTTTTGAAATGACAGCATTACAGGAGTGGATAACAGAACAGTGGTTGCAAGGGTTAAGGAGGTAATGGGAATAGGAGGGACAATGCTGGGCTGTAAAAAGGCAACATGAGAGATGCTTGTGTCAGTGGAAATATTCTGTATCTCGACTCTATCACTCTCAATATCTTAGTTGTGATATTTTTTTTGAAAGATACTACCATTGTGGAAAACTGGACAAAGAGTAGAGGTGATCTCTTTGTACTGTTTCTTATAGCTGCATGTGAACCTGCAGGTATCTCAAAATAAAAACCTTCATTAAAAAACATAAGGTAGAGAATTACAGTAGATAAAACTGGAAATGCACACAGAGCCAGATTATGAACCATTTTAATGCAGTACCTGAATATGTCTAGACTTTGGACTTGTCTTATAGATGAGGAGGAATCATCAAAATATTCTAAATATGGAGTATTTATAATTTGGAAATGTATTACTTTTTTCTGTAGTAATGCTATACAGGAATAATGTAGTAATTTTTAGGAAATTATTGTTTCAGTTTAGTTGGAAGAAATAAAATATCAATAGGAAAAGAAAGATGTTTTTCAGAAGTAGCAGAGTCAAAATATTTAGACTGACTGGAAGCATAATTGGTGGGGAAGAGTGCTGAGAATGTAAAATCAAACCTGACTTTATAATTTCTAGCCCGAGTGGCTGGATGAATAGTAAAACCACTAACTGAAATAGACAAAGCAGGCAGAGCAGCAGACTTGTGAAGGAAGGCATGAGCGATGAAGGTAATAGAGATTTGATGATTGATTTTAATTTGAGGTATGCTAAATTTAAGGTGTTTGTGGAATATCCAAATGAGATTTATGGGGAAATATGAGTCTGGAATTCTGGGAAGACATTTAATCTATAAAGGTCTTTGGTAGGCATTGACATATAGGTATGAATTGAAACCATGGAGTGGAAGAGAAAACCTCAAGAAATAAGGGAAATTTAGATGTAAGTAACATTCAAAGAATAGCAAAAGAAAGGGGAGCCAACAAAAGAAAGTAATGAAAATTATCAGAGATGTAGAAGGACAGTCAAAACAGTGCAGTTTCCTGGAAGCCAAAGAAGGTATTGTTCAAGAAGATAATAATCAGTAAAACTATATTCTGCTTACAGCTTTCAAAACTTACCATTAAATTTGCAAGTAGGAGATAATTTATGAACTTTTGAGTGTAATTCGAATTTAGTGGTATGAATGAAAACCATATTACATTTGCAATGAAAGCAAAGAGTCGGAAATAAGCAAAAAGAGGAAAAAGAGCAGGACGTATATTTGTTAGAGGTGGAAGCAGGAAATAGGAAAGAATGGGAGTACAATGGTAGGAGAGAAGATATAAGATAATTTAAGTGATTTAAAGATATAAAAGAGGAATTCCTTAGAGAAAGCAGAGAAAGGATTGGGGGCTAGGATGATCATAAATCTCCCAGAATATTTATGAAACACACCCATTATAGCCATGAGCTTTAAAATGACTTTTTTTTTTTTTTTTTTGGTAGTAGATTTGAATATAAAAGCAATAGGCTTACAAGGCATGGCAGGCTGTTGATGAGAGTTTTCATTGAAACTGGCAGGCACATTGGGAACCAGCTGTTGGTTGTAGGTAGATCATTTTAAAGTAGTTAAAAAATATAAGGGATAATGCTAAGCTTTTGTACTTCAGACCATGAGAATTCCCCAAGTATTTTATCCAAGAAAATTACACGTCTTTCAGATGTAGAATTACCAACTGCCATGCAGTTTTTCTTTGTGATGTATTTTGTCAGTGAATTAAAGAAAGCAATGTGAATTGTGCAATTGGTTATTGTAATGATAATTCAATATGTAAAAGATGATAAAGGGAAGTCCTGATATCTTACTGCATATTTCACTTATGTAGTAAATAGTGAGTTGGTTCAAACCTCTGTTGCTATAACTTCTACGTATTATTCTTATAAACCCCAATACTTATGGGACATTATATAGGGGTAGAAGTCACTTGGGCCACTGTACAGCTATCTGAAGATCCTTTCAGGACCCCAGTGAAATCCCACACTTTTGCAGGTGTCTCCAGGTGTCTTCACTTCCGAGGAAGCTTTTTTGCGTTCCTTCCCACCAGAGACTTCCCTTCCAGAATTCCAGTGACAGCCGTTTGTATATTATATGTACTTTCACATTAAGAGTGTTGGGCTCTCATAATGCTTGAGTTCACAGTCTGCTTTCACTACTTAGGATGTATGATTTGGGGCACATCACTGAATCTCTCTGTGCCTCAGATTTGGAATAGCTCCTAAGACATAGAGAGATGTTTTGAGACTTAAATTAGGAAAGCCTCAGATAACATTTTTAAAGCAATTAAAGTGCTGTCTGCCATACAGGAAGGACTTCTTAAATGATAGTCATTTTCTAGTTGTATGTTCATTCTTCTTACTCTAAAGACAACGTTTTCTAATATCTTAACTGGATACCAAATAAGTGATTTCAAAAAGTGAAGTATCTCAAAGCATAAAAATGTAGTGTTCAAATATTTTCTAAGTAGGTGAAATGAAAAAATATAAACTCTTACAATCCTTTGCCAAGAGATCTAATTAATCTTTCAGTAAGAGAAGAAAGTAAATTGTCAGCTGGAATTTTTATTGCCTTGAACATTTTTCCTTAAATTACATGGAATAACTACAGATAACTGGATAACTGGAATGCTATCACTTCTCCTTTCCCACATTTTTAAAATTTGAAAATATGGAATTATTTAAAGTTCCTTAGCTTATAAATGATTTTTTGAGCCAACCAAATCTTAAAACAAGGATTCCAGACCATGTCGTATGCTTTAAAGGCTCACACAGAATATCCCTACGGTACTTTGCAACAGGAAGACAGAATTTCTAGTGTCAGGAATGACAGAATGCTCTTTGGACTGGGAAACCCTGTGGGTCATTTCATTTTCATTTGGTAGTGAAGCAGAAAAATCAACATGTTGTGTGTCAGAGTACAATGAGAAGTACTCCTTGGCAGTTTGATTTTTAGCCATTGGTGAGGGAGAAATATCGAAAGCAGGCTGTCAAGGTGTAACTCCACATAGGTAAGTCTGGTTTAAACTAGGCAGGTGGTCTGCATTTTGATATTACCAGAAATAGAAAGGACCCTTTAGCTTGAACCAAATGCTGTAGGGAATTATAGTTCCTATGAAATCTGCTGCTCTGATGATTGATAGTCAAATCTGAAAATGAAATGTCTTAAAGTCTTCCTTTTGAACATTTCTACCTTGCTTGAACTTTATAAAGATAGGAAAAGGAAACAGGTGAAGGGAAAAGAATAGCCATGTTGGAATTTCACACTGAAGTAGAGAAGAATTTTTCAATTAAAAAGATAATCTAATAGTAATACACCAATTTTAAAATTTAATAGGTTGACACTTTTTTGATCTGTGAATAGTGTTTTTCATTTATATTTTACTAAATGAGAGGATAATCAGGACAATTTACATAGATTTTTCAATGATAAATTCAAACAGCTTATCATTTGTACTATTTTATATTTTTTATTTATATTTTTGCAGATTGGAATTGTTCATTAAAAAATGATTCATGCTAATTGTAAATAAAATAATTCACAGTGGAAAATGTTATAAAGGTAAATAAAAGTATTTATCCATCATTGCCGCCAATCCCACTCCCCAGCACTAACCACAGTAAATATTTGGTATGTATAATTTAATAAACAAGCATTAAATACATACAAACATGTGTACATATACACATAAGCAGAAAATCAGACTTTGTGTTGGCAAAAATGGTATCAATCTGGACAGACTGTTATGTGAATTGCTGTTTAAGACTTAAAAGTGCATTCTTTGCTAACATGTGAAACTACATAATTGCATTGGAGAGTATTCCATTAATTAAACAATAATTTTTAAATATCTTTACATTTTTTTTTACAACTTTTCTAGGGTAGGGGAACTATTATAAATAATGCTGTAACGAACATGATGGTTGCTTATCTTTTACATAAGATAAGTCTCTAGCATTGGAATTGTTGAAACAAAAGGCAGCATACTTAAATATTTATAGATAGTGCAAAATTAACTTACAAAGCAATTGGGCTAGGTTACTTTCTCACCAATTTTTTTGTTAGGTTCTTATGGTATTGATTGCTCTCTCTAACCATTGTAGTTTTATAGGTTAATGTTTTTGTTGTTATATTAATTTGATTTTATTTAATTATAAATGATAGTAACATTCTTTCACATGTTTTCATTTTTTCTTTGTATATTGTTCATAATCTTTAGCTACTTTTTTTTTTTGAAATGGTCTTTTTCTTATTTAGTTAAGATGCATGTGTGAAAAGAAACTTTTTTCTTTATATGTTAAGAGTAGCAAACTATTCTTTATAAAAGAGATTATTAATATCTTTATGGTGTATCATTTGTCAACTAACTTTGATCACAGTATATTTTGCTATACAGATGTCTCTGCCGTACACAAATCCATCATTTTGTTCTATTTTGACTTTTTAATTTTTCTGTTGTATGTAAAAGTCCTCTCCATTCTTACTATATTTAAATGACTTTTTAAAAAGATACCTGTCATCTTTCAGATACCCCAAAATGAAGTCCTTTTCAGAATTCTGTGTTCCACAGATGTATTTATTTTGTACCATAACTATATAATCCTTATATCCATAGCGTTGTGTGTGTGTGTGTACATACATTCAGACATATATATGTCTGTATATGCACAATAGGTATGGATAACCACTTCCCATTTTTTTCTTATTAAAAAAAATTTTGGCTATTTTTGTACATTTATATTTCTGGTTATAATTAGTTAGTTAATTTCTGCCCAAAGTTGCACTATCTTGAATTTATCAAGTAATTTTATATCAATCAGTATATTCACAATATTCAGTATATTCATATAAAAATGACATACAAAATCATTTTATGGACATTTATACATTGCTGTTAAATTCTGTAGTTATTTTTAGTAAATATTTTTGGCCTTTTGGTAAGGTTACTATTATTGTATAATAATTTTATTTCTGTGTGCTTATTCTAGAAATTATCAGTTGATTCATAAAGATTTCCTAATTAGATAAAACACTGTCTTTAAATAATCAATGTGTTTCTTTTTTCCCAAAATATATGTATATTTTTTTCCTTTAATCCATCGGCTACAATCCTTAACACAATGTTAAAAAATAATGATTATTGCATATATCCTTCCTCATTCCTGACTTCAAAGGAAGTTCTTCTAGTATGTTAAAATGAATCATGTGGATTTCTGGCAGATACATTTTATCATGTTAAAGAAGTTTTTTTTTCTTGGCTAGAACTAGGGTCTCTAAGTTCACACCATACTCAACTATTTATGTGTATGAGACTTTGGGCAAGTTATCTAAATTTCTTGTGCCTCAATTTCCTCTTCTGTAAATGGAATAGCAATTGTATTTATTACACCAGATTGTGGTGAGATTAATTGAATTGATAAATGTAAAGTTAGAACGTTACCTGCTTCACAGTAGATACTCAATATATGTTTTTTTTTCCTTAGACTATCAGATTTTTATTACTTTTTTCTCAAAAAAAAAAAAAACAAACCATGTCAGTATAATGCAAAATGAAAATCAATGGCCTATGGCATATCATTCTTTTTAAAAGGTGGTTTCCTTTTTTCCCCCTATAAGACATACTAATTTATTTAAGCCATAATCTCTTGACATTTTAACTTTTAAGCTCACTCTGTCTATAAAGTATACTCAGATTCCCTGCTGACGTGCCATGACTATGCTGAAAAACTTAGAAACAGTATGAGTAAATTTCACACAATTACTAATCTCCTAAGAATGTACAATGTTATCAGTTAGGAAACAGTTGTGCGAAAGTCTTTCTTTTTTCCTTTTAAGTTTGGTGTAGGTGGAATAGCAAGTTTCTGATCTAAAACAAATAATGCATTGCTTCTATAAAGGTGACAACATGTAAGGCAGTTCAAAGAATGCTGACTAACCAAACAAAATGCAGTTATTGGATTATCTTGCTATTCATATCAGCTTAACTTGTTTTAACGCATTGCTCTTAAATCCGTACAGCACTCCATTTTACAGGGTAACCCCACTCTTGATTAATCTGTTCTAAAGTGCCAGTATTATTTACACATTTTTTTTAGCCAAAAGTCTGGCCAGTTGTGGCATCAAGTGAGGATGTCATCCTAGCTCTATTATCATTTACATTCACGAAGGGAAGTTCTGGAAGTTCAGCACTTGTCCCTGGTCCCCGAAGGTTCACCTGTCCATTGGCAGTGCTAAACTGAGGAGCTATTCCAGCTCTGGATCCATGATATGGAGCATGGAAAAGAGCTCATTTGATAAGCTTGGTGGACAGGCTGAGCCTCAGCTTTCTTCTGAGAAGTCACTTGATCCAAAAAGTCCTGTGTTGATGTGGCAGAAGCATGGTTTGTCTCATCACCTGTAAACAGTATTCACACTGGTAAGGTTTTTCTCCACTATGAGTTCTCTCATGCCTTTCCATATGATATTTTTGAATGAATACCACATTCATCACAGCGAAATGGTTTTTCACCAGTATGAATCTTCTCATGTCTCTGTAGCAGGTACTTCTGTATGAAACGCATATCACATTGAAATGGTTTTTCACCTGTATGAATGAAGACATATCTCTGTAAGTGATAGTTCATTCTAAAGGCAGCATTGCAGCGCTCACAAACGTGAGATTTAGGGGGTTTCCAACCAAGTGATCCATCTTCATTTATTGTAAGGATTTTTGCAGGAGAACGTTGTTTCCATTTCTTCTTTTTCTGTAAGTCTCCTGGCTCTCTGATTTGTTTTTTGTCTCTCATCAGTTGCTCAGATACATCAGTAAAAGTAATTTCCTGCTTTACACTTACAGGGACATTAAGTTCATACTGTAGTCCTTGAGGAAGTCTTTCATGTGTTTCCATCTGCTCTTCATCATTTTTCACTGTCTCCTCATGGACCATGAGTTCATCATGAGATATCATATCCTGTTGTCTCATTTCACTTTCTTGTTAACACTTCATCTGCAGCAAGGATCTCCTGGTGAGGCATACTCCAATCTTGAAGCACTGACTCCTGCAGCTCTCCAGACACGGTAGACTGGCCAGACACTCCACCCATTATAACCATTGCCCTGGAAGACTGCATTTCATCCATGCTGCCACATTTAAATAATCCTTCCAGTTTGTCGTCAGTGTTCATGCTTAAGAATAACTGCCTGAGACTAATGTAAAAATGAAGACTTCAAGGAAGGGAATGCTGTTGAGTTGAAAAAGAAATCATGGTTGAGTTTCTACCTTTCATAGGCTTCAGAGACCCACAATACCACCTCAGTCACGTATGCCATCCAATTCCTCTACAAAATAGGTCAGGCAAATGCCCATCCTGCCAGATCACTTGGCCGAATTTCCAAGCTGTTGATTCCTCCCTCTATCCGCCGGTGGGTGCCAAGGTCACCGACTGCAGGTGGTGGCAGCTTCAACCTTTCTAGGGGCCTTAAGAGGAGGGGAAGGGGGGAGGGGGGAGAACTTTTGCTGTGATAGCTTCATCAACAGCTCCCACCCCTGCGCCCTTCTCCTCTTCCTCCCCGTTAATATATGTTAGCCGTTTGTTTATCAAATATTTTCCTTCATCTACCAATAAAATTACAAGTTGTTTCTGTTTCTTTAATTCATTAGTGTAATGCAGTACATTAGATGATACCTTAAAACTCAATAATCCACATGTTCTTGGGGTAATATGCCCTAGGAATTAATTATTATTGTAATTTGAACTGATTTACTAGTATTTTTAAAGGTTTTTACATCAGTATTCACAAATGAGAAAATATATAAATTTCTCTTTTTTATATATCATTTTAAAGTTTATATATTACCGTAATGCTTTCTTAGTAGATTAAGGAAGTTATGGATTTTACTTTTAAAATTAAAAACAATAATAAAAACTTTGCACTTGAACTAAAGAAAAAGTTGGGAACCAGGATGCAAGTTCAGGTTGGTCTCATGAAAGCCCATGATCTAACAACTAAATATGAATAACACAAATAATGAAAGTGTGAAATGAAATATTGGAAATATTGTAAGACAGTGTCAAAGGAGATAGTAACTAGACTTTAGACTACTTGAGCTTAAGTATTCTTTTTATTCATGTTTGTCACTCCGAGAAGTAACACTCACTAGGCACATAGCAGGAATTTCAGCAGTGTTGTAGGTGGAATTAATGATTAGATGGTTGGGTCAATAATTTAAAAAGGGATGTGTACATTGGGTGTCAGGAAAGACTTAATGAAACAGCAGATAGCACTTGATGTGGACCTAGTCAAGAAAATAATATTTTTGATACTTTACCATTGCTGGGTAGGAATTACTCATAGTAGAGAGCAAAGAATGTGTGAATGAATGGAAGCTGTATCGTCTAAGGGTATTCGGAGAATAAGTAGTAATCTAGATCGTTTTATGTTTAGAATACCAGTGCAGTAGAAGCATCTTTCCAAAATCATCATTAACTTTTGAAATAATCAATATTTTAAAAAATCACAATACCTCACTTCCTTCAAAAGTCTTTGCTGGGCTTCCCTGGTGGCGCAGTGGTTGGGAGTCTGCCTGCCAGTGCGGGGGACGCGGGTTCGGGCCCTGGTCTGGGGGGATCCCGCATGCCGCGGAGCGGCTGGGCCCGTGGGCCACAATTGCTGAGCCTGCGCATCTGGAGCCTGTGCTCTGCAACGGGAGAGGCCGCGATGGTGAGAGGCCCGTGCACCGCGATGAAGAGTGGCCCCCACTTGCCGCAACTAGAGAGAGGCCTCGCGCAGAAACGAAGACCCAACACAGCCATTAAAAAAAAAAAAAAAAAAAAAAAGATAAATTAGTAAAATAAATAGTACATTAGATAGTGCTTAGTAGAGATTTAAAAAAAAAAAAAGTCTTTGCTCAACTGTACACGTTCTCACTGAAATGATCATCCTATTAATCTTTGCAACACCCCCCCTAAGCACCCCTAATCCTTCTTATCCTGTTCTCTCTCTATGTATATGTCATTTTTCCCCATAGCATTTAATCACTTTTGAACCTCCTGTGTTGTTTACTTATTTCATCCATAATTTCCCACACCAGAATATAAGTTCCATGAGGGCTCTATTTTTCACTGGAGAACAAAATTATTTTTCGAGTGCCCAGAAGAGTACCTAGTACACAGTAGAGATTCAGAAAATATTTTGATGAATCCGCATTTAACAGATGAGGAAATTTAGGCTCATAATACATTAGTTACCTGAGTTTTCATACCTATGGTTGTCTCAGTCCTCATTTTTGTCATACACCAGAAACTGAGTTCCTTAATGCCTTTTGATACTACCTCTTTTTAAGAAAAGCTTCTTCAAGCTGTCTTTATTCCTAAGCCATAAATTGAAATCTCTATCCTGACTGTAGTTGTTTAGGTGTGAGTCAATGACCCATCAAAAAGAGGTCATCTATGGCTTAGCCAGAGGCCAATGATGTGCACAGATTAAGAAACAGATCACTGTATACTGGACGAAGAATTTCCAACCAATCAGATATATTCTCGTGAAATTTGCAGAAAAACCTTACTTAGAGTTTATTAGTAATGACAACAGAAGAAATCAATAAAGGAAAAGATATCCGAGTTGCCATCATGACAGATAGTTTGAATAAAGAACAAAATACGCCTGTTGCTGTTGCTGCTGTGAAGAGAGGATAATAAGATCACTTGTTATGTGTCTTGAAAAACTATCCACTTCACTGGGAGTCCAGGCTGATCCTCTTCCAGAATACTTTGCTATTCTTCCTTACATTTTTGTTTGTCCTCATAATAACCCACAATTGGCTTAGAAAACTGCCACATATTTTTGTTCTTTGTAACTGGAATGAGCCAAACAATCCGAAAAGTCTTTTCATATGTCATAGTTATTTAACAAGATGCAAGGTCATCCCTTCCCACTATGTCTTTCTTTTGTCTTGTTCAGCTATTTCAAGAGTGAAATTAAAGTCTTTTTCAAAAGTCTTCTAGGAGGTATAAAATAGTTATGACATGTTCTCTTTATCTTGTAAATGAATTTAATCATTTTTTCATTCAACAAACAATGCATTTTCATTTTTACTTTTCTAAAGTCAATTCTACCACACTAAACCTTATCATTTTATGTGCATTATGCCACAAAATACAATTACTTATTCCTCTGTCTTAAGTGGCTGAGAAAAACACAAATGCATAGGCATGTAAAAACACGGGGAGGGGGAAGGATAAGCTGGGACGAAGTGAGAGAGTGGCATGGACATATATACACTACCAAATGTAAAATAGATAGCTAGTGGGAAGCAGCTGCATAGCACAGGGAGATCAGCTCGGTGCTTTGTGACCACCTAGAGGGGTGGGATGGGGGGATGGGAAGGAGACGCAAGAGGGAGGAGATAAGGAGATATACGTATATGTATAGGTGATTCACTTTGTTATAAAGCAGAAACTAACACACCATTGTAAAGCAATTATACTCCAATAGGGATGTTTTAAAAAAGAAATAAACTGTTATTGCCATTAGTGTCTATTTTTGCTGAAGAATATATTCTGTAATTTTTCACCATTGAAGTAAGTTATTGTGCTTGCTTTCATTTATTATTTGACTAAATCTATCAGGGTTTGATTGTATATCCTTTAATCTTTATTCCAAGCATTTATCTATTTTCTGCATTGATTTTAGGACATTCACACTTGAGATCCTTATGTGTTATTGCATTGCTCCCTATTCTCCATTATGGACCTCACCACAATGGTACTAATATATTTCTTTGTTTGCATATCATTTTACCAACTCCAAATAGATTCTTAACATTTTCTTCTCAAATGATCATGTAAATTTTACCTTTTAAGAGTATAAATGAGGACAAGTTATTTATACTAAAAGAGAATTTTCAGAAGCATTATGTCACTTTGTTTTCTTCAGAAATTGTTTGTCTATTTTATTAAGGTAGAAATGCTAAATGCCTGAAAGTTGGAAAAAGAAAAAGTAATTGCAGTTTGTGTCTTTACTAGTATTAATGTGGTGGTACTCATTTATATACAGCATGCAAAATTATTTTCCTGATTGCCTTCTCTTTGGGACACAATGCATGAAATCTCTTAATCATGTTAAAATTTAGACTAGACACTAGAGATGTGTTTGCAATTGCTATTTCCTCCATAGCATTAAGAGGAAAATGTTGGAAGATCTTCCACTTGCATGCCTGCCTAGTTTATGGTGATTTGCATTTACATTAATTCATTGTTGATGTTCCTATGACTTTTTCATTATTTCCATAAAGAGATTACTAAGAATAACACAAATGTTACCATCGTCAATATTTCTAGAAAAATTTCTTCACTCTAGGAAGGCATTGGAAACCAAGGAGGGGAATAAGTACAATAAAGAAGCATCTTTTGTTTTTCCTTGTAGAATAAGTCTTTATTGAGATATTTATTTGCCTTGGTCACCTGCAGTTTTCTCTCTTCCTATTTCAGCAGGTAGTTAATGTCAGCGCTGCTCTGTTTTGTAGAAGGTCTATAGAGGCTAGCACAAAAACTAAATTTGCATGAAGTTCTTTCTTAGCCCTTCGGCCCTTCCTCCCTTTCTCTCTTTCTTATGTCTTCCCTCTTCCTTCCTTCTTTCAATCCTTCAATAACTGAAGTTATTATGTTAAGGATCCTGAGGACCAAAGAGAGGAGAGGAGTAACTATGGGCCAGAAAAAGAGGTGGGGAAGATTTCTCCCAGATAGGTAAAACAAGGATAAGATTTTATCACTCTTTAATCCCACATATTGCTGATGCTTCCACGCTGTTATTTCAGTTCATAATGACATCGCAGGCTAGTTTATATTATCTACAGCATTTATTTGAAACTCTATTTCAAGATCGTTGAGTGCAAGTACTTTGTCTTACATGTTGTGAATCTTCACCTTTTAGTTCAATAGAATTTTCAGCAATGATGGAAATATTCTATAACAAATATGGTAGCTACTAACCACAGGCGGCCATTGAGTATTTGAATTGTGACTAGTACAAATGACAAACTGATTTTTAAATCTTACTTAATTATTATTAATTCAAATTTAAATATCCACATGGGCTAATGGCTACCATATTGAACAGCACATATCTATATTGATCTTTTACATGTAATATTTTCTTAATAAATGATCAGTGATAGTGATAAAATCACTCCTATTTTTGTAGTTAAATACATCATTCTCTCGTATTTTTCTTACATGGCATTGGTAGTGGTGTTCACTAAAAAAGAACTGTTAACATTTTATTTAAATTTGTAAATGAACTTATACTACTATGTCTGGGTTTCCCCTAATCTTAGCTCTCACTTTTCAAAAAAATAAAACAAACAAGAAAAATAAATAATTTTTATGATTTTTTTCTGAAGAGAGATATTTAGAACAAATTGTTTAATATTTAATTATAGTATATATCATGTTTATTTGAAAATAATAATAAAATACTTCTTTACATATTGGACATAAAATAGAACCTTGTAGAGAAAGCATAAGTTATGAGTTGTGGCTTTATGTCAATGCATTTCATTTGCATGTACTAATTAATTACTATTTTATATCATCAACATTTGGGACTGAAAGTCATATTAACTAAAAGGAATTCTAATGTGAAACTAAATAATAAACAAATTTAATGATGGTCACAGATTTTTCTTCGTGTTATTAAGGTTAATTGTAAAATTAATTAGATCCATTTGTAACTTTGATATGAGTAATATACACTCATTTAGAATTGACATAAAATTTGAAATTTTGAATGGTGGTAAGTATAGTAAATGTTTAATAAAGCTTCTTTCCATAATATTTCAATAAATATAAATATCAAGTTCTGAAAATTCAAATTGACAATCTGGGAAAAATAACATTCCCATTACATATGTAATGATATAATTTCTCTTCGTTTTTAATTTTTCTGTTTTTTCTTAATATTATGTTTTATTAAATATGCTGCATAAATGATAATAGGAAATTCAAACTTTACTTTTCAGAAAAATAAATTTATAATCTATGTATATTGATAAAATTATTCAATTAGTAGTTTTTAATCTCAAAATACATACTTAAATGTAAATTAAATTACATTTGAATGGAGAAAACTTCTTCTCCACTCCTGATGTTTTTTTCTTAGGATAAAAATTTCCCAGAACCCTGGGGTTTCTCCTCCACCTGAAAGTATAATCACTTATCAGTAGGTAAAATTGGGGAGACCTTCTGTGCTCTCTCTTTGCCTCTTTGCCTATTCCTTTGCAGCTGCCTGAATGCAGGGTGCTCTTTCCTCAATGGGCTTGTCCACTCTTTAGAATCTTGCCTTCCTCTAGCATTTCCTGAGGGTAGGTGGACAACTCTGCATATTTATGATATTCAATAATATATTAGGTTTTTTAAAAATTAAAGTATAATTGACTTGCAATGTTATATTAGTTTCAGGTGATTTGATATTTTATACGTTACAAAATGATCACCACAATAAGTCCAGTAACCATCTGTCACCATACAAAGTTATTACAATATTATTGACTATATTCTCTATGCTGTGTATTACATCTCCATGACTTATTTATTTTATAACTGGAAGTTTATATCCTTAATCTCCTTCACCTGTTTCACTCATTCCCCCACCTCTCTTCCCTCTGACAACTGCTAGTTTGTTCTGTGTATCTATGAGTCTGTTTCTGTTTTGTTTTGTTTATTCATTTGTTTTGATTTGTTTTTAGATTCCACATATAAGTGAAATCATATGGTATTTGTCTTTGTCTGACTTATTTCACCTAGCATAATATCCTCCAGGTCCATCCATGTTGTCTCAAATGGCAAGATTTCATTCTTTTGTATGGCTAATATTGCATTGTATAGTAGCATTGTATGATATTGTTTAATCTCCATGTGTTTGTGTTTTTTTGCAATTTCTTTTTTCTTGAAGTTGATTTCTAGTCTATAATGTTGTGTCAGAACACTCTGACATACATCACAGCAATATTTTTTGGATCCGTCTCCTAAGTAAAGGAAATAAAAGACAAAATAAATAAACTGGACCTATTGCATATTTTGGAGATTAATCCTTTGTCAGTTGCTTCATTTGAAAATATTTTCTCCCATTCTGAGGGTTGTCTTTTTACCTTGTTTATGGTTTCCTTTGCTGTGCAAAAGCTTTTAAGTTTAATTAGGTCCCATTTGCTTATTTTTGTTTTTATTTTCATTACTCTAGGAGGTGGGTCAAAAAAGATCTTGCTGTGATTTATGTCAAAGAGTGTTCTGCCTAGGTTTTCCTCTAAGAGTTTTATAGTGTCTGGCCTTACATTTAGGTCTTTAATGCATTTTGAATTTATTTTTGTGTATGGTGTTAGGGAGTGTTCTAATTTCATTTCTTTTACATGTAGCTGTCCAGTTTTGCCAGCACCACTTATTGAAGGGACTGTCTTTTTCCCATTGTATATTCTTGCCTCCTTTGTCATAGATTAGGTGACTATAGGTGCGTGGGTGGAATAACTTTTTCTATCATCTCACTTTAAGTCTGAATATGTCTTTAGATTTGAAGTGAACTTCTTGTAGGCAGCATATGTATGAGTCTTATTTTTGTATCCATTCAGCAACACTATGTCTTTTAATTGAAGCATTTAGTCTATTTATATTTGAAGTAATTATTCATATGTATGTACTTATTACCATTTTGTTAATTGTTTTGGGATTGTTTTCATAGTTCTTTTTTGTTTGTTTCTTCTTTTTTGCTCTGTTCCTTTGTGATTTGATGACCATCTTTAGCTTTATGTTTGGATTCCTTTCTCTTTTTTGTGTATATATCTCATAGGTTTTTGGTTTGTGGTTACCCTGATGTTTATACATAAGCATATGTAACTACATATATTTATGACTATTTTAAGTTGATCTCAAGTTCAAACACATTCTAACAACCCTGTATTTTTACTACCCCCTTCCCCATGTTTAATGTTTTTGACATCATATTTTACATCTTTTTGTTTTGTGTGTCCTTTAACTACTTATTGCAGATATAGATGATTTTACTACTTTTGTCTTTTAACCTTCTTGCTAGCTTTATAAATGGTTGATCAACTACCTTTACTGTATGTTTGCTTTTATCAATGAAATTTTTCCTTTCATAATTTTCATATTTCTTGTTGTAGTCTTTTGTTTTCTGCTTAGAGAAGTCCCTTTAACATTATTTGTAAAGCTGGTTAGTGGTACTGAGCTCTTTTGGCTTTTACTTCTCTGTAAAACTCTATATCTGTTCTTCAAATCTGAATCATGACCTTGCTGAGTAACATACTCTTGGTTATATGTTTTTTTGTTGTCGTTGTTTTTGTTTTTTTTTAATCATTTTGAATATATTGTACCACTCCCTTTTAGCCTGCAAAGTTTCAGCTGAAGAGTCAGCTTGTAATCTTTTGTGAGTTCCTTCGTACATAAGTAGTTGTTTTCACTTTCTTCTTTTAAGATTCTCTCTTTATCTTTAATTTTTGCCATTTTAATTACAATATCTTGGTGTGAACCTCTTTGGGTTCATTTTGTTTGGAACTTTCTGTGCTTCCTGGATCTGGATGTCTGTTCCCCTTTCCAGGTTAGGAAAGTTCTCAGCTATTATTTCTTCAAATAAATTCTCTGCCCCTTTCTCTCTGTCTTCTCCTTCTGTGACTCCTATAATGTGAATGTTGGTACACCTGATGTTGTTTCAGAGGTATCTTAACGTATCCATATTTTTAAAGTTTTTTTTTCTCTTTTTTGTTTAGCTTGGGTGATTTCCACTACTCTGTCTTCCAGTTCATTGATCTCTTCCTTCCTTTGAGTTAATTTTTCATTTCAGTTATTGTATTCTTGAGCTCTGTTTGCTTCTTCTTTACATTTCTAACTCTTTGTTAAACTTCTCACCATGTTCATCCATTCCTTTGCTGAGTTTGTTGAACATCCTTAGAGTCATTACCTTGAACTCTATTGGGTAGACTGCTTATCTCCTCCTCACTTAATTTTTCTTCTGGGCTATTGTCTTGTCCCTTCATCTCCTCACTTTACCTAGTTCTATGTGTTTATTTCTATATATTAGGTAGTTTGGTTACATTTCCTGATCTTGGAGAAATAACCTTATGTAAGAGATGCCATAAGAAAGGCCCAGCAATACACCCCACCCCCTGTCACCAGAGCTATATGTTTTAGGAGTGCCCCTTTTGTGGGCTAAGTGGGCCTTTCCTGTGTGGCAGGGCTGACTACTGTGAGTATGCTAGTAGGTAGGGCTGGCCTCTGGCCTGATTGGCTGTGAGGCCCTGCCTTGTGCAGTGGCTGCTAGCCCGCCTTTTTGTGGTGCTGGGTCCTGGCATGACTGGATGTGGACCCCTGGGGTGCCTGGGACTGATGCTGATCATTTTCCTGAGATATAAGGAAGAGGAAGGAGACATGGGTGCTTAAAGACCGATTGATAGATGTGAGCAATCAACTTAGAAATACTGAATAGCTATGGACTAGATACCAGAGATGATTTGGGAGGAAAACCCTGAAGAATATAATGACATAGATGAAGTTTTCCTTTGTTGAGGAAGATTCTTAGCCCATATGTGTACTTTAGGTACATTTTATTGTGCTCATCCTTTCTCTTTGTTATCTTTGAATGCTTCCTCTTTATTATTGCAAAGGAAAAGTCTCAGAGATTTAAAAATTATTGAGCGTTTTATTACATTGAAGCAGATAATAAAAAAAATGTTTGAGGCTGTCAGGCATTAGAAAAGTCTTGGAGGCATCTTTCCTGCCTTTACCAATGGTTATTTTACTATTTTGATCATTTTCTTAAATCCTTAAAATGTGTAATTAAGTCATGAGATCAGTTGAAGACAACTCATATCCATAATCCACAGGAATAGCCAGCAAGAAGGAGGATCTGATTCTAAATATGGGAGCATGAGTGTGTGTGTGTGTGTAACATATTTCTCTATAAAATTTGTCTAAGGTGAGTTGATAGAATCCCTCCCAATGAAACAGAAATCATTCTTGGTATTTTCCAGAAAGAATTCATTTCACAGTTGCACAAAGGTAGAAGCATATTTTGACAAAAACCATTAGAGGATGTACTTACACTTCTGGAACTTAGGACAGTCATTGTAACAATTTATGTCAAACAGGTATAGAAATAGTTAAAATAACAGGGAGATAATGAATTCTATGAATGAAGCTAAGGTCAAATACACATTCTGTGCACAAATACTCTCTATAGATCTTTTGTCATTCATGAATGAGTAAACATTAGAACAGATTGATCCTTCAAACAATACTGAAGAACAAAAAAAGGAACAGTGGGAAAGAAAACACCAACTCAATTAATATTCAGAAAAACAGAAAATTGTTGGCACATTAGTCAAAAGATGAAAAAGAAAACCTTTTAGAAGACATGTCTGACATTCCTGGGACAACCATATAATTTATTACATCAAGTGACACTTTTGAGAAGCAAAAGGGGCATTATCAGTAATTACACCAGGACAACATCCAGAAACCAAAACTGTACTGTGCAAACCAATACGTATGGTCACCCTAACAATAGAATATAAGAAAATGTGTATGTATGTAACACAGACAAGATAATGGAATAAGAAGAGAAGAATAAGTAGTAAAAATAAGAAGCTAAGATTTTTTAAAAGGATGGAGTGACACAGAAAAGAATTGCAAAGAACCTTTAGTGGTAACTGTAGTGTAGGGGAGAGAAAAGTTGCCAACCCTCTTAGGGTCCCTGGTTGGGTCTGAAAATTAAACTGACAAAGACAGATTAACAAGAGAAAAGTATTCAAATTTATTTAATGCCAGTTTTACATGACATTGGAGGCTTCATAAAGAAATAAAGACCCAAAGAAAGAGACTTCTATATTTTCATGCCAGAGTTGATCAAGAGTGGACAGTTGTGGAGAAATATGATAAGTTAAGGAGTGTGAGGTAATTGTAATGAGCTGGGGGAACTTAGCAAGGCCTGTTTGTTAGGGTTCTTCTTGGTGTCCCTTTGTTTTAGGAGATAAGGATGCTTTTGTCCTTTGGGTAGATGGAGGGCACTTCTCACATGAGGATTTTATGACCTGCTTCAGAGAAGGAGGGCTAGGGGGTAGGAGGTCAGAGTGATCTTCCTGCTTCTGCCATTTCCCCAAACTCCTTCAGCTTAAAATATTCAATATATGAAGGTGCTATATTTTGGCGTAGTATGTCCTGAACCCCATTAGTAAAACTGAAGTCTCTACAGGAGAGGTTAAGAGCAAAAGTGACATTGATAAAAACTGATTCAGTGTTATGGAGTAAAAATCTGAATAACATTCCCAGCATGCTGATCAGAGGGAGCAAGTAATGAACATGATGTTACGTTATCTGAGGAATGTGGAGAAATGATAATGAAGATTAAACCTTAGTTATTCATGAGAAAGAAACAGGAATGTGGATAAAAACATTAATTCAAAAGTACTTAAAGAGGGCTTCCCTGGTGGCGCAGTGGTTGAGAATCTGCCTGCCAATGCAGGGGACATGGGTTCGAGCCTTGGTCTGGGAGGATCCCACATGCCGCGGAGCAAATAGGCCTGTGAGCCACAATTACTGAGCCTGCGCGTCTGGAGCCTGTGCTCCGCAACAAGAGAGGCCGCGATAGCGAGAGGCCCGCGCACCGCGATGAAGAGTGGCCCCCACTTGCCGCAATTAGAGAAAGCCCTCGCACAGAAACGAAGACCCAACACAGCCATAAATAAATAAACAAATAAAATTAAAAAAAATTAAAAAAAAAAAAAAAAAGTACTTAAAGAAAACTTTCTGCAGAAAAGAAATGAATTTGAGTATGAAAAGTGAAAGGGCTTCTCTGGGGTGCAAGGAAGTTTAAAAGAGATTCATAACAATTCAAACTCTGTCTTTCCTTATCTGATTATTAAATGGATGGAAAAAGTATTATACAATTTTTGGATGACTTTTTAAAACTAAAACATAAAACAAAAATTAGAAAAAAAAAACTCACTTAAGAAGTAAAAATATTAAGCTGGCCTCCAGATTCTCAGCATCACTAACACTCAGATAAGAATGAAGCAAAAGAAAAATGAACGTGAAGAGGAAAAGTTTTATCCAAATATTAATAAAAGGATACTTTATTATTCAAAGACTCAGAAAATATACTTTTGTATGACTCTTAAAATTTCACTTCAGTATGTATCTTGGCTTCTCTTGTAATGAATCACATATCAGAGCTAAAGATAGGGAAAATTCCATATCTATCATGTGCAAAAAGCTGTGGTGGAAGCAAAGATAAAAACAAAGACGTTGCTTTTGAGGTATTTTATGCTCTATCCAGAGCAAGCTATATGTAGTCAATTAAGGACAAAAATAGCACTATAGTAAGTGACATAATTGTGTGACTTAGAATGTGGCAATGTGTAATGCATAATATAGGGAGCAGGAAAGTCTCTACTGAGTTAATGGCAGATATGCTGGACCCTAAAAATTTTTTTTCAAGTTTAAAAAGTTAGAGAGGTTATTCTGAAGAAAGAATATAGAAGAAAATGTGCAAAAACTTTTGGGAGGCTCGGGAAAAGCACTAAACCTTTAAATATACAAAAGAGTAAATTGTTATATAAAATAATTTAGAATCATGTAATGGTGGCATTCTCTTCTTTTTTGTTAGCAATGGGGAGCCAGTGGATAAATCCGATGAACGTGTTAATGATATATTGAGAGATTAGCTGTTAGAAAACTGGCAGCTCTGTTGACAATGTATTGTAGATCTCTAGAGAAGAGATCATAAAAAAACTGAACTAAAGCACTCCCAAAGGAAATAAAAAGAGAGAATATATTGCAGAAGGATGATAGAGGCATAATTGACAAGACTTGGTGATTCATTGGTTGTAGAGATGAATGACCGTGACATTTATATTGGGAACATGCTATCAGTAAATAAAATAAATATCTAACACTTAGGCAGATACAATTCAAAGAGCTTTATCAACATCATCCCAATTAATCTTCATGGAAACTAAGAATAAAGATGTTATTGTTATTAGAACTATTTTATAGATGAGGAAACTGAGTTAGAGAGGTTAAGAAGCTTGGTAGAGGTCACATAGGAGGGATACACCATGGCTTTGAATCCAGGCAGTCTGACTCCAGAGCCTATATTCATCATCACTTCATTCAACAAATTCTCATTTGAAAGAATTTTAAATGACCAAGCTAATTTCAAATCAAAGTAATATCCAAGTAGGATATGTGAATCAGGTGTACATCAGGGCTCATTAGCAGTCTCAGAAATCATTGTGCGATATGGGTGAAATTAGTATACATATGATATTTGGATTATGTAAATACATAATGCTATCCAGAAGACAATACTATTTAGGCAGAGTGTGAATATCAGATTGAAGTGTTGCCAGTCTCTTCAGTTAATTTTCGATGCACCTTAAAGTAATGATGGTATTTTTAGATTTCTATTTAGACTTTCCAAATTTGTAAAATGTTTATTTTAGAAAGGATTAGGTAATAAATGGTTGTTTAGAGGAAAATTTTTCTGTAAAATGAATAATTTAACATCTTACTATTGAGGAGATCTTCAAAGAGATGTGAAGGCAGTACTTAGACTTTATAAATATTATTTTACTAGTCCTTCTGTCACCTGCAGCTAGGAGTTCTATGTCATAATAGCTTATAGAATATAACCTATTTGCTACATAAGAATAACAAATTGACTGTAAAATATGTATATCTATCTAGCTAGCTATCACACATGCTTTTATTATTGCTTATAATTTATAATTTAGAAAATCATACTCATTAAGTGCATTTTTATATTAATATTCACTAAAAGACTCTTGCTGCATATTTGTACCCTTAGTGAACATGGAGTGTAGTGGAGGTTACCGAGAAAGGAGCAAAAAATAGTGCTGATTCTTGATTATGGGCTGCACTTTGAGATCCATGCCTAAAAAGTTTTGATTGTAGTGGTGGAGTTGCCTGGGGTGGTGGATCAGGGGAAAGAGAGCAGTTATCACCAGCTTTTCTTTTTCCACAACACACCCTACTTATTTAATCCACTCTCCAGCCCTCTTTTATTTCAAGTAATGTTAATTAGAGTTCAACTTTAACATGTTATGATATCAATTCACGGATCCTTAAATTAAAAGAAATATTGAGGTTTTTTTGAAGTTTTAAATTATAACTATGTTTTGTATGCATTGATGATTTCTCATTTCACCCATCACATTAAGATAATTCTTCAGAGATTCTGAGTAGGGAAAAACACATCATGCAGAAAATAAAATACGTTAACTTAAAAAATTAAAAAGCACATTTTTAAGACACCTAAAATTTTTCTTTTTTGATAAAATGTGATATTTTAGCACTACAAAGCATAAAAGCAATATTAAAGTGGAGGAAATAAATAATAACTGAATCCAAAACAAAATAACATTTGTTCTGATTGATATCACAGAAATGTAATTTTAGTGGAGATCTCACTTGATCATATACTGCAAGAAAGAATAGAATTCTTGTTTTAATCAACTGATAAAATGTGTCCAGAAATTATATGCTCTACTGGAGAATTGGAAAGCTAACCTAGGCAGAATTGGAAAGCTAACTTTCTACTCTAAATTTATGCTTTGAATTATATTGTGTTTGTAATTATATACTTTTTTCCCCTCATTTAATTTGACTTTAATTTCTGCCTATGTTAGAAGGACACCCTATATTGAGGTCAGGACTTTCACTGTTACTGTCTGCAGAAGAGATATTTGGGTGGGGACAGCAAATTTATTGCAGTGGATAATATACTGCTTGTTAGAACCTATCTAAAACAAATATCTCTCTGATAGCTGAAACCTCTTAAAGGCAGGTGGCAGAAAATTAGCAGATCATTTTCTTCTTTTAGTAAAGTTTGATGATAAATGTCCTTTGTACAGAGGTACTGAGACTAAAATAGCCTTGAACTTTAAAGTGTCAAGGTGAATAATGCTTATGTGATAAAAGTTAAAATAGTTCTATATAGCACACTAGTTAATTAGGAGATAGACAAGACTAATTTTATAAGTTACTATGGTAGGAATTAAATTTACCATTGCCCTACACTCCCTTTAGTGGCTTTGGTTTACAGCTAATTCCTTGACCCTTTGGTAACGTGTTCCATTGCTGTAAAGCCTTATAATCACTGTTAAATGTTAACTGACAAAGACTTAAAATGTAATCTTTAAATTGGAGTTTACATGCTTAAGAGCCATTTTGAAAACCAAAATATTATGGTTCTAAGAATTGATCATGCTGGAATTTAGATCCTAACAAAGAGGAAGGAGATAAGAAATCCTGTAGGCTCTGGCTCTGCATTTGTGTTTTGTTAAAGAAAGATAATTTTTATTTATGCCAATGACAACTATATTTAACCATTAGAGTGCCAGATTAATAGTCTTATGAGTTAATGCTATTACCTTATAGAATACAGTTTTGTTGAATTATTTTTTTTCTTTTTTTCTCCTCCTATTATCTCTACATTTTTGTCAGTAGTGTATGACTATTTATACAGAGGAGCTCATGCATAAAATATAATTGCAGTTATTAAATAATAGATTTTCCTCGTATACTTTTCTCAGTCATTTTAAATGGCAAAAAATTTTGCTCAAAACTTTAAAATTCAAAGAAAGTATTTAAAATACAAAAAAGGAATAAAGCAACACATATTATTAGATTTATACATTAAAAAGTACAAAGATTATTTTACAAACATATTTTACATATAAAGATAAAACTTTAGATTCAAGTAAAGCATTTTGCTATTTATTAAAAGTGGACCCCCCAGCTAAAATGAAGTATCGATAATAGGGACTGAATTTAACCTTCTACCTAAAACAAATGAGTAGAACAACAACAACAATAAAACTAATGAAGTGATTCCTATGATACTATAGCTTATAGGTTCGAGAGAATTTTAGCCAGTGACACAAGAAGGGAGAAATCAGACAGAGCCTGGTGGACTCACTGAGTTGAGGAGACAGAGTTGAGAGTCTAGGGAGACTAAAGCAGCTACAGTTCACAAGACAGAGTACTGGAAAGGAGAGTGTTGCTCAAAGCTATAATTCTGGAGATGTGCAGAAGGTTCCCCTGGACAATTCAGTTGAGTACTGATCAGCATGTGCATGTGAGAAAACTGCTCAAGGATGGGGAAAGATCAACCTCAAAGGTTTAGAGGTAACATGCCTAGTGTTCACTGAGGGCTGAGAATAAAGTTTGTTTCCACAGAGAGACTGGAAATGGGGCATTTTGCAGAGTGCACAGTCTCAGAAAAAAAAAAGTCTCAGTCTTAGAGAAAAATGAGCTTTAGACTGAGTACTGTTCCAGTTCTATCAAACAAATCTTAAAAACAAGGACGCTCCCTTCCACCCTTGCCACCAAATTGTTTCCATCTGCATGCCAGAAAAAATATCTCAAGAATATTTATAGAAAAACATAAATACCCTGCACCAAAGAAGCTAAAATTCATAATGTCTGGCATTCAGTGAAAACTTGCCAGTCATGCAAAGAAGCAAGAAAATACAACCCATAATGAGAAGAAAAATTAATCAATTGAAACTGACTTAGAACTGACACAGATATTAGACTTATCAGCCAAAGTCATTAAAACCATTTTAACTGTATTTCATATGTTCACAAAGTTAGACAGAGAAAACAATTTATACTTATAAATTGTAAGCAGTAATTAGTGGAAAATTTATAGCACTAAACGCCTGTATTAGAAAAGATGATAGTTCTCAAATCAATGCCCACAGCGTCTACCTTGAGAAAATAGAAAAAGAATAGCAAATTAAACCCAAAGTAAATAGAAGAACATAATAATGGTCAGTGTGAAATAAGTGAAATAGAAAAGCAATAGAGAAAATCAGTAAAACAAAGACAGATTTTTAAAAGGTCAGTAAAATTTATTAACCTCTAGCCAGAATGATCATGAAAAACAATCCAGGAAGATCCAAATTACAGTAAGTCCTCTACATACAAACGAGTTAGGTTCTGAGAGTGCGTTCGTAAGTCCAATTTGTTCATAAGTCCAACAAAGTTAGCTTAGGTACCCAACTAACGCGATCAGCTATATAGTACTGTACTGTAATAGGTTTATAATGCTTTTCACACAAATAATACATTTAAAAAAACAGAAAATAAAGAAAACATTTTTAATCTTACAGTACAGTACCTTGAAATGTACAGTAGTACAGTACAACAGCTGGCATACAGGGGCTGGCATCGAGTGAGCAGGCAAGAAGAGTTGCTGAGTGGAGGAGGGAGAGGAGGTGGGAGATGGTGGAGCTAAAGGATCGTCAGCAATAGGAGACAGAGGTCGAGCTGCAGTTTCACTCATGCCTGATGTTGATGGCACAGGTTCCGGTTCCTTGCTGGATTCAACTCTATCTACCCTCTTGAAAAAATGATACAGTGATGTCTGGGTAGTAGCTCTTTTTTTTTCTTGTCATAGACGACGTGGGAGCGCGGGATTGCACTCTGAATGGCTGCTGCAACCTTCGTGTATCGTTCTATATTCAGGTCCTGTGCCTCAAAAACTAACAGTGCCTCCTCAAATAAAGAAAATCCCCTTGCCATTTCCTGCGTGATGAATCTCTTTGGTTCTTCAGTTACTTCTTCTTCCCCTTGTCTCTCTTTGTCCTTTCTTGGTGCTTGGTGCTTCTTAGCAGTTCCAGCTACATGACCACTGCTTTTACACTTGCTTCCTGACATCCTGGGCTTGAAATAAAGATACTGTACTACTGTACTCTATACAGTACTGTGTAGTAAAGGACACAAAAGCACAACCACTTGTAGAGGATGCACACACGTGACAGTGTACACCAGAACTAACACGTGAACTAACTTACGTGATTGGACATGCAAATGCACGTTCGCATCTTTGGAAGTTCTCAACTTGAAGTTTAGTATGTAGGGGACTGACTGTAATACTCTAGACAAAATATACTATGTATTTTAATTCTTCACATTTATTTATAGAAACAAATAGGGAATAAACTAAGTTTCACCAGACTAGATGACCTGCAATAAGTAAGTTAAGAACCTCCCTGGAAATAAACAATTGCATAGACACATGTAGTATAGCTAAGAATAAAGAATTAGAGGGAAATGCCCAAAAAGAAAAAAAAAATGCTTGTGCCTGAGGCCCTGAAGTCAGTAGAATTTAAAAATGATTACAAGTGATTCTACCCCAAAAGTAACCTGCTTTAAAAAAAAAAAAAGTATGTAAGAAAATGATTTTTATAGTTAATTAGCTTCCTTAGTAGCTAATTAACTATAAAAGAAAATAGATGAATTAATAGCTAATTAATTAAAAAGGTAAAAGGAAGCAATTTAGGGAGAACAAAAGTAAAAGCTATGCTATGGCTAATTGTCTCCCCAAAGCCACATTAAAGGCAAGAAGACAGTGGAATAATATCTTGATAGTGCCCTGAGAAATAGAATTCTTTACCCAAATAATTGCTCCTTTGAAGATTAAGGCACGATAAATATAGTTTCACAAAAGGATATACAGAATGCACCACACAAAGACCTTCCCTCAAAGAGCTACATGAAGATATTCTTTATGACAAATGAAATTGGACCCAAAAGACTGTAGTGTGATGAAGGAAGCAATGGCGAATAAGTCAGTAAGCAAGAACACTAAATGAAAATTGACTGAAATAATAATAATGAGTGCTGGGATGGGAATGGAATTGGTATAACGAAATGTGGTTTATTAATTTCCTATTTGTGCTGTAACAAATCACTACAAACTCAGTAGCTTAAAAGAACACAAATTTATTATAGTTCTGGAGTTCAAAATTATGAATTAGGTATCATTGGGCAAAAATCCAGGTATCAGTAGGGCTGCATTTCTTCTGGAGGTTCCAGAAGAAGATTCTCAAAGAGACTGCCTATGCTTCTTGGTTCCTGCCTTCCCTCCCCAAATCTCATCACTCTGACCTCTTGTTCAATCAACACCTACTTGTCTCACTCTCCTACCTTGCTCTTTCACTCATAAGGACCCTTGTGATACATTTTTAATCACATCTGCAAGGTCCTTTTTGCCATGTGAGGTAACATACTCATAGGTTCTAGGAATTACTGTGTGAACATATTTGGACATTGTGGGGGGAGGCACTATTCTACTTACTGCAGTAAGTATTAAAATCCAAACAACAAAAGTAAAATGGGAAAGAGAGAGCAAAATGCCTATGAGCTAAAATGTCTTGAAATCTTTGGTTATATTCCTTGAGAAGAGAATAGAGATATGAATTAATTTTAAACATTGGTAAATCAAGTTTGTTAAGAAGTATGCATGTTAAAATGCAATGTATATCATAAAAACCAGTGGAAGGAATAAAGTGATTTTAAAAATTGATTAAGCCAATTCAAAAAGGAAAGAAAGAATACTAAAGAAATTAATGTAGAAAAAGATGATAAGTTTGAAAAATGTCATTAGTAAAAGACAAAATCAGTATTTGGACAGATATATTTAGATAAAATTAAAAATAAAATGGTACATGTCTATAAATGCTCATCGACAGACAAATGGATAAAGAAGATGTGGTACATATATACAATGGAATATTACTCAGCCATAAAAAGGAACAAAATTGGGTCATTTGTAGAGACGTGGATGGACCTAGAGATTGTCATACAGAGTGAAGTAAGTCAGAAAGAGAAAAACAAAAACTGTATATTAATGCATATATGTGGAATCTAGAAAAATGGTACAGATGAACTGGTTTGCAGGGCAGAAATAGAGACACAGATGTAGAGAACAAAGGTATGGACACCAAGGTGGGGGAAAGTGGGGCTGGGGAGTGGTGGGATGAATTGGGAGATTGGGACTGACATGTATACACTAATATGTATAAAATAGACAACTAATAAGAACCTGCTGTATTAAAACAAATAAAATTAAATTTTAAAAAATGGTACCTGTCTAAAACATAAGGGTACTGAAAGTTTAAAAAATAAAATTAGTGAAAGTTGAAAAATAAAATTATGGTAAAAGATGCAGCCTGTAGGTTCTAAAAAAGAAAAAAAAAAAAGCTGGTGTAGCTGGATTAGTGGTTCTAAACCAGAGTCAATTTTGCACCCCATGAGACAATTGGTAATGTCTGGAGATATTTTTGTTTGTCACAAATTTTCTATGTGTGTGTGTGAGGGGGAATGTTCTAATTACCATAGCTTTATAAGTCTTAAAAGCAAGGGGTATTAAGTACTCCAGTTTTCTTCTGCTTCTTCAAAATTATTTTGGCTAAATAAACAACCAACAAAATACTTTCAGCCAATAACTGTGGAATACTATTCTTTTAAAATTAAACTCAGACAATGCACAAATACATATATCTTCTGAGCCATATGGAATATATTCTCTGAGTTCATATAGAATATATTCTCTTACCAAAACAGAATGTAATAAAAAATAACTGGTCATGAAAAATATTCAGTATTTGGAAATTAGACAATCTTTTTAAAAACCAGTTGTTTTACTGTTTATTTCATCCTAAATGACCATTGGGAAGTAAAAAAAAAGTGTGAAACAAAATCAGGTTGTAACTTTGAATTCAAACTTGAGTGTTGAAGATTCTGTCTCTATCTCCTTAAAGCACATGTTAATAGCATTTCTCTAGACTTTTGCATTGAGACAGAGTAGGCTATTCTGATAACCATAGATGATCAATCCCATTGCACCTGGTCTCCACTACTAACAATTTCAAACAGCAGGAATAATTATCCTCCTCAGGAAGGATCAGAGGAATCGGCTTCCACCTTTCCTCTAGCTCCTCAGTCACTGTCTATTTCCATTCCATAACTTTCACGTAGATTTGAAATTGGAGCATTTGCATTTTGGCAGATGCCTGATTGACTTGTGTGGTCTTGAGTTACTTGCCATGGGTAGAATATTCATCTTGCTATTTCCTTTCTAACAGACTAGCTTTGATAGAATCTTAACTCATTTGAAATAACTCATTGAAGGCTGCAAGAAGAATCTAAAAATACTCCAAAAGTTGAGCAGTTTTCTTCCAAGTCCTCCCAAACCGCAAACTCAAAAAACACAAAGTCTGAGAAATAACAGGCAATAGTTTAGTCATCTGCAATACTGCCAGATTTAGGGTAGGACTTTGTGTCAATTTTGAGCAGTTATGCTTAGGTGACCCCATAGTTCTTTCACCCAGATAACTCACGTTTTGAGTTATGTTTACATTTGGTTGCGTAAGTTCATGTTAAATCTTCTTTGAATTCATTACATTCTCGTCCACAGTTTGAGTGTAACCCACATCATTTGGTGGATAATGGTGTTCTCACTGCAGAGGGAACTCCAGCTAGGACGTGTAGCCCAGGGCATGCTGCTTGTACCTTCAGCTTCTGTGATGAGCTGGTAAGGCAGAGAGGGTGGGAATGGGGATGGCAGCAGTCAAGAGAAGAGAAATAAGAGGGCAGCTGCTCTGGGAATAAATTTAAAAGCCTTCCTGCTGGGATTAAGGATGTTCTAAAGATAAGCAGCCAAATATGTTTATAAAGGCACTTACTGAGTGAGCTGGCAGCTGCATTTGGTCAAGCAGTTAGAAGCCAAATCCTGAGATAAAGGCTGTATAAAGTAAGGGATGGAATTAGGCGTTTCTGATCCTGGGGAGCAGATGAATTTCTCTTTCACCTCTTTCACACACTGTAAAGGAAATGGGGAAATATTCTTTTACTTTGACTGAGGCAGAAAGTTCATGGGGCTATTCACCTTCACTTGCAGTATTGCTAAGAGACCTTAACAATAAGGGTGCTTAGATTTTCATGCCAGAAAGATTATCATACCCACCAGAGAGCAACCCAAGGCTCTTTTAGGCTTGGCTGCACATGAGTGACACGCAAAACCACTTCTTAGGTAACTATTTTATAAAGTGCTAATTTACAAATATTTTCTCATATAAAAGTTGGGTGGTTCTCACTAATTATCCTGTCACTTAACTGACACCTGGGCAGGAAATGATGGCTTGGGTGGTTGATTCTGCATTGGAGAAAGTATGAAGGAAAATATAAATGCTATAATTGGAGATCTTTTGCAAATAATTTTGACAATTTCTGAACTCTATATTTTTCCTAGATTCTGCTGTATACTGTGGGCATATGTAATTGGCAGCTTACATATTTAAGTGTATTGAGAGATCAGCATTAATATCTTGTCAAAACATAAAGAAGGCTTTTGCACATTCTGCTGCAAAAATACTGAGAGACTGAATATACAAATGGCCAATGGCCAGACCATATATGCAAATAGAACTCTAACCTGCAACCAGCTCAGGAAACCAATCTCTTTTCTACAGTAACCAACCCAGGAAGCCAGCCTGCTATAAAGTCAGGGTTGTAGGAAGTCATGCTACTATCTCTACCTTAACAATACTGGAAACCAAGCAATGTCCTCAGCAACAACTGGCCCCAAATTGCCAGAAATTAATTAATAACTGACAGCCTCCTTAATTTTTGTCCCTGCTTCTAACTTTGGACCAACTAGAGAAAGCCAAAGATGCCTGCCTAACCAATCGCACAAGATGCCCCACCTCTAATTTGCATGCTTACAGTTTCTCCCTATCAGCTGTCTCCTATCAGGGCAGACAGGAAGCCTTACTTTTTCTCCACTATAAAGCTTTCCCACTACTCTGCCTGCCTTTGAGTCTCTGCCAAAATGCAAATGGTAGTGGCTGACATCCTTGCTATAGCATGCTCCTAATAAATAGCCTGTGCTTGTTCTCATTTGGTTGGCCTTCATTTATTTCCACAGTGGGATATCAGAGGACCACTTGAGAGCAGTTTTACGAAGTGAACATAAAATCTCTTTAAGGTAGTGATGAGACGTTTGCATTCTCACTCTGCTTCTTCTTCAGTTTGACGGACTTACTCTTCAATTCAGCATCAAGGAACATGCTTCCTCTTTTTGTAAAGCCCCATTTATTAACCTTTTATTTCAAACTGTAGGTATGTGCTGATACCTACATCTTTAATTCATTCTTTGGATTTGTCAGATCTACTGTTTATCTCAATTTAATTAGTGTTTCATGTGTTTATTTTAATAATTATAGCTTTCATGTTTTTAAAATTGTGAATTGGTTCTGTCATATTCACTTGTACTTAATTCTCATGTGCAGAGATTCCTTATCTGTTTAATAGATTTAGGTTTTAATTTCGTAGATACTCTTATCTACTCTATGCATTTGAGGATTTTAAACTATGATTTTAAAGCACTTTCAGTTTGCTGTATTATTTCTATTTCTTTGGGCATAAATTCTTCCATCTTTCAGGTTTATTTAATGGGTTTATTACCATTAGTTTTCTTTATACATGTGTAAATGGGATTTGAAGGAGTTTTCATTTTCTTTCATCCCTTTTCTGTTTTGTGGTTCCATGATTATCTCATCCAGAGACCTCCAGATTTCAGAGACAGTATTATATCAGCAGCTCAGACTTTCACTCCATGATGATATTGCCTTCTAATCCCCTCCACCTCACATAAACAACAGCACACTTTCCAGTTCCCAGTTAATGCTCCATTCCAAGAAAACCCTACGTCAGTAGTTGGTAGTTATTTTCTATATTCATTAATGAGAGGGTGAACAGGATCCTAATTTCAGTCTTCAGTTAGGGAAGTTGGTTATACTTCTTCATTTCACTTGAAGTGTAATCAGTTTCACTTTCACATAGGAGTAAAATTCTGTGTCTACACTGCTTGCTTTTGGGCTCTGGACCCTTCTGTTACAGCCTTACCTCCTAAGTCACTGCTCAACAATGTGAGTTCCCTATTTTATTTCTGATCCAGAGGGAATTTTTTCTTTGTGTTAGAATGTAGCCATATAGTCTTAATATATTTTAAAATATTTTATTTATAATTTCTTTCTGTTTGGAGCAGATAAAAGTGATTACAAACTGCATGCCATATTAATAAGCATTTCTTTATCAGCCATGTTGTTTCCTAGATTACAGTCAGCATGATTTTAGCAACCCTCTTTCTTCCCCCAGCTTTATTTAGACATACTTGACAAATAAAAATTGTATATATTTAAGATGTACAATGTGATGTTTTGATATATGTATACATTATGAAATGATCACCATGATTTAGTTTTAGCAAACCTTTTTTATCATAAGACTTTTGACTGGAGAATGATCTCAGAGTAATTTTATTCAGTTAAATATATCTACTTTCTATGTTGTTAGCTGCACAGCTTTCTGGCTGCAAAGTGTTAGCTTGGTTAAGACAATAGGCTTTGAAGTCAGTTCTGGTTTTTAGTCCTGGTGGTACCACGTATTAGTGATCTGATATTTGACAAGTTAATTAGACCTTTTTCAAGCCTCAGTTTCCTCATGTGTAAAGTGGGAATGACAAAATTATCTCTCTTACAGGATTCAGAGAGTTAAAAACCAAACGTATAGTACTTAACACAGTGCCTGGCACATAGCAAACACTGGATACACAGTGTTCAGTACCACTTCTACTGCTGTTGCTCTTGTTATTCTCAGGCTGAGACCAAAATGCCTTCATTCCAGCTTTTTGTTTTTGGCAATTGTTTCTTCAGTTCCCCACCTGCTGGTTTTTTCTTGTATTTTTTGTTTATTAGTTTGGTAATATTAATCTGGTTATGAGATGAATATATTCAAAACTCCATATTTCAAAGTATTTTCTTTTTAAGGAAGAAGGACTAATCATTTAATACACAATTTTTAAGACAAGGGATATTTATGCATAAACCAAATTATGCTTTGGTCATAGGGAACATACATCATAGAAATAAATATTGGTGTATACATGTCACACAGTTAATATTACATGGAGGGCCACGGTTGGTTTAGAGAATAGTACACACCAAATGCCATATACACAGTGGACTTGTAAATACTCATTTAATAAATGTTATTACTATAGTCTTCCCTGAGAGTTTTATTTTTTTTAAATTTGGTGAGCAAAGAGATGAAACATGTAATTACTGGAAAAATATATTCCCAGGGATAGAAAGACAGCAGTAGTACAAGTTTAAATCTTGAATCTCTAAAAACCACACAAAAATTATAACATCACAGGCATATTTGGTTTGCTTTTAGCTATTCAGTTGCAGAGTTATTGCAGGATTGATGTTTGCATTCTGATTTTATTATAAAAAGTACACATATAATTAAATGCCCTAACACCCTTTATGAAGGACAAATTTTAGTGCCTATGACTGTAATAGTATCCTGTTATTACACAATCTCATGCAATGCAGTAAAATTGTGTTGTTATACAAAAACTCTATAAAGTAGAACACACACACACATACAGCTATAAACTCTACCTTTAGGTTGAATTTTAATATTGTGCTTTTCAGATTAGCATTAGGAAGAGATTCTACTAATATTGATATTCTATTTTATTTCCCATTTTAAAAGCAGTCACTATTTGGTGAGTTTTTCATCTTAAACTGAATTCTGTCATTATTCTGCACTAATAATGATATATTCCTTTACTTTATGAGACCTCACTCAGAGATAAGACAGTACCTTTTCTTAAAAACTGAAAAAAAAGGACTTCCCTGGTGGCACAGTGGTTAAGACTCCGCGCTACCAATGCAGGGGGCCCGGGTTCGATCCCTGGTCAGGGAACTAGATCCCACATGCGTGCAGCAGCTGTGAGTTCACATGCCACAGCTGAGGAGCCCGAGTGCTGCAATTAAGGAGCTGGCAAGCCGCAACTAAGGAGCCTGCCTGCCGCAACTAAGACCCGGTGCAACCAAATAAATAAATAAATATTTTTTTAAAGAACTGAAAAAAATGTATCTCTACACTTTCTTGTAAATCATACAAACTATATATTTTTGCATTTAGATTTGTAAGTGGGAAGAAAGTACTTTAAGAAACATTTTATAAGTTCTTATGCTTGCTGCTATTAAAGCATACACTTGTCACTATTTAAAAACTTGATTTTAATAGTTGTATTTTTTTAATAGTGAGTAAGACACTTTAAGTCAAATTAATCTCAGTTTTAGTGAAACAATGACCTTTGAGTTTATAGACAACATCTGGAGGAAACAGCTGGATAAAAGATCAGGTGTTTTTTTCAAGTAGAAGTGCAACATGGTGTTCCTGTGGTACTGTTTAGAGATTTTTCAATTCTCACATCATGTAGCACACAGTGGTGCTATTAATTAGAAACTGATGGAAAGTCAGAAATAAATCCTATGTCAAGCAGGATGTCTTACATGGAGGAGATTCGAAAGTCATGCAACTTTCTGAAATTGAAATGTTCAGGGTAACAGCAAGGATAACAGACTCCCTACTGCCAAGTCAATATTTTCCAGCTGCTAAATGTTAATTTCTCTAATATTTGGCTTCTCTTTTAAATGCATAACATTAAAATGGACTTTCCTATTCTTTAAAAAAATTAGTGATACAAAAAAGGTATTAAATTTTTCAGATTCCATTGTATATGCCTTATAAAATAATTTCAAATATTGCTATTATTGCAAACATACTAGCTACAAAATTAATATCATCTTTTTCTCTCACTACAGTGCATTTACCTTTTCCTTGGTCCCTAGTGATGATTATGTTACTGACCGTAACTCATATATAGGTCATAAACCTCAAATATCATCTTTGGCAGGTAGACTGGACTTTGCCTAGAACATCTAACAGGGTCTGTTCTCTTAACACCTAATATAGTAGTAGTTTCTAGTGTCAGTTTCTTATCTATTTCATTTGTAACATACCTGGCTATGTCAAGTCTGACTCACCATTAAAAATAATACAGTTCATTGCTACTCAATGTGTAGTCTGTGGACCAGGAGACTGGACATCACCAGAAAGCTTCTTAGAAATGCAGGATCTCAGACCCTAGGCCAGACCTACTGCATCAGAATCTGCAGTTTTGTAAGATGTCTGGGTAATTTGCACGTTAAAAGTTGAGAAGCCCTGCATTGGAGCAATGGTTCTCTACCATGCTGCATATCAACATGCTTGCGTTGCTCTAAATACTCTTACCTGAACCCCATCCCACTGAAATGGAACATTTGGGTAGGGGGAGACCTGGGTGGTAGAGGATAGACTAAGCCTGTGCATTTCTAGAAAGCTCCCAGATGACTTTGATGCAGTGAGAAACTTAAATTATTTGGTGGATGACATCAGAATCATGTAGGGGTGCCTGTGAAAATGCACATTCCTGGTTCTTTCTCCAGAGATTTGTATTCTTTAAAAATAGGGTAGTTGTTTGAAAATTCCCAATCTATTACCTCACAGTCCACAATTAAACTACAATCTTGTTAAAGCTGTTGTAAAAATTCTGGCCTTTCTTAACCACTTCCCTGGCGGTCCAGTGGTTAAGACTCAGCACTTCCATTGCAGGGGGCACGTGTTTGATCCCTGGCCAGGGAACTGAGATCCCACATGGCGCGCAGCACGGATCTGACCTTTAAAATAATTAACTAAAAGAAATGCAGTTTTTCTTATATATGGAAGAAAAATAATCTGGGTAACTAGGAAAGGTTTCAGGCATGTTTAGTTAAGGTTGAGCATGAGTTTTTTGAAGATTCTTCCACCTGTGCCTCTTCCAGCATCAGATTCATCCTTGGGTAGATAAATGCATTTAACTTTCACAGGGATCATTCATATTTTTATTTTACACTGACTAGAGGAAAAGACAGCACTTCTTAGAATTTTTTTTGAAGGGTAAAGAAACTTCTTTCCCAGAAAGTTTCAGCAAACATATCCTTCATGTTTGTCTTTAACCACTGTGACCAAGTCCTTTGCCGATTGGCTTAAGCCTGTTGGGGACATCAGGACTGCTACAGCATAGGGAAAAGGCAAACTCTACCAAAGGAGACCCAGGGTACCCTTGGCAAAAGGGAAATGAAATCTTTGCTGGAGAGGAAATCAGCAGATATTCATTTTATAGTTGTTTTGTTAAATGTACTTTGAAGAGTTATACCTTGTAAATAGCAGTATCTTTGCAAAATACAGTATTTTGGACTCAGTATAAAGTCATAATAACATAGAAATGTGTGTACTCTAGAAAAAATTTACAAACAGAAACTATAATTGATAATAATAAATAATTCTTAAAAATAAAATGTTTTCACTAAAAGTCCTGAATGTCATATCTATCCCTAATTGGTATATAGCCAAATAAAAGATAATTGTTTTTCAAAATTTTGTTAATTTTCATGCAATGAAACTTATTTTGCTTCTTTCGTTATACATTTAAATTCTAGCCACAGACTCAATTTCATCATGTGAAATTTTATAATATGGGTTCTATGTTACATTTAAGATAATCAATCATGTTTCAATGTAATCCACATTGCATAGGAGACTTTTATTATAAGCATAATTGTTGTAGTATAGTAAAGTGCATTGTTAATGAAGCATGGAAAAGGAATAATTTCAACTAATAGGCTTATATGTCAAATTTCAATTAGGACTATGTTGGAATCCAAAAAGAGATATGAGCATATAAATTTCAACCTTTGACCTTCACCATAAAGAACAAGGTCTAAGAGAGAAATTAAACCATTTTGATGTAGCATACAAATTTGAATAAATTAATGCATCTGAACTCTTTGTCATGAATCTTAGACTGCATATGATTTTTAAAAATTTTATGTACTTGCAATTGATGGCTTTGAACTGTTTACTTCTATTCCATATATTAAAATATTAATGAATAAAAAAAAAATTCAACAAAAGTTTATTGTGTATCTACTTCTTTAGGCAATGTACCAATATATAGAAGACTGGTCCTTAGTGACCAATGAAATAGATCAGGCTTACTGATATTTTATTTCCTTAAGAAAATGACAATAATCCTTAGTATTATTAAACAGTCAGTGAATTTTCAGTTTTCCTTGATTGATGTATGATTTTTTTGCAGTTGACTTACTTGAATCAGAATTCAAATGTTCACACGTTGAATTGAACTCCGTTGACCTATCCTTTAATTCTATCATAATCTATTGATTGCATTTCCCTCCTTACAATGTTTAAATTGATGAACTGGGTTTTTTTTTTTAATATATATAGTGTTTTCCACATTATCAATTGTTTTGATTGTATACCTGTAATACCTTTTAAAAATTGTCCCTCCACTCCATATATTTTCTGTAATTAAGTCTAGAGGCTTGTTCTGATTTGAATCTGATAATTTTTGTCAAGAATATTTCATGGGGATTACAAGAGTATACATGATTTTTAAAATGAATGTTTTATTCAACATTTGAAAGTGAAAGGCCTTTAAAATGTGAGAATATACACACACATGTAAACATACATATTTGGGGAATCATCTTCTTCAATGAAGCTATATACACAGATATTATTTGACCTATCCCAATTATAATTCTCCATTTCAAAAAAAAAAGGTTTTAACATTTTTATTTTATTGTCGTTCTACATTCTGCTGCAGCAAAAACCTCTTAAGAAATTCTCAAGTTACTCCCTTACATTTAGGAGGACATTTAATTTTTCTTTGAAAGTAGATTTTGCTCCCATCCTTAGTCCTAAAGCCTAATCTTTCTCTTCTCCTCAAGTCATTTTTCAGATATAAAAGTATAAAAAGCAATTTATTACATAAGAAATGAGATAAAGGGCATTGAATTTAGGAATTGAGATCGATGACATGTTATATATTCTTCTGAGCTGAGGTAACCAAGGTCAAACAGAAGTAAGATTAAACTGTTATTCCCTCTATTCTCAAAGCCTTTTCCAAAAATATATAGGAATGAGACATGGAGAAACTTTAATTCAAATGTCAACTGAGACTTAGTAATTTACCTGAAATGCCCAGATGCAACAAAAAAAATAAAAAATAAAAAATCAACAAAGTAATGCAACATGCTATAGGCAATTGATGGAACCACCTCATAACTAGAAGAGCACATGTGGATTAACAATGAGGTATATATTTGCTTAGTTAGAATTAGAAACTAAATATTATTTACAACATCCAGTTTTATCTAAAGATGTGACCAGTACTGAGCAGACTTTGTAAATCTTAAAAAAGCAGGAAAATATGAGCTATTGTACATTACTATATTTTTGAAGATACATCTTTAAAATTGCTGTGCCTATGAATTAACAGTGAAACGTATTATTAAAAAATAAAATCTTTGTTGTTTTAAAGAGAACTTAGCATCCTTTCACTCAATTTCTTTCATTTTTAAAGACATGGGAAATGAAGCCCAAAGAGGCTATGTTTGAGCAGTGTCAGAAAGTGAGTTAAAGGAAAGACTGAAACTTGAACCTAGGTCTCAAGGAGCATCATTATTGTGTTCTTATTTTTTTATGCCACCTCAGTTACTGATTTGATTTTCATTTTCTGGAAAAGCTTCTCTAATATAATACTTCCATTCATTTAGTATGTAATCTAGTTTTATAAACACCAATTAACATATCAATTTTCTAAAATATATAAAGCCAAACTATTTTTAAAGGCCAATTTTTTTGTATTTTTCATTCTCTGAACAGAGCCCTTTATTTCACACACTAAACCCAAATGATGTTTACTGTCAATTTTAGGTTAAAAACTCACTAAATACTTTTATTTGGATTTTTATCCTTGGGAATAACAGGGATAATGCAATAATTGACATGCTAGTGAATAGTTCATTCATCTGCCTTGAGAAATTATTTAATATTTGGTACTCCAACCTTAATATTTTCTAATAAATTTGTTGGTAACTACATCCTACCTTGCTTACTAAGGGATATTATGAATTTGTACACTATGTTCCTGGTCTGTTTTGATTAGTTTATATAAAAACTTTGTGCATACGTAAAAAAATAGAATGGTAAATCGTATAGTGTTGGTCCAATTTCTTCTATATTAGTTTATTCTGTAGTCTTAAATCTACAAATAATCACCTTCTTTATTCTCTATTAATGGTACCTAGAATGCAGTGCCAAATACTCTGCCTATGACTCACTGATTTATTTTACAGATGTAGAAAATGTTCACACATTTCATAATATTTTACTGAAAGGACAACTTGACTTTAAACCATGCAGGTGTACATTGGAAGATGCTGTGATAATGGCAGAGCAGGTGGACTTCAGGGAATGTGATCATCTCTATGGTGTTTGTATTTAAGCTATTATTTAATTTGAATTGATGTCTCAGAGTTTGGAATATGATGACTGTTTCAGCAAATTAATGATTTTTAGTGACTGAAAATGCACGTTAAGTCCAAAGTGATCGATAGCTTCTATAAAAAATATTAATGATGCAGGTCACACCTTTATGGCAATTTCCTGAATTATATTCTGTGGCCTTGTAGGAGTGTTAAATGTATGTATCTTTTGCTTGTTTCTCTAATCTTGCACACCATTAAAGTTTCTTTCAGGAAAGCCATATCCAATAATAAATGTAATTTAAAGTTCAAAATTAAAAATTATGTTTCAAAATGGGAACTAAATTTATAAGGTAAGTTCATTGGTATAAAAAAGACATACCATATTCTGTTATTCAGATGATTATGCTTCTTAGTGCAAAAATCAATTGATGTGTATGATAAGAAGGTTTCTAGCAGATGTCTCTTTGATGTAAGATATAAAACAGCACATATCTCATTAAACAACACATCAAAAGCATAAGAATGCAACCATTAATCTATATTTTATAATTTCCTCATAATAACTCTAAGTAAAACTCATTGAACACAAATGAAAGAGCTGTAGAAGAAGGTGATATTAAAATTCACATGTGGTTCAGTCCTTGTTCCCTTTGAATTCTATCAAACATCTGTTGGTCCAAATTGAATATAAAGTGTAAAAAACAGTTTAATATATGAATGATAACTTAGAAACATTTCCAACAGGAAGAATGATCACTTTAATGAGTTCATCAAATATGTACATGTTGTCAAAGAATGCTAGACTCGGATGAGATACTAAGTACCATCAAACCCAGTTCCTACATTTTTCAGATGAGTAAATTGAGGCATGTAGCAATTAACTAATTAATTGCTTTAACTCATACAATTAATCATATTCAAGTCTTGATTAGAATTGAGGTTTTTTAGACAAATATTTCAGAGTTCCTTCTAGTACTCTGCCATGCTCTTAGACGTATACTTTCTGTCTCAGAGTATCTTAATTTCTTAGAGTTGAAAAAATGCCTTATGCTAGAGATGTTTGTTATTCAACAGCATAAACAGACACCTGGGGCAGGTGTAATATATGAAGTACAGAAATAAGTATCATTAGGGTTGAGAGCCTCTTTATTTGATTAATGCCTACTGACCTTTATTATTCCTCAGCTACGTCAGACATAACCTTCATGAACATGCTCTGACACTGGTGTTTTTTATCTATGTCATATTACCCTCATTCTTACCAGAAGCCTGAGCATCTTCCTTCACACTATGCTACATATCTCTCAAACCTATCCACTTTTTTCTCCCTAACTCTATTACTTGTGCTGTTAACCATCACCATCCTTCTCCTCACATAGGGACCATTCCATATACTCTTCCCTATGTGCAGAGCTCTTTTGATTTTTTTCAACATCTGCCTAACTCTGGGGCCTGTTTCCTGACATCTGAGACCAGACTTGTTTCCTTCCATGGCATGCCACAGTGACCTTTCCCAAATCGTTCACCCAGCATTTTATCACATGAACCTGAGTTTGACAGCATATTTACCTGCTTCAACCAATGTATGCTCCTTGGGAGCAGGAGTCGTACCCAACTCACTGCTGTATCTCCAACATCTAGAATTGTGTCTAACTTATTGTAGGCACGCATACACACACACACAACTTTTTGAACAAATGCAATAATTAAATCATATTTTAGGAAGAAATCTTTGATTACTTATTTTAAATTCCCAGTTTTCTCTAAAATGTATGTCATTTTCTGAAGAGGATAACAGGTTCTAAGATTTTAATAAGGTTTAGTCTGTTTATTGTGTTATAGTGGAATGGATTGCTTTTCTGTATTACTGAGATGAGCTCACTGTCTAGAAAACCATGCTTGATGATGAATAATTGTCCCATCTTTTCCTACAAACTATAATGTGGCTTTTTTTGTCTCCTCTATCCTGCTGGATCAGTAATGGCTATTTAGAATTAACTTGGGGCAATCTTCAGTGCAGAAATAACCAATGAACAATCATTTTGCTTGCTAAAAGAGTGTCCATGCAAATATCTTTATTTTATTAAAAATATCTGGGCTGCAATTACCTGTAAATATAATTGCTATTATGAAATTTAAACATTCATATGATATCAAGATATAAGCAAAAAAATTACAGAGAGAAATAATAGCAACAAAATTAATTATGTGCCCATTACATTTACCTTCAAGGCCTTGAAATCATGCTAACATACGTAAACTGTAGTATAACTTTATATGAGACAGTAAATCAAATAATAAAAAAAGTTTGTCAAATGCTCTTACTCTCACTCTTACCAAGCACTATTTTATTTTATTTTTGTTGTTGTTGTTAATAATGATTTAATCTCTATTTAGAAAGAAGCAATACACACTTTATAGCAAGATTTAAAGAAACACAACACCTAAGTACAATTCAATATCATTTTCATTAATCCTCAAATATCATCAATATCATTACCCATCCATTCCCTCTTCTTTTCTCTCACGATGCTTAGGGTGCCAAGCACTATTTTATTGTTAACACATTGATATTTATTATATTACATAGTTTATTTGTTATATAGTATGTCCATAGCATCCTTGTACAATTTATTTCTAAATATATCAGGAGGGAATAATCTGCATAATACAATTTCATCCACTTTCCTCCTCCCCAATTCTACTATCTGAAATGAAGCCACTGACAGCCTTCCATGTCTGGATGAGATGAGTAGGAGCTTTTACTCAACTTTAAAATATTTAAAATATTTTACTCAGACTTTAAAATATTCATTATGCTTTTGGATATGTTTTAATATAACTATTATGTAGTGAATGTGTTCTCTGGAGAAATAAATGTAATTAGGACAAATAAATCATAAACAATTTTATTTACATTTGAGTAGATTTCTCTGTTGCATTTTTCAGACTGTTACATATTATACAGAGGTAAAGTTATTAAAAGTTCAAACTGCACAGAGATTTTATGACTATCATCTATAGCTACTATACTATTTGAATTCAGTCTAAATTTATTAAATCCTTTTGAAAAAAATAATGCCAGCTAACTATTATTTAGTACTCGTGCTTGCATTAATCTCAGTATTTTGCATTCATTATTCACCTAATCCCATGTCCAAGAAGTTTGGCACTATTTTTATCTTCATTTTATGGATGGAAAAACTGAAGCATAGAGAGGTTGAATGAGCAACCCAAGATTACACAGTTTGTAAATGGAGGATTCAGATTTTGAACCCAGGCAGTTTGTCTCGACACTTTTAACCACATTTACTGTTCTGCTTCTCTGAAGAAAAGAAAATCTTTTCACTTCTCTTCAGGCAGATAGAACTTTAGTTACTCTGAAATAATTTCATGCTTATTTGTTAATATTTTGTTCCTTTTAAATGTGCTAAAAATCAAAATCAAATAAGTAAATCTTACTTATAGTAAAAATGTAATCATGGCTATACTTCTAATACTCAGCTTTTTAATGTAAGAATAGTATATTTACTAAGTTAAAGTAACTCTTTTCAGAAGAAATTGTTTAGACTTTTGGGTCCACCTAGGCAAGTTACCTGTCTGAAATTTCAGTTTACAACCAGTGGTATTTTTAAATTCCTTTTTTGACCAATTTAACTGTGGAAGGAAATTTTGATAGTCTTAGTTTTCTAAAGTGGTTCATTTTAGTAGTCCAACTGGATAATCTGCCTCACAGAGTCATTTTTAATATGCTAGAGCATCATAACATTCAGTACAAAGTTCTCAATTTAATAGTTCACTTATCTTTATTATAACAAGTCAGAAAGTAAAGTAATAACTTCAGAGGTCTGAAACTATAAGAACTTTTCAGAGGCAATTGTTACCAACATTTTCAAATAGTCATTTTGGAAGATTTAAGGGCATTGCCTATTTTTCAGCTTTTGAGACTTTCTGAGAAATATATCTCTCGAATCTATTCCAGTGACTTCTGTTTCACTGCTGTGAATTTTTTGTGAAACCATTTATACATTTTAAAGTTCAAGGTGATGGTCGTTTTACCATCTATGAAAAAGATGACCCTTCTGCTTTTTTCAACTGTCACTTCCTCAGAACTAACAATTTCAACTTAAAGTCTGATGTTATATAAGGCGCATTGACCTTGAATTTGAAATTTAACTTTCTTGTGTACTTATTCTTTATGTAATTGGTATCTCATGTTATCAAAAGATTTAAAGCAACTTTTAAGTTGCTGCAATTCAGAACACAAAATATCCAGCTTAAAACATCATTTAATAAGATAACAAAAGAAATAATTAAAAAGGTATACGTTTGCTTAGATTTAGCTACAGATTGATGAGGAAGCCAGGAGTAGAAATATACTGGAGTGTGCATGATGTGTTGTATTTGAGAGACGGTAATATTTGGGGAGGTAGAGAATAAGAGAATAGAAGTTGTGGTCCAAGGATTAGAAATCCCAATATTTATGAGGGCCAGGCAGAAGCAGATATGAAAGGAAAGGAATCAGGTAGGGACTGTAGCAAACCAAAGAAATGTACCTATTTAAATGTAGGAGGTTCAGCTAATTGTTGACCTGCAGAAAAGTAGATTCACTGTAGCCAAATCTTCTCAAACTTCAAGAGAGGCATGACATCCAGATTATGAAAAATGTCTCCATGTTCAAATCCCAGCAACTAATCCAAACATTTTTAAATTCTCAGTGAACTAATCAAAATGTATGTGCTGACCAGACCTAGGCCCAATAATACAGCGACTGAAGGTGACCCATTGTAGGAGACAGGTGAGGACACATAAAATGGGACTACCATTAGATATGAAGTCGGAGTCAAGGAATCACCAAGATTTTTGAGTTAAGGGAGGACTACATATTGAAAACTTAAAGGAAATGAAAGCTCACACCTCCAAGTGAGCATTTTATTTCAAAGTAGCCCTCTTGACTACTAGTTTATTTTCAGTGATACTAATACTTATTTCTGAAAATCTTTTGATGTATATTTTTCAATTTCTTTAGGGAAAGTTTACTAATCATACATTAAAATGAACCTCATTACTTTATAATCAACAACGTGATTCATCATCATTTTCAATACAGTGAAAATAACAGTTATTGGACACATACCTGTTAGCAAACTCTTTACTTGATACTGAAATTTTAAAAAGTGAAAAAATGCACGGCTCTGCTGGATCTAATTGCAGAGTAGGAAACTGACAAGGAAATAATAATTTAAAAAATGTGACTCGTATGGTGATTGTGGTATTAGTGTGATGTGTAGGCTTGAGATCTTAATGGAAAGAAAAGATATTATGAATTAAATAGTGATCAGAGTAGGATGCAAGTGATAGAGCCCTCAGCAAATAGAATGTGAAATGCATAAAAAACTGTGCATGGGGTTTTCATGAAACTTTTTTTTTTTTTTAATTTTTGGTTGTGCTGGGTCTTCATTGCTGTGCGTGGGCTTTCTCTCTAGCTGCAGCAAGCGGGGGCTACTCTTTGTTGCAGTGTGTGGGCTTCTCATTGCAGTGGCTTCTCTTTGTTGCTTAGCACAGGCTCTAGGCGCACGGGCTTCAGTAGTTGTGGCATGTGGGCTCAGTAGTTGCGGTTCGCGAGCTCTAGAGCGCAGGCTCAGTAGTTGAGGCACAGGGGCTTAGTTGCTCCACAGCATGTGGGATCTTCCTGGACCAGGGCTCGAACCCGTGTCCTGTGCATTGGCAAGTGGCTTCTTAACAACTGCACCACTCATGAAACTTTGAGGAAAGACATTAGCTTGGAAAGGGATGAAGTTCCTTTAGGGAGCAAAGGGAGAAATGACGGGATACACAGACCATAGCATAGTTGTTTGATAGTGATTAGATCGTTCTTGAACTTTAGTATCCATTTGAATTTTGAACTGAGAGAAAACAACATGAATGGAATAATAATATTTCTGTAGAAGACACATGCTTGATAATTTCTCTAGTATCTAAAGATAATCTAAGAAAAACAAACACACACACCCACAAACAACCCCCCCCCCACACACACACAAGAGCTAGATGATTTTCCCAAAATGAGAAGAAAGGGAATCTATTTACACATGTATGTTATTCATTACCCTTTATACCTGTAAGAGAGAATGGAAGGGATGTTGTCCAGGGAGGAAGAAATTTGCCTCTTCCCTACTATGTTCTTCTGGCTGGTTTGCGACTTAGCTGATACAAAACGGATTAATCTAACAAAAGTTCAATAACGTGTATACATGGGAGAGACCCAGGAAAACTGAGTAATTCACCAAAGTGGCTGAAAATTTCACCTTAAATACCATCTTCAGCTAAAGACAAACAAGGATGTTGGGGATAGTAGTTTGGGGATTCAAAGGGGAGGAAGGCAATTCACATGGAGATGGAAAAGCAAAAGTTCGGTAAACAAAGGCTTGCAGAGATTTTGGGACACAGAGTGGACTCTGATCTTTAGGCCACACCTAGCCCATATTCTTTGCCGATATCTCTAGTGATAGCTCTTTTCCATTCCAAGAACAGGTGCTCTATCTAAATTATGTTTAGGCAGTTTGGGGGCAAGGCAAGTTTCTTCCTGAGTCTTTTGGGCCTTGATTGTTTTCAGCTTGAAATAATCTGCATGCCAAAGAGACATTTTGGGGTGGCAAGTTTGTTCACCTACAATTGTATGGTATAAATCAACAAGACAGTTATAAAAAAGAAGTTTGAGGGGCTGAGGAAGCAGATGGTGGTCGTTTGTGGTCTCTTCTTGCTTTCCAAACATACTACTACCATTTGTACAGTAATAGAAGCAAACTATAAAGACGTATTTTCAGTTTTTCAGTGTGCTATCACAAGGACAGCAATATCATCCTACAACTCTGTAAACTCAAGGACTCTCCTCTTCAGTTCCTTAGGGTAGGAAGAATCATCACTTTAATCCTGTACTCATAATACTTTTTTAAATATAATGTTAATTAGTTTTGAAGTGACTGATTCAAATCTACAGCAGACATCTAAAGTTTTAAGGAAAAATGCCTGAAACTGGCATCTGATTTACATATCTATATATCTATATATCTGTAATTTTAGCCAGCTTATGAAACCATGATATCATTGCCCTGAAACTTTGAGAATTAATTAATTTAGTAAGCATGAACAACGTATAGAAGTCAAACTGATTAATTTTTGATCAAAATCTCCAACTTGCAAATATTCTCCATTTTGACATTTTTGTTGAGAATCACTAGCTCCTCCACTCTCTTTCCTCCTTCACCACACAAATATTTAATACCTCTTTACCCCACTAATTTATATTTGTTAAAAAGATTCAAAAACATACATGCACACCTGTGTTCATAGCGACACTATTCACAATAGCCAAAACATGAAAATAACCTAAATGTTCATCAACAGATGAATGGATAAAGAAGATGTGGTACGTATATACAATGGAATACAATTCAGCCATAAAATAATGCCATTTGCAGCAACATGGATGCAACTAGAGATTATCATACTAAGTGAAGTAAGTCAGAAAGAGAAAGACAAATACCATGTGATATCATTTATATGTGGAATCTAAAATATGGCACAAATATACCTATCTTCAAGACAGAAACAGACTCACAGACATAGAGATCAGACTTGTGGTTGCCAAGAGGGAGGAGGAGAGAAAGAGGGATGGACTGGGAATTTGGGTTTGGTAGATACAAACTATTATATTTTAGAATGGATAAACAACAAGGTCCTACTGTATGGCACAGGGAACTATATCCAATCTCCTGGGATAAACCATAATGGAAAAGAACATTAAAAAAAGAATGTCTGTATGTGTAGAACTGAGTCGCTTTGCTGTACAGCAGAGATTGGCACAGCATTGTAAATCAACTATACTTCAATAAAAAAAAAAAAGAAAATAATTTCAACAACACATCTCAGAAAGACCAAGTCATGATTATATTGCTATATTCTAGGAAAACCATTGTTTCTTAAATGTGATTATTTTTCCATAGTCTCATCTACAATTCTGACTGTTCCAAATAACATTTTAAATCTAGGATGGGGTAGAATTTTAAAAGCCCATGTATCTAGCATGTTTTTTATTTGACTAAATATGTATTTACTTCTCTTGATTTAAGACTAGGCCAGAGGAAGAAAGCAGAATCAAGTACATATTAGGTTCATTCATTTGAGTAGAAAAGAAACACATGATGATAGGCTACCAGTGGTCTATAGGTGGCGAAAACATGTTGTGTGGAAAATGATTCTATGGTAAATAATATTTTTCTCAAAATAAGGCCATATTTAAACTACAAAACATGACATGCAATGCTATTTTCTAAACCAGCCATTATTGTCTCATTAATCTTAATTTCTTTTTTACCTAAGAAAGCTCTGTGTTCCTTATAAAAGACTGTTTTGTTTTCTACATCACGATGTTCTATGTAGTTTGAGGTCAAAAAAGTAATATTGACAGTAGAAAACGTGCTATCATTTCTTTCTGCTTGGAACATGGCAAACAAACAAATATTCATCCCATCCAGATAATTAGAAAGATTGCCACTAAAAAAGGTAATAATGTAAATATCATTGCTAGAAGGACTTGATGATAATAAGTCCTATTATGTTTCACTGTATGGCCATAACATGGTCATGATAATAAGAGTAGAAGTATCGTGCCTACCAATATACTTTTGCTAATATGCTTATTCTGAAATTTTATAAAATCACATTTTCTTCTACGTATTTTTATTTTACCCATTTATTACAGTTTTCCTTTCCTACTCTGAGAATGCATTTAACATAATATTTTTCCCACATTAATTTGCTTTGTTTTACAGCTTTATTTTCTCCTTTCTTTGAAACACATCTCTAAATGTCTTATGTTTGATCCTTTGCATGCAGATGATGGATAAAAGAACTACAAAGAGTTCAGTTGAGGCTATTCAGTGCACAACGTCTTTTCTTAATCACATTGTCTCTGTTTCCTCTCTACACTCTAGACTAGATGGCAGAACCACTCAGCGTCCATCCTCCCCACTCCACTTCATTCCCAAGGCAGGGGCATTGGGAGGATACATGTACCTCTCCCTTTGGATCAAATATGCAAAAGCAGAAAAGCTATAAATTAAAAGGAAAAGAAAATCCCACTTGTAGATGCATCTTTCATTCTCTTAAAATATCCAGCCACCAGTTCCAAGGTTTCCAAATGTGTATTTCTCATGAACCTAAGCACCTGGTTCCCTTTGTTCCTAGCAGAACAGGTTTGCTCGAATGAGAAGGAAGGTGCTAGGAGACTTGGATTTGGTTAAACTAATAATTGTCAAGTAACTCTCAATGAGTCTCTGTTTTCCAGTACATTATGGCAATGCTGTTTGAAAGACCGATGTAGATTTGTCATGAGCAATGGAGAAACCAGAACCAAGAAATGAAATTTATAGTCCTATCTGACATCAAGGAATTTAGAGAGAAGAGGGAAGAAAGCCATTTTTTGAGGCCCATTTGTCTAAAGGTGTAAAGCTACACCAAGACTAATTTTAGATAGCGTTGACAAAATGGAGAGCACAGAAACAGCCAATTAATATAGCCCCTGTAGGAGAAAATGGACAGTTTTGTTGTTGTTTTCTTTTTTTTTAAACAACAAGTTTTGCTTTTTTTGACTTTGAATGTATAGCCTGTTTCACAAGCCCGGAGAGGACATGGAGAGGTATGAATTGTGTAATTCACACCTATTACAAAGGTGTATATTACAAAGGTGTTTATTACCTACAAAGCTCTATTCACTTATTTAACCAAAGTACCTTCTGTGGTTGGCCATGGGAGGGAATAGGCTGCTTTTCCTCTGGAAACTGAATCAGCATGGTAATCAGGTTCAAAGGTATGAATAGCAAAATCTGACTTGATCAAGTAAAAAATAAGAGCTAGGCATACAGTAAATATTATTTTTCATATTTTCAACAGTGCTGTAAGATAGAAAGATCTTTTGTTTCTGTTCGTTATTTTTTCCTTTTAAATTTCCATCTGAAAATGAGGATTAAATACATGCTTAATGTTTTATAACTAGGAAGTGTGTAGCTGGAATTCAAACTCCTGTCTATAGGATTCTAAAATGTTTTGACCCCAATATGTCTCAAAATCAAAAAAGGGTCTGCTTAGAAAAACTTTATTTATATAGAAAGGAATGAAAAAGAATTTCATTCCTTTATTGGTTTATCAATTATTTATCAATTTATCAATCATTTACCGTACACCAGACTCTGGGCTAGGTGCTGGAAACAGACAGGCAAATAGGACAGACTACCTTCCCTAAGTGGGCTCAAGTAATAAGCTAAAAGCGTTTACACTTGTGACAAGCCTTTCAGAATAGACTTACTATTTTAATACCTCATTCTACACTTAAGGAAAGTATGGCTCAGAGATGCTCAATAACTTACCCGAAGTCAAATGGGATAAAACCTAAAATTATGATTGAACTTTTTTTTTAAATTTTAGCACTATAAGAAATGAGAATCTCACTTGAAAGGCACTTGAGAAAGAAAAATCGTGATTGGTCATTTCTATGTGATTAATCATATAGAGATTAATTTATCCTCTCCTCATGTGCTTTGTGTAGATACTATTTTGCTGTACTCTTTAACCTTCTTATGAAGTCCTTTCCTGCATTTTTTACCCCTCTCCTTCATTCCTTCATTCTCTCTCTCTCTCTCTTTTTTTTTTTTTCTTTTGGACGTTATCTGCCATTTTAATTCTGTTTATTATTTTTCTAACTCCCAATTCAGGTCACTTCATTAATAGACAATGATTCTTTTGAAATAAAACTAAAGGAAGTACAGAATCTGAGAAAGAATAAAGTAACTTACCATTTATTTCCGCATGAATAAAATATTTTCTTGTTCAAGGAATTTTATAAACTGATTTAAAAAACATCTGGAAAAGCCCTAAATAAATTAAAATTATAATCATGTGATGAGTTGTTTTCATCTAGGAAATAAGTTTTGTTTAGTTTTGTTTTAACCTCCAACTTTCAAGTATCTATCTGCTAGTGAAGAATTGTAGAAAAAGATTTTTAAAAAAGCATTTTGGAATCGACTGCTATGCTTTCATATGTTTCAGGGTTTAACAAACTAAACACTAGTAAGTTGAAACCTAGATATTTTGTCAATAATTCTTTACTATTTTTTGTATTATTCTGAACAAATCTTTATACCATTAGTTATTTTGCTTTTGAAGAACATATGATTTAAATTTACTTTCATTAAGAAATGTTTAAATATGCTTAGAAGTTTTAAATAATTTTTATTTTTAAACATTTCACTAGGTAAACGTGTTTATCCTAGAAAAATTAGAAAATATAGAGGAGTTTAAGATAAAAAAAGGGAAAGGAACTTAAAACCACACATTAAGCTTTTCATCAATATTTGATCATTTTTATCCACATATTTCTATTTTATTTTCTATACAACTTTAATATCTATGTAAAAATTGTACCTTAAAATTTTAATGTAGTTTACACACATTATTTGTACTTGTGTATGTCTGTCTGTGTGTGTGCTTTATGTTTTTAATTTTTGTATAAAAAAATGTGGTCAGTGAAATTCTTACTCTTCCTGCTTGAGGGACCTAAGATATGTTGCCAGCTGGTGAGATAAACAGGCAATAGTCATCTATCATTTTTATGTGCTGTATTAGAAGACCATAAAGATATAGTTATATTTTTCTAAATGTTGGTCATGAATAGAATTTCTTTGTAATTATTTTAAAATTCTACTGGAGAATGCACTTTTGTAAACTGGAAATACTCATCCATCATATGATGTACAAATGTATATCTCTGTTGATGTAATTAAAAGAAAACAATGTAAATATTTGATTCTGATTTTGCTGTTAGCTATCTTTGTGGAACTGGACTTTTTTTTTGTAAAAATAGGAATTTATTTATTTGAACACTGGAATGTTTCTTACAGTTTCAAAAAAATACAATTTTGTGACTTAACACATTCTTTAATATAAGACTGAAATAGAACCTAGTTCAAAGTGAAAAAAATTCACTACACAGGAGATGGTAAAAGAAACTGTAAGATGTTTGCAGAAAACTACAGTTCTATTCAGTGTGTTCAATAACAAAAGACATTCACTTCCAGAACAAATTTTTACATGTTATTTCTGTTAGTCAGTTGTTGCAAATTTTACATGTAACTCTAATGAGGAAACCTCTCATGTGTAAAAATGTCTAGCATATCTCTTTCCAAATCTTAATTTACTTTGTTTATCAAACAATTTTCAGTCATAATTTCTACTCCAAACACTGAAAGTAGTCAATATTAATAAAAAGTAGAATATATGAGAAAAGACTTGGACAATTTAATTAGTCAAATGACAGTACTAATATGCATTTTGAAATATGCACAAATGAATAATTTGCTTCCTTATGGAAAACAACTTTTTTATTACATTTGATTTATAATAATAGTTTCAAGTATACAACATAGTTATTCAATATTTTTATAGCTTATACTCCATTTAAAGTTATTATAAAATACTGGCTACATTCCCTGTGCTATACAATATATCCTTATATCTTATTTATTTTGTACATAGTAGTTTGTACCTCTTAATCCCCTACTCATATCTTGTCTCTCTCCCCATCGGTAACCACTAGCTTGTTCTCTGTGTCTGTGAGTCTGTTACTATTTTGTTATGTTCATTCATTTGTTTTATTTTTTAGGTTCCTCATGTAAGTGATAATATACAGTATTAGTCTTTCTCTGACTTATTTCACTAAGCATAATACCCTCCAGGTCCATCCATGTTGTCACAAATGGCAAAATTTTATTCTTTATGACTAATATTCCCTTGTGTATATATATACCACATCTTCTTCATCCATTCGTCTGTTGATAGGCACTTAGGTTGCTTCCATATCTTAGCTATTGTAAATAATGCTGCTATGAACATTGGGGTCCATATATCTTTTCTAGTAGTGTTTTCAGTTTCCCTGGATATATAGCAGTGTGGTATTGCTGGATCATATGGCAGTTCTCCTTTTTTTTGAGGAAACTACATACAGTTTTCCATAATGGCTACACCAGTTTACATTCCCACCAACATTGTTGTAGGTCTCTTTTTTCTCCACATCCTCACCAACATGTTGTCTTTTTGATAACAACCATTCTGACAGGTGTAAGGTGATATCTCATTGTTGTTTTGATTTGCATCTCCCTGATGATTAGTGACAATGACCATCTTTTCATGTGCCTGTTGCCCATCTGTATGTCGTCTTTGGAAAAATGTGTATTCAGGTATTCTTCCCATTTTTTAACTCGTTTTTTTTTTATATTGAGTTGTATGAGCTGTTTATATATTGTGGATATTAATCCCTTATCAGTCATTTCATTTGCAAATATTTTCTTCCATTCAGTAGGTTGTGTTTTTGTTTTGTCCATGGTTTCCTTTGTTGTGTGAAAGCTTTTAAGTTGAATTACATAATTAGGTCCCATTTGTTTATTTTTGCTTTTGTTTCCTTTGCCTGAGGAGACTGATCCAAAAAAACTCTGCTATGACTTATGTCAAAGAGTGTTCTACTTAAGTTTTCTTATAGGAGTTTTATGGTTTCTGGTCTTACATTTGGGTCTTTAATCTATTTTGAGTTTATTTTTGTATATGGTGTAAGAAAATGTTCTAATTTCATCCTTTTACATGTAGCTGTCCAGTTTTCCCAACACCATTTATTGAAGAGACTGTCTCTTCTCCATTGTACATTCTTGCCTTCTTTGTCATAAATTAATTGACCTTAAGCTCATGGGTTTATTTCTGGGCTCTCTGTTCTGTTTCATTGATCTATGTGCCAGTGCCATACTGTTTGATTACTGTGGCTTTGTAGTATGGTCTGAAGTCAGGGAGTATGATACCTCCAGCTTTGTTCTTTTTTTTCAAGATTGCTTTGGCTATTCAGGGTCTTTTGTGGCTCCATATAAATTTTCAGATTATTTGTGCTAGTTCTGTGAAAAATGTTATGGGTGTTTTGAAAGGGGTTGCATGAAATCTGTACATTGCTTTCAGCAGTATGGATATTTTAACAGTATTAATTATTCCAATCCATGAATGTGGGATGGCTTTCTGTTTCTTTTTACCATCTTCAGTTTCCTTCATCAGTGTTTTATAGTTTTCAGAGTACAGGTCTTTCACCTCCTTGTTTAAGTTTATTCCTAGGAATTTTATTCTTTTTAATGTGATTTTAAACAGATTGTTTTCTTGCTTTCTCTTTTTAATAGTTCTTTATTAGTGTATAGAAAAGCAACAGATTTCTGTATATTAATTAATCTTGTATCCTGAAACATTTTTTGTATCCCGGGTATCTTTGGGTTCCTTTTTGTTTGGGACCCTCCCTGCTTCCTGAATCTGGAAATCTGTTTCCTTCTTCAGCTTTGGGAAGTTTTCAGTGGTAATTTAATCAAATATACCTACTACCCTTTTCTCTCTCTCATCTCCTTTTGGGTACCCTCTAAAGCAAATGTTAGTTTACTTGGAACTATGCTAATTCTTAAAATTTCTTTTTCTTTTTGCTGTTCTGATTGGTGATTTCCATTATTTTATCTTCCAGCTCACTTATGTGTTCTTCTGTATCACCTAGTTTTTTGTTAATTCCTTCTAGTATGTTTTTCATTTCAGTTATTGTATTCTTCAGTTCTGATTGGTTTTTTTAAATATTTTCCATATTTTTATATTTCTTGTTAAAATTCTGTGTTATCTATTCTTTTCTCAAGTTCAATTAGCATCCTTATTACTAATGATTTGAACTCTTTATCTGGTAAATTATTTATCTGTTTCATTAGGGTTTTTTCAGGTTTTTTCCTTGTGCTTTTGTTTGAAAGAAATTCATTATCATTTTGTTTAACTTTCTCTGTCTCTGTGAAATTAGGTGAAATAGTTACCTATCCCAGTTTTGAAGGGGTTCTTTGTGTGGGAGGGTCCCTACACAGTCTGAGTTTGCCCTGTGGCTTTGATGGGAGAGCTGGATCTGAAGTGAGTATGGGTCATGTCTTCCCTTGGGGTCTGCTAGCACCTACCACCTTGGGGAGATAGGGCTGAAGAAGAAGGGCTAGAGCCAGAGCCAGGTATGAGCCAGGGCTTTTCGTGGGCTCACTGATGCTGGAACAGAAACCCTGAGGGTTGTGTCCCAGCTGGTTCTGTTCTCTCTAAGTGTGTTCTCTCTTCCTGGCAGTGGCACCTCCACCCTAGTGGAGAGCAGTGCTAAAGCAAGATGGGCTAGATTGGGGGTCCAATGCAAGCTGGAATGTATCCTGAGACAAGCCAGTCAGAGTCCCATACCATTTCCCATCTGCTGCCTCCACATCCTCACTGGCAATTGCCACCCTCACCCCCTTTAGAAGTAGGATCAGGTCTGAGCTCTCTGCTTCCTCCAAGTGTGTGCACCTCTCCTAGCAATGACACCTTTGCCCCAGTGCGGAAGAATGCCAGAGCAAGAGGGGCTGCAGTAGTTGCCTGACATGAGCCAGGGCACATGCTGGGACGGTCTTGACACACCAGTCACAGCCCCAGGATGCTCCCAAGTTGCCACCTCCATGCATGCTGGCACTGGTCACCTTCACCCTGTTCAGATTCAGAGCTGGGTCCAAGCTGGCTTCACCCCCCGCAAGTGTGCACTCTCCTCAGCAGTGGCAGCCCTTGGCCTAGTAGAGTTGCACTGGAGCAAGAGCTGGAGCAGACTCCCGGTGCAGGCTAGGGCATGTGCTGGGGTTGTCATGAGAAACTAGCCAGAGCCTTGGGGAATTTTCGGTGTTCCCTCTGACTTTTTCCTGGAAGTAAGCAAGCATGTATGTGTGCTCTTCATGAGTGGAGTCTGTTTCTTACAGCTATCCAGTAAGTACCACTGATTTTCAAACCAGCTAAGGGGACTTGCCCTCCCAGTTTTGGATTCCAGGGGTGGGGTGCCCAATATGTTGCTTGAACACCCTACTCCCGAGGGAGCATCTCCAAGCCCATGATATCCCCTCCTCTTCTGTGTCCTCTGCTAGGGGTACAGGTCACAACCTGATAGCTTCTCTTCACTTCCTACCCAACTCTGTGTGGATCTTTCTTTACAGCCTTGGTTCTAGAAGAGTCTTTCTGCCAGTCTCCAGTTGGTGTTCAGTGAGAGTTGCTCCACGTGTAGATGTATTTTTGATGTGTTCATGGGGAGAGCTCACATGATGTGTTCGTGAGCTCAACATCCTCCTATTCCACCATCTTGATCTGCCCTTGAAAACAGCTTTCAAAAATTTTGATTATTCACTATAAAACTGAATTCCTATATAACAACATTTAAAACATTTATTTTAAAATATTATTTTCATATTTGCATAAAATGTTTAGTTCTTATTCTCTCTCCCCAGAACGAATGCTGTATTACATGGTGAAGGAAAAGATAAAATAATTCTAAGTTAATGAATTATTAAAGTATTTAGATGCATAACAGATACCGTGATTTCCCATTTGCTTTTATAGAGCTTTGCCTCTGGGGTTATTATGACTTGAAAGCATTTCTGAGGAAAGGAGTTGTATTGATGGTGAAGTTCAGAAAAAAAAATGTTCTTGTTTTATAAAAACTTTAGGTCTTTCTACAAGTTTATTAAGACCTGTTGAAGATAGTTCAGATGTAAAGACTAGAAAAGCACTTCTGATAAGTGAATCAGGTTATTCAACATGATAAATATATCTCTCTGAATATTTTCAATTATAAAAAGACCATAAAGAATATGTATGTACTGATAAATATTCATTTCGAATAATTATATCTTTCAACTAAAAACATGTATGTCTTTAATGTTTCTAATTGATTATCTTCAAGATGGCATACCAGCACCTGTGATTGAAAATTATATATAGTCACCTAATTTTTTTATGCAATCTTATTTTCAAGAAATGCCACGTCTAAATGTTTAAGCACATAGTCACACATTGTAGTTCTTTTGCTTTTCTTTTTAAAGTTTACTTTTTATTTTAACAGTATAAGGAAATGCATAACTTCTTTGGACACTATCACTCACAAGCCCTTGTCACTGTTCAACTTTATCTGAGGTATAGAAGCAAGGGACTTTGGAAAGCTTAGCTCATCTCTAGGGACTTGAGAAGCAGACATAAAGTGAAGGCAGAGAGAAAAATGTAAAACCAGTTCTTTGTTTCGAGGTTCTCAGCCAAGATGGATTTCATATCCAGGACCACAATCCACAGCAATCTTGTTACATACAACTGATGTCACTGGAAAATGTGGTTTCTCTCTACATGTTTTTTTTCCCCTATCCATTCATCTATGCCTCTTCTCATTTGTTTTCTCTTTCTACTTAAGTATATCCTTCACCACATTAAGCTTTTAGCTTCTCAACTTCTCAGCTTCCCACGACTATCTTGTCTCTATAGAGTTTCTATTATGTTCTAATTTTTATCTCACAACTTTTCATTTTTGAGCTTTTATCTTACATTTTGCATAAAGTCAATTATTTATTTCTATTATTCTTAATCTCCTATCTCTCATTATACTGAAATATTAGCTTATTGTTAATGAATTTATAATTATCTTGTTTGTAAAATGCATTCCAGTAGTGTGCCTTTTAATCTTTGAACTAATATGCTTAATTTTAATAACATTTTTATTTTAGAATAGTTTTAGATTTAGAGAATAATTGTGAAAATAGTACCAAAAATTTACATATATTTCACAATTAGTTTTCCCTATTATTGACAACTTACATTTGTATGACAACATTTGTCATAATTAAAGAACTAATATAGATACACATATCATTATTAACTAAAATCCACTCTTTATTCATATTTCCTTAGTTTTCACCTAATATCCTTTTTTTCTGTCCCAAGAGACCATTCAGGATAATACATTATGTTTAGTTGTTACATCTTGTTAAGCTCCTCTTGACTGAGACAGTTTCTAAGACCTGGTTTGTTTTTTATGACTTAACAATTTTGAATATTACTGGTGAGATAGTTTGTAGAATATCCTTCAATTGGGATTTATCTGATGGTTTTCTTATTATTAGACTGTGGTTAAGGTTTTAGGGGAGGAAGACCACACAGGTAAAGACCACACAGTCTCATCACATCACATCAGGGGCACATATCACCGACAGGACTTAGCATTGTTGATGTTGACCTTGATCACCTGGCTGAATTAGTGATTTTTAAGTTTCTCCACTGTAAAATTACTCTTTCCCCCCTCTTTCTGTACTGTACACCTTGGAAGGAAATCACTATGCCAGCCCACACCTAAGACATGGGGAATTTTGTTCCCTGTTCTGGCATATCTACCTAAATTATTTGAAATTCATGTACATAGGAGGTTTATCTTTTCTCCTCCACTTATTTTTTGTTCAATAATTTTTATAAACATGGGTATTTACTGGATTTTAATTTTTTTTTTTTTTTTTTTTTTTTGATTTTTAGAAATTTCATGTAATGTCTGAAACATTTATATTAACATATTTCCATACATATTTCCATACAAATACAAATATGATTTTTAGAAATTTCATGTAATGTCTGAAACATTTATATTAACATATTTCCATACATATTTCCATACAAATACAAATATAAGATTTTTAGAAATTTCATGTAATGTCTGAAACATTTATATTAACATGTTTCCATACAAATAACCCAATGAAAGTTTAGTATTAGTTGTTTTGTTTGTTTTTTTATACTGCAGGTTCTTATTAGGCATCAATTTTATACACATCAGTGTATACATGTCAGTCCCAATCGCCCAATTCAGCACAGCACCATCCCCACCCCACCGCAGTTTTCCCCCCTTGGTATCCATATGTCCATTCTCTACATCTGTGTCTCAACTTCTGCCCTGCAAACTGGCTCATCTGTACCATTTTTCTAGGTTCCACATACATGCATTAATATACGATATTTGTTTTTCTCTTTCTGACTTACTTCACTCTGTATGACAGTCTCTAGATCCATCCACGTCTCAACAAATGACTCAATTTCGTTCCTTTTTATGGCTGAGTAATATTCCATTGTATATATGTACCACAACTTCTTTATCCATTCGTCTGTTGATGGGCATTTAGGTTGCTTCCATGACCTGGCTATTGTAAATAGTGCTGCAATGAACATTCGGGTGCATGTGTCTTTTTGAATTACGGTTTTCTCTGGGTATATGCCCAGTAGTGGGATTGCTGGGTCATATGGTAATTCTATTTTTAGTTTTTTAAGGAACCTCCATATTGTTCTCCATAGTGGCTGTATCAATTTACATTCCCACCAACAGTGCAAGAGGGTTCCCTTTTCACCACACCCTCTCCAGCATTTGTTGTTTGTAGATTTTCTGATGATGCCCATTCTAACAGGAGTGAGGTGATACCTCATTGTAGTTTTGATTTGCATTTCTCTAATAATTAGTGATGTTGAGCATCTTTTCATGTGCTTCGTGGCCATCTGTATGTCTTCTTTGGAGAAATGTCTATTTAGGTCTTCTGCCCATTTTTGGATTGGGGTGTTTGTTTCTTTGATATTGAGCTGAATGAGCTGTTTATATATTTTGGAGATTAATCCTTTGTCCGTTGATTCATTTGCAAATATTTTCTCCCATTCTGAGGGTTGTCTTTTCGTCTTGTTTATGGTTTCCTTTGCTGTGCAAAAGCTTTGAAGTTTCATTAGGTCCCACTTGTTTATTTTTGTTTTTATTTCCATTACTCTAGGAGGTGGATCAAAAAAGATCTTGCTGTGATTTATGTCAAAGAGTGTTCTTCCTATGTTTTCCTCTAAGAGTTTTATAGTGTCCAGTCTTATATTTAGGTCTCTAATCCATTTTGAGTTTATTTTTGTGTATGGTGTTAGGGAGTATTCTAATTTCATTCTTTTACATGTAGCTGTCCAGTTTTCCCAGCACCACTTATTGAAGAGACTGTCTTTTCTCCATTGTATATCTTTGCCTCCTTTGTCATAGATTAGTTGACCATAGGTGCGTGGGTTAATGTCTGGGCTTTCTATCTTGTTCCATTGATCTATGTTTCTGTTTTTGTGCCAGTACCATATTGTCTTGATTACTGTAGCTTTGTAGTATAGTCTGAAGTCAGGGAGTCTGATTCCTCCAGCTCCATTTTTTTGCCTCAAGACTGCTTTGGCTATTCGGGGTCTTTTGTGTCTCCATACAAATTTTAAGATGATTTGTTCTAGCTCCGTAAAAAATGCCATTGGTAATTTGATAGGGATTGCATTGAATCTGTAGATTGCTTTGGGTAGTATAGTCATTTTCACAATGTTGATTCTTCCAATCCAAGAACATGGTATATCTCTCCATCTGTTGGTATCATCTTTAATTTCTTTCATCAGTGTCTTATAGTTTTCTGCATACAGGTCTTTTGTCTCCCTAGGTAGGTTTATTCCTAGGTATTTTATTCTTTTTGTTGCAATGGTAAATGGGAGTGTTTCCATAATTTCTCTTTCAGATTTTTCATCATTAGTGTATAGGAATGCAAGAGATTTCTGTGCATTAATTTTGTATCCTGCAACTTTACCATATTCATTAATTAGCTCTAGCAGTTTTCTGGTGGCAGTTTTAGGATTCTCTATGTATAGTATCATGTCATCCGCAAACAGTGACAGTTTTACTTCTTCTTTTCCATTTTGTATTCCTTTTATTTCTTTTTCTTCTCTGATTGCCGTGGCTAGGACTTCCAAAACTATGTTGAATAATAGTGGTGAGAGTGGACATCCTTGTCTCGTTCCTGATCTTAGAGGAAATGCTTTCAGTTTTTCACCATTGAGAATGATGTTTGCTGTGGGTTTGTCATATATGGCCTTTATTATGTTGAGGTAGGTTCCCTCTATGCCCACTTTCTGGAGAGTTTTTATCAGAAATGGGTGTTGAATTTTGTCAAAAGCTTTTTCTGCATCTATTGAGATGATCATATGGTTTTTATTCTTCAATTTGTTAATATGGTGTATCACATTGATTGATTTGCATATATTGAAGAATCCTTGCATCCCTGGGATAAATCCCACTTGATCGTGGTGTATGATCCTTTTAATGTGTTGTTGGATTCTGTTTGCTAGTATTTTGTTGAGGATTTTTGCATCTATATTCATCAGTGATATTGGTCTGTAATTTTCTTTTTTTGTAGTGTCTTTGTCTGGTTTTGGTATCAGGGTGATGGTGGCCTCATAGAATGAGTTTGGGAGTGTTCCTTCCTCTGCAATTTTTTGGAAGAGTTTGAGAAGGATGGGTGTTAGCTCTTCTCTAAATGTTTGATAGAATTCACCTGTGAAGCCATCTGGTCCTGGACTTTTGTTTGTTGGAAGATTTTTAATCACAGTTTCAATTTCATTACTTGTGATTGGTCTGTTCATATTTTCTATTTCTTCCTGGTTCAGTCTTGGAAGGTTATACCTTTCTAAGAATTTGTCCATTTCTTCCAGGTTGTCCATTTTATTGGCATAAAGTTGCTTGTAGTAGTCTCTTAGGATGCTTTGTATTTCTGCGGTGTCTGTTGTAACTTCTCCTTTTTCATTTCTGATTTTATTGATTTGAGTCCTCTCCCTCTTTTTCTTGATGAGTCTGGCTAATGGCTTATCAATTTTGTTTATCTTCTCAAAGAACCAACTTTTAGTTTTATTGATCTTTGCTATTGTTTTCTTTGTTTCTATTTCATTTATTTCTGCTCTGATCTTTATGATTTCTTTCCTTCTGCTAACTTTGGGTTTTGTTTGTTCTTCTTTCTCTAGTTTCTTTAGGTGTAAGGTTAGATTGTTTACTTGAGCTTTTTCTTGTTTCTTTAGGTAGGCTTGTATAGCTATAAACTTCCCTCTTAGAACTGCTTTTGCTGCATCCCATAGGTTTTGGGTCGTCGTGTTTTCATTGTCATTTGTCTCTAGGTATTTTTTGATTTCCTCTTTGATTTCTTCAATGATCTCTTGGTTATTTAGTAACGTATTGTTTAGCCTCCATGTGTTTGTCCTTTTTACGTTTTTTTCCCTGTAATTCATTTCTAATCTCATAGCGTTGTGGTCAGAAAAGATGCTTGATATGATTTCAATTTTCTTAAATTTACTGAGGCTTGATTTGTGACCCAAGATGTGATCTATCTTGGAGAATGTTCCGTGCGCACTTGAGAAGAACGTGTAATCTGCTGTTTTTGGATGGAATGTCCGATATATATCAATTAAATCTATCTGGTCTATTGTGTCATTTAAAGCTTCTGTTTCCTTATTTATTTTCATTTTGGATGATCTGTCCATTGGTGTAAGTGAGGTGTTAAAGTCCCCCACTATTATTGTGTTACTGTCGATTTCCTCTTTTATAGCTGTTAGCAGTTGCCTTATGTATTGAGGTGCTCCTATGTTGGGTGCATATATATTTATAATTGTTATATCTTCTTCTTGGATTGATCCCTGGATCATTATGTAGTGTCCTTCCTTGTCTCTTGTAACATTCTTTATTTTAAAGTCTATTTTATCTGATATGAGTATAGCTACTCCAGCTTTCTTTTGATTTCCATTTGCATGGAATATCTTTTTCCATCCCCTCACTTTCAGTCTGTATGTGTCCCTAGGTCTAAAGTGGGTCTCTTGTAGACAGCATATAGATGGGTCTTGTTTTTGTATCCATTCAGCCAGTCTATGTCTTTTGGTTGGGGCATTTAATCCATTCACGTTTAAGGTAATAATCGATATGTATGTTCCTATGACCATTTTCTTAATTGTTTTGGGTTTGTTTTTGTAGGTCCTTTTCTTCTCTTGTGTTTCCCACTTAGAGAAGTTCCTTTAGCATTTGTTGTAGAGCTGGTTTGGTGGTGCTGAATTCTCTTAGCTTTTGCTTGTCTGTAAAGCTTTTGATTTCTCCATCAAATCTAAATGAGATCCTTGCCGGGTAGAGTAATCTTGGTTGTAGGTTCTTCCCTTTCATCACTTTAAGTATATCATGCCACTCCCTTCTGGCTTGCAGAGTTTCTGCTGAGAAATCAGCTGTTAACCTTATGGGAGTTCCCTTGTATGTTATTTGTCGTTTTTCCCTTGCTGCTTTCAATAATTTTTCTTTGTCTTTAATTTTTGCCACTTTGATTACTATGTGTCTCGGCGTGTTTCTCCTTGGGTTTATCCTGTATGGGACTCTCTGCGCTTCCTGGACTTGGGTGGCTATTTCCTTTCCCATGTTAGGGAAGTTTTCGACTATAATCTCTTCAAATATTTTCTCTGGTCCTTTCTCTCTCTCTTCTCCTTCTGGGACCCCTATAATGCGAATGTTGTTGCGTTTAATGTTGTCCCAGAGGTCTCTTAGGCTGTCTTCATTTCTTTTCATTCTTTTTTCTTTAGTCTGTTCCGCAGCAGTGAATTCCATCATTCTGTCTTCCAGGTCACTTATCCGTTCTTCTGCCTCTGTTATTCTGCTATTGATTCCTTCTAGTGTAGTTTTCATTTCAGTTATTGTATTGGTCATCTCTGTTTGTTTGTTCTTTAATTCTTCTAGGTCTTTGTTAATCATTTCTTGCATCTTCTCAATCTTTGCCTCCATTCTTATTCCAAGGTCCTGGATCATCTTCACTATCATTATTCTGAATTCTTTTTCTGGAAGGTTGCCTATCTCCACTTCATTTAGTTGTTTTTCTGGGGTTTTTTCTTGTTCCTTCATCTGGTACATAGCCCTCTGCCTTTTCATCTTCTCTATCTTTCTGTAACTGTCTGGATTTTAATTTTAAATTTGGATACTTATTTTGTACTTTGGGTTATAATCCAATGCCACTTTATTTATTCCGTTGCTCAAATTGTTCCAGGTGTGGGCATTAGTAGGTCTTTCAGTAGGCTCCTGTGTCTCTTTGACATACTTCCAATATTGTGTTTTGTTCTTTTGGTGTCTTTGTTTGTTTGTTTTAGTACCTCTTTACTTTTTGGCACTATAAGATGCTCCAGGCTCATCTTGTGTGTTTCCTGCCACTGCCTACAAGGAGGCATTTCTCCAAGGACCACTGGCTCCTTTTATTGAAAATATTAGGAACTAAGATCTTAGTACTGTGTGTGGTTGTTGCCACTGATCTGTCATTATTTCTAGGTCCTCTCAGTTGAGAAAATGTGTGTGTGTGTGTATACTGTACATACACACATATCTATAAATATCTCTATGTATAGCCATCTATATCTGTATTAAGCTATACATGAGTTCATAGTGATGACCCAAACTGTAAATTATTACCACATTGATGGTTCTAGAGTTCTCTTGCTAGTCTGTAACTTCCCACACCAAAAGTGAGAAAACTGATTCCCACCATTTATTACCCATTTGTTTAATTGTTTATTTCCCATATACATATTTAGTGAGTTCAGAACTGTTAGTCTCTATATGTGGATAATCTTTATCAACTAGGGCAAAGTTCTTATATACAGTTCCTTTTACATTTATCTTAGAGTCTATCCATTGTTTCATCCATTTATTATAGGGTTAGAATATTTTGTCACATTCTTCATTTCAACCTGGGATCCCCCAACTTCCTAAATTCAAAAATTTTTTTCATAAATTAAAGTTTGCTCTTTGTGCTTCAAAGTCTTATTGGTTTTGACAAATTCATGGTTTCACATTTCCATTATTACAGTTTCATGCAGAATAGTTTCCACCACACTAAAAAATCCTGTATGATTCATCTATTTACCTTTTCAGCCCTCTCATCACCTCTGAACTTTTGTAAATCACTGATTTTTAAAACTATAGTTTCTATAGTTTATCTATAGTCTCTAAAGTTTTGTCTTTTCCAGAATGTCATATAATTGAAATCATACAGTGTATAGCTGTTTCAAACTGGCTTTTTCACTTAAAATACGGATATGCACTTACGATTCATGCATGTATTCACATGGCTTGATGGTTCATTGCTTTTTTTCACTAAATAGTATTCCATTACATAGATGTACCATATTTTCTTTAACCATTCATCTCTTAAAGAAATATTGTTTGCTTCCAGTAGTGTTTTTGTTTTTGTTTTTTAGGTTTGGCCAGATTTAATTCAACATTTATGTAAATTTTAATACCAGTAGTTTAATAGTCCATCTGAGTGAAGGTCTTTTTTTTGTTAACATCTTTATTGGAGTATAATTGCTTTACAATGTTGTGTTAGTTTCTGCTGTATAACAAAGTGAATCAGTTATATGTATACATATACCCCATATCTCCTCCCTCTTGCATCTCCCTCCCACCCTCCTTATCCCACCCCTCTGGGTGGTGACAAAGCACCAAGCTGATCTCCCTGTGCTATTCAGCTGCTTCCCACTGGCTTTCTATTTTACATTTGGTAGTATATATATGTCAACTTTACCCTTTCATTTCATCCCTGTTTACCCTTCCTCCTCCCCATGTCCTCAAGTCCATTCTCTATGTCTGCGTTTTTATTCCTGTCCTGTCCCTAGGTTCTTCAGAACCATTTTTTTCTTTTTTTTAGATTCCATATATATGTGTTAGCATATGGTATTTGTTTTTCTCTTTCTGACTTACTTCACTCTGTATGACAGACTCTAGGTCCATCCACCTCACTACAAATAACTCAATTTCATTTCTTTTTATGGCTGAGTAATATTCCATTGTATATATGTGCTTCATCTTCTTTATCCACTCATCTCTTGATGGAAACTTAGGCTGCTTCCATGTCCTGACTATTGTAAATATTGCAGCAATGAGCACTGTGGTACATGTCTCTTTTTGAATTATGGTTTTCTCAGGGTATATGCCCAGTAGTGGGATTGCTGGGTCATATGGTAATTCTATTTTTGGTTTTTTAAGGAACCTCCATACTGTTCTCCATAGTGGCTGTATCAGTTTATATTCCCACCAATAGTGCAAGAGGGTTCCCTTTTCTCCACACTCTCTCCAGCATTTATTGTTTGTAGATATTTTCATGGTGGCCATTCTGACCACTGTGAGGTGATACCTCATTTTGGTTTTGATTTGCATTTCCCTAATGATTAGTGATGTTGAACATCCTTTCTTGTGTTTGTGGCAATCTGTATATCTTCTTTGGAGAAATGTCTATTTAGGTCTTCTGCCCATTTTTGGATTGGGTTGTTTGTTTTTTTGATATTGAGCTGCATGAGCTGCTTGTATATTTGGACATTAATCCTTTGTCAGTTGCTTTGTTTCCAAACATTTTCTACCATTCTGAGGGTTGTCTTTTCGTCTTGTTTATGGTTTCCTTTGGTTTGTGTAGGCCACCCTCAGGAGTCTGTTACCAGCCCAGACAGGAGGGCGTTAAAACAGCAGCTGATTAGGGCTCTCTTGCCACTCAGGCCAGGGGGTGGGATGGGTATGGTAGTCATTATTGGAATGCGGGGTGAGCCTGAGGCGGCCGAGGCCAGCATGACATTGTAACAGCCTGAGGCACGCCATGTGTTCTCCCAGGGAAGTTGTCCCTGGATCATGGGACCCTGGCAGTGGCGTGCTGCACAGGCTCCTGGGGGTGGTGTGGATAGTGACCTGTACTTTCACACAGGATTCTTGGTGGCAGTGGCAGCAGCATTAGCGGTTCATCACCCTCTCTGGGGTCTGAGCTGATAGCTGTGGCTTGTGCCCTTCTCTGGAGCTCATTTAGGCAGTGCTCTACCTTCTGTGGGCACACTGGGAAGGAATCCCCTCTCCTTGCACACCCTAAAACAAAGGTCTCTTGCCTCTCTGGCAGCTCCAGACCTTTTCCCAGACTCCCTCCCAGCTAGCCGTGGCGCACTAGCCCCCTTCAGGCTGTCTTCACGCAGCCAATCCCAGTCCCCTCCCTGGGGTCTGACCTCCAAAGCCCAAGCCTCAGCTCCGAGCCCCCGCCCGCCCCGGCGGGTGAGCAGACAAGTCTCTCAGGCTGGTGAGTGCTGGTTGGCACCGATCCTCTGTGTGGGAATCTCTCCGCTTTGCCCTCTGCACCCCTGTTGCTGAGCTCTCCTTTGTGTCTCTGAAGCCTCCCCCGCCACCCACCCCCACTGTCTCCACCAGTGAAGGGGCTTCCTAGTGTGTGGAAACTTTTCCTCCTTCACGGCTCCCTCCTAGAGGTGCAGGTCCCGTCCCTATTCTTTTGTCTCTGTTTTTTCTTTTTTCTTTTGCCCTACCCAGGTACGTGGGGATTTTCTTGCCTTTTGGGAAATCTGAGGTCTTCTGCCAGCGTTCAGTAGGTGTTCTGTAGGGGTTGTTCCACATGTAGATGTATTTGTGGGGAGGAAGGTGTTCTCCACGTCTTACTCTTCCGCCATCTTGAAGGTCTCCTTGCTTCCAGTTTTTGACAATTATAAATAAAGCTTCTTATAGACATCCATTTGCAGGTTTTTATGTGGACATAATTTTTTTAATAAGTTAGATAAACATCTAAGAGCATGATTGCTAGATTCTATGGTAAGAGTATGGTTAGCTTTGTATGAAAATGTTGAACTATATTATTGCACTAGCTTTGACTTCCAGTACAGTGTTGAATAGAAGTGGTGAAGGAAGACATCATTGCCTTGTTTCCAAGTATCTTAGTGGGAAAGCATCCAATCTCTGACCATTAAGTATAATGTTAGCTACTTGTTTTTTGTAAATGTTCTTTATCAAGTTGAGGGAATTCCTCTATTTCTGGTTTTCCAAGAGTTTTATCATGAATGGGTATTGGAGTACATCAATGCTTTTTGTGCATAAATCGATATGATTATTACATCCTTAGCTGGTGAATATGATGGGTTGCATTGGATGATTTCTGAATGTTGATCCTGACTTGCTTACCTGAATAAATCTTATTTGGTCTTGGTATATAATTCTTCTTATACATTGTTAGATTCAATTTACTAATATTTTGTTGAGGACTTTTGTATCTATGTGTAAGAGAGATTCTGATCTGTGTTAGGGTAATACTGGCCTCACAGAATGAGTTGTGAAATGTTCCCTTTTTTTCTATTTTCTGGAAGAGACTGAGACGATTGATATTATTTTTTCCTGAGATGTTTGGTAGAATTTACCACTGAAAACATCTGGGCCTAGTATTTTATTGTTTTGAAGGTTATTAATTATTGATTCAACTTCTTTAATATGTATAAGGCTATCAGTTATCTATTTCTCCTTGTATAAGTTTTGTTAATTTGTGTCTTTCAAGGAATTGGTCTTTTTCATCTAAATGATCAAATTTGTAGTCATAGAGTTAGTCATAGTATTCCTTTAATTATCCTTTTAAAGTCCATGGGCTAAGTAGTGATGATTTCTCTTTCATTTCTGATATTAGCAATTTTGTCTTCTTTTTTTGTCTTGGTTAGCCTAGCTAGAGTTTTATGAATTGTATTTGTCTTTACAAAGGGCCAGCTATTGCTCATATGCTTGCTCTTATTTTTATTTTTCACAACCTTCTATAAGTTCTTTATCATCTTACTTTAATTTGCTAGTTTTCCCTTTTTTCAGGAGATTCACTGAGGGGCCTCTTGGTGCTTCCATATGTGATAATAAAGATACATAGGCTATTGCATCAGTCAAATTCTAGTAAGAGCAAGGTAAGTAGGGACTCACATCTCATTGATGAAAGTTTGATGACATCTCCCAGAAAGAAATATAGACCTCTGGAAGTGTTGGCTGATGGTGAGAGGAATCTAGAAAGGCTGGTGGAAAAGAAAGATGATGAGTATTAATTGTGATTTTGAGACTGTGGCTTTTAACACTAATTCTTCCATTTTAAGGCTTTTTGGAGATTATGCTTGGTTACCACCCTTGTCTGTCAGTAACAGAGCTTACATGGTGGGGCACAGCAAGCTCTGACTAGTATGAAGAGTCGACAGTAACACATTTATCAGTTTTTAGACTGGTGTTATATATACATATATATATATATATGTATATATATACACATACATACATATATATATGTATATATATACATGTATATATATGTATATATGTATGTATATACATGTATATATATATCATACATATATATACGTATATATGTATATACATATATACGTATATATATGTATATATATGTTTCCTTCTACAATGTAATTCTCATCTTCAGGACTTCTCAATACCCTCCAATAAGTAGGATGCAAGCATATGGAACTATAGAATCCACTGGTTAAAAAGGAATCATCTATTGGTTAAGACAGAAAAGGAGCATAATATTGTATATGCCCCTTGTCAAAACCATAAATACACCCTCTATTTTCCTTTAGCAAATATTTTTGAATAAATCTTCCAAAAATACCATGGCAGAACACTTTTGCACGTAATAAGGGCCTCTATTATGTATTATGAATAGTATTATATAATGAGATGAATAAAGAGTGGATGTAAACCCAAATTGATGATGACTCAATGGGAATGATTTATGACCAAAACTAACAAGTGCTTTTTAGCTTGAAATTGAGTAAATCCCCATTAAATAAGTATAAGTTTCCTGCTGTACATTATATCTGACTAGTCAAAATATAAATCTGGGTATGATTTGCTCGGTTTACCTTTAATCTATTAATTAAACATTGTCCAATCCGTGAAATATAGGATGCTTTTTGCAGCTGTGCCCCATAGGATTTAATTCCTGAAATGACTAAATTCCAATCTGCTAGCCATCCAATTAATTGTGCTTCAGCATTAATCAGATGCTCTGCAGATTTCTCTGGTTTCCATCCTATTTCCAGAAACAGAAACTGTAATGCAGATTTTTATGAATGTATACAGAAACTAGGAACCTAATCTTTGCAAAGGCTGATCAAGTGAAGAAAAAAAAAAAAAAAGAAACTCATATTTTCGAAAATTACTACTGGATTTATTTTGAATGCTTGGTCTCTTTCAAATTTTGATTAACTCCAAATATATTTACTGTCTGTGGCCATATGAATCCTTAGCAGTTATGACTTTTCAAATATTTTGACTCTACTCCATTTGACATATGACATATGACTAAGGACCCTGATATTTGTATATTAAATATTGGCAAAGCTAGATTTCTTTTTTCATTTTTTGATAAAGTAAATGTAAACACCAGTTTTAGTACTTCATTTCATTTCAATTGTCCCTCTAGTAGTATAGTAACAAGGGTTCGAGAATCCTATGATACATAGAAATGACTTACAAAATAGGAGATAATTATATTTTTTGCATAAAATAAAACTCTAAGAATAATTGTACCCAAAAGTTTTCATTACAAAATTTATATTTACTATTAAATTGGTCAATACAAGAAAATATGCTAAGACCATAACATGTATGGATGTGCCTGTAAGAAACCTGAACTTTTTAATAAACAGTTTCTGGCTGCAGGAACTTAGTTTTGCCTTTTTTCAGCAATTTTGACTGACAGCATCTGCATAAGTGGACAAGTTAGTCAGTATAAATAAATACTAAACTGACCTGAATTCTATAGTTCTATAGAAGTGATAAGACTTGAATGAGATAGCTTGGAAGATATGTGGAAGACTTTTAGCATATCAGAAGGATGTTTACACTTAAATTGTCTGCATATAAGAAAAAGGTTTATATTTACATAAAAGTAAATTGTTTTGGATTAAATATATTAATAGACTAAAACTACCTGTACAGAATTTTATTTTTACTTTCAGTTTATTGTAGTCTGAACCAAGGTGGTATGTAATCACACACCAGAGGAGTGTGGCAAAACACCTCTTTTATACACGCTATAAATTAGAAAGATCAGTGAAATAAATACATTTAAAGTTTTGATATTTACCCAATTTTATGACTACTTTGGGGTTTCATTTGGAGTGTCCAAATGTATTTGGGTAAGAAGGTAGAAGTCAAGAGAATTGGTTCATGGATGGCCCTAGAAGCATCTAGCATAAAGGGAAAGATCTAAAGCTAAACTAAAGTTTTGTAGGTCATCAATATTTATATGCAAGGGATGATTTAGAGTCATAATTCGTGAGATTGAGCCCCATAAGGCTGCCTAAAACTAAACTCAGAGTACCTCCATCTCAGCTGCCATTCTCTGCCATTCTTTGCTCCATCTTCTCAGCTTCTGAACTCTTGCCATTTATGAATTATTCCCATGAGGGAAAAGTAGTGTTGGACTGACCTCAAAGAGCTTCTTTCTCTTCAGGGTACTTACTCCTCAAGTCCTGGCTTCAAACAGAAATTTGCTTATTCATTTGTCAGTATTTTGCCCAGATTTTATTGTTGCTTGTTTGTTTGTAAACAGGTTAACTTGCAAAAAGGTTCTTTATCATTGTCAGATGCTGAAATCCCTCTCTCAGATGTTTACATCTATCTCTCAATAGGTTCTGAATTGGGCAGAGAAGAGATGGATCATTTTTAGGGTCTCCCAAAATGTAATTTAAAAGTAGAGATGAAAATTGTATGAAATAAGCTGAAGAAAACTAGATGGAGAAAAAATTAGAGACAGGAATGGGCAGGCTGGAGCATTTTGTCTAGTGTGAAAAACAAGGTTCCTGGAATTTTGGTGAGATTTAAGAGTTATACATGGAAGAATCAGTTGTACTCACTTTAAGGTAAACATCACAATCTAAAAAACCTGTAATACAACAGCTTCCAATGCTAGTTTGTTTAAAAAATGCACTTTCTCTGTAAATAAAAACTATTTTCTCTATAAATAAAATAAAACATTTTCTCTCTATAAAATTTGAATTGTTATACACATTAACTATTTTAATATTTAAGAGAATGTTTGTTCATGTGGTACCAAAAGCATATTAGAGTTCAATCAGCAAAGAGAGAAAAAATGGGAACTTCTTAAGGACAATGATACAGTTCTTACTTTGCTTTGTGCTGGCCTCACAAATCTCATAACCTACCACGACCCTTTCATAAGATAAGTCAAATGAGCATCAACCCATGTTTTTTTAACCTTAGAATACTTTGTTATTTATTTTAATTGAATATTGACACTCTTCTAATAGCATTGATATTATTGGTTCAATAATTTATAGAAATCATCACTGGACAATTGTTACTGTTGTTGCTGCTGAAGATGTGGGAAGAAACCAAGCAATCCTTAATTTGCATATTACAGTCATAATTTTGTTTGTGCCTTCAAGTATACAAGATTCTTCTCATCTACACGTTTTGTTTGACCTTACAAGTGACTAAAAATAATGAGTAATAACAAACTTGTATTTCCAAAAAGATTTCCAAAGCTTTAACTGATCTTTCTGGAATTCCCAAAGATTATTTCATGAGCCTCTGCTATATCTTCTAGGAATTCTTGACCAAGATAAACTCTAAAGAAGCTGTCATGAATTTGAGTGTCTGTTCTACGTAAAAGATATGCAAATCAAAGCATTACCAAAATGCATTAAGTGCTCCACTACAAAACTTCATGAATCAAACATGGGCTGAGTCACACTGAATTCTGTTTCATAATGCTGTGGTTTATTTACTCTCTTACAAAAACACAAAGTATTTAACAGATCCTCAAAAACATAGGTCTGGAAAAGAGTAGTGTTACTTTCCAAGAAATATACGATTTTGAGAGGGGAAGAACAAACATCCAGATAAGTGATTTACTTACTTAAGGCCAACTCATGCCTTAATGTTGAAGAAGGAAACAGCATCTTGATTTGTTTCCTGTACTGGGTTCACTTGAGCTGATTATATGGAAATGGCAGGACAGGAAAATGAAGAAAAGAAAGGTGAGTTTTCATTTCAAGCTCCAGTGACACTTTGCAGAGACATTATGCTAAGCATTTTTAGACATGTAGTTAAACCATTTAAGGTTAATCTAGGATCCTAGGAGTAGCCATTTTTTGTGGTTATGTGACAGTTATCAGAGTGATAGTAGCCAGGAAAAATAAAGGCTAATAATACATTTTTATTTCATGATGATTAAAAAATTAATAGAAAAGAAGAGTTCATAATGAGTCAAATGTTTTGCGTCTTTTGCGTTCTCAGTTTATATACGTGTTAAGATAAGAGCATGCCACTTTAGAAGTAGGTATATTACTAGACATTGTCAAGCTCAACCTGCTTATTTCATAAAATACTGCATCTGGTATTTCAAGAAAGGTTTGTGTAACTTCTTCACTCCCCATCATATGGCATAAAAAATTCTGTATTAGAAAGCTTTCTGTTTTGGTGTTGATATATTAAAATAGCAGCTTGCCTAACATTCCCTTGTTTATTGGCTTTGTTATCTCTCTTGTGTCTGGTTATTTTCCTGTAAATTTGAGAGTTTAAAAAATACCGTTCTATTTTCTTATAGATTTCATGTTGAAAACTGACTTAATGCCTCCCAGCAAAACTAATTGTGTTATTGTCATTCACATAAGAGCTACCATTTCTCACTATTGAAATGTCCTCTTTGGGTATCAAGGATTCCTTCTTCTGCACCCTTCCCATTTAAAGTCAATCCCATTTTAGAGACTGAGAGTATTAGAAGGTAATTCTCCAGATAATTGAGGATTTTACACTTGAACTAATTTTACCAACATGATTTAGAAGATATCTTGTTTAAATAGGGGAAAACTTCAAACCTCCCTTTGTATAAATCTCCACTACATAATCCTAGTATTCTTTGTGTTAAACATAAAAATTAATATAAGGAAAACCTAAAGATTTACCGAGCCATTTCTTCTATTATTTATACAACTATATATTTAAAATACAACTATATATACATATATTAATACATATTTATATTTATATCTATACCTTTGAATATAAATATATTTTAAAAAATCTATACATATGTATAGATATCCCTGGACCTACTAAATTTAATCACTTAGAAGTGAATAGCAGAGAGTAATTCTCAGGTGAGAGTCAATTGAAACAAGCCAGCACAAACATGGGAAGATAAGACATTTTAAGATAAGAAAGATTAAAGCAGGAAGTTGAAGACAAGGATACATTTTTAAGTCACTGTGGAGTAGTAGAAAAAATGTAGGGAGACTTTGATCAATGACAGTGATGAAAAAGTGAGGATCTTCAATCAAAACCACCCAAAGCACTTTATATGCTTGGAAAAATAAATTACTAAAGCCTGGGCAATTTGGATCAGGGGCATAAAAACCCTAATAGATATAAATGAAAATGCAGCATCAGACAATCCAGCTATTTTCTGATGATTCAGACATCTTATTTTCACTCTACATTTCAAATGGTGATCAAAAAGTACCTTAATAAATATAAATGAAAAACTAGGATTGGTATCTAGTTATTTTCTGACTCATTTCATTTTTATTCCTTCTTTCCAATGATGACCAGAAATACATTGAGAATTGGATTGATTTTATAAAGGAACAGGGTTGTATATATCTGTTGATCCTTTGAAGCTATTCAAAACAATCATGTATTTTCAGAGCTTTTACTGTTTCAGAAAAGATAAAATAGTTTTAAGTGATAAAATTTTTTATTTATTATTTTAAAGCACTATTATTGGAGGTAAAAATGAATGTATAAATAAATATACAGAAGGTTGATATTTTTGAACATTTATTATATGCAAGGAACTGTTCTAGGAGCTTTGTGTGTTTCATCCTAAGGACAGCACTTAATGAAGTGAGTAATATTATATTGTACCAATTTTATACAGTTAAAATCATAGGGTCCTAAGATGTTATTTGTCAAAGGACACACAGCTAGTAAGTAGTGAAGCCAGGATGCACACTTAGGGAGTTTGGCTATAGGGTCCAAACTCTGTTTTTATATACTCCATTTCTTTCTCTCTCTGTCTCTCTGTATGTGTGTATATATATATATATATATGTATATGTATGTATATATATATATATATATATATATATATATATATATATATATATATATAACCAAAGTAAGTGGAGAGGAGTGGTAGAGGAGTTCACTGAAATTCACATAACCTGAATCTAAAACTAAGCCTTTATTGATCTCCTCTCCCAATCTGAAAAAAGAAATTATAATGACTGAAAATTGCAGAAGAGGAACTTGACTTCAAGTTTAGAACCATATGTAACATGGAATTACATAGGGAAAAATAAAAGTAAAAACTGACAGATATTATAGGAAGAGAGATATTAACTTGATCATTCATTCAGTTTTCAAACTTAAAAAAAAAAAACTCCATGAAGATTATGATTAGACAGATTTTATTTTTAATAGTCATTGTAGGTATGATCCTATGTAGGCCAGGGTTTCTCAACCTGAGCATAATTGACATTCTGAGCCAAATAATTATTTGTGTGAGGGGCTGTCTTTTGCATTGGAGTATGTTTAGCAACATCCTGGGTCTTTATCCTCTAGATGTCAGTAGTACCCCTCCCCAGTGTGACATCCAAAAATGTCTTCAGATATTGCCAAGTATTACATAGAAGGCAAATTGCCTGTGGCTGAGAACCAATGGTCTAAAACACTGGAGTGGACTGCTCACTGGCATCACTTTGGCTAAGTCTGCTAACCTGTGGGAGATTTATACTCAGTCCTCTGACAAAACCTCTGTAAGTCTGACACATTCACCCATTTACAACAAGGTCACTTGTGACAATCACAACTTTTTAAATGACACAATTTGTTTTGCTCACATAATTGAGAGTTAACTGGCTGTGGTAGTGAGTCCAATTGGACATGAATGTTTCATCAGAAAAAAAAAAATTGAAGTACTTTCATGTCACATGTCATGTGAAAATTCCCTCTGGGTATGAGAGTGATGAATAATACATACGAGATAAAACACGCTCTGACTGTGGTTCACAGACCTGAGATCCAAAGAGAGGCACAGTACTATTACAGACTTGCTAATCATCAAACCCAAATCATTTAAGCTTTAGGCCTTAAATAGACCAAAACATAACTATTAGGCATTAATGAAATGCAATTTAGCAGGCTGAGAGCCAACACAAAGTAACAGAAGAACTCATTAAAAAAGAAGGAAGTTAATGTGAAAGGTATTTTGGCTATGAGTAATTTCCCAGAATTAATTTATATTGTGTGGCAACTTAGATCTTTAGAAACAGTCTTTAAAATAAGACTTACATTTCATAATGTCATTTTGCTATTATATCCTATGTAAGACTAACCAGGTGTGGTTCCTGACCTTTAAAATCCTGCCGTTTTAAGATCTTGGCATTTTTATTAGACATTTAAAAATCTTTGTTTTTAATTATATATTACATTCAAACAGTTTATTTTCTATGCACCCAGATGATGTGATGATGAGTAATCTTAGAAAATTAAGGAAGAAAAGCACATTTTATTTTAAAAAATCAAATCAAACAATAATTTTTGAATAGAATTTGAACTGTTTTTGCAATTGTAAAACATGGTTTCTGCTCTGCCTCTGTTACCTCTAAGGTATATGACTTTGACTCACCAAATAGTTTTCTGTAAATTGGTGATAATAAGATTTGGCCTACATATTTCACAAGGTTATTTTGGAAATCATATTAAAAGTATAAGAAATTACACTGTCAACCATAAAACTAATTAGTCTTTTTAGGGCATTTACTTCTTTCAGAATCTGTCCAAAATGATTCAGTTGCCCCATGAAAGTAAGTGGAATTAACCATGAATTATTGGTGATTATTCACAACTCAAGGGCAATAGGATTTCCAAATCAAGATTCAGGAAGATAGTAAATTTCCATTCATGCTTTTACACAAGGGTTGATGTGGGTCATTTTATAATGAAAGACCAGAAGTATTTTCAGGGAGCAGTAGTACACATTTGGGACTGGCGCACAGGTTTTCTACTAGTACTTGTCCTGGAAACTAATCTTTTTTCCTTTAATACCAGAAAGGACAGAAGAAAAAAATCCATTTTTGCCATTACTATTATAATGAGGAAGAAATATTTGGTTTTTTATTTGTTTTAACTATAATTACTTACAGAAAGTTGTGGCAGTGAATAAAGTTGATGGGTTTGGGAGTGAAGAGTTCAGAAACAAATATATGTATATATGTATACATATATATATTTTATGTATATGTATGTTTATATATGTGTGTATACATATATAAAATATATATAGTGTTTTCACTATATCATTTTTTGGTAGATGTTTTATTTTGCATATTGCATGAATTTATAGAGATTCAGTATCATAATTTAATTTTTTTGATGCACAACTTTGTGTGAATGTGATGGAAGAGTAAGTGAAGAAGTTCTTATGTTTTTGGCTTTATTTGTTTCTTTTATTTTTTCAGACTTGAAATTTTTTACTCAAATAATACTGGTCTTTATATATCATTTATTTGCCTATTATGCTAGGGACTTAAGATCTCTGAGATAAAGTTTCACTTTATCATCTTGAACAATTTTTTTCCCCATTTTGCATAGAGTTTCCCAATGCCAACAGTTGTTGATGTCTCTAGGAACAGATGGCTTGTGGGAGGATTGTTGAGTGAGATATTCCGCATCGTGGTCCCAAGACTGCACAGTTGCTGTTGGAAAGGTTACAGAAATAACAACTGGTATAAAAGAAGTTGAGAACTGGAGAGTGAAAATAGCCAGACAACTGTATGGAGAATATCCAAATTAAAAGACTTTTTGATGAAATCTTGACATTTCTTACAGAAGAAAATGCAGTGATTGCAGGAAGTTTGGATGGTATTAAGGTGGTTGACATTGGCAACACTTTTTATATCTATACTTTAACAAGTTTCACAATTCAACTTGAGAATGATGAATATGTGGGAGACTCTATAGCAGAACTTTTTTTTTTAATGTTTTTGGGTTAGAGATAATGGATTTGTTCATTCCCATTTGCACATGATGTTCCTAGTTAAACTAAAAGTATTATTTTTCTTCCATTCAAAAAAATGAAGTGGTTAAGGAAACACATTATTCTTCATCACTTAATTAAGGCATTCTTTATCAGAAAAAACAGTAATATTTGGAAAATGAGACAAATAGTGTGACCCCTGGTTAAAGCAATAGCTATTCCAAGTGTGGGGAATTTAGGTGTGAGTTAGGAACGCATTTGGCACACATTTCTGGGATTCCCAGTGTTCAGTAGCATCTCTCATGAATGTGTCATAAGTAAGTTCCTTTCAAATCTCAGCTTATTACATGTTTGACTAGATGTGTCAATAGATATGGCTTAATTTTTTTAACCTTTTTCCTTACTTATCTCCTACTGTTGCCCCCATCAATTAAAGCGCAGTGAATGAAATTGTTAGCACTTCCATTCATTTATCTGAGTATTTAAAAGTGAAAGAAAGCACACAGTAAATATAGTATTTAATTATATAATTAAATATGCATTGTTTCTATTATATGATGTCAATTAAATCATACCAACTCTTAGATTTCAATATGGTAAAAAAGCACTATTAGTGGATATTTGGATCTACAAGTACATTATATGAGGGCTCATACAGAAGCTATAACAGCTATATAACTTAAGTAGCATTAGGAAGAGTTAATTTATGAGCCCCAACTGTCTTTTCTACTTCTCTCCTTCCTACTTTTTATATTCTTACATACCTCTTCATCTTTCTTTCTTTCTTTTATTTTGTGGAGAGGACTTTTAAAAATTATTCTCTTAGCAACTTCAAAAAGGCAATACATTATTATTAACTAGAGTCACCATTCTGTATATTATATTCCCATGACATTTATTTTATAACTAGAAGTTTGTACCTTTTGACCCCCTTCACTCATTTTACTCACCCCCCACCTTCCACCTCTAGCAACCGCCAATCTCTTCTCTGTATCTACAAGCTTTTTGTTTGGTTTGGTTTTGGTTTTAAATTCCACATACAAGTGAGATCGTATGGTGTTTGTCTTGTTCTGTCTGACTTATTTCACTTAGCATGATGCTCTCTAGGTCCATCCATGTTTTGCAAATGGCAAGATATCTTTTTGTGTGTGTGTGTGGCTGAATAGTATTTGATTGTATGTGTGTGTGTGTATCTTCTTTATCCATTCATCTATCAATAGATACTTATCCTCTTCTTTCTAATAATCCCAAAAGACAGGGCCAACAACATAATATATATATACTGAAATTTAAAACATGTCTATTTCCTTCTTTGAAATGAGAAGACAATATAAAAAGACTAAAAAAACAAAACAAAAAACCCAATACAACTCATAGTGGATTCCTGGTCATACACAGCCTGGAAACAAGCACAGCCTGGGAGCATGAAGGGGGGACTGGTAGTCTGCTTATATCAACTGTTTAAAACCATATAAGACAGCTATTAAATATCTATCTGATCATCAATTGATTGGTTTGCTTCAGGGAAGGATAAATGGACATTTCAACTTCACCATCCCCATTCCACAATGAAATTAAGTGGGCAAACCAATGTAACGTATGTTATAATCTGTACTGATAGCAATTCTACTTGAATTTCTCATGGCATTTTAGTTTGGGCCATTTCACTCCATAGCCAACTTTCAAAATTTTCTTCCCCATATATCTTGACATTAATTTTAGGGAAGGATACACAAAATCAGAGTGAAATATAGAGTGAAGTGGGAGGGAGGATTTTTTGTCGTTGTTTTTTAAATAAATAAGTTTCATTTCTTAGAGCACTTTTAGGTTTAGAGAAAAATTGAGTGGAAAGTACATAGAGTTCTGTTTATTCCCTCTCCTCGCGCAGCCACTGCCACATTCACCAACCCCACTCCAGTTTCCTCTGTTATTAGCATCTTGCATTGGTGTGGTACATTTGTTACAGTTGATGAACCATTATTGATATGTTATTAACTAAAGTCCATAGTTTACATTGCATTACTTTGTGTTGTACATATCTAGGGGTTTTGCCAAGTGTACAATGTCATGTACCCACCATTATGATATTATACAGAAGAGTTTCACTGCACTAAAAATCAACCGTGCTCCACTTATTCATCCCTTCCCCCAGCCTCCCAGCTCCTGCCAACTGCTGATCTTTTTATTGTCTCAATAGTTTTACCTTGGGAGAAAAAGAATTTTAATTCAGATACCTCTTTATGTTAAACGGTTCTTTTTCCTGAAGGATATTTCAATTTTAAATAGAAATGGCACAAAGTTAAAAAAATTATATGAGAACCAGCTGTGTTAAACATTTGCTTAGGACTTAAATGTGTGAATTGGTGTGGCTAATTTATTTTTTAAAAAAATAGAAAATATGAGCTAATGATGATAATATAGACTTAATGGTAGATTTAATTGTAGCAATTAAAAAACCCATGCCTCCAGGAAATGCTTTCATTTTGTTGGTTGTTTTTGACTGATGCTTTAGTAATACAGATACAACTTACAGTACCAAAGTCTCTTTCTAACCTAAATGTAATGATTTCTACATTTAGTTTATGGTTGGGTCCATTTGGAAAATCAATAGTGATCAGAGCAGAGGAGATTGGGGCCAAAGATATAAGTGGCAGATGGTCACAAAATAGTTCCTTTATAATATAGAATGGCCAAGCAAAGTAAAGGACAGCCAGGGGGAGCAGAAAGAATTTTTAGATGGGAACAAGCAATGTGATGCAGTTTCAAACTCATAACTGATTGTTTCTTTTATAAAGTAATTTCCAATAATTCTCTGTAGAATTTTAAAGCCTCTTAAATATTGTACCCAGGGGAGGAAACTATTTTTGCATTGGCAGCTCTTCCAAGAATGAAATTTTGGCAAACTCACCTCTATTCCCTTGCTATGCAGTACATGGTAATGTTCATTATGACTGTATTGAAAATAATCCACTTAGTATAGTACTAAATGTGCTCTAATTCAAAAATGAATTCAAATTCCATAAAACTCAACAATAAAGCTGAAAACATTTTTCTTCTTTTATTGATAATGGTTTTGTCATACTTAAATTGCTTTTTTATTTTTATACCTAGTGTTTAAAGGTTTGTCATCACTTTTTTCTAAAGATAAAAACATTTATTATGTTAGAAAATCAATTAGGTATTTTATAGGAAACATATCTATAGTCATGACAATAATTTCAAGACCCTAGAGTTTACCTAATTTTCAGTCTGAGAAAGGAGCAAAATTATTACATATTTGCTATATCGAAGACTGCAACTCTAAAAGGTTTTGCATATTAACTCTTAAATTTTTCTGCTTTACGCGACAGATGATGCATATTCATTCATTGTAACATCATTAGAGTAGTCCCCAATTTTGTTCAGTAATAGTACTCAGCCCCTCATGATTGAAAAGCTATTTATTGAATAGAAAATATTAAATAAAGAAAGATCCAAAGAAGTATTTAAAATACCCAGTGGAAATTAAGATTTTAAGTACTTTTTTAAAAGATGTAAATTTCAAAAGCAAGTTACATCTCTCCTATTAATTAAATGTTAGCATTTTTAAAAAAAATTAAGCATGCCATATTTTTCAAGGATAACTACAGTGTAAGTCCCACAACATACAGCTGACCCTTGGACAAAAGGGGTTTGAACTGCACAGATCCACTTATAGGAAGATTTTTGTTTTCAATAGAGATAAAGCCTGCCCTCTATATTTGGGGGTTTCTCATCCACAGATTCAACCAATGTGAGATTGAAATGGTTGACTCTGCAACTACACAGATACAGAGGGAAGACTATAACAAGCCATTTTATATAAGTTAGTTGAGTATACATGGATTTTGGTTATACCTGAGGGCTTTTGGAACCAAACCCCCAAGGATACTGAGGGACAACTGTAGTATAACAGAAAATCCACATTAAGAAGTGAATTGTAAATGAGACTGAACAGAATGGAGATCCAAAGCTAGAGTTTGAACATCATTAGGTTAAGCCAAAATTGTAAATTTCTTCTCCAAAATGCATGCTCCTTAAGATAGTTAATGAAAAACCAATTTGTGTCTGTATCTAGGTATTTAAAAAATATGAGAAAAATATGCAGTGATTCTCCCTTGTAAATTAACATCAAATATTAGAATATTAACCACTTTAAGGACAACATGTCTGAACGAAGAATCTCTTGACAAATAATAGTATGTGGGTTGAAAGAGCAGACAGACAACATTTGAATAAATCAAAGAAGATTTACTCATCCAAACAATTAAAATGTATGCTATTATACCCAAGATGTAAAGAAAGAATGAACACTTTTTAAGGGTGGCAAAAGATTTCCAGTCCCCAAATCTCAGCAGTGGGAACACAGTTCCAAATAGTAAGTTCTGAGTGAGTGTCATATCAGACATTTTGGAATAACTATAGCTGTTATATAAGTCTTGGATAGTCTAACATGTAGTGTTGCCTGGATATATGTCATAGGCCACATTGCATGAGTCACATCAATCTCAGAATTATATGAAGCACAGTATTGCTAAGGTATGGTACACGGTATACTCAAGTATAAGCATTTTTCTTGCATCATTCTCAGTCTCTCCATGATAACACAGATGGGTTCAAATATGTTTCTAAAATGCTTTCACATTCACTCATTCAACTATTATTCACTGGTTCCAGTTATTCCATTAGTCCTGGACCATTGTCTCTCTGAGGATTTATGGACATACAGGTAGTATAAATTTAGCCATTCTACCTACAAGTGACATGAACTTAACTTTCAATTTTCCATTCCTGCTTGATGGGTGAGGTATTATATATCAATTACTAGTGTAATTCTGTATCTCAAGTCGCCATATTTAGATATCACTGTACAGGCCATCTTTTTGGCTACTTTGTATATTGTCCAAAACCACTAGTGTGGGATCAGCCTAAAGGCCTGAGAACCTAGCCCTGATTTAGGAATTTCTAGAGCTACCTCTCTATGAACTGAGTGCTGAACAGAAGTAGCTCAGCTTTGCCAGAAAAATAGTGATCTAACACGTTTTTCGCAGCACCCTGGCAATAGCTTCAAGTTCTTTGCTTGTGTTGCAAGTTTGAGAAGCACTGCTTTGGGAATGATGCTAACAAGAAATCTTAATTTTATTTTAGGGCTTGCTGTTCACTGTGTGCAAACAACAGAAACAAAGAAAAAGCTAGTTTTTAAAAATTAAAAAAAAATTTTTATTTATTGGGGTATAGTTGCTTTACAGTGTTGTGGTAGTTTCTGCTGTACAGCAAAGTGAATCAGCTATATGTTTGCACATACCCACTCCCTCCTGGATTTCCCTCCCATCTAGGTCACCACAGAGCATCGAATAGAGTTCCCTGTGCTGTACAGCAGGCTCTCACTAGTTATGTATTCCATACATAGCAGTGTATACATGTCAATCCCAATCTCCCAATTTATCCCACACCCCCTTTTGCCCCTTGGTGTCCATATGTTTGTTCTCTACGTCTGTGTCTCTATTTCTGCTCTGCAAAAAGGTTCATCTGTACCATTTTTCTAGATTCCACATGTATGCGTTAACATACGATATTTGTTTTTCTCTTTCTGACTTACTTCACTCTGTATGACAGTCTCTAGGTCCATCCACATCTCTACAAATGACCCAATTTCGTTTCTTTTAATGGCAAAGTAATATTCAATTGTGTATATGTACCACATTTTCTTTATCCATTCATCTGTCGATGGACATTTAGGTTGCTTCCATATTCTGGCTATTGTAATCATGCTGCAATGATCATTGGGGTGCATGTGTCTTTTTGAATAATAGTTTTCTCAGGGTATATGCCCAGTAGTGGGATTGCTGGGTCATATGGTAGTTCTATTTTTAGTTTTTTAAGGACCCTCCATACTGTTCTCCATAGTGGCTGTATCAATTTACATTCCCACCAACAGTGCGGGAGGGTTCCTTTTCTCCACACCCTCTCCAGCATTTATTGTTTGTAGATTTTTTGATGATGGCCATTCTGACCGGTGTGAGGTGATACCTCATTGTAGTTTTGATTTGCATTTCTCTCATAATTGTGGTGTTGAGCATCTTTTCATGTGCCTCTTGGCCATCTGTATATCTTCCTTGGAGAAATGTCTATTTAGGTCTTCTGCCCATTTTTTGATTGGGTTGTTTGTTTTTTTGATATTGAGCTGCATGAGCTATTTGTAAACTTTGGAGATTAATCCCTTGTCAGTTGCTTCCTTTGCAAATATTTTCTCCCATTCTGAGGATTGTTTTTTTTTTTGTCTTGTTTATGGTTCCGTTTGCTATGCAAAAGCTTTTAAGTTTAATTAAGTCCCATTTGTTTATTTTTGTTTTTATTTTCATTACTCTGGGAGGTGGGTCAAAAAAGATCTTGCTGTGATTTATGTCAAAGGGTGTTTTTCCTATGTTTCCCTCTAAGAGTTTTATAGTGTCCAGTCTTACATTTAGGTCTTTAATCCATTTTGAGTTTATTTTTGTGCATGGCGTTAGGGAATGTTCTAATTTAATTCTTTTACATGTAGCTGTCCAGTTTTCCCAGCGCCACCTATTGAAGAGGCTGTCTTTTCTCCATTGTATATTCTTGCCTCCTTTGTCATAGATTAGGTGACCATAGGTGCGTGAGCTTATCTCTGGGCTTCATATCCTGTTCCATTGATCAATGTGTCTGTTTTTGTGCCAGTACCTTACTGTCTTGAGTACTGTAGCTTTGTAGTATAGTCTGAAGTCAGTGAGCCTGATTCCTCCAGCTCCATTTTTCTTTCTCAAGATTACTTTGGCTATTCAGGGCCTTCTGTGTTTCCATACAAATTGTAAAATTTTCTGTTCTAATTTTGTGAAAAATGCCATTGGTAATTTGATAGGAATTGCACTGAATATGTAAATTGCTTTAGGTAGTATAGTCATTTTCACAATATTGATTCTTCCAATCCAAGAACTTAGTATATCTCTCCATCTGTTTGTGTCATCCTTGATTTCTTTCATCAGTATCTTATAGTTTTCTGAGTAGAGGTCTTTTGCCTCCTTTGGTAGGTATATTCCTAGGTATTTTATTCTTTTTGTTGCAATGGTAAATGGGATTGTTTCCTTATCTCATTCCGATCTTTTGTTGTTAGTGTATGCAAGAGATTTCTGTGCATTACTTTTGTATCCTACACCTTTACCAAATTCATTGATTAACTCTAGTAGTTTTCCAGTAGCAAAGTTTAATAAAAATGCCTCTGTAGGGCTTCCCTGGTGGCGCAGTGGTTGGGAGTCTGCCTGCTAATGCAGGGGACACGGGTTCGAGCCCTGGTCTGGGAAGATCCCACATGCCGCGGAGCAGCTGGGCCCGTGAGCCACAACTACTGAGCCTGCGCGTCTGGAGCCTGTGCCCCGCAACGGGAGGGGACGCGATAGTGAAAGGCCCGTGCACCGCGATGAAGAGCGGTCCCCGCACCGCGATGAAGAGTGGCCCCCGCTTGCCGCAACTAGGGAAAGCCCTTGCACAAACCGAAGACCCAACACAGCCAAAAATAAATAAATAAATAAATAAATAACGTAGCTATAAAATTAAAAAAAAAAAAAAAGTTAAAAAAAAAAAAAGTAGAAACAGGGAGGATGAATATTCTTAAAAAAAAAAAAAAAAATGCCTCTGTATACCAGTCATCCCTATCTATCTATCTATCTACCTATCTATCTATTTATCTATCTACCTGTCATCTATGTAACTGTCTATCCATCATTTCATCCTTCGACTACATATGCATTATAGCAATTATTCATTAGAAAGACTAGTTGGTCTTTGGGATCTGGCAGCCATGGCTTCAATTCTGATTCTAACACCTGCCAGCTGTGTGAACTGTGGCAGATAATATTAAATCTATTGCTGCGTAACAAATTGCCACAAACTTGATGGTTTAAAACAGTACATATTTATTATCACACAGTTTTTGTGGGTCAGGAGTTAAGGCATAACCTAACCTTGTCCCCTGTTCAGGATCTCAAGTGGACTGCAGGGTTGGGGGGTTTCATTCCAGGCTCAGGGTCTTATTCTAAGCTCCCATGGTTGTTGACAGAATCATTTCTTTTCTGCTGTAGAACTCATGGGTGCTTGCTTCTTCAAAGCCAGCAGGGGAATCTCTCTGACCGCAAGGAAGGCCTCTAATGGCTTGACTCTCAAATCTGTGTCTTCTGATCTGTATATAGATATAATGACATATACCTTTTAGGATTTCTCGTGCGTTTCAAATGAGACAATAATGTAGTAGTGTAAGGTACACTATAAATATTCAAAATATTATTCATTTAAAAATTATAATCCAACTTTTTCCTTCATCCTGGAAGTAATCTGTGTCACTTTCCATACTAGATTATAGTTAATTTATAATTCACTACACTTTTCAATTTCTAGGCAAGCTTTATTAAATATTTGGTTTTAGAAATTTTATAAATAAGATTAGAATATATTGGTGCACATATAGTTAGGTGTGCAGATTTTGTGTAGAAGTAGAAACATTTTCAGTGTCATTGTTTTTGTTTTCTCAATTTAGTGGTGAAGATTATGGTGAGGTAACATATGTGAAAATGTTTTTTAACCGTGAAACATAATGGAAATATTAGCAACAAATTTTGATACAGGCTGATGAAGACTCAGTCTAGGGTGAAGATAGGAAAAATACAGAAGAGAAGAATAGGAGGGACTATTGTGAAGAAAAATCAGATTTGGAATAATTTAGGACCTGTGTCATTGCATATATAGTAGTTGACTTTTAAATAATATTTATGAAGCAGGACATCGAGGTAGGCAGGACTTCAAGAGATTGCCACTTAAATGTTTCCTCCAATTTTTCTGTCAGATGGACACAGCAAGTCATCCAGAGGACAGATCCCTTTTATTTAGAGAAGAGTAATTTTGAATGTTCCTAGTTGTTATCTAAATCTAAAAGTAATCCATCTCATTGCCCTAGGGATCTTTTGTGATAGATTTTTCATGATTTGTGATGGTCTTTTAAATTATTTTTGTATTGATACAAAGGACTTTTCTTAGAAGGAAAAGAAATAGAATTTACCTCTTTACCTTTTGAGGCTCAGTGTTTTTATGATCTCTCTGATAAATAGAGATGATCTTAATTTGTCTGGCTGTAAATGTGCCCAAGTCTTCAATAGGAAACTCATCATGAAGGAAAGGAGAGTCTGGCTGCTGTTGTCAACTTAGTATCAAGGTCTGACGAGCATCACCGGAGGGCTGGTTTTGTTCCAGCGTATGGCTGAGACCAGCGTCTTCCTCTTGGCTAGTTCAGACATCCCCACTCAAGGGTATATTTAGGAGTGATGGCTGGGAGTGAATATATAAACTAGAGAGCTCTCACTTCAGACGCCAATCAAACAAAACTCCTAGCCAAACAAGGGAGTGGCATCACATTCCTCACTAACTACTCTCTGAGGAAATAAGCTTAGCAAGGGCTTTATTGAGGAATAGGTACATATCAAAAAGAGTAACACTAGTTTTAAATGTGACCTCTATGCCAGTGAAAAACGCAAGGACAGCTTAAAATTGGTGTCCACGTTTAGATTATTAAGGCACTCTAAGCAAAATTTTTGGTAGTGTTTGGAAACAGATTTGGATTTAGGCTGATTAAAACTCCAGCATTATTTAATTTTAGCACCCCCCCCACCCCCCCACCCCCACCAAATGGGAAACTGGATGTTCTGCTAATTTGGGCAGGTTGTGGCTCAAGTAATTAATTTGAATTAAAAAGCTGATGGAGAAGGAAAAAACAGATGTGCCTATAAAAGTACTTAAAGTTCTTTAAATCAATGCCACCATTCAGCCATTTAACAATCATTTAACAAACATTTTATATAACTCCTATGTGCCTGCAACTTAGTATTGTGCATCAGAAGGTCAAAAAACTTCTTTGCAACACCACCAGACGGTATGAGAAAGTAACAGACCTGTATTTATTTCAGAGTCACCTTGCAGCTAATAATGAACAGAAAGTAGAACTCTATTCTCAGTATATTTTCAAGGTAAACCAAGCAGTCACCCATGATTATTTTTCACATCCAATCTTTTAGGGAGTATCAACTTGCTTTGTTCCAGTCTGTGCTTTTTCAAAGCAAAAGCTCTGCATTAAAAATACAAGACTGAGAGAAATGTGCATTGAAGAGAAAAAAAGCAGAAATGTCAGGTGGAGAACCTGGGAACAAGAAAGACTATCACGGGGATTATTTGAGTCATAGTGTACCTCTAAAAGCTGAGTGATAGGTTTAGAGCTGCTTCTGGCTTCTTAATTATCTGGACACTGTTTCTAAACCAAGGATAATTTACTGTATTCTATAAAAAAAATTGAAAAATAATCAGTGTAAATAAGATATTTTATTCTCATGCTAACCACAAATTTAATCTAGCCATTAATTTTATTTATTTTTTAATAGATCTTTATTGGAGTATAATTGCTTCACAATACTGTGTTAGTTTCTGTTGTACAACAAAGTGAATCAGCCATATGCATACATATGTCCCCATATCCCCTCCCTCTTCAGCCTCCCTCCCACCCTCCCTATCCCACCCCTCTAGGTCACCACAAAGCACCAAGCTGATCTCCCTGTGCTATGCTGCTGCTTCCCACTAGCTATTGTACATAAGATAGTGTATATATGTCGATGCTACTCTCACTTTGCCCCAGCTTTCCCCCCAACCCCGTGTCCTCAAATCTATTCTCTATGTCTACATCTTTATTCCTGTCCTGCAACTAGGTTCATCAGTACCTTTTTTTTTTTTTTTTAGATTCCATATATATGTGGTCCATCCACCTCACTACAAATAACTCAATTTCATTTCTTTTTATGGCTGAGTAATATTCCATTGTGTATATGTGCCACATCTTCTTTATCCATTCATCTGTCGATGGACATTTAGGTTGGTTCCATGTCCTGGCTATTGTAAATAGTGCTGCAATGAACATTGTGGTACATGTCTCTTTTTGAATTATGGTTTTCTTAGGGTATATGCCCAGTAGTGGGATTGCTCAGTCATATGATAGTTGTATTTTTAGCTTTTTAAGGAACCTCCATACTGTTTTCCATAGTTGTCGTTTCAATTTACATTCTAACCAACAGTGCAGGAGGGTTCCCTTTTCACCTCACCCTTTCCAGCATTTATTGTTTCTAGATTTTTTGATAATGGCCATTCTGACTGGTGTGAGGTGATAGCTCATTGTAGTTCTGATTTGCATTTCTCTAATAATTAGTGATGTTGAGCATCTTTTCATGTGCCTTTTGGCCATCTGTATGCCTTCCTTAGTGAAATGTCTATTTAGATCTTCTGCCATTTTTTACCTGGATTGTTTGTTTATTTGATATTGAGCTGCATGACCTGCTTATATATTTTGGAGATTAATCCTTTGTCTGTTGTTTCATTTGCAAATATTTTCTCCCATTCTGAGGGTTGTCTTTTTTTCTTATTTATGGTTTCCTTTGCTGTGAAAAAGCTTTTAAGTTTAATTAAGTCCCATTTTTTAATTTTTTGTTTTTATTTCCATTACTCTAGGAGGTGGATCAAAAAAGATCTTGCTGCTGTTTATGTCAAAGAGTGTTTTTCCTGTGTTTTCCTCTAAGGGTTTTATAGTGTCTGGTCTTACATTTAAATCTTTAATCCATCCATAGTTTATTTTTGTGTATGGTGTTAGGTAATGTTCTAATCTCACTCTTTTCCATGTAGCTGTCCAGTTTTCCCAGCACCACTTATTGAAGATGCTGTCTTTTCTCCATTGTATGTTCTTGCCTCCTTTGTCATAAATTAGGTACCCATGTGTGCATGGGTTTATCTCTGGGCATTCTATCCTGTACCATTGATCTGTATTTCTGTTTTTGTGCCAGTACCATACTGTCTTGATTACTGTAGCTTTGTAGTATAGTCTGAAGTCAGGGAGCCTGATTCCTCCAACTCCATTTTTCTTTCCCAAGATTGCTTTGGTTATTCGGGGTCTTTTGTGTTTCTATACGAATGTAAAATTTAGCCATTAATTTTAAAAGTTCTATGTGGAAATGTTCATTACTTAACTTTTCCTGACCCCAGTTTCCTTATGTGTAATATGTAAGCTAGGATCAGCTGACTGTAAAATATCCTTCCAGATTCAATAGGTTCAGTATTGTGCTTGATATTTAAATACATGCAAAAGGAATATGTTTTCTAGTAACATACCGAACAAACATATTTCTTAAAAAATTAGAAACATTGTAATTTAATACTTAAAGATTGGGAAATAAAGCCAGGTAAAAGGCAGAAACCAGAAGTTATTTAGTTGGTAGTAACCTATTGGGAGAGAATCAGCAATTTTCTTTGCCTTACGTTTACTATTTCAGGAAAACCATAAAGTTTTAATTGATTTTTACTCAGTTTGATATAAAGCTACTGAGAGTCAACATACAATTAAGTTCTACTTGGGGTTTTACTCTGCCATTTTTAATAAATATTTTCTTTCATCACTACAAGAGAAGTAAATCATTAGTCACTGTCTTCCTATCTTTGAATAATATGACCACCAATAAATGTTTTAAAGGAGGTACATCTTTTATGATCCACTGAAATACAGTGGATCCCATTATTTGTGAGTTCTGTATTTGCAAATTGGCTTGCTTGTTGACATTTATTTGTAACCCTAAAATCAATACTCATGACTCCTTTGAGGTCACTTGCGGACATGGGCAGATGTGTAGAGCAGCAGAAAAGTTGAGTTGGCTGATGTACATGTTCCCAGCTGAGGTGGAACAAGGCACCAAGTGACACTGACTTCTTGTTTCATCCCTCATATTATAAACACATGTCCTTTTTGTGTTGATCTTTTTAGTGTGACCTTTAATGTTTGGGGCATTTTTGTGCTTTTTGTTGATAATTCGCTGTTTAAGATGTTCCCCAATAGTATTGTTTAGGTGCAGACTAGTGTTCCTAAGTGTAAGAAGGCTGTGATGTGCCTTCATAGAAAATTCATGCGTTAGGTAGGCTTCATTCAGACATGTGTTACTAGTGTTACTGACTGTGAGTTCATTGTTAGTGAATCAACAATATATGTTAGATAAGGTGCTTTAAACAGAAATACATGTGAAACCAGGTTGTGTATTGTTTGATTGAAAAAATGCTGTAACCAGTAGGTTGCAAAACTAACCCTATATTTATCCTAGGAACAATGGTTCAGATTAGCTAATTCAGTGTTTATGGCAATTTTACAGAACATAACTATTGTGAATAATGAAAATCAACTGTACTAGAAGAAAAAGTTTAACATCTAGATTTACTGGGGTAATGGATAAAGGTTTATCTTTTGTGAAGAGGCAGTGGGAGGAGTAGTTTTTCTTTGTTATAAAATCTCTAATAGCCTCTCTTAGGACTCACAATAACCAAAAACAGACTCACAAAGTTGTATGATTTCATTTTGCACACACTTTAGAGTGGGTGCAGTCTAAAAAGTCCTTGTGCTAATTGACATGTATTCAGATAAATCCTGTTCTCATGGCACACTGCAGTTTCTGTAATTTTACCCACAACTCGTGGTGGCAGTGATGCAACAGCTAACTCTAAAATGCCTGAAAAATGTTTATTCATTCACTTCTCAAACAGTTATTCGACACTGACTATATGCCACATATTGTTCTACTCACATAGAAAAACATCTCACAGTCTGTTGAATAGCAAATAGGAGATTAAACACCAGTTCCTGAACTTGAGAGTCATTTGGTACTATGAGAAAAAAGCAATCAGAGTGCTGATTTTTTTAATTGAGATATAATTGACATATAACATTATATTAGTTTCAGGTGTACAACATAATGATTCAATATTTGTGCAGAGAGAGAAGGTTCTGAATAATGAGGAAGTCTCTTTCAATAATGTTTAATCTAGACAATAAACTTGTACCCACCTAAAATCAGCGAAACTTTAGTAGGCATTGGGTACAAGATATTTTTAGAGTGATATTCATAGTCTCTTTCAAGTAGAAGACATAGATGGAGAATCACACCTCCAGAATTTACAGTATTTCATAAATTTGTGAATTTGCACATTGGAATAGAAATAGCTAAAGCAATAAAATTATCATTGGAAAAACTTCTGTAGTAAAGGGAAAATCTTACTTTGAAGATTGAATTTAGAGCATTTGAAGACATGTAGAATGATATTTTTCTTCTATCAATATATCATCTCTAGTAAAAAGAAGTTACCATCTGACATAGGCAGACATGGACATGTACAGGGCAAAGAAGCAGATTAGGTATTTCAATTTGGGAAAAGTATTAGTGGAACTGACAAGAATAATGGAAATAGATTGTAGCCAACTTCTTACTCATAGTTACCAATAATGCAGTAAAGAAATACTGGTATTTGATACCACATCCACCTTTTATTTATGAATAAATATTTTGACAATCTGTTGATAATTTTGCTTAGGTTAATCATATAATAATCTGTTTTGGATTCAATATTTAGAATATTTGAGTCTCCTTAAATAATAACTTTTTTCCTTTACAAACTTTCTTTCACTAAGTTTTGATTTTGCGTCAAGTCTTGATCCTATGACCTCTTCTAGGTACTCTATCAATGTCACTCATGCCATTTCCTCACTTACTCTTGGTATACCAGTCCTGGCCAGATCTTTGACTTTTCTGAATTGTAAACATGTGTATCCAAAAGTTGGCCTGACATTTCCACTTGGATATTTCAAAGGTCTCTCAAAAACAAATGTGTTCAAAAAAGGTTTTCTTCCAAATATGGTCCTTTTCCTGTGTTCACTATCTCACTGAATGGCACACACATTTATCTAATTACAGAAGGAAGAATCCTCCTTTACCTCACATCAAGTCTGAATAACCTGTTGATTTTAAGTTGTATGTTGTATCTCCTTTGTTAATACCATAGTTCATGCTACAATATCTTACAATCTGGTCTCCTCAAATCCACTCCTCTCCCTGTCCAAATGCTTCTCTCAGCCAATATGAGTTCCAAAAACTGTTGGAATAAACAGTTTTCAAAATTCATCTCCATTTCTCTATCCCTAATGTTTTTGTTTTCCCCTCAATACTTTGTATTCTCAAATATATAACACTCCTTGCTACCTCAGAACCTTTGCACTTTCTGTTGCCTTTATTTTTTTATTAAATCTGTACATACAGCATATTTATTTCCCTGATATTGAATATGAATATTACATTTTAAAGATTTTGTCTTTCCCAAACATACATTCTTTTTTTTTTTGAATTTTTGAATTTTATTTATTTTTTTTATACAGCAGGTTCTTATTAGTTATCCATTTTATACATATTAGTGTATACAAGTCAGTCCCAATCTCCCAATTCATCACACCACCCCCCCGCCACTTTCCCCCCTTGGTGTCCATATGTTTGTTCTCTACATCTGTGTCTCAGTTTCTGCCCTGCAAACCGGTTCATCTGTTGCTTTTAGATGCTCTTAATCCACTCCCCACCCCCTATCTTCACCTACTTATCTCTTATTTATCCATCAGATCACAGCTTAAATATCGATTCCTGATAGAAAGCTTTCCCAGACAATGCCTTCTTCTGACTAGATTAAGTTTTCTATAGTAAGCTCATCATTTTGTGTTTTTTCTTTATTGTATTTAGCATTGTTTGTAATTATAAGCTTAGAGATTGAACTTATTTTTCTGTTTTTCTCACTTTTGAGGAAATATTCCTAGAGTTAATTTATTAAAGAAAATTTTGGTATATTTTAAAAATGACTGAACAACACTATTCTTTTGGCAAGCACTACCAGCGACCTGGACACGGCATGGGGCCACTTCTCCACCTAGCAGCATAGATTGTTATAAGACAGGGTATTGGCTGGATCCTCTCGAAGGTCTATTTCTGAGATAATGTTTTCTCTTCTAAAGATGTGGATATAACCTAGACACTTCCACCTCTCTGTCATTTTAATTAAACCCAAAATATAAATTACCTATTGTACTCTAATTATTTAATTGTTACCCTGACCAAAAACTGAACAACAACCAAAAAAAAAAAAAAAAAAACAAGAGCAAACCTGCAGCCAGTAGGGCTAGCAGAAAAAATATATAAATATAAATATATATATATTTGGTCCTAGGACACTATGGCTTTTATTAGTGGATATTTTCAATCATTTCTTTCCCAAGAAACAAAGAACAATGAGATGTATTATACCTAACAAATGGAAATGTACATATCATTTATAAAAGAAACAAACCAGAACAATTAAGCAAGAAAATGTCACAACTAGCTTCCCTGAATTCAGTTTCAGGAACCTATTTAGAGAATATCATTGTTCCCCTTTCTGTTAATTCTGAATGGTTATTTTTGATACTCAGTACTGCTGGCTCATAGAGCATTCCTCAGTGTTCATATGGGCTTATTAGGTAGTCTTAAAATGAAGTGCACATCAGAATTACATAAGAAGCATTTTTAGAATCCAGATACCTAAGCTTCATCTTCTGAATTGGAATTTCCAGTTGTGAGCTCACACATGTGCAATAAATACAACAGTAAAATCTTTAACCACCATTTGAATACAGAGTCATGAAGGGCAATCACTGTGCCAGATGTTGCACATATTGGGAAATTTTAGCTATTAAATGTTTCAAGCCTAAGACATTTTTTTTTGTGCTTTCAAATATACTTAGTAAATCATTTTTAGACTCACTGACTTTCTTAATTTTCTTCCTAGAATATATAAATTGATATAGTCATTAACAAATAGGATTTATTTTAGGTCTTTCATTATAATATAGTAGGTCTATAACAGCTAATGTATGTGGGATTAAAGAGTAGCCATTCGTGTTAAGATTGAAAGAAAATGTACGCAATGTTAGAGTATGTAGGATGTAGGTAAAGAGAAACTTATCTGAATTTAAAGGTGGTTATGCATTGTTCTGAGATACTCAAGACAGTGCTAGCTTTAGAGCTATTGGTAACATGCCTTATTTTATTTGGAAATACTTTAAAATGTCTTTAAATGTGAATAGTTCCTTTGTATTTTAATACTCTGGTAGGCGATTTCTAGTAGAGGTACTGTTTATGAAACACAAAGCAAATTCAGAGGTGTTTGGTTCAGATTGTCTACATTCTATGTTAGCAAGTGGATGAATTCCTAGACAGGATATTCAGGGCACACATCCACTAAAAATAAGAATGAATGTACAACAAGTGGGTACTTGTATAAATCAGAGTGTTGTTGTCTCCATAAAACTAAAGCCAATTAAATATGCATTAAACATAAAGGAAAATGTATTAATTCACATAATTCATAAGCTTAACAAAATCATAAATGACAGGTTTTTCCCCAACTTTCTGTTCTGTCATGCTCAGCATGTTAACTTTAGCTACTTAGAATCAAAAGATGCCTTTAGCAACTCCAAGGATCACACATTCATCCAATAATTAGCAAAAGCAGTTAAAAAGGAAGCAGCCTAAAAGTCTTTTCTGTATCATTGGCCACAGCTATCCTGTATACCTGAGCTTGATAAAAGTTCCAACTGTGTTTTGCTTAGAAGATTCATATTTCATTCTCTGGGGATATTATTTATCCCTGAGGGACATGGCTATTTAGAGGAGAGTGAACAAACCAGAGGTCTGTTAGAGAAGATGAGGAATGGATGACTATTGGGTAGATGAGAGTGGATTGTCTGATGTCAACCTCCTTAGCTAAATAACAAGACATCTGGGCAAGATTTGGCATTCAGGAAAGTTGGAACTAGACAGCATCCAAGGACTGAGGGATAACGATAGAGTGAGCAGACACTGATAGTTTTTATTTGAGTTAAGTTCTGACCCCATGGGAATTTGTTATACAGTTCAACTAAAAGAATTTTTTCTCATGGTGAGAACAGCCTAGAACCTGTAAGCCAGAGTCAGAAATTGAATGTAAAGAGTGAGGAGATGGGGTATAGTGACTTTTTCTGGTCCTGCTTAAATTCCTCATTAGAGTTCATTGCAGTATTGCACACACTGTGGATGGTGAATAAATTATCTCAACGAATTAAGTTGCACATATATTGGTCTCTATAACAACGAGTAAGAGCATATATTTGTTCTTACAACAATAGCAAGTAAGAAACTCATTATAGGTATCACAAATAAAATGTATTATGTTGCTTTCTTATATGAAAATGAAAAAAATTGACTTAATTATTTATTATGTCCTGTGGACATTATATTTAAAAGTTAACAACTCAACTTTTATATATTGGCAAAACAATTTAACCAAGAATTAGCCTTGTAAAGGAAGTCAGGGAATTCAACAGGGGATGAAGGCATGACTTAAAGATCTCAGTTTATTATATTAAAAACATTGCCTTTGGAAGAACTTTCCACCATAATATCAAACTTTAACATTTATGTGCTATATTAGTTGTATATCAAAATTGCCAAATAATTGATAGCCAGAAAGTTCAGTAACATTGTTTGGAGCTTACAAGAAAACTCAATAATTTTCACACACACACAAAAAAAATCAAAAACAAAATAAAACACAAGAGAGTGTGAATTAAGGTCTAATAGGCTCGGGTTAGTTTAATGAAATGTTAACATTCTTCTCATGCTGAAAAGGTAATATTGAGAAGGAAGCTATGATCCTTTTACAATGGAAGTAGGGATTATGGGAAAGCACAGGAGGATAAGAAAGGTGAGCCAGGTTAAATGACCTTTATTTAAGCTTTACCGAAACAAATGAATAAGAGGATTTATCAAGCAGACAATAAAATAGAATTAGAAAAAAGATCCAAATACACAAATGCATATACTTTCATCAAAGGAAGCTTATAAATGTGTAATTATATAGAAAAGTATTTACTCTGGATTTTTAAAGTTAAATAAACAGTATTTATTGAAATTGTTATGCCTCTTTCTGTTATACATAAATTAAAACATTAACAATATGTATTTTGTTCTTTAAACAATTTTTACATAATTTAGAACATACCCAATTATTCAGATATATCCATATGTTATGTTCCAGAGAATATTTTTAAAAATTCTAAACATTTAGATCAACTGTCAGAAAATTAACCATTAAGTTATTCTACGTGATCTTCTCTGGTATCTCAAAAAGATCATACAATCTAAAGTGTTCAGACATAGTAACACTAGCAAGGGAACAATCACTTTCTTCTTCTGTTAGCATTTATGATACAATTCAGGACTTCCTTCCTTATAATAATTTTGTTACTATACTAGTGTGTACAATCTGAGGGTTTTTTCTCCAAATAATTTTCTTTAATAACCATATAATGAAAAGAATCTCCTAACGGAAAAATTCAGGACAGAAATTAACAAAGAGCTCTGAGAGTAAATTGGGGATAGTGTATAAGTATATAGAAAACCTCAAAATTAGCATTTGTTTCTAAAGAATTATTCTCTTTTAGATTGAGAACTCCTCAAACTAAAAGACCCTATTACTATTCATATGTATTTTTAAATACTGTATTTCATATATCTTACCCAGTATGATGATTAACACATAACTCACATTCAGTAGTTGCTAAATGATTTGCACTCTCACTTCTCTAAATATCAGGGTTTATCATTTTACTTGGATCCCTGCTTTTACACATCTACTGATAATGCCTTGTTTTACAAAATGTATTTTTGAGAAGATATGATATGTTGTATCAAATTAGTATTATCCTGTATTATTAGCTACATTAGGTGGAATCTGTAGATCTTTGCTGTCCACTTTTTAAGCTACTAACCACATGTGACTTTTAAAATTTTGATTTAAATCAGTTAAAATTAAATGAAATTGAAAATTTGGTTTAGTTGCACTAGCCCCATATCAAGTATTCAATAGCTACATATAGTTAGTGGCTATGGTAGCACTGATAGAACATTTCTGTCATTGCAGAACTTTCCACTGAAGAGCAATAGATTATGTTATTTACTGTATTGGGGACATATGGACCAATAGCAGATTGTCGCGTTTGCATTACAAATAATATATGGTAAATATTTCTACAGGTTGATCAGTAATCATTTTAGGTACTCTGTGTAGACCTTTATGGGCCTTACCCATATCTAGTGACAGTCCCAATAGATCATAATGCCCAAGCATGCTCGTGATAATTAATTTGATATGCCAGAACCTTGATACCAGAAAGACTAGTGTGCTAAGTACAGGAGAGAAGAATTCAAGTCATTGAAAAATTATTGTTCTAATTGTTAAAATGTAAATGTAATTAGACTCTATTTATAAATGAACATATCCAGGCCATGTGTCAGAAGCAAGTCTCTATTATGATCCAACATGGTAAATAAGTAATGGATACCATTTTGGGGAAGAATCAAGTATAGGGAGGATATCTCTTTCTGAAGAAGAAAAATATTGCAGAGTGGTTCACATTTTGGGGTGGGTTTTTAAGTATGAGTAAGAGTCTGTTCAGCAGAAAAAATGGGGAGAGATATTTTAGACAGAGGGAACCGCATGAGAAAAGGCACAGGATCACAAGTGCTTAGGCATTTGTAAAACAAGGAGAAAGTTAATGTAACTGGATCATGAAGAATGGAGGATAGAATGGAGAAAGGACCAGAGAAACCAGTTTTTGTTAGCATAGTTTTGTTTCATAGTATCTAGATACCCCTGGATGAACAAGTGAAATTGACTTTCCAGGCTGACAAAGTTGAGGACCTGATCCAGGTTTGTTAAATTAGACTACAACAATGGGCCCACACACTGTGAGGCAGCCTGAATTTGTCAGGTTGCTGTTCACCTTTATACAACAGTAGCCATAGACTGATAATCATAAATAAAATGGTTTTCATTTCCAAGGTAACCCAGAATTATTATCAAATAGTATTCTCCTTTTTTCCAGAATACTCCACTAGAAGAATACATATGACTTTCTGGCTAGGTATACATTTTTAGGTGCATGATTAATCTTTCCTTTATGTTTTTCATGTGATTATTGCTAAATGTGAAGACAGTATGGTTTTATTTTGGGGCATTATCACTAATGTTATCACTGGGAGAAATAGGCAGGTTTAATTAACCGTTCATTATTTCATGACATGTGAGATGGAGTGAAAACATGGGTAAAAACTGGGTCACATTTGCAGTTATCGCTAAAGCAATACTCAGTATGTTCCTGTGGAAAAAATGCAAGGTGTTTGCAACTATCTTGTTTTTCTATAAATAGTACTGCAATTTGCTGGAAAGATCATATAAACTAAACACAAAATAGATTAGTTCACTGTCAAGGAATTTAACTAGAATGACAGGTAAATATGTGGGAAGAAAATGTGAATTTGATTCAAGGAAAATGAAGTAAGACAGACAAAAGAATCCTGCAAAGGATAACTTCAATAATAACAACAGTGCAAAGTCAGTGAAAGGAAATAAGCAGAGTCAGGTAGAAAAGGTTTAGAAATTTAAGTGAATTGTTTCCACAAAGGGTGCTCTGCAAATGAGAAAAGGGAAAACAATTCTTCAGAAACAGGCATATTTGAAAATAACCTGGATTATCTAATATGTTTAACATGTCTAAAGAAGAGAATCTTAAAAAATATTAATTCTGCCAAGGAAGAATACAGTTGAATAATTTGACATATAACTCACATAAACACACTAAATCTAGAAATATTTCTGAATTTATTCCCTTTGTTGAAGAGTTCTCAGAGAGGAAACATATAATTAGGACTTGCATAAATTTTACAAATTGCATTGATTTCTTTTACACTAAATCTTTTCTTTCTTTAATAGTTGTTTGCTATTGGAAACCTAGGGAATTGTTCTTTTGTCAGGAATATAAAACAACTTTTTTGGTTTTTTCATTAGGAATTCTTTTTATTATAGCTTAACTTGTATTGAATCAATGGCAGCAACGTTGATTTACGATGAGAGAATGATTACAGATGTTTGGTCCATTGCATGAGTATAAATATGTTTTCCCAAGAAAACATCAAAGGGGCAGTTTACAACTTGAATCCTTGTTTAAAAGAAGGTAAATGATTAGTATGACCATTGATGATCCGTAACATCTTATCAAGCATATACTAAGTACTTAGCATTGTTCAGACTGTCATGAGGAATGTAGATGAGGTTTAATCATGATTCTTACTTGCAGTGGGTTTATAATTTATTTGAGAGCAAAGACTAGCATGTTATTGCAGGGCAAATCTCAAATTGCACTCCATAGAGCACAACACCATTGGAATTCAGGAGAGTCTCTTGGAAGAAATAAAACGTAATTTGAGCCTTAAAAGATGGTTTGGGTTACATGAAAGGAAAAAAAGAGCAAATTTGCAAAAAGGACCCTAACCTGAAGCAAGGCACATGATATATTCATGCGTCAATAAGAAAACAAAAAACAAAAAACCTGGTTAAAAAGGAAGGTATGCTAAGGAGCAGGAGAGCAGAAGGGTATATTTAACAGATTTGCAGAAAATAGGCATAATTACCAAATTTGTAGAAAAAATTACCAATTTGTAGAAAAGAGATGTAGCTACCAAATTTTAACCAGTTTGAATACTAAGCCATTAGATTTGATTTTAAAAAGGCATAACATAGAAGAAATGAAAGTTTGCCATGTTGTGTTTTTCTTCCAGTCATGTTCTGACATGATTAAATGATTGTTCTTAAAGCATTCGCCTGAGCAGAGGCAGATGAACTATCCAGTTAAGGATTTTTTTTTTTTTTCCTTTTAAATCCAGATGAATGACAATTAGGAACTGGATTAAGAGTAAAATGAGAAATATTATATAAGGAGAAAATAGGGAATATATGAAAAAGCTCAACGAGTAAGATGACTGAGCTTGTTTGTTCTAGGGCCTAGGAATATGGCCACAAAGAGAATGTTTCTTGGGAGCCACAAGTTAATAAATGTGATTTTGGACCAAGATAGCTTGAGGATTTCAGAGTAATCATTTTCTCTCAATTCTCACTTGATTGACATTGTGACTTAGTTAAATAAGAATAGAGTAGAGAGAGTCTATTTGAAGGATACCTTTTGAGACACTGTATTTAAAAATTTTTAGAGTCACTTATAAAATTGTACTTGTACAAATCAAATACCAAAGGATGTAATTAAACTCCCCTTCAAAGCAGCACTAATCCCTCCTGTGTCCTCAGCAGAGGTAACAGCTAATTACAGTCAGGGGGCATACTTACAGAACTATGCATATTTTGCATATATTTATTTGTATATATTTCTATATAATTCTGAAAGGAAATATATACATATATTACATAAATTTATTCATGTATTTCTGAACCTTGTTTCTTTCATTTTACATACCCTTGAGATCTTTCTGTGACAGCATATGTAAATACACTTTATACTTTTATAAACTTCATTGTAGTCTCTGCTAGACTGAATTATTGTTCTTTTTTTTTTTGAAATTTTTTTCTTTTTTTTTTTAACATCTTTATTAGAGTATAATTGCTTTACAATGGTGTGTCAGTTTCTGCTTTATAACAAAGTGAATCAGTTATACATATACATATGTCCCCATATCTCTTCCCTCTTGCATCTCCCTCCCTCCCACCCTCCCTATCCCACCCCTCTAGGTGGTCACAAAGCACCGAGCTGATCTCCTTGTGCTATGCGGCTGCTTCCCACTAGCTATCTATTTTGGTAGTGTATATATGTCCATGCCACTCTCTCACTTTGTCCCAGCTTACCCTTCCCCCACCCCGTATCCTCAAGTCAGTTCTCTAGATGAATTATTATTCTTAATTCTTAACTCTCTTCTAGTAGTATTTTAGGCTTGCAAACCTTGCTCTGGCCTCCTGGTGAATGAAATGTACTTTCTTGTCTCTTGACCATGTAATTTGCTTTGGCCATTGGGATGTTAATGCATAAGAGCAGAGTCTTGAAAAGTGTTTTTGTGGTAGGGCTTACTCCAGTAAATTATTGCCAATGTGATGACGAGAGCAAACCCTAGGGAGCCTATTCCTCTTTTGCCTTATCCCAGTATGACACACACGGAACAGATCCACAGCTGAAGTGAATCTCAACAACCCACAGGTCCTCAGACTAAAACAGAGATTTTCCTCATACAGGCAAACTCATACCTGTGAAGGAGAAATAGATGCCTGTTTTTGTATTTCACATAGACATTGTGTTTGCTAATACATACACACATATATATATATATATATATATATATATATATATATATATAAAACTAATATGTATTCTTAAATATATGTGTAGTATATTTAATCATTCTATTATTAGGTATATACGTTGTCTACTATTAACTGAAATTAATACATATTCTTATGTTTTCATAGTTGTGCACATGTGAGCTTGTATTTATTACAGATTTTTTATTTTCAATCAATAGAAACTACTGTGGCTCCAATAAGTAGAAGGGAATTTATTAGAAGTTTACTGAAGGCCCATAAAGCCAATCAGCTGCTTGGAGGAAAAGCAGTAATCAGTGCAATTCCAGAGCAGGAACTAGAACAAGAATGTATTCGAAAGAAATTTTAACAAAACTAAATAAATCCCCAACACTTTTTCCCCCCTGTGCTAAAGATTCATTTAAGGGAGCATTTGATTGGCTTAGCTTGGTTAGAGACTCTATCCCAAAGGAAGACAGTACAATGCTGTCAGGGGAATTGGAAAATGGTTAGCAATTTCCTTCTCCAACACCACCCCCACCCCGCCCCAGCAAAACACACACACACACACACACAAACAGAAACAATAAAAACAAATGATCATTGTAGCGGCTTTGTGCTGTGTCTGCTTAGCTAATCTGGAACTATGTTTCCAGGATCCCTTTTCTTGTGCAAGATTTGGAAGACAAGAATCAAGCAAGGAGCTATGCATCTGATAGCTAGCATCTTGCTTATGTTATCGCTGATCTGCCAGCTTACCTAATGGCTCTGGGAAAGATTCTAGAACAACTACCACCAGCTCTCCTAATTTAATTTCTACAAACCTGGGCTAAGTGTGCTGCAGCTCTGTGGCAAAGAGTGCCAGCTTCTTCTTCAGGTTAATTATGGCATGAAGTCTGGAGGTTGTAAGAAACACAGATTCCAGTTTTTCATTCTAGGTTCTTGCTGTACTCATGGATCCCACTTCTAGTAAATTCCAGTGGACACTATGGTTCTTTGCACTTCTCCCAACCATACTTGCTGTATACTAGTCTAACTGTTCAGTAGCCACTTCAGGCTTCATACTAGATGCAGAGCCAACAGCCTCACAGACTACTCCATCAGCTCCCATAATTGTTTAAAGTCTAACCCTATAATTATTCCTTTGTATCTACATGAAGTTCTCTGTATCACTCATAGCAGTTATGCTTCTCTAATTGAATCCTTATTGGTATATCCAAAACGGAAATAAAATTCTAGAGACTATTCATTGAAACCAACGTAATGAGTGAAAAGCTCAGTTTTTATTTTGACAGTTAATGCCAAAACATCTTCCCAAAATGGTGCACCAAAATACAAAATCAAAACTTTGGTGAGTAAAGTTTTGGAAAGAGTAGTAGAACCTCATTCACTACAGCTATTGTGCGCTAAGAAGGATAAATAAATCTTGCTGTTTAGTTAGTTTTCTAGAGCTCCCTAATTTCCATCAATCATTTTTAAAATTTTCTCTAGCTTGTAGAATATGGAAATTTAAAAAATAATAAGACAAACATTTTATTGTCTTTATGTAGGGCTTATTGTTTTTTTATTATCCTTAGGAAGACCTTCCCTGTTCCAAAAGTACAAAATATTCTCAGCACCCTGAGTGATATTTTAATATGTAATTCAGGTCATTTGTTTATTTGCTGATTACCTTCCAATTGTTCTTAAAATACCAACAAACCTCTTTGTCATCCCATGGAAAGGTCTGCATGATTTCAACCCTACCTTTTTCATCTTATTCCAGGCTTTCCTCAGCCATACAGGTATTCTCTAGGTTCTTTTAATATTCTAACTTCTTTTCTTTCCTGTTTTTTATTGATATAGATTGATCCAGAGTATTCTTTTATTATATGATAATTACTATTATATCTAAAATTTGTCCAGTTTTTAAAGTTCCTAATATTTCCTTGTTGGAGTTTTTCTTGCTAAGCTTATCCGTGGCATTATAGGATCCCTGCACAAGGGCATCTAGTTTCTGCTTCAATTGATAGGCTTAAATATAAAAATAAGGATAGGAATAATAGTTTTCCATTGTAAAAGCTGACATCATTGTTCAGCTTACCCACTGTTGATTGCACTAGTTTTATAAGCCAGGAAATACCTCATTGGCTGCCCATGCATTCTGCCCCTGGGAAACAACCATATATTATATATTAACCATTGCCACAGTTGCCTGTAGGTCATGAAACACTTTGCCTTTTCTTATCTTGCTGTTTTTTATTCTAAGAATGTCAGCTTTGCCTCTGATAGTTAAGCACCACTATCTGGCCTATGCTACTCCAGAATCCTATTACCCCATTGAAAGAAATGAATGGTTCCATAGAAGCATGTTCTACCTGGTCTATGGAAGAAAGTCCTACTGAGATTCTCAGAACTGCTGACGCTGTCCTTACTAGTGCGTATGATATCACTTTAGTAAAGAAAAGGACTTCTGGGCCATCTGGAAACATAGTGACCCAATTGATTCCCTAGTCTTATATAATTAACACCCCTCTAGTATTCCCACTTATCAAGCCCTCTGATCTCATTCTTAATACCCTACCAAGGCAGTCTCAACTCTACCTCATTCTCTACAGTATGTCATCATCTCTGAACTTAAAGGAACCATTGTACCAGTCCTGCCAAGATGTTAGACTCAGACTCAAAGAGTGATTCCTTATCAATAAACTCTCTGCTCACCAGCCTTGAAGTTTACCTTTGTTGGTTCAACGCCCTCAACATTCATGCCTATATATCTTCTCTTGGTTCCTGCTGGTAGATATATGCCAGGCTCAGCAGCTCTTTTTGGTTAAGAATCCATTTCTCTTTGAACTAGGATCCCCACTTAGGCTATGCTAAACACTGACAGTAGTTATTGGTCTGGAAATAATGAGAGGAAGAAGGGACACTCTTGATGCGAGCATTATCTTTCGAGGCCTTCATATCAAGTGAGGCATTTCCTCTGTCTCCGGGCAATGGTAGGTAGTCTCCATTGGCAAGGGAAGGGGATGCTATTGCCAGCCTGGAGGTATTAGGGAAATCTGAGGAGTTTAAGCTGCTCAAGTGAATCCATTCAATCCCTATCCTAGTCCTCAGGACATAAGTTGTTCACTTCACTTTTAAGGCCCTGAATTTAGCATAAGCAATCGTTAGATTGTGAATGCCTCCTATCTAATTTCATCACTCTTACAACTAAACTTTCAGCTTTATTGCCAGTACAATCTGTGCTCTAGCTGCAAGAAATAAATATGTTTAAATGCTACCACGGAGGTTTCCTGGCTTCATAGTGTGTCTTGAGTTAACTGTTTGCTGAAGCTGAACGTTGAACATTGTTTTGTTTTAAAAAAGCAGTTAAAAAGGAGAATGGAATATACAAACATTTTAATTACTCTGTCTTCCGAGTGGTTGAGCTAGTACATGCCAGTGCTTCTCCTTTCCCTTGTATCTCATCACAAAGCACTGCTGATGAGAGTGTCAGGATGAGAGATACTGACGGGTGCAAGGAGTGTATTCTAGAGATTATGTCAAGGAGGCGAATAGGAAGTGGGGAGGTGAGTCAAGGCGGGGGGGGAGGAAAGACAATGGAAGTTTGCATTCCTGATCAGGATATGCAACTGGGATAAACCTTTATGAGAAACCTCTGAGTCTGTGTGTAGATCACACCTCAGAATTATTCTACCAAGGGACAAAGAGGCTGAGGTATTGATCCATTAACTCCTGTGTCTTTATTTTCTGAGAGTTATTCCTGAGAACATAAACTCACTATTTTGGCTTGTTCTGAGCTCTACTTGAGCTAGCTTTTATGGCCAGAGAAACACAGGTATTTTTTTTTTTCCCTTCTGGCTGCATCGCATCGGGTCTTCGTTGCTGCGCGTGGGCCTTCTCCAGTTGCGGTGAGCGGGGGCGACTCTTCATTGTGGTGCGCGGGCTTCTCACTGAGGTGGCTTCTCTTGTTGCGGAGCATGGGCTCTAGGCATGTGGGCTTTAGTAGTTGTGGCACGCAGGCTCAGTAGTTGTAACGCACAGGCTTAGTTGCTCCGCGGCATGTGGGGTCTTCCCGGACCAGGGCTCGAACCCGTGTCCCCTGCATTGGTAGGCAGATTCCCAACCACTGCACCACCAGGGAAGTCCCAAACACAGGTATTTAAGGTAGGAAGTTGTAGGTTTGTAATCTCCCAAGATGCTGCTGCCATCTGGGATAGAATGAGGAAATATAGTGGTCACCATAAAATAAATGATGCAAATTAAGTTGAATTCATTTTTGTTTAGTGTCCAAGATCATGTTAAAACCTACAGCTTTTACTAGTCAATCCACTTTTAATTTTTGTATTATGTTTTATGTGTGTATATCAGAGAACATTGCCATGCATGACTAAAGTAATTAAAGTAGTTTTTTGTTTTCTACCAACCCAACAGTTTTCTTCAAAAATATATTTTATAAGTCTTGGGATTTTAGTGACTACTTCAAATACTTGGCAACTTTAATCAAAGTTAGAACATCAAACACAGTTAACAAAAACCACCTAAAAGCCACAAACATTTACATTTTTGTTTTTATTGAAATAAATTATTTGAATAATTAATTTATTTTGATGTTGCCTGTGAATTATAACAGCAATATAATTCTGAATTCTAGAGTCTTTTATTTGAAGAGATTTGTTATTATTATTCTTCAAATTTTAAGTAAATTGTTTAGATTAATATCCTGAAATAACTTAGTTTTGTTCCAAAATTGCTTTGTTTTCCATTATTTTTATACAGTTTGTTTAAACTTTAATTTTTGCTGAATATTTTGTTTGATTTTGCAGCAGCACACAAATTATCACAAAATACCATGAAGATTCTAGTAGAGCTAGAAAGAATTGTTTGCCTTATTTGTTATTAAACATTAAAATTGATGTTAAACAGAAGGTAGAAAAGAAATGCATTATGCAAAAGGATGATTTGATCAGAGGATTTGAAATAAGAAAGAACAGCTCATTTTAAGTATAACAAGTGGAAAAAAAGTTTAAATATATATATTTTAAATTATGAATTCTATTAGTTAGATAACATATCATTCTGAGAGCATATGATAATTCCGGAATTAATTGAATAACCATCTACGATTGTTAAAAGGCCAAAAATCTGTAGCAGCAGATGTATTTGTATATTTGTCCTGTATTTTTACTTGACCACATATGGTTCCATATTACCACTGAACATGATTATACTAGTTCTGCTCATGTTATTAGAGTTAAGGCAGTAATGCCATTTATAAACATTTTTCCACCCAGGTGTTCCATTTATATTTAACTTGATATATTTTCCTATGACTTTAATTTTGTCAAAAAGTTAGGCCACTGAAAGCATAAAATATCACAGTGGAAGATTTTCATTTTATTTCTTCTGATAGAGTCAGCATCAAAGAGTTTATGAAATCATTTGCATCTCTATTTTCTATCAGTTTCATTGAAAGGATTTTAGAATCCTACCTACATACCCACAGGTGGCCACCTCCCCTAGGAATGTTGATCTCTATAAACCCCAATTCCACATTCTTTTCTCCCCTCTTGCCCTTGGCTTCCATCTCTAACTTTCAGAGAAAAGACACTTTGAAAACATAAGAATTGAGAGTCACCAACCAATGGGTTTGACTTCAGTAGGCTATAGTTGTCATGTTCAGAGGCTGGAAAACTTTCTTTCTGCTTGAGCGGAACAGGTAGTAAGAGCTTGAAAAAACAATATAATTTATTTGTATTCCTGTACAGTGAAAATGATAGTACTCGCAAAGGCATTGGATTCTGGAAGTATTCTATCTTACTTGAAAGATTTTAGTTGAAAAACTTCCTTAGAGAAGCTCTTCATTTTAGTCATATCCCTTTGGTCTGTTATAACTTGAAGTCATCACTGTATTCTCTTGTAATATATGAGCCATTGAAGACATCAGCCTCGGACATGAACTTTCTGTATGCCTACTATTCCATCAATAAATTATAGGTTGGTGCAGAACTGGGACAAATCAAACAGAATTTCTGGCTTTTTCTGCATCCTCATAGTTAAGTAAAGCAACGCAAAACTTTGTAGATTTTGTATTATGTGAATTATACTAGGCATTTTAATGAAGTCATTTCATCTTGGTGAAGACAAAAGATTGAGTCTTACATCTCATACTCTTAAAATAAACTGGTGTGAATTGCTGAGATCTCACTAAATGGCTTACACCTTCGTTCTTCAGACTGCTTCCTCTCTCTTAGCCTATCCACTATCTTTGTGATTGAAAAGCACACGCTAAGAAAATCCACTTGAGATCAACCAAATTCTTTCACATTTTTTAGAGACATATTTTTAACTACCTCTAATAAGTAACTAGAATTAGAGTTATAAGGGATCTTAGATATTATTCCAGTTCAAACACTGTGTTTCAAAAGCGGGGAACGAGTTATAACACCATCATATAAAATATCTTCAGCCCCCTAAGACTTTAGACTAATAAATGGGAATTATAACCAGATGTAACTTTTTTAGTGCTTTGCAGAGGTCGTATCTGATTCAGATTCTCTTTAAGAAATATAGTTTTTCTATGTGATTATATTTATTTATGTAATATGAGCCAATTAAAATATTAAGTTCACCAGAATTAATAATGAAAGATAATTGGCTATAATTGCCACAGTTTGTTTAAATGTTTCTATCATATATATATATATATATATATATATATATATATATATATATATTTAGTATTGTGTCCTATATATTTTTTTAACATCTTTATTGGAGTATAGTTGCTTTACAATGGTGTGTTAGTGTCATGTGTCCTATATTTTTACAACTGAACATACTGCATTGTGTTGAACAATTAATTATTACATGAAAACATGTCGTTACATACTATTTTATGTTGATAAGTCCTCAGAACAAGAAATACTATTAATTATGTAAGGTAAAACTTGATACTTAGAAGTAAGCAGGCAAAAATAATGATCATGGACTATCCTGACACAATTGTTTTATATGTTAAGCATATAAGTTTTATAAACACAGAAATAACAAGTAAGCAAATATTAAGAAATATAATATAGGAAAGCTGTAAAATAAATAAATAAATAACTTGAAATTTATTTCTTAGAAAATTCCAGTAAAATAGACAAAATTACGGGAAATACAATGAAGGTGCAAAGGTGAGAAAGAGAAAAAGAGAGAGAAGCAGATTAAAAAATTAGAAATAAGAAAAAAAATCAGTGACCATGAATATGGAGAATTTTTTTAAGTCTAAGAAAATATTGTGTATAAACTACTATTTCTAGTTATAACTAGTGCATTAAATACCTTTTGAACAGAAGTTACGATAGTGACCACCCTCCCCTTGCTCTTTACCTTAAAGGAAATGGGTTTAACAACTTATGATTAAGGAGAAATTTTATGGATAATCTTCATCACACTTAAAATTATTTGAATTCCTAGTCAGCTGGGGTTGGGTTTGTGTTTAGGTAGATTTGACTCTAAGCTTCAGGTTGTTCCAGATTCACTTCACATGATTCTCATCTTCCTTGAACCAGTGCACTAGCCACGACAGATGTGCAGGAGGAATCAGCAGAAACATATGATAGCTCCAAGACATAAGCTTGAAATGGGCACTTCTGCTCATATCCCATTGGCTAGAGTAAGTGACATGGTCAAGCTCAACATTAACAAGGACAGGAAACATAATCTGCCTGTAGTTGGAGGAACTTTGTACAGTAATGACATAGCAGAAGGCTTGGAAACAGAAAAATGTGAGGAATTCTAAAGCAATCTGCCACAATATTCTTATTGAATATTATCAGACTTTGAAACCTATTAGAACTTGAAACTTGTTTTTGTTTGAGAAAGAAAAAGTGTTTAGTGCAATGCTATAAATACTCACTTTAAATATAGACTCCAATAGTTATGAACTAAGTAGCATTTATCTATCTAAAAAACAGGATAAGACAATCTGACAACTTTCAAATGTCAAAAGCACTTTTAGTCTATGTTTGTAAATGACAGAAATAGTGAAGTTTAAAAAGTTAATTTCACATTTAAAATCATTTATTTTTAAAAACATATACTTAGTCAATCATACATCAATGTAAACTTTTTAGAATTTCAACAGAAAGTGAAGTTTTACCTAAAATTAAATGATACATTTTAAATATGAGTATATAATATAAAGCTCTGAGTAGAAATTATCTTTTTAAAATTACTGAAGAGCAAATTAATACTTTAATGTGTACTGATAACTGATGACAGTATATGCTTATGCCCAATGTCTTAGTGAACAGAAAGATAGTATTAGAGAGCATTAATTGTAGTAATATTCTCACCTTAGATGCAATCATGACCTTTCTCCATCTTTACTTTTTCTATTCCTCCTCAATGTCTCTCCCTTTTTATGCCTCCATTAATCTACCCTTCTCTCAGTCTGTCCCCACGTTCATTCCTCTTCCCACCATCTATGCATTTCTCTCCCTTTCTTCCCTTTTGTTTTATCTTTTCCCAACCCTTCTTCTTTCCTCAGTCTCAATTCCTCCTTTCCTTCCTCTCTCCTTGTTATCTTTCCTTAATCACTAGAGAACACCTTAGATCTATGTTAGTTTTGCCTTCGAGGATGTATTCCTCTAATGGAATCAACTCAGTTGGCTGGTAATGTGTATTGCATGTTGGGAACAAAGCCTAGGGCCTAGCAGATGCTGTCACTGCAGGTTAAAGAGCCCAGAGCGCTATAGTTGTGCTTGACCACTGTTCTTTATTGCCTTGTCAGCAACAATTCTGTTTCTCTGCCTTCTACTGCCTTCTATTCTAATGTATTCTTCTATACATTCTCTTTGAGTTCTTTCCTCCCTCCTTTTACATTTGCCTTGCATCCAAGGTATGAAGGAAGATGGGGGTGGGATGATGACTCTGGACCTGTTGTAATCCACAATTTATCCCAGTACTGGCTCTGGTGAATTCCTGATGTTAAGACGCCAATCACTATACATGCTGGGATGGCTTTGCTGTCACATTGTCCTGCAGACGCAATTGAAGAGGCAATGATCCAGTCTGGACATGCTGAAGGAGAGAGAAGAGCATGACTCCAAAGCTTTGTCTAACTGACTGTGGCACCAGGCATTCCTCACCCTCAGGATGCTGTTTCCTCCCCATTCCTAGTCAGCTTGTAGTCACGCTCTGTCCACAAGCAGTCTGATTTACACAAATAACGTGGTCTAAAGTAAGGAGGGTAATTTGTTTGCACATACATATTTTAATATAGATAACTCCATTTCTAATTAGATGAGGAAAATCAGAAAAGAAAGTGAAATAAGTAGTCATCCCCAAGGAATCCATTGCCACTAGAATCTTCCAAAAATCCCTCTGACAAAATAGCAAACATGTATTGTGTTATTAAAAATGTAGACGATTAGAAATAAAGTATGTGTGTAAGTATTTTTTTTCACAGTAAATTTCCATAAAATGTAAGATATTGCTTTTATTAATGTTATAGTATCTTTCTAAGTATGACATGGCCCTGGAAATAGGGTCCATGTGTTATGACTAATTTGCCTCCTGCTATTTTCCAACTAATGAGTAAAGCAGTGCTATCAGAAGTTTTCTGGAGCAAAAGCCCATTAAAGCATTAGCCAATTATATATATATATATATCATATTAATGATAATAGATGTTTACCAATTTTGCTATAAATGTATTTCTAATGGTTTATTACAATATTAATGTATTTAGATATTATAAAACCCATCCATACAGAAACAAGATAATAAAAAAAATTAAGTTGTTTATTGACACAAAAGTTAAAGAAACTCCTCTAAGGTCCAACCATTTCAACGATAGTTTTGGTGTCATTTTCTTGAAACTGGAATGACATTAAATATTGCCCATAATATGTAAGCATCATGCAGATTTGTCATAAAAATTGAATTGTTTCTGATTCCTCCCTATGTACTACTCATATCAGAAATAGCCTTTTCTTAAATACATGCACTTTACATTTAATTCCTTATTTTAGATAGATACTTATCAAATCCAGATTTTTAAAGTTTTCCTTCTTACATGACGCTTAGGTCTTTGAGGAGAACATAAATTTTACAGGCAGCTTTTCTTTTCTATTTTGGTAATGGGGAATGAATAGCATTACTTATTCACAAGGGGGTGAGGTGGAATCAGCAAACACTGTGCTTAAAAGATTAAAACTTGAACACCTCATTACTGAATAGCTGAAGCACAAAAAGGGATTTTATTGGACTAATTGTTCCTGGAAGTTTGTTGTTGTTGTATGTTTTACTAGCTAATGTCAAAATTTTCAGGCAGCCTTTCAGTATCTTTGGAAACATGGTAATACTGGATAATATATGATGGTTTTCTAATAACTCTTAAATTTGCACTCAGAATACTGATATGGGTATTTTCCAAATCATTGCTTTCAGTATTCTATACACTGTGCACCTCACAAATCAGATTTTTAAAAATTCTACATTATCCTCATTGGGAATGTGGTCTACTTCAAATGCTATCCACATTGAAAGCATTGAGAACATATCATTTGCCTACCAAGTATATTTCCACAGTTTTAATGATAATATAGTTTGTGGCAATAATCACAGGTAAACAAAATAGAAGGACTATTTTTTAGCTAAATTAAAAATTTAATTTATAATTTAAATGGTAAACCAAATTGGCAGTGAAAAATAATTTGTGGAAAATGAAAAACATTTTTAAGTAAGAAATATATGCTGTTATAAAACACTGTCCCTTTTCAGCAAACATATGGTATAAATTATTTGAAAAAATGGAATTATTACGAAAGTTATATTGACCTCAGGCAAATCATACTTCTATAGTCTCTGACATTCTTTTTGTGCAAGATAAAGGAGACCAATTTTATGAGTAGTAAATTTTTCCAGGTTTAAAATTCTGTAATTTTTAAAAGTCACTAGAAGCATTTTTAATATTTTTCTCAAAATTCCACTTTTACTCACTTTACTATTAATCTATTACAATAAAATAACATGATTTTACTTTTAATTCTGTTCATGGGTCAGAAATAAATTAATATATTTTTGTTTTCTAATGATTTTGAAGTTGTATATTATTTTCTGCTCTATTTTGTTGTTATCCTCATATAAATCAGCATATCCTTTGACTCCTAAAAAAAGTATGGGAATCTTAACATGTTTAACCCTCTTCCATCTCCTTTTTATCATTCATAATCTAATCATTTGCATATATCAAAGATCATAATCTACCTTTTAAAAAAACTTTTTATTTATTATTTATTTATTGTTTATTTTTTGCTGTGTTGGGTCTTCGTTTCTGTGCGAGGGCTTTCTCTAGTTGCGGCAAGCGGGGGCCACTCTTCATCGCGGTGCGCGGGCCTCTCACTGTCGCGGCCTCTCTTGTTGCGGAGCACAGGCTCCAGACGTGCAGGTTCAGTAGCTGTGGCCCACGGGCCCAGCCGCTCCGCGGCATGGGGAATCTTCCCAGACCAGGGCTCGAACCCGTGTTCCCTGCATTGGCAGGCAGATTCTCAACCACTGCGCCACCAGGGAAGCCCATAATCTACCATTTTTAATGTTGTGTTATCTTTTGTACTTAACCCACCCAAATTAGTCAATGTTTATTTAGATGCATCAACTTGTTTATAGTATCTCTACTCACTCTTTGTGGCAAACAGACACTAAGGTGGTCCACATGATCCTTCTCTTCAGTTATCCAAGTCTTTATGTTATCCCCTCCTCTTAAGTGTGGGTGAGATCTGCTTCTAACCCATGGAATATGTCAAAGATGATAGGATGTTCATGATTATTTGTACTTGGTTATGTTATATAAAACTGTAATGCCCATCTTTCAATGTGATGCACTTCATTGCTGGCTTTGAATAAGTAAGTAACCATGTTGGAAAGGCTCCTATGGCCAGAGACTGAGGGTGGCTTCAGAGCAACAGCTGGCAAGAATGTGAGGCCCTCATTCTGACAACCTATAAGAAACTGAGTGCTGCCAACAACCACATGAACTTGGAAAGTGATCTCATCTCAGTTGAGCTTACAGATGAGAACCTGTCCCTGGTCAGCACCTTGATTATGGCTTTTTGAGACTGGGAAACAGATGACTCAGTTAATCTGTGCCCAGACTCCTGACCCACAGAAGCTGTGAGATAAAAAGTGTCGTTTTAAGGTGCTAAGTTTGTAGTAATATCGTTATGCAGCAAGAGATAATACACTTTCATTTTTTGCTGCTGCATGTGTTTGGCCAGTATAGCAATTTTGACAGTTTTTCATCAGAAATTATGTCACATCAATTTATAATATTGATATATTTCTTTATTTAAATTTTTATTTCAAAATTCTACTCTTTATGATATTAATATCATTTCCTGCTTTTTGTTATCACTTTCTGTGTTCTGTTTATGTATATCTTGCAACAGACACCTTTCTCTTGCATTTAATTTTCTTCTTATTAAGACATGTTCTTTATTAGCTCTTTGACTGGGGTTTTATTTGTAATCATTTTTATTTATCTAATAATGTTCATATTTTACCCCCATTCTTAAATGATAACTTAGGCGGTTATTAAAATTATAGGTTGATACGTATTTCCCCTCAGTACTTAAAGATATTAGTCTATTGCTTCTAGCCTATCATTACTCATAATAAGATTTCTATCAATTATTGTTTTTGTATAGATAGCATAAATGTTCTATATGCTTGCTTTTTTGAAGACACGTTTATTGAGGTATAATTTGCATACAGTAAAATTATTATTATTATTTTTAATTTTTATTTTTTGGAGCTTAGGTTGATGAGCTTTGAACCATATATAATTATGGAAACACCAACACAATCAAAATGGAGACTATGTCTATTAATCCAAAAAGTTTTTTCATGCCCAATGTGCTCAATTTCCTTCTTCCCTTTCCTTCCCCTACCCCAAGCATTATTTGATATTTTTGTTCCTCTATTTTGCCTTTTCTAGTATGTCATATAAACGAAATCATCACTATACTTATTTGTGTGGCTTCTTTCACTTAGTAGAAAATTTCTGAAATTCATTCATGCTGTTGCAAGTATCAGTAGTTCATTTATTTATTTATTTGCATATAATTGCTTTACAATGTTGTGTTAGTTTCTGCTGTATAATGAAGTAAGTCAGCTATATGTATACGTACATCCCCTTCCTCTTGGAGCTCCCTCCCACCCCCCCCATCCCACCCACCTAGGTCGTCACAGAGCACTGAACTGAGCTTCCTGTGCTTTATAGCATGTTCCCACTAGCTATCTATTTTATACATGGTAGTGTATGTATGTCAATCCTAATCTCCCAATTTGTCCCACCCTTTCCTTCCTCACCTGTGTCCACATGTCTGTTCTCTACTTCTGCATCTCTATTCCTGCCCTGCAAATAGGTTCATCTGTACCATTTTTCTAGATTCCACATATATGCATTAATATACGATATTAGTTTTTCTCTTTCTGGCTTACTTCACTCTGTATGACAGACTCTAGGTCCATCCACATGGCTACAAATGATCCAATTTTGTTCATTTTAATGGCTGAGTAATATTCCATTGTATATATGTTCCACATCTTCTTTATCTATTCATCTGTCGTTGGACATTTAGGTTGTTTCCATGTCCTGGCTATTGTAAATTGTGCTACAATGAACATTGAGGTACATGTGTCCTTTTGAATTATGGTTTTCTCAGGGTATATGCCCAGCAGTGGGATTGCTGGGTCATGTTGTAGTTCTAGTTTTAGTTTTTTAAGGAACCTCCATACTGTTCTCCACAGTGGCTGTATCAGTTTACATTCCCCTAACAGTGCAAGAGGGTTCCCTTTTCTCCACACCCTCTCCAGCATTTATTGTTTGTAGATTTTTTGATGTTGGCCATTCTGACTGGTGTGAGGTGATACCTAATTGTAGTTTTGATTTGCATTTCTCAAATAATTAGTGATGTTGAGAATCCTTTCATGTGCCCCTTGGCCATCTGTATGTCCTCCTTGGAGAGATGTCTATTTAGGTCTTCCACCCTTAAAGCTTTTGACAAAATACAACACCAATTTATGATAAAAACTCTCCAGAAAATGGGCATAGAGGGAACCTACCTCAACATAATAAAGGCCAGATATGACAAATCCACAGCAAACATCATTCTCAATGGTGAAAACCTGAAAGCATTTCCACTAAGATCAGGAACAAGACAAGGATGTCCACTCTCACCACTCTTATTCCACATAGTTTTGGAAGTCCTAGCTACAGCAATCAGAGAAGAAAAAGAAATAAAAGGAATACAATTGGAAAAGAATAAATAAAACTGTCACTGTTTGCAGATGACATGATACAATACATAGAAAATCCTAAGGATGCCACCAGAAAATTACTAGAACTAAGCAATGAATTTGGTAAGATGCAGGATACAAAATTAATGCCCGTAAATTTCTTGCATTCCTATACACTAACAACAAAAGATCAGAAAGAGAAATTAAGGAAACACTCCCATTTACCACTGCAACAAAAAGAATAAAATACCTAGGAATAAACCTACCTAAGGAGGCAAAAGTCCTCTACTCAGAAAACTATAAAACACTGATGAAAGAAATCAAAGATGACATAAACAGATGGAGAAATATACCATGTTCTTGGATTGGAAGAATCAATATTGTGAAAATGAGTATACTACCCAAAGCAATCTACAGATTCAGTGCAATCCCTATGAAACCACCAATGGCATTCTTCACAGAATTAGAACAAAAAAATTCTACAACTTGTATGGAAACACAAAAGACTCTGAATAGCCAAAGAAATCTTGAGAAAGAAAAACGGAGCTGGAGGAATCAGGCTCCTCAACTTCAAACTATACTACAGAGTTACAGTAATCAAGACAATATGGTACTGGCACAAAAACAGAAATACAGATCAATGGTACAGGATAGAAAGCCCAGAGATAAACCCTCGCACATATGGTCACCTAATTTATGACAAAGGAGGCAAGAACATACAGTGAGAAAGACAGCCTCTTCAATAGGTGGTGCTGGGAAAACTGGACAGCTACATGTAAAAGAATGAAATTAGAACACTCCCTAAGACCATACACAAAAATAAACTCAAAATGGATTAAAGACCTAAATGTAAGACTGGACACTATAAAACTCTTAGAGGAAAACATAGGAAAAATACTCTGACATAAACCACAGCAAGATCTTTTTTGACCCATCTCCTAGAGAAATGGAAATAAAAACAAAAATAAATAAATGGGACCTATTGAAACTTAAAAGCTTTTGCACAGCAAAGGAGGCCATAAACAAGATGAAAAGACAAACTTGGAATGGGAGAAATTATTTGCAAATGAAGCAACAGACAAAGGGTTAATCTCCAAAATATACAAACAGTTCATGGAGCTCAATATCATTTATTTCTTTATTAGTAGTGTTCCAATTGCATGGATAAACCACTGTATGTTTATCCATCCCCTGGGTGATGGACATTTGAATTGTTTTAATCAATGACAAATATGAATAAACTTACTATAAACATTATTCACCTAAGAGTCTGTGTGTAGATATGTTTTTATATTTCTTGGGTAAATACTGAAAGTGGATTGTATGATAACTATGTTTAACTAGATAAGATACTTCAAATCATTTTCCAAGGGGCTTTATCATTTTGCACCCCCCTATCAATGTACGAGAGCTCTGCTTTGAATCCTTTCTAGAACTTGATTGAGTCAGGGCTTATGTATGTGCATGTGTGTGTGTGTATGTGTGTGTGTCTGTGTGTGTTTGTTGCCATTCAGTAGGTATGGAGTGCTGACCGATTGTGATTTCAGTTTGCATTTTTCCTAAATATTAACGATTTTGAGCACCTTTTCATGGGCTTATTTGCTAATAGTGCAGTTTCTGTTATAAAGAGTCTATTTAGATCTTTCATCCATTATTCAATTGGGTTGTTTGTTTTTTATTGTTGAGTTGTAAAAGTGCTTTATGTATTCTAAATGCAACTTTTTTATCATATAAGTGTTATGCAAATATTTCTTCCAGTCTATGGTTTGTCTTTTCACTTTCTTAGTAGTGTTTTATAAAGAGCAGATTTTAGTTTTAATGAAATTCAATTTATCAATTTTTCTTTTATGGTTTGTGCTTTTTGTATCCTATCTAGGAAATCTTTGCTTAACTGTAGGCCACAAAATTTTATCCCATACTTTCTTCTAGCAGCTTTATAGTTGTAGCTCATAAATTTAGGTTTATGTTCCATTTCAAGTTAATTTCTGTTTATGAGGTGAAGTAAATGATAAAGTGTTTTGTTTTGTTTTGTTTTCTGTATAAATGCCCAATTGTTCAGGCACCATTTAGGCTATCTTCTTCACTGAATTACTTTGGCAATTTCATCAAAAATAAATTTAGTATATATATGTGTGTGTGCTAATTCCTAGATTTATTCTATTGACCTATATATCTACTCTTGTTTTAATTGAAAACTGTGTTGATTGTTGTAACTTTATAGTAATACTTGTAATTAGGTAGTGCAAATTTTCTAGCTTTGTTGTTCTTTCTCAAAATTAATTGCTTATTCTAGAAATTTGCAGAAGAATCGAATTCAAATTATAAGCATAAGGTTCCTAAATCCCTGACTTGTGTATACTTGTTTTCTTTGAACCACACATTTGAAGATTTTATTACACTGTATAAAGAATTTGTGTAGTGAGAGTGGCTAGAGATGTGCAGAAAATAAAATTTCTTTTTCGTTCTCCATTCTCTGCTTCCATCAAGTGAAGAGTACCTGGGCCAACTTTGATGAAATAAATGAATATCAACACAAGACCATTTAAATATTCTTATGACAAGTTTTATAGAATGACTAAGTAGAATCTTAGAATTCAAAGTGACCTGAGCTCATCTACTCCAGTTTTTAATCAGTGCAAATATTCCCTCTTTAATGTTTTAATAGATGATTTTGGGCATTTGCTTAGAGCATTTAATATTTTGTTAACATAGTTCCCTCCACTTAGACCAGCTCTAATTGTAGAAAAACTCCACCTTGTTTTAGCTAGAAACTGCCTTCCTGAAATTTACAACTTGTCTTGTGGCACCATATGGAACAACTCTGAACTCAGTACTCCAGCTGGAGTCAGATCAAGGCAAAGTGCTTCTAAGACGGGAAAAAAACTCACTTCTTCATTGGAATTGGATAGATTATTCAGCAAATGAAACTAACAAAATAAAATCATGCTTAAGAGAAAGCTTTTCTCAGAGCAACTTTGCAACTTGTCTGTGTCATAAACCCAGACTGTTGTTTGTAATATTTTGAGGTATTTGGCTTTGATCACAGTTTATTAATCATATTATTTTACTGATTCTTTTTGACAATACACCTTAAAAGATATATACACCCCAGAGTTCTTAGCAGCATTATTTACAATAGCCGAGATATGGAAGCAATCCAAGTGTCTATCGATAGACCAATGAATGAAGATGTGGGGTGTGTGTGTGTCTATACAAACATACATGCATACAATGGAATATTACTCAGCCATAAAAAGAATGAGATCTTGCCATTTGAGACAACTTGGATGGACCCCTTGAGGGCATTGTGCTAAGTGAAATAAGCCAGATGGGGAAAGACGATTACCATATGATGTCACTCATATGTGGAATATTAAAAACAAACAAACAAATAAACAAAATAAGTGAACAAACCAAGCAAAAGCAAGCATGTAGATACAGAGTACAAAGTAGTAGTTACGAGAGGGGAAGGGGCGGGCGGGGAGGGAGTGATGGGTAAAGCAGATCGACTGTATGGTGAAACATGGAAACTAACTTTTTGGTGGTGAGCATGTTGTAGCGTATACAGAAGTAAAAATATAATGTTGTACACATGAAACTTATATAATGTTATAAACCAATGTACCTCAATAAAAAATAAATTCAAAAACAAACAAGCAAAAAAGAGAACACAAATCCCCAGGGTGAAGAATACACAGATGGGTAGGGGATCTGAGAAGAGAGGAAACATAGGCTCCCGTTCACACCTGGAGCTCTGGGAGGTGGAAGACTCCCAGCACATTGTAGAAAGTAGTGTAGCAATAGTCAGCTGCACAGAGTTCCTAAGGAGATGGACCTGAGACAAATTCAAAGCATCTCCTTTGAGCTGTCTGGTTGAGTCCAAGTTGTGAGTGTGAAAGATGCCTCAGATCTTAGTATGCACCAGGCAACCAAAGATCATTCACCTCTCCTTGATGCTCATAAGACCCTGAAATGTATACACTCATACAGTGCAGGAAGACTCATATGTAGTCTTCACTAATACATTTTAAATTTTAATTTAAGTGAATAGCTTGGATTTGGGTTAAGTTTGAACCATCTGGCAATATTGGGGTTCAAGATATAAATGTATCCAGTTAGAGAAAAACGAAGTTACAACTGTGAAAACCAGAGTTAATAGCTTCTGAAATTTGTCACAGCAAATAATAAGGTAGTTCTTAAAAGAATTACAGCATGAACATATTGTCCTTGATAAGGGTTTGCTAAATCCTTTTTATTACTTGGTTTCATTTAAATAGGAAGTCACTTTATGTTCTTAGAAAAACCCTTAGAAAAACATCAGATAAAGAGCCCTTCACAAGTAGATATACTCATTCTTTACTAAACCCACACAGCCATAAGCAGATACTGAGAAATTCATTTAAAAATATTCTGAACTGCTTAAAATGCAATTCTTTATTTCTTCTTATTGATATTTCAAATTGTCAAGCTTAGACTTTTCCAAAGTTAATCAACTGCTTGTTTCTTCTGTTTATAACCATGTACACACTTGCACTAACTAATAACCTTTGTGTTGGAATGAAAGATTAAACATTAATTTAGCTTAGGTTCCATTTGTTTTCAATTAAGAAGAGAAAATCCTTTCAAGTAAGATAGGTTATTTATATTTGTTTTGCTTCATTTATAAAACCAAATAAGGCTTTCGTGTTTACAGTCATCAATGTTGTTGAAAATAAATTGTATTAAATGAATGGGTTGCAGTAAAAATGAAAATAATTTGAGGTAAAAAATTAATTTAGATGGTATAGTTACCCTACAATTATAATCTAAAGTTGGAAGCAGTGAGAGAATGAGCTTAAAAATATCACAGGAAATTAATTTTTTTTCATTTAATTCATATTAGCCATGTATCTTTGTTAAATTCTATGTCACCCTCCATGGTGAGTGCACACACACACACACACACACACACACACACACATCAGTTAAAACCTGTAGATCTACCAAGACTTTATTTTTCTGCTATATACTGCCATTGATAAATAATATTTTCAAAGCATGCATATAAACTACAGTGCTTTAAACATAAGTGATAGGCAGAATGATTCACACCCACCCCTCCCAAGATGTGAGTATTCTAATCCCTGGAACTAGAAATTGAATATGTTACTTTACATGGTAAAAGAGACTTTGCATATGCGACAAAGGTTAAGGACCTTGAAATGGAAAGATTATCCGGGATTTTCCAGTGGGACCACTCTAATCATGTGAGTCCTTTAAAGCAGGAAACCTTTCTTGGATGTAGTCAGAAAGAGATGTGACCACAGAAAGAAAAGTCAGAGATTCAACTTTACTGGCCTTAAAGACAGAGGACGGGAGCTACGAGCCAAGCAATGCTGGCAGCCTCTAGAAACTGAAAAAGGCAAGGAAATGGATTCTTCCCCAGAGCCTATTAACCCCTTAATTTTAGCCCAGTGAGACCTTTGTCAGACTGCTGACATCTAGAACTGTAACATATAGTTGTGTTGTTTTAAGTCACTAAATTTGTGGTCATTTGTTACAGCAGCAATAGAAAACTAATACAAGATATCATATTTCCAGCAGAAATCTCATTTTTAAAATCAGGACAGACTTTGTAGGATCTTTTAAATCTTTTGCACTATTCTGACAGAAAGTTTTTAAGTGAGAGAAAAAAATGTTGTATGAAGCTATACTAGTTTTCACAAACTAATACATTTTTCTTACAGTGTTTTGGAAAATCAAATATTTATGTGTTCAACAAAAATACTCATTAACACTGATAATGAAAAATCCCCAAACTACCATATTTAACATGTCATGCACACTATTAAATTTTCCTGTGAGAAGATACCACCTATACAGTCCTAATCTAATGCAAATGCCCCTTTGGAGACTGATCTCTTTTAAATGGAAAATTTCTCAGGAGACTGAAAAATGCATATTATAATTGTGGGATCATAATTTTCACTCAAATTATGGCAATATCAGGCTCAATGTGGATTCCAACTTTGGCTCTAGAGCACATACATAGAATTCAGGGTAAAAGGTTGCCAACATTCTTTCTTTGTTTAGAGAAACTTTGATAGCATGGAAAAATGTCACTTTTGTCCAAGTCTTTACTTTCTCTACATTTTGAGTTAGGGGTTGTGAATAAAATCATATTCATGAGAAACTGTTGGAGGCGATAAGTTATTTTCTGGAGCATTTCATAAACTTCACTCAAATCTTAGTTGTAGAAATGAAGTCAATGAGTAAAACACTGTCAAGACAGAGATGAATCGAAGATTATGATTGGACCTACTTTTTTTTAAATCAATGACTTAAATGCATGTGGATAAAATCTTATACATTATCCAAAGGTAACTGCCATTGACCCTATTAATCTGAAATAGGCATATGGAAAGTATAATATTTGCAAAAATACCAATTGTTTAAAATCATTAAGGACAGTTTTTCACAGCATTGGAGTAGCAACTTTTTTTTTTGTTTATATACAGCAGGTTCTTATTAGTCATCAGTTTTATACACATCAGTGTATACATGTCAATACCAATCGCCCAATTCATCACACCACCACCCCCAACCACCACGGCTTTCCCTCCTTGGTGTCCATACGTTTGTTCTCTACATCTGTGTCTCAATTTCTGCCCTGCAAACCGGTTCATCTGTACCATTTTTCTAGGTTCCACATATATGTGTTAATATACGATATTTGTTTTTTCTCTTTCTGACTTACTTCACTCTGTATGACAGTCTCTAGATCCATCCATGTCTCTACAAATGACCCAATTCGTTCCTTTTTATGGCTGAGTAATATTCCATTGTGTATATGTACCACAACTTCTTTATCCATTCGTCTGTCGATGGGCATTTAGGCTGTTTCCATGAACTGGCTATTGTAAATAGTGCTGCAATGAACATTGGGGTGCATGTGTCTTTTTGAATTGTGGTTTTCTCTGGGTATATGCCCAGTAGTGGGATTGCTGGATCATATGGTAATTCTATTTTTAGTTTTTTAAGGAACCTCCAAACTGTTCTCCATAGTGGCTGTATCAGTTTACATTCCCACCAACAGTGCATAAAAAGGAACAAAATTGGGTCATTTGTTGAGATGTGGATGGATCTAGAGACTGTCATACAGAGTGCAGTAAGTCAGAAAGAGAAAAACAAACATCGTATATTAACGCATATATGTGGAACCTAGAAAAATGGTACAGATGAACTGGTTTGCAGGGCAGAAATTGAGACACAGATGTAGAGAACAAACGTATGGACACCAAGGGGGGAAAGCGGTGGGGGGGGGATGGTGGTGGGATGAATTGGGCGATTGGGATTGACATGCATACACTGATGTGTATAAAATTGATGACTAATAAGAACCTGCTGCATAAAAAAATTAATATTAAATTAAAAAGTTAAAAAAAAAGAATAGTGAGGGGGAGAGGGCAAGATGGTGGAGGACTAGGACATGGAGCTCCCCTTCTCCCACAAAAACATTAAAAATACATCTACAAATCAAACAATTCACACAGACCATCTACTGAACACCGACAGGAGACCTCAGACGTCCGAAAGGTCAAGGAAAACTCCACGTAACCGGGTAGGATAAAAGGAAAAGGAAAAAGAAGGAATCAGAATAGGGTCTGCGTCCCAAGGAGCAAGCTGTGAAGGAGGAAAAGTTCCTGCATCCTGGGAAGACTCCTCACTGGCGGGGAGATCAACCTGGATGGAGGGGGAGGTATGTAGCCTAGGAGGAGAGTGCAACAACCAGTTTGTGGAAGGAAAAATGGACAGTAACCTGCACAGAAGGTGGGCACCGCCGCCCTGCACTCCTCAGCCTGAAACACTCATCTGTTGGTGTGGGTGGGGGCTGGCGCTGAAACTCAGACTTCAGAGGTCAAACCCAGGGAGAGGACTGGGGTTGGCCGCGCAGAAACAGCCTAAGGAGGCTGGGCTGCGGCAGCTGAGGGTGTGCTCGGAAGAAGCCTGGGCCTACCTGAGAGGCATGCACCATTATTGGGGGGGTGCACGAGGAGAGGGACAGGACCACCATAAGAGCTTCTTTCTCTGTGAATGCTCCCAGGTAACAGGACACTGCTTGCATGAGCTCTGGGGGCAGGCACAAGTTGCTGCCCCCAATGGGGGCTTCAGAGTCAGGCACAGGCTGCCATTATGAGACCCGAGAGCAGGCGCAAGTTGCTGCCCCCAATGGGGGCTTCAGAGTCAAGCATAGGCCCTGTCCCCACCATCCTGGGAGCACACAAGGGCCACTGTACCTGCACACCTCATATCAAGGGGATAACAGCCAGCACACACTGAGGAAAGAGAAAGCAAACATCCAAACTAAAAGCAACCCCTCAATTCTGGAAAAGACAGCGAAGTAGAAGGACTTGAGCTCACCTCCTCTCATGAAATGGAATACTACTCAGCCATAAAAAAGAACGAATGAAATAATGTCATTTGCAGCAACATGGATGCAACTAGAGATTATCATACTAAGTGAAGTAAGTCAGTAAGAACAAGACAAATACCATATGATATCACTTATATGTGAAATCTAAAATATGACACAAATGAACCTATCTATGATACAGAAACAGAATCAGTGACATAGAGAATAGACTTGTGGTTGCCAGCCGGGAGGGGGTTGGGAGATGGGTGGATTGGGAGTTTGGGATTAGCAGATACAAACTGGTATACATAGAATGGATAAACAACAGGGTCCTACTGTATAGCACAGGGAACTATATTCAATATCCTATAATAAAACACAATGGAAAAGGAAAACAAATTTCAGAGGATAATTTAAAAATATCAAAACTTATTATGCTGCTGGACAAGCAGGCAGAGCACCAGAGTAATGTAACTTTTCTTGAAGGTGGTATTTAAACTCAATAAATTGGAGAGTTCATTGTTTTATCTTAAATTTATTTTACAGATGAGCATACTTTGATTTGAAGTGCTAAGGAATGTTCTCAAGACTACAAAATTATTAAATGCTGCAACTATTTTTTGTACTAGGTCTATTTAATTGCAGAACTTATATAACCACAATGTCATACTATCTTTCCGGATGCGATTCAATAGCCTGGATATGAAGCTGTGCTTATAATAGGACTGCAGCAGCAAGCATGGAAAAGAAGAAATGGATGAATGCAAGTGGCATAAAAATGGACTAATCAACACCCGTTATTAATTGGATTGGAGGGAGCATTAGATGATATGTCCGTGAATATTTCAAAATTTTCCAAAATAGGTTAAATAGAAGAAAAGTAGTAAAGTCTGGAAGAGAAGTTGTGAGAAAATAAAATTGCATTTGTTTTCACTTATATTGAGTTTAGGGTGACGATGGATCTTTAGGTCACAACAAATGGCCCTTCAATTGAAGATACAGTCCAGCTTATTTGTGAATTTTCTCTATAAATTAAGGCTATGATATTTAATGAGCTATCTGATAAAGAGTACACAGAGGAATAAGAGAAGTATAATAATATGCTGTGTTTTCATGCTGCTGGAGAATCTACAGTTAGAGGAAGATATTAGAACTTAATAAAACTTAACTTCCAGTCATCTGACATCCTCCCTCGCCTACTAATATGGCTAGTTTTTTCTTTTTGGCTGGCACTTTGTCCTCCTTACATCTCATGAAACTTTAATGCCTTTTTTGAAAAGAAAATTTTCTTCAAAGCAGGTAATTTCATCTCTGACTTCTACCTGAATGTAGTTACATAAATCATTGTATATTTTCCCCCCAAATCACTGGATAACTGCCATTTCTATCCTTTGAGTTATAAAGAACTGCCATGCATCTGGCACTCCTCCACTAAAAGCAGATCTTGGGTTAAGTTTTCTCATCCCATCTTTTATTTCTTTGTGAGTTCAAAATTTTCTCTAATGTAGAGTTGGTGCACATTTCATCATACAGTATTCAATTTTAATAAATTCATTTAATGTGAAAAGGTTACTATTTTATACTCAGTGATCTATGAAATGTAATTATTCTGGCTAAGTACCCCACCAACAGCAAAATTGCAAGTTAGCGTGGTATCATCTTAGAACAGAGAGAAGATAAAATCAAGTGAAACATATTTTCATAGAAACATCTCAAGGGTAACTTTTGATGTCTCAAACAAAGCATACAACCTCGGTCATCTGTAATGATTTTCTCCTTAACTGATTTATTCAGGCATCTGTATTTTGAAATAGAACTTGATGTATACCATCCTGTAAATAATTGTTTTCCGGTTAAAAGAAAAAAAACAAACAAACCCCATGACGCTCAGGGCTTTCTCCATGGTATAAACATAGGGAATCTGAAGATGCAGTACACTGCAACTCTGTGAAATGGATTTGTGTCTTGTCTATGAAATGATGTCTTTTGAGGCACTTTTCTGGAGTGATGTTATGGATGGAGAGATATATATACCATTGTGTGATGCTGACTTACGACTACTGTGTCCAGGCATTAGTTTTTGTGATTATATTCATTGCTTGGAGTATAACTAAAGGAAACTGTAATATATAACTTATTTACTCTTCCTGAGCATCAGTTGTCAGAATTTGCCTTTGGTTCCGGCAAGAACTCCTGAGGGAAGCTCTCCTGGAGGCTCCCCCTGAGCATGACTTGGTCAGCTTATGATCACATTTCCATCTAAGAAAAAAAGAAAATCGTAAATTAAATCTTATGTCAAAATCTATATTAAAATAGAGTCTTAAAACAGGTTCTCAGAGAGGAAAAAAGAAATGAATTTCATCAGCCAATTCTTTGCTGTCACCTGTAACTCATTGTTCAAAGTTCATCCGCTGGATGCTGAGTCCCATACACTTTCAAGTTACATCATTCAGCCCTTTCTGGTAGCTTCTAGGGAAACTAGATCCCATTTGACAACCGTAGTGGCCTCTACAACACAAGTCATGAGCACAGAGCAGTCAGCGAGAAGGTGTAACTCACAATTGTGTAACCTGCTCAGTCTAGCAGTGCATGCATGTGGGCACCAAGCATATCTCATGGAATTTCATTCGTTTCTTCACAAGTGACCAGGAAGTCTGTGGAATTCAGTTAAGAGGTGGGTGATATAAAGCATGAGGTCAGGCACCATTGAGTTATTCCATGATTATGGGAGCAGCTGTCGTACTGGGTTCTGCAAGCAAGGTGAGCGCTACAGCGATGTGACCTTTCATGAAAGTGATGTTGAAACTCAAACTGTTTCTTCAAAGAAATAGAATCTTCTGTCTGTCACCTAAAAGAATGTGGTTAATATCAGGGGATATCGGTAGCAAAAATTAGAATTCTTTGGCCAAGTGAATCTAAGGAAGTGTATAAATTGGGTTCAACTTTGGTAATGTGGAAGGGTGAATGGGAAGAGTGTTGCAAGAAACTGGTGTGAAAGACGGAGAGCCAAAATTTAGGAAATGACCTTGGGCATATATATTTTGTAGGTCAACTCCACTTAATTAATGTGGAGAGATGAGTGAGAAGGGAAAGCAAATTGACTAATTCCTTTGCTTGAACGACTACATGGCATGAATTACTGAGACCAAGATGGTGGAGAATATGAAATACCACATTTTAAACATAATGTGTTCGAGATTCTTGTGGTGTTTATAGTGGGAGAATAAGGACAAAGGTGGAGTGGTATTTTGAAATGAAATTTAAGAAAGAAGAATTTATATTGTATTATATTTTTTCTAAAGGGCATTGAGTTACAGTATAGTCTAAATGGTGTTGGGAAGTTGAGTAGTGATCTCTGAGGAAAGAGGCAGTAAGACATGGATCCAGGCTCACTCTGGAAGCAGCAAGCTTAAGTCTGAAAGCCAGATTCAGGCTTTATTAGCCATGTGCACATAAGTAAGTTACTTAACTCGTCTAAGCTCCAAGGGGAAGCCAGATTTAAGACAGAACAAGAGCAGTGTATTCTGATAAGAGATTGAAGACATAGATTTTTTTGCTGATGACAGACAGTGGACATACTTTAGGAGCAACGGATAAGGGTGTGAGTTAAAATCAAAAAAGATCATGGATATGAGCCATTTTAGATTTTAGGAGATGAAAAATGGTCTAGACAATCTGCCTATGGGCATAAACAAAGATAGGGCCTGTCATTAAAAAAAGGATAAACATCATAATGAGTTTAACCTTGATGGCCTCAAGGCAAATAGTGTTAGTGAGGTTGCTGTGTCCTGGTGATAAAGTGTTGATGAGCCTTTGCCCTGAGCATTCCAAAATCCGTGGCCCCCTCTGTTTCTGTCTCTTTGACTTAAAACTCAGAATTTGGATCCACTATGCAATACTTCTATATTTTCTCATTGGTGACTTTCATCTGTTAGGGACTTAGGGTAAGTTTTTGTTGTTCTTACTTCCCCCTCATGATTTTTAAAGGTGACTCTACCTATGGGAGGTATAGATATTAGATGGTGTAATGATAAATGGAATACTGCTTTATTAATATCTTGGGAAGCTCCTGATAGCTATTCAAGTAGGAGTTTTTATACTGAACTGTGTGGCTTGGGGCTACCTGAATGTCTTGGCCAGCAGCAGAAATGTAAAGAACAAAACAACATCTCTGTATTCTAATCTGTAAGCACTATAACCTCACCTAACACTAAACATAAACTAATGGAAGTCTGGGGTTCTGAAAATTGATAAGCTAGGGAGGACCATGAGCTGACAGTTCGAATTGTTGGCAGGAGTGTTCCCTATGAATGGGAAGAAACAGAAATATTGGGAGAGTGGGATGAAAGTTGCAGCATCCCTATATCATCCATTCTCATGGTTTCAGCAAGCACTGATATACTAACATCATCAAATCTAAATATCCAATCCTGTATTTCTCCTGAGATAAAGATTACTATATGCAGTTATCCATAAGGACATTCTCATGTAGGTGTCCAAAGAGGCTCTCATACTTAGTGTGTCCAAGATGTAATATACCATCTTTCTACCAAAACTGTTATTCCTCCTGTTATAACCATTTCATCAAATGACAGCACTAGCCAACTACTTTCTCAAGCCACAAGCTAACCTTCTACCTCTCCCCCAGATCACCACATACAAACAATTACAAAAACTTTAGTTTCTATTTCATAGGTATATTGTGATTTTTTTTTCACTTATCTCCAATTCTACTGCCACTAGCAATCCCATTCTCCAGTACTTCAACAGAATCCTAATTGATATTTCTCTTCTTTATATTTTTTATTACTTATTTTCATTTCATTTCATTTTATTTAACTGTTGATTCCATTTTTCACCTAGTTGTTAAGTTTCTTAAAATACCCATCCTAAGGTTACCATTTCTGTTTTTCAATTCCTTCATTGACTTTCTATTGTTTTTACAATAAATTACAAAAGCGTTATTATTGCATAGACACCCCTTCATTGTTTGACTTCTGCTTACATTTCCTCCTTCATAAATTATTTATTCAATCAACTAATATTAATATGCCCATTATATTCCAGAGACTATTTCGAGTCCTTGGGATACATCAATGAATAAAACAGACAAAAGACTCCTGCTGTTACATTATATGGCTAATATCCAAATACAGTATCTTCTTACCTTCAGAACTTTGAAGAAAGTGTTTTCTACTTGAAATTATTTTTCTTTATTTTCTAAGATAATGCAACTACTCATTCATACTCTAGTACTGGTTGTAATCTGCTTCAGGAAACCTTTCCTTGTATCCTCCCCTCTTTCCCAATTCTATAGTTTCAGACAAGTACCCATTCTATGTGCTAACTTAATGCCACTTCTTATAGCACTTATCAGGTTGGTTGCTTTTTATTTTAATTTATTTTACTTTATCTTATTTTTCTTTTATTATGAATATATGTATTTAATATTTTACTATCCATAAGAAAGTAAGACCTGAAGTAATTGATGCTCTTTTTTTTGTTTTTGTATCTCTATTACTCACAACAGTATTTGACACAGAATAATTCTTAAATATGTTGGAATGGAAATGTAGCAGTTTTTATTGTTTATTGTTGTTAATAACTAGTCATGGGTCTTCAGTTATGCCATTACCCCTCTAAGCCATAATTTATTAAAAATGATAGAGTAATTTGGACCAGAAGCTATCCTTATATACCTAAAGTCTACAATTATAGTCCTTAAAGATAAAACACAATTTAGCTACTAGAAAATTCCTTCCAACCTTGTTTTTGATAAGTCTACTCTGAAAACACATGATAAAACATACGACTTGATATAAATAGCCCCCTCTTTATATTCAATAAAATATTTTTTTAAAACTCAAGAAAAAACTACACAATTATTTATAAATTTCAAAATGGAAAAATATCTTTATTTGAATTTAAAATATCTTATTTGCTTTTTCAATTCTTCTTTAACCCTACTCTCATCTTCACATTTATTGTTGGGAAATAGAAGTTACTGTAAGGGAAATTAAATCTAGGCTGGTGGCTCAACTTAGAAATTTGCCACTGAGGTGATTGTCCATGTTATATACCTCCCTATCTGCTTCCTCTAGAGATGCATAATTAATGATTTCAATAATGTGATAAAAATACCTAGCTTCATAAAGTGGATTTCATAAGATTAAAACCATTATGTCCCTTCCTAAACTTGCAAAATATATTAAAGCAAGCTTCTTATCAGTATTATGAATTAAATACAAAAAAATAGAGTCACCATCTTCTGAAACTGTCACGGAAAATTTTGAACCTTGCAGCAATGATTTTATTGCCAATATATTTTTTACAGCTTTGATGAAAAGGGATATTCTACTTTGGAAACATCCTCTATGGCTTCAAAATGTACCTTAACATTGCAGTGTGCTTTTCTATCTTTTTGCAATTAAATTGATAATGTAAAACACAATTTAAGGCATGAAATGAAAGTAAGGCGAAACTGTAGTAGTTGTTCATATTGATCTGATTTTAATACTGCCTTATACATCCTTACTTGCTTTTGAAAAAGAGTGAATTTAAATTTTTGCGTTAATAATTAGGCCTTTGAGTTAAATATTTAATATTTTTATGAGGACAAGATTATATTGTTTATCTCTTTGTCTTGTGCTGTATCATTCCCTTATATTTTATCTGGAGATCAGTAAACAAGCTTTTAAGTCCCTTAACAACTTTGGCATGATGTGCCAAAGTACCTCATTTAAGTTTATTTCTCACTGGCCACAAATAAAATTTAATGTGTGTCTGATTCTCCTTTTGAAATTAGAATTGTGTGTATCATTTTCAATTACCTACATGTTTTTACCTCAAATTCATTGTATGTCTTTTAGAACAAAATTAAGTTAATAGTATTTGTGGTCAAGCATCCAAAATATGCTAGATTATTTTTTAGTATTTCCTTTAAACTCTGCTTGAAAAACATGTAATTGATACTAAGAGATTAATAATAGGTACTATTTTAAATTATATTATATTGGGTAATAATGAGAGCCAAGAGATGAGCAAACTAACAATAGTCCTTAAGTGTGGTAAAAATTACTCTGTACTAACTAACTCTACCTATATTAGTCAACAACAACGTAAACTTACCAACACTAAATCCTATAGTAAATGACATATATAATACACATATTTCTGCAAAACTAGTATGAATTCTTCCAAATTATGTGTACCAAGAAAATGGCAATTTTACCTAAATGTTTTTGCAGTACAGAAGTGTGAACTTCTGATTGTTAATTTTGCGCACCTTTAAAAAATAATTGTGAGACTTACAAAACAATGATCACGGTTTACCATTTTTATCTGTTACATTTCATCTCTGATTTTGGCAAAAAGTTTTGGGTTTCTGCCTCTCAATTCTTGATTGTTAAGTTTCTCAAGTTATGTGTGCTATTCCACATCTATCCAGTCATTCTTTTTGCTTGAGTTGTCCAGAATCATTTTTGTTTGCCTGCAAGCCAAGATCTATAATTAAAACATAAATATACTCTTTCGTATGCATTCTAATTAAGAGCACACACATGGACACAACTCTAACGCCCAGACCACAAGCACAGAAATCTTACTTCATACGAGATCCACAAGAATGATATACTGGATCTGAAACAGAGCTGCAACAGATTCTGTATAAGGCTTCTGTTTGGGTATTCCATGATTGCCTCTCAGCTCCAAATTCACCAAACCATACTCTGCTTTGTAATGCTTTGGCTGGGAATCTAGAAAGCGCATTTCTGCTTTGCCAGTGGTCTCCCTGTCAGTTTTTGCCAACAGGGCATTAGGGAGAGACTGCTAGACTGAGGGAAGAAGAAGGGACTTTCCATTTTCTTCTTGTTGTCTGCCTATGTACTTTCTGTTCCTGTGCGTGTCACCTCACTAGTACTTCTTCAGCCCAGCAGGGGCAGTTTCTTCCTGGAAAAGCAGCGGAATTCAATTTTCAGTTATTCCATCACTTTCAGATCATCTCTCTGCAACACCTCTCCCCTCCTGAGATTCCAGAACAAGCTGGCCATCACTCCCCATCCCCATCACAGAGAATGGCCTGGGTTCCAGCACCATAATGCCCTTGCTCTGTGATCCAAGACACATCAGTAACAGTCAACCAGAACATCCTTCTCAAAGGTTAAATTTCAGGTCTGAAGAGCCTCCCTTCCTTGCATGTTTCTAATTTTCAGTGATTCCATTCTCACATATTTGTTCTAGTCCTAGAAATGATAGCTGCTTGATAGAAATGATTACTACATCTCTGAACCTTAATGTTCACTTATTGACTTTTCAGTTATCTAGTTAAAATTTTATATCTAGTTAACAATTTCTCATATAAAATCTGCTCTGTTCAACAGGGGTGTCTTTTGTCTCCTGATTGGTCCTTGAGTGATACTGAAATTGATATTAGAAGGAGTTCTAGGAAATAGACTCTCAAAGATGGGATTTTGATATTATTAATTTTCCCATGTCCTTGAACCTGAATGTACTGCTGATGTCTTCAACAATGGAAAATGGGGTGCTAGCAATCCATGTTATTTATTGGCATCATAATTAATCGTATTATTACCTGTGGTTGATTCTGAAAAAATGTCTACTGAAGTAAATGTTTTGGGAGCCAAGACGCTGCTACAGTTTATTATTATGATGCTAATTACAGCTACAAATACAGTACTGTTGTGTTGAATGGATTCTTCTGAGTACAGTGTAGTGCTTATAGGAAGAAGATGACAAGCTCATGTCTTTAAATTCTTATCTCTGTGATAGTCAAATAATAAGAAAATGTCTAAGGCAGCCATTAAAAATTGTTTATTTCTTGAGGCTGCAAGGTCAATACCACTGAAAATCAAATACAGAATTAAATTTTACAGGTTACATAATTATAATGTAAGTTTTCATAGCCTCACCAAGTCTCTCATGTGAGAAGGTTAAAGCATTGAGTAGAAGGAGTGGAAGCCTGAAACAAGGCTTGGGGATATCTGGTTGGACTCAGACACACTATTAATCATGAAATCTAAGCAGTTTGTCATCCTGTTTTTGAGGAGACTAACACTTCTGTGCTTGTAATTACCTCACCTGAGAAAGCTGACTTGAAAGGAGATGTCCATTATCTTCAGACACATCCAGTCACCTTTTGTTTGCAATAGACCAGAAACTATGTTGAGAACTCCCCATGCTCTAGGGATGATAATTACAGAGTCTGATTTGGTAAAAAATCACTTATACATCAAAAGGATTGTAAGATATTTCTAATTTATATCAACAAAAATCAGGAACACAGATGGCCAACAGGCACATGAAAAGATGCTCAATATCGCTAATTATTAGAGAAAGGCAAATCAAAACTACAAAGAAGTATCACCTCACACCAGTCAGAATGACCATCATTAGAAAGTCTACAAATAATAAATGCTGGAGAGGGTGTGGAGAAAAAGGAACCCCCTCCTACACTGTTGGTACATGTAAATTGGTTCACCACTATGGAGAACAGTATGGAGGTTCCTTAAAAAACTAAAAATAGAGTTACCGTATGATCCTACAATCCCACTCCTGGGCATATATTCAGAGAAAACTAATTCAAAAAGATACATGCGCCCCAATGTTCATAGCAGGATTCCATCATCCTCACTGACATCAAAGAACCCATCTCAAGAATAGCATCCCCTACAGTTATGTCTAGCCTATAAAGGAGAGAAACCATAGACTGTTTCAAGGATGCAGGAATTCCCTCAACAATGTATTTCTCAACACCTTAATGCGGGGAATGTCTGTAGATCTTCTAGGAGGCTGTCGCTTGGGAATAGATGTGTAGATTGCATATGATGAATCCATTCCAACTGTCCTACTTTTGATGCATTTGGATTCCTTCCTCCATATCATGCTGGGGAAGTTCTGACATAACTTCATTAAACATTGGTCTCTATTGAGTTCAAGTTTCAGTCATCAAACCAAGTGACTTGTTAAAGGCAATTCCAAATGTCCGAACTAACACATTAAACCAGTAGTCTTTAGTAAATGCACCCTAATTAATACATTTGGGTTCATCTAGTATTATATACCCTATCTCTTTGCACTGACACTCTCAGAATCCACTCTCCTATACATTCCCAATGTTTCTGTTGATATGTGCATCTTATATTCTTTCATTGGGTAATGAATATAAATATACACACGTATATGCGTATATAAATACATATATATACACACATGCATGTATACATATTTTATAATTCTTTTTAATGTGTAAGCTATTTCCTTCCAGATCATGGTGTATGCCTGACCCCCAGGAACAGCCTGAGACTTTAGTTAAGGGTCTAGTGGCAACAAGGGGTAGTTGTTTTGGTTCTTGAGGAGAATGGCTTACTCTTGCAAGGCATCTACCCTAAATTATGATATCACAAGGGTTTCAAGAAAGGTAGGTTAATATTTGTAGACATAGGAGGACAACGTGTTTTAATTAACAATGAAAGCTCAGAGTGACTTGGGGTTCAAGATTTTTAGTTTCATATGGGTCTAAACAGATGTCTCCCTTTAAAGTTTTTGAATCTCATTTTTTTCCACTTATTGCCCTAACTTTCACATAAGAAACATGATGAAACTCTGACTTCAACCCACTCAATTTAATTTTGCATTTCATTTTAACATCAGCCCTGTGGCTACAAAAATAAATAAATAAGAGATTCTTTTAAGGTAGTCACAGAAACTCCCTGGTTCTCAGATCACATCTTGAGCTGAGCATTAAATTAACTGAGCTTGTCATATATTTTTTTTTTTTTTCCTAAGAGCCCAGTTCACTCAGGAGATTCCATTCACACCACAGACCTGTTGTCACCTTTCTGCCATAGCAGTCAAGTGCAGCTGTTGCTTTGGATCCCAAGGTAGTTGCTTCAATAGGCAATTCATCAAAATCAAACACAGGTAATAGATTAATTAACTGTGATGCCATGGCATGCCAAGGATTATTCTCATCTCATTTCCCATTTACAAAGAGCCCAGCTTTGCACTCAAGACTAATGACACAACCAAACCAGTCTCAGAATCTCACCTTTGTGCACGTTTTCTTAGACCATTCCTGATGCCAGTTCTGTATTAGTCAGGGTCTAGTCATTAAACAGGAATAACACAGGAATTTGAATAGGAAAAAACTAACATAAGGAATATATTAACTAGAAATCCCCAATAGGGATTAACTGCTAAGGGGCTAAGAGAACGTCAAAGAATGCAGAAATCGCAGATATAGTGAGCAGCCACTACCTCAAAGACAGGCAGAGTACCAAAGGAAGAAACAAATTTGCAAGAGAGCCCCGCTAAGTCTAAGATTCAGACCTCATTAGAGAAAGTGTGGCTGTGATCTAGTGGACGATGGATAAATTCATTGAGATCATGTACGCTGAGCTTGGCAAAGGGGAAACTTCCTGTTGGGGTGGAGAGAGAATTTCCGAGAAACTAGCCACTAGAATTTTCCTGAGACTTTGTTGGGAAGCTGCCTCAGAGGTCCTGCCAAAACTCCAGAGAAAATTATCCCATTATTGTGCCTGTACAACTCAACAGGAAGCCATCGAGAATACCAGCAGGACTCACTGAGGAACCACTTTCAGAGTCTCCACAGACACTTGCTGGGAGGAGAGAATCATAGGATGTTTCAAAAGACCCTGGATGCCATGAGTCACAGGAGCAAGCAAGAGAGTCTCTGGAACTAGGAAGAGAAAGCCCTTCACCCTGCAGTGTTCCTCTTGCACCCACTACAAATTAAGCTTACGAGCTTAACACTGTGCCAACTGACAAGGAAGAAATGTTTACAGGGTCCAGCTCCAGTATAACAAATCAGGGCAAAGATGGATGAATGGATTATCTGAGAGGTAATACGTTAATTATTGCCACTTCATCAAATAAAGAATTTTGAAGAGCTGAAGTCCTGCCTGAAGACAAAGAAAATATGGAATGGACAATGGAACAGGAAGTTATTAACTATGGCTGCACAACCAGCTATGGAATTGAGGACTGCTATAGCTATATATAATTTATTTTTTGCTTCGTGTGTGTATGTATGCGTATATGTATATTGTATATATTCATTTTCTTTCTTCTTTTTCCATTTTCCCCTTAATATATTTTGTTGAAGGTTAACAATACAATTTAGTCTTCAGGTAACAGGATATTCTCTTTGGACTGCAACTGAATGTGAGGAGTAGTTAATATAAACTAGAAGTGAACAATATGACTGTCTTCCGTCTTCCAGAGATGGATCCAGTAAGTGTTGGAAGTTTGCATCCCTCATTTTTTTAAGTTGAACTATAGTTGATTTACATTGTTGTGTTAGTTTCTGGTGTACAGCAAAGTGATTCAGTTATATATATATATATATGTATATATATATTCTTTTTCATATTCATTATGGTTTATTGCAAGATTTGAGTATAGTTACCAGAAACCCTTATTTTAAGGAAAGAATATGAATGTCCTTATTTGCATGAAGAAGATCAGCTGCCTCTCACTAAGTAGAAACAAGAGTTGATTTTGGTGTTTTATGGAAGTTCAAATATGTGTAGAAGGAGATCTATGGGTGCAGAGAAGCCAAAAAGAGTAGACTGTCAGTTAATAAGCTGTCATCTCTCAGCTCCAATGCCATCCTTCTAGACTTTGTCATGTGAGGCATTTTATACTATACCAGCTGGCTCCATAGGTTCTGCCAAGGCTGGAGGAAGAAGGCATTTATTCCTTTCTCTTTGCTTCCTTTGGGCTACCTATTTCTCCTTTATGTGTTACCTCAACATTTTTCTTCACCCGCACCAGAGTTAGCTGCTTCCCCCCGCAGCAGCTGCATTTTGTTTACAGATTTTCTGAAACTTGCAGAAAAGCCTCGTCATGTTTCTTTCTGAGATACCAGAACCAGGCAGCTGGCATTCCCACTTTAGGGTCTGAGTTTCATCTCCATGAAGCCACTCCTCCAAGCTTCTAAGTTTCTAAGGTCCAAAATCGGTTTATTTTCAGTTAATCAAAAGGAAAATCTCCTGGGTGGCTCTGACTTACTCAGGTGAACATGCTTAAAAGTTGCTCTCCTGCTAGTCTAGAAGAAGCAAACAACCATGTAGCAAAATTCCTATAGAGAGGGGTGGCCTCTACGACCCAAGGCCCTCAGTCATACAGCTGCAAGAAACTAACTGTGTCAGTGATCTGAATGTACTTGAAGAGTTCCAATTGGGAAGGCCATCCTCCCAACACCTTGATTGTAACTTTGTGAGACCTGAGCGGAGGACTTAGACAAGTTATGTCTTAACTCCTGACTGACAGAAATCATGAAATAATGAAAGTGTGTGGTTTTAAGCCACTGAATTTGTGGTAGTTTGTTATACAGTGATGGAAAGCAAATACATATTCCTAGGTTTGGTAGCTACATTCCTGGTAACTGTGTTCATCAATCTCTACCTCTGTGGTATTTTAATGTGTCCTTCTTGCTTTTTATGCTGCCTTGTTAGCAACTTTATACATAGTTAACTCTTCTCTATATGAGATTTTCTCTTCGGTTACTAATGTTAATTCTGTCTCCTGAACTGACTGATAACAGGATTTCCTTACTTCTTTCGAGTAATTGCCCATTCAATAAATGTATATAATATTTATGGACTGTCCTCTATGAAAAATTGTGTACCTTTGAATGTATTACTTGTCATTTTTATAGAATTATAGTCAATACACTTTTATGTTTTACATGCTATAGACATCTTCTTATGTGCATTTGGACAGATTCACTGTCTGTAAAGAGTCTGGGAACACACACAGAGCCCGGTGTCTGAGAGAAGTAATTAGGTACAAAATAATATAACTCTTTTATAAAGGTCTTAGCAGCATATTCATGTGTAGATAATATGTTAAAAATAGGTTGATAATTGACATATGATAAATACTAATGTAAATTAGTTCATTCTAATTATGCTTTATCAAATAATTTTATAACAAGAAAATCTGTATCAATGCAGTTTGGTTCATATTCAGAAGCTTAGATAAGAATAAGTAAGAGGGAAACTGGACCACTTTCTCATATCATATACAAAAATAAACTCAAAATGGATGAGACTTACATTTGTAAGGTCTTACATTTGTAAGACCTGAAACCATAAAATTACTAGAAGAAGATGTAGGCAATATGCTCTTTGACATCCATCTTAGCAATATCTTTTTTTGGATGTGTCTCCTAAGGAAAGGGCAACAAAAGCAAAAATAAACAAATAGGACAACATCAAACTTAAAAGCTTTTGCACAGTGAAATAAGCTCTCAACAAAACAAAAAGGCAATCTGCTGAATGGGAGAAGCTATTTGCAAATGATATATCCAATAAAGGGTTAATATCTGAATTATATAAAGAACCCACACAATTCAATATCAAAAAACACAAACAATCCGAATAAAAGTATGCCAAAGACCTGCACAGATATTTTTCCAAGGAAGATATAGATGGCCAACAGGCACATTAAAACATGCTCAACAATACTAATCATCAGGTAAATGCAAATCAAAACCACACTGAGATATCACCTCACATCTGTCAGAATGGCTATCATTAAAAGGACAAGAAATAACAAGTGTTGGCAGGGATGTGGAGAAAAGGGAACCCTCGTGCACTGTTGGTAGGAATGTAAATTGGTGCAGCCACTATGGAAAGCAATAAAAAGGTTTCTCAAAAAATTAAAAATAGAACTACCATGTGATCCAGCAATTCCACTTCTGGTTATTTATTCAAAGAAAATGAAAACGGTAATTCAAAAAGATATTTGTACCCTTATGTTCATTTCCTCATTATTTACAATAGCCAAGATATAGAAGCAACCTAAGTGTAGATTGATAGATGAATGGATAAAGAAGATATGGTATACACACACACACACACACACACACACACACACACACACACACAATTGAATATAACTCAGCCAAAAAAGAATGAAATCTTTCCCTTTGCAACAGCATAGGTGGACCTTGAGGCCATTATGCTATGTGAAATAAATCAGAGATAGACAAATACCATATGATTTCACTTATATGTGGAATCTAAAAACACAAAACAAACATAACAGAATTAGACTCGTCGATATAGAGAAGAAACTGGTGATTCCTAGGGGAGGGGGTGGGTGAAACTGGTGAAATAGGTGACCGGGATTAAGAGGTACAAACTTCCAGTTGTAAAATAAATGTCATGGGATGTAACGTACAGCATGGGGAATATAGCCAATAATATAGCAATAACTTTGTATGGTGACAGATGGTAACTAAATTTACTGTGATGATCATTTCTTGTATAGAAATATCGAATCACTGTGCTGTAACCTGAAACTAATATAATATTGTAAATCAGTTATACTTTAATTAAAAAAAAGAGTAAGTAAAGGGAACAGTAGAAGGGAACACTGAAATGTTTGTATTTTCCAAAATAAGGAGTAATGATTCTACATTGTTTTAGAAATATTTCTCCACGAATGCTACATTTTATTTTCTATATTTTAGTATCATTTTAACATCTATAACACAGACAGACATAGAACTCAGTTAAGACAACATGCTGTCCAGCGTGCCCCAAATTTATTTTCTCCCCACTCTGACCACTGATACATTATTACTTGTGGAAGTCAGGTTACATTCCACCCACACTATTATCTATTTGTATCTCAATTTGCTCCTTCGAATTTGGATTTTTAAAAGAGGATAAAAATAATTAATGGAGAGATATTTGGTCACTGTCGAATTAGGAATATATACATAGAAGAATCCTCCTGTGGAGCTGTGGCTCTCCTTGACCTCTTTCTAATGTTATAGCTCTCTTGGTGATCCTCTGTATTCTGCCTTCGTGTTCCCTCCTAGGCTGCTGTATATGTTGCTCTACAAATATAAGCTCCTTTAAACTTAACTATTTACTGCTCCAATTTGAAATGGAGTATATATTAAAAAATGAATTACTAGGAAATATTGTGGCCGACACTCTTAAAATATTCTTTCCACCCAAGATGATTAATTTATCCTTCTCACCAGTGATTGGCTCAGGAAGGTATGGAGAGGCCAATTTTGGTTAATTAGATGAAGAAAATAATTCTGCTTTTAAAGTAATGTTTAGTTCTTTATTAACTTTATTTTTTGCATTCCTTTTCTTTCTTGAATGAGGTGAAGTTGATTTTGGTATCCATAAAGGCAGTATGACACAATGGTACAGACAATGGACTGTGGAGCTAGATTGCCCAAGTTTTTTTTGTTGTTTTATTTTTTGGGGAAAAGACAAATACATCTTACTACATTAACACAAAAACAAACAAATCCTCTCTTCAACCGAAATGAAAAGGCAAGCTGCAGACTGGGAGATGTGTGCAACATATTTAACTAACAAAACAGTGAGTACTTAGAACATAGTTAGAAAAATTAATTGATAAAAAGCAAGCAACCCAATCAAAACAATGGATGGACAAAGTACATGAATAGGCATTTCACAGAAAAGGAAACCTGTCAGGCCAATAAACTTAATGAAGATTCTCAACCTCATGAGGAATCAGGAAATGCAAATTACGTTAACATTTCACATCCACCTTATTTAGATTGCCCAAGTTTGAATCCTAGATCTCTTACTTGCTAGATGTTTGACCTGGACAAGTTATTTACATTCTCTGTTTATTGGTTTTCTCATCTGTGGATTCGGATTTAACTACATCATAGGGTTGAACAATAAATTTAGATTATTGCTTGGCATGTAGAGTATCTATCATACTGTGCTTTTGTTATCTCAATATCTACCCTACCTCATCTTAAATATTTTATTTAAAAAGATCAGGTTTCTTTAATTTCGTTGGACCCATAAAGAAGCACATGGTCCTTTTTATTGTCATGAAACAATTATTGACGATATTAAGTTTTCTTCAACTACTTTTGTACTATCACACAAAACCATCTTTTTGTAAGTACTGACTTTTTTAGAGAAGTTGTCTTAAATCAGTCCAGTTATAAAAATTTCTCTGGGGTCAGAGTGTGGCTCAGGGGAGGAACCTTTATTGCTTTTTTTGTACAGTGTTTCAGAAAACATTATTATTATATACACAGTGCCTTTTGGGCTGGAGTCATGTCTTCTTTCACTGATCTGTTTTCTCCTCTTAAATATGAGCAGGAGGTTGGCCCAACTAGCAGTAAAATCCAGTGTGTGGTGAAATATTTCCGTGGTTGTTTGGTGATTATTCTTTTCATTTCTTTTACCTTGCCTTGCATTTCTCCTGAATGGTTGCTGCCAGACAGCGTATTTACAATGATTTTTATTCAGTTGATCAGCTCATCTTTAGTATAAAGATGGGCTTAGGGATACTCAGATTGTGTCCTTCTCATTTACCCAAAGAATATCTTTCAAAATAAGGGAATTCTGGTTTTCCTAATGTAGGTCTCTTTATCTATCTATCTATCTATCTATCTACCTACCTATCCATCCATCCATCCATCCTCCCTGGACTCAGACCAGATATCACTCTATATGATGACTAAAATTTGTCACTTGTGGTTTGAATTGTGAAGGTCTCTTTTCCTTTCTTCTCCCTCCCTTTCTCCTTCCCTTTCTCACTCTCTTTCTGTCTGTCTGTATCTCTTTTTATTTCTTTCCTCTTGTTACAAGGGGAGGATGTTATGGGTTGAATTGTGTACCCCCCCAAAATTTATGTTGAAGCACTAGCCCCCAGCACCTCAGAATGTAACCTTATTTGGAAATAGGATTGTTGCAGGTGTAGTTTATATGAAGTTGTAGGTGGGATGGAGTGGGGTGGGACCTTAATTTGATATGATTATTGCTATTCTCAACAGAGTACCATGTGAAAACAGAGAAACAGGGAACAAACCATGAGAAAAGAGTGAACTGGAGTGATGCTTCAGTAATCCAAGAAATGCTAAAGACTGATGGTAAACCACCAGAAGCTAGAAAGAAGCAAGGCAGGATTGTCCTACAGGTTTCAGAGAGAACATGGTCCTGCTGACATCTTGATTTCAGACTGCTAGCCTCCAGAACTGGGAGATGCAGTTCTGTTGTTTCAGCCACCCAGTTTGTGGTACTTTGTTATGGTAGCCCTAGGAAACTAATATAGAGAGCAGAGTAGAAGTGCTTTCTCTGTGTCACCTCCAACTATTGGTCTGCAAGTAGTTAAAACATAAAAATCTGAAAGTGCATTTTTATGATAGCATCAACATTTTTACTTATTTTATAATTAACGACACTATTAGAATTGCATTCATTTAAGTTGGAGATAATTATAAACAGTTGTTAAAATCATGCAGCTTATTCACCCTAGCATCATTTATAGTAATACATAATTTTATTCAAAAGTTTTCCCTAAGTATCATGCCTTCAAACTCACAATAAGAGTATAAAAATTTAACAGTGTAAAGTTTTAGCCTAATACTCCAAAATATGTAAATCTTCATAAAGACAGATCAAATTTTGTAACACTATTGGTAACTGCCAATATTTTTCACCTTTATTAAAGTTGGGGAAAAAACAATTAGCACTTCATGCTTTAAGAACTAAGCTGGGTCCTCAGTTGACTTGGGCCAGAAAGTTGATAAACACAGCAACTTCAGAAATTAATTTTCATCAAAACCTGGGTATGTGTATAAATTTTGAGCAGGCTGGTGTTAGCACTAATCTATCAGTACAGCTGTGCAAGGTCGTCCCAATTCAACTTCAAACCCTGACATTAGTACTTATTTTTGAAATTGTTTCAAAAAGGTTTTCAAATTACATTAAACAGATGTGATTAAATCAACTTATTCTAACATCTTACCATATGAACATAACACCCACTGTAATCTTGAGATCTAAGCTACCTCTTATGGGTTTATAGCCCTGAAGTGTAAGAATTCAACATTTTTCATTGCCACTTACATATTCATAGCTCCTTACAGGTAGATTTTCTTTTTTGCTTGGATTTCACTCATATGATTTTAAAAAACAACATAATTTTTACTCCTTTTGTTTTCTGCTAGAAAAAGACGTTCAGACAATGATGCCCAAAAGTCCAGAAATGTCCTAGAGCAGTGGTGGTCTCTTTGACTTAAAACTCTCAAAGTATTTAAGAAGCTTCCAAGTGTCTAGTTACTTTTAATGAGATGTACCTTATTTTTTTATACTAAGTTTTTTGTTGTTGTTGTTTGTTTTATTTTATATTGAGACGTAGTTGATTTACAATGTTGTGTTAGTTTCAGGTATACAGCAAAGTGATTCATTTATACATATACATGAATCTATTCTTTTTCAAATTCTTTTCTGATTTAGGCTATTACAGAGTATTGAGCAGAGTTCCCTGTGCTGTACAGTATGTCCTTGTTAGTTATCTATTTTAAATATAACAGTTTACATGTCAATCCCAAACTGCCAGTCTATCCCTCCCCTCACCCACCCTTTCCCCTGGTAACCCAATGTTCAAGATGTGTCTTCTTTTTTTTTTTTCCTAGTATGATACACATAATGTATCACGTCACAAACTTATGATGCATCTGTGGAACCATTCATAAACCTTGAAGATCTTGAACCACTCTTTGAGAGTTCCTCTGGCTGAAGGTCCTTTATTATGATAGGTTGACCAAATCTAGACCCACTGCACCTGAAAATGGACGATTCGTTTTCAATCTGATATTTGCCAGAATGCTTCAAGGCCCAGTGCATTTCACCTGGCACAAAAATGTTAGGTTTTCTTGAACTGATCCCAGTCAGTTTGGCTCATAATCCACACTACATAAAAATACCTGGTTTAAATTATTTATTACTTCATTTCTTTTCTATCAATAGTATATATCAAGTAAGCCCTTTTATCATATTTTCACACCAGTCAGAAAAATTTACTGAGTCCCTACTGTGTGTTAAATTCTGTTACTTCTTTTCCTTCCTTTGATTCATTTCTCAAGGGAACATCTAATTTTTATTTAGCTGTTTTCCTTAAAATCCCTGTTATTAGTTGGATTAAAGTCAAATTGATTGTTAACATATTTATATTTTTCTAACCGTTATAGATCATATGACAATTCTTTATTTTCCAAAGACAAATAAATGAGTCTACATATGATGTTCTTCAGTTGGATAACATTTGATAATGCCTCTATACAGTTATCAGTATTCTGGGATATGAGTAAACTGCAACTCTCCAACTAAGCAATAATATATATAAAATCATCTACAACTCAAGTTTCCAATAATTCAACCTTGCTTTAGTGTACCACTTCTGTAAGCTGTCACTCTCACAAATACATTATCCTCCAGGACCAAGATGGCAGTATGACTTTAGAACATAACACAAAGATTAGTTTCAGTGAGAAATCTGAACCAATTGGTATAATACACAAGGACTTCAAATTCTGACTTCTTACTCAGTAATAACGAAATATTTTCTATAAATCTTCTTAAAATTACTTTAACTGCAACTCAAAAACTAGGTGAAATGCTTTAGATTGTTCAAAGTTTTCTCTAGATCTTCAGGATTGACTTGCTTTCTTAGAATAGGAATGAATTTTATTTAGATGGTGTGTTTTGTCAGTCATGATTTTAACCAATAATTCATTTTTCAGATTCTTTTAAATATTATTCTAGCTTTCAATCTCTCACTTTATCACTCTACATTACTTTCTTGGATTAGGGTCCACTCTAATGATTTTATTTTAACTTGATTAACTCTGTAAAGGTGCTATTTTCAAATAAGTCCACGTTATGAGGTACTGGGAGTTAAGACTTCAACACATATTTTGTGAGGGTGGGGAACACAATTCAGCCCATTGAAAACCTGTGTCTCCAGATATTGGGGTGGTTGTTAGCCTTGTGACCTCAGAAACCTGATGTGTCCAAGAATAGTAGTTAATTTTCAGTTTGTCCAGCTTTTCTTGTAGTAAAAACAGAACTGATAACTTGTAAGTTCTTTACGTGTTGGAGTATCCTATGGCTTTTTAGCATTTACATTCAGATAATACTGAAGATAGTTCCTTTGATTTCTGAGTCATCTAACTTCTTCTGGACATCTAAACCTGATTAAAAGATTTCTAAAAGAATTAACATGTTCCAAACATATGTTATTATTTTCCCTCAACTCCTATTTATTTCTCTTCCTTAATTACTTTCCCTAAAAAATGATTCAGCTGTTAAGTAAGGTTTCAAGACAGAAACATATACAGCACTTTCATGCAGTTTTCCTTCTCTTATCCTTGACAAGAATGGGTGCAGGTGCAGAGCTGAATAAAACAAAGGAAATAGCATAGAACAATAAAATGGAAAAGTATGTGATAGATTTAGGAGCTAACGGGCATTTGATTATTTCTTTTTTCTTTTTTTTTTTTATTAGTTAATTAATTTATTTTATTTTTGGCTGTGTTGGGTCTTCGTTTCTGTGCGAGGGCTTTCCCTAGTTGCGGCAAGCGGGGGCCACTCTTCATTGCGGTGTGTGGGCCTCTCACTATCGTGGCCTCTCTTGTTGAGGAGCACAGGCTCCAGACGTGCAGGTTCAGTAGTTGTGGCTCACGGGCCTAGTTGCTCCGCGGCATGTGGGATCTTCCCAGACCAGGGCTTGAACCCGTGTCCCCTGCATTAGCAGGCAGATTCTCAACCACTGTGCCACCAGGGAAGCCCTGATTATTTCTTGTACTTAGGATGCTCAGATAGAATCGATAGGAGATAAATCTGGTTAATATGTTGGGACCAGGTTACAAAGGTCTAGTACTGGGGACAACGGCTTATGACTCTAGGGCAAATCTGGCCCAAGCTTGTTTTCATAAATAAAATTGGATTTTAACACAGCCACACTCATACTTCTATATATTGTCTATGACTGCTTTCATATTACATCAGCAGAGTAGAGTAGTTGTGACATTAAAGTGTATGGCTTGTAGAGCCTACAATGTTCTTACAGGAAAAGTTTGCCAACCCCGGTGTACTATGTCATGTTAAATTGTTAGAGTTGTTTTTTGTTATTTTTATTTCCTTTTTTTTGACTTAATAAGGGACGTCTTTATTCTCAAGGGGAGATGGGAGGATTTACACAATTATATCTATGGTTTTGACAGTAAATTATGGTGATAATGAGGAAAAAATCTGAAGCAGTGGAAAGAGAAGTGAAAGGAAGATTATAGGGGAAATAAGGCAAACACCCAGAAGATCAGTGAAGGGGTGGGCTGTAACCTAGAGGACACAGAGTAATAGAGATACAGGCCCTTTTGTGTGTGTGTGTCTTTACTGAAGGAAATGAAACAAAACAAAGAAACCAAAACAAAACAAAAATAATATGTCTTATAAAATTAAAATGATTTTAGGGGCTTTGAAGTTTGTTTTGTATAAAGATTGGTTGCTTGATTCTCATTTTAAGGAGGATGATAGGTAGACGAACGTGAGAAGATGAAGATGCGTGTCAGAACTTTCCTTGTTTGTTAATGAAATGAGCCATTTATTTGCTGAATCTGTCAAGAATTCTTGAAATATGGAAGGATATTTCCTCAGTTTTTTGTATAATTCATAATGCAACAACCATAGAGATGGCACACTTTTAAGTTTAACCTATAATGTTAACATTTTCTCAATCATTTTTTTAAGTCTAGACAATCAATAAAATAATAAATCAAGCCCTGATTTAGAGTGTCTTTTTATTTCCATGACAAAATCCTCTCATCATGGCCAATTTTCAGCTACCAACATGATGCCAATGAATACAGAGTTGGAAGAGATGCGCCATAGCACACCATTATACAATAGTTCCACCACAAGATTTAAAAGATATAATAATGTCAAAACCATAGATAATAGCAAAAATGTAATAAAATAATTAGGGAGTGATGAGTTTTAAGTAATTATTATTTTTATTTTAATACCACTTAATTGTAAATTTAGATAATTTAATATTAAACAATGGCTGTATTTAAAAACTCTCTTGCAAGATTTCTGAAAATTTTAAAATCAGCTCATGTAAGGCAGAACAAGGGGGCTTTTGCACACCACTGGGCAGAGATAAATATAGTTTTAAGCACTTATATCTCAGATATTTGTGTTAAATTCTTATTTCATGTATTAGAATTTTTTTAAAAAATTCAAGACTTTATTGAGAATTCAGAGTCCTAGATTGGGTCTAATGAAGATAAGTATGAACCATTTAATCTCTAGGTCTTACTTTGCTCCTCTATAAAAATAATTTGCCAGATTAGATGATTGTCTTGTCTTCACTTAATCTCCTTTTCTTTTTCTGGTTACCACCTTTCATCTGGCTGGTTCTGCATAAGTATTATAAATCCTAGATATAAAATATGCATTTTAAACAAATTTGATTTGGTTAATATGGTATTGGATTAATGTTTCTGGATGGAAATATATCACCCATTTAACACAATCCTGGTTATGGATTTAAAGTTAGTTCTGCTAATGTTTCATATTAGTGATTTAAAAGACTATGAATCCACATTTCATTTCCTTCTTAATCCAGTGGGATATGGGTAGATATGATCTCTGAATTAGTTCAAATCTTATCTTTGTCTTAAGTTCAATAAAATTTGTGGTGCAGGTCACCTTTCTAATTCCTTATTGGATGAAATCAAGGAAGGGTAGAATTCACAATTCACTGAACTAAAACGATAGAATTAATTTCCCTCAAGTGATTGTTTTTTTCAGCAAAAATGAACACCTGACTTGTGAGAAAAAAGACAAAATACAAAATTCGTCTTTTCATTTGTATTTTGTATGCATTACAGAAACAGTCTTCTAAATACTTTTTTATTTGAAATTAAGCTAGGAGAAAAGTTTTGCAAGCCTTTTATTAACTTCATCCCATCCCAGAGGACTGCATTAATATTAATGTATGATTCATTTAGTATTTTTGTGTCATGAATTCTGGTCCTTCTCAAGTTATTGAAAATTTTAGAAAGAAAAATCACTATTGTATTTTTTTCTGTCTAGATAATTACTTTGTAAGATATAAAAAGTTAATTTATTTCAGACAGTAACAGATATAGTAAATATATGACGACTTTCTCTACAATGTTGAGAGGTTTATTTATTATGTGTTTGAGGAATTGTAAAATTTTCTAGTTGAATTTGTCCAACTCCACAAATTAATGTCATGATTTAATAGAATTTGGCATAACACTCAATATATAAAGCAGAAATGAAAGTGGAAGCTCTCTTGAAACTAAATTTTAATGAGGGTCAAATTATCATTTGTTATTGGCTCATATTGTTTCTTTTCCTTTTAAAAAAAGAAAAAATTTATTTATTTATTTATTTATTTATTTATTTGGCTGCCCCGGTCTTAGTTGTGGCATGTGGGATCTTCATTGCAGCATGTGGGATCTTTTAGTTGTGGCATGCAAACTCTTAGTTGCGACATGCGAACTCTTAGTTGCAGCATGTAAACTCTTAGTTGCGGCATGTGGGATCTAGTTCCCTGACCAGGGATCGAACCTGGGCCCCCTGCATTGGGAGTGTAGAGACTTAGCCACTGGACCACCAGGGAAGTCCCTCTTTTCCTTTTAGTTGTCTGGTTTTTGTTTGGTTTTCTTGCTTCTACAGAGATGCTGAATATACAAATTATTATATAAGAAGCTATTCTTTGTACAGCCTTCTCATTACACAAAAAATTAACAATTTAAAAACAGCAGAAAGCTTTCTTTTGACATTTGAATTGTGTTTATTTTAAAGAGAACTTTCTAATATGATGGCATTAAATTTGCCCAAGAATTAAGAGGAAAAAAACTGAAGATATATGAAAAAGGGGATTCCTTTTAAAAATGTGGAAAATATTGACAAGGTAATTAAAATGTTAGAGGTGCTCAGTGCCTGACCTTATGAATGGCTTAAATAATTAACCATCTCCCATCCATGACTTATAGAACATCAGTAAAATGTCACCTTCCTGAATTCTTTTATTAATTTAATTGAATTAAAACATTTTACTTGGGGTAAGCTTTATATCTCTAGGAGAACTCAATTAAAAACACACACAGAAAATCCACTCTTAGTTATTATTTTCTCATTGGAGAAATGATTACCTTGAGAAGAAGGTACAAATTCTAAGGACTTTTGGAAAAAAGAAAAGAACAATAAGTTAACTATGATACCATGAATTTTTAAAAACTATAACCTAATTTAGTAAAAAAATAATTGGGCTTCTTATTTACTTCACACATATTTATGGGCACTTTTCTCAGTGGTGACAATATGGCAGTGAATAGACAAAGATGCATACTCTCATACAGCTTACATTCTACTGAGAGTAACAGAAAAAAAAGAAAAACACTAAGACTAATCAAAATATGTTAACTATATTGCAAGATGTCAAGTACTGTGAATAAAGTAAAATTAGTATTGTTGAAGATAAGGCTCATATGTATTTTTCTAGAGACCATATAGTGATATAATAGTATTTGTTTATTCAGTTTATTAAGATATAACTGATATATAATATTATAATATTAGTTTCAGGTGTACAATATAATGATTTGATATATATATATATTACAAAATAATCACCACAATAAGTCTAGTCAACATATCATCACAAGTAGTTATAACTTTTTTCCTTGTGATGAGAACTTCTAAGGTCTACTCTCTTAGCAACTTACAACTATAGCATACATAATTATTATAACCATGCTGTATATTATATCTCCAGGACTTAATTTATTTTATAACTGGAAGTTTGTACCTTTTGACCCCCTTCACCCATTTCACCCACCCCCAACCCCCTGCCTCTGGCAACTACCAATCTGTTCTACCTATGAATTTAGCTTTGTTGTTGTTTTGTTTTGTTAGACTCCACATGTAAGTGAGATCATACAGTATTTGTCCTTCTCTCACTGACTTATTTCACTTAGCATAATGCTTTCAAGTTATATCCATGTTGTTGCAAACAGCAGGATCTCCTATTTTAGCACTGGTTAATAGTCCATTGTGTGTGTTTGTGTGTGTATGTATATATATACATATATATATATATATATCTATCTCACATTTTCTTTATCCATTTATCTATTGATAGATACTTAGGTTGTTTCCATGTCTTGGTTGTTGTAAAAAATGCAGTTTTGTTTTTAAATAACAATATTTACAGAATGACAAATACAGATCGCTTCTGAAACAAAAGTTTTACATGAAAACTTTTTAAAAATTGAAAATATGTGCATATATCTTTTCTAATTAGACTTTTTGTTTTCTTTGGAAAAATACTGGAAAAATACCAAGAAGTGGAATTGCTGGATGATATGGTAGTTCTATTTTTAATTTTTTTGAGGAATCTTCATATTGTTTTTCATAGTGGCTGCATCAGTTTACATTTCTACCAACTGTGCACAGTGGTTCCCTTTTCTCCAAATACTCACCAACATTTGTTATTCTAGTTCTTTTCATAATAGCCATTCTGAAGGGTATGAGGTGATATTTCCTTGTGGTTTGGATTTGCATTTTCCTCATGATTAGTGATATTGAGCATCTTTTCCTGTGCCCTTTGGCCATCTGTATGTTTTCTTTGGAAAAATGTCTATTCAGGTCTTCTGCCCCTTTTTCAATTGAGATATTTATTTTTGTGATGTTGTGTTGTATGAGTTCTTTGTATATTTTATTTTATTTTATTATTATTATTTTTTATTGAAGAAGCCTTGCATCTCTGGGATAAATCCCACTAGATCATGTTGTATGATCCTTTCAACGTGTTGTTGGATTCTGATGCTAGTATTTTGTTGAGGACTTTTACATCTATATTCATCAGTGATATTGGCCTGTAATTTTCTTTTTTTGTACTATCTTTGTCTGGTTTTGGTATCAGGGTGATGGTGGCCTCGTACAATGAGTTTGGGAGTGTTCCTTCCTCTGCAATTTTTTGGAAGAGTTTGAGAAGGATGGGTGTTAGCTCGTCTCTAAATGTTTGATAGAATTCACCTGTGAAGCCATCTGGTCCTGGACTTTTGTTTGGTAGAGGATTTTTAATCACAGTTTCAATTTCATTACTTGTGATTGGTCTGGTCATATTTTCTATTGCTTCCTGGTTCAGTCTTTGAAGGTTATACCTTTCTAAAAATTTATTCATTTCTTCTAGGTTGTCCACTTTATTGGTATAGAGTTGCTTGTAGTAGTCTCTTATGATGCTTTGTTTTTCTGCAGTGTCCATTATAACTTCTCCCTTTTCACTTCTAATTTTATTGATTTGAGTCCTCTCCCTCCTTTTCATGATGAGTCTGGCTAAAGGTTTATCAATGTTGTTTATCTTCTCAAAGAACCAGCTTTTAGTTTTATTGATCTTTGCTATTGTTTTCTTTGTTTCTATTTCATTTATTTCTGCTCTGATCTTTATGATTTCTTTCCTTCTACTAACTTTGGGTTTTGTTTGTTCTTCTTTCTCTAGTTCCTTTAGGTGTAAGGTTAGATTGTTCACTTGAGATTTTTCTTGTTTCTTGAGGTAGGATTGTATTGCTATAAACTTCCCTCTTAGAACTGCTTTTACTGCATCCCAGAGGTTTTGGATCATTGTGTTTTCATTGTCATTTGTCTCTAGGTAGTCTTTGATTTCCTCTTTGATTTCTTCAGTGATCTCTTGCTTATTTAGTAACATATTGTTTAGCCTCCATGTGTTTGTGTTTTTTACTTTTTATCCCCTGTAACTGATTTCTAATCTCATAGTTTGTGGTCGGAAAAGATGCTTGATATGATTTCAGTTTTCTTAAAATTACCAAGGCTTGATTTGTGACCCAAGATGTGATCTATCCTGGAGAATGTTCCATGTGTACTTGAGAAGAAAGTGTAATCTGCGGTTTTCAGATGGAATGTCCTATAAATATCAATTAAATCTATCTGGTCTATTGTGTCATTTAAAGCTTCTGTTTCCTTATTAATTTTCTGTCTGGATGATCTGTCCATTGCTGTAAGTGAGGTATTAAAGTCCTGCACTATTATTGTATTACTGTTGATTTCCTCTTTTAGAGCTGTTAGCAGTTGCCGTATGTATTGAGGTGCTCCTATGTTGGGTGCATATATATTTATAATTGTTATATCTTCTTCTTGGATTGATCCCTTGATCATTATTTGGTGTCCTTCCTTTTGTCTTGTAACATTCTTGATTTTAAAGTCTATTTTATCTGATATGAGTATTGCTACTCCAGCTTTCTTGTGATTTCCATTTGCATGGAATATCTTTTTCCATCCCCTCACTTTCAGTCTGTATGTGTCCCTAGGTCTGAAGTGGGTCTCTTGTAGACAGCATATATATGGGTCTTGTTTTTGTACCTATTCAGTGAGCCTGTGCCCTTTGGTTGGAGCATTTAATCCATTCACATTTAAGGTAATTATCAATATGTATGTTCCTATTACCGTTTTCTGAATTGTTTTGCTGATGTTTTTGTAGGTCCTTTTCATCTCTTGTGTTTCCCACTTAGAGAAGTTCCTTTAGCATTTGTTGTAGAACTGGCTTGGTGGTGTTGAATTCTCTTAGCTTTTGCTTCTCTGTAAAGCTTTTGATTTCTCCGTTGAATCTGAATGAGCTCCTTGCCGGGTAGAGTAATCTAAGTTGCAGGTTCTTCCCTTTCATCACTTTAAATATATCGTGCCACTCCCTTCTGGCTTATAGAGTTTCTGTTGAGAAATCAGCTGTTAACCTTATGGGAGTTCCCTTGTATGTTATTTTTCCCTTGTTTCTTTTAATAATTTTTCTTTGTCTTTAATTCTTGTCTGTTTGATTACTGTGTGTCTTGGTGTGTTTCTCCTTGGGTTTATCCTGCCTGGGACTCTGTGCACTTTCTGGACTTGGGTGGCTATTTCCTTTCCCACGTGAGGGAAGCTTTCAACTATAATCTCTTCAAATATCTTCTCGGGTCCTTTCTCTCTCTCTTCTCCTTCTGGGACCCCTATAATGCGAATGTTGGTGAATTTAATTTGTCCCAGAGGTCTCGTAGGCTGTCTTCATTTCTTTTTTTAAAAAGTAAATTTGTTTATGTATTTATTTTTGGCTGCGTTGGGTCTTCATTGCTGCATGTGGGCTTTCTCTAGTTGCGGCAAGTGGAGGCTACTCTTTGTTGTGGTGCGCAGGCTTCTCTTTGTGGTGGCTTCTCTTGTTGCGGAGCACAGGCTCTAGGCACATGGGCTTCAGTAGTTGTGGCGCATGGGCCTAGTTGCTCCGTGGAATGTGGGATCTTCCCGGACCAGGGCTCGAACCTGTGTCCCCTGCATTTGCAGGTGGATTCTTAACCACTTAGTCACCCAGGAAGCCCCTGTCTTGATTTCTTTTCATTCTTTTTTCTTTATTCTGTTTCATGTCAGTGAAGTCCACCATTCTGTCTCCCAGGTCACTTATCCGTTCTTCTGACTCAGTTATTCTGCTATTGATTTCTTCTAGTGTATTTTTCATTTCAGTTATTGTATCATTCATCTCTGTTTGTTTGTTCTTGAATTCTTTTAGGTCTTTGTTAAACATTTCTTGCATCTTCTCTTTGCTCCATTCTTTTTCCAAGGTCCTGGATCATCTTCACTGTCATTATTCTGAATTCTTTTTCTCGAAGATTGCCTATCTCTACTTCATTTAGTTGTTTTTCTCTGGTTTTATCTTGTTCCTTCATCTGGTACATATTCCTCTGCCTTTTTCATTTTGTCTATCTTTCTGTGAATGTGGTTTTCATTCCACAGGCTGCAGGATTGTAGTTCTTCTTGCTTCTGCTCTCTACCCTCTGGTGGATAGGCTGAGTTCTTTGTATATTTTAGATATTAACCCCTTATCCAGTATATGCTTTGCAAATATCTTCTCTGAATTTAGTATGAGGCCTTTTCTTTTTTTTTTTTTTTTTGATAGTTTCCTTTGCTGTGCAAATCTTTTTAGTTTGATATAGTCCCATTTGTTTATTTTTGGTTTTGTTTCTCTTGCCTTAGAAGATATGTCCAAAAAAATATTGCTGAGACCAATATCAAAGGACATACTGCTATGTTTTCTTATAGGAGTTTTATGGTTTCAGGTCTTACATTTAAGTTTTTAATCCACTTTGAGTTTATTTTTGTATATGATGTTAAAAAGTAGTCCAGTTTGATTCTTTTGCATGTAGTTGTCCAGCTTTCCCAACACAATTTATTGAAGAGCTGTCTTTTCCCCATTGTATATTCTTGCCTTCTTTGTTGTAGATTAATTGACCATATAAGCGTAGGTTCGTTTCTGGGCTCTCTATTGTGTTCCATTGATCTATATGTCTGTTTTTGTGCCAGTACCATACTGTTTTGATTACTGTAGCTCTGTAGTATAGTTTGAAATCAGGGTGCATGATACCTACGGTTTTGCTCTTCTTTCTCAAGATTGCTTTGTATTTTGGGTTTGTGTCTGTGTGTGTTTATGTACAAAGTTTAGAATTATTTTTTCTAGGTCAAAAATGCCATTGGTTTTTTTATAGCGATTGCATTGAATCTGTAGATTGCCTTGTGAAGTATGTTTATTTCAATCATATTAATTTTTCCAATCCATTAACATGATATATCTTTCCATTTGTTGGTGTCTTCTTCAATTTCTTTCATCAGTGTCTTATAATTTTTCAAGTACAGGTCTTTTACTTCCTTGGTTAGATTTATTTCTATGTATTTTATTCTTTTTGATGCAACTGTAAATTGGATTGCTTTCTTAATTTCTCTTTCTGATTTGTTGTTAGTGTATAGAAATGCAACAGCTTTCTGTATATTAATTTTGTATCCTGAAACTTTACTGAATTCATTGATGAGTTCTAGTAGTTTTTCAGTGGTGTCTTTAGGATTTTCTATGTATAGTATCATGTCATTTGCAAACAGTGGCAGTTTTACTTCTTCCTTTCCAATTTGGATTTTTAGATTTCTTTTGCTTATCTGATTGCTGTGGCTAGGACTTCCAATACTATGTTAAGTAAAAGTGGTGAGAGTGGGCATCTTTGTCTTGTTTCTGATCTTAGAGAAAATGCTTTTAGCTTTTTACCATTGAGTATGATGTTAACTGTGGGCTTGCCATATATGGCCTTTATTACATTGAGGTACATTCTCTCCATAGCTTGAATCTAGAGCTTGTTACTCAGATGTAGCTTCTGGGTTTGGCCAGCCCTGTGGAACAGATTTTATATCCACTTACTCAGCCAATCTTCAGGTTAAACAGATGAAAGGGAGAGAAGGAATAGTGAGGGAACATGCTATTCTCTGTGAGCCAGGGTTGGAATGTAAAGAGAATATTACCTGAAAATATAAATGGATGTATCTTAATGTCAATTTAGTGCATTAAAATTATTGAGTTGCATTTCAAAAAGCAGCAGAATATAGGCAAAACTTATAAATGCTTCACTAAAGTAACTAAAAATCTAAATTTTCATTGTAAAATAAAATTTTTTAAGAAGGCAAGTACAGAACTTAGTAGCTGATGAGAGAAAATTCTCCATATCTCTCACATTTCTGTATGTCTTCTGAGAAGAGGTATTTCAGGTTTTGTTCAGGAATGTCCTTTCAAGAATGTTTGTAGAACAAACAGCTTTGGAAGACAGAGAAATGTCTACTTCAGAAGCAAAAAGCAGATTTGTTTTCAAAAATAACAAATGTAATGTCTTTCACCAGGGGAAAGACTGGCAGGTTTCTAGCAGCCCAACTAAAGATCAGAGTTCCTCAGCTATGACACAGACTCATTCTGTGAGCAACATACATAGGACACTTGAGAGTTGAGGGTAAGTGATGCAAACATGAAACTCATGCTTGCTGCTATGCCATAAATAATAAAATCCATTGTCTCTTGCCCCAGAGTCTCTGCTCTCTGCCAGAATCTATGAAATCATGGCAGGCTAGCAACTTAGCTTACAAGTAAGCTGAAATTCCAGATCCTTCACTGTTTTTGAGAATAGCACTAGACCAATAATGAATAGACTGGTAGGAAGTATTATTCAAATCTGAATTACCAACAAACTATAAGAGATATGACATAATAAAATCAATTTGAGATAGGGAGAAATGTAAATATTACAGAATCAGTGACAATTACAGAAGCTTTTAAAATGTTAAAAAATGTTTAAGGATGATATACTTCTTCTATCTCTCCAAAGAATCTTCAATGGGTTCTATGATATAAGTGAAATATGTGTAGGATATTTTCAAAGAGGTACTGTATTAGTTTCATATTATTATATAACAAATTATTGCAGACTTGGTAGCTTAAAACATTATATATTTATTATCTCACAGTTACCGTGGGTCATGAGTGAGTCCAGGTGCATATTATCTCGGTCCCTTGCTTAGTATATCAGTTAGGGTTTAGGCTGGAAGAAGTCTTCCAAGTTCATTCAGGTCGTTGGCAGAAATCAGTTTTTTGTCACTGTGGGAATAAAGTCTCCACTTTCTGGATGACTACAGGCTGCTTTCTGATCCTAGAGGACCCCACAATTTCTTAGCACCAGGCCTTTTACTGTCACTCTCACAATATCGCGCTTATATCAGAGCCAGCAGGGGAATCTCTCTCTTTGGAATAGGACTTTGGAAAGTCCTATTTTAAGGACTTTCACCAGATTAAGTCAGGCCCACACAGAGTAATCTTCCTTTTGATTAACACAAAATCAAATGATTTGGGAGGTTAATTACATCTTTAAAATCCCTCATCTTTGTCATATAGGATAACTTAATCACAGGAGAAACCATCTGTCGTATTCACAGGTCATACCTGCGCTCAAGGAGAGGGAATGCTACAGGAAGTGCACACCAGGTGCAGAATCCTAGAGACCATCTTAGAATTCTGTGTCTCTGGATATGTTTAAAAATAATTAAAATGGTAGTTTTTCCATAGAATGAATATCACAAGGTACTATTTTAATGATAAAAATTATTCTTAAAGGTTTAAGAACCAATGTAGTACAATGAAAAGAGAACTAAACTGAGACTGACAAGAACAAAATGTATTCTAGTCCAGATTCTGCTATTATAAATTTGCTCTCTTTAACAAATTTTATCTTTATTTTACTTATCTCATTATTTATACATCACCTACTTCTGAAAAGTATTTTAGGTGGCACATATACAATAGATCCAGCAGAGAAAAACATGAAGAAGAAAAAAAATAGGCAATCAAATAAAGAAAACATTTGAAGGTTTTTGATGACATCCATATCAGAAAATATAAACCGTGCAGTGACTTCGTGTTCAACCTAAATGGGTTTGCTAGTGAGGCACATGAGGAGAAATCTAGAATGACTAGAGTTAGGCTTTAGCACTGTAGAACTGAACTTCTGAACAAGGGGTCAGCAATACCAATCACAAGTGTGAAGAAACAAGGTTATTTTAATTTGGCATTTGTTCTAATTTAGGGGTGAGAAAGGCATCAAGCTTCTGTGGAAATTGGTGATACTGAGTCAGGCAATGGAAATTAATATTACCTAATGTTCCATATGATGTTGAACAGAACATTATTTTATCAAGTTTCAGTATGGAGAGTAAGTTCTATTCCCACAGGCAGATGCAGCTGGCAAACATAGGCAAGGGTAAGAATCTCTGTCTCAAAAGAGTATTAAAAAGTCTAATCAGGAAGTCAATTATTTATGAGATGAGAAATCACTAGGAAGAAGAGAAAAAGGGGGTGGAGCTTAATGAGCAGAATGTATCTCAGAATAAATAATTCAAAGCATGTCAGATTCTGGGCTTTGCGCCTCAAGACGAATTAAAAAAAAAAATAGTTCATTGGTGCTTTTAGGTTACTTCAGGAAAACAAGACCTGCACAAAGAGCTGTGGGTGAGATATCTCTGTTGCTTACAAAAAGGCAGTGATGAATAACTCTTGGAGTGTATCTCTTGGATTGATTTTGAATTAATCTCTTTGGATTTATGTTTCATTTCTATAGGAAGCAAAAGTTTTGTAAGTGAAAACTAAGCATCTGTATCACTAAAACAATAAACCGCTGTGCCATAAGAGCTCTGTTTTGGACCTTTTGCAGAGTATTTCATATATTACAAAGAGGAATTATTTATTTCCTTGCAATAAAGGACCTTGCAGTTTTAATATCACAAGTAGTCCAAAGTCCTTGGATGTAGTATTAGCAAGGGAATGCCTGGTGGGACCTGAATACCAAATTAAATTGTGATTCTGTTCAAAGGGATTCAGAATGCAATTGATTAATGATCACTTGACAATACTATCTTGAGATTCTCAGAATCATATTGTTGGGTAATGTCTGTGGATATGTAAGGGTTGAGTTCTGCCACAATGGCATAAAATAAAAACCATAAAATATTATTAAGAAAAATCCCGTATGTGTCTATTGGCTAATTAAAATGGGAAAAACTCAGGTTACATTAAAATATCTTTAAAAAACTGCATTGACGGCTTTGCCCATTACATCTACCTATCTCTATCAATCAATTATCTATCTATCTATCTATCTATCATCTATCTATCCATCATCTACCTATCATCTATCTATCTATATGTTTTGAGCTGCAAATAACAGAATATCTAATGAAAAGAGGCTTAAATAAATGGGTTTACTTTTCCTATTTGATAAAATTTGGAGGTTAGAATTTGCTAACATGCCAAATTGGTTCAGTGGTTTTCCATCAAGGATGTTGCTATAAATGTTCGTGTGCCCTCAAAATTCATATGTTGAAACTTACTCCCCCATGTGATGGCTTTTGGAGGTATGGTCTTTGGCAGATGATAAGAGATCTAAGCCCTTATAAAAGAGACTCTAGAGAGCTCCCTCACCCTTTCTGCTATGTGAGAACACAATGAGAAGGTGGCATTCTATGAACAAGGACTTCTCACCAGACACCTAATCTGCTAACGCTTTGACGTTGAACTTCTCAGTCTCCAGAATGGTGAGAAATAAATTTCTGTTGTTTATAAGTCACCTAGTCTCTGGTATTTTTGTTATAGAAGCGGAAATAGTCTAAGATAGATGTGGTTGACATTACATGGATTTTCTTGCCTTTCTCATCATGTTTAGGAAATGCTCCAAACCTTGTGTCTACACCGTGCATCCAAATGTATGAAATGGCATGGATTCAATAAAAAGAATCTTTTTTTTTTAAGTATTGCTCTATTTTTTTTTTTTTAATTTTTATTTATTTATGGCTGTGTTGGGTCTTCGTTTCTGTGCGAGGGCTTTCCCTAGTTGTGGCAAGCGGGGGCCACTCTTCATCGCGGTGCGCGGGCCTCTCACTATCGCGGCCTCTCTTGTTGTGGAGCACAGGCTCCAGACGCGCAGGCTCAGTAATTATGGCTCACGGGCCCAGCCGCTCCGCGGCACGTGGGATCTTCCCAGACCAGGGCTCGAACCCGTGTTCCCTGCATTGGCAGGCGGATTCTCAACCACTGCGCCACCAGGGAAGCCCAAGAAAAAGAATCTTGAAAGACCGGCTCTCATCAAAGAAGACAAAAAAAAAAATCTTTCTCCAAAACACCATCTCTTCTCAGTGAATTTTCCTGGAATATATTAACTGCTAGGCAACCTCATGTTAAACTCTAGGCTGGGGACCAGGTCCACATTTTCTGAAATAAAGTAATCTCTGCTCAATATACTTGAAGAACATCAATGTTTGGAAAGGAAACCTGGAGAAATAATAGGTTTAGCGTAGTCAGTCTGCCACATAATTCCTCATAAGAAATATTGAAAAAAAATGTTTTTTTTATATTTCAGAAACAGTTTGTCAGTTTGTATTTCATGAGGCACTGGTAGGTACTCTCCTGTTTTCTGTGCCAGATGTGCCATAATATGTTTCTTTTCCTTTGAAACAAATCCAGAACTCAAACTCATTTCTCCCCCCTAGAAAAATCTTTTTAGTTCCTTGGAAGGATCTTTACCCTCAAAGATGTATCTATTTCCAGAAGGTGGAGCAATATACAGTCATTTACTGGGGCCCTCTGATATTCTGGGAAAACTCCTAGAGACTCTGTCTTCCAGAGTCTGTATACTGCCTGGGTGTTTGTGTGACACCATTCTTGACACATTCAGGCAACACTTTAGAATTGAGACTCGGCCAGATGATTCCTCAGCTGACTTTCGCAGTCACGCCTCTTAAGTCTCTGAAATGTATTCTACCATTGGAGTCCTCAGGTCTCTAACATCCAAAAGGGATGCAGTCAGCCCCCATCTGGGATATACTCCCCTTGCTCTTTCACTCAGTCCTTAGAGTTTACAAAGCAGTCCTTTCTCCTAGTCCTCCTCTGTGGAGTTCCCCTGAGATGGCATATTGCATGAGGACTTGATGTTGGCATGCCCATTCCTCTCTCTGCTCCTATCCTCAGGGGGCTGTCTTTGCTTTGTTGTCCCAAAGTCTCTTAGAGGAACAAGGAGGGCTGTTGTCACTCGTGTGTCTAATATATTTGTTAAAGAACACCATGCAGCTCACAACTCTGGTATTTTCTGGTGTCCTCTGAGGCAATTCTTAACATCAAATCACTAGAGGCTGTTTTTTCTTGCTGTTATCTCTTGCACCTAGTAACTATTGTGAGTGTTCCGGCTTCATGATGTGTTGAACTTTGCTTCAGGAGCACATCTGGGTTTGGCAGATGATTACTGGTCAGTGATTAGGTCAGTGATTACTTTGTGTTTGTTACTCTTTGATGTCATGGCTCCAATGTTGCTCTGGTCATCTTGCCAGTGTTTCTTGACTGATGCCATGATTTTTCTCAAAATACCAGGTGGTTATATCTGACTGGCTTATGCTCACTTCACTTATGCTGGAAGCAAAATTGTACATGCTGATTCCTAAAACATGTCTATGTTTTTTTTCTTTCCTATGAGATCTTCATCCTGGGGAGGCCCCAGGACAATCCCTATTTCAGAAGACTTCAAGTGGTATAATTCTGTCCTTGAATTCCTGAACCAGGGTCAAAGCAAACAATTAAAAGACTTCTAACTGGGTTCCAACTCTTGGCTGACCATCCATCCACTTTTCCTCTATAGTTAACCTTGCTAAGATGAGAATTGGGGATATCTCCATGGTAACACATGAACTCTGAACTTCTTTGGTACCATTGCAATCTATGTAGCCCTTGCTGTCCCTTGCTACAGTTGAACCCATTGCAGAAGATTTAGTTATTTATCCTTTTCTGCTCAATCTTATACAATAACTTCACTTACATGGAAGATTTTTTTTTTCTTAACTCTGACATGGATTCAAAAGCTATCAGGTTGAACAGAACCTATTTAAGTGATGTTACGTTATCAGACACAGGCACTGAGGATAAGCTACGTTGTAATCATAGATGATCTTAATATAGGGCCTTAGAGAATTTAATATCATTTTCTATCTCCTCTGAGGCATATATTAACCAATACTCAAAAACTTTCTCTCCCAAGTGCTAATATAATGCGTTCTGAAATCTCCAACAGATTTTTGTCTGTGGTGACTTCAGTTATGGTCTATAGAACTTACTTCATCACCTGTTTCATTATATTAGTTTTAAAAAGAAAATTTAAATAAAATTCTACCTGTGAGATAATTTTAGATTTATAGAACACTTGCAAAGGTAGTACAGAGAGTTGCTGTATACCCTTCACTCAACTTCCCCAATGTTAATATCTTTCATAACCATAGTATATTTGCCAAAATTAAGAAATTAGCATTGGTACAATACTACTAACCAAACTACAGATTCTATTCAGATTCCACCAGTTTTTCTACTAATGTTCTTTTTCAGTTCCAACATCCAGTCCAGGTTACCACATTGCATTTGGTCATCATATCTCCTTACTCTAATCTGAGACAGTTTCTCAGGGTTTCCTTGTTTTTGATGACCTTGACAGCTTTGACATATACTGGTCAGGTATTTTAAAGAATGTCCTTAAATTTGGGTTTCTCTGATGTTTTATCATGATTAGACTAAGGTTATGAGTTTTTGGAAAGGATATTACAGAGATGAAGTGCCTTTCTCATGGCATTATATCATGGAGCATATGATATCAACATCACCTATCACTGATGATATTAACCTGATTAACTAACTCGGTTAAGTTGTTGTCTGCTAAGTTTCTTAACTCTAAAATTACTAATTTTCATTTTCCATACAGTATTTTTTGGAAATGAGTCACTAAGTCAACCCCATAGTCAAAGGGAAAGAATTATACTCTACATTCTGGAGAAGGGATTATCTATCTATGGATCTATCTATTTATCTATCATCTATCTATCATACATCATTTAGAATTATTTTCCTGTGTCTATATCCTACCCTTAGAAACCCCAATACCAGTAAGAAAATACAGTAGTGTTACCATCTTTCCTTTTTCTTTGGTTTATATTATGAAGATTAGCACAACCTGTGTGAGTGTCCATCTGTATGACACAGCACAATTCAGCTAATCTAATTATCTGAATGAGGATGCATTCCTGGTTATTTCCCAGTTGTGATTGGTCTATAGTGCAGATGCACCCTCCTCTCAACAATCCTTGATGGGATATCAAAGTGCTGGTCCACTAGGCTTCATCAGCTTGGCAATGAAGATGAGGCTCCTAATTATTCTTGTCTTGGTACCCATTTAGTGATGCTGAAACTCAAAACACCCTACAGAGTACCCTCCAAGTAATTCTTGAAAGCTCATGGCTTATCTTACATGTTGTCACAATTGAGTCTGCAGCCCCCTGGTTGCTAATACTACTCTGTTGAGATCTGCAGAGTATTGCTGCAATTACCAGCGTTTTGTAATCTTACTTTCAGGAGTCACTAAATCATACCAACTGGGAACCTACTATCTCACTCTGTGGATAACTATGGTGTACTACTAACTCACCAAGAATCTGTTGACTTCCTCTGGATGAATTCTGGCTTTTTGGACTTCTGTTATGATATAGGAAAGTTTCACCTCCCCTTTGCAGTATTTTGATAGAGAAAACCCAAAGTGATAAAGCCTATGTTCTAGAATTTTGGAGACTTTTCACTTCCTTTCCTTTCTGTTTTTATATTAATTGATTAATTAATGTTTGGCTCATCTTATCCTCATATGGCTGGGTATTGAGACAAAAGGGTAACAGGCAAGGAAAAGATGTTGATGTTATGGAAAACTGTACAGTCATGAAAATGAAAAAATTGTATAAGTAGGCAAAAAGCTAATAAGAATCTAAAGGACATACTGTTGAAAGACACAACAGAGTATATGCACTGTGATTACATTTAAACAAAATCCAAACTTTGTTTGGATACTAATAAAACAGGAAAAATAAGGAAGTAAATTCCTCAAAGGTTAGTGACTACAAAGGTTAGAGGAAGTTATGATCAGGAAGTCATATGAAGGCTTCTGGAATTTTTTTTTTTTTTTAATTATTTGAAAATTACAGGGAGCTCACCTCACAGTGATTTATATTTTATGCAATTTTCTCTGTTTGTCATATTTCACAATAAAAATGCTTTTAAAGAGCAAAATATTGCGGTTGGATTCAATCCCATTACCTAAGTAATATAAATGTGACTGTACATATATTACTTGGCATTTCTACATTGTGTTATTATAGGTTATCTCCATATTTTTGTTTTTCTCTATTTTGGAAGATATGTAGATACATAAAATCAGGTTTTAGTCATGTAATATTACCATTTAAAAAATTGATTCAAGAGGGAAGAAATAACATGGTTTGTAATTCTTCATTATGTTTAGCTATTGAGTGTGAAATGTTTTGTTTTAATTAAATGTGTTCTGCTCACATGGAGTTTTTGGAGTATCTAAAATTCTAGAAAAAAATAATATTTTTAACCTGCCAAACCTGATGTGTTAAATCATTTATCACCAAAATGCACTGAATGTATTTGGCTCTTTTGAAATATCCTTCAACCATGTGCCCCAGTTTGCTGACAACATGGAATATTTCTAATTCTTTAGGGGCATCTCTAAATTTTGTGAAAATTATAATTTACAATTTTTGAGCTTACATTCTGCCAACTACTGGGATTCATATATATCTTAGGATGTCTAAGAGAATGGTTGGGTATCCTAACAAGACTATTAGGATGAGAAACTGAGCAGCATATTAGGGAAGAATAGCTCGAATGTTAATATACAGTCAGTTCTGTGAGAGAAGCAACTCCATGACTGAGAGTGCAGGTTCTGAATCAAAAGTGAGTTTAGACTTGTCTCCCCCATTTCTGTTTTGCATGACTTTGAGCATGTTATATAACTATTTTGGGGCCATAGTTTCATCATATATACCATAACACATTAATTGTACCTAATACAATTATTGTGAATATTAAATAAGATAATGTATTACAAAGCTTAGCTAAATGTCAGGTATACAGCAAACTCTCAATAAATTGTAGCTATTTTTATAGTGCTTAATTTAAGATGTGTCCAAATAAGAGGTTTTTCACAGAGTGTTGACCCAACTGAGAAGAACGTAGCGCTCTATGGCTCATTGACCATAGCAATACCTCCTCTATATTCAGGTTCAAGTGTCAGACTTGGGAGGCAGGGCCCAATGAGAGGCACGTAGGTTTTTAGGTATCAGAGACCTTTGAAGAGATGCTGAAGGACATTATAAATGAGCAATCAAGAAGCATCCCCTGGGTGGCAGCTGCAAAAACTGGGTCACCAGATGTAAAAACTGTGGTACGAGATATGTGTACAAGCTCCCCTCTGGGAAAAACTCTCACTCTCAAGCATAGTGGGTGGGGGGGAGTGCAAAGATGGCACTGCCTGAGAAAAGAAAAGAAGTAAAGAAAATAGGGAAAAGAGAAAAGAAAAACAATTTTTAAAAAGATGGCATCAGCAGGCTTTAGCAAGGCAGAGGACGAATGTAGAAGATGGTGCCTGTGGTTGGAGCATAAAGATGGCACCTACTGGGAAAGAAGGAGAAAAAAAGATGGCATCTACCAGCTTTAACAACAGGGGATAGAGAGCAGGAAGATGGCTTCTGAGCCTTTGTCCCTGGAGAGTATCCCAGCAGGCCCTTGCCCCTCAGACCAACACGGTAAAATTAGCAAGTGAATTTTTTTCACATAAAGTCTGGATGCTTTTCAAAGGGCTGTTTCCGCACTGGGCCTTTGGGCTGTGGAGTCCAAGAGCATGAGTCTTTTAAGAGTCATTTCTCAGTTCACCACAGCCCTGCAATTCTCATGGATGTGAATCTCATTGGTCCTCAAAGCCAGATGCTCTGGGGGCTCATCTCTCAGGTACTGCTCTTAAAAGTTGGGGTCCCCAGTGTGGGGTATAAACCCTTAACTCCTTAGGGGAAAGCTCTGGGTTTGTGAGTTTCCTCCCGATTATGGGTTGCTGCACTGGGGGTGGGGTTTACAATGAGATGGTGTCTCAGTTATTTCTATGGCTTCTGTGTGGTTTCTCTCTCATTTGCCTGATGTAAAGAGGTTACTTCATCAGTTTTTAGACTTTTCAGAGGAACTTTTCCATATGTAACTGTAGATTCGGTGTGTCCATGGGAAGAGGTTAGTTTGGGTTCTATGTCGCCATCTTGAACCAGAATTCATACAGATATGTTAGTAGTGTTTTTTCCCCTAATTGACAAAAATTGGAAATGATCCAAATGTTCATTAACATGAGAATATATAAGTAAACTGAAGTATATTCACGTAATCATATACAGCAACGAAATTGGATAAACTATTGTTACATGCAACAATATGGATAAATCGCAAATTTTATATTGAGCACAAGAAGCCAGAAACAGTAAGAGTACATATTATACGATTCCCTTTATCGAAATTTAAAATATACGTACATAATCTAAGGTGGTAGAAGTTAGAATAGGGGTTATCTCATGGTTACTTAATGGGAAGGTACATAAAAGAGCTTACTGGCTTCTGGAAAAGTTCTTTATCTTGATCTCTGTGTTGGTTACATTACTGTGTACATATGCAACATTTCAACAAGCTGTACATTTAAGATCAGTGAACTTTTCTGTATGTTATACCTCAAAAAATTAAAAATAATATTGTTTTTTCTATACACTAGCAATGAACAATAAAACAGAAATTTCAAAAAAACATAATTTAGAAATACCAAAATGATCAAATACCTAGGAATATATCTAACAAAAAAAGTGCATCTACGTAGAAAACTATATTGCAATACTGAAAAAAATAACTAGAACTTAATAAAGGGATATGTGATGGCCTTGGGTGAGAAGTATTAATATTGTGGGGCTGTAAATTGTCCTAAAATTAACCTATAAATAGATTCAAGACAATTGCAATTCCAATCCTAGAAGGTGTTTTGTGTGAATGTATACACGTGTGCATGTATACACGTGTGCATGTGTATGTGACAATTCACTAGCTGATTCCAAAAAATTTTATGGAGATTTAAAGGACCAAAAATAACCAAGGTAGTCCTGAAGAGGAAGTCAGAATAGGATAATTGCTATCAAACCCCCAAAATCAAAGTGAAGTTTAATATATATTTAAAATATATAATATATATTTATTTTTTACTTAGTAATATGCAAGGAATCTCAGGGACTATGGTGCCTTTCATCTTGTGGCATTGTCATCCCATGGAGCCTGAGAATCTCCTGCTGGTGCCTCTGCCTCAACTGCTGGGAGATGGGAAAAGATAGAGACAGAATCAGATGTGATTTTTTTTAATGAGCTGGGCCTTTTTATTATAGACATTATTTCCAATTACCTTATACTGGCCAGAAATAGGTCTCATGACCTCACTGAATTGTAAATGAGACTGAAAAAGCTGATCTATTTCAACTCTCTTAAGTAGAAGGAGAACACAAATACTAGAAATCACCAGCATTTGAGTTCATAGCAATTGATGCTATCATAATAACATTTTTTCTGAGAGAAATGTTTCAATTAAATCTTACATCTCTTGAGGTTTTATATCACCATCACAATTTCTTAAGAGTTTCAGAAGCCTATGCTTCAAAATGGAATAGAGTTGATTTGCTGATTTATCAGTTATTATGTAAAATTTCTAAAAACATTACTATAGGGCTTCCCTGGTGGCACAGTGGTTAGGAATCCGCCTGCCAATGCAGGGAACACGGGTTCGTGCCCCGGTCCGGGAAGATCCCACATGCGGCGTAGCGGCTAGGCCCGTGAGCCACAACTACCGAGCCTGCGCGTCTGGAGCCTGTGCTCTGCAACGGGAGAGGCCGCGACAGTGAGAGGCCCGCGCACCGCGATGAAGAGTGGCCCCCGCTCGCCGCAACTGGAGAAAGCCCTTGCACAGAAACGAAGACCCAACACAGCCAAAAATAAATAAATAAATAAATTTATTTTAAAAACAAACAAACAAAAAAAAAACCACATTACTATAGCCTGAACCTTAATTATGAAATTCAGTTTCAGTGTGAGCCAGAGTTTTTTTTTTCTACTGTTCAGGGGATCAAGAGAAAGAAATCTTACGCAAAATTTGACAAAGTAATAATACAAATTGTGAAAAATGAAGCAAAAGTCCCAGGAAGAGAAATTTCAATGCAAGTGAGCCAAGATTTATTCCAAGTTTTTGGCAATTAAAATATTTTGCGTATGAAAGCCTTTGGAATATTTGCTATCATTATTGAAAGCCTCAAATGCATCAGCTTTCATTTTCTAAACTGTATAAAGGAAACAAACAAATGAAACTAGCTCCACTGTGTTTCATACAGATGTGTAGAGATGCTTAGACTATGTGTTCTATTTTCCCAAACCAGATGCTTAGGAATATGCCATGGCTAGATGACTCTTTTTTATCAAGATGTGGTTTCAAAGGCAGCATGATTCTTTAAGAACTGAGGCATAAAGTAATGGACAGCCATGTGGTAATACACAAAAAAAGATAGCCAAAGAAGAAACATTTTTTGATAAAATGAGAAGATATCTTCTAACATGTTTTACATTTTCAGTACTTAAAACAATACATACACAGGAACATTATTTAAAAAAGGAAAAAATGGAAAAAAGGAAAAGAAATCTTATTTAAATCAGAACTGAGCTTATGATATATGTGCACAGGTACTAACTGCATTTTGATGTTAATTAAAATACTACATAATATTTGTGTTTAATTTTGGGGAAAAATAAGAAAGCAGATGCAGGGGAGTCTTGCCCTCCAACAAACCAATGGAAAAAATATATTTAACAGGACAGTATAAATATATTTAACAGGACAGATATCAGAATTATGATAGAAATTACCATATTCTCTAAAGCCTAAAAGACCCTAAAACCAACATTTTCTGTAGTTGTAGCATTACTAATTTTCCATCCTCATCAGTTCGTATGGTGTTCTTTTTCTCAGTGATTTACAAATTTTTCTCCATTAGACAACAAAGGTAATGTTTGTGTACTGTGTTTCAGGAAGAAGCTATGTATTGGGGCACACTCCAGCTAACTGCAAGTAGGCTTCTGCTATTACTTTGCAAATGTATCTCAGCCATAACCCAATAATCTTTTCTTTTATAGATTTATTAGTATATTATTTATAAGGAAAAGGTATTCAACAAAGGGACTCTTAGTTCAACAAATGTTTATTTTCTTTTTATATGACTACATTAAGAAAAACTACATTAATATGTGTTTATTAAATAATCTATTATATAATTGTAATCATTTTCCAGTAATTGTCATTTAATATGATGATGAAAATGACTGAAAACTCTATCTTAAATTAACTGAAAAATTCTAGAATTTATAGTTCTTAATTTTAAATTCCCAGTGATATTTTTACTGTAAAGTGATTATAGAATTTAGGAACATAATGTCCATTAAATGGGAATAGAATTAAATAAAATATAATGAATTCATAATTTTTTTATAAAACAGAGGTTTTATAGAGATAAATTAAGCATATAAATTGATCCACAACATATTGCTGATTGAAAAAAGTAAGACAGCAGGCATCAATTTTTTTTTTATATCCCCAGTAATTTTTTCTACCATCTCTTTCTAGGACATACAATTTTTTTTTTCTTAGCTCCAAATAACTCAGTTAGAACCATTTGGTTCTAGAGGGGATGGCCAAGCATAGTTTCCTGACATCCGACAACAAATTTGGACATTTGACAAAGACTGAGCTAATTAGAGTGCTTTCCTGGTATTAAAAATATAGAAAGAGTTAAGAGAATAGGGTCTTTTTTTCCCTGTAGGAAATGTTTGTTAGATGTGAGCCATTATATAATCCATAAGACAGGGAGACATTGAGACAAAACAGAGAATAATGCCTTGAAGGCACCTGAGACACTTGAGAATAGGGGCCATGTTTGTATCCTAGTTATCACAGAAGTAAAAAAGCATGTAATGATGAAGAAAAGTAGTTACTTGGTGGTGGGGGACAGGTCCCAAATGCAGATGGAGAAGAATATGGCTATGTGATTAGTTTACAAAGTTTTATATAAGATCCAGAATTTAAACACCTATTTAAACTGTACACAAAAGAAAAATCCAAAGCTTTAAATATATACAATTTAATGTAATTAGTGGTGACTCACTTGGAGGAAGTTCAGGAGTTAGAAATAAAATTTGGAAATAAGAAAGTAAATTAATTACATGAAATGAAATTGTTTACAATTACAGTGGAATTTGCTATTTTGTTATTAATTATTTTTACTTTAGGTATTGTGACTGAATGCCAAATACTTACATATCCATTTGAATAGCTTTTCAAATTGAAAGACCATTAGTACTAGAAATTTTGTTTTTGTTTTTTGAGTTTGGGTTTTTGTTGATTTGTGCTATTAAGGAATTTTTCATTTACAAAAATAAAATAGTGTAATGAACCCCAGGTATTCATCAACTACCTTCAATGATTATGACTCATTTTGTTCTCCCTCTTTTCAGTTGCATTGTTTTGAAACAAATCTCAGAATATCCTGTGATTTATCTCTAACTTATTCAGTGTCTCTGCCTCCTGAAATGCCTATAGGCAATAATATGTCAGTAGCAAGACACAGACCTACTAAAGAATGGACTTGAGGATATGGGGAGGGGGAGGGGTGAGATGTGACAGGATGAGAGAGTGTCATGGACATATATACACTACCAAATGTAAAATAGATGGCTAGTGGGAAGCAGCCGCATAGCACAGGGAGATCAGCACAGTGCTTTGTGACCGCCTTGGGGGGTGGGATGGGGAGGGTGGGAGGGAGGGAGATGCGGGAGGGAGGAGATATGGGAAGGTGTGTATATCTGTAGCTGATTCACTTTGTTATAAAGCAGAAACTAACAAAAAAATAATAATAATAATAATATGTCAGTAGCAATGAGCAAACCCAGCACCTGTATATTGATTTCTAAGTATTATTTTCCATTTAAAGGATCTAGAACACCTTGGGGAAGTAAGGTGTAATTGTAGGGCTGCATTAAGAAAAGTAATTGTAGGGCTGAGACAAAGTAATTGTAATTGTAGGGCTGAGACAAAGCTTAAAAATTCATTTTCCATAAATTAAGTGCTAAAACAAAACAAAAACAAAATAGTAAGAAAAGAACAAGCAAAAAGAGCCCTAGAGACCGCCACTGGCCAAATTTAGGATATTAAAATAACGACAGCAACAGTCTATACATCACTGAATAAAATGAGAATCCATAAGGCCCTATTGATAATACATACATATATAAAAAGTAAAAGCTCTTCCTTACAGTAGGATGCCCACTCATTCATATAAAAAGAATTACAAGAATAGAAAATCACCATTTTCCTGTCATCATAGTAATAATTAATTCAGTAAAGAATCATTGATGGATACTAAAACTAGTAAGGAACAGAATATTTACATACAATCAAAACTTCTCCCCACATATTACTTACTAATTACAATTTAAAAAAACAATAACCTCAGAGTGGTAAACCTGTCAAATACCATCTTAAGTGATCAAAATTAACATCACCAATGATAGTACCAACCAACGTCACGTGCTTCTTATTTTGGTGCTGAGAATGACACAATATTACTTACATTGCATTCCTACCAAAAATGTATAACCTGAATCCAGTCATGAGGAAACATCAGAAATACCCAAGTGGGGATGGAGATTTTACAAAATAAAGGGGTTAAGCAGCTCTCAGGCATTAGCATGGTGGCAGCTGTTACTTTGGCTTGCCACACTTCCAAAGATTCAGCTGGTAGGAAACTGACTCCAAATGAATTTAGATAGTTTATTTCTCACAGAAGTAGTAACATATTGGTGCTAGTTTGCTAAGCCCCAATTCCCAGAGAGACCAGTGTTGCCTGCTCACATAGTGGAAATGTGTTACAGAAGAGGGGCCCAGGAGTCATAAGACCCTTATCTTACACAAGTGTTACTGGCAAATTTGGGCATCTGTCTTTCTGGAGAAAGAAAGGCCCTGAGTTGTAAGCAAATCTCTCTAAGGAAGGGAGAGAGGTTTTCTTCTTTATTACCCTAGGATATGACAGGTAAGGAGGATGTCTCCATCTCCACTACTTGAGACTGTAAATAAACCTCCTCCAGAAGGAGTCACTTCTCCATTTTCCCAGAGATGTCTGTTTATACAAACATCCTTAAAAAGATAGTCATAAAGCAAATGGGTTGTTAATGCCTAGATTGTAGAAAGTGAGAGATTTCTGGAGAATCATCTCCCGCCAATAAAAATTACCTCTACTAGTAAAACACAAATGTCAGTGAAATTAAAGAAAAAGAAAAAAAAACAGAAGAAAAACAGAGCACTACCCTCAGAAAACCGGCCAGTATAATAACACACAAAAAGGCAGGTTCTGCTCCATTCCCACCTTTATAATAGTGAAGCATAAAATTACGATACAGGTATTTCTGCACCTCTTCTCAGAAGCAGGCTTCCCTAAAAAAAGAAACAGCAATGGCTAACAAGAAATTGCAACTGAAAAGTGACTGACTGCACAATCAAAAATATTGAATATATGATAAACCATAATGGAAAAGAATATTAAAAAAGAATGTCTATATGTGTAGAACTGAGTCACTTTGCTGCACAGCAGAGATTGGCACAGCATTGTAAATAAACTATACTTCCATTAAATAAATAAATAAATAAATAAATAAACAAATTTTTTAAAAAGCAAAACCCTAAAGTTCAAACGGGAAAAAAAATGTTGAATATATCAGGAAAACAACATAATGGAAAAAGGTCATCAAACAACCATTAAAAACATTGAAACTCGATTAATTAGAAGTAACAGAGTAATCTTCCTAATTCTTTGAAATAAATATAATGCTTAACTTCAGAATTCTAAAAGAGGATATCACATACTTATGGCAAGAACGTAGTTGACATATTTCTTTATGGATATCAACTAATTTAAGATCTTGGGAATTCAGAAGATCATTATTTGAAACAACCGAATGAACATACAAAGAACTACGCAAATGACACACAGATGTGTATAGGCTTAAAGTTGTTACAAGGACTTCTCAAATAAATCATTATAAAGATTTCTCTAGGAGCTTAGCACAAGGAAAAGTGAATGTAAAAGTCTGATACTGTGAAAAAATTAAGTATTAAGGAGGGGGATTGGGAAGTTCCAACTTGGATAGGAATTCCATTAGGGGAGAGCAAAGAGGATGAGAGAGAGCCGAAAGAGATGATAGTGGAATAATCATTAACAGAAAATTCCCCCAAACTAAGGAAATGACCTGCCAAACGGTGAGCAGAAATGAGTAAAGGGTTCACATCTAGAGTTATATTAATAAAATTTCATAATATCAGTAATAAAGACAAATATTAAAACATTTTAAAGAGAGAGGGAAGGATATAATCTGCAAAGAGAAACAAAATTCAAATGATTGTTGGACACCAGGGACTGCAGAAAGGAAGCAACATTTTCAAAGCTCTCTTAAGGAGCAATATGCTCACCGATATCAGTTTTAATAATATCCAAGAACACTCTAAGACTAAAATGTCTTCATACCATGGCTTTTAAATGAAATTACACTATAATTAGGTAGCAATTAAGAGTTTGGGTCCAGAGTTAGGTGGGATGGGTTGAAATCCTGTCTCAACTGCTTACTAAGCTTAGCTTTGGTAGTTACCAACAACGTTGCCTCAGTGTTCTTGTCTATAAAACTGGGTAAATAATTGTAGTCACGCCATATGACTCTTGTGAGTACTTAACGAATGTGTAAACATGAAGTGAATAGAATAACTGTTGTGGTTCCTAATGATTACTTGTGGTAAAGATTTTGTTTATTTTAGTATATAAAGTCTCATAGACAGATCTGTCTTACAGAGGAGGCTATCAGTTTTTCATTTGACTCTTTCAAAAAATATCACCTATATTTGAGAGATTAAAAAACGATGTAAAATGTTCCTATTACAAAGATATATTCTCTATTCAAGTTGAATTCCCAAAACCATCCAATGGAGGAAAGAATAGTAGAGTATTTAATTCAATACGGGTACAGTGAAATGATAAATAACATTTTGCAGCCACTAAAAAGGTAAAATATTGATGATTTATGATTTTTTTTAAAAAAGGGAAATTGTGTATATGGAATTCTTTGGAATATGGCATGTGTGTTAAAACTGTAATATCATTTATTTTTGGATCTTGTTAGTGGTGATACTATTTTCTTCTTGTATCATACAAATTCCAAATTCCTTATAATTTCATGAGCAAGCACACACAAACACAGACACACATACATATCAATTCTAAGAACTATATCTCTCCTACCTACCAGTGTCTAAAGGAAATAAAATAATAGGCTCATCTGTGAATCGGTGACAAGGACATGCTTCTAAAACATTTAAATTTTCCTGTACAATCTTTTAAAAGAATGTTATATGTTAATGTATTGGACAACTGTATCTTTATAGGCAAGGAAATTATTAAAATCATCTAAATGCTGTGAATTAATTGAGAACAAATCATAGTTATAAACATACAGCTAGTTTGTTAGTTGAACATTAGTACTAGAACAAATATCATATATTAATGCACATATGTAGGATCTAGAAAAATGGTACAGATGAACCAGCTTGCAAGGCAGAAATAGAGACACAGATGTAGAGAACAAACGTATGGACACCAAGGGGGGAAAGCGGCGGAGGGGGAGTGGTGGTGGGATGAATTGGGAGATTGGGATTGACATATATATATGAATATGTATAAAATAGATAACTAATTAAGAACCTGCTGTATAAAAAATTAAATAGAATTCAAATTAAAAAACAAGAACTCAAAGGGAAACTTTAATTTTGTTTCTGTACTCAATGAATGTCAGATATTTGCATTGTGGTCCAGATAAACTCAATTCATTTTTCTCAATCATTAACTCACATCCCTTGAAACAAATTGACTTGTCTTTTAAGTTGATATGCTGCTTAAATGAATGGAATTATTTGTCAAATATCATAGATAAACAATCTCTGTAAAGGTGAACTCAGAAGATGAATCAATTTTTTAAATGAGTGATTCATTAAAATTCAAATTATCTTTTTAAAAATAAATCCAATTCTATTATTTGGTTCACTTTTCTCAGCACCTTTTTGGATGTGTATGAATTAATGGTGGTGGTGACATTTCTGTTTTGTGGTTAATATAAGTGATTTATATATTTTTGAGTCTAAAAGAGGCATGGCTTTGTTCAAATTTGCAATAAAAAAATTATCCACTACAAGAATTATAGTGAAATAAAAAAAATCTCAGAAGAGACATACGTTTCCCTAAGACTCACAAATAGTCTTTATGTCATTATCCATTTATTAAATTGGCTTATAAGTACATTTTCAAAGCTCAGATGAATGATCTGCTTGCAGTATTAATCCCCCCTGAATATGTTTAGACCAAAGCTTTATGACCTCTATTTATTATGGCAGACAGTGCTACCAGAAAATATCCACTTCTAAAATCTTATTACTGTCAAATTCTTTATCTAGACCAGTGACGACATTCTCGCATGAGTGAGCATTAAAGCTTTTGCCTTTTAACCTCATGATCCTGGAGCATAAATCATTTATAACAGATTCAATTCTTTGTGTCTTTTCAGTATTATTGGAGTCTTATCTTTCTTTCTGGTCTATATTTTCAATTTAATGCCAAACACTTTCTTTCTTGCCCTCTGTGTCTCTGTCTGTCTCTGTCTCTCTCTCTCTCTGTCTCCTCGTCCCTCCTTCCATCTCTTGTCTTCATTTTTTTAAACAAATAAGGATGTTAACCTTTGTGGTGAAATAAATTATGTGCAATATTCTTATTTCTTTTGTATATATTTCAATTTAAAAGGATACATACTGAGTGTTTGTGTTTCTTTTATGTCAGCATTTTTGTAATCATAGGAAAAATGAATAAAAGTCTTTATTTTGCTTTTGGTACCATAAAAAAATTCCTGCATTTAAGGAAATATATATCCCTACAATTGAGAAAATAGACAACCTTACACAAACAAAAATATAAAACAGAGATGAACCATAATGTTTTTTCAAATGAGTGGCTAATTCTTAACAGGAACACAGGCACATCCAATTTTCCCTTCATGTAAAAAGTAGTTTTTGCCAGAGAAAATGACTATATTTGGATGACTTAAATATAATCACTAGAAAGTATTCATATTCAGAGATCCTACATTTTATACCTTTCTATAATATAAAAATGTACTAAAATGTACTACACTAAAAGTATAGATTAAGGGAAATATAATTGTGGTAATACATACTATTATACATTATTATCATATATTATTATATGTCTGTATTGTATATTATCAAGCTCTATCCTGCTTTATCATAACATAGTAAAAATGAACTTATTCTTTGGTACTTGACTAATATGTGATTCACATTGTTCACAATAGTACCTGTATCACTCTTCCAGATAAAATCACTTTTTTCTCTTCTCAGTTGTTTTCCATTACAATCTATTGGTAGACAGAGATGTGTTCTTTCTTTATCTTACCCTTCCATCTTGTCCACAGACGCATTTTTACAGTGTTTTTCTTGCAGGCAGGCTCAAGAGATGCACATTCATTTAACAAGTATAAGAGTTTTAAAGTAAGTCAGACAGAGAAAGACAAATATCATATGATATCACTTACATGTGGAATCTAAAAAAAAGGCCACAAATGAACTTATCTACAATACGAAATAGAGTTACTGATGTAGAAAATAAACCGATGGTTACTGGGGGGTTCAGTTTGCTGTACACCTGAAACTAACACAACATTGTATATCAACTATACCCCCATAAAAATTTTAAAAAACATATATAAGAGTTTTAGAGAATGATTTTTCATGATGTTATTACAGGATATATGTTCTCCAGTTTTATTTTAAGGTTGGACTAGGGCTGTAGGGAAGAGTGGTGAAGCAAGTGAAATGCTTTCAGACATTTCTCAAAGGATCTGTAGAAAATTCTTCTCTTCTCATAATCAGATGTGAATAAAGCTATTCAAAGAAATGTACTGTTTCATATAATCATTTCCTTGATAGTTTCATGCTGGGTGAGAAGCACTATACATTTTATCAATTTTGTGGATATTTGATCATAACCAATTTTGAAAAATATGATTTTAAGAAGCAAATAGCCTCTAAGTGGTCATCTCAAATTATTTTGATCTTATGCATATAAGATAAATAGCATTTAATACTGTTCAAAAGTAGAGATTGCAATTAGCTCAGGTTTTATCCACAAGACTCTTTCACTCTGTATTGAGGAATTCAAAATCTATATTTCTGGACCAAATATTTGTATCAAAGTTTGTCCTAATATTTTTATGCCTACAAGTTAGATACATTTGGCCTTTGTTTCTTTAAATTCAATATAATGCCATTAATATATTCATTAATTCATCACCTAATACTTAATGGAAACTTACTAATGAGTAAACTGTTATTCAGACATTTTGGCAAGTAACAAGATGACTGCATTACTTTAAGCCATACTTGATGGGCTAAAATCTTGTGGGCTATGGAACTATCTGTAGCAAAAGGAAGTATATGAGACTGGCACTGTTGGTGCAATTTCAAAAGGCCGAGTTTTGGCATAAATCTGGTATTGCCATCAAGTGATATTCAGTTATTTTTGATATTCTTTTAACTTTGAGTATTAATTTCTTTCTGTGACATTTTGGTGTGTATTCCTAATATTATCTCTTCTTCCATCCCTCCCTGCCTCCCTCCCTCTCTCCTCTCTCTTACACACATACAAACACACACGCACATTGGCCTTGCAAGAAGACTATCGTATTTATTAATCGATGTTTTTCAGTTGCCAGATTTGGGTTTTTTTGGCGCTTAACTCTGTTTTTTCCTTCCATTGAGCTTTTTTGGGGGAGGTGAGTAAATTTTTATAATAATTTCTACAGTTGAAAATCTGTTTTAAATTATTTTAAAATTTTTACATTGTTTACAGTATTTTAGTAAATGATTTCAAGATTGTATATTTCTTTTGATTTCCCATTTGCTTATTGCTCTTAAAATTTATCTTGCTATTTGTTAAATTTCTTCTATTCTCTGATGTTAATATTTTCAATAACTTAAATGAGATATATTCCCTATACTGTTATTCTCTTATCGGATTTCATTCTTCTTACCATGAAAATTGTTGAAAATTTTTTAAGTGTGTATTTTTCAGAGTTGAAAAAGAGCCCTTTTGCAACTTAATGTGCTAACATTCTCTCTCTCCATCTCTCTCTCTCTGTCTCTCTGTCTCTCTCTCTCTCACACACACACACACACACATGCTTTTATACTGTTTATTTTTCTCTCATGTTTGTTTTTTACTAAAAATAAATATTGAAGATTTTTCCACATCAGCATATATAGATATGGCTCTATTTTTTTAAGCTGCATTGTTTTCCATTGTAGGTAGCACCATAAAAAATTCTTTCCTCTACCCATTATTTTGACATTTTTGTTAATATTGAAAACAGAAATAAAGTACATTGTGAATATGTTTATAAATATGAATGGCATTATATACATTGATTAAATTAATAGCAGTGGAATTGCCAAGTTATCCTATAAAATGTTTCATCAAGTTCTACAGCAATATGAGGATGCCTGTCTCCAAATTCTCACAAGCACTGAGCATTACCAAGCTTTTAAATTTTTGACTATATGGCCAATAAAAAATATAACTTAGTTATTGCTTCTAATTTGAAATTCATAAATTAAAAATAGTTGAGTATTTAAATGTTTCATGGTCTTCCTATTTTTTTCTGCAAACTATTTATAAAATTTATCTTTTAAAGTGAATTTATTTTCCAAAAAAAGCTATGGAAAAAAATGCACACTTGATGTTCCTGCCTAATTACTTCCCTGTTTTCATTTTTTAAAAATGTAATAAATATAACAGCTATTAAGAGAAATCTCTACGTTACTTCTCCATTACCTTTTTGTTTACCATACTTTTAGGTCTGTGCTTTGATTTAGCTTTACACTTTCAAAACACAGAGACATAAATAACTATTTAACCAAGGATTTGGAAGTCAGAAGTAACAATAATTTTAAATTGTATATCATCATGAAGTAAAACATGATTTTGCTATATTTCACAAATATAAATCACACATGCATTTGCTTTAAAGGCAATATAATTTTAGTAAGCAATTTCTGTGCTTTAATTAACAATTTTATTTGTGATATTTTCCCCTCAGTTTTTTGATAAATTAGTTTTTCTGTGACATAACATGTCATACATGCCATGTATATACCATACATATCATGGAGATACCATACATACCATATAGATACATATAATGTGGTATGACATGGTATGTCATAGACAAACTAGTTTACCAAAAAGCTGTTATTGACACACTAGTCAGCAGAAATGTTTCCAAAAAAAATCCATTAGGATGACTAGAACATTGGAAAAAGGGGTCTGACATTTTTCAAGCAGTCATATCTATATATCTATCCTTAGGTCTGTCTGGATTAAATTTCCTGCTCACCTGAAAGAAATTTACAGAGATTTCTTCATCATGCAGAAAATTCTGAGGCTATGAGTATAGAAAAGAAATGCACCCCAAATAATTTTATTTGTTCCCATTAATTGTGGAATGCTTTGAGAATCTATGAATAAGTATAAATCATTTTTATGGACATATCCCCCAATAAAGGATAAAAGGATATCACCCTATCAATGAAAAAAAATTATAGTTATAGTAGCTCAATATAGGATTTGAACTCTAAAGGGACCCCTTGTTAATCTGCAGAGAAGGCCAAAGTAGAACAAACTACTAAGTGTTAAACCTAAGTGTTCAATGATGGATGGATAAAGAAAATGTTGTATATATATAGAATGGAATATTATTCAATCATAAGGAAGAAATCCTACCATTTGTGACAACATGGGTAGACCATGAGGGCATTATGTTAAGTGAGGTAAGTTTAACAAAGAAAGACAAATACTGTATGATCTCACTTATATGTGGACTCTAAAACAACCAAACTCATAAAAACAGAGAACAGATTGGTGGTTGACAGACATGAGGGCTGGGAGGTGGAAGAATTGGATGAAGGTGATCAAAATGCACAAACTTCTAGTTATAAGATTAAAAATTTCTGAGACTGTGATGTATTGCATGGCAACTATAATTTACAATACTGTATCGTGTATTTGAAAGTTGCTAAGAGTAGAGCTTAAAAGTTCTCATTATAAGAAAAAACTGTAACTATGTGAGTTGATGGATGTTATCTAAACTTATTGTGGTAATCATTTTGCAGTATATTCATATATCAAATCAGTGTATTGTACACCTTTAAATTATACAATGTTCTAGGTCAATTATATCTCAATAAAACTGGAAAAAAAGCTACAACAATCAAATCAGTCTGGTTTTTGCATATGGGTAGATACGTAGATAAACAGAATGGAATAGAGAGTGGAATAGATCTGCAATATATGGTCAATTGATTTTCTTTAAAGACACCAAGTGAATTAAATAAATAAAATATAGTCTTTTCAACTGGATGATAGAACAACTGAGTATATGTACAGGAAAAAAAACCCTCAGCCCCTACCAACCATAACCAAATACAAAAATTATGTATGTTATACATATAATTTATGTATAATTAATTTTGTATATAACGTTAAAATGAGTTAAAAATAGATTATAGACTTAAATTGAAAAAATACAACTACAAAATTTTTAGAGTAAACATTAGGAAAAATTTTGTGACATTAAGTTGGACAAAGACTTTTAAATTCAGCAAAATGCATAAACTATGAAAGAATGAACTTCCACAATCTAAAAAACTTGCTCTTCAAATGGTAAAGTTACAAAACAGAAAATGGGAAAATTACCTTATTTTAAAAATCAGGAATATTCCAAAATTACTAAAGGACATAAATTTTAGGGAGTCAGATGAATGAATGAATGCTTACTGCAAACACATGTGGCTGTCTCACTGAGGGATTTTATCACTGGCAATGGAAGCCTAACATCTGTCTGTCCACAGGGCAAGGTGGAAGCATCAGTACCTTTCAGAAGCAGCCCTTAACCATTGACTAATGTGCAGTTAATGGATAAATACACAGCCTTTTTACTTCTCGGTTAGGATAACTCTGAGATATTTCCTATAATTTTCTCCAGAACTCGCCAGTAGATTAGCTCCGGTTACCCTCAGTGGTAACTGGATTGATGATAAACCCTTTACTGACTTCCTCCTTTCTCTTGTCTCACTTGCCCAAAACGCTGTCTTGTGTTTCCTGTGTTAACCATCCAAGGTGTTTGCACTTAAATTCTTGTCTTATTATCTGATTCTGGGAGAGCACAAACCAAAACACACATCTCTTTGCAATGTCACAGCAATGGAAACAGTAGTAAGTGATAAGTTTGTAGAGGGTAAAACCTAAACCAAACTCAAACAAAAAGGTTTCCATAAAAGTATCAAGGACTGGAACAGCATCAGATATTAGAGCTTCCTGAAAGTCTAGAAGATAATGGTGCCATGTCTGGGAAGTCCTTGGGGAAAATAATTTCCAATCTTTAATTCAATCCTGAACTAAGGTATCAATTAAATGGTAGGGCCAAATGCAAATATTTTCTCACATACAAACTCTAAAGGTGTTATTTCTTATATATTATTTTTCATGAAACTGCTATAGAAAGTTATAGGAAGTCATGAGATTCAGGAAAGAGATCTAAAAGATGAAATTGATAGACTGCCTAAATTTTTAAGTAAATAATGAATAATATTTTTATCCAAAATCATAGTTGAAAATATAACTTTAGAATATAATTTGCAATATTATGTTACTGCTAATGTGTAACAATTCAAGAAAAACGCTTTCCTTCTTCATCAATGATACAAATTAATAATTTTATACAGCTATATTGTGAACTTATTATTAATATACTAAGCAATTTTTGGTTGGTTTATTTTGTGTTTATATTATGTTGCACCAAGGTTTTTTTAAATTTCTACACATCACTACCATAGAAAAACCCCTAGTATTTTAAGACATGTTAAATTCAAGTTATAAATATTTGTTTTGTTTGGAAGTTGTCCTTTTATCATATTAGATATTTATTTAAGTTATCTCAAGAAAAAAATCATGCAAGATTGAAAACTTTAGGAATATCATAAGAGCATTTGGTTGATCATTAGAATCTAATTAATTACATATATGGTGACTACCTGTAAAAAGTCAGACACTGTATTATGCACTGGGAATACAAAATTGAGAAAAGCATGGTCCCTACCCTTAAGGATTTCTGAAATTGAAGAGACAGACACATAAACGTTTGCCTAATCCAATGTAATCAGAGCTGGGTAGAGAGCTATAAGGATTGTCATGTAAAACCATAGAAAACTGCTTAACTCTGCTTTAAAGAAGAATCGATTTCAAAGAGGAGGCAATGCTTGATTTAGTGTGTGGGCAAAGACTTTGCAGGCAAATAGAGAAGTTATAGGATGGCAAGTCCACTGATTTCATGGCACCACCGTTCTCCTCTTAGTTCCCTCTGGTAGATGTTTCCTCACTTTTCTCATCAGTACAGGACTGCAGGCACAAATTATCATTAGAACACAGCCTGCACATAAGTATACACTGAGTTGTTTGTCCTGGACTAAATAATGGCACATCAGCATGAAAGTCAATATTGGATTCAAAGTTCTTCAATGTATTCTCTAAGTCTGGAGGGAAGGTAAATGTGCACAAGTGATTATAAAGGATGCTCCATATTACTCTGGAGCCTAACTGTGAAAATTAGGAGTCATGATCTAAGTCATAATTTGGAGGTGTTGTATAAGGGAGAGACAGGGACAGATTTGCATTTTATAAAGATAATTTTGGCAGCAAGTTAGATATTGAATTGGAGTGGGGAGAAATTGGAAGGAAGGAGATATGTTAAAATAATCTAGTGGCAGATGATGTGAACTGAACTGTTAGTGGTTCTGGATGGAAACATTTCACAGATACAGATTTAAAGGCTTGTTGTTGATTGGCCTGGAGTGCCTTAGGTATGTTGCAGTAGCAGACTGGACTCCTGCAACAAAAAGACCAAGGATAGAATCCTGACTTTGATATTTACCAACTGTAGATTTTGTACAATATTCATAATATTTTCAAACCTCAGTTCCTTCCTTCATAAAAGTTAAATAATGTGTTTTAGTTCATAGATTTGTTCTAAGAATTTCATAAGTAAAATAGTGTCTGGCATGGAGCAGGCATTCAATAAAAGGTTGTTGGAACAATAAATGAGCAATAGAGAGGGAAGCAGGCAACTAGCTCTGAAGTTAGAGACCTTTAAAGATTTATTTCTGATTATTTGTTATTTTCCCACTTACTGGCCTGACATGAATGGCTTATCACATACCTCTTCTCACATAAACGCTTATAGAACAGCCAAAAGGCTGTTCCAGAAATACTACCTACCAGTCTATACTTCATCTACTTGTTTCTTTGTGCTTCATAATGAAGAGGCCTTTTCTTTAGGACGTGGCTTCATTTTTGGCTCACATTTTTTTAGACCAAATTGTTGATTGCTTGGATTTTGTACTGGTGTCTCCTTTGATGTTGTTTCTGTTCCTGACAAACTCAGCAGCTGGAACCAATTTCTGAAATGTGGGTAGGAGGTTCTCCATTTTGAAATGCCATTTGGTAAAATGATCTTTTCTTCACTCGTGGTCAAAACAGTTGAGCTGAATATTAAGGGGTAGCCTTAACTTTTTCCTTGTAGAGCTGGTTGAGAAATTTAAATGGAAAACTCTGAATTGGGTCTGCTTTTGATAAGTACTATCAAATATCTTAGGTCTCAAGCCTTTCATCTACTTGTCCCATTAAATTCTATCAAAAGAAGAATTACCAAGAAACTAGAATTTACAATAGCATTGCTTTTTTAGCTCTCATATACAATTAAGATAAAGATGAAGGAAAAAGAGAAGATTAGTCAGTACTAGGGTAATGTGGAGAGGAAGAACAGAATAGCCAAACTTTTACTCTTGTTATTAAGGTATATTCTTTGAAAAGGCAGTATTATATAGTAACCACTAACCAAATGCAAGCATTATTTCTGATAAAGGAAATTTCTTATAAAAAAGCAAAAGGATTTTTCTGAACTATAACAAATAATGGATTCCAAATGAATCATAACATATTATGTTAACATATAAATCACACCATAGCACCCATATTTTCGAAAGAGTTTTGAGTAAGCACAGTGGTTACACATGACTTCCGCCCCTCTCCTGTGTCATGTTTGGCAGCTGTTTTATATAAGGCATCTCCCTCACTTTCAGTTTCCAGAAGATATGCTTCAAATGTTTATCTTGACTTTTTTTTTTTTTTTTAAATCTACAGCTACTATCTTTTTTTTTTTTAAACTTTGGGTTTATTTTTTATTTATTTAAATATTTATGGCTGTATTGGGTCTTCGTTTCTGTGCGAGGGCTTTCTCTAGTTGTGGCAAGTGGGGGCCACTCTTCATCGCGGTGCGCGGGCCTCTCACTATCGCGACCTCTCTTGTTGCGGAGCACAGGCTCCAGACGCGCAGGCTCAGTAATTGTGGCTCACGGGCCTAATTGCTCCGTGGCATGTGGGATCTTCCCAGACCAGGGCTCGAACCCATGTCCCCTGCATTGGCAGGCAGATTCTCAACCACTGCGCCACCAGGGAAGCCCCTTATCTTGACTTTTTTCAAATAATGTTTCAATATATATTTATTTTAGGTCAAATTTCTTTTAATTTAAAGTTAAAATCCTCAGCATTTATTCTAATCGAAAATTCCCTCAAACCTACCAATGCTACTCATTTATTCACTATAAAAAATGATGTAATACTTAATGTATCCATTCATGTAGTTTTGTTCCTTTATAAATCAAACATGCAAACGCAATGAATAAATAAGCAGTCAGTTGGTAGATTCATGGCAATGAAAGGGGTGTAGAACATTTGTTCAGCTTGACAGGTACAAACATTTCTCTACTGATGATTTATATAAATGTCCAAGGTGTATTCATTTTACTGAGAGAAAAAAAATTGCAGAAACCATAAAGTGCAAGGAAAAGTGTGTGTTATTGGAAGGTCTGATATTATATATAAGTTATAACATGAATATTTCAGAGTGACTTTGATAGTCCTACAACTGTAGTTTCTCAAAAAAGAGAGCCTAGAATAGTCTCTGTGATTATTTAAATACAAGTCCAACCCAAGGTTACAATACATTATCTTTATAGTTTTCTGATGCTTGAGAATATAAGTAGATATATTTCTAAGACTATCAAATTTCTAAAACCATAATATAAAGCTTACAAAAATCTATGGTATGGGGAGAAAACATATACAATCAGGTCTCCTTAATCAAGTTCAGGGAGGAACGAAATTATACTTCCAATACAAAGACCCCTGAAAGGAAATATCCCGATTTCCTCAATAAAAGTGCTAAAAGCACTGAAGACAAAACTATCTTTTGACTGTCATATATGTTACTTCTATAATTTGTATTGTTAGTAGAATGTTTGGTTTCTGTAAAACTAGGAATAAAATGATTTCTGTTAAACATGGTAACAAAGAGAAGTGCACTTTTGTGTATATTTGCTTGGGTTCCCCTTAGAAAGTGCAGCTTGAGACAAGTCTTATAAATATGATAGCTGGACACAGAATTAAAGGAGAGGAGGAGAATGAAACAAGAAAGGAAAGAAGGAAAATACAAGAAAGTTTTATTAAGTTGGTTACACTAAAGGCAACTGGTGCTGATTTCCTTTAGGTGATTATGAGGAGTCTTATAATACATCTCAGAATGTTCTGCTCAGAAGGGCAAAATATAGAGGCTTTTATCCATTAGCTTCAGTCCTTCAAAAGTCAACTGTGGCCTCAAGGACCTTAAACCTTCAATACTTCTGGATTGTGCATACATCCTCTCTTTTAGGTTAATCTAGGTTTGTCTGTGGCTCTAGTAGTTCAGAGTAGTGAGAGTTAAGTATGATGTTTTCTTCACTCTTCCCTCTCTCCTTCTTTCTTAGCCTTCCTCTCTGGTCATGGGACAGGGAAAAGAATAAGAGAAAGTCATGTCTACCCATTTAATTAAGTAAGGTTACAATCTCCTCCATGGTTGACCCATGTCTACGGCTAAATGTGGACACAAAATGGCTCATTCTTGTGCAAACCCCCTAGAAATTGGTGATATCTGGCAACCACTTTCAGCTGACAACCCTCACAACAGCTTTGTACAACTCCACACAACCATACTAATGTTGTTTGAACAACATGGAAGTCCTGATCTCATCTACTCTCTTCAGTAAGTTCTTGAACTCTAGGACCCATCATTTTTATCACTTGGACCTTGAGAAGTACTGGGATCAGTGGTGGTAATTCTCCTCCTCTTCTATGTGGAAGTTCTCAATTGTATCTCTTGCCAAAATTTAGAAGTTTAGCAGAATGAATGCTGTTATACTCCCCAGATTACCCTCAAGAATGAAGGGCTATTCCTGCAGCTGCTGAGAGTATTACTAGAAAATGACCCCTAGTTCTCAGTCTTCTCAGGAATTTTCAGGTTAAATGCCTCCTCTAGGTGCAGCCTACTTTCAGTAACCTCACAATATGAGGGTATAAAAGCCTAGCCCTTCAACTTAATTCAGGTAAACTGTGAAGAGCCATCAACTCCAGAGCTCTCTATAGAGTTGACTGAGTCTTTATCGTAACTGGTAACTGCATTATTATACAACAACTCAACTCATTCCTCCCTCTACCCATTCTTAATTCTTTGCCCTCACTTCCACAGGTGTTGGTCTCAAGGGTGCTCCCTAATAAGTGTCCTTCTACCTGCAAAACTTGACCTGAGGAAGATGGCAAGGACCCCTCCACTCTTGAGGGAAGGGAATATCTTCTTTTTGGAGCACAGTTTTCCCCCAAAAGAAATAAACTTCTCTCTGGGATGGGGATGGAGTAGGGGCTAGTGAATTCAGTACCAGTTATGTATCTCTTAAGAAGTTTTACAGAGTGGAGGTTGTTTCTCATCTCTAGTATTACACTGAACATAGAATTGGGGAGTAATGTGTTTTTTGCCTCAGATTGCAGTTAGACCCAATTACTAGACAATAGGAAAACTCCTCTCAACATCTGGTTACATTTGACTTTTTTCTCTTCTTCTTATGAGGGCACCAGCTGTAAGATGCAAGTTTAAGTTTTATCTGTTTTTCTTCTTCAAGACAGCAAAAAAGTTTACTTTAATTACAATTAAGACACTACAGTAGCTAATTAAGATGAGCATATTTATCTAATGCATGATGTATACGTATATACATGTATTCCATTTAAGCATTTATGTACTTAATAACATCCATTAGCAACACAATTGAATTCTTAACTTTCGCTAAGTATAAAAACTAAATCAGTTGCTTATATTTTCTTCAGTGAACAAACAAAAATATACTATTTCTTAGCTTAGCTTTCAGATTTTCACTATAATATATTACTGCTCTGTTGCTTGTATGTTTAATATTACATTGCTTTGTCTTCATTTATCCTCCAGTCACTGAGGTGAAAATTCTAACCTAGAGCATACTAATTACTTGGCTTATTAGCTTCACATTATATCAGTAATGGGGTGATAGCCAGCATAATTACTATGACTTGAAAAATTACGCTTTGCTTTACTATCATGAAATCTGAGATATTCTCAGTTTTTTACAACTCTTCTAACATTGTTAAACAGAATTTTCATGTTTAACTTTTGAGAAAAAGATTTAAGAATATTTTCATTTTGAAATGTCCTTTTAATATTAGAATAAAATCTATATAAAATAATAAAAGTAACACAACTGAAATTTTGATGACATCTTTTATCTTTTCAACTCTATAAGTGTGTTTTGTGGGAATTAAGACTTTCTCATTTAATAACGTTTTTTGTATTAAGTTGAGTGATTTTTTAGGTTGTTATACATCCAATTCATTTTAGATGTTAATTTAAAATTCTTTCATCTTAAGTAGCATATGTAATACGATGTGAAAGTAATCTACTTAGAACATACCATCAGTTTATTTCTAGAGTTAGTTTCACCATACGGCTGAAACCATCACCATCAACAAACCACATATGCCTTTCCTAAATCTGTGTGCTTGCTTAATTGAAGGGGATGGGATATAGAGTAGAAGTAACCATTCTTGCCTTACTAGAAACACCAATCTATTCCTCCATTTTTTGGAGATGATGAAATCATTAATAACAGGAAGAGATTTATTGAAAACAATCAACTACCTATACTGTGTAAGTCTCTTATGTTTATTAGCTTCTTAAAGAAAAAGTTGAGAAAAAGTCAGGGGTTTTATTTTTCTAATTAAGTGTTATGGCTGATTCTCACTAGGAATAGTTATCAATTTTGTGTATTAGAATAGGGTTTCATGCATTCTTGCAGTGACTCATGCATCCATTTATTTTACCCTAACTGTTTAACATAATGAATATGCTGGGTAACAACAAATCTGACAGCTGCAACAGAATTAGTCAAGTGAGAAGCAAGAGAGTGGGGGGGGGGATTTTAGTTAGATGAAAGAAGCAAATATTCCATATATAAGAATGAATAAAATTGGCAAGATTAATTAATTGATTAATTACAAATACTTACTGCATTTTCATTTTGTACACGGCATTTTTTAGGTGTTGGAGATATTTCAAAGTGAAATGGAAGAGGATGCTTATAGGGCATTGTTCTGTACTCTAGTCATTCAAAATTATTCAGTGCATTTCTACTATAAGTCAAGAATTCTACCATGTAACAGGAATATAGAGATGATCAGAACAATGCTCTCATCTGGCAGAGAATTTTACTTACCTAATCCCCATTGTTGGTCAGGACTCATTCACTACATCTGATCGTCCACATGGATCTCCTTTGTCTCGCTTCAAAAACTTGTATAATTTTAATAAGATGAAAGAGACAAAGACAAACAAACAAACCATAAAAATATGTTAAGTGGCCTGCTAGGAGAAATATAATACACATAAACACAGGCAGCTAATTTAGTGAGAAGGGTCAAGAAAAATATCCAGGCGGAAGTGATGAGCCCTGAGGATGAGAGAGTATTGGCCAAGCACAGCTATAGAGACAGGTTCTTGCTGTGCCCTAGGAACTAAAAATAACCTAATATGATCAGAAGTCTTGGAGACAGAGGATGTGGCAAGAATGTTAGCGGTCTCACACCTCTGTGTTTGTCTTTAAACTGATGCTACCCATTTAAACGCCATCAGTGATTTTAGGCCTTAAACTTGAGTAAATACAGCCATTATGGATTTTTTACTTTGGCATGTCATTATGCCTTATATTGGCTTTAGCAATCACTGGCTACAGAGAAATTAGCAAATAACAGGCTTGGGGGAACAGGTAAATACCTGCCATGGAAACCTTGGTAAACACAATCACAGGAGCCTCGGCTGCAACAGAAGACTTCAAACCATGTGCTTTTTCCTAAAATTTCAAATGAGAGAGAAACAGGGGTGGGATAACCTTAAGAGAAACTTTTGGATCCAGTGAAGCTACACTATTGAAATGGAAGGTATTTTAATAACACTATTTCCTGTTTTCACTGTGATGCTCAGCCGGCTTTGCAAGCTACATCTTTAAAGTTCAAAAACAGCTGAGTTACACATGATCTATGGCAGAATAAGGATATTCTGGCATTAAAATGTTAGTTCAACATATAAGTTAAGTTGTACTAGATTAGCAGTAAAATTCAATTCCTATTAATGTTTCAAATTTCTTGCAGGTTGATTAGGATAGCCTTAACCATATGGTGAAAAGTTGGCTCTGGATCTGTTAACTTTAGAAGCCATGATTATGAGTTTTCATGTCAGAGCTTCATATACAGAAAGGTGGTTAATTTTTAAAAAGAAATAAAGGCTTATATTATTTTTTAAAGTGTATTCCATTTTCATGAATTTTGTTAGAGGAACAAAATAATTAAGTTCCTAAATTACTGCAAATCCAAAGGCAAAGAAGGACATTATATAGGCCTATGTCTTGAATAGTCTATCTCTGGGGATTATATTTATTCAGAAAATCAAAGAGGAACTAAAGCTTCTTGGGAAAAAATACTTCAGTGTTAAATACCAGAAATAGTCATTAGAGAAAGTGAGAATTTTCCTTCTCAGAGAGATTTAGATCTTAGACAAAGTAGAGGGCTATGAAAGAAAAAAACAAGATCTCGAGGGCATGGTAGATGAGTGTAAAAAGGAAATGGATATGCAGCCAGGGCTATGTTCTTAGAGATAGTGATAGAAAATGATGAAGTGTTTGGTTGTTGCTAGATCAGAATTAGTGTCTCCACCTAGCACATAAAATGAAACAAAATATCAGAGAGTAGAATGCAGTGACTACACTGGAGGGAATCAGGATTCTAATTCTCTTAAAGCTGGACAAAAATTTCTTTCTCAAAGAGCAATTCGGTAACAATCCCTAATTAGGTCAATAGAACTAAATGGCTAACAATTGTCTGATTGTTGACCAACAGATACCAATTTCAGCCAAAGGAGTGGATGTGATTGCTCAGGGAAATGTTTCCAGTGAGAAGAGTGGAGTTTACACGGTGATTCCAAAATCTGCGGGTAGTTTACTGTTGGAAGCATAGGTCTAAATGTTTCACTTTAATTCTTGGATATCACAACAATCCTATGAGATGGGTACTACCATTACGTTATTTTACAAAGAAATTTAGTAAGTTTCGCAAGTTCACATTGCTTACAAAATGTCAGACCTGAAAGTCAATTTAAGCCAATCTGGCACTGGAGAATATAGTCTTACTTCAAATTCTAGAGAGGGACCCTGAGCAGAAGTCTGCAGAACACTAATGGAAATGGAAATGATTGGAAATGGAAAGGACATGTAGTGATTTTTGATATATGTTGAAAACACAGCACTAAAATCAATTCTTGCAAATGCAAAGGGCAAGTATTATGTGCTCAAAATACATAGTCTTCCGATAATCTAAGTTAACAAGGATCTCATGATTAAATTCTTAGGTTTAAGTATTGTATAAATAGCATCTTTCTTGGGCTAACTTCTCTACATTTTTCTCTTTGCCAAGTTTTTCATGGGAGTTGTGAATAAAACAGTAAGATTGCATTATATAGCAGGATTCAGTAGGATTGTAAGCCTGCTCATTAAGGCAGTTCTAAGAGTTTTAGAAACTAAACAAAATGGTAGTTACATTGAAATTTTATTGTGAAAACTAAGTCTCTTACCCTACATACTTATTGAAAGGGGCACCTCATCTCTACATGTGGGTGGGATGCCAGGATATTTAAGGCCCAAATCAGAATTTTTTTCGGGAAAAGACTTTTCATCTGCAAAACTACCAAGATTAACATGGACCCCCAAATTTCGCCATATAGAGATTATTTTAATCCAATATTTATAAGTATTATAGCAATTAAACCTACCATGGTTTGTCCATTTCTAAGCAATGTTGTGTTTGCTTGCTTGTGCTGCATAAACTTACACCACATTTGTTTTAGAAGTGACCTAAACTTAATGCCAAATAAACATCCTTTCCCCTCCTTGTAATATGCATTCCCACCTATCATGCCTGTCAAAGTAGTTGGCAGGTGCTATATAAATATTCAGATACATAGGAACTATGAATATTTATGTGCTAAAGTTGCATTTATTTTTACATATCTTATAAATAAATAGGCAAAGGCCTGCAAAGGAGAACAATTTAGTCATGTCAGGTGCTCTATAAATAAATTTATTTGTGTGATATGGATTGCATATTAATTCAAAAAAGAATGCTGAACATTTTTATCATGAAGATTACATAATCAAATTATTTTTTAAAAATCTGAATCTAATAGTTAAACTTGGTTAACTGAACAGAAATCGATACATAAAAATTTGTCTCCATAAGTTAAGAGATTATTGCTTGCATCTGTGAAACAGATTAGAAACGCTAAATGTCTTGGTTTTTGTTTCCTTTTATACATAAAATTAAACATTACATAAAATTAAATGGAGGTTCGAAGGGACGGAATTTTGTGGGAATAGCATTTATGTGCAAAGAAGTGTGAATCATCATTCCTGTGCTCTCTATTCTCTCATAAATTGACAGCATGATATATTACCAGCTCATTTGGGTAGAAGATGTTGATGATGGTGCCCAATTTACTAATGGGATCTCTGTGTGAGATAATGAACATTGCTCAAAAGCTAACATGCTTTCTTAATAAGAAAATTTAACTTCATTGTTGTCAGGGTCTTGGCACTCTTTTTAGCACAGTATTTAAGGACTTTGCGTTTTTATTTGAAAAGAAGACAAAGATCAATAAACTGGGAGCCTCTATTTTTCTTATTAGGTCAAAATATCAGTTGGAAAACCAGCAAAGTAACTCTTCAGTCCTTACACAAGGGTGTCTATTTCCAATGAAGACTCATATAGGCCGTAAGAAATTACTTTCCTCTATACCCTACAAATCAATCTTCATCTGCTTTCAGTCTCATCTGAATTCAGACTACCCACATTATGTGCTGTGGATGGAACTTCTGGGGAAGGAATAATAGGAAATGACAGGACAAATCTTGACAGATCTCAGCATTTAAACATATATCATTTTTCCAGGGAAGTTCCTTCCTGTAACTTCCTTGATATCCTTTGTGTCTTATAGCAGCTAATCTATAAACTCTACCAGATTTTATTAGATATCTCAGAAAGTATTTCATCCGTGTTAAGGATTAATAGATTTTCAAATTATTTACAAAATTATATGTATATGTTATTTGATTTTTACATGGAAACATAGTTGTAGTTATAAGCATCTATTAGAAAATGGTATTCGGGCATGAACTTCTAACTATGCAGAAACAATTTCCAATTCCTATGTTTTAAGAGAATAGCCCCTAATTTTGGTGAAAATCACACTAACACTGGAGATCTTGAGCATAGTTTTCAACATGTATGAACTACCTAAATGTAATTTTTTTGGAATTTCAATTTTTATTTTTCTGGGAAAATGATCTACAGACTTCAACAGATTTTCAAAGGGTAAATGGACCAGAAAAAATTAAGAAACACTAAGATGATGTTCATAACTACATGAAAAACTAATTTAAGGTCTATTGGTAAAATTTTCATACTCAAGCCAGCATATTTTTTATTGTCTAGTTTACTGCATATAGCTTAGAGTTCAATCAACAGGAATTTATTTCACATTAACTCAGGAGATAGGACTTTTTACCACAACAAGTAGAATGCCTGCTTAAAACATTTTAACTTGATTACACAACAATTCATAATAGAAAGTAAGAAAGCTACCTTTATTGTTATTGTTGCTTAACTTTTACAATAGAAAACCATTTTATAAAAGGTGATGAGGTGGCCTGGTTACCTATTTGATGTATTGTATCCCCTAGCTAGTGCCAGCATTGCTTCCAAAGGAAACTACAATTCCAAGTATGAAGTAACTAACTTAAATTGAATTTTCTGAAGAATCAGTCTGTTCATTGGAAACTGTTTATTTCCCATGACTTAAATGGTGTTCTTATGGACAATAAACCACAGAATGTGAATAGTCTTACTGAAATGTTTAAGAGGGTCACTGAAATGGTGTAAGAGAAATGCATTTACTTAAGAAAATGTTTTGTTTAGTCTTTGAGTATTCTGCAAGTTGTTTTAAAAGTGCACATTTCACTTTAGAATTTAGAGTTATAGAAGTTTGTTTGGTAGATCCTAATGGAATGCTTTATTACCCGTAGTATTTACTTTCATTTTAGCAATAGAAGAGTCAGGACATGCTTTTAAAGATGCTTGAGTCATAAAACCATGTCCTATTCAGTCTGGCTCATAAGGTCATATCAAAGTTAGTATTTACTCTTTGCTCAAAATGTTATATATTTATAATAAATACAAAGTTGTTCAAACTGCCTGTATGGATTATGCTTGAAATGTATCTTAATTTTTGAAAGATACGTTTTCCAGGTATGGAATATTTTGGGTTTATCAGGGTGATAGGTTATTATATACAGTAATCTTTCAACTGTGTTCTTGGACTTCTTACAACAAAATCTAAAGTCTCATGCAGAAATAATATTCCAAGGTAAACAAAGTTTGAGAAAAGCTAGGATAAACAAAATGAAATGGATGTCTTTTTTCATAGCCTTTAGTTTTATATATTATATATAACATATACAATACATGTTGTATCTCTATTATGTATTATATACAAACATATAATATAGTGTTGTATATATACTCAGGCAGCAGCTTCTAACAATGCAGAAACAATTTCCAGTTCCTGATGTTCTAAGAGACTAGCCCCTCATTCTCTTACTAACACTTGATGTCTTGAGCACAGTTTTTAACATCTATAAGCCTCCTAAATTAAGTGTATTTTGGGGGGAATTTCAATACTTATTTTTCTGGGAAAATAATCCAGAAATTTCAGCTTTCTAACCAAGGTATCTTTTTTCATAGAGTACTTATTATCATTTATTAGAACCAGGTGCCCTTTGAACCTTATTTGTGAACTCTAACTTGCACCCCTCAAAGGTATTTTTGATGCTTGCTCTTGTTGTTGCTAGTTGCAGGAAGTGATTACTTAGAAGCATGGGGATGGACATCAAATAATACTTGCTCTAACCTAACATCATCTCATAATTTACCTGCAGAGAGATACAGTTATATTGAAATAATTAGGAGGACCAAACTTGGCATTTACTTTAAGTCTAGCTTGTTATAATAATTAACGTTAGTAATGCATTTCCTTAAAAAAAAACACTCATCAGGCACGAGAAATGTACCACCTGGATGTTTGAGGAACCAAAATGTAGTAGAGTTTAAATAATATTAATATATTATTTTAATTTAGGGAAGCCCAGTTAAAAAGAATTTCAAAATTACAATTATTTCATGAGCAACTATTAAAGTGAAAATCAATAAAATTGAGTAGGCAAGAAGGAATGTCTTTTGGTATTGAAATTTTCACTGATCAATGTTATGAATCGTGACTAGGCTACACGAAAGTATCATTTTAGAGACCAAGAAGAAAAAGGTTAACTGACTGGTCAATTGAAACTAGCAGAGAATTAAGAAAACCTGTCTAGGGAAAAAGATGATGAGAAACAAATGTATATTGTGTATAAACGTTTCTTTTTATTATCATTTTAAGAAATAAAGCATGATAGCTTATATTTAAATATATGGTAACAATGAGACTCAGTCATTATTTTGGATCAAAATCAAATTATTGTGTTGAACAGTAGGTGTGGTAGACAGAAAGATAAATGTATCATTAGCCTAAGTAGATTTTAAATAGATAACTACTTGTGCACATTTATAAATAATATCTCTTCTCACCTTCAGAAGTGGAGAAGAAATACATAAATTAATGACAGTTTCAAAATTATATACACATTACTTTGTTAGGAGTCTTAGTGGTATTCTAGAAATTAAACCTTAGTTATTAATTACATCAAAATAAAGTCTTTAACTAAATAGTTTGACATCTAGAAAATAAGATCTGAGGTGTCCCTGTTAATCTTCACTTCACTAAGACCATGTACTAAGCTACTATATATATTTTTTGATAGGTTGGATTGCCACTTCAGATTTGGTATATAATTCAGATTGAGCACAACAACCAACAATAATAAAAGTCATTGAAATTTCATTGTTGGCTTGAGAATTTGAGATGGTAGCTTATCTTTACACATCCAGCATCCTTGAACCAAATTCAAGCAATGAAAATACATCAGTATGTTCTTAGGGAACATAAAAGCACCAATTCAAAGGGAAAAAAGACTGATAAAGATGACTTATGACTCAAGTTAATGGAAAAAAGTAGACTTTTTTTTTTTTTTTTAATTTTAGTTCACTTTAATTGTATTTTTAAATTTTATTTATTTATTTATTTATTTATTTATGGCTGTGTTGGGTCTTCGTTTCTGTGCGAGGGCTTTCTCCAGTTGCGGCAAGCGGGGGCCACTCTTCATGGCAGTGCGCGGGCCTCTCACTGTCGCGGCCTCTCTTGTTGCGGAGCACAGGCTCCAGACGCGCAGGCTCAGTAATTGTGGCTCACGGGCCTAGTTGCTCCGCGGCATGTGGGATCTTCCCAGACCAGGGCTCGAACCCGTGTCCCCTGCATTGGCAGGCAGATTCTCAACCACTGCGCCACCGGGGAAGCCCGACTTATTTTTTAAGACTAGTGAAATCCATTCTTGAATTCATACCATTCACTGTAAAAATAACTAAAACCACTTTGTGTCAAATCTATGTTGTTATGCTTTCACGAGTCTTAAATTTGATAAAATAAAAAAATTTCTGGCAAAAACAAAATAGATTATAATAGAGGAAGCATTAACGACACTTTCAAGTACCTATATTTACATTTGATAAGCTGCCATAGATACACTTTGATTTTTTTAAACTTCAGTTTTCATAGCATATTGAATATTGGAATGTTTGTTAAAGTTTCAAAGTTCATATAAATATAAAATACTTAAAAATTATTTAAGAGTAAATTACTTCTTTGTAATTTGTGGAAGGTATGATATAGATAAAATTATTTAAAATAATATATTAATATTATTTAAACTCTACTACATTTTGGTTCCTCAAACATCCATGTGGTACATTTCTCATGCCTGATGAGTTTTTTTTTTAAGGAAATGCATTACTAACGTTAATTATTATAACAAGCTAGACATAAAGTAAATGTCAAGTTACAAAGTCTAAATATTGCTGCATTGAAATTGCATTTGTTACTTTATAAATAGCATAAACATTATGAGACCATGAGATGCAGTCACTGAAGAAGTTGAAAATAAGAAAAATTGGGTTGCCGTTTGAGTTAACTCATAAAATAATCTGTGATAAAATCATCCTGTCTTCTTGGAAGAGAAAGAGTAACTGAAGTGGAAAAAAACCTGATATTAATGTATACAAATAATATGTTGATCAAAAATGTGCCTTCATAAGCATAAACAACAGAAAAAACAAAATTCACAGAGGACATTTTGACAGTGCTTCTTTGACTTGGATATAAGTTATAAGAAACAAAGTCACTTAAATAGCACAGAGGAAATAACTTTGTTTAAAGTACTTAGTGATGAGTACAAACTCTCTTACCTTGCTTCTCCTTGTAGAATGACTTCTTTGTCCTTACTGTACTAACCAGCACACCCTCTACTCTTTATCCTTTCTGCTAACATTGGCAGGTATACTGTTTCAGTTTCCTTATAATTTCCTTATAATTCCTTAAAATTATAATTCCTTATAATTCCAAACTAATGACTTTATTCCCACTCCCATTTAAAATCCTGAGAAAGAAAACTAATTCATCATTTTGAACCAAGACACACATGGTCAGAGATGGTTGGCCAGCGTGGAGATCAGTTGTTTGGGATCAGATGTTTACTCTTGGTCCAAAATAGCTGAGGCCAGTGGTGAATCCAGAGACATAACCACTTTGCAACAGGAAATGTGGTCAAGACACATATCCTTAAGACTTACAAGGGCCTGGTAGACAAAGATCAACCTTTCCACTTCAGTTTCCATTCAAGCCTTGTCCAGGGAAGAGTGTTCTCTAGCCAAAAAAAAAAAAAAAAAATCATGTCTGTCTGATTGGAAAGGCAAGAACAATTCATATATATTGGAAGTCTGACTCAGTCTTCTTTAATCTCATCCATCAAGCTTGTGAATCTTAAGAGTGATTCTTCTCATTTATAATCCATGCTTTCCCTGCAAACTTCTGATTGTAATGTGTGTCCCCATGTAGCTTATCTACTGGAAGAAAATATATTGAAAAGCGATATGCTGGTCTGGTTTACTAGGCATATATGTCAATTTATAAATTAATAAATAGATATACTTTTTATAAAACTGTTTCTTATAATGTTTGTTGTTTTGCACTGATATTACCATGCCCTGTCAACTATGAGAAGCTCATAAATTCAAGTCTCTGAGCCTGCAAAATTAAGTGCCAGATATTGCAATGAGACAAATTTACGAAGACAAATGCCAATTGGAAAGAACTCTTGACAGCCAGTTAGCAAGCTGACCTTCCCTAGCTGATTGACTTTCTTTCACATGTTTACCAGTCACTTTTTCCTGGTTCATTTTTATCAATGTGATTATGCAGAATAGACATACATTCTCCTGTGCACACACAGACATAGAAATACATTAAAAAACACTTACTTTAAAGATTTATTCTTTATTGCAGAAATTAAATTTCAGAAAAATATTTTATGACAATTTTGTGAAAATAGATTTATTTTACATCAATAAAGGAATATGTTCAGCTTCTTCTAGATCATTTATTATCACTTGTTATAAAAACATAATCAAACTGACCTAAGTTTCCTACTTTATGATGTTTTGATATTACTCACAGGACACTCCTTCTGAATATTGCACTAATTATTTCTGACACTGTAATATTTATTGTAATATTGACAACTTTTTGACCTAAAACTAGTTTATTTGCTTTTTTTGTGCAGTGGTATTAAAAGATAGGGAAATGGTAATTGGAATTCTGCCAATATTATATATAATGCTTAATTTGTGCTCTTAATATTAGTTTGATTCAAATGAAATTGTCAATATTCAAATTTTATGACCTGCAAAATGGCAATTTCATATGATTTAGTCTAATAATTCCAAACTGACATTGTATTTAGAAGGATGGCATTGTTGAGTACTCCAATGTATTGCATTGTGCTTCTTAATGCATAAATGTATAATTATTTGCTTCTAGCCAGTTTCTTTGAGGACTGCTTTACACTTCCAAACATGTAACACTGTACTTAAGAATATTGAATCTGGAGTAAGAACTGCTGTCAAGTCCTTGCTGCACAATTTAATATGTGTGGCCTTAAATTAGGACAGTAACAATATGAAACTCATGGGATAATTATGAGTGTCAAGTGAGATAATTCATGTAATTACTTAAATTGTATTAGGTAATATTAAGACTTTAATACATAACTTTTTTTTTTTAAAGATTTATTTATTGATTGATTGATTGCTATGTTGGGTCTTCGTTTCTGTGCTAGGGCTTCCTGTAGTTGCGGCAAGCGGGGGCTACTCTTCATCGTGGTGCGCGGGCCTCTCACTATCGCGGTCTCTCTTGTTGTGGAGCACAGGCTCCAGACGCGCAGGCTCAGTAGTTGTGGCTCACGGGCCTAGTTGCTCCGCGGCATGTGGGATCTTCCCAGACCAGGGCGCGAACCCGTGTCCCCTGCATTAGCAGGCAGATTCTCAACAACTGCGCCACCAGGGAAGCCCCATAACTATTTTTATATTTATCTTTCTGTGAGAATACTTTTCTACTCTCAGCAAGTTACAATTATACAATACAGTGTTATTGACTATAATCACTATGTTATACATTAGATTCTCAGACTTTATTCATCTTATAGGTGAAAGTATGTACCATTTTTCCAAACTCTCCCCATTTCCCCCACCTCCCAGCCTCTGGCAACCACTTTTCTACTGTCTGTTTTTATGGGTTTGACTTATCTTTTTGAAGATTCCACATATAAATTATACCATGCAGTGTTTGTCTTTTTCTGTCTGACATTTCACTTTACATAATGCCCTCAAATTCCATCCATGTTGTTACAAATGGCAAGATTTCCTTCTTTCTCACGGCTAAATAATATTCCATTGTATATATATACATACCACATCTTCTTCTTCCATTCATCTGTAGACAGACACGTTGTTTCCATTTCTTGACTATTGGGAATAATACTGCAATGAACATGGAAGTGCAGATATATCTTCAATATGCTGTTTTTCAATCCCTTTGGATATATATCCAGAAGTGGCATTGCTGAATCATATGGTAGTTCTTTTTTAAATTTTGGTGGGAAACTCCATACTATTTATTATTATTATTATTAATTGTTTCTAAAACCTCAAAAACCACTTCTTATCTTCTAAAATAAACAATATAAAAGCATAAGAAAGCCTGCTAGGCAGAAATCTCAAGATAAGTTGTGAATCCTTAACTTCAGGATTGTTTAATCTCATGTAACTCATACACTATGCAGATGCTTCTGTGTAAAAGTGATAATCAAATGCATAAGTATGTTAATAATCTAAGTAACTTACTCAATCTAATGTAACACATAGTTATTGAGACCTTGCTATGTGTAAATCACTATTCTAAGTGGCTGAGGTATGAAAAGAATGTTCCAGAGATGTCATAAATAAAGATAAAATATAAGTTTGCCTAGGAAATGTTCAAATTGCAATGAGTATTCAGTTTTAACTATAATCAAAAATCTGTGTAGATTTGTGATCAAAACCAGCACTGGAGATGAATATGAGAATCATGATCAACAGTCAGCCCAATCGAGACTTCCACTGACTGAAGTCTCACTGCCTAGCTGACCTAAAGCAAGACCTGTCCAGTTGAACCCAGTCAATCCACAGTGTCATCAGAGATAATAATGTATTGTTGCTTTAAGGCCCTAAGTTACGGTTATTTATTATGGAACAACAGATAACTGGAGCATCAAACAATTATTTTTTGTTGTTTTTGCAGCAGACAATAAGCACAAATCAATAATCAAAATTATATTAAAATGATAGCAGTAGTAAGGCTATTTATTTTTTGTGTTGAACTTAAATTCATTGAAATAAGGCCAACAAAGTTTTCAGGAATAAAGCTTTTGTTAAACTATTCTCTTCAGCAGATAAATCATGAATTTAACTGTGCCAAGAAGTTCTGTTTTGGTTTCCTATTCATTTCAAATCATTTGTGGGACAGGTTAAGAATATCTAACTTGGAAGTTGTCTACGTATTTTGCTGTCTCTCACATGTTGCCAAAACCTAGGCACTTACTGGATGTGGAAACTTATGGTGAATGGATTTCTGCTCAAAGAGTGTCAACTTCTATGCTGATCAATTAGTCTGACCCACACTATGTCTATAGGAGGTTCACACAGTTTGCTTGTTGGTTGCCCTGGGTCCTCCTGATAACAGCCAAGGGACGTCCCTGATGAAGTGCTCTTTTCCCTAAAATAGAGCATGAATTTCAGGAGACAGTAACACCCAGAAATAGGAAGAACATTATTTGTATCAAATGTAGCTTTGAGAATTTTAAATGTATAATTGGAGTCCATGGACTGCCCAGAGACATTTTTTAATAACAAAGGCACTGGCGGCGATCAGCGCAGACACCAGAGACGGGCATGGGATGCTAAGGCTGCTGCTGCCGCCACCAAGAAGCCTGTGTGCGAGCACAGGTCACTCTCTACACCTCCCCTCCCGGGAGCCTGTGCAGCCCGCCACTGCCAGCGTCCTGCGATCCAGGGACAACTTCCCCGGGAGAACGCACGGTGTGCCTCAGGCTGGTGCAACGTCACGCCGGCCTCTGCCGCCGGAGGCTCGCCCCGCCTCCATACCCCTCCCTCCCCCCAGCCTGAGTGAGACAGAGCCCCCGAAGCAGCTCCTTTAACCCCATCCTGTCTGAGCGAAGAACAGACTCCCTCAGGTGACCTACATGCAGAGGCGGGTCCAAATCCAAAGCTGAACACCGGGAGCTGTGCAAACAAAGAAGAGACAGGGAAATTTCTCCCAGCAGCCTCAGAAGCAGCGGATTAAATCTCCACAAACAACTTGATGTACCTGCATCTGTGGGATACCTGAATAGACAACAAATCATCCCAAATTCAGGAGGGGGACTTTGGGAGCAATGATATATACATTTTCTTCCCTTTTTCTCTTTTTTGTGAGTGTGTATGTCTATGCTTCTGTGTGTGATTTTGTCTGTATAGCTTTGCTTTTACCATTTGTCCTAGGGTTCTGTCTGTCCGGTTTTGGTTTTTTTTTTAGTATAGTTTTTAGCACTTGTTATCATTGGTAGATTTCTTTTTTGGTTTGCTTTCTCTCTTCTTTCTTTTTTTTTTTTTTAATTACTTTAAAAAATTTATTTTTAAATTAATTTTATTTTAATAACTTTATTTTATTTTATTTTACTTTATTTTATTTTATCTTCTGCTTTCTTTCTTTCTTTTTTTTTCTTCCTTTTATTATGAGCCGTGTTGATGACAGGCTCTTGGTGCTCCAGCCAGGAGTCAGGGCTGTGCCTCTGAGGTGGGAGAGCCAAGTTCAGGACACTGGTCCACAAGAGACCTCCAAGTTCCATGTAATATCAAACGGTGAAAATCTCCCAGAGACCACCATTCTCAATGCCAAGACCCAGCTCCACTCAATGACCAGCAAGCGACAGTGCTGGACATCCAATGCCAAACAATTAGCAAGACAGGAACACAACCCCATCCATTAGCAGAGAGGCTGCCTAAAATCATAATAAGGCCACAGACACCCCAAAACACACCACCAGACGTGGACCTGCCCACCAGAAAGACAAGATCCAGCCTCATCCACCAGAACACAGGCACTAGTCCCCTCCACCGGGAAGCCTACACAACCCACTGAACCAACCTTAGCCACTGAGGACAGACACCAAAAACAACAGGAACTACAAACCTGCAGCCTGCGAAAAGGAGACCCCACACACAATAAGTTAAGCAAAATGAGAAGACAGAGAAACACACAGCAGATGAAGGAGCAAGGCAAACCCACCAGATCTAACAAATGAAGAGGAAATAGGCAGTCTACCAGAAAAAGAATTCAGAATAATGACAGTAAAGATGATCCAATATCTTGGAAATAGAATGGGGAAAATACAAGAAACGTTTAACAAGGACCTAGAAGAACTAAAGACCAAACAAACAGTGATGACCAACACAATAAATGAAATTAAAAATTCTCTAGAAGGGATCAATAGCAGAATAACTGAGGCAGAAGAATGGATAAGTGACCTGGAAGATAAAATAGTGGAAATAACTACTGCAGAGCAGACTAAAGAGAAAAGAATGAAAAGAATTGAGGACAGTCTTAGAGACCTCTGGGGCAACATTAAACGCACCGACATTCGAATTATAGGGGTCCCAGAAAAAGAAGAGAAAAAGAAAGGGACTGAGAAAATATTTGAAGAGATTATAGTTGAAAACTTCCCTAACATGGGAAAGGAAAGAGTTAATCAAGTCCAGGAAGCACACAGAGTCCCATACAGGATAAATCCAAGGAGAAACATGCCAAGACACATATGAATCAAACTATCAAAAATTAAATATGAAGAAAAAATATTAAAAGCAGCAAGGGAAAAACAACAAATAACACACAAGGGAATCCCCATAAGGTTAACAGCTGATCTTTCAGCAGAAACTCTGCAAGCCAGAAGGGAGTGGCAGGATATACTTAAAGTGATGAGGAAGAAAAACCTACAACCAAGATTACTCTACCCAGCAAGGATCTCATTCAGATTTGACAGAGAAATTAAAAGCTTTACAGACAAGCAAAAGCTAAGAGTATTCAGCACCACAAAACCAGCTTTACAACAAATGCTAAAGGAACTTCTCTAGGCAGGAAACACAAGAGAAGGAAAAGACCTATAATAACAAACCCCAAACAATTAACAAAATGGTAATAGGAACATACATATCGATAATTACCTTAAATGTAAATGGATTAAATGCTCCAACCAAAAGACATAGACTGGCTGAATGGACAGAAAAATAAGACCCGTATATATGCTGTCTACAAGAGACCCATTTCAGACCTAGGGACACATACAGACTGAAAGTAAGCAGATGGAAAAAGACATTCCATGCAAATGGAAATCAAAAGAAAGCTGGAGTAGCAATACTGATATCAGACAAAATAGACTTTAAAACAAAGACTATAAAAAGAGGCAAAGAAGGACACTACATAATGATCAAGGGAACAATCCAAGAAGAAGATATAACAAGTGTAAATATTTATGCACCCAACATAGGAGCACCTCAATACATAAGGCAAATACTAACAGCCATAAAAGGGGAAATCGACAGCAACACACTCATAGTAGGGGACTTTAACACCCCACTTTCACCAATGGACAGATCATCCAAAATGAAAATAAATAAGGAAACACAAGCTTTAAATGACACATTAAACAAGATGGACTTAATTGATATTTATACGACATTCCATCCAAAAACAACACAATACACTTTCTTCTCAAGTGCTCATGGACCATTCTCCAGGATAGATCATATCATGGGTCACAAATCAAGCCTTGGTAAATTTAAGAAAATTGAAATCATATCAAGTATCTTTTCCAACCACAACGCTATGAGACTAGATATCAGTTACAGGAAAAAAATCTGTAAAAAATACAAACACATGGAGGCAAAATAATACACTACTTAACACCCAAGAGATCACTGAGGAAATCAAAAAATACCTAGAAACAAATGACAGTGAAAACACGATGACCCAAAACCTATGGGATGCAGCAAAAGCAGTTCTAAGACTGAAGTTTATAGCAAAACAATCCTACCTTAAGAAACAAGAAACATCTCAAGTAAACAACCTAACCTTACACCTAAAGCAATTAGAGAAAGAAGAACAAAAAAACCCCAAAGTTAGCAGAAGGAAAAAAATCATAAAGATCAGATCAGAAATAAATGAAAAAGAAATGAAGGAAATGATAGCAAAGATCAATAAAACTAAAAGCTGGTTCTTTGAGAAGATAAACAAAATTGATAACCCATTAGCCAGACTCATCAAGAAAAAAAGGGGGAAGACTCAAATCAATAGAATTCGAAATGAAAAAGGAGAAGTAACAACTGACACTGCAGAAATACAAAGGATCATGAGAGATTACTACAAGCAATTATATGCCAATAAAATGGACAACCTGGAAGAAATGGACAAGTTCTTAGAAATGCACAACCTTACGAGACTGAACCAGGAAGAAACAGAAAATATGAACAGACAAATCACAAGCACTGAAATGGAAACTGTGATTAAACATCTTCCAACAAACAAAAACCCAGAACCAGATGGCTTCACAGGCGAATTCTATCAAATGTTTAGAGAAGAGCTAACACCTATCCTTCTCAAACTCTTCCAAAATATAACAGAGGGAGGAACACTCCCAATCTCATTCTATGAGGCCACCATCACCCTGATACCAAAACCAGACAAAGATGTCACAAAGAAAGAAAACTACAGGCCAATATCACTATGATGAACATAGATGCAAAAATCCTCAACAAAATACTAGCAAACAGAATCTAACAGCACATTAAAAGGATCATACACCATGATCAAGTGGGCTTTATCCCAGGAATGCAAGGATTCTTCAATATATGCAAATCAATCAATGTGATACACCATATTAACAAATTGAAGGAAGAAAACCATATGATCATCTCAATAGATGCAGAGAAAGCTTTCAACAAAATTCAACACCCATTTATGATAAAAACCCTCCAGAAAGTAAGCATAGAGGGAACTTTCCTCAACATAATAAAGGCCATATATGACAAACCCACAGCCAACATCGTCCTCAATGGTGAAAAACTGAAACCATTTCCATTAAGATCAGGAACAAGACAACGTTGCCCACTCTCACCACTATTATTCAACATAGTTTTGGAAGTTTTAGCCACAGCAATCAGAGAAGAAAAAGAAATAAAAGGAATCCAAGTCGGAAAGGAAGAAGTAAAGCTGTCACTGTTTGCAGATGACATGATACTATACATAGAGAATTCTAAAGATGCTAACAGAAAACTACTAGAGCTGCTAATCAATGAATTTGGTAAAGTAGCAGGATACAAAATTAATGCACAGAAATCTCTTGCATTCCTATACACTAATGATGAAAAATCCGAAAGTGAAATTAAGAAAACGCTCCCATTTACCACTGCAACAAAAAGAATAAAATATCTTGGAATAAACCTACCTAAGGAGACAAGAGACCTGTATGCACAAAATTATAAGACACTGATGAAAGAAATTAAAGATGATACAAATAGATGGAGAGATATACCATGTTCTTGGATTGGAAGAATCAACATTGTGAAAATGACTCTACTACCCAAAGCAATCTACAGATTCAATGTAATCCCTATCAAACTACCACTGGCATTTTTCACAGAACTAGAACAAAAAATTTCACAATTTGTATGGAAACACAAAAGACCCTGAATAGCCAAAGCAATCTTGAGAAAGAAAAATGGAGTTGGAGGAATTCGGCTCCCTGACTTCAGACTATACTACAAAGCTACAGTAATCAAGACATTATGGTACTGGCACAAAAACAGAAATGTAGATCAATGGAACAGGATAGAAAGCCCAGAGATAAACCCATGCACATATGGTCACCTTACCTTTGATAAAGCAGGCAAGCATATACAGTGGAGAAAAGACAGCCTCTTCAATAAGTGGTACTGGGAAAACTGGACAGCTGCATGCAAAGGAATGAAATTAGAACACTCCCTAACACCATAAACAAAAATAAACTCAAAATGGATTAAAGACCTAAATGTAAGGCCAGACACTATCAAACTCTTAGAGGAAAACATAGGTAGAACACTCTATGACATAAATCACAGCAAGATCCTTTTTGACCCACCTCCTAGAGGAATGGAAATAAAAACAAAAATAAACAAATGGGACCTAATGAAACTTAAAAGCTTTTGCACAGCAAAGGAAACCATAAACAAGATGAAAAGGCAACCCTCAGAATGGGAGAAAATATTTGCAAATGAAGCAACTGACCAAGGATTAATCTCCGAAATTTACAAGCATCTCATGCAGCTCAATATCAAAAAAAATAAACAACCCAATCCAAAAATGGGCAGAAGACCTAAATAGACATTTCTCCAAAGAAGATATATAGATTGGCAGCAAACACATGAAAGAATGCTCAACAGCATTAATCATTAGAGAAATGCAAATCAAAACTACAATGAGATATCATCTCACACCCGTCAGAATGACCATCATCAAAAAATCTACAATCAAGAAATGCTGGAGAGGGTGTGGAGAAAAGGGAACCCTCTTGCAGTGTTGGTGGGAATGTAAATTGATACAGCCACTATGGAGAATAGTATGGAGGTTCCTTAAAAAACTAAAAATAGAACTACCATATAACCCAGCAATCCCACTACTGGGCATATACCCTGAGAAAACCATAATTCAAAAAGAGACATGTACCAAAATGTTCATTGCAGCTCTATTTACAATAGCCAGGACATGGGAGCAACCTAAGTGTCCATCAGCAAGTGAACGGATAAAGAAGATGTGGCACATATATACAATGGAATATTACTCAGCCATAAAAAGAAACGAAATTGAGTTATTTGTAGTGAGGTGGATGGACCTAGAGTCTGTCATATAGAGTGAAGTAAGTCAGAAAAAGAAAAACAAATACCATATGCTAACATATATACATGGAATCAAAAAAAAAAAAAAGGTCATGAAGAACCTAGGGGCAAGATGGGAATAAAGACACAGACCTACTAGAGAATGGACTTGAGGATATGGAGAGGGGGAAGGGTAAGCTGTGACAAAGTGAGAGAGTGTCATGGACATATATACACTACCAAACGTAAAATAGATAGCTAGTGGGAAGCAGCCGCATAGCACAGGGAGATCAGCTTGGTGCTTTGTGACCACCTAGAGGGGTGGGATAGGGAGGGTGGGAGGGAGGAAGATGCAAGAGGGAAGAGATATGGGGACATATGTATATGTATAACTGATTCACTTTGTTATAAAGCAGAAACTAACACTCCATTGTAAAGCAATTATACTCCAATAAAGATGTTTAAAGAAAAAAAAGAAATGATTTTATTTTAATTGTTGTAAGAGTAAAACAACAACAACAACAAAATAACAAGGGCACTTTTTTTTTTTTTTTTAATATATTTATTTATTTATTTATTTTTGGCTGTGTTGGGTCTTCGTTTCTGTGCGAGGGCTTTCTCTAGTTGTGGCGAGCGGGGGCCACTCTTCATCACGGTGCGAGGGCCTCTCACTATCGCGGCCTCTCTTGTTGCGGAGCACAGGCTCCAGACGCGCAGGCTCAGTAGTTGTGGCTCACGGGCCTAGTTGCTCCGCGGTATGTGGGATCTTCCCAGACCGGGGCTCGAACCCGTGTCCCCTGCATTGGCAGGCAGATTCTCAACCACTGCGCCACCAGGGAAGCCCCCAAGGGCACTTTTTAAACAGAAAATTTTCTGTTTTCTAAGGTAGGGATGATCCACTTTTTAGAGCTCCTTCTCTTTTTTTCTCTCTCTGTCTCTGTGTTTATACACACACACACACACACACACACACACACACCGCTCGCATCATTTATCTCATTTGACATATATTTTTAAAATAAAATGATTAAAAGTGAGCAAAATTCTTTTTTTAATTAATTTGTATTGGCGTATAATTGTTTTACAATGTTGTGTTAGTTTCTGCTGTACAGTAAGATGAATCAGCTATACATATACATATATCCCCTCTTTTTGAATTTCTTTTCCATTTAGGTCACCAGAGAGCACTGAGTAAAGTTCCCTGTGCTATACAGTAAGTTCTCATTAGTTATCTATTTTATACATAGTAGTGTATATATGTCAATCCCAATATCCCAATTCATTCCATCCCTCCCCTTCCCCCCTTGGTGTCCATACGTTTGTTCTCTACATCTGTGTCTCTATTTCTGCTTTGCAAATAAGTTCATCTGTATCATTTTTCTGGATTCCACATACAAGCAATGTTAAATGATATTTTTTTTTCTCTTTCTGACTTACTTCACTCTGTATGACAGTCTCTAGGTCCATCCACGTCTCTGCAAATGGCACAATTTTGTTCCTTTTTATGGCTGAGTAATATTCCATTGTATACATGTACCACAGCTTCTTTATCCATTCCTCTGTTGATGGACATTTAGGTTACTTCCATGTTCTGGTTATTGTAAATAGTGGGGAGCATGTATCTTTTTGAATTCTGGTTTGCTCCAGGTATATGCCCAGGAGTGAGATTGCTGGGTTATATGGTAGTTCTATTTTTAGTTTCTTAAGGAATCTCCATACTGTTCTCCATAGTGGCTGTATAGAGAAAATTTCTTAAAATGATTAGACTGCTGATAGAGAATTTTTTTCTTTGTTTTAACTGTATACAGGCTCATATCTGTTGACGGCAACTGACAATTGTGGTATGCTTGTGGTATGTTTGAAAATTGAATAGTAGAATTTGCAACAGATTAAAGTTTTGCAAAGAAAAGAAAATTTCTGATGTTTCAAGTTAAACACCTAACAGAGCTGAATGAAATTTGGGTTTATTTATTTATTTCATACATTTTGAGGAAAGAATCTTAGTTAAAATGGTTCTGCTTCTCTTTCTTAGCTTCTGTATTTTATGTTGGATTATTGTGGTGTGTTATGTTAGCTAGCCTTGTTATTTCATTATGAAAATTAAGTAACATGCCTAGTTTTGCATCTTTTCTAACTACATATATAAGGACTTTCAGGTAACCCCTAAAGGCAACCTTCTAATTGATTTGGTAAATAAGGGTAACAAGTGTTTCTTAGTAAAGTAATGAAGTACAAATATAGATCCATTTGAAAAAGACTTGATGAGCATGACTAGTCTCTCTCTCTCTCCCCCCCCCCATTTCTCCCTCCCTTTATAATAGAGTGCAATTCTTTTCAAGTAATTTCTTTTTTATACTAAGTAACTATCATAATCAGTTTTCATAGCACATTTAAAAAGTTGTATTTTCTTGCACTGACACTGTGAGACATTTATAGCAAGATTATTTTCCACAGGGCACTTTAATTTTTTCGTGTTATAATGAGGAAGAGAAAATCTATTTCTCATAGAGTACTGATGTTCTTATCCTCATTCTTTACTCTCCCTCTCCTACCATCAGGAAAGGATTAGGAGAGCTCACTACAATGAGAACAATGAGTAGAAGAGTGAAAATAGAAAAAGCTCTTAATTCAGAATACTTGGGATTTAATACTCCATTTTATTTTTTCCTTGTACAATCTCTCTGGGATCCTGGACCAAACTATTCACTATTCATACCTTATCTATATAGAACTTGATATGTATATAGACAGAAATGTAATAATATGTATACATAATATGTATAAAAATAAAAACTCTTTTTGACCTCAAAACTAAATTTCCTTAGAACTTCCCATTCAGCTCAAAAATAAAAAGCATAATCTTGCTGCCTCTAGGAAATATATTGGCCAAACCCAGAATCATTTTGATTTAGCCCCTGTCTAGCTCAAAGCTTATTCTTTGAAATCTCTCCTCTTCTCTCTCACCAGGGACAGTGACAAATGTTGACTCTGCTGTGTGGTATGATCATGTACCTCGTCTGCTTCTGTGCATTGGTGAGGTTCAGAAGCAGGGCCTCTTCCCCTAATCCTTAACGCTAGCAAATATTCTACACTGTTTATGCCCCTGGGTGGCTACTTGAGCCCATGGTCAGCCTAGGGCTCACCTAGATAAACTAAGTCCCATCGACAGGCAAGCTCACTTTGAGCTGTGCCAGTACTCAAAGCCATCCTCTCTCAACTCTGGAAGCACTAAGTACTTCTGTCGATGTTGCAGGTAGAAAATTTCTCCTGAGAATCAAGACTAGTCTCTGTGTTCAGAAGCCATCCCCTAACTACTTGGCAGCCTTTCACACCCTAATCCCCTAGGAAGAAGATGCCATTGTTATTCTTTCTTTAACACGTCTTCAAATTCTACTCTCTCATTCCTCTTGTCCATTTTGCTATCTAGTCTCTCAACAGGAAGTTGGACGGTATAAGGAAAGAGGATGTAGAACTACCCGTGGCTTGCACATCTCTTTAAATACTTGTGTTTTCTACATTGCTAGATCTCTAGTTAATCTTGCAATTTATTGTCTCGAGTCTGTTCTCATTGGTTTATAGGTGGAGTGTATGTGTGGGTAAGGTGGGAGTGGAGGGGACCCTGGGGACTATGAAGCAAAAATCTTTGTCCTTTTTATTCCATATCTCAAGTTATTGCTGAAAGTAAACATTTTGCATCTCACTTCTTTACAAAAATATTCTACTGTGGTAATAAATATACTGTGGTGGCACACCTGAAAGCAAAACATGTCATAGATATTTCGATTCTAGACCACCTGTAATTACTAGAGCAAGGTGCACTGTGTTCAGTGTTCTTTTAGATGACTATTTATTGTACAATTAAAAAAAAGTGGTTTCCATAGCAACCTTGTCTGCAGATAGTTTCAGAATAGGCTTTTACAGCTTCGAATCATGAATATATTGTATCCGTTTGGAAAAAAAAGAATCAGATCAGGTTTTACAATTAATTTATATTCAACGTCAGGAAGAACTGTTTCTTCCCAAGGTACCTTTCACATACACAAAATATCATTAACAATAATGCTTTAGTTTGTAGGAAAGAGAGAGAGAGAAAGACTGATGATTGATTCTTCCCACTTCTCCCATCAGCTGTTCTCTGATGAGGAATTATAATTTTGTCTATTTTCTTAAAAATCTGATTGAAGTATATGTCAAAAAAGATTGTGATGCCTCAAATAAGTATTCCCAGAATATGCTTATATGTGGGCATGTCTGGAAGCTATACCCTGTATTTATTGATATTTTCCTTTTGTCTAATGAGCACTTATTAAGCATCTTCTAATAACAAGCACTGTGTGGACCCTGCAAGTAAAGCAATGAATATGATGCCGTTGCTGCACTCTAATTACAAAAATCTGGGAGTGTAGTAGACAGTTTATAAAAAAGTATGATAACGTGGTGAGTGCTGGCAAGACAGGATCATGATGGGATCAGAGAGAAGGAATATCACTCAATCCGAGTGTGTAGGGAAGAATTATTGGAAGGGACAATACTATACTGTGTTTAAGGATGAGTAAGAATATTTCATCAGTTAGAAAGAGGTTGGGCAAGATGTTTCAAGTTGAGGGAATAGTATGAGGCAAGGTATGATACCTACAGGAAACTAAATGCAGAATGGTGCATGATTACTATTATATGAGGTGTCAATAAATTAGCAGATGGGGTAGAAGTAAGGTTTTCAAAAGGTAAAGACAAGTAAATATTAATATGTAATAACTGAATATATATAAATATCTTTATAGGTTTTTTGAATTGCTGCTCTAACACAAATTTGGTTACATAGTTTAAGGAAAGGCCAAGGGAAATTCTTTTAAGCTCAATGAACTCTTTTTATGACTCCTTTTGCATTGACACAAAAATATTGATTGTAATACTTCAATCCTTCATATGTCACAACATAAGAAATTAGAAATACTACTCTAGCACCCAGGACACTGATAGCCTTCCAATGTGAATTCTTGATGTCCTTTCCCTCCATTAATGTCCTCTACATTCTGCCAGTGAGTGAGACTATGGGCTGTTCCCTTCGGTTTACGGCTTCTCTCACCTCTCTAAGACACGAGAGGCAGCAGTAAAAAGAAGCTTTGATGTTTATGTTGAAAAGTTACACATGCATGTGTTCCTTGATATTATCTCAACAGAAAGGTAAAAATAAGAAGTACTAAATAAATAAATAGGAACTTGCCTGACAGCTGTAACCAGGATTGTGACTGGATGGAACTGTCCATCATCACTAAGACAGTCACTGCCCAGCTCATTAGAGTTAAGCATGAATTCTTCACTAGGGCACACTTTGTGATGACTCAAGACTCCACCAATTTTCTCCATTTGAACTGCAGTGTAAAACTTTTTCTTTGACAAATATTTATTTGACTCTTATTGAATGGATTTGGGAATATTCCGTTACCAGTTTTAAGATTTCCTAGCTTCATTTGAGAACAAAGGGACTGAAATAGATAATTTATAAATTACATGGAATAAAATGGAAGATCTAAAGTTCTTATCATTCTCAGTAGTTCAAATGTCTTTCCAGTACATTCTATTTCTTGAGGCCATTGTCATTGTGTGCCCTAATTCATTCTTTCTTAGAAAACCATTTAGGCCTTTCTGTTACCTCCATGACAACTGTGTCTCTTATTATTTTATTTAAAACATCAAGACCAATCAGTTGTTTATCTTTTCCTTTGATTTCTTAATTAGGTCATTGAATTTTTGAACCATCTCCCTAGAGCACAAAATTTCTGCTTCTCCAATTTAACTTTTCTTTGTCAGTTACTTACTATGGCCTTTATTAGGGTGTCAGTCTTGGGGTGCCTCAAGAAGTCTAGTATTGCTCATTACTAGAAACAACAACTGTTTTCACTAAATTTCACTCCCAGTAACTACATCTGAAATACTATATTAGTTAGGAAACAGAATAACGAACAAGATAGAAGAAAAATACTCTAGATCAATAACACAAAGTTATCTCTTTGGAAATCCCTGTGTCAAATCTGTCTCTAGCTATTCTGAAAATCAGTTTACACACATATAAAATATGTCAACAAATGTGTAAGATATTTTGCATGCCGTGTATAAGTAAGTCTCAAAATAGTGCTGGTGATATTAAGTGGAATCCAAGTTTTTCATTTGCTTTTTTTAATTATTTTTTAAATGAATAAAGAAACTGCAATTCAGAGAGATTAAATAACTTGCCCTCTTTTGTATATTTAATATGTGACCAAGAAAGGATTCAGATAAAGATAACTCACACTTGAAGGCTTAAACTCACACTTCTTGCTATTTTTCACAGCTGCATTACCACAGTGAGGAAATTTCACACAAAAATTTTTGGTGGGTTTCTCTTTCTCCTTTTGAGATTTTGCTTTAATGAATGCCCATATTTTTACTATAAGATTTCAGACAAACAGCATTTTTCATGGAAGATTTATGCTTTAGGCTCTGAAATGATCTGAGGCCACGTTATTCTCCTTCAGGGTTTGGTTCAAGAGCCATTCCCATGATGACACACTTTGATGTACATTAAATTTATTCTGTTTTTAGTGCTGTTTTCTGATTTCTTTTAACATTGCCACCAGTTCCATTTTAATTAATTGTGCTTGGAAGTATTCTCAGGGACTCTCTAGAAAAGTGTGCTTCCTTAGAACTAAGTCACATTATTTTCTAGGTCATCAGTTATAAGGAATCAGAAGATATATGTTCTGATCCCTGGACTGTCACTAATTAGCTGTGTGATTTCAAACTTGGGGGGAAAAGAAGTCATTAAACCTCTCTGAAACTTTCTGGCTTCATTTGTAATATAGTGACTGGACATTAAAATGTTTAATTCCTTTCCAACCTGAGTATTATGTAAATCTATGAGATTTTCCTTATACTCAGCCTCTTCTACATGGTGTCACATAATCTTGGTCCAAGCCCCTAACCAATATTCTAAGGATTTCGCCCTAGAGACTCAGTCTTCTTACATCTGTAGGAGACAATCTTGGCAGACTTTTCACAAATAAGAGCAGAGTGGATGGTACTGCAGTGGTCAAATAACTAAGGTTGGACAAATTAGATTTTCTTGACAAAAAGGATTTGGGGTTGAGATTCAGAGAAAAGCAGTTAGCTTATGTAAATATTTTAGATATTCAGGATAGTGTTATTCCCTCTTTCATTTATTCTTGAAGACAAGCCACACTTGTCTTCTGGCTATTTCTTAAACATACCAAGAATACTGGCACCTCAGAGCCTTTGCACTTGTAAATACCTCTGCCAATAAGGCATTTCCTTCAAATATATATGCAGTTTACTCCTTTTTCAGAGAGGTACTACTTCACCATCTTATATAAACTATCACTTCTTATTCCATAAAATCCCATCCTGTTTTCACATGTTATTTTTCTTCATAGGACTCATTAGCATATTCTTATAGTATCTGTCTCTTTTCTTCATAATTTAAGCTTCATGAAAGGGGATAGTATCATCCCTTGTGGTTTGCCTGCATCTAGCCTTCAGCTTAGTAAATAATAACTCTATTAAAACCTCCTCAATACCCATCCAATCTCTACCAAAATCCTGAATGATGTGTCTGGCACTTCAATTCCTTCTATCATGGAATTTCTTTGAATACTTTTAGTCAACTAGTAGGAAAAATTATTAGAATTAATCAAATACTGAATCCAGCATTTCTGGCAAGTGAATGTATATGGAAGCAACACTGATTAAAAACTATTTTCCTCTTCTAGATTAAGCTCTTTCAGAATCTATTGCCACACATACTTCTCAAATTTTTGCTCATCTAAATTAACAACTTCATGCAATTCTAATGTGTAAACCTTTGGCTTCAAATTTGAAAGCAGTGTCTTACCTTTGAAATTGCTCACCTGACAATTGTGGTTTCCCACAAAATGAGACGGGGCTTGAATCTGCAAGCAAAACAAGGTGGGGAGAACAAACATCCATCTACCAGCTAGAGGAATGCACAGATTTATTAAATTTGACAGCCGATACAGCAGCTGAACCATTCATTGTTCGGCTGTCCACATTGCTAGGTAATGAGAGACAGAGCTTTTTCTCTCTTACCCCTCTGAAGGACAGTACCGTAGGCAGGGTGTCCAGAGAATTGTGCTTTAAATGTCCCATAAACCATGTGTGTTGTGACTGGCCTAATTTACATTCAATAAAATGATAACTTCTCTCTCTGTTTCTTTTTCTTTCTCTGAAATTGGAGAAATAATCTAAGTAACAGAGCCAAGATCAAAAGTCATAAAAATATCTAGCAAGTTAGCCTGTCATATATTAAAAGGGAAAGGAGTCTCAGAACCTCAAGAATCTTCTATAAAATGGTTGGAAAGAGGGGAATGGAGTAATGGGTAATTACTATCATTTTAACCCTTTTATATTTATCTTTACATTCAGTATACAGTCCCTTCCCTCATCCACTTATAGAGTACTATAATAAAAGGTAATTTTTTTTGACTATTCAGGCAGGTAAAATTTAAAAGTTAAATATAAACCACCAAAATTACCTTAGAAGTTATTCCACTATATGCATTATCAGTTTGGAAGTTGACTGTATACTAAGACCTCTGTCCTAAGTAAATAGTACCTTTGTTTAGCATTTCCTTGAATACTCAGCTGATAAAAACTAAACAATAGAAAAGCTGATATTGAATTTAACATTTCTTGTGGCTAATAGGCCCTTTCTCACCAGTAAAACACTTATAAAATTTAGATTATAGCACACAAAAATCCCTAAAAATATAGATAACTGTTAAATATTCTAAAGAATTGTGGAAATAGTGTAACAGAATTGTGAGGACCATGAGCAATGGTGTCATATGTGATCTAGCTGAAGTCCCAGCTTGGCCAATAGCTTGCTGTGCGAATCTAAACTAACCATTTAGCTTCTTTAATACATAGTTTTATCAACTGTGCAAGGTAGGGGGTCACCAGTAATTACCTATTTCCTAGGGCTGCTATAAAGATTAAATGAGAATGTGCGCATACAATACATATCACATTGCCTAAGCAGTACGTGTACAAGCACTAGTTATTACTACTATTACAGTTTTTGTTGTTATTAGTGTTTTGGTAACATGCAGGACAATGAAGATTTCTAAGTAATAGATTGGGGGCATTATCGATTTTTCTAGACAATAGATTGAGTGAGAGTAGCTAGTGAGGGAAATGAAGGCAATTATTTTATAGAACCTTTTATACAAAATGACTTAGAAAGATCGTAGAAAGGATTGTCATTGGTTGTTGTGCGTCTTGAAAGGGTTTCTGTTGTTATTTTGTTGTTTGCTTTTTGGTGTATCATTTTTTTAAAGACAGATGAGTTTAAATGAAGGAGAGTTTAGAGAGACTGTGGAAAGTCAATAAATCAATGGAATAATAGAACAACTTCATTGAGTGTATTGAAGAAGGCAATTTTATACAAGTTAAATAATTAACCTGAGAAATGAGTGGAGGTATCTTTGTTGTCATAATAAGAAAGAGAAAAGAAAATATGGGTGTCAATGTGATAAGTTCGTAAGTTTAAAAACAAATGTGACTTCATTTTCTCTGTGAAATAGTAGTAGTAGTTATTTGCATAGACTCTCAAAATAGTAGTTACTGGATATTTCTAGTCAACTGTAGACGTATGGGCAAAATGATTTTTAGGAGAAAAGTACTAAGTCATTCCCTTTATTGGTGTATCAGTGAGTCTAGCCATTTCCCTACACCACAACCAGACAGCATTCAGTAATCATCAACTTATTCAATAAGAATTATTTGTTTGCTAAATAATGTTTTAGACAGAGGTGAAGGGTGTATTTTCTGCTCTTAAGGGGTGTGAATACAGTGGAGGGAAACCGATAATAAACAGGGCACATAATAACTGATAGATTTTCTTTCTTTCTTTCTTTCTTTTTCTTTCTTTCTTTCATTCTTTCTTTCTTTCTCTCTCTCTCTTTTTCATCTATCTATCAGTTTAATCTATTTAAACGTACTATGGATAATGTAGGTAGATATAGAGAGGAGATAGGTAGATAGATGATAGATAGATAGATATCAAAAGATAGATGATAGATAAAAGATCTAAATTATATGTAGATATACATATATATCCAAATACTTTTGACTGTAACAAAGAAAGTAAAATAGGATAGTTTGCTATAGAATATAGGGTCTACTTTGTTAAAAGATATAGTCAAGGAAAGTGTTTTCATTTTTCTGTCTCAAAATCAATGGGAAATAAAAGCTATCTACTTGATTGGCAAGAGTTTCCTCTCTAGATTTTTTATTGTTGGTATATGGTAGTAGAAACATATAAAGGTGGATTTTTTTTTCCTGCTGCTTATTTATATTTTGCTGATTTATCAAAATATTCTAAAGGGGAGATTTATCACATTTTATTTTTTAGAAAAATAATTTGGAACTAATATAAAGATGAATGATGGAGGATCAGGAAGAGAAGAAATTAGGAGAACACTTGGAAATCTCATAATTGTGAATAGAAAGGCTAAAGGACAGAAATAAAATATAGGATTTGGGAACTGGAAGAGAAGTTGAGCTGGAGAAATATTTAGGTGGTAGAAATTGTTACCATACTTCGTATTTAATTTCTGTGTACCTAATATCTATTAACAATCTTCTCAAGTGGCTGCCCAGGCATTGGCAGAGCATGGGGAATGAAAGTTATCTCAGGGATGTGCATAGTTACTGCTACTCTAATCTCAGTGGAGACTGCCTGTTCAGCAGCATCAAACCTGTTTCCTTTACAAATCCAATTGCAGTTCTCTTAAATGGGCCCAAGGACCAGTAGCTAGAGCTCAGAATTCTTTTCTAGTTAAGCATGCTTCTACTTAAAAATTATGCAAAGCCTTGTAACTAAACGATACATTTAAAACTTTGTAAAAGAGTTCCATTTTAAAAGTCTGTGGAGAGTTCTGAAATTATCTTTACACATGTATCTTTGTAATTTGAGTTCTAAATCTCTAAATTTCCAGAATACAAATTCCCTCAAAATATTTTTTCTGGGTTTCATTTAAGGTTATAAATTTTGCTTTGAGCTATATTTCTTCTGTATTCCCATTAATTTCTATTTTTGTTCTGGATTAGTCTCCAAGGATGGATGTTTCTTGGTAAATATTCTTTAAATATTTAACTAAATCAAAAGTTTAAAGTAATAGCACAGTTTTCTATAGAATTGGTAAACTCTAAAATATTTACAAAGTTTCTGTAACATCACAGTAAAAGTTTAAAGTAATTGTTATTCTGGCATTTATAATTTAAAAATAAATACCCCCAATTTAAAACTCCCTTATACACAGGACACAAATCAACTTCTCAATTAGCATATATTTAAGCATTTTTTCTGATTATAAAATAATATACACTTATTACATAAAATTTAGAAAATACAAGCATAATTGAAAAAATAAAAACATTCATAGTCCTTTATGAAACTCTCTGTTTTAACCTATTTTCTTTTAACAGCAAAATGTCTACATGATGACAGTGCAAGTGGCTGGGGCTGACATTGATGGGTTAAGCATGGATTAAAGCAGAACAAACACAAGGACAAAAAACGGAGAAGCTCCAAGGGTGGAGCTGGTGTAGAGGCATGCACATCTGACCTTCAAGTATTTAGGGATAGCTCTTGGGGATGGGACTCCCACAGAAATATTAAATGAAGTAAAAGTTTTTAAGAAGCCATGTCAGCCTCAGACTTCCACTTCAGTTGTAACCAATAAATCAATGTCTCTTTAATCCACGTGCTGGGAGATACTAAGGAATATTTTGCTTTCATACAAATATTAATTAATTTGTCTAAGAATGGAATAAACTGGGAAAAGATAAGGTGCCAAAGCACCATAGCACTAGTGGGTACCTTCTGATGAAGTTAAATTTGATTCACTCAGAGAGAACTCAGGAAATCCAAATGTTATTTCTGCCAACACCCACAGTCCCCTGAAATTCAAATAATGTTGATAACAATAACAACAGAAATATACTAATAATTGATTTATATTCCCTGTACTGTGAAACCTCGGTGTCTGGAGAGTTGCTCCCTGCTGCTATAGGTAAGACAGGAATTACCTTTTCACAACTTCTGGAGGGTGAATGACTTCAATTATAATTCAGTTATTTTTCTTTCTTTCAAACACCCCTTTATTAGGGATGACAGACATTTATCTCTTTTGTCAAAGAAACACACATTACACACATATATACACTAATATGTATAAAATAGATAACTAATAAGAACCTGCTGTATAAAATAGATAGATAAATAAATAAATAAATACATAAATACATAAATAAATAAATAAATAAAAAAGAAACACACATTACTTTCCTCTTCAGTACTTTACTGTCTCAAGCTTCAATTACTTTTCTACTCTTTTTTTCTTAACAGCTTCTCAAACAAGTTTAGGTAAAGAAATAGTTCTATGTATCCAGCTAGCAAGAAAGATGTCACCTTATCCTCTTGTACTTGTTCAACTCATGCTCAAATAGGGAAATGCAGGATTGACCCTTCTCTACCTGATTAGCTTTTTTGTGTTTTCAAATTTACTTTTCTTTTTTTTTTTTTTTTCTTTTTAATAAATTTATTCATTTATTTATTTATTTTGGCTGTGTTGGGTCTTCGTTTCTGTGCGAGGGCTTTCTCTAGTTGCGGCGAGCGGGGGCCACTCTTCATCACAGTGCGCGGGCCTCTCACTATTGCGGCCTCTCTTGTTGCGGAGCACAGGCTCCAGACGCGCAGGCTCAGTGATTGTGGTTCACGGGCCCAGTTGCTCCGCGGCATGTGGGATCTTCCCAGACCAGGGCTCGAACCCGTGTCCCCTGCATTGGCAGGCGGATTCTCAACCACTGCACCACCAGGGAAGCCCAAATTTACTTTTCTTGTAAGTCAATTTGTAACGATTTCAGTATGGCATAGCTAGTTTGTGTATGACTAGAGTTTAAAAATAATTTTTCTTCTTGAATAATTAAATTGCAATATATTTCATTATCAATTAACACAGGGCTCTGGAATAGACATTCCGGACATTCCATTCACAATTCACAATTCACATTCACGTTCACAATTCTTCATCGCAGTCTCCTGCACACTAAAACTTAAAGACCAAATATTGTGAGTTCTAAAAAAGACTCTTCTATGTCTGACAACACAGGAGTGTGTTACAGTGGTGCAAATAAGTCTATTCGAACTGAATAGAATTTCAGGTTAAAATACCTGAAAGGGAATATCTGATTAGATTGACATAGACTGACCAATGAAGATTAATATTCTGCAATATAGAAGTAATTTAATTAATGTAAATATCTTCTTTCACTACTGGCACCACAAATGCTTCTTTGGAGGAATTAAATTTAAGAAGAAAATAAGTTAAAAAAAAAATGAGAAGATTTTCAGTACTACAGAGACAACTGAAAAACCTAACTGAAAGGAGAGAAATTACAGCAACATGAAAGGGTAACTGAGGAAAGAATTAACTTCAAATTATAGACAGGGCTTTTTAATTTAAATTTCAACTGCTTGACCATAGAATTTCCTTGATAAACAACATTTGTACATTTCCTTCTTGCAATTTCAATGTCCTTCATTATTATTTTGTTTTATTTGAAATCCAAAGTTTTAAATGCCTATCATAACCAAAACCTGTCTTCCTATTTCCATTTTTTTTTTTTCTGAACCAAAAAGACAAACAAAAAGGTGGATCTGGGAAAGGAGGAAAAAAATTTTTTTTTCTTGAGTCCAGATTCTTATGAAATAATATGGGAAAGTATATTTTTTATCAGGATCCATTTTGTAAGAATCATGTTTCATGCTTCATAGATGAAAAGCAATACAAATAGCAAATGAAAGGCTTTGGAGGATGGGATATCAATTTTTCCTACTATTGCTTTAGTAAATTTTGGCATTTCTAACATGTAAGATCCCTGTTTGCTAAAACTTCACAAGCTAAAAACCAAATCATGATTTAAAAATGAAAAAAATATAAGATGACTTTAGCAATAATTGATTACCATGGAATCAAATCCAGAAAAGTATCACAGATGTTTTCAAGAGAATATGTTAGGTAACTATCTCATAACAAAACTTTATAACTTTATATACTTATAACATAAACATTATAACTTATGCCTTGTTAATTATAATCAAATCATTCCAAACTTTATTAAAAAAATAATAATGGAATTCATGATAGGTGAATATATCATTTAGAAATCTATCCTCTAAGTAGCTTATTTCTTAAGGGAATATTCAAGATATTTAAAGTCATATCTACTAATATTGAAAAACTCATGCAATTCATCTTATACTAATTTAAAAATATATATTTACATATAATCTAATGAAGATAGTTCACATGAGTCTGTGGATTACTTTTGACTAATACTGAAAATAATTAGCATATAATTTATTGCTAGTTGATATGTGAGTTGGTATGATTATACATACAAAGAAGTTTACAAATCTGATTTTTTTCTTTTAACATTTTCCTGCTTTTTAAAAATCATGCCTGGAGCAACGTGATGATATATACTTTTTTCCTGAGTTTTTGAGTAAAATTTTCAGCCAGTCATTCTGAAGAGAAAAATGTTTTTATGATTTTCAGCATAACTGTCAATATTATCTCTATTCACGTAAGTTGTAAATAAGCATGTATTTCCTCAAATATATATTTTCTAAGAGATGTGTTATGAAGGGATGTGGCACTCACAAGAAATCATGACCTTGGTAAGAAGCAGCAGGCTACATGGATGGAGGATGAGTTGCTTGCACAGTAGCTCTGAACTGGCAGCTTGGAAGGACAGCTTGGCACAGAGATTCTTTCCATCCAGCTTCCATGAAGCTTGTCTGCAACAGGCCATGTGAGGACTCAGGCCTTTAACCCTCTAGCCTTTGCCTCCACTCCCGCTGGGGAGTAATAATTGTTGAGTACCGAGCAAAATCTAAGAAATGAAGTCCTCAGAAATTAGCACTGCAGCATCTGCCTCCAAAGATCTCTCATCTCTGAGGGACAATCTGCACAACACAGAAGAAACCAGACTCCAGCAGAAGTTAGAGTAGTGATAGCTAAGACAGGGAAAATATTTTAGGAAAGTGAATGGAAAATATACTCCATGAAAGAAAATACAAGAATGACCAAGAATTGTAAACAAAGGACATGAAAGTAGAAAATATTTAACAAGCTAGACAAAGAACTTAGTAAGGACAAGAGAAATAAAAACATGAGCTATTAATGAAAGTGTGAATTAGAAATAAGAATAGGTGGCAATTTTGTGAAATATGATGAAAACTGTGCACTAAAAATAAGAATGGGTGACAATTATTCATTGATTTTTGCATTAACTTGAGGATCTCCTTTGCTTTTCAATTATTCACAATTAGTATGGATCCAGGGAAATATTTTCAGTATTACATGCTATTGTTTTTATCCTACTAAGTTGATTGTTAAATTATTTTCTTTAATTTTGAGAATAACAATTATTAGCACTTAATGATAACTTATAGAATAGACATTGTTTATATGCTTCATATCTAATAGCTCAAATTTTAGTGTGTGTATTCATCACAACCATCCCATGAAGCAGACACGACTATTATTCACATCTTACAGATGAGGAGACTAAGGTCTTGACAAGTTAACTAAGTTTGCCCAAAAGCACACAACTTGTAAACATCTATGCCAGAGTTTTCCCTGGCAATCTGACTTCAGAGACAATGTTCTTAACACATATTCCATGATAACCCTAAAATAACAGGCTGTCCTTAAAGAAACAGTAATTAGTACACATCTATAATTTTCTTGTTACTGTATCATTTTAAAATAATTAACTAGTTTTTTTTTTACCACATTTAAAATAAGCGTCTCCTCAAATATATATTTTATATTTTGAATATTACATGGCTAAAGTCAGAGAAATGCATGTAGTACTTTTTACTGTGACAAACACAAAGCTTAAAGATTAAGCAATATTAAATATTAACATGACTTGAGTTGGAATAAATGGATTTTAAATGGACATTTCAGATTATTTTCTTATGAAAGTCCATTGGTAACAATAATTCCCATTGGCAATGAACTAGATCCTTTTAAAACATTTATAAAGAATTCTAAATTAAATGTCATCCACATCAGCAAGTGCTAGATTTTATTTTTTTTAATTTTACTAATTTTGACTAGATTCTAAAAAGGAAAGGCACAGGGTTTTTTGTTGTTGTTGTTGTTGTTCTTTTTAGATAACATGCACTAATGTGCATGTTAATATATATATATATATATATATATATATATGTATATATATATTCCTTACAAATAACTAATTTTATATGGTATTTGTTTATAATAAAACACCAGTCCTGAAGAGGTTAACATTTTCCTAACCCTGAGTGATGGTTTCTTTGGCTTCTGGCCTCACAGTAATGCCTTGCACTGTGCTTTTATCAGTCATCTCATGAATCCACAGATTTAACTGTCCTGTCTTTTACGTAAGTTCATGACATGCTACCTATTTTATTTTAGCACTTTCCAGAGCTGCTTCACGTGCAGATGGACAAATTTCCTTTCCTTTTTTTGAGTGTACCCTGTTGTTGGTTCATTAGCATTGAACCCACAGCAAATGGCACTATAACCTGTGTCTGAATGAAATTTATTTAACATGTATTTTCTCCATAAGGCACATCACAGCCTTCTTGTGCTTCGGTGCACTAGACAGCACTACAGCACTACACGTGGGAGGAATTCTAAACAGCAAAATCACCAATGAAGAACATAAAAATGTGAAAAAAAAAATATGGCACTAAATACTTCATGCAAAGAACACTTGTATACAGCACGAGAGCTGAAACAAGAAGGCAGAGTCCCCTTGTTCACCCTCAGCTGAGAACAAGTGCCCTAGGCAACTTGAGTGTTTCACCACCCTGCACATGTCTGCAAATGACTATAAAAGCACCGTGACTATTGATTTTGGGGTTGAAAATATATTTTGCAAGTGGGTGAATTGACAAATATGGAATCCATGAATAATGAGAATTGATTGATCCATATTATAAAGTATAAAATATATGAAATATGCAAAATATATGCACATTAATGTTTAATGCATAAATATATAATATAAAATAGTTTAAAATATATTAATATAAACAATAAAATTATACTAATAATATATATCATATAAAATATACATAATGTATTTGGAGTGATACACACACACATATACATACACTCATATTTATATTTCTCTCTAAATTTCTCTCTCTCCAAATTTCCATATATGTATATAGATAGATAGGTAATACATAGATACAGATGTATAAATATACATATATATTTAAATACAATTGACCCTTGAACAATGCACTGGTCCACTTATACATGAATATTTTTCTATAGTAAATACTACAATACTACACTATCCGTGGTTGGTTGAATCCACAGATGCAGAGGAACCTCAGATACAGAAGACCCACTACAAATTATACTCAAATTAACCTCTGCATTGTTCAAAGGTCAATTGTGGAGATAGAGATAGAGATACAGATGGAGACAGAGGTAGATAGACAGATGTCATATTAATACCTTCAACTCCAACCCAACACCAGAGGATACGTTCTAATCTTCCCTCTTTCTGTTTGCAACTCTTTCCAAACATGTGAAACATGGCTCACGCTATCCTCAATATATTCATTCGTTTGCTCAAGTCTAAAATACATAGAAAATAGTCTCACTATTGCTAACATAAAACACTGCACTAAGCAAACCTGCTTATTAGTATTAATATCCATCTACAATTCTATATTAGGTACATTTATATAAATTTAAATGACAAACTTGGACATTTAAAGTGAATATTCCAAGTATGTGAAAAAGCATACATTTGCTAATTCTTTTTTGTTTTTTTAATGAAGTCTTTCTTTCTTTCTTTCTTTCTTTATTTTTGACTGCATTGAGTCTTCGTTGCTGCGTGCGGGTTTTTCTCTAGTTTTGCGGTGAGCGGGGGCTACTCTCTGTTGCAGTGCGCAGCTTCTCATTGCAGTGGCTTCTCTTGTTGCAGAGCATGGGCTCTAGGCATGCGGGCTTCAGTAGTTGTGGCACATAGGCTCAGTAGTTGTGGCTCGCGGACTCTAGAGTGCAGGCTCAGTAGTTGTGGCGCACGGGCTTAGTTGCTCCGCGGCATGTGGGATCTTCCCGTACCAGGGCTCGAACCCGTGTCCCCTGCATTGGCAGGCGGATTCTTAACCACTGTGCCACCAGAGAAGTCCCCATTTGCTAATTCTTAATGGTTTGGATTCACACTATGCTTCCTATGATAAACTTCCTAATAGTCTTTTACATCTAAACAAACACTTCTGAAATTAAAAATAATAATAATAAAGTGAAGATAACTTTGAATAGTATTTCCTAAAAATATTTAAAGTCTTTTTAAATTGGTATTGAAATGACAAAGTAAGACAATTAAGATAGCTGAGTAAGTGTTAATACTATCAGACTTTAAAAGATCAACCATTATAAGGAGGAAAAAAATCTTGAAACTAACAGTATCCTTATCTTAATAAGAAAAATTTAGGTTTATCTTTTTTAAAGAACATTTATTTCCAGAAAAACGCAAACGAACTTTCTGGCCAAGCCAATACAATGTGTGTGAAAAGAACAAAGCATCTGCCTTCATGAGACTTATAGTCTACTGGAACAATAAGTAAAGAAACATAATTTTGTAATTATAAGATGTGACACATGCTATATAAAAATGAATGGAGCTCCAAGTAGTCTCTCTTTCTCTCTGTTCATCTTTTTCTTCATCTGTCCATCAGACTATGTGACAGCAGCTAGGGAAAGATATTCGAAAGATTCAAGCTTTAGCTGATACTGAGTTTTCAAAAGGGCCAATGTGCAAGAAACCAGGGAAAGAACATTCCTGGTCATGGAAACAATATGTGTAAATATTCTATTGTAAGAAAGAGTTTAGTATATCTTAGGAACCCAGAGAAGGCCTCCTATATGTCTGAAGCATATTGAAAGGTGAGAATGGAGAGCTAAGGGCTACACAGTTGTATTAGGCAAGTTAAACAAGCGCTGAGTAAGGTTATATCTGAGCTCAAATGGAGTCATTCTCCCTCGTTTCCTTTAGAGTTTCCTTGATTAGAGTAACCTCATTTCCTTGCTGAAAACTCCGGTATCCATACTCTGTTAATTCTTAGGTAAGAGATAGTCCTCTGATTTTATTATGTCACAATCAATATGTCAGTTTATTTTATTTTATTTTTGGCTGTGTTGGGTCTTCGGTTCATGCGAGGGCTTTCTCTAGTTGAGGCAAGTGGGGGCCACTCTTCATTGCGGTGCGGGGACCGCTCTTCATTGCGGTGCGCGGGCCTTTCACTATCGCGGCCCCTCCCGTCGCGGGGCACAGGCTCCAGACGCGCAGGCTCAGTAGTTGTGGCTCACGGGCCCAGCTGCTCCGCGGCATGTGGGATCTTCCCAGACCAGGGCTCGAACCCGTGTCCCCTGCATTAGCAGGCAGATTCTCAACCACTGCGCCACCAGGGAAGCCCAATATGTCAGTTTAATAACTAAACAACATACAAGATTTTTTTCGAAACACAAGATTTAGGCTAATGTTAAATGGTTTCCTTTTCCTAAGCTCAGGCTGCTTCTGATTGAAAGCCTATAACTGCTGCAGGCTGTTTTCCAACCGGAAAGAGAATAGGACTGGAGAATCCTGCTCTTCATCTCAATCTGCTCACCAGCATTGCCACTCTTTACCAGAAAGGTTTTTGTCTGCAATTTTTGTCCTTCATCCTGGGAATTCCTCAATGCCCTCCATCTTCTCTGTCCTCACACTGCAGGCTTTACTATTGGGTGTCCCAAGGCTCCTCCACTATAACTCTTTCTCCCAGTGGCCCACAACTCCTCCTGGCAACACTCACTATCCATTAACCTCACAGCCTCTAAGAAATGGAGCAGATGCTGCAGTGCTTTTCTGTCTGCCAGAAAAGCAGGCAGGCCTTTGCTTGTTTTGTAGATTTCTCAAGTCAGGATTGACAACCAATACCTCTATCTAAATCCAAAAGAAGAAACTATGTTTCTCCCCAGGTCTTAGACAAAACATAAACATAATTCTCTATCTGCTGTATTTCAGTCGAGTGAACAATATTCTCCCCTGAATGAACCAACTAAAATCCTTGGATGTCATCTTCCATATTCTTCTCCCCTTTATTCTTCATCGTACCTTTAAGTTCAGCCTCATAGAAACATTCATTGACACCACTGATATCTACTTCATGCCAACATCCTTCTTCCCCTTGGAAACATGAGCTTCCTAACTGGTCTGTTTCTATCAGTGTTGCCCTCATCTAATACTGTTTTTTCTATTTGCTACTGGATTTTTTTAAAAATTTCATATCTATTATGTAGTTCCTCTGTATAAATTTTCCCAATGCCTTTTCATTACATACAGTATAAAATATACCCTCCCTAATATAGCCTTCAGTTTAATTCTCACTATCTATCTTCCTCATCATCACATACATCAACCTCCAGCCCCCGGCTTCTAGGTTGTGTTGAGTCATCTACACATAGCCACATGAGATCAATGACATATATTTATAGAATAAAACCAATTTAATTATGACAGAATCAAATAGGCCACATGGTACAATAGAGAGTTTGAATTTGGCAGATCTGAATTTGTGTCTAAGCCCTGTCTTTTACTAGTTCTGTGACCTTGGCCCTTGATGTTCTTTATCTGCGAATTCGGGTAGTGCCTCCAGTGGTGTTGTGAGAATTGTATTTATATAAATTATTCAGTAAATCTTATTTTTTCCTTCAAAAATCAAAAAAAAAACCCAGGACACAGTTGGAGCCCCTGTGTGTGCAGTGTGACTTTGGGTATGTGGGTGGAGTAAAGCATGAGTCCTGATGGAGAGGCAGGGAGAGGATAGGCTAGGATGCTCTCAGAGTCAAAGGCAGCTCAGAGAATGGTGAAATCAGGCCCTAGGCACTGCACCTGGGATTATACTTCTCAGAGGAAGTCCCATCTCGTGGGATCTCAGGAATTCCACTCTTCCCAGCAGGGGAGTCCTAGGATGAGACACACCTGGTGTTCTGGTTCCAAAGGCCTCTCTTCCCAGGCTGGTCCCTAAGGAGTTTGGCTCACACCACCTATCACACAATACCCAAAGCCCCAGAAGCCTGGCCAGGGGTGGGGCAGCCTGCTCTGGCCCAAATGCTTTCACAGAGGAACCCCTCATCAGCTTTGTGCCCTCTGGTAAGGCTAGAAATTGTTCATTAAAACCCAGCCCCATATTACCAACTAATAGGTACTTAAAATATACATCTTAAAAAGCTCTCCTTACATAAAGATCAGTTGTGTTTCTATGCACCAGCAACAAGCAATCCAGAAAAGAACTTAAGGAAACAATTTCAGGAGTACCTTCAAGATGGTGGAGGAGTAAGACATGGAGATGACCTTCCTCCGCACAAATACATCAGAAATACATCTACATATGGAACAACTCCTACAGAACACCTACTGAAAGCTGGCAGAAGACCTCAGACTTCCCAAAAGGCAAAAAACTCCCCACGTACCTGGCCGTGTGGCTGACAGGGTCTTGGTGTTCTGGCCGGGTGTCAGGCATGAGGCTCTGAGATGGGAGAGCCGAGTTCAGGACATTGGTCCAGCAGGGACCTCCTGGACCCATGTAATATCAATCAGCAAAAGCTCTCCCAGAGATCTCCATCTCAACACTAAGACCCAGCTCCACTCAATGACCAGCAAGCTCCAGTGCTGGACACCCAATGCCAAACAACTAGCAAGACAGGAACACAACCCCACCCATTAGCAGAGAGGCTACCTAAAATCGTAATAAGTTCACAGAACACACCACCAGACATAGTCCTGCCCATCAGAAAGACAAGATCCAACCTCATCCACCAGAACACAGGCAACAGTCCCCTCCAACAGGAAGCCTACACAACCCACTGAACCAACCTTAGCCACTGGGGGCAGACACCCAGTGGCTAAAAACAATGGGAGCTACAAACCTGCAGCCTGAGAAAAGGAGACCCCAAACACAGTAAGTTAAGCAAAATGAGAAGACAGAGAAACACATAGCAGATGAAGGAGAAAGGTAAAAACCCACCAGACCAAACAAATGAAGAGGAAATAGGCAGTCTACCTGAAAAAGAATTCAGAATAATGATAGTAAAGATGATCCAAAATCTTGGAAATAGAATGGAGAAAATAAAAGAAACGTTTAACAAGGACCTAGAAGAACTAAAGAGAAAACAAACAGTGATGAACAACACAATAAATGAAATTAAAAATTCTCTAGAAGGAATCAATAGCAGAATAACTGAGGCAGAAGAATGGATACATGACCTGGAAGATAAAATAGTGGAAATAACTACTGCAGAACAGAATAAAGAAAAAAGAATGAAAAGAATTAAGGACAGTCTCAGAGACCTCTGGCACAATATTAAACACACCAACATTCGAATTATAGGGGTCCCAGATGAAGAAGAGAAAAAGGCACTGAGAAAATATTTGAAGAGATTATAGTTGAAAACTTCCCTAATACGTGAAAGGAAATAGTCAATCAAGACCAGGAAGCTCAGAGTCCCATACAGGATAAATCCAAGGAGAAACATGCCAAGACACATATTAATCAAGCTATCAAAAATTAAATACAAAGAAAAAAATATTGAAAGCAGCAAGGGAAAAGCAACAAATAACATACAAAGAATCCCCATAAGGTTAACAGCTGATCTTTCAGGAGAAACTCTGCAAGCCAGAAGGGAGTGGCAGGACATATTTAAAGTGAAGGAAGGAAACCTACAACCAAGATTACACTACCCAGCAAGGATCTCATTGAGATCCAATGGAAAAATTAAAACCTTTACAGACAAACAAAAGTTAAGAGAATTCAGCACTACAAATGCTAAAGGAACTTCTCTAGGCAAGAAACACAAGAGAAGGAAAAGACCTACAATAACAAACCCAAAACAAGTAAGAAAATGAAATAGGAACATACATATCAGTAATTACCTTAAATGTAAATGGATTAAATGCTCCAACCAAGAGACATAGACTGACTGAATGGATACAAAAACAAGACCCGTATATATGCTGTCTACAAGAGACCCACTTCAAACCAAGGAACACATTCAGACTGAAAGTGAGGGGGTGGAGAAAGATATTCCATGCAAATGGAAATCAAAAGAAAGCTGGAAGAGCAATTCTCATATCAGACAAAATAGACTTTAAAACAAAGACTACTACAAGAGACAAAGAAGTACACTACATGAGCATCAAGGGATCAATCCAAGAAGATATAACAATTGTAAATATTTATGCACCCAACATAGGAGCACCTCAATACATAAGGCAAATGCTAACAGCCATAAAAGGCAAAAACAACAGTAAACAGAATCATAGTAGAGGACTTTAAAACCATACTCTTACCAATGTACGGATCAACGAAAATGAAAAAAAAAAATAAGAAAATTAATAAGGAAGTACAAGCTTTAAATGACACATTTAACAATATGGACTTAATTGATATTTATAGGATATGCCATCCAAAAACGACAGAATACACTTTCTTCTCAAGTGGTCATGGAACGTTCTCCAGTATAGATCATATCTTGGGTCACAAATCAAGCCTTGGTAAATTTAAGAAAACTGAAATCGTATCAAGTATCATTTCCGACCACAATGCTATGAGACTAGATATCAATTACAGGAAAAAAACTGTAAAAAATACAAACACATGGAGGCTAAATAGTATGCTACTAAATAACCAAGAGATAACCAAAGAAATCAAAGAAGATATCAAAAAATGCCTAGAAACAAATGACAATGAAAACACGACGACCCGAAGCCTATGGGATGCAGCAAAAGCAATTCTAAGAGGGAAGTTTATAGCAATACAATCCTACCTCGAGAAACAAGAAAAGTCTCAAATAAAAAAACTATCCTTACACCTAAAGTAATTAGAGAAAGAAGAACAAAAAACCCCCAAAGTTAGCAGAAGGAAAGAAATCATAAGGAACAGATCAGAAATAAACGAAAAAGAAATGAAGGAAACGATACCAAAGATCAATAAAACTAAAAACTGGTTCTTTGAGAAGATAAACAGAATTGATAAACACTTAGCCAGCTCATCAAGAAAAAAAGGGAGAAGACTCAAATCAACAGATTTAGAAATGAAAAAGGAGAAGTAACCACTGACACTGCAGAAATACAAACGATCATGAGAGATTACTACAAGCAACTATATGCCAATAAAATGGACAACCTGGAAGAAATGGATAAATTCTTAGAAAAGCACAACCTTCCAAGACTGAACCAGGAAGAAATAGAGAATATAAACAGACCAATCACAAGCACTGAAATTGAAACTCTGATTAAAAATTTTCCAACAAACAGGAGCCAAAGACCAGATGGCTTCACAGGCGACTTCTAAAAAACCATTTGGAGAAGAGCTAACACCTGTCCTTCTCAAACTCTTCCAAAATGTAACAGGGGGAGGAAGACTCCCAAACTCATTCTACAAGGCCACTAGCACCCTGATACCAAAACCAGACAAAGATGTCACAAAGAAAGAAAACTACAGGCCAATATCACTGATGAATATAGATGCAAAAATCCTCAACAAAATACTAGCAAACAGAATCCAACAGCACATTAAAAGTATCATACACCATGATCAAGTGGGGCTCATCCCAGGAAGGCAAGGACTCTTCAATATATGCAAATCAATCAATGTGATACACCATATTAACAAATTGAAGGATAAAAACCATATGATATTCTCAATAGATGCAAAATTCAACACCCATTTATGATAAAAACTCTGCAGAAAGTAGGCATAGAGGGAACTTACCTCAACAAAATAAAGGCCATATATGACAAACCCACAGCCGACATCATTCTCAATGGTGAAAAACTGAAACCATTTCCACTAAGATCAGGAACAAGACAGGGTTGCCCACTGTCACCACTATTATTCAACATAGTTTTGGAAGTTTTAGGAACAGCAATCAGAGAAGAAAAAGAAATAAAAGGAATACAAATTGGAAGAGAAGAAGTAAAACTGTCTCTGTTTTCAGATGACATGATAGTATACATAAAGAATCCTAAAGATGCTACCAGAAAACTACTAGAGCTAATCAGTGAATTTGGTAAAGCAGCAGGATATAACATTACTGCACAGAAATCTCTCGCATTCCTATACACTAATGATGAAAAATCTGAAAGAGAAATTAAGGAAACACTCCCATTTACCATTGCAACAAAAAGAATAGAATACCTAGGAATAAACCTACCTAAGGAGACAAAAGACCTGTATGCAGAAAACTATAAGACACTGATGAAAGAAATTAAAGATGATACAAACAGATGGAGAGATATACCATGTTCTTGGATTAGAAAAGTCAACATTGTGAAAATGACTATACAACCCAAAGCAATCTACAGATTCAATGCAATTCCTATCAAACTACCACTGGCATTTTTCACAGAAGTAGAACAAAAAATTTCACAATTTGTACAGAAACACAAAATACCCCAAATAGCCAAAGCAATCTTGAGAAAGAAAAATGGAGCTGGAGGAATCAGGCTCCCTGAATTCAGACTATACTACAAAGCTACAGTAATCAAGACAGTATGGTACTGGCACAAAAACAGAAATATAGATCAATGGAATAGGATAGAAAGCCCAGAGATAAACCCACACACATATGGTCACCTTATCTTTGATAAGGGAGGCAAGAATATACAATGCAGAAAAGACACCCTCTTCAATAAGTGGTGCTGGGAAAACTGGACAGCTACATGTAAAAGAATGAAATTAGAACATTCTGTAACACCATACACAGCAATAAACTCAAAATGGATTAAAGACCTAAATGTAAGGCCAGACACTATCAAACTCTTAGAGGAAAACATAGGCAGAACATTCTATGACATAAATCACAGCAAGATCCTTTTTGACCCACCTCCTAGAGAAATGGAAATAAAAACAAAAATGAACAAATGGGACCTAATGAAACTTAAAAGCTTTTGCACAGCAAAGGAAACTATAAACAAGACAAAAAGACAACCCTCAGAATGGGAGAAAATATTTGCAAACAAGGCAACTGACAAAGGATTAATCTCCAAGATTTACAAGCAGCTCATGCAGCTCAATATCAAAAAAACAAGCAACCCAATCCAAAAATGGGCAAAAGACCTAAATAGACATTTCTCCAAAGAAGATATACAGATTGCCAACAAACACATGAAAGGATGCTCAACATCACTAATCATTAGAGAAATGCAAATCAAAACTACAATGAGGTATCATCTCACACCAGTCAGAATGGCCATCATCAAAAAATCTACAAACAATAAATGCTGGAGAAGGTGTGGAGAAAAGGTAACCCTCCTACACTGTTGGTAGGAAAGTAAATTGATACAGCCACTATGGAGAACAGTATGGAGGTTCCTTAAAAAACTAAAAATAGAACCACCATATAACCCAGCAATCCCACTCCTAGGCATACACCCTGAGAAAACCATAATTCAAAAAGAGTCATGTACCACAATGTTCATCGCAGCAGTGTTTACAATAGCCAGGACATGGAAGCAACCCAAGTGTTCATCAACAGATGAATGGATAAAGATGTGGCACATATATATAATGGAATATTACTGAGCCATTAAAAGAAATGAAATTGAGTTATTTGTAGTGAGGTGGATGGACCTAGAATCTGTCATACACAGGGAAGTAAGTCAGAAAGAGAAAAACAAATACCATATGCTAACACGTATATATGGAATCTAAAAGAAAAAAAAATGGTTCTGAAGAACCTAGGGGCAAGACAGGAATAAAGACGTAGATATAGAGAATGGACTAAGGACACAGAGAGGGGGAAGGGTAAGCTGGGACGAAGTGAGAGAGTGGCATTGCCATATATATGCTACCAAATGTAAAATAGATAGCTAATGGGAAGCATCCATATAGCACAGGGAGATCAGCTTGGTGCTTTGTGACCACCTAGAGTGGTGGGATAGGGAGGTTGGGAGGGAGATGCAAGAGGGAGTGGATATGGGTATATAAGTATACATATAGCTGTTTCACTTTGTTATACAGAAGAAACTAACACAACAATGTAAAGCAATTATACTCCAATAAAGTTGTTTTAAAAAAGTTATTTCTACCTATATAAATATGTTTAAATAAGATTAAGAAAAAAAGAAAAGAATTTCACTTACAATGATATCCAAAGTAATTAAATTCCTAGGAATAAATTTAACCAAGTAGTTGAAAGATTTGTTCACTGAAAACTACAAGGTATTTCTGAAAGAAATTAAGAAGACCTAATATTTTCCTTTTGGAAAGATATCCTATATTCATAGATTGGAAGATTTAATATTATGTTGGCAGTACACCCCAAAGAGCTCTATAGATTCAATGCAATCTTTATGAAAATTTCAATGACATCTCTTGTAGAAATGGAAAAACATCCTCAAAATAAACGGAATTACAAGGGGCTTCAGATTATCCAAAACAATATTAAAATATAAAAACAGTAGTAGAACTCACATTTACCAATTTTAAAACTTACTACAAAGCTATAGTAGTTATTGATAGAACAGTGAGCTACTGACATAAAGGGAAACATATACACTAATATAATAGAATTGAAAATTCAGAAATTAACCCAATCTTACTTCGTATACAAAAATTAACACAAAATAGATCGATGACCTAAATATAAGAGCTAAAACTATAAAACTTTCAGAAGAAAACATAGAGGTAACTCTTCATGACTTCAGATTTGGCAATGGATTCTTAGATTTGATGAGCTACAGGCATGAGCTACAAAAGAAAAACTGGATAAATTGGACTTCATTCCAATTGGAAACATTCATGCATCAATGAACATTATTAAGAATTTGAAGGGACTACCTAAATAATTCATAAAATATATGCAAATCATATCTGATAACAATTTAATATCCTCAATTCATAAAGAACACTTACAACCCAACAACAAAAAGACAAAGAACCCAATTAACAATGGAAGAGGTCTTAAATAGACATTTCCTCCAAAAAATACAATATATATTTTGTCATATAAATATTATATATTTGCATATATACTCAAAAAATGGTCAATCTGTACATGAAAGATATTCAACATCATTGGTCATTAAAGAAGTGCAAATCAAAAACACAATGAGATATCACTTCACACTCACTATGATGGCTTTAATTTAAAAAATAGAAAATAAGTATTGGTGAGGATGTGGAGACCTCAGAACCCCTGTACATTTAATTAGTATTGCTTGTGTGAATATGAAACATACAGATACCATGAAAGACAGTTAGTTTAGTGGTTCTTGAAAGAGTTAAACATGGAATTACCATATGACCCAACAATTCCACTTCTAGATATATATCCAAGAGAAATGCATGCATATGTCCACGTAAAAATTTGTAGACAAATATTTATAGCAGCATTACCTATAATAATAAAACATCAAAACAACCTGTATATCCATCAATGGATAAATGGATAAACAAATTTTGGTATATGCATACAATAGACTGTTATTCAGCAATAGAAAACACAATACTGATACTACAGCTTGGATGAACCTTGAAAGTATTATGCTAAGTGAAAGAAAGGACAAAAAAGCTCACATATTATATGATTTATTTTATATGGTATATCTAGAAAAGTTAAATCCATAGAAACAGAAAGCAGATTATAGATTGCCAGAGGGGAAAATAAGTAATTACATATACATATGTAATTATATATATGTAACTATGAAGATAATCTGTACATCTTTTCCACACACACACACACACACACACAAAGCCTTTAGAAACTCCTTCTGCCCTCAGTGCCCTAGTTTAAGCACTACTAGCTCTTGTTTTCAATACAATAATCTTTCATTATTCTTCATGAATCCAGTTTTGTTCTCCTGAAGTTTATATTCCTCAATTTCTGGCAGAGTGACCGAGTGTCTACAGTCCTTTAATATCCCTTTATTGCATAGAGGATAGTTTAAGTTGGTTAAAAGGACATGCCTTTCAATATCAGAAATTTAGCCTATCCTAAGAGTTCTTATTACCATTTTTCCCTTTATAATTTATTGTTCTTCAGTACCAAATAATAGGTAGTATCTAGAAGATATATCATATTCTTTGAGGCCTCTGACTTTGGTGACAATGATTCTAGAATTTTCTTTCTATCCTTTGTTAACATGAATCACCTCTACTTCCCTTCTAAGAATCAGCTCATTCCCCACCTTCTTCCTCCCCCAAATATTTAGATACCCCTCTTTTTATTACTATAGTCCCATGGTTAGCTGTACTCTTGCATTTTATACATTCTGTTGAAATTACATTTTCAAATATATGTTTCCCCTGAGCAATAAAATCTTAAATTGTAGGGTCTGTTTTTAATCATTGTATGCATGTAGCATTTAGACTCTCAGATTAATTTGTTGAAATACCTTGTTCATTATCCTGGGTTTACATTTATTTTCTTAGTTTTACCTCTTGTATATTTTTACACCTTGTATATGGCTTTATTGACCTTCAGGTTTTAAGTTTCTATTGACTAAGCTTTTTTTTTATCTCAATGACCAGGAATATTCATATTGTTTGAAGATAAGAAATTATATTAGAATCACATACTCATAATTACCCAGTGTTACAGACCTGCCTAATCTTTACAAAAGAGTCTGGGGAACCTTTCTCTTTGATGAAGTACAAGATTATATCTCTTATTAGCTAACATTGCCAGGATTTTGAAGGCAGAAGTTCTTGACTCTTATTACGTTATCTCCCAAGCCTTCTGACAAATGAACTGAAACCTGGGAAACATGGGGAAATCTCTGCTTCAGAGTCCATCAGAGTTAGTCTTAGCCCCCAAATCCTTCACAGGGTACCACTTTGCCTCAGATACAGTGAGTGACTCTCTCAGTTCTGAAGACAGTAGATGCATGGTTAAAAAGCTGCTATAAAGTAGTAGCTTTCTGTCTATATGGGTTTTTTTTTTTTTTTACTAGTTTTAAAAACCCGTATGAATTCTAAGTTATGAAATAATACTAATTAATTTCACAAATACAAATGAATTCTAATATATGAATATATCTTTTATAAAATCAACATTATCAGAAAAAGCTATTATTATTGCCAATAATACACAAAATAAGAGAAGATAGTTTATCTTTTCTCCAAGCAAGGAATGTGTATGAATTTTTATAAGAACCTATAATTACTCAGGATGAATGAATAAAAATACTGGCATGCTCTTGAAAATGTCAACAGTCTTAACACTTAAATCTGTAAATTCTACAGAACTGCTAGTGCATCAGCTCTGACATTAAAAAAAATCAGTTTTTGAGAAGTTAGAAAATCTGCTTTTTATACTGGTTATAATTACATATTTACCTGTTAAGATTGTCAGATTCCCTGAGGAACAGTTCCAGTATTGCAGGTTATAGACAGGGTGAAGATGGTGTTAGAGAATTAAAAAACAAATTGAATGGGGCTTCCCTGGTGGCGCAGTGGTTGGGGGGTCTGCCTGCTAGTGCAGGGGACGCGGGTTCGAGCCCTGGTCTGGGAGGATCCCACGTGCCGCGGAGCAATTAGGCCCGTGGGCCGCACTTACGGAGCCTGCGCGTCTGGAGCCTGTGCTCCGCAACGGGAGAGGCCGCGATAGTGAGAGGCCTGCGCACCGCGATGAGGAGTGGCCCCCGCTTGCCGCAACTGGGGAGGGCCCTTGCGCAGAAGCGAAGACCCAACGCAGCCAAAGATAAATAAGTAAATAAATAAAAAATAAAAATAAAGGAATTCCTTTAAAAAAAAAAAAGTAAAACAAATATCATTCTTTAAAAAAAAAAAAACAAAAAAAAACAAATTGAAGGTGTTTTCTAAGCCTTCAAATGTTCCTGACAAAAAATAATACATTACACTGAATATTTGTGAGTCTGGAGCCACCAGTTTTGGTATCATGTCAGAATTCATTTTTTACCCGTGAACATATAATGAGGTTTTTCAAAATGCAACATATATTCAGACACAGGTAACTATAAGACATAACTAAAGTAAGCCAACTGGAGGTCAATAGAAATTCTAGAATTTCAGATTTTGTTATCTTTCAAAAATAAAATATTCTAGGAAACATGTTCTGGAATACTTTAAACTGTATATTGTTATGACATAAAGAGCTGTTTGTAGCAGCACTGTATCATAGGAAGGATTTTTGTTTGTTTGTTTTGTTTTGTTTTTTGTTTCTTTTTTTCACTCACCTTCTTTATACCACACATTTTTACACTATTTTTCCATTTGGCACTCTCTCTCATCCCTTCCATGGCACATACCCAAAGCAGGTGTTTTAATTTCAAAATATGACATTCTTACTGTTGCATCCTATAAACCCTTTCCTCTTTATAGATACAAAACTATCCTTAGAGAGGCATCAATAACGGAACAGGTATTGTAACTTTTTTGCTTAAAGTCCATACTCCATGTATCTCATAATATTGTTTTCTATTTCACAAGCTTACTTCTTCAAAGTTAGCATATCAACCTTTCAAAGTGCCAAAATATTAAATTTTATCGGACAATCTATTCTAACTTAGAAAGCCAGAAAAATGTAGTCATTCCACCCTTGTACTCAGAAACAGGTAATTAGAATGTTTACAAGAATCTTTGATTTTTCCTAATATTAAGCTGTGGGTAGGGTACCTTAGCAGAATCAGCAAGGTTTCTGGGTTTGTCCTTAGGTACCCATTTCCACAAATTTGGCTTTATTAGTACAATTTAGGGTAATCTTGTTGTCAAACTATCATATATGTATATATATATACATGTATATATGTATATATATATGTATATATGTGTGTGTGTATATATATATATATATATATATATATATATATAAAATGAGCAATCAGATTTCAAGTTCTATTTTAAATTGAGGCATAAGTAACTACCAAGTTGACTACAAATTTTGTGCAAATTTTTTTGGTAATTTTTTTCTTTTTTGTAATGCGTATTTTAAATATACAGAAAAGCAAAGAGCACCTACATCCCTTTCAATAAGATTTAGCAACTGTTTATATTTTGCTACATTTGATCCATCTAGTTATGCTTTCACTGAAGTATTTTAACTAAGTTATAATTATAAAACATATCATATCAGACATAAATAATTCAGTTGGCATCTGTACAAAATAAAATAATTTTCCTAACATTGCCAGTGTGTCATCAGATCTAACAAAATGAATAATCCCCTAATGATCTAAAACCTGGTTCTAGTCACATTTATTTACCTAGTTCACCAAATATCTTTTATGCTGCTTTCATTTAATCAGTATTCATCAAGAGCTATGCATTCCATTGGTTTGTGTATCTTTTTTTTTTTTTTTTTTTGTGGCCATACCTCGCAGCTTATGGGATCTTAATTCCCTGACCAGGACTGAACCCAGGGCCACGGCAGTGAAAGTGCCAAGCCCTAATCACTGGACCGCTAGGGAACTCCCATTGATTGGTATATCTTTTAATTCACTTCAATCTAAAAAACAACACCCAGAAAAACAATCACTCATGGACACACATGCTCTTTATTTCCTCAGTGGTACTGACTTGTAGAAGAGCTCCTAGAATGTCCTACCTTCTGCATTTGTTTGAATGTTTTTACATTAATTGTTCATTCATCATCTGAATTACTGTAACCAGGAAGTTGGATCTAAGAGATAGAATAGATTCAAGTTAAATATTTTTTACAAACACATTACAGCAGTGGTGCTATGAACTTCATATTGGAAGATGTCAGGTGGTATGTAATATCTGGTAGAGTGATAGATAGTAAGACTGATCACTTTTCTGCTTTAGACATATATATGTATAGGTATATATATATACGTGTGTATATATATATATAATAGATACTTTATATTTCATATCTCATACTCAAAATTACTATAATGAAGTTTGTACATGATTTTTTCTTTTCTTTTTTACACTAAAAATACTGATTATCCACAACGATTTATTGGCTTTATATTAAATATAAATTCTAAATTCTTTTTAAAATATCTTTATAAGCAAAGACTACTGACTCTTTCGGAGTCCATCATAAATAATCCTCATAGAATTTATTAGCTCTAGTATGTTAATTTTTTATTAAGCATCTTTAACACAAAAGCTATAACAGCCAGATTACTGAGAAAGCCAGATTTTATGTGTTAGTGCTTTTTAAGTCTTCTTTCTAAAACTGGACAACGTGGTTTGCATTAATTCCCTCACCACATTTTTTCTACTCAATTTGAAATGTGAATCATTAGGAGAAAAGATTTTCCTACATCATCGTAAATACCCTGGAGTTCAGTCTTGGGTGAGACTATAATAAGTATACTCGTGTGAATTGTGATAGGAAAGGCAATTGGTAACCTTTGCCTTTTTTGAATGTCAGAACAGGCTTTAAATAAAAATCCCACTGGTTCTACTTACAGGGATCTCATCGCCTGTTTCTTCTCACCAACACCATCGAAAAAATGGAATACAATTTTGAACAGATAAGCCCATAGATGTACAGAAAGTTGTGAAATCATAATTTTTTTCTCATAAAAGGAGAAAAAGCTTAATGAGAAAATGAACTCTACCCATCTTTTCTTGAACGTTGGTATCTGACAGCTTTTCCTATTTCCTGTTACTTTGGGTAGATTTATTAAGTTCTTTCATGTTCTCATGTTCCTTCTCTGTAAAATGGGCATGTTACTCATATATAATTCATATGACTGTTGTAAGGATTTAATGGGGTGATTTAAGCCAAATATTTTAGCACAATGACTAAAACAATCATTGTGACAAACGTGTGCTTAGTACAGGTACATTGAGAAGTTAGGAGGAGAGGAAGATGATAGAGATGGAATTGACAGTCTTTTCATTTCAAGAGGCTTAACTATCCTAGGATTTTCAACAATCAAGTAACAAATTATGGACGCCGTGGATTGGAAAGTGTGAGGGAAGTGTTCACTAGAGGACACATTCAACATGATCCCCACAACACCTATGTTAAAACCCAGGCTAAAAATTCAAACTGCAAGTTATTTAGTAACATGGAAAACTGGAAATGTTTAACCTAACATATTAGTCTCTGAGCTAATGTTTGCCTTTCACTGTTTTCTACTATTGTAAATTTTTAATATAATTCTGTTCCAGTTTTAGTGCACAGTGGAATAAATACATCTTACCTCAGTGAAAGAAAGTTATCAAATGCACGGAGAAGACAAAGTAAAATAACTTGAGCAATCTAATCCTAAGATAAATATAAGAATCAGTACAGGGACTACATTCAGTGAAATTTAATTATTACATATAATTAATTTCTTACTTAGACTACATTTTTCCTGCATTACATTAAATGGTGATGAGAAATAAGATATCATATATAAGGCAATTTAGGAAAGAAACTAAACTTCTATTTCTTTTTTTTTTTATTCAGGTGGATACTTTTTTTTAAATTTTATTTTATTATTTTTTATACAGCAGGTTCTTATTAGTTATCTATTTTTTACATATTAGTTTATATATGTCAATCCCAATCTCCCAATTTATCCCACCACCACCCCCCACCCCCGCTTTCCTCCCTTGCTGTCCATATGTTTGTTCTCTACATCTGTGTCTCTATTTCTGCCTTGCAAACCGGCTCATCTGTACCATTTTCTGGATTCCACATATATGCATTAAAATACGATATTTGTTTTTTTCTTTCTGACTTACTTCACTGTGTATGACAGTCTCTATGTCCATCCACATCTCTACAAATGACCCAATTTCATTCCTTTTTATGGCTGAGTAATATTCCATTGTATATATGTACCACATCTTCTTTATCCATTCATCTGTCGACAGGCATTTAGGCTCCTTCCATGTCCTGGCTATTGTAAATAGTGCTGCAGTGAACATTGGGGTGCAATGCAATCCCTATCAAATTACCAATGGCATTTTTTACAGAACTAGAACAAAAAATCTTAAAATTTGTATGGAGACACAAAAGACCCTGAATAGCCAAAGCAGTCTTGAGGGGAAAAAAACAGAGTTGGAGGAATCAGACTCCCTAACTTCAGACTATACTACAAAGCTACAGTAATCAAGACAATATGGTACTGGCACAAAAACAGAAATATAGATCAATGGAACAGGATAGAAAGCCCAGAGATAAACCCATGCACCTATGGTCAACTAAACTATGACAAAGGAGGCAAGGATACACAATGGAGAAAAGACAATCTCTTCAATAAGTGGTGCTGGGAAAACTGGACAGCTACATGTAAAAGAATGAAATTAGAACACTCCCTAACACCATACACAAAAATAAACTCAAAATGGATGAAAGACCTAAATGTAAGACCTGACACTATAAAACTCTTAGAGGAAAACATAGGAAGAACACTCTTTTTTTTTTTTTTTTTTTTAAGATTGATTGATTGATTGATTGATTGATTGCTATGTTGGGTCTTTGTTTCTGTGCGAGGGCTTTCTCTAGCTGCGGCAAGTGGGGGCCACTCTTCATCACGGTGCGCGGGCCTCTCACTATCGCGGCCTCTCTTGTTGCGGAGCACGGGCTCCAGATGCGCAGGCTCAGCAGTTGTGGCTCACGGGCCCAGTTGCTCCGCGGCATGTGGGATCCTCCCAGACCAGGGCTCGAACCCGTGTCCCCTGCATTGGCAGGCAGATTCTCAACCACTGCGCCACCAGGGAAGCCCCCAGGAAGAACACTCTTTAACATAAATCACAACAAGATCTTTTTGACCCACCACCTAGAGTAATGGAAATAAAAACAAAAATAAACAAATGGGACTTTTTTTTGCAAATATTTGCAAATGAATCAATGGACAAAGGATTAATCTCCAAAATATATAAACAGCTCATGCAGCTCAATATTAAAAAAACAAACAACCCAATCAAAAAATGGGTGGAAGACCTAAATAGACATTTCTCCAAAGAAGACATGCAGATGGCCAAGAGGCACATGAAAAGCTGCTCAACATTACTAATTATTAAAGAAATGCAAATCAAAACTATAATGAGGCATCACCTCACACCGGATAGAATGGGCATCATCAAAAATCTACAAACAAAAAATGCTAGAGAGGGTGTGGAGAAAAGGGAACCCTCTTGCACTGTTGGTGGGAATGTAAATTGATACAGCCACTATGGAGAACAGTATGGAGGTTCCTTAAAAAACTAGAAATAGAATTACCATATGACCCAGAAATCCCACTACTGGGTAAATACCCAGAGAAAACCATAATTCATAAAGTTCTATTTCTGTATCTTATGTTCACCAAACTTTATAGCTTTCTACATTTGGCTTACATTTTCATTAGAAAACAGTTCTATTTCCTGATGAACATATTTATAATCAAATGTCATTGATAAAAATTCAAAACAAATTATTTAATGTTTAAGAAATATCTATCTGTTTTCTGTGAGTTCCTTTGGAAAATACATATATTCTAATGTATTTTAAGAAAAAAAACTTTTCTCAACAAATTAAGCCCAAAGTTAGAAGGAAGAAGGACATAGCAAAGAATAGAACAGAAGTGAGTAAAATAGAGACTAAAAAGACAGTACAGAAGATCAATGAAACTAAGAGTTGGTTCTTTAAAAAAATAAACCAAATCAACAAGCTTTTGGCTAGACTCACTAAGAAAAAAAGAATAAGAATTCAAATAAGTAAAATCATAAATGAAAGAAGAGCTGTTACAACTGATACCACAGAAATACAAAGGATCATAAGAGACTAGTATGAACAATTATACAACAACAAATTGGACAACCTAGAAGAGATGGATAAAATTCTAGAAACATACAACCTCCCAAGACTGAAATATGATGAAATAGAAAATCTGAACAGACTGATTACTAGTAAGAAAATTGAAATGGTAATTGAAAACCTTCCAACAAACAAAAGCCCAGAACCAGATGATTTCTTTGGTGAATTCTACCAAACATTCAAAAAAGAATACCAATCCTTCTCAAACTCTTCAAAAAATATAAAAAAGAGGGCAGCTCTCCCAAATTAATTTTATAAGGCAAGAATTACTCTGATACAAAAACCAGACAAAGACACAACAAGAAAAAAAATTACAGGTCAATATCATTGATGAACATAGATGCAAAATCCTCAACAAAATATTAGCAAACTAAATTCAACAATACATTAAAAGAATTATACACCATGATCAAGTGGGATTTATTTCAGGTATGCAAGAATGGTTCAACCTTGGTGAAGTACTCAATGTGATACACCCCATTAATAAAATGAAGGGTAAAATCATATTATTATCTTAAAAGATGAAAAAAAAAACTTTTGACAATATTCAACATCCATTTATGATAAAACTCTCAAAAAGGCATTATAGAGGGAAGTCGTTATACTTCAACATAATAAAGGCCATATATGACAAACCCACAGCTAACATCATACTCAAAGGTGGAAAGCTGAAAGCATTTTATCTAAGATCAGGAAGAAGACAAGGTTGCCCACTCTCACCACTTCTATTCAATATGGCATTGGAAATCTTAGCCAGAGCAATTAGCAAAGAAAATGAAATAAAAGGCATCCAAATTGAAGAAAAAGAAGTAAACTGTCACTATTTGCAAGTGTTATCATATTATACATTTTTTAAAAACCCTAAGGACTCCATTAAAAAACTGTTAGACCTAATAATTAAATTCAGTAAAGTTGCAGGATACAAAATTAATACACAAAATTCTGTTGCCTTTCTCTATGCCAATATCAAATTATCAGTAAGAGAAATAAAGTAACCTCATTTACAGTTACATCAAAAAGAATAAAATAACTAGAAATAAATTTAACCAAGGAGGTGAAAGACCTGTATATTAAAAACTTCAACACATTAATGGAAAAACCCTCAAATAATGGAAAGATATTCTGTGCTCATGAACTGTAAGAATCAATATTGTTAAAATGTTCATACTACCTCAGGCAATCTACAGATATAATGCAATACTTATAAAATAACAATGGCATTTTTAAAAGAAACAGAACAGATAATTTTAAAATTGGTATAGAACCAGGACCAAACCTGAATAGCAAAAGCAATCTTGAGAAAGAAGAAGAAACCTGGAGGCATCACATGCCCTGATTTCAAACTATATTACAAAGCTATCATAATTAAAACCGTATGGTATAGGCATAAAGACAGACACATAGATCAATGGAACAGAATAAATAGCCCAGAACAGAATAAATAGCCCAGAAATAAACCTACAATTATATGGTCAATTAATTTATGACAGAGGAGCCAAGAATATACAGTGTAGAAAGGACATTATAAAACTCTTAGAGGAAAACATAGGAAGAACACTCTTCAGTAAATGGTGTTGGGATAACTGGATATCCACATGGAAAAAAAAAAGTAACTCTACCACCATCTTACACCATACAGAAGAATTAACTCAAAATGAACTAAGACTTCAGTGTAACATCTGAAACTATAAAACTCCTAGAAGAAAACATAAACAGTAAGCTCCTTGGCATAGGTCTTGGCAATGATTTTTTTTAATCCAACACCAAAAGCCAAAAGCCAAAACAACAAAAGCAAATATATACCTAAAGGAATATTATTCATCCATAAAAAATGAAATCTTGCCATTTGTAACAACATAGATGGACCTTGAGGACATTATGCTAAATGAAATAAGTTAGACAGAGAAAGAAAAATAGTGTATGATCTCTTAATCTCACTTATAGATGGAATCTTAAAAAAAAAAAAAGAAAAAGGAAAAAAAGCTCATCGATACTGAGAGTAGATTGGTGGTTGCCAGAGGCAGGGTTTGTGGGGGTGGGAGAAATGATTGAAGGGAGTCAAAGGCTAAAAAGAAAAATAAAGAAAAATAAATATGTAAATAATAAAATGTAATTAGCATTAGTCTTAAGATGATAACACAATGAAGAATTCACTTTTATGATTCTTTCTGTCTTAATCAGTAGGTTAACTCTTCAAGAGGTTTCTTAAATGAAAATAAATAAATAACCAGTTAAGAGTTGGAAAATGTGTAAAACTTTGAATATAATCATTTATTTATTGCTTAAAAGAAATGCTTTTCTCTAAAATTTCTGTTTCTTGCTCTTCTGATTAAGGAGCCTTCCTATATCAAATCTTTAACATCCTTAAGCTATCAACAATGTCTTTTCAAATTAACTTAAATCACTTAATTTTCAAAAGGTTTATATATTATTTTCTCTTTTAAAATTACTTAATTCATAGCCATTTTTAATTACACCATTTCTACCCACTTAGTTTTTGCTATAAAATATGATTTTAATCATTTTGTAGACAGCTGTATTTAAAGCTCTTTTAGAAAGATATAGTAATAACCATCATTGCAAATATTAGTATTATTATACCCCAGATTGCATTTATCATACAGCATTCTTAGAAGAATTAAAATTAGAGTGATATAAACTAAATTATTTGTAGGGCTTGACTGAGGTTTTCTCTGTGTTTTTCTGCTAATGGTTGTAAATAACCTTTTTAGATATGCTTTATAGAGTTAAAAATAGATAAACTAAAAACTCAAAAGTATTTTGTATTAAGCAAAAATTTTATGTTAAACATGATAATATAAAATATTTAAACTATTTAAATATTGTTACAAATAACAATATCTATACTTATGAATTTATAGAACCCAATATTTGATTAGGATTTTAGTTTGTATTGAATATTTAGTGAAAACAATTTTAGAAAAGAAGTGCATATTGTAAAAGAAAGACTAGAGAGTTGGGAAATGTTGGAACTTATTTTTATGTGCCATTTAGTCAGATACTTCCTTACCATGTCCTTCACAAAGTTCATTTAAAATGTATTATGAGAAGAAAGAGCATCAGAATCCATGCAAAACTCTTTAGTAGGCTGAAGATGGTCAAGGGAGATACTGTAATTTAATTGTTATCCCTGTTTCAATTGGAAAAATGGACTTCCTATTTGTGGGCCCAAGAACAAAATGAAAATGTTCAAAAGGAGAGAGAATGCCTTTAACAGTACTAAAATATACAACATTCTCTTTTCTGTCACAATCTCTCTCAGCTTGTCATTGCTATTTAATGTCATTCTAGATTTAAAAAATAAATTATTAGCAAATGGATTTTAATTTTTATCTTTATATTGTGGAATGACAGTTTTAAATGAAAATATGAGAGCATTGAACTCAGAATTACAAAAAGTACACAATTTGTTTTTCATAGTTTGCACATATGTATTTTGTTCTAACCAGAAGTGTGGAAATGCTGTGCAAAACAAATTTAACTGGTTTTATATCACTTCTTGATATGTGCACATTCTATCAAAACTCTCTACTTTTAGCTTACTAATTAGTAAGGAAGGACTGAAAAATAAACCAGAACTATAGTTGCCTTTTCTTTCTCCCTCTATGTGATCATTTCCAGCTTAAATGGATGGCTAATACATGGATGTAACACAAATGAGAAAGAATATGATAGGGTTTCTTGGTCTTTCATGTTTCTTATAGCTCCACTGCTTGCTTTCTGCTTCTGAAGCAAGTTCTGGTTCAATGGAGATCATGGCAAGTTGTCAATGCTCACACTTGCTCGGTTGTAGACACAGCAAGATGACCTTGAATTTGCTTTGAGTCTCACCGAACTCTCACACATAATAGAGCCACAAGAACTCTGTGCTTATGGGGTATTGCAAATACTGTATGCAAATAAAGAGACAAGAAACAGTGATGAACACGCATTTTGAACATATTTCCTCTACTCACAGGCATACTCCGATGTCCCATCAGACTTCACATATACAATACAAGTTCAAAGTTAAAATTGTTAAGATTTCAAGAAAGCAAAAGCAGAACATTAGGTGTGGAACCCTGCCTTATCATTTTATGCTTCTCATGCCACTGACCTTTCCTGAGGAAAGAGGTTTACTCTACTGGCCAAGGTAGCAAATCCCAGTTGTTGCCGCACAGTAACTACAAGGCATTTCCACCCCCCACCCCCAGCTTTATTGAGATATAATTGACATATAACAATGTGTTAGTTTAAGATATACAACATGACAAATTGATATATATTGCAAAATGATTACCACCATAGGTAACACCTCCATCACCTCACATAATTATCTTTTTCTGTATGTGTATGTTGAGAACATTTAAGATCTATTTTCTTAGCAACTTTCAAGAACATAATACGATGTTGTTAACTATAATCGCCACACTGTACATTAGATACCCAGAACTTATTTGTCTTATAACTGGAGGTTTGTACATTTTGACCAACATCTCCCCATTCTCTCCCCACCCCACCCCAGCCCCTGGCAATCACCATTCTACTCTTTGTTTCTATGATTTTGGTTTTATTAGATGCCACATATAAGTGATGTCAAGAATCCAAGGTAATTCACTAGGGAACCTCTTAGAACTCTGTTTTTTAGTAGCCCTGGTCAGAGGAAGGTTGTAGGAGGATCACTTCCTATTGGTAAAACTATTACCTCTGCGTGTCTGTAATCACTTCCTCCCCTTGTCTGCTCAGCTATAGGGGTAGTAAGTTTTCCAGCTCTTGTTGACCCTTGGCCACACCTTTGAAAATAGTCTCTTCATTAAATTATCAGTTACTTTGAGTGTGGCATGGACTTCATGACAAAATCCCAATTGATTTTCAATATAACCGAATTCAAATGTAAATATATGATGTTTTGCTTCTTTAAAAAGCAATAATATGAAAAAAGTGGGTTACATATAACAACCATTTAAAGCTAGAATATATTTAAATCTTAAAACATTTTTTCTTAAAAAAGAGTGATATTTCTAGCAGAATTCCAAGGACAAAAATTACAACCTCTATTATTATTTTATGTCACATACTGAAATTATGATTAAGGTTTGTCTCCTATGTTTTATTCTTTAAAACTATCTTAATAGCATTAAAAACCATGAAATAACTTTTACAATATAGATACTATTTTAGTGAATTTTATTCTAGTTCCTCTTTTTAAAAAATTTTTATTTATTTTTATTTTTGGCTGCATTGGGTCTTCATTGCTGCACGTGGGCTTTCTCTAGTTGTGGCGAGCGGGGGCTACTCTTCGTTGTGGTGCGCGGGCTTCTCACTGCGGTGGCTTCTCTTGTTGCGGAGCACGGGCTCTAGGCGCACAGGCTTCAGTAGTTGTGGCACGTGGGCTCAGTATTTGTGGCTCGCAGGCTCTAGAGCGCAGGCTCAGTAATTGTGGCGCACGGGCTTAGTTGCTCCGCGGCATGTGGGATCTTCCCGGGCCAGGGCTCAAACCCGTGTCCCCTGCACTGGCAGGCGGATCCTTAACCTCTGTGCCACCAGGGAAGCCCTATTTCCTTTTTGTAAATAGACCGTATTTAGAATATTTCTTACTCTGAAGAAAATTATAATAACTTGTTTCTCAAACTTTTTTCCTTTCAGTTTCAAATAAAATATATGTATACACAAGAAAGTGGCCATTTGAAAAGTAACAAGTTGTTAACCATATAAATTGTCCAGTGATTTTCAAAGCATCTATTTTTTAATTATTATTTAAAATTTGAATTCATATTTTAAAAAGCATTTTGATTGTAGAGACACAGCCTGATACCCTTGCTGCTACTTCCTTTTGAGAAATAGTTATAACAATTACCCTGTTACCTTTGTAACGATATACATTGAAAACTCCTGAAGAGCCAGTACTAGGGTGATCACACACCCTGTTTGCCTGGCACTGACACAGGCCACACATATTCTCCGATGTAATTCTTAATAGTGCACTTTCAAAATGATCAGTTTAGATGATAAATTATACAGTTGCTCAAGGCAGTTCTATATGCAGCAAGTTTTAGTTGCCAGTCTTTGTTCTCCATCATCCATATTAAAGGGTTTACTTTTTATACCTATTAGCTTATCAATGCTTTCTTTAAAATCTATTTAACATTTAGAGGAAAATCAAATAAAAGTTCTTGCAATCCCCAATGACTCAGTTTTTCTCTGACTTTCAAGGGAATTAGCCCTTATAATTCTCTGCTTATGAACACCTGAGGAATCAGTATGACGCATTAATTGGGTAAAGCTTAATGGTAAACACACCCTGAAAGGAAATATAGAGAGAAAACAAGAGGTCATTATTTTTTAGCAGGTTTTCAAAGAATGTGGTCTAAAAAATCCAATTCATATCCGTGTGGACTAGACAAGTACTGAGCTGCAGTACTTTTAAATAATAATAATTAATAAAATAAATGCATGTGGATGAATTTTTAATAATGTAAAATATGATCTGAAAGAAAATTATACCTTCAGGATATGAAAAAATGACCAAGGAAAATAGAGCAAACCAAGCAATGTATCTTTACGCATATTTTTCTTCCCACACGTATTCTCAAGCATATGTTTAGTACCAATCCAAGTCTGAAATGTGTGTTTACATTTAATTTATCTATGTTTCCCTTTGGGAAGATACATATTTAAATAATTTTCATATATATATAATATCACTGTATTCAACACTCTCATTATATTCTTTATTTAAATTATAATTTTCTTATCTTTAATTATATTCAATAAGTATTAGACGAGTACCTACTATATGACTAACTCAGAACATTGAGAAAATAAATATTAATTTGACCAAATTAAAACACACACACACACACAGAGGTACCAGACTAGTTCTTATATAAACTCATTTGATATATCATTTTGTAACCAAAATGTCAAAAATAATACCTCAGTTGGTGTCATGAAATGAATAGTGTATCAATTTTCTCTTATGTCAGTGAGACAAACGAAGCAATGATGAAAACCTTTAGCTTTCATCAGCTCAGTTCTTTCCTACAACAGAGGGAATACTTTATCTAATGCAAAATTCATTGTTTATCAGCATCTGACTTATCTTTAGTGGTTTCTTATTCCCTACTCTCAATGCTCCTGTTTTTGAAGACTAATCAGTAAAGAGTATGAATTTCCTAATCACATTTCATAATTTAGTAGTCAGATTTGTCAATCACAGCCTACAATACTGATGACAGTTTAAATCAGAGACACTTAGTCTTTTAAGACATACCATTATGAATTAGATTCAGTAATTTTTATTGTTCAGTTGCTAGGTAATATCTTAAAACTTTCAGCAGTATTAGGTTCATATATGGAAAGTGAACATATTAATAACTTCTAGGCACTAATTACACATGAATACTAATATACATGAATACTAATTATATGTGAATACTATTATAGAAATGTTTATTAAAATGAAGTTAACATTTTTCAGTTAGTAATTATTTAGTTTAATGTAACATTATTGAAACCATGTGCAAAACATGATACATTATGTATCTTAAGACAGAAGGGTTAAAACCATAAAATTTTTAAAAGTGGGACACTTTTATTCAGTATACTGCACATGCAACATTTCATAATGAAAAGTAAAATGTAATAAAAATCTATGTATCTATTTAGAATCTCAAGTATGTTTTACAGTTAAAATATAGCTGAAGGCATTCCAGTATGGAAAAAATCCAAAGTATTCATGGTGGGTCAAAATACACTTTTGAAAAGTGTGTGTGTTTGTCTGTGTGTGTGTGTGTTGGTTAGAGAGGGAAAGGGTATATTTAAAGCAAATCCCAGTCATCATATAACCTTACTTTTTTTGCATATATTTCAAAATGCATCTATGAATCTGATAATGCCTTCAGTAATAATTACCAGCAGGTCATTCACATCTAACCAGATTAACAAAATTGTCTTATAATCATTCTATATTTAAATTATCCCATTTGTCTCAAAAAATCGCTTTACAGTTGGTTTCTTTCAATCCAGATTTAACGAAGTACACACATAGCACTTGATAGTTATTTATGATGTTATTTTTATTCTATAATGATCCTCCTTCCATTTTGTATACAACTGACTTTTTTTTAAAGAGAACAGGCCAATTTCCTGTAAAATATTGCTCATTCTGGGCTTGACTGATTGCTTTCTTGTTATGCTGTAGACTTGTTCTTCTACTCCGAGTGTTTCCTGTAAACTAGTATTTAGATTCAGATGTTTACATACAGAATCAATTTTAGTATGTGGGAATAATGCATACATGGTACTCTGTATGTCCTATTGTGCTAAGACATGAGGCATGGTTCATGGTTATCCCAGTTTTAGCAATGCTGAAATTGATCAGTTCATTCATTAGATGTCAATCATAGTTTTCTTTTATTAACTTATACATACAGTTTTAGTATTTATTAATGACTATTGCCTAGATACAGAATTTCATGAGGGCTTATAGAGTGATGACTTTATCATTCCTTTTGTACTTATTGACTGGACTTATTTTGTAAAGAACTTTTCTTCTCAACTATTTGATCATATTGGAATTGACAAAGGAAGGGCATGATACTTTTTTCATTCTTTACCTTTATTTTTCAGTTTACTGAAATCTGCCTGTATCCTAACATTGTCAGGAAAGAAAAGAACAAGAATGATTTCAGTGCTTTGGCTTAGTTTCAGACTGGGTCTTTGTCCCTCAAAAAACTAATACTGCCAGTTATCTAATTAACATTTTTAAGATTAACGTTAAAAACAAAATAACTGTGTTATAGAAAACAGCAAAATAGGAGAAAGAAAATCTTATAATTTTGTTACTGTAATATAAATTCTATAGATTAGGGCCTTTTAAAATTTATTGTTGATATGTTAAAAGCATCTGCCTAGTTTTAGTAATTGCTCAATAAATATTTGCTAAGTAAGCAAGACTTCATATAATTACCCTTAAAGTGATCTGATAGTGAAGGCAACCGTGGAGTTTTATTTACACACAAAGAAGGCATTTCACCATAATGGACTAAACCCAAGATTTATTGCATGGTCTCCTTCTTACCCCAAAATTACTTAATTGCAAAGAAATATGTGGATAATATAATGTCTTATATGTTAAGATATGCTCATTACCTAGATATTCAGAAACATCACAATGATTTAATGAATTTTCATTTCTCTTTCAGTAGTTGGCATTATTCTAACAAATGTTATATTGAGATTATTGTTTTCCTTTAATTGCAGAAGAAACTTAAAAAATTTTATTCATGCCCAATTTTAAATGACATTTAGTTCATAATGTGTACTGTCAATCTGCTGACCTTTGATATTTGGTAGGAAATCCCAAAGCTTAAAAATGCATGTACCTAACATTAACATTCTCTAACCATTGATTCTCAATTTCACATTTCTGAAGTAGTTAAATGTTTTACATTTCTTTATCTAGGAAAGATGACTACATTTAGGAGGTATAGATTTATCCTGCATATGTAGAGATATGGCATTCTTTTTATTTTTTATATAGCATAGGTTTTACTATTGTTTTTATTGTTGGTGAAGCTTTTGTATGTTTCATTTTGTTTAAACCAAAGACAACATTTTACTCTTAGAGAAAACATCCAGTGAATGAAAAAACGAAGGAGAAAATCTTTGGCAAACCCTAGCATATATTTATTTAGGGTTTATTACTAGAATTAAAAATGTATAGGCACAAATATATGTGTTTTAAGACTTCTTTAGCAAAGCACACTCATGACATAAATATGACAAACTACGCTTCTAACGTGTATATTTGGAGATTCTCTGAATGCTTAATTTAGTAAATGTTCCACACATTTCCACAGGTCAGTGACAGTGCCGGTATTCAGTAGCAGAGAATGCATTAAATGCTGTTCCACATACTGGCATTGAGATGGCCAGATTTATATTTCAAAAAAAGCATTTTTAAATACTAAGAGCAAAATAATTATTGTCTTAGAAGTTCCCTAAGGAGTTTAATAGTAACAATAGTTATTGTGCACTAATGTGCTGAGCATTTTATCAGCACTCTGTATATGTTGTTTGTCTCAATCCTCAAAACAATTGTCTTAAATAGTAGCTCTTATCCCCATTTTACAGGTCAAATGTCTAAGGCTGAGTGAAATTAAATTATGTTCTTAATATCCTAGAGATTTTAAGATTCAAAGTGGTAAAACTGGACTCTGCACTTCTGTAGGCACTGTGGATTTCTCAACAGTGATCTTTTTATTTTATTTTTATTTTTTTGGCCACTCTGCACAGCTTATGGGATCTTAGTTCCGCAACCAGAGACTGAACCTGGGCCACGGTAGTAAAGGTGCCGAGTCTTAACCACTGGATTGCCAGGGAGTTCCCTCAACAGTGATTTTTGTATGTTTGAAAAACTATTCAGCAAAACCATGATGAGGTATCACCTCACACCTGTCAGGATGGCTAATATCAAAAAAACAGCTGACAAGTGTTGGTGTGGATGTAGAGAAATTGAAACCTTTGCACACTGTTTGTGGGAATTTGAAATGGTGTAGCCACTATGGAAAACAGTATAGAGGTTCCCCCCAAAATTAAAAATAGAACTACAGTATAATCCAGTAATCTCATTTCTGGGTATTTATCAAAAAGAATTGGAATGACAATCACAAAGTGATATTAGCACTGCTATATTCATTGAAACAGTATTCACTAAAACTAAAATGTGGAAACAACTGAAATATTCATCATTAGATGAATGGATAAAGAAAATGTGCTATATACATATCATGGAATACTACTCAGCCTAAAAGAGAAAGAAATTCTGCAATATGTGACAACGCGGATGAACCTGGAGGACATTATGCCAAGTGAAAAAAGCCAGTCACAAAGACAAATACTGCAGCATTTCCCTTGTATAAGGTATCCCAAGCAGTCAGATTCATAGAATCAAAAAGTAGAACGGTGGTTGCCAGGGGCTAGAGGGAGGAGGACATGGGAGCTAGTAATCCCTGGGTATAAAGTTTCAGTTAAGCAAGATGAATAAATTCTAGCAATTTGTTATACAACATTGTACTATAGTCAACAATAATGACCTGCACACTTAAAAATTTAAGAGAGTACATCTCTCTTGTTCTTACCACACAAAAAAAGACTATTTAGAGATTCACTTTTTTTTTAGTATTAAGTTGTAAATTATTAAAATTATAGCAAAAACATTTTAAGCCTTTAAGTTAAGCATACAGATTTTATTTTGTTTATATGTTTAGAAAGTATTAACAATTACTTTTTGTAAGCTTTGAGCAATGTCTGATCCCATTTACAAACTTAATTAAATATCTTCAAATATTTTAACTGCATTTTAAAATGGAATATATTTGATTCCCTTCATAAGTACTTCAACTGTCTCACTTATCAAACAAAAGTTTTCTGAATAATAAATAGTCTTTAATGTTTAATAACTTAAATATGTAAATATGAGAGAATTAAAATTCTCAAATGCTCTAATACTGTATAAACTTTGTAGTATTTCAATTTGAAATTAAAAGTATGAATTACTTGATTATACTCTTTAAACTGAAGCTATAAGGTTGTCACTCCAATAGACAAAATTCATTGCACACACATAAAATACCACTAATTGCTTCTTAAGCAAAATATTAATGTTATGTTATTGATTTTTTAAAACTAAACTCTACACTGAATTATGAATTTTCCTCAGTGAAAAAATGTTTAGTTTACCATCTTTATTATCTAAGGTTCCTGAAGACTAGATATTTTGGGCCTTGCATGAAACTTGAACCTGCAGACATCCAGAGCAACTTTTCTCACTGTCAATCAAGAAAGCTATTATACCTGCCTGAGTAATTATGGGCGTGACTTTTTCAGTATGCTTGAAGTTAATACAGACCAGGGATGTTGACTGGGATGCTTACCAGAATTGTGTAGGTGACATCATTTTATTTTATAAATAAAATCCTATTTATAGAGTTCCTTGTTAATTAACCCATAGCACAGAGGAGAGATTCACGTAGTTTAACTCCTGATATTCAGAATATACACATTACTTGATCCCTTTTTACCTGTAGAATCAGCTACTCCTACCAAATTTGATTATTAAACTGGAATTTGAAATTCTCTGGCTAAGATATATATACATACTTTTTCTTTTTTGCCTTCATATTCAAAAAGTATTTGAACTGGATGGTATCTTAATAAATGTAAGAATATTTTCTGTCCAATGATAAAGACTTTGAACTTTATATACTCTTGCATTCTTTCCTGTTCATTAGATACAACTCTTACAGATATTTAAAAAGTAATCAGTTTGAATTTTGGCTATCTTACGTAACTTTGTCAAACAGTGGTTCGATTTATAAAGATAATGCTACTAACACATGAGGCATTATTTCTACAGATTATGAGAAAATTTTAAATTTCCATTGAATCTCAGAATATTGTTTGATGTGAAAACATCATTCCTTGTATTTTGTATTTGAGCTGTGCCTATCTCTAGGCAATATTTTCAACAGTTTACTTTGAGGTCAAATGCATTCTCTTAAGTTTGTAACAATAACTTACACTTTGGGATATTTTTCTGCGTTGCACTGATTTGATGCCAAATATGTGCTGCTCAATTGAATTTTTGTACTACAATAATTCTCTAACTGCAAGAACTTTTGTATAAATTATCTTGAGATAAATCATGGAAACTTAGAATGAGAAGAAAGGGCTAGAGGAGAAAAGGGGAAAGTTGAAGGAATAGATATTTTTAAATAACATCTCTTATATGGCATGCACTAAGCTAGATTCTTAATAAATTTATCTCATTTAATTTTCATAGCAGTGCTTCATGGAGGGTATGATGATATGGATGATTCACATGAAAAAAATAAACAAACAACTTAAGTTTGTCTCCAAGGAAAAGTGCTCCCCTACTGGAGCCACGCTTTTGCAGCACCACTTTAAAGATGATCTATAGTCCCAACTCTTTGTTTTTGTTTTTTTTTTAATAGAGAATTGAACTTAGTCCCACAGAAGTAAACTGTCTTGTGCAGATTCATTTTTTATCAGGAGCACACCCCAGTGTTCTCGGAATCATGTAACACTTTTTGCTTTCTATCACATTGACCCTTTCACCCCCTCAGCAGGTTTTTTTTTTTTTTTTTTAGTATTAAATTTTAAATAGATTCACATAATGGGAGTCCCTGCCTTGATACATAGTTCAGCAATTATTTAAACCTTTTCTTAAACAAGAACTCACTAAGCAAGAAAGCCTGTAATTGAACAATAGTAGCTTCTCCCACAATCTGAAATAAATAACTCTTAAAATTATTTTAATTTGGAGTAGAGATAGATATACTTACTAGATTAAATATCAGCTATCCTTAATGAATATCCCAGGGAACTGAAGGGGAGTTAAAAACCTCTGCTAACAGAGTCCTCTACACTAAATAAACTCTGCAATGAGGACAGTGAATGAAGGTTTATCTTAGAATGCATTCTTGTGGGTGTGATATCTTGACATTTATGTTGTTGTTTTCTGTAAAAAATGTGGAGCAGAAATGTTATCATTTGATTTTTTTAAAAGTCATCTATATTTTATTAAATACTTCTTAGTTAAGTTTGCCCAAAAGTTGGAGCTGCCATTAAACAAAATTAAATGTATTTAAAACTGATAACTTTTAATAAAATGAACATAGTGATAAACTATGGTTTAGTCTGGTCAGTACTTTAGAATTCTGAGCATTTGAATTTTTAATAGTACATTTAATGAAATTGTGGTTGCTCATATAACATTCTTAAAAATTAGAAGTACTGTAGTTCCTGAAACTCGGGAGGGAGGGTAAATTTTTTAAAGCTGGCTTTGGGTAAATATTAAGTTATTAGACATCATCTATTAGAAACCCCTGAAATGGAGCACAATGGCATGCTGTTTCATAGCATACTGATAAATTTTATTAGAATCACACTAAAAACAACCCCCAGAAAAGCATTTCCTTAAGTCTCTAAGATAGTTATTTGCCTTTGACTTTTTTGTTTGTTTTGATATGAGAAAGGTTCAGCAACCATAATATTACAGACCACCTTCTTAGGATTGACTTTTTTTTTAGGAGGAGAATTTGTTTTGAGCATTTTACATAGTTGTGAAAAAAATACTGCTGTTCTCTGCATTCAAAACTCCAGCTGATGACAATGAAATTACTCATGTACATTGAGGACAGTATGTTGGATTGAGTATCTAAATTCTTTATATCCCTTATAAAATTTTTTTACTTATGAGTAACTGAAAAGTTACTGGAAAATCATTCACCATTGCTGAGCCGTCACTTGATTATCCTGAACTTAGTAATATTGTAAAAGAAGCATAAAATAGCAAGATGGGGGGTGGGGAAGAGGTTAAAAAAAGAGCAGTAGTAAAAACTACAGTTCAGGGTATTAATCGTGTTGAATTGTGTGTTTCTGACAGCTAATAAACCAATAATAAATGTGCTCTCTAAAATTGCATGTGTATCATGATCTGAACCCTCAGTTTAATTCAGGGTCATTGGATTTTACAATCTCATAAGCTTCCAGGACTTTGCCTAGCACATCAAAACAATTGCTTAATGTGTAATATATTCTACAGCTAGCCATCTGCTTACCCTCTTGACCTTTCAAATTTTATAAAAATCCAAGCCCATAATTTCTCACTTCATGAACCACCAGATTTTTGGAATATGTTATATTCCAGGGTTACTTTATCTTTTTATGAAACCAAAGAGACTTAATATATTGGATAATATTTGGCAGCAACATGCCTTTTCTATTGAAATGGTTATGAGAGCAATTACTAGAGTTAATAAGATTTAGGCTATTTCTACACACTATGTAGTGAGAGATGCTCATTTAAACAAGTGTCCTAATTGCAGGATTCTTAAACTAAACAGTAGTACAAACTACAGTAATGATGCTAAAAATAGTTGAGAAACAAGAAAAAATGATTCCAAAATATTTATTTTCATTGATAATATATGACTTTATATTTACATGAAGAGAATATTATTTTTATATTTGTGGTTTAGTCCTTGAACAATTTACTTAATCATGTGGTCCTCATCACACCCCCCAACTGCCGCATAGCAGGAGGTGAGCGGCAGCGAGCGAGCGAAGCTTCATCTGCCGCTCCCCATCCCCCCGTCGCTGGCATTACCACCTGAACCATCCCCCACCACCCCTGTCCGTGGAGAAATTATCTTCCACGAAACCGGTCCCTGGTGCCAAAAAGGTCGGGGACCGTTGATTTAACTCACTTACATGAGTGACAGAGCTGGGGGAGATCCCAGAGCTTCTAATTCCTTGTTCAAAACTCCTACTGTGTACTGACCATGACCTAGCTCTTAGTCTTGAGAAGACAATGGGGAGGGGGCAGACAAATGTCTAATTAACAAATATCTAGGTGCGAAGGGATCTTTAATCTTTAGTGATTTCCCCAAGAATCCTCTTTCATCACTTAGAACTGTCATATATTTTGATAGAAGATTTAGGGGTCCTAGAAGGATCAAGAAATAATGAGGACTTGCTCACTTCCCTCCCCAGCTTCTTTCTCTCCTCTCTCTCATCTTCTTTCTCCAGAAGAGCCATGGCACTTCTCCCATTACATTAAACAATGTAGTTCTCTCACATTCTGGTCCCCTCCAAATTTTTGTTTTCTTTATGTAAGCTTATAAGGAATTTCTTCTGACCAAATATAATATTTAGCTTCAAGGAAATGCCAGGAAGTGATCAAATCTGAGGGATCTGAAATCAGATAGCTTAGGTTCAAATCCCAGTTTCACCACTTGCTTGCTGTGTAATAAAAGAATACCTATATGGTGGCTTGCCCCTGCCCTCTGTGAAATACTGATAACAGTAGTATATAACCTTATATTATAAATCTTAAAATTTCATATTTTCCTGCTACCTCGACATCCCCACAAACAAGTTGTGAGCACCCCGCTCAGGTGACAGGTACACCAGAATGATAAGGCTGGCCCCTGTCACAAGTTACCCTTCTTGCCCTCATCTGACTGTGACCTAGTGTCATTCAAATGCACCAATGAAATCTCCTCACATCTTTTGCTTATGTTCTCCACCCTGACCTCTATTAAGGAACTTGCCCACAGGTTCTGAAGCCCACTCTTTGGTGTTCCCAGGGGGTCATGTGGTGACTCTGTCTCTCTAGAATCTGTGAGTATAATAAACATTGTTTCCCTGTGCTTCTCATGTGGCCCTTCTTGTGGCCACACTTAGCTGATCATTTCATGAAAGAATACTGAACACACTTCATAGGGACTTTGTAAAGATTACATCTCTCTCTCTCACTCTCTCTCCATATATATATATATGTACGGTGTAAAAACTGTCTTTACTTCATTATGAAACTGGTGATTTCACTCAACTCAAAGAATGTCAGATAAATAAAATGGATAGAAACCATTTATTGAATGACTACTATATGTTTTACATGATAGTTTATGTGAATTATTTCACTTAAATTTCACAACTTTTAAAATATTGTTCTTCTGACATTTTCCAAGTATGGATGCATTGTCACCAATGAATTATATATATCAAAGAATAGGTCAACTTATGTAACATCTGTATATTATTTTATTAGTCTGGCTTTGGAAATCAAATATAGAGACTGAGGTTGATAATTAGAGAGAGACTGCAAATTGGTCTAGGCTGATGCATGAAGGACAAGTAAGACATATCCCATCAATTTTCCACTTATTACTTTATGATCTATCTGTATTCTGGATTGAAAAGTCTCCACTGAGATTTGCAAAGGCATGATCATGACTCTGCCCATTCCAAAATTGAGAACTATAAGATGTAGTTTTCTTTACTTCCTTTCTTCCTTCCTCTTTCATTCTCTCCTTTACTCTTTCCCTCTTTACATTAATCCAAATTGCTTTTCTCAAGTAAAGCGTTGAACAAATTTTGGGAGGTTGAGAAATAACATAAAATTCTTTCTACTTTCTCAAGCAATTCCAATTCTGTCAATCATTACACTATTTCAATAATTTAAAAGAAAATTCTTTAAACACTTAGTAAAAATAAAAGTGAACAACCTCCAGGGAACTTCAAATAGTCAATCTATTATCATAAGATAGTCTCTCATAGAATTATAAGATCTGAGACCTATTCTGAATTGACATGGTGTATTATTTATCCTTTTTTTAAAAAGCGTCTTCTTTACAAAGCTATCTGTCAATTGTAGTTGGCTCTGGCCTCTAAAGTATGAAAAATTCTATAACTGCAAAGCACTTACAAAGATTCAGAATGATTTCTCACAGCAAAGGGAAGCAGCATTTAATTGAAGCAGTGGAGCAAAACTGAGAAAATCATTCATATTTCAACAACTGAAAAACTGGATTAAAATAGTGCTTATTACCATTTCTAACTAGCATTTTCTAACTCACACATATACACACACACACACATGCACGCACACACACACACACAGGGAATAAATGGAGACTTGTAGACCTAGCACTGCTTTCTGTTTTTGTTAAACTCATATTCCAAAGAATAAAGAACTGGATATTACTTGTCAATGTGCTTGGAGGAATACTGTACATCATATTACTGCTCTCCTGTTTTAGTATTTTTTTTCATTTGTTTAAAGATTCCCACTATTTCCATGTATTATATTGATACAAGGCTAAGAGAACTACAAATCCAATTATTCTTGACAGGATTTGTAGTGACCAGGAAATACGTTCACTGTGTACTTGCTAGATGTCAAGTTGCAACTCAGAAAATACAACATCTTCTGAGAAAAGGGAGTCCTGAGCTGAGGTACAGCATCCAGTTGTGTTCAGAGAGATTCATAAACCATCACTGAAAATAGCTTTCCTTCATCCTCATGTAAATGAACATGTTCTACTTCTGATTACCTTAAAATTCCACAATTACAGCGAAGCCATGGAGAGAAGGCACAGCATTGATCTTCAGCCAGGCATAAAATAATTCATTTTCTAATCAAGCTATACAAGACAGGAAAGTAGAAGGAGGTAAACACATATTCTTCTACTGTTTTTTTGTGTATCAGTGAGGAATAAAATATAAGATAAATCCATTTTCAAATAAATAACCCACATTTACTCATGGCATCTCTCAAATGCAGTAATGAAACCTAAATATCATAATGAGGAATTACTTTCCTCTAATATGCCATCATGTAAATAAGCCTTACATGATGTCACCAGATGGTAAAACAGTAAGATTTATAAATAATTCCCCTTTGCAGGACAAACCTATCCAAATGTTTGAACTCAATACTGTATATAATGTTTTAGAATTCGGTGCACTACACTTTCATTTTGCCATTTTACATCTTTCCAGATCATGCTTTTAAAAAGTATATATTTGCTTTTTGCCTTCCTAATGCCAGAAATATTTGAGGTAGTTGATGTCTGTTAGTTTCATTCATTCATCTATTCATTCTTTTAAATTTCCATATTATGCGCAAGGAAGAGCAAGAACTATTTCAAACAACTTCAGTGTAATTATACATTGTTTTTGTCTTTCTGTTGTTTTGAATAGCCTCATCAGAGCTCTTCTAAAATCCATAATAATCACAGTCTAGTAGTTTCCCCCAACTTTAAAGTTTAAATGAGAACATAATGAACAAAGCGAAGAAAAGAAAATGTTTTACGTGGAACACTATGCTATGTGTTTTAATATGTTATTTCATATAAACATGCCAGCAAACTCACTAATTAGAGTTTTTATTTTTAAATCAAAACACTAAACCACCAAAAAATAAAGTAATTTGCACAAATTTACTATTACTATTTCAGGTACTGTTGCTTGTCCACCACTAAGTTCCAAAATGTAGTGGTTCAGGAGGGTTTTTGAACATACTATTCCTTCAGATTAGAACAGTCTTTCTCCAGATCATCCTAAGGTTGATGCTCTCATTTCTTTTTTTAAAATTTTCATTGAAATATAGTTGATTTACAATGTTGTATTAGTTTCAAGTGTACAGCAGAATGATTCAGTTATACATATACATATATATCTATTCTTTTTAAGATTCTTTTCCATTATAGGTTATTACAGGATGTTGAGTATAGTTCCCTGTGCTATATAGTAGGTCCTTGTTGTTTATTTATTTTATATACAGTAGTGTATATATTTTAATCCAAAATTCCTAACTTGTCCCTCCCCCCCTTTCCCATTTGGTTACCATAAGTTTGTTTTCTATGTCTGTGAGTCAATTTTTTTTGTAAATAAGTTCATTTGTATCATTTTTTTTTAGATTCCACATATAAGCCATACCATATGAGATTTATTTTTCTCTGTCTTACTTCACTTAGTGCGATAATCTCCATGTCCATCCATGTTGCTGCAAATAGCATTATTTCATTCTTTTTTATGGCTGAGTAATATTCCATTGTGTACATATACCACATCTTCTTTATCCATTCATCTGTCTATGGGCACTTAGGTTGCTTCCATGCCTTGGCATAATAGTGCTGCTATGAACATTGGGGTACATGTATCTTTTTTTTTTTTTTTTTTTTTTTTTTTTTAATGTCTGAAACATTTATATTAACATATTTCCATACATATTTCCATACAAATACAAATATGATTTTTAGAAATTTCATGTACATGTATCTTTTTGAATTAGAGTTTTCTCCAGATATATGCCTAGGAGTGGGATCCCTGGATCATACGATAACTCTATTTTTAGTTTTTTAAGGAACCTCTATACTGTTCTCCATAATGGTGGCACCAATTTACATTCCCACCAACAGTGTAGGAGGGTTCCCTTTTCTTCACATTCTCTCAAGCATTTACTATTTGTAGACTTTTTGATGATGGCCATTCTGACCATTGTGAGGTAATACATCATTGTAGTTTTGATTTGCATTTCTCTAATAATTAGCCATGTTGAGCATCTTTTCATGTACTTGTTGGCTATCTGTATGTCTTCTTTGGAGAAGTGTCTATTTAGATCTTCTGCCCATTTTTGTATTGGGTTGTTTGTGTTTTTAACATTGAGCTGTATGAGCTGTTTGTATATTTTGGAAATTAATCCACTGTCAGTTGCATCCTTTGCAAATATTTTCTCCCAGTCTGTAGGTTTTCTTTTCATTTGGTTTATGGCTTCCTTTGCTGTGCAAAAGCTTTTAAGTTTAATTAGATCCCATTTGTTTAGTTTTGCTTTTATTTCTGTTACTCTAGGGGATGGATCCTAAAAGATATTGCTACAATTTATGTCAAAATGTGTTCTGCCTAAGTTTTCTTCTAGGAATTTTATAGTATCTGGTCTTACATTTAAGTCTTTAATCCATTTTGAGTTTATTTTTGTGTATATTGTTGAGAATGTTGTAATTTCATTCTTTTACATGTAGCTGTCCAGTTTTTCCAGTACCACTTGTTGAAGAGACTGTCTTTTCTCCATTTTGTATTCTTGCCTCCTTTGTCATAGATTAATTGACCATCAGTGTGTGGGTTTATTTCTGGGCTTTCTATCATGTTACATTGATCTATATTTCTGTTTTTGTGCCAGTACCATATTGTTTTCATTATTGTAGTTTTGTAGTATAGTCTGAAGTCAGGGAGTCTGATTCCTCCAGCTCAGTTTTTCTTTTTCAAGATTGCTTTGGCTCTTCAGAGTCGTTTGTGTCTCCATACAAATTAAAAAATTTTTTTGTTCTAGTTCTGTGAAAAATGCCATTGGTAATTTGATGGGGATTGCATTGAATCTGTAGATTGCCTTAGATAGTGTAAGTCATTTTGAGAATATTGATTCTTCCAATCCAAGAATATTGTATATTTTCCAACTGTGTCATCTTCAGTGTCTTTCATCAGCATCTTATAGTTTTCAGAGTACATGTCTTTTGCCTCCTTAGGTAGGTTTATTCTGAAATATTTTATTCTTTTTTATGCTATGGTAAATGGGATTGTTTCACTAATTTCTCTTTCTGCTATTTCATTGTTAGTGTATAGAAATGCAACAGATCTCTGTATATTAATTTTTTATACTGCAACTTTACCAAATTCATTGATGAGGTCTAGTCATTTCTTGGTGGCGTCTTTAGGATTTTCTATATATAGTATCATGTCATCTGCAAAAAGTGACAGTTTTACTATTTCTTTTTCAAATTGGATTCCTTTTATTTTTTTTTTCTTCTCTGATTGCTGTGGCAAGGACTTCCAAAACTATGTTGAATAAAAGTGGCGAGAGTGGGCATCCTTGTCTTGTATCTGATCTTAGAGGAAATCCTTTCAGCTTTTCACCACTGAGTATGATGCTAGCTGTGGGTTTGTCATTTATGGCCTTTATTATGTTGAGGTGTATTCCTTCTATGCCCACTCTCTGGAGAGTTTTTATCATAAATGGATGTTGGATTTTATCAAAAGCTTTTTTTGCATCTGTTGAAATGACCATGTGGTTTTTATTCTTCTATTTGTTAATGTGGTGTATCACATTGATTGATTTATGGATATTGAAAAGTCCTCACATCCCTGGGATAAATCCCTCTTGATCATGGTGTATGATTGTTTTAATGTATTGTTGGATTGGGTTTGATAGTATTTTATTGAGGATTTTTGCATCTATGTTCATCAGTGATGTTGGCCTGTTGTTTTCTTTTTTTGTGATCTTTGTTTAGTTTTGGTATCAGGTTGATGGTGACCTCATAGATGAGTTTGAGAGCGTTCCTTCATCTGAAATTTTTTGGAATAGTTTCAGAAGGATAGGTGTTAACTCTTCTCTAAATGTTTGGTAGAATTCACCTGTGAAGCAATCTGGTCCTGGACTTTTGTTTGTTGGGAGTTTTAAAATTACTGATTCAATTTCAGTACTGGTAACTGGTCTGTTCATATTCTCTATTTCTTCCTGGTTCAGTCTTGGGAGATTGTACTTTTCTAAGAATTTGTCCATGTCTTCTAAGTTGTCCATTTTACTGGCATATAGTTGTTCACAGCAATCTCTCATAATCCTTTGTATTTCTGTGGTGTCAGTTGTAACTTCTCCTTTTTCATTTCTGCTGTTATTGATTTGGGCCCTCTCTTTTTTTTTCTTGGTGAGTCTGGTCAAAGGTTTATCAGTTTTGTACCAACTTTTACTTTCATTGATTTTTTTTCTTTTCTTTTCTTTTTTTTTTAGTCTCTATTTCATTTATTTCTGCACCACTGATCTTTATGATTTCTTTCCTTTTACTAACTTTGAGTTTTGTTTGTTCTTCTTTCTCTCGTTGCTTTAGGTGTAAAGTTAGGTTGTTTATCTGAGATTTTTCTTGTTTCCTGAGGTAAGCTTTTATCGCTATAAGCTTCGCTCTTAGAACTGCTTTTTACTGCTTCCCATAGGTTTTGGGTCATCACGTTTTTGTTTTCATTTGTCTCTAGGTATTTTTTTAATTTCCTGTTTGATTTCCTCAGTGATCCATTGGTTGTTTAGTAGCATATTGTTTAGCCTCCAGGTGTTTGTGTTTTTGCAGTTTTTTTCTTGTAGTTGATTTCTAATCTCATAGTGTTGTGGTTGGAAAACATACTTGATATGATTTCAATTTTCTTAAAGTTACTGAGGCTTGCTTTGTGGCCCAGCATGTGATCTATCCTGGAGAACAGAAAAGAATGTGTATTCTGCTGCTTTCAAATGGAATGCTCTAAAATTTCAGTTAAATTAAAATTTCAGTTAAATCTGCTCTAGTGTGTCATTTAAGACCTCTATTTCTTTATTAATTTTCTGTCTGGATGATCTGAACATTGGTGTAAGTAGGGTGTTAAAGTCCCCCACTATTATTTTGTTACTGTCAGTTTCTCCTTTTATGTCTGTTAACATTTGCCTTATATATTGAGGTGCTCCTATGTTGGGTGCATATATATTTACAATTTCTTATTCTCATTTCTTATTTCATTTAAGTCTGAGAAAATGTCATCTCTTTTCTGAACATCCTATCTGGACTAGCATGTCAGCTCAACTTCCTCAATTTCTTTATTATTATTTTGATCTTTTTCTCCACAGAACTTATAACTACATTAAATTATAGCATATGCTTGTTTTCTTATTACTATCAGTCTTTCTTGCTAAAACACAAGTTAAAGAAGAGTAGAACTATGTGAGTTTTTCTGAAGGCTCTTCAGTGCCTTGAATAGGATGGAGCATATCAAAGTGCAAAATTCATATTAAATATTTGTTGAATAAATGAACAAATCGATAAAGCAATGTTTAGATTAAATAATAATACCGAAAAATGTGGGGAGAAGATAATTATTTGGAAATATATGTGAGAGAAAAGTTAAATAATCAAGATTTAGGAAATGAAGACTAGACAGCAAATGCACAGACCCCTTTCTCCAGCCCTCCTCTTTCTGAGGCCACAAGATGGCTTCTTTCTCCCTACTTGAGATTTCAAATTCCTATTAGAGAGAAACTGATTGGCTCAACCTTAGATCAGGTAACTATACCTGGATCAGACCACTGTAGCCAGCATGGCACAGTCACACAATATGGGCACTATCACTGATAATACAGATTCATATACTGTTGCTATTCCCAGGAATGAGAGAAAGTTTTGAGCTCAACAGATAACTAAGGAGACAACTACCACTTAATGCTAATCATAAGAAATAAATGGACTTTTAAAATTCCTGTATTTACAGTAGTTTTCATGTTCTAGCGATGAAATACTTTATCTTTCAGTTTGATATTATTTTAACAATTTCTCTATTAATATATATTTATTCTGGAAGATTTGGAGATCAGTCATTTATTGCTTAGTCACGATTTATTTGGATTAATTGAGATTGTCTTATTACATAAAAAATTTGAGGGAAGTGAATATTGTTAAAAAAGAATTGATTGTATATTTTAGTATACCTTGTTGTTGTAAAGACAAAGAGCAGCTTTAGATAATAGAGGGTAATATGAGAAATTCAACATCAAATGTATTTCATAAGTTAGAACTATGTGAAGGTTTTTTTGTTTTTAAATTTATTCAACTGAAATAGTTCACACACGCTTGACACCAATGTTTGAGAGTATTAGTTTCTCCATATCCTTCCCAGCATAGCTACATAAAGTTTAGTGTACAATAGAGGAAAAACTACTTACTTTGAATTTTGCAATAGCTCAACCAGTTTAGTTTTACTGTATGGCTCAACCTCTAGTTTTACTGTAAAATTGTAGAAAGTATAAAATGACTATTGAAATATTGATGAAAATTCAAAAAGGCAGGGCACAATGTTATGTTGAAATGGTAGTTGAATGGGACAGAAATTGGACAGAAATGGGTTTAATCTCTGCCCTATCCATGTGAGATTGAGCTTGGAAAATACTTATGAGTCTTGAAATACTTATGTGTAAAGTGAGAATAATTAGTCCACTGTGATATTTAAAATCATATGAGGTAATATATTAAAAAAAACCACAATTTTTTTTTTTTTTTTGTAAAAGACAGTTTAAATAAATGACAAAATTAGCTTTGGAAAAATACATGAGAAATTGATGTTGTTGGTTGCCTCTGGGGAGAAGAACTGAATGAATTTTCCAAGAGTGAGAAAAAGAATTTTTTGTATACCTTTGTGTACTCTTTTGGTTATGAACCATGGGAATGTATAGCCAATACAAAGATGAATAAATGATGTTGAAAGCCAAGTAAAATGTCCCCTTCTCTATCCTTCCTGATTCTTTAGAGAGACCACAAGTAAAAGAAATTTAACACATAGGTAAAAAGTCTTGGCAGGTAAGGCATTATTTTTTAAATATGTAAGCACTGAATAAAGTTAAATCATTTTAGATTATAAAAAGATTTTTTCATCTCCTCTATTTAGTCCCTTTTATTTGGGTTTAGGATTAAAGTATTAAGATTGATTGTTAGTAAAAACCATACTCAACTGAAAGTTGCCTATTTTTACTTTTAATATATGTTAGACTACCTGAAAAGCATAAAAATACTAGGAAAAAGTAGTTTTACTATATAAAATGTGCTTATTATATAAAATATTATAGTAACTACCTGCTTTGTTCTTTATGTTTAATGAGTCCTGTGTTTAACCTATTTTTGTCTAATCTTATCATTAGCGCAAATATTCATTCAGCATTCAACGTTTTTCTAACAGTTTAGAAAATTAAGAAAAACAAATATTAAACATGTTCATGTTTATTCAGCAGCAGACACCCAGTGCTCTATACCTGTTAAATGGCTTATCCGTGTAGTAATCACATTGCTTTTGAAAGGTAAAAGTGCCAAATACTCAGGTTAGTCTTTGTATGTTAAATAATGTGTTCTAGCCTGCAAACTATTTCTTCCTATGCCAAATAACTCAAAAACAATTACTCACAATGATGAAGCAGGGAAATTATTTTAGGATATTGTTAACTGAAGCTCAATAATACTTTTAGTTATAAAATAACATCTCATACCTGTGCAGTGCTTTACACTTTCACATGTTATCATCTGATTTGATTTGATTATCTTTAAATGGCATATGGCTCTTTAACAAAGACAATAGTGATTCAATTTCTTCCCAGGGCTGAACATGGCATAAGATAAAAATAAAATTTGACGTGAACAAAACATGTAATCCAGCAGGATATGGAGTTTAAAACATCTTTTTTTTCCCATTGAAAATCAAATTTGCCATAGACATCGTAATGCCCAAAGGATAATGCTAGAAATGCTATGCAGAGTTAAAAATTATGTCTGTGTTTTGCTGGCACTTATGTTCAAGTATAGTTGTCTCATCACATTTTAAAACGGGCAAAATTCCATTTTGACAGATGGACAAAAGCAGTAAATGCCAACTTTCAGTGTGTCAGAATCATGTACAAAAGGCTTGCTTAGAAGGCCAAGAGAATGAAAATGTTCTAAAATTCATCTATTCTGCTATTAAAAATAAAACATTGCTACTTCAGTTAAGTTTTGTGGCATTTAGGATTACCAGTTAATCACACCTTCAACATTATGGCAATTATGAATAACCACAATAACAAAAATTGCATTGATTTGATAAATCAGGGATGGCATAAGATGCTTCAGAAAGTAGAGAGTATTACAAAGGAAAGTCTAGCAACAAATGGAAAGGGATGCTGAGAAAGGGATAAAAGCATTAAAGGTATTGTTAGAGACCTTGGCCTTTAAAGACTTATTCAATCTTGAGATTCAGGGACTATATTACTTTTTTCTCCTGTGCAGTTTTGTAGACACTAAGTAGAGCAAAATGATATCTACATACAATCCCTAAAATTATTTCGTATTGTAAAAATGCAAATGGCAATTTCAATTTATTTTAGGCTTTTATTCAAAAAATAGGCATCAGCTGATTTTTATATTAAGAATATATATTCCTTGGGGGGATTTTTAAAATGGATAAATTAATGCATAAAAAAGTCACACATTAAATGTTGGGTTAATGTTATGTTGTAGCATTTTTGACTAAATTTTTTTTTTACTAAATTGCAAGCTATTTGACTAAGAATAGTAAATCAAACATTTCACCATCCCAGGTGTGTTAGTTTTTGTTTTTGTTTTTCTCCCTATGGCTGAAGTAACAAGTCACTACAAACAAGGGTTGAAAATAACAGAAATTTATTATCTTACAGTTCTGAAGGTTAGATGTTGCACACAGATCTCATTGGGCTAAACTCAAAATATTGGCGGAGTTGCATTCTTTCCTGGGAGCTCTAGGAAAGAATCCATTTCCTTGCTTTTTCCAGCTTCTAGAGATTGCTTCAATTAGTTGAATCGTGCCCCCTAACTCCATCTTCAAAGCCAGCAACTTTACATCTCTCTGATTGTTCTTCTATAGTCACATCTCCCTCTGACTCTCTTTTTCTGCTTCCCTCTTATAGTTTTAAGTATCCTGTGATTACATTAGACCTTCCTAGGTAATCCAAGAAAATGTCTCTAATTTAAAGCCAGCTGATTAGCAACCTTATGTCCATCTTCAATCTTAATTCCTCTTTACTGTGTAATTTAGCATATTCATATGTTCCATGGATTAGTATGTGAACATTTTTTGTAAAGGTAGTTACTATTGTACCTATCACAGTGTGCCCTCTGGGCTGCAAAAATGCGTGTCTATCCTACATGAAAAATACATTCACCTCTCATCAAGATCTCCAAAAAATCTCAACCCATTAGAGCATCAACTCAAAGTGCAAAACCTCAATTTAATCACAGCAGTTTACAAAGTCCCAAATTTTATCATCTAAATCATCTGAATTAGATAGATTTGGATGAGGCTTTGTGTGTAATTCATTCTGGAGCAAAATTCTTTTCCATCTGTGGACCTGGGAAACAAGAAAATAAGCTATGTATTCCTAGAATACAATGGTAAGAAAGAAATAGGAGTAATGGTAGATATTTCTGTTCAAAAAAAGGTGAAAATGGAAGGAAAAAAGAAAACACTAGTGCCAAGCATTATCAAAATCAAGCTGGGTAAACTCCATTAGGTTTTAAGGCCTGTGAACAGGTGGTGCCACTCTGCACTCCAGGCCCATGACTCCACTCACTGAGTCATCCTTTTATTTTCATGAAAGATCACATGTTTGCAGCTGAGTAGTTTTATCAGACTAGCCTTTAGACATTTGAAAGTACAACAGCCTTTTTTTTTTAAATAAATGTATTTAATAAATATTTATTAAATGTATTTATTAAATGTATTTAATAAATAAATATTTATTTCTGGCTGCGTTGGGTCTTCATTGCTGTGCGTGGGCTTTCTCTAGTTGTGGCGAGCGGGGGCTACTCTTCGTTGCGGTGCGTGGGCTTCTCATTGCGGTGGCTTCTCTTGTTGTGGAGCATGGGCTCTAGGCACACGGGCTTCAGTAGTTGCAGCACGCGGGCTCAGTAGTTGTGGCTTGCAGGCTCTAGAGCGCAGGCTCAGTAGTTGTGGCGCACGGGCTTAGTTGCTCCGCAGCATGTGGGATCTTCCCGGACCAGGGATTGAACCCGTGTCCCCTGCATTGGCAGGTGGATTCTTAACCACTGTGCCACCAGGGAAGTCCTCAAGAGCCTTTTTTTATTTCACATACTCTCTCTGTCCTTTCAGGTCCAAAATGCAGTGTTTCTTCTAGTTTAAAATTCTCAAGAATTTTGTGGGTCTCCCGTGTATGTCAGAGAAATTCACTCCATTGGGGAAGAGATCCCTCCACAGATTTTTCTTAAATAACCTCATATCTATTTTTGTCTTCTGCTGAGATAGCTCAGGGGATCTATTCATAACATACTTAATCTCTTCCGATTGCTTTTTCTACAACTAAATACTCTGACCTTTTGATCTTTCTGAAGTGCTATATTTGAAAAAGATTGTGAGGAATTTGGCTACAAGCCAAAAACCTATTGGGATCTTTTGGGTCCAAATATAGGCAATTACAGGGCAGGCTTCATGAGAATCATCTGTTCCCCGCACACCAGATTTGGTGCACATCCAAGGCCTTGCAGTTTTCTAGACTTTCATTCAAAGGCTCAGCACCACTCACTTCCATAGGTCAGCCATGTTCATATGCATAGCTGCATTCCTAACCCAGGGGCCTCTATTCTGACACCTTTTAATCAGAGGCCTCGGTTGAGAAAATTCCCAGGCTCCTACGCTAAGACCTCATCATTGGAGGTTTTGGCTATCTCCCTACTTCCTAGCTCATGGTTTCATAAATAGTCAGAAGCCTATTTATCAGGGCTCTTTGAGAGTGAGGTGTTTCTCTTTGTCTGCCCTGTATCCACCTGACTTTCCTTGTGCTCTTCCATGGGGGAAAATGGAACATAAATGAGCAAGTGCTTCTTTTTGCCCCTTGAGTTCACCGTTGCTGTAAGTAAGTGAAGGCTTATTTGCTACTTTCCGTTTAGCTTGTTGTTCTAATTGACTACTTCAACTCCTGAGTCCTTAGCATTTTCTCTAGGAAGAGTGAATCTCTTAATTGTAGAGTCCTTTGCTATCTAGGAAGGCTGAAAAATTTCTGAATCATCAAGTTCTGCTTTCATTTTTGTTTAATAGTTCTTCCATTAATCCATCTCTTTCCTCTCTCATTCTACAATGAGCAGTAAGAAGAAACCAGGTCATACCTTTAACAAACACTATGCTTGAAATTCTTTCAGATAAATGTCCATTTTCTCCATTTACAAGTTCTGCTTTCCATATAATAGTGGGACATGATTCCGCTAAGCTTTCTTTCACTGTACAGCAAGGAGCCTCTTTCCCAAATTTCCAGTAGCACTTCCCCATTTCCTTCTGAACTTTTACCAGCAGTGCCTTTAGTGTTCATATTTCTATAGTCTATTCAGAACAGTAGGTATTCTCTAAGGCAATACATGTTTTCTCTACCATGCTCCTGACTTTGTTTTGAGTACTCCTTAGCACAGCTGTTAACATCCATATTACTACTAACAGTTTATTCAAGGAAATCTAGATGTTTTCTATCAAAACCCTTGAAATTCTTTGATCTATAATATTTTTTCTATAGCCTTGTAAAAATTTACCAAAATTTAGTGGCTTAAACCAACACGAATTTATCATCTTACATTTCTGTAGGTCAGAAGTCTGATTTGGTTCTCACTGGATTAAATTCGAGGTGTTGACAGGACTTCATTGCCTTTTGAAGGCTCTGGTTAGGTGAGGGAAGGGAATCCATTTCCTCGTCTTGTCCAGCTTCTACAATCCACCTGCATTTATTGGATCATGGCCCCCTTCCTCCATCTTCAAAGTGTACAATGTTGTATTTCTCTGACCATTCTTGCACAATCACATCTCCCTCTGATTCTCTTCTTCTACCTCCCACATATACTTTTAAGGACTTTTGTGATTACACTGGATCCACCTAGATAATCCAGGATAATGCCCTCATTTTAAGGTCACTTGATTAGCAACCATAATTTCATCTGCAACCTTAATTCCCCTTTGCTGTATAATCTAATATATGCACAGGTTTCAGGAATTAGGACATGGACATCTGTGAAAGGCTATTATTCTCCCTACCACATTAAGTTTAAGGTAGACATTATAGTTGAAGGTATATTGACTACAGAGAGTAGCAAATCCACCTACTAAATATCTCATGGCATTTCTGCAAAATGGTATCACATGTAGAAATTTTTTCAAATGCCAACACAGAGATTCCCATTCTGTAACTTTAGGGCAGGGCAAATAAATTGGTATTAAAAATATATATATTTCAGCCAAGTTTGCAATAAAAAATTTAACAAGGTCTCAATTGTTCTAAGATATATTGTGATGTATCCTTCCATAGAACTTGTAACAGTTGCAAGAAAAAGTGTGCAAAGATAATCTGAGCATTACTCATGATACCTAGGTTTCAGGTTGTTTTCTGCCATCAGAGGTCTACATAGGACCTTGATTTCGCTAACATAAATTTTACTTTCTGGGATGTGGAGAATCTTTGAAAATATGATGATACAACTATATTGGAAGTGTTTTGTTAACTTAAGTGTGCTAAATTTTTATTATTATATTTTCCTATCTTTAAGCAACCAAAGTTCAAAATTTAGCAGCATGGACTTTTTTTTCAAAAATGATTGCCATGGTGTTTATTTAGATCTTCCAACATGTCCATAAAGATGCTGAGATGGTTTTTAGTCTAATTTTTATAAACTAGACACTGCTTCATGTCCTTATTAAGTTTTTTGGCATTTTGATAAAGATATTTAAACTATGCTTTAAATATCCCCTTTTCTCAACTATAGCAATACCTCAACTTAATTATGGTGTCAATATCTTAGATCTAAGGGCATTCAATTTCAGGACCATACATTGAAATTCATTACTTTAAAGCTTTCTTGCATTAAATGTGTAATAAGGGAAACTTTGTTTGTTTACTTGCTTATTTTTGATTCAGTGTCCATGTACTTGCTTAAAACTTGTCACAGTATCACCAATTGCTATTTTCTGTTATTAAAACCTATGACCAAATATATTATATACAGATGTAAAAAATGTTTTTTCTACCCCAAATATATTTTCATCAAAAGGAAAAAAGAAGAAATCCTGAGTAGCAATAAGTTAAACTACAAAACTAGCACAAAATTTTTGGTAGCATTAACCTAATCAGTTGATTACATATTTAGATATTTACCAGGAGTTACAGAGACAAAAATGTCACCGAATAAGTAAGAAAGCCAGCAGACTCACTTTACCTACAGATTCTCTGATCAGCATATCTTGTATTTCACTGTGGGTGCTAAAGGCTTGCACTATCCACCTCCCTTCCTCGATTAAAATTTGAACTGATGCTTGTCCTAGAAGAAAGAAATGTCAAGAAGTAAGATACCTTCAAATTCAGTCTTCATAATTACTGTAGCCAAATTTGGAAGGGATAAGATTTCTTTCAGTATCTTCCCAGGGCCAAATATGGTGTGAAACTTAAAATGCCAATACTATAATACAATTACTATACTATTTACTTCTGGATTTATATTACAGACATTGAAGCATGTTTTGAAAAGAGGTGTGAATATTAATGTATTTATGTTGTTATTCCCCTAGTATCAGTGAAAAGATCATGTGCAAAGAGATTAGATGACTTCAAAGATCCCAGAGTGACACTGCAGTGAAAGTAGCTCAGTCAGTTCAAAACTATGTTTATTAAAGATCGGCAATACTTGCCGTAAAAAAAAAAAATTAATCAAATAGTCAAATCTTATAATAAGACACACAAAAAACCCTTAAAATTTGTGAAGTGAGTTCAGGAATTGTAAGAAAAGTAATTGGTATCTTCAAAACTTCCTTTCAAGCATCACAGGACTAAAACATAATAAGAGAGAATGAACTTTGTTTGAACTCTGCAGACTAACACGTTTCATCATTGTTAATATGTTTCACTTACATTAACAGTTCTCTGTGAGTTCCCTCTTGTGGCTAATCTAAAATATAAAAAGATGTTTTCTTCATTTACCTATGATGGTACTGCATTAGGGAGATAACACACTATAACTGCCAGCTGTATGAGAGATCTGTGTTTCAAATTCTTTTCTGGAGTAGTTTCTTAAATCTGTTGGTGATTAACATACATATTTTATGCCACTGTTATAGAAAGAAATATATTTTGCCAATTATTTTTCCTAGTTATTTCCAAACATATCAAAAGAATTGTAAACTAAATTATAACTCAAATATTGTCCTAGGAAATAGTAAAAGGTTTTCTGTGTGCATCTAATATAGAAGCATATGAAGCACTTTTTTTTTTTTTTTTTTTTTGCCTCAGAGGAGAAATACTGTTACAACTGTTTTGGAATATTTTGGGGACTTAAGACAATCTATATTTTATGCTTTAGAGCTCTGCTACTATGTGTCCTCATCCTACACCATTTTATCTCTACCATTCATATTGCATGATTTCCTGTCTTAGGATGCAATCATTTAAGTTCATATATAGTTTATCTTCTTAATAAATTATAATCATCTTGTAAGATTCATATCTGATTGAACTCTACACATCCCCCAAACTCTTGGTTCAGTGCCCTAATATATGGTCAGTAAATAATATGAATTCAATTATGAATTCTCATAATCATGAAATTTTATTGGATGTATATTATATATGGTTATTTAAATAAATATGAATAATGCAAAATATTTAATTTCAATACAAAGATGGTCTATCTATATTTACAAAATAATATGATAAAATATTTTTGTTTACTTTTCATTCACAGTTGTAACTGGTGATTTGTTATCATATGCATAGAAACTTCATGGTAAATTATCTGTACTCGACTAACTACTGGGCTTTCTTACAATAAAACCAATTATGTATCATGACTTCTAAGAATGACAATCAAATAGGATATTAGCAAAGGCTATACTGATTAGACATGAGTGTAGATTGAGTTGTAAATGCACAAAAGAGATTAATTAATAAACATATTATCAATTAACACAACAAAAGAGCGCATAGAACTTACAGAGTGAAGAGTGGCTCCAAAGGAGGCAATAAGGGCAGAGTACTCATCTCTGACTGAACACAAGGATTGCCTGGAGAGCCCCCCTGCTCAGAGATCCTATTTAAGTGACCTGAGTGTGGCCCTGACATCAATAGTTTTTAAAAGCGTCTGTTCTATGCAAACAAAGCTGAAGGCCGCTGGTGTAGATTTCAGTATGATGCAGATGATGCAGTGACTTGTCAGTGTTACTAAGGATTTGAAATTCAGGCAATGGAAAGTTACTACTGGGTTTTAAGCAGGGCAGCCATAAATTCTCCTTAGGTTATTGTAGGGAGAGTAAATTATACAGAAGAAAAGACAGAAATGGAAAACTAGTTAGAGACCTGGTCCAAAAGAGGGAAAACAGTGGTCTAGAGTAGTATGATGGCAAAGAACAAAAAGAGAAGTATAAGTAATTGACACAGTGGTTAAAGGTACAGACTTGAGTAATTCTTTCTCCATCCTTCTTAGCAGTGTGACCTCAAGTGGTTACCTTCCTCTATAGCTTCTGTTTTCACTATCTATAAAATAAGAATGATAATGTTAAATTAAATGTGTAGCTATAAGGATTATATGAGCTAACCTAGTAAGATGTTTTGCAATATAGAGTAAATGCTTATTATATATCAGCTATATAATTTTGTTTAAGTGGATTGGCTTAAAAGATAATTTGAATAACAATGATTCATTGAAATATTCATTCATCTATTAAGAAGCATATTGTATGTACAAAAGAGAATAGATATAAAGCTTTCTCCTTTCTAAGAGGGAGTATATTAGAGCTCTTATTTTGCTGGTCAATATTGATAACGAAAAGCGGGAGAAGCAAAGTTAGGAAAAGATACCAAAATAGTAACTCGAGAAGGACCCCTCATATAACAACCATTAAGGATTTTGGAATTCAATAATGTAAAATCCCATTACATTACAAATTTATTCCTGACTTGGTATTTCTTTCACTTTGACTTATATAACTTGAATCTATTTTTAAAAGAGCACATCAAAATAATTTATTATAAGATTAAAGAAGTATTTTATTTCTAGAGCATATTATTGTGTGTGATCTATTTTCAAAAGATATTTAAGAAATAATTCAAATTATTACCTAAATATTGATACTTTAAAAAAATGAAATTGAGTACACATTCACAAACAATAATAATAATTGTTCTAATAGGCTTCAATAATCAAAAATTATTATTTAATGCTATGTCCATTCAGAGTCCTCAAAAATATGCCTAAGTATTCACTGAATAAACACATTTTCATTGCATTAATGAAACTTGGGTTATCTGTAGTTCCAGGCTATATAGTTCCTTTGCTTTTACCACTATCATAGATTTTATATTTATAAATTTGTTACTTTATCCAGTATATATTGAGGACTTTTCATATGTCAGGTACTGTTATAGGCTCTGAGGAATACAAGCGTGATAAAACATTAGAAACAACAACAAGAAAAACCCTAATCTACCCCCTTGGAACTTACTCTCTAGTAAGAAGTGAATGACAATATAGAACACTAATAAGTAAAACAAATATTGTGTTAGATGGTGATACATAACAAAAGAAAATAAACTAAGAGAAGGAGTCAGGGAGTTGCCTAAGGTGAGGGTAAGTATAATATTAAAAAGAATAGTCGTGAGCAGCTCCTCGAGAAGGTCAAATTTGACAATAACGTCCATCTTAACTGCAGTGAGGGTGGGATCTATGTAGGGGTTAGAGAGAATTTTAGGCTTTGGATAAGAGTTTGAAAGGAAACCCATATCTTTTCTCTCCAGCAACATGAAGAATAAATTTGTCACCAATAAGTAAGAGATCTGGGGAGAACAGTCAGGTATCCCATTTTGAAGATGCAAAATTTGAGACATCTTAGTGGATATATCTAGTGGAAAGTTGGAGATACAAGTCTTGGGTTCAGAGAGATGTCTAGATTTGAGAAAAATTGAGAATTGTTACACATTATACATGCCTGAGAGACTATGTGTGTGTATATATATATATACACACACACGTGTGTGTGTATGTATATGTATCAGCTAGTTAAATTTAAATTACAGAAAAACAATGAATAATTTTTAGTATAGTACATTCACACAATATTTAAGATAATATTGAATAGACGTAGTTATACTAAAACAAGATTGTTTTTCTGAAATTCCAATTTAACTGGAAATCCTGCATTTTACCTGTCAACCCTACACATATATTTTATGTAAGGCTATGAGCCCTAATAGAAAAGAGAAAAGGCTCAAGGAGGTCCTGGGCACCCCAGTGGTTACTTTGAGATCAGAAAGAAATGCTAAAGAATGATAAGAGGGAGTGGCCAGTCAGTTAAGAGGGAAATTACAAACAGATTAAAGGGCAGAAAATCTGGAATGATATCCTTAAATAGGTAAGAGGAGGGAAAGATCTACTACAAGACAGAGGGACTGGCTTTCTCCAGAACCGTGGACACCTTGTGCACAGGAACAAGTACAAAGCAGAGGACATGCCACAGATGCAAGTAGTTAAGATGTGTGTGTGGACAGGGGGAGAGGAAGCTAGTTGTATAAGTTTACTTCTGATTACTTCCATTTTTATCAATGCAATATACGCATAAGACCATCAGTAACGATGGGGGAAGAGGTGTTGGAAGTTTGAAGTTTAAAGAAGGCATAGAAACAAATATATGTCTGAATTCTCATTTTCAAAGCAAACTTATTTTAACTACATTTTATATACACTTTATTTTTGATGATTTTTTCTTATTACACAAATGTTAAACATATTTAAGCGCAATATATATTTTAAAAAGCTTTTAATTAAGTAAAATGATTTTATTACTGAAAATATATGTTTGTAAAATAAAAAAAATACTAGATATTTAGATCTTAGCTTCTTTGACTTTTCTCAGCTTTCCAGAAAAATCTAAATTGACATTTCTGTGATGTCCTATTAACCTTTTGTGTTCTGAGTAATATATTTGTGGTCCAGAGATTTAAAAACTGCACTGATGTAGCACTAGGTGATGGTCATCAACAGGAAAATCATATACAGTGTCCCTTAGTATCCATGAGAGATTGGTTCCAGGAGCTCCCACGAGTATCAAAATCCAGGGATGCTCGGGTCCCTCATATGAAATGGTATAGTAGAGTCAGCCTTCCTTATCTGTGAATGCTCTGTATATACTGAGGGCTGACTGCACTATATTCTCCAAATCAGGAAATATTTGAGTGAAAGGAGGCACTGGTAATAATTGAGCTGGGGCAACAGCTATAAATTGGGGCTGTCCTAGGCTAACCAGAATCTACATTCAGGAGCAAGTTTTAAAAGGCATGGGGTTAGAGATGATCTCTGATACTTAGTTATGAAACTTTATGGAGAGAAAAACAATGTTTTGATTTGGTAAGAAAGACTCATTAGTACTGCACTGTACCATGAAGAAGGATATATTTTTTCAAGATTTTTATAAATTCTCACAGTGACATATACCTACAGTAAAGAACTAGGCTTCCTTTAGGCAGTAACAAAAAGGGAGGCAATATATCTAAATCAACAAATTCTCTCCAGCCTATAATAAAATAGATGTCCCAGAATAGCATTCTCTGACAATGGCAAAAACTAAGCTGTGGCAAAATTATATTTTCAGAGTCCTTTTCTGTTTTCTTTATGTTATCTTAGTGTAAAAAATTAATTTATTAAATGTTCAAAGTGGGATTGTACTCTTCTTCTTCTTTTTTGATTATAAAGATTTATATTCTGATGTCTTGGCTAGTTAACCCCACTATTGAGAGGATTCTATTAATTGCCAAGAGTAATCACATTCTCTGTACGCAGAAAGGGCCTTTTAGAAAAACCTGTAATACAAGTTTAGCATCAATAAATTATTATAGAAATAGCTTTTTTTCAAGTTATGAGTGCATGTCCTAAATCAATGATAGATCAATATCAGTTCCAATGGTTAATAATACAATTAACATATTATCATCATCAATCATCATTATGTAACATAGAAAGTAATTTTTGATAAGTGTGTATAGAAGCTTAACACTGGTGCTTTTACATGCTGTTACTATTGTATGCAGTATGTCACCAAAAGTTACTACTATCTCCTCAGTTTGCATGGTCACTGATGTTTAACTCCTTTATCTCTCTTCAACCTCATACCTAGCCAGTTAGCAAGATTGTTTAATTGGCCAACAAACCTTTCTATAATCCACCTAATGATCTTCTTTCCATTGGCCCTAACTCTAGATCACTGCCATCCCTTTTCTATATTAGAGACCATTAAATTTTCTCCCTGGCTTCTGTCTTATTCACAGCTTCTTCTAAGGGAAATTGTACCACTCTTTGGCTTTATTCGTGTTGCAAATATGTTCCATAAATGTTTACCCTCTAGATAGTTATAGTTTATCTAATAGGAGTAACCATTGATTTGAAAGCAATTAAGCTATAATTTTTGTTGTTGTTAAAAGACAAGTTAGATTTAGCAATCTCTCTTTCTCAACGTCTGTTTATCTTTCTTTCTCTCTCTCTGTGGAATCTAATCTGGGAAATACTTAGATCAATTAATCCTGGGACCTGAAACTGAAATGTGCATAAATAGAAGGAAACTGTAAGATACACTAGGAGACACAAAAAGATCCCGATTAAAACAATGGCATAAAATCAGAAGCTACGTGCAAAAAGAAGTAATAGTATAGAAAAGACATAGGGTATTAAAACAATCAGCCAGCAAATTAAAAAGGAAACAAGAGGGTAAAGAAAATTAGTGTACTGGGGAAGATCTGTATTCTCTTTCTACTGAGCTTTTTAGAGTTACCCATCTTCTGCAGTCTCCATAAGACCTTCCTTCATTACTGTTCTCATTTAGGGTTACTCATGAGACTTTCTCCTTTAACGGCTGGATATTTAGCTTAGCAGGTACCAAGATAACTCCCTTCCCTTGCTTGAGTTAGTCTAAGGGACTTTCTATTCCTTGCAAACAAGAAAACCTAGCTAGAACACCATAATCTATACTGCAGCCAGAGCCACCATCTTTTAATACCGATCTCATCATGCATGTTACGATAATACGATTTATAAACACTTCATGATATGACACAGATTACATATCAAACCTCACTCTTTATACTAGAGTCACACTATATTTCCTCACTCCCCGCTTTTATCTGCTATACTCTCATTCATTTTTCAGGTATCAAATTATGTGATATCATCTCTGGGAATTTCTACTCGATTCGTGACAAAAATCTGGGTTGTGTGCTTCTCTTATGCATTCATGTAGGTTCCAGTGCTTTCCCCCTTAAAATTTATCACTTTTTTATTGAAGTCTACTGTTTACATGCCTGTGTAAGGATTTACAGAGTTTTGCATGAGAATTCTAGTAAGGCTGTTCATCAGACTCAGGCAAAACGTATAATCAGAACTGACATTATACTACACTGTCCTCAAGGTTATGTGAGCTGACAGCTCCCCATCTCAGGATGGGACTTTTGGAAAGGAATAATGAGTGAACAGAGCAGGAGAAAGAAGAATTAGAGGCAGCATGGCATTCAGGGGTCTATGTGCAGATAAATGGGAAAGGTTTGAGCAGCTGCTAAAACACACATTTTATTAGTAAATAATTGTGATTATTTAATGACATAATTTTGTTTTATATTCTGTGTTCAATTTTTCTCAAATGACTACTAAATTGTTAGAACATAAATCCTGATGAAGTTGTTTGTACTTAACTACTTAATAATGCAACAAGGATACTGTGTATTTCTTTTGTTTTAGGAACATTAGGAAAAAAATCTTACCCAGACACTAAGGATAACATGAAATAAGAAAGTTTAAAAACTGTTTTTATCTGCTTATGAAGGATCCAGGGATTTAGCTTATTTTACTTTCTTATGTCTTGGCTTCCTCCTTTCCATTTCCTTATCTCTATTTCACCTGATTTTATCTTATGTACAACTATTTATTTCTTTTGTTTTGCAAGGTACGGGACATTTGACAAGCCTGAGCCTCCATGTTTTGAGAGATCTTTGCCACTTGTCTCACATGCTTTATCATTCAAATCTGTTCTGACTTGGTCTCACTGAAACTTTGGACTTGTTACAATAAAATGTACCAGAGAGGAAAATCCACTCAACACAAAGCTCTATTAAATGCAACATAAAGATCCATGATTTGTATCCTAGTATCCTATGTTTAGCCACACTGGCTTTCATTTTGAGTTCTGCTGCTACAAGATTTCTTTTTCCTACAAAAAAAAAAAAAAAAAAAGAGTAAGAAGGAAATGCATCAGTCTAGACTATTTATGTAGAAAAGGCTTGAATTATTAACAAATTACAACTGATTTTCTGAACAGCACTTATTTGAAAAGCATGCACACTTTATTGAACTATTATAATGAGTCCACTTAAGCACACTCTCCCTCTTTGTTCCTTTATTTTATGATCTAGGTCACACCACACACTGTGGAACACATTTTCTGAACTAATTTACATTGCCAAGAAATTGGAGACAACAGTTTATAGGAAGCAAAGCATATTCTATCAGATGCTTTTTTATTAAAGTACATTGTCTTCTAATACTGTTACTCTTGCTTGATATTCTGTGTCATAGAATCTCAATCTGTGTATTTTATTGAGGGTGGTTCATGCTGTAATTGCCTAACTTTTTGGTAAACTATGATTTCACATGCAAAAATTAAATATAAATTTATTTACAATTATTAAACCATAAATAACATTACTGCTACTTCTTGGTAACAGGCCTGAATTAAAAAGGTCTTTTAATGCACTTCTTCTCTATAACATTAATCTGTGTTAAAGCAATATGCTGACAATGTTGTCATAATAATGAAAGCATCTCCATTTGTGTTCAAGTAATAAGGATGCCTAAGAATATCTTTAGACTCACCAAAATATGACTCACTCCTGAGGTCTAAAATGCCAAATATTAACTAGTCATGTGTTAATCTACTATTTCTATAAAAAAGATGTAATTTCTTTGATGACAACTTTTTGTTTAAATATATTGAAGTTAAATAATTTAAAGAGAAATACGTGAAAAAAATTTATCCATGTAATTCACAGAAAATTAATTCTGTTTAATGGTCTCCTTTCAGTTAAAGTTAGACTTTATACTTAATTCCATGGGTGTTACTAAATTTGGGTGTCTACCTTTTAAAAAACTATCAGTTGTAAAATATTTACATTATCATTAATTTTGACTTGAGAGATTCTAAAGCAGTTTACTACAAAATTTAATAACCATTTAAATAAATAATTGTCCTTTCTAAAATAGCATAATTAGCATATTTGGAAAATGTGTTAAAGGAAGCACAACTTTGAAGTATAAACCGTCTCTCATCACTGTGCATCTGGAGAAAAGCCCTCATCTATCTCGATGGGGAACATCATGCCAGGCCTACAACAAAAACAGGCCCTGCTGAAACCAGACATGATATTGTACTTCCACTGCAAATTCATTGATCCACATGCAGAGTTCACTTTTTCTCACTCTTCTCCTTTCTCTTCAAACCCCAAATAAAACATCCTCAGTCTTCAGTGTTTCAAATAATAACCTGGGTTTCTACTTCATTGAGAAAATTGAAGCAATGATGAAAGGTAGATGCATTATTTATTCAGTACAATACTGAATGGTAGTAGTGAAACCAGGTGTCATCACTTGTCCCTAAACTCGGGGAAATAATTCAGTCCTTCACTATATAGTGTATTATTAGCCCTGGGATTTTCACAGATGCCCTTTACGAGACTGAGGAGGTTTCCTACTATTCTTATTATACTGACAATTTTTTATCTTTAATAGGTGTTAAATGTTTTTAAAAGTTGTCAAATCCTTTCTCTGCACCTACTGAAATGATAATACATTCCCTTCTTTATCCTGTTAATATAGTGAATTCTATTGGTTGTTTTTAAATGTTAATCCAATCTTGCAGTATTGGATAAATCCCCCTTGGCCTTGGCTTACACTTTTAAATATTATTGGATTTAATGTGCTAATATTATAATTAGGATTATGGTATCTATATTCATAAGGGACATTGGTCTAGAATTTTTTTTGTAATGTCTTTACTAGATTTTTCTTAATTATGATAGCTTCATAATACAAGTTAGGCAATGGTCTCTCTTCCTCTATACACTGAAATAGTTTATGCAAATTGGGTCTATTTCTTCTTTCAGGTTTGACAGAATTCACCAAACCATTTGGACCTGGGGTTTTCTTTTGGTGGGATAGATGACAAATTAAATTTCTTTATTTGGTATATGCGTCTTCTATTTTTTCTTCTGTCAGTTTTGATCAGTTGCATTTTTTGTGAAATTCACCCATTTTATTTAAATAATTAAATTTGTTTTTGTTATTAATTTCTTTTTTTTATTTTTTAAGTTTCATTGCCTTGTGATAAAAATATTGTTTGCATTATTTCTTTGCTGAATTTATTGATGTTTTCTTTATGTTCTAATGTGTGATCAATTTATGTGAGTCCTATGTTTACCTGAGATGAAATTATATTCTCTAATATGGGGTTTTAAGTGCTGGTATATTTTTATAAGATCTATGATCTTTTTATAATACTGTTTAGGTGTTTTATATTTTTGCCTACTCTTTTGCCACTTAACATTACTTGAGCTGATAATGGTGTGTTAAGTTCTTCTTCTATGAATAAATTTCTTTCTATTTTTTGGCTCTCATATAATATTTTATTTATAAAGTTGATTGCGCTCATTTCTTGCACTGTTGTGCACATGGTCATAACTGTTATATATTTACTATGAGTGTGGCTCTTAGAATTTAAAGTTGTTTTTTATTGATTATATCTAATATTTGGTGTCTGAACTCTGCCTTCTCTAGTATCAGAATAGAAATACTTGATTTCTTTGTTTACTTTCTCTTGGATGGTATAGTTTTCTCATCCTTTAAATTTTAGTCTTTAGAGTCACTTTGCTTTGGGTATGCCTCTTGAATACAGTTTTGTTTTTTTTATAAATTTATTTATTTATTTATTTATTTTTGATTGTGTTGGTTCTTCATTTCTGTGCGAGGGCTTTCTCCAGTTGTGGAGAGCGGGGACCACTCTTCATCGCGGTGCGCGGGCCTCTCACTATCGCAGCCTCTCGTTGCGGAGCACAGGCTCCAGACGCGCAGGCTCAGTAGTTGTGGCGCACGGGCTTAGTTGCTCCGCGGCATGTGGGATCCTCCCAGACCAGGGCTCGAACCCGTGTCCCTTGCATCGGCAGGCAGACTCTCAACCACTGCGCCACCAGGGAAGCCCCTTGAATACAGTTTTAAAATTAGTTTCACTTTATCAGCCAATTAAAGTTTTTTGTATGTTTAATCAGTGTCAATTGCATTCACATATATTTGATATAACAAATATGCTTGGCTTTGATTCTATCATGATATTTTTTGTTTATGTTATATATACTGTGTTCCATTCCTCTGTGTGTTTTATTTTCTTTGTCCAGTGTTATTGCTCTGGCATTTATGAAGCTCATGTTTTTATTCTAATGGCTATGATTATACTAATAACATATGTAGTACTCTTATCCTTTTTTTCCCTGCTTAAACTTTTAATATGGGTGTTGTAGCTACCAAAAAAAAATCTTTGGACTCTGCTATGGACTAAATTTCATCCTCCCCAAACTTGTATACTAAATCCCTAAACCCCTGTGTAATGGTATTTGGAGATGAAGCTTTTGGGAAATAATTAGGTTTGGATGAGGTCATGACGGTGAGGTCTTCATGATAGGATTAGTACTCTTATAAGAAGAGACATCAGAGAGCTCTCTTTCTCTCTCCCCTGTGAGGACATGCAAGAAAGCAAGTATCTGCAAGCTAGGAAGAGAACTCTCACTAGAATCTGCCTATGATGGCACTGTGATCTCATATTTCCAGACTCTGGAACCGTGAGAAAATGAATTTCTGTTACTTAAGCCACCCTGTCTATAGTATTTTGTTATGGCAGCCCAAGCTGACAGAAACAGATTCTCATATGACTATATAAAAATCTATGAGCTTATTCTAACTTTCGCCATCCCTCTCTTCTCCTTCCACATTTTTAGTTGTATTATTTACATCTTGTCAATATGTTTGTCAGTTTTATATTGGTTATAGCCTTTGTTCCAAACTTCTACTCTTTGATCTATAACTAAATATATTCAATGCATACATTTTATTAAAATGTTTATTATCATTTCTTGGTTGGAAGAAGCTCATTTTCTAGTAGATTTCTCAGGAGGATTCTAAGTGCTCCTTGTGTTTTTGCATATTCAGTGGCTTCCTATAGACTTGATTCTTGAACGGCAACTTGGCTAGATGTAAAATCTTTGGATCACTTTTATTTTTTGAATTCTTTGTTGACTTACATTTCCTGTTCTGTCAAAAATCAAGAAGTCTGACACCAATCTGATTGTTTTTCCTTTATTAGTAAACTTGGTCCTTTTGCCTGAAGGCCCTAAACATTTCTTCTTTTATCTTTATTGCCTGACAATTTTGATAGGACCCGTCTTGAAGTTGAAGTTTCTAGGTCAATGTTCACTGATACACAAGCCCTTTCAATATACAGATTCAGGTATACTTTTATTTTTAGTATGTCTTCTTAGATTATAGTGTACATGCTGCTCTGTTCCACTGTTTTATTTTATTTTATTTCTCACAGAGGCCAAAATATACATAAATGTCTGTCTGTATATAGGGATGTGTGTGTGTGTGTGCATGTGTGTGTGCAGAGAGAGAGAGAGAAAGAACCAAAAGAACAAAAAATTTTAAAAAGAGAAGAAAAAATAATCCAAGAGAAATTGTTACATAAAAAAAGATACTCAGTCGTTTGTATCATATTTGGAAATTTTTGCATAGGATACTATACTAATAAATACTAAATTCGTATTTTAGTAATTAAAATAAATACTAATTCGTATTTTCATTTTGGAAGGTTATTTTTGCTTTGTGGTTGCTTTTTGTGGGGGGAGGAGAATGGATTTTTATCATCTGATTTTTCTTTTAATTATGAGTTCTACAATTCCAATCCAACATCCCAAGTTTCATTCCATTTTTCCTTATTTGTAACTTCTTTCCCCAATCATGAAAATACTGGTTTTCATTATTTGCAATATATTTACTAATTGGTTCAACCTTAGTATACATATTAATCATGTATTAGAAATATCAAACACTGATGCAGCAACTAGGCTGGTATTTTCAGGAGGCAGAGAGAAGCAAATAGGCCAGAGCATGATGAGCAGGTCAGAGAGAGGTGAAAGTTTAGCTTGGAAAATTAGTCTAGGGTCTAGATTCAATTATGAACGATAAGCTGGGTACAGAAATATTTTAAAGATATCAGTCATGCTTTGCTTACCAGGATTGGAGCAGTTATGAACAAATGCATGTATAATAAGAATTTGATTCTATGTTTACTTTAAAATATTATCTACCTTGATTGTGATCCATTTCCTCTCAGGAAAAAGAAGACCCAAAGTGTGTTTGGGTTTTGTTCCTGGGAGTTAAAATTTGCATTCACGTCCTTCACATATTCACATATGGCAGAGTTTCCTAAAGTCATTTTCAGAGAACGTAGTTTTTTTTGTTAGCTTTATTTTGTATTGTTTTTGAAAATTCTTCATGTGAGTAAATAAATGTGATTAAGAAAACATTTAACTTCTCTTCAGCTCTACATTTCTGCAATTTATTTGACCATCATTTTTCTTTATGTAAATCCCATTAATGCTTCAGGTCAGTTCCATGAAGTACACTTAGGGAAACAATTAGGCAAATTCCAAGTCAATAAGAAATTGCAGACATATTGTAACCCCTTTTCAAGGGATAAGAAATATAAAAGACTTGAGGAGAACAATACTGTTAGCACCAGGTTTGAATAGGAAAACACCTTCCTAAGTGGGCTTAGCATAGATGCATTCCCCAGTAAAATGTTTCCTCTTTAATGAGGAAACATAGACTCAGAATTTGAAGAAATTAATCACTCTCATACCTAAAAGCCAATTTTTTAAAAGGGTATTCATGTTCATGACTGCGGTATAATGTTTCCAAAGATGGAATTTATCAAGAATAATATAAGGTCTGAGTCTCTCCAACGAATCAAAGTTACCAAAGCAACTGCATTCAGTAACTTGATTATAGAGGATAGAGTAGATTTGAAACACATCATTAGATTGCTTTTCTTCCACCAGAATTTTAAAACCAAAATAAAAGGTAGCATTATGAAATCTGTAAAACTTCCTTTGAGATAAAACAAGAGTCATGATTTTAGAAAGAATATCAAATACATTATCAAAAGAAAATGGAAATTCCAATTTGGTCAGACCACTCTTTTTGCCCACTGCTCTACAGATTTCAGAGTCTTAATTCTGACTCTAAAATGCTTTAGTAAGTATTCATTTGCAGAATTATGTGTTAATACAGTGAATTGTTATATAGAAGACGCACTCATCAAAGTTGCCTTATTTTGTATGCAAATATTAAATGACTTTCTGTGACTTAATTTATTTATCAAATGAATGGCAGTAACATATGTCCTTATATATAAATTTAGACCTACATAGATTCAAATGAGTTATGGAAGTAAATTATACATGTTCCATTGATTTTATAGAAAAAAACAGATATATAAAGATATACCCAAAATGGTAGCTTAGTAATTGTCACATAAATTGAATATTTGACAGAAACAGAACTAGGAGAGAGTTTCATATGCCAAGGCACTGCACAGCATTGTTATGCTTGAGAAACACCAAAGCAACTTAGTTCTAGCCACATACCACTCCATCACACATCTTAATCATTTAAAAACTCCTGTTTAACCTTATATAGTAAAGATTCAAAACCTGATGTAAACATAAGTAAGAATCAATGAAGTTTCATTATTTACTTCTTGTTTGCTTTCAGTGAGTCCATATGATTAAATGAGTGGAAAGGCAAATAACTAATACAAATATATAATAACTGTAGTAATATTCCTAGAGCCTTTCTCTATCTATGTAAAAATCCAACCTTGTGTGTGTGTCTGTGTGTGTGTGTGTGTGTCTGTGTGAGTTTGAACATGCATGTATACAGATATTAAGTTTTGCAGGGAGAGAGACCTGGAGTTTGAATCCTTTCTCTCCCATTCTAGCTGCATGCACTTGGTAAATTCAACAATACTGAAAACCACAATTTCCACATCTTTAAAAAAGGATGATTATCGTTACTTCAAAGCATTGCAGAATATCCTCCCAACAAACATATTTTGTACTGGAACCAGCTCACAATGGCATGCAAAAGCCACACGTATGCATCTTTTTTCAACTCCCGTTCAGTGACATCACATTGACAGCTTGAAAGCAGACTTGGTGGTAGTATTCACACCATGAAAACCACCAAGACATATCACCTCTCCATGCCTAGAAGCAGTTTTCATGGCACACAACTGAATGACATATTATATGTACACAATGAATAGTAGTTCTGTAACCATTATTAAACCACTTAATTCTGGGTTAATTTATAAATTATAAATCTATGTGAACATCTAAGAGACTTTGAGGGAAAGTAGCCCTAATTTAAGGTTTGAAGACCAGTAAATATATAGCAATAACGATAACAACAAAAATTTAGAAATCCTGAATTTCTAAATTAAATAACCTTCAGTGGCTCTCTCAACATACAGACATATTTATGTAGAATTAGACAATTTTCCTAGAACTTTGTGATTAATATACTTTATTGCATTGTTGCCAGTGGTTTACTGTATCTACCTATGCTTTCTTTTGGAATTCAGAGAGCTGTTTGTGCTTTCGTCTTTCCATGTATAGTTTGTTAGGTGTATGCATCTTCCCTTGGAGTCCACGACTTATGCTACCCTAAAAATAAAATTCTCTAAGTTCTTAAAACACAAGATAAAGTGTAATTTAATGTCACATTAGACTGATTTTTCTTCTGGACAAGAATGCAAAGTGAATCAGTTTCTGTTGTTGACATTGACAGGGCAATACCCTAGATTCCCATTAAGTCCAATCCTATAATGGTGGTAACAATTTTTTTTAGCTTTGCTTTTTATCGTGCTGTGAATTTCAATAGAAATACTGATTCGAAATTTCCTTAATGGATTTTTTTCCTACAGTATGTGCTTTTACTTATGAGTGGGTAATTCTATATACTAGCTTGCAAAAATGGATAAAATATTGTAGATTGTTGTTATTATTTCCATGAAGAATTGTATGAATTGTTCTTGGAGGTAGAATCAGAAGTGCAGTGAAAGTATCCAAAAAAGAACAAATAAATCAAGGAGAATATATAGGACCGTGGAAAGTAACATCCATTCTTATGAAAAGAAAATGCATACCTTTCTCTGGTGATTCTTCTCTGTTGTTGTTGAAAAGTAAGTTGCTGATATCCATGCATGCTTACCATAAGATGTCTTTCTTATACATACTCTTTCCTTGGGCACTTCTGTTGTTTTTCTATATTCTCCACAATGCGGGAATCAGTTGTTAGCTTTAAATGAAAAGTTTAAAATGGCAACGTTAATTTGTATGTCTATATATGTAAGAGCTTAGATCTGCAATAAAAATTGCTGTTACAGCAAATAGGTAGTACAATATAAGGGAACATTTTAATCTAAAAAATTATATACAAAGCATTTTGGAAAAATTTTAAATTATATTTTGATAACCACATTTGACCTTCTGATCATAAAACTTCCGAGCAGGAGAATACCTCTATCTCAGTGAAAACTACTGAAATAAATGTCAAGCTGAATTCAGGCTTTGAGACTATTTCATTTGCTGTGAGTTAATTAATCTAGTTAATTGTCAAGTAAAGGAGTTATTATATGTTTCAGTGTTTGATCTTGAAGTAAAAATCATATAAACATTTCTGCTTCCATCCTGGTAGAGAAACTAACACTGGATTAGCCCTTCCACCATAAACAACTAAAAAATGGACAAAATATACAAAAAGTACTAATTTTATACATTGCCTAAAAGGGAGCACAGGTTTGAAATTTTAATGTGTAATATGGAAAGCAGATCACTGTTTGCCAATAGCTAGAGGAGAGGGAGAGAATTGGCTTCATAGGGATACAGGAGAATTTTGTAGGGAGATGAACATGTTCTGTGTCACTTTGTTGGTTGTTACACAACTGTTTACATTAGCTACAACTGAACAAATTATACACACAAAACTGGTGAATTTTATTTCATGTAAATTACATCTTGACAAAATAATTAAAAGAATTGATCATAGACCTAAAAATAAAAAGTCAAACCTATATCATATCTAGAATAATTTTTTTGAATATATCATACTGGTTCTTCAATAACAGAGTTTTGTTAGATATTACAAATAGACACAAATGCACTCTAGGTAAAAAGAAAAAAATAAGTAGAATCTCATCAAAAATAGTGGAAATATTTTCCACTATTCCAAAAATGTATATATTTTTATTTTTCTACTTTTACTTTTTTGTTGTTTTTGTGGGTTTTTTCTTGTTTTTGTTCTTTGTTTTTTATTTATTTTTTTGATTATTTTTATGTGTATATTTTAAGCATGTGATAAAAAGAATATTGCAACAAAATACATCATAATTTAATTTCTTAAATTATTTAGAGAAAATCTTAAAAAACAGTTAAAGTAAATTAAACATTTCACAGAGAAAAACAAAGAACAATTACAGAAGACTTTTCATCAAAAACTGCAAAAGACAGTTACAAATTTAAATGACCAAAAGGAAAAACAAACAGAGAGGGACAGCCCTATCAGTGTTAAATTCTATAGCTAGCAAAAATACCTTTAAAAAATGATGGAAAAATAGACTTTTTCAGACATATATAAAGTGAAACAATTAATCACCAGAAGACCTGAACTACAAGAGATGTTAAGTCCTCAGTAGAAAGAAAAACTCACTCAGATGGAAGTCTGACTCTACATAAAGGAGTAAAGCTCACTGAGAAAAGGTAAATATGTGGACAAATATAAATGACTTGTCATTTTGAACATTATCTTCAGGGACTTCCCTGACAGTCCAGTGGTTAAGACTCCATGCTTCCACTGCAGTGAGCATGGGTTCAATCCCTGGTTGGGGAACTAAGGTCCCAAATGCCACATGGTGTAGCCAAAACAAACAAAAAACAATTTTTAAAAAAGACAACAATCTTCAAAGTCAACAATTAAAAAACAAATATTAACAATATATTGGGAGGTTTATAACATATGTAGAAGTAACACATCTGACAACAATAACAAAAAGGCTACCAGGGCAAAATAAATGTCCTGTAAGAACAGAACATAAGGTTCTTACAGCATATGTAATATATTAGTTGAAAACAGAATGTGATAAGTTAAAATCATATAAATGTCAACTCTAAAACAACTATTGTTTTCAATAATTAAAAACCAACAAATGAAGATGACAGAAACATATGGAAAAGAGAAAAAGAACAGATGGAATAATAGAAAACAAATAAATGATAAATTTAAACTCAATTATATATTATATATGAGATATATAAAATTACATAATTCTATTAAATGTAAATTATCTAAACACCCCAATTAAATGGCAAAGATTTTCAGATTATACATAAAAAAGCGAGACTCCATGATATACTGCCTATACATAATCCACTTTAAACAAATATACAAATAAGATACATACATAAGGATAAATATGATACAGCATTCTAACACTAAACAAAATGCTAAAATGAATATATTAATATTAGACAAAAAGCCAAAACATGTTAGCTGGGATAAAAAGGGAAATTTTATGCTGATAAAATGTCAGTTCTTTATGGTGACGTAACAATCCTAAATGTTTTTACACCAAATTAAAGAAATCCACAGTACGTGAAACAAAAACTGATAGAACTACAGGAAGAAATAGACTCATTCACAACTTTAGTCAGAGGTTTCAACATTCCTCTCTGTTTCTATTTTTATTGCACGTGCATTAATTTTTAAAACTATTTCATGGGCAAAAGAGAAATAAGGTTATCTGTTAGAAATTATCTGTTATGTTATACATAATATCTACAAAATTTGATGTTTATATTATGTAACTTATCTATATTTTCTTTATTGTTGTTTTTTTCTGCCAAATTTGGAAGAAGAATATTAAAATTTAGACATATAATTATAGTTAATTTTAGCAAATTCTATTAAGCTCATTCTAAATTATTAGAACCTTCATGTTTGCAATATTATGAAACAGTCGAGAAATAAGTGACAAGCCACATGAAGCTAGTACATCTAACACACTACTTTTATTACTGTTGAAGGGCTAAGGTAAGAGTAGATCTTGGTGAGAAAGCCAAATTAGACTGTTTACAGAGCTCCACAGAACAGCAGTGTCAGGCTAGGGAAGATGTCCCTCTACCAAAGAACAAATCTGCTCCTGGAGGGAAGAGAGCAAAATGTGAGTTTTCTGTGAGTAGATAGTCTCCACGAGGCATAAGAATAGAGCTGAGTGAGCAAGCTTGTTCTTCTATTGCCAAATTTGCAAGCCAGACAAGCCATAACACCTTTCCTAAAACAGAATTAGGAAAAGGGGCAGAAAGAGGTTGGAAGTGTTGCACTAATTAGCTTCATCAGCATGAAGGAAAACATCAACAATAAGTGTGACGTACTCTCTATTTGAATGGATTTTTCAAAATGTCTACCATTAAAATATCACTCAAAATTGGAGCACTTTTCCATTATCAAAATATTTTAAAATATGATAATTAGCATTAAGAGTTAGCTAAATAACCCAAATCAGATTGCCATACTCAATTTGTGTTTATACAATGAAATATTCCTCAAAAATTTCTGAATATATCTAATTCAAATAAACTGCTAGAAACACCATCTAAAAGTACAGATGTCAATCACAGATGTTTTATTTTTCCGTAAAATATTCAAAAACAGATACACATGTTGAGTCAGTAAAATGTCTTTCAAACAAATATCTACTGGGAGTTTTTGTATATAGAGCATGCCTTGGAAAGTAATCATTTTAGTATATTAATCAGTAAAGTGTCTGTGGCATGTTGACGAGATTTCATTTGGAGTGTAATATGCATAATATCAGCAAGATTCCCCCAGACACACAGAAAAATATAGCAAATCAAATTTCCCTTTTAACTAAATGTATTGGAAAATAGTAGAGCATCAATATGTAACCTCCCTTGAAACCCAAGGTGAATATTTAAAAAAATAAAAGGGAGGGGCTTCCTTGGTGGCGCAGTGGTTGAGAGTCTGCCTGCTAATGCAGGGGACACGGGTTTGCGCCCTGGCCTGGGAAGATCCCACATGCCACGGAGCAACTAGGCCCGTGAGCCACAACTACTGAGCCTGCGCGTCTGGAGCCTGTGCTCTGCAACAAGAGAGGCCACAACAGTGAGAGGCCCGCGCACCGCGATGAAGAGTAGCCCCCGCTTGCCACAACTACAGGAAGCCCTAGCACAGAAACGAAGACCCAACATAGTAATCAATCAATCAATCAATCAATAAATCTTTAAAAAAAAAAATAAAATAAAATAAAATAAAAGGGAAACATGAGGAAAACCATTGTGAAGACAGAAGCATCTTAGCATGATCATTCTATGAAAAACTGAACTAAAAACAAAACATAGGTTCCAAAGATTCATATGAAATCCTGGAGGATTGCCTTTTACATACTATCAGTCATTGGCATTTGCCCTCTCATCATTGTCTTGTCTGTATTCCACAATGGAGCAGTGGCCGTTCTTTGAAACACTCAAACCACCAAAATAACCCAATGCTTTATGTTTTTCCTGTGTTACCATCAATTTTCAAAGATGATATTTAACTATGTTAAGGGTCAAACAAAGCAGACAAAAAACGCATGTCAGTTTTGTTGAAAATAATTGGAATGGGAAAAGATAGAGATGGAAATGAACCAAGTATTCAAAACTGATAAGGCTAAACGGGAAATACAATAAAAATCATAGAGAACAAAAAAAGTAAATGCACTCTTTTAATATGTGAGGCATAAAAAGGTTGCTTGTGAATTATTTAAAGATAAAGTTGAGAAGGTTAAAACATGCCAAACCTGATATACAGGGAACATAATCACCGACTTTTTATTCAATTGAGAAAAATAAAGAATTCTGTGATTAACTTTTCTTTTTGTCATAAGACTATACACACACACCCACACCCACTACACACACATATACATACATATTATATATATGTGTGTGTATATATATAGTGTATGTGTGTACACACATTCATCTTTGCCCAAATTTTTTTATTAACCGTTGATTTTACTTGAAAGAGCAGAATTCTTTATATATCCTGGCAATTTAATAAACTATTGAATTTTTTAAATCTACAGTGATATCAAAATATTTTGGTAATGTAATTCCTTTTAAAATGGAAACCTCACTCCTCCTCAGCTGGAACTTGAACCCAGCCACACCTCAGATTGGACTTGAACCCACAATCCCTGACTTCGGAAGGAACTCGAACCCACTGTCTTTTAATTAAAACTGCTCACCTGGTGTCAGGACTTACTGAAGCTCAAGTTCTTTTGTCTCAGCACAAAAAGAATTCAGTGTGAGGCAAAGTGATAGGCAAAGAGTGAGTTTATTAGCATAGGAAGCTTGTAAGAGATACAAGCAGGCAGGCAAGGGAGCAAAGCCCTGAGGACAAAGAGAGCTACATTTTTATAATCAAAGAAAAAGTGGGGAGGGGAGAAAACCACTTTCTTCCTCCCTCTTAGGCAGACGTCAAGGCTTACATCATTAGTTCCTCCTTTAACTCTATATAGTCTAAAAGGGACTGTTATGGCACTATTTAAATCATATGTGTATTAGTAAAAGGTGGTAGCATATACTAAAATATGGTAATTCATCTGAAGTTTCAGCATAATGGACCCTTTCACCTAGTTTCTTTCCCCTTTCACCTATTATCCTGTTTTGGCTACATGCAAGAATGCAATTTTTCTTAGGGTCTGTTATCTTATAGACCTCCCAAGGCCAAATGCAGGTCTTGTATCTATTTTTCTGTGGTAGTAGCCTAAGTAAGTGTGCTTAGTTTCAGAGTATTCTGATTGTTGCTTAGCTGCCAGATGTTCTGGGCATTTTCTGGTTGGTGTCTAGCTTATGGTCACCTCCTGAAGTCCCTCTCTATCTATCTCCCCCTCGTGGGGTTTCTAGCTGTGTAAATATCTTATTCCATCCCTATCAAAATGATCTTTCTATTAAGAAATTACTATATAAATATAAAAAATGCCCCATTTAAAAAATATTTTAATGCATTTATTTCCATCAGGATATCAATTGCAATTAGATAGCAGTATTATTGACTGAATAGTATAGATTGAGCAAAAAGTGTTCAATCATTTCTTTTGCCATCACAGGTAACTTTAAACATAATGTTATATTTTGAAGCCAGACAAAAGTGGGTGAGGCAATATTTACTTGATTTCTCACAATTGAAACAGTATGAATTCTTGAGCCCAGCATTAGTTTGAATGATACTGGGGGCCACCTTTCAAACTTTTGATTATAGTTTGAAAGAGCCATCTCCATGCTGAAGTTAGGTTCTATGCAGAGGAACTGCATATTATTCATTATGTATTTATTCTCAGACCTTTAGCTGTACAATAAATAGAACTTTTATTCATTGAAACATAAATTCAGTTTTGCCATTTTGGCCATTATTGCTTAATCGTGGTCCAAATAATCAATCATATACCAATCATTAATAATATTTAATACCTGTTATGGACTGAATTATGTCCCTCCAAAATGTGTATACAGGAGCCCTAACTCTCAATGTGATTGTATTTGTAAATAGGACCTTTAAAAATTTCAATACAGTTAAATGAAGTCATAGGATGTCCTTAGAAGAAGAGGGAGAAACATTAGGGATGTTCACACATAGAGAAAAGGCTGTGTGAGTACTCAGTGAGAGCATGGCATCTTCAAGCTAAGGAGAGAGGCCTCGGGAGAAACCAAATCTGCTGACATCTTGATCTTAAACTTTCAGCCTCCAGAACTGTGAGAAAATTAATTTCTGTTGTTTAAACCTCCTAGTCTGTGGTATTTTGTTATGGCAGCCCTAGCAAACTAATGCAATAATACCTATAGGTACATTTATCTGGATTAATTGATTTAATCTTCAGTACATTCATATTAATGGGTGTACTAAAATTAATCACAGATAACATTATCTATTATATAGATAAGTAAAACAAGACAGAAATGTTAAGTAAATCCTCCTAGTGCACACTGGCAGTAAACGACTTATGTAGTACTTGAATGCAAATGCTTGGACTCCAGAACGCTTGAGATTACCATTTCACTATGACTTTTCTCTGGAGCTAGCAATCTAGCTATCTATGTATATTTCAATTAATCTAATATTCATTCATTCATCTATCCATTCATCAACCTACCTATTCACCTACATTTTTAATCTGAATATTCAAAACATTCTATATTTCATTTTGGAATTTTTGTGTATTTAAAATGCATGTCATGTATAAATAGGTAAAATTCAATAATGCAATTTTTGAGAAAGAACTATGATATAAATAAATTCTTTTTTTATTTGAATTTTATTTTATTTATTTTTATACAGGAAGTTCTTATTAGTTATCTATTTTATACATATTAGTGTATATATGTCAATCCCAATCTCCCAATTCATCCCACCACCACCCCCCTCACTTTCCCCCCTTGGTGTCCATACATTTGTTCTCTACATCTGTGTCTCTATTTCTGCCTTGCAAACCAGTTCATCTGTACCATTTTTCTAGATTCCACATGTATGCGTTAATATATGATATTTGTCTTTCTCTTTCTGACTTACTTCACTCTGTATGACAGTTTCTAGGTCCATCCATCTCTCTACAAATGACCCAATTTCATTCCTTCTTATGGCTGAGTAATATTCCATTGTATATATGTACCACATCTTCTTTATCCATTCATCTGTCGATGGGCATTTAAATTGCTTCCATGACCTGGCTATTGTGAATAATGCTGCAATGAACATTGGGGTGCATGTGTGACATAAATAAATTCTTATTTAAAAAATCAGTTGAAATCTTTTATCCTTATGTGGTGCTTTTGGGTTATGCATAATTATGGCACAATCAGAAATTCATATTTTTGAAGCATATTAATTGAAAAACACTGCAAATAGTCATGCAACTAGAAATAGGAATTGTGTTCTCAGTGGTTCAAGGGATGTGAAACCCTGGTAGTTACCCTGATGAATGTTTACATAATCATTCACAGTTACCATCCCTGTGGATTTAACTCCTGATGGATTTTGAAAATTATTTTCAAGTTCTTTTGGATGACCAATGCTCCAAATATTCTGTCATTCCCTACACTTGTGTCATTCTGTATTGAAACTTGATGAAAACCAATTATCTAGACAAGTTGGTACCTGTTCAATAACTTTTCATTGATTCCTTATAACAGATGCCATCTTTTGATCATATTTAAATGTGTCTCTTCAAAATAACCACTTTAAGATTCAATCTATGTATATTTCCAATATTCAATTAGAATATTAGGATATCATTAATAGATTGCAAAATAGTTAGTGCAAAGGGAAATTTGTATAAGATCATCTAACCCTTGTGATGGTTCTGAGCATTTTAAAGCATGATTGAGTTTAAATAAAACATTAGTAAATTTTGATTTAGATATGTAAATTGACTTGTTAGCTCTAAAACATTCTATATAATAAAATGCATAGATTTTGCATTTTACAAATATTCACACAATATGTAAATTATAATTGACCTATTTAAGCTTAAGTGAACCACAGAAAATATATTGAAATAGAAATACTTCCATTATTTTCTGCTATAAGAACCAAAAGATCATATTTTGACATATTCTTTAGAAAAATAAGGTGAAAGAAGTTTTCTCCCTTGGATAATAAAATAATGTTTATGCATTGAAGTCAGTAAACGTAAGAAGTTAGGCCTGATAAATTCGGGGTGAACAAAAAAGGGATATCCAAAAAAAGTAATGGTGACAATAGGCAGATGTCTTTTGTAAGTCTTTATTTCTATCTATAATTTTAACTGAAACTCTAAATACTGAAAGAGAGTAGCTGAAGTTCTTTAAAATGTAACAGAAATGAGGGCCATGAAATTAAGTCGGAGTAAATATTTTTTCAAATGTGGTCACATATAGAGTCCATCCAATTTACAGAGGCCATAATTTAGGTAGATACTCAAGCTCCAAGAGTCAAAGTGAAGACCTATAATCTGGTAATTGAGTCCTGCAAAATCGTTCTGTACCCTAGATCATCAGAAAGATAGTAGATGACTTCAGTTTTCCAAAATTAGAAACAAGCTGAAAATCTGGAAAGCTTGGTGTCAGAAGAAATAAAAGGCTCAAGTAGGTGACAACAATGAGGGAGCAGAAATTCAAGATCTTCTGTCATTAAGACAACACAACAACAATTAGAAATGCCAGCGTGAACCTGTGAACCTGTGAGTCCAGGACATGTTGGCCCTCTGGGCACATGAATACTTTCTGTAACCCCATTTTCTCTAGACTTTGCCAATTCTATCATTCTATCATGCTTATATTAAAAATAATAAGAAAAATGTCACTAGCTAACGCCCTTGTATGCATAATTCAAGACTTCAGCCCACTGGAAAAACCCTCTTTTTCTCAGCCCACATTTTCAGGTTACATGTATTTTCTAACATGTTCACTTTCTTCTTTGCAAACACCTATTCACGTTTCTTGCTCTCTGCTCCTGGAAAAATTTCATAAAGGCAGTACTTCCCAATTGCATCTGCTGCTGCCCTTTCCTGGTGTACCCATTTCTGCAAATCTTCTAAGTCCAAGTGGTGCTGAAATTCTCCTTTATCCCCCTTGTGTCATAGTTTTTCACTCTTACAAGCTACAACCTATTTCTTTCTTCTCTTAATTCAAGAGTAACACTTTTGCTCTTTCTTCAAGTCTTACTCTGTACCATGTAAGAGGTTATATGAGTACCTTTTAACTTTTTAATTCTAACGTCATTTTCAGATATACAGAAAGTTGCAAGAATAAATACAAATATTCTCATATACTCTTCACACAGATTCTTCCCTCATCTCTCTCTCTCTCTGTCTCTCATGAGAATGTTACTGATATTATGCCCCTTTCTCTGTAAATACTTTATTGAATATAGCACACTTAACAACATTAGGAAATTAACACTGATACAGCATTATTCTCTAATTTGAAGACATTATTCAGATTTTGACAATTTTCCCAATAATGCAACTTATATGACAGAAAATGCCAAAAATCCTGGATCATGCCTTGCATTCAGTTGTCACGTCTCTTGAGTCGCTTTTATTTTGGCAGATTAACTTTTTTTTTTTAATTTTATTTTTTAGAGAACAGTAATTTTGCATAAAATGCATCTCTCTTTGGAATGTCTGATATGTCCAGGTTATAGATGGGTTTTTTTGTCAGGAACACCACAGAAACAATATCGTGCTATTCTCAATGCCTTATGTCAGTTAGCATATGTTATTGAAATGTTTCATGATTCATTATATTAACCTGATCACTTTATCAAGTTGTTCCTGTCAATTTTTTTCCACTATCTTGTAAGGAGTTATATTGAGATCGTATAAATATTTTGTGACACCTCAAAATATCACTCACTTCTTTTAGTATCCATTGATGAGTCTTGCCTCAATTAATGTTGATAGTTGTTAAATGGTGATTTTGGGGATCTCTTCATTCCTTTCTTATTTATTACTTGAGCCTCTACTATAAGAAAGGGCTTTCCATATAAATATAGATATATAAACTATTAAATATGGCATAATAGTAAGTTGATTGGGACTTCCCTGGTGGCGCAATGGTTGAGAATCCGCCTGCCAATGCAGGGGACACGGGTTCGAGCCCTGGCCCAGGAAGATCCCACGTGCCGCGGAGCAACTGAGCCCTTGAGCCACAACTACTGAGCCTGCGCTCTAGAGCCCAGGAGCCACGGCTACGGAGCCCATGTGCCACCACTACTGAAGCCCACGTGCCTAGAGCCCGTGCTCCACAACAAAGAGAAGCCACCACAATGAGAAGCCCACGCACCGCAACAAAGAGTAGCCCCCGCCCGTCACAACTAGAGAAAGCCCGCGCGCAGCAACGAAGACCCAACGCAGCCAAAAGTAAATAAACAGACAAACAAACAAAAAACTAACTTGGGAGAAAAGCTCCATCCACTCAATTAAGGGAACACTTCCAATAAAAAAGTTTAAAAAAAAAAAATAGTAAGTTGATTCATTTAAGAAGCTATAATCATTTACTATCATTATTTAATTCAATGCTGAATTGCGTCATATTAGCCATGGGAGTTCCTCAAGTTGGCTTCTGTGTCCTTTTTGTGTGTCTCAATTTTGAGTACTTACATTCAGAAACAAGGTCATCCAAGTTCGTCTTGTACTGTTCCTGCTCCAGCCTGGAATCAGACATTTCTCCAAAAAATTCTAGTTCCTATTAGTGGAGAAAGAGTATTTAGAAACCAGGATCTGGCTCTGGGTCTGTGATTGTTACTTGATTGCCTTGTCTTCTAGCACCTCTCAGACGACAGAACCAGAAGTAAGATCTCATGAACTGTTGATCTTCTTCAGCAAATCCAATTATAAATTGGATTTTCTTTGTCACTCTTCCATACCAACCACTTTTCCTTGGGCACCTTTTACTTCTTTACTTTATTTCTATTCTCTTCTTAATAGTCCTGCTTTTCTTTAAGACCCTTTAAAAGTTTTCATTCTAATTTTTTCTTCCTTGACATCTTATCTTCATTCCTGATACAGGTAAGATAAAGCAGAGCCTAAATACCCAGGTATATTTGCAAAAGCTTAGAACATGAAGAAATTATATGATTTCTTCATGAATGGTAGGGGATGGATTTAAACCCAGGCATGATGACCCATGTTAAGCATTTTCTCAGTCTGCTTTAAGAAAAACATTTCAAAACCCAGTCACTCCTATGGGTTTAATAACAAAAAGATGTTGGAGTCCTAAATCCCAGTGCTTGTGAATGTGGACTTGTTTAGAAATAGGGTCCTTGCAGATGATCAAGTTAAGATGAGTTCAGTAGGGGGAGTTCTAATCCTATATGATTGCATCCTGAAAATAAGGAGGGGATTTGGACATGGAGACAGACAGACAGACACACACACACACACACACACACACACACACCTCCATATGAAGATGAAGGCAGAGGCCAGGTTGATGCAATATAAGCCAGGAAACACCAAAGAGTGCATGCAAACCACCAGAAACAGATTCTCCCTCACAGGCCTCAGTAGGAACTAAACCTGCGGACACCTTGATCTTGGACTTCTAGTCTCCAGAACTGTGAAACAATATCTTTCTGTTGTTTAAGCCACACAATTTTTGATGCTTTGTTATGGCAGCCCAGCAAATTAATAGAATCACAAAAGTAGGGTGTTATTAAATTTCTACATTATGCTACATTTCTATATAGATCATAAATAGTGTTAAATTTTTCTCTTCCTATTTAACTCATTTGTGAAAGTTAAAAAAAAAAAAAAGTTGTGTCATTCATTATGTACTTAATGGTCCAGACATTTAAAATACCAAACGTTAATACCATGTATTAGAATAAAAACAAAGTACATCATAAACTAAATAAGAGATTAGAACAGTAGGTCATTATGAGAAAACAGAACATATTGGACTTAGGTAAAAATGACAACCTCTGGGTTGAACAATTTATACTAAGTAAAGAAGAAGAATTTTAATGACATAATGTAAAAGCTTCTCTAATGGGAAAAACTTGGCAAGCAGAGGGTTTAGAGAGAAGTGCACACCTCAGTTATTTTGAAGATAAGTGTTTCTAAAGTTATTCTAAAATTTAATTTGGTTTAATTAAGTGAAAGGACTCTTTTGGCTCTGTGTGCATACAGGTGGGAATCAGTGAAAGCTGTTTATTCTTTGGTTCTACACATAAAATTTTCATGGTGAGGTTACTTCTATATTTTAAAGAGGAACACTAAAAGTAGAAACTGCCATAGTGTATAAAAGGGGAATAAAAATGTTCTTTAATTCCTAAGGGAATTGCTTTCCTATTCTTTTATTCTTTTTCCAGTTTTAATAAAATATAACACCTTTGGCTTTCAGGATTTAAATCAAAGTTTTTTATGTTGAAAATAAGAAATGTTTTCTTAAATTCACTTATAAAAACTGACCTTTGTAAATTTATTTCAATCTCAGAAATCCTAGAGTGCCAATGAACTTGCTGAAAATCTACCAAGGAATGGATTCTGAAAAGATGCGATATATTTATTAACTAAAATGCCTCTCAATATTATTCTTAGTCATTTCACCTTGGTGAAAATAAGTCTTAGAAAGATTTAATATTTTCATGACAAAATTAACCTAAAGTTATTAAGCCATTTTAGACCCCATGATTCCATGTCTTTCATTCCCTTACTCAAGACTAAACTCTTCTTTTTCTTCTTAGTTACTTGCCAAATATATATTATTCCACTGTTATACAGCTCAAATTTCACTTCTTTTTTTAAGCTTTTCTGGTTACTTTTTCTCCCACCTCCCCAAACAGAGTTCAGTACTCAATCTGACTGCTTATTTTATCCCTGCCAATACCTTACTTGCAATGCTTGTGTCATAACTATCTGAAAACATGTCTTTCTCCATTGATAAACACGTGTTATTTTAGGGTTAGAAATTTTATTCTGGTTATCTTTTTATTCTTATGATGTATCATAGTGGTGCATGATAGTCTACACAACGATGTTTACTAAGTGAATTAATAAAGTCATGTTTTCGTTATATATTAGCCAAAGGTCACAGGTCATTGTACATACCTCACTCATGGGTTTTATTATTCCCTGTAGCTAGATGATTTGTACATCTTGGGTTTCCCAGGACAGTTCTGTGTATTTTGTTTTTAATTAAGATATAGTTGATGTATAATATTACATAAGTTACAGGTGTACAACATAGTGATTCACAATTTTTAAAGGTTATACTCCATTTGTAATTATTATAAAATATTGACTATGTTTCCTGTGTTGTACAATACATCCTTGAGGCTTATTTTATACATAATAGTTTGTACCTTCTTAATCCCCTACCCCTGTCTTTTCCCTCCCCCCTTCCCTCTCCCCACTGGTAATCACTAGTTTGTTCTCTATTTCTGTTTGTTTCCTTTTTGTTATATTCACTAGTTTTACTTTTTTAGAATCTGCATATAAGTGATGTCATACAGTATTTGGCTTTCTCTGTCTGACTTATTTCACTTAGCCTAATATCCTCCAAGTCCATTCATGTTGCTGCAAATGGCAAAATTTCATTCTCTTTTTATGGCTAAGTAGTATTCATTGTGTACATATATACCACATCTTATTTATCCATTTATCTGTTGATGGACACTTAGGTTGCTTCCATACCTTGGTGATTGTAAACCATGCTGCTATGAACACTGGGGCGCATGTACCTTTTCACATTAGTGTTTTTGTATTTTTCAGATATATACCCAGAAGTGGAATTGCTGGGTCATGTGGTAGTTCTATTTTTAGTTTTTTGAGAAACTGCCATACTGTTTTCCACAGTGGCTAAGCCAATTTACATTCCCACCAACAATGTACAAGTGTTTTCTCCACATCCTTTCCAACATTTGTTGTTTGTGGTCTTTTTGATGATTGCCATTCTGACAGGTGTGAGGTGATATCTCACTGTGGTTTTAATTTTCATTTCTCTGATTAGTAACAATGTGGAGCATCTTTTCACATGCCTGTTGGCCATCTGTATGTCTTCTTTGAAAAAATGTTAATTCAGGACTTCTGCCCATTTTTTAATCGAGTTGACTGGGTTTTTTTGATGTTGACTTGTATGAGTTGTTCATATATTTTGGATATCAACCCTTCACTGGTCATATCATTAGCAAATATTTTCTCCCATTCAGTAGGTTGTCTTTTTTGTTTTGTTGATAATTTCCTTTTCAGGACAGTGCTGGTTTATACTTATTATCCTGGCATCCTGTCTGGCTTAGGCTTTTTCCAGATTTATCGTTTTTAAAGGGATTATTAATAATTACTTTAAAGTAAATTGGATAGATTGGGTGGGCCTTCAGTTTGTATTTCTGCTTTAAGCCATGGTTTTATCCAGTTTGAGCCACCATCTTATCTCATAGTGTGTGAGACATATTGCAGTGAATCGTGTCCTCATGTTAACCGGTTATTATATCTGAAAGATGAGCAGCAATTACTCATTTCTCTCTTTCCATCTTCTTCTAAAGAAAACAACTGACACTTCCCTTTCAAGAACAACATGCTGATAAAATCTTGTGTGCTCTAACAGAGGCAAGTTGGGAGAGCTAACTTTCTCTGCTATGTGGGGAGTAGTAAGTGTTGGATGTTGTTGCTTCTGCTGACCACATAGTTTACAAATATGGTGCAGTTGGCTGTGCTGTGGCTTTCATAGCCAGTGCTTGATCCTTTGAAAAGTCCGTGGATAGGAGTGACTTCTGATCAAGCTTGATGCAGTGGCTTAAACAATATTCTAGGTCTTGGTTTTTCTCTGATCTTATCTTGACTTTGTTTTCAGTGAGTAGGAACAACTACCCTCAGACTCTCTTTCTGGTAGCAAGATGGCAGTGGCTCCTAAATTTCTAGTTCAGGAGAAAAAAGAACTACTTATAAATTCTCCAAATTTTCTGACATTCATTCAATAGACAGGTTCTGAATATTCACCATTCAATATTTGCTTGATTTGTCTCATGCATGCTCCTCTTCTGAAAGAATCCAAGCGCAAATTCCCATGGAGACTCTAAAACTGACCTCAAATAATATCTAGAAGGAGAATGGATATAAGATAACAAATAAAACTATCTGTGACTCTGAGACCCTGGAATGTACTAGGTGTTCTATAATTATTAGTTTTCCTCTTTTTGCCATAAGTAAGGCCAACTGTGTAGGTATACTCCCAAAAATCTGCTTACAAAATCAGTTTTAATCTTTCTGAGGTCAAATTTTCAAAAGGGTTTAATTCAAGATCTAAATCCAGGCTTATCCTATTCACCAGATCTAGCATCCAGCTGCCCTTCTGGGTTTCCACAGGCATTATAACAATGCACTACTGTTCACATTTGGAAAAAGAATAGTGTGGCTTTCTTACAAGCTCTTTGAACTTTATTTAAAAAAAAAACTTTGTCATATTTCATCATCTATTAAATAAATATTACATTTTGATATGAGAATTTGTTAAAAGATTAGGGATAACTAGTTGGAAAAGAGGGGAAAAGAAAAAGAAAAATACTACATTATAAACTAATATCTTATTTTACCCAAGAATGGCAGTTAAATAGCTGAATTTAAAAAATGGAAGAAGCTTATTACCTATAGTGTTTTTGCTTTTCTGGAGACAGATTCAATTGAGAATGATAACCTCAGAAGGATGGTCTACTGACCCCTAAGTCGAAGCCTGACTTCATTTAAAGTTAGAGGAAACAAGAGTTGGCTGGGAAATGATGGGAGAATGCTCCTAGTTTTCTTTCCATGGTTTCCTTTGTATATACTTTTCTTTAATCTTTGGAGAGACATTTTACAGTTCTGCTGCCCGTAAAAGTTATGTTTGAATGTATTCTACAAAAGTTGCAAAGCTGGTAACTCATAAAATATTCCTGAGGTTGGCAAGTTTCACAAGACGAAAGGTTCACACAGCTCTAACAAGTAACTAAAAAGGAGACTGGTGTAGTGGGCACCAGCACAGCAGTTTAAAGTCCCATGCTGGATACTGGACTGCAGTTTGAATTCTTATCATGGGCCCAAGAAGATAAATATTATCCCCAACATGCTTATCCTTAATTGGTGTGTTTAAGCTTAATTGACCTTACTACAAAATAATTGAAAATATGAATAAAACAACCCTGTTTTTTGTCCTTTTTTTTTCTCAAAAGAAGATGAAAATTCTACAATGAAGAGGATTTTCACATTTATATTTAGCTCGTTTTGCTTAAGCTTGAAAAACAGGTCTCTAGTTTCTGCCAGCACTTGTAACCAAGGAGAATGATTACCACATGCAGGTGTCACTGATTGGTTGGAATTGAAAGCTGCAGATTGTCTTGAAGGCCTGAACTGATCTCTCTATCCCCTAATCTCCATTTACTTCTGCCAAATGCCGTTAGAGAGCAGTCAGATCTGTTTTGACCAACAGCATAGCTAACAAGTAGGATCGATGTCAACATATCATTGGTGTTTATGGGGGAAATATATATATATAAAATAGATGAACATTGTCTGAAAATTATATTTCTACATGTATATATTTTAAAAGATTAGTTATAAACATATTTTAACCAACTAAATGGACCTGCTGTTGAGAATTCTGCTTTCTATTCTAAATTTCCCAAAATACTTTGCAGTAGTACCTTAAGTAAGGAAAGGGGAGATATATATATATATATATACACACACACATATATATATATAAACAAACAACAACAACAGAAACCCACCCATCTAATGAATAGACACTAAGATTTATGACATAAGGCTATAAAATACTTAAAAATAATTATAAGCCCTTGCAGATAATATATAAAAGCCTTATTCATTAAGTGGACTGTATCTTTATTTATAGAACATACAGAAACTCTCTTAATATGTCTTCACATAATCTTTGAGACTAATTGAAGGTTTCAATTCCCTTTTGAAAATATACCAACTGAATAACTGTGGCTAATAAGTGCCTCTCTCTTTTGCTCCACACCTTCTGCACTTCTTACTTTACCTAATGAAACCATTGCTAGATGTTGTGTGAGGCCTTAGGATGTCTTTTATGCAAAATGTGGAAAATAAATCAGTAAACTAAGTTTCGAAGAAAGGCTTTGTCCCTACATCATAAGGTGCATGCGTATGTTTTAACTTGAAATAAAATTTTTAAGGTATGCGTGCATTTTTTGTTTGTATATGGTTCCTACTTTAACCTACTTTTCAATTAACTTACCAAATAATTGTTCCAATCAAGTAAGATAAGATGCCTCTTAAACTATATACTATAGAAGTATTACGAATGCAACATAAAACATAGAACTTTTAAAATATAGTGATGGCACTGAAAATTATAATTTTATATTTTAAACATGTGTCTTCAATTCCTCTCATTTGGGATTCCTTTAACTTAGAAACTAAATATAAAGAAAATCTCAAGTGCAAATACTAGGAGGGCAGGGGAGATTAACCTTATATTTGCCAAATTTTTAGAGGCAGATTAAAACTTCTACCTACAACTCCCATTGCATCAAATGATACTATCCTCTCCAGAATTTGATTAACAAAAATTCTACTATTAAAAATGAATTCCATTGTTTTGCAAATCTTTCTGTTATGAATGAAGAATAAACCCATCAGAGCTTCAAGTTGGTGAACAAATGAAAGTGCTGGCATAGGTGGGTGCCCAGAGGGTGTGGAAGGTCCACACCCCACCTCCCCATATCTTGCCCTATGCATCTCTTCTATTTGTCTGTTCTTTAGTTGTATCCTTTATAATAAACTGGCAAATAGCTCTTCAGATGCTGCATACTTGGCAAGGCACGTCAGTTTGATGTGGGAGTTCCTAAAGAGACCTCAGCTCTCACTGTTAATAGGCTCTGTGGCTCTGGTTTCCAGTCCATTGTGAAAGGATGTCAGGAAATGTGTGTTAAAGATGCTGAAGTTGTCTTGTGTGGAGGAGCCAAAAACATGGCTCCTTACTGTGTCAGAAACGTGCGTTTTAGAGCCAAGTTTTGATCAGATCTCAAGCTGGAAGATTCTTTGCAAGCAGCATTAACAGAGCAGCATTTCCAACTCCCCGTGGGAATTACTGCAAAGACTCTTGCTGCAAAACATAAAATTAGCAGAGAAGAATGTAACAAACACACCCTGTAGTCAGAGCAGAGATGGAAAGCTGCTAAAGATGCTGGCTACTTTAATAATGAGATGGTACCAGTTGAGGTAAAGACAAGGGCAGGAAAACAATGCAAGTAATGAGCCGGTTTGGTCCCAACGAGCCTGGAGCAGTTAAATAAACTTCCTCCAATTTTCGAGGGAGAAGGGACCATCAGTGTAAGAAATGTACCAGAAGTATCTGATGCTTTCATAGCTAGTAAAGATGCTGCTGAAAAGCATAACTTTACACTGGCAAGAATTGTGAGCTATTTTGTATCTAGATGTGATCTCTCTGTCATAGATATTGGTTTTGTCCCTACCTCCAATGGGGCACTAAAGAAAAGAAGACTGAGTCTTAAGGGCGTGGATTTGGTAGAGGTAAATGGAGATTTTGCTCCCCAGTACTTGGCAGTTGAGAAGAGCTTGGATCTTGACCCAGGTATAACCAATTTAAATGGAGGAGCCATTACTTGGGATCAGCCATTGGGAGGATCTGGATCAAGCATTATTGCACACATGTTTCATGAATTAAGATGTGGAAGTGGAAAACGTGCAGGGGCATAAGCTTGCATTGGGGTTGGCCAGGGTATGACACTAATCCTTCAGAGCCCAGCCTGAGGAGAGAAAGGAGCCCACCATGGCCCACAGTTACTTTACTTGGCCAGGCCACATTAGAACAGGGAGCCTTTAGAGCAGCTGCTAAAACTGACTATGCCCTGCCACTGAAACAGTGATTGAGTGTGAGCAAGGGTTGATGAGGTAAAGATGTATTTATCATGAGTTAAGAGCTGAGGCCAGAAATAAGTTTTCTCAAATTTGCACTAAATGTGATATATTTCTGAACTGAAGTTTAATTATAGAAGGCCTTAAAAAAGTCATATTCTGGCCAATGACCACCACACATGCTTTAGATCATATGATTGCAAGGAAATTGAATGTGTTGCCTTCATTTCCAAAAATAAATAGATGAATGAATCCATGAATAAATACCTTTATGAGGAATTCTTAAATTTTCTTATGATTTTCTTTTTACATTTTATACTTTACAATGGAATATTCTATTAACATTCTTTAATAGAAACAAGTGAGAAAGAGCAAGCCCCTGACATGCAGGCTGTGGCCTCATAACTCTCAGCCAGGCCTTGGTGTTGCTTCAAGCTGTCCTGGCACTCACAGCTAGGTTTCCGCGTCTCCTGCTGAAAATAAACTTTTTTACAGAACCTCAAACTCAGATAAGACCACTCTGTGATCATTATGGATAAAGACAAAAACAAGACCATTCCTTAATCATGGCTGAGCATAGACAAAGCACTACCCAACCCACAGCTTCACAAGTATAACCCTTCCCTGGTTAATATGAGCAATGGCTGTTTCTTAAATAGTTACAGGATTAGCCTCACTCTGGTGTATCATTGCCATGGATAAGATGTTTTGAGATACCCTATCATAGAATTGCTTCCAGCTCCTGATAGTATACAATCCAGTGCAAGGTACTGCTTCCTTAAACCCTCCTCCAAACAACTCAACCAAAGCCTAAATTGTATAATAGGCTTCTTTTTAATACCCACTGTGATGGTATTAATTTTACATGTCAATTTGACTAGGCTAAGGGATGCCTAGTTAGGTGGTAAAACATTTTTCTGGGTGTTTCTGGAAGAGATTAGCATTTGAATTGGTGAGCTGAATAAAGCAGATGACCCTCCCCAATGTAGGAAGGCATTATCCAATCTTTTGAGGGCCCTGAACAGAACAAAAAGGCAGAGGAAGAATGAATTTGCTCTCTTTCTGCTTGAGCTGGGACATCTTCTCCTGTCCTCAGTCATCAAACCTCCTGGTTCTCAGATCTTTGGACTTGGACTGAATTACACCACTGGCTCTGCTGGTTCTCCAGCTTGCAGATGGTAGGTTGTAGGACGTCTTGGCCTCAAAAATTGCATGAGCCAGTTCCTATAATAAATATCTCCCTTTCTCTCTCCCTCTCTCTCATTCTCTTTCTCTGAAAATAGAGTGTTCCTATGAAAACGTTTGTACGTTGAAATGGCCTAAAGCAAAGAAGCAATTTTTTCCTAAAAGTGCAAAACCTCTTTAGATTTCTGTTGGTTAGTGAAAACAGGTACTAATACAGGTCTTTCATAAAAGCAACGTGGCATAAAGCAAATGTTCAAAAAGCGAGGAATACCTGTATATATATATATAGTCTTTTGGTTCTGTTTTCTCTGGAGAACTCTAATGCACCTTCTTACCAAGACACCTCACATTTCACCATATGTATGCCCTTTAATGCTGCAAACAAGAATAAATACAGCGGTGTTCCTGGCGGTATTTGGAGGTAGGGTGCTAACACAAAGAACAGAAAATAGATTGCATGTGTTTAAAGACTTGATTAGAATGGGGGATATATTACCTAAATCCTAGAGGAATGCAATACAGGAAGATGGAAGAAATAGAAAGCAAAGATCAAATTTCTCTGCTCCCAGAATTTTACATAGCACAGCACTAGGGAGTATTGTGACTTATTGATTAAATTATCCAATTCAATAAAAGTATGGTGAATAGATGCAAGAAAGCTGTTTCTGCATTCTCTGTTTAAATTACAATTAAGTTTCCAGCTGGATATCTCCAAAACATAGTGGAAACCTTGCAGTGATGGTATTTGCCTTGTTCTATTTGGGGATTCTTTAGCAACATCACCTTATAGCAACAGCTGTTCAGAGTGCTGGGATTGGTACGAATACTTCTTCTACTGCTGGCAAGTTGAAAGCTGTAAAATATTTTCAGTTCATTTCAGGTTCAGGTGTCCCTAGGAGCAATTGTCTTCATGCAGTAGAAGGGAAGGTACTAAGACTATAAAACAGAGATTCAGAAACTAAATACAAACTGCTGTTGGTTGAAAACTCCAACTGGGACTTTATTGCCAAACACCAGACATTAGAAGATCAGTAGCTAAATTAGCCAGAGTAAACATCCTGAGGTACAAAACTAGTGCCAGCTCACTGAGCTAAGAATAAGACACATGGGTTGGCAGTTGGGCTGAGGAAAGACCTAAATAAATACGGATAAATGTAGTATCCGTTTCTGTATTGAAGGACACATTTGAACAAAAACAAAAAAATCAGAAAAATAAGTTCAGCTATAAAGATGTAGAAGGGAATTTTTGGAAGGTTTATGCTCTTGATTAGAAAATAAATAGCTATATTAGGATTATATATTTTATATGTAATTTAAGTGCTACTATAAGAACCTCATGATAATCATTAAGATAAATTAACTGTAATTTAACAGTCATACATGGAAAATTTAGATCTTTCATGGGACTTTTTATTAAAATGAGACTATATTAATATATATTTTCTTTTATCCCTTTTCCCTCCTCTTTATTGTACCTTTTAACCTAAATCTCCAAACAACTGTTAACATTTTTACTATTATTATATAATACCAAAAATTGCAAAAACCATAATTTTACACTTGATGGCTTTTCCCTAACTGAACTGACCTATATAGCCAGCACTCAGATCAAAAGATAGAACATGAAGAACCTAGGGACAGGACAGGAATAAAGATGCAGACATAGAGAATGGACTTGAGGACACAGGTAGGGGGAAGGGTAAGCTGGGATGAAGTGAGAGAGTGGCATGGACATATATACACTACCAAATGTAAAATAGATAGCTAGTGGGAAGCAGCTGCATAGCACAGGGAGATCAGCTCGGTGCTTTGTGACCACCTAGAGGGGTGGGATAGGGAGGGTGGGAGGGAGACACAAGAGGGAGGGGATATGGGGATATATGTATATGTATAGCTGATTCACTTTGTTATAAAGCAGAAACTAACACACAATTGTAAAGCAATTATACTCCAATAAAGATGTTAAAAAAAAAAAAAAAGATAGAACATTACTAGTACCACAGTTCCCCATCTGGTGATTTTAATATCTATAATCCAATTACATTTTTTTTACAGAAATGGTACCCTCTACTGAAGCCAAGATGAATAACTATAATAATAATAATTGTTATTATTATTATTATTATTTGTAGTAGTATGTAACTCTGTTCACTGATCATGTATAAATATAAGGCTTATAAGATAACTAAAATTTCAAGCATCTGAATTTTAATTTTTTAAAAACTGTGTTGACTTTTTTAATTCAAAACTATAGGCAATGATAATGAATTGAACCTCATTCCACATGCAATGAGAAGCCACTAAAGAAATTTCTTCAATGAGAGGGCATCAGTACATTTTTTTTTTAAGAAAAAAACAAGACTTTCTGGAATGTGAATGATGAAATGATGAATTAATAAGAATCAAGTAGGAATCAGAAAAGAAATTTAGAAAATAAGGAATTAATCTACTGGCTAAACTATAAAATTTTGAAATATTATTGTAACAATAAATGAAAAGAAGAAAAATCATGTCCAAGTGGTTGATTTAATGAGGAGATTCTGGGAGACAAAAGAGTTAGTCTCCAGTTCTGGCTTGGTGGATGGTCATTATCATTAATGACAAAAAATATAGAAGTAATAACTAATTGCATATATGTATATTTCATTGCAGAAGAAAATTTCTCCTTCATTCTTTCATGCTTTATTTATTTATTTATATTTATTTAAATATATAAAACTAACATGATGGTTACATTGCAAAATCCTTCACAACTGAAGTATCTTATCAGGAAAATGTGCTTGAGACCCAAGTGTGGATTCTTTGAGTCATTAAACTATTCAAGAATCTGATCTGTTTCTCACAAAACATGCATTTTTTACTTAAAGTTGCTTTACCTTTCGAAACTTTATATATTCTGCTTTCTAATGAGTCATTTAAATTTTCTTAAATGTAACTATTTCAAACTGTTTTTTCTATTGACTAAAACCAATTATGTTTATACCATACTACAGTAACTCACTTAATTGTTTCCTGGATATCTAGGACTCAATATTTCTAGATGACTTTTATTTTCCTCACCATAATTGCCTGTATTTCATTTTCTTTTATTGTCTCTCATTTTCTTTCATTATGTTCACATATTTGCTTCTTTTTCTTCTACCATTTCCAGCCATTAGTGGCCATAGAAAGGCACTTTTTAACTTCCCTTATTAAATTATTTCCCTTAAAAGTTCATTTCATTTGCTTCAAAATTAGCACCATTTTCATATACTTGATAATATTCAGGACTATTTCTTTCTTTTTGATTGGAATAAATTCCATTGCCAATCATCTCTATCAAAGTTATAGGAGCTGGAATGGCATTTTCTTGTCATGTCTCTTCTGTAACCTGGCATAGTTCTTCAGCCTTTGTCTTTCCTTACTTGAAGTTTTCTTTTTTTTTTGAGAAATAAAGATCAGTTATTTTTTAGAATATTCCTCAATATGAGTTTATCTGATATGATTTTTTTCATAATCAAATTCACTGTATACATTTGTGGCAGAATACTCAGTAATTTTTTTTGTCTCTTATTCTCAATAAATGAGATCAAGAGGAAAATGATTCTGGTTTGTCTCAGTATTGGTGATGTTAAATTTGGTCACATGGTTAAGGTGATGTTTATTAGGTTTCTTCACTATAAATTTACTATATTTTCCTATGTGATCAATTTAGGAATAGTAAGAAGATATTTTGAAACTATTTAAAAATCTTGATGCTCATCAAACTTTCAGTCACCAGTATTATCAACCATTGATGATTTTATAATTATATATGTATATATTTTTATAATATATACATTCATCATTATATATTATCATGTATATTATTTATATATTATATATATAATTATAACCACACATTATATATACAATACAATATATGATACTATATTATAATATATATACATATATGAACTAGCTTCCTATTGTAAGGAGAGCTCTCTCTTTGAGTGTTTGTTTATATCAGTATGTTTTCATAAATTATTATTTTATTCAGTGGGTTAAAATGATTACTCCATTTATTTTACACTCAACTTGTCCATTTAATGTATCTATCTACCCACAGTGATATATCTATCCAGGCCCAGTATCCCCTGGGAACAGAAGCCTGAATCTTTTGCATTTAAGAAAGGTAATAAATTGCACGTTATATCCATTGAGGAATCTGGTTGAGCACATATTTTGGCAGCAAAATATATGAATATTCAAACTAAGTGTGATTAATAAAGACTGCATATACAGCATTAGAGTCAATTCATATCAGATTTTGCCATACGTTAGAAAACATTTTGATTTTTAATGATTTGGAAATTGCAGAATCTGAAATTCAGGCTAGTTGTAAAATCTAAAATTTGAATATAATTAGGAGATTTTCTTAGGATTTAGAGAAATTAGATTAATCTGGTTTATATATTAATATAAAATGCACATAGAGTTAAGTATTCAGAAAAATCTGTTAATAAACTATAAAGAATATTTAAGATAATATCTATGGAAGCCCAATAATATTATTTTTTATCCATGGCTATTTACTTCATGTATAAAAGGTTTATTCAGATTTATGTTGTCTAATCAGTTTTGCCATGATATATCAATAATACTAATACCATCCTGGGAAATTTCTGTCTTATATAAGAATATATAAACTTGTAAAACTTTGCATAGTAATCTACTAAAATTATCTGAAAGGTTGGTACTGGTAGCAATAAAAAGCAAATTTGAGAATTTTAGATTAAAAACTTACTCTAAGAAATTCTTTCTCTGAAGATTTTGTAACAGGAAAAATAATAATAACAATATACAGGGACATATATTAGGTTATCTGTAACTAATGGCAGGACACTTTAAAGTAGGTTACTCCTTAGTTCAAAGATAACACTTGGTTATCACCATTGCCCTGCTTTTCAGTGAGGTGGTAGAATGTTGAATGAAACCACTGAAACTATAAGATGAATGGAAAATTTTGGTTGCCAAAACTAGGTGTTGTATGGTCCTCATGTTGGTCTCCCATTTATTCCCAAAGAAGCAGTCCCTTGATGCTGGAAAAAGAAAAAAAAAAAAAAAAAAAAAAAAGATTGGAACTAAAATGCAATCATATACAATGGGAATATATTTCATATAAGATGCCAGCATCCTAAATCAATCTATTACTATTTTATAGTCTCTAGCAATATGTAGAGTAATTGTTATTAAAAGGAAAAATTAGATCATTTTATCTTTGAGTATATTATTTAACTTTATTGTTGCCCTAAAGGCTTCCATTAATGTGTCATGTCTTAAGAAGTCTAAATTGGTAGAGAACTATGATGATTTCTACCTGTTCTGTTCTTAATGCTTTACTGTGCCAATGCATTACCTATAATAGTTCTTCCACATTACTTTTAATATACTCCCAGGAAAAAAAAGAACACCTACATAGTTTGTCTAAAAGTATTTTCCCTGGGATTAAAAGGATTGCCATTTTTACATGCTGGCTCAAAGGGAAGAGGAATGAAAATGAGAGCTATTTTCTTTTTCCAAATGTGGCCTTTGAAGTTTTCAAAGTGAACCTTGATAGAGAATATGGCCAGATAAAAATGCTACTACTGCTTTGGCCTCAGGAAGAAAAAAATCAAAACAGCAATTTCCCATGGTGATTCCCTTTTTGGAACACTGATCATTAAACCATCATACTGTTTGACATCCTTTACAGAAGTATGATATTACTTCTATTGGAGCTTAATTTGGGGAATTACCTTAAAAATTTTTTTTTTAATCCTGTAACTTTTGAAAGAGTGAAATAAAGACATTCTTCCCATCATGATGAATGCACACCTAAAAAGGTTATTCTCTCTTAGATTCCCAATGGACTAAATCTGGGTTTGAGACCACCAAGGAACTATATACTTGGATAGCAATGTCTTAGCCCCTGATAGAATTGCTTTCTGAATTGCACATAAGCATTTACCACCAGCTTTTGTTCTGGATGTTAAGAGGAACAATCGTAAGAAACTTGTTAGCTTTCCTTTTGTGTCAATGTTACTGAGGACATCAGTCAATATGTGGAACAGCTACCGCTTTACAGTATCCCAAAGGAGACATTTCTTTTAGACCTCTGTTATCAGTAAAAGGTATATCTCTTTTGAACACAGGCTCCCCTGTGTCCCTGCCTCTCTAATCTTATAGAGGCTATATCTCTGAATTTTATGCTGATTGCTTTGACCACCAGGAATTTTAGAGTCAACATTTTAGTGCATCTCTGCATCTACTCAGGACTTTACAGTGGGCATTTCTGACTGCTAATCTTAACCCTGAGTATATTATTTCCTTTCTCATGATTTCCTTTCTTCTTTACTAAACTTTTTTTATATTGTAGGCATTTTAAATATTAAGCACGTAAAGCAATTAGTGAGTAAGAAAGGGCATTTAAAAAGATGTTTTACCTTTTGGCATATAACTGAAACTCCAGTGCTTTCTCTACAATTCATGACTGCTTGAAATAACTGATCTAAACATTTTTTTCCTATCACAGACAGGGTGAAGGACTACTTGGTGGAGGAGGGTGGGGTGCTGATGGTGAACTATTGAAGCCTTGACTAGACCCTTTAGCTTTAAGACTTCTTAATCTCCTTACTCCTTAAGGGGTGTCTTTATCTTAGTGGTTTCATATTCTTCTCAAGCTACACTTTTCAATGTTCCTGTAAGTACCTATAAATTTCTTATTGTGTAGTTAAAATGTGAGGTTTCGAATAAAACCTGCCAAAATTTTAATTAAGGTAAACAAACTAATTAGATATGGTAATAAGTGAGCCTCTGAGAGGTGTTACATCTCTGTGTCTAGGGGCAGAAGCAGTACACTATTGACAGTAACACAGAACCACTTAACGGAATATATTTCTATCAAATGTTATTTCAACCCATTTTTTAATGCACAAGGGAGAGCCTCATTAGAAATCTCTAAATAACTGTATAATTAGTTGCACATATAAAATGAGAACAGGTGAAGAAAATGAAGGCGTTGAGAAGGTGCTGACATTTATTGAATATTTACTCTATGCCAGTCACTGATTTATAATATTGAACTTTTAAAAATACTTTTCTTAGCCTTTGAAGAGCAATAAAATTTTGTCATACCTCTGTAATGTTCTCTGTTTTACTAGACATAGAAATTATCTGTGGGAGAATAAAAAGATCTATAAAGTGGTACTTTTAGAAAAAAGCTGAAGCTAATAGCAGAAAATGCTATTATTCTATTGTGAGAACGATAGAGCCTAAAACTTCCCATTTACAGACTTCTTGGAAACTCAAAGCTTTGCTTTATGTCTGATTCAATGATTTTGCCTCAGATACCTAGTTTTGCTATTATTTACAACCCCCAATCTTTTATTATTCTTTCTGTTCTTTTCATCCCTGTAAAAATTGAACCTGTGCTAATCATTGAGTCTGAGAGGGAAGCAAAATAATTATAAAATTTGCATTTTGTTTGCTGTTTATTTATATTTTTAGGATTTGCATAAAAAGAATGATAGATATGGGGAATATCAATGTCTCTGGGTAAAGGATATCATTACTGTTAAATTGGAACTGGATACTCTGTTTTCCAATTCTGTTACTTCTGTTGCTTCAAACATTCAGGATACGCCTTGACTATCCTGTCATTTTTCTCTGTTTGTCTTCCATCTTCAAAAAGAGTTCATGAAGGAATAGCTTTTCTATGGCTGAAAATTGTGGATTCCTTTCCAGAGTAGAAGAGGATTAATAGAGTTAATTGAAAAGAGATATGAACATCTATGGTTTGACTAGAAGCCTAAAGCTCTGAAGTAATAAATTCAATGCAGAACCCCAGTAGCCATACCTTGCATGCATCATGACTTAGAGGTTTTATCTCTACTAGTAACTTACTTGATATTAAATATCACCTCTGCATATACATTGTACATGCTCTTACCTTAGGGTCCTTGCGCTAGTCCTTGACTCTGCTTGGATTATTCTGTCCCTCACCTCTTCCACATTTTCCTCAAGTATGACAATCCTATGGAGGCCTGTCATGATTATTTTTAATTAACACTCTACTCTCCCTCAGCCATCATCTGCTTTATGTGGCTCTATCATTTCTATCACTCTTATTACTTTCTAAGGTAATATTTTGTTGTTGTTGTTTATTATGTCTCTCCATTAAGAAGTAAACTCCATGGGCTGTTTTGTTCATTAATTTATTGCAAAAGCTTAGCCTGACATTGTCATTGAGTTAATGCATCTTTACGAGGAGTGAAATTAAAAACAATGTGGATAGTGAAGTCTATGGTAAGAAGATATTTTTTGCATGAGAGTTTAGCCAGTTTGATAAAAGGTGGACAGTATGATGAATAGTGAAAAGCAACTCCGTGTATGTATGAAATTATTATTGTCAAAATACAAATACATTAAAATGGTTTGGTGTTGAAATTGTGAACTAGTAAAGAAAAAAGAGCTACGAGTAACTCAAAATATTCTTTTCAATTTTTTATTTAACTTTATTTTGGAGATGGCTTAATTTGACCAGTGGGTATATATATCAGGAAATTACATAAATATAATACAAAAGCTAGGAAACACTTTTTTTGGTATTATTGGCTCTTATTTAGCCCAATTGTTATTAATTATTAGCTCAGTTAGCTATGAACTGACTTACACCATTAAATAAATTATGAAGTGTTATAGTGCCTAGCTGGTCATCCAGGCTGTATGTAATCTAGCCCTCCTCTGAATTCACAGTTGTACCTCCTTTCTTTGTCAATCATTGAGCCATTTTGTAAAAATGTATGTGCATAACTTGTAGAACTGAAGATCCTTATGACCTCTTCTGTGTCGACATAATTTTTCTATTCTCCAATTGGCCTATATGTGTGTCATCAAGAAATATTTGTCAAGTAAACAGGTATATAATTACCAGTCAAGGGTAAGGATTATACTTTTGGAGAAAAAGACCACATTTTCCCTTTCAAACAGGAAACTCTTCCAGCAAGGCTTCTTATTGACACAATTTTGAGAGGCTACCATTATCAGTTATAATCTTATTAGAATCAAGAAGTTAATCATAGCAAAATAACTCAGTGATAAGCACTTTTTAATTATTACCTCTTTGAGTCTGACTCCAAATTATGGTACTAGACTCCAAAACATTTTTCTTGCATTCCATGAAAGTAATAATAATGAGAAGCTGTTTCTAAATACTTGGATAGTTGCTGATATTATGTATGATAACTTTTTAATGATAATTTTTTAAAATTTATATATGTTACCTGACGTTATTAAAATTTTTTGCTAGCAGTAGAATGTTATCACAAATGATTTTATATAAATGGATGTAAACCCCTGCTTTATGTTAAAATTCTCTTGACTTAAAACTAGAGGATGTACCAGCTACCAAATTCTAAGCATGACAGAAGGACACTGTCCAGGCAGATATGTTCATTTGGTGCTGTCATACACAAAAGCCAGGAAGACCAATAGAAGGCTGTTTTCCTGAGTTTACTTCCTCTTCTTTATAATAGATTTGAAACACATATATATAGTTTCCTTACTCTTAGTGAGACTATATATATATTTACTGAATAAAAAGAACCCTTAAAGGTAAGAAGAAAGTGCGAGGGAACTGATATTTGCTTCATGTGTACAATGTACAAACACATTAATAGGCAAGTTATATACATTTCTAATATATGCACTGATAATATATTTCCATATTTTAAAAATAAAGAATCTGAGACTAAGAGAGAAGAAATGGCTCTCACTAGGGTACACAGCTATGAAAAGGTAAATTCAGGATTCAAAGAACCAGTATTAAAGTCCCCAAACCAATTTCTTTCTACTGCACCAAAGTTGCCCAATGATAAAAATCATCCAGAGCTCTCATTGAAATCCTAAGCCTTCCCCTTCGAGATCCTATTCTCATTGCCCAGGGTACTTTCCAGTAATCTGAATTTTAACAAAGGCCTCATATAATTCTTAGCATCAAGTATTTTGGGAAACACTGCTCTACAACTTACTACTTTCTGTGCAGCTGAAAAATGCCTTCTTTGTATCTAAGGAACAGACAATTCTAACTAACTCTATGGATGTGAAGATTTATTATATTTATGCTGTTTGTATACTCATATAAAGGTGAAACTATTTTTAACCTTTTGAAAATTCAAAGAAATTACTAAAGTATGTGATAGAAGACCAAGGTTGTGATGAGAGTACCTAGCAAAATATTAAGGTATGTTTAATTTTTTAGAAGTTTTTCTTAAGGCATTGTTCTTACTAGATCACAAGCCACTTCATGCAGATGGGCACATTTTCTTACACCTGGAATGATCCCAAAAGCATTATCTGTGGGAAGACCTTATTGTTTTAATTGTGCACTTATATTAGTCTGTGTGGAATCTGGGCAGCAATGTTAAATTACATTTCTCGGTAGCTCCAAGGCTCTATATCTGTAATTAGTGGCTTCTGTTCTCTATTACACTGATCAGTAATGCAGCTCTATTCATCACCACAGTCTCAGTTAATTATCCTTGCTAATGACTTTCATGGTGTAAAGAATCTACAGGACCCATTTGTAAAGATATCTTGCATTGAGATTATTGGAAGGTATGATACCACAGTGAGCTGATAAACTGTTGGAGGGATGTTACCATGGGAAATGGTTACTCTCTTTCTATTGTACTTGCTTTGATTGAGAAGAGGTTACAGAGGGAATGTAATGCAATCTTGCATTTATAAGATTATAATACTCCAGGTGTGCAAGGAGGAGGGGAAGAAGTCAACCAGAATACAAAGAGAAAATTAAATTTCCTCTGCGTGCCTGAGCCAGTGGTAATACTAAGTTAGTGGCTGGTCTATCTAGTAATGAAACTGAAAGTGCATTTTATTTGATAAAATGAAATTGCCACTTCATTATGTGTTTAAATTTTAAAATATCTGATGTAGAGAAAATAAATCACATTTTGAATTTTCTATTCATTTTGGATTATTCGTTGGAATTTTAGAATAAATTACAGATCTCTAGTAGATACAATAGCTTAATAGCTAAGAACTTTTTTTTTAAAGATTCAAATAGTTGTAAGCCTTACTTAAAAATACTTAATTTTAGAAAAAGTTTCTAAAGTTTTTAGCTTTATTATATATAATGAAATTAGGATTGATTAGAAATAATTTCTTAAGGTAATATGTATAATTTTAGAGGAAATATAGTCCAAAAATGTTCAATTCTCTTTGTAAAAAAAAATCAAGTATATATCAAAGGATCATTTACATCCTTTTAGAAATTATTTTTTTAAAATGAGAAATGGTTATTTGAAGAATCAAAGAACAAAATGCTAAAATAAGTTATTGAAGAATGTCATTGAGAGAATTATAGTTCTCCATCCATCAAAAAGTCAGATAATTTGTTTTGGTTATTTTGTTTACTCAAAATAATTATTATTGTAAAAATCAAAAATGTTTCTATTGGTCTTCAGAGTTGAATTCTTATTTTTCTTAATGAAGTTGTTTTCTTTTCATATACACCAAACTAATTTTATGAGTGCATTCAGAATATGGGTGATGAACACTGAATGAAGCCCCTGTAATTAGAGAGTAGAACTGATATTTGTTATCAGATTCTGAGCTAAAATAGATGTTACAAATGTTTTTGTGCCCATGTGAAAGGGAATGAAATTTAGTAGCAAACGAAGTGAAATCATTTGGTTGTATGGATTAATAACCTCTATGGAAGTCAATTCCAAAAGAATTTTTTAAAATAATATAAATTAAGTTAGTGTCACCTGTTAACACTTATGACAGCATTAAGAGTGAGTACAATACCAAAACAAATAATCTTCTTGACAAATTTTTATATACTTGCTTATTTATGGGTTGTTTTTTTTTTTGATGGTTGTCATCTGGAAACACTAACTTAAATCACTGTGAGAAAACACATAGTATATAATGATTCCATAATGGCAGACTTCAATAAATCATTAAATTCCTGACTGCTAGAAATTTCCAAAGCATAGGAACTAGTTTCTCAAAATTTGAAGAGATATTTTGATATCAAAAGGAATCATAAGATATAGTAAAACAATTCAATATATCCCAGCCAGGAGAATTTCCCCACCAAATGTATACAATGTTTCATATTAAAAAATCTATCTGTATCTACCTATCATCAGTCTTCCTGTGGCTTCTGATTATAAAGAGGGGCAAAATTTTTTGTCATATGCTTTGAGACAGGAGTCCAGGGACAAACAGTCCTAGAGGTTTCCAGAAATTGATGTGCTTCCTCCACCCAATTTCACCTCCCTCTCCAATAATACACTTTGGGACAATGAATTTCAAGGATTAGTATCATAATATATATATATATATATATATATATATATATATATATATATATATATATATATATATATCACCAACATCTCTAAAATATCTAAGGCTCACTGACCACTTCTAACCTAAAGATGTCTCAGAACCCTGGCCTGGCCTGGATTATCATGCATGAACTAACTGGAACATGCTGACTTTGAACAACTCAACCTCTCTGAGACTCATTTTACTGAAATGTAAACTGGGTTTTATAAACATTAACTGAACCCGACCAGATAAACTTTACATGATACGGAGAGAATACAAGGATTGACTTTCATTCACATCCCCATCACTTTGATATCTATTTAATATATTTTTCTCATTTTTTCCTACCACCTCTTATTTCTTTCACTGAATTATTTGTAAATGAAGGATATTAGTCACATACTACCTGCGCTGCGTTCATTTTTTCCCATTATGTCATTCATCTTTTGCTTTTGTTATGGCAAAGATTTCCTTAGTGGATTTAAAAATAATATATAACTAGACATACTAACTTTCATATATTGTTTCTGGCTTTGGTCCTGTTTAATAAAAGCTTTTGCCTAATCTAAGATTATAATTTGGAGAATAAGAAGGAGAAAGGATTATATCCTCAATATATTCAACAGCTGTGAAATAGCACAAATGAAGGTGGGAAAACCTCTTGAGATGAAATTGATTAAACCTTTATATGAGAACATTATGGTCTCATATGTGACAGTAGTATTGACAGTGAAGAGGAGAACCATTTGAAAAATACATTGAAGCAAAACTAGTAGGACTTTGTACTTATGATGCAGGTCAGAAAATAGTAACTGGCCCAAACTTAGCCACTAATAACTTTGTGACCTGTGGCAATTCAGTTAACCTCTCCAGATCTTAGTTTTCTCATCTATACTATAAAAATGTTGGATTCAATTATATATTAAGTCCATTTCATGTCTGAAATACTATGATTACAAAAAAAATTCTCTGGGGTCTCGAAGTGATAAATGCTATCTTTCCCTATCTATTAAAAAGAAAAAAAATGAGCAAATAAGCAGACAAATACCAAGAAAAATGTGCACATAAATAAATAACAGTACATTACCTAATTGAAAACTCAGCTCACTAGAATACAGGTAAAATTATAATTGAAAGAAAAATAAGTCTGAGCAGCCAAAATATGTATTCTAATGTACACTGTATAACACCCACAGTGGATAACAAATAATTAGTTGAGTAAGATGAAGCATTTCCTGTGAGTCAAAAGCTTTTAATCTCAGCTGTACCAGTGAACAGCTTGAAATGAAAAATGCAGGGTTTGGTTTTCTGAGGGGTGAGATTACCTCATATTTATGGTGCTCAGAAAGCTAGTTTCTCCAGGGACATAAAATTTTTTTGAAAATTTTTAAATAGAGCTCCCCAGTAAATTAGAGAGCCATCTCCCATTCAGCTATCAGTGGCAGACAGTATGTCAAGAAAAGAGAGTCAAACGCATCCCCCTCACCAAATACTCAGATTTATTAATCTATCCATAATCTTCTATTTTATATTCTAAAGATTGTTTCTTTTCAAGATATATTGGAATGAGATGCTAAATTAACCCAACTGTTCATATGCCTTACTATAACAATCAAGTCATGAATATATAAATGATTTTAAGATGACTTCTCTATAGTTACTCCAATGAAACCAAGCTATGCATAAAAGTAGATATGCGATATTTTCTAAAAATAAAATTAGCCTATCAATGCCTTCATAAAATGAGAGACACTTGTATTTTGTACTGTAAGAGTTAGGTTGCAAGCTGAAACTGTGAAAGCTAAAATGTGTGCTGGAGAATATGCTAAGTACTTTATAGGCATTATCTCATTTAACATGCACAGAAATTCAATGAAACACTAGGTAAGGTTATTAATGCCCATTTGCAGATGGTGAAGCCATCAGTGTAATGGAATAAAGAATTAAACTTCAGAATAACAATTTTTGTAAATTCATAGGTGGGTGATAGCTCTCAAGAATTCAATTAACTGTAAAGCAAAACTCAGGAAACTTCCATAGTGACTGTGATTTCATTCTAGTTTTCTTTTCTTCTCTTTTCTTTTTTTTTCAACAGTGCTTTCTCTTAGCGGTACTGTGCAAACTTATGTCAACTTTGAAGTAAACCTGACCAAGCATCATGCTTGTCAAATAAAAAAGAATCTATGTAAATATCCAAAACCCAAATTGCTCCACTTTTAAAACATCCATTTGATTGTGATCAAATATCTATTTTCTTCAGAGAAAAATTCAACATCTCTACTCATTGTTGGAAAAAGTCATTTTTGTTGTCACACGTCTCTTCAAAAATATTTTGATATTTGAAGATATATTTTTCAAACATCTTGTTAGTTTTCATGAAGAAATAGAATGGATACATATATATGATGAAAGTATGTTTTTTTCATAAAATAATGAAGTATAAAATATACCTCATAAAAAGTCACACTTATGATAACTTTAAACTATTAAAGGATATCTGGTAAGTCTGTGAGTAATGAAAGGTACTGAATGGAATTACAAAATTAAACATTTTATTTTCATCAGTGCTCATAATTTGGAGGAATAGGATGTATTTCATTTTAGCAATTGCTTCTTTTTATTGTTTTGGATTATTTTATGCAGGTAATATAATATTCTAAATATTATAGTGTCCTATTTTAGAGTACCATAACTTACTAAAATTCTATGTGGCAGAAACCTACATGGAAGGGTGCATTAAAGCATTTTCTGAAACTTTAAAAATTAAAAACCCAATATATAGGAATATTTTAAAGAAAGTCGTTCTCAGTTGGGTTAATCCATTCTATATAGTGAAAATACTAGGCTTGTGACACATGTATAGCAAGAAGTATATGACAGTGTATTCTTTTAAATCTTTTTATGTTAACCTATGCATTAAGTGCCATAACAGGTTATTAATAAATATTTTGGTTGAAAACAAAATTTACTAAGTGTTTTGATGACCTTTAGTACTATCTCTAACTATTCAAATGACTGTAATAAGAACATACTAGGATTTAACATTCTATGTCAGTGCTTTCCAATAGAAATACAATGTGAATCACATTTTAATTTAGATTTTCTACTAACTGCATTAGAAAAGTAAATGAAATTTAATAATATATTTTATTTTAACCCAATATCTAAAATATTATCATTATAATATTTATTCAATATTAAATATTAGTGATATATTTATAATTTGGGGGGGGGTGGCTAAGTCTTGATATCCAGTGAACATTGTACACTTACATCACACAGTTTGGACTAGTCACATTTCTGGAACTCAGTAGTCACCTGTAGCTACCATATAAAAGACCATCCAGTTCTAGCAGATAGTCTGCAGAACCAAAAACCCTTATTTACTTTTTTTTTAGTAATAATTTTATCAGTACTAATATTTTTCCCTTCTTAAAATTCTGCTTTATCATTCACTTTTCTTTATCATTAAGATACATTTTAGTAGCTTGATACAACAAAAATATCCTCAGAATGACATTAAAAGTAAAATGAATAAGACGTTTATTCTGTTAAGAAGGAGATATGATGAGAGAAAGTAGGAGATTTTGAAAGAGTGGGGTTGAGGCTGCAACTGGAGGACAGTACAGAAAAGTAATTCTCAATTCACATTTTCAAGATTATTTAATATTATTTAATACAAGATAGAGGAAAGAATATTACATGAATATCATCCATATATTTTATATTCAAGGACAATTTAGCCCAGAAATTAACTTCTTAACTATTTCATAAAGAAGTTGTTTAGTAGGGATAAAACTTGGTTTTTCTTTTATTATTATTATATTATCACTGCATCATATAACAAAATTGGTCTGAAACTCACATAGACTAATTGGTTTTTAGTCAGTATGTCTATTCAATTTGTTCAGACTTTTCAAATCAATTTATTCAAACTTTTAGCTTGACTAAGGTCTAAAGTTAACTGAACCAATTTGATAAATTCATATTTTTCCTATTACTAGACAGGGATAACATTTATCACTTTCAGTCCCCAGAGACTTTTTTTTTCAAATTCTTATATAATCTCAGACATAGACTGGATTTTCGAGATAATTGAATCTAACACTTTTATATTATAGATAAGAAAACTGAGATCCAGAGAGGTTAAGTGACTTGCCACAGGTCACAGAACTAATTAGTGACTCAGTTTGAACTAGTCACTATTTTCTGACTTACAGCTTAATGTACTACTTTGCTCCTTAACATTCTCTGCAAACTATACTCAATAAACCATAATGAATTGTGTCATCTTTCAAACACTCCCTTTATATGATCTGTAGAGAAGAAATTTTCTAATATACAGATTAATTTTTTTCTAGATCTGTATTATACCTTATCACTCTTTGTCACATCTTCTTAATTAAAATATGGTTTGTTCATCTAGCTGGTATAATTCATATTTAAATAAGAATAGTAGTGATCTGTAAGAAAAATAGTCTTTAATTAGAAACTTGAGAATAAGATTTTTAAAAAGAAAGGTTCTTGTTAGAATAAGGGGAAAACATATTTGGTTATAGTCTAGTACTATTTCTTTCTCTCACTTCCCACCATCACAACTATTCTGGCATGGCTTCTGAAGTCATGAGGTCGTGTATATGTAGAGACACAGAAATACATACTATTGTGAAAGAATACATATATCACATTAAAAGTGGGTGTGCTATTTTCTGGTAGATACGTGATGTTTTGAAAGTAATTTAACCATTTGTTCTTTGTTTTTGGCCAAGGTTGTAGCTTTTGAATCATCCATCTTTTCATTCTTTTACTCATTTAACAAATATTTATTGAGAGTTTACTATGTACTACACAAACTTTTGTGGTCCTGAAGTTAATATTCCAGTTACAGAAATGAAAATGAAATTACTAAGTATATAATTATCTGTGCAGCAGGAGTAAGGGTTAGAGAGGAAAAGAAACACATATTTAATCATTCGAAGAGGGTGGACTTCTGTAAAAGATGAGCAGATGCCCAAAGGAAGTGAAAGAGTATGCCATGGGAAGTCTAAGGAAATATGGATTAGTACAGAATGGGTGAACAGGAAAAGCAAAACTTGTATCCTAAATAGGAAACATGCTTTCCATGCCCAAGGAAGGAAAAGAAGGTCAGTGGGGCAGAAATACATTGAACGCGTTGGAAACTGAGGATGTTAAGTCAAAGTCATTGAAATGTTTAAGAGCTCGGGGGTCACATGATCTTATTTCTGCTTGAAAAGAATTCTTCTGGGACTACGTGGAGATTTACCTAGGAGAGGGCAAGAGAAGAAACAGAACGGTCAGGTAGTGTGCTAATGATCTAGTACAAATTAGAGATGACGGTGGCTTGGCTAGTTTGATATTAGTGATGGAGTTAAGAAGTGGTTAGAGACTTCGCTGGTGTGCAGTGGTTAAGAATCCACCTGCCAATGCAGGGGACACGGGTTCGAGCCCTGGTCCTGGAAGATCCCACATGCCGCGGAGCAAGAAAGCCTGTGAGCCGCAACTACTAAGCCTGTGCTCTAGAGCCCGTGAGCCACAACTACTGAGCCCGAGTGCTGCAACTACTGAAGCCTGCACACCTAGAGCCCATGCTCCACAACAAGAGAAGCCACCGCAATAAGCCCGCACACTGCAACGAAGAGTAGCCTCCGCTCGCCGCAACTAGAGAAAGCCCGCGCGCAGCAACAAAGACCCAACACATCCAAAAATAAATAAATAAATTTATTTTTTAAAAAAAAGAAGAAGTGGTTAGGTTTGGGATATATTTAACATGATAACAATAACACTAACGTTATGACCTGAGTAGCTTAAAGGGCAATGATACTCATTATTGAGATTGGAATTGCTTGTTATATATCACGTTTGGGAAAAAAATTAAAACTTAAATGTAATAACCATTTAATGCTTAGACATACAAGTTGAGATGAAGTGTAGGCAGTTAAGTATGTAAGTGTGCAGTTCAAAAGAGAAGTTAGGATTTAAATTTTAGAGTTTTAGTAAAATAATTTCTAAAGAGAGATAGGATGGTATGACTTAAGAAGGGGTATATATACATATACATCCATATATATATATACATACATATATAGAGAGAGAGAGAGAGGAGAGAGAGAGAGGGAATGGAAAGGATGAAAAAAAAACCCACTAGTTTACTTCAGTATTTACATATCAAGAGAGAAGAAACAACCAGCAAAAGAGACTGAGAACTGGCCAGTATGGTAGGTAGCAAATTCAGAGGTAGTTCTGTCCTAGAGAAAAAGTGAAAAGAAAAAAGAGTGCATAATCAAGGGTGTCAAACAATGGTTATAGGTCAGTATGATAAAGTCTTATCACTGACTGAAGAGTATGGGATATTAGAAAATAGAAACAGTGAATATAACCAATATTTTAAAATTTTTATTTTCAACTAGTAAAGATAAATGAGGTAGTAATTAGAGGAATTATCAGGTTAAATAAATACTTTTAAAGTTGGAAGATACATAATATGTTCTTATGCTGATAAGAAAGATTCATTTTCAGGTTATCATTTATTGAGCACATAGTTTGCGGTATCTCTCACTTTTCCATACACTTAGAATAAAACACTTAGAAAAAAAGGTCTCTCCTCTCTGTGACCTTATGTTCTAATGGGAAGAGGCATACAATATGCAGATCTATAATTCATCAAATGATGGTAAATTCTATACAGTAAAATAAAGGAAGGTCAGAGAGACAGGGAATGATGGAAGGTATGAAGAAGTATTTTATATATATATATTTTTTTTTATATATGCTAGCCAATGAAGGTACTGCTCAGAGAAAACAGCATCTGCAATGACTCGAGGATGGAGGGTAAACAATTGTTTAGCATGTTCAAGGAACAGCAAGGAAATAGATCAATTACTCAGGTTGAGAGCAAGGAAGAAGAGTGCTAGGAGTTGAGGTCATGGAAGTAACAGGGCATCGATCACAGAAGTCCTGTAGGACATCGTTAGAAGGTTGAAAAATCCAATAAAGTCGGAAGCCTATTGGGGTACAGAATAGAAGAATGACATAATCCAATTTATGGTTAAAAGAATCATTCTGGCTGCTGCAGAGGGGTAAAAGGAAGCATGGAGATCAGTTAGAATGGAAAAAGTCCAGGTAAAATATGATGGTTGCTTGGATCAGGATAGTAGCAAAGAAGATGGTGAAAAATCATCACACGTTAGACACATTTTAGAGAAATAATCTGAATTATCTACTAAGATATTGTGTGTGAATTTTGATACTTAATGAAGTAGGGATGAGTATGGGAGGAGTATATTTTATAGGTGAAATAAGAGTTTGATTTTGGACATATTAAGTTGGGACTGTTACTCCAATTCAGCTAGCTATGCTGAGTAGACAATTATATGTGAGAGGGAAAAAAGTGCCAGAATTATACATTTTAATGTCGTTGATATATACATGGTACTAAAATGCTCTAACACCCCATATACTGACCATTAATAAGATTTAAATTACAGCAAGGTAAGTTTCGGATAGGAAAGCAAAATTTGATCACATAAAACATCAGCTATTTATGCTTTGTCATTTTAAAAATTGTGGCATAAGTACTTGAAGCAAAATGAAACATTGTAATTCAATGTAATATTGGAATGTTACAGAACAAAATGGTTTTACGAATTTTTGCTTGTCTTGATTGGGCAAAAGCTAAAAGATACAGAATGGATCAGAATGATCTCAACTGAAAACATTTCAAATATAGTAGGGTTGCATTAAAATACATTCCTTTTATTTTATTATCAATGTCCAAGATATGTCAAATAAATATTAGTATAGTGCCATTGTGATTTTATTAGTAGGTTGCTATGTACAACTTGACGTTTTCAGTCATTTTCTAAGTTCTGAGTAAAAAATAACTGCTTGAGAATTAGAAAAATCTATCACAGGGCAACTTTCTTACCAAGGTTTTCATCTCTGTCCACAAGTCCTAATCTTGGTTCCTTTCTTGACATTATCTTTTATTCTAAATGGATCATAATAAATATTATAGCTAATAACCAGAATATTTGGTGCAATAATTGAATCACTAGAACTAAAAGTATTGGCAGTATTGGGGTAATTCCTTGTTTTACTTTTATTTTCACTCAGAAATCAACATTTGAACTCTTTCAGGAACTCAGGGCCATGAAATCTTGTATTTCAGGGTATGGTCAAAACCTGAAAAACTTAATTTAATACAGATGTTGGTAGAGGTTCACTGCTCACAGAAGGGCAAGCACCACCCCCAGCTATCTCTGCACATGACTACATCCTCTTTCTCTCACTACCTCTCTGGCTCTTGCTCTCGCTTTCATTCTGACAGACACACACCTATCACGAACTCAGTGGGGCAGATACAGCCATTAGAAAATACCACAGCTGGTGGCACAAAGACAATTAAAATAAGCAGTTACAACATGGCTTTGTATTTCACACATTTAGATGAAGGGGCACTAATGTGAGCTTATTATCTGAAAACACATGTATTTTAAGTGTGATGCTTAAAATGAGCAATTCTATCTACTAGAATTTTATGTTTTACTTTTTTTATTATTTAAACATACATGGGGTCTTGCTCTAGGCGTTAGATTACTTTATATGAAAATGATGGGCAAATTTAGTTTATGACAGATGCTAGCATAATTTTACTAAATGTGTTTGCATCTAATGTCTGCCTTGAATTGACACTTTCTCTAGAATCTGTGTAATCAAAAGTCTTGCTCCCAGCTTTTAAGGACTGGTGATAGAGTAGAATAGGCATTTGGCTTTCCAGCTAGTTCCTTGCATCACTGAATCATAAGTACGCAGAACAGAAATAATGAGACAGGAAAGACAGCCATAAAGTAAATTGCAACTTATTGTCTAGGACCAAGGTCCAGGTACTCATGTAGTCTAATGGGTCATATAGATTTTGAATAGATTATACTTTTCTGTTAAGGAAATTAAATTCTATTTTTTTCTTTTTTACTTTCTGAATTGTTGGAATTTGTCTGAACAACTCTAATTCCTTATGTAGTCTGTATTGTTTAGTGTTTTTAAATAAGGGTTTATAACAAATTACTCTGAAACATTATATATGTAATCTTTAGAGTGCTACTTGGTAATCATGCATACATTATGAGTATTTCATATTAATAACTATAATTTCATCCCTTTATTCAGCCAAATCACTTTCATGATAGTTTTATTTAAAGCTAGATACCTTAGATTTTCTTAATGGTGTAATATTTTATATATATTATATATACATATTTTAATATGTAACACACGAATAGATAGAGATCTTAATGATATAACATAACATCATACCTTTCTTCCCCTCAGATCTCTCATTTTTCTACTCTAGTTCTCTTTTCTCCCTCTCCTCACCTTCAAATCTTCCCAGCATGCACACATTCACCACAAGATAAACTTCCCGAATATTAATCAGAGGGGTGAAAATATTTTAATATTTATTTGCTATTCTACTGTAAGAAGCATGAGTGATCGTCTCACCAAATATTTATTTTTGTTTCCCTATTTAAACAGGAGTCATGATAGCCCCACTTTGGTCACATCGAGCTAAACCTCACAGGGAAAATAACTATAAAATCTGGAGGGTGTGAGGGACTACCAGAAAGCATTGGAGAGTGAACAAAGTGAAAAAGTGAGCAGCAGATGACATTTAGGAGAACAGGTACTGAGTGAGTTTCTCATTTTCATGGTGTCTAGTCTGAGAACAGGCCCCAGTTTTGTTTTTTGTTTTTTGTTTTTAAATTATTATTATTTATTTATTTATTTTTGCTGTGTTGGGTCTTCGTCTCTGTGCGAGGGCTTTCTCTAGTTGCGGCAAGCGGGGGCCACTCTTCATCGCGGTGCGCGGGCCTCTCACTATTGTGGCCTCTCTTGTTGCAGAGCACAGGTTCCAGACGCGCAGGCTCAGTAGTTGTGGCACACGGGCTTAGTTGCTCCGTGGCATGTGGGATCTTCCCGGACCAGGGCTTGAACCCATGTCCCCTGCGCTGGCAGGCAGACTCTCAACCACTGCGCCACCAGGGAAGCCCAGGGAAGCCCAGGGAAGCCCCCAAGGCCCCAGTGTTTTAAACGGAGCAATTTAACATGCTGGACAGTTAAATCTCTGATAGAAAACCCATCATCTTGATGTTCTGAAGATCTATAGGACATTTTTTATGGCAGTCACAAATGATAGAAAATAAGGGATGGTATCTATGAAAGGAGAGAGTCAGAGAAAGGAAGCCCTAAATTCTGTATATAAACTAACCCCTGAACCATGCATGTGGGGCATGTATGGGGTAGTCTTCAAATGGCTAACAGAAACAGAACTCAATTGTTATTTGAGGTGTGTTTGTTCAGAAAACACCAAGCAGGATTATTACAAAGACAATGACACCTGGACACATTTGGCTAAAATCCAAATATAAATAGAAAAATTTAAAGCAGTCAGGGAAAAATAAAAGGCACATCTCATTCAGAACAATGATTAAAATGACTAGTGAATACTCTTTGGACAATGGTTGCTGGAAAAAAATGAAAAACATATTGAAAACATTGAAAGAAAATAAAAACAACTATCCCACCAGTGTTCTATATTCAGCAAAAATATCCCTCAAGGATATAGTCAAATAAAATCATTTTCTGACAATAAAAACTAAGAGAATTTGTCTCTAGCATATCTGCACTAACAGAAATGTTAAAAGAAGTTCAACGTTGTTAAAAATATGGTACAAAAACTTCAAATTATCTTCTCTTTTGACAAATAACTATATGCACCACCATTAGGGAAACATTGAAATTTTATAAAAAACAACCTGGGACTTGATTTCTGAGAAACAAAATATTTAATTTTATATTTGAAAGTAGGAAACAACGCCAATATTACATGGATTAAATTCTTAACCTTTTTAAGGTAATTTAGCCAGCTGATTTCTACAGGATAGTGATGTTATTTTAGCTATTACTTTAAAAACTAGCCTATGTAAAGCAGATCTGGAACACAAGGGCTCTTGGCAACAATTTACTTTTCAAATAATCTTTTGCTGAATTGGACTTGCAAACAGAAATGACACCACTCACTGGATAATTACATATATTTATGTAATCACTAAACTTTTTCTTAGTTAGTATACCTACTGCCATGAAGACACTCTCAGGTGGCTTTGTTTTTACACCATGGCCATGAGATGAAACTCTGAATTATTATAATTTGGGGACAAGATTTCTCATGAGCTAAATATCCTAGGCCAGGTGTTGCAAACGAATTTTGTTTACACTGTCTCAACATGCTAAGACTAAAAGAAGCCAACTTTATAAATAGAATATTGACAAACAGTTGAGACAGCTTAGTATCATCAGAGCTAGAAAAAAACAATGCACAGTTTTTTTGTGGCCTGGTGCTATCTGCAGAATAAAACAAAAGATTTCTATACTCTTTCATTGTTCAATAAGCTTAAGATGCATATAGTGTTTGAAAGTAATAGAAAAATATTTAGAAAAGTGTTTTTATTAATTTATTAGTGATATTATTGTAGAATATGTAGTTTAAATTATGAAATTTATTGTTTTAAGATAACAAGATAATGAAGATAATCAAATAATAGTGATTATTTTTATGTTAAAGAAAAGTCTTAAAACTACTGTTGTAGTCACATTTGTACCCCTCAGACCATGTTGATTTATCCTGTGAAAATTTCCTTTTGTTTCATCAAGATGAAATTAGTATTGGAATATTATATCCTGTATTAAAACCACAGTTCCTATTGTTTATTTAGTGAGCCTGAAATATTTCAAAGCACTGAGCGCCAGTAAATCATAAGTGGTCCTTAAATCTGCCTTCAGTTTTTTTCCCTCAGCTCAAATTCACAAAGCTGCCTTAGGAATATCAACCTAATAAATATGTAACTCTTTAGGGTGCTTTTATAAAAGGAAATACGTTAGAGTATCATCATGAATGAAAATCAATAAATCAGTCAGCTAACTGAAACTAAATAAAGAAACAAAGAAATAAACAGCAACAGCAAAAAAACAGGCTCTATACTAGGAGTCAAGTATGAAAGCTCTCAATTCCCCTTAATTAAAAATAGGACACTTAAAAAGAAAGAAAACAATACTTAATGAAAGTTTTAAAGAAATAGTTCCAGAAACAGAAATGATTTCAAGAATACTTAGGAAATTTTACAACATGGGCATGGCAAGGGCATACTTGTAGTACGAAATAATTTTGAGCTGATACTCCCACAAAAAAATAGAGCAACTGAGCGTTCCAACTTATATTTTACTCCAGGGTTTGAACATATGAAATACTAACTTGGACAGAGCCTAACACTCACATTAATGGTGTGTGGCTTGCAATTAATTAATTTATAAGCTGAAAATTTGAGCAATTATAAAGTCATCATCAATCTAATTCTAAAAAATCAATTTTGATATTGATGAAATTTTCTCAACTTCCATATTCTATCTGACGAATAATTTAACCAGTTTTATGTTGATTTAACTTTTGCCTCTTTAAAAAAGCAAATCTTGATTTTCACTTAAAATATAAATTATTTGAAAAATCTTTCTCATAAGTTTCTTCCTTCACTTTCTGGAAATCATTGCTTTAATTTAATTTTTGTTAGGTTGAAGTACCTCCTTGAGCTACATTCTCAGAAATTGTACATATTTTCTGAGACCTTGCATTTAAAAATTCTTTTTATTTGCCTTTATCTGAAATAACATCTTGACAAGAAACAGAATTCTTGGCTCTCAGCCTCCTTTTTCAAAGCTCTCCAAGGTGTTTCCACTGCTTTCTGGCATTCAGTTTTTCATTCAGTAAGACATATGATTATACAAATAATAAAAAGATGTCACTCTGGTTCTCATTCATTTTTAAGTAACATTCCAATTAAAATGCTAGTAACTTTTTTTTGTCTTCAACTTTAGCAATTTTTTTAGTTATATTCATATTACCTTCCTTCTTTATTTTTCACTTATTTTTCTTCCTTCTTTCTCTCTCTCTTGCTCTATCTCTAGCAATTCCCCCTCTTCTAATTAATTAACCCTGCAAGAGCTGATTAGTGTTGGCATGTTGTCTTCCATGAAAAACTATAGTTCCAACTGGGAAGTTATTTAGCGAGCCTGACATTCTTTAAAAATTAGTAATTTAATTATTTTTAAAATAAGGTTATTACTTCTATTATTTGTCTGACTATATATTTTTACAATCTGTGCCATTCTCTCCTTGGTGTCTCCTATTATTTGTGTATGATGCCCTTTGCTCTTGTCTCCATGACATTGTTTTTATACCTACAAGTAATTTTTATGTTTTTGTTCTTTATTATGTCATACTTTCTTTGTTAACTATTCAAAATCATGAATGTAATTTTCAACAGTGTCCTCTTTTCAGTTTCTCTGTTGAATTTTAAATTGTGGAAATTACAATTTATGTTTCTTTTATCTATTCTGTAATCAGTAATTGCAAATTTTTTGTCTAATTAAGTTTCTTTGCATTTCATTTTATCTTTGTTCAGTTTGGTCTTTCTTCTGTAAGCTACTGAGTGATCTTTCACTACGCACATACTTCAGTCATCATGTATTCCCCAGCTGTCAGATAACTCAGGCCATTGAGGGCTGTTGGCAATTATGGAATAACAGGCAATGAGACATAATTAAAGGTTGAGCCAAAGAAAACAGACTGGCAAGCTGTGAGTCTAGTGTTTTGACAGAGATGCTTCAGATTTCTCAGGATTCTCCAGAGGTGAATGTGAGCAGTACAGAAGGAGGCACATTGGCCCACAGAGCTGAGCTAGATCAGTACTAAAAATTTCTGTTATCAAACATTATATCATCAAAATCAGTAAGTAAGGATGTAAGGTTAGCCCTTGTACTTTACTTGAAATACTTATGAATATGACTTGCAGCCCCCCTTTTAAATCTCCTCTTTCTTAATACAATATAATATTTTAAAATAAGTCAATTTAATAACAAATTACAAAAAAATTTTCTGAGTACTGTTTTTTTCTTAAGGTACTATCTAAAAGTTTTATAGTCTTAATGAATCTACCCTCAACTTTCCATTCTTTGAAAAATTAGCACATCCTATCTTGTAACTTTCTTTTACTATACATATTTTGTCCTTTCAGCTGGAGTTTACATTCTTTTATGATGATTATCTTGGTTTCTACTTCTCTCATATAATTGAAAGGAAAAGAAGTTTATATTTTTGTGATGATGTCCTTGGCTTGACTGGGGACATCAAAAACCATTATTTGAACACTACAATAGCTCTATGTATCCATAAGTCAAGGGGCTGAGGCCTCCTGCCAACAGCGACCATGGATTTACCAGTCAGTTATATGAGTGAGTCATTCTGGAAGTGAATCCTCCAGATTCACTAAGCCTTGAGATGACAGCATCCCCAGTTAACATCTTAACTGCAAACTCATGAGAGAACCTGAGCCAGAACCTACCAACTAAGCCTCTGTCAAATTCCTGACTCAGAGAAATTGTGTGAGACAATAAACATTTATTATTGTTTAAACCACTATGTTTTGAAGGAACTTTTACATAGCATTAGATAGCTGATATGCTGAGGTATCTCTCGTGTCACTCTCCCATGCAGACTAAAACTTTCTTTTCCATTCTTCATCACAAAACAAAGAAGATACGAACTGGGAGAATGTTAATGGGTGGATGGGGTGGGGAAGTGATGTACTGACTTCATTTATGAAACATTCTAGGCAAGGTACATAGACATTAAGGTCCATAATAGCTTTACATGCTGAAGAATAGAAATGTGCTGCACTTTATCAGTTAAAATAGTGGCGGTGGTGGAAAAAAAGAAGATTCTACTTCAGCTGAGGAAGACCACATGAGATGAATGCCTGTTAGACACAATAAATTGGGTTACAAATGGCTTTTTTCACCTATAGTTTTAAGAAATGGGTTAATAAACAAAGCCAAAAACTACCACAAACCTGTCTATTGTGAAAATATGGATGGGACTGGATCCCTATTTATCAAAGAAGAAAGAAAATATGCCAATGACAGTTATGTAGATAACATTATAAAGTTTCCCAGCAAATAGAAATATAAAGGCTGAAAACGTTTGCCAGCCACAGAACAAAATTTATATTTCTTATATATTTTCTCAATAACACTAAATGCCAGAAGACAATTCAATACTATTTACACAACTTTTGAAAGGATTATAGAGGGACCAAGAACGTATATTCAGCCACATTGTCATTTGTTTTGGAAAGTCAGAGAAATACAGGTTTGTCTTTTGGGCTCAGAAATCATTCAAGTCATTTTCTTGAAAGCAATACATAAAGACATACAATAGTGAAATGAGTGTGAAAAAAGTTGAGAAATGAAAAGCTGTGACAGAAAAGACCAAGAAATAAGCATTATAATTACAGAAATAAAAATGAGTTTAGATTATTCTTACAAATGTAGTAACAAAAACAATAGCACATGTTAAAAGAGAAAACAGTTGAGTTGATTAATGAAATGTTTGTGCTGTATTGTCTCTATTGGAAGCTGCTTTTGTGTACTTAAACATATGATATATGCTTTCAAAGTCAATTTCAGAGAAGAAAGTTACTAACACCTGTTGTTTGATTCTTTTCGGTGCCATTTTGTAATTACATGATTGAACATTTAACCTAATTATTACTGATCCTTGCTTTCATTGCAGCCTTCTGTTTGGGAGATTGTAGCAAAGGATATTTATAATCCCAATTGTCTTTAATCACCAAGATTTGAACGAGCCTCTTTTAGGAATAAACTGACATATTACCTGTCTCAAAAGTCTCCTTCCTCCTGTTTGGAATCATCTGAGTGCAATAATGTCTGTCCACAATTCTCCAGTTCACTTTACACTTTGAACGAAATGCTTCTCCTATTCATTCATTCTTTTGTATTTAAAAAAAGTCAAACATTCTTTAAAGTATTAATATTTTATATCGAGACTGAGTCTTTTATACCTTAATGCTATGTAACTGAATAAAATCAATGCTCTATCAATTGCTGGCTGGGAGAATGGGCATTTTAATTAAAACAACAGTAAGGAAAAATACCATGAAGCACATAATGCCATTTGGAAGGTTAGACGCTAAAAAGCCAGATAACAATAAGAACACACTGACACTATATTCTTTACCAGATTGGCAATACTTTAGCATTATTCACTGGTATGTTTCTAGCAGAGAACACAGTCATACCACACTACAGGTGTTAAAATAGTGTATGTATTTGTTGAGGTCTTACCTACATAGCTGAGATTATTGGAAAAGAATTATTTGAAAAGGGAAGACAGAAAATGACATAGAAGAGGGTTAAAGTAGTTCCTTTTGTACCTTCTTATTTTGCCATTTTAGTATTTTAGTATGTTGGTCTATTTTGAAATTAAGCTTTGGAAAATTATAATTTATAAGAGTTTGAGCAGACTTTCCATTTTTGCTTAGAACTTTGCTTTGGCACCCATAATTAAATTTCATTTCATGTTAAAAGTGTCTTCAGAAAAATCTTTTAATGTAGTTGCATATATCAATCCCAGTGTTAAGTTTTGGGTAAATCTTTATGACACATTTATAAGCAGTGAGAATATAAGCAATCACAATTTCAGCCACAGAAATAGTCACTCTGTATGAGAAGTTAGTTTTAAAAAGGGAACCTGTGCAATATTTTCTTCTATTTTCTATTCCTTAGTTTCTCTTCTCAATATTTTTACTTTACATTTCATTACTCTAAAGTTTTTGTGAGAGAAGCTATGAAATTTCTAATTTAGATGAATTTATGCAATGGAAACTTGTTGAAAATAAAGCTGAATACTAGTATTGAAGCATCATTGTTCTACACAGAGAATCATTTTACCTAGTTTACTGGTATATATAAAATCTAAGGCACAGTTGTTAGCAGAAGCACCATGCTTTAAAAAATTACACATATATATAATATATATTATTATATAATTTATTATAAATGTTATATATCATATATTTTATTGTATATGCTATAATTTATACATTATATATAATAACTTATATATATAATTATATATATAATATTAGCGCTCTAAATTCCTTGCAAGTCCAGATTTCTCAGACTGTGGATATTAGAGAAGCCTAAGTAGATCAATGTGGTTATGACATATGTTTCAGTTTCTATTTCTAAAGAAAAATAATACTTAAAATTATATAACTATAAATAATTAAGAAGAGTATATTGGTAGTTACTGATTAATTTATTTATATAGTTGGTATATTAGTCAACTGAAACTCACTAACATCTTTGGTCATTTTGACCATAACACAGTTTTTAAGTATTGTTATTTACAGTTATATGTTGTTTATTAGAGACATTGTTAAAGACAGGAAGCTTAAATAATACTAAACCAAGGAAAAAACAGATTAGATTTCTGCTTTCCATTAGGATTTAACAAGTTTTAACTGTAGATACACTACCACTAAAACAACTTAGAAAAGATGAATAAGCCTTCTGGTGATGAAGGAGCTAGTGGCATAGAATTAGGCAACATGCCTTAAAAATCTAGAACATTGGGCAATGTATACAAAACAACTGTTTTTAGACATTGGGGCAATAAGCAGTGCAGAACTGTGGTCTCTGGGAGAAGGAAAATAAATCAGATGATGCTAGTGATCATTCTGGCTTTTGGTTCATAGAAAAATTTTGGATCATGGAAAAGAGATAGGAACTCAAGCAGAGAACGGAGGTCTCTTTGAATTAAGAAGACAGAGAGCAAGGTGGCTGAAATATTTGAGGTGGAGTACTAGAGAGAATGGAGTTGCACAGAAACAAACAAATAAAACAACAACAAAAAAGGGAACTTCAAAAACCTGCTGTGTTCCCCTCAGTCTTGTCTGAATATTGATTTGCACATGGGTTAGGTGATATAACATGAGTAAAGATCAAATGCCAGGGAGCTATAGATTGAACAATTCTTGGAACATACACAGGGCTCAGAGATGTTTAAATTCCACCCAGACTGAGAGACCTTGATGAACTATCAACTGATCCTTAGAGACCTTGATAAAACACTGAGTGATCCTTAGAAACCTTGAAGACACCCCCAAGTAATCCTTAGAAACCTAAAAAGTCACACCTTAGTATTAAGTATAAACTAGCACTAGGGTACACTAGATCCATGCTAATAAAGCATAAAATAAACCTAAAATTATCAAAGGCAGCAAATGATATTCAAACACTCCATAATGGAATATAGCATCCAGTTGGATGTCCAGCATCCAATCAAAAACTACCATACATGTAAAAAACAAAGCACAAGAGAGTTGAACATCTTTAAAGGACAGAAAGGGAAAAAAATAGCCCCAAATTTTATGTTCATCATAAATATCTTTCAAAAACTAAAGCGTAAATGCATTATGTGACTTTTACTGGATCCTGGTTCAAGCAAACAATAAAATAACAAAGTATGTAACATATATTTTGAGAACAATTTAGAATATATAAATATGGGCAGAATATTGGTTAATATTAGTAACTAATACTAGTTTTCTCAGATGTGATAATGGCATTATGGTTATGTAAGAAACTAATTTTTTTTAAATTTATTTGTTTATTTATTTTTGGTTGCGTTGGGTCTTCGTTGCTGCGTGCGGGCTCCCTCCGGTTGCGGCGAGCGGGGGTCTACTCTTCACTGCAGTGCGCGGGCTTCTCACTGCGGTGGCCTCTCCCCTTGCGGAGCACGGGCTCCAGGCGCACAGGCTTCAGTAGTTGTGGCTCGTGGGCTTTGTTGCTCCATGGCATGTGGGATCTTCCCGGACCAGGGCTCGAACCTGTGTCTCCTGCATTGGCAGGCGGACTCCCAACCACTGCGCCACCAGGGAAGCCCAAGAAACTAATATTTTTGATAAGAAATGCACCATGAAGAAATTAATGATGAGATATCACAATTTATAATAACCACAAAGAGAAAAACTTTAACATTTGTTGAATCTAGACAGTGGGATACTGATATTCATGGCACTGTATATGATGATATATATTGATATTCAAAGTACTTTCAAGTTTTAAAAAATTATTTAAAATTTTAATTAAAAAGAATGGAAAAATAAAATAAATAGGAAAAAAAATCAACAGGAATAAGTAGGAAATAAAATTGAAATATGTGCTATTATAATTTGTTCTTCTTTGAGAATGCGGAGAAAGTTTTCACACAGAAGTACCTGGTGGGCTGAGCCTTTCCAGGGCAAATGCCATTCCAGAGTAAAATTTGACAATATTACACCCCTCATTGCCTGCACTCTGTGTTCTTTTAATTTCCCTCCTAGTTTCTGAAATGTGACATATTCTTTCCCATCTCAGGGATATTGAATTTTGTCATACATATTCTGGGATCTCTCCTCTTCTCTGCTTCCACTTCTAAATCCACCTGATCACCTAAGTCACACATTCCCATGCTGGTTAGTTTCTTTTCATTTTTTAAGACAGCTCAAATGATTCTTCTTTAAATTAGTTTTCTCATATTCACCCATGCTAGATGAGGGCATCTTGTCACATGCTCTTGTCCCATCCCCCTCCTTTCAGGTTATTATCGCAGTTTTGATTACACATTTTAATGTTTTCTTAAGTGTTCAAAATTGATCTTACACTAGAATGTAAGCTCTAAAGGGGTGTTGCCGGAGAATAGAACAGTCACTTGTACATAGTAGGTACTCAAAATATATTTAAAAGATGAATAAAAGGAAAAACATATTATGATTACAAAATGTGATTTTGAAAGAAATGATAATTTTGCATTCCTCATGTTTCAGTTGATATAATTGATAAATACGCCTTCATCTTTAAACTTTAAACTCCAAAATATTTGCCAACAATTAGCCAACAGCTCACCTTTCCTTTTGTGGAGTCATTGAGAATTATAACACAGTGGAGTCTGGGATATAGAAGTGATCAATTGTAAATCCCTAAATGAGGCAAGCATCCAATACAGGACTGTTCCAAATGGTAAAATTCTGATGTGTTTATTTATCTTCTTAATACCTTTAAACATACAGTGTGAAGGTCTGTTGATTGTATTGATCATAGAGCATCCTGTGGAGTTTTGTGTTACTCCCTACCAAATAATAGGCTCACCTTGAAAATGTAAAGGTCAAGACATGGTAAAGGTTAATACTTCTTGATTGACAAGCATTTACTTCTTTCATGAGATTAAGGTTCCTCTAAGTCATTGTCACTGATTTTCTTCTGCCAAATGCTGTAAACTTGTCCAAAAACCATAGCAATTTAATGAAAATAAGGAATAGAAATAAATCAAACCAAACCATAAGAGAATTGCCAAGATAATCAGACTTCTTTTGAAGGAATATTGCATCTTATATTTGTTTTAAGGACTTTCCCACCAGATATTCATGTTTTCTAACATCCAAAATATAGTTATTAAATGCTTTTGCACAGTGATATACAATTACAAAAAAAAAAAGTCTTTTAAAAATTGATCACGTCAGTTTTTTTCTCAAAAAATTTCTGGAATGTGACTGTGAGGTCACTTTAGACATCATTTAGAAGATTCAAAAATGGTTTGACCCAGGCTTGTTTTAAGAAACCTAACTGGATATCTCTTTTATTTATGTCCTAAAGCTGATATTAAGAATAAGTAAATAAATAAAGCATAAATAAAACATAACAGTAAACAAAAGAATCTGATTTCAATTAGAGATACATGTAAGGCTGCAACACTGTTTTTTGCTTGTTTGTTTTAGTCTTTATTTTTGCTTTTTAGGATTTAGTGAAAATGGCTGCCCATTCTGATTGTGACTCCACGTAGAATAATGCATTCATAAAGCTGGGTTTCTGTGTTCAGAGCAGGCAGGACTGTAACTTCCAAAACAAATTATATATCTATATGAACTTGATGGTTGTCATTATGGTGAACATATGCTTATATAATTTCAGAAGTATGAAATGTGATTTGAAAATATCTATTATCATGTGCAGCTTCATATTGTATTCCAAAGGGGCTGATTAAAGTAGTTACTTTAAAGATGCATAAACACTTTAATAACAAATGTTTTTAAAAGTCACAATTTCAGATACTCAGTGTACCTACTGGAAGGAATTAAAGTAAATTAATTTCAACATTAACCAAAGTAACTGACCTTCAGACAAAGGCAGCTAAGTGTTTAGAGAGCGATAAGTTAGAAAATCAAGAAAATCAAAATCTATACTCATGCACAATATGGCAGGATAGTCTTTTTCATTCTCTCCAAATTTAAAAAGGCTGAATTTTGCCTTCAAAGACTTAACTCAAATTAAAATATTTATGCTGACCAAATTATACAAGAACGGTCTGTCATACTTTAATGCAGCAACAACTTGAACACAGACAGTATTTTCACTATAAATTTAAGGCTATACTGTACGGATATATATTAAATTTAACCCAAGTGACTTTATGTGATTCATACTCATTTCTACATAAATGCACAATAAGTAATTTGACCCTCCTTGGAATCATTCATTCATTCATTCATTCAATCATTTATTCATTCTTGCATGGCAAATCTCAAATCAGCCAGTGTGGCTAATCTAAATTTGAAGTGTGAATTGAATTAAATCTGGACAAGGATTTGCATTTCAGAAAGTAAAGCCTTTCTAGTGGAAAGTAGTATGCTGATCTTCATATACAAATTTCCCCACTAAATTATGGATAAGCTATTTCCCCAAAGGCTTGAGAAATAGGAAAATATCAGATTCCCAAAGGATGAGTTGAACTCATGAAACTATTTTTAGCCAAAAGTCCATGAAAAGAATTAAAATACACAAAATAAGAACAATGTTTGTATATTTCAAATTCTGTTGCCCTGCCATGAGCAGCATGGTGGTAAATAGCTTGAACTTAATAATCAGACAGAGCCACATTTTAATACCAGGTCTACCACTTAACAGCTATGTCATTTTAGACACAACCCTTCACTTCTCTAGCCCAGATTTCCCAAATTATAAATGGAATTTTAAGTACTTTTCTCACTGGACTGTTCCAAGACTTTAGATTGTTTATGAAGGCAAAAATAAAATAGAGTGCCTGAACCGTACTAATTAATATCTCTATAGTAGATTATGATAAGGATAATGCTGCTGACGACAACTGTGATCAGAAATTTTTTTTTTTAATTAATTAATTAATTAATTAATTTTTGGCTGCGTTGGGTCTTCGTTTCTGTGCGAGGGCTTTCTCTAGTTGCGGCAAGCGGGGGCCACTCTTCATTGCGAGGTGCGGCCCTCTCACTATTGCGGCCTCTCTCGTTGCGGAGCACAGGCTCCAGACGCGCAGGCTCAGTAGTTGTGGCTCACGGGCCTAGTTGCTCCGCGGCACGTGGGATCTTCCCAGACCAGGGCTCGAACCCGTGTCAGATTCTCAACCACTGTGCCACCAGGGAAGCCCTCAGAAATTTTAAGAAAATATATAAACAATGAGGAAGAGACATAATTCAAAAGAAGCACAAGAGGGAAAGAAATCCTGGAAAATGAATAGAATAATTAATGTTCAGGTAGAACCCAGGACAACTCCTAATATAAAAGCAGCAGAAACTGAGGGCAAGGATGCACCATGAAACTGTGAAATAGCACAAAATGTTTACATAGAAAATTGGAGAAATTTCTTTGTACAGGTCTGAATATGTTAAAAATTCTGTTATATAAAGAAGATCTAGAAAGAAGGGTTTCAAGATTAGATATGAGAGCAAATTCCCCCTTTCAGATAGTTAATTCAAACTTTGAATGCAACTTAAAATGTCTTAATTAGAATTCTCAGGATGGATTAAAAAGAAAGTGAATTGAAGAAACTGGAACAAGCTAGAAAAATGAGTATTAAGAGGTAAAAAACAAAAATCTGAAAATAAAAAAAACAAACTTATATACAACAAACCCCCCCCAACCCACCTCATCTTCCACAGAGTTACATACAGTTCCACACTTAGTGGCATTATATGGCAAGTGAGACATTGCCTAAAATTGAATTAGTAATTATAATTTTTAAACATAATGTATAATGCCACATTATTACAAGATAGCAATACCTACCAGTACTAATATGTTCCCTTTCATTCATATATTTATTCTTAACAGCTTTATAAAGATAGAATTCCCATAATAATTCACCTATTTAGTGCCAGATTTAATTAGTTTTTATTATATTCACAAAATTGTGCAACCATCAAAACAATCTAAAACTAATAAATAAATGGGAGACAAAAATAAAACCATAAAAATAATAACATTAAATATATTAAGCAATTAAATCAAAAGCCAGAGATATATTCACATGTAATGTTATTATTGGTAGGGGTTGTGTTTATATCTGCCACTTTAATAATTACCTAAATATATACTTTTACTGTCTCCCTTTATTTTTGTAGATTTGGATGATTGTCTGATGTTAGTTCTTTATCCTGAAGAACATCCTGTAGGGGTTCTTGTAAGGTGAATTGCTAGCAGTGAATTTTCTATTTATCTATCAGGTAATCTTTATTTTTGCCTTCAGTTTTGGAAGATAGTTTTTGTGAATATAAGATTCCTAGTCATTAGTTCTTTTTTTTCTTTCTGCACTTTCTGGAAATTTAGACCTAAATTGGTAAATAAGTCTAACAGCTAAAAGCACAAAACTTACCTAAATAGATTGAGTAAATAACATATTTCAATATAAGAAAAATATTTCTATATCAATAGATTTCCTCAGATATGTTTTAGATGGTTATAATAATATTGTAAAATTTAAGCTAACAAGAACTAATAAAGATAAACAATGTAGATACAAAAATATATAAATACTTTTGTTGGGTCCAGAAAATTGTTCAGAATTTTAAAATGACAAAAGTTGAAACTCTCTGAAAGATCAGAGGAGATTTTAGAATAGAATATTAAATCACTAGGTAGAGTAAGCATCTGAAAAAAAAGCAACCATCTGTCATACATTGTAAAACAGTACATACATTGTGAAACTTAGAGAAAATGAAATAGTGGTAATAGTGATAGCTAAGAGTCATTGTTCCCAATTGCTAGGAAATGAATTAAGTATTTTGGCTCATAATCTCATTTAATTTTCATGAAAAATCCTTGGATCAGTGACTTTCACAAACCCTATTTTATAGGTGAAGATACTGAGCCATATAGAGTTCAAGCAAGTTGCAGAAAATCAGTAATCAAGTGGTGCAGCTACCATTAAATTCAACACACTATGTGCTCACACACACACACATAAATAACACACATGAATTTTAATAGAAAAGCTATGATTGGAAAATATAGAACTCAAAAAAGCATGCTTATCAATTTTTATGAAAATAAGATTAACTAGGACCAGAAAATGGCTTAGGATACTTATAATACTCTTGAATCTTCACCCTTTGAATGTAATGACTTTATGGTCCACACTCTTAAGAAAACCCAAGTGATAAAAATTGGGATATATTATCCCTATATCTTTCTTTCTATCATCTATCTATCTATCTATCATCTATCTATCTATCTATCTATCTATCTATCTATCTATCTATCTATCTATCTAATCTATCTATCATCTATCTATCTATCTCCAAGTAAGAAACAAAGGTCCTCTTGGCAAAAAAGTCTTTTTCAATCAAATTAATGTCATTATCAATTCTAGGCTTCCAAAGTGAACCTTCAAAAAATAAATTGTGTAAGAAAAATTTTGAAGTAGCTGAATTTATCATGTCTCAGTTGCATCTTCGTAAGTTATGGATGTTGTGTCAGATGACTAAGCACGTTACTTTCATATCCTATTTGAGACGATTACAAAGAGTTCCTTTCAGAGTCTCGGGAACAAGCACTTCTTATTGCAAGGCAGTTGTCAGGTTTAAGAATTGCTTTACTGCAGTATCTCAAATACAAATAAAGTTATGTTGCGAGGAAAAAAAGGTACTTCAATATAGTCAATCAATTTTTGCTAAAACTGTCAAAATAGGACCAGTAAATGTGACTTTTTATGTGAGGTTGTTGTGAATTTGGCACTTTAATGTAAAATTATGTTTGCTGACATTTCCCAGAGAAGACAAACAGATACTGAATGGTCATAATTTTGAATCACTGATTATACAGTACATATTTTCTTGCATGATTGATTCTCAGGGTTGTTATTTGCTACTAAGTTAAAATCAAAGAATACAGAGGGATTTATAAAATTTTTGTTGTTTTTAATTTCAAAAAAATTTTGTTGTTTCTTGACAGAGAGCTTACATAAAGCATTACTGCTTACAGAAAACATGGTGAAATATATTATTATATTTAATTTTTGTTTCTCTTATGTTTATTTGTGCTGTATATAGGAGTTAGTTATATTTTTCTTGCAAAGGGCTCAGGATGGAAATTGGTCAATGAAGTGTGAGTCTAGAGACAATGAATGATACAATGAAAATCCTGCATTTTTGGAAAACAAGATGTAAAGATTATGCTTTAGTTTTGTACATGTTTACCTATGTGTGATGGTTATGTGATGTAGGTATTGCAAAAATAAACTCAAGAGCATTTAATAGAAATTAATAAAATTCATCTTTATTTTACGGAATAAAAATGTATGTAAAGGGAAAAAATTAGGAACTTTGAAAAAGAACCTATAAATCCTAAAAACATACATCATAAATGATGTACTGCACTTGCAAAGTTATTTACAATATTTTTATTATTTATCACAATGTGTGAGCAATGTTATATGTTAAGGGACAAAGATTAATAACGTATGGTCTCCATCCTCAAGGAATACATAATCTGATTTTATGTCTCCTGAATTTGTAGTTGCTATCGGGCAGGTTTTTTTTTCCCGCTTCCCATTTTAGTATACACTCAGCACAAATTGGAGGGTAAGTTAGGACCAGAAGCAAGCCAAGCAGTTTGATTTCCAAGCAGTCCCTTGTCTCCCTGGGTTTCTTCTCAAGGCTGAAATTTTGTTGGAGAGTTCAAGTAAGTTAATGAGAACTCACCATTTATTCAACTATGTGCTGGCTGACCCTTAAGGAAGCATTAAAATAAACAGCAAACCTGAGAGTACTCTAAACTTTTACATTAAAAAGAAATCTTGAATTAGTGGAAAAGAACACTTCTTACCATTGGGAAGGGATGAGAGTTTTTATGTATTGTTATTTTATACTAATTAGCCTATATATCTTAACATACAAATGGGACTATTAACCTGACAATAATAATACTACTACTACTACTACTACTAATAATAATTGCTATCATGTTTTGAATGTCTAACCCCTATCTTATAGGCACTTTTACAGATTACATTTCATTCATTATGCTTAATTGTTTACAACAATCCTGGGTCAGGTACTTTTTTTTTTTTTTTTAATTCATTTATTTATTTACTTTTGGCTGTGTTGGGTTTTCGTTTCTGTGCGAGGGCTTTCTCTAGTTGCGGCAAGCGGGGGCCACTCTTCATCGCGGTGCGCGGGCCTCTCACTATCGCGGCCTCTCTTGTTCCGGAGCACAGGCTCCAGACGCGCAGGCTCAGTAGTTGTGGCTCACGGGCCTAGTTGCTCCGCGGCATGTGGGATCTTCCCAGACCAGGGCTCGAACCCGTCTCCCCTGCATTGGCAGGCAGATTCTCAACCACTGCACCACCAGGGAAGCCCGGGTCAGGTATTTTTGTCAAACTTGTTGAATGGAACACAGGCTTCAGTTAGTAGGGTTAGAATCCAAACCCTATCCTCTTTCCAAATTCTCCCACTGCCTCTTAATCTATTGACAGGTCAAGTTCTTATCTATACCTCTTTGACACACACTTTATTCCCTCGTTCTTTGGTTATCTCTAGAAATTTGCTTTGTAGAGAGGGGAAGGGCAGCAAATAGTGGGTCGTTTTAGTCCTGCCATACCTATATGTCTTGCTAAGTATTTCTAGGTTGTCAATAACATTTATACTGTCTAGTGACCTTAATTCTTTAGATAAAGGGAAAATAGCTACTCTGTATTAGATACGCTTATGCTGAAATTTCAGTGGCTTAACAAACAAAAGATAATTGCTTACTTACACTATATGTCCTACACGTGTAAATAATGGTATGTGTGTCTGGGAGGGGCAATGTGTCTCAGCTTCACACAGGCTGATGGAAGTATCAAATGTATAGCTGCACCGTCAGTACACCTGGCCTCCTTGGTTGCCATAGAGGAGAGAAAACGTGGGGAATCATCTGTGACATTTTCATAGTCTAGAAATGATAGATATCATATTCCTTCATATTTCATTGGTCAGGGTAATTTTCTGAACCATTCTCATATACAAGTGGCCTGAAAAGTATAGTCTTTCTTGTGACAGAAAGAGAATGAGAACTGGATTCTGGTAGACAGTAATCAAGTCTACAAGATCATCCTCTCAAAAAGGTTAGTGGTTCCTGACACAGGAATTCACAACAGACCAGGTCAATAGAGGAAGACTTCAGGTAGAAGGTACAAGGTGCAAAAGGTTTTTGATTGACGTGATGAGGACCAACATAAGAAATTATATAAATTGTGCACAGTATAAGATTGCCTCCTCCAAGGCACAGAACAATCTCTCATCCCTATGCTGAAGATTGAATAGAAAATAATGATAAACTTTACCACTTCTAAGGATAAACAAAGAGACTTACAAGATTGAAAGGCTCTTAAAAAATAACCATTTGGTGGTATAATATTTTAGAGTGGTGCATGGCTTTAATAATTGCTTCTCATTGTGCCTGGAAAAATCAGAGGAGTGCAAAGAAAGAAAAAGGCAGCAGCCAGAGTCAGCAGTGACAGGCTACCCACTGAGAGCCATGAGCTTCATTATCTTCTGTCACGGCAACTCCTCAATCAAAGGGAAATAGTGCTCTGGAAGCAGGAGATGGAGGGAAAGTAAAACATACAGAAATTGCCCAAATGATAGCACAAACTACTACTAAAGATACAGTTAAAGAATAATAGAAAAGAGCAGTCATTTTCCTCCAATTTATTTCTTAAATTCTAGCAAATGTGATATCCATTTACTGTTACATGAGATAGAATGTGTTCACTAAATAATCAGATGACTTTTTCATTTACTATGATATTTCAGAGTGTTTTTGCCAGTATTATAATCAGAAGTTTATGATATCAATCTGTTCTCTCTGCAGAACATGAAGAGTCACGTTTTCCCCCATAACTATTAATATAAAGTTCGCTGATGTATGTTTTAACTTTAGAATGTATATTTATAAATATACGTTTCAACAGGAAAAACTTAAGGACAAATGCTTTGCTATTGCTTGTATAAATACCTTTTATCTGGAAATTAACATTTTTGGTCAGTTGTATATGTGCCTACGTAGGTCTTGACCAAGGTGGTTGAGAAAATACCAGTTTTGTATTTACCAAACATGTCAATGAGCAATGAAGTAAAAATTTTTTTAAAATTTCTTAAAGTGCTTATGCAGCACAGAAATATCTCCTAACTTTTATGTAATTTATTTATAAATCCTCTCTGCTTTTTGAATCACGAGGAGAATTGAGAATTTGGATTTTTTTATTTGACTTTTTCAATTATACTAATATTCTTTAAGAGTTGCATAATCTATACACTAAATCTGACTACTCTGCATTGATGAGTGTACTGACATTCATCAGTGAGTGAAATGACCCAACTTCCTACAATGAAAAGAATAAGAATGCTTACTAAAGTACATATGTGTACATATATATACAGTATACATGCATATTCAAATGCTGCCTTTATAATTTATTTCCTTTCCTAGTGTCCATAATTGATCCAAGTACTACTAACAATCACTAATTTTAGTTTCTATGTTTTTGCATTGTGTCATTGCCTTTAAATAGTGAAAATATAAGAAGGGAAAAAACTTTTGTGCTATAAATCTCTATTGAAATCTCAAGTAACAAATCTAAAATCAGGAAAGCAGAGTGATCAGAAAAAATAATCATCATTTTGAGCTGATTCCAACAGCATTTCAACTTTCATGGGTATCAATTTAATATTGTAACAAGATTTTTGGTTCGATTTAAGTTCTGTATTGCAGGCCTCAGGTTGAGGCATGAATTTCACTGCCAATCAACTCCTGATAATCACCCAAAACAGAAAACTATGCAGGTACCCTTCTTTTTTAGATGAGGAGATGAAGGAACAGAGAGGTAAATTGCTTAAGGTTATACAGCCGAGTAGTTCAGAGCTGTGATTTAATCTCAGGTAGTCTAGCTCCAGAGTCTGTACCCCTAATCAATATTATACAGCAACAGTTTTTATTCACAACCTAATTTTACTGAGGTTTTATTCATTTTTTTTCTTGTCTATGGGACTTTTGGGTTAAGATAACTTATATTTTAATATTTATGATTTCACAAAATATAAACAAAAAATTTCCAGGACATGGATTTCAATTTTGACTGAGATATATAATCTGGTACAAGGCAGAATATTTAATCGGTTTACATACCATCAAAGGATGTTTTTATGTTGCAGCCAAACTGTTTTTCTCTTGATAACACTAGGATGTGAAAGGGGTAAATAGACTGTGTCCAGGAGGTGCTAATGGTATCTGTAGTCACAGACTACAAGCCTTTTCCAATTTGCTTTTTCTTTCAGTTTTTTTTTTTAATTGGAGTATAATTGCTTTACAATGATGTTAGTTTCTGCTGTACAATGAAGTGAATCAACTATATCCCCTCCTCTTAGACCTCCTTCCCACAACCTTCATCCCACCCATTCAGGTAATCACAGAGCACTGAGCTAAGCTCCCTGTGCTATATAGATAGCTCCAACTAGCTATCTATTTTACATATGGTAGGGTATTTATGTCAAACCTAATCTCCCAAATCGTCCCACCTTCCCCTTCCCCCCCATGTCCACATGTCCATTCTCTATGTCTGCGTCTCTATTCCTGCCCTGCAAATAGGTTCATCTGTACCATTTTTCTAGATTCCACATATAGGCATTAATATACAATATTTGTTTTTCTCTTTCTGGCTTACTTCACTCCGTATGACAGACCCTAGGTCCATCCACATCTCTACAAATGACCCAATTTCATTCCTTTTTATGTCTGAGCAATATTCCATTGTATATATGTACCACATCTTCTTTATCCATTCATCTGGTATATGCCCAGGATTGCTGGGTCATATGGCAGCTCTATTTTTAGTTTCTTAAGGAACCTCCATACCATTCTCCATAGTGGCTGTATCAATTTACATTCCCACCAACAGTGCGAGAGGGTTCCCTTTTCTCCACACCCTCTCCAGCATTTATTGTTTCTAGATTTTTTGATGATGGCAATTCTGACTGGTGTGAGGTGATACCTCGCTGTAGTTTTGATTTGCATTTCTCTAATGATTAGTGAGGTGGAACATCTTTTCATGTGCTTCTTGGCCATCTGTATGTCTTCTTTGGTGAAATGTCTATTTAGGTTTCTCACCCATTTTTGGATTGGGTTGTTTGTTTTTTTGATATTGAGCTGCATGAGCTACTTACATATTTTGGAGATTAATCCTCTGTCCATTGCAAAGTCTTTACATTTTCCTGAGTATGTCTTTAAACTATTAGGACACTGATATCCTGCCAGAGAATTGGGTGAGAGCCTTTTTCATCCATCAACCATCTCTCCCTGTACGTGGACATTGAGAAGACCCACATTCCAGTTTCTCTGGTTCCTTCAGAAAACTCTGTTACACACAAAATGAAATCTTAAACAGCACATACAATTTTTGCATTTTCTTTCAATAATTCTATAAATTAGAATGCCCTCCATGCCTCCCCTGATCCTCCGATCCCAGAGGGCCCCTTCCTGACAGCCTCTCCTCTTCTCCCCCTGCCTCCCTCCTATGCCACTAGGGTCAGTGTGGCCCAGAGGGTCCTCGGAGGGTGGAGGACCCAGGCCGGGAGTCCAGCAAGCTTCCTGGGGTCCAACTGGGCAGGGGAAACACTAGGCATGCTGCCCCCTGCTTCTCCATGCCCTTGAGGGTCCCTCCAGGCATGGGAACCCCTCCCCTCTCCCAGCCACCCCTCAGGGGCGCCAGTCCTGTCCAGCCTCCACTTCTCCTCCCCCCTCTCTCTCCCCCACATCCTACCCTATCGCTCAGGGGTTCCTCCTGTCTCCTTGGGTGTCGCGGTCCCCCACCAGAGTCCAGCAGGTACCCTAGTTGTGGGGAGACGTGAACTCCACGTCTTTCCACACCGCCATCTTGACTCTGCCTCCCAATAGTCTCTTCCATTTTGTTAATATGTAACTCGGTCTCTCCCATTTCATCCTGGCCTTTCCTCATCTTCACAGAGTTCATTTATTTACTCATCTCATTTGCTAACCACTACAATTCTGCAAGTGTCAGAAACTGAGAAGCTGAGTATTTCTTAATGAAACTAAAACTTCTATCTCCTCTGAATCTATTAGAAAACAGTGTGCAGGGTAAGAAAAGAGTTAAACACCAGTGTATTCTCATAACTATATTCATGTTTCCAGCCAGGCATTATGTTGTTAGTGGTTTCTTCAAGTTAAAAAAAAAATATTATTATCATTATTCTAGTGGTGAAGAAGAGCTTCTTACCTTACTGTGCATACACACATGTGTAATTAATTTATACACGTTGTTGGAAAAATTTGAACTAGCTATAATGAAACTAGGAATATTGCCTAGGAAAAAATCTGGCATATAGTAGGTTATAATTAAATATCATTATTATCATTATATGTTTTTATGGTCTCAGTTATCCTGTTAACATGACAAAGTCTATCTGATTTATTTAAGCACCTATTACAGAAGGTAGCACTAGAAGGAAACAACCTGATTTGGGAAAATCACCTTCTTATTACTAAAATTCTACATATTCTTTCATATAAAATTTCTTTTTCTGCTTCTTTTTCCAAATATGCTTTTTCATCTTTATTCTTAAAGCCACTACCATGTCCAATTTTCCTTATCACTGAACACTGAAATACTTTATTAATTAGCTGCTTAGCTGCATTTTTACCTTTCATTTCCTGCTTGGCTCAATTTACGAATTTATGAGACTATTCTTCCTAGCATCCTGACGTTGGGGTCTGTTATCTGGTCCAAAAAAGAGCATCCTTCTTCCCTTCTCAAATTCTCAACAGATTTTAAAATTTGGCAAAAGCACAACGCAAATTAGCGAGCAAAATATCAATATCATAATGCAGACAATGTTGGAGAATCTAGTTAATTTTAGAGTCAAATGTGCCTGACACTTAAACCCAAGAGCATGACAGATTTACCAACCCAGACAGAGGCAGCACTAGATTGGCACAGACCCCAATGTAGCAGCTTCAGCCAGAGGACAAAAGAGAATAAATTAGACCTACTGCCAAGAGAGAACAGAGGAGAGGTGAACTTATGTGAAATGTTCTCTTTCAATTTCTCAATCAGATACAATCCAGCACCCCTGGAACAAAGGAGCGAGGGGCATGAAGAGGCTGCCTCCACACAGAAAATAATATCAAGAGTGGAGAAGAAATATTCCCCCAACAACACTTTTCACAGTGCTACTGCCACTTAATAATTTATAATATACCATTTTGGCATTTCATATCAAGCCCTAAATTCTCTCCATTTAAAGACACTTCATAAAGTTTTCACTCATTCTTTTGACAACTGTTATTTCCCAATTCCTCTCTATTGTCCCATTATTTTTGTCCATCAAAGGTCCTCATTGTCTTCATGTATACCTAATGACTTAATTTATGAAGTCCCTTCCTCGTTCTACTTTTATAAAACATAATTCATGATCCATTTGAAGCCCTATATTTTCTTTTCTTTTTTTTTTAAACATCTTTATTGAAGTATAATTGCTTTACAATGGTGTGTTAGTTCCTGCTTTATAACAAAGTGAATTAGTTATACATATACCTATGTTCCCATATCTCTTCCCTCTTGCATCTCCCTCCCTCCCACCCTCCCCATCCCACCCTTCTAGGTGGTCACAAAGCACCGAGCTGATCTCCCTGTGCTATGCGGCTGCTTCCCACTAGCTATCTATTTTACATTTGGTAGTGGATATATGTCCATGACACTCTCTCACCCTGTCACATCTCACCCCTCCCCCTCCCCATATCCTCAAGTCCATTCTCTAGTAGGTCTGTGTCTTTATTCCCGTCTTGCCACTAGGTTCTTCATGGCCTTTTTTTTTTCCCCTTAGATTCCATATATATGTGTTAGCATACTGTATTTGTTTTTCTCTTTCTGACTTACTTCACTCTGTATGACAGACTCTAACTCCATCCACCTCATTACAAATACCTCCATTTCATTTCTTTTTATTGCTGAGTAATATACCATTGTATATATGTGCCACATCTTCTTTATCCATTCATCCGATGATGGACACTTAGGTTGCTTCCATGTCCTGGCTATTGTAAATAGAGCTGCAATGAACATTTTGGTACATGACTCTTTTTGAACTATGGTTTTCTCAGGGTATATGCCCAGTAGTGGGATTGCTGGGTCATATGGTAGTTCTATTTGTAGTTTTTTAAGGAACCTCCATACTGTTCTCCATAGTGGCTGTATCAATTTACATTCCCACCAACAGTGCAAGAGTGTTCCCTTTTCTCCACACCCTCTCCAGCATTTATTGTTTCTAGATTTTTTGATGATGGCCATTCTGACCAGTGTGAGATGATATCTCATTGTAGTTTTGATTTGCATTTCTCTAATGATTAATGATGTTGAGCATTCTTTCATGTGTCTGTTGGCCATCTGTATATCTTCTTTGGAGAAATGTCTATTTAGGTCTTCTGCCCATTTTTGGATTGGGTTGTTCGTTTTTTTGTTATTGAGCTGCATGAGCTGCTTGTAAATCTTGGAGATTAATCCTTTGTCAGTTGCTTCATTTGCAAATATTTTCTCCCATTCTGATGGTTGTCTTTTGGTCTTGTTTATGGTTTCCTTTGCTGTGCAAAAGCTTTTAAGTTTCATTAGATCCCATTTGTTTATTTGTGTTTTTATTTCCATTTCTCTAGGAGCTGGGTCAAATAGAATCTTGCTGTGATTTATGCCATAGAGTGTTCTGCCTATGTTTTCCTCTAAGAGTTTGATAGTGTCTGGCCTTACACTTAGGTCTTTAATCCATTTTGAGTTTATTTTTGTGTATGGTGTCAGGGAGTGTTCTAATTTCATACTTTTACATGTATCTGTCCAATTTTCCCAGCACCACTTATTGAAGAGGCTCTCTTTTCTCCACTGTATATGCTTGCCTCCTTTATCAAAGATAAGGTGACCATATGTGCGTGGGTTTATCTCTGGGCTTTCTATCCTGTTCCATTGATCTATATTTCTGTTTTTGTGCCAGTACCAAACTCTCTTGATTACTGTAGCTTTGTAATATAGTCTGAAGTCAGGGAGCCTGATTCCCCCAGCTCCATTTTTCGTTCTCAAGATTGCTTTGGCTATTCAGGGTCTTTTGTGTTTCCATACAAATTGTGAAATTTTTTGTTCTAGTTCTGTGAAAAATGCCAGTGGTAGTTTGATAGGGATTACATTGAATCTGTAGATTGCTTTGGGTAGTAGAGTCATTTTCACAATGTTGATTCTTCCAGTCCAAGAACATGGTATATCTCTCCATCTATTTGTATCATCTTTAATTTCTTTCATCAGTGTCTTATAATTTTCTGCATACAGGTCTTTTGTCTCCTTAGGTAGGTTTATTCCTAGATATTTTATTCTTTTTGTTGCAATGGTAAACGGGAGTATTTTCTTAATTTCACTTTCAGACTTTTCGTCATTAGTGTATAGAAATGCAAGAGATTTCTGTGCATTAATTTTGTATCCTGCTACTTTACCAAATTCATTCATTAGCTCTAGTAGTTTTCTGGTAGCATCTTTAGGATTCTCTATGTATAGTATCATGTCATCTGCAAACAGTGACAGCTTTACTTCTTCTTTTCCGATTTGGATTCCTTTTATTTCTTTTTCTTCTCTGATTGCTGTGGCTAACACTTCCAAAACTATGTTGAATAATAGTGGTGAGAGTGGGCAACCTTGTCTTGTTCCTGATCTTAGTGGAAATGGTTTCAGTTTTTCACCATTGAGGACAATGTTGGCTGTGGGTTTGTCATATATGGCCTTTATTAAGTTGAGGAAAGTTCCCTCTATGCCTACTTTCTGCAGGGCTTTTATCATAAATGGGTGTTGAATTTTGTTGAAAGCTTTCTCTGCATCTATTGAGATGATCATATGGTTTTTCTCCTTCAATTTGTTAATATGGTGTATCACGTTGATTGATTTGCATATATTGAAGAATCCTTGCATTCCTGGGATAAACCCCACTTGATCATGGTGTATGATCCTTTTAATGTGCTGTTGGATTCTGTTTGCTAGTATTTTGTTGAGGATTTTTGCATCTATGTTCATCAGTGATATTGGCCTGTAGTTTTCTTTCTTTGTGACATCTTTGTCTGGTTTTGGTATCAGGGTGATGGTGGCCTTGTAGAATGAGTTTGGGAGTGTTCCTCCCTCTGCAATATTTTGGAAGAGTTTGAGAAGGATAGGTGTTGGCTCTTCTCTAAATGTTTGATAGAATTCACCTGTGAAGCCATCTGGTCCTGGGCTTTTGTTTGTTGGAAGGTTTTTAATCACAGTTTCAATTTCAGTGCTGTGATTGGTCTGTTCATATTTTCTGTTTCTTCCTGGTTCAGTCTCGGCAGGTTGTGCATTTCTAAGAATCTGTCCATTTCTTCCAGGTTGTCCATTTTATTGGCATAGAGTTGCTTGTAGTAATCTCTCATGATCCTTTGTTTTTCTGCAGTGTCAGTGGTTACTTCTCCTTTTTCATTTCTAATTCTATTGATTTGAGTCTTCTCCCTTTTTCTCTTGATGAGTCTGGCTAATGGTTTATCAATTTTGTTTATCTTCTCAAAGAACCAGCTTTTAGTTTTATTGATCTTTGCTATTGTCTCCTTCTTTTCTTTTTCATTTATTTCTGATCTGACCTTTATGATTTCTTTCCTTCTGCTAGCTTTGGGGTTTTTTTCTTCTTCTTTCTCTAATTGCTTCAGGTGCAAGGTTAGGTTGTTTATTCGAGATGTTTCCTGTTTCTTGAGGTAGGCTTGTATTGCTATAAACTTCCCTCTTAGCACTGCTTTTGCTGCGTCCCATAGGTTTTGGGTCGTCATGTCGCCATTGTTATTTGTTTCTAGGTATTTTTTGATTTCCCCTTTGATTTCTTCAGTGATCACTTCGTTATTAAGTAGTGTATTGTGTAGCCTCCATGTGTTTGTATTTTTTACAGATCTTTTCCTGTAATTGATATCTAGTCTCATAGCGTTGTGGTCAGAAAAGATACTTGATACGATTTCAATTTTCTTAAATTTACCAAGGCTTGATTTGTGACCCAAGATATGATCTATCCTGGAGAATGTTCCATGAGCACTTGAGAAAAATGTGTATTCTGTTGTTTTTGGATAGAATGTTCTATAAATATCAATTAAGTCCATCTTGTTTAATGTATCATTTAAAGCTTGTGTTTCCTTATTTATTTTCATTTTGGATGATCTGTCCATTGGTGAAAGTGGGGTGTTAGTCTCCTACTATGATTGTGTTGCTGTCAATTTCCCCTTTTATGGCTGTTAGTATTTGCCTTATGTATTGAGGTTGAAGCCCTATATTTTCCAAATCGATATCTTAATCTATTAAACTTCTCAATGATTTTATTTTTACTTAACTTCTTTTATTATTTAAACTTTTGGTAGTTAAATTTTGTCTTCTGTACTAAATGGTTAGGCATTTGAGGTCAGTAATCATACCATACAGCACGTAACAAATAGTTGACATAGAGTATCTACTCACTGAGTACAATTATATTATTAAATAAATTAAAATATTTAATTTAAATATTAAATAATTTTTACATGTTCCAAGTGTTGATTTTCCTACTAGCTTTTATAAAAATTTAAAAAACATTTAGAATAGATACATGTATATGTATAACTGAATCACTTTGCTGTACACCTGAAACTAACACAACATTGTTAATCAAATGTACTCCAATATAAAATAAAAATTAAAAAAAAATAAAGTGCTGCAACACATAAATAAATAAATAAATAACATTTATGACAGATTAAGAAATAAAATACGTTATGTATACTGAACTTAATTCTATATTTCTGTGGCATTTCTCATCATCAGGTTAAACTTAAATCTCATGTAAGGCAGAAACTGGGGACATGGAATATATTTCTTCTCATCTACATGTACAATTAAGCATGGGTGAGGGGAGGGGTGGACGTCACCAAATTCTAACTCATTAGGTCAAACAGAGTTTGACATAATCAGAACTGGCACTCTGGCTTTTGCCATGAAGTTTTCTTGAAGAGAGTAGTTTTGTGACAGAGAGTTGAAGAAAAGTTTATCCTTCCTCCCATGAATGATTTCCAGTTGAAAGATTAGGGGTGAGTATGTAAGAAAACACTTCAGGGAAATTTAGGAATTGCTTATGAATCGAGAGAACTGATACCCACCTATCACTGGGGGTTTTCTGAGTGATAGACCCCACAAGCATGCTTGTTGCTGTTGGGTCCTGGAAGAAGAATGGAGAAATGGCTAAGTAGGATAGCTAGGGGAGGCTAGGAAATGTTTAGCAAACAGCTCTGGTGGTAAGGGAAGAGGACTTTTACATGTAGCAGTTGCTAAAATTTCCTTAGCATGAAAGTCTCACCATTGCTGATTTCAAGCTACTGATATGAAGCCAGTAAACAGGGAGATGGGAAGAGTTGCACATAATTGGCCCTTGGAAGCTGGTGTGAGCAGCTCCTGCACCCACTGGCTGGATGAGGGGTGAAAGTTTCACTTCAGATTTCCCCCGGAGATGATTTTCATGTGAGCCCAATTTCTGAGCTTCCTGTGTGCTGATAAATGCACCATGTGTTTAAACCTTCCTAAAATCTACATGACCATATGCCAATTCACCCTTCCTATACTTCTTGATATCATAGGAATACCAACACATATAAAACCTGGTGAAAATAGAAATGTAACTAATATACCAGGAAGACAAAAAATGTTTGAATAAAGAAGAAAGATTGAATGTATTCTGGCATTGCCTGAGATAATTATACATGAATATAATTAAATATTGAACTAAAGGATATATTATTTTAGAATTAACTAAGGTATATGAAAGTTTATCTCTGTAGCAGAATGAAAATGGAACATATAATATAAATTGATTATTATAGAAATAGTGTTAGTGTATATTATCTGATCTGTGACTAGGTATTACATATTATACAAGATATGTAGAACTAAAAATTCCATCCCAAATCATTTCAATCTGTCACAATTTTCATTCCTCTCGTGTTTCTCTCTCTCCCTTTTCTTTCTCTTCCAAGGTCCAATCAGTCTTTAAATCTGGTAACATCTTTCTTCCTTTCTCTCTCCTTAATCCCATTAATCCAATGTCTGTTCCCACTATTTGTTTATCGATGTCTAATTTTAACTGTTTCATTTGCAATTTCCATATTAAATTCTCACCTCATGCTGTCTATGCTATAGTCTATTTCCACATTAATTTACATAAAATACTTTTGTAAATATTAGCATTTTCTTATAGGATTCACATTCAACTGCAATTTGTACTGCAGCTTTATTGCCTGTCCCATCTCCAAGGTGCTCAACACTGAGCCAAACGGAAGCACTCACTACTCCCCCAACTACAGCACAGACTTTAACATCTTCTTACCTTAACTGAGCTATTCCCTCTTCCTTAAATACTCTCCCTTCAACTTATCTCCTTTGGAGCACATCTTCAATGTTATCAATATTTCATTATGGTTGGCTCAGTCAGTAGGGTTTAATTAAATATATCCTACTTATTCTGTGTACATTTTGTGATGCTAATCCAGAATTCCCTCTTTTTATTTTAGATGCTCTTTCATAGGTATCTGTCTGTTGGATGATGTGTCCTTATGGCAAGGAGGGGATATATTCATATTTGTATTTCTAATATTTATTACAGGACTGGAAAATGTAGCCAACAGAGAAATGTAAATGAAACTGATGTGAAGGGACGTGTATAGATGCTGAAAACTTTGCTGACTCATGTTTTTCATAGTAACTCCAAGGTAAGCCAGAATGGGGCTACTTTTTTAAAATGTTTAAGGAGTTATTCTAAGAAATTCTGAAAGATAAATGAAGTAGAGCTCACAATATAGAAGAGTTATTTCCCATAAATGATGGCTGATGGCTGTGAGTGTGCATAAAAGGCAATGGTTTACATGCTATCCTGACAATGCATATTGCAATAATACAGTTGATATTTTCAAGAATATATTAATTGCTTACTTGTTAAATATCTTCTGTGTTTAAGGGGACTTTCTGGGAATTTTAAAAGGTGTATGTCTATAAAAATGAATTTAATTTATTTAACATATTCGGGAACTATCACAAAAGCAAAACCTTGGAATTAGTGTACACAGTATTTGTTACATATCAATTAATATGTACTTAATATAAATAATACAATACAATTGCATATGTATTATGTGCAAGATACCGCTTCAAATGTTTTACATGGATTATGTTATTTTACAAAATGTTATTCCTGTTTTGTAAATGAGAAAGTGAAGGCATAGAGAGTTCAGGTGACTTGACTGTATATGTTTGTTGTGAAAATTATTATAAAATCCATGTACTTTTTACTTCGAAGAATATGCAGTCACTTAGATGTACTACCTCTTTAGGGAGTAGTGATTAAGAATTTTTTCCTTTGAATTCAGAAAACAGAAATCTTGATATCACATACATGATAAGATATGATTTTATAAGGTTCCAATAGTTACTTGTGTACTCTGGGAGAAAAACATTTTGCACAATGACTGTATATGCAAAGGATTCCATATATGGATGTCCAGTCAGAATTCACCAAACATGGGAAGGATTGAGGGAATTAGCTATTTTGTGGATTGTTCTAGTTGGCCAACACACCAAAATCTTTATTCAATCCATTTCCACTCATGGGGGATTAACACTCTCAAAGATTCAACTAGAATTTTTAATATGTTGACAGCAGTACAGTTTGAGCAGTAAGAGACAAGGAGGAAGCATGTTACGTTTCAGATGAATGTCAAAAGTGTCATTAGGAATTTTGTGTTCTCTGTTTTCCATCCAATGGCAGGAAGATTGTTCAGAACTTTGCAAGTGCTGCAAAGATTTTCTGGAAGAGGAGAACATGCAAAACCTCTAAGCAAAGACGTCCCCCTGTCAATTGTGCCTTTATTTGATTATTGTTTCTGTCCCACTGGACTAAGCTTCAGTAGGGTAGGGACAAAGCAGATTTGGTTCACCTTTATATTTGTCATTCCAAACACAGTGCCTGGAACATGGTAGTCATATGGTAAATCTTGACTGAAGCCAGTTAATTTATTAGCTTACTAATTAACTATTTTACTAATTAGTAACTAATTAACTACTCATACTGGTGAGGGAAGTAGAAGCTGCCTGGAAAATTCAGATGAGAAGTGAGTATGGTTCCCTCTTTGTTTGTATGAGGTTCATTCTAGATCCCTCTAAAGAAATAAGGCCCCAAATCTTAAACTCAGAAATTTGCAGTTCTAGAGTGAAGATTAGGAAATATCTACCTCTACCATATGAGTTATTTATGTGGGGTAGCTTGTGCTAGGATTTCCTAGAATTCACACTGTAAAGGAAGTACTCCCTCCTGAAGGATGCATTCAGAAGCGCTCAGAAAGAATGACCTGTCTTGGAGAGAAATAAATGTTAGGCATCTTGACAACAGCCAAGGCAATTATATCAGTGAACGGGGGCAATATTGCACTTTCTGAATTATTTTGAAGATATTTGGCATTTTCAGTCCCTTATGTTTGGACTGTTTGGAGGAGGAGAATGTCCTAGGGATGAGAAAAGGATGAAATGGAGTTCAAATAATCTAACTGGTAGGGGCACATCATAAAATTCACATTTGTGACCTCTTTCTTTCCCAAATATAATATAATATCCAGGGAAACTTTTTATCATGTTATACTGTAGAACAGTTCCATATGCAGTTTTCATGTTTATTAGGGCTTCTTTCAACAGTTCAGATGAAAAGAAGAAGAGGAAACAGGTCTTTTAAAAAAGGATTTTATTCGCCTAAGAACTATGATAAAAATTTACATATTGTTTTCATTAATTTAGAGATATCTCTTATTCACTGGTGTTTATGGAGTTGGAGAAATGCATAATGAGTTAGACCAGAAAGCATACTGGAGTTTTTATATTTAACTTTTATTTCAGTACTTGAAATCTAAACTCTAAATGAACATTATGCATACTATTAGAACTTAGTTTTAAATTTTTAGGGAGCTGATAATGTTTTTTCTAATCAGCAGACATGCAAAACATGTTGCATTTAGGTTTCTTGATTAAATACATTATTCAGGTAGTTAAGTCTTCACAAATATGTCACATGCATACTAAATATTAGGTACTAGGCTTTCAGATTGGAGTCACTTTCAAGTGACAGAATTTTAGCAAAGCTGGCGTTTTGTGAAATTAGATATTTGTAATTAATTGCCTTTGAAAATAATTTTGTTCAAAGTTTCATTTATTATTTTTATTATTATGAAAAGTGAAATATTTTATTTTTGATTTACCTCTTAAAACAAAATTACATATAAGCAAAGCAATTCCTCTATAACCAAGCCATGTAATTGTTGGGACTCAAATACTCCAGGCTCTAAAACATTTTATTAAAAAAGTACCATCAGAAAAATATTAAATTTTACAATTCATATCTAGATTATCCTCATAAACTAAAATATATAATGTAAAGTTTTAATTTAGTTTCAAAAGTGTGCATATGTGTTTTCATTATATCCCCAGGGAAGAAAAGAACAGTGCTTAGTATGTATATGTGTATACACATACACACACGTACACAAAAGATGCTGAAAAATCATTGTTGAATAAATAAATGAAGTATCAGCATTATCATGGAAAGTTTCAAGTAGAGTAATAGTGGTAAACTTTCAGATTTAGAAACCTAGCTGCACTACTTTCTAGAAATACCTTCATCAAGGTAACTAAATGCTGAATCTTGATTTCTGCATCAGAAAATAGAGATAATAAACACAGTGTTGTAATGAGGTCTAAATGAGATAATCTACATAGTAAGTATGCAATAAATATAAAGTATAGTTGTTAGTTCTTAAATTCAATTACTAGAATTAATGAGAATGTGACAGTGATTTGTGATGTTAATGAAGGTTATAGATCATAATAATTTAGCAATTTATTCAATTAGTTAAGTCTTTTAAGAGGCCCAGTCCTATGCCATTTGAAAAATCCAAAAGGAGCCAATTTTACCAACACCGTAGAAACATGCAAAAGCTGCTTAGTAGTTCCATTTGTAAATTATGGAAGATCTTAAAATCATAAACACGTTTTTAAAAGTTTTAATTAGTGAAGAATATTGGTGCTCATCACAGTCTTCTTGTTTTTATCATCTTTGAGCTTTTTCATGACATGTTCAATTTTGAACAAGAGATTACTTCCCTTTTAACCTTAACCTGTTCTCTGAGGTATGGTTACCAAATGTATGAGAAGACCTGAAAATCAATGAAGCTTTTTTTTTTTAACTGAATTAATTGTTTTTTGCCTACTAGAATTAAATTAGAAAATTTCTCATTACAAGTCTTTTAAAGAAAAAAAAATACAAGGACTTGTTTCAAATGCAAAAGTTCAATGTGCTTTCAGGAATTCTGTAGTATCTAATAGTCTTTACAAATGCTGTCCACAGCTGTGCAATATTGTAGCCACTAGTCATATGTGGCTTTTGAGAATTCAAAATATGTAATGAAGGAATTGAATTTTTAATTTAATTAATCTTAATGGATTTAATTTAAATTTAAATAGTAACATGTGGCTGGTGGCATTTGTAAGAAAACTTACATATTGTAAGTTCCACATGGTATACTGGAAATGCAGCTTTAAGTAAAGTACTACTATAACTAAGAAATAAAACAATTTACTTTTTTAATCTTATATTTTAAAAAAATGTATTAGAACAATTATCCTCCCCAGAGACTCTCTCTCTCATTTTCTTTCTTTCTGTATATCTATTGTTCTATCTGTCTATATACCGTACAACATTTTTCTCCTAGTGGTATACATATATAGTCCTACTTCAATGAGAGAAGAAAGTCAAGAAGATCAGCTAAATTTTAATTCACATACAAATTTTTTGTCTCCTTGCTTCTCCCACTGTCAGAGATAAGTAACAATTTACTTTCTTATTGAATGATAAATATAATCTGTATTGATCTAGTTTCAATTTGAACCCTCCATTTCATAAGATGTGGAACTTTGAAAATTTTTTATTTTCTATCTCAAAATTCACTGCAACATAATCTAATGATTCAAACATTTTAATCTATTGAGATTTAATCTATGCTTCACTAAGTAAATAGCAATGAATGTATTGATATTTGTAAGATTTCTTAGTTTTAATTTTTTGTTTGTTCCTTTGTTTATTATTTTAGCCACTGTAAATGAAATGTGTGTTGTTGTTGTTTTTTGTCCTAAGGTCTATTGATGTGATTTTCTCCCAAAAATATACATTCTGAAAAATACCCATGTTTAGAGTTTATATATTTTTGCCTTGTATAAATCATCTAAACCTACAGAAAAGAATGTCTTGATTAATAAAATGTCTCCCTAAGTATGATATAACATTTGAAACAATAATTTGACTTACACTTTTCTGACAGGTATTTTGGAAGGATTAAACCAATGGGAAGTACTAGCTTTATGGATAGTCTTGTGCTGGTGCAAAAGAAGTAGAAAAAAGGGAGGGGACTCTAAGAAAGGTTCGCATTTTAGTCATGACCAAGACCACTAAACTTTTCAAAACCTGCATTTTGTTAGGATGTTTCCTGGAGGTTAATCTCACTTTGCCTTCCTGTCCCTAAGACCTCACCCTCAAGAGCAGACTTTGAGAGAACTGCAGAACTTGGTCTTGTTCCGGGAGGGACCACAGCAGTGCATCTTTGGAAAGGAGAGGGGGGCCAAAACCATCTTTAGAGCCCAGATGCGTGACTGGAAAGTATCACACCATATGACCAGAGGCTGGAGAGTGGTGACATTAAGAATGCAACACAATGTATTTTCTTCATAACATCTAAATCATTAGGTCACTTCTCTTTCTTAATTAGCTTGCACTAAAAGTTTTTAGTTATTTTAACATATACAGATGGACATGATAGTCTGCAATTTAGACTACTGCAGAAACCATTCCACACACTCCTTTCGAAAATACAAAATTGCGAGTGTGAGTGTGTGTGCATATTCATGTGTATGTCTAATACAAAGTGATAAAATTACTAAGTTAGATGATCTGTGACAGACAGTGCTGTGGGGAAAGGGAATGGCAGTCTAAGTGAGGATCACTAAAAGGTTTGTGAAGGTTAGAAATTATATAAAATGTTAAGAAAAATGTTCTGAGAGGTTTGAGGTTATAGCCCACTAGTGAAGGGTATAGATCAGAGAGAGCTTTGAATCTCATAAGGAAATGGAATTTATTCTAATGGCAATTTATTCTATTTATTCTAAGGGTATAGATCAGAGAGATCTTTGAATCTCATAAGGAAATGAAATTTATTCTAATGGAATTTATTCTAATGGAATTTATTCTAATTTATTCTAATTATTCTAATTCTAAGAGGAAGAATTTATTGGCTTTTTATATTTGAGAGTGGTGTGATGGGATGTAGCTATGTTTGGAAAAGCAACCATGATAGCACTGTGCAAGATCACGTATGGCGAAAAGAGACTGAAAATAAGGTGAAAAGTTAGGAAAATATCTAATTACTGGATTAGGGAAGACGAGGTCCGAACTACAAAAATATAGGGAAAAAATCTAGTTCATTTCACAGGAAACATAGACTAGAGAAAAATATGAAAGGTACACTGAAAGTTAAACATATTTTTTAAATTTCTTACCCCTATGACTGAAAAGATGGAAGGAAACTTAAATATAGGATAGAAATAGAGAAGGAATTTTGATAAGAAAGGTAATCATTTGTGTTTTAGATTACTTGTGCCATCCCTTATAAGTCCAGAAAAGAGATGTCGTGATTGAGGAGAAAGGATAAGAACAGAAAGGTGTGTTTTAGAATTATTCATATGGAGATTATAATTAAGTATTTTAAGGTAGATCATGTTCCCTTGGAAGAAAACTTAACAAGCAAGGATGAATTTAAAATCTTGGAGGTTAAAGTAGCTCTGAACAATGGCCAGATTCAATTGTGCCCATTGATTAGGGGTGTTGAGATTGAGCAATGGGCTATAAAACTACTCATTTGGAGATGTTGTAAAGGCCATCAACAGGGGCAAGGGAGTAACTAGAGAATAAGAATGGGGAGGAAAATTGTGATCGAGGAGCCAAAGTCCTGTCTTAGAGATCAGTTGATGGCTGTGATAGTAAAGGTTCTAGCTAAACACGGCAGTGGGAGAAATGGAGAAAAATCTCTCCTTGTTGTCCTTGAATAATAAATGAACAGGTAAAGTTTCAGTAATCATTTGAGAAGGAATTTCTTAAAGTTGTGTCCTTAATAGATAACAGCAACTGACATTATAGGTTTATCCCCTAGTTATGGATATGTGAAAGAGAAGGTATTTTGTGAGAATTTTTTTCATTATACTGTATTAGAAAATTAGACACAGTTACAAGATGCCATGGTGTCAATATAAAGAAATCATGATTAAGCAAAAGAATGAGAGCCATAAATTTAAAGAATTATTGAAAGAAAATGCAAAAATTATATTTGTTGTTTAAGATTTCATTTTGTGTGTAACAGAGTTTTCTGAAGGAACCAGAGAAACTGGAATGTGGGTCTTCTCAATGCCCACATACAGGGAGAGATGGTTGATGGATGAAAAAGGCTCTCACCCAATTCTTTGGCAGTATATCAGTGTCCTAGTAGTTTAAAGACATACTCAGGAAAATGTGAAGACTTTACACTTTGCATTGACTGAAATTAAGTCTCTGCCATCCCACTGAAAGGGGGGCTTGGAATAAACATAAAAAAAGAAATGTTGAAAATTAAAGGATATTCTATTTCTTTTATTTCTTTCTTTGTGGGTTGAGATTTATGCCTTCTATATTAAACATAAGTGTTTTTGAGAGACTTCATATGAAACATATTCCTGAGTATCTCTCAGTAATTATAAAAAATGGTGAATATGACTACTAAGAACATGGTTCTGGTTTCCATTGCTTTCCTCTATTTGATTAATATCTGCTTCCTCTTCTCTACTTTTTTATGGTTTTGAGCGCAGAGATGAATTCATGATGTGGAAGTAAATTATTATAAGGGTCAGATTGTGTATTTCAACCTTAATTAAAATGATGTGGAATTCAGGGGCAATAAGTTTCAACTAGTAGTAAATGAGAAAATCTTGAGAAAAAAAGTTAAATAAAGCCGTTGAGAAGGAATTTTGTACTGCAAGGGCATGATATCCCTTTGTCTTTGGAGAAAAATAAGAATCAAGATTGGTGAATAGTTAGATGTCTGTTTCCAGACAATTTAAGTTAGAGCTATAGTTGCTCTGAACTTGGTCATCATAATGTCAAATTTTGTTCTAAGGCTGTTTAATAAAAAAGACAGTCCTCTTTTTGTAATATTCAATCCTCTTTTTATAAATCCATTTCTTAAAATGTTTATTATTTGAAATTACATTTGAAAAGATGTTTTTGATATAGTATTTGTGTTCAGTTAAAATTGAAGCTATATTTGTCAGAGGAAATTGTATTTGAAAACACTCATCAATCTCAGGATATTTAACTCACTAATTTTCACTTGACTCATCTTATTATCATTAAAACAACCAAGTAAAAACCCTGCCCATATATCCTTGAAGTTTAAGGGGAGGAATTATTTTCCTACATACATAAGTTGTGTGGATAAAATTAGATATTAGAAACATTATCAATCAAAACATAATGTAGAAAGTCCATTTTTCTTTAACAATTTTCTGAAAAATAAATACCTAAATTACTCAAAGATGCTTTAAAATAGCAAGGGTGTATAACTTGTCATATTCTATGCTGTCATATTTAATTATTAAAACTAAATGCTTTTGCAATAGACAGCTATTAAAAAGTTATTTTCTGGTAAAGATTTATGAAAAAACTACTGATGAGTAGTCATCTCCCATTTCTCATGGTAAAAATCAAATCTGCCATTTTTTTTCAAAATATCTTAATTCTGAATATTTCTCAATCCCCCTCCAAATGCTACTCTATTATAAACTACTACCATCGCTCTCCTGCTTTATTTTTTATACATCAACCTTTTAACTTGTTTTCTTCCTTTTACTTATTCTTCTTCCTCATTTATTTTCCACACAAGAAGGCAATTGGTCTTTTAAAAATCCAGCTCAAAATGCTGCAATAGCTTCACTTAGAGTGGAAACCAAAAATTTCTCATGACCTGAAGACTTTATATAATCCACTCCCCTCATCCCCCCACACCTCCACACCCCCCCAACCACACACACACACACACACACACACACACACACAAACAGATGCACTGGCTTTTCTTTTCTAATTTCAAGTCCTCAAGGATATTCCTGATCTGGAGCCTCCATGCTTGCTGTCCTATCTACCTAGAATGATCTTCCCCCGGATACTCACATACCCCTCTCCCTCACTTCATTCTTCTGTCTACTCTATTATCGCCAGTTCAAAAATATACCAACTATTGCATTTTTTTCTAATTGCTTCCACTACTTTTATTTTTATAATATTTCTCATTATATATATAAAATTAAATATAATATCACATTTTTTGGTTTATAGTTGGCTTCTTCCAGTAGAATATAAGGTTCATGGTAACAGAGATTTTGCTTGCCTTGCCTATGAATCACCACTGCCTAAAACAGTGCCTGGCACAAAATAGTTAACACATACTCTGTGCTGAATGAATGGGTAAATGAATGATGTCTGTACATTCAAACACTTACACCTATCAACCACAATTGTTGCTAATTATTTTTAAAAATATTTAAAAGTTCTTCTTGTGCTTTTTTCCCCATGAATCCTTTTTTTATGTGTCCTTTTGTTCTAAATAGAAGAAGTATTTATTTTCTGTTTATCGGTATATGTTATGAATGAGAGAAATTGAGTGATCTGATTGGCCATTAAAATTATGGACATAACCATGAGTTCAACCATCTAATTATTGAAATAGAGGCCCTCATTTTAAATAACCATGCACATACATATTTTTTAAGTATTGTATCACCTTACGTAAGTTAAGAGTGCATGTCTTTTTTTTTTTTATGCGTATGTTTGATTGATTGATTTTATTTATTTATTATTATTATTATTTTTTTTTGGCTGTGTTGGGTCTTCGTTTCTGTGCGATGGCTTTCTCTAGTTGCGGCAAGCGGGGGCCACTCTTCATCGCGGTGCGCGGGCCTCTCACTATCGCGGCCTCTCTTGTTGCAGAGCACAGGCTCCAGACGCGCAGGCTCAGTACTTGTGGCTCACGGGCCCAGTTGCTCCGTGGCATGTGGGATCTTCCCAGACCAGGGCTCGAACCCGTGTCCCCTGCATTGGCAGGCAGATTCTCAACCACTGTGCCACCAGGGAAGCCCCATGTCTTTTCATTTATATTGCCCCTTCATCTTTGGTGTGAGTTTACTAAAATTCACAGGTTGGTGGCTCATGCTCTTGAGTGAGGATAATGCTAGCCAATCAGATCACAGATTTCTCTGCCCATGAAGATTCCTCTTATTGTGAAGGATATCTGAGACAGTAGTCTTCGTTGGTGTTTTCAATTTGGGGGAGTCAACTGGTGCTTTGATTTTAATAAAAATCAGCTTTGATGGAAAAGAAAACGTCTTCTCGATGATCCTCTAGAACATCTTCTAGAACAAAAGGCATGTGAATAACACCTAATGGAAAACATATTATTGGTTATATGATATGCTATTTTCCGATATGGAAATTATTTTTGTCAGTAATTAAGGAATGGGCCATATATATATATATATATATATATGTGTGTGTGTGTGTGTGTGTGTATATGTATACATATGTATGTATTTCCATATATATGTATGTATATGGAAATATTTTAAATAGTCATTTATAGCCCTAAAAAGCTATTCAGGATTTATTTCATTTATGTAACCTTGATGTTTAGATATACCTAAATGTAGGAGTATTAAAACTGCATACAACTCTGTGTGAGATTTTTCAGTATTAAAATGTATGCTGTCTTATTCCTGGAAACTATTATTAATTGTGTGTGGAAAAGTGTGCAAGTTGTGCTTTTTGTGACACTTTTAAGTGTTCTGGTCTCACTGAGGCAATTCTATGACTAGACCTTTGAGTAGGAGATTGAAATTCAGATGACAAAAAGGAGCTAGACCCCCAATTTGTATTCAGGGGATCTGAGGCCTTAATTTTCAAAAAGAAGGCAGGATGGCTGAAATAGAAAAACCTGTGTGCTTGTTTTTAAAATAAAGATTCTCTAGCCTTACTGAGTCAGAATCTGCTTCCTAACAAGGTCCACAGGTGACTCCTGTGCACTTATATTTGAGATGCAGCACTTTAGGTGATTTTGATGCTCAGCCAAATGTAGAAAACACTGGATTCTAGAAGCTCCACAGTGCAGCATTAGGGACTGTGGGTAGAATAGCTGGAAGTGATTTTTCACAGAAGTAATTCTGAAATCCAACCATTGATTTCTGTCCCTTTTAAGTTAGAAGAGCTCCCTGCTCTGTCTCATTCCAAAGGATTTATCAAAGCAAAGCATGTAAAGCCGCTAAACCATGAACTGCTGTCCAACATAAGCATTCCTGAAGTGTATGCTCTTAGCAGACATGATCTGTTAATTTCTGCTTCTCAAAACTCTTACTATATCACTTTGTGAGTATTTAACTTATTTAATCTAATCATTATATATTCCTGTTTGCTACAGAATTTTCAATATTTCTTAAAACTGAAATTTTACAGTAGTGGAATTTTAAAAATTGAGTTATTGCAATTATTTAATGAGCAGTATCAATGTTTGACAGTCACTGCCAAATATAAAGTTGCCATTTGAAATTCCTCTTTAACCCTCCCAAAACTCCTAAAAATGCATTTCTCATTGACATAAAACCTACTTATCAGGAATATCTATGTGGAAAAACTGGGAACTCAATAAACAATATTAACCCAAAATATATTTCTTCATCTGTTGGTATAGTTTACTTTTAAGGGAAAATTCATCTGTGTACATATATATGGTGCCAAAGAGAAGATTTAGAATTTATTGAACAATACTATAAAGGTTATAGCATTAATGAAAATGTAATCTATAAACCTCAAAGGATTGGTGATTAGTACTTATATGCATATATACTAAAATTATAATTTTCTATTTCATAATTTGTCTCTTTTCAAAAGTGAAGATCTCTTACCTATGGAAATTCAAAACACTATGAAATTTTAGAGGAAACTTAGACACCCTCATATAACCAAAATTTGGGAAACAAATGCAATGGAGGGGGCACTAAAAACACAATTTTATTTTATTATTTCTCATAAATTAATTTAAAATTCAATATACACTTCATCACAGGTTCCAATAGATCTCAAAAATTAAATTGCTCAATTCATCATTAATGGTTCTGCAATATATCTAACTTTTATCCTCTGTCAAGAATCAAATGATTTGGGATTCATGAAAATAGAATTATTTAACATATTATATTAAATTATTAGTATTAAGATCTTTCTATACCCACTCACACATATTCACTCATACCACATACACAGGAACACTAAATATCTACCTTCTTGCCTTTTTTCCCCTGGAATTAGAGAGAGTTTAAGTCATGTAAAACTTGCTACAACATAGTAAATATATTTTACTGAATAATTCATTTGACAACTATGGCATTATTCTTAGAAGAATAGTGCATGATTTTTTTTTCTATCAATCCCAAGGGAAGTTGTTTATTCTTCTTGTCAGTTCCAGCTTTCTTTCAAAAATACATATTTGATTATCTCATTGCATGCAGGAAAATAAGTGCTATTTTTGTAGTTGTTAGAGAAAGAAGTGAGACACATGTGAGAAATCATGGCATCAGTATTAAGCTTTGAAGAAAGTACATGTCAAAAATTGTTCCGACTGGCCTTAGGGAGATGTAGATGGCAGCCTCCAGGGGTTTAATTGAGGAGAGTTTAATTAAGGGTCTATTTACAGAGGTGTGGGCAGAGTGAAAGAGAACAGGCAAGGGATGGCAAACTATCCAGAGGTTAGTTGCACAGGGAAGCTGGTGTCACCAGCTGAACTGAAGGGACAGAGGGAAGGGACAGTGTTATAGGAGACCAGAGAGACCGCAGAGCCTGGAATAAGCCTCCATCCTGCAGCTGTACCCACAGAACACAATGCTTTCCTGTCAATGGCAACATAGAGAAGGAATAAGCAGAAGGAATAGCTATTTCAACCTCTCTTTGCTCAGAGTTTTGGAAGTGCATGTTTACCTATGACCATCCCTGGGGTTGTTGGAGTACAATGTCATAATGTGTTCTCACTCTGTTTCTTCCTAATCTCCTGATAAGTGTAAATATTTTAATCCATAAAATCAGATAAAAATATAAATTTAGGTGAATTTCTTAAGGAATGAAAGCTAAGGAAAAAAAGAAAGAACAGCTTTGGATCAGGGAAGAAGCAAGAGAGAAAATTTATCTGTCTTGTTTCTGGGTAGTGTGACATGGTTTTCTGAGAAAATTCTTTGTATGTAAATAGGATAGATGCTCTTTGTTCTTTTATTTGGCTGGTAGTGCCTGCTCCCTCATCATCTGCTTTTCAGTCACACGCTAGTTTTTGTTGTTGTAGTTGTTAACTTTTTGTTTTGTGTGTGTGGGTTTTTTTTTTTTTTTAATATATTAGCACTCCTAGAGAAAACTCTTTTTTAAAAAATTTATTTATTTTATTTATTTATTTTTGGCTGCATTGGATCTTCGTTGCTGCGCGGCCCTTCTCTAGTTGTGGCGAGCGGGGCTAACTCTTTGTTGCGGTGCGTGGGCTTCTCATTGCGGTGGCTTCTCTTGTTGTGGAGCACGGACTCTAGGCACGCAGGCTTCAGTAGTTGTGGCGCACGGGCTCAGTTGCTCCGCAGCATGTGGGATCTTCCCAGACCAGGGCTCGAACCCGTGTCCACTGCAATGGTAGGCGGATTCTTAACCACTGTGCCACCAGGGAAGCCTGAAAACACTTTTTAAAGATAAACTCTAAAGTACAATTGGGTATTCTCTCAAACGCTCGACCAACTCTTCATTTTAGTCATCATTTTGCTGCCAATGCCCCACCACCCTTCACTCTGCATTTTGGATTTGTGTACAGACACCTCTCCCAAGGCTTAGGCATGGATTTCCGGGTCTTTGGGATTTGTGTCAAGCTGGGGTTAAAGACCTTTAAGAATTCTGGTCAATTTTTTTGTGGGTTTTATCTCCTTAAGATACAAACTCTCTGGAATTCCCTGGCAGTCCAGTGGTTAGAACTGGGTGCTTTCTGTGCCAAGGGCCTGGGTTCAATCCCTGGTCAGGGAACTAAGATCTCCCAAGCGTCACGGCCAAAAAAAAAAAGATACAAACTCTCATTCATTCACTTAGCAATTATTTAATGCTAAATAATTCTTCCTATCCAAAGAACTGAGGTGGGTACCTTGGAATACTGCAGTATTCCTGGGAATATTCAGATCTTTGGTCCTTTTATTCCTGCTTATACAGGGATGTAATTGAGTGAAGTTTATTCTTTTTTTTTTTTTTTTTTTTAATTCTTGTTTTTGTTTAGATTTACTAGTTCTTAGTACCAAAATTTAGGAAGCGCAATTATGAACACATGTCCATCAGAGCAAAAGAATGAGAATGATGGGAGTATGATTGTTGGAGGTAAGCATGTTTAGAGCCCAGAGTTAAGAAAATTTGAGTAAATACTATTAGTTTTTTTTTTTTTTTTAAGTATTTAAATAGTTTTTAGGTAAACCAATGATAAAAGTTTCTCAGGGGCAGAGGACAACCCTTGATTTTGTTTTTTTTATAAGCCACTGTTGCTTAGGGCTTGCTACTTCTCACAGATGAACTTCATGTTAGGTGATGCACAGAGTCTGAGAAGCCCCAATCCTTTTCCGATAAACTCCACTTTTGCAACAATAGAAAGCATGAGTGTCGTATGGGAGAAAAAAAAGCTGAATTGAATTTTCCCTTTTCTTTAACAAAAGAATCAATGAAGTGTTTTTTCATTTTTCTTTAAAACATAACTTTAAATATTATATTTTAATACTCTGCAAGGCAATTTTATCCTTTTCCTCTTATTCAGAAGAGTAACTTTATTTCTTTGTTGTTGTTTTTCTTTCTAAGCACATTCATTCTTCCAAGTTTTGTCCTAATATGGCTTACCTATTATTATAAGTGATTTGTATCAATCAGTTCAGTTATGCCAAACAAAAACACAATTATTGATTAAAATGAAATCATTATGTTCTGAAGTTTTTATACAAAGAATGCATGATTATTATGAAATTTATTTTGATATATAATATATAACATTTACTCTTCTTCTGGCACATAATTGAATATAAAAGTAAAACATATTCTATCTGTAATAAAACTAAATTAAAAAGGTAAGCACCTGCATTAAAACTGAATTTATAACAGTGGAAATAATCTATGTGCAGTTGCTACTTACTTTTTGCAGCAAATTTTTATAATTTTTTATAACCAAAATCTGAACTGTAGCTAAAATGAGGTGATTACTAATAAATCATAAAAATAAATCATTATATAAACATCTAAATAGTATCAGGACTGTTTATTTTTCTTTTTTATTTATTTGTCGGTTCTTTTGTTATTGTTTTGGTTTTTTGTTTTTTAAATATAACATTTTATTTATTTATTTATTTATTTATTTATTTATTTATTTATTTATTTATTTTTGGCTGTGTTGGGTCTTCGTTTCTGTGCGAGGGCTTTCTCTAGTTGTGGCAAGTGGGGGCCACTCTTCATCACGGTGCGCGGGCCTCTCATCATCGTGGCCTCTCTTGTTGCGGAGCATAGGCTCCAGACGCGCAGGCTCAGTAATTGTGGCTCACGGGCCTAGTTGCTCTGCGGCATGTGGGATCTTCCCAGACCAGGGCTTGAATCCACGTCCCCTGCATTAGCAGGCAAATTCTCAACCACTGCGCCACCAGGGAAGCCCCTATTGTTTTGTTTTTTTCAGCTTTTATAATACAATAATTCTTGTGATTTTTCTGACTCTAAAAATGTTAAACAATATAAAATAAATTTTCCAAACTAGTGTGATCAAAATAGTTCCTTTTCAACTTTATAATTTTATCTCCTTTTTCGTCTGATTTATTCTACTGCTTTCCTCAAAAAGAAAAGGAAAAGCCTGCTTTTTTTTTTTTCCTGTAGGAATTAGAATCCTAGAAATTTTTTTATTTTTTAAATTCTGGAAATGGTATAAAGCAACACAGACTAACAGTAGATAGCTTAGTTGTTAACCTGTCAGTCAAAACCTTGTTACACTAAACTGCAGTGTCAGATTTACATATAACAAACTTTCCTGTCAACCAAACACTTTTTAAAAAAGCCTTATATATTTCATCAGATTCAGTGGTGAGATGTCTGTCTGACTGACAGATGAGGCACACATAGTTCAGGGCAAAATATGTTACAGTTAAGTGTACTTCCCTTTAAGAAAATAAAATTCAGGTATGACCATGTTTTCAGTGGTTGTTAATGGATTCTTCACAGACACTTGCAGTAAATGCTATGCACAACTTTTGAAATTTCTTCACAGCTTAAAAACAAATAAATAAGTTTGATTTTTGTATATTAATCTTGTGTCTTGCAGCCTAGCTGGACTCACTTATTAGTTCTAGTGGCTTCTTTATAGATTTCTTTGCATTTTCTCTACAGACTGTTGTGTGATGTGTAAATAAAGACAGTTTTACTTCAAAAAACCCACAAATAATGTAGCCAAAGTTACCAGGATGCATGTAATAAGCAGCCCAGACAGGTTGCTTTATGATGAGTCCAATTATCAAAAAAATAACAGTAACTGTCAACCCTTGCTAACGTTCATATAACAGCTGTTGTACAATCGCATAGAAAGTACTTATGTTGGTATTTTTAATTTTTAATGCAAAGCTGAAATAATGACAAAATGCATGTGACATCGGCTAGTTATAAATTTCATGAAAATACAGTCCCTAAATGTTGAGGAATTTTTATTTCTGCCTGCATTTGCTAACATTTACTTAATGTCTTCCCATTTAAAAATCCCTTTAATTTAAAATTCTGACGGGAATTCCCTGGCAGTACAGTGGTTAGGACTGGGCGTTTTCACTGCCCGGGTTCAATCCCTGGTCTGGGAACTAAGATCCCACAAGCTGGGCGGCACGGCCAATAAATAAATATATAAAATTCTGAGGTTGTTTTGGTGAAATATCTTCATCCTTTCTTAGTTGGACCTACAAAGTAGGACCTGTCCGACTTTGAGCACCAAAAGGAAATCCTCGGTATCCTTCCCTCAACTTCTAGCCCTGAGACGTGGCCCATTTCTATTGCTTGTCATGCAATATGCATCCAAGACTGTGCACTACCATTATAAGAGATAGGATTGTCTTTATTATTTCAATACAAAAACATAGTTTATGAGTCTCCTATGAGACAAGTGGTGAGCTAAGGATAGAAAGTACAAAAATAAATTTTATGATACTCACTCTGCCAATTTCACAGTTCCTATTCTATGTATGAACTGGTTTCCTAAATTCCATAAATCTTAGGATTAGAAAAACAAAGAGTCAAGGGATTGTTTTTCATCTTTAGGTAAAAAAATAACAATAAGCTCTGACGATGCAGCAGCATCCTACAAAACTATTGGGATACTTTAAGAGAATGTATGACAAGCTTCACAGAAATCAGCTCAATGGCAAATAATAAAACAATACAGGTTTCAATGTGTAGGGTATTATTCTGATGAGTGAGACCAAAGTTATTTATAATTACTAAATGGTTACTATAGACTGAATATTTGTATCCTTTCAAAATTCATATGTTAAGTCCCAATTCCTAATGTGATTGTAATTTGGAGGCGGGGCCTTTGAGAGATGATTAGGTCATGAGGGTGACCTATTCACTATCACATTTCTTTATATTTAAGTGTGTCTCATTGCTTTCATATATTATGAGCTCATTGATATCAGAAACCATGTACTATCCATTCATATAATCTCAAAATAAAACATTTCATACATATCAAGAGTTCTAAAGCATATGTTCTCACAGAATAAATCTCATTCTACTGAATGATTTGCTAGATACTGTGACAGATGCTGAAAAGATATAATGCCTTAAATTTATTCACAAAGACTTCATAGACTACTGGGGAGATAAAATTAATATGTGAGGGAGTACTAAATACATAGTAGACAATAAAGGTACACTAAAATTATGTAATTCTAGTTATAAAGTCTATAGGGGATCATAAAGGTAAATCAATGAAGGATGGAGCATTAAGGATAATAGTAGCATAAATTTATTTAGAACTTATTATGTAACTAACAATGTGCCAAATACATTAAATGCATTATTTTGATGAAACTTTGTAATGATATTAAATTGTAAGTACTATTATTATTGCATTTTACAGATGCAGAAATTGAAGCTTGAAGTTTTTGTGAAATATAACATAGCTAGGTTGGGATGGATTTAGAACTTGAGCCAAGAATGCCTGATTTCCAAGACCCTATTCTTAACCGCAGTTTACTATTTTCCAAGAAGGCTTTGAAATAACACAGGAACTAAACCTCAAAATATGCAAGAGGAGAAAAATTTCTTAAAGAAAGGAAAAAACATTTTGGATAACAAAAAATGGTGTCATGAAAGACTGATTAGAGAAGTCAGGTTTGACTACACCAGAAAGTGCATGTAGTAGTTTTACAGTAAATGAGTTTATTTAGGTAGAAAGTAACCATATTTAAACCAGAGAATACTGACTGTCAAAAGGTTAAGTTCTTCTGTGTCTCTGTTTTGGGCTTTCCCATGCATAAAAGAAATAGCATCATGCAGTAAAATACTTTTGGCACTTTAGAAAATCTAGAGTCAAAATTATTTTGTTGTTATAAAACTCTAGATTTTGATCCTAGATCTGACACTACAGAGTCAGGATACCAATATTCCAGCCCCAGAATTTTGACCCAGAATAATAGAATCAAATATGGTATGTGGCAGAGATTATTAGTTGCAATCCTCATATTCATTCTTCCCTTTATCTTTAGTATGATAACTACAATTTTTACTCTTGCACTCTCTCCAACAACATATGCAGCTGAATGTGATGATGATATTACATTCTGACCTGTAAAATGCAAGGGAAAATGCTATGTTGGGCTTTAGGAAATTCTGGTAAAGAGAAGAGGGTATGTACTCTTCCCTTTTTTTCTTTCTGAAAATCTAACATGGTTGCTACTGCATCCAGCTTCTTATTCACCCGTGAGGTGACCTTAAGGAACAATAATATACTGAGAATAGAGCAGATGTGAGCTTGGGTCCTTCATGCCATTGGGCAGCTGCCATACTAGCCCTGGATAGCCTTCTTCTGAATTTTCTTACATGAAAAGTAATTCCCGTTTAACTTATTTAAGCTAGAGTTTGTATTTTGCTTGAAGCTAATCAAATACACCCTCATATGGAACTGAAGTAGAAGGTTCATGCAATTGAAATTTTGTTTATACAGGAAACGCTGCATAATGCAAGCTACTCCTTGGATAATTTTAGCATTACTATTATTTGCATGGTTAATGGTAAGATATTTTCATGATTATGTAGAAAATATGAAACTGAAAAATGTAGTTGCACTCAGAATGGTTCAGAGGCCTTTGAAAATTATCCTTATTTTGAAGATAATGGATAATGAAACTATGCACTGAGAGCTCTCCTTCCACTTTATGGTTATTTATATAAAAAAAAATACATCTGCTAATTGTTTGCTACCTTTGGTTTTCACTGTTGAATTTCTACATCAATTTTACTGATTATTTCTTTCCTGAAATATTTTACATTTGAAATTATTTTCTTTTGAGTCTTTTTTTATTGGCACCTGCAGCATTGAGATTTTTTCTAAACCTCAGACTCTAAATTAAGGCTAATTCACTTCATTGTTTGCAAGCAAAGCATCAGTCTTTATGAATCCAGAATTAAAATGATCTGGCTATTCTGAAAATATAGCATAAGTCCACTAAAATACTTTTATTAAAGCAGATGCCAGAATCCAAGTATATGCATATGTTGCCACATAATTTTGATTTGTTACCTTCCGTTTAAGTTGCAGATTGTGTATACATACAGCAGAATCTTTAAGCACATACAAAATCCTATTTGAATATTTTAGAAGACAGTACAAACTCATCAAAGATGATTGAGCTAGAGAAAACTGCCTAGATGTTGGTTTTCCACAGATGTACGGAGAATCATTAGTACTAGGTTATGATGAACTCAAAAACATTTCAACTTCTTTAAATATAAACATCACTAGTAATGGTATGCAAATTACAGTAATGGTGGTAAAAAGTTTTAGCGCCATCATAATATTCCATTTTAAAGTGAAAACATCTGTGAAATGCAGTAATTCATTTTCATCAACTGACTTTGCAGAGAGCATTTCTTTTCCATAGGAACATCTATTTTGTAAAGAGCAACAGCTGAAAAGCAAATAAAATTAATGATATCATATTCTATGTTCCTTGTTTCAGAGTTGTAACCATTTCGTTCTGGTTTTTTTTCAAGTCCCCGCTTTATAAGCAATAGAAAAAAATTTTCATATCACAATTACTATTGGCTTCCTGTTTGGGATGAGGCCCAGAGTAAAGGGACCAGAGCTCACTTTTCTCCTAGGCAATTATTGGTTAAAGAAAGGATAAAATTATCTGACATTATTACTCTACATAATAGTCATCAAGTTTTGATCCATGTATATTTTCATCAACGATTGCAAAGTCAGCACTCTATTTTACTTCTGACAACCAAAGAAGAAGCCTATTTTGAGCACTTTACTTTGCTGAAACATCTAAAGAAAACCACGCTGAGATGCATGTCTACCTATTCATAAGATGCAGGGACTGCATAAAGTTAATCTTATAATTATTGTGAGTGAGATGTTTTTGTATAGGCTTCATTCCTTTTTCTTCACAGACTGAGGTTTTTTTGCATATATGATTCCTTCCCCAAACCTTAGGAATCATTTTTGAAATAATATGGAATTCCATTAGCACACATTGTGACATTGTGAAAAGGTTTCTTTAGCCTGCCATGAGGAGGAGGTTAATGGGGGCAATTCGGTTTTTCCTTAATCCTGACAAAGAAAATTATTTGGAAGCTGCCACTCTAATATACTGTATCTTCATTAATAGAAGGAGCGAGTGAGAATACTAGTCACAGAAGTGACATTGTAAACAGTCATCCCTGATGACAGGACAGAGAGAGGATTCCTTCCAGGAGCACACTGTCCTGGCAGAGGTTGTAAATTTCACCTTTGTTAAGTGTTGTCTCTAATCTTCCAGGCAAGCTGACACAGGGATGCTTCCATTAGGATTGGAGAAGCAGAAAGATCCTATTTCCCTCTTTCTTGAGGGTAAAGATAACAATGGTAAAAATAAGTTCTAAGGAAACTCTTTTTGAAATCTGGTTTCCCAGAAATTTTTAGAAATCATGTTGAACTTTGAAATATACTATGGCTAACAATATAGTGTCCCAGGATTTCTTCCTTGTAAATGAGGAGACAAAAAGTTTCAGAACTGCTAGAATGTAATAGATTACATTCAGTCATAACATCTCCATGTCATTGGATAGTTTTAAATCAAAAAAATCATTATTTAAATGAAACATAGTGAAGTTTTTCAATAATTGTTGTTATTTTAATTTTAAAAAAGAGTTATCAGAGAAACAGAGAATATAGTGGTGGTTACCAGGAGCTGGGTGCAGGTTGGGGGAAATGAGATATTAGTCGAATGGTACAAACTTCCAGCTATAAAATTAACAAGTTCTGGGGATCTAATGTACAGGAGGGTGATTGTAGCTAATAATAGTATATTATATACTTGAAAGTTTATATACTTTTGAAGTATATAAGTATATATTATACTTAGTATATATTATAAAAAGTATATATTATAAAGTATATATTATATACTTGAAAGTTCTTAGGAGAGTAAATCTTAAATGTTCTCATCACAAAAAAGATGTGTTAGTTAATGCTGTGGTGGTAATCATTTTGCAATATATGTTTATCAAGTCAACGGTTGTACACCTTAAACTTACAACAACAATAAAAAAAAAAAGGAGCTAGTTTCAAGTTATATTCTTAGAGGCTGCTATGGTCTGAACGTTTGTGTCACCCCCAAAATTCATATGTTGAAATTCTAGCCCACAAGGTGATGGTAATAGGAGATGGAGCCTTTGGGAGGTGATTAGGTCATGAGGGCAGAATCTTCATGAACGAGATCTGTGTCCTTATAAAAGAGACCAGAGAAATCTCCATTGCTGTGAGGTTAAAGAAATGAAGACAGCCTTCTAGGTGGGGGTCCCTCAGGAGACACAGAATCTATATACTTAATCTTCAGGCACCATGGTCTTGATTTCCCAGCCTCAAGACTGTGAGAAATAAATGTTTGTTGTTTATAAGCCTCCGATTTTATGGTATTTTAGCAAGCTGAACAGACTAAGAGAAGGGCAAATTATCATTTAGAAAGAAAGTGGATGACTTTAAATATGCAGAGAGCATGTGGAAAAATAACAACTCCTTATCAAAACCTTGGACATATTGAAGGTCACATACACACAAGCCACAAATAAAAATCTCAATATCGGTGGATGTTACTGATTTTTAAAAATCTTCCATTTCTAAATTAATTTGTTGTATGCCATCCAGAAATAAAGATAAATATTCTAAGATGCGGGCAATTTCTAGAAATATACATATTTGCAATTCCCCTTATGTTCTTGTGTGCAAAAATAGTTTTGAGAGAATACAAGCAGGCTAACTAAAGTATTAAGAAAATTGTCTACATGGGCTCTGTTATTCATTTATTATGGTTAATTTGCTTTAAGCAAATTACAGTGAAAAGGTATTCACTAAAAATATTTACTTAATATAAATAAAAGTGATTAAATACTCTTTGGTACAATATGACACAATATTTAATTTTATCCAAATATTTTTGTAAAGTTTAGTTTTGTGTTGTCTTGCCTATTTGGCTGGTTAGATGAATTTGTAATTTAAAAAATTATTCTTTATTTCTAAATAAACTGCTTGTTAGAAATTAATGAACTGGATATAACTTCTGCTTCTACTATGAATCATTAACTACTATTGGAATTAGTGCCCCCCCATAAAGAAATAGCAAACTAGATAAAATATATGAAGTAAAGATTTGCCAAAATAGACAGAAGACACTACAGCAGTATGCAACTTGAGAAAAGAGACATGAATAAAATGGACACTACTCTTGCCCGTCTATGGCCTGAAGGTGGTTTCCAGGCCACAGCACAGGTAAGGAGAACTGAAACACAGCCCTGAGGTGTTAGCTGGGTTGACGAGAAAGAGATCAGAAATGAGGGATGCTTAGAATTTGCATGGCAAAGTAACAAAAGACAGTGCTACACAGTGAAAAAGTGCTAGAATTCTTCCAGAGGGCTTGCTGAAGATGTTGGCTGAGTATTGATGAGAACATGTGCAAGAGGAAACCCTCAAAGCTGGGCAAAGAACCATGAGAAGTAGCAGGATGAACAATTCTCAGAGATCAAAAAAGGCTAGGAATAACCTGTGTTCCTAAAGTGTAGAGATCTTGAAATGTAAGGGGCCCTGGGTAGACTCCTCAGGAATATAACTTTAGAATAAGGTTAAATTAGACTTGGAATAAAGGCTGCTCTGAAACCACTATTAAAACAAAAACAAAAACTTTAAAAGCAAGCCTCAAAAGGATCAAATACATCTGCAAGTAACTGAACTGAACTTGAATAAAACTTAATACTCTTTAAAGGGATACAACAAACTCCTGCAGCCAAAAATGTAAAATTCCAATATCTGGAATCCAATAAAAGAATTGTCAATGTGCAGAGAAGCAGGAAAATATGGCTGATGATCAGGAATAAAAATAATAGCAATTAATAGAAATAACCCAGAAATGGTGAGGATGATGAAATGAGTAGACATAATAAATCTCATAAATAGATTCAAAAACATAAAATAAAATATATACATGATTTGGAGATAAATGAGAGATATTAAGAAGACCAAGTGAAGTTCTAGAAATGTAAAATATAATCTCTGGGAAGAATACATTATATGATATTAAAAGAAGATTAAGAACTGCAGAAAAAAAGGACCAGTGAATTTAGAGAGATAGCAATAGGATTTATACAAAATGAAGGGTGACAAGAAGAAAACCAAATACAAATAAATATGGCTTCTATTATGAGTGGAATATCAATCAGTAAAGTATGCATGTAATTGGACTATTAGAAGGAGAAAAGGGAGAGGAAAAAATAGTAAATTACTTAAAGAAATAATGGTCAGAAATTTTCCAAATATGTTGAAATCTATATAACACAGACATAAGGAAGTCAACTAAATCTAAGAAGAGGAAAAATAAAGAAAATCATATCCAGGCATGTCTTAATCAAATGGCTGAAAAATACAGATAAAATATAATCTTAAAAATAGCCAGAGGTCAAAGAAATAAAAAAAGCTAAATATAATAGACATATTTTATGTTTAAATCTCTTTCAAGGATAATTGAGTGAATAATGAAATGTGTGGTTTATAACATGTGTAGAATGAAAATGCAAAATACTTGGAGGGGAAAATGTAAGTATATTCTGTATTTCTAATACTATACATGAAGTTGTGGGTAGACTAAAAAGTTACAGATATGTGTTATAAACCCTAGAGCAAACATTAAAAAAAAAAAACCTAAAAAGTCAATGGTGATGATGAAATTGATCATTAAAAAAAATCAATTAGGGACTTCCCTGGTGGCACAGTGGTTAAGAATCCACCTGCCAATACAGGGGACATGGGTTCGATCCCTGGTCCAGAAGATCCCACATGCTGCGGAGCAACTAAGCCCCTGCACCAAACTACTGAGCCTGTGCTGTAGAGCCCGCGAGCCACAACTACTGAGCCTGCACACCCTAGAGCCTGTGTGCTACAACTAGTGAGCCCATGTGCTGCAACTACTGAAGCCTGCACTCCTAGAGCCTGTACTTTGCAACAAGAGAAGCCACCAAACTGAGAAGCCTGTGCACCAAAACGAAGAGTAGCCCCCGCTCCCCACAACTAGAGGAAAACCCACGCGCAGCAACAAAGACCCAATGCAGCCACAAAAAAAAAATCAATTGATTCAAAACAGATCAAGGCAAGAGAAACAAGGAACAAAAATACGTGGAACAGGGGGGTGGAGTCAAGATGGCGTACTAGGAAGATGCGGAATTCGCGTCTCCTCACAACTAGGGCAACTACCAGGTACCAGTGGGGGACCACGGATACCTAAGGCTATGGGAGGAACCCCCAGCGACTGGGTATGGGGCGTGGGGTAGTGAAGGGGGAGGAGAAGTGGAGGCGGAACAGGACTGGTGCCCCTGAGGGGTGGCTGGGGGAGGGGAAGGGATCCAACGCCCGAAGGGGGAAATTGGGGAACCACTGGGAGAGCAGAGGATCAAAAGGGAGTGTGGCCAGGTTTCCCCTGCCCACTTGAGCCCCCAGGAACCTGCTGAGATCCTGTGCCTGATCCTCTGCCCACCGAGGCCCTCTCCAGTCAGTGGGTCCTGAGGCAGTGGGAGGGAGGGAATGGGAGCAAAAGTAAAGGCTGGACCTCTGGGACCAGCACCCCTGAGGGGTGGCTGGGGGAGGGGAAGAGTTCCTACACCCAGCAGGACCCACCCATGGTTAGGGGTCCAGCAGCAATGGGGGAGACCCTGGGGGAGACAGTGGGGGAGGGGCACAAAGGAATGGAAGGGAACAGAGTCAGTGCTTTCCATGTCCACTTAGGCACCAGGGAGCCTGTTGGGCTCCCCAGCCTAATCCTCTGCCTTCGGAGCCTCCCTCCTGCTGTGCAGAGCCCAAGCCCCACCCCTACACCCCCACCCAGGGCCCTACCTGTACGCTCGGAGAACCCTTCCAACGCGCTGGGCCTAAACCTCACCCACTCACCCTCACTCAAGGCCCTACCTCCAAACTCCAGAACTCCACATTCCGGCCCTCCTTTCAACATGCTGCCTCTCCCCTTCTGCGCAGGTCTTAAGCAGAGGACCTGCCCCATGCTTGAATGTTTCCCTGCTTAGGCCCCACCCCATGCTCAAACGTCACCCCCTCACCAACCTAGGACCCTCCCCTCCCAAAACCCCGCCCCTGCCTAAGTTCCACCCCCACCTAAACTCTGCCCCCATAGCCAAGACTTTCTTTTTTTTTTCTTTTCTTTTTTCCTCTTTTAGATTGGGGTTCTGTTTTACCTTGTTGATTCATTGTTGTTGATTATTTTATATTTTTATTTTTCCTAATAAATCTTTTATTTTTCTAATTTTATTTTACTCTTTAACTCTGTTAGTGATCTCCTTTTGTCTTGTTCCCCGCCCACCCCCTTTTTACTTTTTCTCTTTTTTCTATTGTGGTTTTGTTTTACCTTATTGCAGTTGTTTCAATTGCAGTTTTATTTTTCCTAATATATTTTTTATCTTCTAATTTTAGTTTGTTTTTTATTCTTTGATATTGTACTGCTCCTTTTTCCCTTTCTTTCTTATTGTTTTATTTTATTTTTTTTTTACCATGCCACGAATCTTGTGGGATCTTGGTTCCCAGGCTGGAGGTCAGGCTGAGCTCCTGTGGTGGGAGCTCCTAGTCCACACCAATGGACTAACAGAGAATCTCAGACCCCAGGGAATATCAATCAGAGTGAGGCCTCCCCGAGGTCCTCATATCAGCACAAAGACCCAGCTCTATCCAACTGCCTGCAAACTCCAGTGCTGGACATCTCAGGCCAAACAACCAGTAAGACAGGAATACAGCACCACCCATCACAAAAAAATAAAAAATAAAAATGAAAAGACAAAAAATTTTGTTACAGACAAAGGAGCAACGTAAAAACCTACAAGACCAAATAAATGAAGAAGAAATAGGCAACCTACCTGAAAAAGAATTCAGAGTAATGATAGTAAAGATGACCCAAAATCTTGGAAAAAGAACGGAGAAAATACAAGAAACATTTAACAAGGATCTAGAAGAACTAAAGAGCAAACAAACAGTGATGAACAACACAATTACTGAAATTAAAAATACTCTAGAAGGACTCAATGACAGAATAACTGAGGCAGAAGAATAGATAAGTGAGCTGGAAGATAAAATGGTGGAAATAACTGCCAGGGAGCAGAATAAAGAAAAAAGAATGAAAAGAATTGAGGACAGTTTCAGAGACCACTGGGACAACATTAAATGCACCAACATTTGAATTATAGGGGTACCAGAACAAGAAGAGAAAAAGGAAGGGTCTGAGAAAATATTTGAAGAGATTATAGTCGAAAACTTCCCTAACATGGGAAAGGAAATAGTCAAGTCCAGGAAGCACAGAGGGTAACATACGGATAAACCCAAGGAGAAACACACCAAGACACATATTAATCAAACTATCAAAAATTAAATACAAAGAAAAAATATTGAAAGCAACAAGGGAAAAGCAACAAATAACATACAAGGGATTCCCCAGAAAGTTAAATGCTGATTTTTCAGCAGAAATTCTGCAAGCCAGAAGGGAGTGGCAGGACATATTTAAAGTGATGAAAGGGAAAAACCTACAACCAAGATTACTCTACCCAGCAAAGATTTCATTCAGATTCAATGGAGAAATTAAAACCTTTACAGATAAGCAAAAGTTAAGAGAATTCAGCACCACCAAACCAGCTTTACAACAAATGCTAAAGAAACTTCTCTACACAAGAAACACAACAGAAGGAAAACACCTACAATCACAAACCCAAAACAATTAAGAAAATGCTAATAGGAGCGTACATATCGAAAATTACCTTTAATGTAAATGGCTTAAATGCTCCAACCAAAACACACAGACTGGCTGAATGGTACAAAACAAGACCCGTACATATGCTGTGTACAAGAGACCCACTTCAGACCTAGGGACACATACAGACTGTAAGGGGATGGAAAAAGATATTCCATGCAAAGGAAATCTAAAGAAAGCTGGAGTAGCAGTACTCATATCAGACAAAATAGACTTTAAAATAAAGACTATTACAAAAGACAAAGAAAGACACTACATAATGATCAAGGGAGCAATCCAAGAAGAAAATATAACAATTGTAAATATTTATGCACCCAACATAGGAACACCTCATTACATAAGGCAAATGCTAACAGCCATAAAAGGGGAAATCAACAGTAACACAATAATATTTGGGGACTTTAACACCCCACCTTCACCAATGGACAGATGAACCAAAATGAAAATAAATAAGGAAGCACAATCTTTAAATGACACATAAACAAGATGGACTTAATTGATGTTTGTAGGACATTCCATCCAAAAACAAGAGAATACACTTTGTTCTCAAGTGCTCATGGAACATTCTCCAGGATAGATCATATCTTGGGTCACAAATCAAGCCTTGGTAAATTTAAGAAAATTGAGATCATATCAAGTATGTTTTTGGACCACAACGCTATGAGACTAGATATCAATTACAGGGAAAAAATTGTAAAAAATACAAATACATGGAAGCTAAACAATATGCTACTAAATAACCAAGAGATCACTGAAGAAATCAAAGAAGAAATCAAAAAATACGGAGAAACAAATGACAATGAAAACACGACCCCCAAAATTCTATGGGATGCAGCAAAAGCAGTTCTAAGAGGGAAGTTTATAGCAATACAATCTTACCTCAAGAAACAAGAAACATCTCAAGTAAACAACCTAAACTTACACCTAAAGCAATTAGAGAAAGAAGAACAAAAAACCCCCAAAGTTAGCAGAAGGAAAGAAATTATAAAGATCAGATCAGAAATAAATGAAAAAGAAATGAAGGAAACAATAACAAAGATCAATAAAACTAAAAGGTGGTTCTTTTAGAAGATAACCAAAATTGATAAACCATTAGCCAGACTCATCAAGAAAAAAAGGGAGAAGACTCAAATCAACAGAATTAGAAATGAAAAAGGAGACGTAACAACTGACACTGCAGAAATACAAAGGATCATGAGAGATTACTACAAGCAACTATATGCCAATAAAATGGACCACCTGGAAGAAATGGACAAATTCTTAGAAATGCACAGCCTTCTGAGACTGAACCAGGAAGAAATAGAAAGTATAAACAGACCAATCACAAGCACTGAAATTAAAACTGTGATTAAAAATCTTCCAATAAACGAAAGCCCAGGACCAGATGGCCTCACAGCAAGTTCTATCGAACATTTAGAGAAGAGCTAAAACCTATCCTTCTCAAACTCTTCCAAAATATAGCAGATGGAGGAACACTCCCAAACTCATTCTACGAGGCCACCATCACCCTGATACCAAAACCAGACAAAGATGTCACACACAAAAAAAACTAAAGGCCAATATCTCTGATGAACATAGATGAAAAATCTTCAACAAAATACTAGTAAACAGAATCCAACAGCACATTAAAAGGATCATACACCATGATCAAGTGGGGTTTATCCAGGAATGCAAGGATTCTTCAATGTATGCAAATCAATCAATGTGATACATCATATTAACAAATTGAAGGATAAAACCATATGATCCTCTCAATAGATGCAGAAAAAGCTTTTGACAAAATTCAACACCCATTTATGGTAAAAACTCTCCAGAAAGTAGGCATAGAGGGAACCTACCTCAACATAATAAAGGCCATATATGACAAACCCACAGCCAACATCCTTCTCAATGGTGAAAAACTGAAAACATTTCCTCTAAGATCAGGAACAAGACAAGGCTGTCCACTCTCACCACTATTATTCAACATAGTTTTGGAAGTTTTAGCCACAGCAATCAGAGAAGAAAAAGGAATAAAAGGAATTCAAATCAGAAAAGTAAAGTTGTCACTGTTTGCAGATGACATGATACTATACATAGAGAATCCTAAAGACTCTACCAGAAAACTACTAGAGCTAATCAATGAAATGGGTAAAGTAGCAGGATACAAAATTAATGCACAGAAATCTCCTGCATTCCTATACACTAATGATGAAAAATCTGAAAGAGAAATTAAGGAAACACTCCCATTTACCATTGCAACAAAAAAAATTAAATACCTAGGAATAAGCCTACCTAAGGAGACAAAAGACCTGTATGCAGAAAACTATAAGACACTGATGAAAGAAATTAAAGATGAAAAAAAAAAATTAAAGATGATACAAACAGATGGAGAGATATACTATGTTCTTGGATTGGAAGAATCAACATTGTGAAAATGATTATACTATGCAAAGCAATCTACAAATTCAATGCAATCCCTATCAAACTACCACTGGCATTTTTCACAGAACTAGAATAAAAAATTTCACAATTTGTATGGAAACACAAAAGACCCCGAATAGCCATAACAATCTTGAGAAAGAAAAACAGCTGGAGGAATCAGGCTCCTGGACTTCAGACTATACTACAAATCTACAGCAATCAAGACAGTATGGTACTGGCACAAAAACAGAAATGTAGATCAATGGAAAAGGACAGAAAGCCCAGAGATAAACCCATGCACGAATGGTCACCTTATCTTTGATAAAGGAGGCAAGAGTATACAATGGAGAAAAGACAGCCTCTTCAATAAGTGGTGCTGGGAAAACTGTACAGCTACATGTAAAAGAATGAAATTAGAACACTTTCTAACACCATACACAAAAATAAACTCAAAATGGTTTAAAGACCTAAATGTAAGGCCAGACACTATCAAACTCTTAGAGGAAAACATAGGCAGAACACTCTATGACATAAATCACAGCAAGATCCTTTTTGACCCACCTCCTAGAGAAATGGAAATAAAAACAAAAATAAAGAAATGAGACCTCATGAAACTTAAAAGCTTTTGCACAGCAAAGGAAACCATAAACAAGACGAAAAGACAAGCCTCAGAATGGGAGAAAATATTTGCAAACGAAGCAACTGACAGAGGATTAATTTCCAAAATATACAAGCAGCTCAATATCAAAGAAACAAACAACCCAATCCAAAAATGGGCAGACGACCTAAATAGACATTTCTTCAAAGAAGATATACAGATTGCCAACAAACACATGAAAGGATGGTCAACATCACTAATCATTAGAGAAATGCAAATCAAAATTACAATGGGGTATCATCTCACACCAGTTAGAATGACCATCATCAAAAAATCTACAAACAATAAATGCTGGAGAGGGTTTGGGGAAAAATGAACCCCCCTGCACTGTAGGTGGGAATGTAAATTGATGCAGCCACTATGGAGAACAGTATGGAGGTTCCTTAAAAAACTAAAAATAGAACTACCATATGACCCAGCAATCCCACTACTGGGCATATACCCTGAGAAAACCATAATTCAAAAAGCATCATGTACCACAATGTTCATTGCAGCACTATTTACAATAACCAGGACATGGAAGCAACCTAAGTGTCCATCAACAGATGAATGGATAAAGAAGATGTGGCACATATATACAATGGAATAGTACTCAGGCATAAAATGAAACAAAATTGAATTACTTGCAGTGAGGTGGATGTACCTAGAGTCTGTCATACAGAGTGAAGTAAGTCAGAAAGAGAAAAACAAATACTGTATGCTAAACATATGTGTGGAATCTAAAAAACCAAAAACAAAAACAAAAGTTCTGAAGAATTTAGGGGCAGGACAGGAATAAAGACACAGACATAGATAATGGACTTGAGCACACGGGGAGGGGGAAGGTAAGCTGGGATGAAATAAGAGAGTAGCACTGACATATATACACTACCAAATGTAAAATAGCTAGTTGGAAGCAGCTGCATGGCACAGGGAGATCAGCTCATGCTTTGCAACCACCTAGAGATATGGGATAAGGAGGGTGGGAGGGAAACGCAAGGCGGGGGCGTGGAAATGGGGATATATGTATGCATATAGCTGATTCACTTTGTTATAAAGCAGAAACTAACACTCCATTGTAAAGCAATTACACTCCAATGAAGAGGTTAAAAAAAATACATGGAACAAGTAAAAAACAAATACCAAGACTGTAGATTTAAACCTAATCATTCAATAATCACACTAAATGGTATTATATTTATATAAACATGCAAATGAAAAGCTAAAGATCATCTGAGAGATTTTAAATGCAGTATCCAACTGTACTGTCTACAGAAGAGTTGAAATTTTATAACATGACAAAGATGAATTAAAAGATAAAAAACACTAAGTTCAATCTTAATCTAAAGAAAGCTGAAGTTGATATATTAATATCAGAGAAAGTGACCTTTAGAACATGGATTAATAGGGATGAAGAAGTATATTACACAATGAAAAGAGGGCTAATTTATCAAGAAGACAATCCTAAACATGTATGAGTGTAATAACAGAGATCAAAATACACCAAGGAAACCTGACATCACTGAAAATAAAACATAAATAAATCCACAGTGTAGTTAGAGTTATGAATACTCCTTTCTTAGTAGTTGGTAGAACAAGTAAACAAAAAGTCAGTTAAGACTGTGAAAGACTTCAAGAACAGTAAAAACCAACTTGACCTAACTGACATTTAGGATTCTTGTAGTATACTCCAGTTGACATTCTTTTCAAGCATATGTGAAACTATTACAAAGATAAACCATATTCTGGACCATAAAGTAAGCCTCAATATACTTCAAAGGATTGAAATCATAGAGGGCATTATGTCTGATCACAATGGAATTAAACTACAAATCAATAATAATTATCTGGAAAATCCCCCAAATAATTAAAAGTAAAAGATGTACTTTTTATTTTAAAAAAATCTCAAGAGATTTTAGAGATATAATTAGAACAACAATTACGAAAAACCATCATATCAAAATCTGTGAAGCACACCTAAAGCATTGCTTTAAAAGATAAAGATAACTATGTAAACTGCTTATATTAGGAAAGAAGAAAGGCTTGAAACCAATTACCAAAGGAACTTAAAGAAAAACAAATTGAGCAACAAAATAAACAACATAGTATTGATTGTAACACAAAGTACAAATTAAATGTATGAGTCCATCCTGATATAAATAAATGATTGCCTGAAAATATTAGAACAAAATAAAGAGAGAAAGAATAAAAATAGAGAATAAAGAATAAAAAGAGAGCAAGAGAAAAGTTTTTCTTAGAGTAGATTGCCAAATAATATATCTAGATAAATTTCTTTCCCAGGAGATAAGCTCTATCACTCATCCCACTCCCCACCTCACCTGAGCGTTGGCTGGACTAAGTGATTCACTTCCAAAGAATAGAGTATGGAAAAGGAAAGGATAGTAACTTTGAAGTGAATAGACCTAGCACATACACCTTAACACTACCTTACCTTACATGATAAAGGGTAACATCATTGGTGATACCATGTTGATATTTTTGTATCCCTCTTATATTATATGATGAAGAGGGCACTTTCCCTCTGTGATCTTCTTCCTGAAAACCTATAACCCCTGTCTAAACATTAAAAAGATCATCAGAGAAACGCAAAGAAATCATCAGAGATTTTTTACAAAATAAAAGACTAAACTGTCTTCAATAGAGTCAAGATCATGGAAAACAAGGGAAGACCAAGAAACTGTCACAGATCTGAGGAGACTAAATTATGACTAAATGCAACATGATATACTGGATTGGATCCTGGAAAAGAGAAATGATGTTACTTGTGAAACTGGTGAAACCCAAAAAATGTTTGTTGTTTAGTTAATAGTAATGAACTACTGTTGATCTCAAGTTTTGGCAAACGTACCACAATGATATAAGATCTTAACATTAGGGGAAGCTGAAGCAAGAGTGTAGAGGAAGAGTCTGCACTGTCCTTGCAACTTTTCTGTAAATCTAAAATTATTCTAAAAAAAAGTTTATTTTAAGAAAGAAAGCTATTGGGGTATATTAATATTATCAGAGATATTAAGCTCATTTCTCATTTATAAAGGAGACATTTGATCCAGAGAACATAACAATCCTAATTGTTCTTGCACTTAATAATAGAGTTTAAAATACCTGGAGCAAAACTTGTTAAAACTGAAAAATGAAACAGACAAATTCATAATTTTATTCAAATATTGAATAATTCTAGCTTAATAATTGATAAAACAAGTAGATTAAAAAATCAATCAGGATATAGAAGACCTGAATAACTATCAAACAAATTTACTAATGAATAAATCACTTTTGAGATTCTTAGACCAACACCTTGCACCTTGATGGGAAAACAGAAAAGGCTGAAGATGCAGACAGCTAACTTCTTATAGAAAAGTTGGGAGAGTGCTGTTATGAGAGTTATGAGAATGTTATGGCATTTGACTTTACAATAACACCAGAGAGAATTTGATATAGTTCCCATGAAATTTAGGTTACAAAGGAGCCTAATATATCCAATTTATGTCTAAAAAGCATTCAGGAAAGAGCATGGCTGAAGTGGCCTTATTAGTGGGGTAAAGTCCTGGAACAAGAGTGTGTGGCTTCATTTCTGAGGATTAGAAGTGGACCCTGCAAATAGGGATCAGACTGAATTTTTTTTTAAAGAATCCCATCCAAGGGTGAGAGGTGACATCAGCAGAAAGAAGCTGAAAGTTACTACTGTGTATAGAATCAGAGGTGGAAATGGTCTGAATTAAGCAACCAGATGAAAAACAAAGCCCAAGGTACACTGTGCTTGGGGACTTTCCAGTGGGGAAATGTTTAGGAAAATTGTGAGCTCACCCTTGTTGGTTTCCAACCTGGAGAGTTCCCAGGTGAAATATAAAACCAGCTTGAGTAAACAAAGGGCAAGGAGAGACCAAAGAAAAAAGGCAAATCCCTCCAGATTGTCAGATGGCTGGTGTAATAAGCAAGGTAACTTATATACTAGGCTTGTCTTGGGTGGCCACAAGATGAATAGATCTCCGTACCCACCTGCCAGAATCCTGAGTTAACATAGAGGCCTTAAAAGGGTTCAGTCATGTATTTAGTCCAGATGGTCTCAACAACACTTTACTTTCTTCAAGGCTTTGTCCTTGAAACAGCTCCAGCCATGGTAACAGTGGGCAGAATGTACATTCCAAGGACAGGGTAGAAGGTAAGGAGTCTCTGATTGCCTGGGTCCAGCTAGCAGGTCGAGTGGTGGCCATGTCCTCTTGATAACCTCCTCTAGCAACCCCATAGGAGAAAGCATTAGCTTTAGATACCATCTATGCTCAGAGGGAGTCAACACCAGACCATAATAGGATCAATCAAGGAAATTGTTCTTGCTTCTTAATTCTTCACTGATCCACCCATCTTTCCTCTGATCACAAAATTATTACTTTAGTCATTCATTTTACCCCTCTTGATACCAGAAATCAAGAAAAATTATATAAACTTTGAACAAAATGCAAATGCCACCACTGCCCACAAATTCAGCATTGAACTCCATGCTTCTTATGTTTACAAGAATAAAATAGCTTTGATCAACTCTGAAAAATATTACCTTTAATCTCTCTTCTTTTTAAAATTTATTTATTTATTTATATTTGGCTGCATTGGGTCTTTGTTGCAGTGCGCGGGCTTCTCATTGTGGTGGCTTCTCTTGTGGAGCACGGGCTCTAGGTGCGCGGGCTTCAGTAGTTGTGGCACGTGGGCTTCAGTAGTTGTGGCACGTGGGCTTCAGTAGTTGTGGCTCACGGGCTCTAGAACACAGGCTCAGTAGTTGTGGAGCACAGGCTTAGCTGCTCCGCAGCATGTGAGATCTTCCCAGACCAGGGATTGAACCTGGGTCCCCTGCATTGGCAGGCAGATTCTTAACCACTGTGTCACCAGGGAAGTCCCGCCTTTAATCTCTTGAGAGATAAAAAATATGGTGAAAAAAATGATGAAAATGCAAAATCAAGGAAGTATCCAAATCATCTTTCAGGACAAGAAGGAACAGACTTTGATGACTAGAAAAAAGTAAACCATGAAATTGATGAAACTTTAGCTGTGAGGAAATTCACTTGACATACGTTACTCGCAAGGCTAGTTCTGTTCTCCTCCATCAGATTCCAGGAGAGGGCAGAAGCTCCACGCAAGTGTCAGAGGTTTGTGGTTGTCTTGGACAAAGAAAGAGGCTGGTAGGTTGTTCAAATTACTTTCATACTTGCCTGGCTCTCAACAGCCACCTCTCTGCTTCCTGTTAACCTGTCACCCTCACTTCCACACCCAGCTCACAGCAGAGAAAAAGTAACAAGGGTAGTGTGAGTGGTGAGGACCTAGCCCAGCTGGTAGAGTTTCTTCAAAAGGAGATTTGTGGGCCAGGCCAAAAGAAGTACATTCTGAGTAAAAACTGAAAGAGTAAGTTAAGAATGTAGCTTTGCCAAAAACAAATCATGATGCTCTTGGTTTTTCCTATACTGCCTTTAATGTAAATAAATAAATAAAACTAAAAAAATAAACAAAGCTAGAGGAGAACATTTGAATTATTTTCTGTTTATTCAACAGAATATGAAATTACAAAATAGTTAACATAGGAAGAAGCAAACAATATACATACAACCAACAATTTTAGGATAAAAATATTCTAAGATTATATCAAGTGTAATAGTGTAATAAATTATAATAATGTTTAATATATTTTGTGTTTTGTTGATGCTTAAAGTGTTTTCCAGCTTTTAAAAAGTGTGTAATTTGGTTTTAATTTATTTTTTATTTTAAATGAATTTCACTCATGCAGTTAATTTTGTCCATAATTTCTTATTATTTCTCTTGAAAGAGTTCCCCGAATTATATAATCTTATCGTCCAATATATCTAGATTTTAATGGAAAGAAGGATGAATTATCATACATGTAGGAAAAAATGAGAGTCATTTATTACTAGAATTATAAACATTAGTACCTAATAAAAATAACACCCATATTTGGGTATTGCCCTCTGAAAGATCACCTATATGAAGAGGTGAAATTCATAAAATACTTGTATAATTACGTAGCAAACTTGTTTAAGATGAGGCTCCATAGTTGAGGAACAGAGTATATTTACAATAAACACACTTGGACATGATTATAATGAAAGCTAGCAGTTAGAATAGTTTTCCCACAACCATGCATTAGAAATTTTGAAAAAAGTTTATATATATATATATATGTGTGTGTGTGTGTGTGTGTGTGTAAGAATATATGTGTAAGAAGGGTATATATATACACACACACCCTTATGCATACATATATACATGTATATATGCATATCTGTCTGCTTTTACCTCAGGATCTCTGCTCTTGCTCTTCCTATCTGCTCTGCTTTAAAATCTTTACAGTAAATCTTTGCATAGGTGGCCCCTTCATATTATTCAGGTGTCAATTCACTTCTTAGCTTTTCTTATTACACAATCTAAAGACAGTGTGTTTCACCCAAGTCATTGTTATCCTTCTTTCACTGCTTAATCTTGCTCTCAAAATTCCTCCTTATCTAAAAATACCTTTTTTTTCTTTTTTCTTATTTATTATCTACCTCTCATTCTATATATATGGATGGTCTTATACATAGACAGTAACTACTTGTGATTATTCAAATTTAAATATAAATTAAATAAAATTTAAAGTGTATTTCCTTGTCACATTACCCACATTAAGAAGAAATTTAAAGAAAAATGATGCAGATGAACTTATTTGCAAAGCAGAAATAGAGACACAGATATAGAGAACAGACGTATGGATACTAGGAGGAGGAAAGGGGGGTGGGATGAATTGGCAGATTAGGACTGACATATATACACTACTATGTATAAAACAGATAACTAATGAGAACCTACTGTATAGCACAGGGAACTCTACTCAGTGCTCCATGGTGACCCAAATGGGAAGGAAATCCAAAAAAGAGGAGATATATGTATACATATAGCTGATCCACTTTACTGTACAGCAGAAACAAACACAACATTGTAAAGCAACTATACTCCAATAAAAATTAATTAAAAATAAATAAAATAAAAGAAGAAATTTAAGACCTTTCTTTTTTTTTTTTTTTTTTTTTTTTTTTCAAGAGCAGGTAATATACAAGCTGGCTTTTTATTTTTATTTATTTAAACACTATTTTATTTATTTATGGCTGTGTTGGGTCTTCGTTTCTGTGCGAGGGCTTTCTCTAGTTGTGGCAAGTGGGGGCCACTCTTCATCGCGGTGCGCGGGGCCTCTCGTTATCGCAGCCTCTCCAGAGGCGCAGGCTCAGTAATTGTGGCTCACGGGCCTAGTTGCTCCGCGGCATGTGGGATCCTCCCAGACCAGGGCTCGAACCCGTGTCCCCTGCATTGGCAGGCAGATTCTCAACCACTGCGCCACCAGGGAAGCCCCGGAAATTTAAGACCTTTCTACCTCAATATCTAAATGTGGCTAGTGGGTACCATATTGAACAGACTATTTCTATCATTGCAGAAAGTTCTATTGGAGAGTGCTGCTCTATCTCATGTCAGCTTGAAGAGATGAAATATTTCCAATTATTTCACTGTCATATGTAGAGTCTAAAAGAGTTCCAGACACACAGAAAGTATTCCATTAGTATTTGTTGAATAGATTAAGTAAATCCAGCACATTTCAGCTTCCTCCAAGAGCAAGAAACTGAACTATTTTGCAAATGAGCAAACAGCAAAAGAGCACAAGAACAATTAAAGATATTGATAATATTGCAGATCGTAGGTAAACATTTAAATTTCAGAGAAGTAATCTGTCATTCTTTTACTCTCCTTCACTCTCTTTTTTCCCCTCAAACAAACGTATGTAAGAAAACAGGAGGCAGTTATAGAAAATTTCTGTTTTATATTCCCTAAAAGATATAAGAAGATGCTCTATCCATAAAAATAGAGAAAGCAGTTATGGAGAAAAATCGATTTAAAATAAAGAGTAATTACATGTAAATGGAAAACTTGATTGGTAAATGCAGTCCTTGATTGAAGCAGTAAACAGTAGACTGATTAGTACAGAAAACTGAGGAACAAAAGTAGAACATGTTAGCTAGGACTCAAAAAAAAAAATAACTCAGGAAGTTAAACTTGAATAAGTGAAGACCATTTCTAGGAGTTTCTATCTATATATAAGAAGCAGACAGATGATAGAATGGAACAGAGGTGATAATTTAAAATGTTAAATACCAATAGAAAGAAACTATCTTGAAGGAAGAGATGAGTCTTCAGATAGAGTCCTAGATAGAAATTAATTAAAGGAGATAAGTTATTTTTTAAAAAACTAAGTTTCAAAGAAAGATGTAAAATCATTCTAAAGCTTTGTGAGGAGGGAAGACTATTCCCTTCTTCCCTTCTAGGTTCTTTGGCTAGCCTAATAATTAAATTGACATAAGACAGATTAACAGGAGGAAAAAAAAACATATTTAATTTTGTACATACAGGAACCCCAAAGATATGGGGCTTTTGGACAGTCAGGCAACTGAGGTTTATATGCCATCCTGTTACGGAGAATGGTGTAGGGGTCTGGGACTTTAAAGGAGAGGAAGACATTTCACAGGAAGAGGTGAAGAGCAAATATTTCGTAAACAGATGTTTATCATGACATGGGGAGAAGTCTTTCTGATGTAAAAAATGTCATCTTTGGTAATAGCTCTCTTCCTGGCACAGGCTCCCTATCTAAATTTCTTCTAGCCAGTTTAGGGGGGAAATAATAAGCTCTTCCTGGGTCTATTGGGCCTTGGCTGTCTTCTGCTCAAAATAATCCGTGAGCTGAAGTGGCATATACTGTGGAGGCCTGACCTGAACCCCATCAGCTTACACCCAGAGTACTCTAACGCAACCCACCCAAAAAAAGACTTTTTATACAAAGAAATTTGAGACTTTTTGCCACAGTAAATGAGCAAATAGAGAGGATATTAAAGAGGTGAATGGTGAGAATTATGGAAAGAGATTCTATATGCACCCTATTACATTTAATTTACAAGAACAATATAAAATGAGTTTTGGCCTCCACCCAATCTGAGACTTCTAAATAAAGTGGGATCATCAATCACTGGCAGTAGCACAGATTCCAGTCTTACTGGAGCATTAGGGAATGGGTAGATATTTATGGAACCATGTCTCTGATGTCTGTCTAATTTCTGATTGTTCAAGAAGTGTAAGGAAATTAAGTTCCTTGATCATTTTATCAAAAAGCAGCCTCCTGGATTTTTTTCAGAACTGGTTTTAATGTTTCTTTCCGCTCAACTTTTGTATACAAATATTGGGCATATATAACAAGACTGATAGCTGCCATAGTCAATGGATTGTGGTATTAAACCCTATAGGTGGAGTATCAAATATTTAATTTATGAATTTGTACTACCTTATAACATTCATGAACCTTCAGGGCATCTGGGTAGCAAGATCAATTGTTTTATATCCCAATTAGATAATAGACAAGAAAGAGATAAGGAGATAAATACATCAAACAACAACAAACAAAAACAACAACAGAAATTTTCCTACCACCTCTTTTATCATTAAAAAAAAATGCATTATTAATCTTCTTTAAGAAGGAGTCCAGAGGCAGGGTGATTAACTTGATGACTGAACTCTTTTATCATGGATCCAGGATCTTTCTGTCCTGCCTCTATCAGCTTTGACCTCAGGCTACCCCCTTTTAAAGTACTAAAATTCCTGCTGCAGCTTCAGGCATCATTTGCTGACACAGTAGCATTCATTGAGAAAAAAGAGACTATTTTCCTGTGTGTGTCCCTTTTTATGAGGGACCTTCTTCAAAAGCACCCAGCAAGTGTCCTCTTTTATCTATTTGATTGGAATTGCTTCACTTTCTAATTGCTAAAGCTATCATTAGCAAGGAGAATGAGATGGCCGGGATTGACTTTAACCTCTGAGCTGGAAATAGAGTTACTCAAAGTCTGTAAAAGTCTGTGGTTTAGTTAAAGAGGAAGAAGAGGAAAGTCGGTGTTGAATAGGCAACTAACAGTGCTGCTATACTATCCAAACCCTGAAACTAGTTTACAATAATAAGTGGCATCTGTAGCAAAAGCTGCCTAGGCCAGTGGAGTGTCTTGCAAATCTTTTGGATTTTTGCACAGTAACTGCTGGTATGGTCTCATCTCTGCCAGTTGGGTGTTGATAAACAATAGAGAGGTCATAGTTGTTTTGGCCTTCTCTGAGTATAACAACATATGGCAGCACCACAGGGCATGGAGGACAGGAGATTGCTATTTATAGCCTCTAGTAGAGAAACAGATAGTATTGCCTGCAACTGGTAGGTCTCTGGAGTTGAGGTAGCCTTTGTTTTTCTGACAGGTGAACCCACAAGGTGCAGAACCAACCCAAAGTTTCCATGAGACTTAGATCTAGTTACGCTCACTAGACGCAGTAGTAAAATTTGAAATTGAAATAGATAGATGGTTGGAGAGCAGAAGTTAATTTTTGTTCAAAGAGGATTGTACACCTAGCAAAACAATGGTTGAATTGTATAGGAGAGAAATTGGAGTGAAGATGTTTCTTGTTACAAGAACAAGTCAATAAAATTATTGACTAAAATATTATGTATGTACATGTGTTTATATATGTGTGTGTGTGTGTGTATGCGTCTATGTTTGTATATGTATGTGCATGTATACTTATTCATATATCTTTTATATGAGTCAAAGAGCAGTTCAAGGTCATGTTGTCCTTCAGTTTGGTATCTCTAAACCCCAGTACAGTTCTGTAGCTGCAGGCCTGGTTAATAATATGCTCCAGTGTATAAAAACCAGCACGTGTCTTCCTTTTGTGAGAGCATTCGCCTGTAGTCATCACATGCATCATTTTATACACACAGTACAAAGAAAAAATATACTATTTATTTGAAGACATTGTAAGCTGTAAGATTTTACATTTTAGTTAGAATTTTTTTAAGTTATGCCAAAACACTTTTTAAAAAATTTAGTTGAATTTTGCAGTATAATATGAAATAACAGGTCTTATCAATTTACAAGACAAAAGACTAAATTGTTGGGAAGTTCTGCTTGCCTTCAAAAACAATTAATTCAAGTAATGTTGCACCTATCTGCCATTATAGAATAAAATGAAAACTTCATTTTCAAAATTTAACTGTATTATGTTCCCTAATGTCTGTTAGGGAGAAAGAAATTTTTCTTTACCCTTCTAGGTTTTTCTGGCTGGACTAAAAATTAAATTATATGAGACAGATTAACAGTAGAAAATCAAACTAAAATTTAATAACATGTATACATGGGGAAGACCCAGCAAAACTAAGTAACTTGCCAAAAGGGCTGAAACCCTCACCTTAAATACCATCTTCAGCTAAAAACAAAAGAGGATGTTGGGCGTGGGGGTTGTGGGTAGTGGTTATAAAGGCTTGCTGGGTCTTACAGAGACATTGGGACACAGAGTAGACTCTGATCCCTAGGCCCTGCCTAGAGTTTCCCCCAGCACACCTACCCCTTATTCTTTGCTGATATCCCTGGTGATAGCTTTATGCTGGGAACAGGGCCTCTATCTAAATTCTTTTAGCAGTTTGGGGTCAGGTCAAAGTTTCTTCCTCAGTCTTTTGGGTCGTGATTGTTTTCAGCTTAAAATAATCCTCATGCCAAAGAAATACTTTGGGGTGGCAAGTTTTGCTCCCCTACATAACCAACAGTAATAAAAGAGTAACTATGAGGGTCAGAAAATGTGCTTTTGATTTCTATCCACTGTATCTTTTTTCTATTTTGTATGCAAAAAAGTAAAATAGTTAGATGCTATGTTTGATCCTTTACCCTTAGATCCTTTATACACTTTGCAAAGGTGTTGTGAAAACAAGAAGTTGTTTGGGAACGACTTGGGACCTTTAATTATTATCACGAGGAGAAAATATAAAATGATTATTCTGAATCATTTATTTATATTCCACTAAAAGACACTGAAGAGAGTAGAAAAGATGGCAATCTACAAAAAAATGGTACACTGTTTAGTATATACACACTAAATAAATAGAAGTCATTTGGCAAAAGTATCATTGAATTAACTGAGGCTTTAATCACTATTGGTTTCTGGTAAATGAAAAAAAATATTAAAAATGCATCAAACAGAACATTTAAGAGAAATAAAAAGGAAATTCATCTGAATTTATACAAATAACTTTAATATAATACATGCTTAACATATTATGTATATTGTGTTATATTTACAATTACAATAATTTGGGTGTCTTGTGTAGCAAAAACAATTTGAATTACAATCTCTAAGGAATAAAACAACTAAGAATATTGTGAAAAATAAATTGAACAAATATGATTATTTGTTTGGTCCATTTATCATGTTAGTTTACACAAACTATTTATAGTTTATAAGAACTACTAAATACTAAATATCAGTATTGCTAGGTATTCTGTGTTGAAATAGTCATATGCTCTATATTTTTATTATGCTCTATAAATTTTTTTAAAAAATCACATACCGACTATACTGAACTTTTCAACTGCAGAAGAGTATACAGATGTAATGACACTGAGTTATGATATATAATAAGCCAGAATAATGGGGAAAAATCTTGTTATTAATGTAGGTTTCTAAAAATGTGCTTAATGTAACAATTTTTAACTGTGTTTCCAAATTAGCAAAATGTTATTAGAATGATTTTCATGCCATCTCAACATTTTTTTTAAATTAATTAATTAATTTATTTATTTTTTGGCTGTGTTGGGTCTTCATTTCTGTGCGAGGGCTTTCTCTAGTTGTGGCAAGTGGGGGCCACTCTTCATCGCGGTGCGCGGGCCTCTCACTATCGCGGCCTCTCTTGTTGCGGAGCACAAGCTCCAGACAGCGCAGGGTCAGTAGTTGTGGCTCACGGGCCCAGTTGCTCCGCGGCATGTGGGATCTTCCCAGACCAGGGCTTGAACCTGTGTCCCCTGCATTGGCAGGCAGACTCTCAACCACTGCACCACCAGGGAAGCCCCATCTCAACATTTTTTAACTTTAATGATAAGTCAACACATATTTGTTAAATAACTGTGTATTCAAAACTAAAATTTGAATATGTAAGCAGTATAATTTGTGGGACAAAATTGTTAAAAGTGCAGCTATACAATTCATTCACTCTTTTTATCTGGAAGAGTGAGAATAGTGCTCCAGGGAAAGAAAGAATTCTGGAGACCAGTCTTGTCTTCTTAAAAACATACTGACCATCTGTCATGGCTGACCATCTAGAAAAAAAAAAAATCTGGCAGAAAAATGCTCATCAATGGACTACTTACAGCATATAGGATTACTTATGGTAAAAATAGTCGGAATCTATGGTTTATGGTGAATGGCTCCCTGGAAAATGTCACACAAATTATGTAAAAGTCTAAGTATAAAACGACATTTATAGTTAGATTCATTCATGTGAATGAGGTGACTGCACATCTCTCTTAAAAACATCAGCCTAGGCCTAATGCATCTGATGTGAAAGAATAGAACCTGGAAACCAATCTGAGGATCTGGACTTCTCCTTGCCTCTTGATTTTATTAGCGGTCTTGGTAAGAGCTCTGATTGTCTCTGTCCTTTGTGGTATCTTACTTTGATCTCAGGCATTTATTGTGTACTTTGGGTTGAAAAGAACAAAATGTGTATGCAACATTAATATACCACTATCTGAAAATAGTTAGTCTGCTCAAAATATCATTTGTTTAAATTCCAAAGTGCGGTTCTAAAATTTTTTATTTTAACTTAACATCATATGTAAATTAGACAACACAGTATTGTGGGTAAAGTGAAGATTGTGGTATTAGACAGGTTGAATTCAAATTTAGCTTTCTCACTTAAAAGAAAGTCATCCACTTTGGCTTCACTTTTTATTTTGGTAAAATGGAAATATCATCAGAATCTCATGTGTTTGTTCTAAGATTTTGATAGCATATCATATGTAAAGCACATAAAATAATGTTATAAATATATTATTCGATTTTAATTTGTTATCTAAGAATGTTATCAGAGTAACCTGAATTTTTTTGCTTTTCATAATTATTTCATGAATATTAGTTAAGAAAGTTGGCTTTTCAAAACATTTGCATATATATATTTATGTGTAATATATAGTCAATTTTTTGTGCAACCATTAATTTCGCATCAATTCTTTGTGTCATATAGTAAGAATTCAAATACAGTTTGTTTTTTTCTTTATACCTACATTTGTATTTGTTGTGTTTTCATGCTATTTTAAGTGCATGTTTATTAGGGACCATAGAAAGTTAACGGTATACAAGAAGTCATGTTTCCCTTCTCTTTCATAGTATAGATTTTTTGCTAAAAAGCAGATGCCCATACAAGAAATACATTTTCCAGAGCTTTTAGCATGTAAGAGGAGCCATGTAACTAATTATTACTAATGGAAAAGAGGCAGAGCCCCTCCTCATAGGGGCAGAGCCCCTCTGTCCCCTCAGAGCCATAGTTGTAAAGATGATATGCCTTTCCCACTGTCTTTTGCTATGGCCTGACTAGAAGCAGAAAACTCCAATGCCCTTTCATGTTACAGAGTTGCAAAATGGGAGAAATCAGGTACCCAGTATCACAGCATGGAATGCCGAACACCAAACCCTTGCAGTGAACCATTACACATGGTTAGAATCAACTTTATCTTTCTCCTATTGTGTTATTCTGTGGTATCATATCTGTTTTTATTCTGATAAGCCTCTGACATTTGCTAGGTTATCTGTTATAGCAGTTTGCATCATAGACAATGGTACATACTGAAACTCTATTAGAGTGAAGTAAGACTCTTTGTCTCTTCCAATTGAATTTGCATTTGCTGTGGTGGCCATACAAATGCATCATACAGCTGGGATTGGAGTTGAAGGATGCTTGAAAAAGGGATTCAGAAAGTAAGGCCAGATGAGTCAAAAATACACTGTGAATAACTTGGCTCATTGGAGGGACTCCTCTTGGCCTTATTTACCAAGAGTGTCAAGTGGACATGGACCTTTTCCCACAGATCCAGCACTACCACCAATCTACCAAGCTCGATATATTCTTTTGCATTTTCAGGGACATCCAATCTCAATATCTAAGTTTTATGTCCAATAACGTATCCAGATTTAGACCACTCAAATCAGACATAATAAGAAGACCATTGAGCCATCATAACAATACCTCTTCTGTTCATATCCAGCACTTTGCTAGAGAGATTTACCCATAAAAGGAACAAGTTCTTTGTCTCAATTCCACTTCTGCAATTAACCAGTGCATCCACAGTATGGAAAAAATGACCCCCATAGATAAAAATTGACTGAAAGAAAAGCTATACACATTGTTCAGATAATCAATGTTTACTTATCTAAAGACATAGAAGAAAGTCCGCCCCAGTGGTAAACCAGCAATCATGTAGTTGATGATGATAATTTTTTGATTAATGAGGGTCATATTTCAACATTTGCAAGCATAGCTGTCTTTCCTATGTGGGAACGGTACTGCATGAAACTTGTTTGGGACACCTATAGGAGTCCACTAAAGAACCCGTAAGAATATCTCATAGCATGACAACAGGCATTCAAAAGCTAAGAGGAATCAACAAACAGCATAATATAAGTAAAAGGCCTTGCATCCTTTCCTTCCATCTTTCTTCCTTAAGTATTTCTGCAAAAGAAGAAATTTGAGTAAGGGAAGAAGATAAGAAGGATGGAGTGAGAGAGAGTACTAGAGCCCCTAATAAGTAAGGGAGGGTATGGAGCTAGAGGAATGAGAGAACAGACATTAACTCACTGCTTCACTGCTGGTCTTCAGAATTCTCCAGGTGGCTTAAACTGCTGCTGCTGCTGGTAGTGTGGTCATTGAAATGGATTACAGATTAATACTGTGATTTGAAGTTTTCACATTCAGTTTTGGGAATTAAAATGAGACTGCTCATACCTGAAAGTAAATGGGCTCTGTTCCAAATGTCTACCATGTTCATGGTAGAAAGATGTGACAAGAAAAGGGAAAGGCTATACTATGAACACAAATTGAAATCATTTTCTGTTTGAGATCTGTTAAGTACAGTCCATTAAATAAACCAGTAAAAATTATTTTTTCTTTATGTACATTGTCTAGTAATATCTTTTGCTCATTTATTTGTTGGGATTTCTATGCATGAAATACAAAACATAACAAAATGATCCACTAATTCTATATGAAGTAGTTAAAATAGTTTAGACATTGTAGAAATACACAAATATTTATATTTGTTAAGCTCTTAAAAAGCTCAGTATATTAAGGAAATGCAACAAAATAAAACTTTCCATCTACATGTACTGTAACATGTAAAAATTAAATACAAGTTCATTAGGTTTGTGTAAGAATTTGAAGATTCTTTTCATTATTTTAAAAGATTTACAATTTTCTATTCTCTTTTTTAATAAAATTGCTTAAATTAGCTAAAAATTAAAAGTGCTTGACTTTTAGAAGAGTTATATAGTATTATGAATTATCTAACTGAATCTAAAATTGCTTTGTTTCACACTTCCTGAAGGCCAATTCAAGTATTAAAAGTCTCATTGATAAAACTTGAATTTGATACTTTTTGTTGTTGTTGTTTTGTTTTTTTTATACTGCAGGTTCTTATTAGGCATCAATTTTATACACATCAGTGTATACATGTCAATCCCAATCGCCCAATTCAGCACACCACCATCCCCACCTCACCGCAGTTTTCCCCCCTTGGTGTCCATATGTCCATTCTCTACATCTGTGTCTCAACTTCTGCCCTGCAAACTGGCTTATCTGTACCATTTTTCTAGGTTCCACATACATGCATTAATATACGATATTTGTTTTTCTCTTTCTGACTTACTTCACTCTGTATGACAGTCTCTAGATCCATCCACGTCTCAACAAATGACTCAATTTCGTTCCTTTTTATGGCTGAGTAATATTCCATTGTATATACGTACCACACCTTCTTTATCCATTCGTCTGTTGATGGGCATTTAGGTTGCTTCCATGACCTGGCTATTGTAAATAGTGCTGCAATGAACATTCGGGTGCATGTGTCTTTTTGAATTACGGTTTTCTCTGGGTATATGCCCAGTAGCGGGATTGCTGGGTCATATGGTAATTCTATTTTTAGTTTTTTAAGGAACCTCCATATTGTTCTCCATAGTGGCTGTATCAATTTACATTCCCACCAACAGTGCAAGAGGTTTCCCTTTTCTCCACACCCTCTCCAGCATTTGTTGTTTGTAGATTTTCTGATGATGCCCATTCTAACAGGAGTGAGGTGATACCTCATTGTAGTTTTGATTTGCATTTCTCTAATAATTAGTGATGTTGAGCATCTTTTCATGTGCTTCGTGGCCGTCTGTATGTCTTCTTTGGAGAAATGTCTATTTAGGTCTTCTGCCCATTTTTGGATTGGGGTGTTTGTTTCTTTGATATTGAGCTGAATGAGCTGTTTATATATTTTGGAGATTAATCCTTTGTCCGTTGATTCATTTGCAAATATTTTCTCCCATTCTGAGGGTTGTCTTTTCGTCTTGTTTATGGTTTCCTTTGCTATGCAAAAGCTTTGAAGTTTCATTAGGTCCCACTTGTTTATTTTTGTTTTTATTTCCATTACTCTAGAAGGTGGATCAAAAAAGATCTTGCTGTGATTTATGTCAAAGAGTGTTCTTCCTATGTTTTCCTCTAAGAGTTTTATAGTGTCCAGTCTTATATTTAGGTCTCTAATCCATTTTGAGTTTATTTTTGTGTATGGTGTTAGGGAGTATTCTAATTTCATTCTTTTACATGTACCTGTCCAGTTTTCCCAGCACCACTTATTGAAGAGACTGTCTTTTCTCCATTGTATATCTTTGCCTCCTTTGTCATAGATTAGTTGACCATAGGTGCGTGGGTTAATCTCTGGGCTTTCTATCTTGTTCCATTGATCTATGTTTCTGTTTTTGTGCCAGTACCATATTGTCTTGATTACTGTAGCTTTGTAGTATAGTCTGAAGTCAGGGAGTCTGATTCCTCCAGCTCCATTTTTTTTCCTCAAGACTGCTTTGGCTATTCGGGGTCTTTTGTGTCTCCATACAAATTTTAAGATGATTTGTTCTAGCTCCGTAAAAAATGTCATTGGTAATTTGATAGGGATTGCATTGAATCTGTAGATTGCTTTGGGTAGTATACTCATTTTCACAATGTTGATTCTTCCAATCCAAGAACATGGTATATCTCTCCATCTGTTGGTATCATCTTTAATTTCTTTCATGAGTGTCCTATAGTTTTCTGCATACAGGTCTTTTGTCTCCCTAGGTAGGTTTATTCCTAGGTATTTTATTCTTTTTGTTGCAATGGTAAATGGGAGTGTTTCCATAATTTCTCTTTCAGATTTTTCATCATTAGTGTATAGGAATGCAAGAGGTTTCTGTGCATTAATTTTGTATCCTGCAACTTTACCATATTCATTAATTAGCTCTAGCAGTTTTCTGGTGGCAGTTTTAGGATTCTCTATGTATAGTATCATGTCATCCGCAAACAGTGACAGTTTTACTTCTTCTTTTCCAATTTGTATTCCTTTTATTTCTTTTTCTTCTCTGATTGCTGTGGCTAGGACTTCCAGAACTATGTTGAATAATAGTGGTGAGAGTGGACATCCTTGTCTTGTTCCTGATCTTAGAGGAAATGCTTTCAGTTTTTCACCATTGAGAATGATGTTTGCTGTGGGTTTGTCATATATGGCCTTTATTATGTTGAGGTAGGTTCCCTCTATGCCCACTTTCTGGAGAGTTTTTATCATAAATGGGTGTTGAATTTTGTCAAAAGCTTTCTCTGCATCTATTGAGATGATCATATGGTTTTTATTCTTTAATTTGTTAATATGGTGTATCACATTGATTGATTTGCGTATATTGAAGAATCCTTGCATCCCTGGGATAAATCCCACTTGATCGTGGTGTATGATCCTTTTAATGTGTTGTTGGATTCTGTTTGCTAGTATTTTGTTGAGGATTTTTGCATCTATATTCATCAGTGATATTGGTCTGTAATTTTCTTTTTTTGTAGTGTCTTTGTCTGGTTTTGGTATCAGGGTGATGGTGGCCTCATAGAATGAGTTTGGGAGTTTTCCTTCCTCTGCAATTTTTTGGAAGAGTTTGAGAAGGATGGGTGTTAGCTCTTCTCTAAATGTTTGATAGAATTCACCTGTGAAGCCATCTGGTCCTGGATTTTTGTTTGTTGGAAGATTTTTAATCACAGTTTCAATTTCATTACTTGTGATTGGTCTGTTCATATTTTCTGTTTCTTCCTGGTTCAGTCTTGGAAGGTTATACCTTTCTAAGAATTTGTCCATTTCTTCCAGGTTGTCCATTTTATTGGCATAAAGTTGCTTGTAGTAGTCTCTTAGGATGCTTTGTATTTCTGTGGTGTCTGTTGTAACTTCTCCTTTTTCATTTCTGATTTTATTGATTTGAGTCCTCTCCCTCTTTTTCTTGATGAGTCTGGCTAATGGCTTATCAATTTTGTTTATCTTCTCAAAGAACCAACTTTTAGTTTTATTGATCTTTGCTATTGTTTTCTTTGTTTCTATTTCATTTATTTCTGCTCTGATCTTTATGATTTCTTTCCTTCTGCTAACTTTGGGTTTTGTTTGTTCTTCTTTCTCTAGTTTCTTTAGGTGTAAGGTTAGATTGTTTACTTGAGATTTTTCTTGTTTCTTTAGGTAGGCTTGTATAGCTATAAACTTCCCTCTTAGAACCGCTTTTGCTGCATCCCATAGGTTTTGGGTCGTCGTGTTTTCATTGTCATTTGTCTCTAGGTATTTTTTGATTCCCTCTTTGATTTCTTCAGTGATCTCTTGGTTATTTAGTAACGTATTGTTTAGCCTCCATGTGTTTGTCTTTTTTACGTTTTTTTCCCTGTAATTCATTTCTAATCTCATAGCGTTGTGGTCAGAAAAGATGCTTGATATGATTTCAATTTTCTTAAATTTACTGAGGCTTGATTTGTGACCCAAGATGTGATCTATCCTGGAGAATGTTCCGTGCGCACTTGAGAAGAACGTGTAATCTGCTGTTTTTGGATGGAATGTCCTATATATATCAATTAAATCTATCTGGTCTATTGTGTCATTTAAAGCTTCTGTTTCCTTATTTATTTTCATTTTGGATGATCTGTCCATTGGTGTAAGTGAGGTGTTAAAATCCCCCACTATTATTGTGTTACTGTCGATTTCCTCTTTTATAGCTGTTAGCAGTTGCCTTATGTATTGAGGTGCTCCTATGTTGGGTGCATATATATTTATAATTGTTATATCTTCTTCTTGGATTGATCCCTGGATCATTATGTAGTGTCCTTCCTTGTCTCTTGTAACATTCTTTATTTTAAAGTCTATTTTATCTGATATGAGTATAGCTACTCCAGCTTTCTTTTGATTTCCATTTGCATGGAATATCTTTTTGCATCCCCTCACTTTCAGTCTGAATGTGTCCCTAGGTCTAAAGTGGGTCTCTTGTAGACAGCATATATATGGGTCTTGTTTTTGTATCCATTCAGCCAGTCTATGTCTTTTGGTTGGGGCATTTAATCCATTCACGTTTAAGGTAATTATCGATATGTATGTTCCTATGACCATTTTCTTAATTGTTTTGGGTTTGTTTTTGGAGGTCCTTTTCTTCTCTTGTGTTTCCCACTTAGAGAAGTTCCTTTAGCGTTTGTTGTAGAGCTGGTTTGGTGGTGCTGAATTCTCTTAGCTTTTGCTTGTCTGTAAAGCTTTTGATTTGTCCATCAAATCTAAATGAGATCCTTGCCGGGTAGAGTAATCTTGGTTGTAGGTTCTTCCCTTTCATCACTTTAAGTATATCATGCCACTCCCTTCTGGCTTGCAGAGTTTCTGCTGAGAAATCAGCTGTTAACCTTATGGGAGTTCCCTTGTATGTTATTTGTCGTTTTTCCCTTGCTGCTTTCAATAATTTTTCTTTGTCTTTAATTTTTGCCACTTTGATTACTATGTGTCTCGGCGTGTTTCTCCTTGGGTTTATCCTGTATGGGACTCTCTGTGCTTCCTGGACTTGGGTGGCTATTTCCTTTCCCATGTTAGGGAAGTTTTCGACTATAATCTCTTCAAATATTTTCTCTGGTCCTTTCTCTCTCTCTTCTCCTTCTGGGACCCCTATAATGCGAATGTTGTTGCATTTAATGTTGTCCCAGAGGTCTCTTAGGCTGTCTTCATTTCTTTTCATTCTTTTTTCTTTAGTCTGTTCCGCAGCAGTGAATTCCACCATTCTGTCTTCCAGGTCACTTATCCGTTCTTCTGCCTCAGTTATTCTGCTATTGATTCCTTCTAGTGTAGTTTTCATTTCAGTTATTGTATTGGTCATCTCTGTTTGTTTGTTCTTTAATTCTTCTAGGTCTTTGTTAATCATTTCTTGCATCTTCTCAATCTTTGCCTCCATTCTTATTCCGAGGTCCTGGATCATCTTCACTATCATTATTCTGAATTCTTTTTCTGGAAGGTTGCCTATCTCCACTTCATTTAGTTGTTTTTCTGGGGTTTTTTCTTGTTCCTTCATCTGGTACATAGCCCTCTGCCTTTTCATCTTCTCTATCTTTCTGTAACTGTGGTTTTTGGTCCACAGGCTGCAGGATTGTAGTTTTTCTTGCTTCTGTTGTCTGCCCTCTGGTGGTTGAGGCTATCTAAGAGGCTTGATGGGAGGCTCTGGTGGTGGGTAGAGCTGACTGTTGCTGTGGCAGTCAGAGCTCAGTAAAACCTTAATCCACTTGACTGTTGATGGGTGGGGCTGGGTTCCCTCCCTGTTGCTGTGGCGGTCAGAGCTCAGTAAAACCTTAATCCACTTGACTATTGATGGGTGGGGCTGGGTTCCCTCCCTGTTGGTTGTTTTGCCTGAGGCAACCCAACACTGGAGCCTACCCGTGCTCTTTGGTGGGGTTAATGGCAGACTCTGGGAGGGCTCACGCCAAGGAGAACTTCCCAGAACCTCTGCTGCCAGTGTCCTTATCCCCACGGTGAAACAGAGCCACCACTCGCCTCTGCAGGAGACCACCCCCAACACCAGCAGGTAGGTCTGGTTCAGTCTCCCCCAGGGTCACTGCTCCTTCCCCTGGGTCCCGATGCACACATTACTTTGTGTGTGCCCTCCAAGAGTGGGGTCTCTGTTTCCCCCAGTCCTGTCGAAGTCCTGCAATCAATTCCCACTAGGCTTCAAAGTCTGATTCTCTAGGAATTCCTCCTCCCGTTGCCAGACCCCCAGGTTGGGAAGCCTGACGTGGGGCTCAGAACCTTCACTCCAGTGGGTGGACTTCTGTGGTATAAGTGTTCGCCAGTCTGTGAGTCACCCACCCAGCAGTTATGGGATTTGATTTTACTCTGATTGCGCCCCTCCTACCGTCTCACTGTGGCTTCTCCTCTGTCCTTGGATGTGGGGTATCCTCCTTGGTGAAGTCCAGGGTCTTCCTGTCAATGATTGTCCAGCAGCCAGTTGTGATTCTGGTGCTCTCGCAAGTGGGAGTGAGAGCACGTCCTTCTACTCTGCCATCTTGGTTAATCAAATCGGCCAGATACTTTTTAATATACTTTAAGTTTCTTGATTCCTAAAAGAATATATATTTGACAAATTTTCTGCAAGAAAGTAGAAAAAGTAACTGATTTAAAGTACTACTTGGACAGAACTATCTATATTATCCCAACGTATTTTGACATTCTTTAGCTCACTACTTCTGAGTGACATCAGGCTCTTAGGAATCAGTACAAATGGGGTGAGAAATCATTACTCTCTAAGAATGTCCTTTCTTTGCAAACTAAAAGTATATGTTATAAGGAAACATTTGACTGCTGCACTTAAAACAAGTGAAATACAGTTAATTGATACACAGTAGATATTTTGAGAAGTCAGTGATCATAACTGTTTTGTACATTCTTACTTAAAATAATTTCTAAGTTAAATGGTATATATATATATATAAGACATATATATATATTCACATATATATTATTAAATATCCCAAATGCTGGCAAACCATTTTGTTGCAAATTTGCATGTTATACTTAATGACAATTCTTGTTTTTAAAAATTGATTCATTTCAATAGCACCATCTAAATACTGCCTGAGGGCATTAAGAAGGAAATGAATTACACAGGTCCACTTTGTGCCTGGAAATAGACCAGAAATTTCTGAATAAAATTCAGAGGCTATACAGTTTCATGGACTAAGTTATTGACCTAAACAGTAAAACTCTCTATCTAGTTTTACGTACTTGTTGCACTGGGATCATCTTTCAGGCCTACAAAAAAATAATGTTTCACTGGTGAACTCAACTCTATCTGATTATCATTCCTATTCATTAAAAAATATGTACATATTTGTCTCTCTTTCAAAAAAGTCAATAGAATTATGCTTTTTGCTATGCTTTCATCATAAAATTAGCTTTAGTATCTGTATCAGTTTAACAAAATCAACTTAGCTCAGATATTTAATATATCACTTCTCCAACTAATATATAACTATTAATCTCTGTCATGTTTCACACGTGTACTCCATTTACATACATTAGAACACTATTGTAACTTCACTTTTACCAGTAAATCTTGCAAAAAAATTGAGACTTCATGATATGCAAATTCTATGATGTCCTTATTCTTCATTTCATCAAATGCGCGTATCTTATTTTTCATTGTTTTAAGTGTTAAACCAAATTAATTATTACAGCATAGAAGATATCATTGGAGATCATGAAGCATTATTTTGGGTGACATTATCAAATGTGAATTCTTCACCATGCTTTATTTGTAGGTACCGTGAAGCAGAAAGGAAAATGAAAAGACATATCCTTCAACAAGTACAGAGCAAATAAAAAGTTATAATGTGTGCTAAATTATGCTTAAAATACTATTTTCTTCTTTTTTTTAGAAGATACTTTGAGCACTCCAAGAAAAATGATAAAATATAATAATGCTAGTTGTGGTCTTGTGTCTTAGTAAAGTGATCATAGAAGTGGTAGCGTTCATGAGGAATCCAGCTGGAACGGAGAAATGAACTTCACTTAGAACAGTGCCTGTGGAAATGAATGGTTACTTGAAAGAACTGTAGTTTTTTCAGGAATTGCAATTACTACCATGTTACTGGAGTTTAGTATGGAAACAGAAGGGTGAGTGTGACAGACAAAGATGAGGCATGCACAGAGGGTTATGAAGTAAACCTTCATTTTGAAAACCATTAACAAATAGACTAAACCTTTGTTTGAGTTGCAAACTGTGGTGTATCTAATTTACAATCTTTTAAAGTCTTGCTTTGCCTTATATTGATCCCTTAGGGAGGCTCGATGGCCAAATGACCAGACTAAAACTTTCAGCACCATTTGGATAGGTGAATTGCCAGGAACAGTCTAAAACTGAAAGCTGACATAAAGCAGAAGCTATTTCTGTTGAAACTTGCTTTGTGTAGTCCTTATATGGCACTACATAATATCAGCACTAAATATTCCAACTGCCTCTGCTAATGTAATCACTTATGTTAGAATATTCTCTCTGATTATTGCCCAGTTTAGCTTATTATATGTCCATTCACACACTGTGCTTCCTTTTGAGAATAGAAGTTTCTGTGTCAGTCTTGTGTCCTGCATTTGCTCTTTATTTTCCATCTTTTAAATTTCTGATCTGATTTCATAAACAGGCATATCAAAGGTTTTTATATTTCTATGCAAAGCATTTGTTACATCCACAAGTCCTTCACTATTCACTATTATTAAGTTAAATTTCTACATTGATATATGCATATTGGCTTTTTCTAAATATTTTATAGCCTATTTTGTGAAATGAGCTACAACTGAAAGTGAATACATTTATTTCATTTCTCTGTATCGGTGTTCTCAAACTTGAATGTGTATCAGAATGTCTAGAGGAACCTGTTAAACATGCATCTGTTTAGGCCCACTTCCAGATACCCTGTTTTATTAGTTGTAGGATCAGGCCTAGGAATCTGTAACTATATCAGGCACTTCAAGTGATTCTGTTACATGAGGTCAATAGCAGGCTGTACTTTAAGAAATCTATAGATTTTAGGTAATGATGCTTCAGAAAGAAAAAAGGCATAGGTTTATTCGGTTTGTTTTTAGAAATCATTATATAAGGTTGGCTAATTGTTAAATAATACAGATAAATAAAATAATTCTCTATAAGACAATAGATTTTATATTTGGTAGTTTATAAGATACAAATTATAATGTTTTTTTAAGTGATAAGTAGCTCTTCTACAGTGCTCTGGGTGACAATACATATTTATGAATGAATAATGGTTGTATAAATGTGTTTGTACTGAGGGGAAAATTGAAAATAATTAGCTTTAATTAGAAGCTGAATTAGAAACTGATTTGGGTAGGGGAGTGACAGTTTAAGCTATGTGTAGTTTTATTGTTGTTGTTGTCATTGCTGTTTTTGAAGTCCTGAAACTCCCAGATGGAGATCTACTAAATGCATATTATCATGGTTATTATTAGCATTGCTATTTTAGATGACATGACATGTATGATAAGCTGAACTGTGATCCCAGAAACATGGATTCACCCTATATTTTTCTCTTCTAAAATTAACTGTATTCATTTTATTAAAATGGCACAGAAATGGAGATTTATCGTATAATTATAAGGAAACTATAAGGCACAAATCGCTGTTTTAGAACAAGAATTGACTTGTTTTACAGTTTAATATCCCTCTGACTATCTCCTGCTGATTGCTCACATTATTAACTGCATTTTTCCTGCGGGGGGTTTTGTATCCATCAGGGTTTAGGCAGAAAAACAGACACAATTTTACATTTTTAAAAGAGTGAAAATGTAATACAGGCAATTGATTACACAGTCTTGGAAAAGCTGAGCACACACTTGACATCAGCAAGAGCAGGAAGCCATTAGGCCAGCCCTCTCCCTGGATGAAGAGCAAGGAGGACACAGTGCTCCTGGAGGCCAGGGCCTGGGTCTCGTGGGGAGGAAGGAAGCAGGGTGCGCTCCGCTCTACAGCCAGACCCTGGAGAGACACTGCCCAGGCAAGAGAGGAGTGGGGAGAAAAACCCTGGCTTTGCCCAGGTTCCACCCTCTCATCTTGCTACATGCCTTTGTTGAAAGTAAACAGACAGTGTCTGAGAAAGGGACCAGCTACCCTGAGAGGTACAGCAGACGAAGGAGAACAAGAAGGTCCGGGATATGCACAATGTCCCAGGGCGCTTACACTTTCCCTCTGCGCAGACGCCTCTGATTCTGCTCTGACTCTTCTGTAAAGAAAGGCTCATGTTTCGAATGACATAGAGGAACAGTTCTTTCCACCTTGAAGACAATATTTTTCTAAGAAATTAAAAAATAATAGTCTATGAGCTGAGTACTTAATGTTCTTTCTCCTTAATGATACAACATTAAGCAGAATCATCAGATCACTTCAACAAGAAAGTCCAGGTGACCTAGTTATACTCACAAGATATTTCTGTTCTGTTGCCTACAGATAATAAGTAGATAAAATGATAGGTTTTCTTAAAGCCATTCAGAGAAGTTAAGGAATATGAAGTTTTCTTAAATTCTCTTTGGAACTCAGTGTAAAGGATAAACAAAGCTGGGCACTAGTTTAAGTAGCGAGGATATCCTACACTGATGGTGGGAACGTAAATTGGTGCAGCCACTATGGAAAACAGTATGGAGGTTCCTCAAAAAACTCAAAATAGAGTTGCCATATGATCCAGCAATTCCACTCCTGGGCATATATCCAGAGAAAACTATAAGTCAAAAAGATACATGCACCCCAATATTCATTACAGTGCTATTTACAATAGCCGAGACATGGAAGCAACTTAAATGTCCATTGACAGATGAATGGGTAAAGAAGATTTGGTATATATATACAATGGTATATTACTAAGCCATAAAGAATGAAATAATGCCATGTGCAGCAACATGGATGACCTAGAGATTATCATACTAAGTGAAGGAAGTCAGAAAGAGAAAGACAAATACCATATGATATCACTTATATGTGGAATCTAAAATATGACACAAATGAACTTATTTATGAAACAGAAACAGACTCACATACATAGAAAATAAACCTATGGTTACCAAAGGGGCAAGGGAGTGTGGGAGGGATAAATTAGGAGTTTGGAATTAGCAGATACAAACTACTATATATAAAATAGATAAAAAACTAGCTATAGCACAGGGAAGTATATTTAGTACCCTGTAATAAACCATAATGGAAAAGAATATGAAAAAGAATATGTGTATATATATGTATAACTGAATCGCTTTGCTATACACCAGAAACTAACATAACATTGTAAATCAACTATACTTCAATAAAAAAAATGTAGCGAGGATAGATTTTATTCAATAACTTTTGCAACAGGGAACAGGATCCAGCATGCACAAAAATCAATTTTGCTGAAACAAAAGGCTAGAGACTTTTTAAAGGCTGAAATGTGTGAAGGGAAAGGCATTGAGGTGTATTAAGGGGATTGGTCCATGTAATAGACTAAACCATCTGGGTTTGTTAATTGGCACTCATCCAAAGAAGAGAACAAACTTCCAATATTTAGGACAGGAGGCAGTCCTGTTAAGTTAGAGCAAGGCTCCCACTAATTCAGGCCTTTATCCTCCACAGGGACTGGGGGAGAGAGGGAGAGCTATCTCTCTGAATGTTCACATTTCAAAACACTGTTCTCAAGTCCTTGGGGAAACAGTTAGTGGTGGTAGATTTACATCTCAAAGGGCAGTGAAAGGATTTATAATTACTAGCTTTCTAAAGTAACTGCTCTAAGAAGGGGTTCAGAGCCTATCTGCCTATCACCAGATTTTGGCTGGAACAAATGGTAAATCCTCCTGACAGGTATTTTAAGGAGACCTGGGGTCATTCTAAGGATATGAAAGAAATCTTGCTAGAGTTTGGTCATGTCTTTAGTGCAGTGGTCTGGACAAAGTTGAGAGATTTGCAGTTCTCACCAGCTCTTTGGTAATCACACTTGGATGGTTTTCAATGGTTTTAAATTGCTCTGTAAGTTCTCTGCCCTCACACCCCGAGAATTTTGAGCTAATCTCCATCATAGTACATATTAGATGGTTTAGTAATATGTATTTGGAATATCAGAATCTCCACCTATACAAAGTAGACATTCAGAGAGTAGCATCTGTATTTCATTCACTTTTCTAATCTCACTGTTTAGCTTGGGAGCAAGTATAAATAATAAATTTTAAACTGTATTAAGACTTATTGCATGCACCAAGCACTCTGATAAGTATGGCAGTTGTCTCATATTACTTAATCTTCCCAGTGGTCTTATTCAGGAAGGGCCAGGGTTTGTCAAGGATAGTTGGCATTGGAAAATGGAAAATTCAAAGTTAAAGAAAATCCACTTAAATTGAAAGCAACATTTCATATTTAATGTTAAAAATCTATTGGGAATTTATCTTGAAAATAAAAATAATTGCCAGTGAAAATGTTTATTTTGCCTTTCATTTAATGAAAGGTTGGTTGTAATTGCCACTATGCTAATTCCCAAACTGAATAATATTTGGCACGATCTTTAGAGTAGTATACAACAAAACATGACATTCATTACCTCATTTTACTTTCACAGTATAATTACAAAAAAAAAATTCCTGTAAGAAATGTTTAAGGGCTTTATCAATTTTGGCAAACAAGAATGTATGTTTTCTTGAAACATACATTCTTGTATATTTTATAACTTTCTTTGTAGATTTTCTATTCTTCGTTGCTATTTGTCCAACTCTGTCAGACCTTTATTTTCAATTACGTTACTTTTAATCCTAACGTTTCGGTAACACAAATTTCATCAGAATTCATCACAAATTCCTATATTTTAACTACTTTTCTTAATAACTCTATAATTGATTCATGTTATATTTCTATTTTATTTTGTATTTTAGACATCTTCAGATCAGCAAGGGTCTGTTAGCTAAGTTGATCATATATCCTGGTTTGCCTGGGAGAGTCTTGGTTAATGTTCAGGGATAATTTTAATGGAGCACCCTTTCATCTCAAAAGTGTCATGACTTAGATCATTGATTGCATACGTGCATTAATAATAGCCACCCTCAGAGAACACTTATTAAGCACAAGCATGCTTCTAATGGTCACGTAAGTAGACCTGTATTAACACTCACAACAACTCTGCAAGGTAAGTACTACTGGTATTTTCATTCTACAAGTAAGGATACTGAGACAGAGTTATCTTAAGTATCCTGCCTAGATGATACAGTTAATACACATATCGCCTCTTATCTAAACCCAGGTGGTACAGCTCCAGGGCTAATGCTCTTAACCAAATTCACAATTTACTGTTCTCTTTGCCCCAAACGACATTTTATTTTATTTATTTATTTATTTTTAAGGGAATGCTATTTATTTATTTATTTAATTATTTATGGCTGTGTTGGGTCTCCGTTTCTGTGCGAGGGCTTTCTCCAGTTGCGGCAAGCGGGGGCCACTCTTCATCGCGATGCGCGGGCCTCTCACTATCACGGCCTCTCTCGTTGCGGAGCACAGGCTCCAGACGCGCAGGCTCAGCAATCGTGGCTCACGGGCCCACAAACGACATTTTATTGATGAGCATGTCTAAATGCTAACATGAACAGCAACAAAAAAAGATGATCACAGTTCAAAATATTTGTGGTTTATTTTCAAACTGGTAACATTACTTTTCTATAAAAAGTGTAATTTATAAAGAAACCTATATTATTACATTATTACTACAGATTATAAATCACAGTCTCGGAGAAACTAAATCTCTTGTCTCATTCAGCAGGTGAGCATGTAGATGAGCTGAAATAGGAGCCCAGGACACATGGCTTTAGAGCTGACTCCCTTTTACACTGGCTCTGCCTTAGTGCCCCAATATTGACAAGAGAAGTCTTCAAATGTTTGTTGCAACAATGAATAAATAAGTATTCAATATATTTAGGAAAGTTTTATAATTTATCTCCAAAAATATTATAGAAAATGTAGCTAGAAACTTGAGTACAAAATAAATATATGGTCATAAACTGGGAATGATTTCTATAAAATAAATTTCAAACTGGGTTAATGCTTAATGTACTGTGATGGTGTGTTAAGACTTTATCTGGAACAAAGTTTTGCTACAAAAAAGGAAAGGTTAAAACTACTAATGTACTATTTAAAATGCCATGTACAAAAGAGGGCTATAATATATAAATTGGAATGTCACACACACACAAATAGAAAAATAATGAAAAGATTTTACCTCTAATAAATAGTTAATTTGGTTTATAGATGGCATAATTTTGAAGATTAATTAATTTTATACCAAAGAAAATTTGATAGATATTTTATTTCCTATACAGTGATAAAAGGTCAAACATATTTAGAATTATTTTCATTTTTATGAATTATTCTGATCTCTTCAAAGAGTATCTAAGACTCAGATAAAAATATCTTTGTTTTAAAATCATGTATTATTGATCTTTGTAAAGATTTATAGGTTTTTGAAAATAACTTTTTTGTATTTTTGAAAAACAATCATGCATCCAATAAGATAACATAGAACTTGGTGCAAAATCCACAGTGTTAATGATATGGTTTAAGAAATAGTGTTTATTGAGAGTGCTTACAAGGCACAGGTAAGAAAGAAAGGACCAGATCCTGCAATCCTTCCATCAGCTTGCAAGGTACCTGCTGTGACCAGGCCCTATCAAACATTCAGGGGGCCTGTGTGCCACACAACAGACCACCATGCTGTTTCTTTCATTTTAAAGTGTGAAAATACTTTTTTACTTGAAGAACTATTTGAGAACCATGCCGTTTAGTTTAGATATATGCTATTTGAATGACCTAGTGCTTAAAGTACCTGAAGAAATTGGAGTCTTTGGTAAATTGCTGTGCCCTCCTATAGGGGTGAGGAAGCCACCCTGACCCAAGGGAGGCTGAGTTCACTCGCAGCCCCCTTCAGCTGGGAGAAAGAAGACACTGCTCCCAGTTAGCACAGGGAATTCAGACTGAGCAAATGCGGCCACTTCTGGACAAGTTTATTCATTAGGCAACGTAAACATTGGTGAGCCTAGTAAAAGAGAAGCTCTGGAAATATTACCTAAACATCCATAAATGCTTCCTTTAATCAGACGTTCAGACTCTTCCAGCTCGTGCGTGTGTGTGTGTGTGTGTGTGTGTGTGTGTGTGTGCCTTTTCTTATCAGGGTTACCATGAGTGATATGAAAGTGGAATAAACAAAATTCAGAAAAGCTTGCAATTTTGCCGTAAGATGCAACCAAATTAAAAAGAGGTACATTTTATTTGTTATTTTCCTAGTGATATGCTAAAGCTTCATAGGTACCCTTTGGCCCCCCAAAAATTTCTCTACGTTGAATGAAGCACAAATTAAGCCTGAGCTGATAAATCCATTGTTCTGTTTTCTAGTTTCAAAATAGCTTTATGAAATATGTGAGGAATAAATGTTGCTGTAAGAAATCAATGTTTCTGCGTGTTTGTTGTCCTAGAAATATTTAGGTAGGCATTTTATCACTATTTTAATAAAAATCCAGGAATATTTTAAAAATTATAGTGACAACAGTAATTTATGGGTGTGTTTAAGAACAAGTGCATATGCTACAAAAGATCAAAATAAGATTCAGAGAGTTTATGGGAGAATTGTCCTTGACTAAAGAATTGCATACCTGATTATTTTACTTGAGCTGTGATACCTCTGACCCAAAAAATGTGTTTTGAGAAAACATATCAAATTTATTAGGAAGAGAAAATGTTTAAAACATGTAGAATTAAATATTCCTGTTTTACAAAGTAAATTTTTTAAGACATTGCTAATATTTTAGCTTGTGTAAAAGGAAGTTGTAATATAAATCTTTTCTGCCAAACATACAGGATTTGTTTCTTACGTCAACAAATTTAATCTATACATAAATCGAGGTAACTTTCAGTTTCTATAAACGAAATTTAACTAACTAAATAAATAAAATCAGGGATGCTTAGTAAGGTGACATTTTTATTTAGTTCTGTGTTGATGAAAAAGTCTGTCGTTGCTGGTGCAGCTACACATACATATCTCAACGTGCTAGACAATAATTACCTAGTCTATCCTCTAATTATTTGGGGAAATACTTGTAATGTTCTGAGAAAAAATAGTGCATCAATTTACAGTATCAATAAAGAGGCAGACTATTGCTTTTTAAAAGCTCACAAAACGCACATACGTCTTTTAGCAGCAAAATGCAATTACGACAAATTTTTATCATTATATCAGAGCATTGTAAAATTTCATGAATGAGAATTATCAGAGCACTCTTTGGGATACCATGACAGAATTAATGCCAGAATGATCAATTTAACTGATTGTATAATTACTAACAGAAAATCAAAACAGTAACATGCATGTGCTTTTCGATACTGAGATGATGTTTTGCTCCTTCAAAATGCTACCATGCAAACCAATTGAAAGTAATGTTAATTTAACTGATTTATCATAAAATTTATATCCTATTTAAATTTTGATTTGAATGTAAGATGTGGAAGATTTCTGTGAGTACAGAAATCTAAGTAACGGTAAAATATAATTAGCATTAGAAGTTTTAATGTTTTACAAAATTGTAAAGTGAAGAATGATCTATATCAGTAACCAAGCACCTTCACTTTACAGGTTTGTAGAAGGAAAGCCAGCCAGTGGTTACCCATAATATGTTAAGGAGTTACCAAGTCTTCTCTTAATAATCTTTTTTGTTTTAGTACTATAACTCCAGATTGTTTGATGGTAGTAATTTGAAACAACTGCTTTAAAAAAAAAAATCAGAACAGTCCGTAGTGCTCAAAATAAATGCTAAATTTAGTTCATAGGAAACCTTTAGCACTTTAAAAAATACACAGAAAATCATATGGTCCAACCTTGTAATGTTTTTTAAAATCCTATTATGGCTTCTTTAATATACATTTTAAAACTTGGTTTATTAGACAGCTAGTACCTTAGCTGATCACACCCGAGTAAAAAAACCCTACTCCAAATTACCCCATAATATAGCAGGAGCAACAGCAACAACGAATGTGACCAAGGAAAATAGAATTTCTTCAGACAAATTTTCAGGCTTTTCCTCACTAATTCTGCACCTCCGTCTCCTCGCTTGTCTCCTTGGTGCCCCCTTCTATATTACTAACTTGGGTTGTGTTGTTCTGATCTTCGGTTTTGGTGATATGTTCAGATGATATGTCTCTTTACCCAATCCCCTTGAACTCAGATGCCCACCGAATAATATCGCATTGTTTTTGTTTGTTTTAACACCAAAGGGGACACCCTGCATGCCAGAGCCGGGGGTCTGCTCCGGGTGGATGGAGGGTGGGGATTCCCGGAAAGGCCAACAAGGCGCAATTGGAAACCGAAGTGTGTGCTGCGTGCTTCAGGAGCGTGCAGGTCCTTTTGGAGGGAGATGGGGAGAGGACGGGCTGCGACGCGCTGAGTGTCAGGGTGGCTCATAGAATGGCGGTATCGGGCCCAAGGAGCTGTAGCTGCAACCACTCTCCAGAGGAAGTCTGATCTCGCGGGATCTCGCAGGATCTCGCGGGATCTCTCGGGATCTCGAGGGATCTACGGGACCAGCAGTGCAGTCCTGGGATGAAAAATGCTAGGGTGTTGGAGGCCGCCGGTCCGGAAGGCGTCTGGCTCACGCCACCTGTCACACAAATCCCAATCCTCATGTAATCCTGGCCGGGGTACAGGTAAACATCTACCTTGTTTTCTTTATCCATTCACACTCAAAGGACATTTAGGTGGTTTTCATATCTCAGTTATTATGAATAATGCTGCACCAAAGAACATGGGAGTGCAGATATTTCTTTGAGATCCTGATTTCAGTTAGATATTTGTTTGGTTGTTTTATAATCAGTGGTGGACTGAACATAATAAAAAATTAGGGAAATTAAGTTATTCCTCCCTAAAGGTGTGAAACACCCAGATTTCAATGGTCAGTAGGCCAAAAAAAAAAAAAAAGTCATCTACTTTTACCCTAGTTAGTAGAGCTTGTTTAATGACAAGAGTCATTGTCTTATCTCACTGTCAAGGGTATAAAATGCAACCCTATTTTTAATTCATCCTTATTTTCACGGCTAGTAATGAGTCATTTGAACAATAAATATTTATTAACATTTATAAACATATGTTTGAAAATAAACACTCCTGGGGTATAATACAGTTCAATTAAATGCAGTATCAGTGGTTTCGACGTGTGATGGGTTAGCTTTCAAAGTTATGACCCTTATGAAAAAACATGCTTCCTTTTTTGTTTATCTTTAAAAAATGCTAATACAAGCTGTTTGTGACTATACAATTCCCAGTATAATTTTGTAAGCCTTCATGGATGCATACAGTAAAGAGGAAAGTCAGAGATTATCAGTCATCAACTTAGGATTTTTTGATTTGGTCTTGACTATTCTCAAGAATCAATATTGGCAAAGTTTTTTTCCTAAATTGAAGCACCTTTATTCCTTCAAAGATTTGGGATATATGATAATTTTTTAATCCAGTATTAATGAAATATATTTAGCTTCTGCAAAGTAAAGGAAGAAAAATGAAAAGTAACAAAACTCTGTGTGTGTGTGTGTGTGTGTGTGTGTGTGTGTAACGCATCTGTTTAAAAAGTAAGATAAGCTAGTTGATGAGTAGCTTACTTCAATATCATCATCATATGCATATTTTGCTACTTCCCTCTGTAAGGGATATTCTCCTAGAATAATATACATTCAAAGACATAAAAATGAACACATGCATACTGTTTTTATATCAGATAAGATATTCATGCTACGATTTCCCCTTCTATTCCTAATAAATTAGTCATTGAATTCAGACTTTTTCTTGAAAAGTTAGTCATACAATTAAAAGCATGACTGTACATTTTTTTGGGTAAACTTTAAAATTCTAGTTCTAAGAGTTTTATACCTATGAAGGCCACATGAAACGTGCAATTCAGTTACTGTGGTGTCAAGAGAAGTCTAAACATTTTTATTCTCTTTGTTCAAAATTGAAATGTCTAAAGCCACAACACCTACATTTTTATTATACTAGTTATCCGCTTATTACTTAAAATATATCTAAATAAATTAATTTGATAGATAATATAATTATCAAAGACAAATTAAAGTCTTCACTAGTATGTCGAGTTTACATAATGGTCTAGAAATATGATTTTTATTTTTAATATCACAATATGGTTCTGCTGTTAAAATAAGCACTCTGCTTTTATATTAATGATGTTCTAATTTAAAAGCTTCATTTTACCTAATATTTTTTCCTTTTTTTCTGCTGGTAACATTAACAAATGTACTATTGTTCCCGTAAAATTTAATATTTAAAATGTAGTTAACTTTCACCAGATTTTCTGCAAGAAACACTCAAGACTAACAGATCAATTTAGATTGAAATACTTAAAAGTGCTCAGGCTTTAAAAAAGTGCAAACAGTAAAAAGATTTTCAATCTGTATTAATTTAAAATCACTCTTTACCTGTGGAATTTCTCAGAGCTGTCATACCTTAGCATGTCAGATTTGCTTTACCAGTAACTTCCATTTACTTATAGCAGCGTAGATTTTTGGTAAATATATAAATAACAATGATTTTCAGGGATCTGATTCTGTTTGCTTTAAAATAGTTACAGATGGTAATAAAAGGCCCACTAGAGTGCATTAGGGTTGTTTAATGTGTTTTGGAAAATGATATCCAAAGTACAGACCCCTATTAGCTTACTGCAAAGTGATACCAACACCCTGATGCCCTGTGGTTACCCACAAATAGAACCCTGGGGGAAGCATAGAGCCTGTTTTCCACCCATGCCAACTCCTTACAAGATTCTACCTTCAGGACTGAGTTATGGGAATTTTGGCCCAGTCATAGTCCTATTACCTTGGTGTTTCTGAGTAAATACATTAGTTTTTGACTAGAAGGAAACAGCGAGTCTTTTATTTAAAAAGTGGCAACTGAAAAAAAAAAAACCAACAAAAAACAAAGAAAAACTCCAAAACTCTACTTAATGCACTATGGTGACCTAAATGGGAAGGAAATCCAAAAAAAAGGGGATATATGTATATTTACAGCTGATTCATTTTGCTATACAGTAGAAGCTAACACAACACTGTAAAACAACTATACTCCAATAAAAATTAGTTAAAAAAAAAGTGGCAACCAGCTGGTTTTATCTTTACTCTCCCTGGAGTTTGGGTTTGTAAGTCAACAACTATCTCTTATTTTTGTTGCCTAAGAAAATTTGTGCTATTGATACTTTTCTGTTCTTGTGCATAAACATTCATATTAACATCAAATTATGAAAAGAATGGACATTTTCAAGCTAATTACCTGTTATTTCCCTAAAGCACATTGAAAGACAATAATTTCGTCTTTTCTGTAGGTATATTGTTTAAAAGTACTCAAGGAATTTGATATATATCATATTGGGGGGAAAAAAGGTAAACCAAAGTATTTTTTTTTTTTAGCCTCTATCTATTGCTTCTAAATAAACAATAGATTGAGTGGAAGTAAAGAAAAGAGCTCTGAACAGGAACCAAGGTCTGACCTGGGAAACATTGTGATCTTTCACAGGCAAACTGATAAATTCCCTAGATTAAGAGGAGCATCTGAAAGCTTAGACAGGAGGATGACCTTTTAAGTTTTCTTTCAATTCTAAGAGTCTACAATGTTCTGTATAAAACTTGAGCCTAAAGAGTGGTTGAGAATAAACTATGGCAGATGATCCTGTCATGGACTCTTCAAGGAATTGGAGCCATCCATTTGTGAAGGTGATGGAGTATGTAAAGAAAATACAAGGTCAGCAGGCAACCAATGGGTCATTCAAGGCCAGGGCACATGTCTGTTTTTTTCTTTTCTAGCAGGCTGGTGTCCTCATTAAAAGTATAAGAGAGAAAGTAGGGATGTGTTTTGAGCCCGGACTAGGAAAGAAGGCTGCCATTTCTGCAGCATTCTTTTGGCTAAAGCAAGTCACAAGGCTAGCCCAACTCAAGAGATGAAGAAAAGTTTGTTGGTTGAAGCTGCAAAGTCACATTGAAAAGGCAAAGAATAAAAAGGAATTTCTATTAAATCAACCCAACATCTATGTTAGAGAGTATACTTTATTATATTATTTGTTCACTTTACTTTCCATATTTCATTGATTCCTTTTGGATCTCCCACCTTCACGTTTAAAAAATTCTTGACAAAATTCTAGACCACAGTTAAAGAGACTCTTTGGTAAATTTTAAAAGGCTTCATATTCCAGATAATGTTTTACCTAAGTTTAAAGCATTTAAAAATATTTTTAAACATTTTGAAAATATGTGTCCATTTTATTCTATAATATAGCATTTATATTAAATCTGTCATCAATCTGATGTTTGTTCTTTTGTGTTTGACCTGCTTTTTTATTCTACATTTGACCTTTTTGGGGTTTGTTGCTAATGGTTTATTTTTCTGTTTCCATACCTAATTGTGAGGTTTTGTTTTGTTTTCCTTATTTATTTGTCTCTTGACTCTCTGCAACCCATCAATCTGATAATTTGTATCTCTTTAATTCTAGGTGACAGCCAGCCATTATTTATTCAACTGTTTCTCCTCATATATTGTTTTTTTTCCTCTCCATCTGGAACTCATGTAAGTATTGAACACTACTTTTGTCTTCCATAGATATTACATTTTGTTTTATGTTTTCCACATCTTTATCAATTTTAGGTGGCTTTTGGAATATAACATTTACCGATTTTTTTAGTTCTCTATTTCATTCTTTGTGTTTCATTTGTTGTTCAAGCCAAACATTGTTTTCAGTTGGTTCTTTATAATGGCTTCCCTTTGCTTAAGCTTCCAATATTGTTTTTGTGTTTGTTTTTTCCCCCCGTCTAAGGATATTTATTTTGCATATTTTGAGTTCTTGTTCTGGGAGATTTTTCTTCTGATTCCTCTAAGTTGTTTAGTTTATTATGAGATTTAGTTTTATTCATTTATTTTTTTCTAGTGCTTGCATTCCTCAAAGATTTCATGCTTTCTTGTTAGTTCATATCACCTGAAAATTATGACACGCTGTGCCAGTGGGGTTTGGACCCCACTGGTGAATTAAGGAGGGTGAATTCCTCAGAGTTAGATAAACTTTCATGTTGCAGTCTGGGTTTATCTTTTCTGATCTTAGGAAGCCTCCCATTACTTAACCCACGTCCTGCTCTTTTCCAAGGACTACCTCCTATTGAGCTAATCTATCCTACTGGGGTAGCAAAGGAAATAGCAGCATCAATAATGGCAAGCTGAACTGCACTTGTTAAAATACCTCTTAACCTAAACCACATCCCAACTCCTCTAATGTTGCAATGCCTTCAGAGTCTGTGTCTCATACAGCTCCTTTACTGGTGGCAGTGTGCCAGGTATCATTATACCCCCTAGGGTATGAGAGAGAGAGAGAGAGAGAGAGAGAGAGAGAGGGAAGCAGAACTGGAAATCTGGCATGCCACTCTCCTACATTTATGGTGCTTTGTCCTTTGCCTAACTAGACTCTCATTCACCCCACACACACTAGGATCTTGATACATTTTGTCTTCTTGAGGGTTTGCCAAGGTTTCATTATGGTCATTGCCTGTGTGTGTATTTCATACTTGTTATTTGCCACTGGAGTCTATCACACTCCCTCTCACTTCCCTGCCATCTCCAGGGGTTAAGTTTGAGAGGAGCCAGCAGCTCTTTCTCTTGTGACATTCTGTTAGCAGGCAACTTCTAAATAATTGTTTTTGCTTCCACCTTAAAATTAGGGACACTTTCTAACCACAGTTTAAATTTTCTTCTTTAGTTTTGGCGCTGCACTTCTTATAAATGCCTCTTTTTCATGCTAAAAATAATATTTATTGGCTTCTCCAAAGCTTTCTGAAGAGCAGCCCCACTCTGTGGTCCAGTTTCTCAAACTTTGATATTAAGAATTTATATCCTCAGGCCTGGAATGGGGCACAGAGGTATGCAATTTAAAAAGAATTATCCTGGGTAGTTCTCATTTACTTAGTCCACAGCCCATCCTGTAAAATAATGGTAAGGGCAATCTCCACTCACTGAGTAAAGCACAGTAGAAGCCAAAGGTTATCTCTTAGGAACCCCCTATCCCCCTTCAAGGAAATAACCTAACTTGTTAGGAAATTGTATGCCCCTTAGGCATGGATGACTAACAGTTTCCAGCATGCTACTTTACAAAGGAATTTCTTAGACATATTTATTCCAGTAATCTCACATAGTACTGATTCTCCATGTTAAATATATTACCAAAAATAGTGCAGAAATGGACTTTAAAAATCCCTGAAGGATTTTATGCCATGCAGCTAGTATAGATTCAGGCTAGCAGTCCACTTAAGGGCTGGTTGAGTTTCTCAGTGCAGACATTTTCCTCCTTTACTCAGAGACAAGATATGAAAAAATGCATTTCCTTACTGCCCACTTTTGTGGGGTTGACTTTCATAGAATGCTCATTCCCTGAGTGTGTCCTTTGAGGCACATGGATCTATGCCAGTGTCTCTCATCTATCTTCCTGGCACGTTCCCAAGGCTTTGCCTCAGATACCCAAGATGATGTTAGTATTGTAGCTTGAAGTTACATGAATCTTCAGAACATTCAAGACACTGTGCATATCGTGATTTATGTTTATGTTTTGGGGGGGATTTCCTTTACTTATGAGGAGGTTTTTTTGATTCTTGCTTTGCTTTTGTTTCAATTTTAGATTTTTGAGCTGTGCATTTTGAGCTATATATTTTCTCTGCAGATACTTCCCAGAAATCAATTTCTGCCTCCTCAATGCCCACCTGCAATACCATGGGACCATATATATACATAACCTTACTTAATGATCTTAGCACTTTATAGTTCAACCATTTGTTTTTAGATCCATATTGAACTAATAGAGGGCAATCATTTTCTCTCACTCATTTATTCTTTGTACTATCCTAGCAAGGTGGCTGGTATATATTTGACTCTGAGTGTTGCATAAGAAGGAACCATTGAGATGAAACCACTTGAATAGATTTCCTTTCCTCATAATACTGCCCCATGGAATAGAATTAGGACCTGATAATATCCAGACTTATTTAGAAAATATATACCAAATCTAAGAAAAAAGAAAAACATTTTTGTTTCATTGAAATCTTCTACCCAGAGTCATACATATTTTTATCATTTTGTTATCTAAATAAGTATGTATGTGTATCTGTTTTATGTATACATGCATATATATGTACCTACATGTAGTTATCTATAAATATATACTTATATATATTTATGTATATGTATATATACATATATATTGGTGGTAGGAACTAACCTTTACAGAATGTACTATAGCACCATGTATATAAAGGTTATTCATTAACAAATAGATTATATTTCAATGTATTAGGGGTGGTAAGTTATCCACAAAACATAAAAGAAGACTAAGTGGAAGAGGCATGCACACACTTATCTTGAAAATCCTCCATTAAATCAGCAGAAATAATTTTAAAATTCAGAAATGGTCGGTCACAATCACAATATGTATTTTTCAAAGTCAATATTAGTTATGAAATATGATTCATAGTTTTTAAATGAACCTCCATCCTTAAAATGTCCCAGCCCAGTTATCAGGATTCTCTGTGTAGGGTTCTGCAACCAAAGCCAAAGTTAACAAGAAAACATGATCTTTGTTTTCACTGAAACTTTGCAGCTAGTGATACATGTATTCTATAGCAGGATTCCATTTTTCTTAGGTCAATTGGCCAAATGTCATCATAGGACAATCCTAGCAAACAATATCATCATGATTTCTATAGAGAGAGAAAAAAAGAAGAATGGCTTAGAACTAAAAATCAATGCTTGTGCGAAGGACATCATAGGAAACTAATTTACTTAATGAGAACTTTGTGGAAGATACAAACAACAGATTTTATTAATCAATGTTGGCTTACACTAAAATGAGCATATATAGCTTTCCAAGTGAAAAAATATTCACGAAAAACTCTGGCATATAAATAGTATTTAAAGTATATGATTATTTACAAGAACCATGCTAGTTTTATAATGTCCTCTGAACTAATTTTTTATTGTTATGTAACAAATTTACCACACATTTAGCAGTTTAAAACAACACGTTTATTATCTCACAGTTTCTGTGGTCAGAATTCCAATCAAGGTTTAGATAAGTCTTCTGCTCTTGGCTTCACAAGGCTGAAATCCAGGTGTTGGTCAGACTGTGTTCTCATTTGGAGGCTGTACTGGGGAAGAATCCATTTCAAGTTCATTCCATTGGCAAAATGCATTTCCTTGTGGTTGTATGACCAAGGGCCCACCTTCCTACTGGCTATTGGCTGGAGGCCACCCTGAGCTTCTAGATGGCTCATGCAGTATTTTCCTGACACACACATTGCTCTCTCCTCAAGGCAGTTTACTGTATGACAGTTTGTTTTTTCAAGGCCAGTAGGAGAGATTCTCTAGTGGAGATAGACATATATAGACACACACACACATATACACATATATAAAGCTAACACTATCACCTTTGCCATATAGCATAACATAATCAAGGCAGTGATATCTCTACACTTTTGTCGTATTCAGTTGGTTAGAAGCAAGTTATAAGAACAACCAAAACTCAGAAAGAGGGAATTATACAAGATCATCAATCACTGGGAGTCAAATTGTGATGTTTGTGCCATATCCTCATGTACTAGTATATTTCCCCTAACATGGAGAAAACTGAGTACTGAATGTTGATAGATTGAAAACAGATTTTCTACAATAAAAATATTTGTATAGTATATTAGCTCTAAAATATCTCAATCTCTCCCATTTAACAAAAATCCCAAAGTCCATCTTTCTCAAACTCTAAAGGAGCACGTTTTATCTCATTCTATGTAGGAAAATAAGCTGGAGACATTTTCTGACACTTTATTTACTGGAAAATAAAAGTGAAGTCTTATTTACCAATTAAATGATTGAGAAAAATGGAAGTCTAAAGTTTTTTTTTTTTTTGACTTAAGTAGCACATTTTGTTTGTCCACAAAATCAGGTCATCAGTAAAACACAAAGGATTGTGTTTGGCAATGAAAAATATCAGGACTTTGTGACTTATCTTAAAGTTTAATGGCATATTTTCTAAATGATATGGCTTCCCACATATTATCAATTTATAACTGGCATCATCTTAATTTATTTCATCATGCTACTTTCAACAAAATCTATCTACGCATTTGCTTGGATAGTTTTCATTTTTATTCTTTTTTTCTGGCTTTTTATGCCAGCGCTTTCTGTTCCCTATGCACTTTCACTATTTCTGCCCCAGTGTAGCAATGTCATGTATTAGCAATTTTCTTGAATAAGGCAGGGCACACCATGAGTTTCAGCTTCTTTTTGGTTGATGTTTATTTCAGTCTCAATACTCATGTGAGGTACAGAAGTGAGAAAAAGAACAGAAAAAAACGATAGTACTTTCCTTCAACTAACAACACAAAGTAGAGATTCAAGATAATTGAAACAGACAGACACAATAAAACAATTAAATTCTTATTTCGTTTTTTAATTTAGCTTCTGGCAGTCAACTAATAACAAATTCATATTACAGACAAGGTAGGATAGGGCCTGAGATAAAGTAGATTGAGAAAGCTTGACAACAATGAAAAAAAAAAAGGATCTAATTTTATTTTTATTTGACTTTCAACCAAGAGACCAAATGTTGAAATCAAAACAAACCCTAAGGCTTGTACATGCCAGTATCTAATGTACTCAACCAAGCAGCAACTTTCAGTATTATAGTGAATAAACAGCTTCTTGCCTAATGGAGAAAATAAAGCAAAAATTTGAAACAAATTCTGTCCAACTTTGGATTACAAATTTTGATAGTATACAAAGGAAAATGACAGCAACAACAAAATAAAAATGGAAACTAAACTGACAGACCAGTAGAGAAACTAAGCTACTTTTGTTTGTTACGGTAAATCCTAAATATATAAAAATTTATATATGGATTTTGACTTACTGTACAAGTGTATGAACTGGAAGAATGCCTTTTAAAACTAATTTAGCTGGGGTGAAGTCAAGACAGTGTACTAGGAGGATGCGGAATTCACGGCTCCTCAAAACTAGGGCACCAACAAGGCACTGCTGGGGGATCACGGACACCAAAGGGGATGGGAGAAACCTCCAGCGACTAGCTTGTGGGATCGTGGATCCCAGGACGGAGGTCAGGCCCAAGCTCTGGTGGTGGGAGCTCTGAGTCCAAACTGCTGGACTAACAGAGAACCTCAGACCCCAGGGAATATCAATCAGAGTGAGGCCTCCTGGAGATCCTCATCTAAGCACCAAGACCCAGCTCTATCCAACTGCCTTCAAACTCCAGTGCTGGACGTCTCAGGCCAAACAACCAATAAGACAGGAATACAGCACCACACATCTAAAAAAAAAAAAAAAAAAAAAAAAAGACAAAAAAATCTGTTACAGACGAAGGAGCAAGGTAAAAACCTATAAGACCAAATAAATGAAGATGAAATAGGCAACCTACCTGAAAAAGAATTCAGATTAATGATAGTAAAGATGATCCAAAATCTCAGAAAAAGAATGGAGAAAATACAAGAAACATTTAACAAGGATCTAAAAGAACTAAAGAGCAAACAAACAGTGATGAACAACACAACCACTGAAATTTAAAAATGCTCTAGAAGGAATCAATAACAGAATAACTGAGGCAGAAGAACAGATAAGTGAGCTGGAAGATAAAATGGTGGAAATAACTGCCAGGGAGCAGAATAAAGAAAAAAGAATGGAAAGAATTGAGGACAATTGTAGAGACCTCTGGGACGACATTAAACACACCAACATTCGAATTATAGGGGTCCCAGAAGAAGAAGAGAAAAAGAAAAGGTCTGAGAAATATTTGAAGAGATTATAGTCAAAAACGTCCCTAACATGGGAAAGGAAATAGTCAATCAAGTCCAGGAAGTGCAGCGAGTCCCATACAGGATAAATCCAAGCAGAAGCATGCCAAAACAAATATTAATCAAACTATCAAAAATTAAATACAAAGAAAGAATATTAAAAGCAGCAAGGGGAAAATAACAAATAATTTACGAGGGAATCCCCATAAGGTTAACAGCTGAACTTTCAGCAGAAACTCTGCAAGGCAGAAGGGAGTGGCAGGACATATTTAAAGTGAAGAAAGAGAAAAACCTACAACCAAGATTACTCTACCCAGCAAGGATCTCATTCAGATTCAATGGAGAAATGAAAACCTTTACAGACAGGCAAAAGCTAAGAGAATTCAGCACCACCAAACCAGCATTACAACAAATGCTAAAGGAACTTCTCTAGGCAGGAAATGCAAGAGAAGGAAAAGACCTACAATACCAAACCCAAAACAATTAGGAAAATGGTAATAGGAACATACATATCAATAATTACCTTAAATGTAAATGGCTTAAATGCTCCAACCAAAACACATAGACTGGCTGAATCGATAAAAAAAACAAGACCCATACATATGCTGCTACCCACTTCAGACGTAGGGACACATACAGACTGAAAGTGAGGGGATGGAAAAAGATATTCCATGCAAATGGAAATCAAAAGAAAGCTGGAGTAGCAATTCTCATATCACACAAAATAGACTTTAAAATAAAGACTATTACAAGAGACAAAGAAGGACACTACATACTGATCAAGGGAACAATCCAAGAAGAAGATATGACAATTGTAAATATTTATGCACCCAACATAGGAGCACCTCAATACATAAGGCAAATTCTAACAGCCATAAAAGGGGAAATCGACAGTAACACAAATATAGTGGAAGACTTTAACACCCCACTTTCACCAAAGGACAGATCAACCAAAACGAAAATAAATAAGGAAACACAAGCTTTAAATGACACATTAAACAAGATGGACTTAACTGACATTTATAGGACATTCCATCCAAAAACAACAGAAACACTTTCTTCTCAAGTGCTCATGGAACATTCTCCAGGATAGACCATATCTTGGGTCACAAATCAAGGCTTGGTAAATTTAAGAAAATTGAAATCGTATCAAGGAACTTTTGCGACCACAATGCTACAAGACTAGATTCAATTACAGGGAAAAAAAATGTAAAAATTACAAACACATGGAGGCTAAACAATATGAGACTAAATAACCAAGAGGGCACCGAAGAAATCAAAGAGAAAATCAATAAATACCTAGAAACAAATGACATTGAAAACACGAAGACCCAAAACCTATGGGATGCAGCAAAAACAGTTCTAAGAGGGAAGTTTACAGCAACACTGTCATGCCTCAAGAAACAAAAAAATCTCAAATAAAAAACCTAAACTTACACCTAAAGCAATTAGAGAAAGAAGAACAAAAAAACCCCCAAGGTTAGCAGAAGGAAAGAAATCATAAAGATCAGATCAGAAATAAATGAAAAAGAAATAAAAGAAACAATAATAAAGATCAATAAAATTAAAGGTGGTTCTTTGAGAAGATAAACAAAATTGATAAACCATTAGCTAGACTCATCAAGAAAAAAAGGGAGAAGACTCAAATCAAAAGACTTAGAAATGAAAAAGGAGAAGTAACAACCGACACTGCAGAAATAAACAAGGATCATGAGAGATTACTACAAGCAACTATATGCCAATACAATGGACAACCTGGAAGAAATGGACAAATTCTTAGAAAAGCACAACCTTCCGAGACTGAACCAGGAAGAAATAGAAAATATAAACAGACCAATCACAAGCACTGAAATTAAAACTGTGATTAAAAACCTTCCAACAAACAAAAGCCCAGGGCCTGACAGATTCACAGGTGAATTCCATCAAACATTTAGAGAAGAGCTAACACCTATCCTCAAACTCTTCCAAAATATAGCAGAGGGAGGAACACCCCCAAACTCATTCCATGAAGCCACCATCACACTGATACCAAAACCAGACAAAGATGTCACAAAAAAAGAAAACTAAAGGCCAATATCTCTGATGAACATAGATGCAAAAATCCTCAACAAAATACTAGCAAACAGAATCCAACAGCACATTAAAGGGATCATACACCATGATCAAGTGGGGTTTATCCCAGGAATGCAAGGATTCTTCAAGGTACAGAAATCAATCAATGTGATACACCATATTAACAAATTGAAGGATAAAAACCATATGATCATCTCAATAGATGCAGAAAAAGCTTGTGACAAAATTCAGCACGCATTTATGATAAAACTCTCCAGAAAGTACGAATAGAGGGAACCTATGTCAACATAATAAAGGCCATATTTGACAAACCTACAGCCAACATTGTTCTCAATGGTGAAAAACTGAAACCATTTCCTCTAAAAACAGGGAAAAGACAAGGTAGCCCACTCTCACAACTATTAGTCAACATAGTTTTGGAGGTTTTAGCCACAGCAATCAGAGAAGAAAAAGAAATAAAGGGAATCCAAATTGGAAAAGAAGCAGTAAAACTGTTGCTGTTTGCAGATGACATGATACTATACAGAGAATCCTAAAGATGCTACCAGAAAACTACTAGAGCTAATCAATGAATTTGGTAAAGTAGGAGGATACAAAATTAATACAGAGAAATCTCTTGCATTCCTATACACTAATGATGAAAAATCTGAAATAGAAATTAAGGAAACACTCCCATTTACCATTGCAACAAAAAGAATAAAATACCTAGGAATAAACCTCCCTAAGGAGACAAAAGACCTGTATGCAGAAAACTGTAAGACAGTGATGAAAGAAATTAAAGATCATACAAACAGATGGAGAGATATACCATGTTCTTGGATTGGAAGAATCAACTTTGTGACAATGACTATATGACCCAAAGCAATCTACAGGTTCAGTGCAATCCCTATCAAACTACCAATGGCATTTTTCACAGAACTAGAACAAAAAATTACAGTTTGTATGGAAACACAAAAGACCCCAAATAGCCAAAACAATCTTGAGAAGGAAAAACGGAGCTGGAGAAATCAGGCTCCCTGACTTCAGACTATACTACAAAGCTACAGTAATCAAGACAGTATGGTGCTGGCACAAAAACAGAAATTTAGATCAATGGAATAGGATAGAAAGCCCAGAGATAAACCCACGCATCTATGGTCATCTTATCTTTGATAAAGGAGGCAAGAGTATACAATGGAGAAAAGACAGTCTCTTCAAAAAGTGGTGCTGGAAAAACTGGACAGCTACATGTAAAGGAATGAAAGTAGAACACTTCCTAAAACCATACACAAAAATAAAAAAGTGGATTAAAGAACTAAATGTAAGGTCAGACACTATAAAACTCTTAGAGGAAAACATAGGCAGAACACTCTGACATAAATCACAGCAAGATCCTTTTTGACGCATCTCCTACAGAAAGGGAAATAAAAATAAACAAATGGGGCCTCATGAAGCTTAAAAGCTTTTGCACAGCAAAGGAAACCATAAAAAAGATAAAAAGACAACCTTCAGAATGGGAGAAAATATTTGCAAACAAAGCAACTGACAAAGGATTAATTTCCAAAATATACAAGCAGTTTATGCAGCTCAATATCAGAAAAACAAACAACCCAATCCAAAAATGGGCAGAAGACCCAAATAGACATTTCTCCAAAGAAGATATACAGATTGCCAACAAACACATGAAAGGATCCTCAACATCACTAATCATTAGAGAAATGCAAATCAAAACTACAATGAGGTATCACCTCACACCAGTCAGAATGACCATCATCAAAAAATCTACAAACAATAAATCCTGGAGAGGGTTTGGAGAAAAGGGAACCCTCTTGCACTGTTGGTGGGAATGTAAATTGGTACAGCCACTATAGAGATCATTATGGAGGTTCCTTAAAAAACTAAAGATAGAACTACCATATGACCCAGCAATCCCACTACTGGGCATATACCCTGAGAAAACCATAATTCAAAAATAGATATGTACCACAATGTTCACTGCAGCACTATTTACAATAGCCAGGACATGGAAGCAGCCTAAGTGTCCATCAACAGATGAATGGATAAAGAAGTTGTGGTGCATACATACAGTGGAATATTACTCAGCCATAAAAAGAAATGAAATTGAGTTATTTGTAGTGAGGTGGATGGACCTAGAGTCTGTCATACAGAGTGAAGTAAGTCAGAAAGAGAAAAACAAATACCATATGCTAAGACATATATATGGAATCTAAAAAAAAAAAGAGCTTCTGAAGAACCTAGTGTCGGGACAGGAATAAAGACACAGACGTAGAGAAGGCACTTGAGGACACAGGAAGGGAGAAGGGTTAGCTGGGACGAGGTGAGAAAGTAGCATTGACATATACAAACTACCAAATGTAAAATAGAGAGCTAGTGGGAAGTAGCTGCATGGCACAGGGAGATCATCTCGGTGCTTTGCGACCACCTATAGCAGTGGGATAAGGAGGGTGGGAGAGAGATGCAAGAGGGAGGGGATATTGGGATATACGTATGCATATAGCTGATTCACCTTCTTATACAGCAGAAACTAACACAACACTGTAAAACAATTGTACTCCAATAAAGATGTTAAAAAAAGAACAAACCTGTTTATATGAAATTACATGAAACCTTTTTCAGATAATATTTGCTGGTACAGCTTTCATTTTTCTGCTTTTTTTTTCATGATGTTAGCAAATAAGCACTTTTCCACAGTTTTTTCCCATTAATGTTCTCACAATATTAACCCAAAAATTTGAGGTCCATTATACATTTGTATAAATCAAAAATGGTTGTCAATATGAACATTATGCAGAATATCCATTTTTGTTCAGAAAACGTATCCTCATTTTTGAAGACTATATTTATGTATTTATTTTAATAGATCTTTATTGTAGTATAATTGCTTCACAATACTGTGTTAGTTTCCGTTGTACAACAAAGTGAATTATCCATATGCATACCTATGTCCCCATATCCCTTTCCTCTTGAGCTTCCCTTCCATCCTTCCTATCCCACCCCTCTAGGTCATCGCAGAGCACCGAGGTGATCTCCCTGTGCTATGCTGCTTCTTCCCACTAGCTAACTATTTTACATTTGGTAGTGTGTATATGTCGATACTACTCTCACTTTGCCCCGGTTTCCCCCTCCCCACCATGTCCTCAAGTCCATTCTCTATGTCTACATCTTTATTCCTGCCCTGCAACTAGGTTCATCAGTACCTTTTTTTTTTTTTTTTTTAGATTCCATATATATGTGTTACCATATGGTATTTTTCTCTTTCTGACTTACTTCACTCTGTATGACAGACTCTAGGTCCATCCACCTCACTACAAATAACTCAATTTTGGTTTTTTTATGGCTGAGTAATATTCCATTGTATATATATGCCACATCTTCTTTATCCATTTATCTGTCGATGGACATTTAGGTTGGTTCCATGTCCTGGCTATTATAAATAATGCTGCAGTGAACATTGTGGTACATATCTCTTTTTGAATTATGGTTTTCTCAGGGTATATGCCCAGTAGTGGGATTGCTGGGTCATATGGTAGTTCTATTTTTAGTTTTTTAAGGAACCTCCATACTGTTTTCCATAGTGGTTGTATCAATTTACATTCCCACCAACAGTGCAGGAGGGTTCTCATTTCACCACACCCTTTCCAGCATTTATTGTTTCTAGATTTTTTGATAATGGCCATTTTGACCAACGTGAGGTGTTACCTCATTGTAGTTTTGATTTGCATTTCTCTAATGATTAGTGATGTTGAGAATCCTTTCATGTGTTTGTTGGCAATCTGTATATCTTCTTTGGAGAAATGTCTATTTAGGTCTTCTGACCATTTTTGGATTGGCTTGCTTGTTTTTTTGATATTGAGCTGCATGAGCTGCTTGTAAATTTTGGAGATTAATCCTTTGTCTGTTGTTTCATTTGTAAATATTTTCTCCAATTCTGATGGTTGTCTTTTTGTCTTTTTTATGGTTTCCTTTGCTGTGCAAAAGGTTTTATGTTTAATTAAGTCCCATTTTTTTATTTCTGTTTTTATTTCCATTTCTCTAGGAGGTAGGTCAAAAAAGATCTTGCTGTGGTTTATGTCAAAGAGTGTTTTTCCTATGTTTTCCTCTAAGAATTTTAGTGTGTGGTCTTACATTTAGGTCTTTAATCCATTTGGAGTTTTTTTTTTTTTTTAATTTATTTATTTGGCTGTGTCGGGTCTTCGTTACTGCACGGGCTTTCTCTAGTTGCGACGAGCAGGGGCTACTCTTCGTTGCGGTGCACGAGCTTCTCGTTGTGGTGGCTTCTCTTGTTGCAGCTTCTCTTATTACAGATCATGGGCTCTAGGCGCACAGGCTTCAGTAGCTGTGGCACATGGGCTTAGTTGCTCCGCGGCATGTGGGATCTTCCTGGACAAGTGGTTGAACCAGTGTCCCCTGCGTTGGCAGGAGGATTCTTAACCACTGCACCACCATGGAAGTCCTTGGAGTTTATTTTTGTGTTAGGTAGTGTTCTAATTTCATTCTTTTACATGTAATTGTCCAGTTTTCCCAACACCACTTATTGAAGAGGCTGTCTTTCCTCCATTGTATGTTCTTGCCTCTGTTGTTGTAAATTAGGTGACCTTATGTGCATGGGTTTATCTCTGGGCATTCTGTCCTGTACTATTGATCTATATTTCTGTTTTTGTGCCAGTACCTTACTGTCTTGATTACTGTAGCTTTGTGGTATAGTTTGAAGTCAGGGAGACTCTTTCCTCCAACTCCGTTTTTCTTTCTCAAGATTGCTTTGGCTATTCGGGGTCTTTTGTGTTTCCATACGAATTGTAAAATTTTTTGTTCTAATTCTGTGAAGAATGCCATTGGTAGTTTGATAGGGATTGCATTGAATCTGTTGATTGCTTTGGGTAGTATAGTCATTTTCACAATTTTTATTCTTCCAATTGAAGAACATGGTATATTTCTCCATCCGTTTATGTCATCTTTGATTTCTTTCATCAGTGTTTCATAGTTTTCTGCGTACAAGTCTTTTGCCTCCTTAGGCAGGTTTATTCCTAGGTATTTTATTCTCTTTGTTGCAACGGTAAATGGGAGTGTTTCCTTAATTTCTCTTTCAGATTTTTCATCATCAGTGTAGAGGAATGCAAGAGATTTCTGTGCATTAATTTTGTATCCTGCAACCTTACCAAATACATTGATTATTTCTAGTAGTTTTCTGGTGGCATCTTTAGGATTTTCTTTGTATTGTATCATCTCATCTGCAAACAGTAACAGTTTTATTTCTTCTTCTCCAATTTGTACTCCTTTTATTTCTTTTTCTTTGATTGCCATGGCTAGCACTTCCAAAACTGTGTTGAATAAGAGTGGCAAGAGGGGGAATCCTTGTCTTGTTCCTGATCTTAGTGGAAATGCTTTCAGTTTTTCACCATTGAGTATGATGCTTGCTTTGGGTTTGTCATATATGGCGTTTATTATGTTGAGGTAGGTTCCCTCTATGCCCATTTTCTGATGAGTGTTTATCATAAATGGGTGTGAATTTTGTCAAAAGCTTTTTCTGCATCTTTTGAGATGATCATATGGTTTTTATTCCTTAATTTGTTAATGTGATGTATCACATTGATTGATTTCCATATATTGAAGAATCCTTGCATCCCTGGGATAAACCCCACTTGACCATGGTGTATGATCCTTTTAATGTGTTGTTGGATTCTGTTTGCTAGAATTTTGTTCAGGATTTTTGCATCTATGTTCATCAGGGATATTGGTCTATAATTTTCTTTTTTGTGTGTGATATTTTTCTGGTTTTGGTATCAGGGTGATGGTGGCTTCATAGAATGAATTTGGGAGTGTTTCTCCTCTGCAATTTTTTGGAAGAGTTTGAGAAGGATGGGTGTTTGCTCTTCTCTAAATGTTTGATAGAATTCACCTGTGAAGCCATCTGGTCCTGGACTTTTGTTTGTTGGAAGATTTTAAATTATGGTTTCAATTTCATTACTTGTGATAGGTCTGTTTTTATTTTCTAATTCTTCACGGTTCAGTCTTGGAAAATTGTACCTTTCCAAGAATTTGTCCATTTCTTTGTGGTTGCCCATTTTATTGGCATAGAGTTGTTTGTAGTAGTCTCTTATAATCCTTTGTATTTCTTCAATGTCAGTTGTGATTTCTCCTTTTTCATTTCTAATTTTATTGAGTTGCGTCGTCTCCCTTTTTTTCTTGATGTGTCTGGCTAAAGGTTTATCAATTTTGTTTATCTTCTCAAAGAACCAGCTTTTAGCTTATTAATCTTTGCTATTGTTTTCTTTGTTTCTATTTCATTTATTTCTGGTCTGATCTTTATCATTTCTTTCCTTCTACTGCCTTTGAGTTTTCTTTGTTCTTCTTTCTCTAATTGTTTTAAGTGTCAGGTTAGATTGTTTATTTGAGATTTTTCTTGTTTCTTTAGGTGAGATTGAATTGCCATAAACTTTGCTCTTAGAAGTGCTTTTGCTGCATCCCATAGGTTTTGGGTCATCGTGTTTTCATTGTCATTTGTTTCTATGTATTTTTTTATTTCTTCAGTGATATCTTGGTTATTTAGGAACACACTGTTTAGCCTTCATGTATTTGTGTTTTTTACAGTTTTTTTCCCTATAATTGGCTTCCAATCTCATAGTGTTGAGGTCAGAAAAGATGCTTGATACTATTTCAATTTTCTTAAATATTCCAAGGCTTGATTTGTGACCCAAGATATGATCTATCCTGGAGAATGTTCCATGTGCACATGAGAAGAAAGTGTATTCTGCCACTTTTGGGTGGAATGTTCTATAAATATCAAATAAATCTATCTGGTCTAACATAGCACCGGGAGATCAGCTTGGTGCTTTGTGACCACCTAGAGGGGTGGGATAGGGAGAGTGGAAGGGAGAGGCAAGAGGGAGGAGATATGGGGATATATGTATATGTATAGCTGATTCACTTTGTTATAAAGCAGAAACTAACACACCATTGTAAAGCAATTATACTCCAATAAAGGTGTTAAATATATATATATATATATATATATATATATATATATATCTGGTCTATTGTGTCAGTTAATGCTTGTGTTTCCTTATTTATTTTCTGTTTCAATGATCTGTCCATTGGTGTAAGTGTGGTGTTAAAGTCCCCTACTATTATTGTGTTACTGTTGATTTCTGCTTTCATGGTTGTTAGCATTTGGCTTATGTGTTGAGGTGCTCCTATGTTGGGTGTATAAACATTTGTAATTGTTATATCTTATTCTTGGATTGATCCTTTGATCATTATGTAGTGTCCTTCTTTGTCTCTTGTAACCGTCTTTATTTTAAAGCCTATTTTATCTGATATGAGCATTGCTACTCCAGCTTTCTTTAGATTTCCATTTGCATGGAATATCTTTTTCCATTCCTTCACTTTCAGTCTGTATGTGTCCCTAGGTCTAAAGTGGGTCTCTTGTAGACAGAATATATAGGGGTCTTGTTTTTGTATCCATTCAGCCAGTCTGTGCCTTTTGGTTGGGGCATTTAATCTATTTACATTCAAGGTTTTTACTGGTATGTATGTTCCTATTGCCATTTTCTTAATTGTTTGGGTTTGTTTTTGTGGGTCTTTTTCTTCTCTTGTGTTTTCCGCCTAGAGAAGTTTCTTTATCATTTGTTGTAAAGCTGGTTTGGTGGTATTGAATTCTCTTAGCTTTTGCTTGTCTGAAAAGCTTTTGATTTCTCCATTGAATCTGAATGAGATTCTTGCTGGGTAGAATAATCTAGGTGGTAGGTTTTTCTCTTTCATCACGTTAAGTATATCCTGCCACTCCTTTCTGGCCTGTAGAGTTTCTGCTGAAAAATCAGCTAATAACCTTATGGAGATTCCTTTGTATGTTGTTTTTTGCTTTTCCCTTGCTGCTTTTAATATTTTTTCTTTGAATTTAATTTTTGTTAGTTTGATTAATATGTGCCTTGGTGTGTTTCTCCTAGAGTTTATCCTGTATGGGACTCTTCCTGGACTTGGGTGCCTTTTTCCTTTCCCATGTTAGGGAAGTTTTCCACTATAATCTCTTCAAATATTTCCTCAGACCCTTTCTTTTTCTCTTCTTTTTCTGGGACCCCCATAATTCGAATGTTGGTGCATTTAGTGTTGTCCCAGAGGTCTCTGAAATTGTCTTCGATTCTTTACATTCTTTTTTCTTTATTCTGCTCCTTGGCAGTTATTTCCACCATTTTGTCTTCCAGCTCACTTATTCGTTCTTCTGCCTCAGTTATTCTGTTATTGATTCCTTCTACTGTATTTTTTATTTCAGTTATTGTGTTGTTCACCTCTGTTTGTTTGCCCTTTAGTTCTTTTAGATATTTGTTAAACATTTCTTTTATTTTCTCATTCCGTGCCTCCATTCTATTTCTGAGATTCTGGATCATCTCTACTATCTTTACACTGAATTCTTTTTCATGTAGATTGCCTATTTATCTTCATTTATTTGTTCTTTTAGGTTTTACCTTGCTCCTTCATGTGTGACATATGTTTTTGCCATCTCATTTTTTTTTTCTTTTTTTATGAGTTGGATTGCATTCCTGTCTTACTAGTTGTTTAGTCTGAGGCTTCCAACACTGGGGATTGTAGACTGTTGGGTAGAGCTGGGTCTTGGTGCTGTGATGAGAACCTCTGTGAGACCTCACTCTGATGAATATTCCCTGGGGTCTGAGGTTCTCTGTTAGTCCAGTGGTTCGGACTCAGAACTCCCACCGCTGGAGCTTTGGCCCAATCCCCGGCTTGTGAATCAAGATCCCACAAGCCACATGGGGGGGCCAAAAATAAATAAATAGAGAACAATAACAAAGTAAAAAATAAAATTAGACTAGGAAACTAACAGATATGTTAGAAAAAATATAAAAATAAAAATATAGATGAATAAACAACTGGAAGGTATAACAGTACCATAGTACTAAAAATGAGTAGGAGGGAAAAGAAAAAAAGAAAAAAAAAACGGAATAGGACTTGGTTGTGGAGAGTGGGGCCTAAGCAAGGGCAAGGTTTGGGTGGTGGGTGGGGCCTATGCTTAGGACCCACAGGGTTGGAAAAGGCCCTGGGTGTTGTGGGAGGTTGGGCTTAGGCTCAATGGAAGAGAAGGGGCCCAGGCGTGCACCCCCCCACCCCCCCGGTCTCAGAGGGTGGGGGACCTCACCTGGGAGCACAGCAGGCTTCCTGGGCTTGAGTGGGTGGGGCAAATGCCCTCCTCTCCTCTCCTGCTCCTCCTGTCCTGGAGGGACCCTCCCGACTGCCTCTCCTAATCTGCCCAGCCACAGGGGTGCCAATCCTGTCTGGCCTCCACTTCTCCAACCCCCTCACTCCCCCCACGTCCTAGGGGTTCACTTGGGGGTTCCTCCTATCTCCTTGGGCATCAGGGTCCCCCACCAGCGGCTGGCAGGTGCCCTAGTTGTGGGGAGAAGCTAACTCAGCATCTTCCCACACCGCCATCTTGACTCTGCCCCCCAAGACTATATTTTGATACACATCATTTTTTTGATCTGTGAAATTTAGAGAAAATTTCTTTAATTAAAGAAAATACACATTAAACACTGGTTGGATAAGGTTAATTTCCCAAAGTTTAGGATATTAAATTAATGAAAAGATACAAAAAGAATGAAGTGCAGCACTGTTGATGCAAGGCAATATATTTATGAAAACTAGACAAGCAACAGAATTGACAAGATCCAATTAATTTTTCAAATTTAATGTATTCAAAACTGAACTTATGATCTTCTTCTCTAAATGTGATCCTCCCCTAATGCTCCCAATCATAGAAAATGACATTTTCATTTCTCATGTTGTTCAGACTAGAAATCTGGGTGTCATCATTTACATCTCCCTCACACACACTGTCTATGTCCAACCTATCACCAGCTGTGCTATTTTCTTTAATTCTGCTTGTATGTCAAGTAGTCTTCTTTTCCCTGTTGTTACTGCTATCGTGTTAGCCCTAGCTGTCATCACTTCTTATCTCTGCTACTTCACTAGCCTGACAATACCTCCTTCAACATCTGCTCTTATCTTCCTCAGACCTTGCTTCTTATACTAACCAGAGTAATTTTAAAAAATACAAATTGGATCACATTATTCTTGGTTTTAAAATCCCCCAATGGCTTTGTAATAAACTAAGGATAATATTAAGAATCTTAAACATGACTGACAGATTTCTGCATGTCCTTGTCCCTGAATATCTCTCCAACTTTTTCAAGCCACATTCTTTTTGTTCATTCTGCTTCCTTCACACCATCACTACCACATGTATCTTACTATCCCCATACCTTCTCTCTTCCCAACCTCTTCACATGGTTAATTCTTACCCATCATCTGATCAAATGCTGTTATATTAAATTGCCTATTACAGATTTTTTTTCCTGTTATGACTTTGCATGTCACACTGTTCTGAGTAAATTTTATTTATACCATTTTTACTTTAGTGTTATTTGTGTAATTATTAGCTTATAGTCATTATCTCTGACTAGATTTTAAGGAATATAAACCCAGAAAATTTATTTGTTCCTTGTTCTATTCCCAGTATTTGGTACTAGGCTAACTCATAATAAGAAAGAAAATTATTGTTGAATAAACTAGTAGGGGGCTAAACATTAGCATGTGTTTAAAGATTTAACATTCAAATATTGTTGCAATTCTCTAGTGTGGTACATTTTGGAGAAATGATAGAGAAACCATGGGAATTTAAAGTTGGAATAAATCTTAAAGTCTCCTAGGTCATCCTTTTATTACCAACCAAGTCTCAGAGAGAATAAAAGGTTAGGTATCATGCCATTAGTTAAAGTCAAAACAAGGACAAAAAGTAAGTTTTTCTACCTCCCAGTCTAGTGCCTGTGCTATTGGTAGTTTGGGTCTTATTACCATGACTGTGTACGTTTCTTCTACCCTTTTCTCAATAATGTGGGTATTATGTTTCTATCTGTATGTCTTTATAGTTAATCACTTATTTTTGTAGGAAACGACTCTTTGATTTCAAAAATACCACTAAATGCTGATTTTTCTACATCTCTGACCACTCGGTTTTCTCTGCTTGTTCCTGAAATCTAGCCATTATTCAAGGCTCTGTTTTTGTTCTCCTGCACTTTTCATATTCTGTAACAATTCAGGTGATTCCATATACTTCAAATCCTTCACCTATTTTATATATGATAGTTGATCCAAAATTTAAATCCCAAGGTGATCTCTTTTCCTTATCTTCCTGAATCAAATAATCATCTATTAGATATTTCTAGTAATAGAAGTTGGAAGTAGTAGTAGTAGTTGGAAATCTCATAACATCCTAAACAAAATAAAAATCATCATCTAATCTTCCAAATAGTCTTCCCCAGCCCAAGACTTAATGTACACTATTGTCATTCTTCTGCATGCCAAAGCCTGAAGAGTCACAGGTATCCCATTCTCTGTCACTTCCATTCTCTGCCTCATCACAGTCAACTTGTCAACTTCTGTGGACTCTCTCGCTTAAATATTTCCAGGTTTTGCCTCCTCATCTCTATCCTGACTGTCATTGCCTTACTTCTGTTGCTTTGCTTCTCTCAGCTACATCATTGCATCACATTTAACCGCAAGTTAAATGTCGTCTTTGACCCACACTTCATGGTACATCTAGGTTCCTTTTTAAGCTAAAAGTTTATTACGGTGTTAATCCTCAATCAAATGCCTTATTAGCAAGTGTTTCACCTGCCTTTAACATAAGATACAAACGTGTTAGTCTATTCCTTAAGATTTTTGGTCACAAGTGACAAAATCAAATGCAAATTAGTTTGAGCAAACAGAAGAAATTTATTGTCTCATGGGATCTAAGGAAGGAGTCAATGATCAAACTACTGGAGAGGCAGAGGTAAACTGAATGAGGAGACTCAAACACCACTGAGATACTCTCTCCTTTGTTCTCTAAGTTTCCCTAAACATTAGCATGATTCTCTCTTATTTTGTACTTGCTCTTTTGAAATGAGGGAGAACATTATCTGTAAACAGTACCTCAGATTTATATGAAACAACACCTTTTCTTCAAATTGAGGTCATGATAATGTTTAGGTTTCTAAATCACACTTTTTTGTTTAAACAGTAACAGAAAGGAAGACCATCAAGACCAAAGCAAAGGAATAATAGAAAAAGGAATACCTACAAAATTACTGAACTTCAAATTTAAATCCAAAGTTCTTAAGTAAGGACTTAAGCAATTTAACCAGTGTAATATATATATTACTGTCCTAGTTCAGTCATATTACAAAGTTTGAACTTTATTTTCTCTTTAATAGTATGAATTGACTTGCAAGAAAAGCTGCAAACATCTTTCAGGGAAAGAAAATGGATTGTGGTTTCAGAAAATATTTACAGTACAATGTTGTTCCTGCAGTGTTGTTCAGTAGAAGACCACTGTGTTGCTGTTGTTCAAGATGTGAAGCCAGATCTTTCTTACTGTTGTTTTGTTAGCAGAGCCACACAATTGACAATGGCATCCAAAAGAAAGTAGCGTTTCTCAATACTCCTTAATTTCCATATGTAGCCACAGAACTTAACACAGTATGCATTTGAATCTAATTTGCTTCTTTTCTTATTCATACGTAAAATATATGCTTTCTAAATTGGTTTAATGGAAGCAATTATCAGAACAATATTCATTGGAAGTGCTGTGTGTTAGGAAAATTCATAAAAATAGAAAATACATTTTCTGGATAGACTTGTATAACCATTTTAGCTCAAAAAGTAAGCAGATCAGCACTATGTGACTGACCAGCGTTCTTCTTAATCTATCTTTAATTCAATGTGTTCCATTAGAATCTAAACCCCGTGAGGATTGCTGGGACTTTGTTTGGTTTAATACTAAACTCCCATTGCCACAAACAAGTGTGCATTTGCTTATCATTTCATATACATATACTTCTAATTTTATTGTCTTTTTCTTTTAAACCACTAATAACCTGGTTTAGAGAGTTGTGAATCTATAACATTTATAGTTAGTACCTACTATGTGGAAATCTTACATGAGAATCTGGTAAACATTTAAGTTATATTAAGAAGGACTCTTCTTTTCCATACATCAAATAACAATTTGGAAAAATAGAAGAATTTATTATTGATCTAGAGGTTTAAAAGGCATGAAGAGTCAACAGTCCACAGCAAGTGGACCATGCATATTTGAATGGCATGCATGGCACAACTTCTAGGTATAAAGAGTTTGTGTTTCCGGTAATTGCTGAGTGCCTGGAATAAAGAGAACAGCTGATTCTTGAATTTCAGGTCTATGCATATCAGTAACACTAGTTGTTCCCAAATACATAGAATATCTTTCCTGTGCTTTTTTCATGCCAAATTTATACCCCCATTTGTTCCCTTTTAAACTTCAATCTTATACCCATAGCTTTACAGAGTAAAGTAATCATGCTAAATTTTTGTTCTACAAAGATAAGAATAGAGATACTTATAGTAGTTATCAAGAGGAAGTATTAAATATAAATAGGGTGTTGTTGAGAAATAAAAGTCTCTCTTGAAACTGTTATGTTGTTTGAAATATGAAGAAGTGGAATGGAAGGTAAGAGGATTGGTACAGTAAAAGATCAATAGAAAGTAGGTAGAGGGATTCATATATGCCATTCTACTTGTTGATCACACATTTGTGCAATTACAGGAATATAATTTCCAACCAATATGTCTCAAAATTATAGCCATCACTACATTTTAGGTGAAGCCTTATAAAACCTCAAAATTCAGGTTACTTCTCATAAGCCTAAGTTGAATAAACCTAGAGGGAAAAAGGAAATATGTTCTCTAACATATCATTCCTGGCAAAATGTGGAGAGCTTCAGAAGTTCAAGAGAAATTACAAGTATTTCAGGATAAAAGTTGATTAGAAATGTAAGAACCTAGAGGTAGTTTTGAAAAGTATTGTAAAATTTGAAAGTACTTGTTAAAGTAATCAAGTTTAAAGAGGTAGTGATAAAAATGTAATCCAGAATTGCCCCTGGATCTCTTTATTGGATAAAAAATCTATAGCAAAGGATGAAACTACTTTAACTCATTTCAAACCTGCAGTTTTTTAGATGAAAATTTGAAAGCAGAGAGTAGAAACTCTCCATGGCGTTTTGTAAATTGTTGAACAATGTGTTTCAATATTCCCTGCAAATGATCATGCTTGGAACCACTGCCTATTTGTTGGCAAAGAGCAGACTTTAAAAGTTGTAGGCAGAAGTCGCCCTGCAAGTAAACATGAAATAATTTGTTTCTGTGTATAGGTCACAGAGAGGCTAATGATATGAGGATAATTAAACAAAAAGAATTTTTTATTAAATAAAAACTATCATTTCTCTTCTGCCATGTTTATAGTCCCACAGTCTCTATTAAATAATATTTAGATAGATAAACCCAAGACCACAGTCTAACTGCAAAGTGTCTTTCATGCCATTTCTTTTATCATTATGCATCCATCTATATAGACATTTTCTAGAAAGAACTCAATTCTTCTTGCCTCATTTCTTTCAATTAGATTTTACATTTTTCTGATTTGTTCAAATCTTTGCCTTTTAATCATCAAAAATATAAACTATCCCAAAATCTTCCCTGATTTTCTGACTGGAAGTGTTTATCCACTCATATCAATATCTTTAAAATGTTTTTAGTTTGTATACCATTTTTTACATTATGTTTGTTACTAGTAACTTGTATATTGTTGCATAATCTCCACGACTAGATTTTAAGCTGCCTTAGGACAATTAATTGTTTTCTTTTTCCCATTCACACTTAAAAAGTCACCTTGTACCTAGTAATCTTTTTAGTAAATGTTTCCTGAATATTCTGAGTGTATAAAAAGAGTATCACATGATTTTGATTACTTTCTAAAAATACACACTAAAAATGTCAAGATGCTTTGATTAAAGTCCCTAATTGATTAATTATCATTAGGAAAATTGATAAGTAACCTTGTTACATAATTGTCACCTTCAGTTACTTTTAATTTACACTTAGAACTCATGTCAAAGGATGACATTCCAGAATTTGGGACTGATCATGAGGAAAGTCATTATAATTAACAGGGTATTTCTCATGAAATGTGTTTTGACTATTGGCAATATTTTGTATGTAATCAAACCAAATTATGATACTTAACATTTAATCAAAATCACTTCTCAAGAGCAAGTTATTTTGTACATTTTTTTTGCTTTCTTATTCACTTATTTACTATAAAATAGCATTATGAAGTATATTTTATGTTTAGTACTTTATTTTAATTATATATCAAACAATCTTTTATTTTGGACAAATGTTCTTTTTTTTACTTACTTCCTTTTTCCTCGATTTGGTGGAGGGCATCAGCAAAAGTATTTATTGGTCTTTCTTTTTCTTTTTTTAAAATACAGAGAGACACCTGGCACACGTGTGTTATTATATATACAGTAATTCCCGCTATCCGCGATTTTGCTTTGTGCAGTTTGTTACCCATGGTCAGTGGCAGTCTGGAAATAGTAAATGGAAAATTCCAGAAATAAACAATTCATAAGTTCTAAATCGCACACCCATTCTGCATAGTGTGATGAAATCTCTCATCGTTCAGCTCTGTCGCGCTCCAGATGTGAATTGTGCCTTTGTCCAGTGTATCCCTTCAGTTGCTTAGTAGCCCTCTTGATTATCAGATCGACTGTCACAGTACCGCAGTGCTTGTGTTCAAGTAACCCTTATCTAACATAAAAATGGCTCCAAAGCACAAGAGTAATAATGCCGGCAATTCGGATATGCCAAAGAGAATCCGTAAAATACTTCCTTTAAATGAAACAGTGAAAGTTCTTGACTTAATAAGGAAAGAAAAAATCATATGCTGAGGATGCTAAGGTCTGCATTATGAACGAATCTCATATCCATGAAATTGTGAACAAGGAAAAAGAAATCTGTGCTAGTTTTCTGTGATGCCTCAAACTGCAAAAGCTATGGCCACAGTATGTGATAAGTGCTTAGTTAAGATGGAAAAGGCATTAAACTTGCACAATATGATATTTTGAGAGAGAGAGACACCACATTTCCCTAATTTTTATTATAGTATTGATATATTGCTTTATCATTCATTATTAATCTCTTACACTGGCTAATTTATATTCATATGCATTGTATGTATAGGAAAAAAACAATAGTTTATATAGGGTTCAATACTACCCAAGATTTCAGGCATCCACTGGAGGTGTTGGAATATATCCCCCATAGATAAGAGGGGACTACTGTAGTCTTTTAAGTCTGTGATTTCCAAATCTGTTTGACCAGCAAATACCATTTGGATTTCTGTTAGCTTGATTTCTTATCTTTACTCCAGTCCCATTAAATCAGTTGGAAGTATGAGGCAGGGGACTAGGAATTTTCAATTTAGTAAGATTCCAGTTTAACTCCAGTGATATCCCAGTTTCAATACTAGGGCCTAAGCTATCAAGGTATGATTCATTTTGAAAGAATCAACCCATTATGTTTCAAAAGGGAAAATTTGAGGAAAATTTCTAGCTACAGCTCCTTGACCACTGAAGGAACAGAGGAATGGACTGGACAACTTTTCAGATAAGACATATAGAAATAACATTTTAACACTGTCACATAACTAGTACTAAAAACCAGTAATATTTATAAATGGGTTTGTTATATATCATGTTGAGTGCATTATTTAAATTAGAAATGGAATAATTCTGTTATTCAAATTACATTGGTAGGTATTATATTTAATACCGAGAAAGAGGAATAATCCATAAAAATGATTGATATTATAGGTTTTATAGATTGTCAGTAATTTTTAATTTTATATAGCATTTTATGCCATTCATCAATAGTAGGAAAATCTACAAAATCCAGCATGTTGCATTACTTGTCTGAAATATATTAGTTCTTTAGCTTAATCAACCATCTAAAAGAACTAGAGAGAAATATGTATTCATGTTTGTACTAAAACCATAAAAATTGTTTTATAAAAGCAATTTAATGTGCTTTAATTTGTTTGAGGTTGGCTTGTGAAATATTACTTTAACAAATTTACTACTGAAAAATGTTTTTTTCAAATCTGATTATATCAGTTCTGATATCCTTAAAACCTTTGTCTCAAAATCTTCTACTGTTAGTATGTTAGTACTTGCAAAGTCTTGGTTTCATTTCTATTACTGACTCATTTGGATTATGAAAAAAATCAATTTTAATACCAGAATTTTTGATCTCAAGCTAAAATAGGTCTATTAAATGATAACAATTTTATTTATGTGGTAACTTCAAAATCAAAACTTCAATATAACAAATACTAAAAAGCAAAAATTTTGTGCAAAGATTTACCAAATCTGCAATTTCTAATCTTCAATGATTAAGAAGGAAGCGGATGGTAACTAGATTTGTGGTGGTGATCATTGTAGTGAACACAGATGCCAAATTATAATCTATACACCTGAAACTTATATAATAAAAATCAAAAATCAGAAAACAACAAAAATAATAAAAATAAATAAATAAATATGCTAATTGAGTGGAAAATTTAAAAAAAGGAAAGTGGATATTTGTGTTGGCATTGTTTCTGGAATTGGTAGTGTTATATAATTTTATGACTGAAATGATTCCCAAAGATGCTGGTCTGAAACTAATTTTACCTATCTATCTATCTATCTATCTATCACTTATCTATATATTTAGTCAGTTAATATGTATTGAGATTTCTTTGGAGTGTTCTGGGAGCATGGAGTTTCAATGCACTGCTGGATTAAGTATAAATTGGTTTAAACTTCCTGGAAGACAGTGTATCAAAAATTTTGAATATCTTTGATTCAGGAATATAGCATCTAAGAACCTAGTCTTAAAAGAATGATGTATATATACAAAATTTTATTTAGAAGGATGTTCACTGAGGCATTGTTGAGAAAAATGATAAAGCTATTCTTAGGTTGCCTTATCAACAGTGACGTAGGAGCACAAAACCTCTTGCTAACTGAATCTAAATACATTTTTCTTCATTTACTCACGTTGTGTAAGCAGATGTGTCCTTCTTCTAAGAATAAGGTCTGTAATTATTCAGCTCACCTTTGTTCACTTTCCAGTGAATATCTGTTGGTTCTTTTGGGGTTTTCCTGTTCTCAGGTCCTTCATTTGTCCTATTAATTTCCTCTGCTGCTTCTGCTCAGATGTTGATATCAGGCAGGTCTTGTAAATCTTTGTGATTTGGCCCTACTTCCTTGTGTTTTGAAGAGATACATTATAGTCAAGTTTGTTTTAAATATTGCCCATGAATGTGCTATGTGTTTTTATGTACAGATTCAAGAAGATTCAAAATTAATCTGTCACTGCCACCATGTTCCAAAAAGTCCTATACTCATCATTTTAAACATGAGAAAATTTGATTTCTTCTTGTTAAAGATAGAAAAACCAGTGATAACATTTCCTAAAATAAATCTCTAACTAAAAGTATAGAAAATAAAGAGCTTATCATATATCTCTGCACTTTAGTAGTACAGAATTTGAATTTGCTAGTTGACTGTCACAATGATTAACATGTAGGTATTTAGTGTAGGTGCTCTTCAATTTTTTTTTTCCGTTTGATTACTGTGGCATAAACAGTCTTCTTTTGAAGTTAACTACTCCCTGGAATGTGTGTACCTTAGAATCAATAAAAATTGCAAGACCTTTGTGTGAGAGGATGCAAAATTTTCCATGAAAATATAAGCAAATTCTGGAAACAGATTTATAAGATAGCTGCCTATAATGAGTACATGGATTTGAGTTAACACAAATTTGCATTTATGACTTTAAGTCATGTATTTCACTCATAGGCTTCTTTTTCTAAAAAAAAAATTAAATCAGTAATTGTAATGCTAATAAATTGTAGGTTACTATTTAACTTTCTTTGTTTTACGCCTACACACTCTCTCTGACTGATGATACAGCAGTTCCAGCCAAGAATTCACAATGATAAGACTGAATTCATTTTCTAGTACTCTAATATGTCAATCATTAGCTTCAGAAATCAGGAAGGATAGTAGAATAACAAGTACATAATGTTAAATTATTAATAAAAGGAAGATATTAGAACTTTAAAACCAGTAATGACAGGAGTAGGTTAAAAACGTAGTAGAGTCAAGATTCTGTACTTTTGTTTGAATTTTTGAATTTTATTTTATTTATTTATTTATTTATACAGCAGGTTCTTATTGGTTATCTATTTTATACATATTAGTGTATATATGTCAATCCCAATCTCCCAATTCATCCCACCACCACCACCACCCACCACCGCCACTTTCCCCCCTTGGTGTCCATAAGTATGTTCTCTACATCTGTGTCTCTATTTCTGCCTTGCAGAGCAGTTCATCTGTACCATTTTTCTAGATTCCACATATATGTGTTAATATATGATATTTGTTTTTCTCTTTCTGACTTACTTCATTTGTATGACAGACTCTATATCCAACCACGTCTCTACAAATGACCCAATTTCGTTCCTTTTTATGGCTGAGTAATATTCCACGGTATATATGTACCACATCTTCTTTACCTATTCATCTGTCGATGGACATTTAGGTTGCTTCCATGACCTGGCTATTGTAAATAGTGCTGCAGTGAACATTGGGGCGCATGTGTCTTTTTGAATTATGGTTTTCTCAAAGTATATGCCCAGTAGTGGGATTGCTGGGTCATATGGTAATTTGATTTTTAGCTTTTTAAGGAACCTCCATACTGTTCTCTATAGTGGCTGTATCAATTTACATTCCCACCAACAGTGCAAGAGTGTTCCCTTTTCTTCACACCCTCTCCAGCATTTGTTGTTTGTAGATTTTCTGATGATGCCCATTCAAACTGGTGTGAGGTGATACCTCATTGTAGTTTTGATTTGCATTTCCCTAATAATTAGTGATATTGAGCAGCTTTTCATTTGCCTCTTGGCCATCTGTATGTCTTCTTTGGAGAGATGTCTATTTAGGTCTTCTGCCCACTTTTGGATTGGGTTGTTTGTTTTTATAATATTGAGCTGTGTGAGCTGTTTATATATTTTGGAAATTAATCCTTTGTCTGTTGATTTGTTTGCAAATATTTTCTCCCATTCTGTCTTTTCGTCTTGTTTGTAGATTCCTTTGGTGTGCAAAAGCTTGTAAGTTTCATTAGGTCTCATTTGTTTATTTTTGTTTTTATTTCCATTACTCTAGGAGGTGGATCAAAAAAGGTCTTGCTGTGATTTATGTCAAAGAGTGTTCTTCCTATGTTTTCCTCTAAGAGTTTTATAGTGTCCGGTCTTACATTTAGATCTTTACTCCATTTTGAGTTTATTTTTGTGAATGGTGTTAGGGAGTGTTCTAATTTCATTCTTTTACATGTAGCTGTCCAGTTTTCCCAGCACCACTTATTGAAGAGACTGTCTTTTCTCCATGGTTTATCCTTGCCTCCTTTGTCATACATTATTTGACCATAGGTGCATGGGTTTATCTCTGGGCTTTCTATCCTGTTCCATTGATCTATATTTCTGTTTTTGTGCCAGTATCATATTGTCTCGATGACTGTAGCTTTGTAGTATAGTCTGAAGTCAGGGAGTCTGATTCCTCCAGCTCTGTTTTTTCCCCTCAAGTTTGCTTTGGCTATTCAGGGTCTTTTTTGTCTCCATGCAAATTTTAAGATTTTTTGTTCTAGTTCTGTAAAAAAATGCCACTGGTAATTTGATAGGGATTGCATTTGATCTGTAGATTGCTTTGGGTAGTATAGTCATTTTCACAATGTTGATTCTTCCAATCCAAGAACATGGTATATCTCTCCATCTGTTTGTGTCATCTTTGATTCCTTTTGTCAGTGTCTTATAGTTTTCTGAGTATAGGTCTTTTACTCCTTAGGTAGGTTTATTCCTAGGTATATTATTCTTTTTGTTGAAATGGTGAATGGGATTGTTTCCTTAATTTCTCTTTCTGATCTTTTGTTGTTAGTGTATAGGAATGCAAGAGATTTCTGTGCATTAATTTTGTATCCTGCAACTTTACCAAATTCAGTGATTAGCTCTAGTAGTTTTCTGGTGGCATCTTTAGGATTCTCTATGTATAGTATCATGTCATCTGCAAACAGTGATGATTTTACTTCTTCTTTTCCAATTTGTATTCTTTTTATTTCTTTTTCTTCTCTGATTGCCATGGCTAGGACTTCCAAAACTATGCTGAATAATAGTGGCAAGAGTGGACATCCTTGTCTTGTTCCTGAGCTTAGAGGAAATCCTTTCAGTTTTTCACCATTGAGAATGATGTTTGCTGTGGGTTTGTCATATATGGCCTTTATTATGTTGAGGTAGGTTCCCGCTATGCCCACTTTCTGGAGAGTTTTTATCATAAATGGGTGTTGAATTTTGTCAAAAGATTTTTCTGTGTCTATTGAGGTGATCATATGGTTTTTCTTCTTCAATTTGTGAATATGGTGTATCACATTGATTGATTTGCATATATTGAAGAATCCTTGCATCCCTGGGATAAATCCCACTTGATCATGGTGTATGACCCTTTTAATGTGTTGTTGGATTCTGTTTGCTAGTATTTTGTTGAGGATTTTTGCATCTATATTCATCAGTGATATTGGTCTGTAATTTTCACTTTTTGCAGTATCTTTGTCTGGTTTTGGTATCAGGGTGATGATGGCCTCATAGAATGAGTTTGGGAGTGTTCCTTCCTCTGCAATATTTTTGGAAGAGTTGGAGAAGGATGGGTGTTAGCTCTTCTTTGAATGTTTGATAGAATTCACCTGTGAAGCCATCTGGTCCTGGATTTTTGTTTGTTGGAAGATTTTTAATCACTGTTTCAATTTCATTACTTGTGATTGGTCTGTTCATATTTTCTGTTTCTTCCTGGTTCAGTCTTGGAAGGTTATACTTTTCTAAGAATTTGTCCATTTCTTCCAGGTTGTCCATTTGATTGGCACAGAGTTGCTTGTAGTAGTCTCTTATGATGCTTTGTATTTCTGTGGTGTTCGTTGTAACTTCTCCTTTTTCATTTCTAATTTTATTGATTTGAGTCCTCTCCCTCTTTTTCTTGATGAGTCAGGCTAAAGGTTTATCAATTTTGTTTATCTTCTCAAAGAACCAGCTTTTAGTTTTATTGATCTTTGCTATTGTTTTCTTTGTTTTTATTTCATTTATTTCTGCTCTGATCTTTATGATTTCTTTCCTTCTACCAACTTTGGGTTTTGTTTGTTCTTCTTTCTTTAGTTCCTTTAGGTGTAAGTTCAGATTGTTTATTTGAGATTTTTCTTGTTTTTTGAGGTAGGATTGTATTGCTATAAATGTCCCTCTTAGAACTGCTTTTGCTCTATCCCATAGCTTTTGTATCACTGTGTTTTCATTGTCTGTTGTCTCTAAGTATTTTTTGATTTCCTCTTTTATTGCTTCAGTTATCTCTTGGTTATTTAGTAACGTACTGTTGAGCCTCCATGTGTTTGAGTTTTTTATGTTTTTCTCCCTGTAATTGATTTCTAATCTCATAGCATTGCAGTCAGAAAAGATGCTTGATATGATTTCAATTTTCTTAAATTTACCAAAGCTTGATTTGTGACCCAAGATGCGATATATCCTGGGAAATGTTCTGTGTGCACTTGAGAAGAAAGTGTAATCTACTGTTTTTGGATGGAATGTCCTATAAATATCTATTAAATCTATCTGGTCTGTTTGTCATTTAAAACTTGTGTTCCCTTATTAATTTTCTGTCTGGATGATATGTCCATTGGTAATAAGTGAGGTGTTAAAGTCCCCCACTATTATTGTGTTACTGTCAATTTCCTCTCTTGTAGCTACTAGCAGTTGCCTTATGTATTGAGGTGCTCCTATGTTGGATACATATTTATTTATTTATTATTATTATTATTTTTTTAAACTCAGTTTATTCCAAAGTGCAATGAAGACTGATGGTTTAAAAACAAGAGAAAGTTCTTGGTCAGCTGTGGGAATGCCTCGGCACAGGCAGGCGGCGGAGGGGCAGCCGGGGCATGTGGGGGCCGCCACCTTCTGCAGCCCCCTCCCTTCTACTACCAGAGCTCCTCTCTGTAGAAGGTGCTTGTGTGTCCTAGGACCAGGTAGGGAGCTAGGCTTCACAAACAAGTGACAGTCACTCCTGTATCTGTAACATCTCCCCCAGGATCCATGATTCAGTCTGGGTTCCCCTAGCCCCCCCCCACCCCACTGCGTTAGGCAGCTGAGGTTCAATGAGGAGAAAGATACATTCAGACTATACCCCAAGGTTAACCCCAGCTGTGGTGCAGGGAGTGGGAAGGCAGCACCTCCTGCTGGGACCCAAGGGCCGACAAGCCAGGGCTGGGCACAGGGGTGTCTGGGGAACTACCGCTGCCCAACCCTTTCCCCACACCGAGCACAGCCAGGCCAGCACAACCATGTTAATAAAGCTTCTGCGGCCCTCACCCCACCACAAAGCTAAAGTGCTCCCCAACCCTCCAGCCCTGCCACAGAGCTCTAGTTCCCCATCCCAAGACACAGGAAAGCTCCCCTCTTTTCAGCTTCAAACTGGACTTTCAGCCAGGTCGGGCCCGGGGGTAGTGGCAGCAAAAGCAGCAGCCATAATGTCAAACATACAAATGACCTGAGAAATCTCATCTGTACCTCACCTACTCAGAGCTGGCTTGGGGCTATGTACAAGTTAGGAAGGGCGGATCAGACACTTGCAGGCACAGACACACTCCTGCACACCTGCTTGACGATGGGGGGACCGAGGGGGCACCTGTCCACCAGCTGGGAACTGATCCCCATGCACTCCATTCTCGTGTCTTCGATTAGACCTCTGTGTTTTATATTCATTGAACCAGTGCCAGAACATCTTTCAGAGGGTCGGGCAGGCCAGGCCAGGGTCCCAGGAGGATGCTGGGGTGGGGTTGGGGTTGGAAATGTGGAGGAAGAGGGACTTGCTTCGTCTCCTGATGTGCAGGGCATGCCCCCTTCTCCTGGAGTCTGGATCACTGGGTAATGGGGCAGCTGACTGACTGTCCATCTGTGTCTCCCTTTCTACCCCTGGAAGCTCGGGGAAGAAGGGTCCTTGGCAGTTGGGGGCTGGGAGGCTGCATCTTCTGAAGGCCCTGCTGGCTCTGGCTCAGTAGCCATGGGCTCCTCAGCTTTATTCCTGTTCCTGCTGGCCTCCTGGAACTGGTGCCGCCGTGCCACCTCGGCTTTCAGATTCTCCAAATCTTTTTGGCTGAGAGGAATGAAGAGGATGCCGTTGATAACGTTCAGCTGTTCCAAGACGCTGGCCATGCTGGGGGCTGTGAACTTGAGGGGCGGGATGTTGGCGCTAGAGCCGTGTGGTAGATCTCGTTCATGGTGCGCTGCAGGCCATGGCTGCTGGGTCAGGCACTTGAGGTACTTGGAGCTCTCCTTGGTCTTCTTATGGTCCTATATTTATAATTGTTATATGTTCTTCTTGGATTGATCCCTTGATCATTATGTAGTGTCCTTCCTTGTCTCTTGTAACATTCTTGATTTTAAAGTCTATTTTATCTGATATGAGTATTGCTACTCCAGCTTTCTTTTGATTTTCACTTGCATGGAATATCTTTTTCCATCCCCTCATTTTCAGTCTGTATGTGTCCCTAGGTCTGAAGTGGGTCTCTTGTAGACAGCATATAGATGGGTCTTGTTTTTGTATCCATTCAACCAGTCTGGGTCTTTTGGTTGGAGCATTTAATCCATTCACGTTTAAGGTAATTATCGATATGTATGTTCCTATTACCATTTTCTTAATTGTTATGGGTTTGTTTTTGTAGGTCCTTTTCTTCTCTTGTGTTTCCCACTTAGAGAAGTTCCTTTAGCAGTTGTTGTAAAGCTGGTTTGGTGGTGCTGAACTCTCTTAGCTTTTGCTTGTCTGTAAAGCTTTTGATTTTTCCATCGAATCTGAATGAGATCCTTGCCATGTTGAGTAATCTTGGTTGTAGGTTCTTCCCTTTCATCACTTTAAATATATCGTGCCACTCCCTTCTGGCTTGTAGAGTTTCTGCTGAGAAATCAGCTGTTAACCTATGGGAGTTCCTTTGTATGTTATTTGTCATTTTTCCCTTATTGAAGAATTATTTCAATAATTTTTCTTTGTCTAATTTTTGTCAATATGATTACTGTGTCTCAGTGTGTTTCTTGGGTTTATCCTGTGTGGGACTCTCTGCACTTCCTGGACTTGGGTGGCTATTTCCTTTCCCATGTTAGGGAAGTTTTCAACTATAATCTCTTCAAATATTTTCTTGGATCTTTTCTCTCTCTCTTCTCCTTCTGGGACCCCTATAATGCAAATGTTGTTGCATTTAATATTGTCCCAGAGGTCTCTTAGGCTGTCTTCATTTCTTTTCATTCTTTTTTCTTTATTCTGTTCTGCAGCAGTGAATTCCACCATTCTGTCTTCCAGGTCACTTATCCGTTCTTCTGCCTCAGTTATTTTGCTATTGATTCATTGTAGTGTATTTTTCATTTCAGTTATTGTATTGTTTATCTCTATTTGTTTTTTCTTTAATTCTTCTAGGTGTTTGTTTTTTAATTCTTGTAGGTCTTTGTTAAACATTTCTTGCATCTTCTCGATCTTTGCCTCCATTCTTTTTTCGAGGTCCTGGACCATCTTCACTATCATTATTCTGAATTCTTTTCCTGGAAGGTTGCCTATCTCCACTTCATTTAGTTGTTTTTTCTGGGGTTTTATCTTGTTATTTCATCTGGTACATAGCCCTCTGCCTTTTCGTTTTGTCTAACTTTCTGTGAATGTGGTTTTCGTTCCACAGGCTGCAGAATTGTAGTTCTTCTTGCTTCTGCTCAAGATTCTGTACTTTTTATGAAAAGTTTTTGTTAATGCTGATTAATGACAACTGCATTGCCTTTCCGTTAGTTGGTTTTAGTGATTAGGATGAATATCTCTCACTACATAACAAATTGAAAGCTTGGTAATCTTAAATTGTAAACTTCTTACTGCAGCATGGAACAGAGGGTTACATTAGTCCTGCAGCACTTTATGCAGAAAGAAAACTTAATAAATGCTAACTACCTGTATTTATAACTCAAGGGATGCTAATCCAAGATTGCTGTATCCCCATTTTTCACATGCTTCCCTTTGTACTTCTTGTGGGCACATGGCAAATATTGCTCATTTGAGATCACTAGGGTGCTTCTTTTCTTCTTCACAAACAAGATAGGGAAGGGAAAGAGAAATTTCAAAAAGCTGGGACCTAAAAATCAAATCTTGAAAAACAATACCCACTGGATTAATCTCAGTAAGACTACATCAGTTATTAGTCTCTATAGAATATCCAGCTCCCCCCAATTTTACTATGGCTCCACATATATTTCCTCATTAATAGAGGTTGCCTATTATGCTGCTTATTCAACTCTTTTACTTTTTTGCTTCTTTCTTCAGCCACTTTCCTTATGATTTTGTTCAATTTGTTAAAATAGAAATAGCGATACCTCCCCCTGCGTAGCTCACAATTTTAAATGTATTATACAATGTAAAAACAGTTTGGCAAGCCTTATTACATTGTACAAATGAAAGGTAATATAATGACAATGATTTACTCCCATAAAATATTGAATTTATCCATCTGTAAGTTTTTTCTAGATATTCAATCCTATGAAGTGTTCACTAGATTGAAAACTATTAGTACAGTTGGAAATTACAATACTTTCAGGGGAAAGTATTGAACAAAACTCATATGTAACTAATTGTACATGCCATTGTGAACATCAGTGTGTTGAGATGGAGGTCACAATTAATGAATGACTTAAATGACAGGACAAATAATGGATTTTGCCTCTTCAAAATTTAATGGCAACTTCACATGGTAATTTATTAGCAGCACTGTTTATGAAGATTATCATTCATATAAGCATACCTTGGTTTTTAATTATTTGATTTTTCTATTCACAATCTTTAACAAGTATCTCTGAATATATCTGGACACAAAACTATCAAGGTATACTCGTTTATAACTGTGTGTATCTTTAATGCATTATTTTGGATATTAAGACGAATATTCAACATCCAAAACCATTCCAGGAATAATAAATTGTTCCTACTATTTTTAGCAGTTAGGAAAGTTCATTTGAAAGTTAATGCTGGTGACTGTCATAGGTGAAGTGCTAATGAATTAGCCTCAGGAAGGGACATGACTTTCTTAGCTGTTTTACTGGAAGACTTTGTAAATGTGTGTTATGTTCCTATGCTTCCTATGAATTCATCAGAAATTTTAAAATTAAAAATCTTTGCCTAAGTCAATTGGAAAATACTATTTTAAAAATCCTTAAATTTGAACTGTTTACCCTTCATATGTTTCTGTATTATTAGCTATTTTATTGGCTATAAAAGTAAGTAAATTAACTACTATCACTTTCAAGTGGAGTAGCAAAGAATGACAAATTTATATGAAATCTTTTTTATAATTTTGAGCTTATGTGAAGGATCTAACTCAAACATTTTGGCATCTATTGTAGCTTAATGTACACATCCATGCATCAATTACATTGTTTATGAGATACTAGTTTCAAATATATACTGTATCTCAAAATTCAGAAGAAAATTATCACCAGGAATATAAATATTTAAGTGTTTATTTTGCTTTTATAAGGACAACTTGGGAAGGAAGCATTTGAAAACCTCACTTCAGTCCTCCACTAAATTCTGGTGATATACCGAGCATTTTTCCTTCTTAATGTATTCATAAAAGTAATTGGCTCCTGAACAAGCCACTCAGATGTTTTCTGACCTGCTATAACTTTCAGGAATTAGAGTGACACAAGGAGAAAAGAAATTTCAACCATCATTAATCAGTGGATTGCTTTCCCTTAAAAGGCAAAGTAAAAGGCATGTATTTAAATTTACCAATGCTGTTAGGTGCATAAAAGTCATAATGATCCACAGTTCTTTCCTTAATTACATTTTCTCATGTAAAAATAAGGATGTAGAGAATAATCTGATTGTATAAGTTTTCTAAATTTTGTAAGCACTTAAAAATATTTTAAAAATAACAATTCAAAGACGTCAAACATAATTTGATTCACATTATAAAGGTGAATAGATCAGATAATCTAGTTTAAAAGCCTAAGTAAACTGCAGAATTTTCAACTCTAAAAATATGAGTACCAACTACTTGCTTCATGTCTCATGGAACATTTAAAACTGATAAATTTGGGAATCCTATCATTTTTTTTTTCTATGAACTGTAATAATCCTGTAAAACAAGAAAGGTAACTCTGACATATTTATCTTACTCATTAATTTATAACTTTTTAGTGTTATCATTTTCCTTATTACATAGTCTCACAATCTGATTATGTGTTCCACCCATAGTGTCAAATTGAGGGCAAACAAAAACTCCTTTTAAATAAAGATCTCTCCATAGGCACAAGCTTATTAATTATAGTACACTAGTGAAAAGAGACCAGACTTTAGATTTGTAGATAATTTATTTTGGATCCTGGTGGGATACATACTGACTGTGTGATGTTGAGGATGTCACTGAACTTTTACTTGAACTTCAGTTTCCTCATGTAGAAATTTGGGAAAGAAATATATCCAGGAGGTAGGAGTGCAGACAAAATTTATACAGTGTTTAGCATACAGTATGTATGTTTTAATAACTTTTATATTTTAGAATACTTGTAGATTCATAGAACAGTGAGTATCCATATACTCACATCTCGTTTCTCCTATTATTAACATCTTACATTAGGAAATACATTTTTTAAAATAAATGAAACAATATTGACATATTATTATTAACTAAAATCCACCCTTTATTTAGATTTCCTTTGTTTTTACCTAATGTCTCTTTTCTGTTCCAGAATCCCATTCAGGACACCCCATTACATTTAGTCATCATATCTCCTTAGGCTTCTCTAGAATGTGACAGTTTCTCAGATTTTCATGACCTCAACTGTTTTGCAGGGTACTGCTGAGATATCTTGTACAATGACCCTCATTGGGTCATGATTTTCTCATGATTAGACTGGGGATAAGGTTTTGGGGAAAAAGATCACAGAGGTAGAGTGCCATTCTCATGTCAAATGATTTCATATCACTGATAAGAATGAGGTAGTGTGTGTCGAGTTTCTTTATCATAAAGTTACTCTTTCGACCCTCACTCTTTCCATACCATACCCATTGGAAGGAAGTCACTATGTACAATCCACACTTACGAGGTGGAGAGTTATATTCCACCTTTATGAAAGGACAAGATATAAATTTTATTTGGAATTCTGCACTGATCCATGTGGTACTGGATTATAGTTGGAGACAGCATGAACTAATGTGTAGCATGGGTTTTGACTGTTCTCTCCATTTATTTGTTGTGGTCATTTATTTATATCAGTATGGACTCATGGATATTTATTTTATCATTTTGATTATAACCCAATACTACACTATTTTACTGCTCAAACTGTTCTCTCTTGGCTACTGAGAGTGTCCCTTGGACATGCCTCCATAGTTTTGTTTTCCTTTCTGAAAAGGAAAAGGAGTTATGTCAGCAATGACTGAGACATGATCTGAGGACCACCGGGTTTGTTGCCCGTGCTGGACTTCTGTTGAACACTCTGAAATAAAACTGCTGAATCGTTGCTCAGTTGCCAAAAGGAAAGAATAATGCTGAGAACTGGACTTTTTCTGGAAAAGGAAAGGAAAACAAATTTTTTCCTAGTAACGGAGAAGATACTTTCCATAACCCAATCATATGTATGGAACAATTCTACCCTCCAATCCAAATTCTCGGTAGCCTGCATTAACTGCCTCCCTTTTCTCATAAAAACCTGTGCCCATTTTCCTCCAGTGGGACACTTTTCTGGGTTGCTCCAGAATCTGTGCTCTATCCCTGAATTGTAATTCTAAGACCTCAAATAAGCTGCAATTTTGCCTCTTTATAGTTCATGGTCCTTTTGGTTGACAGCTTTTATTTTGTTTTTTAACACTTCCTTGCTTTCTGGTACTGCAAGATTCTCTAAACTTATCTTGTGTATTCCCTGTACCAGCCTTAAGCCTTACTATCAGCTGTTTCCTTTGTCTCCAAGGGGACCTGGCTCCTTTTATTGAAGAATAGTGTTAGAAATCAAGATCTGAGTGATGAGTGTGCTTGTTGCTACTGCAGTGTCCTTGCTTCTAGGACCTCTCACCTGAGAGAGCAATGAGATAAGTGTGTACATAACGTGTGTATAGACACATAGCTATAAACATTTGGACATGTATATAATATAGATCTTGATCTATATTAAGCTACACATGAGTTCATGCTCGTGTCCCCAGCTCTTATCTAGTACCAAATGGATCATGCAAGACGTCCCCCTTTGCTTCTCTGTAATCACCACACCAACAATGAAAAACCTGTCTCCTAGCATCTGCCATCCATTAACTTGTTTAATTTCAGTACACAGGAATATTGAGTTCAAATTGTTAACCCATGCCCCCATGGTCAAGAACTTTGCCAACTACAGTACAGTGCTTATATTCAGTTCCTTTTGCCTTTAGTCTTACAGTCTCCACTTATTTCTAAAATTACTTAGGTCAGCTATTTTTCCCTTAATTCCATTTAATGAGCTTAGTACGTTTGTAATACAATTAGATTAGTTTCTCATAGTCTACATTTCATTTTGGTATTCCCTGACATCTTAAATGATTTTTCAAATTGCATACATTAAGGTTCACTCTTTATGCTGTAAAGTTATCTGGGTCTTGACAAATGCAGAGTGCCTTGTGTCCACAACTATATTTTCATTCAGAATAGTTCACTGCCTTTAAAAATCCTTTGTTGGTCATCTGTTCAACCCTCCCTCATCCCTAAAACCCTTGCAGCCAAGGATATATTTATTATCCTTACAGTTTTGTCTTTTCAACAATGTCATATAAATAGAATCATATAATGTGTAGACTTTTAAGATTAGTTTTTTTTACTTAGTAATTTTGTGGCTTTCATTTATACTTTTATAGTCTTACCCTAAGCTTAATTGCTGAGAAACTCCTGTTTAGTTTTATCTTTTGTTTGTTTTAGATTTTTTCTTTTTTTTTTTTTTTCTGGTCCATGTATTTTTTCCTTCTGTAACACACCACCCTGGATCATTAGCTTAGTTTTCTTCTGTTCCTAGGTTTATATGCAATCATAGAAAAATATCTAACTGTGTATGATAGCTAATAGCAATTTTGTTATTAAATACTTTAAAAATTATTGGCATAATTTTTCATGCTTATTTTATTTTATAATAGTCCTTACTAATCTTTATTTTGTCCTTTGATTTTTGTTTTTTCTTCCTCTTATTTCAATCTATTCATTTTCTTTTTTAGTTAATGTTTATTCTTTCTTCTTTCTCTTTCATCTTTTCTGTTTCTTTTAGAATTATGTTTTAATCTGAACTTTTTAGCTTTTAATTTTTCTACTTAGGTTTCTCCATCACTGAGTTTACCTGCCCACCTTCTGAAACCGAGTGGGACCCTGTGGGACCTTCCCCAGGAACAGACACACACACCCCCACCCCATATGCCTTGCTTCTTGTTTGTAGAAAATCTTTAGCCTCCTAGGCCTTCCCTGAGTTCCAAAGAGCAAATTTAATCAGAGAAGTGAGGAAATACAGAAACAAAGGAAAGCAGTCAAGAAAGACAAAATAATAATAATTTAGCCATAAAACAAAGTCAAGGACCTTTTAGTTTCATTCCTCCTCAAGGGCTATAAAGAATATCCTGAACCATATCCTTGAGTTTGTTTTGCAAATACTAAAAACCCCACCAGGTGGAGGAAGTTAACTGCATGCTGAAAACCAGTACACAGACCCCAGACCAGTTGAAACCAGAAGGTTGATGATTGACATTCCTGAAACACTACCCTGTTATCTCACCATCAGAGAATTGTGCAGGAACTGATCACATACCCTGTGACCCTCTCCCTCACACCATCTTGAAAAACCCACCCTTGAAAGCCATTAGGGAGTTCAGTTCTTTAGACCACCAGCTGCCCATTCTCCTTGCTTGATGCCCTGCAATAACCACTGTAACTTCCTTCACCACAACCCACTGTCACTAGATTGGCTTTGCTGTGCGTTGGGCAAGCAGATCCAAGTAGGGTTCGGTAATACTTCCTCTCCAAATAAATACTTGTATAATCCTTGAATTATTTGATATCCTGATTACAATATGATATTCAGAGTGGTTAATAAGAAGAATTTAATTAGAAGACTGTTTCCAAATTGAGTAAAGGGCAAGGAGAGAGAGCAGCTACCAAAACTTGAAGATAGCTCTACAGAAAAGACTGCTTAACATATGGTCACCTTATTTTTGATAAAGGCGGCAAGAATATACAATGGAGAAAAGACAGCCTCTTCAATAAGTGGTGCTGGGAAAACTGGACAGCTACATGTAAAAGAATGAAATTAGAACACTCCCTAACACCATACACAAAAATAAACTGAAAATGGATTAAAGACCTAAATGTAGGTCCAGACACTATAAACTCTTAGAGGAAAACATAAGCAGAACACTCTATGACATAAATCACAGCAAGATCCTTTTTGACCCACCTCCTAGAGAAATGGAAATAGAAACAAAAATAAACAAATGGGACCTCAGGAAACTTAAAAGCTTTTGCACAGCAAAGGAAACCATAAACAAGACGAAAAGACAAGCCTCAGAATGGGAGAAAATATTTGCAGATGAAGCAACTGACAAAGGATTAATCTCCAAAATTTACAAGCAGCGCATGCAGCTCAATTTCAAAAAAACAAACAACCCAATCTAAAAATGGGCAGAAGACCTAAATAGACATTTCTCCAAAGAAGATATACAGATTGCCAACAAACACATGAGAGGATGCTCAACATTACTAATCATTAGAGAAATGCAAATCAAAACTACAATGAGGTATTACCTCACACTGGTCAGAATGTCCATCATCAAAAAATCTACAAACAATAAATGCTGGAGAGGGTATGGAGAAAAGGGAATCCTCTTACACTGTTGGTGGGAAAGTATTTTGATACAGCCACTGTGGAGAACAGTATGGAGGTTCCTTAAAAAACTAAAAATAGAACTACCGTATGACCCAGCAATCCCACTATTGGACATATACCCTGAGAAAACCATAATTCGAAAAGAGTCATGTACCACAATGTTCATTGCAGCACTATTTACAATAGCCAGGACATGGAAGCAACCTAAGTGTCCATCGACAGATGAATGGATAAAGAAGATGTGGTACATATATACAATGGAATATTACTCAGCCATAAAAAGAAACGAAATTGAGTTATTTGTAGTGAGGTGGATGGACCTAGAGTCTGTCATACAGAGTGAAGTAAGTCAGAAAGAGAAAAACAAATACCGTATGCTAACACATATATATGGAATCTAAAAAAAAAAAAAAGGTTCTGAAGAACCTAGGGGCAGCACGGGAATAAAGACGCAGACATAGAGAATGGACTTGAGGACACGGGGAGTGGGAAGGGTAAGCTGAGATGAAGTGAGAGACTGGCATGGACTTATATATACTACCAAATGTAAAATAGATAGCTAGTGGGAAGCAACCGCATAGCACAGGGAGATCAGCTCAGTGCTTTGTGACCACCTAGAGGGGTGGGACAGGGAGGGTGGGAGGGAGAAGCAAGAGGGAGGAGATATGGAGATCTATGTATATGTATAGCTGACTCCCTTTGTTATAAAGCAGAAACTAACACCATTGTAAGCAACTATACTCCAGTAAAGATGTTAAAAAAAAAAAAAAAAAGAAAGAAAAGACTGCTTAATAGCAACTGTGTTATTAGTAGGTAGAATGGACTCAGTATGGTTTGGAGAGGGCAGAGGGTATATACAATATGACCTCATTCTCTTACCATTTTTAGTGGTTGCCCTAGGGTTTATAATATATATCTTTCATTAGACAGTGTCTATCTTCCAATAATGTTGTATAAATATACATAAAATGCAAGGATCTATTTTACATGTAGTGTAAACATCTTGCCAGTTTACAAAGCATGGAAGTTACAAATATTACAGTGATCATGTCAAATGGACTTAGGCTCCCACTTGGAAAATCTCTTCCTAGTCAGAAACAGAAAACATGAACATCAATAAGAATAATATCTGTGATGGATTAAAATGTATCAAATACGTTTAAGTCCTTGAGTTAAAAGATAATTTAAAATAGGACAAAATTATTGTTCAGTTTTGGAGAATGCTATATGAAGTTACTAAATATTTTGAAAATCATTAAATAAAGGGTAAAAATCCAGAATGTCTTCTGCATCTTTCTATATGAGTTGTACCTTAAGGTAACCAAGTTGTTGATGAGAGAAAATATATTCTTATGGTATTATAAATAAAGGTCGTATATTTTAAAAAGGAATCATAACATTAAAATATCTTAATTTGGCAACTTTGAGTAAGATGCTGGTTCTGTGCAATGATCTAATATCATAAATGTAGAAATAACCTGACATTATGTGCCTTCTGATGGAAGCACACAGTAACAACTCTGAAGTACTCATACTGGAAAATTGACCCAGAATCTTACCAGGGTTCTCTAGATCTAACTGCCCATTTATAGGAAATAGAAGGGACAAAGAAATGTGTTCTATTACACCACAGGCAGGTCAACCGCAAAAAATTAGACTGTGGAAAATGCTATTGACATAAACTACTGGTTTCCTTAACAAGTAAATTACAAGAAAAAAGAATGGAGAGGGTGAATAGGAACCTATATATTAAATGAGATTTGTCAACCAATTACTATCTATTGGCTATATTGGAACTTAAGTCCAACTAGTGGTTCTCAACTAGGGGTAGTTTTATACCCAGGGGACATTTGGAAATATCTGGAGACATTTTTGATTGTCACAGTTGGGTGGGGGGAGGGGAGAGGAGCCTGTAAAGGGCATCTACTGGGTACAAGCCAGGGATGCAGCTGCACATTTACAATGCACAGGCCAGTCTCTCCATAACAAATAATTGTCTGGCTTAAAATGCCAGTAGTGCGGAGGTTGGAAAACCCTGATTCAAACAAATAAGCTTTATAAGAAATTTGTTTTATATGCATTCTAATTCTGTAGTTGAAGGTATAGATATACTTGTACATGAGACAGTTGCATGAATGGTTCAGTGTAAATTGAGGAATAGTTTTGTTTGGATAGAGATTTTTATTAATATTTAGAGTAAATATTTTTATATTTAATTAGTTCTACTTGATTCTGAAGGCAAAGAAAACAGAAAAGCTCAATGAAAGAAAACACAAAAGACTTAAAATACCAATATCCAAGAAGAATCATGTCTTTGGAGTCAATCCTTCTAAACTTTTGCCCATGTCTATGACATATGTAGATAAATGATATAAAATACGTAATCTATATATACATATACACATACATAATAAACGTGCATAAATGTATCTCACAAAAGCTATCACTCAGAGCATATATAATTTATAACTAGCTTTTTAAAAATTTTTTTAATTTAATTTAATTTTTTTTTTATACAGCAGGTTCTTATTAGTCATCAATTTTATACACATCAGTGTATACATGTCAATCCCAATCGCCCAATTCATCACACCACAATCCCCACCCTGCTGCAGCTTTCCCCCCTTGGTGTCCATACATTTGTTCTCTACATCTGTGTCTCAACTTCTGCCCTGCAAACCGGTTCATCTGTACCATTTTTCTATGTTCCACATACATGCGATAATATATGGTATTTGTTTTTCTCCTTCTGACTTACTTCACTCTGTTTGACAGTCTCTAGATCCATCCACATCTCAACAAATGACCCAATTTCGTTCCTTTTTATGGCTGAGTGATATTCCATTGTATATATGTACCACATCTTCTTTATCCATTCGTCTGTCGATGGGCATTTAGGTTGCTTCCATGACCTGGCTATTGTAAATAGTGCTGCAATGAACATTGGGGTGCATGTGTCTTTTTGAATTATGGTTTTCTCTGGGTATATGCCCAGTAGTGGGATTGCTGGATCATATGGTAATTCTTTTTTAAGGAACCTCCATACTGTTCTCCATAGTGGCTATATCAATTTACATTCCCACCAACAGTGCAAGAGGGTTCCCTTTTCTCCAAACCCACTCCAGCATTTGTTGTTTGTAGAGTTTCTGATGATGCCCATTCTAACTGGTATGAGGTGGTACCTCACTGTAGTTTTGTTTTTTGTTTTTTAATTAAATTATTTATTTATTTATTTTTGGCTGTGTTGGGTCTTTGTTTCTGTGTGAGGGCCTTCTCTAGTTGCAGCAAGTGGGGGCCACTCTTCATCGCAGCACGTGGGCCTCTCACTATCGCAGCCTCTCTTGTTGTGGAGCACAGGCTCCAGACGCACAGGCTCAGCAGTTGTGGCTCACGGGCCTAGTTGCTCCGTGGCATGTGGGATCCTCCCAGACCACGGCTCAAACCCGTGTCCCCTGCATTAGCAGGCAGATTCTCAACCACTGCACCACCAGGGAAGCCCCTCATTGTAGTTTTGATTTGCATTTCTCTAATAATTAGTGATGTTGAGCAGCTTTTCATGTACTTCTTGGCCATCTGTATGTCTTCTTTGGAGAAATGTCTATTTAGGTCTTCTGCCCATTTTTGGATTGGGTTGTTTGTTTCTTTAATATTGAGCTGCATGAGCTGTTTATGTATTTTGGAGATTAATCTTTTGTCCGTTGATTCATTTGCAAATATTTTCTCCCATTCTGACGGTCGTCTTTTCGTTCTTGTTTATGGTTTCCTTTGCTGTGCAAAAGCTTTTAAATTTCATTAGGTCCCATTTGTTTATTTTTGTTTTTATTTCCATTACTCTAGGAGGTGGATCAAAAAAGATCTTGCTGTGATTGTAGGTCATGCTACCCAATACCAAACCAATTCTGCACAACCTTATTCATAATAATATAAATTTTTGTGCAAATTCTAGATTTGGAGTATTTTGCTCCACAGTATTACAGCTTAACATTTCTTTTCTATATTACTCTGAGGGAATTAATGTAAATATTGGATATAAATTTAATGTGAAATAATTTAATGCAAAATATAGAAAAATACTTCTGATACTATGGTTAAATGGATTAATGAAGTCTTGACTAAATTTGACAATGAACTATCTTCTTAAATAGATGTTAATTGGCCTTAATTAATTAATTAATTTTCCTTCCAGTTTTATTGAGATATAATTGACATATACATTGTAGAAGCTTAAGTTGTACAGCATAATGATTTGACTTACATACATCATGAAATGATTACCACAGTAGGTTTAGTGAACATCCATTGTCTCATATAGATGCAAAAGAAAAAGAAAAAGAAGTATTATTTCCCTGTAATTAGAACTCTTAGGAATTACTCTCTTAACGACTTTCATATTTAATATGCAACAGTGTTAATTATATTTATCAAGTTGTATATTACATCCCTAGCACTTATTTATATTATGACTGGAAGGATATACCATTTGAAAACCTTCATGCAATTCCATTAAGCAATTTTAATAAATGCATTTTTCAATTTTATTAAATTGATACAGAGTATTAACATAAACTGGGTATTTTCATTTTATTTTTATATTTTAATTCCAAATGCTATGAGAAAGAAACGACTTGGTATGCTCATTGAAATCAGTCTTTCTATGTCTAAAGGGCCTGCAATGATTAGACGATGTGGATAAAAAGAAGGTGAGAATGTATTGCTGCATGTAAAAGATCCCTCCCAGGATTTTGCTAAATAATTAATTTTGTTAACATGTTTCTTGAAAGTATTTTTTATTGGTAGGAGAATTAGATGATTTATATATTTTTCCTTAATGAAAATTTATTCTAGAACAAAAGAGACAATTTGATTTGAGTGACAATTTTCTTATTTTTATAATATTTTTCTGGATTGAAAACAGGAATACACATACCATCTTAGTATACTAATAAATACTAATAAAAATATTATATATCAAGCACTTAATATATTCTAGGCATTCTGGTATGTACTTTGGACTCATTATCTCATTGAATTTTCAGGCGTATATTACCATAAATAAACCCATGGGGGGACTGTTATCAACCATATTTTACATGTGAAACAAAGGTTAATAAGGTAAAAGGATATAAATAAATAAATAAATAAATAAATAAGACTTTCCAAAACAAAAACTGAGAGATTTCATCACCATGAGCCCTGCCTGACAAAATTGCTGAAAGGAGTTCTTCAAGGTGAAAATAACGCACACTAACTGTAACATGAAAATATATGAAAATAAAAAGCAACCTGATACAAAACCTAAGTTTCCCCTCAATGGATGAATTGATAAAGAAGATCTGGTATGTATATATAATGGAATATCATTGAGTCATGAGAAAGAATCATGTCCCGCCATTTGTGATAACTTGTATAATACTTGAGAGCATCACGCTAAGTGAAATAACTCAGAGAAAGACAAATACTGTATGATATCACATATATAGTTGAAAGTTGCTAAATAAATAGATCTTAAATACTGCCATGACCAAAAAGTGATAATTATGTGACGTGATGGAGGTATTAGCTAACACTGTGGTGGTAATCATTTTGCAATATATAAGTTTATCAAATACATGTTGTACACCTTAAACTTACACCTTATGTTATACATCTTATGTTGTACACCTTATGTTATAGGCTGATTATATCTCATTAAAGCTGTAAAAAATAAACAACACATTGGTAAAGGCAAAATAATAATAATAATAATAAGGTGAAAGGACATTCAGAATTTTTTCCTGTGAAGAGATAAAGCCAAACTCAAATCCAATTCTATCTGATTAAAACCCATTTTATTAACATTTTCTGTACTGATACTGACAGAAACACATAAACAAAATATTAATTTAAAAGAGTCTGCCTGTCCATTTCATTGTAAATGACTTCATGACTGTAGTATCAGGTTGATGAAGTTCATCCAAATGTTGTTATTGCCCTGATTTTGATACCCAGACCATATGGAGTACACTCTATATAGAGTTATGATAGAAACATGTTGAGTCCCAAGAGGTATTTACTATTATTAATTCTTATAATAGTTACATAAAATTTCATCTTTAAACTTTCTAATGCGATCTGAAAATATGAAGGTGGTTTGTGAACATGGTGAATTATATCTCTATAAAATATTTCTTCGCTGCCTTTGGTTCTTATGACAAAGGAAGTTACTGGGAAGTTGCATTAAAATATATCATTGATCTCAAAGAACTATTATGAATGAATCAATTGTAAGAAACTACTAAGTGATAGCCTCATTTCCATAGAAATGGTCTCATTATGACTAAATACTGAAAATGTATGAGGACAGTATTGTTTAGAGTAAGTCTTGCAGCAATTCCTTCCCACTAACTCATATAAATATCTTCTCTCATGTTTAAAATTAAATGATTTGAATTCATCATACACACTAGGAGACATTCTTAGATTTTCACTCTGAACCATTAGTTCTGTTATTTTTGTAAGTTTATTTAGGCCTCTAATGACAATGAACTGAGTTGAATAAAATACTTTTTGCATATTTTTAAATAAAATATGCTTCTTTTCAAAGTTGAAAGCAATGTTTATGTTTTCTTCCTTCTTTTGAGTTAAGAAATAAATGTGCAAGATGATGACATGTAGCCAAATAGATTGTTATGAAAATAAAAACCTACCCTTTTTCTGTCATTTGGCCATATACTCAAGGCTAATAATTTCTGTTAACACAGACACTCACAGTTACAGGAGCACATACACGTACTGTGTAAGGTCATCTGCAGGTGTACACTTATGTAGTAAACTCTAATAACATCTCTCGCTATCCCCTCTTCATGTTTTTGGAAAGAAACAATGTTTTTACAACTTTGTCTGATGGTGTATGAGAATCACCAATTTATGGTGCCTACAGTTAAAGAACACCTAGTAATTTGTTCTTTCAAAATTTGCTTGTTACCATGAATGTCCTCAATGGAGAAGTAAATATTTTCAAAGTCCTCATAATAAAGGAAATACAGAATATCTGCACAAATCAAAGACTTGTCATTTTGAAAGTAAAAATCCAGAGAAAGATATAGCACCCTAAAAGGAGTATTAGTAAAAATAATTGCATGTACTTACAACAACTTCCATTCACTTGAGACCTACTATTTTCCATGTACTGTACTAAATGCTTTATATGTAGTAAATCAGACCTCACAATAACATTTGAAGACGGTAGTCAATAAATTTGCCCAAAGTCTTACACCAAGCTAATGGTAGATCTAGGATTTGAAACAACAAGCTTGGCTTCAGGGTCTAGCTTCTAAGCTTCTTAACTGGAGGGTAGTCTATGGCCACATCACTTACTCTAATACAAGTGACAAGTTGAAACTAAAACAAAGCATCTATCCCAAGGTAGCAAACTATTGACAAGATGTGAGTTGATGCAAGTTGTTCGGTTGTTTTATTGTACATTGCCAAAAAATGGTTTTAAAAGGCAGTATAATTAGGCATTGCTATTTGCTATAATACAATTATGGCATAAATCTTTTGTCTTACTGAGGATCACTTCATTCGTTTATGTTAAATTACTGCACCTGCAAGGAACTGAATTTCTCCAGACAAGGAAATTAAATAGGCAAAATCCTGTCTGATAAAGCTCATACAAAATAATCATGAAAAAGTTTCTCAGATTCCAGTTACTTCCATGGATATGAATATGGATTCCTTATCCATCTTACTCTTATTTTACACACAATTCTAACCTCTATGTTTATCATATTTCCTAGCTTACATCAATTTAGGAATAATAAGAGGGAGAAGATGCAAGAGGCATTTATACTCAAAATGATCACAATTGTAATTGCGACTAGCAGTATATGTGCATGTAATGTATATGTATAGTATACATATATGTATTGTCATTAACTTAAAAAAAATTCTGGTGGGTTGCTATCCAAAAAGAGATGACAGTGATCAAAGTACAAATTATGACAGAAAATTTTAACTTTTTTTAAAGTGAAAACTAGTTTTAAGTTATTTTCAAGTAGCTGTTATGCAGAGCAAGAGTAATTTTCACCTTTAATGCCAGAAATGAAAGGATTTACTTATTTCTCTGAAGAAAAAAAATTCCTAACATTTGAATTGTTTGATCCATCTTATTCTCTCTGACATAAATTTTATCTTGTTGAATTTTTTGTGTGGAAACATTGGGCTATAGTGATGTCCAAAGTAAAAACAAACAAGGGAAATGTCTACTTTCCAGCAAATCTATCCTAGCCATTCTGAAGCTATACAGGATCTATATTTTTTAATTGCTTAACATACTGAATGACACATATTAAAAACTCAGTAATTGTGCCTATATTAATATCATTATTATTTTGTCATTAATGTTAATGTTATTAATAATGGTAGGCAGTGGAGGAGCTCCAAAAAAGAGACCTAGGTAAATCATCTTGTGTATTTATACAGAATGCTACCTTTCAAATAACAAATTTGATTTATTAAAGAATTTGTTGATAACTAATATTTAAAGTAAGCATCCTTAGTAGAAACTTCAGGCAAGTCATCTATAGACCTAATCCTTAAATTTATAACTGCACAAATAATTAGCTTTGCCACTGGCATGAAGAGAGCAGAAAAGACTATATATATATATATATATATATCTCATGTAACACTTGGCAAGAAAATGCATGTGTCAATATAAATCACAGACAACTTACCAGGGACTGAATCAAAACACTCTGAAAGGACTTCCCTGGTGGCACAGTGGTTATGAATCTGCCTGCTAATGCAGGGGACACGGGGGTTCGATCCCTGGCCTGGGAATATGCCACATGCCGTGGAGCAACTAAGCCACACACCACAACTACTGAGCCCTGGTGCCACAACTACTGAAGCTGGAGTCCTAGAGCCCATGCTCTGCAACAAGAGAAACCACTGCCGTGGGAAGCCTGCGCACCACAACAAAGAGTAGCTCCCGCTGGCCGCAACTAGAGAAAGCCTGCGCGCAGCAACGAAGACCCAATGCAGCCAAAACAAACAAACAAACAAAACACTGAAAAATATATTTATTTCTTATGAGACAAGCAGCTTGACAAAATTCCCTCTGCAATTCCTGAAAATAAGTTTAGTGATCATCTCTTGTTTCTTCCAAAGTGTCTTTCCCTGACAACAGGAGAGATGATAGAACTAAGGCCTTGGTTATGAATAACCGTGGGTTCCTCAGGCCAGAGAGGCCTGCCAGCTGTATGGCCTTACAATCTGCTGACATTGCTCATGCATCTAAAACTTCCTGGGATCACGCAGTTGTGCTGATGATGTGTTATCTTCTAGGACATGACAAAACGCTACTGTGTAAAGAAGTCAAATAGCAATCTTAAGATAAAGTTTGCATTTAGTTCCACAAATATATAGGGAAACGATCTACAAATTACTTCTAAGCATTTTTAACATGCAGTATATTTAACAAGTAGTAGTGTTTGAAGCTAATGTGGTCTCTAAGTGATTCACAAGTCTCCTACTTGAAACAATCTATGAACAATTACTACCTTGGAAGTCGGAATGAAAAAAGAAAAAAGAAAAATGTTAGTTTCCTGAACTTATAATAAGGTGGTTAAAAGTATAGACTCTGGAGCAAAACATCCTGGCTTCAAATACAAGATTTTGCACTTACTAGATATCACTTAACTTCTCTGGGGCCATTGTCACATCTGTATACTGGGGTTGGCATAGATGTTACATCAGAGTATTGCTGTTAAGATTAAATATCAGTCCTGTAGAACACTTAGAACAGTGTCTGACACATAGTAAGCTTTGTAGAAGTAGTTAGCTATTCATGTATTTCTCATCTTATAAAAATAGTAACAAAGGTTATAATGAGACAAAGTTATTTAATAAGTGTAATTTAGCTCAATATATAAAAAAGGAGAATAGTTTGTTAGTGGTAAACAAGGAACATTTTCATTTTTTGAATTTATTTCCTTAATAAATAGAAAAATAATTGAGCAATTAGTAGTCAGACTTTTACTTTTTAAATTTTAGTTTATGAGGATTTAGACAATATGATATAAATCCTCATAGGTCGAGAGTAACTGTACAACAAACACATTTCTTGTTCTTCTTGGAACACGGCTGCATTTTTCCAGTCTCCTTTGTAGTCTTTGGGAGCCATGTGAAGTAGAATGCACCATATCCAGCTGTGGTCTTGTAAAAATAAATCTCCCACTTACAATCCTCCATGCTCTTTCCTTCTTCCATTGGCTCACTGCAGACAAACTGAGATTTTGGAATTCATATGCTGACAATGATAGCAGTGGCCTTGTTCCCAGAATCACCACTTGTAAGAGAGTACGAGAGCCACCCACCAATAAAGAATACTGTAGGGAATTATTTTAAAATATATCTGCCCTGGCTTCTGATGTAGTGAGAGGGGCCTGTGAAAAATATATTTTTTTCTCTGAATGACAGTAGCTTTGATATATCAAGTTTCAGAATTTTCAAATCCCATCAAATTCCCAACCCTCACACACAATCACCACCAGTGACAGATTAAAACTGCCACATCTTAATCGATGAAACCCTAGTACCCAATCCTTGTCTTCTATTGATGAAAAGAGGATTATATATTTTTAGTCATCTAGTGTAATAGATGTTATTAAGATTTGATTTTTTCCAAAATGTCTTATCTTGCCCACTCTTTTATAAGTCTCGTGGAAGGAATCAAAACGCAGTTCAAGTCCTTAGGCTGAATTCATTTGGTTTTTGTAGTTTAAAGATTCTTGCTCATTCACATTTAAATAAAACATCATTTTGCAATAATGAGTCACTGAGTACCTACTTTAATTAACTACTTGAGGGAAGTAATAAAATGTAATTTAGTCTACTCACTTTCACAGGATAAATTGAAATCACTGAATGATTTTCTCTCTTATTCAAAAAAAAAAAAAAAAGAAAAAAGAAGCAACCCACACAGATTATAGGGAAGTAGTTGTTTATTTCCTTTTTTTAATTTGAGATCATTATTCATGATATTAACCTTTTTTAAAAAGTTCTGTATCTGTGTACTTGTATAACTAAATATTTTTGAATAAAATGCTGCAGATATTGCCTTACAGATCATTAAGGAGAATATTAAATTAAACACAAGCTGAAGGTGATGAAGTTGTAGTGGTGAGATAATAGCTTTCCTTTTAGGAAAGAGCAAAATAGACATGTGACTGGGCCATTTTATCAGGGACATAATAAAGGTACTTGCCTTGAGTACGTACTTAAAATATGCTTAGTTTTTCTAAATTCTAGTTATCCACTGTAGCAGACAAGAGAATGGGAAAATAGGAATATTCTGAGTGTTAGTTTTCTTGTGTTCCCTGTTGCTTTATTTGATAAAACAATAAAGATTAAAATAGAAACAAAAGTTTGTAAAAAAGAGGGTCATATTATGTAATCATTCATGCTATCTTAAGATGTCTTCATTTTATACTGATATTAATGTATGTCACACCAAAATATATTTTCAAAAAGTGATCAAAGTACGAATATTCATTCTTAATATCAAAGAGGCGTATATGCCAGCTATCTATTTATTTCTTATCAGCTCCAAATTCACTGTTTTAGACTATGCTGTGGAAGTTGACATACTTTATTCCCTTACACTTAAATTCAAATATATAAGTATAAAATATATAAATAATAATTGGCCTCTATAAAGAATTCTAAATATTCATTAAATTATTTGGGGTTGGATGTTATCTTTGAAAATACAATATAACAGCAATGAAAAGGTATCAAAGATAAAAGTAAAAATAAGGTAGTTTTCATACACACTTTTAGAAATTGCAATTATCTATCTATATCTATGTATCCTTCTATCTCTTTATATATTACAATATATTGTAGTGATAACAGCAGAGTAAGTGCAACTTATCTTTAAGTAACGAGGTTCTCAGTCATATTTTCCCTTTTTAATAATAGTGATGTTAATATTAGATTATGTGATATTCAGTAGTTTGTATTCCCTTCAAAGTATACTAAATTGCTGTTTATCATCATAAATTAATCATTATCTAATGACAAATCTGTTTGTAAGCAAGCATACTAGAAAGGATACAATTAAATAAAACAGAAGTTAGTGCTACCACATATTAAAAAATAGAATAATATTTTTACAGTGTATGGTAAACAAAACTTTCTACCACATGCCATGGCAATTCAGATTGCTGTTTTAGCATTTAAAAATATTATAAAGTTGACTCTAAAGTTGAATAAATAAAATATCAGGTAGCAATATTTTATATAGAGCTTTAATTAAACAAAAATATCCTTGCCACTGGGGAGTTAATTTTCAGTCTGTTAGTAGTATTCCAGTGCCTCAGAGAAGTAGCCAATAATCTCAGTTTTATTGATTATTTAATCAAAAATGTCTAGGGACATGCAATTTACTTTCCTTTAATAAGGATAGTATCAATGGAGTTATCTGTGGAAAAAAATTCAAAAAAGTTCTAACTTACCTTTCCTTGGCTTCTACATTTGGTTAAAAATGTGAACAGCTCTTGTATTAATTTTAAAACTATCCAGCCCATCCTTTCTCATTTCTAATAAGAAAGACTTTCTTTTCCCTCTATCATCCTGTTACTGAAGAAAATTTTATTAGTTTTTTTTTCATGCCAATTTAGCACCGTTTCATCATAGAGAACACAGGATTTCTAAAGAAATATTCCTTTATCCAAATGTCACTCTGTTGATGGCTTTCATGCTTGACAATATTTATTTTTGTTTTTGTTTTTATATGTCTTTATTGGAGTATAATTGCTTCACAATGTTGTGTTAGTTTCTGTTGTACAACAAAGTGAATCAGCCACATCCATACATATATCCCCATATCCCCTCCCTCTTGAGCCTCCTTCCCACCCTCCCCATCCCACCCCTCTAGGTCAGCTTGACAATGTTTGAATGCACATTCGCACAAGGGCCACAAAATCAATTTATGACCCATATCCCTATTGAGAGAAATATTCATGATTAAGGGCAGCAATTATGAACTGCAGGAAAGTGTTTTCTTTGCTGAAGATTTGTCTGCATAGGTAGTTCCACAAAATTGTTGCATGTCAGCATGCTGTATTGATTCGCCATTGGAATATTTTCTAAAAGTTCATAGTTATTATTTGGAAAAAATTCCATTCTATAATTTTTATATAATTTCTAGACCTATCCTTTTGGCTACTCAAGAAGCATTTACTTATATATGTCATAGTACAGAATTTTGTTCCATTAACCATCCTTTTAGTTTGGTATATGTAAAATATTAGTTATTATTGCCCTCCTTACAAAATATTAACTATGCTTACAAACAATATTAAGCTAACATTATATATTTATTTCACATGCATTTCCCAAATGCCCACTGCTTTAGGAGTAACAAGTTAGGCACTAAGTAGATATTCTGAGAAGAGTAAGATTTGATTCTTTCCCTCAAGGAGTATATAAATTCAGAAATGGTTAAGACAATGCATATTATGCTGGGTCAAATCTTTTTATGAAATAGTCTTTGTAGGAATTCAGGTTTTCTGGGCCAATTAAAGGTAAAAGGCAGGAATATTCAGGGACGTTAGAAAACTGACTTTCCCTTTATCCTTTTCCTTGGATAATGATGTGCTTTTGCTGATGTTAAATTTGGCCCAAGAACAAGAAAGGCCTAATATCAAACATTTCCTTATTTGTTAGTGTGTCTTTCGTGACTGAAAATGTAAGCTTGAGAACTAAAGGCAACAGCAAGGAAGAATTTTTTTTTTATCAGCTTCCCAACACCTTACCTGTAAATAGAGTGTCTTTAGCAGCAGCAAATTTCATAGGAAATTCAGAGGCATAGGAAAATGCCACATAAAGATACATTACATCTGGACCTGCTTATGTGAGGCCTCCTTTTAGGACTGATTTTCAAATCTTTATTTAAAAAATGGGTGACTTATAATAGAGATATGTGTGCTTTCTCTTTTTCTGAAACCATATCCCAAAGGATTTGGGATAAATACATTGATCACACACAAACAGATGAAAATAGCTAAATCATACAGAATATATGATTTATCATATCCACAACCAGATTGTTCTAATGCTTAAATAAAATGAAACATGTCCATATGCAATTTTATTAGCCAGCTTTTCTATGGGATCAAAAAACTCTTCAAATTTCAGTGGTTTACAACAACACACATTTATTTCTTGACACATTGTATGTGAGGGGCTGTGGATCAGCTAATATAGATTTGCTCCATGAGTTTTCTCATTCTAAGACCCAGGATAAGAAGCATCCCCTATTTAAGACATGATTTTCACTGAACAGAGGGAAAGAGAGCAAAAGCCAACCATATAGTAGCTCCAAGTATCTGCTAAAACATGGCTTACATCAGGTATGCTCATATCCTATTTGCCAAAGCAAATAGCTAAGCCCAAGGGGAATAAGGAGTGGAAGTATACTCCCACATGTGCATCACTGCAAATCACAGGGTCCCAGGCAAAAATATATAATGCTCTTAAAAGGAACAGGAGAGCAAAATAAGGGCAATACACAGGAATAATCTAACACAAGTAGGGTTAAGAAAGTTTGAGTACAGAGAGTCATCTTTGAGCTCAGTTTTGATTTGACCAAGGAAGCTGGGTGAGGTTGTAAGGGATGAATGGAATGTCAGATATGTTTTTCTGGCAGAAGGAAATCAAGAAGCAACAGTTAGAGGTAGAAAAATGGGGGTTTTATCATAAGAAAAATCAGGCAGGACTAATATTACTGAACCTGTTCAAGTTTACAATATAATTGTGATTAGTATACTGGGGATTCAATAAAGCATTTCAATGTTCAATTTATTATGAAGTCTTAGCTGTTGTAAAACTGTAATTTGATTAAAACTCTCATTTCTCTACCGACTTCCAAATTTACTATTTTTTTTTTTTTTTACCATTTTTAATTGAAGTATAGTTAATTTATAATGTGTTAGTTTCAGGTGTACAGCAAAGTGATTCAGATTATATATATATATATATATATATATATATATATATATTCTTTTCAGATTATTTTCCATTATAGGTTATTACAAGATATTGAATATAGTTCCCTGTGCTATATAGTAGGTCCTTGTTGTTTATCTATTCTATATATAGTAGTGTGTATATGTTAATCCCAAACTCCTAATTTATCTCTCCCCCCAATATACTTTTACTCAAATTTTGATAGTCTTTAATAAAATATGAAATATATAGCTTTGCCAAAACCAGTCCTGGGGATGACAAGAGGCAGAATATCATCTATGTGATATCAGGTTTCCATATGTGGGACACTGAATTAGAAGTTCCTTATCTTTTTTCTCACCTCTGCACTGGATGAAGATTAGCATATATAATTGGTTGTTCTCATAGAAATGATCAGGAAAGACTAAGGTCCTCTGGTCTCTCTTTTATTCTTAAGTTCAGCCTATAGATAAAGAGGGCTCATTCTAGACTTTTCTCTGCTACAAAATTAAAAGCTTGCACCTGAGGGGAATTTTGTGCTTGTCCAGTTGCTCCTGAGACTTAGTGGATGAGTCTTTCTAAATCAGGGAATGTTAGCAAACCCTTTGTCTGCATATCCTCCAGTCAGCTAATCATGACTAATGCTGATATTTTTATCTCCAGCTGACTATCTCTTCTTCTATAGATAACCTTATGACTAACAAAACTGCAACCTTCAGGGAAATCAGATTTTCTGAGTCTCAGAGAGGTGCATTTTTTAAATTGTTTTTAGCAAGTGACATGTTCTAGTCTGTTGTAGTCTGTTCTAGGAATTCAAGATGCAGAAATGAAAAAAAAAAAACCTGGAAAAATCACTGATCTTGTGAAATCATTCTTCATTGAAAGAAGACTAATATAAGCAAATAAGATATAAACAGGGGGATTTCAATTAATGAAAAGTTTTATTTGAAAAAAGCACTAAATGTGAAAGAGAGAAAGGGAGACTTAGGAGTCCTTCTCTAGATGGAAAGGTCAGGAAATGTGTCCTTGCGTGGTTGACATTTGGATTGAGAACAAAGTGGATGGAGTCAGGCAAAAGACTGGGGGAAAAGATTCCAGTCATCTGTTAGAAATGTCCTGAAATCTAAGTTACATGGTATGTTCACTAAGAGGTACCTATAGGCCATCTGGAACAGTTTTCATTAAGGGAATTTGTGATATAAGCACTTGGCTTCACTAATTTCTGATTTTGAACATCCAGTATGACAATATAGGTCTAACGCACTAGCCAGGTTCAGGCTACCTGAAGACTGTATGACAAATCAGGACCAAAATTTGGTTTTAAGAGTTACAGAGTTATAAACGGTACTGAAGGTACAAACTTAGATGGTCTTCTGTGCTAAACGAAGGCCTTGGGAAAAGGAGTGGGTCCCAGAGAAAGAGGTTAAGGGCATTTGGATATATGTACCTGATAAACTTGAGACCCCAGATTATTGTTCCCTCCAGACCAGTAAAAGTTGCTGCTTCCATCTCATAAGATTTTAACAGCCTCCCATTATTTGGAGAAGATTCAAAGGCTTTGTGAGATAAAAGCCTCACAAGATGATGTTTGTTTCCCTCAAGTTCCACTCATGCTTACATTTATTGCCTCTAATAACTATAGTTGTCACAATATAATGTGAGTAGGGAAGTCCAGTCCCTCTACAGAAATAACTTATTCAACAAGAGAGCTGCAGTACCTGGCTAATATATATAGTGAGAAAAAGGGAAACAATAAGAGGGTTGATCTTGAGGGTGATACACTGGGGAGAAACAAAATATAGGCTAGATACGGTTGCTATGGCAAGGGGACTCTTTCCCATGAGTCGGTGGGTATGGTACCTTGAAGCTTGGACATAATAGTGGCTTAGAGGAAATAAGAAGGACTTGTCAGAACCACTTTGACAAAGTCTTGAAAAAGAAGTCTGGTGCCTGTGAGAGGTGGATGTGAATGTATTAGAGTAGATTATTATTATTATTTTTTTTGACTGGTTCCTAGAAATGACCCAAGGATACTACTTTAAGTAAAGCATTAAGGTATATACTACTGAAGAATTAATGGCATCATTGAGAATCTCAGTGATGACTATCTTTTCTGTCAGGGTTGAATTTAGGTGTTGTTGCCATGAAAAGGGTTCTTTAAATTTAATAATGGTACTAGGCATCTGAAAGAGCAAAAGCCAGTAGGCATGATTTAAACTTGAGTGAGAAAGTGACATATTTACCCTAATAGCTAGTAAGGCCAGAATGGCAACCAGAGATCATTGACCTGCAGAAATCTGTAGCAATGGCTTATAGACCATGATGTTCAAAAGACAGGATATGTTACCAGCAAATAATGTTATTCCTTGATTTATATGACTAAAATCTATCAAAATCTGGTGAACAGAAGGCTGTTGTCAGCCACCAAAATGGAAAATTTCTCACCTAATTTTCTAGATCTGAGCCATTTTTTAGACCTGGAGGCCATCAAATGAAGAGAAACCCCTTTACCTTTGAGCAAGGACTCTGAAAAGTTGCTGCATTTCTCTCTCATTTCTCAAATGGACCCATGGCAATTTGCTAGAGTAACTGTATACAGGGAAAGAAAAAGGATATTCAGACCCTTTCAGAGCTATTGGATACAGAGTCTGAGATAATAAGATACAAAATTGATTTCTGGTTTAAAAAAATTTACTAATGGTCCAATGGAGCTAAGGACCACCCTAAGATTATTTTCCTGGTCCTGAGAGCATAATCAGAATGGATATGTAGAACACTCACAGTAGTTTTCTGGTCTATAGAGCAGAAGCCACCTTGGTAGAAAGGTCAAATGCAAGCTTTGGAAAATATTCACAATCCCCCTCCCACATCCACCATTAGACAAGTTAAGTCAAAAGTAACACTGCATCCTGGTTGGAATTGCAGAAACAATTGACACCCTACCAAGCGCTGTGGTCCTCGTAATAGTCTGTTTAGTTCACCAGGATGACCACTGGAAAACCTAGATGGTTAATAGAGAATGACTGTTGACTCCTAAAAATGTAATCAAGTGATAATTCTAATCATAGTTGCTGTGCTGATGTAATTTCTACACTGGAACAAACTGTCACAGCCTTTGGAACTTGGTATGTGACTGCTGATCTGGTGAACACATTTTGTTAATCCCCATCAGGAAAGATCAATATAGTTTACATTCACATGGGAAAGGGAACAGTTCATATTCCCTAGGTTATCCCAGAGCTATGTTAATTCTGCTATTACAGTAAAGTCTAAAGGGACCTTGATTGACTTGATTGACATTCTGCAAACATCACTCTTTTGATGACATTGTGCTTGCTGGACCTAATGTGCAGAAAAGGGCAGGTACTTTGGATGTCCTTGTAAGAGAAATGAATCAAAAAATCTTTGCTGTAAACCTGAGAAAGATTCTGGGGTGCAAATTGATGCACTTTTTAGAAGTTCAATGATCTTTGTTATGCCAGAATGTCCCCTCTAAGGTAAAGGCAAACACCAATGAAACTTTTTAGATTTTGGAGACACCATATTCCACACTTTGAAGTACAGCATATATCACTATTAGAAATATCATTTTTAAGTATATATTTTATGGCCTAAAAGGCTTGCAGTTTTAAGTTGTGCCCTTAGGAGAGAGGGCTCTGTAGCAGGTTGGGACTCTCCCACAAGCTGCTTTGCCACTCAGGCCACACTGATCCCAGGATTCTAGATACAGATGTTTATGGGGTTCATGACAAATTCCTTGAACAGCAGTGAACTACTTAGAACTAGAAAAGTTTCTCCTGGGATACTAGGCCCAGACAGAGAGGGTAGCTAATCATGAAACATCAGGTGACCACATAATAGGAACTAACAATCGTGAGCTGGATTTTTTAAATCAGTCAAGTCAAAAGTTCATAATATGATGACAAAAGCTTATTCAGGATTTGACCTGAGCATGTCCAGAGGGTTTAAGTAAATTATACAAACAAGTGGTTCCAATATCATGCCATTTGCTTCTATTGCACTAACCCCTTTTACTCAGCTCAAACCTATGACCTCGTGGAGAATTTTCCTATGGCATGCTGATAGAAGAAGACGAAAATCAAACCCAGTTCATGGATTCACCTTGATATGATGCTGAGTTGAATATAGACTGTTGCCTCACTTCAGTCTAATCCAAGAGTGGACCAAAATAGCAGTGGAGTAATACATGTGGTTATCTCCTTGGTATGGAGGAAATTGTGGTCTGCTTGGGAATTGGCTGATAAGCTAGATGTGTGTCAAGGGTCTAAAGGAAATATGATTAGATGCTTGGAAGAAAAGGAGATCTGAGGGCAAGTCACATTGTATTAGTTTTCTGTTGTTGCTCTATCAAAGTACACAAACTGTGGCTTAATACAACACAAAAGTATCACATTTTTTGGAGGTCAGATGTCTGAAATGGATATGACTGGTCTAAAATCAAAATATTAGCAGGGCCACCTTCCCTTCTAGAGGCTTTAAAGGAGAATTGTTTTTCTTGACTCTTCTGCTGCTAGAGACTGCCTCCATTCCTTGGCTTGTTGCCCCCTTCCTTCTTCAATACCAGCAACAGCCATTCCAGTCTTTCCCACATTGCTTCACTCTGACACTCTCTCCTGCCTTCTTCTTCCACTTATATATGGACCCTGTGATTACATTGGGCCCACCCAGATAATCCAAGATAATCTCCCCGCCTCAAGGTCTTCTGAAGAGCCACCTAATTCTCCTTTGATGTATAACCTGACATATTCACAGGATCTAGGAATTAGAACTTGAACCTCTTTGGGGGAGCTATTATTCTGTCTACCATCCGTATGGCTATTCCTATTTTACTGAGCACAGAGTGTTTAGATAATTGGAGACTCATATCAATGTTCATCAGAAAACCTCCCCTAAAGAGGGGGTAGTTGTATACTGGATGACTTGTCCCTTGCATATCGACCAACTTGTATCCTAAGCCACCTCGTGCTTACATATGTGCCCAGAAAGTCCTCCGCAGGTTTAATCTCATTTACCTAAAGCAGTACTCTTTGTTGTCTTTTTAAAATCCTCATTCCAACTTTCCTCACTTCTTTATAATAATTTTAAAAAGTGTATATCATTAATCATTCCATTATTTTGCTAAGATATAGTGATCAACATATTCGTTTTGGGAGTCGAAGAGATATTGGTTTGAATCTTGACTACGATATTAAATAATTCTGTGCCCTGTGATAATTTGCTTAAAATTTCTGATCATTAGCTTATCTGTAAAATGAGATAAACAATACCTAACTGTAGTATTGTTTGGAAGTTTTAAGAAGTAAATATATAGAAAACTGCGAAAAGTGCCAGACATACAAAATTTCTCATTAAATGATAGATATAGTTATTATAGTACTAGTATTGGCTAATTTTTATCATTTCCCTTAAAAGTAATAAACAAAAATATCCAGAAGGATCATCTTTGCCTAGTTTTTATACTTTCCTAAATGTCATATGTTTAAAACACATATTATACCATAATTAGAAATAAATCATTAAAAACCCTTCATAATCAAAATGGTCTACCTTAACTTTTGTTTAGTGAGTCTCACAGTGTTCATGGTTATTGAGTTACATGAAAAAAATGGCTGCCATGAAAAAAATGCACTGACAGTAAGTAATTGCTGTATAAATAATTATGATGGCCCTGGGTAAACGCACATGGAGTACTGAGGTCAGGATCATAGATGATCCAGACCAAGACTGAGGTCATTAGGACAATAACAAATAGATTTGAGTGAAAATAACACAAAATATTTGACGTAGTCTTAAAATATGACCATGGGGGAATGTTGGAAGGGTATAGTTTTTAACAATACAAATGGAATGTGATTATAGAGAATGAGCTGCCCTAATCATTATATACTATTATGACATTTAACCCAGGCATAAGACTTTTATTGTACTTAACGATGCAATTACTAGGTGTAATACTTAGTGCTTTGAATATCAAGCATGAAATGCTATTTAAATGACTTGCGAGAACATAATTGTGTGAATGGGTTTTGCTAATAAGCTTTGCTCCTCAACTCTGCCCTTGTAGGGCAGATCTGCCAAATCTCATGTGGCCAGTTCAAGAATTAAGGTTTGGAGTGAAAGCCAAATTTAAGAATCATCAGAGCTAAACAAGAGGAATCAAGGGAGAAAAGCAGAGCTGAGTAACTTAATCACTGAGTTCCATCACAAAACATGTTGCTGGTTTAAGACTTCTTTGCAAGGTCTAGGACCGTGCCTTGACACGATTACAGTGCATCTTAATAAGGGTATTTCCAGTCTCACACTAATAATAATTCTGTCTCAAATGAAATATATATTATAGTTATACACACAAGTATAGGTGTGTGTTAGTAAAGACATTGAGCTGCCTCATTATGAGCATGTATCTTACAGTTTAAAATAGTTTTATTTTCAAGATAGTTCTCATGATGAGTTAGAGATATCAATTGCTTGCATCAATATCCTTGACTAGGGATAGCACAAGTGGGAAACCATACATACAAACCTGGAGAGGCCCAAAATATATAAATATAATCAACACTCTGCTAATTGCACCAAGAGGTTGACTAACTTGATTTCCAAAATTAGTTGGCTTGAGGAAGAGCCATCCTGTTAGGATTCTGTATGGCCAGGTCAAAGCTTAATCTGTGTATTGTGCTTTTATAAATGAGAATTAAGAATCAAAGTGAATTTTTTTTTATTTACAGATTTTAAGTGGTGTAGAGTTTATAAACCAGCAAATCTACAAATCTTCTAACACAGTCTTATTGTGACAGGTGTTATTTTCCACTTCCTTGCTCCTCCTTTCTCAAAAGTTTCCTGGAGTTTTGTTTGTTTGTTTTAACAGAATGTGTATGGTATAAGAATTATCTTAGATTAAATGAACCCTGATTATTAAAAATGAATTGCATGGCATTATATACATGTATGTGTGTATATATATATGTGTGTGTGTGTATATACATTCAATGCATAATGGGAATATATTTATATTTAGTCTTCCAAGTTCTGCCCATAATCCTAATGACCATTGTGCAATCTAGATAAACTTCTGGACAAAATTTTAATCTGGTCCCTATCTCATTCTTATGGAAAACTCTCTTTTTCTCTTATTCACTTTAAAGAAGATTTAAATTGTTTCTATTTTTATTATCTTTTATACACCAAAATGAAAAACAGAATGAAACTAAAATATTTAATTAAAAACATGTCCAGCTTTATTTAGATGACATTCAAAAATTTACTGATTAAATAATAGACTGCAAATATCAATGTTATTTAACCAGAATCTCTTCTGTCTTCATAATTTAGCAGTTAGAAAGGAAAATTTTAAATGTCAAATAGTATTTATTTTAAATCACAATAATTTACATGAGTTTTTTTAATATGACATTTTGTTGAAACAGGTAGTTTCTGCACTGAAGGACAAACGAACACTACTCAAAAGATAATCTGTCCTTTTCCAAAACCCAGTTTACTTATGATAATAAAAATTCTAAAAAATTTTCCTAATGAACCAAGAATAAGAAATATACTCAGAAAAGAATATATAAACATTTATACATATGTATAACTGAATCACTTTCCTGTACACCTGAAGCTAACACAACATTGTAAATCAACTATATTTCAATAAAATTTTTAAAAATAAAATAAGAAAGAAATATACTCAGTATTTAGGTTAAAACTGAGCACAAATACCTCATAGTTCTTCCCACCAAAAGGTGTAGATTGTTTTCCTGCCCTTTGAGATGGGGTTTGTGAATTGCCTTGACTGATAGAACTTAGCAGAAGTGCTGCTGTGTTACTTCTTAGCAAGACCTCAGAGGACCTCACAGTTTCCTCTCCTACCCTGTTAGCTCTTTACCACTTCCACGTAATAATCTGAATATTCTGATGAGAAGACACATGGAAGAAAAGGGATGCAGTCTGGCCCACAGTCAGAACTGGTTTCCTACTACGTGAGGGATGTGCATGAGAATGAGACCATGGTGAACTCTGCACCTGCAGGGAACCATCACAAGACAGCAACAAGATGAGTGACCTCTGAGAAACCACCAGAAGAACCATGTCACTGAGCTCAGCGAAACTGCAGAATTATAAGCACATTCATATTTATTATTTTAGGCTTCTAAGTACTGGGAGAGTAAAAACTGCAGAATACTTTCATATACTCAAAAACATTAATAATAATGTATTATTATTTTTATATTAAAATTTCTTTTAAAATCTCCTTCTTTCTTTACCAGCCTTTCTTTTTTCTTTGTTCTTATACAGACAAACAACCTGGGTATAAACATTAATCAATTTCAATAATACAAGTACAAATGTTAACAATCAATATTCTTACTCATATATTCTGGGGTTAAAAGTAAAAATACATTCATGGATTGACTACCCTGAAATATCAACCTGCTCTCGATTACTCTTTTTTTTTTTTTTTAAACATCTTTATTGAAGTATAATTGCCTTACAATGGTGTGTTAGCTTCTGCTTTATAACAAAGTTAATCAGTTATACATATACAATATGTTCCCATATCTCTTCCCTCTTGCATCTCCCTCCCTCCCACCTCGATTACTCTTAAATTATTCTTTTTAACTTGAGTCCCTGAAAAGTAGTCTATACCATAAGCTTTGCATTTTACTTTTGGATAAAGCCTTTACCCGAAGAAAGACCCATTTAAAGGGTAAATTATATCTGGATTACTAATACTGATATCATCCCTAAACACATTACGTGATATAGTGGCAAAATACTCTTAGAATAATTTATACAAACAAAAGTTGGAAATTTTGATTTAGAAAGGTCTGTACAAGAAGAAACAATTTCCAGGCAGACCAAAATGAGGCATTAAATGTGAAAATAAACTTCATTTTTACAATTTGGTCTAAGAATAACCTTGATTGTCATGATTGATTTGGGCACCATTTATTTCTCCATTCTAAAAACAATGTGCAAACAATACCTTTCCCGAAGTGTGAAAAAATGAAAGATTGCACGGATTTTCAATTAATTTAAGTTAATTTTTATACTTTAAATATTATGTAGTTAATATGTACGTAGTTAATTCCAATTAGAAATCTGGAAAGTTGAACTATTTTCAAACTTTCATCATTTGATATATTTAGAGTTATAAAACTAATTCTATGGTTTTTGGAACTCTCTCTTAACTATGCAATAGCCTATAACCTTATAAAATAGAAACTTGAATTATAAATAAAATAAAAACATTTAGTATTTCTCTAAGTTATATTTTAGATTGAATAAATCCAAGTGAAAATTTTCGTACCCAATTCCTCCTGTAAACAGTAGATTTTTAAAAGTTTTTTACAGCTTTACTCTGAAGAATAACTATAGAACAAAACAATAAAAATCTAAAATATTTATCTCTGCTTCACATTATGTATCAATTTACAGAAAACAATTCTGGAGAATATTTTCAGTTCCAGACTTCTTACTCAATAAATATTTGCTGAAGTGGAGTACCGAATTTTCTGAAAACCCTTATACTTTTCATAAGAACTAGAAAACTCAATCAGTGTTAGACTCATGCAATGTCGAGCAAATCATGCATGACCAAACAGCTTTCTATGATCAAATATATGTTTATAATTATTTATACTTAAGTTTGGTATCAGTTCCTGTTATTTTATTCCAAGCTTTTCTTAATTAATTGTGTGCATTTGCAGTTGGAGAAAAAGATTTGAAGTGACAGCCACATATTTGAGGAAATACAGTGTTACAGTTAAAAGTGACCTTAGAATTTTAAAAGCTAAATCTGATCCCTAAATATTTTATACTTATGCTCTGTGTGGGTGCTAGTGCTTTTGTACTTTATGCATTAATCATATTTCCCTAATGAGGGATTGTTTTTTGAAGAAATTCCTTCATTAAATTTGAAATACTTTGCGACTAAACAGAAATTTTAAAAATTCTCTATGTAGGATTAGACATTCTTTCTCCTTGGGCTTTATAAGAATATAATGCCTTCTGAGCCATCTAGGGTGATTTGAATGCTTCATTTTCAGAAAGCATGGTCAAATCAAAATGACACATAAACAGTAAACAAGATATTTATCTCATATTTCTTCACATTTTTAGATAAATTCATTCACTCAACAAGCTTTTACTAACAACCTCTACTGATGAGGTTCTAGAATAAAGAGATGAATGGAATAAATACTAGGTGGAAAAAGGTGAACGAGATACTTTATGATTCTATGGTGCCCTCATTTTACAATTTGATATTTGGGTCATGCATGGTTTGCTCAATATTGGGCAAATTATTTTGGAAAATAATTATGACAAAATGTGTTGTGGACAATAGAATTATTGTCAACATGCTAAGAGAAAGGAGCGACTGACCCTATTTTAGTGTTGAAGGATAAAGAATCAAGAGTGGAATGAAGAATGTACTCTTTAGAAAACAAGGGTAGGATAGAGCCTTGAAATTAACAGCATATTCCAGAAATGGTCATTCCTTGAAGGCGATAATAGCTTAGAATATGTGAATCTATATATGGAGAAGCTGGGAGTGGGAAGGTTGGAGAAAATTAATAAAATATCAGATAACTGCATCATGAAATCTGAAGAGTACAGAGAATGCAATATTTTTGCCTAAGGCATGGAGACAAAAAGAAGTCCATGAAAATCTGTCCCAAAATACTGACTTTTGAGATGCTTCTTGTAAGATAATAATTTTTATGGACATAAGAAATACAGAGTTTAACTTTTATATGACACAATTGGAGATATTCAGAGAGAATTTTCACAAATTAAAGAAATTTTAAATTCATTCTTTCAAAACGATTAATTTGTTATGTGACATTTTTTAAAAGTCCTTGAGATGAAAAACAGTCCCCACTCTACTGTTTCCTGACCTAGACTTTCACATTCACTTCTGCAGAGGTCACTCCTCACTATTTTTCACATGACTGACTCCTACTCAACCTTTATGTTTTGGTATATTCTCACCTATTTAGGCAGGCTTTTCTGACCACCCTCTGTCAGTAGGGCCTAATGCCTGTCCCCTTTCATTATCCACTTATTCTCTATCACTGATCATTTTGTTTCCTTCATAACATTTAACAGTTATAAGTATTCTCGTATTTTATCTTCAGGTATATTGTTTCTTTAGCCAACATTATTAGCTCCACAATTTCAAGGAAATGGTCCAAAAAAAATTAAATATACAATTAATCTATCACTTCTCATTCAAACTCTGTGGTGTCTTCTAGATCAAAGATAATTCAGATTCAAAATGTCTTAAATTATTGGGCTGGCCAAAACGTTCCTTTGGTTTTTAAGTAAAAATAAAAGACACATTTTTCATTTCCATCAAGAACTTTATTGAAGAACGTATTCACCCTTTTGTTCCAGTACCTTCTGCCATTTTTCAGGCAACTTCCCAAAACGTTTTATCTTTTTGAGCAAAGAACTCTTCCAGGTGCCTTTTACAGTCTTCCAAGGAATTGAATTTTTTTTTTTTTCCATTAAGAGAATTTGTAAAGACTGAAATAAATGGAAATCCGAAGCTGCAATGTCCGGTGAATACGGCGGATGAATCAGAACTGCCCAGCCAAGCTGTAACAGCTTTTGCCTGGTCATCAAAGAAACAGGTGGTCTCGCGTTATCCTGATGGAAGATTGTGCATTTTCTGTTGACTAGTTCTGAACGCTTTTTGTCAAGTACTGCTTTCAGTTGGTCTAACTGGGAGCAGCACTTGTTGGAGTTAATCGTTTGCTTTTCTGGAAGGAGCTCATAATAGAGGACTCCCTTCCAGTCCCACCATAGACACAACATCACCTTCTTTGGATGAAGACCGGCCTTTGGTGTGGTTGGTGGTGGTTCATTTCACTTGCCCCGCGATCTCTTCCATTCCACATTATTGTACAGTATCCGCTTTTCATCGCCCATCACAATTTGTTTTAAAAATGGAACGTTTTTGTTATATTTAAATAGAGAATCGCATGAGGAAATACGGTCAAGAAGGTTTTTCTCACTTAATTTATGTGGAACCCAAACATCAAAGCAATTAATGTAACCAAACTGGTGCAAACGGTTTTCAACGCTTGATTTGGTTATTTTGATTATGTCGGCTATTACCCGCATGGTATAACATTGATTGTTATCAATTAATGTCTCGATTTGATTGCTATCCACTTCAATGGGTCTACCCGACTGTGGAGCATCGTCCAGTGAGAAATCTCCAGCATGAAACTTCGCAAACCAGTTTTGACACATTCGATCAGTCACAGCACCTTCTCCGTACACTGCACAAATCATTTTTGCGTTTTTACCTTTCTTTAAATAATAAAGCATAATATGCCAAATATGTTGCTTTTTTTCTTCCATCGTCAATATTGAAATGGCTACACAAAAATTCACCAATTTTGATAAGTGTTTTTTAAATGTATGCTGATATGACAGCTGTCACAATACAATCTAACAAAATTGTTTGAAGTTAAAGACAACTAAGCACTACTAGAGCCATCTTACGGGAAAAAATGAACGAACTTTTTGGCCAAACCAGTAATTGTCTTTCTTGAGTCCCCTGACACAGCATCTGATACACAGTAGCTTTTCAGAAATATTGGCTGAATAAAAAAAATTTCACATTGTTCTAGGGAGCTCTCTACACAGTTAAACTGCTGTAGTTCAGCAAATTCATGAGTCTAGATTTGTTTTTGAGCAATCTGGATCATCTATAACCTAGTCTTTGTGAAAATTCTTTCTTTCCATTAAGTGTAAGATCAGATACATAGCAAATGAAGCAATTGATTGCTTTGTGACAGTAATATCACAGTGGGTTTCGGCTTGTTTGGTTTGCTTTTAATGAAGGACTCTTATATGAGAAGAGCTGAAATAGATGGCAGATCAAGAAAAGTTGTATTTATCTTTATTTTTATAATGAAATTTTGAAATTAATGAAGAAAGTTGAAGTAAATGCTTCAAGGTTTTATAAATATATATGAAACAATAAATTAGTAAGTGGCATGGGGATAAAGTACAAGGATGATAAAAACAGATCAAGAAGTTGGTTATGTCCTAACGTCATGAAGTTATTGTGAACAAACCAGGGCTAAATAAAATGTATATTTGGAGAGGTGAAGTGAAATACTTTTGAGAGTACATAAAGTCATGTATACCTAATGAGTCTGGAGAATATTTACATTGGAAGGGACCTCCACTATTGTTTATTCTAAATCCATTATTTTTCCATTAAGGACACGAAGGCTCAGGGAGGATAAGCTATTTGCCCAAGTCAAAAAGCTATTTAAAAGCCATTGCTATGACATGAATCCACGTATCTCATTCCCAAGTTTAAAAAATATTGTGATATCCAAAGCACAGAAAAGTTTTTTTGAGAATTTTTCTGCAAAAAAAAGAGCTAATGATATTTTATATGCACTCCCCCCGCAAGAAAAAACCCTCCCAGAACACAACCAACCCCTTAGCATTTTGTAGATAGTTCCTTTCTTAGACATAAAAAATTTTAAAAACTGTGGAAGAGACCCTTTAACCCAATAACATATATAAATTTAATGTTCAGGTAAAGTGTTAAAACCCTTAAGGACCTCTTTGAAGAAGAATAGAAAAGTAACCTTGAGTCTCAGGAAAGAGAAAAAAAAATACTAAACATACTCAGTTACATGCACAGCTATTTTTCAAGGTGGGTCAGCTCGATAAAAATTATGACCTTTCTCTGTACCTTATTTTATTTTCTAGACCTAAAAATATTGACAGTGCCTGAGGCGTAAGTCAGAGCGAACCTCCATTATCACTCCAGAGACTTGGCACTTTCCTCATTAGGCTCCATAGTATCTGACTGAGTGACCTTGTTTGGTGAGAAGACACAGATGGAGTCTGTCAGTAAATCTTGCTAATATAACAAGTATCCCTACTGTTAGATGAGTGTTGCACATGATACTGGCATTTCTTCCCTTAGTAAACAGCCCCTATTCCCCTTCCAACATGGGTCTCTTCCCTCACGCCTTCAGGTTTTTCAGCATTAGCTTGTTCTAAGGATTATCTAAAAGAATGTCTCTTGCTGTGAAGGGGAGATGCTCTCTCTTTCCTAGTAACAAGCTCTTGCTGGCTTTTGAAAGATGTAAAGATGACATTAAGTGTGTCAAACAAACCTAAATCAAGTGGACTCTCTCCATGCTAGAAAGCCCTTTAGGTGAAAAATAAGATTTATTATCAGTTAACCACTGCTCTAATTTGTCATTTCTCCCTGTTATCCTGTTTTGCAATGTAAAAGATACAGCTTGAAGAAAATAGGTATTTTCAATATTGGAGAAGAAAGATTGGGATATGCTTTGGTGCATATGATTATAATGGAGTAGTACAGTGGCAGGTGGTATCATAAACTTTAGAAAAGGCATTTAATCCCTAACATTGTTGATATCCTTACATATAAAATTGGTTAGTAATTACTAAAAATTATAACTGTCTCAGTCCATTTGGGCTGCTGTAACAAAACAACAAAAACTGGGTCGTTTATAAGCAATTTATAAGTGAAATAAATGAAAATTTATTTCTCACAGTTCTGGAGACTGAAAGTTCGAGATCAGGGTGCCAGCATGGTCAGGTGAGGGACCTCTTCTGGTTTGCTGACTTCTCCTTGTATCCTCAGGTGGTGGAGGGAGCTGGGGATTTCTCTGGTGACTCCTTTATAGGGTATTAATCCCTTTCAAGGGAGTTCTACTCTAATGACTTAAACACTGCCCAAAGGCCTCACCTACTAATACCATCACCTTGGGGGGTAAGGATCGCAACATATGTATTTTGGGAGGACACAAATATTTAGACCATAACAATAACCCTTCAGGTCTAGTGCAGGATCAAATGAGATGGTTTAAAATAAATTTATTTATAAATTAGAAAACTCTATACTTATATAGTTGGCAATTGAACAACATGGGTTTGAACTGCATGGATCCACTTATAAGCAGATATTTTTCAAGAATAAATACATTACTACACAGTCCATGGTTGGTTAAATCTGCAGATGCAGAGGAACCAGGGATCAGCTTGAACAACCAAAAAGAAAGGATTTATGTTTCCATAACTTTTCAGTATCTCATCTCCTGTACTGAAGGAAAAGTACTGCACTAAAATAAGCACCGAGAGCCATTAGGCGCTCTGTGTATAGAAGGGTTTGGTGGGGAGAATAAGGTTTGTTTTGTTTTGTTTGTTTGTTTGTTTTTAGCACCTACAATGACCCAAACACTGAGGTCAAAGGAAGAGTTATAGAGTTGGAAGATTAAAATGTTCTTGACTATAGTCTAGTAATGAGACACAAAATGAATCAAAGATTTTGATAAACTATGAAAAGTGATGGAGCTATTCCTCAATAGCATAATGTAAAATGTCAGAGGAGAGAAAGTTAATCAGATGGTGATAGACTGGAAGTCTTAGGCTTTCAGGAAGTTTATACTTATGCTGAAGTCTGAAAGTTGATGGGGATTAAAGATACATAGAGGATATGCATGCCAGGCAATGGAATGAAATCTCCAGAAGCACTAAGCTATGAAAAATTACACATACATTCAAAAAAGAAAGCTAGAGGCTAAAAATGCCACTGAAGATACAGGCCTGGACCAGAGATCATTTACAATTATATTCTAAACCAAGAAGTATGCACTTTACAAGAAAGCTGGGAAAGCCAGTGGCTTATAGAGGAGGAGAACGAAGTGATTTAATTCTAGTAAAATCTCTGTTCAGGAAATAGTGTAATTATCATCTTTGTTGATCAAATAATGAATGTTCAAAGAAACTAACTCACTATTCAAGGTCAAATGCTGTTCCAATAGTGTAACTCGGTAGATCCATAATGTTGATCTACCTGTAAAAGAAGGCATACATTAATGAAAGATTTAGATAATTATGCAAAGAAATGCATAATGATATCATAAAAAGAAGTGGCATACAAGGAGGGAGAGACTCTGAATGGTGATGTGATGAACTTCCTGGATCTTGTCCCCAGAAAACAATCATAATGGATGAAAAATTTAAACATACACACAACACACATACACACACACCCCTCTGGAAATTGTCTTAAGATCATGCAATAAATGGAGAAATATTTATCCCAGAAATGATGCAGGAAGAGCATTTGACAAAATTCAACACCCTTTCATGATAAAAACACTAAAAAAAACTAGGAATAGAAAGAAACTTCTTCATCCTGATAAGGAGCTTCTATTAAAAACCAATAACTAACATCATACTTAATAGTGAAAGACTGATTGCTTTTCCCCTAAGGTTAGGAACAGACAAAGGTACCTGCTCTTGCCATTTATGCTTACTATTGTACTGAAAGTTCCAGCAAGGGTAATTAGGCAAGGAAAAAGAAATAAAAAATCACCCAGATTGTAAAGGAAGAAATAAAATTATATTTGTTTGCAGATGAAATATTCTCATATAGAGAAAAACTTTAAAATACAAACAAAAAACCCTCAGAACTAGTAAATGAATTCAATAAAATTGCATGATAAAGGGTCAGTATAAAAATGTATTTTACAAACTTTTAATAAAAATTTCAAAATGAATAAAATAATTGGGAGCAAATTTAACAAGAAAAAGTGCACAGTTTGTACTCTGAAAATTATAAAGCAATATTGAAAGAAAACAAAGGCCTAAATAAATTAAATAATATCCCATGTCCATGGATAGGAAGACTAAATGTTGTTAAGAGGGCAATAATCCCCCAAATGGTCCATAGATTCTACACAATTTCTATTAAAGAAAGTGACGAACTGATCCTAAAATTTATGTGGGAATGCCAACTACTGAGATTTGCCAAAAACAATCTAGAAAAGAAGAACAAAGTTGAACAGCTCACGCTTTCCAATTTCAATATTTAGTACAAAGCTACAGTAATCAAGATAGTGTGCGACTCACATAAGTATAGTCAATTCTATGGAACATTTAATTAAAATATTAAACTATTTAATTAAAATACACTTATAGCTAAATATATTTATTAAAATATAATTATTAAACTATGATTTAGGCCCTGTGTTAAGAGCACTGAATTCCAAAGATTAAAATACAGGATGGAAAGCACAAAACATTTAGGGAGCATATATCAACCTTAAAATATTTTGAAAATTTTATCCATTTTATATATTTTTCCTTCTAATGAAAACATATATTCACATTTACCCTGACTTTAGCCCTTTAGATTTATAGATAAATTCATATTTGAGAAATTGTGTGTTGTGATAGCCATAACATCCTCCCATGACCATGAGTGAATTGCATATTTTCATCAGTCTTCTGGATGGCAGGTCCAATAGTAACTTGTCCTTCCTTCCTTATTGTCATCCAGACTGTGATGACTTTGGACTTTCTTAAAAACATATTTTGAAGCTGGAAAAGAGTTAGATTTTGAGTTGAGCTCTCTCAACCAGAACGTTAAGTTCTTCTGGGAGCTGGAAATTGAGAAGTTGATTTTAAGTAAGTGAAAATCAGCTTGACAGGGAAATAAAAAGACAAGTGAATTCATGTTTGAAATACTTCAGACAAGGAAAATTTTCAATCAATATATTTTCCTTAAACTTGTTTCTCTGCTATAAAAGATAATCTACTTTTTGTTTATTTCTAAATCATATTTAATATGTAGCAATATTTTGCTTCTTTGTGATCAGCAACAGGCAAGAAATGATGTATAGAGCTCCTTCAATAAAAGAAAAACATGAAATCAGATTTCTATTCTGTTGCAGTTACTCTGATAGAAGATGTTACAATTATATAAATGATAATATATAAAATTCATTTCTAGTTTTAGCAGAATTTTTAGTTTTGATCTTCACTGTTGTTTAGTTCATCCAGGAGCAGTAATTATTACACATAAACATAAGATTATAAAAAATTATTTAACGTGAAAAACAAATTTGAAGTACAGAAGCTTAATTCTACATGTTATATTCATTTAATAAGTTGAAATGCCTGAATAGTCTCATGGTCATTTGTAAGAACTTTTATGCATCAGCTTATTGAAATATCTGTCTAAAAAATGGGGATTCCACTTCTCCAGATAAGCAAGCATCCTTCCACTTACAAGGACAATATCCTAAAAATACACCAAAGTTTTGAATCCTCTATCAGTAGTGCTGGATAATTCTGATATCAAGGGCATCAACAACATAGCGCTTCTTGTTTGAAATCACTCACTCCATTTCTCTCCACAGTGGGTCTTCTGCTTTTCAATCTGCCTGTCTTCAGCCTTCCTTAAGACATGCAGTGTCTCTATGAAAGGGAATTTGTGATATCTCTACCTACTCCTTTCTGTACAATTCTTTTGACAAAGACTCTGCTATGGCACTTGGGGCCTTAGTGGTTGTTTCTTTGCTGAACATAATGAGGTAGGTTGAACAGACTCAGAGCCCCTGAACAACAAGGAGCTGATGCATTTGCAAAGATGCCTCCTTCCCTGAGAGACACAGTGCTAAAGTGAATTGTCCTCTGACTAACTGAAAAAGTAAAGTGTTTATTACCAGCAATCTGATCATGTTCTTAAGTTCATTCCTAGATTATTTTTTTCTAATGCATACTTAATAATAATTAATAATGGGAACTAACATTTATTGAATGTTTACTATGTCCTGAGTAAGTATTCACTCTTACCTTGTGGCTCAGTGGTTTTCCTTAGTGCTATGTTTAGGTTCAGTTCTCATTTTCTTCTGTGTATTTACTATAAGGTTTTGCTTTGTGGTTACCCTGAGGCTCACATATAACATCCTGTGTATTTAAATGTCTGTTTTTAAGTTGGTAGCAACTTTAATTTGAACACATTCCCCAACTTTACATTTTTATTCACCCCACCATATTTTATATTTTTATGTCACCATTTACATCTTTTTAATTTAGGCATCCCTTAACTAATTATTATAGTTTTAGTTAATTTTACAACTTTTATCTTTTAACCATCATACATGTTTTATAAGTGATTTGTCCATTACCTTTACTATATATTTATCTTTTCCAGTGAGATTTTTACTTCGGTAGGTTTTCTTGTTATTAATTATTGCCCTTTCTTTTGCACTTAAAGAGTTTATTTAACATTTCTTGTAAGGCCAGTTTAGTGGTGATAAACTCCTTTAGCTTTTGCTTATCTGGAAAACTCTTAATCTTTCCTTCAATTCTTTTTTTTAAATTATTATTTATTTATTTATTTATTTTTGGCTGTGTTGGGTCTTTGTTTCTGCGCGAGGGCTCTCTCCAGTTGTGGCAAGCGGGGGCCACTCTTCATCGTGGTGCGCGGGCCTCTCACTATCGCGGCCTCTCTTGTTGCGGAGCACAGGCTCCAGACGCGCAGGCTCAGTAGTTGTGGCTCACGGGCCTAGTTGCTCCGCGGCATGTGGGATCTTCCCAGACCAGGGCAAGAACCCGTGTCCCCTGCATTGGCAGGCAGATGCTCAACCACTGCGCCACCAAGGAAGCCCTTTCCTTCAATTCTGAATGACAGCCTTGCCAGGTAGAGAATTCTTGGTTGGAATTTCTTTTCCTTTCAGCACGTTGAATATGTCATGCCACTCCCTTCTGGCCTGAAAAGTTTCTTCTGAAAAATCTGCTGATAGCCATGTGGGGATTCCCTTGTACACAACAAATTGTTTTTCTCTTATTCCTTTTAAGACGCTCTCTTTAACTTTCACCATTTTAATTATAATGTGTCTTGGTGTAGATCACTTTGGGTTCCTCTTATTTGGAACCCTCTGGGCTTTCTGGACCTGGATGTCTGTTTCTTTCCCCAGATTAGGGAAGTTTTTCTTCCCATTATTTCTTCAAGTGAGTCTTCTGGCCCTTTCTCTGTCTCTTCTCCTTCTGGAACCCCTATAATGCAAATGTTGTTATTCTGCTTGACGCTGTCGCAAAGGTCCCTTAGGGTACCTACACTTTTTAAAATACTTTTTTTCTTTTTGCTGCTCCATCTATGTGAATTCCATTGCTTTGTCTTCCAGCTTGCTGATCCATTTTTCTGCTTTACTTCATCCAGTCTGCATTGAACCCCTTTAGTTTTTTCAGTTTAGTTATTGTATCCTTTGGCTCTATAACATCTGTATGATACTTTCTTATATTCTCTATCTCTTTGTTAAAGTTCTCACTGTGTTCATCCATTCTTCTGAATCTGGTTCGCATCTGTATGACTATTACTTTGAACTCTATTAGGTGGATTGCTTATCTCCATTTCATTAAGGTCTTTTACGGAAGCTTTGTTTTGTTCTTTTGTTTGGAAGGTATTCTTCTGTCTCCTCATTTTGCCTGACTCTCTGAGTTTGTTTCTATGCATTAGGCCAATCAGCTACCTTTCCCAATCTCGAAGGAGTGGCCTGTGTAAGAGATCACCTATGGGACCCAGAAGCATAATCCCCCCCTGCAACCAGGCATTAAAAGATAGGTGCTCAAGGGGTGTCCCCTATTGGGGCTGGGCACACCTACCTGCTGTGGCACAGGGGTGGGTGGGGCTCTTGCCTGACCCAGCTGTGGCATGAAACTGCAGCATGGGGATGGGCAGGGATCTCAGTGGGGCATGTCTCCTGGTACTAGTAGGTTAGAGGAAGAGCTCCACAATGGTACCCACCAGTGCTAGCACTAGCAAGGTAGAATGAGATTGCAAAAATGGCACCCTCCACTGTCTCCATTCCCGGACGGAGTCCCAGCAGGTTCCTGTATCTCTGACATACACTTCAAGATTAGTAAGTGGTCTCCTTCGTGTGTGGTCTGAGCCATGCTGGTGTTTCTCAAACTGGTTTTTTTGAACCACCAGGATGAGTGAGCCTGGGCATGAGCCCTTTGAGTGGAGCGAGTTCTTTATTCCCTATAGTTTTATGGTTTTTCAGGATGTAATCCCTGTTGATTTTCAAAGCCAGGCATTTTGGGGGCTTGTCTCTCCTGAGCAGGATCTAAGGGTTGGGATGCCTGAGGAGGAACACAAACCTCTTGCTGCTTAAGAAAAATTGTGTATTTTTGAGATCTCTCCCTATTGTGGATCACCATATGTGGAAAGAGGGTATTTGAGGGCAAGATTGTACCTCTGCCTCTCCTGCCCATCTCGATGTTGCCCTTTTCCCCCTTGTTCATCTAGTTTTCAGGTCTTTTTCAGAGGCAACTATTCCATCTGTAGTTGTAGATTTGTTGTGTTCATGGGAAGAAATGAGTTCAGGACCTTTCCATGTTGCCATCTTCAACTCCCCCCCCCGATAAGTATTCAAAGTTTTTTATAGGGAGCAAAGTATTCATCCTAAATTACCCCTATTTCAGATGAGGAAATTAAAATACAGATAAGTTAAGAAAGTTATACAAGGTTACTGGTAAAGGCAGGAGCCAGGATGAAAACCTAGGTCGTCAGGATCCAGAGTGTGTATCCACAACCATCTGCTGTAGTCCAAAGATCCTGTGTCCTATGAATTGTATCCTGGTTGTTTTGTTCCTCAAATAGAACAGAAGAGAAGGGTGTACCCATTAAACTAAAAAATACAGGTTAGTATACACACACATATACACACATTTATATTTGAGTGGATGTGAGCATTGTTGTAATGGCTGCAACTTTTGCAAGGCAATCAAGGCAGATAATTTGGAAGGAGAGTGGGTTTGTGGCAACACAATTTTTATTTAAAGTGTCTATTTATATTCTGACAGAAGTGATAACGATTTCCAAATGAAATAAATTGCTAGGTGTTTGCATATGCCAGTGAGGATAGGAAATTATGTAAAATGACTTAGGATGTTTAGAAAATGAGAAGTTCATAAATTCAAATATAAAGATATGACTTCCTGAAATCTAAAAACAGAAGATACTAAGTAAAAGGGAGAAAACTGTAAAATAAAACTCGGGGAAATATTTTTAAAGGACAAAGTCCACAGCTCTGTGTGTGTGTGAATGTGTGTGTCTATGTCTCGTTTTGAATGAATATATTGAAATCAGTGTCAGCCATTAGTTTTTAAATTACTCATTTTGAGAGAGATTCATGAAAGAATTTCAGAGTACCAGTACAGAAAAAATAATTTCAACATAACCTGTCGAATATTTCAAACTGGTAACTTAAAAAAATCAAGTTATTAAAGAGATTACATAGGTAGAGATATTTTAATACTAAAATTTATTTTGGAAGGAATTAGTTTATGTCAGATAACTAATTCCCAACAGAACTAGACAAATTATCATTATGCTATGAGGGGGGGAAAATGGAATGCATTCCTGTAACATTTTTATAAAGAAGAAATGAGGTCTCCATCTTTTACAGACAGTAACAATGTCAATTTCTAACAATTCCATAAGAATGTACTTACTAGCTTTCTTATTCCATGAGAAAATCTTTTTCTTTCTTTCTTAGGGCACATAATCTAAACCTGTTAGCGGTTGCAGCTGTTTCCCTGAATCTATTCTTCCCTTTACTCTTTTTATTTTTCCTTTACAAAACCATATGTGTCCAATATTTTTCTTTAAACCAGATCCAAAAGATTTTTAGAGCATTTTATCCCTGATGGCAGGCCTGCTGCAGTTCCCATTTTATGACAGAAAAATTCATGTGTGTACGAAACTCTGTGATTAGAGAGAAGAGGGGCTGAACGCAGAGCACAGCAGGGGGAAATGGGCGTGCAGACTGCATGGGGTCTCAACACGGGCCGCTCAACTCTGGGCACCACCTTAGTGTTTTTGAAAACACCTCAGTCTTATTTCTTCTCATTTTCTAAATCACTATATTCACCGTAAGCGAGCTTGGTTCTCTAAAATGCTGAAACCAAATGTTGCTCATAATTTTATGTGACATTTGAAAACTATCTTTTTGTGAGCATTTTTTTCCTCTTATTTATATATTTTTAAAATTAATAAATTTCTCTTAGCGAAGTCTTAGGTTCACAGCGAAATTGAACAGAAAGTACAGAGTTCCCATGCAGCCTTTGTCCTCACACAGGTATTACCTCTCCCTTTGTGAGTATCCCTCACCAAAGCAGTACATTTGTTACAATCAATGAAAATGTGTTGACACATTGATTGCATTGATTACTAAGTCCACTAAAGTTCACCCTTGGTGTTGTATATTTTATAGGGTTGACAAATGTACACTGACACGTATCCACCATTACAGTGTGAGACAGAATAGTTTCATTCTCCTAAACATCCTCTGGCTACAGCCTATTCATCCCTTCCTCCTCTCTAACACCTGGAAACCACTAATCTTTTTACTGTCTCCAATGTTTTGCTTTTTCCAGAATGTCATATAGTTGGAACCATACATTATATCGACTTTTCAGGTTGCCTTCTTTCATTTAGTAATACGCACTTAAAGTTCTTCCATGTCTTTTTGTGGCTTGGTAGTTCATTTGTTTTAGTGCTGAATAATGTTCCATTGTCTGGATGAACCACAGTTTATTTGTCCATTCATTAACTGAAAGGCGTCTTGGGTACTTCCAAGTTTTAGCAATTTTGAATCAGTTGTGAAGGTTTTCGTGTAGACGTTAAATTTTCAGTTCATTTGGGTGGATACCAAGGAGTACAGTTCCTCATAAGAGTATGTGTAGTTTTGTAAGAAACTGCCTGTCTGTGACTGTAGTCCCAGATAGTGACTGTTCCATTGGGTGTTTCCACCAGCAATGAATGAGAGTTCCTGTTGCTCCACATCCTCACCAGCATTTGAAGATGGTCCAAAAACTGTGGTCAGCGTTTTGGACTTTGGCCATTCTAATAGGTGTGTAGTGGTATCTTGTTATTTTAATTAGAAATTCCTTAATGACATATGATATTGAACATCTTTTCATATGTTTATCTGTATATCTTCTTTCATGTGGTAGATGCCTGTTTAGATCTTTTGCCCATCTTTTGATTGGTGGACTGTGAAGGAAAGGACAAGATGAGGTCAGGCAGCTGCCCAGGGGAGTCAGCTGCTTATTTACCAAGGTATCTTACATGTTGGTTTTTGCTTTGAAGAATTAGCCATGGTTCATGTGTGATTCAAGGTTTTTAGTCCAAGAAACTTAATATATGATAGATATTGTGTGTGTGTGTGTCTCAGAATGCCAGTTTCAGTGGCTGCCTAGCATGACGTAGATATTTTTTTAACACTCCCCTTTCTCAGTACAGCAAAATTATCTTCAGAAAAATCTTATAATAATAATAAATATGCTCTTGATTCATTATTTTAAAACAATTATTTAAAAGAGTAGATTTTGCTTTTAAAACTATTATTTAATATTCACAAACAGACTAAAATCTGCCAATACTAAAAACAAAGATTAAACCTTGTAGTTCATACATTGTTTCAGCTTTAAATTAGAAACACAAGTAAAAAATTTGAGTGGCTCCACACTATGACAGCATTTAAGTGAATCAAGTTCTTTTCTCTGCATTTACAACCACTGGGCTATCATTGTTTATTTGGAAACTACTGCTTAAAATCAAGAATATGAAGAACCATGAGAGCCTGGAGATCCACATTTCTCTAAGAGCAAGCTCAACAATTCTCAACCTTTTTGAACTTAATCTCAAAACAAATACATGTCGCTGAGTTTGGGTGCATTTGGCGTTAGCTGTATAACTGACAGTTATTAGAATTTAATTCCATGTAGAATACAATATTTATGAAAGAAAAAGTAATAAAATGTACCAACTTGATACTTATGTAAGTGTTATTAAAAATTAATAGTAACCACAAAGATTGTTTAGAACAGAGAACAATAAAAACATTTTCCGAGAGAAATATTTTACGAGTGACATTGATTAGAATTGCAGGCACATAATGATAATAAAAAGCAGGCCATATTTTAGTTAGCTTATCATTATTTTAAAATTCTATACACACAGTATAATGCCATTTTTTTTCTCGCAGAACTACTCCTAGCCAGATCATTTTGATTGAGGGCTTTTAGTGGGCTAAGATTATTATTTCATACATTAATCTCTTGGCTTAGTCCCACATCTGCCTAATAATACATTTATGGAGCTTTAAGTTACCACTGATAGAGCAATATTGTTCCCCTTATGTTTCACCAATGAAAATGTCATCATCTTATAATGTATTATATTGAATGGATGCTTTAAAATTGTATTTTATTTATTGTGTTTTTTAATTGACAGCAGATTTTGCATCAACAATAATAGTGGTGAAAACAGCCAGAAGAAGTACATAATTTTGAATATAGAATTTTACACTTAATTTTTTCAAATGCAGTGGTAAAATGAACACCAAGATCAATAATTTGTCACTGTAGAAATTAAGTGAAATAAATGCTAGAGAATATTTACCATCAAGGAGGGAGCCCAGAAGAAGTGGAGTGGAAGAAGAAATTGTGTCCAAAAATATTACTAAACTAGTTTGCAAGTTTATTATCTATCAGTAGTATAAAAATGGCAATAGTAACCATACTAGTAATAATAATAATATAGCTAGTTTTATTTTGGCTAGACAGTGATTTAAAATGTTAAATAATAAAATATGAGGTAGGAAAATATTTTAGATGATGGACATAATGAATAGGATAATATTTTGTAAGAAATTTAAAAACTTGATGTATAGGTTTAACAATTAAAATTATCTGAAATACAACATAAATAAAAGCTATTAATTCCAAACTAGGAGAAAACAGAAAAATGAGCTAACCTTATGATCACAAAAGAAGGCAAGAATGGAGTAAAAAGGAGACATAAGAGAAATATGCTAAAAATAAAACACAAAATGAATTAGAAGAAATAATTTGAAATGTATCTAAATAGTAAAACAAGCAACAAACTGGTACACATTTAAATCAAAAACTACTCTGTGATATTCCATGCTTCCCTCATTTGTTTTTAGTCACCTGCTGTCCTAGTGTCTTAAGAATTGCTCATAGGAAACAGATGTTTACCAGACTCCCTAACTTACTGCCCAAGTCTGCTCCAGGACTTTGGGGTTATATGCTCTATAAACTGGCAGCATCTTCCTCTATGAATGCAAATTTTCACTGTAAACTTCAGGTTACTGACTCATTACTTTGGATGCTTAAATACAAATCTTTTATGGGAATGACTGCTTTGTTAAAAGTCTCTATGTCAATTTCCTTGCTTATTTCAACTGAGACTATCCTTTGATTTCTTGTAATAGGTTGGCTCAGTTATTAAGCTCTGTGCATTGTGGTCCTAACTCCACAGTCTGGAGAGAGCCCAAATACAATAAGACCTATTCCCTAAAACATCATATACACTTCCAATTTATTCCAAACATAATGCATCTTCTTTTGTATCTGTCATGAATTTGTCTACTTCTAAGCCTCAAATTTTCCTAAGAGAATTCCTGCCTTTTACATGTTTCCTCACTATAATCTAAATAGATGTGCCTATTTTTGTAAATGACAAAGTTCTGCAAAGAATGACTTAGAATTGCATTGGTCCCTACAGATATTGTGTAATATTACTAAATTAGTACATTTAAGGTGAGCTGTGACGATTCATTTTATGTCTAAACTTGGCTATGCTATGGTGCACAGTTGTTTAGTCAAACATCAATCAGGATATTGCTATGAATGTATTTTTTAGGTGAGATTAACATTTAAATCAGTAAGTGTGTGTATGTGTGTGTGTGTTTCTATACACTAACAATAAACGATCTGAAAGAGACATTAAGAAAGGTATCTCATGCACAATAACATCAAAAACAATAAAATACTTTGGAATAAATTTAACAAAGGCGATGAAAAACCTGTACAGTGAAAACTAAAAGACATTGAAAAAGACAAAAATACATGGAAAGACATCCTCTGTTCTTGGATTGGAAGAATTAATATTTGAAAATGTTCATACTACCCAAAAACCCTACAAATTCAGTGTTATTCCTATCAAATTTTCAATGGCTTTAACAAAGCACATTATCCTCTATAACATAGGTGGGTCTCAACCAGTCAGCCGAAGATCTTAAGAGCAAAGATTGAGGTTTCCTGAAAAAGGAATTCCACTTCCAGATTGCAACATAGAAATTCTGCCTGAGTTTTCAACCTTTGGAGTCAAGACTGCAACATCAACTCTTACCTGAAGCTGCAGCCGGCCAACTTGCCCTGTGGATTTCTGGATTTCTGACTTGCCAGCCCAACAATCCCATGAGAGTCAATCCTTGCTACATAGATAGATGATAGCTAGCTAGATAGATAGTTAGATAAGATATTCCCTATCTATATCTTCCTATATCTCTATCTCTATCATCTCTATCTCCATCTCTATCTCCTATTGATTCTCTTTCTTTGAAAAATCCTGACCAATACAAGAGCCTTATAAAACAAAAGAGGAAAAATTCCAAACATTCAATGATCTGCTTTCTTTGATCGTTATATTGAAACCTCCAAGAAAAACACATAATCAACTTTGAACTTCTTAAAAGATATCCTTGACAAGGATATCTCCATCCTTGTCTCCCTACATTCCCAATACATAACTCAACTGCAGATCTACTTAAAAGGACTTCCCCTCAATTCACTTTAAAAAAGTGTTAAAATTTTCAGAGGTGTGAATAGTTCATGGAAGAATTGGTACAGTTAAGGACTTTTAACACCTAAGGAAGACTAGCAGGAATTCATTGAATATTTAAAATTTTATTAGACATCAATCAAACCTCTACCAATTTATTGCAATATCTGCATGCTGGTCAGTCCATCAGAAGGTGACACATGGACAAAGGCTGCCAAAGTAGGATTGGCTGGATGATTGTAAGGAATCTAAAATGACTACTACAAAAGAGGACTTTGAATAGCCAAACATGTAGGAGAGAATTATATGCAACTCCTTTTGAATCAGTTTAAGATCTGTGTCTGTGCTTAGAGCTCAATCAGATGAAGTTTGCTTCCTTGTTTTGCTGCTGCAAATTCTCCATTAGCTGCCCTGGAAAGAGTGCACAGAGATAAGTGTTTCTTTTTTAAAAAGATTTGTATGTCTGAAAACATCTTTATTGAACTCACACTTTCAATTGAAAGTTTGCTTCAGTAGAATATTCTATTTTTGAAATCATTTTTCCTAAGTATTTTGTATTTCAAAATTTTCTTCACTATTTCTAATGTTTAATATTGCTATTACAAAATACTCTGCCATTCTATTTTTTGACTCTGCATATGACTGAATTTTTACATTATAGAAACTTCTATATCATCTTATTTTTCTATGTTCTGTGGTTTCAGGATGCATGTGAGTCTTTTGCTATAGGAAGTTTTTGGTACTTGGTGTGTTTAAATCTGGAAGTTTATGGCATTGGGTACTGGAGAATATTTCACAATGTCTTTTTCATAATTCCTTGTGCCACATTCTCTTCCTCCATTTCTTCTTTCTCTCTCGCTCACTCCCTCTCCCTCTCTTTCTTAGAATACTTATTACGACATTTCCCCTCCTGAACAAATCCCCTAATGTTCCTAGTATTTCTCTCTGATTTCTGTCTCTATGCTTGTTTTTTCCTCTTAAATTCCTGGGGGAAATTCTTTACCATATATTTCAATAACTATATTGAGATTTTTATTTCTAATATCATAATTTTAATTTCCAAAGGATCTTTTTGCTTTGCTTTCTTAATGCTCCTTTAATCATTTTTTTTGTTTCATACAGGTGATATATAATTTTTATCTTTCAGGATATCAATGAAACATTTTTGGAAGTTTATTCTTCCTTGTTTTGTCCCATTTTCTCCAAGTTTATATTTTGTTTTCTTTTTTTCTTCCTTCCTTCCTTCCTTCCTTCCTTCCCCTTTCTTCTTTCCTTTCTCCTTCCTTCCTTCCTCCCTTTCTTTCTTTCTTTCTTTCTTTCTTTCCCTTTTCCTCTTTTCCTTCCTCCCTCCCTCCCTCCCTTCCACTCTCCCTTCCTTTCTTCTTTTTGCAACTTAATTTTATCTTGAACTTTCCCTCAAACGTTTATTGAAAATCTTTAGCTTTCTCTTCATACATAAAAGTGTGGCACTAAAATACCAATTGGAAGCACTGTATGTAAATATGGTTATTAGCTGCTGACCTTCTGCAAGAATTACATGATATTGTAATTTAATTGGAAATCTTCAAGTTGTACTATCCTCCTAGTCTTCTTTCTCTTGAAGATCATATTCTTCAAAGAAATTTTACAATCTCTTACCTCCTTCTGCCTGACAGCATTCTGGGCACTTGACATGGAAGAAAGCTCAGAAGTATCATGATTGATGTGGTGGATTTATAATTTATCCAATAAATTATAAAATATATTGAAGAAACTGAGCTCTACTAAATAGAAAGGTATGCTTTTTTTTCAAGAAACATACACAAGGACCAGAATTATTACTTGTAAAAATGACAAAGTGGTAATACACTAAATTTCTACTAATAAGGGAATAGAAAATAAGTTATTCAATAAAAATATGATAAAAATACTATGCAGTAGTTAGAAAAAAGTCAACTAATTCTTCATGCATAAACATAGATCTCTAAAACAAAAGGCAGTTTAAAAGTAGTGTGCACAGTACAATTTATATAATTTTTCCAACATAAATAATTTTATGATTATTTAGGGAAACATAGATACATATTTGTATTCATAGTATGTATGTGTAAATATATATCCATACATATATTTGTCTATCAACAATACATAAGACGCATGTATACATGTCTCCATGAACTATGTGCATATATGTATACAACTGCGAATACTTATATGGTTGAGACCATAAAAACTGAAATAGAAAAACTTACACCAAATGTACAGTAAGAGTTTCCTATAGAAAGGAAATTGTACTGAAGAAGGAAAGCAAAGAGACCTCAAATTTATCTGTAATAATGTTTTGCTTTTTAAAAAAATGTCCTTATGCAAAAATTAATGTTTATTACCTCAGAATGGTAGATGCACAGGTTTCTCTTTAATATTATTTGTTTTGATTTTCTTTAAAAAATTTTCTTCAGAATCATAATGATAAACTCTTTACAAGAGAAGCATAGTGTAGTGGAATAATGGGGACCACTGGATATGGTAACTCAGGGCATGAAAGCTCTAGATAGGTGGGCAGTTGGGGACTGAAATCCAGTCTACAGCACAGAGTTGCATCAGCTCTGAAAAATTTCCTCTCCCCACCAAAAAAAATTTTAGTTATAATTTTTCACTCAGAGGAGGCAACTTTTTACAATTTTCATTAAAAAAAAAAAAATCTTACAGGTAGGTGGCAGCCCTGTCAAACAACATGGGCAAAACACTAAATCCATACTCAACTATTCAGTGTCAGATTTGGGGAAAATAACATATTCTGAACTTACATTTTTCCCCCTTCATCTAGGTATAATAACATATCCCTCTTAGGTTATTACAAAGATTACCTTAATATTGTCACATTCTCTTTATTACTTTCAAAAAGGTTTTCTTATTTCAATCTAATCACCTTTGAGCATACACAGTAAAATGAAATATCATGAAAAATTGTGTTTACTTGGTTGATCTTTCTGACTTTATTCTATTAAGGAAATTTTCATGAGAAATACAGCATTGATTAAGTTAAATTTTTGAACCAGGCAAAGGAAATTAAAGCTCTTAATTTCATTGGTATTGAAGTAAATATAACCCCCATGATTTTGGAATACATAGTAAGACAAAATATTACTGAAAATTAATAGTGATTCCATTATTTCATTATTTTTACTTATTGTCCCTCCATACTCTCATACTTAACCTTATTTTAAATTTGCATATTTTTATAAAAAGACAGGTGAGCTCCCTCAGTTTAGTCCTGTACAAGATGCATGTCTCCCAGTGGCTAGATGCTTCCCTAAGTAAAACATGGAGGGAATTTTGGACTCATTAGAGTAAGCAACAAACTCTAAGAGTTGGAGTCTTGTGGAATCAGCAATATGCTCTGACTCTTCACTAGATCTTTGAAATATCTAAGTCATAAATCTGAAGTGCATATGGTAAATTAATGCACTGGTTTGGTTGATGGTTTTTAGAAATCCTGTAAAAACAGAAAAAATCTGATTCCTCTGTTTTTCTAAGGAACAGTGTGATAGTTATTGTGCTAAATTTCTCTACATTTAAACTTTGAGATTTTTCTAACATATTTTATGTTACTAGTTAGGAAGACATCAGATCATGCTTTCTTCTTCAAATCTATTTTCAAATCAGTACCATGAACGACCAAAACCATGTACTTTGAATGGTGTCTTCCTAGTCACATGCTGTACTATAAAATCTCTTCCAGTAAGTTTTAATGTAGTTAAAAGAATACACATAATTCAGTACAATGTATATATCTCAATTACTTGATTCAATAGTATTATATTTTTAATAAAATATATCATACAATCCCTGTCTGTACTTTATATTTTGAGTTAATGTTCCTAGCCATTTAAGATAGGTCAGGGTAAATCCAAGGCTGTCTTAATTAAAAGTGCCAGTTTTATATGTTACAGTATTTTTGCAAGAACTACTAATATTTAACAGTTTTGATATTTTATCAGTTTTATTATCTAAAATTATAGAACATTCTGAAAAGTATCTTTCTTATGTATGTATGTCTCATGTGTCTCTTAAAAGAATCATAATCCACTACTAGTCCCTCAATAAGTTTTAAGGTGTTAGGTATCCATAACCCAGGTGATTAAGTCATGTATTAAAAGCATTACTGGGTCAAGAAACAAACAAAAACATGTAAATTTAGAAACAGTTATAGCTGATTCACCTTGTTATACAGCAGAAACTAACACAATAATGTAATGCAATTATACTCCAATAAAGATGTAAAAAAAAAAAAAAGGAACATATAAAGTGTACATTTTATTTTTATTTTTATTTTTTTTTTTTATTTTTGGCTGCGTTGGGTCTTCGTTTCTGTGCGAGGGCTTTCTCTAGTTGTGGCGAGCGGGGGCCACTCTTCATCGCAGTGCGCGGACCTCTCACTGTTGCAGCCTCTCTTGTTTCGGAGCACAGGCTCCAGACGCGCAGGCTCAGTAGTTGTGGCTCACGGGCCCAGTTGCTCCGCGGCATGTGGGATCTTCCCAGACCAGGGTTCGAACCTGTGTCCCCTGCATTGGCAGGCAGATTCTCAACCACTGCGCCACCAGGGAAGCCCTAAAGTGTACATTTTAGAAATGTATATAGATGCATTTCTCTTTTGACCCTCAGATCCTCCATTTATTTCAGTAATAACATTTATGTAACATAGTGAACTGTTGTTTGGGTTAGAAATAGCCATATAGTGGGACACTTCTATTCTATTATGAAGAAATCCATTATTGCCTTACTGTCTCATCAGGCATTAGTTTTCCTATGGTAATATATATCATCATAAACTGGTTAGATTGGGTAACCTAACCAGTAAAAAAAAAAAAAAAAAAGATTGTTTTTTTTAAAACAACTTATTCAACATATTGGGTAAACTGTTTGTCTAAATGTCTTCAAATTATCTGTACATTGTTCAAATTATATTGAAAATATAGAGTTTTCTGTGGTTTGTACTCTTGAGGTTTATGTTCACATGCTCAGACTATTCCTAATGTCCAAATTTGCTAAGGTAACTGGGACTGGGGAGGCTCCAAGCTTCAGGACCTAATGTATTGGTGCTAGTCTTACTTGGTGAAACTTCGGGCCATGACCTAACTCCCATCTTCTCTCATGATGTTACCTTTTTATGTCTCCATGTGTTTTCCTATCAGTGATTCTTTATACCATCATTGGTCCATCACTAACTTTCTATTAATATTGATCCCAACAGAAGCAAGATTCAAAAGCTATCCCATTTTCCTCAAAAGAAGCTCTTTGGTTCTTATGTAAATTTATTCATCTCTTCCAAAATGACTAGCTCTCAGCTTTAAAAAGAAGATGAATTATGACTCTTTATCAAGCCATTGGTCTAATGGCATTGGTCTCCTCCTGGCTTAAAAACAAAAGATGTTCAGAGGATTTTTGCCCCACAATAGTAAAAAAAAGTGCTCCAAAGTGATTTGCTCCCTTCATCCTTTATATAGAAGTGGCTGGGAAACATTATTTTTTGTATGACCTCACTGGGCGTCATTTTATACATGCTGCTTAGTACGATGTTATAATTTTCTAGAGGAAACCAGATGTGATGGACTAATAATCATTTCCATACTTCTAATTGTGCCATCTGCTGAGTGAATAAACTAATGACTGGCTAAATGAAATGATTTTCATCTGTTACTTAACATTTCACATCTAAAGGCCATGACCTCAAATTGTAGTCAAGGACCTTGACTGTGTGTTTATTTAAAAAGAGAGTTCTCCAGGCTATTCAAATTTCTATTTAGTAAAAACAAACAGTCCATATATTGTTGATTACTTGACAAAGCAAGTTTATGTATGTGACCCTTGCATAATTTTGGGAGACACTTTTTAAATATTTCATATTATATTATTATTACATCATTCTTTCTCATTTAACAATGAAATTACTTTCTTATCAAAATTATTCACATTAAGTCTTTAGACATTAAATGTTAATGTTTTTTTAAGTAAGTATCTGCAAATATGAGTTTAGAGGATGCCCATGACACAGCATTTTTTCTGAAAATTGGGTGCATATATGTATTGCTTTTTATTTGTGAGTGCATTGCTCAGTCATTTGTCCCAGCTTTGAAGGTTTTGTTTTCTTTCATATTTGATTATGTAATATAGTTATAGGAGTTTTAAGCACTACTGAGTTGAGTGTACAGGAATCCCTTTGGGAATTTTTTAAAAACTTTTTATGTTGAGTGACATTGTTATAATTGTAACAAACTAAATATATAGACGATGGTGGATCAGGGCATCAAACCACGGACTAGACTCTTCTCATGTTCATTGGCTAGTCTTAGTCAAATGGCGCTAAGATCCTAATTACAAAGAGTAGAAAATTTGCTGGCCAAGTCACAGATGCAGCCAATTTGGGATTGCTGACTTACCAGAATTCTGATTCAGTACAATTCCTGAGCACTTGAATTGTGTTCTTTTTTGTAGTACTTCTCCTGACTTGGCTCTCCAAGCTCAGAGCTATTGGTGTCTATACCCCTCCACCATCAACTGCATTGTTAAATTTCTATTTACATGTATGTCTCATGACTGCATGATCCTCAATGACAGAGTTGATATTTTGTTTACCATTGTGGTTGCAGGATTCAACACAGAGCATAAAACACAACGCAGTGCAGAAGACTTGTTAATAAATTATTAAATGGAAGGAGGACTTAAAGTCTCATGGTTTGAAAGTGATTCAGGAGTTAAGAAAGTGGACTTACAGAATATTTGATGATGATGATGATGATGATGATGATGTTGATGATGATGATGTAATCCTAGCTATGATAGAATGAAAAAGGAATTAGGCTGTTTTCTGGTAGATGTTTATAAAGAACTGAATCTATTTGAGCATTAAGTGATAATATTATGTATTTGGAATTTACGTGGCTTTTTTTCATTATATGAAAGATTGGGATTTGATAATACAAGGGATCTGGAGATTAGTAAAAAAGTTATTATTTCAACTGTGATAAAATATAATAAGAACCTCAAATGGAACAAAAGAAGTAGGAACTGACTGGGGAAGGAGAGATAGATATTTCACTAGTGGAATCAAGGAAACTTTATGACTGATTGAATGTGATGAGAGAGTAATCAAGTATGATTCAAGGTTTAAGAAGGAACATGAACACTGTGTATAAAAGTCCATTATGTTCCAAAAATATCACATGTGGAATGTGGAGGAAGATGTTAATTTTATCTCCTTTCCACATTTTTAATAACAATTCAGGGACAGTATGATCATGTACAAGATCTCTTTTCATTGTGGACAGTATTTTTATAAACATATTGTATTTCTTTTTCTTGACTACAATATTCAACCCCTTAGTTACTTTCATTGAGAGAGTCACTGGGGTCAATTCATTAGTGCTCACTCATTTGGGTGACTATATGTTTATTTTTCCTAGGAGGTAATATTTGCATGATCTGCTTTTTTTCTGATGCTTTGGAGAGAAAAAGTTTAAATATTTCCTAGCAAGGAAATCAGTATTCTTCACTAATATAAAATTCCTCTATTTGTGGAAGTAAATATGTGAAGAAGAAAAATTAAAAAGTAGAAAGCAAAAACATTTAAAATTAAAAGAATTTTAAATTTGGTAAACATATGTGCATTTGCTTCATTGTTCAAATCAAAAAATAATGTACATTTCATACAGGCAAAATATAAGGTAAAAGTAAGCTAAACTTGTCTTTAAATATAGTTATGCAAAGAAGAAAGCTGCAAAGGAAAATTGTTTTACAATATATTTTAAACTATTATGTACATTTTATTATAAATTATAATTTATATTTTTGTTCATATGTAGGTTATTAAGAATATCAGATAAAAAAGAAAACAAAAGTCATGGGGTTAAATAGGTCAAATACTGAAACTAAATATATGAATAATTTAACTGGAAACTTCCTAGAGCTAAGAATTAAGGGAGGAAATAACTTACACCTCCAATCCACATGAAACAAATCTTCCAGCTTTGGAATAATTTTTATTATCCAAAAGTATGCCCCATATTATAACTTTGGGAAGTTCCAAAAAATATTCCTTCACAATTCTAGGAGAGTTTTACTCTGCTGGTCAGGATTTCCCTTTTATTCTAAGGGATTTCTGTTCTCTTGTCACATATATTGCAGCCTATTTTCTCACTGTCATCTATTTTCAGTTCCTATGTCCACCATTTTCTCTTTTTGGCCACTTTTGCACTGTACTACCTCATTCCTTTTATTAGCTTACAATACAGAACCCGAGGAATTGTTGTTTTTATTGGACATTTATTGAAATGGCATTAATAAAACAACATATTACCAAAAAGCTTACATTTTAGTATTAGATAAAACCATAGTCTTTGCACACCGCAGTTAAAACACCACTGACTCAGCCTTTCTGTAGAGTTTATTTTCTGCCTCTCCCTCCTCTCTCTCTCTCCCCGTATATATTTTTTTCTCTAATATTACTATCCATCAGTTTTTATGTTGCCTCAGAAATTCAACATCTATTTTAACTATTAAGTAAAGAGATTCAGCTCACTCTTTGTTTCAGTTTCCTTTGAGAACATTATCTCTGGAAGGCAGTAGCCTACTCACCTTTTATCACTCAAGGTCCATTGTCAACTCCTTATAAACTATCATCTTCACTACTAAGAGTTTATTGCTCTATCTCCTAATATGCAAAAGAGATGGCAGCAAGTTATTCTTTAAGTGGCCTTTTTTTTTCTTTCCAATAAATATAATTGTCATAAGTGATTAAAATAAAACTAATCAAAAACTCCAGAGAAACAACTTTGCTCTTGATAACAAACGTTGGTTGAGTTTTGTTGTGCGACTACTTATGAACAGGGCTGAGCAAAAGTTCTAAACGAGACCTCACTAAATAAGATATAAAGATGGCAAATAAGCATGAAAAGATGTTCAACATCATATATCATTAGGGAATCTCAAGTTAAGCATTGAGATACCACTACACACCTATTAAAACAGTAAAAACCCAAATGCCAACAACCCGCTAGTGAGGATGTGGAGAGACAAGAACTCTCATTCATTGCTGTTGGGAATGCAGAATGGAATAGTCATTTTGTAATACAGTTCAGTGGGTTTTTTACAAAACTATACACACTCTTACCATACGATCAGCAACCACGTTCCTAGGTATCTACCAAAATGAGTAGAAAATTTATGCCCACACCAAAACCTACACACATGGAGGTTTCTCAAAATATTAAAATTAGAATTACCATATGATTTAGCAATCTCACTTCTGAGTATTTATCCAAAAGACTTAAAATCAGGATCTCGAAGAGATATATGCACCCATGTTTGTTGCAGCATTATTCACAATAGTCAAGATGTGGAAACAGTCTAAATGTCCATCACTGGAAAATGAATTTAAAATGTAATAAATATATACACACACACACACACACACACACACACACACACACATATATATACACAATGGAATATTACTCAGCCATAAACAAATAGGAAATCCTGCCATACGTGACATGGATAGACCTTGAGAACATTATGCAAAGTAAAATAAGCCAATGGCAGAAGGACAAATACTGCATGATTCCACTTACATAAGGTATCTAAAATAGTCAAACTCGGGCTTCCCTGGTGGCGCAGTGGTTGAGAATCTGCCTGTTAATGCAGGGGACACGGGTTCGAGCCCTGGTCTGGGAAGATCCCACATGCCATGGAGCAGCTGGGCCCGTGAGCCACAACTACTGAGCCTGCGCATCCGGAGCCTGTGCCCCGCAACGGGAGGGGCCGCGATAGTGAAAGGCCCACGCACCACGATGAAGAGCGGTCCCCGCACCGCGATGAAGAGTGGCCCCCGCTTGCCGCAACTAGAGAAAGCCCTCGCACGAACCGAAGACCCAACACAGCCAAAAATAAATAATAAATAAATAAATAAAGTAGCTATAAAATTTTTTTAAAAAATAAATAAATAAAATAAAATAAAATAAAATAAAATAGTCAAACTCATAGAAGTAGAAAGTAAATTGGTTGTTGACAGGGCCTATTGGTAAGGGGAAATAGGTGTTGCTCTGCAATGGGTATAAAATTTCAATTACGCAAGATTAATAAGTTTTATAGATCTGCTGTACATTGTGCCTGTATTAACAATATCGTACTGTACACTTAAAATTTTGTTAAGAGAGAAGATCTCATGTTACCTGTTCTTAACACCAAAAAATAATAATAATAATAATAATAATAAACCTGCACATGGATGTTTATAGCAGCTTTATTTATAATTTCCAAAACTTGGTGGTTGCCAGAGGTTTGTAGTGAGGAAAGTGTGCGTAGGTAGAACACAGATGATTTTCAAGGCAGTGAAACTATTCTGCATCATACTGTAATGGTGGATACCTTTCATGGTACATTTGTCGAACCCATGGAATGTGCAACAACAAGGGTGAACTCCAATGTAAACTATGGACTTTGGGTGATAAAGTGTGTCAATATAGGTTCATTGATTGTAATAAATGTACTGCTCTGGTGAGGGATGTTGATAGTGGGGGAGACTGCATGGGATTGGGGGCAGAAGGTACATGAAAACTCTCTTTAACCTTCTACTCAATTTTGCTGTGAACCTAAAACTACTCTAAATAATGTTTATTATTTTAAGTACATTGAATGGCCTAGTGATAATATTATTAAAATATTAAATATTAATTCTTTATTATTATCAAAACTAAAGAAAAAACCTTTGTTTATTCATATTTTGTGAAACAACAATAGTTGTTCAAGAAATCACTGAAGATGGAATAAGCACACATTTTTTATCTTTGGCCAAAACCTAGTTTTAAGATCTTTGCTATTGTAATAAGGAGGGCAGTGTAGAAGGAAAACAAAACAAAACAAGAACAGAGAAATGTATAAAGCATCCAACAGTTTTCTACTTTAATAGTGATCGAAACTTTTTTAATTTGAGGAAACTGGTGCCCTGAAAAACAATAATTAGTTCTTCCAGACATGAAAAAAAACAAACAAACTGAAATGAAAATGTCTCAGAACTGGGTTCAGGGATTTAAACTACTGCTTTGGAGATGAGGAAAACAAACAAAACTAAAACTACCACCATCACCACACAGGAACACATGCATACATGTATGCAAGCACATGCACAAACACATAAGCATACACATGTACACTCACACACAGATTTTGAAGACATGGCAAGTTTAATCCCAACAAATGTTTTTACTCTTGAGATAAACAGAACAAAACTGAAGGGCAAGGAGGTCAATAGAGTTGGGCAGTTTGGTATTGGTTCTGCATTCAATTTCTTACCTCTGAAGAATCAAGTTCCAGAAGCTGGTGACATTTTGTAAGATGCTGGTAATAAGCAAAGCTACCTTGGTGACTAGTGACAAAGTGTGTCTTAGTTATGGAAGTGACTAAGTTGCCTGCTTTTTTATGGATCTAAGTTCTTTTATGGCACCCTGGTGGCTCTATGAACATCTGGATTGCAATTCTTGCATGGACTTTGCATTTTTGATGATGATAGCCTTTGAAAGTTGCAGTTACAGTGTCTTCAAGGAGATTTATCAACAGGAATTATTAACATGTGACAACTAGAGGAGGATAAAAAACATGATAAATTGATTATTAAAAATGATAGATTGTTTTCTGGGGATTACACACACACACACACACGAATAAAATCTGTAGGACGATTGAGAGGGACATGATTCTGTTTCGGGCTGGAGGGAGAGGAGGTGCTCAGATTTCCTGAAATTGGGACATTCTTGTCAGAGTAAGTTCATAACAAAATATTTTACTTATATTTAAACAAGGTTGATGAAGTTTGTCAATGTAAGTTAAATTTATATTGACTTTGAAAAAAATACCAGTGCAAATCCCTGACTCAAGTAGAGGTATTTTGTGGCTTCCTGTGTTAGTGTTTGGTGTATTTCTAACTGTGTAGATATTTAATAATGGTGCTTAAAAGTAAATTAACATAAACTTTGTGAAGGAACAAATTAATTCATGAATAAACTATTTTCATTTGATATTATTTCTTCTCTCTGTAATTTGTCCAGGGCTATAAAAGAGTAAGTTTAGGGTTTCACACCAGTGAGCGTAGGGAAGCGGGAATTAAGTATTGCTAATTTAAAGACTACATACCTTGGATACCAGATTTTAATGGATACTCTTCTAGGACACCATTTTTTTAATTAATAAAAAACTGCTTCTAATTGTCCTGGATCTAATCAATACAAAGAAAATAACCCACAAATGATGTAAATGAGAAAATAAAATCATATTCAAATTATTACTTTCAAGTTCTTTCTTTGCCAGTTTTCAAAAAATTAGTCTCTTCTCTTTTGGGTAATGTGTTGGGAGACTCTAGAGGGAGTAAATGATCAAAAGTCAGATTATAGAAAAAGAATAAAAATCAAGAGGAATATAAACAAATAAAAGGGTGAAAAAATGCTTATAGACCTTAAATAATATATCATGGGAAATGAGGTTAAAAATGGGAATATAGTGAGTGCAAAATTTGCCTCCATTAAAAGTCAGATGTTCAGAAAATTGTTATTCAAAACGAGTTTTCTACGATTTATTTGGCCATCCTCCTGCACCCTCATCCATCTAGTGGTTCACAAGGTGACAAATAATGTTGGATCCCACAAGTTGTAAATTATCTTTGAATTAATAATTCAATTAATCCTTTTTTGCAAACAGTGTCTAATTGGGATAAAAATCCTTAGTCGTTTGGATAGTTTTCCCTTCCCCTGCTGACTTGGTGTCACCTTGGTTCCTTGCTGGAGACCCCCTGACTCTTGTGGAGCTCTGAAGTCTCTCCATATTACAAAAGAATCAGAGGCAACCTGAGAGGGCTAAACCTTAGAGCCTACCTCTTCCTGATCATGCTTTGCTGAAATAATGCTGTGACCCAGCGTGGATAGCTGTTGGTTGTGAAGGGAGGGGTCTCTTTTCAGATCCTAAATGGACAGTAGGGCCCATGGCACCTCTCTTTGCTCTGAGAAGTTCTTTTACTCAGTGAAGGTGTCACTCTCCTTTCAAAAAAAGTGTGATGCCAGCTAAAAGTTGTCACTTGCTATCTGTCTCTACAAGGATTAAGTCACTAGCCGCTGTAGTTGCTGACCTTCAACACACCCTGAAAGGAGTTCAGGGTGGAGATCAGGAATGAGGCACTCTGTGCTCTGGGAAAAACTAGCAGGACAGGCTGTCAGATAGTTAGATATTTTCAGAAGAGTTTATGAGCCCAAATTCTTGCATCTTCTTATATCTAGAAAAGCACTTAAAGTCATTACTGGATATATCTGCTCCTCGTGACTACCGGCAGCCTTCTGCCAAAATGTGTGCTTGATTGCACATATTCCCCTACACCAAAATCACATATACTGACTTCCCCGCTACTTCTTCTGAGCGGTTCCTCAGAGCTATCTGAGAGGCTGTAGTCCTCATTTTGCCCCAGATAAAACTTAACTCACAACTCTCACATTGTACTTTTTTTTGTTTTTTTTTTTTAGTCAACAGTGAAATTAGTATCTACTTTAGATAGTCACTTATCTCTCTGCCTATTCCCCAATATCTTCAAGCTGGGAAAGCAGTTGAATTTGCTTTCACTCTTCCCCTGTTCCTTTTGCTTAGCTGATACAGGTGAATCCTGAATCCTCTCCTCACCACAAGGAAATTCAAGTTTTTGAGTTCTCTGGAGTACAGTTGTTGATATGAGACAGAAGAATAAAGGAATTTGGAAAATCCATTCCCAAGATAATAGACTGTCTTGCAAAGCTATTGTCTTGTGCATAATCCAATTTGAATCTCAAAAAATTAATATTGCTTGGGCATTTCTCCTTTCATCCCAGCTGTAACAAATTTTAATCTTCTTCTAAGTAGATGGATGCATAGGGTAGTCCAGGGCAAAGGCCAGATTCTCAGGAAGGCAAAAGGATGAAAACATGTAATTTTAAAATCAATTACTCCTATTAGAGTGGTTTATTTAAAGGCTCACCATATCTGCCTACAAAACTTTATTCTTCTTGTTTAATTTACTTTAATACTACACTTTGTACGTATCTGTTCATCTTTTTTAATTAAAAATATTAAATATTTTACAAATAAGAGTAATAAAAAATTTATTAAATTAAGTCATTTATAAAATGCAACGCTTCTCTCATCTAACCTAAACAATTCTAAAACCACTTTTCCAAGAAGTACCTACTTTTTCTGTCTTTAAATAATTATGATAAATGTATCGATCTTAAGTTCATTTGAGTGAGTTTTGACAAATGCACACACCCATTAAACCCACTCCTTGGTCATGATGTAGAATATTTCATCAATCTGAGAGAATTCCCTTACATCTCTTTACAGTTGAACAGGAGCAGAATTTGCCACTCCAAAATCTGCCTTTTTAGCATGAGGATTATTTTTAAGAAACAGCAGACATTGGATAAGCTTTGAAAACTGAGTAGAAGATACCCTTTTGTAAGAGACAGTTGCATTTATAAGGGAAATCTCCATGTGTAAGTGTGTCTCCCTCTTTGTACTAGGAAGAAAAGAATGTCTAAATCTGTAGAAACTCTTATCAAAGGAAAAGGCAGTGACCTAAATCTGATTAACAACCTTAACCTTTTTTTACTGTGTTTTATCTAATAACCTCCTGTAACTGGTTCCCCCACCCACTTACATCTCCTTTTGCCTTTTGAGGGAGATAGTATTTAAAGGGGTGGCTTAGGCCATTTTGGTTAGTAACTCAGTTTTCCTGGGTACCTTGCATGTATACAGGAGGTATACATGTTATTAAACTGCTTGTTTTTCTCCTGTTAATCATCCTTTTATTACAGGATGGTCTCAGCCAAGAACCTAGAAGGGTAAAGGGAAAATTATTTTTCCTCCCTTACACAGTTGATTACCTACATTCTAGAAGCAAACACTGCTCTGATTTCTATGACAACATACTTCTGCCTCTGTTCTTAAAATTCATCTGAGTTGAATCATAAATTATGTTATTCCTTTCACTCAGTATAATGCTTTTGAGATTAATTCTTTTTGCCGTATGTGTTGGTATTTCACTACTTTTTAATGGTGTGTAATATTTTATTTTAAGTATATAATTTGGCTAGTTTCTAACTTGGGGCTGTTATAGATAAAGATGCTATGAAAAGGTATTGTTTGGTTTTGTATTTAAGTGGTTTTTGAGGACATATGTTTTTGTTTCTCTGGGTTAAATACCTAGGTGTGGAAAAACTGCCAATGTTCCAAAGAAGTTGTACCTTTTATACCTGCATCAGCAGTGAATTAGATTTCCAGTAGCTCCACATCTTCGTCATCATTTGGTTGTTGTCAGCTTTTAAATTTAGCCAAATGTGTGAGTTGGTAGTGGTATCACATTATGGTTTCAAAGTTGTATGTTTCTTTTCATGAATAATATTGAAAATATTATCATGTGTATATTGACCATTAAATGTCCTCTTTGTTATAGTGTTCATTTTTTATTGGTTTGTCTTTTTATTATTGAATTATAGGAGTTTTATGTTCTGAATGAGAGTTCTTTGTCTGATGTTATACACATAAAAAGGTATGTAGTGATTATCTTATCCCTGTCTGTAACTTACCTATTCATATTCTTATTGATGTCTTTCAATGAGCAGATTTTTTTTAATGTGAAATTTATCCATCTGTGTTTCTTTTACGGTTAGTACTTATATTAGTTTCCTATCGCTGCTATAACAAATTACTACAAATTTACTGGCTTAAAGCAGCACTAATTTATTATTTTACGTGTTTGTAAGTCATAATTAAAATGTGTGGGCAGAACTACTTTCCTTCTGAGGTTCTATGAGGAGATCCATTTCCTTGACTTTTCCAGCTTCTAGAGGTTACCTGCATTCTATAACTGGTGACATCTTCCTTGAATCACTCTAACCTTGCCTTTTTCACTCTCCTACTCTGACTCAGACCTTTCCCCATCCCTTTCATTAGGACCCTTGTGATTACTTTGGGGCCAGCCAGATAAGCCAGCAAGATCTTTAATCACATCTGCAGAATCCCCTTTTCCATGTAAAGTAACATATTCACAGTTTGAGGGATTAGTGCATATACATCTTTGAGGGGCCATTGTTCCATCTACCAGAGTACTTATTCTGTCCAGAGAAACATTTGCTTTCCCAAAGATTAGGGTGATTATTTTCTTTTGTTTATGCTATAAATTATATGATTATATCTATTACAACTTGTGTCTATTTTCCACCTGAAAATGATATTTGTGTAAGGAGTTAATTTTTTATTTACACAGTTACCCAGTTTTTCCAAAATCCTTTGGTGAAAAGAAGTTTCCTATTTTTACTGAATCTTTTTTTTTTTGAACCTTGTTTATTCAATACCCTTTTCCTTTATATATAAAATATATAATTTGGCTACTCAATTTAAAAAATCACTTGGAATTTTGTTTGGGATTGCAATTTGGGGTAAATTGTATGTTAACAGTATTATATTTCTAATCCTCGAAACTAACACATCTCAAAATTTAAAAAATCTTCAATTTCTTTCACCTAAATTTTATAGTTTTTGAGGGTAGAAGTCTTGCATATCATTGGTTAAATTTACTCTTAGTTATAGTATATTTTTGGAAGCTCTAGTAAAGGGTATTTTAACTGTATTGATATTTTCCAATTTTTTATTTCAAGTGTATAAAAACAAAACTGATATTTTATTTTATTTTATTTATTTTTATTTATTTATTTATTTAAACATCTTTATTGGAGTATAATTGCTTTACAATGGTGTGTAAGTTTCTGCTTTATAACAAAGTGAATCAGTTATACATATACATATGTTCCCATATCTCTTCCCTCTTGCGTCTCGCTCCCTCCAACCCTCCCTATTCCACCCCTCTAGGTGGTCACAAAGCACCGAGCTGATCTCCCTGTGCTATGCGGCTGCTTCCCACTAGCTATCTATTTTACATTTGGTAGTGGATATATGTCCATGACACTCTCTCACCCTGTCACATCTTACCCCTCCCCCTCCCCATATCCTCAAGTCCATTCTCTAGTAGGTCTGTGTCTTTATTCCCGTCTTGACCCTAGGTTCTTCATGACCTTTTTTTTTTTTTCCTTAGATTCCATATATATGTGTTAGCATACTGTATTTGTTTTTCTCTTTCTGACTTACTTCACTCTGTATGACACACTCTTAACTCCATCCACCTCACTACAAATACCTCCATTTCATTTCATTTTATGGCTGAGTAATATTCCATTGTATATATGTGCCACATCTTCTTTATCCATTCATCCGATGATGGACACTTAGGTTGCTTCCATGTTCTGGATATTGTAAAGAGAGCTGCAATGAACATTTTGGTACATGACTCTTTTTGAATTATGGTTTTCTCAGGGTATATGCCCAGTAGTGGGATTGCTGGGTCGTATGGTAGTTCTATTTTTAGTTTTTGAAGGAACCTCCATACTGTTCTCCAGAGTGGCTGTATCAATTTACATTCCCACCAACAGTGCAAGAGTGTTCCCTTTTCTCCACACCCTCTCCAGCATTTATTGTTTCTAGATTTTTTGATGATGGCCATTCTGACCGGTGTGAGACGATATCTCATTGTAGTTTTGATTTGCATTTCTCTAATGATTAATGATGTTGAGCATTCTTTCATGTGTCTGTTGGCAATCTGTATATCTTCTTTGGAGAAATGTCTATTTAGGTCTTCTGCCCATTTTTGGATTGGGTTGTTTGTTTTTTTGTTATTGAGCTGCATGAGCTGCTTGTAAATCTTGGAGATTAATCCTTTGTCAGTTACTTCATTTGCAAATATTTTCTCCCATTCTGAGGGTTGTCTTTTTGTCTTGTTTATGGTTTCCTTTGCTGTGCAAAAGCTTTTAAGTTTCATTAGGTCCCGTTTGTTTCTTCGTGTTTTTATTTCCATTTCTCTAGGAGCTGGGCCAAAAAGGATCTTGCTGTGATTTATGTCATAAAGTGTTCTGCCTATGTTTTCCTCTAAGAGTTTGATAGTGTCTGGCCTTACACTTAGGTCTTTAATCCATTTTGAGTTTATTTTTGTGTATGGTGTCAGAGTGTGTTCTAATTTCATACTTTTACATGTACCTGTCCAGTTTTCCCAGCACCACTTATTGAAGAGGCTGTCTTTTCTCCACTGTATATGCTTGCCTCCTTTATCAAAGATAAGGTGACCATATGTGCGTGGGTTTATCTCTGGGCTTTCTATCCTGTTCCATTGATCTATGTTTCTGTTTTTGTGCCAGTACCAAACTGTCTTGATTACTGTAGCTTTGTAATATAGTCTGAAGTCAGGGAGCCTGATTCCTCCAGCTCCATTTTTCGTTCTCAAGATTGCTTTGGCTATTCGGGGTCTTTTGTGTTTCCATACAAATTGTGAAATTTTTTGTTCTAGTTCTGTGAAAAATGCCAGTGGTAGTTTGATAGGGATTGCATTGAATCTGTAGATTGCTTTGGGTAGTAGAGTCATTTTCACAATGGTGATTCTTCCAATCCAAGAAACATGGTATATCTCTCCATCTATTTGTATCATCTTTAATTTCTTTCATCAATGTCTTATAATTTTCTGCATACAGGTCTTTTGTCTCCTTAGGTAGGTTTATTCCTAGATATTTTATTCTTTTTGTTGCAGTGGTAAACTGGAGTGTTTTCTTAATTTCACTTTCAGATTTTTCATCATTAGTGTATAGGAATGCAAGAGATTTCTGTGCATTAATTTTGTATCCTGCTACTTTACCAAATTCATTGATTAGCTCTAGTAGTTTTCTGGTAGCATCTTTAGGATTCTCTATGTATAGTATCATGTCATCTGCAAACAGTGACAGCTTTACTTCTTCTTTTCCGATTTGGATTCCTTTTATTTCTTTTTCTTCTCTGATTGCTGTGGCTAACACTTCCAAAACTATGTTGAATAATAGTGGTGAGAGTGAGAGTAGGCAACCTTGTCTTGTTCCTGATCTTAGTGGAAATGGTTTCAGTTTTTCACCATTGAGGACAATGTTGGCTGTGGGTTTGTCATATATGGCCTTTATTATGTTGAGGAAAGTTCCCTCTATGCCTACTTTCTGCAGGGCTTTTATCATAAATGGGTGTTGAATTTTGTCGAAAGCTTTCTCTGCATCTATTGAGATGATCATATGGTTTTTCTCCTTCAATTTGTTAATATGATGTATCATGTTGATTGATTTGCGTATATTGAAGAATCCTTGCATTCCTGGAATAAACCCCACTTGATCATGGTGTATGATCCTTTTAATGTGCTGTTGGATTCTGTTTGCTAGTATTTTGTTGAGGATTTTTGCATCTATGTTCATCGGTGATATTGGCCTGTAGTTTTCTTTCTTTGTGACATCTTTGTCTGGTTTTGGTATCAGGGTGATGGTGGCCTCATGGAATGAGTTTGGGAGTGTTCCTCCCTCTGCAATATTTTGGAAGGGTTTGAGAAGGATAGGTGTTAGCTCTTCTCTAAATGTTTGATAGAATTCGCCTGTGAAGCCATCTGGTCCTGAGCTTTTGTTTGTTGGAAGATTTTTAATCACAGTTTAAATTTCAGTGCTTGTGATTGGTCTGTTCATATTTTCTATTTCTTAAAAAGCTAAAAATAGAACTACCATCCAACCCAGCAATCCCACTACTGGGCATATATCCTGAGAAAACCATAATTTAAAAAGAGTCATGTACCACAGTGTTCACTGCAGCTCTACTTACAATAGCCAGGACATGGAAGCAACCTAAGTGTCCATTGACAGATGGATGGATAAAGAAGATGTGGCACATATATACAATGGAATATTACTCAGCCATAAAAAGAAATGAAATTGAGTTATTTGTAGTGATGTGGATGTTCCTAGAGTCTGTCATACAGAGTGAAGTAAGTCAGAAAGAGAAAAAGAAATGCCATATGCTAACACATATATATGGAATCTAAAAAGAAAAAAATGTTTCTGAAGAAACTAATGGCAGGACAGGAATAAAGATGCAGATTTAGAGAATGGACTTAAGGACACGGAAAGGGGGAAGGGTAAGCTGGGACGAAGTGAGAGAGTGGCATGTACTTATATATACTACCAAATATAAAATAGATAGCTAGTGGGAAGCAGCCGCATAGCACAGGGAGATCAGCTCGGTGCTTTGTGACCACCTGGAAGGGTGGGATATGGAGAGTGGGAGGGATATATAAGAGGGAGGAGATACGGGGTTATATGCATATGTATAACTGATTCACTTTGTTATAAAGCAGAAACTAACACACCATTGTAAAGCAATTATACTCCAATAAAGTGTTAAAAAAACAAAAATTCATGGTTTACCACAAAAGAATTCCATCCATCTTTTTTTCTGATAGTAACATTAATTATTTGAGATTCCTCTAGAGTCTATTTTCAACCCCATCCCAGAGTTATACTTTTAAAGTGTAACATTGTTCTTTTGCTCAAAATCCTCAATGACATCTCGCTTTTCTTAAAGTAAGAACTAATGTCCTTAAAATATTTCATAAGAATAAATATGATCTGACCTCCAATTGGTTCTAATGCATAAATGTAGCAGAGTATTTGTGATGCTGTCTCTACTGGTGCAATATGCAGTTATTCCCTTTTGCTCGTCTCATGGTTTTCTTTCCTTCTGACTTAGTTACACACATCTCTTAATTGTTCCTTGAACATGGTAAGTGGGCTTTTACCTTAGATATTTTATGCATGCTGATCCCTCTGTCTGAGAGGTCTTTCCCAGCGATCCTCATATATCATTCCTACACTTTTTCCAGGTGTCTGCTCACATACCTTCTACCTGGTGAGAAATTCGCTGATAAAGCTGTACCAGTTTTTGTGTTTATCTCACATGATTACCTTGGAGAATATGGTGTTAGTTCAGTGAAAGCATGCAAGTTAATATTTGTCCCTTATGCATTTTCTTTTCAAATTTAATTTGCCTACTTTATTTAAATATCTTATAGCAAAAGACTAGATGCCATCTATAATTAGCTATTGAATGCTTAAGTTCATAATACATCTCTCACTTTTCCCAGATATTGGGTCTGAGATTACATAAGTATAGATTTGGAATAAATCAAACCTTTAAGTGAATAAAATCATGCTTAAGTGGTTGAAAAAAACTTTCTAAGCATATAAAATAACAATATTAACAGCAAAAATATATATTCAATTTTATTTTTATTTTTCATTTACATTTTATCCACAACTCCAGTTGAAAGTAATTCAGAACTAAATTAGAAAATTAGTAACTTTAACTAATTTATCTTTAACTTAGATAAATGTGGCTGGGATTCTGTAGCCCATCATTATTATCACACTTTTATAAAGCCCCTCAGCTCTCTGACCCTGTCACTTTTGTCTTCTCCCCTAAACTCCTTCCCATGGGTCACCAAACCTGACATATGCTGGCCCCAGTCTATCACTGTGATCCATCTTTTACTCTCTTCTCTCCCTCCTAGACTCTCTAGACTTTAGATCCCTTTAGATTTGAGGACAGTCTCTGGGTATTTGCACTACCTGCTCCGTCTGCTTCCACAGATATCAGCCATCACTGACATTGCTTCATCTTTTAGAGAGCAGTTAAAATATCTCCTACTCAGAGAGGTCTTTTCTGCTTATCCAATCAGTTTTTGTCATTTACAACATTTTATTTCTCTCCTTAGCAGTAAACACTTTTTTTGACAACACTGTTCGTTGAGGTGAATTTACACTGTAAATAATGAAGCTTAAGTTTCATTTACCCTCTTTTACTTATTTTTGTGTCCCATACCATTTTTGTAAAGACCTGGGTGGGATCATAAAAATGTGTCCATGTGTTAGTTTTTGTAAATTTAATGAAATGGCTTGGTTAGAGTGCTGTCCCTTTCCATCCTGACTTCTGTCACATTTCCTTTTTGTATCAGATATGGTTGAAGTGGCCACCCTCACTTGATATGTGTAGGTAGATCTGGGGTTTTGAATTTGTTTAGTTGATTTAACAAGGTATATTGGTGTGGTTCCCAATACCTTCCATGTATATTTGGTTTACTGGTAAGCATCCTGAGTAGGAATGACTTATAAATACTTTGCACACAATACAGACTCATCCAGCCTCACCAGCATCCTGACACAAGCAGGGCCTTTGATCTTTTCTCAGTATTACATGTCTTATGACACCTAGTATGGGAAATATGCAGATGGTGGAGGAGAAAGAAGAGAATAATCCTAGTGTGTGGAAAATGCTTTTCATCAACAGACATATAAAATTGTAAGCAGATGCTGTACACTTAATTAAAATAGAGGTTTTCTCCTCACAGGAATATACTTAATAATGTAATATATAGTATCATATACAAATATCTTAAAATTTTGTTGGGATCATGCAAAGGAGAATTTATCAATACCCTGGTGTCTATGAAAGGAAAATATACAGTGGTATATAATTGGGAATTAAGTCTGTCTGTGGAGGTTCGTTTTATGTATCCCAGCATACTAGATTGGTCTTTAGTATCTGATGAATCCTCTTTTAAAGTAATCTGGGGTTCTAGATGAAACAATCCACAAAACTGTGATAAACACAATAAAAATCACCTAAAGAAACAATTGTCACATTTGAAAAACTGCACATATTCATTAGTGAGCTGATATACATACATATGTAGTGTCAATTTTTTAAATTCACTTAAATTGCCTATGTGTATGACTAAATTTTAGTTTACTTTTTATTATGACAGAACAATCTCAATGGAAGATATAAGAATGTAAACTTAAAAAAGAACTAATAGGCCCTGAAAATGTCAAAAACCATTATTTATCCCAATTGACTATAAATGCTAAATTAATGAAGATAAAAAATATAAAGAAATACACATAATGTAAACGATAATAGAAGAAATTTTCAAATATTTGTAAGAATGAGGATACTCTCTAAGACTAGATTAAAAAATTTAAAAAATAGTAAAGAAAAGCACAATTGATAGTCAATAGAGAATGTACAAATGTTAGTTATAGCCTCATTTTGATAAGTGTGATGACTGAAAAATAGCATGTTCTTTCATGATGGCCTATTATGATGAATAATAATTTATACAACACCATCTAATGAAAGATATCTTGTTTAAAATTTGTGGTTATAATAAGGATCATAATAAGGATCCTCAGACAGAATATTCAATGAAAACAATAGATGCTTTTCAAACACATAAAGTTAAAAAATAATAAAATAAAAAATACAATTTCCAAACTTTAATGAGCTTGTAAACTGATTTTAACAAAACAGAAAATATTTCAGGTGATTTTTCAGACTGAATAAGTGTGCTAAGAACCTTCAAAAAGCATGAAGATTCCTTAGAGCACAGAATGTTGTGCTAATTTGGATTTTAGGTTAATCAAATAGAGTTCAGTAGATCAATATCTTTAAGGACAAATAAAACAAAATACTCAACATTATTTTGGAAGCCTGAAAAAAATAGTTGTTGAGATGATTATTTTTTCACTTCTAATAGTGAGATTTTCCCAAAAGTGGTAGTTTTCAAATTAATAGAAATTTAATCTAAATAAAGGCCAAAGCTGATGCATTGTTGCATGAATATTTCAAAAACTATTAAAATGAAAAACAGTGACTTGTTTTCCTGAAAATAGTGAAGAAGTAATCAAATTAATGGAAACTATAAAATAAATTAATATAGAAGATAAAATAGACAATAAAATAAACTTGTACACAAAATACTGACCAGTTAGAGAATATTGTGCCCTTTTATTATAACAGAAATTTCTATGAGTGGTTTTACAATTTTTCATTAAAGAAAACAATCTATCTGTGACTTGATTCAGCCAAGTGAAAGTAGTTCTGGATGACTGTATCCTGCTTTTGAACAATATTCAATGCCAGTCAAGTGACAACAAAGCTGTTTTGAAAGGTGAGGAAAAAGGGTTGATGCACTTTTTAAAACCTTAATTATGCATAATGTGTTGTGCACAGCTCATGGCTTTAACCTTATTGAAAAAAATGCACATCTCCTGAAGTTGTTGACTAGTTGGTATTTTGAAATAATTATGTGTTATTTTCACTTCAGTGATAGATGGAGTATTTTAAACACACTTGAAGTTGAATTTTTAGCGGGTAATTGTAATGATATAGTTTGCACATTAGAACATTCTCTAAATCTTACAATATGCATAAAGCAACAGTTTAAAGACTCTAACTTTAATTTTTAAAGATTTGGAAGAGCAACTCAAATTCAAATGAGATGCAAAATGTTTATTCAAGATGCTGATTAAACTCAAAGAATTTTTAAATCGATTTGTTAAGAACTTCGGAATATTTCAATAAAATAAGTGAGAAATTAAATTCTGATTTGTGTATTTATAAATGGTAGCATTTTCATTTATTATTACACTTATTTGTGAAAGAACTGAGAGAAAATTTCAAATAAAAATGTAATGAAAAAAATGTAATGGGAAAATATGAAACAAGTGATAAAAATCAGCAAAAATATAAACAGGGATTATTTTGACTTCGAGGAGCAAATGGAAACAAATAATTTTTAAGTTAGACAAAAAGTAGTAATTCGTTAAAGACAAGAGATACATTTGCAGAATGAATATTGGATTATATGTGAACATTAGAAAAATATTAAGTTTCTTGCTAATTTGACACAAAATACTAACATCAATGAACATAACATCAGAAACAAACTGGTTAAAGAGAGTTGCCAATTCCTGAAAGATTTAAGTTACTACCCCCCAAAAATCTGAGATACAGAATGCAGTTTATATATTAAAAATAACTGGATAGAGGCAGTCTTAGTCCCTCAGGCTGCTATAACAAAGTACCACAGACTGGGTGACTTATAAACAACAGAAATTTATTTTCACAGTTCTGGAAGCTGGAAATCCAAGATCAAGGTGCCAGCATGGTCAGGATGTGGTGAAAGCCCTCTTCCTTTTTCATAGCCAGCAGCTTTGTTGTGTCCTCAGATGGTGGAAAGGGATGAAAGATCTCTCTTGGGCCTCTTCTAAAAGGGCATTAAATTTATTTATGAGGACTCTGCCCTCACAACCTAAGCACCTCCCAAAGTCCCCACCTCCAGTACCATCACATTGGGCATTAGGATTTTAACATATAAATTTGATGAGGGACACAAATAGCAAAGGTTTCCTGGACGAATTCCAATATGTGTGTGGAGGCTTCCCCAAACCGACAAGCAATTCTCAGCCCCCAGCAGAGTGTCAGAGAATTCACCTCAGTGCTGACACTATCTACCTGGAGATAGAATCAGATTCAACAGATAAAGGGCTCAGTCCCACAAGAAGTCCCTCCACCTCAGCCTACATTCACAAGGTTGTTACCTGTGCTTCTGACCGACTGGCTATAAATCAAAGGCCCACACAACCCCCTCCTTAGTTTCAATTAATTTGCTGGAATGGCTCACAGAACTCAGGAAAATCCATTTGTTCACGAGATTAAAGACTTATTGTAAAATGATGTTGAAGGATAGGAATCAACAACGAGAGGAAGAGATACATAGAGTGAGATCCCAAAGAAAGAAGCTTCTGTCCTCCTGGAGCATGGGGCCTGGAATGGTGGCCCTTGGAAGCTAATGGTTCCCCAAAACGGAAGCTCTTTGAAAAAGGGCCAAAAAAGCTGTCCTTTTTGGGTTTTATGGAGGCTTCAGTACATAGTCATGATTGACTAAATCATTAGTCAATGGTGATTAATTCAATCTCCAGCTCCTCTCCACGCCCCCCACAAATCAGGGGTGGGACTGAAAGTTCCTATCTTTTAATCACATGGTTGGTTCTCCTGGCAACCAGCTCCCACCCTTGGGTGGGATCCAAAAGTTTCTTTCCCTGAAGCATTTTCAGAAACTAAGGACAAGAGACCAAATATTAACCCATTGCTTTTATTGCTCAGGAAATTCCAAGTGTTTTGGGAGCTGTGAGGCAGGAACTGTGGATGAAGACCAAACATATATTTCTCATATATCATCTGAATGACCAAATATATATTTTTTTTCCTATAAATCACAATTTTCACAACTTTTTGTGTGAAACAAAAAATTGCACAAATTTCAGCCTATAGCACCTATAGAGACTTTCCAAAATTATAGCACAATCATAGGCTAATATTTACGATAATGAGTTTTAAAGTTGAAAGAAATTTTTCTAAAGTAATAATGATAATAATTATAAAATAATATTCTATTGACTGCAAGAATAAAGATTGATTATTTACTAGTCTCTATTTTGAAAATAATATTAGAAAATTGTTGGTATACATAGAGACATTAAAAAAATATGTAGCCAAAAACATAGGAATAAGAAACAAAAAACGTTGTTGTTGCTATTGATGATGTTGCATTGTCTGTGGCCATAAAAATAAAGTTGACTAACTGATCTATTTTGATTTTTGAATCTAAAACTGTGCATCCTCTTTTAAAAATAAAGTATCCTCTAATTTTTAAAAAATGTGTTGAGTTGGTAAAATATCTATATTCTTTATCTTAGACCATGGACATTTTAGAATAAGAAGTAAAGACATAGAAAAGCTTAGAACGGTGGGTAGAGAAATAGAGAGATTTACCTTGAGTGGATCTGTGAGAAATTATTTTGTGATTGAACATTTGATGCTGGATGAAAAGAAAATTTTACCAGAAAATAAAATGAAATGGGACTCATTTAATTCCTTGATAAATCTAATCATCAAAACCAGTTTAACTGATAAAGTGTTAAAACTTTTATTTTCATTTTGATAATTGTTATGATATCTGGCTAAAACGGTGTTTTGTCAGGTTTTTCTCACAAAGTTACTCTTGTTTTTTCTGCTTTCCGTGCTGTGCTTTAGAATGAAGTCACATCCCACATTTAAGATGTGAGGAATTATGCCCTCCCTCTTTAGCATGGAGTGTCTACATAATTTGTTTGCAATTCTTCTGCATGGGAGGTTTTACCCCATTCATTTATTTTTATATATCATTTAATTATATAAATATGTATTCATGAATATGTATTTTATAATTTGGGTTATAATTCAATACTATATTATTTATTTTGTTTGCCCAAATTATTCTAGCTTTGAACCTTGGAAACTCTTTTAGTTGGCTCCTGCGTCCCTTTGACATACCCCAACAATGTTTGTTTTTGTTTGTTTTTGGTTTTGGTTTTTGGTGCACTTTCTTACTTTCTCTGGCACTACTAGATGCTCTAGGCTCATCTTATATATATTTCCTGCAACACTCTTAGAATTGTCCATTTCTCCAAGGAGCTCTGGTTTCTTTTATTGGAGATTGGTATTAGAAACAAAGATCTGGGTGCTAGGTGTTCTTGATGGTAATGGAGTATCATATTTTAGTGCTCTCAGCTAACAGAGGAAATAAATATATGTGCATATATTAATCCATGTATATACACATACCTATAACTATTTGTATATGCAGCCACATATATATATATATATACACATATATATCAATATGTATATTAAATTAAACATGAGTTCTTACTGATGTTTCCAACTCTGATCTATTACCACATGGATCATTCTAGCCTCCTCCCTTTACTGATCTATAAATTTCCACTCCAACAGTGAGAAATAGTGAGAAATCTGATCCATTATCCATCTAGTCAATTTTTAAATTCCTGTATACATGTACAGCAGCATCAGAATTGCTGGCACTAAACCCTGTGGGAAAACTTTACCTACTAGTATACTCTATTTATAAACTGTTCCTTTTCACTGTACAGACTCCAGTCTCCATTCATTTCCCAAATCACTTAAGTCAGCACATTTTCCCCTACCACCTTTAGTGAGATTATTTCATACATTTTTAATACAATTAGAATCTCTTGTCACAGTCTGTATTCTTAACTATTTTTTACAAGGCCAGAATAATCTTAATACTAAAGCCAGATTGAGGTGTTACAAGAAAGAAAAACTTCAGACCGCTATGTCTCATGAACATAGAATCAAATATCCTCAACAAAATATTAGCAATGGAGCCCAAGGATGTATGAAAAGAATTATATACTGGACCAAGGGGGATTTATTTAAAAATTTGTTAAAATTGTTTAGCATTCAAAAATGAATCAATGTAATCATCACATGAACCAGCTAAAGAAGAAAACTAATATGATCATATCAACTGATGCAGAAAAATTATTTAACCAAATCCAACACTGATTCATAATAAAAACTCATAGCAAACTAGGAACAGAGGTAAACTTTCTTAACTTGATAAAGAACATACACAAATTACCTACACAAAGGTCATAATTAATGATGAAAGACAGAATGCTTTCTCCCCAAGATCAGAAGCAAGACAAGTATGTCCTCTCTCACGACGCCTTTTTAGCATTGTCCTAGGAGTTTTAGCCAGCTTAATAAGTTAAGAAAAGGAAATGGAGAGCATACAGAGTACTTAGACTTGACACCAAAAACACATCCATAAAATTAAAATAAAAAGACAGAGTTCATTAAATTAAAAATTAAGATGATCTTTTAAAAGATAAACATTTATGTGCAGAATATATAAAGAGATCTTATATCTTAACAGTAGAATGACAATTCAATAAAATTGGGCAGAGCAATTGAAAATCAGACAATTCACAAAAATTATGTATGAACTGAAAGTAATTAGAATAAGGTCAACATTATCAGTATCAGTAAAATGAAAATAAAAGCAAAAATAGGATAATATTACGCACCAACTAAATAGGTAAAATTTTAAAAGACTGTTAGTACAACTATTGGTTAAGATGTGAAGCAATTGGGATTCTCACATATTGCTGGCAGGGATGTTAAATGGTAAAACCACTCTGGAAAACAGTTTGTCAGTTTTTATAAAGCTAAACATATCTTTGAGTGGAATTGACCCACCAAATCCACTTCTAGGTATTGACCCCCCAAAATAAAAATATATACATATGTGCATTAAGACTTGTACAGGAATTTTCCCATAACAGCTTTATTTATAATTGGCTTCTTGTGCCAAACAGCTAGCCAATTAATGAATGTGGCTACACTAAACAACAGATTTTCTATGTGGACAAAACAGCCTCTTATATTGGAAGAAGATGCCATCTAGGACTTTCACAGCTAGAGAGAAGTCAATGACTGGCTTCAAATCTTTGAAGGACAGGCTGACTCTCTTGTTAGGGACTAATGCAGCTGGTGACTTTAAGTTGAAGCCAGTGTTCATTTACCATTCGGAAAATCCTAGAGTCCTTAAGAATTATGATAAATCTACCTTGACTGTGCTCTATAAATGGAACAACAAAGCCTGGATGACAGCACATGTGTTTACAACATGGTTTACTGAATATTTTCATCCCACTGTTGAAAACTTCTACTCAGAAAAAAAGATTCCATTCAAAATATTGCTGCTCATTGACAGTGCACCTGGTCAACCAAGAGCTCTGATGGAGATGTACAAAGAGATTAATGTTATTTTCATGCCTGCTAACACCACATCCATTCTGCAGCCCATGGATCAAGGAATAATTTTGGGTTTCAAGTCTTGTTATTTAAGATATACATTTCATAAGGCTATAGCTGCCATGGATAGTGATTCCCCTGATGGATCCGGACAAAGTAAATTGGAAACCTTCTGGAAAGGATTCACTATTTTAGATGCCATTAAGAACATTTGTGATTCATAGGAAGAGGTCAAAGTATCAACCTTAACAGGAGTTTGGAAGAAGTTGATTCCAGCTCTCATGGATGACTTTGAAGGGCTCAAGTTCAGTGGAGGAAGTAACTGCAGATGCAGTGGAAATAGCAAGAGAACTAACATTGCAGGTGGAGCCTGAAGATGGGACTGAATTGCTGCAATCTTAAGATAAAACTTGTACAGATGAGGAGTTGTTTCTTATGGATGAGAAAAGAGAGTCGTTTCTTGACAAGGAATCTTCTCCTGGTGGAGATGCTGTGCAGATTGTTGAAACGACAACAAAGAATTTAGAATATTACAGAAACTTAGTTGATAAAGCAGCAGCAGGGTTTGAGAGGACTGACTCCAGTTTTGAAAGAAGTTCTCTGTAGGCAAAATATTATCAAACAGCATTGCATGCTACAGAGAAATCGTTTGTGAAAGGAAGAGTTAGCGAATGTGACAAACTTCATTGCTTTATTTTAATAAATTGCCACAGCTGCTCCAAGCTTCAGCAACCACTACCCTGGTCAGTCAGCAGCCATCGACATCGAGGCAAGACCCTCTAGCAGCAAGAGGATTGTGACTCCCTGATGGCTTGGACAATAGTTAGCATTTTTAGCAATAAAGTATTTTTTAATTAAGGTATGTACATAGTTACTTTAGACATAATTCTATTGCATACTTAATTGACTACAGTATAGTGTAAACATAACCTTTATATGCACTGAGAAACCAAAAATTTCTTGTGACTCATTTTATCTCGGTGATCTGGAACCAAACCCACAATATCTCTGAGGCATGCCTGTGATTTTCCTGTCAATCTTAACTCTGCTCCTTTAGAAATCATGAGGTTTTTTTTTTCTTTTTCACTAAAAGTTTGCTACTAACGTATCCCAAAGATCTGTAATGCCCAGGAGTTTCAAAAACAATTTTGCTTCTGATGAAGTTTGAAGTTTTGTAAATCTTAGCTCTAGGAATGAAACTTTTAAAGGGCATATAAATAAATATTTATAATAAATATGAACTATTTATATCATGCATAGTAAGATTTTATTAACATATAAAGTGGTTTCATCCTAAAGTCAATGACATCAACAAGAGGAAAATTCTTCAGATAAATGTGAAAGAAAGTCTCAAAAAAAAAAGATTACAAGCAGTTCTGGTCAGGTTCATCAACAATGAGTTTCTCATAGGCGGCAGGTCCTACCAGATTGAAACTGAAGTTTATAAAAATTATTTATTTAGCTTCTCCTTGCTGAACTAAAGGAAACTTATGTAGGTTTGCTGATGTATGGGTGGGAAAGGATTTATTGTTAAGCACTTTTAGTGTTGTAAGATAAAGTGCTCTGCTAGGCTATATGTACACCATCCTGCCACTTTGCCTTTTATGAAAGACCATTCTGACAGTCCAGTCAGAGTTTCCTGAGGTTTGGAGAAGTGAAAAATGCTCTTCACTCTGCCTTCACTTGCAGAGGGCACAGACAATTGGGCACCACATTAGCCCAGCTATACTTTCAGGATTACCAACTTTCTTGAGGCAAAAACTGTCAACTATTTTATTAAGCATGAAGTTCAGAATTTTTTAGAGAGTTAAAGTGTGTGGGCTTTTCATGCACACATATATTAAAATTAATATCAGAGTATGTCTAGAGAGATTCCTTAAATTGTCTTCTTTGGTTATCATTTATGGTCAAACCAAACATGCAATGAGTATTTACTATATACCAGTCATTGTGCTAAGCATTGTATCTACATTATCTCATTTAACTTATCAACCATATAAGAAATTAACTCCAAATTCGGATGAAAACATGCCAGGATAAACTACCTCCTGGGTCATTACTTAGAACTCAGATAAAGGATACTTCAAAACAACAAAGCTATATATACTTCAGGCAAGTGTAATGATGCAAAATTTTAAAATATTTAGTTTTGAATACATTATTGAGTTAAGAAAGTAGATCTAAAAATGCTCATTATTGGTTTTCAGTCTTCTATTTATTGTTAGTAAAACAATATAAAGCAGTAGTTGATACAAAATAGTCCCCTGCTTAAAGTGAGTTAGGTTTATATGTAAAAACATCAGTCAAAAGTGACCCCCTGGTTCTGATAGAGCAACCTCTCCCTCCCATCAAGTAGAAGCTGAAAGAAGGCCATTTCTGAGGATAGAAAGGTAAAAAGGCTATGAAACTGTGGAGACACAATCACATCTTTCTTATCCAAATGATGCTGTTAGACCCCATTCACTTGCATTCCCCCTCAAATGAGCTATGAATTTGAGAGTCCAGAAATGTCTGAGCTTGAACTGAAGATCTGTCACTCCCATCACAACTTTAGCCAGCCACCCCCACCCTTACAGGGGATCCCCACAATGTGAGGGCCATCTTGAGACCAACAGGGTCTCTGTGCCTGGGAGGTAGCAGGTGATTAGTGCCATTACCTCCTATTTAATCTGCCAGGGTCCTACTAATAGGTGGTTGCTTTCGAGCCTGAATGTTTGGTTGCTTAACTTGTGTTTTTTAAACTGAGTGGCTGGAGGTACACGTGGAAGGTGTGGGAGAACATTCTGCTAACAATTAGGCATCACCCTTCCCGTGATCCCATTTGATCAAGCAGGTAAAGTGCAAGTCAGAAACCCAGAAACCAAGGCCAGAGTCTTCAAACCATGTGGAAACTAGGCTCCACTTGAGTGCTTACGAACAAGACCAGAGGAGGCTAGGTCTGAGAGAAGACAGCACTAGTTGGTCAGAGTCCATGTGACTGGTCTACGAATTTGGGAATTGTCCTAAGTCAAAAACAATTTTATTGGCTCTTTATCTCACAAGCCTGTGAATACTCTTATTCCACTAGTTAGCTTGAGACAACCTAGAAAAATAGGAAGCACTTGCTAAATGCTGCTGGATAATTGCAAATTGCTAAATGAATAAATCAGTAACAGTGTTTTCTTCATGTCTCTTCAGATTCAATTTTTAAATTATTCAAAATCCAAATTGACCTTTAACAGAAAGTATGTTTTACTGTGAAAGTATGCAGTATTTCATAAATTCTGCTTTATAAGTTTGCTGCTCTTTTCATCTTACACTGCTATTTTTTTCTTTCTAAATTATTGCATTATGTCTGATAAAATTTCAGAGAGAGAAAATATTCATGTGCATGATTATATTTTACAATGTAAAAAGATGATTTTAAAAAAACTCATCCACTTTATTATTTGCTTTATTACATTAGTAATTGAAATACTCAATTTAAGCCTCAAACTAGGAAAGACAAGACTATTCCCAGAGAGAATACTTTATCAAAAACTATGTAAAGAACACACTCCCGAGAAGTAGACCCGATACTAATAATTTTTAGATGCACAGTAATTTATACAGTGCTGAGGTCTGGGCAAAATTTGCTGAACAATGGACCTGTCTTTGAATATACTGTCAGTCTGCATAATACGTAAGTTGCAATAGTACCATATGATGGTTACTTCATGAAAGACACATATTTGAGAGCTCTTGCCAAAAGGAGAAATGATTTTGTTATGTATGCAGTATATGACCCTGGTAGAAGTAAAATGATTTTTAAGCCAGCCACATAGAAACCTGAGAGCAATTAATAAATCCTCTCCAAATGCATTCTGTTCCTGTTTCAAGTTCTACCTCTTGACCCTGTATTCGTCCTATTCCTTCCTTACTGCAACATGTAGGAATATTGTTGGCATGCTAACATTATATCAGACTATAATCTATTAGAATTCTAAATGCAGTTAGCCATCTCTTTCAGGGTCAAGAATGCATGCTAACTTTTAAACTTCAAAGTCCTTATTGATTACTATGTTTCCCTGTGGATATTCAAAACGTGTTAATCCTAATGATGTGCTGTGGGGTAATTAGATAGGAACTATAGGGAAACAAAGGAATTGTGGAACAGTCTCCATGAAAAATGACTTAATATTTGGAAACTTTGAGTTTTGGAGGAAAATATATACTTGTGAAATTTTCTTTTTGTAGAAAGCAAATTTTTGTGTAAAATAAAAGGCTTTTGTATAAAAAACATTAACTTTTAAGTTAAAAAGTTGGAAAAGATCAACATGTGAAATTCAGAAAAAAATAAAATTTTTTCATAGAATTTTAGCTATATGCATGAGAGAGGTTATTTAAAAATAAATGTTAGAATCAACCATCATTTCAGGGCATATTTTTGGGTAATACACTGTCTGTAAAATGGGAGAGAGGACATTCCATAAATAATCCTGCAATCTTAATCTCAAGAACTTCACATTCTTGTTCAATTAGAAATAACAATGAATAAAACTAAGCCAACATCCTTTTCAATTCCAATGATTATTTTTGTACAATCATAAGACTAAACAATATTCTTTTTCTATTTGTGTCTTTAGTCAGTATATTTTTCATGATTTTGAAAGTAATTTTTTTTACTAATATTTAGATTGCTAATTTACAGTGTATTTTTTTCCTTTTTAAAAAATGTTTGTGTATGTGTATTTCTGCTTTTAATACAAAAAACAGAAAGTTAGGTCAACATCTTTGTCAGTAAAACTGAAAAAACTCCAAATATTATCAAACTGCTCTTTCACATAATCAGTCAACAAACATTACACACACTTATTTTTTCATGACTTTATGTACATTGTTGTCAAATTGACTGACAGTAACAATAATAAAACAACAAAGCATAGATAAATAGCAGAGAACAGAAACTGAAACAGGAAACCCATATTTTCCTGGGGCTCTCACAGGCCATTCACTAACAATAAGAATGATGAATATGATAACATGCATATCAGTGAATCTCCAACAACACTTTGCGTTTTATTCACACTCATATTTATCTAGTTGATTAAGGCAATTTGCATGATTTAGAGGTAATTTCTTTCTGAAAGCCATGATAAAATGCTCTGATTGCAGTGTCGAGCTCTTCACATGTGCAAGTTTTTTCTAGGAAGCCTAGAAATAAGCAGAGAAAAAAGGTGAAAATATCTCTAGACCCCAAAAGCAGTGTTTTTAAAAATCTATCTTTTTTCTCCTTAAGTCTTCAAAACATCAAAGCCCATCTATCAAAGGTATGATTTAAATAATAGCCCAGCAGCTCATTTTGTGTTATTGTGTGTGAGTATGGTAGGCAGATTCTAAGATAGCCCTCAATGATCTCCCTTTCCTGATATTTATGCCCTTGTGTTATCTCCTCCTCCTGAGTTTGGGTTGGATCTGGGTTTAGTAACTCATTTCTAATGAATAGAATATGGCAGATATTATGGAACGTTAATTCTCAGATTAGGTTATACAAAAGGCTGTGGCTTCTGCCTCGAGGGATATCTTTTTCTGTCTCTCTGAATTCTTCATTCTTGGGGAAGCAAACTGCCATATTATGTGCAGCCCTTTGGAGAGACTGATTTGGCAAAGAGTTGATGTCTACGGCCAATACCAGGGACCTCCCAACTTCCATGTGAATGAGTTGGAAAGTGGATCGCCCCGAGCTGAGCTTTCAGGTTAGACTACAGCCCCAACCTATGGCTTGGATGCAATTCATAAGAGTTCTTGAACCAGAAGCTCCCAGCTAATCCATGCCATAGGAGAATTCTTGACTCATAGAAACTGTGATATAATAAATATTTGTTGTTTTTAGTTGCTAAATTTGGGGATAATTTTTTGCTCAGCAATAGATAGCTAAATATCTATTATCTATACAGATACAGATAGATTATTGATAGCTAGCTAGATAGATGATAGATAGAATAGACTGATTTTATTCTTTTATTTTCTTTTATTATTTTTTCTTTTCTTTTTATTGCCATTTTCAAGGCCATGAAGTGATAAGGCAATTGATTACCTCAAGATCTTCTATGGGTGACTTTGGAGAAGGCTGTTCACATAATTGTGACTAAAGATACACAAAATGGCCTTGAATCTTCCACTCTGGGCTTAGGCAAATTTCTCACCTTTAGAGATTCCCAGGAAGAATTATTCCAGAGCAGATTCTGTTTAGATAAGATATATGCAGAGACTTGGATTGCAATGCTACCCATAGAATTCTTCATTTTCGGAATCTATCAAGTTACTTTTCTATTATGAATTTTTCTGAAATTTATCACTGAGCTGGAACTTTTGGGATTATTTTTTGTAGAGATTGGTCTCCAAATACTTGTGGATGGTAAATATTAGCTCATGTTAAAATTTATAAGTACCTAAATTTATCTCAGTATTAATCTATTTGTTTTTAACCCCCTTCCTTTACTTTTGAAAATGTCAATCCTTCTTATTCATACTCCAAGCTTGAAAAGACTCCTTGTTCCCACCATTATTCTAGTGTTTCAGTTCCTTTAATCTACTCACCTTCTCCCAGAAAATCATGACAGTCTGATATATAATTTCTTCTCCTAGATATCTGATAAAGTCTCTTGAGTTGAATTAATAATCAATAGTATAATAATGTGTTACCTGATTCATTCACTCAACTTTTAATGACTAGCCACTAGATATCTGTGCCAGTTATAAATCTAAGTAAATCTTTATGGATTTCAGGGGCAAAAGAAACACTTTGGAAAAATAATTTGTGAGAAATGGCAAACTTTTCTAACATTACTCAAATCATATCAACCATGACCTAGCTAACTACTAGGACTAAGAACAAAACAATATCATAGGCATTGTACATGCTAGTTTTGTAGATGAAATTTCTTAATATTCTGCTTTTTAAAGAGATATGTTTTCATGTATTTCTTATTTAGTTGCTATTATTCAAGAAAATCTTCTTCAAAGAAAAAAATTGATAAATGCTAAAGAAGGAGCAGCCTATGAATCTGAAAGAATGTTGCCCCAGAGTCTTTAACTTGATTGCCTAAAATCTCACTTCTAGGTCATAGTGGATTAAGGAGTACTTGGACATCTTGAAGTTTAACCAGTGTTCTTGATTAAGCTACTGTGCCTATAAACATTGTAACCACAAACACCCAAGGGGCACAAGGAAAAAAACTCATGTTATAGAAAATTAAAGAAAATAACCCAACCTGAAGGACTCTAGTTTTGTCTGATTTATCTAGATATTGCTGCTTGTTTTTTCAAAAATTTACATTTCCTTTCAAAGACTCAGTGGCCTTATAATACACCCCTTTTACTGCACATCTTCACCCCAGTACCTGGACTTGCACAGCTCTGTTAAAACTGAGACCGAGGTTGGAATTCTTTTGTATGTCTTTTATTTTTCTCTTCTGGTACAAGTGTGGAATTTAAACTCAACAAGAAAAAACAGCTTTTTATGCTTAAAAGCCATATAAGAAATTAAGTTTCAATAAAGAGTTTTGATCAGAAGGACAAACATAATATGATAACTGGTATTAACTATAGAATATTGTACTTTATTCTAACAGTAGGATAAAGTAGCTAATGACTATTTTTTATCAATGGATCACTACAGAGAGATCCACTAGTCAACAGATACTATATTAGAGACTCTTAGACAAAAGATAAAACTGCTTTGGTTTGATTGTGTCATTTACCAAGCTACATTAACTTGGGCAAATTACTAAACTTTTTGTGTCTCAACTTCTTCACAGGTAAAATGGGACTAAATATACACCAAGCTCATTGGGCCATTGTAAATGAAAAATAGAAAAATAACAATTTCTATTGTAGACCTTATAGTCTGGTAGCAATTAAACCAATAATTTTAAAAAGTAGTGTGTCTCTGAAGAAGACATTTAAGTCACTGCGGAAATATAAAAAATGACAACTGATTATATCTACTGTGAAATTTTTCAAGGTAAATGAAAATTCTTTCTGGCCCTTAAATATTTTCCTTCTCATAATGTAGTTATAAAATTCTTAAATACAGTGTAAAATTTCATCTAATAATGCTGTATATTGACTCTCTAATATATACCACGTATTTATTCCCTAATATTTCCATCGTTGGGCAAAAAAGGGAACTACGTCACAAGCAAAAAATACTTATTGCTAAATAAATCAAAATTTAATTTCTTTTACATGCTGTTCTTTAAAAAAATACATTCAAAATTTACTTCATGTTTTAAAATTTTTCATTACCACAGTACTTCTATTTCAAATTAGCAACTATATTTTCTTGATATGCTATAAAAGTTTGAGTTTCACTATTTTTCTAACTAAAGGTTAATTGGAAATTGCTTTGAATTCTACTCCTTAAGAAATCACTCTCATAAAGGAGTGGTGTTTGCATACAAATCATTTTGTGCATACAAATGAGTACTTGGGATTGCATTATTTCATTCACAGGGTCTATGCTAATACAAGTAGAAGTAGAATATTGACTGAACCCTATTATTTTAAAAGGCTTTTTATTATTTCCTTTTAAAATATATATTTTAAGCATGAAGAAATTGTGGTGTTTGGGATAATATTTAATTTCAATTTGCTATTTGGAAATAGAAATAACTTAAGTGTTGCTCATAATTCAACTCCATTATCAAGAAATAACAACTATATTAGACATTTAAATGGAAATTTTAAAATAATCTGTTTTATCTAGAATGGCTAGATATAATTAGGTTTTTTGCATATACACATTAAAAAAATTAGAGGGGGCATGTTTTGTCAGTTCAAAATATTTCCAAGACTTATTTGGAAAAATAACTTAGTTCATTAGAGAAATATGAGGGAAAAATAACAATTTAGGGAAAAAAAAAAATCAGTTGCCAAAAAAAAAAAAAAAACAGAGAGAGAGAGATGAGCTCCAACTTCTTTCTAAAACATGGTTGTGTTTAAAATATTTAATGCATTATTAAATACGTACAAACAAATATTTTTGAGTTACCTATAGTTACTCCTTACCTATGTAAAATATAAGTTTTGAATGATTTTAACCTCATTTTGATTACTGCTAATGTGTAGCAGAAGCTATGAATCAAGAATACTGTTTTAAGATTATTGTAGTAATGTAACAGGGAAGAGCCAATTTTGACTCCATAGTGGATCTGTTTCTTTGACTTTAGCCTTTACTTTTCATTGCTTTTGTTATTATAATCATACATAATGGCCTGCCTCAGGGAACTCTGCCCTTCTGCCTGAATGTTGAAGTGCCTTTGTTCAGCTCACAGGGAAACAATCTGACCCCGCCTACCTGTGAATGGCTGCAGAAAAGAAGAAATTAACACATCCCCTCCCTGATGCTGGCCAAACCAGGCAAAACTAATGGTCTTTTTACTTTATTTTCTCACCTCCTCCCCCTCTCTGTTCTAGAAAAGAAACTGGCATCCAGACCCCAATAAGATGGTTATTTTGAGACATTAGTCTGCCATCTTCTTGGTCTGCTGGCTTTCCGAATAAAGTCTCTATTCCTTGCCTCAACACCTCGTCTCCTGATTTATTGGCCTGTTGTGCAGCGAGCAGAGCGAGCTTGGACTCGGTAACAGTAAGATTATTAAATTTCAGTAACTAATGAATTTAATATATTTTTAAAAATATCCTATGGCTTGCTTTCAAAAATACAATCCAAATATCAACTCCTGTCACAGTTTATCTCAAATCATCACAAATTACCTTAAAAAAAGTAAAAGAATAAAACTCTCATCATCACAAAAAATAAACAGGTAATGAAGCTGAATCCGGCCTCTGTACCCCAACACCGAATTAAATCTTGGAGACAGAGTTTTGGGTGAGGTAGAAAAGAATAGCTTTATTGCTTTGCCAGGCAAAGGGGGCTACAGTGGCTAATGCCCTCAAAAACTGTGTGTCCTGACCTGGAGGTGGTAGTGAAAAGTTTTATAGTAATGGTTCAAAGAGGGTGTGATCAGCTCGTGGACTTTCTTCTGATTGGTTGGTGGTGAGGTAAATGGGAGTCAGCATCATCAATTTTCTGCTTCCAGTTGGTCTGGGGGCTATGTGCTTGTGGGCACCATACCTGGTGGGGGGTTTCAGTACCTGCACAACAGTTCAAAGATACTGTTATGTATGTCCCTTGAAGGAGAACCAGGACCCTGCTCCAAGGCTGTGTTATTGTTTCTTTTGACTGTTCCTCCCTTGTCTCCTCATCCCTTTCCTTCCCTAATTAGCATCTGTTTGAACCTGTCTGTTGGAACTCACGTAGGGTCATGGAGGCTGAATGAAGCCTATTTCCTGTAATCAAGAAATGGGGGACACAGAAAGGCTTGCCCAGGAACCCCACAGGGTCCTGCTTGGTATCAGTAATATATTGAAAGGAATATCTGACAACTTGGAGGGTGATAAGACTTGAAGGAAAAAATATATTTTATCTCCATAAAATAATTTTGAGCTCCTGAAAAAGTGAAAAGTACCACATCTTTCTTCCATTATCTGTAGAAATACAGATATTCTTCTCCATCATCTCTCAATGTGTTTGTTTTTTTATTGAGCCAAATACTGTATTATCTAACTTAAGTTCTTGTTTTCTAGATTTAGAGACTTTATCAGAGGGAAAGCTAGAAGAAATCAGGTATGAGAAGGCAGATAGTAATATAGTTCTGTGGGAGGCATAGTTTCTGAAATTTAATTGCTAAGTATTGAAACAAAGGTAAGAGTAATGCTAGATGTATTTGTGGGGATACAAATTTCCTCTGTGATTTAGCAGAGCTGCTCCAATTGAAATTTAGTCTATGTATTAAAAATTATCAAATATGACTATGTCTTACTTTGAACTAACATTCAAAAGGTTAATGTGAGGTGAACTAACATTAGTTCTAGGTGAAAATAAACAAATAAGCAATATAAAATAAACATGAATATGATCCTGAGAGCTAAAATAGTGTAACATTTCTGAAATATGTATTTGTTACAGAAGCAGAAAATCAACTAAAAAAATGTATTTTGAGACACTTAGAAAGGATTAAGAAGACAAAAAGGAGTAGGAAAGGGTGAGATAAAATAACATAATGAGTATACACGGCAACATCATGTAATGCAGAAAACAAGCTGAAATAAGAAAAAAATGAGTAAAGAAAAATTTTAGGGAAATTGAAATAGCAGCTGTATGTTGGGCAAGAAAAGCCAGACAAAATACAGAACTTACTATACAATTCATTTACATAAAAATTGCAGAATAGGAAGAGCTAATCAAAAGTGCCAGAAGCATATCAACAATTACATTGGCCTCAGGTGGCAGGGATTGACAGCAGATAGGTATGAGAGAACTATTTGGTGGTGAAAAAATATTCCATATTTTCACTGTGTAATGTTTACACAGGTATATATATTTGGCACAATTTTTTGAACTCATTGTAGGGGTACTTTTAATTGTACATAAGTTATATCCCAGTAATATTGATGAAAATGATGAGATAAATAATAATATATGGAGATCAAATTTAAAATGTATAGAAAAATAAAAACAGTAGAAATAAAGATAAAGAGGAGGAAAACATTTAGGTGCTAAAATAATTGGAATATATGTCAATTAGAATTTGCTACATTCCATATAAGATGAATGAGATCAGTCTCGTGTAAAATTGCATCCTAGTAAAATGGAAAAAATAAAAGCATAATATTTAAAAAACCTAAGAATCAGCGAGGAGTGATTAGTACCCTATCACTTCAAAAGAAGCCACACTGACTTCCTATAGTCAATGCTTAAAGAAATGGAACAATATCTTAGTTTTGAAAAGAAGCAGCTTATTTACTATTCTCATATTATTACCACATTTTTAGCTAGTAAAAGAGAAGAAAATAACCAGTTTTAATGCCCTTGATGGAATATTTGAAAACATTTTCTGAGTACATAAAAATGGATTATAATTTATGAATCAGGAAATTATAGAACAGGAAATTTCACAGAGATTATTAAAATGAGTTAAATGATTTCTATAATTGTGATTACAAAAATAAATGCAAATATTAAAGTAAATTCTTAGAATGAAAGCTCTATAATAGTATCTGAATTAATATAATCTGTTCTTAAATTCCAGATAGTAATAAACTATAATTTTTATCAAATTATCATTTTATTCATGATTTAATGTTATAATAACCACTGCTAAGGACCAAATATATATTGTTTCTAAGATACAAAACTAAGAAAAAATGGTATATATATGTTAAAGCTGAAAGGCAGGAAAGTTGACAGGTGAGAGGTACATGTTTATGACTACTTCTCCCTATCAACTATCCACAGGAATAATGAACAATGCCAGATCTCACTCTATCTTGATGCGTAACTAGAAGTAATGATAGAGTCACTAGCCAGTGGAAGGACAACTTCTCTATTCTTTGGGGGAAGTCTGTGGAAAAAACCACCAGTTTCATGGCTGCTTTTAGAGGGACCTAATGAAATAAAATGGATTGAATCCCACAGAACATGGGGAAGACTTGTTCCCACAATCTTATAACACAATAATCCCATTGACATGGAACATTGCAGAGCATGACCTTCCTTAATTTATACATGGTGCCCACAGATGTAAGGACTTCGTTTAAATAAATCCATAATTGAGCACAAGCATGCTCAATGCTAGTCTATGGGGGAAGAAAATTATCCTTCTCACACCTGTTGAACTACAAACACCCAGAAAAATCCAACAGCTTGGTCACTAGCTTTATGTGATGGTAGTTTTCAGGAGGAGAGAATAAGTAAATATGTGGTCAAAGAAAGATTACTAACCATTTAGCACAGTGGTTCTCTACTTTATTGAGCACTGAATCATCTAGTAGAATTAAAGAAATAGTGGCACCTGGGACCCACACCCAGCGATTCTAACTCAATTAGTCAGAGCACAGCCAGGCCCTGAATTGTTGAAAACACTTCTGTTGATTCCAGTAAACAGCCAATGTTGCAAACCACTCTGATTTAAAGTGATGGAAAGATACTTAGCAAAACTGTTATGAAAAAGGAACCATATTGAAGCAAATTTCATTTTAAAAACAGCAACACACACACAGACACACACATTTAATGACATTTGAGATGTTACTCATATAAATGAAATGTTCTAAGCACATGATCAAATTTTGAAAAAAGGGATGTTTTGAAATTAAAAGTGCATTGAGAAGATAAAGAATAGAATGGACACTGGTGAAACTGGGGATAACAGTCTTGAAGAATTAAATAATGTCACAGAGCAAAAGTACAAACTATGGAAGAGTAGACACTGAAGTTAGATTAGCAGGACAAATTCCTGTATGGCACAGGTCCCGGTTGAGCAAGGAAGAAAGAAATATTAGCATACAATATTTCATATTGTTTTATTGTTTTTCAGGCTTTCTTCACAGCTTGGAAGTAATTCTAAGTGTCAGGTCAGATAAAAAGGTAGATAAATTCTTGTTAAATTTGTAAACCATAGGGCTAATAAAGGAAATATTCTACCAGGCTTTAGAAAAAAATAACCCTATTAGCTTTGTTTTCAAAAACAAATCTCTTCTGTTGATTTCAAGGTAACTATAGTAGCATTAACTTTATATTTCGATTCAGGCCTTGTGATTAAAAGAATATACATTTCCAAATAGCGTTTTCGAAAGTAGTAAAATGGGATTCCTTGGCTTTTTTTGGACTGATCAGCCACTCTCTGACCTAATCATTACCTCCAGAAAAATAACATAAACTGATTGCTTTCCACTAGATTACACGACCATACCTTGTGCTAAGGGTGATGTTAGTTTTTTCCAAAGTAGATGGTGTGAGAATGAGTAATTAGTGACCCCTAAAAGCAAAACCATGATACAATAAATTTTTACCATTAAGAACACAAAGTTGTTGAAAAGTTTTATGTGACAACATGGTATTAAAATATACAAAAAAAACCAAGCCCATAACCAAAAATATCTATGCATAGGGATATAGAAAACCTGTGGAAACCATACTTTGTATCCTGAGATTGTGGACAGTCGTGGGAAAGAGCCATATTAGTCTCTGCCTCAAAGGAGGGTATTCAAATTAGCTAAGTGAGAGTTGGCAAACCTGGAGAGAACTGGGGGCCAGGATCAATATGGAAGGGATGTGAACAAACTGTGCACCTTTGTGAACACTGAAGGATATCTAAAGAGACATGTCACCTTGGTTGTCACCTTGTTGCTAGAAATAGCTATCATAGAATAAATGTTGAAAGATAGATCATCTAACAAAATTAAATTGGCCTAAGTAGCATCAATCGTAAGATTGTTTAGTGTTCTGGCTGAAGATCACATTAGGAAGACTTCCTTTGCAATTGACCATTCTATCAGTGAAAAATAAAATATTTCATAAGCAAAACAACTTTTAAAAATGTTACTGAGTTTTTTACCATTTGATTAAGTAATTCTAATTCTTGGTAGTTATCTTTGAAAATAATCAGATAGGAGTAATGCTTTCTATGAGATGTATTTATCCTAAAAAAGAATACAGTAATTAGAGTGTTAAGATTTAGCTACATGATGGAGGTATTGTGGAACCATAAAGTGTGAATCTAATTACAAGAAAAATGTTCTCAATACAATGTGTTTTCAACAGTCAGGATATAAAACTATGTACACAAGGTGATCCCAGTTTTGAAAGAATATATATGGAAAATAAAACTACCTGTCTACCTATATGTCTATCTATCTGTCTACCTAGCCATCTATCATTTTTCTTTCTGTCTCTCATTATGGGAGACTTTTATTTAATTCTTTATATTTTAAATATTTCATCTTTTTATATATGAGCAACTCTCTTTTACGTATTTTAAAGAATAACAATATCAAACAAATAATATTAGAATCTTTATACAGAAAAAGATTGGACTAGTTAAATCATAGATTTTATTTTCCCTGTGGAACTGTTAACCCTAAGGTGAGCAATTATATCTCAACTACCAGAAAACAGTAATTTGGCAGTAGAAAATCCTTATGACAATGGTGAACATAATAGATATTTAATATGTTGCAGAAGTGACAAGTCAAGAACAGGCATCAAGCAGAAAAGTAATAAGGGCATGGTATATCAGGTATATCAGGAAATTGTATTTGTTTTCTAGGGCTGCCCTAACACAATTACACAAATTACAACAAACTGGGTTGTTTAAAATAATATAGATATATCCTTTCTCAGTTTAGGAAGCCAGAAGTCCAAAATCAAGGTGAAATCAAGGTTTGTTCCTTCTGTAAGCTCTGGGGGAGAATCTGTTCCATTATTCTCTCCTAGCTTCTGGTAGCTGCTGGCAATCTTTGGTGTTCCTTGCTTTGTAGATGCATCACTCCAGTCTCTGCCTGTATCCTCACATTATTTTCTTCTCTGTGTATCTGTGTCTCTGTTTCTAAAGTTCCCCCTCTTTTCTCCTATAAGACAGCAATCATATGATTTCATCTCAATATCTCTTTAACTATTTACATGTGCAAAGACCCTATTTCCAAATAAGGTCACATTCTTAGGTGTCAGGTGGGTATGAATTTAGGGGGAAATCATTTAATCTACTACAGTAATAGATTATTAAAACCATGAAAACTAGCATTAACAAGTATTTTTTTAGTTTTTAAAACTTTAATATTTTTAATTTTTTAATGCTTAGATTCAAGACATGACAAAAGTAAAAATCTATCTGTGCTTCTGATTTTTTAATTACCACTTAAGTGTTGATATTGCAAAAATGTGTAGAAAAGTCTGAGTTCATGAATATTTGTGTTTACTTATTTATTTTTTGAAATATAACATTTATCTCTATAATATTGAATGATTTGCTTTTACTTGTCAACACTTTTTAATTCTAAAAGTTTTGCAATCTTGTAATAAAAATGATATGAAAAGTTATTTTTATCTCAATAAATATTTCATGAAGTTTAACATTACTTATTTAATCACATACATTTATAATAAATTAATCAAACAAAGAAAGTAAAGCCAGTTGAATTCACAGATCTTCAAAACATGGCATTACTAATCAGCAAATTAATATGAAATGCATTGCAACTTACAAGCTTTAAGCAATTCACATTGTGTTGGTTCTCAAATTTAAGTAACGGTTTATAAGATTTAAATCATGTTCTTAAGATATCTGAGCACACTATAGAGGTTTAGACTGAAGGAATTAGAAGATAAATTTATAAACCCCCAAATGTACAATGCAGTTTGATGTAAAATCAAGGAGTTAAAGTTGTCTATAAAACTTCCTGTCACTCCTAATTAAAGAAACCTTAGAATATCCTGCAAATTGCTAAAATTGTCTTCATAGCATTGGTAATCGTTAGCTGGAACATGGAAGGAGAAGCCACTTCCAACTGGATTCCTGGAGTTTAAATTTAAGATAGCAGCATTAGGAGGATAGTTCTAGTTATTTAAGAGCAGCTGTTTTAAGAGAGACATACCCTGAAGCCTCAATCTCATTAAATCAAGTGAAAAACAGGATGAGGCCTCACTGTGCCCAGGAGGCTCCCCTTTTTAACCAGGGTGTTTTCTTGACCAAAAAGGTTTATCCTTCTGATACATAGTCAACCTTCAACCTTCTTTGTAACAACTATGCGAGCTTCATGGGGCAGGCACCCTCTTCTAAAGCCCATTCCAAGATGCATACATTTTGATATGTGTGGACTGAGCAACCTTCTCTGAGATAATAAGTGTTGGAGCATCATATGTGCTCTGCTACTCACTGTATGAGTTTTTTTCCTCCAGTAATGGCACTTTTACTTTTATAATACATGTTTTCAGTGAGGTGATGTCTGAGTCTATGCACTTGGCACTATACTGGTATTAAAATCACTAACATATAATAAGCCAAACAGAAATTTGCCAACATAAATAATTATGGCATTGTTAGAATCTGTCCTATCTTTTATCTATCTTCAGATATGCAAATCGTATTATTTCAGTTTGTATTTAATACTGTTCAAACCAGAAGAGCACAGCATTTCTTAAGAAACACATCTACCTATCTTGCTGTACCTATAATTGGTAGAAGGAAAAGTTCTAAGAGTACCAAAAACATTCCAGAGAACACAGAAAAGTTTGTCCATTTGGCCATTTTTAATTCCAATGGTAATTAAACATGAGGAATACAAAAAGATTATTTTCACCACTAGAGATAATGCAAGGAAACACAATCTGGCATATTGCAAAAAGCAACTCCACCAAAGTTTAATAATTTGTTAAATAGGATTCAAAGTGAGAAGGGGGTCCAATATTGATGTTAGATAATCTCTAAATGTTAGCCTGCAGTTTAGCCATTTTCCTTGCTATATTTAATTTATATGGCAAAGAGGTCAGTGTAAAAATGCTCATTTGTAGACAGGTTTACTATTCTTCAGAACATGCCTCTCATTCCAGCCCTGGAGCAATCTACTTTGCATTCTTCTTGTCAGCAGTTTAACCAGATTCAGGCAGGTATATTTTGGTGTTTGTTTTCTGTGTGCGTATGCATGTGTGTGTGTGGTGTTATTGTTCTCTTTTCATAAATGATTTCCTCAGTCATTTTTGAAATAAATTTCTATTAACACAAAGAAATTTGGCAATTAATTTCAATTTACTTTACAATGGACTTCTATGCAGGACCTCACAAATACTCCCAAAGTTTGTGTTTGCTTATACTAACTAAGTGATCTTTACATTTTTATTATTCACAGTAAAATAAAATATTAGCACACACTCACAGTATACATACATTTATTTATTATAACTTATATGCAGTTATCTACTAATATAAAGGTATTATAAGACAAACATTGAAAAGAGAAAACTTAACAGAATACAAACACATATACACATAAAGATATGGTGTGGCTTATTTTCCTGTCCTACCATTTAAAGTGTGGCATTAAATGTGTGTACCTCATTGCTTACTATTAAAGTGATGTTTCCTTATAATTATGTCTGGGATTGGTTTTCTTCATTGCACATAGCTAAGTTTCACAAGACATGAACAAGTCACATCACAAGATGTGAACAACAGGTCACTTGAAAATGCAATTCAGGAAAGAAACTCACCTTGATTGAAAACCTATTGTGTGCCAGTTATGTAATTGGTGCTCTCACATGTCACTTAATCCTTACAAATTCTATCAAGATATTGTATTTCTTCATATTTTACAGTTTAGGCAAAAGTAACTTAGAAATTTCTCCAGTGACATAGAAGTGTTATGTTGAAGACGGCTACAAAATGAGGTTCTTATTGGTGATAAGGCATATTACCTTAACCTTCACTGTTTGGACACCCAGGTATTTGAAGCATTAGTTCCAATTATATGGAGAAATACTCTTACATAGCCTACTGAGGATAAATATTTTCCAAATTGCCCTCTATATATTACCTGTTCTCAATATTTCTCCACAAGGCTACTTTTTGGATACTTTGGTCTTTGAATAAGGGAAGGGGATATATGATTAACTTATGTCAAGTTGTTAAGACAGCTCTGTGCTTATTTATGTGTCCTTGGGTGACTTTAGCTGTCATCCCTTTCTAGGTGATGAAATGCTGGTCCCTTTGCAGTGTTTTCCAATCCACCCTAGCCAGGAGAGTGCTGTCTCAAAGGAGGTAAATTAGAATTGATAGGTTGAATGTTGACATTTGTCAACCTTCCCTTTCAGGGGCACAAACTGAGTGATCTACCCGAACACATCATAGTTGTTTAAACCAAGTAATAATCACGTGGTGGGAATCCACAAATGCTCAAATTGTACACACATTTAATTGAATGCTATTGCTCATTTTTGTTCCAAATAGTCTTTCAGAAAAAAAAAAAAAGAAAGAAAGAAAAGAAAAGGAGATACAGCAAAAATTCAATTGATAATGTTGTTTTAAATAAAAAGTGGATTGTGTATATTTTATTATGGAAGGATTTGGAAATATTTGAGTGCATGAAAGATAAAGGTTAGTCTAGGATACAAGTCTTGGACAACTTCCCATCATTGGTTGTGGCTTATTTTTCTCCATATCTATACTTTTTTCTCAAAAACAATATGAAGTAAAATCACATTATAATGTAACTGACAATTAACAGTTTCTAGAATCATTCTTTATGTCTCAGTGCATTTTAGAAAAAGCAGAGATCTAAAACAATGGGATGAAGAAATATCCAGAAACCCAGTGGACAATATATCTTGGGTACAAACCATTTCCTTCTCTTTTTTCGTTTTAATTCACTACAGTACTCCTATCAGTGTATATATTATCCGATTCCTTTCTATATTATGTGGCAACAGAAAATCATTTTATCACCACTTCCTTTACAATAACCTCCTCCTTTTCATAAATATATGAACTTGATTTTTCTTTAATTTGCCATTAGTATTTCTTATATACTCATTGAAAATTATTCCTCCCATTATTTGCCTAACTTGCATGCAAGAGATAAAGGGGAAGCTGCTCTCTACAGCTAATTTCAAACCACTTTCATGCATCATGATTTATAAATAACTTATTTTTGAAACTAAAATTTTATATTTAAATTTAATATTATTAAATCCCTAGATTCAATCTACTTTTACAAATTATTTTTGGACCTGGATCACAGTTCTTATATACCATGAAGACTAATTATAAAATTCACCAGGGATATTAGCTGAAACCATAGACATAATCAAAAAATGTAGGAAATAAGAATAAAAAGACCCAAGAAAATGTAGGATATTTTAAAAATGTTTAGCATTAAAATTATAATATATAACCAGGCAAAGAAGTCCAACATAAGTATAATTGAAATGTCTGAAGAAAAACTGTAAAGCAATGCAACAAAATTGTCATTCTGATATCTTAAAACATCAAATTCAATAATTCTACCTGAAATAAAAGAAGATATATATTGATACATGAAAAAGATACATTGTATATATAGGGAAGTCAACTTAGAACAGACCTCTCTGAGACATAAATAATCATATGTTAAAAAATGAAGGTAGCCAAATGAGCAGTAAATACGTGAAAAGGCACTCAGCCTAATAAACCATAAAGGAAGTGAAAATTGAAACCACAATGTGATATCCACCATACTAATAAAAATGAAAATGGCTAAGTTCAAATGCTGGCTGACATACATCTGTTTCAATTACCCTATTACAATTGCCTTTTAGATATTTGGTGAGAACATTCCAAAGAACTTGAAAAAATAATAAACATGAAGCTATTATATTTTATAAATTATTTTTCAGATCGTGAGATTTTTCATGAACACATAAAAGGTGTTAATAGCAGAAGCAACTGTAATTGATTAAGGCACAAAGAATCAATAGATGTTACAATCATTCTGTGAAAGATTTTGAAAAATATAAGATATTCCAACATTGCCGAAATATTACCCCCAGGTACTTGCTAATTTTAAAGGGAAACCATATCTTTACAATGAAGAGAGTCTCTTGTCATTATCTCAAGCAAATGATCATTATTATTAATAGTAAATCATGACCTTATGCACCCACTGATGTGATGGGGTATAAAATGTGGAATACTTTATGAAGTGTTCATGCCAAAAAACTGTTAACCTGAATCTAATTATGCTTTTGGACATAACTTTCGGTTTATATAGCAAAATCTAGATGAGGGGAACAATTTAAATTATGTAATAGACACTATCAGTCAAGTTATTTTAAAAAGCCAGGGTCATAAAAAATAAAGTGGTATTGTTCTCTATTAAAAGAGAGCTAAGGGGGCTTCCCTGGTGGCGCAGTGGTTGGGAGTCTGCCTGCCAATGCAGGGGACACGGGTTCGAGCCCTGGTCTGGGAGGATCCCACATGCCGCGGAGCAACTGGGCCCGTGAGCCACAACTGCTGAGCCTGCGCGTCTGGAGCCTGTGCTCCGCAACAAGAGAGGCCGCGATAGTGAGAGGCCCGCGCACCGCGATGAAGAGTGGCCCCCGCTCTCTGCAACTAGAGAAAGCCCTCGCACAGAAACGAAGACCCAACACAGCTAAAAATAAATAAATAAATTTATAAAAAAAAAAGAGAGCTAAGAGTCTCAGAAAACAAATGCAGTGCATCCACTATGATAGAATCCTGTTTGAAAAGCACGGCTAAAAATAATATCTTGTGATTATGAAAAAGAAAGTCCCTCTTTTTAGAAGATGCATACTGAATTAAGGATGAATTGTCCTGATGTCTACAATGTAATTTTTATTAATTAAAATGTATATATATAAAGCAAATATGGAAAAATGTTAATAATCTTGATTTAGTTAGCACATAGTTTCATAGTATCAATTTTACTCTGTTTGAAAAATTTTATAATAAAAATATTAGAAAAATAAAACTAAACTGTTATTTGGATTTGGAAAAACATGATGCTGTATAAGTTTTACTTTAAATTTCAGTCTATCAACCTCAACCCCCTTATGGCCTGATTCATTGCAAAAACACCTAACTTTGGATGATTCTACACTTCTCATAATAGTTGACGTTGGACAATTCAATTCTCTCTAAATATGACTTGTACCATTTTACTCCCATGACTTTTTTCATCCTGTTCTATCAAACAAACACAAAAACAAAAAATCCAGTCCTTGTTATATTCTCTGTGGATGTATACATTTTCTTCATTGATCTTCAAGCTTTTTAAAAATGTTTACCTCTCCAATGTGTGTTCTGTATTGCAATATAGTTTTTAGATGTATTTAGTTGCTTATATTTTTATTTGTTTTGTATTGTGAAGTTCTTATAAATCAGAAAATGTGTTATTTTTCTCTCACTCTGTCTTATATGTATGACACTGTATGTACATATTTTAAAGAAAATAATACCAAATTTTGGTGATTTCAAATCAAATCAATTATTTCATGTACTGCTGGTGCATTCCAAAGTTGCTCAGAATCATATGGTAATACAACACTTTGTACCACAATTCTGGGCATTTCCTTAAAACAATAATTCAAAAGAAGGAAAAGCTAAATGCAGGAAAATTTTATTGCAGTATCATTTCTAATAATAAAAATATTAAATTTCTAAATATTTAACCTTAAGAGAAGCCTTAAGAAAAGTTATAGTCATTGAATATTAGTTTATATATAATAATCCTAAATAACAACAGTGAAAAACATAGTATTAAAATAGGCTAAACACATGATAAAGTGTTAACATAACAAAATATAAAATTGAGTCTACACTATTATAGTAAAGGGTTCAAGTTTAAGCCTAAGTGGTGAATTTCAGAACAATAATCATTTTATTCTGTTTATAGGAATATGCAGTTGATGGTTCTTAACACCAATTTGTATGAGGTAATCCATTTGCTTTTGGAGGGATGATATGTATATATATTCTTCTAAGTGTGAAAATTGTTATCAGTTAAGAACCCCTGATAGAGTGCAAAGTCAGAAAGGGGAGGACAAAATCTTAAAAATACACTAAATGCTGAAAATATTTGAAAGGTAAGGTAAACTGTTACTTCTGGCAGATATAGTATATTAGTCAGCTTGAGCTGATGTAACAAAATACCATAGACTAGGTGACTTAAACAATAGATATTTATTTCTCACAGTTCTAAAAGCTGAGAGTTCTAAGATTAGAGTGCCAGCAAGGTAGTTTTCATTCTGAGGCCTCTTCTCATGGCTTGTAGGTGGCTGCCAACAAGCTGTGTTCTCACATGACCTCTTTGTTCTCACAAGACCTCACATGCAGAGACAGAGAGCAAGCACTCTGGGGTGTGTCTTCTTATTGATATAAGGACACTAATCCCATAAGATCAGAGCCCCACCCTTACAACCTCATTTAGCCTTACAACACAACACAGCCACACTGGGGGGTTAGGACTTCAACATATGGATTGGGGTGGGGGGGTGGGGCACAAAAATTTACATATAGCAACACTTTATACTTTCACTCCTCAAGAAAATATCTTTAATTGACTTTATTATGACATTTAATTCTGATAAAGAATTTTAGTCTGGTGCGATACTTCTGCAATTTTATAATGAAGGTCAATAGTAAGATTATATTAAAATCATGGGGACTTAATTTGCAGCCAAATATAATTGGCTAATAAAAATAGTAAACTCAATTTTTATCCTATCATTTTATTTTATTATTTATTTATTTTTAAAATATTTATTTATTTATTTATTTATTTTTGGCTGCGTTGGGTCTTTGTTGCTGCATACAGGCTATCTCTAGTTCCAATCAGCAGGGGCTACTCCTCATCGAGGTGCATGGGCTTCTCACTGCAGTGGCTTATCTTGTTGTGGAGCACAGGCTCTAGGCACGCAGGCTTCAGTAGTTGTGGCATGCAGGCTCAGTAGTTGTGGCTTGCAGAGTCTAGAGCTCAGGCTCAGTAGTTGAGGTGCATGGGCTTAGTTGCTCTGCGGCATGTGGGATCTTCCCGAACCAGGGCTCAAACCCGTGTCCCCTGCATTGGCAGGTGGATTCTTAAACACTGTGCCACCAGGGAAGTCCCAATATCCTAGCATTTTAACATTTATTGTTTTTACAAGTACTAAATCTAGACAAAATATATTTTTAAAAACTATATTTTACTTATTTTTTCTGTTCTTTTTAGAAATTCAACTTTTTTTCATTGATCTTACAACTATAACCACTCATCTCATTGAATATAAAACAGCAGAAATAGCCAAACAAACACCTAAAAGTAACAAAAGAACTCATGAAGTTTTAACAGCTTAATGTATTAGCATAACACAGACTGAAACTGTAGGATGCAAAGAATATCCCAGGATTGGCTTTCAGATGCTGCATCTGAGATAAGTGTGTCCTTATTTTTCTTCCTAAGTTACTGTACATCAGTCTCACCTACTGAGAGGTTGAATTTTATGAGGGCTTGTTGAATAAACCCTGAAGTCTTTAAGGCAAGAGCTTTAGGGATTGTTATATTTCCATTCTTTAGTTGTGTCAAAAGCATAATAAAGACAAATATCCACAGTACGGTAGACACACACTGGGCAGTGAAATGCTATTGGGATCTGTTTATCTTTACAATGAGTATATGAAGCATTTGCAGCTCAGCTATATATCATTCCTAGTATGTTTTTAAAATATACACAAAATGGCTAGAAATGCAGTACAGGTTCCCCCTGCTATCTGAAAGCAGAGCATTCCCTATGAAATGGTATAAAGTGGAGAAGCAATTACCTTATATACATCTTGCTAACAAATGCACAAAATAAATCGAGATAAAGCACAGATGCTCAGACACAGTTCAAAGTTATGGTGGCTTAATACTGAGTTGCTGAGTATAGCTCCTGGGGAAGGGGCTTGGTGGTGCCACTCACTCTCCTCAAGGTACCTGCTACCTCTGTAACAGCTGCTGCAAAACAAGAGCTGAATGCTATTTTAACTTTTCACCTTTTTTGTAAAAGCAAAAATCCTCTTTCAATTTCTTTCAGTTAGTGAAGAGAGGTACTGATGTAGGTCTTTTGTAAAAGCAAAATAGTGTAAAGCAAACTTTTAAAAAGTGGGAGATACCTGTTCTTGGCATTGAAAGTATTTACTTGCCAGTCATGTGGTTTATTGGCTATGTTTAAATATTTCTTACCAGGAGATAAAAGAGAATGGTGGTAGAATCACTAGCAGTGAAATTAAACAGTCTTGGGTGTGATTGTTGTAGAACTTAATCTTTCATAAAGACGTAGATATACTGTAGTTATAAATAATTGTAAATAGATATAGGTGTAGCTTGAGATGTAAGTATAGGCATAGATACATTTCAAATATTGATGTAGATGTATTTTATGATGGCATATTTCTTTTAATATATACTGATTATATATAATATATATTATAATAGTCTATCATGTATATATATATAGAGAGAGAGAGAGCTGGAGAGAGAGAAGAGAGAGATTGCACAGTTGTTATGAGCATAATAGGAAAATTAAGTGATAGTACTTGTAGAGTGCTGATCCCCAAATTTATAGGTAGTTAATGATCAACATATGACAAGTACTATTAGAATGTTTTTCGTAAATGCTTCATTTTATATGGAAAGGTATGCATTAAAAATTTTTTTTAATCTAAACAACCATTATTGGTTGTTTTCTTGGAGATTTGACAAAAACAAGAGTAAATGAAAGTTACAAAATGACTGGGCTTGTTCCACACTGTCACAGCATCACCAAACATTCAGGTAAACCTCTTTGGTACAGCCTTCTACTAATATTTTCACAGGCCGGTAAAGTACTTAGTATGTAAGCTACTATAGCATTTAAATTCAAAACTATTTTAAAAATTTTTATTCCTTTGTTTTGAACTTAATTCTTTATGATTTGTCTCTAAATTTTGCTGAAGTTTTGATGGCTTCATTACATCATTAGCTAGTACATGTCTGCCAGAAAACATGTATTGGTTTTAGCATTTTATTTATGCTTACAACATGGAACAATATGTTAGTTATCACATGCTGTATAAAACTAGTGCACTTTGGTTTTCATATTTTCAAAATCGCTGCCATCACGGTCCTTCGGTTTACTGCTACTGTCACGCTCAGAAATGCATTTCTTTTTTCTTCTTTTTTCTTTTGACAAATAATACAAGTGGATTGTAGTTGGGCTTTTTTTAAGTTAGAATTTAAATTATATAATGTTTTACTTCCCTGAATTATCTATTAAGTTTTTAATTATAAATAAAGCTTCTAAATTTAGAATGATTATAAAATAAACAATTATATTAAAAATAAATACATTTTCTCACTTTTCACATGCTTTGGGGAAACATTTAACAGACTACCCTTAAAATAACCAATGCTGTGATGTAATCCTTTTGTTTCTTACTAATATGCAGATTGCCCGCATTTGACTCACCATGCAAATTCAACAAGCCCAGACTGATCTACACACCAGTCAATGTCCTGGCAATGCCAAATTGCTCTCAAAATTTTATAGCATTTACTTTCAATGCCTAGGCTTCTGTCATCATGGAGAAGTTTTTTAAAAAGTTCATGAATCAGCGTCTGTCCACAGCCCACACTTTTTGAGGTGCTGTCCTAGAAGACCCTATGATAAATTTCCTGGCAACTCCCAGGAATCTCTTCTAGGAGAACTGTGGATAATATCCTGGTAATGTCATACTGCTATAAAATTTCAAAACACTTATTCTCAATTTTTGAACTTATTTTGTCACAGATATAAGGTAAAAGCAGTTTATGAATCAGCACAAGTATACAGTCCATATTTTAGTAGTACTACTCTAGGAAACCTCTGGGTAATTTTTACTTTATAAGACTGAATTCCTTAATACTAGATATTTAATGCAGTATTGTTTATCTTTTATTTTTCTTTAAATTACTTATGATTTTACCTTGTAAATTTAGGTCTATTCAAGTTAATTTTTGAGTATAATGTGAGGGAAAGGCAAGGTTATTTTTTCCTACAGTTATCCAGTTCTTCCAGAAATTTTTTGGAAAGGCTTTCCTTTCTCTATTAGATGGTTTTGACATCATTATCCAAAAGCAAATGGTCTTATAAATTTGGGTGATTTCTGCTCTCTCTCTCCTCTTCCATTGATATTTGTCTACCTTTAATAGGTGAAAATAAATTCCCTTATGTTCTATATCTTATTTTTTAATTCTGAAGAAACTATGAAAAAATTAAGTGCAAGAAAGACCAAATCATTTATGAAGTATGTGCACTCTGAAAAAACAAATGCAAAAACAAAAATATATTTCAGAGAGATGATCTAGGTGTCATATATGTTACATGTTGACTACATTTTCAAAATATGTAATCCCGAGAATATGCTTTAAATGAATAATGTAAAGCTTTATAACAGAAAGAACAGATACCATTATAGAGACTAGTCGTTTTCTATCATTCTACCAGTAAGAATTTACAGTATAAGAAAGCATTAGGTTAAATGATTGTCCTATCAAAGATGGATACAATCTAATTTGTACAGCAGTAACTTAACTCTGATAGTCATTGAGAAATTTACATGTAAAAAATAAAGATGATTTTAGAGTAGGGTGCTAAGAGAGACACAGATTCTTAAATCTCTTCACTAAATATTTATTCCAGGTACTGCAGCATTTTTAAATTAAAAATTTTATTGCAATAATTGTAGATTACTGTGCTGTTGTAAAATGAGATAGAGAAATCTCTTGTATAATTTGCCAAGTTTCCTCCACTGGTAATATTTTGCAAAATTATATTAGTCAATCAGAATAATGATATTGATACAATCCATTAATCTTATTCTGATATCCTCAGTTTTACTTTTACTTGTGTGTGTGTGTGTGTCTATATTAAGTTTTATACAATTTATCACCTTTGTAGATTTCAGTCTCCAGCACTACAATAAGATACTGTACAGTTCCAACACTACAAGGATTCCTCTGCATTCCTCCTATTATCCTTTTATAGCCACACTCACTTCTCTCTGGCCTCATTCTACCACTGCCACTGCCACCACCAACACCACCACCCACCAAAATTTCCATTAAGTATAATTCCCTGGAGATTCATCCAAGTTTTTGAATATCAACAGTTTGTTTCTTTTTATTGCTGTGAAATACCCCATGGTATGTATGTACCACAGTTTGGTTAACCATTCACTTGTTGAAGGACATCTAGGTTGTTTCCAGTTTTTGGCTATTACAAATAAAGTTTGTATAAATATTATTGTACAGGTCTTTTTACTTTAATTTTTGTTTTGTTTTAGTTTTGGGATTTTTTTTTTTGATGTGCGAACACAAGTTTTTATTTCTCTGGGATAAATGTCCAAGGGTGAAACCACTGGGTCATATGCTAATTACATGATAAGTTTTAAAAGAAACTGTCAAACTGTTTTCCATCAACAAGTATGAGCAATCCAAGTTTCTACATCATTTGGTATTGCTGTTTTGGTTTTTGGTATTAAATATTCCGATAGGTTTGTAGGAATATCTCATGGGGGTTTCAATTTGCATTTCCCTAGTGGCTAGTAATGTTAAACACCTTCTTATGTTCTTATTGTTATCTATGTATCTTCATAAGTAAACTGTCTGTTCATGTCCTTTGCCCATTTTCTAATTTGATTTTTTGTTGTTTTTTGGTTACATTTTGGGAGTTCTTTGTATATTCTACATACTAGTCCTTGGTCATATGTGTGGTTTGTAAATATTTTCTCTCAGTCTCTATCTTGTCTCCTTCCTTTTCACATGGGCTTTTACAGAGCAAATGTGATGAATTTTCATGGGGTCCAACTTATCAGTGTTTCCTTTTATTGATCATGGTTTTGGTGTCAAATCTAAGAACTCTTTGCTTAGCTATCCTGAAGGTTTTTACTAAAGTATTTTTTTTCTTTTTTGCCCTAAGGTTTACAGTTTTACACTGAACTCCATAATTGATTTTGAGTCATTTTTATATAAGATGTGAGGTTTATGTGGTTCTTTTTTTGTTGTTGTTGCTGTTTTTGCCTATGGATATTCATTTGTTCCAGTGTCATTTATTAAAAACACCTCTTCTGTCTCCACTTAATTCCTTTTACACCTTGGTCAAAAATTAGTTGAGCATATTTCAAGGGTCTATTTCTGTATCCTTCGTTCTATTCCAGTGTTCTATATTTCTAATCCTCTTCCACAACCACACTGTTATTATGATGATTATAAGCCTTAATATTTGGTAGAGTGATATTTTTCACTATTTTGTTGTTGTTGTTAAGATCGTTTTAGGAATTCTAGGACCGGTGTTTCCCCATATAAATATTAGAGTATGCTTGTCTATTTATAAAATAAAACAAAACTTTCAGGGATTTTAGTAGCAGTTGCTTTAAAATTATAGATCAGTTTGTGAGAATTAACATCTTTCTTATATGGAGTCTTCAATACATAAACATGGCATGTCTTTCTATTTATTTACACCTTCTTTGATTTCTTTCATGAACATTTTGTAATTTTCAATGTACAGAGTCTGCCCATGTTTTGTTAAGTATATACCTAACTATTTTGTAATCACAAGAGTCCTTATAAGAGGAAGGTACAGAGAAATTAGATACACTTGGAGGAGAAGGTGATGTGAAGATAGAGGCAGAGATTAGAGTGACCTGACCACAACCTAAGGACTGCTGGCAGTCACCAGAAGCCTTAAGAGTCAAGGAACCTTCCCTGGAGTCTTCAAAAGGAACTCACCCTGATGACACCTGGATATTGACCACATAAGACACAGAATTATAAAAGAATAAATCTGTGTGGTTTGAAGCCACCAAATTTATAAAAATTGGTTACAGCATCAATGAGAAAGTAATACATGTTCCTTTCTCTTCTTTTTTCTGGAAGACATTGTGCACAGTTGGTGTTAATTGTTCTTTAAATGTTTGATAGGATTTTTTAATGAAATTATCTGGAACTGGAGATTATTTTATGGGAGATTTTGAAAGTTTGAAATAAATTACTAATTTTAGGGCTATTCAGTGGTCCCTTTAAAATTCGTTGAGTTTTAGTTGTCTGGTTTTTGAGGAATTTGTCAATTTCATCTAAGTTGCTTAACTTATTAGTGTAAGATTGCTTGTGGTAGTCCCATATCATTTTAAATGGCTGCAGTCTTTGTGGTGATATGCCCTATCTCACGCCTGATATTGGTGATTTGTGTCCTCTCTCTTCATACTGTTGTCGGTTTTACTAGAGGTTTATCAATTTTATTGATCCTTTCAACAAATCATCTTTTTGTTTCATTGGTTTTTCTCTATTGTATTCCTAATTTCAACAAAAGTGGTTTCTGCTGGTATCTTTATTATGTCCTTCTTTCCAATTGCTTTGGGTGTATTTTGGTCTTCAATTTCTAGTTTCTTGCAATAGGATACTGTAACATTTTGAAAGAAATTTTATTATTTGATATTCTACTTAGGTGTGCTATTCAGTTAGTTCAATTAAGAGATGACAAGTGATTGAAGTAAAATGGCCAATGGAATGAAAATTTTTACAGCTAAGATTTTTAAACTTTAATGTTATATTAATAATTATTTAGAGTTGTGAATGCAGAATTTATTATGTGTAAGTATTGAGATAGATTCAATTATGCAAGTACCAGAACATTTTGAGTTTATAAAACTTTATTTTACATAATTATAAGATTTTAATCACTTAGTGACAAGCTCAAAGTGAAATAGGAATTTATAAATTATTTGTATAGAACAAAAGGTGCATTTAAAATAGCTGAAAATGAGTTTCTTTGAAACATTAGGTAAGTTTGATCATCCTGTGGTCCGTGACCAATGGTACATAATGTACTACCAGGTATATAGATGGCATTGGTCAGATCCATTGACAAAGAGCTGAGAATAGGCAAAATAAAATAAAAGTAGGGGTTCATGTCTGACAATGAGAGGGGGCCCAGCTGGATTGAGGACAGGGATCTAAATTTTAAGCAGGAGTAGAGCTCAAAAATTGGACATGTATTCTGCAGTAGTGATAGATATGTGGAGTCTCAAAGCATGAGCCTGTATCTGCCTGAATTTCAGACTATCTAGCAGGACTAACTCAAAGAATAGGGTTCTTTAAGGCCAGGAATTTTTCACTAGAGAACATGAGAGATTTTGAAACCAAAACTTAAAATCAATCAAGGAATGGAGATGGGTTCAAGGTAGGCTAGAATGGAGCTCAAATATAAACGATGCCATCATTTGTCAGTAGAATGGTAAAATTTGAAGAGCTAGGGAATGGATGGATAGCATCGAGGAAAAAGAAACAAATTATTTACCAAAACATAGTAATGCGTTTAAATATCATTAACCTGCTGAAGACATTTAAATGCATATATTCAGTATAGATCCTGAAATCCAAATTTATTTGACTCTTTGATATCTCCACTTGAACAAAAGTAGACCCTTTAAACTCAATCTATCCAAAAATCTGCCCCACATATTGCTTTTCTCATTTCAATTGTTGGAAGTTTCATTTTTCCAGCTACTCAGGCTAACCATCTTTGCAGTCATTCTTAACTCCTGTAGCAGATGCTTTTGGTGTCTTGTGTCACATTCCCTCTGCTCACCTCTGAATACAACTATAGCAGCAGGGAAGCATTATACTCAACTTCAAGCTCACCTCATCATGACTGGTCCAACCTCTAGTCTCCATAGGCGAGGATGTCTTTCCAGTTCTGCTTATACTTTTGGAACCATATTTTTTAGTTTTGTAAACTTCTTTATTCACTTAATATAAAAGTGCTATTTTTTTTGTATAAATTAATACATTATTTCACTCTCACATTATCCCAGAAATAGACATATGCCTTAATTTTAGAATTGACTTTTTAATTGATTTTCATTTGCAATTCTGGTATTTGCCAAGATCTAAAATGTTTTATATTAGACTGATATAGCTCAGTTAAGTGATAGGCAGAGTATGGAGAAATGTAATGGTAGAAACTGATATGAAGAGAAGTGATATTTTAAGGGATTAAGTAGGAGCAATATGAATTTTCTAAACCAATTAAAATTATTTTTAAAGTTTTTTAACTGTCTTCTAAATTACATTCCCCAACTGAGGGGCTTAGAAACATGCAGATTTTCAACGTTTCTTGTTTTCTGTTCTCTCTTTTTCTCTTTACCTCATTCTTTATCTGCTTACTTTTCTCTTTCCTCCTCTTTTATCCAATTTTGTACTTCTCTCTCACCTTTCCTTTCCACATTCTCACTTGACTTCCCATCATTTATATTTTATTCTATCTGATGCCCTCTGTCATCAGATCAACATTTGTTTTTGAAACCAACAAATTTTTTTTAAAAGGGACAGAAAGGTAAAAAAATTAAAGTTGTACATACTACAAAACACACAAAAACAGCCAACTTGATTTTTTTCTTCTGTCTCTGTGCCTGTGGATGTGTGTTTCTGTTATACGACGTGATGTTTAGTATCAAAGGTATTGTGAAGAACCTGGAGACACTGACTAAAAGTATTTAGGGACCAATGCAGAGAAGATATGTGCTATCCATAATAGAAGGATTTGTAAACTTTACTATTACATTAATTCTTTAGCTTGTTTTCTAAAATCAATTTTGGTATGACTAAAACTTCACAAGCCCTCATAAGGACATTTTCATCCAACCATACCATTTTATCAGACATCGCAGTCTTTTTTTTCTTTTTTGTCTTCACAGAAGGCAGAAGACAAGTAAATAATCCTTACTTTTATTGTATTTTTTAAAAAGATTCTTGCCCTATACCAGTATTAATAATTCAGACCTACAGAAAACAAGTCTAACTCTGCAAAGCCAGAAAGACAATCAAGATGAATATTTTTCTTGTTGTCAGTGACAAAAATCCAAGGAAATATTAATTTTTAAACTTGAACCCTCTCATTCTCTGGTGACATAGAAACAGATGATCAACTCGGTCAATATGACAGCTGCCTTCTTAATTGGAGGATGTGCTGTGGAAATGTCAGGCTGAATTTGCTGCCTTAGCAATAACGCACAAAAAATGTCTTTTGTTGCGTACATCCTTAGTCATTAATTACCCCAAAAGCAAGATCCTAACAAGCACACTTGCTGCCCTTTCATAAACCAACATGCACCTTTTTATGTAGAGACAAAAAAAGTTTTTAAATCTTTCATTAGAAGAAAGAATGTCATAAATAAGGCAGAAATTACTATCAGTGTATTTACAATTTTCCTCACATTTCAATGATGTCATTGTGTATTTGCTGCTAGAAAGAGTAATCAAAATCTTATATATCAACATACATGGCAGACTCCTCCAACTTTTTTTTTTTTTCTTGATTAGGTGACATGCCAGCTCATAGAATAATGGCTTAAAAAAGTCCCTTTTCTACAAAACAGGATTTGGTAATTTTTCAAAAACGTTAATCATGAAAGTAAACAAATCACTCTCTTCAAATTATCTTGATTTTATCACTGGGAAGTACACATACTGGATGAGAATTAAAATGTTATATTTGTTATTATTGTTACTGTGGCCATAGGTGAGTGAATTTATTAATCTAAGAAAATTGCATGGAGTATTATTAAAGAATAAACTAAAGCAGAAATAATTCTGGCCATAGCACTCCTAAGTAATTAGGATCTAATATTCTTTTGAATAATAGGAAGTAAAAAAAATCACCGGTTTAATTTTAAACAATTGCCAGTGATAGTATTGAGAAGAGAAAGCAAAGGTCTTTTGTTTCCCATTAAAATGATGCATCCAATATTAATAATAAGATTATTTCACTGGGCTTTACTCATGTCTGTGTATCTATAAATTAGTTTCTCTATCACCCCTATATGCAAAGGTGTGGAATAATCCCCACAAAGTAACTTTTTTGGGTACCCTTTTTCATGCAGTGTCTGTACTCCTCCAGTGTGTTCAGTGGTACTTTCCGTTACTTCATTTCTGGCCGCCTGGCTACATTCCAGCAGCAGTCAAGTCTGTAAAGATGGCTGGGATTTGAGGAGAGTTTGCAAGACTTATTAAATATATATTTCTCAAGATTCTGCAAGCTTTATCCTTTAGTTAAAAAGATCAACAAAAAAGTCACATCCAAAGCTAACAATAATTCTAACATTTAAATCCTATTTTATAAAAGTGTATTTTAAGAAAATGACACAATCAGATTAAGGGTGAAATATGATACAGCCATAAATGGTTCACCTCTGCAAAATTTGTGTGGAGGTTATATCTCCTACTGAGAATATTATTTGTTATGGTATTCAATGTGTCTTCTGGAGTCTTCAAGGAAATTCAGTAAGGAAAATCTTGATTTACTATTCCATCTATATTCATAGTATTAAGGCCATGAGATTCATGTAGTTCTTTCCATTCCTCCTTTTGCCTTATTTTAAATCTCAAATACAGATTTTGTTCTCATTCACTGCTATATTGTTATATATTATATTATTCAGTGTGTCTTCTCTAGTCCTCAAAGAAGTAAAGACATCTAGGTCAGGAAAAAAACATGATTTCCTGTTGAGTGTAAGAGACCACCAGAGTGGATATACATCATTATACATGTGTCAAACCCATAGAATGTACAACACCAAGGGTGAACTGTAATGTGAACTATGGACTTTGGGCGATAATGATGTGGCAGTGTAGACTCATCAGTTGTAACAAACTACTCTGGTGGGATATGCTGATGATGGAGGAGGTCACGCATGTGTGGGGACAGCAGGGCAGAGGGGTGATCTCTATATGTTCCCCTTGATTTTGCTACTACATTTGTCCTAAAATAATGACGTCTTTACAACAAAAGACCACTAGAGTCATTTAGTTCTCTCTTTTCTCGGTTTTAAACCTCAGATATAAAATTAGTGCTCAGTTGATACAGCTTTGCACCACCACTATTTTAAATGTTTTATTGTGAAATATTACAAATGTACAGAAATCTTCGTAAGCATATAATGAACATCCATATACCAATGACGAAGTTTTTAATAAATTGATATTTGACTTTTAAGCTCAAATCTTATTCATTTTAGAACAAAATATTTTAGGTTTATTTCATCGCCTATGTGTGCCTCTCCAATGACGTGTTCCTCCCACAGAAGTAACCACTTGTCTGAAATGTTTGTTTACCATTCTAAATCACACTGTTATACTTTTATTTTTTACTATACATTAACATATCCATGAAGCCTGTAGAATTTGCTTTTGAATTTTTAGATTAATTTCTAGTTAATTTATTTATAGATTTATAGATTTCTATGGGAACATTTTTATAATTTACTATTTGAACGTTAGTATCCATGCATATCTATTCATGCCTCATTTTTATTCTTCAAAATAATTTGTAATTTTCTTTAGCAATTTTGCATATCTTTTTGTAGATTTATTCCTAGATAATTTATAGAATTGCTCTAGTAATGATATGTATATATTTTTTCCCTATTTTTTTTTATAAATGCATAATTATGGTACCATACATAGGATCACTGACATATACTAACTCCACAGTTTAAAAGTGGAGTTAGTGTGTGTACCTAAATAATATTTATTAGGTAAATATCCAGGCAGAGAAGCAACAAAGCACTCACAATTCCACAGACTCTCATTACCCCAAAAGAGTTGTGTTTAGGCCAATCCTATCAAGATGCACCACAGAGACTACGCCAGGGGAGGGGCTCACTCTAACAGTTCTGCAAAGGGGAACACATTAGAAACTTCCTCATCTAGGATATGGCCTTCTTAGGAAGAAGGAGCCTACAAAGTTTAGGTGCTGGTACAGCCTAGACATGATTGACACAACTGAAAACTGATGAAGTAGTTTAAATTGGAGAGGAAAGGAGCCTCCAGTGCCATCTGGAGTTACCTTCCCTTATGAGGAATAAAATTGATATCAATTATTACTATCATTTTTATCTTACACCCAGGAACATTACTACACTCTTAGTAAATTATTTTGTCGCTATACTTTCTATGTTAAACTACTTAAACAACCATATAATCTGCAAATATCGGAAGATATTTATCATTTTAAGGAAGTTCCCTTAAAATTTTAGGTTGCTGAAATTTTAGATTACTAAAATTTGTTTTATTTTAAATATGTGAACTAAGGTACAATTTTATCAAATATTTTTTTTTTCTGTACACATCAATATTACCTTTACTATCATATAGATATTAAAGTGATTCTGCATTCTGATATAAGTCATAGTTATTCACTATTTACTTTAAAAAAAAAACTGCTATATTTGATTTGCTAATGTGTTATTTAAAATGTTTGCATCTCTGTTTATATGTGAGATTAGTCTGAAATTTAATTCTCTTGTACTTCCTCCCCATGCTGAGTTTTGATATCAAAATTTACACATCCTCAAGAGAAATAAGATGTATAACCTTCCTAGTGGCATGGAATTTTATTTTATATTTAATGTTCATTAATATATTCAGATTTTATCTTTCCCTCAGTCTTTATAAATTTATATTTTTTATTTATTTATTTCACTTTAAAAAGTACTAGCATACATTTGTTCAATGTACTATTTAACAATCACCTTTACCTGTCTTAGGATTGTTTATCTAATTATTCTTTAAATATTTTTTCTTGATAAGTTCTATTAAGGGTTTGAAGGGATGCACAAGAATGATGGTAAGTGAGGAAAGAAAGACTGAAAGTTACCCTAGTGTAGGTAAAGTGTGCAATTTAACTGTTTGAAGGAGGACACTCAAGACTTAGCAACAATTTCTGCTACAGAGTAACAATCACGTCTTGTTAAAACCCCCATGAAGACTCCTGGTAGCTTGATCCTGGTGAGGATCACATATATTCATTTTCTTGAGGTTTGTCTTATCCTTTTGATCCATCCAATTACTTCTGAAGTTTTTGGCTACATCTTTATTGCCAAGGGCAGGCAAGAAACCCAGCACGTTCCTGAGGGGTTAGGAAGAGATGAGAGTCGGGAAGAACAACAATTTTCCATAATAATCCTTACAGCAGGTTCAAAGTCATACCTGCCTAAGATATATTTTAGAGTTTGCCATTCTTATTGATCTTCTTAAAAATAACTTATGTATTATTGAACTCTTTTCCTGCTTTTTTCTATTTATTAATTTCTACTTTTTTATTTTAATATTGCTTTCTCTTTAAATTCTTTAGTTTTAATCTATTTTATGTCTACTTCTTAAATTTAACTGTAAATGCAATTATTTTCAGTATTTTCTGTTTTGAAAATATATAATCTGCAAATGGAAGTTATTTAAATTCTCCTTTTCATTTCTTGTGCCTGTAACTGCTTTCTATCATTTGACTGAATTGGTTAATAATGCCAATACAATGTTAAGTGTTCATAGAAATAGTGGGCATTCTTATCTTGTTTCTGATCCTATTGAATATGTCAAAGGGACACGGGAGCTAAATTTAAGGGAATTCACTGGCCAAATTTGGTATAATTTGAACATCAACATAATAGTGATGATAATGAATTATATTGAATAATAAAAAAGAATTTGGTGGTACATAATGACATGAAAAAATAGAAGGTGGGGAAAAGTCTTCTTTGCAACCAAAGTTCATATAATAAATGTAGGAAAAATAATAAAATTAGAAAAACATCATTTTTCAATTCCTAAGGGAATTATTAACTCAAACAAATATTACCAATACGTGTCAAAGCAATTGAATGAAGGCTATCAGTGTATGGGATATTGTATCCTCAAATTGTCAGCCTTCAGTGTGGTCTGTGCATTGGAATTTTAAATATTTCCTCAAAATATTCTAATGGTGTCCAGGACTGAGAAACACTGATAGACCCTTTTGAGTTAATGTACATATTGTAAAAACAAGAGCAAAGTACAAGGGAAAGGAATCTTGTAGTAGATGTCTCAGCTCTGCTGCTGTTGCCTTAAGAAAAAATGCTCCTTCTGGATCTTTCTTTCAGTGCACCTTTCTTTGAGTTTATTTTTCTTAGCTCTCTTTGTGAGAAAGATAGCAATATTTAGAGAATCAATACAAGCTCTGGACATGGGATGAAAGGTTAATTTGCTTTGAGTTAGAGTGTGGTTGGCCTTAGACATGCTTCAGTTAAGGTATAAGGAATTTTCAAGACCCAGCCTAGATCACCAGCAGACAAAAATGAGGACACAAACAACATCCAGGTAGTGCTTTTGTTGGCCTTGTCCTTCTAAAAATCTCTCTCTAGAACTTGTAGACTTATGCCTTCAGTGAGTGACTAGATGTAGATATCCATACAGCTAATGTTTAACATAAATATCCATGTAGAGTTGCTGTTATAGTTGTTATTGTAATAGTCTTCCATTCAAATTGCATATATTCCTTAGGCAATCTCTGTGTTGCCTTCTTTAGAAATATAGAAACAAAAAGGAAACTGACCTCTTTGTAGAATCAATAAGGAAATCAGTATAAAGCTCTTTACACTGTTCTGTAAAGGCAATTATGCTTTTAAATTTCACCTATGTTGTAGTTGATAAATTATATATTAGGAGTGTTAAAATTACTGATATATGTAATGACTTATAGTAGAAAAAGCATTTTCATAAAAATTTACTAAGAATCTTATTTTCGGAGATGTCTTGAGTTACCCAATGGAAAATACAGTACTCCATTTTACTAAATTTTTTGCTAAATAATAAATCATGCGCTTGATTGATAGATGGACCAAATAACTTGTTCTTCATCTGGTCTACAGATGTTATAATTATACAATTTTCTTTGTATCTGCTTTGAAACATGGGCTATGCATGTAAAAGAATATAAGCAAATTCTATACAGTCACAAATTTTAAAAACAAAAATGAACTCAAAGTTATGTCCCTCCTCCATCAAGGGACAGCTAGCCTAACAAATGGATAAAATGAACTACTGAAAGAACGCTGAAGCATTGGCTTCATAGGCAGTACCCCACAAAGGTGGAGTGCCAACCTGCAGACACAGTACAGGCACTGAATCAGATATCTCTTTATGAACTTTGTCCCTAATAGGAAGAATACTTGGGACTGGGAACCAAGGATGAAAATAAGAATGACCTCCTTCATTATTTTGACCTACATTATTATAATTACCTAGATTACTTTCCAATGACCCACTAGAGACCTTTGTGCTTCCTGTCCCTGCAATTTTGCACTCTGCCTAGTTGGAGGTCAGGATGCCCAAATGTGGTGTCCTCTTGTCAGGAAATACAGTAATTGTCCTATGGACCTACAAGTTACATCTGCCACCAGGCCATGTTGGACTCTGTGTCCAGAGACCACCATGACATAAGTATAATCACCAAGATCTCAGCGCCTTCAAGAATAATGTTTTGGGTCATACCATCAGGACCTGCCAAGTTGACAGCTGAGGAGAGTTTCAGATGGATTTTTCAGGAAGGAGAGATAAGTACAAGTTGTAACCCTGAGGCTGATTTCAGTTATGTGGGTTGTGGTTAGTCTTACTAACCTCCTTTTTCTAAATTCTAGTACAAGCCAGTTGAGAATTTTTCAGAACTAAACTGTGATCTGAGTATCTTTCTACTAGTTCTTCACTCCTTTTCTCCTTTTTCTGTTCTCAAGCCTCCTTATGGTGTAAAAGTTCTCCTTACCCACACCTATTCCCTCCCATTTTATCCTTTACCTTTACTCCTTCCAATAAGTCTCCCACATGTCTCACTGTATTTTGGCATCTGCTTCTCATAGGACTAAAACTTTCTTTGGGGCTTTTACCAAATTTTACACCTTTTTCTCTCATCCTTGCATGCAAATGTTATTTGTCCCACTAAATGCCCTTTATTCTGTCTTCTCTCTTCACACAGATATTGACTTTGTGCATGTGATTCTTGAATTAACCTGGAGCTTTCAGATAGTGTCATGAGTTCATTACAGAATTATTACAGAATAAAGTCTCTATCCCATTTCCTGATACATAGGGTCATTTGCTTTTGAGATTTATTTTTCATTTTAATCAGCCTGACTTTGTCACCATGCTGAGCTTTTCTGTCTTTTCAAGACAAACTAAGCATTTTGTGCTTTTGTGACTTTGCCCATTTTGTTCTTCCTACAATTCAACCAAATGGAGGGTCATACTTCCCTCTGTCAGAATTATGGCTCCTCCTGCCCCTTTTAATGGCCACCACCATGGAATGTGAGGGTTGCCTGTGATGAGTTGTAAGACAATAGAGAAAATAAGAGAAGAAATTAGAAAGAGGAGTCGATTTCCACACTTTCTCTCTGAACTTTAGGAGCTCCCTTTTCTGCTCCTCGAGCCAGAACTAAAAACCCCCTGTCCATGAGCTCTCCCTGTCGGCACCACAGTGCTCACTTCAGAGTTTCCTCAGATAAGCTTCTTCCCACACCTTCTGTCTTGGTTTTATAGGTTTGTTTTTTTTTTTCCAGTGGGAAACAGAGGTGAAATATGCTTATTGCCTCTTACTGGGACATTGTGAATAGTTGTTTTGAGACTCTGGGTTCTGTTAGAATCCTCTGGGGATGTTACTAGTTTCATTTTAGCGGGCAGGCAGGCTGATCATTTTCTGAATGCAAGTACCATCTGACTTTCTGTGGTGGTGGTGATTCCAACAGTGATTGAGTTTTGAAAGTGTTTGCAGGTGCTATTTGAATTTGCCCCTCCATGCTCCACTCAAGGGTCCATTTAGGAGTCTGCAGTGTTTCTACTGCAATTCAATTCTCAAAGCCTTTGCTACAGTTCTTTGGGTTACTTCTGCACACGTGCAAGCTTGGGACTGATCCCAATATATGTTTTCATTCATACACAGACCAGGGGACCTCCTTTTCCAGGGTCCTCCTCTGTGGGATTTCCTCCACACTCTGCACATGCAAGGGATATCTTTCACCAGTTGCTATGGCCGGAAATACTGATATTTCTTAGAGTTTTAAGTTTTAGCATTTAACGCTGTCCCACAGTTCCTCATGATTGAGGCTATATTTAGGGCAAAACAGTGAGAGAAAGATATTCATCCAACCATTAAATCAATCAACCAATAACAGGACTATTTCCTCATATTTTTTACACAACCAGGGCCCTTTTTCTGATTCTTTGATCCAGAGGCACAGATTTTCTCTAAGGTGCTTGCACCCACAGGATGGCAATGGCAGTGCAGATCTGGGACTGAAACAGATGTCAGAGCTGGCTCAGGACAGAAAAAAAGAAAAAATAATAATAACAATAATGTGATTCTCTCTTCACACTCTGGCTCATGGGCATCTTTTCTCCTTGCCCATGGTCCAGAAAGACTGGCCTCCTTTGGGGCACCGCTGGAAAATAAAAGAAGGCAAAAAAGAAATAAAAATAAAGAAAACTCACCTCCTTCACTTTCTTTATCTTTCTTCAAATTTTTACTTTCCTTCCTGATTTCCCTGCTATTATTTACTTTTCAGACTCTTCAGGAATTGTGTGTGTGTGTGTGTGTGTGTAGTGGGTTTCATTTGGCCAGAAGTTTTAATCACTGGGAGAGAAAGGCTGCAGAGAGCTTAATTCATCTTTCCCAGAACTGGAATCTTCACCTTAGGGTTATGGGTTTTTATTAAACTTCATATTAACTGTTTGTGTTAATTTCACAATAAAATAAAAGAATGTTACTGTGTAGATTTTGATCTAATTATTTTATGGAACACTTACCTTCTAGGCCGTGGGTTAGTATTTTCTCTTTATGAATTTTTGAAAAACCCACTATATGCTGTTTATAAGAGATGTACGTTAAATATAAAGATACAAAGAAAAAAAAAAGATACAAAAATATTGAAGGTAAGAAGTATGAAAAGATGATATATTACTATAAGTCTACACTTATCAAAAAAGGGTAATAAAGTCCTTAAGTCAAGAAATATTACTAGCTGTTAAGAATATTTGTAATTATAAAGAGTCAATTCAAGAGGAATATATTTAAAAATTATACACTTAATAACACAGCTTCAATAAATATGCAAGATATAATAATAATAATATAATAAAAAAATAATAATAATAAAAATATAATTTTAGTAAATAAATAAATAAATAAATATGCAAGAGACATTAAAATCCATACATATTGTTGAAGATTTTATAGCTTCTCTCAGTAAATAATCAACAAGTAGACTATGGTAAAACACAGACTTTTCAAATTTATATAAAACATTTACCATGTTCAAATACTGGGCCAACAAATATCTAAAAAATAATAACAAATACATTTTCTGATCATTGTGGAATTAGGATAGCTAGGAGAACCACAAAATGCCAAATGCTAGAAAATTCCTGAAAAATTACAACAGAAATTTCAAAATATTTTGAAGTGAATGTTAATAAAGGAATGTCCCTAGGAAATCTTGTTAAAGCTGTCCTTAAAAGGAAATACATAGTCTTATGGAAATATAAAAGAAAAATGCTGAAATCAATGAAGTTTGTATCTATTCCAAGAAGTTAGAAAATGGAGCAGATTAAAATTTTAGAAGATAAAAGGAAGGAAAAACAAGAGCAGAAAGTAATGACATTGAAAACATATATTGTAGAATATAGAAATTCAATGAGAATAATTGATAATTTTTAAATTATCTTAAAAATATGACAACAATTGATATAAAAAAGGGTGGGAGAGAAGGTACAAATCACAATATGAGGAATGAAAAACAGAATTCTACCACACTTACAGACATTAAATAGATGATAATGTATATGAACAGCTTCATGTCAGCATATTTAAAAATTAACATGACATAAAAAAATTCCTTAAAAAAACCTAACAAAATAAAGACACAGAAAGAAAAAAAACCTGAACACCAATTCATCTATGTTTTAAAAATCAGCAATTTAAAACCTTACAAAATGAAATCTTCAAACTAGTATGACTTTGTTGATGACATCACCAGACATTAAGAGGGAAATAACAGAAGCTTATACAAACACTTGCAGAAGTTGGGAAAAGATGGAAAATATGGCAACTTGCATTTTGAGGCCAGAGTAACCTTGAAACCAACAGGGATGTTTCAAGAAAGCAATTTTGGGCCAATTTCTCTCAAACATAGAAATAAATATCTTAAATAGAATATTAATCAAGCCCAGTGATATATAAAATGGATTATATCTTATGACCAAGTTGCCATTATTCCAGAAATACAAGGTTGTTTAACTGTGCATTTGTGTACTTAATATTTATTTTAAAGTTCAATAAAACATTAATTGTATTAGCATATATTTAATAATATGATGAAAATTAATAGACTATATTTGTTTGGTTAAGCTTACTGTTCCCAGGAAATTCACCTGGAGGGTTTATTTCCCCTCATAAATACAAAGCACTGAGTATCAACAATTGGTTACCTCAATAATCTATTATTTTCATAGACTTACAAAGGGACAGAATGTCAAATGTGGCGTTATAGTTCTGTATAGCTGTCAGGAGCGTAAAGGCATTATTTTTATTCTAATATTTTTGCATTTTAATCAGTTTTAATATTCTATAAATAAGACATGAATTTATATTTACTGTAAAAAAGGATATAAAAGTATATAATGCATAATGTGAATTCCTCTGTAACTTTCTATCCAAATACTGTACATACAATCATATGTCTTTAATCACCAAAACAAATGGGATTTTTGGCTTGTATTTTTTTTTCTAAATGAAGTTCTGCATTTTTTAAAACCCAAATGAAGTTCTAAATTGACTTTAATTGCTTTTAGCACATCACCGTTTTTCTTGGCGATTTTCCATGTCAAAGTCATATAGATCTCTCTCATTATTATGAACAGCTGCATGCTTAGTTTTCCAAAGTATGATACTTATAATCATACACCTATTAATAGCTATATAATTTATAATTTAATTTTTTTATCAATATTACATAATGATTCAATAACCACATATAACATATATACACACACACACAAATACACATGCCTATTTTAGGTTATGGTCTTGGATTTGTCTCTGTAAATTTGATATGTGCTGACAGATTCTTCCAAAAATGCTTTAATATTTTGTATCCTCACAAATAAGTATGTCCGTTTTACCATATGCTTCCTGACATAATTGTTAACAAACTTTTGGGCAAAAATATATATTCTTTGCATTTTCATATCCTTTATTTCTTCTGAGATTGAATATATTTCCATAAATGTACTAGCTATTTATAATTGTTTTGTAATTTTTCCATTTCATAATTTTCTAAGCCTCAAAGAAGAATTATGGCTGTACCCACCACCCCCTTCAGGCTTTGTAAGGAAAAAGAAAAGCTGATTTTCTTATTTAGCTGTAAATTTGGGGGGATCTGTTTTATTGGGCTATCAAGGTCTAATTAAGTTAAAGTCAAAGAGTAGAGTCTGATATTTGTGTGGACAGATAAGTAAGAAGATGGAATGTAGTCAGGATTTAGGTGGATGAATTGAAAAGTGGATTATTGCAAGGCAGATTAATACCAGATGCTGAAAGTTGATCCTGTTAGTAGTTGTCTGGGAGCACTGTGTCTTGGGTCTACACTGCATACAAGATGAGAATCTGTGTGTCTTAATAGTTGACTGTTCCCCAGTAGACCTGTAGACAGATAGGTTGTATTCCTTTTTCTACTTTTCCTTTGTTGGATGACTACCCTATCCTTTTTCCTTTCTTGGACGGCTGTACCTACTGTATGATATTCAGTAATTACTACCACAGATGCGTGCATGTCACTTGCTTTGTGGCTTGACGTGGCCCAAGAACAGCTTTTGTGCATTATTCTCATTGTAGCAGAGCCAATCATGCGCTGCTGCGCTTGCCCTCTGTCCCCTGGCTCCACCAGTTGCTACCTGGAGAGTCCAGGTGATACAATCTGGAAGTGTGGGGAGCAGATGTCTGTAGAGTAAATTTGAACCCATGGGAGGCAGGGAAAGGTAGGACACTGGTAGGTTATTTTCTCCCTTCTTCCATCCAGAAGGACTTTGCAGCAGTTCGTAAAATCTATCTCTATGTAGCCCCCCAAGACTAAGCAATCCACTGTACCTACAGCAGGAGCAGGAAAATGCCCCATCACATTTGCTCTCCTGCTTTTCCTGCCTCAATCCCCCCCCCCAACCTTTTAGCTCTACTTCCTTAAGATTGCACTACACAGTAGAGGTGGTAGAAGTGTGTTTGTAATTTACTTGTGCTTTGAACACAAGCTGAATCAGTGTTTAAATAATGTCTCCATTATATCTCTCTTTAGTCTGTGTATGTTAATGTCCATTTCACTATTTCTTTTTAATTTAGGTTTTAAAATTGACTACTTCCATTAATCTTAATTTTAAGACACATCCCAGGAGATAGTGAGACAACTTCCATTTGAGAAGGAGTGTAATGTCCTTCTATTATATATTGTATGCTGTCTTCAGAATTCTTTCAGAGAGATTAAAAGCCTCTCCCTCCCCCCAATACTTTGGAAATCTAAAGGTTGTAGTCACAGAAGGGTAGAATAAATGAATAGCAGATAACAGAAAAGGGAACAATTAGACATTCAATAGGCAGCAGGGGATAAACCTGCTCCACGAACTTTTGGACTGCTACATTCTGCCCAATATCCTTGAATCTAAGGATTCTCAACTCCAAAACTGAGCTTTGGTGATTCATAAATCCAATAATGCATGTGCCAAACTCACTTGGGCATTTCTTTTGCAATTTATAAGCCACCTTTTAACTTTTCACATGACTCCTGGAAATTGATGTATTCTTGGGGTCTTCAACAAAAGCCAGAGTCTCTATGACTGCCAAGACTACAACTAAAATGTTGTAAACTACTCTCCATCCACTAATTTGAAATGGGGTTGGGGGTGGGCGGTGCTAAAGGATTGCTCTTTCTGCCAGACCACACATTGGCATTTTAACACTATTTCTAAAAGGCCAGTGTCTACCACTGCTTAAATGTTAGGGAGAGATTAGAAACTAAAAGCAGTGTATTTTGAACTGGGACTTCCTAAATTAGAATCTCACTTAAACATTGAGTAGCTGTGTGCCATAGGGGTGTTACTTAACTTTCCTGTGCCTCAGTCTCCTCATTTGTAAAATGAGCATCATAATAGTTGTGGGGTGTCTGTGAGGATGAGATGACATGCAAACCTTTAGAACTCTGCCTGGTTCAGAGTAAGTACTATATATGTTATAATTATTAGTAATATTTGTTATAATGATTATTATAAGGCTTTATGGCTATAAGACTAATCGTGGGCATTCAAAGGGTTGTTTAGGCCTAAATAAAACTACTTGAATTAAGATTACAGCCAAAAATATATTTAATTTTCTCAAATTCTGGCACTAATCTCAGTACAGAATTAAATGAAAGCACAGAACAAGAATATTACTGCTCCCATTCTCATAGCCTTTCTCTTGAAAAATTGTTTGTATGATGGCTATTAAATACAATTATTGCAACAGCTGTAGAGAATTGAAGTGGTCTAAAAATAAATTACAACAATTGTTTAGATAAATACATTATTCAGATAATTATAGCATATACAAGACATGCAACACATGGGTGGATTGCTTTCTCAGTCGAAGTTTATTGATGCATCTTTGGAACTGGACAGAGGAAAGCTACTACTTTTAAAAAATCTTAGTCAGTTGTATTATGATGACTTCATTTATCAAGCCATGTCAAAACTCAAAAAAAAAATGCCAAGTATATTTATTTATCACTTATTTTCCATTTTTTAAATCGGGGAATGACTTTAAATCTATAAGAATAGATATATTGTAAAATAGAAAATATGATATTAATAGGTTTCAAAATTTCCTCAAATTATTAGCAAATGGTTGAAATATGGATTACATATGAAATTAAATTCTGTTAGTGAAAAGAATTGGATATGTCAAAATTAAAAAATGAAATGCAAATAAGATTGTGTAATTCAAAACCAAGCAAAAATATGCATGAATGAAAATTAATATAATACACAAAGTATTTTTTCTGTAGTTTTATTGAAGTATCAAATATGTTAAGAAAATTGTACAAATTAAAAATAAACTATGGATTATTGCAAGACGCAATTCTCCATTTTACTCATACACTTGACCAATCATTGTCTTTTATTTCACCACTAAGATAACCATTATCTTTTATTATTTTTTCCCTTTTTTGAGCTTTATGTGAATGAATTCCACATCATATTATTTTGTATCTGATTTTTATTTCTAAATATCATCATTAATTATGGTTTAGTCATGTATATTTTTGAATACTGTACTATTATATGAATATAATAGAAAATGTATGTTCATTCTGTTGTTGACGAACATCTAAATTGTTTTCAGTTGACTACAAATAATGGTACATTGAACATTATAAAAATATGATATATCAAAATTTAATGTTATCAAACTAAAAATATGATATATCAAATATTGTGCTTTACACATCAAGCTGTGCTTACAGGAATAAATGTATGCTTGTCTCTCTTTTTATTATCTTAGGGACTTTTAGTGGCCAATGCCAAGGTTCATTATTTTATTAGGGATTACAAATTGGTAATTTTCTAATGCCTTCACTTTTTAGCTGAAATTATTTTATAAAGAGAAACTTACTGTCATTTACACTTTCATTACAAAATAGAATTTTTCTTAAAGAAAAGTAGAAAGATACTTAACACTTCCATCTTTCTGTTTTTAAAATATTGATCTATTTCAGTGGTTCAGTGAAACTCTCCAATAATGCCTAATTAGTGTTTTTAATGTCAGAGGTTTTTAAAACAAATTAGATGTGTTTCAATTCATTATATCTATGATCCTTATGATCATTATTTGTTAATGGTTTATTTTTACGATGACAGTTTCTTCAGTGCTTTCTAAATCATTTTTCCATTTGCTTAGTGCTTTTGGTTTCCTGTTTAAGAAATACTTGCCTATGCAAAATTCCTGAAGTTATTATCTTTTATTGTCTTCTAGAAGCCCCAGGAGTTATTTAACAATGTGCTTCTTAGTCTTAACATATTCAGGGGACCCTAGTTCTCTTTTATGCTATTAATTTTAGCTTAATTATATGGTCAGAAAACATATACTTTATGATAATAATCGCTTGAATTTAGTGAAACTTGCTTTGTGGCCCAGGGTATCATCATTTTACATTTTGAATTGGTTTTACATAAATCAAAAAATAATGCAGGTGGGGAGACCTTCAAGATGGTAGAGGACTAAGACTTGGAGATCAACTTCCTCCCCACAAATACATCAGAAATACATCCACATGTAGAACAACTCCTACAGAACACCTAATGAACGCTGACAGAAAACCTCAGACTTCCCAAAAGGTAAGAAACTCCCCACGTACCTGGGTAGGGCAAAAGAAAAAAGAAAAAACAGAGACAAAAGAATAGGGATGGGACCTGCACCGCTGGGAGGGAGCTGTGAAGGAGGAAAAGTTTCCATACACTAGGAAGACCCTTCGTGGGCGGAGACTGTGGGTGGTGGAGGGGGGAAAGCTTCAGAGCCATGGAGGAGAGCACAGCAACAGGGGTGCAGAGGGCAAAGCGGAGAGATTGCCGCACAGAGGATCTGTGCCGACCAGCACTCACCAGCCCAAGAGGCTTGTCTGCTCACCCACCAGGGTGGGTGGGGTCTGGGAGCTGAGTCTCCGGCTTCAGAGGTCAGATCCCAAGGAGAGGACTGGGGTTAGCTGCGTGAACACAGCCTGAAGGGGGCTAGTACGCCACAGCTAGCTGGGAGGGAGTCCAGGAAAAAGTCTGGAACTGCCTAAGAGGCAAGAGACCACTGTTTCAGGGTGTGCAATGAGAGGGGATTCAGAGCACCGCCTAAATGAGTTCCAGAGATGGGCGCGAGCTGCGGCTATCAGTGCGGACACCAGAGACGGGTATGAAATGCTAATGCTGCTGCTAGAGCCACCAAGAAGCCTGTGTGCAAGCACAGGTCACTATCCACACCTGCCCTCCTGGGAGCATGTGCAGCCCGCCATTCCCAGGGTCCCGTGATCCAGGGACAACTTCCCTGGGAAAACACATGGTGTGCCTCAGGCTGTTGCAATGTTATGCTGGACTCTGCTGCCTCAGGCTCACCCCGCATTCTGTACCCCTCCCTCCCCCCGGCCTGAGTGAGCCAGAGCCCCCGAAGCAGCTGCTCCTTTAACCCTGTCCTGTCTGAGCGAAGAACAGACGACCTCAGGGGACCTACATGCAGAGGTGGGGCCAAATCCAAAGCTGAACCCCAGGAGCTGTGCGAACAAAGAAGAAAAAGGAGAATTTCTCCCAGCAGCCTCAGGAGCAGTGGATTGAACCTCCACAATCAACTTGATGTGCCTGCATCTGTGGAATACTTGAATAGACAACGAATCATCCCAAATTTGAGGCGGTGGACTTTGGGAGCAACTGTAGACTTGGGGTTTGCTTTCTGCATCTAATTTGTTTCTGGTCTTATGTTTATCATACTTTAGTATTTAGAGTTTATTATCATTGGTAGATTTGTTTATTGATTGGTTGCTCTCTTCCTTTTTTAAAAAAAATATATATAGATATATATATTTTTTTCCTTTTTCTCTTTTTGTGATGGTGTATGTGTATGCTGCTTTGTGTGATTTTTGTCTGTATAGCTTTGCTTTTACCATTTGTCCTAGGGTTCTGTCTGTCTTTTTTTTTTTTTAGTATAGTTATTAGTACTTCTTATCATTGGTGGATTTGTTTTTTGGTTTGGCTGCTCTCTTATTTCTTTCTTTCTTTCTTTTTTTGATTATTTTTAATTTTTAAATTCTTAATAATTTCTTTTATTTTTTATTTTAATAACTATTTTCTTTTCTTTTTTCTTTCCTTGTTTCTTTCTTTCTTCCTTCCTTCCTTCCTTCCTTCCTTCCTTCCTTCCTTCCTTCCTTTCTTTCTCTCTCTCTCTCTTTCTCTTTTTCTCTCTTTCTCTCTTTTTTTCTCCCTTTTCTTCTGAGCCGTGTGACTGACAGTGTCTTCGTGCTCCAGCCAGGTGTCAGGCCTCTGCCTCTGAGTTCAAAGACCTGAATTCAGGATATTGGTCCACCATAGACCTCCCAGCTCCACGTAATATCAAAAGACAAAAATCTCCCAGAGATCTCCATCTCAAAGCTAAGACCAAGCTCCACTCAATGACCAGCAAGCTACAGTGCTGAACACCCAATGCCAAACAACTAGCAAGACAGGAACACAACCATAGCCATTAGCAGAGAGGCTGCCTAAAATCATAATAAGGTCACAGAAACCACAAAAGAGACCACCTGACGTGGTCCTGTCCACCAGAAAGACAAGATCCAGCCCCATCCACCAGAACAGATGCAACAGTCTCCTCCACCAGGAAGCCTACACAACCCACTGAACCAACCTTAGCCACTGGGGGCACACACAAAAAACAACGGGAACTATGAACCTGCAGCCTGTGAAAGGAGACCCCAAACACAGTAAGTCAAGCAAAATGAGACAACAGATAAACACACAGCAGATGAAGGAGCAAGGTGAAAACCCACCAGACCAAAAAAATGAATAGGAAATAGGCAGTCTCCCTGAAAAAGAATTCAGAGTAATGATAGTAAAGATGATCCAAAATCTTGGCAATAGAATGGAGAAAATACAAGAAACGTTTAAGAAGTACCTAGAAGACCTAAAGAGCAAACAAACAATTATGAACAACACAATAAATGAAATTAAAAATTCTCTAGAAGGAACCAATAGCAGAATAACTGAGGCAGAAGAACGGATAAGTGACCTGGAAGATAAAATAGAAGAAATAATTACTGCAGAGCAGAATAAAGAAAAAAGAATGAAAAGAATTGAGGACAGTCTCAGAGACCTCTGGGACAACATTAAATGCACCAACATTCGAATTATAGGGGTCCCAGAAGAAGAAGAGAAAAAGAAAGGGACTGAGAAAATATTTGAAGAGATTATAGTTGAAACATTCCCTAATATGGGAAAGGAAATAGTCAATCAAGTTGAGGAAGCACAGAGAGTCCCATACAGGATAAATCCAAGGAGAAACACACCAAGACACATAGTAATCAAACTATCAAAAATTAAATACAAAGAAAGAATATTAAAAGCAGCAAGGGAAAACAACAAATAATATACAAGGGAATCCGCATAATGTTAACAGCTGATCTTTCAGCAGAAACTCTGCAAGAGAGAAGGGAGTGGCAGGACATATTTAAAGTGATGAAAGGGAAAAACCTACAACCAAGATTACTCTACCCAGCAAGGATCTCATTCAGATTTGACAGAGAAATTAAAAGCTTTACAGACAAGCAGAAGCTAACAGAATTCAGCACCACCAAACCAGCTTTACAACAAATGCTAAAGGAACTTCTCTAGGCAGGAAACACAAGAGGCAGAAAAGACCTACAATAACAAACCAAAAACAATTAAGAATATGGTAATAGGAACATACATATTGATAACTACCTTAACTGTAAATGGATTAAATGCTCCAACCAAAAGACATAGACTGGCTGAATGGATACAAAAACAAGACCCTTATATATGCTATCTACAAGAGACCCACTTCAGACCTAGGGACACATACAGACTGAAAGTGAGGGGATGGAAAAAGATATTCCATGCAAGTGGAAATCAAAAGAAAGCTGGAGAAGCAATTCTCATATCAGACAAAATAGACTTTAAAATAAAGACTATTACAAGAGACAAAGAAGGACACTACATAATGATCAAGGGATCAATCCAAGAGGAAGATATAACAATTGTAAATACTAATGCACCCAACAGAGGAGCACCCCAATACATACGGGAAATGCTAACAGCCATAAAAGGTGAAATTGACAGTAACACAATTATAGTAGGGGACTTTAACACTCCAGTTTCACCAATGGACAGATCATCCAAAATGAAAATAAATAAGGAAACACAAGCTTTAAATGACACATTAAACAACATGGACTTAATTGATATTTATAGGACATTCCATCCAATAACAACACAATACACTTTCCTCTGAAGTGCTCCTGGAACATTGTGCAAGATAGATCATATCTTGGGTCACAAATCAAGCCTTGGTAATTTAAAGAAAATTGAAATCTTATCAAGTATCTTTTCTGAACACAACGCTATGAGACTAGATATCAGTTACAGGAAAAAATCTGTAAAAATACAAACACATGGAGGCTAAACAATACACTACTGAGTAACCAAGAGATCACTGAAGAAAGAAAGAGGAAGTCAAAAAATACCAAAACCTATGGGATGCAGCAAAAGCAGTTCTAAGAAGGAAGTTTATAGCAATGCAATCCTACCTCAAGAAACAAGGAACATCTCAAATAAACAACTGAACCTTATACCTAAAACAATTAGAGAAAGAAGAACAAAAACTCCCCAAGGTTAGCAGAAGTAAAGAAATCATAAAGGTCAGATCAGAAATAAATGAAAAAGAAATGAAGGAAGTAATAGCAATGATCAATAAAACTAAAAGCTTGTTCTTTGAGAAGATAAACAAAATTGATACACCATTAGACAGACTCAACAAGAAAAAAAGGGAGAAGACTCAAATCAATAGACTTAGAAGTGAAAAAGGAGAAGCAACAACTGACACTGCAGAAATACAAAAGATCATGAGAGATTACTATAAGCAACTATATGCCAATAAATTGGGCAACCTGGGAGAAATGGACAAATTGTTAGAAAAGCACAACCTTCCGAGACTGACCCAGAAAGAAACAGAAAATATAAACAGACCAATCACAAGAACTGAAACTGAGACTGTGATTAAAAATCTTCTAACACAAAAAAGCCCAGGACCAGACGGCATCACAGGCGAATTCTCTCAAACATTTAGAGAGGAGCTAACACCTATCCTTCTCAAACTCTTCCAAAAGATAGCAGAGGGAGGAACACCCCCAAACTCATTCCATGAGGCCACCCTCACCCTGATACCAAAACCAGACAAAGATGTCACAAAGAAAGAAAACTACAGGCCAATATCACTGATGAACATAGATGCAAAAATCCTCAACAAAATACTAGCAAACAGAATCCAACAGCACATTAAAAGGATCATACACCATGATCAAGTGGGGTTTACCCCAGGAATGCATGGATTCTTCAATATATGCAAATCTATCAATGTGATAAAATATATTAACAAATTGAAGGAGAAAAACCATATGATCATCTAAATAGATGCAGAAAAAGCTTTTGACAAAGTTCAACACCGATTTATGATAAAAACCCTCCAGAAAGTAGGCATAGCGGGTACTTGCACAATTTGTATGGAAACACAAAAAACCCTGAATAGCTAAAGCAATCTTGAGAAAGAAATATGGAGCTGCAGGAATCAGGGTCCCAGACATCAGACTATACTACAAAGCTACAGTAATCAAAACAGTATGGTACTGGCACAAAAACAGAAATATCGATCAATGGAACAGGATAGAAAGCCCAGAGATAAACCCACGCACATATGGTCACCTTATCTTTGATAAAGGCAGCAAGAATATACAATGGAGAAAAGACAGTCTCTTCAATAAGTGGTGCTGGGAAAACTGGACAGCTAGATGTAAAAGAATGAAATTAGAACACTCCCTAACACCATACACAAAAATAAACTCAAAATGGATTAAAGACCTAAATGTAAGGCGAGGCACTTTAAAACTCTTAGAGGAAAACATAGGCAGAACACTCTATGACATAAATCACAGAAAGATCCTTTTTCACGCACCTCCTAGAGAAATGGAAATAAAAACAAAAATAAACAAATGGGACCTAATGAAACTTAAAAGCTTTTGCAAAGCAAAGGAAACCATAAACAAGATGAAAAGGCAACCCTCATAATAGGAGAAAATTTTTGCCAATGAAGCAACTGACAAAGTATTAATCTCTAAAATATACAAGCAGCTTATGCAGCTCAATATCAAAACAACAAACAACCCAATCCAAAAATGGGCCAAAAACCTAAATAGACATTTCTCCAAAGAAGATATACAGATGGCCAACAAACACATGAAAGGATGCTCAACATCACTAATCATTAGAGAAATGCAAATCAAAACTACAATGAGGTATTACCTCACACTGGTCAGAATGGCCATCATCAAAAAATCTACGAACAATAAATGCTGGAGAGGGTGTGGAGAAAAGGGAACCCTCTTGCACTGTTGGTGGGAATGTAAATTGATACAGCCACTCTGGAGAACAGTATGGAGGTTCCTTAAAAAACTAAAAATAGAACTACCATAGAACCCAGCAATCCCACTGCTGGGTATATACCCTGAGAAAACCATAATTCAAAAGGAGTTATGTACCATAATGTTCATTGCAGCTCTATTTACAATAACCAGGACATGGAAGCAACCTAAGTGTCCTTCAAGAGATGAATGGGTAAAGAAGATGTGGCACATATATACATTGGAATATTACTCAGCCATAAAAAGAAACGAAATTGAGTTATTTGTAGTGAGGTGGATGGACCTAGAGACTGTCATACAGAATGAAGTAAGTCAGAAGGAGAAGAACAAATACCGTACGCTAACACATATATATGGAATCTAAAAAAAAAAAGTTTCTGCATAACCTAGGGTCAGGGCCAGAATAAAGACAGAGATGTAGAGATTGGACTTGAGGACATGGGGAGGGGGAAGGGTAAGCTGGAACGAAGTGAGAGAGTGGAATGGACTTATATACACTACCAAATGTAAAATAGATAGGTAGTGGGGAACAACTGCATAGCACAGGGATATCAGCTCGGTCCTTTGTGACCACCTAGAGGGGTGGGATCGGGAGGATGGGAGGGAGACACAAGAGGGAGGAAATATGAGGATATATGTTTATGTAGAGCTGATTCACTTTGTTATAAAGCAGAAACTAACACACCATTGTAAAGTAAAAAAAATAAAAAATAAAAATAGAGACACCAGCAAATTAAATATATATTTATAATGCACGTTCTTTAGTTTTTGAATGCGTTGTTATATAATATTGTCTTCTTTTATTAGGTATTGATGGGGCCGTGTTAAAAATCTTTCTGTATAATTGTCTCTAACTTTTCAGTTCTGTCCACTTTTGCTTCATGTTAATTAGACTATATTATTGTATATATATAAGTTTGAAGTATTACATATTTCTGGTGGATTGCTTCCTTCTTGTATCAAAGTTTCCTTTAAATCTTTCTGTACTTATGAAACTTTCTGAATATGTTATATTTAACATTATTTGAAAGTGTAACTTAATTTTTAAGTCAGTCTGAATGTCTTCATCCTTTACTTGGAGCATCCAATCTATTACATAATATATATTTGAATTTAAACTTCCATATTACTATTTGCTTTCTATATATCCCAGCTGCTTTGTTTTCCTTTAGCTCTATTTTCTTGCCTTCATTCAGCTGATTTATTTTATGTTGTTATATCTTCCCTTTCCTTATATTTGTTTACTATTCTTTCAGTTATACTTACTTTTCCCATTTTTAGAGAGTACTGAGTAATTTACATAATGCATTCTTGTTAATATAAATTATTCTCTCATAAATGCCCATTTAGTGATAGACCTCAGAACACATAGATTCTATTTATGCCACTCTGGTTTATGTCATCTTATATTTTAACTCTACATTTTTTAGACATCAAAACATCATTACTTTTTCATACTATAAATATACATTAAAATTTCTCACATATTTTTTCTTTCCATTACTATTATTTTCTTCATTCCTGAGCTTTCTTCTAGTATCTTTTCTTCTGTCAACAATCTTTTTTTTTCAGTATTTTATTTAACATGGTTCTAATGGTGATGAATTAATTTAGTTTTGTTTGCTAGAAAATGTTCTTATTTTTCCTATTTTGGCAATTCTATTTTTCATGAAAAAAATTCCATTTTTTTTTTCCTGGACTTCATTGTTTCTACTAAGTCATCTGTCATTGTTGTTTCTTTGATGATTAACATATACATAATCTTTCTCCACTAAGAGCTATATATGACCTTTAGAGTTCCTAGTGCTTTTTTATTTATTTATTTATTTATTTATTTATTTATTTATTTATGGCTGTGTTGGGTCTTCGTTTCTGTGTGAGGGCTTTCTCTAGTTGTGGCGAGTGGGGGCTACTTTCATCGCGGTGCGTGGGCCCCTCACTATCGCGGGCTCTCTTGTTGCGGAGCACAAGCTCCAGACGCGCAGGCTCAGTAGTTGTGGCTCACGGGCCTAGTTGCTCCGCGGCATGTGGGATCTTCCCAGACCAGGGCTCGAACCTGTGTCCCCTGCATTGGCAGGCAGATTCTCAACCACTGTGCCACCAGGGAAGCCCCCTAGTGCTTTTAAATATGTAGTTTGATGACTTTTTCATTTTGTAAAAATTGCAGCCATTATCTCTCACTTTTTTTAAATTGAGATAACATTGGTGTATAACATTATAAGTTTCACGTGTACATTACTCTTCTGTATACACTACATCATGTTCAACACCAAAAGTCTAATTGCCATCCATCATCATACAATTGACCTTCTTTACCCATTTTGTCCTCCCTCCACCCCCTTTTCCCTCTAATAACCACAAATCTCTTCTCTGTATCTATGTGTGTGGTTTTGTTTTGCTCTGTTTGTTTATTTTGTATCTGTATTTTGTATTCCACATGAGTGAAGTCATACTGTATTTGTCTTTCTCCATCTGACTTACTTCACTTAGCATATATAGCATATAAAACATCCAAGGTCCACCCATATGTCACAAATGGCAAGATTTCATTGTTTTTATGGCTAAGTAATATTCCACTGCATATGTATACCACATTTTCTTTATTCATTCATCTGTCAGTGGGCACTTAAGTTGTTTCCATATCTTGATTATCATAAATAATGCTGCAATGAACATAGGGGTGCACATATATTTTTGAATTAGTGTTTTTGTATTCACTGGATAAATAACCAGAATTGAAATAGCTAGATACTATGGTAATTCTATTCTTAACTTTTTGAGGAATCTCTATACTGTTTTCCATAGTGACTGCACCAGTTTATATTCCCACCAACAGCTGGTTCCTTTTTCTCCACATTCTCACCTATACTTGTTCTTTTTTTGTTTTTTTTGTTTTTGTCTTTTTGATGATAGCCATTCTACTGGGTATGAGATGATATCACATGTGGTTTTGATTTGCATTTTCCTTGTGTTTCTATCTGCTATTTTAGTTTCATGGTCTTCTGTTATGTTTTACTCAATCTCCTCTTTTTTGTTTTGTGTCTGCTCTAGATTATTGCTTTGTGGTGACCATGATGTTTATATAAAACATTCACAGATGAAGTAGTCCTTTTCTGCTGATAACATCTTGGCTTCATTTACCTATATAGTTTCTGTCTTTTTCCTCTTCCTCTTTAATGTTTTTGTTGTATCTTTTTGTGTTGTGAGTTTGTTACCAATTGAAGTAGCTGTCATTATTTTTCATGCTTTTTCCCTTTAACCTTTATGCTTTAATTAAATGTTTAAAAATCTATTCTAATATACAATTTCAATATTTTGATTCTGTCTATCATCTTGCTCAAAGTTTCTTGTAACTCTGCCTTTTCATTTCAGGCTGAAGGGCTCCTTTCAACATTTCTTGTATGGCAGGTATAGTGGTGATGAACTCCTTTAGCTTTTGTTTGTCTGAGAAAGCCTTTATTTCTCTTTTATATCTGAAAAATAACTTTGCTGGATAGAATGTTCTTAGCTGACAGTTTTTATTTTTCAATGTTTTGAGTATATCATTACACTCTCTCCTGGCTTGCAGAGTTTCAGCTGAGAAATCTGCTGATAGCCTAATGAGGGTAACTTTGTAGGTTAAAGTTGGGTTTTTTTTTCCCCCTGGCTTCCTTTAAAATTCTTTATCTTTGACTTTTGACAGTTTTAGTATAACATGTCTTGTGAAAGATCTCTTTGCCTTGAGATAATTAGGTGTTCTATTACTTTATGGACTTGTATATCCTGTTCCTTTCTAGTTCTCAGGTATTACTTCTTTAAATAAGTTTTCTGCTCCCTTCTACTGCTCTTCTTCTTCTGAGATACCCATTATCTTTATGTTGCTTTTTCTAATGGAGTCAAATAGTTCTCAGAGTATCTTCATTTCTTTAAATCTTAGTTTTCTCTCCTCTTCTACCTGAATCCCTTCTACATTTCTGTCTTTGAGACTGCTCATTCTCTCTTCCATATGCTCTATTTCCAATGTTCTCTAATACAATCTTAATCTCATGTATTGAGTTCTTCAGCTCCAGAATTTCTGTTTGGTTCTTTTATATAGTTTCAATCTCTTTGGTAAGGTATTGCTTCTGTTCATTAATTTTATTCCTGAATTCATTGAAGTGCCTTTCTGAGTTTTCTTGTAGCTCATAGAGTTTCTTCATGACAGCTATTTTGATTCCTCTATCAGTTAGTTCACAGTCTTCTATGACTTTAAGTTTGATACCATGTTACCATGGTATTTCATGGTACTTGATGAGTTGTTGCTCTGCTGACACATTTGAAGTAACAAACACCTTTCTTACTTAGGTAAAGCTTTGTTTACTTTGATTCTAACAATTCAAAATTGATAATTAGAGGCCTTTCTTTTATTTTTCAGTAGATGGCACTATAGCACAAGTTTTTGTTTGTTTTTGCCTGAGTTGACTGGCTATGGTTGAGAATTGGCACTTTCCTCCCTCACTGCCTCTGTCAGAGCTGTCGCCAGTGCCCTCATCATCACTGCTTGTGATTCCAGGGTCACCAGTGCCTCGCTGTTGCCAGTATTGCTGCTGTCACTGGCCTTGCCACCATGAGCACCAGAATGGTGGGCACCTCTGTTGTATCTGAAGTCACCTGGGTTGCAGGTACTGCTGCTGCTGCTGGGGGAGAAAAAGGATAGGGGCAGAGCTGGGGTCATGGATGCCTTCACGACGTCTGGGGTTGTTGGGTTCACAGGCACCACCGCCAGAGGTGGGGGGCTGGAGTCACAGGCACTGCCACACCTGGAGGGACCGGTTAGGAGACCTGTTGCCTGGTTCCCTTCAGCCATGGGCACCACCATGACCAGGAGGCTGTGGTTGTGTGCACCCCCTCTGCTGCTACTATCGGGTTCATTGGGACTGTGGGCTCAGCTGTTGCAACGAGGGGGCTGGGATTGTGAGTACTGCTTCTGATGTTCCCTAGGTTCTGCCCCCCCCAATATGTTCCAATCTGTCCACCTTCAAATGTACAGATGTGTGGATCTCTCTGGCATCCTGATGAGTTGGGCAGAGGGAACTTTCTGAGTTATGGATGTTTTGCTAGTGGTGGATTGAAGGGGAGAGACAAAGAAAGCATCTAATGCCACCATGATGCTGACATCACTGCCTTTATCTCTTTATGATTTCCATCAACCCCCTCCTTTATTCCCTTTCTCTTGGAAATCCAAATAAAATGTATATTGTCTGTTTCATGATATTGCAAAAAACACTTCTATGCTTTTTTCTTTTTTGTGTGTGTCTGTCCAGGCATTTTCTTCTGATATCATCCAGATCACTAATTTTCTCACAAGCTGTGACTAAAATACTAAGTCATCCACTGAGTTTAACACATGACTTCTACATTTTAATTATTTTTCTTATTTTATAGTGCCCTAATTCTATGCTAAAAATATATATCCTTGTCTTTTAGTTAAATGAACATAAAAAGAATAGTTATATCAAAGTCCTTGTTTGGTAATTGCATCCTCTGGATGCTCTTTAATTGTTTCTGTTGTGTGTTCTTTCCTTTTGGTCAGTACACTGTGTATGACAAATTGCATACAATTTAATGTTCTGAATGGTGAAGTGTCACTCCAGAGAGGATTTAAATTTGCTCTGCAAGATGGATAGTCTAAGATCACAGGATCCCCAAATCCTTTTAATCTTATCAAGGATTGACATGATTTGAACAAGAATTTTAGTCCCTATGAGAGCTGGTCTATTTTCAGTACAGCTTTATAAGTACATGTCTTGTATAGCCATGTGGTCTCAAGTGGAGGAATGTTTACTTTTCCTCATCTGCCTTGCAGGCCATGACATGCATTTTCTTTTCTTAATCATGTGGTATTTAAAAGTTCAGCTTCTTAGTCTCAAGAAATGGGCTCAAATCTCTAGGTTTCTTCTCCTTTCAGATCTTATACTAATAATTTTTCACTGATTCAGAGAAAATAAAGTTTTGTCAATATTTTAAACATGAATGAATTGCTTTTTGAAGCTTCAAACAGAACTTTGACAAATATTGTAATTTCCAATCACTTTATGTTACTCTTTTAAAATGTGCAATCAATGTTTTTTTAGTATATTCACAGAGTTGTACAACCATCATAACCATTTAATTTTAGAATATATTCATCACCCACTCCAAACCTCCCCAAAACCCCTGTATTTGTTAGCAGTCATTCTTCATTCCCAGCCAACATTCCCACCCCAATGCAATCACTAATCTAATTTCTGTAATTCTAAAAATTACATAAAGATGGATTTATACTACATGTGGTATTTTGTGACTGGCTTCTTTCACGTAGTGTAACATTTTTAGGTTCATCCATGTTATTGAATGTAACAGGACTTCATTTAATCCATTCCTGGATAATATTCCATGATGTGAATGCACCATATTTTCTTTCCTTATTCATCAGTTGATGAACACTTGGGTTGTTTCTACCTTTGTTTATTATGAATAAGGCTGCTATGGACAATGGTGAATATGTTTGGGCATGGACATATGTTTTCATTTATGTTGAGTATATGTCTAGGAGTGAAATTGTGTGTCAAATAATAATGTTTATTTAAGAGTTTTTTATATTGTAGAATGTTTTCCAAACTGCCTGCACCATTGTACATTCACTATAGTAGTATGTGAGAGTTCTCTACATCCTTGCCAACTGTGATAGTTTGACAAGATTTTCATAAAAAAAGTACCACAGACTGGGTGGTTAAAGCAGTGGAAGTTTATTTTCTCATAGTTCTTGATGCCAGAACCCAAGATCAAAATGCCAGCAGGGTTGATTTCCTCTGAGGCTTCTCTTCTTGGCTTGCTTGCGGACACCCTCTTCTTGTGGTTGCCCCTCTTTACATATGCACCTGGTGTCTCTCAGTCTGTGTTGTCTGTTAATTTTGACTGTTGTCTCAGTCTCTTTTTCTTATAAGAACAACAGTTATACCAAATTAGGGACCATGAGAACGGCCACATTTTAACTCAATTAACTCTTTAAAAACTCTATCTACAAATAAGTCATAGTCGAAGATGCTGGGGATTAGGGCTCCAACTTACAAGTTTAGGAGGGACACATTCATCTCATAATACCAACTATGGTTAGTGTCTACTTTTTTTACAATTCAGTAGATAATATTTGTCTTTTAAGTTTTTTTCTGTTTTTTTCAAAATTTTATTTATTTACTTATTTTTGGCTGCGTTGGGTCTTCATTGCTGCGTGTGGACTTTCTCTAGTCGCGGCGAATGGGGACTACTCTTCGTTGCAGTGCACAGGCTTCTCATTGAGGTGGCTTCTCTTTGTTGTGGAGCATGGGCTCTAGAGCGCAGGCTCAGTAGTTGTGGCACACAGGCTTAGTTGCTCTGCGGCATGTGGGAACTTCCCGGACCAGAAGAACCCGTGTCCCCTGCATTGGCAGGCAGATTCTTAACCACTGCACCACCAGGTAAATCCCTATTGTCTATCTTATTGTAAGAATCTTAGTGGATGTGACTTGGCATCTCATTATGGTTTTGATTTGCATTCCTTAATAACTAATGATATGCAACTTTTAATGTGCTTATTGGACATTTGTATATCTTCTTGGAGAAATGTCTATTTGCACTTTTTGCCCATCTATAAGTTGGATTATTTGTTCTTTTATTATTGTAAGAATTTTTCTGTATTCTTTATACAATTCCATCGTAACATAAATGATTTGGAAGTGTTTTCTCACTTTTTGTGTTTTAAATTTTTCCTTCTTGATTGTATTATTTTCAGAGCAAATTAAAAATTTTGATGAAGTCCAATTTATCTATTTTGTTTTCTCTTGTCCCTTGTGCTTTTGGTGTTGTATCTAAGAAATCACTGCCTAATGCAAAGTTACAAAGATTTACTCCCATCTCTTCTTGTAAGAGTTTTATAGCTTTGGCTTTAGCTCTTAGATTTCAGTCTAGGATCCATTTGGAGTTAATTTTTATGCGTGATGTGTAGGAGGGACCCAGTTTTATTCTTTTGCATATAGATATCCAATTATCTCCATGTCATTTGTTGAAAATCTTCTTTTCCTTTTTAACTGTGGAAAAAAAGATATGTCCCTGTTGAATGGCTGGTTAATCCATCTAGAGTGTCTCTTCCATTTCAGGGAGCTGAGGGAGAAAGTAATTATCACTTGGCTTCTGAGACCTCTAGAACAGTCCTTCTAAAAGGCACAGGTGTGTTGGCAGGTGGGGTGGGAGGAGGAATGTGTGCAGCCTCTAGCTTGAATGCTACAACCTCTCACTGTTCTTACTAAGTTTCAGTAGTTTTTGTTAAATAAATATTTCCCAAATCTGATTTAAATTTTATTATTAATCTCCAGAGAACTTTAATGATTGTCTTTGTTGTTTCTGACCAGCCTAAAATAGAAAATAGTTCTTTTTTATATACTATTTCCATCAGTCTATCAGCAAATACCTGAGTGTTCAAACATTAAATGTATTGAAATCCAAAAGCATTCCTAATTAGTCATAATAACCAAGCAACTCACATAACTCACTAACCTGACTAATTTAAAATGTTCCCTTTGGCAGTGTATGTTGTTCCTCAAGCTACTATAAAAATAATAAGTTGATTAGTCAGTAGCAATGCCATGATTATAAATTAGTTATAAGGTAATTTGAATAAGTAAAAAATGCATGTGGAAAAGTATACCTAATTTAAATTCTGGGGATTTGCTCCGACAGAGGCAGCTCTCATTAGAAATGGCAAAGGCAGTAGGTAGACAGTGCCAAAACGACACAGCCAGTGCATTCAAATACAGACAGTACGGTTGTATTTAATAAGCACAGCAGGTGAACAATTGAATTTGAAAGAGAAATTAAATGGGCTGACCCAAGTGCTAAGACATTTATTGTGTAGCTCTGCACTTTCTGTTCTATGATTACTGCAAAGCTCTTTTGTAAACCAATATGAAGAAACACTATTAGAGCAATTGTGCATCAATTAAGTATTGTAGCCACAGGAGGAAAGATAAGTCAATTTTTAAAGGAAGTCAAATTCAATCTGCTCTTATGTTCAAGCTGTCGTCCTCTCTAATTTTTTTTCTTTGTGCTGTGAATGTCTATTATGAATGAGTATTTTCTTGCACTCAGACCATTTCTTGATGGTTGATAATACTGTAGAGTGAAAAATTGCTAGGACTAGATATACTACTTTTCAATGTATCACACTTTTCCAAAAAAATTTTTGACCCTTTTGGTGTCATTTCTATTATTAAGTGTTTATTTATTCTATTCTTCTACGTGTTGCTTAACATGATTAAAACTTCCAAATAAAACCTTTTGGCCACTGTCCTGAATAAGGTATTGATTTCTTTGAGCACTTCTCTTTTCAAATCTGGAAATCACTAACTTACTATACACATGTGAAAAGATAACATGTTATGTTAAAGGAAAGACTGCTGTCTAGTGAGCAAGAAAGAGCTGGAAAATTGGCAGAAGGTGGTAGGTTCATCTGTGATATTTTATTATTGGCATCTAACCATTATACCCAGACATATTTATAGATTTTAATAGAATAATCAAGGAGGTACCCTAAAAGTGTTCTGGCCATAACACATGTAGTAAATAGAATGAAAACAAGTTGGGTTTAAAGCAGGGTTAAATAGTTGATCTAAGAGAACAGTAGAAGATATGAAAGCAGGACACAAGATGTCTCGAGTAATTATAAAGATGCATCTAGTCTCTAGTTACTTTTGACAAAGCTGTTTTTGTGATTTATGGCAGGTGCTTGTTTATAAACCCATTTCTGCACAGACACAGTGAAAAGCATTTATCATTCTGCTTGGCCTTCCTTATTAGATAAATGTCACATAAACATAACCTAAATCTGGCATCTTGCTAGTCTGGCACATAAGCTGGTGGCATCTCTTTGACTACCTTCATTTTTCTGAGGACCTCCGGCAGCCAAGGAGTATTTGACAGTGAGTATCCTTAGCCCCTGTGCCTTATTTGCCAAGCAGGAAAAAAAAAAGGCATTCAGAGTGGTGGAGGTCAACAAAGTATTATTTATCAACAGCAGGCAATTCAATATTGATTTTGTTTTAAACATTCTACCCTGCAGATGTTTTCAGATAGTAATTCAGACTAACTGATACAAAAGCTTTTATAGCTTAAGGACATATGTATTTTGACAAAATAAAATTAATCAATAAAGACGTCAGTCAACCTGAATCCAGATAGCAAATAAACTGTCCACTCAAGAGAGTGGGACATTAATTATAGTAATTTTTAAAGTCATGAGAAATCTTATTTTCCATAGATTCCTCCACTACCCCAAGATAATCTTACTTTTAAACTGTCATTCTCTTCTTTGGAAAATTCTATCTATAATTGTTAATTAATTTATTGAAATTTAGGGGTATTAAACATGGCTTTAATTTAATAATTTATAATGTATTATTAACTATGTGAAAGTATTATAAATATTTAACTGTAAATGACTAAGAATATAGTGCAAAATTAGTAACAAAAGAAAGTTAGTAAATCTGTACCATATATGACAAATAATGAAGATGAGTAATATATTAGAAACTTAAGACTGAATTAATTGTGCAAGTGACACTGATATATTAGTATCTTGATTATCCTGTCTTTAAAAAAAAGTATTAAAAACTTGGAGATTAGAAGGTTGAAATAATTGTTAAAAAACTTCATTCTCATTTTCACTTAATGTTCTATGGCTATCCATATGATTTAGTACATTAAACATGATGCATTTTCTAATACAATTGTTAAAATCTAAAATAAAGTATAAATTATGATTTTTTCTTATCCTATTTAAAAAATGGAAGAATATCCTATTATATGCTCTATCATAACTCACCAAAATAATTTTCAGGAGATATTTTCATCTATTTATTCAAATAGGTAAACATTGCCAATGAAGGCTGAACAAAAAATTAAAGAAAATAAGTTTTAAAAGAAAAATAAAACCTTTGAAATGAAAGAACATTTGGATTTTATGTTTTAGTCACTATATGAAAATCATTTATTGAAGGAGTGATAAAGATATATATAGTAATATATGATATGATATTTATGTAACAGATAATATATATTAATGAAGGTGACAAAAATGTAACAAAACACAAACATATACATAGCTATATTCTTAATGCACTTATTATACAAGAGCTACTTATTTCAAAGTCTATTAAGGTTTTTTCACCATTGCAATAAGAAATATATTACCTTTGTTGATTCTTCTCTTTTCTTTTAGGATTTATACTATTAAAAACCATTTTGAGAACCTAAAACCCCATACAAAGGGCACTGAACAAATAAGCAAATAAACGGGATTTAAATTTTGAGCATACATAAATTTAGTTACTCTTCATTTTTATTTATGTATTCATATTTACAGAAACATGTTTATGTACCCCCAAAGAACACTGAGGTCCTGCTCAGTCAAGGATTTAGAAAGAAGATAATCCTCACACCAGTGGCAAATTATACTTTGCTCATAACACATGAGATCTTTGCTATACAAAAATCATTTTCGGGCTTCCCTGGTGACGCAGTGGTTGGGAATCTGCCTGCCAATGCAGGGCACACGGGTTCGAGCCCTGGTCTGGGAAGATCCCACATGCCGCAGAGCGGTTGGGCCAGTGAGCCACAATTGCTGAGCCTGCGCGTCTGGAGCCTGTGCTCTGCAACAAGAGAGGCCACGATGGTGAGAGGCCCGCGCACCGCGATGAGGAGTGGCCCCCGCTTGCCACAACTGGAGAAAGCCCTCGAACAGAAACGAAGACCCAAACACAGCCATAAATAAATAAATAAACAAATACTTAAAAAAAAAAAGATAAGGATTCTTATTAAAAAAAATCATTTTCATGAGTATGTCTACTCGTTCATCAAGATTTGACTGTAACCAGATGTAAACTCTTAACATTCCTAAAACCATGTTATTCAGAGTGGGGTTGCTAAATCACAGGTTTAGAGAAAGGGACAAACATTGAGACAAATACATTCAGACAATAACTAGTCTGAGGGAAGAAAAAACTTGCATTAAGGAATCTAGTTCTTTGGTCACTTTCTTCTCAAAAATCCTACTATGAAAATGAATGTTATACTATTTCGATATCACTAGTTATTTGATTAAAATCTCCTCAAAGGCAAGGAGAATTTTTCACACATCATTATATCCACATTATCGAACACAAACTTGGCGTATTACAGTCATTTAATAAATTTGATTTGTGCTGTTATGCCAGGAAGCAATTGCTAGATTACACAAACTTGAAACTCACTGCCTTATAGCAGCAAGCATTTATTTCTTGCTCTCCTACTTTCAAGTTAGATTAGAGTCACTTAATCTAGCTGGGCATGTCTGGGCTTGGCTCAAAAGTTCAGATAAAATTTGGGTTTTCTCTCCATGGCTCTTATTTTCCTTGAAACAAAATCTCCCCAAGTCATCTTCTTGTGGCAAAACCCAGGAGTATAAGAGGGCAACATTGAAGTGAACTTCATGTCCCAGAACCACACGCATAGTTTTTTTTTTAAGAGATAGTTTAGTTTTTTACCTCTAGGTTTAATTACGAGTAATTTTGGTACCTGAAGTTCTGTGGCACAATGTCTTTAAGTTTTCTGGGAGCTATTTTGTGAGCCAGAAGGATCCATTAGACACCTTCAGAGGTCTTAGAAAAGACTGTTACAACCACACTCTTGATTCCATCTTTCTATAAAGCTTTCTCTTCATGGCCACAGTTTGATTATTTTCCACCTCTGAAATGTTAAGTCTATCCTTATTTCCTCTAAATCTTGCTTGTAAACTGGACATTCCTTTTGGTGCTCTTCACTTCCTGTTTTCCTGGTAGATAAAACCAGTTTCTGTTTTAATATTTGGCCACAAAATGTATTCACCCAACACTACAGGTTCATTATGTACATGCTCCTTATCCCATTATTTATTTATCTTTTTAAATATGAAGACTACTGTTTGGAGCATTTTTCGTTGAACAGCCAAAACTGAGGGGAAGATATCCCGTATACCCCCTGCTTTACCCAAGCACAGCTTCCTCCATTATCAAAATCCTCCCACAGCAGTGGGACATTTGATACAATTCATGAATCTGCTCTGATGGTACAGCTGGTCAGAATCAACAAAGACAATCATGAAAAGTCTCTGCAATGAAATTAAAAGATTTTCTCATACCATATACAAAAATAAACTCAAAATGGTCAAGACATAAATGTAAGACCAGAAACAATAAAACTCTTAGAGGAGAAGATAGGACGAACAGTCTTGATAGAAATCATAGAAACTTGGTTTGCTTTTTGCCTATTATGATATATCTATTGTTCCCAAATAACCTAGAAAGTGTTAAAAATTTATTTAATTGTTTATTGCCATCAATTTCTATTTTTTATTCCAAGAATTGCAGTTATTATGTAGCTAGTTTGGTGCAATTTAAAATTCTTAAGTCTAAGATAGGTGACATGTGTAAAAATTATATAAGAACAACAAGTAATGGGGCTTCCCTCGTGGCACAGTGGTTAAGAATCTACCTGCCAAGGCAGGGGACACGGGTTCGAGCCCTGGTCCGGGAAGATCCCACATGCCATGGAGCAACTAAGCCTGTGCGCCACAACTACTGAGCCTGCACTCCAGAGCCCGCGTGCCACAACTACTGGAGCCCTCACACCTAGAGCCCATGCTCTGCAATAAGAGAAGCACCGCAACGAGAAGCCCGCGCACCGCAGCAAATAGTAATCCCCGATCGCCGCAACTAGAGAAAGTCTGCGCGCAGCAACAAAGACCCAACACAGCCAAAAATAAATAAATAATAAATAAATAAATTTAAAAAAAAGAGTAATGAAACATCATTTTATCTTTATCCCCTTGATATATATTGCAAATAATATGTAAAAGAAAAGGGGTTAGTCCTGAGAAAAATGGTTGATTAGCTCTAACTTCCAATTATCCATATTACTTTTTATATGTACCACGTAAAATTTATCACCATACAGTGATATCCAGTATCCTCATGAATATTTTGAACACTATTTATATAGAATGTTGTATCAGATTTCATAAATTTGGATAAGAATGGATGATTGTGAAAGTTGCTTGTAAAAAACAATAATAGATACATATGAAATATTTCAGCTTGCTCTCTCCTATATTTGAATAGATAGGTCTTAGGACTAGAGCCAATTCACTTGAAGCATGTCCCTCAATTATTCTGTAGCAATTTCACTCCAGGAATTTATTACTTCACAGTTACCATATCTTTTCCAGGTGACCTAAAATTGACAAGCAATCACGATCATTTCTAGCATTTGAAACGGTAAAAAAATAGTTCCTTCAAGTTTTCATGGCTGTTGCTCTTGAAATTCCTTTTTCAGAAACCACTCTATAGCTTTATTTGCCTTTTTGTGTGTTTTACAGTCAGTAAATTTATAAGATTAATAATGCAAAGATAATACACCCTCTAGTTTTTCCTCTCTCATATCATTCTAGTTAGTAAAGATTTTCCTACACTGTGATTTTTTTCAAAATATTTTCCTCTACAAAACTATTTGGATGAAATATATTTGTGGTAACATTATAAAAATTTGATTTTACTTTGAAAGATATCAATGATTAGTAATACCTTATATGTAATAAAAATACTTTAAGAACATATTTTTACTTTACCTAGGGTAAATTGATTATAATAATATATGTATAAATCCGAAAACATCAGTAAAATATAAATATGATCTGTGATCCAACTAATAAATTTATATACATTAATTATAAGTTATAACATTAATTATAATTCTAATAACAATAAAAATATTTATCTGATTAATTTTCCAGAAAGGAATCCAAGAGAAGAGGTATCTGATATGAAACTAATGGTTCTAAATGATAAAGAAAGACAAGGTAGAGAAATTAATTTTCAACTTGCATTATTTAAGGCAAAAATAATGATTTTTATAAAGTTATTGATAAAATTAACAATGAATAATAACCAAAGTAACAGAAAATATTCATTAAGTACCTACTATGTATCAGGAACTTTTCTAAATGGTAAGTATATATATATATTTATATATACATATATATATATATTTGAGAACCAGGTATATAAAGTTGCAGCATTTATGAATCTTACTTTCTAGTGGAAAAGATGCATACACACAAAATAGTAATAAATTAATAAACATGAATATCAGATAGTGATAACTCTTGTAAAGGAAACAAATGTGACGCATTTGGTCATTATGGAATATTAAACTTCATTTGCTTCAATGACATAGAAATGCTAGATGAAATTAATAAAATAGAAGTTCCCAGTAGAATGAGATCAAGGAAATAGAAATCTGCCAATTAACAAATACAAAGATATAGCATCAAAGAAGTGTGTGTTTGCTGAAGTTCATCAGAGAATTAGGGATATGTTTAATACTTGTTAGCTGGAAATGGAGTTTTAATGTTTTTGGGGGGAAAAATTATAACTGTGTGCCTTGTGTTCACTGGAGGCAAGACATTACCTACCAAAGAAAGCTGGGAGTCACAAAACATTACTACACCTTAACTGGAGACCAGAAAAACCCTACTAGCTCAGAGGAAGTCAAGAATGTTTACAGTAATTGATTTATAATGGCCCCAAACTGGAAACAGCACAAATATACTGCAATGGGTGAAAGGTTAAACAAATTGTGGTACATCCATACCATTACTCAAATATTTTGAGACAAACAAAAATGAAAACACAACTTTCAAGAACTTATGGGATGGAGCAAAAGCAGTTCTATTAAGGAAGTTTATAGTGATAAACGCCTCAATACTAACAACAACAACAAAAAGATCGCAAATAAACAACCTAATTTTACACTTCAAAGGAATTAGAAAATAAAGATAAACTAAGCCCGAAGTGAGCAAAAGAATAAAAATAATAAAGACTAGAGCAGAAATGAATAAAATAGAGACTAGGAAAACAATGGAAAAGATTAACAAAATCAACTCTTAGTTTTTAGAAAAGATAAACAAAATTGACAAACTTTTAGCTAGACAAACCAAGAAAAAAAAAAAAAAGAGAGAAACCAAATAAAAATTATAAATGAAAGAGAAGACATTACAATTGATATCACAGAAATACAAAGAACTGTAAGAGAGCACTATGAATAACTGTACAATAACAACTTGGATAGCAAAGAAGAAATGGATAAATTCCTAGAAACATACAACTTACCAAGATCAAATCATGAAGAAATAAAAAATCTGAACAGACCAATAATGTTAACAAGATTGAATCAGTGATCAAACACATACCAAAGAAATTCCCAGGACCAAACTGTTTTACTGTGAATTCTACCAAATATTTAAAAGAATTATCTTCAATCCTTCTCAAATTCTTCCAAAAAATTGAAGAGGAGGGGACTCCTCCAATCAGTTATGAGACCAATATTACCTTGATACTAAAGATAGATAAGGATACAAGAAAAGTAAACTACAGACCGACAGCCCTGATGAATATAGACAAAAATTCTCAACAAAAAACTAGCAAACTGAATTCAACAGGACATTGAAAAGATCACGCACAATGATCAAGTTGGATTCACCCCTGAGGTGCAAGCAGGATTCAACATGTACAAATAAATCAGTGTAGCACATCACATTAAGAGAATAAAAGATGAGAATCACATGATCATCTCAATAGATGAAGGAAAAGCTTTGAGAAATATTTCACATCCTTTCATGATAAAATCTCTCAACAAATTGGGTATAAAAGAAATGTACCTCAACATAAAAGCTCATATATGACAAGCTCATATATGACATCTAATACCACACTCAATGTTGAAAGGTTAAAAGTTTTTTCTTTAAGATTAGGACAAGACTAAAGTGCCCACTCTCATCATTCCTGTTCATCAAAATACTGGATGTCCTAGCCAGAGCATTCAGGCCAAAGTATAAAATATAAATTCAATTCAATGCACTTAAAAAATAAAAGACATCCAAATCAGAAAGGAAAAGTAAAATTTTCTATGTTTGCAATGACAGGATCTTAACATTTAGAAAATCCTAAAGACGCTACCAAAAACAAAACAAACAAACAAAAAAACAATGGATCAACAGTTAGACCTAGTAAAGAAATTCAGTAAATTGTAAGATACAAAATCAACATACAAAAATCTGTTGTGTTTGTATACAATAGCAATGAATTATCTGAAAAAGAAATTTTAAAAAATCCCATTATAATATCATCAAAAACTATAAAATATTTAGAAATAAATTTAACCAGGGAGGGAAAAGATCTGTACACTTAAAACAATAAAACTTGCATGAAAGAAACTGAAGAATACACACAGAAATGGAGAGTTATCCTGTGGTCATGGATTGGAAGAATTAACATTGTTAAAATGTCCATACACCCACAGCACCCAAAATCATCTATAGATTCAGTGCAATCCTTATCAAGATTCCAATGGCAATTTTACAAATTTTAAATTTGTATTGAACTAGAAATAACTGCAAATAGCCAAAGCTATCCTGAGAGAGAAAAATAAAGCTGGAGGCATCATACTTCCTGATTTCAAAATATATTACAAAGCATATTTTGCCATTTTTGACAACACTGCTCATCCTTGAGACCATTATACTAAGTGAAATAAGTCAGACAGAGAAAGACAGATAATATATGATTTCACTTGTATGTGGAACCTGAAAAACCTGAACTCATGGAAACAGATTGGGGTTGCTGGGGCAGGGTGTGGGGGAAATGCGTGAAGCTGGTTCAATGGTACAAACTTCCAGTTATGAAATGAACCTATTCTGGAGTAGTAATGTATAGCATGGTAACTATAGTTAACACTACTGTATCATATATATTTGAAAGTTGATAATAGAGTAGATTGTAAAAATTCTCATCACATGCAAAAAAATGTAACTACAGGGGGTGATGGATGTATTAACTAACCTGATTGTAGTAATCATTTTGCAATATAAATACATATTTCAAATTATTTCACAGTATATCTTAAACTTACACAATGTAACATGTCAGTGCTATCTCAATAAAACTGTAAAAAATAATAAACTACTCCTGAGATATTTTATTATAAAGCTTTAATATAAAATGAGCTCATAAATATTAGGAAAAATCAATATAATTGTAAAAATACTGCTAGAGTTAATGAATAAGCAATTCAAACTATGATTGTCTATGCACACATATGTTAATGCAAATTTTTATTAGAAATAAATAAAATTTATAATAAAGCAGGTAGATATCTTTCATTCATCCAGTCCACAAATATCCAACTATGCCAGTACTGGGTGTTGGCAGTGGATTGGGAAACCCACTTTTCTGTACCGCTCCTGGGAGGGTACATCTGTTCAAACTTTCTGGAGGACAATTTGGCAACACTAGAAGCCCTCTTGTCTGACATGATTGGATCAGTGATCAGTATGTTAATTAAGAATTTGACATTCCTACATTAACAGTTTTAGGCAAAAACAAATAATGTGTTTATTCATCAACTCCTAGTTGTAGGAACAAGACTTTTTTTTTTTTTGGTATATAAAATTCTTTGTATGTGACACTCTAATTAGAGCCTACCTCTGCTTTGTTTTCTTTTTTCTCACAAAAATGCACTTATATACATAGGCTACAAAATCTCATACCAAACACTTAAAAGTGTCCTAAAGCTACACTCAGTGAAACCTCAGGACACTTTTCAAATTTTTATCAGTCTTTTATAGATGTCTTGCCTACCAATAGTTACATAGCAATTTTCTATTGATGATTTAATTTACTGTTTCCAAATACTCAACAATATTCTCACAGATAAATCTTTTACACTTATTTCATCAGCTTTGTTAATTGTAAATACAATTATGTAGTAAACATGTATAACTGGAATAACTGATTTGGACACAAATGCGATTAACTCAATTCCTGGAAATGTAAGTACACATGCAGATTAGAGGGTGACCAATTAGCCATAAACATTCAGTTTAAGTACTCAGTATTTAAGATAATTGAAATCACTAATCTATCAAGTTAGGTGAAAGACAATTAGAAAACTTTCTACTATGTGTATCACAATTCTTAAAATATCATTGATATTTGGAGTTAGATAACAGAAGTAAATTTATAATTTTACAAAAAAGTCCTTCATTAAAATAATCCTGCATTAAAATAAATGAAGGGATTGTATAATTAATTTGTTTTACCTTCTTTCTGGAATATCATGCAACCATGTTAATCAACATATGTACAGTATGTAGAAATACTTATATATCACGGTAGTTATTTATAAAAATGTAAGTTTGTGAGTGTTACTTTGTGTTTTCCTTATTTATACCTGCTCTAAAAACATAAGTATGTATTAAGTGATAAAATAGGTGATAAATATGACTCTCTTGTAATAAAAACAATGAACTCACTTATGTTTTTTATTAAATGATAAGAGAAAAATAACTTAGAAAAATATATCTTTTGTTGCTTTCCCTCTTTTATCTATTTAACTCTTTTAGTCCTTTTTTCTATGAAATCAACATACACTCAGAAAGTTCCAAAATTGGAACATGTCTTTTTTTTCCCCATGTAAAGAAAATTAATAAAATCATGGCTCCTTGTTTTTTTTTTTTTTTAATGCAAGAACCGATCAGAGAATTATGAGGAAAATAGTTGGCTTCTGTGCATGTGCCAAGGAACTTGTAGAGAAGCACTGCTGACATTTAGCCACAAAAGTGGCTTCAAAACTAGCTCTGTTAAGCAAAACAAAAATGATTCCATGGGAGAAGTACATTAAGCAAGCTCACAGAAACTAGGACATGCACTAGAATGCCAACTTCTTATTTTTCAATATGAAATATTGCTATCAATTAACTGGAATAATAAGGTCAGCTTGACTTATTCTAACTGGACATCCCTGAGAAGTCAAGTTGTATCAGAAGATTAATTGGTAGTAAAATAGAAAACAAAACAAAAAAGTGGAGTATAGTTCTTGTTTTTGTGATTATAAGTGGAATTGTACTGAAATGTATTGATGCCTCAACATTTTCAAGAAGTATATAGTCTTGCATATGAGACTGCAGTTCTTGAAGATGATTGTGCTGTATTTTGTTCTTACTGGAGAATTCTCTAACAATATGTGTTTTGAAATACTTACTTTTCTATGGTTCTATAGTTTATCAAACATAATTCTAAGTAATAAATTATTTCTATAAAAATATTCTTGCCTTTAATGGAATTTTATCTAAACTAATAAACATTCAATGCAAGTTTGCATACCTTGTTTTTTTGTTTAATTGATTGATGCTCTGTCTTGTATTAGAAAAAAATTGAACTTAAAAAAGTGTTTTGGGCTTCCCTGGTGGCGCAGTGGTTGAGAATCTGCCTGCTAATGCAGGGGACACGGGTTCAAGCCCTGGCCTGGGAAGATCCCACATGCCACGTAGCAACTGGGCCCGTGAGCCACAACTGCTGAGCCTGCGCGTCTGGAGCCTGTGCTCCGCAACAAGAGAGGCCGCAATAGTGAGAGGCCCGCGCACCGCGATGAAGAGTGGCCCCCACTTGCCACAACTAGAGAAAGCCCTCGCACAGAAACGAAGGCACAACACAGCCAAAAATAAATACATAAAAAAAAAAAAGTGTTTTATAAAGATTTTGCATATCAATATTGTGGTTTAACATTCAGAGTTACTTCTTTTTTTCATTATTGCTAAGTTCCTGGAGAGGGAGGGGTACCATATATTTCCCCAAAAGTGAAGTGCTAACAAAAAAGAAAGGATTTCCTTAAAACATCAAATAGAAGTTATAAATCTTAACCTCAGAACATTTCACAAAATAATTATTTTTAGTGAAAACCATGGTTTAAGTTATCCTAAAAAATTATTCCCTTAGAGTTCAATTGTTCTATTTGGTGGAAAAAAGCCACAGACCCTCCATCATTTGCACATATATCTGGAAACTGGTACATTTCAAGCTTCTTTCAAATACAAAAACTTATACATTCTGTAATGCCTTCTCAGAGAATGATATCCAAATGCTCTATACATTTGGTCCCTGTAATTAGAATTATTCTTCCTTATTTACCAAACCAAAATTTCTGCTGGAGTTGAGGGATAAAGTACCTATTCAACATCTTTGCCATTTGAGAGCCATGGCACTATTATATGATAATCATAGGAACAACATAAATAGGATTCCTGTAAATTAAGATCAATGAAAAATAATTGAAAGCAAGTCACAAAAATATTCCTTAGATTTACTCCACAATACAACTTAATTTGCAAATACCCACGCAATACACCAAACTTTCTTATACTAGTCAGTTCAGGCTGTCATTGAAAAATGACATAGGCTGGGTGGCTTAAACAAAAACCATTAATTTCTCACAGTTCTGGAGAGGTCAGAGAAGTCTGAGATCAGGGCGCCAACCTTCTCACATGACCTTCCTTATAATGTGCACAGGAAGAGAGAGAGAGTGGGTGAAGTCTCTGGCAGGTCTTTTTATAGGGCACTAATTCTACCATAAGGACCCCACTTTTATGATCTCATGTAACCTTGTCTCCCAAAATTCCCATATCCAAATACAGTTACATTGGAGGTTAGGACTTCAACAAACAAAATATGGGGAGATACAAACATTCACTCCATAACAGCACCCCTCAACATATCTAAATAAAATTCCTTGTTTAGTCATTATATACAATTATTGGACCCTAGTCATTTTTTATAGTGAATGTGGTAGAGACAGAGAAGAAATTAATGAAATGTGTTATATCATGTACTAGAAACAAATAGTACCAACATCTTATTCTTCCTTCCTATAACTTAAGGATTAGAAGGAGAAAGAAAGAAAACATATTTAAAAGAAGGAAATACCAAAGATAAGCAGTCTCATCTATAATCTGTGGTATGATACCCATTCTTATCTTTCACAGATTATTATGTGTTATCATAATCATAATGATATCCCTAGACCAGCTCATGTGGGTTTATTCTGTAAAGAGCTCTACCTAACTCAAAACTGCATTTGTCAGAGCAGCAGAAAAGTGATTACTGGGAATATGTCAAAGCCAAGTGGATTCACTGTTGAGTCAGTGAGCATGTGGTATGATTTTGGGACCAGGTAATGTGTGATTTGTTACTGGATCAAAAACCTAAAGCATATGACAGTGACTTTGGGATGGGATGATGGGAAAGAGGTGCAAGGACCTTTAGGAAGCTTTATAAAGGCAATAAGAGCCTTGAGGAGACAAAGAGAAAAATTGTTATTAGAAGCTGGAAAGTATAATAGACATTTGCTATGTAGTAGCAGACAATTTGTAAACACTGTGATTTTCAGTAACATGAAGACTAGAAAAGGTACTTAACTCATGGATTGGCTGTAGAAATTCCCACACAGTATGTACAAAGTGCCAACTGGCTTCTTCTAACTTCCCGTGATAAAATATGAGAAACAAGACCTGTGCTAAGGAAGGAATACTCAGTTGTTGAGCAAAATCTAGAGAAAATATAAGGGAGCCAGAATTTGCCAGATTGTTTAAAATAAAACTGTTCCTAAGTCCCAATCCTTCTAGATGGCAAAAGACTTGCAAAGAAAGACTCAAGAAAAAGATAAAATCCAGGACACTGCAGTATAGTATAGCATAAAGATAAATATTCCAAGGGTATGGGTCCAAGACACCTTATGGACACCTGAGAAAAAAATAAGAAAATGCCCATTAGGATTTTGAAGAATCTTAAGGTTATTGCCCACAGTATGTAACTCAGATCCAAGCAAAACTGGGCCTGTTTGAAGAGATTTGTGTATATAGCTTTTGTCTAATGTAATAACTCTCAATACCATCCATAGGAAACCCACAGATTCTTAGGAGAATTTTCCTTGCAGAAGTATTATTAGTTTGGTTTGAAAGATCACTCAGAATAACCCTGAATGCCTCAACCCTTCCATAGGCAGGAAATAGACTAAGAAAGTACTCAGACCATCCAAAAACACAGACCATCCTTATGCAAAAGGTGGTTCAAAGATTGCAGCCAAGATCACAGAAGGTGAACTAAAAGTATTGAAGAACCACTTTACAAAATAGAACAAGGCCCTAATCAAGGAACTGTTATCATGTGCTCTGCTTGATTTCAGAATTGATGTGGACCAATGAATGCTACCTTTCTTCCATTTTCTGAAAGAGAGAAATTGTACTTGAGGAGCCCCAACCAAGGCAATTGATCTGCATCTGAACCTGATTTAGAAGACGATATCTTGGAATTTGCATCAACCCCCTAATGAGATGAATCTTCAAGAGTCTTTGGACTGGCTGAGTATATTTTGCATATGGGAGAAATGTAAATATTTTGTTACTGGATAGTAGGCTGTGGTAGATTTTAAAAGTCCAAGTATTCTTTGATACTTCCTCCATCAAAAATTGAGGTCTAATTTCCCTCCCTGTGTATCTGGGCTTGTTCAGAGACTACTTTGAATAAATCTGTTCCAGACCTAGCCCTTTAGAGGACTAGAAACCTCTTCTTTTTCACTTTGGAGTCCACGTAAGAAGTGAGACTATCCTGCTGGATAGATCATTTACAGAGACAATGATACGACAAGGAGATGGAAACAGGTCTAGCTGAGCACGGCCTTCCAGACTTCGCACCATGGCATCAGGCACATGAGTGATGCTATCTTAGACCTTTTACACCACTCAGCTGTTAGCCGAAATCTACTGAGTGACCCCTATAGGTTCCACTGCAGTAGAATAGACCTGGTGAGACCTGCCTGAATTACTCACCTACAAAAGTACAGTTAAAATAAAATTATTATTTTCAACCACCACATTTTGGGATAGCTTGTTGTGAAGCAAGAGATAACCAAAACAAAGCACCAGTTGCAACATTTCTTATATTTGCCTTAGAGATTGGGGTGGGTTTGAACCAACCAAAAAATGTATTGAGTTAATTATCAAAATTAGTAAAATGCATAGGAGGAAGTCACATTTTTTCTTTCTACAGTAGAATCAGATTTTAATAGATAATCTGAAGAACTCCTCCATATTTTATTATTTTTCTTTAAATGATTTGTATTGCTTTAACTACATTTCTAAATTCACTCATGTATTTCTCTATAGGAAACCATCAGTTTCATTCACGTGGTAAGTTTAATGTTGATTTTCATTTCTATTCTGAAATTGGGAGTGTTGCTGATTTAACAACCTGCTCATATAAAAGAGACTATTTTTCAATATGATGGGACCTGCTGGGAACAATTTCTTAGATCACATCACAAATGTTGTCAATGGTAAAATGTGGAGACTGTGACAGATGGAACACACAATTTACTGAAAGATGTTCTTGTGATTTAAAATTGCATGTGTGCATCCCAATATTGAGAAAGTCAAGATTTTTGCCTCTGGATCTTGAGAATAACACATCACACAACTCCATAATATTGATGATTATTTTTTAAAATCTACACCCACATTAGAGTATTGTAATCAAAATATTAAAAAATTAGCTAGTATTATTTATCTTATGGCTCCATCTGGTTTAATATGGACTATAATGACCATACCTATAGAGAACATTTCATGGGAAGTAAAAATATCAGCCTGCCTTCCAACATTTCCCATGGCTATGTCATGTAAAGCAGATGGCCTGAAGTCACTTGATATTATTTACTACCCTTATTAAACTTGTATCAAATTTCAATAGGAATTGAATAGATCATGTTAAAATTTATTTCTATAGGTATACATTTGTTTGATTATCAATTAACCAAATCATTCATTCCAGTGTTTTCCAACTTCTTCTATGCGGAACTAATCTCTGTCAAAAGGGCCATTGAATTTAAAAAATTCTGGTGAACAAAACTGAAGTGAAAATTTAACTTATATATTCTCATAGCTTTTGTTATGTTAATAGCCATTGTGCATTTTCAAAAAGAGCTATAAAATACAGCATATTCCGAGGTTATTTCATCTTGGTAAAACTAACTCATGCAGTACCTTTTGCAACTAGAAACTTTGAATGTTGGTTTACTAATTTATAGCTTTCTGGAATTATTTAAAATAACTTACGATAATTAAACTATAAAAATATAGGATAAATCAAAGAGAGTAGTAAATTCTAGAAAAAATTATAACCTATAATAAATGAGAAAAACTCTGCAATCCTTCTCACCCCCTGCCATTTATCAGTGATATGCTATACGTAACATATGCTTCTCTTGAGATGGAAAGAATAAGGAAGAATGGCTTTATTTGTGAGCTCCCTCACCTTGCCATCAGTTCATGCTTGGCTTTTCTTTTCTACAACAGAGTAATTTATATTATGGATACAACAAGTTACTGCACAGGGAAAAAGTTACACTAAGCTAAAAATGATCAGAGAATTGCCCTCAAGTGGAGACTCACAGCAGTGTAGCTGCCAGATGTCAGGTTCACTGCAGTTAAACTGCAGGAACTACTATATTTCCACATTTGTAATTTGTGGTTCCAACACATGCGGAATTCTATTTCTGCGTGCTACACAAGAAATCATTTGTAGAAAGCATAAAGTCATGAGTGGGGATGATTTTCCTACTCTATTAGAATTATTTTTATAAGGACTTGATAGTAGGATTTTCTATATGAAAAGGAAATTAAAAAAAAATTAATGCCAGAAATTTTGATTATATAAAATAATTATTTCTGTCTTCTTGAACTGTGACCCCCTGACTCCACAATTGGATGTTATTTTAGTGTTGTTAGAAATAGCTGTTTCTCTTTCACTTGTTACACTTTTCAGTGACATTTCAAATAAAACTTAAAGAAAAATTCATCTATAATAAAATGGGAGACATTTAAAATGTCATTTGGGGGCTTCCCTGGGAGCTCAGTGATTAAGAATCGCCTGCCAGTGAGGGGGGCACGGGTTCGAGCCCTGGTCCGGGAAGATCCCACATGCCATGGAGCAACTAAGCCCGTGTGCCACAACTACTGAGCCTGCGCTCTAGAGCCCGTGAGTCAAAACTACTGAGCCCACGTGCCACAACTACTGCAGCCTGCGCTCCTAGAGCCTGTGCTCTGCAACAAGAGAAGCCACCTCAATGAGAAGCCCGCACACCGCAACGAAGAGTAGCCCCCGCTTGCCGCAACTAGAGAAAGCCCACGCGCAGCAACGATGACCCAACGAAGTCAAAAATAAATAAGTAAAATAAATAAATTTATAAGACGTCATTTGGTGACCCTCTTCTGCTAGTAAGAGTGTAAGAGGACAATCACCAATAATATAATTTCTACAAATCTCACTGACGGTAATAAAATTTGATGGAATTGAGTCTTTTTATGGATAAATAAATTCTAAAATGTAAGGAAAACAATTTGATCTCAAATCTTTGTTTTAATTGTTAAAAAGACAATAACTAATTTCAAAAGGTAATATTTACTTGGAATATATATTACATATATGCAATGAAAACACAGTTTTAGACTCTAGAAGTATAATCAAAAGTTCTATATTCTGAAAGTTAGCTAAGATTTTTATTGTATATTTTTGAAAAAGCTTATGGTTGTTATAATTCAATATCTTAGAATAAATGAGAGATCCTTAACTCTGGTTATCTTGATTTTGTTTCTATGGCAATGAAAAAATGACTGAAAATAAGCTAAACTTTTGGGTTTCACAAGTAGCACAAAGAAACTCCTTCCATTAAAATAATCACAAGCTCTGAATATATGTCTGAGGCTGGCATTTTACTACACTCTAATTTATCTGTTTGTACTGTGAGGCCACCAATTTTACAGTGGAAATCTCTTAACCCACAGAATTAGACATTTTGAATGTAATTATAAGAAAGTAGCTTATTTCTTTATTTTGGAGGATAAAAACATAAAACATCATCTGGACTAGCAAGAGTGATTTTCTTCTCAAGTCTCAACAATGATAGGTAAGTTGTAACTAAGCCAAGAAACATTAGAAGAATTATATATAACTTTAATTTACTTTTTCAGGTTATTATTAAAAGACCACATTGTGTCTTTTATTCCAGGAAAAGAGAAAGACAATTGATATGTGAGGCAATGCTAAGCTGAAATCTGGCAAGTGTCGTTCTCCCTGCCTTTGACATTGCCCAGCCAGTCTCAGTGGCAACCAAACCTCACAAACGCCTTGCGCTGCCATGTGCCACCCCTGACTTCTAGGTTTTTAACTGAGATAAAGTGAGTAAAGCAAACTTTTTTCCATTTTACTTCACATTATACATTGGGCTTGTGTGAACAGTGATTTCATGATAATTAAATATTATAGCCTAAAACATAGATTTTAATCATTAATTTTATTAAAGAATATTAGTCTACAAAATAATATTTAAAATTAATTTGTATTTCATTGTAAATACCCTATACAATTCGTTTCATTTTGTTTTTTTTTTTTTAAGTAAGTCAAGCAAGCAATCACTCACCATAAATAATCCCTTATAAATATCACATAGGTAATGAGCAGAAAGGACAATATTTAAAAATTTAAAAATTTAATTTTACTTTTCTGTAGACAAACGGCTTTAAGGTTTTCATCAGAGGAGTACGCTTCTTGGAAAGATTAGCCACCTAACCAAGGAAGTACGATTCTCCCATATATTGATTGGTTCATTCATTCATTGACCGATATTTATTTACTTTCTGCACGAGAGAACACTTTTTGGTACTGAGCGCATAATGAATTATGCTCTGGAAAAAAAAAGAGATGTCCTTAAGAGGCTAATATGGCCCTACTCTTGTAAGTCATAAAAAGCTGAAATGTGGACAGAACATGCAGTGATACTCTGAACTAGCAATGCTGGTGCACACAACCCAGAAACTTTGACAAACATGTCCTGATTATAACACCGGCAAGTTTGAATTGAAAGAAAACCAAACTACTCTCATGGTTCACAAAATAGTAGACTTGTTGGGAGTCAGCGAAATCTTACTAACATTTCCTGATTAAGAAGAAAAGGAGCTAAATGGGAGGGCAGAATGTAGCGATATTGGGGAAAATAGATTCTTGTTACTAATCTATTAGCAAGCTTCCTTGATGCTTGAATGCGAAGTGACAAGGGAATTTGGGGTTATTAAAAAAAAATCATGTATTTATTTAATATATACTGAGCAACTATCATATGTCTGTTTTGGTTTCTGATAATATAGTAATGATCAAGTGAAAAAGATCTTTGTTTTCATGCAGCATGTTAGTGGAGAAGATTGATAGCTAATATAACAACTTATAATGGACAAAGAAAAAATATGTTATAAATATATACTATACAAAATAATGGTATAAGAGAGACTAGGTTAAGGCAAGACATTAAATAAAGTGGCATTCTTCACACCTTGTACATTACCCATGAATTACAGGTGCTATCAGGCTCAAAACGTATTTCTCAGAAGACTTTGCTTTTTGAGTCCTAAATGAAATTAAGGTTTGGAGAAGGACATAAATCCATAATAGATTCAGAAGGCAGAAGTGAGACAGTGGCCATATTCCTGCTGTGTTGATTGGTGACAGATTCTGACAGACTCAAAATATTTGGTGGCTGGACTCCACACTCCAATGCCTAATCACTACCTTCATGATGGGAGGAAGTCATGGTAGCGTCCAATGCACCACTAGCAGCAGCAACATCCTGGCCACTGGCTTGTGGCAATGGTAATTGATGTCAAAACCAATATTCCAACAGTTTCTTCAACTTCTGCTCCTCTCAGCCTCCTCTAGATTTTTTCATGACCTAATTTCTTGTATTAAGTCCTTTCTTCTTGGAATATCTAGAGACATTTTTATTTCAGTCACTAACTCTGAATGCTATAAGTGGTCAAGAAATGCATGCCTTTCTATTCACCCCACCCTCCCCCAGCTCTGGCAACCACTTCTCTACTATTTCTTGAGTTTGACTTTTTTTAAGATTCTAAATACAAATGATATCATTCAGTATTTATCTATCTTTGACTTATTGCACTTAACATGATATCCTCAAGTTTCACCCATGTTGTCACAAAAGGCAGGGTTTCCTTCTTTCTCAAGGTTGAATAATATTCTGAATAATACAGGAGTATGTAAGACTTATTTGCCTATCCCTATATCTCAAATATATTCTCCGATTATTATTATTATTATTATTATTATTATTTTTGCTGTGTTGGGTCTTTGTTGCTGCGTGGAGGCTTTCTCTAGTTGGGGTGAGTAGGGGCTACGCTTTGTCGCGATGCACGGGCTTCTCATTGTGGTGGCTTCTCTTGTTGCGGAGCACAGGCTCTAGGCTCACAGGCTTCAGTGGTTGCAGCACGCGGGCTCAGTAGTTGCAGCACGTGGGCCCCAGAGTATGCGGGCTTCAGTACTTGTGGCCGCAGGCTCAGTAGTTGTGGTGCATGGGCTTAGTTGCTCCGCAGCACGTGGGATCTTCCCAGACCAGGGATCGAACCCGTGTCCCCTGCATTGGCAGGTGGATTCTTAACCACTGCATCACCAGGGAAGTCCTCTCCTATTATTCTTATAAAAAACTTATAGTTTAGCATTTTACATCTAAGTCCAGGTGTAAAATATATGTAATTTTTGTATGAGGTCTGAGATTTACATTGAGGTACATATTTTTGCCTACAGATGCTCAGTTGCTCCAACACCATCTGTTGAAAAGATTTGCCTTCTTCCACTGAATTGTTTTAGTACCTGTGTGCCAAAATTTAATTGGATATATTTGTGTGGGTCTATTTTAGAGTTCTCCACCCTGTTCCACTGATGTATGTGTTCATCTTTCCACCAATAGCACACTGTCTTGATTACGGTAGCTCCAGTGTGTGTCTATATACATATTCTGATTCTCCTAGTGTTGTCAGAGGGACTCCTGGTTGAATCATAGGAGCAATGATCCTACCTGTGCTGCTTTCTGTTCTAGGTCGGAGGTTGGGGGACAGGAAATGCCAAGTCGGGGTTTCTTTCTCTGCTGTGCAGGGAATGTGAAGACATTCTGGCACCGTTGTTCTTCCTGGAGTGCCCTGCCTTATCACCTTTCAGAGTCCTCCTTTGCTTGTCTTTTGTGTTATTTCTGTGGTTTATAGTTTTACTGAGCACTCTATACCCTCTTGTCCATACCAGAAATAACCACACTTTTTTAAAGATAACTATGAGTTAGCTGGGGTGGCATAATAAACTTCCATCTATCAATTATTTGTCTTTAATCAAACTTTCACATAAAGAATGATGATTGGAGCTACCAAAAATAGAAGGACTTGCCATAAATTGTGCAGTACACATACTTTACTTTTGAGTATTTGAGAGATAGACTGTTTTCCACAAATATACCAGATATAGCTCCATTTGACTATTATTACATTGGCTCACATCAATTACCTTCTTCCTACATTTTTGAATTGAGTAATTTTAAATATAAGTTGCCCTTGGTTTAGTACTACAATCAAAATTGTACTTAAATTTTATATTAGGATAATGGTATTTAATTAATTTTTTATATTTCCTACTATTTAAACTGTGGCTGTACAGATAACTCGAAATAACTGTCCTTCTTAAAGCAAAGTCTAAATTTAAAACACTGGAATTATTTACCATGATAATGGAGCACAGTAAAATACAACTTGGATGAGCAAAGAAAAATTTCTTCTGTCCTGTGATGATAGTATATTATGAACCTGCTGCTTTTAGATGAAACAATAAAGGTATTTCACAAACTGACTTAAAACAAATGAAACAGGATTGTAAAGTTATTTTCGTTAAAAATACTTATGATTTCAAGTCCACAACTGGAAGAAAAATGAAGTTCTATTAAAGGTGGGGGCATTGCAGGCATGAAAATGGCCCTCTTTATTTCAGTAATCTGTTACACTTTTTAAATGTTTATTTAGTATATAAGTGCTGTTAAATTACATCATTTGTGCCCTGCCATTCTCTTCCTACATGGAAAGAGGTATGGTAACACAATTAGTCAAAGGTTCATCAAGAATAGAAGGCAATGTTTGCAAAAAGACAGATATCATGGAATTTACTAACTGAAAATGTTCTCTCCATACTTCTCTTTGAAATTTACCAGGAAGTGCCAAAAATACATGACTGCAAAGTATTCTCATTGAGAACAATTAATTGTATAGTACTGTTGTTTAGTTAATAAAATCCAAGATCCATTTTATTAATTTATCTTTCCGAATTTCATTAATGCAAAATAATTTTGAAACTTTAAATGACTTTTTCTTGGTAAAACATTTTCTAAGGAACTATGTTGTTAACAAGACTGTGGTTATCATTTTACATTTAACTACATATTTTTCTAGCTAGATTATTTTTCTTCAGTGCAGAATTTTACTAATTTATGCACTGCCCCTTGACACAGTAATAATCACAAACTCACAGCATTTATTATTTCCTTACAAATGTTTTACATACATCAGTGAACAAATAGATTAGTCCAAATAATCACAAGTGATTTCAGCTTGGCTAGAACATTTCTGTGATTCAGTATGATTTGATAATATTTTCAGTTACTAGTAATCAACAACAAAAAATCGTTTTACACTAGATTGTAAAATTAACATGAGAAAATAGAAAATAAACAAAATTAAAATGTGGCAATAATTTTAATATCTTTAAATCTCCTTTTAAATTCTCATGCAGTTTCAATGCAAAAGTAGAACATCATAAGGTCTTGGAAAGGTTTAGAGTAATGTTATTAAAGTGCATAGGATCATTTTAAGAATCCCTCTTACCATTTTTAATAGGCATATGAGTTATTTCAAGAGACCAAAGATTAAATGTATAACTAAAAAGAGACAAACACTGCACTATACTCAGATGTTGACAGTGAGGGAGCACAGGATGTCTGAGGAAACAATAACTACTGTAAAATAGGAAATCAGAGCTCCCCTGAAGAATTCCTCTTTCCTATATAAAAATGTCTCAAAATGCAAAAACACCCTTGGCATTGACAAAACAGAATATTCGTGCTCACGTTAACAAGAAAAATTGCCTTAACATGGCAAACCAATATATGTGTTTCCTATTTCATGTATTAAGGAGGAGATGTAACAAACTAGTTATGTCAAAATGTATATTTTTTTCTTAAATATGGTATGCCCATATTATTCACAGATTATTCTATTTGCCCCAGAAATTGCCTGAATTTGGTTATTACTGTCTAAAGTGTGGTTTTTGTTTGGTTGGTTTTTTTGTTTGTTTGTTTGTTACTAGCAATATGCACAGGAATATGAGACAGAATCCCTGTGTTTGGATCCTAGCTATGTTGCCAGCTATGTGACCTTAGGCAAGGTATTTATTTAACTCCTGTACCTCAGGTTTCTCATATACATAGAGTGATAATAAGTATTTAATTCATAAGACAGCTATAAGAATTAAAGTAATAAGTTCATATAAAATACTTAGAAGATTGACCGACACCATAAGAGCTCAATAACTATTTTTACTATTATTATTTACTATAATATTTTTAGAACAATATGTAATACATGTAACTCTCGGTTACTGTGTTGAGAAGGGTACCTAAAAGTGTTGTTATGTCAAGCGTTTACACCTTTTTAGGGAATAATCTTAAAGGTTGGTACTTACTAAGAAAGAAACTAAAAATTTCAAAATGAACTACTCTACAAATTGATTTATTAGAAAATTTCGTCAATGCTCCCACATCATATATAATTTGAATTGTATCAAACTGGACTTGTTGGTGAGCTCTAATATATCTGGTTAGGTCTACATGTACTAAGAAAGAACTGGAGTGGAGTCTACTGAACTATATGAAGACATGTATCCAATGACACAAATGTTCTTATATTTCTAACTTTTAATTAACAGGAGTCAGTACACTATTTATTTGCTATGCATGTGCCTCAGCAGATTTTCCTAATTACATATTTTCTAAAGTGTATATTTTACCTCCCTAACTAGTATTTAATACTCAAGAACCAGCAAGGGAGATAGAGTGGAAACCCATGCTGACAATAAGAAGCTAGGAAACGTGCACTTCTTCACTTCGGGGACTGAAATTCCCCTCCCACACTCAGAGACAGCATGTGGCCCTGGAGCACCAACAGAGGAACTCCCACTACAGTAAGCAAATCCAGCTCTTGAAGCACTCTTGTTTTCTGCTGATCTTGAGAATCCCCTCCCCGACCAAGAGCAGTAGTGGTGGTGGGATAGGCAGGCAAGAAAGATCCAGCCACAATGAGTACCCAGTCCAGGAATTCTCTTTGTCTCCATAAACCTGAGACTCTTTTTCTCAATTAGAAGTACCAGGCAAGCAAGCAGTACCAGCAAGCTTGACCTAGTCACAAGTACACAGCCTAGGAAGTACTTTTTATCCCCCCAAAGCAGGAGAGATCATGCTGCAACTAGCACCAGATCTGGGAAGAGCTCTTAAGTCTTCTGGGCTGGTGACACCTTTTCCCCAGCAAGAGGCACCAGGCAGCCCAGCCTGAAGCAAAATCCATCTCGGCAAATAGTACCAGCAAGAAACAATGGGAACTCCACCAGCAAGAGATAAACCAAGCAGATGAAAATAGCACCACAAAGGCTCTGAAAATTAGGTTTCATTGGAATCACAGCTCACAAATGTAGACTTAGACCTGCATGCTAAACCATTTAAACCATGCTAAATACAGTGGACTGCTTGCTGAATAAATTGTTTAAGTGAGTGCAACAGTCTCCTAACATAATACCCAAGACATCTAGTTAGAAGTATCCACAAAAACAACATCATGAAAATCACAAATGGACTGAATAAAGATAATCAGCTGAAATCAATGCCAAGGTAAGTAAGTCTTTGGAGTTATCTGACAAGGATTTTAAAGCAGCCATCATAAAAACGCTTCAGTAAGTAATTTCAAATGATCTTCAAATAAATGAAAAATAGAAAATCTAAGCAGAGAAAGAGAAGTTATAAAAAGAATGAAATAAAAACCATGGAACTGAAAAAAATACAATAAGTAAGAAACTTGCTCATTGGGCTCAAAAATAAAATGGAGAAGATAGGATAGAATCAGTGAGCTCAAGGACAGAGCAATAGGATTTATTTAAAAACAAAACAAAATAAAATTATCTCAGGGACTGCTAATTGTATACAAACATTTAGGATGAAATTTCTAGGATCTAAAGATATCCAAACAGTTCTTAGAATTAACTCCAAAAGCATGATCTATATAAGAAAATTTGATATATTACACCCCAAATTAACAACTTTTCTGTCGAACAAGACCATTAAAGATGATAACAATACTAGCAACAGACTGGGATAAAATGTATGCAAACCACATAGCAAACAAAGAACAAGTATCTGTATTCTAAAATTCTCAAAGATCAATCATGAAAAGACAAGCAGTCCAGTTACAAACTGGGCAAATGACATGAACAGGTATTTCACCAATGAGGGTGTGCAGGTGGCACATAAGTATATAGAAAGATAGTCAACATCGCTAGCCATTAGGGGAATGTAAACTAAAACTACCATCAAATATGACTATATAGCTATCATAGCTAAAATTTTAAAAAATAATGATAACAAGAATGTGAAGAAAGTGGAATACTCATACACTACTGGTGGGGAATATAAAAAGGCAGAGGCACTCTGGAAAACAGTTTGGCAGTTTCTTATAAACTTATAAATGAGGTCCACCCTAATCCAATGTGACCTCATTTTAACTTGGATTAAATCTGCAAAGACCTTATTTCAAAATAAGTTTACATTCACAGTTACTTTCGGGGAACACAACTCAAGCCACAACTCTATCTATCTGTCATTTATACAACCATCCATCCGACTACCTATCTTACTATCTATCCATCTTCACCTAATCTACCTAATATTAGAGTTAAAACAAAACAAAAAAAAGATGAGTGTCGCAGGGACACATATTAGCATGTTTATTGAAATTGAAAAATGAGGACAAATATTTTCTTACCATAAATCTGATATGAATGGTTCATTTTGCAATGAGAATTGGCTTTTCAGTTAAGATGAGCATGATCATTACTGTAAGTTTCTATTCATTTAAATACCTTGATAAAAATATCTTTAAAGCATGTTAGAAGATCATAATATTCTATTATGTCCTTGATTGTTGTTACTTCTCCATTTATTCTGAATAAACTACCACCTACATTCCTTTTACCTATATTTTAAATCTACTTGTTTTGGACCCTATATTTCTCATTTTACTTCTCTTTAAGTTTATTCACTTATCCTGATCCTCAGGATCTTTAAAGAAAATATTGCTATCGTAATATTTTTATGTTTGTCACAGAAAGCATTTCTTTTTAATGTGTGCTTTTTCTCTGGATCTGCAGGGCCACTTTTCTTTTTTCCAGTGGTTGCAAAATTATTTATGAGATCCATACTTGTCTTTTTATATCTAGGTTCCTTCAAATAAGAATAGATCAATTAAGCTCCCCCCTCCACACACACACGCGCAGAGTTTTTGTCAGTGTTTGAGGAGTGCCTTAATCTCTCCTCTGCCCTCCAATCCTTTTCTGTGTAATTATGTTTGGAGTCACGCTCTTTATATTCATGTCTTAGCATGCTATAAATGTTGGTGACCTCCACCAACTAAATTTCTGTGTCTGAAATCATTCAGCATGTTGGGCAGGGACACACTGGAGCAGGCTCTTCTCAAGTTGTGGGTGTTCTGGAATCAGGTGCAGTTGACAATTCTTTGTTCACTTCTATTTAATATATAACACATTCACTCAGACACAGGTCTATGCTCTTCCAAATTTCAACCCTCACAGAATTCCTTTTCTGACACAAACTATGAATTTTTACATTAAATGCACTAAGACTTATTCTCTCCTGTGCCCAGCATGTTTTCCTACAGATTGCACCTATAGTGGAGGTTACTAACATTTATACAGAGGTATAAAAAGAGATCTCTTGGGTAGGGATGACTCCTGCTGACTTTTGTGCTACAGATGATTTGACATCTGATTTTCTGATCAGTGTTATGCCACCCTTCCCCACTTAGGGGAGCTAGCGGCAAGAATTGAAGCATTCCTGAGCAAGGCTGCCCTTATTTTGATATAGAGGACAGAGTATAGGTAAATTAGCCATACAGAAACACTAATGATATAATCAGTGGGTATTATTTCAGATAATTCCCTGAAAAGAAATTTTAAAAAATAAGAACATTATCAACAGTTGTCTCCAGAATGATAATTATGAAAGGTGTATCCAGATTCTACTGGTTTGCTACAACTGAAAAGGCACTTATGATACTTTATTTAATCTCACTTCAGGAAAGATCTAAAGCTGTGAGCAAAAAAGCACTTATATTTTTAAAATATAAAATAGAAGTAGAAAATCCAGACAAAAAGAAGTATAAATATACACAGAAAGTGACGACCAAGTACATGAGAATACAACTATGAAAGTTAGAAGGGTCAGCATATTTTGCAGGCCAAATTAAAACAAAGAGTTAAATAATATTCATGAGAAAAGTAAACCTATCTACATTTTAGAGGAAATAATTTTTCTAATATCGATTTCTAAATGTAATATTTCAGGTGTGACATTTTTAGGAAGGATATTGGGTGATATAATATACACTTGTCACAAACTCATCTTTAAACAGGCACAAAAAGAGATTTCATATGGTTATTTCTTGTCATATCCTGAAATAGAAATCAAGGGAGCAGCGTTAAAATGAAATTTTGGAAGAGATATTCTGGAAAGTGTAATATTATTGCCTGAGAACCTGTAATAGATGTAGTAGGTAACCCACCTACGGCACAAAATGTTTACATAAAAATTGGTACAAAACAGTGATTTCTTGGCTCACTACCACTGGCTAGATCAACATAGCAATTTTCTACGTTGGCCCTATTTTGACCACCTGAGATATTGGGGAAGGCACTTATACATTATACATTTAGTGATTATATGTTCAGATTGCCTAGGAAGGTCCTGAATCAAGCCTGCAGTCTCAGAGTAATTATTAATAGCCCTCTTTTTATCCTTAAAAGTGCCTAAATTTGGATGATAAATTGTATTGTCACCCCGCCCGCTTTTTCAAAGGTTTGTGATGCAGCCCTCTGTGTCTTAACCATCACAATTATCATCTAAAGTAACTTTTCAGTCTGAGCACTGCTGTGCCACACACAGTTTTCTCCTTCCTACTCTCTCTTGCTTTAGTATCTGATTTTTGCCACTACTCCCAATATATCGACTTAAAAGGTAGTTGACAGCATGTACTGTGAGGCAGACAACTGCCAGGGTTCAGATTCTACCTTGACGACTTGTTAGTTGCATAACCTCAAACAAGTTACTTAACCCCTCTGTGACTTGGTTTACTCACTGTAAAACAGGGAGGACAATAGTATCTATTGTAATTGTGAGGAGTGAAAAAGTTCACACGTGGAAAGCACTGGGAAGCTGAGACTTAGTGAGCATGCCACTAGGATGGGTCTTGCAGCCTTGGCTGTACCCAGCCCCTCTCTTTGTGTCAAACAATCTGAATCAGTTTCCAGGTTTGGAATTTCTTGAAGCATTTCCTAGCTTATAGCCTTTATTTCCACTGTCCTCTCATGTCACATCCTGAGCCTGCAGCCCAAACTTGCTCTTCCCCACAACTCTAGGAGGCTCTCTCAGGAAAATTAAAGCCACCCAAGAGTGAAGAAAATCCTAAACTACTGTCAAAGAGGAAGAGAGATTTACTTTTCTTCCCACTAGTGCTGAGGTTCATAGGAAGTTGCAGTTTTAAAGAGGAATTATCATGCTAAGGACCAGAAAAATGAAGTAGAAATATCAGGTGATAACCTGAGTCAATATAGCAAAAGGGATAAAGAGGGAGGTTATTGGAAACCAAAGACTAAGGATCTGCCATATAGTTTACACCTGACCTACGAAATATGGGGTCTTCAGCCACCAAGACGTATCCCAATCTTCATAAGCAGATGAGGCTGAAGCTGTTATTTAACTTTGCGTCGGTTGATGCTTGCATTGTACATCAGACAGTTAATGAAGCCTGAGGACTAAAGGTACTAGTTCCATCATATGTAAAAATATGAGGAAAGGGCCAGCTAAAAATCATACTTCTCTGATCTCTACGCTGTCTAGTTTAGTGCATTTCCTAAATGTTTGTTTTCTTTTATTAATCATAATGCCATTAATTTTAAAAAACACATTCGAAAATGAAAATTACATCTGGGAAATATTTATAACGTAAATAATAAACAAGGGGTAATAATTTGACAAGTGAGAAAGTGTATTTTGTAGACAGATTACACACATATTTGCTTAGAAAAAAATTGTATGGCAGAAAGTTAAATAAAAGACAACAGAGAGATGAGTAAAAACAAGAAAACCTTGCAAGCCAATATAAGAACAAGGAACATATAAATTTTGTTCAGATTAATTGCTGAAATTATATTGTGTACGTGCCCTGCGTGGAAATAGCTGAAACACAGAGAGGGGTGCCAATCAGCCAAGGGACAAATATTGGCAGAGGCAGATATACCAAGATGTTAAAATGAAGATGTAAGTCAGCTGGATAGAAAAAAACAAAAAAACGTGTGTGAGTGTTAACGTAAGAATACTGAAATATGTTGTCCCTCTTGACCAGCTGTGAGGATTCCAAACCCCTTTCCTGCCACAAAGTTTGTACATCCAAGAAAGCAGGTGACACTTGGGGTGAACTTGCTATTGAAAAGAGGTGAACAGCCTACAGCAGCAACAGGATCTTGACACTGAAGTTTAAACCTCTCATCGCAATCCTCTAAGCACTTAGCCCAAAAAACTGTTACATTTGTCAATTAGACAGAAATAGCTCATTCCATCTGGCACTGTATAAAAAAGTAAAGAAAATAAAAAGAAGAAGCAAACAATATAATAAAGGATTTATATATTTGTTACTGCTTAGTTATGGTAATCCAAGCTGGCATAAAACACAAGTTATGATATTAAAACCCCTGATGTTCTCAGATGCAGACAATTTCAGAGTAATTTTATCCATCTTTTTATAAAAAATGAGTGGTACCCCTTATTTTAAGTTAGTAAAACTGAATGATCAACTCTATTTAGATGTCATGCTTAATTTTTTCTCTAAGGTATGATATGAAAATGATTCTAAAACTTGTCTACTATTAGCAATGAATGTAATTACAGTACTGTTCATAAATTTATCATGTATTGTGTTTAATATTTGCAAAGCAGTATAGTAGGTACATTAAGCAGTGTACTAAATACAGTATGCAGTATATCTAGGTAAATACTAACAAAACCAAGTAAGATAGGTCATATTATCACCATTTTGTGGAGTACAGAACAGGCTTAAAGAGGTATTAAAATTATTTAAAGACGCAGAGATTGTCAGTAAGTAGCAGAGGCTATTTCAACCTAACAACAGATTAAAAAAAAAAAAAATCCATCATACTAATATCACAGACACTGAAAGTAAACCAACCAGAATCTTGCCTAAACCTTTCCTGACACAGTTGGGCATATGTTGTATTAAAAAGCAAATACATTGTAGAATTGTGTTCACTTCCCTAGAGGTAACTGAGTAGTAGAAAAAGTGAATCAGTTCTCAATATTTTGAATATTAAATTATAAAAAAATAATGCATATACACAGTAGAATCAAATATTTCAGCTTTTAACTTCTGTAAATTTATCTATAGGATCATTGCTGAGACATAGAGTGAGGGAGAGAGATTTATGTGAGGATATACACGAGAAAGGAAGAGCATAGGAAGAGTAATACATGAAGGTAAAATAAAAACGTTTATTTTTCCTGTTCTTAAATGTTCTAACAGATAGCAGTTTGTTTAAAATAATAGTAATAATGTATTGATGATTATATCTCTATAGTTACGAATAAATAAAATAAATGATAGCAATGATACAAGGGATGAGAGGGAGGAATAGTCATAATTTGTTATTATATGGTACTTGCACTAGCTTGTGGAATGGCATAGTATTACCTGAAAGTCAACCTGAGTTGGTCATAAAGTACATTGCAAACTCTAGGGCAACCTCTTCTAAAAAAGTGGAAAAATTAAGATAAATCATATGCTAAAAAAGGAGAGAAAATGGAATCATACAAAATGCTCAGTCACAAAGATTGAATATTAAATGGAAAATAGAATATGAAATAAAATGGAAATGCCAGAAACAAAAAGTTTCATTAGTAAAGGCAAGTATTGAGTTTTAATAATAGACTAACAGGAGAAGAAAAGATGTGTGAGCTCAAAAACAATTCAGTGAAAAAATTTGTTCTGAATCACAGCGAAAAACATGATAACATATAACATATACTCTAACAGATACATGGGAACCAGTGAAAAGGCATAACATGTGCATTATTGGAGAACTAGAAGTTGAGGAGAGTGTGAATTTGGCAGCAAAACACTTGAAGTCATCCAGGACAAGATTTTCTAAAGATAATGAAGAGTATAGGGAATTCCCTAGAGCTTCAGTGGTTAGGACTCCACCCTTTCACTGCCGAGGGCCCAGTTTGATCCCTGGTCGGGGAACTGAGATCCCACAAGCCATGTGGTGTGGCCAAAAAAAATAAAAACAAAAATAAAGATAATGAAGGGCATAAATCCAGAGATGCAAGTTCTGTGAACTCCAAGCAGGATAAGCACAGATAAACACAAATTTTGCCATGTACATAGCAAAATTCCTAAGAACCAAAGAAAAAAGCTAAATTTGAAAAATAATTTTGTTAAACTCCTTCCTCTTCTCATGCTCAGATTTTTAATGAAATAGCATTGAACATAAAAATCAATTTGGAAAGTCACAATAACTTTACAGTTTTGGGTCTTCCAATCCACTTATATAATAGATCCTACTATTCATGCAGATCTTTAATTTCTCTTCAATGCATTTTTTTTTTAATTGAGTAAGATATACTACAAATAATATGATGCATACAAAATTCACATATTAAATATAAAGACACAGTTTGGTGGTAAAAGGATGGAAAAGGCTATACTCTGCAAACATGAGCCAAAGAAAAATCTGACAAATATATCATAGACTAATTAGACACTAACTTATGAAGTCCTACTAGAGATGAGGATATATATTCTAAAATGATAAAAATGTCAATTAAGCAGGAAAATATTTCAGTTCTCAATTCATGTGCAACTAATAATATAGTTTTAAACTATAAAAGCAGAGAGTATGACATTAGTGAAAATGGCAGAGTAGATAAATCCAAAGATCTGATCCTCCATGGAATCACTGAAGAATGAAGCAAAGTCTGTCAGAATAAAATTTGTAATAACTCAAGAAAATGGTCAAAAGTTTACAGCAATCCAATAAATGCAGAGCCAAGAAAAAAAAAAACAAAACAAAAACGTAATAGGCTTGTTCCTGGTCCCATTAATGTTAGGAATAAGCCAGTTCTTCTTTCCTGAAGGCAGTCTGTATCACCATCATCAAGGTAACAAGCAATAGGCTCAGTCACAGATGAAGTGCAAACTCCAGTCTCAGAGCTCTAAGTTCCTGGGAGAGAAAGTCTGATTGACTCAGCTCAAGTTGGGGAGGCAAGGAGGGCTCCAACCCTGGTCCAATCAGTTGAGTACTTGAGAAGTGGGCCTCCTCATGGAAATCAGACTCTTAGGGTGGGAGATATTCCTGTGGTGGAGGTCCCTGTGGACATCCCAGAGAAATTTGTCTGGGTAGATTCCCCACCAAGAATCCTAAAGTATTCACGGGTAAAATAAATGCAAATTTTATTTTAGTTCACTAGGACAAATTGATGTAAAATATGGAAAGTCAGTATATTCTAGTAAGAAAACGAATTGTATCATGCACTGTTAATTTTTTCACAGCTGATTTTAGTGGGAGCAATTAATATGAAGAGGGAATTTCTGTTAAAGAGAAATTAATTTTATTAAAATGATACTCAATCCCCATCCTCATATATTTTAAAAAGGAGATCCGTGTGATAAGTCTAATACATTTCCCTTATTAGGAAATCAAGGTAAACTGTTTATAAGGCATTTCTTTGACTTATTCTTCCAAATCTCCAACTTTTTTTTTTTTTTTTTAGGTAGAAACCTAATAAGGTATATTACAAAGTTTCATAAGAAGACATTTGCCAAACCTTCTAGCTATAGCAGAATAAATACAGTTCATAATTGAGAACTCTAACAGTCCTATTTGAAAAAATACAAAGGACTGGGGCCTAGTATTTGCTTTGGATACAAGAAAACAATGTAGAATAACCTTGTTCCAGCAAGATTATCTCTATGTGACAGTATCAAATATGAAAGGAATGAGAAAGTATTCTTTCAACCTTTTCTGAAAGAAAACCTCATCAAAAGAAGAAAGACAGGTATACATTGTTACTGTTTCCATGTATGTTTCTTAATCTTATATAACCTAATGTTATTGTTTACACTTAAACTGAAAGGCCCATCCATTCAATCCAAGTCTGAAGTTTAACTTCCTCTGCACTTTACGCAGACAAAACTTCTGCTGGTTTCATTTGGCTCCCATAGATAATATGCAACCATCCAAGAGTCATCAGCAATTTTAAGACTTCATAAATATTTTTCATAAATTTATACAGCAAAAAAACCTGAAAAAGTACCTCCTGTAGAGCTTTATTATGGAATCTTATCAAACAGTTAACATAAACATGTCTAAATAAAAATTCCTTTTATTTTAAAGATCTAACAAAACCTATCTTTACAGACACAGAAACATGTAAATGGCAACTGAAGTTTGGAATTTTTTGATACATACAAGTCATATATTTTACGTTACTAATATTTCCCAAAATCAAGAAAGTAACTCAAAATCAATCATCAGCATTAGCAACACTGGCTCAACAATCAGTATAAAAATTAACTATTGCTTGAATTTATGATTGCTTTTTGTTCTATTTGAATGTTTCCTTTTCAATTAAGTTTTTAAAAAATAGCTTTAGTGATTTTACTGAACACAATTTATGCAATGTGGATTAACACCCTATTGGCAGCACTTGAAATAGGAAACCACAGAAATTAAACTGTGACTAACATTGAAATATATCTTGTAAGAAAATATACTTGCATGGCTATCAAAGATGTTGATGAGACATTGAACAATTGTAAACATCTTAAAAGTGTATGAACAGCACATCTTTCAACAACTAACATATATTTTTAAATGACGCAAAAGGCCAGTATGCAATACCACAAATGCACCCCTGAATATGTCTGCAATCTTCTAGGTTTATTAACATTTGAACCAATTACTCCCACTTTTAGTCTATTAGCTTTGGATTCCAGGCCTGAGGGCTGCAGGTGATATTCATTAATCTAACAGCATAAAGGAAATCTTTTTCCCCTAGATCCTTCCTACTCCCTCCCACTCCTCTCAACTCCTTTCCCCAAAGGGAGTATCCTTTCCATTAAAGCTAAGTGATGCCTAACTTCCTCTGACTGTGGCTATATTTCCATAAGTGACTGAGGGTAATAGCAAAATGATGTAAAGGAAGCAGCCTATCACAGTAAACTCCTAGCTATCTAATCTATAGTAATCAGTTTCTACCACTTATCTATTCAAACAAAATAAAAGAAACAAATCAATCCACAACAATACAGTTGCCTTTCTCTTACTATCTTCTATTTTGTTAGCCTTTACAGATGGGAAAACATTGACCCAGGATTGTATACTGAAATGGAGTGGGGTGAAGCACTATTATTTATCATATTTTACATGGTAACCAGTGATCCTTATTCATTAATCTATCCCATAACTGTTTACAGGAATAACATGAGATTAGCACAAAAGAAATTTCAGCTCTAACTAATCTTCATCTGTAGAGATTAGTGTTCTCATGAGTGCAATGAAGTTTGCTACTTACGTTTGGGCAGAAAAATGCTAAATAAGATTTTTTTTCTGGTCATGCTTCAAAGATCATATGTTTTATGCTTGTTAGGTGAGAAAAATATTTCCTTGACATTTTGGAGACAGAGTATGTTACCTCATTTTAAACAGTCTCTTTATAAAATAAAAGATATTGTACCAACATGAACTAAATATTTTCTTTTGATAGTTTATTTTGGATTATTAATTAATTTTAATAATAGCAATCTTCTTATAGTGCCAACTACATAAAATCATTTAAAATTTTATTGTTACAGGAAGTCAGTTGATTGAATGAATTTTGATTACTCAGTATATGCCTAGTTACAGTGCTAGCCATTGGAAATACAAAGATAAATATAATGTAACACTTGTGTATGAGGAGCTTAGCATTGAGAGAACAGCATTATCTGGGTCTCACACAAAGCCAGTGCACAGTCTAGGTAATGCTGCTTTCTTATGAGCTCACATAGATCCTGTGTGTTTTCTTCAGAGCACTTATGTCAGCTGACAACTATAAATTTGTTAACATGATTATCTAATTACTACCAGTTTTTTTTTTTTTTAAAGCACACTTGGCAAATGAGTGTGGTTTGCTGATTTCTTTATTTTTTTATTTTTATTTTTTTTTTAAATTTTATTTCTGTTATGTTGACCGGGAAGGGACCTATTTGCATAGCTAGCATGAACTGTGCAGACCAGTTGTAACATGGTTGATTTTTTTTTTTTCTTTTTTTTTTTTTTTAATTAATTTATTTATGGCTGTGTTGGGTCTTCGTTTCTGAGAAACGAGGGCTTTCTCCAGTTGCGGCGAGCGGGGGCCACTCTTCATCGCGGTGCGCGGGCCTCTCACTATCGCGGCCTCTCGTTGCGGAGCACAGGCTCCAGACGCGCAGGCTCAGTAGTTGTGGCTCACGGGCCTAGTTGCTCCGCGGCATATGGGATCCTCCCAGACCAGGGCTCGAACCCGTGTCCCCTGCATTGGCTGGCAGATTCTCAACCACTGCGCCACCAGGGAAGCCCTACTACCAGTTTTGAACCAAACATTCCATGAGTACAAGACTTCACTCTTGTTCTCTATTGTTCCCAGAAGTGCACAAAATAATGGATATTTTAAAATACCCATGAAATATTTATTGTATGAATTAATGATATAGAGTACATGCAAAAACTGTAAGAATACATATGAGGGCACAAATGTCTAATTAACTTCACCTCTAGTTAGTAGGTGACATAAGTGTTATAATGAGCCAGAGAGCTACAAAAATTCAGTATAGATTTCTTTGTTGTTGTTATTATTATTATTAAAGTTTAAAAAGCAAAATAAAAATAAAATGAAGTTTGTAATTAACCTAGATATCCAATGTAGAGTGATGATTAGCATTAAAAACATTAGAAACTATATTTTCAAACTCATGTTTTATTTTAAGAAGTTTATTCCATTATTTCAGAAATGATATAAAAGAAAACCATTTTCTTTAGTTTTTTAATATTGATTATTCCAGTGAAGGTTAACAAGCAATGAGATATATCATATGAATTCATCTTCCTGATAACTGAAAATCACTTCATTAAAACAAACAGCAAAAGTGATGATGACTTATTTCTAAATATATATTCATTCTTAGTAATTCAATATTTTTATAAATGTTCTGGAGAGGTATTGTGAATAAGTATTATCATTGTTATGAACACTTCAGAGCTTTTTGTCTTCTAACCTATATGGCTTTAGCTGGTCATGTCTTCCAAATATTCTTTTCAAGATATCTTAGATAATTGAAACATGAAACATAGAAAAATAGATTATAACCAGATAGATAGTGATTTTTAGGTGTATTCATAGCTATAATCATGTCATTAAGAGGTTTTTTTTTTTTCTTTGGTCTGATACAATTTGATTGTTTTGTAGTCATGCTCATGACTTTTTTGATACATAATTTTTCAAAAGCAGTTGTGCTATGCTTGATGCATATATAAACTGAGACATTAAATTGGGAATAAGTTTTAAATATGCATGATATTAATATATGAAATAAAAGAATTTTCAAGATCAATAAATAAATGACACCTAAGTGAAATATGGGCAAACTAGATGCATAGGCAATTCACAAAAGAAAATAAGCAATAAAAATAAAGTAATAAAAATGTTTGATTTTAATATTAGAAAAGCAAAGAAATATATTTTGTCTCCAGATTGTCAAAGATTAAAATGAAGTGTATTACTTAGTGTCATTTATGGCTCATTCTAATATAGAAGTTTCTGAACACACTGTAGAATTTTATATAAAATATAAAAACCATAGATTATTCAGATTATTCAGTTTTGCAATTCTATTTCTTGGATGAAATCAACATACACTGTCAATATATAATGCACTCACCTCTGAGCAATGTTTGAGGAGAAATAATTAGAACAAACATCAGTGTTATTAATTATATGGCATACTTTATTGTCACATTAGAATAAAACAATCTAATGTTACTAATTATATAAAGTTTTTAAGATCCATATAATTTAATGTTACCAAGTACTAAAAATAATAATATTAGATAATAGTAAATGGAAACATGCCAATGCAATGTTATATAGGAGTATATTCAGTGCTATGCAGGTGTTCTGAATAAAATGTTCCTACCTAGGCATATGAAAATTATTCATTTGGTAACTCCAACTGAGGTTATGACAGCTGGTTGAATTATAAATCATTTAAATTTTTCTTACAGTTTTTCTTTGCTTTCTAAATATTTTATAATGAACACATATCACTTTCATAATAAGGAAAATATAGTATTTTAAAATAAACAATGAAATGCAGTCTGGGATGCAGATCTCTAGACTTATTCATATATTATCGTGGTTCATGTATAAGTTAGCTATTTGATGTCTTACAGAGTTAGGTGATACAGAACAAATTTAGTAAGTTTTAATAGGGGAAATGGCTCATGGAGAAGTACAGTACCAAAAGGGAAATAAATGTCACCTACTTTTTATTTTGCCTACAGCTTGAACTATCATCATATCAGAGCCTATTATTCCTCTTTAATTAATATTTCCAAGTTGAACTCAAAATTAGCAGGGATTTAATTTTAAAAAACAGAGAATGTACTATTCCTTTACTCTGAGTGCATTTAAAGCTCTCCAAACAATTACTTTTAGTTAAACGAATATTATGAACTTACCTAAATTTATTATGATTTCTATGAGGTGTAAAATATTCTAAATATTTTAGGGGGACAATTCTCAAGAAAAGTTTCAAAGATCTGGAAATAAGTTCACTATTAACTTTATGAACTAGAAATAAATAATTTTATATTTTTAGCAGGCCTAGAAGAGAACACGTTTGAAAGAACTTGGGAATTAACCTGCATTTCACTCGGAGGTTAAATCACATCTTTTCTTGTGGCAGTGGAGTTGATAACAAGGTCACAGACAACAAGGCAATATGGTAAGATAACATTTTAAAAGAGGAAACTTGAAGAAAATCCCAGGAGATGACTGACATGTGAAAAGTAAAGTCATGAGAATTATGAGAACAATACAATTATGGCACATATTTAGACACTATTACATGAGTAAAAAAGGAGGATATTTTACAGAGTTTCAAATTATATTCAATATTTTTTTTGTACTTAGAAACACCACTGAAATATACATTTTTAAAAAAGAATCAGTATTATTCGTTTTCTCTAAAAAGTTGGGCTGCTTTGTTTTCCAGGAAATCTTTCATTATCAATATAGGAGCTCAGTAAATGATGACTGCCTCTGACCTCCCTTTCCCCAACAAACCTCACCCCCACCCTTCTCCCCAATCCCTCTCACACTCACAGATACATTCCACACTTGTTTATACACAAATTCATTTTATATTGTTGTGGTTTTAAATAATGTACTCTTTCATGCTTACATGTATGACATATTATCATTCTGATTATTATTATAATAATATCCTACACATTTTGCTTCTTTATTTTTTAATCACTCTCAACTAATGAAAGTTATATGTGGGCATGGATCTTTTTTGTTTTACTGAACATAGTAGGAACTCATTAAATAATTGTTGAAAATATCATAAAACTGTAAATACATCGCAAAAAAGGAGAATCAACTTTCCATATTCCAGTTCATCAAGAGTTCACAGGTGTGGTTGTTATTTCATTTAACAAAATGGACATTGTGCAGATTAAGATATATTTAAGTATACCAAAATCTTTATAAATATTTATTCTAAGATTAATTTATGTATGTTTAACTGTAGCAAGAATGTGTTACTGTCTCGAATAGATTTCACAGCAGAATATCATGTCACAGCAGATTGCGAATAATAGTAAAATAAAACCATAAGCATCTCTACCATCAAACATGTCAGTCATTGGCAGAAAGTAAAAGAAGAACACAAATTCTTTGTCTTCTGCTTTCCCATTCAGTAGCATATGTTACTAATGTTGTTAATGACCAGTAAGACAGGAACTTGAAACAAAAAGCTGAGAAATAAAAAGAGTAAAAAGACAAAATGGGTAAATTTGTCAGCCTGCTGGGAAATCAAGTAGAAATCTGAGCTGACAGATTCACCCTTCAGAAGATATAGCCCTCCTTGAGGACTACCAATCATGAAAATAAAAATGTATTTGCTGCTGATGAGAGGAAATGGAAGTCATGAACTAAACCTTGAATAGAACTGAACCTTGAATAGAAAAATCAGACATTTTGAAACTTTGCAAAAATTTTATGGGCAAGTGATATAAGAGGCAAAATAAAGGTGTTGGGTGAAAGAAGAAATTATTTTTTAATTTACCTTCATGAGAGAGATGGGGGAAGGTAGGGACAGAGAGAATAGATTAGGCAATAAAATTTTCCCAATTAAAAAGGATGGTATAAAACTCAAATTTTTACTTTCCTTGAAATTCAATATTAATGAAATTCATACTCTACCATGAAAAGAAACTGAAAGGGGAAATTATCCATAATCTGGAGTAAATAATGATGAATCAGTGTATTGTTCTTAGTATTCCCAACATTTTCTTTATTTAACCGAGAAAAGCAACTTGAAAAATTCTTTTCCATATGGATAGTAATAGAGACAGTTAATTAGGATGGTTGAGCACTGTTCATCATTTGTCAAGCCTGTACCAAGCAGATAAAAGGAAAATTATATTTCAAAAATTTAATCCACCAAGTTTTATCTATTAATTAGAATGTTATATTTTATTTATAATAGGTAACTTCAGAAACAATGTTTTAAGGGATATTAAAATAGGAAGGATAATATAATGGAATATCTTTATTCCTCTCGCTTTGTATGTGTATATTTGACTATCGTATCCATGTGTCAGTTACTTCCTGTAGTTACTACAATCAATTACAATTAAATATATGTGAATACAAGTAATATACATTTTTCTTTCTTTATATTTTCATTGGAAAAAGAAAATTAAACGTTCAAGAGCATGGACAATTTAGATTCACATTCATTGTTGTTAATAAAGAAAATATCAGATTTGCAACAAAAAGAAGCAATTAAGGCTTATTTAATCAAGAAGTTCTTTAGAGAAAATGCACTTCAATTTACACATCCAAAGTCAGTGAGATAAAATCAGCATATTAAAATATTGTTTTTTGGCAAAGTAAATATTATGTATATTTCTCACGAACATTTTAAAGATTCTTGTTATAGTGAACCTTCTTTATAATCTTTAAAAACCATAAATGATATAATTTTGAATGGATTTGTATAGTATAGTGTGTTACTGTAATAAATATTTTTCTCCACTTCCTCCATGGCTGTGAGGATGAGAAAATATATGTATAAAATCTTTGTTTTCATTTTACTCCTTATTATTTAAATGATCCTATGTAATATTAGCTTTTACAGTTAAATTATATTCTCAAATTTAAATTTTATGTATGCATATGTGTTTGTTTTGTTCAGTTTAACATCTTTTTTTGGGATATAATTCACATGTGAAAAAAATCCACCAATTTAAAATTAACTGTTTAGTATTTTCAAATATATCATATAGTTGTGCAACCATCACACAACTCCAATTTTAAAATATTTTAATTAGCAACCCCCCAAAAATGCTGTACCCATTAGCAATCACTTTCTATTATTCCCTCCTTCCACCCTAGATAATCACTATTTTACTTCCTTTACATAAAGATTTTCCTATTCTGGATATGCAGTGTATTTGGAATCATAAAATGTGTGTTCTATTGGGCTGGATTCTTTTATTTAACATAATGTTATCAAGGTTCATTCATGTTGTAGCAACTATCAGTACTTTGTCACTTTGTATCACATAATAATATTCCATTGTGTGAATATACTACATTTTCTTTATTATTCATCAGTTGATGGGCATTTTTGTAGGGTTACCATTGGTTGGCTATTATGAATAATGCTGTTATGAACATTCATACACAAGTTTTTGTGTGGATATATATTTTCATTTCTTTTGGATAAATACCTAGGAGTCAAACTGCTGTGTCACCTTGTAACGATATGTTCAACTTTTTGAGGAACTGCCAAACTGTTTTCCAATGCATGTATGCCATTTTACATTTCCAAATAAATGTAGTAGGATTCCAATCTCCTCACTTGTTATTGTCTCTCTTTTTGATGATAGCTATCTTAGTAGGTAAGAAGTTATATCTCATTGTTATTTTGATTTGCATTTCTCAAATATCTAAAAATATTGAGTATCTTTTCATGTGCTTGTTTGACATTTTTATACCTTCTTTGGAGATACATACATTCGAATCCTTCGATCACTTTCAATTTAGCTATTTGTCCTTTTATTATTGAGTTGCAAGAATTCTTTACATATTCTAGATGCAAATCTCTTATCAGATATGTAATTTGCAAATATTTCCTCCAATAATCTTATAAGTTGTTTCAATGTCTTGGTATTTATCCTTTGAAACACAACTTTTTAATTTTGATGGAACACAATTTATTGGGTTTTGGGTGTCATATCTATAAACACATTGCCTCAGCCAAGGTCATGAGATTTACATCTAAGTTTTCTTCTAAGAGTTTTATATTTTCATTTAGACCAATAGTCAATTCTGAGTTAATTTTTATGTATGGTGTGAGGAATAGATGCCACAGCATTATTTTGCATGTGGATATCTACTCGTCCAGGCACCATTTATTAAATCAGGCATCATTTCTCCACTAAATTGTCTTAGAATCCTCGTTGAAAATCAAATGACACTGAATGTAAGGATTAGAATGAAATGGAATAGGTAATACATTCTATTGAATCATCCAGAAAGAATTCTGAAGTTCAAGTTTTCTGCTCTTTAACATACAGAACATCAGTTCCCTTAAGAATTTGCAAAACCTGGTAAAAATATAATCCCACCAGGATATGAACTTGAAGATTTGGTATTTGTGTATTTTAGAATTTCTTGCTGAAATCAAGTTGGAAGTTAACCAACCTACTGGTATTCAGCATTAGACCTTTCTGAAAAACATTTATCACACTAATTTATTTCTCAGCTCTAGTCACTAAAGATTTTCTTGGAATTCCCAAAGTGGATATTCCTATTTGTAGAGAAAATATGCTTCAAAAGCTATTTAAATCACTGTTCTATCAAGTTCTTCTGACAAATTTTGTTACACTGAGGATAACTGGAAATAACTTATCAATTCAGAGTTTAGAAATAGTAAAGGATACAGTGCTGTAACTTCTATTCCTATCTCTGGCTCCCTTTTAATATAGTTGATAGTTTTAACAGGATTAGTAACACAGGGCTTAGTTGGCAGTGGCAAAATAAAATTTGTTAGGCAAAATGATTGTCATTCATGATAGTCATAAAGTGGAAAATTATGCTTGCTAATTTTCATGTGAGGCAGAGTGACACAAAAAAAGACATTTCCTTAAAGATATAGTTTTCTTATTAATGAGTTGCCACTGTTATTTCACAATGAATGCTGACCTTCTTTTAGTAGAAGGTACCACTCAAAAGCTAAAATTTAGGAAACAACATCTTTGAATATATGAACAATTACTTCCAAATGTTAAGTGGGCTAATTTATGAGGTACCATCCTGCTTTTCTCTCTTTTACATTTCACATGAATTTCTCTTAGTTTACATGGTTTGAATATTTGTGAATATGTTTCCCCTATAATATAAAAATGAAGCAATAACATATGATTCATAACTGAATAAACCCAACTAACCCACTTAGGGATAATTGGAGCACACTTAGCACCAGTGTTCTGTATTGGTATGCTTGTATAACCAATTTCATCTGGGTAGAACTGTCCGATTACTTTAAAATATATGTTAGTGAAGCACTGTAAAAATTACCGTATACTGGTTTAAACAGAACAATAAAATATGCATCACTTTCTGTAAAACACCAAGCTATTTTTTCTTATTGTTTTCTATGTAGTATTTTGAGTAGCAAAGTCAGCTAAAGGTCAAAGTAAAGACCATATAATTTATAGAACAGAGAAAAAAAACTGGATCTAATTATCCTAGTGTGGCAATGCTAAACCCATAAAATAAAAATTTACTTTGGAGTTTATTTTGCTTCTGAAAGCTAGGGATTTGCAAATTAAGACAGCATCTATTTTCTAAAGGCTGTTTTCTTTTCTTAATTATAATTTAGTATAAATAATTATACTTTATTTTCCTTTTTAGCAAGTGAATCACTTTGCCTACCATTTCAGCAGCCAACCTTTCAACGAGCTTCTTAAAGATCGCCCACATTTGTCAGCCCACCAGCTTCACTATCATTAACCCTGTCTGACTTTACGCCAAGCTGCCACTTTTCTTCAGTTTGTATAAGTACAGTTTGAACTAATGGCATCACTTCTCTCATTGCAGATACCTATGTAGCAAGTGGGAGGATCCAATCTGTCATATTTTGTCAAGTAGTTTAAAGTGTGTATTTAGGAAGGACTTGTGAATTTATCGTGATCACCAGCAAAATGGTTCAAATTCAGATGAAGGCAGTTTATCACTCTCAGAAACACTTTCTCCATTTCTCTCTGCAACCCTCCACCCTGCCTCCTCCCTCTACCTTCTCTCCCTTCTTTCTTCCTTTCCTTTTTTCATTCTTTCCTTCATTTCTCTTTCTTCCTCCTTTCTTCATCTTAGTCCCTCTTTCTATTTTATATACAGATTTGTTTTGATCCAATATTAGAGATGATACTAGTTTTCCACATGTGGTAGAGACATAAGGTTTCATTATATATAAGCTTTTTTTAAAAGAGTCACTTTAAAGAAAAATGTTAACTAAATAATAGTCACAGACATTATGTGGAGCTAGCACAGAGGGTGAGGCTGAGACTCAGAGATGAGAATTATTCCCTCTTTCTTTCATTTCATTTCTCCTCCAACTATAAAGGAATGATGTAAGAGACTAAAGGAGAATATTTCATCATAATGTATTCACACTACCATATTAATTGTGTAGGGGTGGATTTTTGCTAACCAAATACAAAGCGTGTAAAGAATTTTTATGTTTCACATTCTTTCTAATATCATACCTTAAATTGAACAAACTTAAGCTTTAAAAAATCCTTAGATTAGGAGGAAAGTGATTATTTTTTCTGGGCTTTCATTTGCTTGTCAAATTTTCATGAAGACAATGAAAGAGGAGGAGATTGTATCTCAGATGACTGAAATCTCACAAGGAGAGAATGCCGATTATTTCATTACTGACTCCAAAACAAAGAGCAACAAAAGCTTACCACATTAATAAGTATTTCTTAAATGAATAAACAGAAGTGCATGAATAAGCTTCTCAAAACTTCTGTCTCTTAATCATCTGAAAACCAGATCAATATTTGCCTTTACTACATAACCCAGCAGCTCTAAGGAACTTGACTGATATAATGTCATACATATTTTGATATGTCCAATGTTATTGAAATAATAAAATTGTATTTTAGAAGGATGCATCCTCAGTTTTACATCACTTATTGGAAAATTTTAGAAAATCAAGCCTGAAAACTAAATAACCATATGGATACATAAAAAATATACTATATAATACACATGACATGTTTTCAAAACAAAATGAATTACACACTGTAGAGAAGAAGTTAATTGAAGCATGTCTTATTTTTGTTAAGTGGAAATATAGTAATATATTCTTAATTTTTAATTGGATCTGATTACTTTGAATCTTTTGACTTTGGTAAGTGCCTCGTTTCTAATAGTTCATATGCTTATTACACATTATACATTATGAGATGAGTAGTTGAATGGAAGATTTCAAACAAAATGTTATGCCCATATGAAGACAATGTGTAATATAAAACTCATATAGATTATGAGAAAATATGAAAATACAGAGTAGCTCTAGTTTATGCTTTAGCATTTTACTTATTTGTATTTCACTTACCAAATAACTTATACTTTCAATAGGATGGAAATGTCTAACAGGATGGAAATATGGTAGTGGAAATATTTTATTTCTGTACCGTCCAATAGAGTAGCCAATAGTCACAGGTGGCTATCGAGTACTTGGAATGTGATTTGTGCAACTGAAGAGCTGACTTTTAAATTTTGATTACTTTTAATTAATTTTAATCTAAATAGCTACATGTGGCTAGCAACTATCTTATGATAAAGTGTCGTTCTAGAACATCACGTGTCAGATAGCATGGGAGAATATAGAAATCAAAAAAATCTCTCTAGACAGTAGAGCCTTTTCCATGTGTTAACGGGTGTTCCTTTCAAGACTTCATTTAGTACTTTCCTTTGTGCTTTCTCAGTCAGCAAAATTTCCACCTTGAAAAAATGTATATTTGAGTTCATAGAAAATTTTTAGGTGCTCATCAGCATGATTAGCAAGTGCCACATTCATGCCATAATTGTGGAAATAGCAAGGATTGTTTTTTAAAAATCTCAAATCAATATCTCAAAAGAAATAAAGACATTCTGGAATTATAAATGGAAATATAAATAACCTACTAACTCCAATGACCTTAAGGACTTCACTGTTCAAATATAGAAACTATCATCACAAATGATAAAGACATGAAAACATGGTTACATTATAGTGAAAGCACTACACTTACATTGGTAAGAAATTATAAATATTTACATCTAAAATGGTTAAATATAAAAATGTTTGCACGTGAATAAGGTCAGTTTTTAAAAATTCACGTATATATATTCATCTCCTTTAGATGCCGGTTACTTATTGTGACTCTCCATTCATTCAATTTGTGCATTAATCTTTTTGATAAATATTTGGAGTTGACCTACTGCTTGCCAATGCCTGTGCTAGATCCTGGGATATGAGAAAGAGAGATACTCTCTCTACAATAATGCACCTCAGAATTTAATGGAGATTCTTAAAAGTAGATGAATATTATAATTAAGGAATTAAGTGCTGTCATAGAAATATGCAAAGATTTTTCTGAAGGAACAGAAGAAGGGCATCTTTCACAGACTGAAGAGTCAAAAGATTTACCAGTGAATAGCCACTTGAGGACAGAGAGTATTTTTATTCATTGTCGTATCCCTAGTGCTGTGCGATTATTTACATAAGCCCTATTATTATTATCTTGCAATGAATTTACTTCTGTGTGGACTTTCAAAAGGAGAGCAAAAATTATCCAAATGGAATAAAAGTTGGGAGAGACTTTCTAGGCAGAGGGAAGGACTGTGCAAAGCATGGATTTCCAAGAGTATTAGGGAATTTGATTTAAGACTAGACAAAAGGGAAGGAAAGTGAAAGAGACAAAGTTAGACAGATAGTGTTGAAATCGTGAGGGGCCTTCTGTAAAGAGTTCGGATTTCATTATGAATGCTGTCTGCAACCATTGAAGGACTTCAAATTGCTGACTAATTTTCTTAAGACTCAGATTTATTTCCCTCAGGCCTTGAGTACATAATGATTTGCATGGCTGCTATAATGATATTCTGGGGCACTGTATAAATTCAAGTTCATAGATGTCAGTGAGTAATATCCCTATTAATGATGGCACTATCAAAAGCATGTGTATCTGATTTACAGCGACATTCAAAAGACTTATTGTTGAATAATGAAACACTTTAATGTGGAATAGAAGTGGAGAGAAAAGTTAATATAAGTCAGTGAAGGATTTAGAGATCAAAGAGGAAGCATATTGAAGTCTCTTCACACTAACTAGTGTCCAAGTCTTTGATGATAGGTATTAAAAGACTTAACTTTGTAATGAATGTGTATGAGGCTATCCTCTTCCTTCTAAAAAGCGTATACAATATAATAAAATAAAACAAGAAAATCCAAATGTCAAAAGACCAGTTCATTATATGCAAGATTGCATCTTTCTCACAAACTTGTCATACAGATTAAAATATACAAACTTATACATTACTTTTATATATATGGAGGGACAGAGAGTAAATGTGCTAAGTATCTTGTCTGTGCTACTTGTTTTCAACTTTGGGGAAAAAAAAGAAATAAGATTTATTTATTATTTTCACTATTTCAGTATATTTTTATAAGATAAAGTAACATAATACAGTATAACTTTTCAAGCAGAAACTAAATATTAATCACATTTTATTCAGAACAATCTGCTCTCAGAAAATGTATAAGCACATCTTATTTATGGTTGTACTGATCAACACCATTCAAGATATTGTTTACGCCTATAGGTTTCAGATAAAATATGAGTTTTGTATATCAATCTCTAAATATAAGGCAACCATTTTTATCTTTATGCATATAATATTGATATTCTTGGTAAAATAAATTATAATAGTCAATATACTGTATACTTTTAACATCAAAATGGCACTTTGATGCCGCTTGCTTAAAGGATTTTGAATGTCCATTAATGCTAAATTGTAAAAGATACTTATGGAAACATGCAAGAACCATTAAAAATAATTGAATTTAAAGTAATACGATGCTTAGAGTGTTCTCCAATAAATCAGTAAACAAAGATATATGGAAAAACAAAGAAAACACATACTTTCATGTTGTTTTAATACAGTATTTTTTGAAGGAGCAATGTCAAGTTATACAAAATTAATAAGTACTAACTCAGTTGTTTCAGAATTCTTGAAATGGAAATAACATAATAATAAATCTACTAGAAGTTACATATTGCATGAGAATGAATGGAGAGAATTAAAGAAATTTTCAAGAAACAGATGTTTCTGGCCCCTGTTACCTCTCACTTGGACAACTAATATCAAGTGTGTTTTTATTTTCCCTACCATCAGCCTTGTATCCTTCAATATATCACCATACAGTTATCAAAATGACCCATCTAAAGCTCAAACTTGATCATGTCACTCCCTTTTTTAAAACATTACAGTGTTTTTCTTTTCTTGCCTAAGAAGTAAATCCAAGATTCTTATTGTGACACAAGATGCTTTCCATAATCCAGTTCATGCTCAGGGTTCCAGCCTCAACTTCCTCCATAAGCAACCTGGATGCTTACATTTCAGCTACTTCAAATGATGTATAATTCTCTGCATTTGAAAGAACGTCTAGCCTTTGAGACTCTTCATTCAATTCACCAAGCTTGGATCCTTCTGTGTTCATTCCACTCAACCTCTGAGACTTGCTTTAAACAACAACTCCTTAACACATCTTCTGTGACAGTCTAAAGTAAAGCCAGGAGCATTTAATCTGTTTTATAATTATTTTAAAGTGTGTTCTTATGGATTGGGATACGAGATTTTTATGGCAGGCCCTGAGCCTATTTTTTTCTTTCTCTTCCCATCTCCTTTCCTTGTGTGTTCCTCCTCTTACTTCTCTTTCTTCAACTCCTCCTCCTTCTTAAATCCCTTCAGATAGTACAGAGTCTTTTACATATTAGATGCTCAATAAACGTTTGTGGAACATTGGTAAACTGACAAAGAATGAATAATGCATATCATGGTGTGTACATCTTTAACAACCTGAAACATTTTTCCCTTTATATCAAGTGATACAAAATATCAAAAACAACAACACATCTATAACATACAGATACATTTTCATTCACCCCAGTCTTTACTGAGGTCCTTCCAGTTCTCTTTATTCAACTTTGGTTCTTTGATCAGTTTGTTGATAACTAATGTATAATCTCATGTATCTCTTTAGAAGTTCTAAAATCCTGATATAGACTATGTGCAATAAATATTCATTAATTAAATAAGTACATTATTGTCATTTTTTTTTAACCTTTAAGTGTAACTCTTGAACCAATCATTTCTTCTGCATTTCCAATGTGTCTCTTTTTGTACAGGCACCAGTCACCTCTCGATTACTACAATAATGCCCCTTTTTTTAAAGGTGTGGTAGGTATTATGGCCAGAATGATCTTTGGGTTTTTTTCACCTTCCAAAAAAATTTTTTTTTATTGGAGTACAGTTGATTTACAATGTTGTGTTAGTTTCTGGTGTACAGCAAATTGAATCAGTTATACATATACATATATCCACGCTTCAGAATGATCTTTGTTAAACACCATTTCCACCAGCGATATTTCATTGCTGAAAACATTCAGTCAAATCCAATGCCGTATACCTTAAAGTCAATGTTTAAAACTTCCCATCAAACAGAATTAGAGTACAAAATATATGTCTGCTTCTATTCTAAGCTTTTGTATTATATATACAAAGATAAATATATGGTATCCTTGAGGGGCCTGTAACCTTGTTGGAGGTGTAGACCCATAAGCATATTAATTCAGTATAACATGCTAAATATAAAAATATGCAATAGGTGGGATTTCCAGTTTCAACTCAGACATGTAAGGGCTCAGAATTCCTCATACCTGATCTTACAATAAGAAAAATCTGGAGAAACTGAAAATCAATGATTTTTCTTGGACCCATCAGAGAACCAAGTTGCAGGGTAAATGATCACCATGAAATCTGGAGACAAGTTCATCAAGATCACCTAGAGACAAGCTCATCTTAGAGAGATACTGCAACTGAGATTTGCTTAGAAAGAACAAAAGCTCCTGAAGCCATAAACTGGTAGGAACATTACGAGGTAATTTAAACAAATTACTAAGGATGAATTTGGTCTAGCATGAGAGGCAGGAACTCCTGGAGGGCCACAATCTTAAAACGCCACAATATGTTGGACATTTTCCTCCAGGAAAAAATATACTAAGATAGCTCAATACTGGAATGTCATAAGAAACTGTATTTTTGACATGCCACTACAGGAAATACTCTAGGAGTATTATAATGTTCATTTATAAATGAGTAAACTGAGACCTTTCGTTAGGTCTTTCATATCCCTCTTAGGTGCTAGAATAGTACTAGCCTTTGAATAGGTAAAGAATAAATGTTAAACTGATAAACTAAATGAAAAATTTTGTGCATTAATGACAAACAGTTTAGGCTGATTAAAAGTAGAAATTCTCCATATTCTGGAGCATGACTGGAAACTGTCAAACATTTGTACAACACTCAATCCTTTTGGCCAATTAGTTTCCTTCTCAAAACATTCAAATTCAAAAGAAAAAGTGGCATTAAAAAATGACCTACTTTTATAGCTCTAAGCTTCTGCAGACAACTGTATTACCTATAAATAGCGACAGATAATAAGGAAGACTATTTTTTTCTGTTTTATAATCAACATACAGATTGTAAACTATAAATGTTCTAAAAGTCATCATAACCAAACTGACATTTAAGTTAATGAGTTTATTCGAACACATTTTAATGGAATATATATATTATCATTACAAAATATTGAAATTCAATGTAATTGCATATGACTCATAAAAGAAGACATAGGGGCTTCCCTGGTGGCTCAGTGGTTGAGAATCCGCCTGCCAATGCAGGGGACACGGGTTCGAGCCCTGGTCTGGGAGGATCCCACATGCCGCGGAGCGACTAGGCCCGTGAGCCACAATTACTGAGCCTGCGCGTCTGGAGCCTGTGCTCCGCAACAAGAGAGGCTGCGATAGTGAGAGGCCCGCGCACCGCGATGAAGAGTGGCCCCCGCTTGCCGCAACTAGAGAAAGCCCACACACAGAAACGAAGACCCAACACAGCCATAAATAAATAAATAAAATTAAAAAAAAAAAAAAAAAAGAAGACATAAAGTAGCTTTATGTAGTTCTGAGGCAATATACGCCATCAGAGACATTTTGGATCAGGTGTCTGGAGTCCATAGTTATCTTAATTGCTCCTGGGACACATGCATATACATATGCAATCTAGGAAATTCCATGATTTTTGTTATGTTTCACTTAACTTTTTTTACTTAAATATGATAAGTAATAAATTACATTTCTAGCAAAAAACTGATTACTATTAATTATTTGCAGTTTAGTATATTTAAAAGCATGTTGAAAATGATAGTTCAGTAATCTTACATGGATTCTGAGAAATAGCTTTAAAAAGCAGAATAATATAAAATTGATTTTTATACAAAATACAATACATAAAACATAAATATGACAATGCATTAATTAAGGTTTATGACTACCCAATTTTAAACTAACATTAACATTTAAACTTACAGGGAAAAACAAGGATTTTCATTGGTATTTTTATCATTATTTTTCTAATTTAAAAATGACAGCCTATGTATAAATCGATCAACATACAGCATTTAATGCAGTCATACTTTGGTAAACAGTCCATTGGATCATCAGTTTTATCAACAAAAACAATTTGGTCACTGTGATGGTGGGTGTCTAGTAATTGCTTCTCCATATTGCAATAGCAGTTAAGGCCATTTCCTCACTGGAAACTGCTATGCCTTATTCATTTGACATTAAAATTATTAGCTCTGCTAAGACTGTAAAATGGTTTAATCAATATAAATGCTGTTTATGTTACTCTGATAATGATTCATTGTCTCAAAATATTATCCTGGAGAAAATTTTAAAGGTATAAAAATGTTTTTTATTTGTTTTTCAGAAATGAAAATCATGCCTATAGTAATTGTCTTTATGTGGGAATTTTCTATCTATATTTTTACTTAGTTTTCTAGTCTGTAATTCAATGTATTTCAGAAGTGTTTACTCATTAAAATACATATCTTGCACCTTACCAAATACAGTAAAACAGGTTCTTTTATTATATAATTCTTAAATATTCATATTTGTATTTTGACTGTTTATTGCTTACTATTTATTATAATATATTTTAAAATTTGATTATATATGCCTTATTCCTTTTACTGAGATACTATCAAGAAATAATGCTATTTGTTCAATTTAATTTTAGAAAAATATTTGTAAAATTTCTGATCTAATACCTTCTCCTCATTTCAAAAAATAAAGAAACTATGGACCAAAATGATTACATTTTCCCCCAAAATGACACAACTATCTTAGTACAGAAACTAGGTGTCCAGATAAGTAAGGATTTTGTTTTTATATTTATCCAAGTTGCCCCCTATCTAATAGCTACATTTTCTCCACCAGTTTTCTCATGAAGTTTGAAGGAAGGTAAAGAAGTACACCTGGGAACTAGAAATTTAGAAAGGAATCATTAACAAAACTAATCTATCACATTTACTTTGGGATATGGAAAGTTGAAAGTACCTTAAGGTTTTGACTGGGAAATCGATGATACAGCTGTTCATGATTTCAATTTATCATAAGGAATAAGTGATTTTGATTTAGTTAAAATCATGAAGCTATAATATCATATGTTATTTAAATGATATTGTATATATTACATATAATATCTATTTTTAAATGCATGAGTAAAATGAAGGAAGTTCTTTTTGGGAAGATTCTGTATTTTACCATCTCAATGGCAGTCAAAATAAATATTTCTAGGGAAAATGCCTGATTTTATAAACAAGAAATCATAATCCATGACACTGAGATTTTAATCAATTTGCTTCCATATGCACAGATAAGATTAGGTGCTCAAAATTAGAGCAAGTACAGCTAGCAATTCCTTTCAACGATCGCCTCAATGGGTTTGGATGACTGTTGGTGGTGGTATCAGTTTGTTACTTCCGTTAGCAATGATAATGAAAATTGTCTGCCATAATTTGTTCTGATAAGTCTTTATATTGTCATCTCCTCAAAATTCTCCACCTAAACACTAAGAAAGCACTCCCAACACTCTCTTTCCCTCTACTTTGTTTTTCTTCAAAGTGCCATTCCCTGCTGCCTGCTTTCTGATGAGAAGACCTGTTATCCATGAGGACAGGGAAGTTTGTCCTTTATTCAAGTTGCATTCCCACTACCAAGAACAACGTGTGTCCTGGGTAAGCATGTAAGAACTTAATATGTATTTGTTATGTGAACAAATTTAAAAAAGAAGAAATAATAAATTAATAAGATTAATTTGGTAAACAGGTAATATCCAATATCTCCATTGTTTCTGCAGGAGCTGGTTAGATATTAACTTTTTAAAAAATTACCAATATCACTTAAAATTGCTTTTGTTATTTAAAAGAGTCCAAACAAAATGCAAACTAAAACTGTTATATTCTATGTTTTTTTGGATTCACTGTTATTATACCTGAAGTTATAACCAACAAGTCTTTGTTGTATTTTCAAACTATTTGTTATGCCCAAGAAATGGAATAGTCTTAAATGCAACATAATTCTTAGGTTTTAAGGATCTATTATTTATCAATAGTTTTCACAAAATATATACAAATGAAATGTTATTTTTTAAGCCTAAAGGATAGATGACTAGTAATTTCAAATTTATAAAAGGAAAAGTAAATGGCTTAATTTTCTACTCTGTTTTCAAAGTTGGCAAACAGTTAATATCCAAAGTTTTGAAAGAGTAACGTACTAAAACTTAAAACTTTGTTTTGGTTTGCTATTCTAAACTCATGGGATCACATGCTATTTAGTTTCCCAGTACATAACTTATTTTGGAGTTGTATCTTAGGGACTTCTGAATCTATATCAGGACGCCAAGGTCAGGCCCATTACTTAATCTCATTATCTACTTGAAAACAGAACCTCCATTTCTTTCTTTTGGGGAATACCAGAGTCCATTGAAAATGATATATAGATATATATATATATATCGCCAATTATGTAGCTGAACAAATGATTTTTTTCTGTTAATCGACCTTCCCCCTCCCTCCCTCCCTCCCTCCCTTCCTTCCTTCCTTCTTTCTTATTTTTGGAGAAGAAAGTTGGCAAGCAGTTTGTATATTCTTGGAGCAAAAGTACACAAGTAGGGCAGATGTTCTAATTTGGGGCTTTATATTGGTCATCACTTTGAACCCCTTCCCAATCTATAGTCTCATAAAGCCATACTGTCAGAGTATATAATGTGAGAGCATATGATGATCTGACATTTTTCTGAATATCCACTAAATTTCCACACTGTAGTTTCATTGTATAGAAAGAGGAACAATTTTCTCCAATATGTTCCTTACACAATTATCTTGAAATGTCAACTTCATCTTCAGCTCAGATATGAAAAGGAATTGGATGCCCTATAATTCGTCAAGACACCTTATTTAATTTTTATGGTGTTTAAATCAATGAGAAAAGTATAAAACAGGTTAAGGAGAATATAAGATGTTTAAGGTGTCAGTATCAAACTAATATAAAATGAGTAATAATAATTGTATGTAACTAGCTTAAAACATATGGATTCAGGAGACTTCCCTGGTGGTGCAGTGGTTAAGAATCTGCTTGCCAATGCAGGGGATATGGATTTGAGCCCTAGTCTGGGAAGATCCCACATGCTGCAGAGCAACTAAGTCTGTGCACTACAACTACTGAGCCCACGTGTCACAACTACTGAAGTCCTGCACGCCTAGAGCCCGTGCTCCACAACAAAGAGAAGCCACCGCAATGAGAAGCCCATGCACCGCAAAGAAGAGTAGCCCCCTCTCGCCGCAACTAGAGAAAGCCCGCACAGCAATGAACACCCAGCGCAGCCAAACATAAATTAATTATTTTTAAAAAAAGTATGAATTCAGATACCTCACTTTCCCTCAATACTACATTAAAGAATGTGCAACCAAAATCACGTAACACTGAGATACTAGGTCTATGCTTCCAAGCTATGACTCTTCAAATCATGCAACAGCAGATTCGGATAAAACCAGTGAGTATGTGAGTGTAATCCAGTCAACTACTCATAAATCTCTCACTGATTTACTATTTTGAAAATAATTCATTTTGATATTCACTCATCCTTTTCATTGCCTGTCTTTTTATAATTCTATTTGTTTACTTGTGTTAATAAAGGAAATAAAGGAAAAAAATTCAACATAAGTCAATCAAAGTTCTTCCATAGAGCAGGCTCAAATACAGCATAGAAATTTATAATTAGTAGCTAAATAAACTTTCTACTTCAAACTTATGCTTACCAAAACTAATAATAATGCCAATAATAATGCCAAAACTATTCAGTAAATACAATGGAAACTGTTAAAAAATAATAATGCCAATAATGGGATCTCCAAAATATCTATATAATTTATATAACTAATATATAATATATATACAACTACATACAATCTCCATGGGCAATTCTATATATAATATAGAAAATTGTCTTTATTTATATTTGTAGCAGCTCCATGAGGTTGTCAGAATAGATGTCAGCCCCAATTCATAGATAAGATGATGGTGGTCAGAGGAGTTAAGTGCATTACTCAGGATGCTTATCTCATCTAATTTTTGTATCTATAGTCAATACCAGTTCCTCTGATTCCTTGTCCAGTATTTTCTTCCTTTAAAAACCCCATAACTATAATGATAAAGACATCTTTATAGTTTATAATAACTACATTCTCATGGGTCAATAATCACTATTAAAGAATCTCCGAATACAAAATTACAGCCTCTCATAATGTTTTTAATGGAACTTTTGGTTATAGAGTCAATACATTCCCTCTGAATAAGCTGCCATTATACATAGGATGTAATTTTGTGGGGAAAAATGACTGTAATAATACCTGCTGGTCTTCACTTCCAGCCAAGTTATTCTATAACATAAGTTTAATGAGATCCAATGAAATCTCCAGATATTGAAACATTATATAGCCATAAATTATACATTTCTGCAGTATATTCAAGGCTGTGGCTGCTTAAGTAACCCTTTTATCCTTTTTGTTTGTTTGTTTAACTAATTATATTCTGGAAATATTAAAATTGAGACCTTAATTTTTCTTAACACACCACTGCACAAAAAATGACACTTTTTAATGAACAGTTTCTTTTTACCAATATTTGTTGCATCCCTACCCCAACCTCTAGAAATGTAGCTGTCTTTTGAGAAATGTCCTCCTAAATTCTTGGATTCTACTACTAAGTCAATCAATACACCTTAAATGAAGAAAAATTCTCTCTCTGACAGATGGCATAGATCTATCCTATAATTGCAAACAGAACTCTCATTATCTCAGTTTCATCATTTGTAAAATAAGCAGATTGGATATCAAGTATTCACGCTTCTTCAATTCTAAACAGTCCATCAAATTTATGTTGGTTCCCTGTAAGTATCAACTGTTTTTTACTCATGACAGGTGGCATAGCCCTTGATGAAAATAGTTTTACACATTTTGGAAAAATTTCAGAAACCACTCAACCTATTTTTAATGAAAGTCATTTAATAGAGACAATTGATTATTCAATCGATAAGAAACCCAAACAGGGTCTTTGTCATCCACAACAATAAGATCTCTACCAATTCTTGGACAAAAGGAACAACTGAAGGGACACGGTGACTGGAGCCCAGGACCTGGCCACCTGTGATGGATTGGAACCAGGCCAGGTCTGCTTAGATGAAACTAAGGATGAAACGAGTGGCAAGAGAGAAGCCAAAGAGGCCATGCTATTGTCAACACTGTTTTAAAAAGTAGAGTTTCAAAAACTCACAGGTTTGGGGTGCGGAGGCAGGGCATCTTCTAAACATTTTCCAGGCAGCTTTTCTTCTGTCGGACAAAGGGAATTCTTTGGTAATGTGTATCTTGGAACTTCTTACAAGGAGGAAGCAATCAAGGATGCTCTGAAGTAGCTGCAGAGAGGTGCAAAAGATTTCTGGAGGTAAATGTGTTCCCAGAAGCCAGATGAAGAAAATGTTTCAAGAGGAAAATACTAATAAATGGAGTCAAAACCGCTGAAATTATTCATTCTCCCCAGGCACCCATTTTGACTTCACAAGTGGCAAAACTAAATCTTCCTGGCTCTTTTTTCCATGTAGATGACACAAATCTATGTCCTTTCTGAATCTGATCCTGTCCTTCCAACCATTTAAATGACCAAGATCTGTATTTACATTTGCTCTGGAATTCTATCCTCTTTCTCTTCCCCCTAAATCATTTAATATTCGCGGGGAAATATCAAGTCATCCTTGAATACTCCTTCCTCCTCATCCCTTCGTTAACAAGTTCTATAGTTTCCTTCCACCAACTCACGTCTGTCACTTTCTATTTACTTTATTACCTGGATAGCTGTAAAGAAATTCTGACTGTACTTGATGTTTCCAGATTTTTCATCTTCAAATTACAATGCAAAGACATTTTTTCCAAAGCCTAGAACTGAATAATAAATTCCACTTATAAAAAACCAAACCAAACCAAACCAAATAAGTGAACAAACAAAAACAATAGTTCTCCATTACCAATGATCAAAAATATAGCTTGGCTATCCCCAGATTTGTCACCAAATTCCTTTCCTATAAATCTGTGCTTAACAATACTTGAGTGACTGTATTTCCCCAGAGTTGTCACTCTCTTCTGGAAGTAAACTGTTTTGGAGACAGGAATAGCTTTTTCCCATAATAAAGATTAAAGGTTTGCTTCCTAATTTATCATAGTTCCTTCAATTCTACCAAAAGAGATAACGTCTTCCAACACTTTAATTTTATAACCTTTTCTTTGATTCATCTTAATAGAACTTCTCTACTGTGTCTTACATTACGATAATTTGGGCAAAATGTTTTACTTGTCCTACTAGAAAGCAAGCTTCTATAAAGTATTAACTATGTACTTTTTATGTGTGTCTGAATTTACTACCATGGCCATCAGATACCTTGTATTTCACAGATACTCAATATATTTGTATTGAATATACTTTTATTAAATGTTTAGGGTACGTTTTCCCCTTTGCTTGATACAGAGAAGTGATAGCACTTTTTGCATGAAACACATAAAAAATGCAGATATAAATAAATTTTTGTAAATTGAGTCACATTTTACAGTGAAAGTGCATAACTCAAAAGATGAATTGACTTCATTTCTCGATTGACAGAGACTATTAAAATTTCAGTTTTCTGCTTCAAACTCTCTGTCAAGTATTTAACAGTCTGTAAACAAGTAGCTATATTAATTATGGATAATTATACACAAATGTAATTGCAAATAGTTTAATGTATTTGCATTTAAAAGTGTTGACTATATACTAAATCTAAATAATCACTTTCTCCTAAACATTTTGTACACTTCCTGAGTTTTCCAAAACACATTGTGACCATACCCTAAATCTAAGTCCAACTTTAAAATACATAAGAGAAACAGTTATTTTTCCATAAATCTCATTGCCTTTCCATGCACAATTGCTTTCATAGCTTAAAATTGATAACAGAAATACTATTTGTAGACTATGTGATTACAGTCTCTGGAGTTCAGAGAGTCCCTAATACAAACTCCCTTCCCTTGATGAGCTTGTATATAGGGAGACGGTTAATGTCATTTTATGTGCACACATTACCTTGTGTGTAAAAATGAGCCAGAATTCTTTAGGCGGAAACGTAGTTTGTGATACAGTTGAATTTTGTGGAAGTTTTCTAGTAAAAACTACCTCAAAGCTTTTGCGATCCTCTAAAATATAAAATTCTTAGAAATTTTGTCTTGAAATATAGAAATATGAAAAAAAAACTTATAGGGAGATTGTGTGATAGGTATGCAAACTTAATATTACCTCATTTAGGAATTTCAGAAGTACCTTTTTTATATTTCACACAATGCTATCCTTTATACGTAGGTGTAAGGACAAGAGCTGTCAGTGCTGCCGTCCTGTTTACGTGCGCTGATAGGACTGATTTGTTACCTGAGGCTTCTTCCACCCAGTGTACACATGTAGTCTGTAATCAGCTGCCATAGCCACTACTGCAAGACCATGACCAATTGCTGCTTCAGAAGCAGCATTTTGCCTCACAGACTGAATGATTCATGGGCTCCAAAGGAACTATTGCATTTGAGATGACCGTACGACAGTATGATATGTCTGCTGCTGCCTTTTCCCAGAGTTGATGACTATGGGTATAAATCTATATTTTGCTTCAGTGTTGATCTGCAGTATGTTTTTCTTCTCTGCCTGATTGTAGTCTGCCTCTATTCTCCACACAGGCTCTATCATCATCTATTCTCTTCCAGACTCCAACTCAATAAAACTGCGTTTCCAGGAGTCTATCTTTAGTATTGACACATTGTATAACACAGATTCCTCTTCAAAAGCAACCTCCTTAATTTTCTATGCCTATGATTCATTCTAAATAATTTCATAGTTCTTAGAGCTACATTATTCTTCACAAATATCCCCAAGACATCATACAAGTAATATATGCCCAATAGCAAAATCTCAAATCTGGATTCATAAGTTTATAATTGAAGACAGCTATTAGGTGAGATTAGCTAAAATTTGCCCTTATACCTATGTGCTTTTATTGTTGAAAAAACACTAGCATAGAGGAAATGCTTCCTCTGTTTAGGGAAATAAAGCATTTTGAAATATATTAAAATTATACACATATAAACTAATATAGTTAATAGAAGTAGATTGATAACTAAAATATCTATTTAAAGAATCTATTTTATAATGCTGTGTTAATATCATGCATATGACAAAAATATTTTTTTATTTTTTATTTTTTTTATTTATGGCTGTGTTGGGCCTTCGTTTCTGTGCGAGGGCTTTCTCTCTAGTTGTGGCAAGCGGGGGCCACTCTTCATCGCAGCGCTCGGGCCTCTCACTATCGCGGCCTCTCTTGTTGTGGAGCACAGGCTCCAGACGCGCAGGCTCAGTAACTGTGGCTCACAGGCCCAGTTGCGCCGCGGCATGTGGGATCTTCCCAGACCAGGGCTCGAACCCGTGTCCCCTGCATTGGCAGGCAGATTCTCAACCACTGCGCCACCAGGGAAGCCCCAAAAATATTTTTAAATAAAATTTTCTTCAAATTTTTAGTAGCTGTTTATTTTTCAGTATTCATCTTTACTGCTATTACTATAAAGTCATTGTCTAAAGTATTATTTCTAAATGTTATTGTGAGAAAAAGATTAAATGATTAAATAATATTAAGATAAGTAGAGCAAGTGATAAAGAAAATTAAAAATGACCACAAAATTGAGGAGAAAAATCTCATTGAAGAAAAAAGGTAGGCTAATATAAATAAAGATACATTCCTTAAGTTTAACAAATAATAAATGAGCACCTTCCAGATGTCAGGTACTATGTGAGACAAAGATAAATAAGCATACTCTGTACTCTAAGGACTCCATGGCCTAGAGGATACCAGGGCATAATCTTAAAATGTAAATGTGTAAAGTAAGAACAGTATCACAATTATAGATATACTTATGTTTTCAAGGACTAGAGAGGAGAAAGGAAGGAATCTTGCAATAGGAACAATAACATCTGAACCAGGTTTTATTTTGTGTCCATGGTACAGCAAAGTGAACAAGTGGAGTGTACAAAAATAAGCACTTGAATGAATAAACTCTTGGAGGCACAAAGCAGGTTTGTGTACAGGGAACAGAGTTTCATAATTTGAGTCTAAAGAATCAGATACAGAGAGGCTGGAGGGACAGAAGTTAGGCTGGTCATGCAACATCATAGATCATTTTAAGAAAGTTTGGCAAAGGGGTGCCATTAGAGAGCAGAAGCAGTTAATGACATTTTCGTCATTTTTAAGTAAGGAATCTAAAGATGTCAATTGTTAGGTAACCCAGCATTTGGGAAAAGTCTATAGTCAAGACAATTTTTGTGATATGTGTGCTCATAAAAAAAGACTGCTAATCCCAAAGTAGCTTTATAATTAGTCTCTACCTCCTAATCCTTCAAAGAATCAATAACTGTTTAACTTTAAATAATTTTATGAATTCTGATCTGCTTGAAAATTTCTCTTTACAAATCATCAATTCATCAGATGTGGATTTTTTTTTTTTTTCTAAAATACTTTCCCTAGTACATGACATTCACCTGTACCATTGTTTTCAATACATGGATTTCTCTGCAGTACAAACTTCACTGAAGTTGATTGGAAGGAACATCAAGAGATGCACTCAACTGTGCTACCAGGTGACAGCATGGGTGAGGAATAATAGAATAAGCTATCTACCCAATTGATAGAGCTAAAATCTTTCCAGTTACTTGAAGAATCCAAACTCACAGTTGGATCAAAAAATAAAAAAGTAAAAACATGTATAGATAAGACATAACTATATGGATCTTTCCAATTACAATGTAACATAACTCCTTTAAGATAATAACTATGGATATTTAACTAGATAATTGGGAGACTATCTGATGATTGTAGTGCCTACAATTACAACAATATATATTATTGTCTTTTCCACTATGTTTATCTTTATAAATAATATCACTGCATATATATTGGTGTTGTATTATTTTAATGTTGCCTTTTCTACATCTGCACTCTCAGTGAAATATTTGTATTTGTATGTTTCATCCAGTTCTATTTGGAATTTGCACTTGGTAAAAGTGATAGCAGACATGACAGAATTCTACATAAATTCATTGTATCCTTAGTTTTACATATATTGAGAATCAAACATTGAGAGTCATATATTTATTTACCACAGTCTGCTCTCTTACCTCAGCATTGATATCTTGTGAGATATTGTTTCTGGAAGCTTCCTATCCCATTGAATGATTAAACTGCAGCTTACTTTGCATTGTAATATATTTAAATCCTTAGGGTGCAGCTTCTTAGCACTTATAATTGGAAGACATTTCCTGGATGCACTTTATATCCATTATATATAGATTACAATGGATTTCCAATAAAGGAAGATAAACCAACCATTAAACTCATGTACGACAACTATAAAGCAACTGTGCTTATTCTAGCTACAAACCATCACCATTTGTCAAATGTGGGTGATGGGCTAGTACAAATTCCTTGTGTGGTGCCCCTAATTACAGTTACTCTGAGCTAAAGATGTTTGAGGATAAACTGATTTAAACCCTATATACATTACAAAAACACCTGTTTTTGTTACATCAAGTCTTTTTTTTAAGTTGGCATATTTGTCACCAAGATACATTTACTTATAAGCAATAAATTTACTCCATGGGTCTTATATTTTATTGAAAATATCAAAATTACAAATAAGTTGGTGAAAAAATGTGTTCATAAGTCTAAACATAAATATATATATATATATATATATATATATATATATAAAATCTCAGCCAAATTTAATAAAACAAATCCTGTAATTTTGATTTCTGAGAAAGTTATTTCAATCTGTGTCTTTTGAGAATTATTCCCAGACAATGCAGTGGTATCATGCACAATCTTTTAAATTCCCCATAATGCTATTGTAATTATATCTCACTTTTTAATAGATGCACAGTCTGAGGGTTAAAAGATTAAGTAGGCTGTTCAAAATCACAAAACTAGTGAATGACAGAATCAGGTTTCAAATCAAGGTCTGCTGATTTCTAAATTTTTTATCCTCTCCCATGAACCTACCTCTCAGAACTGAAAATGTGACCCAAAATTCATTCACATCAGCATTAAAGTATCTTCGTGTAAGGTACAGATTACCAAAACATTGCCAACACTAGTGTTTTGAGTATATTTAAAGAATTGTTCCTCTGGCATCCTGGTTTATTGCTGGATTTTTCTCCTTTAAACGCAAAGGTCTATGCTCTTTGACTGTGAGAGATTTTATTACAAAGCAATCAGTAAAGACATCTTGATGTGCCATCTGGAATTAAAGACGACTGAAGGGAAGAAATGAGGAAAGGTTAAAAACAACCAAATCGATGCAGTGTAGAAAAAAAATTGCTTGAGGTGGGAAGTAATTGAATAAAGACCTACATGGTGTAGATAATGTCAATGCAAGTTATTGCTTTTTGCACAATGTGTGTGATAGTTGAGAAGCCACATACATAGAGTAGGTATAAGTTCGAGTGAGATAAATTCTACACAAGAGTGGCTTTTAGTCATTCTGGGTTAATCTATTTTTAGACTAGCTTCTCAAGTGTTACAGAGCAATTAGGATTTTAGCTTTCCTGTATAATAAAGTCTAATCTTTTGCAGCAATGAAAGGCACCACGTTAAATAACTATAATCATTTCATAGGATTTCTTTTTCATATTAGCCTATCAGTCACTGAATGTAAAACTTTAAGAGATTATTGCATAATGTAAATTTTGATACTGTTATATTAAAAAGCCCTTCATTTCTATCTTGTAAATATGTCAAGATGTAACTATAACAATACTTTTCTGGAGGTTGTTTCAACCACGCAAGGGAGTATACAGAAACTCTTGTAGGTGATCTAGTTATACTGCTTACTTTCAACTTCACAATGACTTGAAAAAGTTGATAATTAATTATCTCCATTTTAAGATGGAAAAAAAAAACTCAGGGATCTTATTATTCCAAAGTCAGATAAATATATATTAATGGTGTGATTTGAATCTAAGTTTATCTGGCTTCAAAGTCTACCTCTGTTCTTTGCAAGCTTACTTTAGTTATATAATAGTCACAGTAAATGCATGCAAATAGTATGCAAATTCTAAATTAAATCCTCACCAGTGGTTTATTAGATGAGCAATGTGTGTTCAGTACTTGGATATACATGTGCTCTCTTCTTGAGAATATAAGGAAATATGTAATGTTATTTTCATTTTTGAAGGGCTCACAATCTGGATTGGAAAACATGGTAGTTAAAAAAAATAAACAATATAATACAAAAAAGCATGTAAAAATTCCATATAGTGGAGGCTGGCATTAAATGCCATAAATGTGTGGGGCTTCCAGGAAAATCTTTAATGGAGAAAGGCCTTAAAGAATGGCTATTATTTACATAGTCATAAAGGAGGAAGTAGTGCTTTCACAGGAACCTGTTGGAAAGGGCTATTATTACGGATAAATGGGGAACAGACCTGAGAAGTAGTAGAGGTGAGAGTATGGAGGCCTTAAAACCTACATGGTAATTTGAACTTTATTTTATTGTGATGCCTATTCATTAACATACTTTTTTATAGAGAGATGATAATGATTAAAGAATCTGTAAGCAGTGTTCAAGAGACATTGGGTTAAGAGTCTAGTTAGAAAGCATAAAGTAACGTGGACTTAGTGTAAAGTGGTAGATAGAAATGGATATATGTAGTGTAGTAAATGTATATCTAGTTCCCCTTTTTTTTGCTTCATAATGGTTATGATGGACCATTATGAAGGGAATATTGAGAAAGCCATTATAAAGAGCAAATCTAGGGGACTACATGTGTACTTCAGGGAGGATCAGTGATGTAATGGACATTTACAAGCAAGAGGGACCAAATATCATCCAAGGTTTTGAAGCGGTCTGGGCAAAGTATTACATAGTATAAAATTCTATTCTCTGTTTGTATGAGTTTGACTATTTTAGATACCTCATATGAGAACAAATAAATTGTAGATATCTGCTGTACAATATTGTGCTTATACATAACAACACTGTATTGTGCTCTTAAAAATTTGCTAAGAGGATAAATCTCAAGCTAAGTGTTCTTACCACAATTTTTTTAAAAAAGACGACTATACTGGTATGTTAGAAATGGAAAATTAGATTTTTCATGAATTTTAGATAACATTGGATTTCATTTGAAGATATTGTGAATAAACGATGAAAAGCATACTTTATTTCTATAATAAAAATTTATAAGTAATAATTCTAGAATAAAATACTCACCAATGACTAGACTGATTTTACTTTATTATACTTCATAGAAAAGATTAGAAAAGTAACTTACTTTGTATTTGATGTACTCAATTTTGTTTTATATATATAATGGCTTTTTATATAATTATAGTTGTCTAGTTCATTTTTAGAAATAGCATATACTATTTACTTATTATATAATAAGTACCATATTAGAATTTGGAGACGAGTTACATAAAACGTTCCCTGCTCTCATGAAACACACAGTGCATTGCTGGAGAGATGCGTAGAAGTATACATTTACAGAGTAATAGAATGAATGATATAGTAGTTATGGGCATAGAGTTATGGGACTTTGTAAAAAGGATGGTTCACTCAGGTAAAAGTGGTAGATAGATCTTCTTAAAAATACAGTCTATAAATAAAATGTGCAAAATAGTTTTATACACACATGTGTATATATTTACACTTTATAAGATACATATTTAAACTGCTGTAGTACAGAAAACATGCAGAAAGTAAGACTTAAAATGGGGATGAAGAAAAAACTCTTACTTCACCATCTTTTCTTGGGCCAGTCCTGTTCTCATGCTTTTAAAATACTAGCACAAATGTAGTTTCTGAGATTGTGTTTTAATTGATCTCTACTCCTTGTTATTCTCATAGGTCTCCCAGGAAGAATAAGCTGTTAAGCAGAGGCAGAGCAATTGTTGTAATATTTTATGGAACTCAGTGAAAAGATCTCATAAGCTATGACCTTATTACTTAATTAAAAGAGAATTACGCTTGAACCCATTCTCTAGGCTTAAAAGAGCCATATTTTATTCATTATTCTAGCTAGAATAAAGAGTTAATTTTTAAGAGTCACAGCTTAGCACCTAAGGGGATGATGCTCATAAATTTTTCACTCCATAGAGGGAATACTCACCGTGCTCTCGTACATGATTTTTTATTAGAGACACTCATAAGTCAGAAAACCTACTGATCCCTATGTCCATACGTGTAGACGTGTGTGTGCACATGTGTATGTAAGTATACATATGTGATGTGGTGTGATTGTGTGTATAATGGGCTTTGGGGGAAAATCTTAGATTCATTTGATGATTCATAAGAAAAAAATATGTTGTTAAAGATTATTACATGAAAAGAAATGTCATTTATCTTCAAATGTCATTTACTATCCCCTTGATTGAAATTTTAGCCATTTAATTCACTTATCAGTTACTTAGAGGCTAATAGTCACACCTGTGAATTATTTCATTTTGCCTTCTTTCTATATATATGTCTGCCATTTATCCTTTTTGCTGCTTATTAGCACCTATACCAAAAAGTGGTAAGAAACAGAAAGTGAATATTTAATTTGACAATTTGCTACTTAATATCTTTCATACTAAATGATGTAAAATGATTGGCTAAATTGATATTTCTGGTTATCTTAGGATTTAATTTTTCTTTATGGCTTCTCACTTTGGCTGGAGCTACACTGGTGGAAGAATATATGCAGCTTATGCCCATGGAGTACCATCACAGAAATTTTTTTTAACTTATACAGTGCTGTATGTCAATTATATCTCAAGAAAACTGGGGAAAAAAGATATTACTTTTTAAAGACTGTCCTGTGACAGGTGGAATAGGTTGGAAAGAAGAGGATGTAGAAAGAAAAGGTCTTTAAAAGTGGAAGAAGGAGGATACAGAAGTGAGAGAGGATATGGAGAAAGGGGGCTATGAGCTAACACGGGTAGCTGCCAGAAGCTGGACTACGCAATGAAACAGATTCTCTCCCAGAACTTTCAGAAAGGAATGCAGCCCTGCTGACACCTTGATTTTAACCCAGTGAGACCTATATCAGATTTCTGACCAAGGGAACGTAAGATTAAAATCTTTGCTTCACTGGGCCACTCAGTGGTGGTAAATTTTTAGAGCAGCAATAGAAGACTGATACATAAGATCTCAAGTCACATATGCAATTCACTTCACTTGTATGCAAGAGAACCACCTCATTATGAAACATCTCTGTTTTACACTCAGCTTATTTCACAGCTTATATGACATTTTCTAAGGAACCAGGTACCATAAATCTATAAATCCTGGGGCTTTCCTTTTTTTCCATAAGACATTCTCAGCAACAGATTGGTGGCTGCCAGAGGCTGGGATTGGAGGGTGGTTGAAATGGGTGAAGGTGGTCAAAAGGTACAAACTTTCAGTTATAAAATAATTAACTGTAGGGATGTAATGTACAGTATAATCACTATAGTTTACTATATTGAATATTTGAAAGTTAAGAGAGTTGATATTAAAAGTTCAATTAAAAAAATTGTAACTATGTGTAGTGATGAATGTTAACTAGATTTACTGTGGTGATCATTTCATAATATATACATATATAGAACCATTACTAATGCTATATATCAATTATATCTCAATAAAAAATATTCTAGGCAACTAAGTGCATTCTATTGAAGAATTCCATATGAAATTTCCTTTGCTTGCCAGATCTGTCATTAACATGTTTAGAAGAAAATGTGATTGGATCAGCTGCTTTCATTCTTTCAAAGAGACACCCTCTCCCCCATAACTAGAGATAATGTGTTATAGTCTACTTTTCTTAATCCTTTCCTTCCAGACCTTATAGTTTTTTTGTTTACTTGTTTGTTTGCTTTTTTGTTTTTATAGGCTGTATCTCTAGATGTTCTTCTTTAAAGAATTTGAAAAATCTAACTTTACATCTATAGGTCCCTCTCTCAAGGTATTGTACAAATCCTGCTGCCTACCTGATTATAAATTTGACACAAGCAGGCAGGATAGAGTGCATAATCCCCAGGATAGTCTGAATGGATAAAAAAAAGGAAAAATAGTACATGGATAAAGCAACTCTAGGGTCTCCATCCAAAGCTGACTATATCTGGTGACGAAATAGGCAAAGTATTGATAGTTTTTCCAATATAATAAGGGAAGTACAAAGTAATTTTGGAACACATTGGACACAGGTAATACTCTCATAAAGCACAGACATCTTTGTGAGAAAATGAATGGGATTACAATATGTCAGATGAGAAAAGATATCTTAAGAAAAGGAGGCAGTAAAGCAAAATAAAGGTGACAAATGTCAGGACATGTATTAATTTTAATGAGACATCTCAAAATGTTTATTTACTCTTAACCATAGGCTAGGGAATATATGAAATATAATTTAGAAAATATTGAAGTCTCTAAAGCTTTCCCCTTCCGTCATTTCTCTCAATGTTCACAAGGATGGAAACACAAAGATGGATTAAGTCAAAGGTTTTAAAAAATCAATTAATGAATATTGTGCTATAATTAAAAAATAAATAAATCCCTGCTGAAGAGGAAATAATACATGCCAAAACAATAAATGGTCATAAAGAAAACAAATTTTGTCAGGGGTAGGGGGTGGCTTTTAAAAAAGCATAATGGATAAATATATCTCATAATGTTTTATAGGTTTGCAATGCCATTGGGAACATTGTATTTATCAAAGTTTGACCTGCAAAAACAAACTAATATTCCTTCAGTGTATACACACCAATGATAATATATAGCATAATTTAAATTATCAGTGTTTAGATCAAATTTGAATGAGACATTAACTATGCAAAACACATTTTTGTCTATGTATCATAAGTATCATTGCTTAAGAGCTCTTTATTGAACTAAGACATTTGAGGACTTGCAAAGTACTGTGAAACATATGTTTGAACTGCACAAAATGCTTAAGTCCTTAAATTTAGAACATATGTGTGTTTTTTTGTGGCCTTTGTAGTTTTAAAGACCAGTTGAGCTTAAGAAAGTTTTGAATGTGATTGCTGAATTTTCAAACCACAACTCACTGTTTAGTAAACTTGTTTCCATTCTAGCTTTTAAAATAGTTGGTGTTTATCTAAAACATAAACACTAGACATAAAAATAGTCCTTCTCTAGAATGAGATAAGCGTGAGTTTGTGATGCACTGTATACATGGGCTTGATCACCCACCCACACTTTCTTGTCAAGACACTCTTTTCCTGATCTCATCAGCAAGACTCTGAAATGTGGAAATTTGGCTGAAAGCGATTTCCTGTTTCTTGCCAGCATGTCTTAGAGATAGCACTGTCGAGAGTGTGATGTAAAAGAACAGACAGCTGTCCTCAACCTTGAAGACTCATCTGGTATATTAGTTTAGAAAACCAGCTTAACATCAATTTAACCTTTAAAGAGCATATTTAAAAATAAGTTTCTTGTGCAGTTGTCTATTACAAGAATATAAATTATTTTCCCACAAGAATAAAAGAAATCTGTGCTTCAAAATTAGCCCTATATAGAGTCCATGTCCTGAGGGAGAACCAGTTGTTTCAGCAGAGAACTTATCTGCACCACTGGGCTTCAACTAATTAATTTTATTTTCTAATAGTATACCTCAAGGAGGTCACATTATTAAACTTTGATTGAATGAAGTAGCAAGGCCAGAAAGCTTTGACAAGCAATAAAAATTACCTACTATTCATAGAAACCCAGAAAATCAAATACTCCGTATTCATTATTGAAAATGGGAGTCTGATGTGCTTTGCTGGAAGAGCCCTGAATTTAGAGGTAGGGAAAAATGTGTATGCCATTTGGATTTGAGCAAGTTAGTTGATTCTTTGAGCTGCACTCATCTGTAAAATGGAGGTAATAAGAATGCTTATTAGTTCATAAAATATTTTTGAGAATTAAAAGAAATATTAATGGTGGCATTATACATATTGATAACTACAAAAATAGGATACACTATCAACATCATATATATATTTTAAATCAAAGACTAAAGTAAATATATCCTTTAATGTTCTGTGCCTTTGGACATTACCATACCCAGTTTCTTCTAATAAAATAAATTTTATTGCATATTATTCATCCAGAAATAATCAAAATTCCACAGGATAAGTCTAGAGGGCTATATTTCAAGGAGGGAAAAATTTCATAATGAAAAGTAATTGTGCCAAGAGGTTTCAGTAATGCTTGATAGGACTCCCTATGAAGTGTTTCCCCTTTCTGTAATTATTTAGTTTGTTAATAGACTCAGTGGCTTTTCAAAGAGATTTATCTTTTCATACCCCCCTGATTGAATGCAGAAAAGTTGCCCTTATTCTTTCACTAAGCAGGAAGACCTCTGAAATCTAGGATGTTCCTTACCCAATACAAAGGAAGGAGTACACCAAAAGTATTATCACGATGAGGATCTGCTGCCCAACTGGGAACATTCTTTGGCAATAAGAGCCTGTAGCTGACCTTACTTAAGATCTGCCATTCTTGTCTTTATCTGTGGTGTCCCTTAACAAAATCGAGAGATATGCCACATCTCATACCCTATCTTTCTCCTATTGTTATCTCATCTTCTTTCCTGATATTGGCCAAACCACAGCCAAAAGCACATCTTATCTTACATACATTTATGATGCTGGCTGACTAAAACTCTCAAAAGTTGCACTGTTTCTGAAGCACAGCTTGAAAAGTACAGAAACTGAATTAATGATTCCTTCTTTTCATTGTTCTTATACTAAAAGTATTTGTAGGAATATTATTATGGAGTTAACTGAGATTCTGATACAAATTTAGCATGCTACCAACCCAGATATAGATAGTGGGTATACAGCTTGACTGAAATGACTGACTAACAAGGAGAAAAACCAGTATTTCCTTTCACAAAGCAGTGGGCTCCAGAGCAGAGCCAGAAGAGCAGCACACAGAAAGAAATAAGAAATGCCTGGCCTTAAGAACTACCATGCCTCAGTATCACTTTAAACACTTCCCTCTCTCCCTCTTTCTGTGTTTAAAGGAGATGGAATGACATTTTTAAGAGTTAATGTGTACACAAATAGTCCATAGAATGTTGAAATTATATTTTACCCCTTATAAGAATTGGGACTGTAGGTTAGAATCAGAAATGGGTCTTCAACATACCGATGACTGGGCTTCCCCCAGGCATCTTAAATCAGAGTTTCCAGAGATGAGGCCAATGAACATCTATCTTTAAAATGTTCTACTGGTGATTCTAATGTGAACCTATAGTAAAATATCAATCTGTAAAAATTGGCCTCAGTTTTCCAGGAACCATGGCCTTTACAAGAAGATTTTTATTGACCTCCTGACTCCTAAGTACTGGTCCTCAGTAGGAACTGTCATTGTGCTGAGCCAGGGAGGAAGAGTGAGGGATGTAGGATTAGAGAATTATCAGCATCCTCAGGTCACAGTACTTTGTGAGATAAAGACTTTGCGTAGTCTGCAGAGTCAGTAAAATCCCAGGACATGATTGAAAAATCTGACTGCTGGAATTCTGTTTTCATAATAAAATAAATAACCTTATTAAAAAATAATAAAGGCACATGATAAAAAAATCAAACAATGGAAGTATTATTTTTCCTACTCACCAACTCATACTCTCAATTCCTATAGTTAACTAGGAAGTTAACAGTTTCTAGAGTAAATTTACAGAATAAAAATAAAAGTATACAATTCAGTGCATATGTCCCTGTTGTTTATAAGAGAAATGTTGTTCTTTACCTTTTTTTTTCTTTGTAAAGTAATGTATTTGGGTGATCTCATAAAATTAGGCAATTATAAACATTTAATACACATATATGGCATGGTTATATAATATGTTTCAATGTATCATCACATTTGATGTGATGCCCCTATTTAAGAATGTCTTTATAAAGCTAGGATTTAATTTTCTACCATTTGTGCACGTGGTAGATGTCAGGCTCTTTCTAAGATCTTGCTATGGCAGAAAATACTGCAATAATTTCTCTGTATACTTGTATTAATGTATCTTAAAATATATTCCTGGAAGAGAGATTTCCAGGTCAAAGAGTAATGCTATTATTTTTTCCCCTTTTTTGTATTATCCACTTAGTCCAAAAAAATTGTACCCATTGAAATTCCCATCAAAAGTGTAAGAGTGCTTCTTTTCTCACACTGTTATCAACAGTGGTTTTTTATCATCTCTTTAACTTTTTTTTTAACAAGGATTTAGATTTTTCTCTATTTAATTATCATTATTGTCAACAGTCCTATAGTCAGCAGCACAGTGTTACCCCCAAATTACCATCTAATCACTCATTCACCCAACAGCTTACACAATGGGGAAATCCTATGGGATCCACAGACCATTAAAAAGGCATCAATTCCATTAAATTTACTTCCTCCTCTATGAGTCATGCATGTGTAACAGGAAATGCATATATTCTGGCCATTTGCCAAAATGAAAAAATAACACATATTACCCACTCTAATTGAAAATATGTTCATTTTTGAAACTCATAAAACCTGCAGCTTGGTTGGGAAGATTCTTGATTTGTTGGGGATTTCAAATTTCCAATTTAATTAGACTTAAGTTATATTTCTGAGAAACTGAATTTTGGAGTATAAGAAGAGATATGAAGATGTAATTTCTTTACTATATGAATAGCCTGATATATAGGTATTTGAGTAGCTGTCCGTGTAATCTATAGCTCTCTCAACATATGAAACAGGAGATCAAAAAATTATATTGATGGAGAATATAAGAACCTCAAAGCTTAAAATAGATTATTTTAGTCCTCCCCCCACCTATGGCTGCTTTTCTTTATAATGTCCCCAGCTGTGGTTATTGAATGGTAAAAGCCTGATGCCAAATATACCCTGAGGACAAACTCTGATGAACACTTAGCAGTTCTCAGCCTGAAGTGCAATTAACTATCCCATCACTGGCCTTGTTTAAAATTTAAGGATATGGTAGCAATAGCCATATTTTCTGATAATAGATCATGATAAAATGTTTTTCTTACGTTATTGAAAATGCGTTTGTTTTAATTGATGTATTTTAAGTTGATAACCTGAAATTTGATCCAAACATTTGCATATTCTGAGCAAAGAGATGTTTGCTACTTTCTTATGGAATCATTTCAGATCAAAGTAATGTTCAGTTAAGGGGGCACTCAGTTACTAGGATTTGAGATATATGTATAAAACTATTTTAAATGGTAACATAAATGTGATATTTATCTAACTTCTTTTTCTAAGAACAGATATCTTCCAAAAAAAATTTTTGACTTCTGAAACAGATCTCCATGGGAGAAAATGCACACATTATTTCATCTTCAATTATTTTTAATATGTGCATGCATAGATAGTAGCTAGATAGGTAAATGGAGGTCTGAAATGACTGATGCCAAACATTTAGCAAAACCTCCAAACAAGGAGTGGAAATAAGATAAGGGACACAAAATCTTTTACTTTTACTTTCCTCAATTGGTTATTTCATTTTGATTTTTTGTTTGCCTGTTTCTTTCTCACAGTGAACATGTTTTTGGGTTTTTTTTTAAACTTTGGAAATTTAAAATTGCCATTAAAAATGAACAGTTGGGGGACCTTAAAGATGGCGGAAGAGTAGGAGGTGAAAATCACCTTCCTCCCCACAAATACATCAAAAATACATCTACATGTGGAACAACTCCTACTGAATGCTGACAGAAGACCTCAGACTTTCCAAAATGCAAGAAAATCCCCACATACCTGCGTAGGGCAAAAGAAAAAAGAAAAACCAGAGACAAAAGAATAGGGATGGGACCTACACCTCTGGGAGGGAGCTGTGAAGGAGGAAAAATTTCCCCACACTAGAAAGCCCCTTCAATGGTGAAGACAGGGTGTGGGCAGGGGGGAAGCTTCAGAGCCACGGAGGAGAGAGCAGCAAGAGGGATGCAGAGGGCAAAGCGGAGAGATTCCCGCACAGAAGATTGGTGCCAACCAGCACTCACCAGCCTGAGAGGCTTGTCTGCTCACCCGCCGGGGCAGGTGGGGGCTGGGAGCTAAGGCTCGGGCTTCGGTCAGATTGCAGGGAGAGGACTGGGGTTGACTACGTGAACACAGCCTGAAGGGGGCTAGTGTGCCACAGCTAGCCAGGAGGGAGTCCAGGAAAAAGTCTGGACCTGCCTAAGAGGCAAGAGACCATTGTTTCAGGGTATGCGAGGAGAGGGGATTCAGAGCACTGCCTAAAAGAGCTCCAGAAACAGGTGCAAGCCATGGCTATCAGCTCAGAACCCAGAGACACGCATGAAACACTAAAGCTGCTGCTGTAGCTACCAAGAATCTTGTGTACAAGCACAGGTCACTATCCACACACCCCTGCCCCTGAGAGCCTGTGCAGCCCGCCACTGCCAGGGTCCTGTGATCCAGAGACAACTTCCCCGGGAGAACACATGGCATGGCTCAGGATGTTGCAACATCATGCTGATCTCTGCTGCCACAGGCTTGCCCTGCATTCCAATTATAACTACCGTACAGCTCCCTCCCTCCAGCATGAGTGAGCAAGAGCCCTCTAATCATCTACTACTTTAACCCTCTCCTGTCTGGGCAGGTAACAGACTCCTGAGGGTGACCTACATGCAGAGGTGGGGCCAAAACTAAAGCTGAACCCCAGGAGCTGTGCGAACAAAGAAGGGAACAAGAAATTTCTCCATGCAGCCTCAGGAGCGGCAGATTAAACACCCACAATCAACTTGAGGTACCCAGCATCTGTGGAATACTTGAATAGACAACAAATCATCCCCAAATTGAGGCGGTGGACTTTGGGAGCAACTGTAGACTTGGGGTTTGCTGTCTGCGACTGACTTGTTTCTGATTTTTATGTTTATCTTAGTATAGTTTCTAGCGCTTGTTATCATTGGTGGATTTGTTTATGGGTTTGGTTGCTCTCTTTTTTATTATTTTTTTAATCGTTTTATTTTATAATTTTTTTATTTTAATAATTTTACTTTTTAAATATTTATTTATTTACTTATTTATTGTCTTTCTTTTTTTCTCCCTTTTCTTCTAAGCCGTGTGGCTGACAGGGTTTTGGTGCTCTGGCCTGGTGTCAGGCCCGAGCCTCTGAGGTGGGAGAGCTGAGTTCAGGACACTGCAACACCAAAGAACTCTTGGCCCTATATAATATCAATCGGCTAGAGCTCTCCCAGAGATCTCCATCTCAACGCTAAGACCCAGCTCCACCCAACGGCCAGCAAGCTCCAGTGCTGGATGCCTCATGCCAAACAACTACATGACAGGAGCACAACCCCACCCAATAGCAGAGAGGCTGCCTAAAATCATACTAAGTTCACAGACACCCCAAAACACACCACCGGATGTGGCCCTGCCCACCAGAAAGACAATATTTAGCCCCACCCACCAGAACAAAGGCACAAATGCCCTCCACCAGGAAGCCTGTACAACCCACTGAACCAACATTACCTGCTGGGGGCAAACACCAAAATCAACAGGAACTATGAACCTGCAGCCTGCGAAAGGAAACCCCAAACACAGTAAATTAAACAAAATGAGAAGACAGAGAAATATGCAGCAGATGAAGGAGCAAGGTAAAAACCCACCAGACCAAATGACGAGGAAATAGGCAGTCTACCTGAAAAAGAATTCAGAGTAATGATAGTAAAGATGATCCAAAATCTTGGAAATAGAAAGGAGAAAATACAATAAACGCTTAACAAGGACCTAGAAGAACTAAAGAGCAAACAGGAAAAGATGAACAACAAAATAAATGAAATTAAAAATTCTCTAGAAGGAATCAATAGCAGAATAACTGAGGCAGAAGAACGGATAAGTGAACTGGACGATAAAATATTGGAAATAACTACTGCAGAACAGAATAAAAAAGAAGAATGAAAAGAATTGAGGACAGTCTCAGAGATCTCTGGGACAACATTAAACACACCAACATTTGCATCATAGGGGTCCCAGAAGAAGAAGAGAAAAAGAAATGGTCTGAGAAATATTGGAAGAGATTATAGGTGAAAACTTCCCCTAATGGGAAAGGAAATAGTCAACCAATTCCAGGAAGCGCAGAGAGTCCCATACAGGATAAATCCAAGGAGAAACATGCTGAGACACATATTAATCAAACTATCAAAAATTAAATTCAAAGAAAAAATATTAAAAGCAGCAACGGAAAAACAACAAATAACATACAAGGGAATCCTCATGAGGTTAACAGCTGATCTTTCAGCAGAAACTCTGCAAGCCAGAAGGGAGTGGCAGGACATATTTAAAGTGAGGAAAGGGAAAAACCTACAACCAAGATTACTCTACCCAGCAAAGATCTCATTCGGATTCGACAGAGAAATTAAAACCTTTACAGACAAGCAAAAGCTAAGAGAATTCAGCACCACCAAACCAGCTTTACAACAAATGCTAAAGGAACTTCTCTAGGCAGAAAACACAAGAGAATGAAAAGACCTACAATAACAAACCCAAAACAATTAAGAAAATGGTAATAGGAACATACATATTGATAATTACCATAAACATAAATGGATTAAATGCTCCAACCAAAAGACACAGACTGGCTGAATAGATACAAAAACAAGACCTGTATTTATGCTATCTACTAGAAACCCACTACAGAGCTAGGGACACATACAGACTGAAAGTGAGGGGATGGAAAAAGATATTCCATGCAAATGGAAATCAGAAGAAAGCTGGAGTAGCAATACTCAAATCAGATAAAATAGACTTTAAAATAAAGAATGTTACAAGAGACAAGGAAGGACACCAAATAAAGATCAAGGGATCAATCCAAGAAGAAGATATAACAATTGTAAATATTTATGCACCCAAAATAGGAGCACCTCAATACGTAAGGGAAATGCTAACAGCCATAAAAGGGGAGATTGACAGTAACACAATAATAGTAGGGGATTTTAACACCCTACTTTCACCAATGAACAAATCATCCAAAATGAAAATAAATAAGGAAACACAAGCTTTAAATGACACATTAAAAAAGGTGGACTTGGGAGGAGAGAAGATGGCGGAAGAGTAAGACGCGGAGATCACCTTCCTTCCCACAGATACAGTAGAAATACATCTACACGTGGAACTGTTCCTACAGAACACCCACTGAACACTGGCAGAAAACGTCAGACCTCCCAAAAGGCAAGAAACTCCCCCCGTACTTGGGTAGGGCAAAAGAAAAAAGAAATAACAGAGACAAAAGAATAGGGACGGCACCTGCACCAGTGGGAGGGAGCTGTGAAGGAGGAAAGATTTCCACGCACTAGGAAGCCCCTTCGCGGGCAGAGACTGCGGGTGGCAGAGGGGGGAAGCTTCGGAGCCACGGAGGAGAGCGTAGCCACAGGGGTGTGGAGGGGAAAGCGGAGAGATTCCCGCACTTCCCGCACGGAGGCTCGGCGCTGACCAGCACTCACCAGCCCGAGAGGCTTGTCTGCTCCCCCGCCGGGGCGGGCGGGGCTGGGAGCGGAGGCTCGGGCTTCGGTCGGATAGCAGGGAGAGGACTGGGGTTGGCGGCGTGAACACAGCCTGAAGGGGTTGGTGCACCACAGCTGGCTGGGAGGGAGACCGGGAAAAAGTCTGCAGCTGCCGAAGAGGCAAGAGACTTTTTCTTGCCTCCTTGTTTCGCGGCGCGCAAGGAGAGGGGATTCAGAGCGCCGCCTAACCGAACTCCAGAGACTGGCGCGAGCCGCGGAGATCAGCGCGGACCCCAGAGACGGGCGTGAGACGCTGGGGCTGCTGCTGCCGCCTCCAAAAAGCCTGTGTGCGAGCACAGGTCACTCTCCACACCGCCCCTCCCGGGAGCCTGTGCAGTCCGCCACTGCCAGCGTCCCGTGATCCGGGGACAACATCCCCGGGAGAATGCACTGCGCGCCTCAGGCTGCTGCAACGTCACGCCGGCCTCTGACGCCGCAGGCTCGCCCCGCCTCCTCTGTACCCCTCCCTCCCCGCGGCCTGGGAGAGCCAGAGCCCCCGAAGCAGCTGCTCCTTTAACCCCGTCCTGTCTGGGCGGGGAAGAGACGCCCTCAGGCGACCTACACGCAGAGGCGGGTCCAAATCCAAAGCTGATCCCCAGGAGCTGTGCGAACAGAGACGAGGAGGGTAAATCTCTCCCAGCAGCCTCAGAAGCAGCGGATTAAAACTCCACAAACAACTTGATGTGCCTGCATCTGTTGAATACCTGAATAGACAATGAATCATCCCAAATTCAGGAGGTGGACTTTGGGAGCAGGATATATTAATTTTTCCCCTTTTCCTTTTTTTTTGTGAGTGTATATGTATATGCTTCTGGGGGAGATTTTGTCTGTATAGCTTTGCTTTATAATAGCTTTATTTTACGTCACTATATTATAGCCTCTTTCTTTCTTTCTTTCTTTCTTTCTTTCTTTCTTTCTTTCTTTCTATTTTTTCTCCCTTTTACTCTGAGCCGTGTGGACGAAAGGCTCTTGGTGCTTCAGCCAGGCATCAGGGCCGTACCTCGGAGGTGGGAGAGCCAACTTCAGGACAATGGTCCACAAGAGACCTCCCAGCTCCACGTAATACCAAACGGCAAAAATCTCTCAGAGATCTCCATCTCAACATCAAGACCCAGCATCACTCAATGACCAGCAAGCTACAGTGCTGAACACCCTATGCCAAACAACTAGCAAGACAGGAACACAGCCCCATCCATTAGCAGAGAGGCTGCCTAAAATCATAATAAGGCCACAGACACCCCAAAATACACCACCAGACGTGGACATGCCCACCAGAAAGACAAGATCCAGCCTCATCCACCAGAGCTCAGGCACTAGTTCCCTCCACCAGGAAGCCTACACAACCCACTGAACCAACCTTAGCCACTGGGGACAGATACCAAAAACAACGGGAACTACGAACCTGCAACCTGTGATAAGGAGACCCCAAACACAGTAAGATAAGCAAAATGAGACGACAGAAAAACACACAGCAGATGAAGGAGCAGGGTCAAAACACACCAGACTTAACAAATGAAGAGGAAATAGGTAGTCTACCTGAAAAAGAATTCAGAATAATGATAGTAAGGATGATCCAAAATCTTGGAAATAGAATAGACAAAATGCAAGAAACATTTAACAAGGACGTAGAAGAACTAAAGAGGAACCAAGCAATGATGAAAAACACAATAAATGAACTTAAAAATACTCTAGATGGGATCAATAGCAGAATAACTGAGGCAGAAGAAAGGATAAGTGACCTGGAAGATAAAATGGTGGAAATAACTACTGCAGAGCAGGATAAAGAAAAAAGAATGCAAAGAACTGAGGACAGTCTCAGAGACCTCTGGGACAATATTAAACGCACCAACATTCGAATTATAGGGGTCCCAGAAGAAGAAGAGAAAAAGAAAGGGACTGAGAAAATATTTGAAGAGATTATAGTTGAAAACTTCCCTAATATGGGAAAGGAAATAGTTAATCAAGTCCTGGAAGCACAGAGAGTCCCATACAGGATAAACCCAAGGAGAAACACACCAAGACACATATTAATCAAACTGTGAAAAATTAAATATAAGGAAAACATATTAAAGTCAGCAAGGGAAAAAAAACAAATAACACACAAGGGAATCCCCATAAGGCTAACATCTGATCTTTCAGCAGAAACTCTGCAAGCCAGAAAGGAGTGGCAGGATATACTTAAAGTCATGAAGGAGAAAAACCTACAACCAAGATTACTCTACCCAGCAAGGATCTCATTCAGATGTGATGGAGAAATTAAAACCTTTACAGACAAGCAAAAGCTGAGAGAGTTCAGCAACACCAAACCAGCTTTACAACAAATGCTAAAGGAACTTCTCTAGGCAAGAAACACAAGAGAAGGAAAACACCTACAATAACAAACCCAAAACATTTAAGAAAATGGGAATAGGAACATACATATTGATAATTACCTTGAATGTAAATGGATTAAATGCTCCCACCAAAAGACACAGGCTGGCTGAATGGATACAAAAACAAGACCCATATATATGCTGTCTACAAGAGACCCACTTCAGACCTAGGGACACATACAGACTGAAAGTGAGGGGATGGAAAAAGATATTCCATGCAAATGGAAATCAGAAGAAAGCTGGAGTAGCAATTCTCATATCAGACAAAATAGACTTTAAAATAAAGACTATTACAAGAGACAAAGAAGGACACTATATAATGATCAAGGGATCGATCCAAGAGGAAGGTATAACAATTGTAAATATTTATGCACCCAACATAGGAGCACCTCAATACAGAAGGCAAATACTAACAGCCATAAAAGGGGAAATCAACAGCAACACAATCATAGTAGGGGACTTTAACACCCCACTTTCACCAATGGACAGATCATCCAAAATGAAAATAAATAAGGAAACACAAGCTTTAAATGATACATTAAACAAGATGGACTTAATTGATATTTATAGGACATTCCACCCAAAAACAACAGAATACACATTTTTCTCAAGTGCTCATGGAACATTCTCCAGGATAGATCATATCTTGGGTCACAAATCAAGCCTTGGTAAATTTAAGAAAATTGAAATAGTATCAAGTATCTTTTCCGACCACAACGCTATGAGACTAGATATCAATTACAGGAAAAGATGTGTAAAAAATACAAACACATGGAGGCTACACAATACACTACTTAATAACGAAGTGATCACTGAAGAAATCAAAGGGGAAATCAAAAAATACCTAGAAACAAATGACAATGGAGATACGACGACCCAAAACCTATGGGACACAGCAAAAGCAGTGCTAAGAGGGAAGTTTATAGCAATACAAGCCTACCTCAAGAAACAGGAAACATCTCGAATAAACAACCTAACCTTGCACCTAAAGCAATTAGAGAAAGAAGAACAAAAAACCCCCAAAGCTAGCAGAAGGAAAGAAATTATAAAGATCAGGTCAGAAATAAATGAAAAAGAAATGAAGGAACCAATAGCAAAAATCAATGAAACTAAAAGCTGGTTCTTTGAGAAGATAAACAAAATTGATAAACCATTAGCCAGACTCATCAAGAGAAAAAGGGACAAGACTCAAATCAATAGAATTAGAAATGAAAAAGGAGAAGTAACCACTGACACTGCAGAAATACAAAAGATAATGAGAGATTACTACAAGCAACTCTATGACAATAAAATGGACAACCTGGAAGAAATGGACAGATTCTTAGAAATGCACAAACTGCCGAGACTGAACCAGGAAGAAATAGAAAATATGAACAGACCAATCACAAGCACTGAAATTGAAACTGTGATTAAAAACCTTCCAACAAACAAAAGCCCAGGACCAGATGGCTTCACAGGTGAATTCTATCAAACATTTAGAGAAGAGCTAACACCTATCCTTCTCAAACTCTTCCAAAATATTGCAGAGGGAGGAACACTCCCAAACTCATTCTACGAGGCCACCATCACCCTGATACCAAAACCAGACAAAGATGTCACAAAGAAAGAAAACTACAGGCCAATATCACTGATGAACATAGATGCAAAAATCCTCAACAAAATACTAGCAAACAGAATCCAACAGCACATTAAAAGGATCATACACCATGATCAAGTGGGGTTTACCCCAGGAATGCAAGGATTCTTCAATATACGCAAATCAATCAATGTGATACACCATATTAACAAATTGAAGGAGAAAAACCATATGATCATCTCAATAGATGCAGAGAAGGCTTTCGACAAAATTCAACACCCATTTATGATAAAAGCCCTGCAGAAAGTAGGCATAGAGGGAACCTTCCCCAACATAATAAAGGCCATATATGACAAACCCACAGCCAACATTGTCCTCAATGGTGAAAAACTGAAACCATTTCCACTAAGATCAGGAACAAGACAAGGTTGCCCACTCTCACCACTATTATTCAACATAGTTTTGGAAGTGTTAGCCACAGCAATCAGAGAAGACAAAGTAATAAAAGGAATCCAAATCGGAAAAGAAGAAGTAAAGTTGTCACTATTTGCAGATGACATGATACTATACATAGAGAATCCTAAAGATGCTACCAGAAAACTCCTAGAGCTAATCAATGAATTTGGTAAAGTAGCAGGATACAAAATTAATGCACAGAAATCTCTTGCATTTCTATACACTAATGACGAAAAATCTGAAAGTGAAATTAAGAAAACACTCCCGTTTACCATTGCAACAAAAAGAATAAAATATCTAGGAATAAACCTACCTAAGGAGACAAAAGACCTGTATGCAGAAAATTATAAGACACTGATGAAAGAAATTAAAGATGATACAAATAGATGGAGAGATATACCATGTTCCTGGATTGGAAGAATCAACATTGTGAAAATGACTCTACTACCCAAAGCAATCTACAGATTCAATGCAATCCCTATCAAACTACCACTGGCATTTTTCACAGAACTAGAACACAAAATTTCACAATTTGTATGGAAACACAAAAGACCTCGAATAGCCAAAGCAATCTTGAGAATGAAAAATGGAGCTGGGGGAATCAGGCTCCCTGACTTCAGACTATATTACAAAGCTTCAGTAATCAAGACAGTTTGGTACTGGCACAAAAACAGAAATATAGATCAATGGAACAGGATAGAAAGCCCAGAGATAAACCCACACACATATGGTCACCTTATCTTTGATAAAGGAGGCAAGCATATACAGTGGAGAAAAGACAGCCTCTTCAATAAGTGGTGCTGGGAAAATTGGACAGCTACATGTAAAAGTATGAAATTAGAACACTCCCTGACACCATGCACAAAAATAAACTCAAAATGGATTAAAGACCTAAGTGTAAGGGCAGACACTATCAAACTCTTAGAGGAAAACATAGGCAGAACACTCTATGACATACATCACAGCAAGATTCTTTTTGACCCAGCTCCCAGAGAAATGGAAATAAGAACACAAATAAACAAATGGGACCTAATGAAACTTAAAAGCTTTTGCACAGCAAAGGAAACCATAAACAAGACAAAAAGACAACCCTCAGAATGGGAGAAAATATTGGCAAATGAAGCAACTGACAAAGGATTAATCTCCAAGATTTACAAGCAGCTCATGCAGCTCAATAACAAAAAAACGAACAACCCAATCCAAAAATGGGCAGAAGACCTAAATAGACATTTCTCCAAAGAAGATATACAGATGGCCTACAGACATATGAAAGAATGCTCAACATCATTAATCATTAGAGAAATGCAAATCAAAACTACAATGAGATATCATCTCACACCGGTCAGAATGGCCATCATCCAAAAATCTAGAAACAATAAATGCTGGAGAGGGTGTGGAGGAAAGGGAACACTCTTGCACTGTTGGTGGGATTGTAAATTGATACAGCCACTATGGAGAACAGTATGGAGGTTCCTTAAAAAACTACAAATAGAACTACCATACGACCCAGCAATCCCACTACTGGGCATATACCCTGAGAAAACCATAGGTCAAAAAGAGTCATGTACCAAAATGTTCATTGCAGCTCTATTTACAATAGCCAGGACATGGAAGCAACCTAAATGTCCATCGACAGATGAATGGATAAAGAAGATGTGGCACATATATACAATGGAATATTACTCAGCCATAAAAAGAAATGAAATGGAGGTATTTGTAATGAGGTGGATGGAGTTAGAGTCTGTCATACAGAGTGAAGTAAGTCAGAAAGAGAAAAACAAATACAGTATGCTAACACATATATACGGAATCTAAGGAAAAAAAAAAAAGGCCATGAAGAACCTAGTGGCAAGACGGGAATAAAGACACAGACCTACTAGAGAATGGACTTGAGGATATGGGGAGGGGATGGGGTGACATGTGACAGGGTAAGAGAGTGTCATGGACATATATCCACTACCAAATGTAAAATAGATAGCTAGTGGGAAGCAGCCGCATAGCACAGGGATATCAGCTCGGTGCTTTGTGACCACCTAGAGGGGTGGGATGGGGAGCGTGGGAGGGAGGGAGATGCAAGAGGGAAGAGAAATGGGAACATATTGTATATGTATAACTGATTCACTTTGTTATAAAGCAGAAGCTAACACACCATTGTAAGGCAATTATACTTCAATAAAGATGTTTAAAAAAAAAAAATAAGGTGGACTTAATTGATATTTATAGGACATTCCATCCAAAAGCAACAGAATCCACTTTTTTCTCAAGACCTCATGGAATATTCTCCAGGATAGATCACATCTTAGGCCACAAATCAAGCCTCAGTAAATTTAAGAAAATTGAAATCGTATCAAGTATCTTTTCCAACCACAATGCTATAAGACTAGATATCAATTACAGGAAAAAATCTGTAAAAAATACAAACACATGGAAGCTAAACAGTACACTACTAAATAACCAAGAGATCACTGAAGAAATCAGAGGAAATCAAAAAATACCTAGGAACAAATGACAACGAAAACACGAGGACCCAAAACCTATGGGATGCAGCAAAAGCAGCTCTAAGAAGGAAGTTTATAGCAATACAATCCTACCTCAAGAAACAAGAAACAAGAAAAATCTTCAAGAAAAAAGAAACATCTCAAATAAATAACCTAACTTTACACCTAATGCAATTAGAGAAAGAAGAACAAAAAACCCCCAAAGTTAGCAGAAGGAAAGAAATCACAAGATGAGATCAGAAATAAGTGAAAAAGAAATGAAGGTAAGAAGAGCAAAGATCAATAAAACTAAAAGTTGGTTCTTTGAGAATATAAACAAAATGGATAAACCATTAGCCAGACCCATCAGAAAAATAGGGAGAAGACTCAATCAACAGAATTAGAAATGAAAAAGGAGAAGTAACAACTGACACTGCAGAAATACAAAGGATTATGAGAGATTACTACAAGCAACTATATGCCAATAAAATGGACAACCTGGAAGAAATGGACAAATCCTTAGAAAAGCACAACCTTCTGTGACTGAACCAGGAAAAACTAGAAAATATAAACAGACCAATCACAAGCACTGAAATTGAAACTGTGGTTAAAAATCTTCCAACAAACAAAAGCGCAAGACCAGATGGCATCACAGGCGAATTCTATCAAACATTTAGAGAAGCGCTAACACCTATCCTTCTCAAACTCTTCCAAAATATAGCAGAGGGAGGAACACTCCCAAACTCATCTGACGAGGCCACCATCACCCTGATACCAAAACCAGACAAAGATGTCCCAGAAGAACAAAACTACAGACCAATATCACTGATGAACATAGATGCAAGAATCCTCAACAAAATACTAGCAAACAGAATCCAAAAGCACATTAAAAGGATCATACACCATGATCAAGTGGGGTTTACCCCAAGAATGCAAGGATTCTTCAATATACGCAGATCAATCAATGTGATACAACATATTAACAAACTGAAGGATACAAACCATATGATAATCTCAATAGATGCAGAAAAAGCTTTTGACAAAATTCAACACCCATTAATGATAAAAACTCTCCAGAAAGTGGGCATAGAGGGAACTTACCTCAACATAATGAAGGCCATATATGACAAACCCACAGCCAACCTCGTTCTCAATCGTGAAAAACTGAAACCATTTTCTCTAAAATCAGGAAGTAGACAAGGATCCTCACTCTCACCAAAATTATTCAACATAGTTTTGCAAGTTTTAACCACAGCAATCAGAGAAGAAAAAGAAATAAAAGGAATCCAAATCGGAAAAGAAGAAGTAAAGCTGTCACTGTTTGCAGATGACTTGTTACTATACATAGAGCATCCTAAAGATGCTACCAGAAAACTACTAGAGCTAATCACTGAATTTGGTAAAGTAGCAGGATACAATATTAATGCACAGAAATCTCTTGCATTCCTATACACTAATGATGAAAAATCTGAAAAAGAATTTAAGGAAACACTCCCATTTACTATTGCAACAAAAAGAATAAAATACCTAGAAATAATCTTACCTAAGGAGACAAAATACCTGTATGCAAAAACTATAAGACACTGATGAAAGAAATTAAAGATGATCCAAACAGATGGAGAGATATACTATGTGCTTGGATTGGAAGAATCAACACTGTGAAAATGACTATACTACCCAAAGCAATCTACAGATTCAATGCAATCCCTAGCAAACTACCAACGGCATTTTTCACAGAAGTAGAACAAAAAATTTCACAATTTGTATGGAAACACAAAAGACCCCGAATAGCCAAAGCAATCTTGAGAAAGACAAATGGAGCTGGAGGAATCAGTCCCCCGGACTGCAGACTGTACTACAAAGCTACAGTAATCAAGACATTATGGTTCTGGCACAAAGACTGAAATATAGATCAATGGAACAGGATAGAAAGCCCAGAGATAAACCCATGCACATATGGTCACCTTATTTTAATAAAGGAAGCAAGAATATACAATAGAGAAAAGACAGCCTCTTCAATAAGTGGTGCTGGGAAAACTGGACAGCTATATGTAACAGAATGAAACTAGAACACTTCCTAACACCATACACAAAAATAAACTCAAAATGGATTAACAACCTAAATGTAAGGCCAGACACTCTAAAACTCTTAGAGGAAAACATAGGAAGAACACTCTTTGACATAAATCACAGCAAGATCCTTTTTGATCCACCTCCTAGAGAAATGGAAATAAAAACAAAAATAAACAAATGGGACCTAATGAAACTTAAAAGCTTTTGCACAGCACAGGAAACCATAAACAGGACGAAAAGACAACCCATAGAATGGGAGAAAAATATTTGCAAATGCAGCAACTGACAAAGGCTTAATCTCCAAAATTTACAAGCAGCTCATGCAGCTCAACATCAAAAAAACAAACAACCCAATCCAAAAATGGGCAGAAGACCTAAATCGACCTTTTCTCCAAGGAAGATATACAGATTGCCAACAAACACATGAAAGGATGCTCAGCATCACTAATTATTAGAGAAATGCAAATCAAAACTACAGTGAGGTGTCACCTCACACCAGTCAGAATGGCCATCATCAAAAATTCTACAAACAATAAATGCTGGAGAGGGTTTGGAGAAAAGGGAACCCTCTTGCACTGTTGGTGGGAATGTAAATTGATACAGCCACTATGGAGATCATTATGGAGGTTCCTTAAAAAACTAAAAATAGAGCTACCATGTGACCCAGCAGTCCCACTACTGGGCATATACCCTGAGAAAACCATAGTTCAAAAAGAGTCATGTACCACAATCTTCATTGCAGCACTATTTACAGTAGCCAGGACATGGAAGCAACCTAAGTGTCCATTGACAGATGAATGGATAAAGAAGATGTGGCACATACATACAATGGAATATTACTCAGCCATAAAAAGAAACGAAATTGAGTTTTTATAGTGAGGTGGATGGACCTAGAGTCTGTCATACAGAGTGAAGTAAGTCAGAAAGAGAAAAACAAATACTGTATGCTAACACATATATATGGAATCTAAAAAGAAAAAGAAAATGGTTCTGAAGAACCTAGGGGCAGGACAGGAATAAAGATGCAGACGTATAGAGAATGGACTTGAGGACATGGGGAGGGGGAAGGGTAAGCTGGGATGAAGTGAGAGAGTGGCATGGACATATATACACTACCAAATGTAAAATAGCTAGCTAGTGGGAAGCAGCCGCATAGCACAGGGAGATCAGCTCGGTGCTTTGTGACCACCTAGAGGGGTGGGATAAGGAGGGTGAGAGGGAGACGCAAGAGCGAGGTGATACAGGGATATATGTATACATATAGCTGATTCACTTTGTTATACAGCAGAAACTAATACAACATTGTAAAGCAATTATACTCCAATAAAGATGTTAAATTAAAATAAATAAATAAATAAAGATAAGATAGAATATTATAAAAAAGTAAACAATTTTAGGCACATAATTTTTAAAAATTATCTTACTTGATCCTTAGGCACACACAGTAGTAGTTGCAGGGTCATTATTATTGGTTACACGTCAAGTCCCTGTGATAATCTCTCTATGTAAGTAGATGAGATTTTAGTGTATTCCTAGAGAAGGCTATTCAATACAAATTTTTGCAATAATGGAAATGCTGTATTAACCATTCTGTCATTAGTCACACATGGCTAGTTAGCACATGAAATGTACCGGTGAGCCTGAGAAACAGAATTTTAAAATTTTGTTTAAATATAAATAGACACGTATAATCACTACCCTACTTGACAGCATAGCTCTAGATCATAATCGGAAGTTCTTGTTCCGAGGAAAGCTAAGCAGTTAAAATGGTATCTTAGTGTAGCCTCTGAAAAACAGACTGATTTTCACAGACGTTCCTTATGAAGACAAGTTTCAATCTTTTGTGGCCTCAGCTCCTGGCATTAGAAGCAGGGAATGCACTTCACTGGCCACTCCCTGGCCTATTTAGTATAACAACTCATCCATTAGCAGTGGAGACAACATATTATTTGCTTAACTGCTTGATCTTAATAAGGGAGATGACACTTATTACACCAGGAAAAAAATTAGGACTGCTGTATCTAAGATGAAGTTATTTTTTGCTTGTCATGACGCGTGCAGTTCATAAACAGACTTAGTCTTCTTCTTTTCCTCTCTCACGTTTAGATAATCACAAACAGAATATTAAAGAATTATTCTGTACCGTTCCATAGCCTAACCCGTGAATCCATTGTTAGAAACAGAATATGGGTAAGAATATAACTGTGTAAAGATTATGTTGATTCTTTAGATTCTATTCTCCCCAAAGCAAGACATTCAGTTAAAGAATACATGTATATTGACTCACAGCTCAAGAATGAAGAGTTTCCTCCCAGGAAATTCAAATCAATTAAATACAAATACATAATAATGTCCAATTGGTATAAGATCAGCAATGAACAAAGGAATGTGTTTTTAAAAAAGCATTTTGATCAATTTCTGTAGTCAATCAGATAGCAAGTCTATGTTAGAGGGGTATTGAGCAGACATACCTCTCAGGGTTTAACCTGTTTACAAATAAAGCATATCTTAATTTCCCATCACAACTAAGCTTTAGTCTTGCCATGTAATAAAAAATAAGCTTTATAATGTGTTAAGCACCATAATTTCAAAAATCAGAAGACTTAGACATAGATTTGAGTATTTAGTATATGTAGATTATATATACACGTAGATATATAGAGATGGATGATATATAGATTTCAATTTAAATTAATTTTTGAAACCCTAAGGCATTAAATGAAATGTATAAGTTAAAAAAACACACACACAAAGACTTTCTTCTTTTCTTTTAATTCATGACAGATAAAATTAAAATGACTCTTTTTCATTTCTGGTTTTATTGGCATAGCTACTTTTAATTGATTATTTATCACATCTTCAGGATTTTTTTCTTGCAGGTTAGATCTTGCAAAATTAGAATGGGTGGGAAATTTTTATTGTCTTCTTGCATTCTTTTCATGGTTCATTCTGATATAGTTTACACTAAAATTCCATGGGAAAAATGTTCTGAAGAAACTTCAATCAATTCAACAGAAAAATAGGAAATTAACCTAACAATATCCTGTATTGATCTGATGCATTTACACTAATTACTTGAAAGTGCATCCCTCTCTCCGAAGAACAATATCCGGTATGCCAAGATTGTATCATCTAACATATAAATAACCTAAGCTAACACAAATATATACTTAATTTTCCATTCAGAATTGCCACTGCAGGGTGTTAAACGGTTATTACTGTAATGAAAGTGTTCCAATAATGAATTAAACAGTTTAATGTTTTCCATAGTGCATTAAATGATTCAATGTGGAACTTAATCTTTAGAAATACTGAAAATGTGCAACCATTCCACACTATGAACTAACATACTCTAAATATGCTGTTTGGAGTTAACAGAATGTTTATACATGAGCTGAAGAGCTTAATGGCAACAGCAGTATGATTTTACCTTTAAGATGAAACATCAGAGAGAAGAGGTTTACTCTACTGATAAGTATTTCTGTAGAGCAATATTCCCAGCTGTGAAAATAGTAAAGCTGAAAAATAAGCCTCAGTGTCAAGATTATATTGAGTCGTTTAGATATTTGCTATAAAATTACATCTTTAGGCCACAAGGAATATCTAAACAAATATGAGATAAGACAAGTAGCAAAGATAAAGGAAAGAGAAAACCAAGATAAGAGGTGCATTATGTAAATCTACAGATGCAGCTGAGGGACACCTGGGCATACTGTTACGTAAGTATGCAAAATCACAGGGTGGATATGGGAATGTGGAGAGAGAAGGAGCAAAAGATATTGATAAGGAGTAGGCAGTGAAAGATCTCACAGCTGAAAGATTTCTATTCATTTATGTATTATTTTTCAGTCATGGAAGTATTAAACTAAAGGATGCCATAACCGAATCTGTAGTTTACAGGAGTCCAAGAGGCAATGTGATCATAAAATTCCAGGGAGGGAAAAAGTGATGAGATCTTAGACAGAGGATGGGTATGGAAATAAAGTAGAGTTAGCCTTTGGGGGCAATTTGGGAGATATCAAAAAAAAAGGGCGGGGGAGTTAAATGCTGAGAGTGATGGAGATAAAAGCATGTCCAATAACTTTCAAGTTTCTAACTAGGAGTATGGGCATTTGCATTTTGCTTTTGAAATGATTCAACAGTATAAGACAAATATATACTTTAGATAAGTAAGAGTTAGCAAAAGAAATTGCCTATGAAAGAAGAGTGAATGAGAAACATCACTTAATAAAAAATGCTATTTGGTTTGCCCCTAACTATTAGGGAACTAATCAAAGGGTGTAGTTTGCCATCAGCTCTGTACCAGCCCTTAGACCTGAAGCCTTTTCAAATGCACATGATCTAGCATGAATAGACCGCATTAAAAACAACCAATAAAATGTCTCTACTAGCTAGTAGTTTTACTACTTTTAATTATCTTTATCAGATAGACACACCAAACTACTTTTTTATTTTGCTAAATCACTAAAGAGTTGTCTGTTTCAGTATAAATTGAAAGTTTGCTTCACTTAAGCTTTGAATTCACAAGGACTATTTCTGTCCTTAACTAAAATTCAAGAGTCCATAGTATGTCCATGTTTCTAGTGTACATGTCATGATATTGCAATATTCTTAGTATTATTTGGATATTAAGCTATAATAATGAACTCTTTGGACCGCAACTGTTTGGTTTAGTTCTACTTGAACTGCTACTTCTATACTATAACCCCTATAAATTTCACAAAAGTATATGACTGTTGTGGGGTGAAGGGAGCAGTGGGGAAAAACATGAGGCCTTAAAGGAAGTTTACTTGATTCTCAGAGGAATGACATTGTGGCATTTATGAGTTTATTGGGATGTTTTAGTACCAGCAGTCTTAGAGTTCTGGACACCTAAAGAGTCCTGATCCTGTTACACTTTAACTTTTCTAATGATGATACTAAGCTCTAGCTCTCTTATTTAAAGATGCTTATACTAATTGTGTCAATTAGAAGACAAAACAAAAACAAAAACGTAACATATTTTTATATTATCCCAACTTCTAGTCAACTATAACTGAAACTGGAGGTGTGTGGAAACAGAGAGAAGAGATACTGATTAATCAGCTTTTGGTTCAGTGCTTACTTATTTTTAGTTTTGTTTTGTGTTCCTTGAAAAGGATGACTGAACTAACACAAAGTATGGTACCTCCAAATGACTCAGGTATATCATTTCTGACTCCCTATTTTTCTTATACATTTAAGCAAGACAGAAAAGTCTAGTAAGTAATAAACAAGATGGGTAGGAAATCCTCATTTTGGAAAAATGGAGAATGTGAAGTTGATTGAATGGGTCTCATAGATTAGTGATTTTCTTTAGCAACAACAAAATTACTTTATAGTGAATATATAATTATTTTACTCCAGATGGTTTTGTCATCTCTTGCAAGTTTTAGAGCATTTTAGAAAATTTCCCTTGGGTTCTGTGAAATACTTCTACAATACTTGGTAACGTGTCAACACATCACTTTTATTTATGACTGTGAATTTTCACCATTACAACTACTTTCTGTTAGTGGAAAAAGAAGAATGCATAAAGGTGATGGTAACAAAAGCCATGAAGACATTTATTTTGTGTAACTCCAGTGTGGGGAAGGGTAGCACATAAATTCATCTTGTCAGGAGCAGAAATTTTTTTGTTCAATTTTGAAGCAATAGATTTTTTTTTTTTTTTGATGAAAGTGGCAGGCATGTCTAAATATGTTCCAGGGAGCTGTCAGTAGTGATAGTTTGAGAGAAAGAACTGTAAATAAAGTGATAATTGCTTTCAAAGATTTGTAGATATTTATGTTCCTTTAACAGTAATTTAATAAACACTTTAATATGTACAGAATATTGATATTATATGCCCATTGAAAATCATTCTAAATAAAAAGAAGAACAACAACAGAAAGGTAAAGTGGTCAACGTACCCTAGGATGAATTCAAGATTTGAAAAATAAAGCATTTTTAAAAAGGTCTTAAACCTTGAAAACTTAGATGCACAGAGCTTACTTATGAGCTGATTATATAAAATTTTAAGACTGATGAACTTTGAAAACATGGGGATATAAATTGGCTACTACTTTCATTTCAGTAAATATTTGCAATACATTTGAACATCACCAATTAGAACATTGGCAACATATGTTAGCATGATGCATTTAGCAAAATGACTTTTATTTTCTGTGAGATGCCAGAAAATGCTTGGGAAAAATTAAAACCCAAGTATGAGAGATAAAAAAAAATAACAATCAATGTAGTAAAAAATATTGGAGACAAGAGATAGCTAGAAACACTACAAAGGGATTGGTAAACATTGAACTTTACCCAAAGACTGCGGTGGCGTCAGGACAGCAGATGGCAAAGTGCTAACAAGCACAGGAAGACGTCCAAAACCACTGGAAAGTATAATTCAAGAAGCTCTATGAGGTACCAAGGGACCATATAGATGGTACCAAGTGTGAGGCAATCATCTGCACAGCCATAAAATAACCTTCACCTTTCCTGGCAGAGAAGGAAACTGCAGTAAACAAGTTCAAACTGGGAAAGGTGCATGGTACAACGTTACAGATGAACTCATAAATGAGGTGGCAACTATGCACTAAGTGTCCTTCATAAAACCTGTCAGTGGGCAAATGGGAAACAAGGGACTGGCCGAGTATCAGTGCAAATCAATCCACATAACACTTCCCCTAACCAACCAGACGTGAAAGAGAGCAAGAGTTGCTGAGGATCATCATTCTCAGGTGGAAATATTAGGCTGCCATACTTTGGGAACCGCCTACAAAGAAAGGCAACCTGGGGATCAGAGAAGAAGTTGAGAGAGAGAGAGAGAGAGAAAGAGAGAGAGAGAGAGAGAATGAATAATATTTCTGTTATCTGGTCAGATAGCCCAATCAGATTTTCTTCTTGGATTTCACCGATTACAAAGATATTTAGATCATTGAGTGCAAATTGGAAGAGCTTATAATGATTTAGAAAGATAACTTGATTGTAATAACGTAGGTCATCACATTTCCAGACACTGAACGCACATCTAACAGTGATCCAGAAAGTATGAGGATTAAATACCTTACAGTATTATGAATTTGGATAATATCTGAAGCCTTAGCCACCCCTCCCCCCAAAAAAACACCTAAAAACAGACAAACAAATAAATAAAATTGCTTGAAGGAGTTTTAGAAAGATCCAAACTTGTCAATTTCGTTTTCAACTGATAAAACCAAAATTCTGTTAGAAAGTTTTCCCCATGCCTCCATTCCCCACAAACACTGTATTTTTGCTTTTTCTTACTGTATGTGTGTTGCGGGGTGAGGTAGGGGTGGGGATTGGGAGACATGGAGGGTATCAAAGTTTTGTCAGTTCTCTCCAGCCAAAGACCACAAGTGGCACCAATTAAACAAGTTGGATTTAATACTCTTTGAAGCAAAGAGAATGCATACCTCCAGGATCTGTGAGACGTTTCATCAAGAAGGTGTTAGAAATAACTTGTAAGATTTGGGCTTCTGTTAAGTCATTTGGGAAAAGTTTAAAGAAGCCAGACTTTGCACTGGAGGCAGTGGTAACTCTATGACTGGGCATCTTAATAGATCTTATCTAAAGTGAAGACTAGCTCTGAGCTAAAGTTATAATTGAGAAAAAAGCAGCAGTCACTCTTACTAGTAGGATAGAGGCTGTTTGGTCATTTCTGTGGTTCGGACAATGATCCTGTTTGGTCTGTGTTCAGACGTGATTATATAGTGGTCTTGATTTTGTGTTGATCCGTCATGGCCACAGATTGGCCTTGTCTAAGGTTGATGCTCTGTGAAAGTATTTATGTTCATCAGGAGAGTACCATGCCATGAGTGCCAGGCTAGCTTGTAGCAACAAGGTCTAGGTTACATTGCTGGCAAGCACCTGGATAACAGAGGTTGCTTTTCTTTTTCTCAGTGTTTTACGGTAGATCCAGCTAATTGCTAATAAGTGCTATATTTTCCAAATATAGGCCAATATAATAATGCTTTCCTACTCTCTATTATTGGCATAGTCGAACCTCTATTACATTCTAGATCTGAGTTTCCTCTGCTTGCTTGCAAAGCCAGTTTGCATATTTGGTAAGTGTGATGTGTATTTATAAATGAAAAATGAAGAAAATTGTATTTCCCTTCATAAACATGATCCTCTTTCAATGTTTCTTATTTTGTTATACTTCTGAACTAAAATCCTAGGAGATATCTTCCACTCCTTGTCACCTTTCCCTTATTGTATATCAAAATTGTTACCAAATCTTACAGATTATAACCAACAAAACCCTCTAGAATGTATCCTAAACTCTCCACTTTAATTCCTGCCTGGTTCATACTCTCGGCTTTGAACTCCTTCCAGTATTATACTGCTTCCAATATTTCCCAAGCCCCATCCATCTCATTTCATCTAGGCAATTGTCATCTTATTTGACTCCTTTTCAGCATTTGGCACAAGTCCCAACTCTTCTGCTTAAAGATTACCTTCTACTTACTGCCAAAGAAAGATTACTTTGGTATTTCTCCTACCTCAGTAGTAAGTGGGTTCCATTCCTTAATCCTTTGACAGTTTTAAATGTTAAAGTTCCAAGGGCTTCTATTCTCAACGTGTGTAGGTGTCAGTTTGCTCCTCACTCTAAACCTTTTCACTGTCTTCTGCCCTGCACTTGCCTGCTGGGGCTGAAATGACCACTGAGTCTGCATCACCCAGGCTCACTCGCAGGGCCCCTCCTTCTCCTCACTACAAGGTCAGTCAGGCACACCTCCATTTCCATGGCCTTGGTGCTGCCTGCCCCCCTGTAACCCTCAGCCTTTCAACCCCTAGTGCTGCTAAGAGCTTCACACTGTTGTGATTCTCCTGGTGCCTCCACATCCCCCATTGATTCTATGACCCTGCCCATACTTGTAACATAAAACCCTCTTCAAAATTTTGGTTCATGGGATTGGGACAATATGAGATTGTCAGGACTCTGAGTGACTCACAAATATTGGTTCTTTTCCCTTTCTGTATTTCCTAGATTTGCATCTCAGTCAGTATATCTTTAACTTGATTTTCCTCTGTAGCTTTACTGAATTTTCAACCAATATTTCTAACTACTCTCTCTATATCTTCACCTTTGTACTTCACAGACACTTCAAATGCACTGTTTTAAAAACATTTCCTTCAAAGTCACTCCCTCTCCCATCTTTGCTATTTTCCTAAATAACAACCCAATTTACCATATTGGCTGAGCTGGAAACCTAGGAGTCATTCTACGTCATCTCTTTCCCTCCAATTGCCACCAAATTCCATCAGTATCCCTAAAAACTTGTTAACTTGTTAAACTGTTTTCATTAAATACCAATACAAAAGAATGTTTTATATATATATGAAAATCTATAAACACTACTGTCTCCTGAGTCTGAAAAAATATATCTATTGTCTCTCCCTACTTAATCACATTCTTTTCCCCCTCAGAAGTAGCCATTATCCTGATATTTGTATTCATCTATTAGTCTAATATATATTTTTAATTTATTGTATTTTGTATTTGTAGCTGTTTCTTCTTAAATTTAGCTTAGTCCTTTTTATTGTCTTTTGATTTTTTCTTACATTATCAATTCATCGTCTTAAAATTTTTATTACATATACTTATTTTATATTCCATGTGCGATAATTCCAATATTTGAAGACTTTGCAGGTTCTGCTCTGTATTGCATGTGAGATCTTCTTTATTTGTCATTTTCTGGTAATTTGCTATAAGCCTGTATTTCCTAAAATTTACCAGTGAGAATGCTTTGAGGCTTCTTTTGGAGAAGATTTGCATTTATCTCTTTCATATGCCTGTGTCCACTTCTAGGAAGGAGTCATTTTAACTACACATCTGCCTTGAGTTTTTCACACCATGAAATGGAATCATTCCATACTGCAAACCTGTGTGAGGCTAGCTCTGTTTGCAAGATATCTGGGGAGGCTTTTTCTTTCTATTTTTACAATTCTCCATGAACTGTGGGAGTGGCAAGGAATGGATTTATATATCATTTATCTTTGTATGCTATGTTGAAGTTCATAGATTTGGTGGTTCTATATCTAAGTAGAAAGTCTCCTATTAAGTTTCCATCTTTAGGTGGTCTTCTGCCTTTCCTGAGCTTTTTCCTTCATTTACTTTGATTTTCAAAAAAACAAGATCATAATGTGCTTAAGTTCAATATGCTTGTCAAATGTTTTGAAATCAACAATCTGCTTATCTCTTTAGCTTCCCTCTTTTATAGTTTTTGGACTCTTAGATTCCTTACTTATACATATATATATATATAATATCTCATATATATTCCTATCCCACATATATATTCATATTATATTTATATATATATTTCACTTTAAATGTTTTTATCCAGAAATTTTATTTGTTTTTAGTGTAAGCATCAATCAAGTAGGAAATAGTAGTTTTATATCCTTAATAAATTTTAAATCTCTTTTGTCCTCTGTTTAATTCTGGCCCTCAACATTCTTCATCTGGAGGATTGAAATATAATTCATTCTTCATGATGATGACAGAGTGATCTTTCTCTAATGCATTCTGGTTATTTTTTCAGTACTTACCTATCTTAGTCATAAATATGTCTGCTAATCTAACATAGTGTCTGTTACATAGTAGGCACCAAATGAAAATACTGAATAAGTTTAGTGAATCTGACTCACCAGTTTTAAGTCACTCTATCCTTCCCTTTTCCTTTCTGAATAAAGCCCAACTCCTCATGACCTAACTACCTCCCAAGGTCTCTCCTACAAATAATTCACACTGAGGATTGGGGCTTCAACACATGAATTTTGGGAGGACATAGTCCTTAGCACCACATCTGCCTGGATTTTCATAAAACTACTGAGAGTTTACATCTATTAAGATTGAACTGGATGGATTTAACAGATGTTGAAGGATCTTGTAACGTTTAGTTGAGAGTACTTATTGTTTGTTAAATTATATGTGTGTGATTATCTGATTAATACACTTCTTTCTCATAAGATTATACATTCCACTAGGAAAGTCTATGTTTGTTTGCTCGCCAGTGCCTAGTAGAGTCCCTAGTACATAGTTAGTTAATTAATACCAGCTGAAAGAACATCCATGTTTGCATTGCTTTATACAGTGGGTCCAAGCGTTCTTCAGATTCATAAAAGAATATATGAGCCAAAAAAGTTAAGGATTATGGGACTAGGTGTTCTCTACATTTCTCTCAAAAATCTAAAATCCCATGATTTTCTTATGCTCCGTACCTAGTAAGGATATTTTCTATCAAATCATGCTTGTGATGCTATTGCATATTTATGTTGGAGGAGAGGAGGAGCCATATGAAGAGCACAGAGTCTATGCAGTTATCTTTAAACAAAAACTCTGAATATAGCACAGGCACAGAAATTTATTATTATATATGAGGACAAAAACTTAGATCTTTGTTGTATAATTTTATTTTCTTTGTTTAAAACTTGGTGCTTTCAGTTACAAATGGAAAATTCAATACAAGCATACTGATATATAATCATATTTGGATGTGCAATGGAAGCCTACTAGAAACTTTCTTAAAGGAAAAAGAAATGTTGAAAATATAATTATTTTACGTGTTTGCCGATCATATCCACATTAGTAATAAAGCACAATTTTTGTGTAATGTTTTTAAATGTTAAAAATAGGCTGATGATAACCATTACTACCATGAGTAATTAGGTCAAAATACTAACTTGTTACTCAGTAAAAAAGACACTTGGTAGTTAGAAGAAAACATTCATGAATAGGCCTATGTAGATTTAAGTTTCATTCACCTTATAATTGTTTTTGTGTCTTTCCCTGCTTGACATGAAGGTGAGAGAAGGAGAACAGATTCAACAAGAAACAACAGGAATCTTATACAAATACACAAAGTCATAATAAATAATTACTTCCTTTTCTAAGTATATAAGTAATATGTTCATGAAAAACACATTTTGGCAGACTAGTGTGAAAAATTCCTATTAGATTTTTATTTTTCTATTGTTTTACATTTTAGCTAAAGCTTGTGTATATTTTGTAGGTCTCAGATAGATATAAGGTCAAAATATTATAATTTAAGATAATTTTGATAGCAATGTTGCTCTCCAGACTAGGTAAAATCATGGAAAACCTATGATAGTGGCAGAAAATGTTTCAAAAGTATTAATTGCTTCAGATATGCAGGGTTACAGGTGCTAGTATTAGCATTGATTTTTGTTCTTGGTTATAATCAAGTGAACAGAAAATAGGGAAGTGCTTCCACTTATTAACCATTGACGCTAACAAGGGCTAACATGGCAGTTACTAAGTCATTTGGTGGAGTGACACCATTTACAACTTCTATAATTATCTAGAAAGAATTATATAATATGATCTGCCTCTCATAAAGGTGAAAACTAGCCCAAATGTCATCCAAAACATGTGAATAAACTGATTGGTATCACACTAATAATAAATATATTAATTGTATCTATAATCTTATGATTTTTATAGATGATTTAGTGTATAGCTTTCAATTTTTGTTTCCAATAGTTTTAATAAAATTATTTACTTTAATGGAAAGCAACAAAACTAAATAGGAAACTATGATTTCTTCTTTGGTTTAATTAAACATGCCTATGGGGAGTCAGGCTATTCAAAACATGAGACTTTTACTAAGTACCTATTACTTACTTGTAGGCATCATGCCCTAATTGAAGATTTAAAAAGAAAATGAGAAAATGAATGGAATTCTGAGCATTGGCATTATGAGCCCAACTTAATAAGTGAGAGCAAATCTTTAATTATTTATTCTCAGTCCTCATTCTAAACATTCCAGTTAAATTTTAAAGCAAGAAATATTGCAATTTACCTGCTAATCAAGTGGAATACACATCCTAGTTTTTAAATAAAGTAGTGTTTTGTCTTTTAAAAAAGCAAATACAGCTCTGAATAAAAAGAACATTTATTCATTTTTAACGCACTAATGCTATATCAAATCTGTATTTTTTCCTCTCAGATAAGGAAACGCTATAACTAGAGTTTCAGTGACTATTGTGCTATTTTGTTACCATAATGCAAGTGAATTTGAAATGTAGTGATAGACTAATTTTATTCCCCATTCACAGTTTCCACTGAAAAGCAAAAACATAAAAAAATGGAGAGAATTGAATTTAAAAGCATATTAATAACAATAGTAATTTTTGCTTTAAAAGAACTTTAGTTTGCAAAGTCTTCTCATCAACAGTATTTTTTCTTGATGAAGTTAAAACAATGAAACCTTTTAGCACAATATGAACCACAGTGTACTAAAACCCTGTTTGTTTCCCATTTGATCACTATTTTGAATCTCTATTTTCCTGTACATTTTCAGTTCTGTCCTCTATTTCACATTTTACTATTTTGGAAAGTCTTTTTTGTTGTTTTTGAATTGCTAGTTTTTTACCTACCTTCCCTGCCTAGGTAGTCATGTCAACATAAATTATTTTTAGGTATTTAAAAAAATTGTACAAACATAATAATATCTTATTTTTAATGCAAAACATATATGCAATTATAAATTTTAAAAGGGTATTGCTTAAATAGCTCTTCCTCTATTCCTGATGTTCCAATATCCCTTCTACTATCACTTTTTTCACTTGAAGAACTTCTGTTGGCATTCTTTTTAAATCAAATTTTCTTGGTTTTCCTTCATCCAAGAATTACTTTTTCTCCTTTATTCCTGAAAGATATTTTTGTTGAACAAATGATTCTGGGTCGACAGTTCTTTTCTTTCAGCCTTTAAATTTGGTTCTCCACTTTCTTCTGGCTTCTTATCATTCCTGATGAGATATTTACATTCATTTAAATAATTATTCTCTATATAATGTGATGTTTTCCTTTGGTTGCTTTCACGACCTTTTCTCTTCTTTTGATTTTCAGCAATTTGATTATTATGTGTCTGAAAGCAGATTAATTTATCTGTTTGGGGTTCATTGAACTTCTTGGATCTCTATATTTATATCTCATTAAATTTGAGAAGTTGTCAGCCATTATTTCTTCAAATATTTTTCCTGCACCATTTTTTCCTCTCCTTATAAGGCATGAATATTGACCTTTTGATATCATCCCATAGGTAACTGAGGTTCTGTTCCTTTTATATTTTTAATTTATTTTTTATCTGGTGTTCAGAATGGGAAGTTTCTATGATCAATCTTTAAGTTTACTAACTTTTTCCTCTATTATCTCTATTCTTATAGTGAGCCCTTCTTCCATTCCAGTTACTTTTTATTTCTGTTATTGTGTTTTCCAGTTTTAGAATTTCCATTTGATTCTTCTTTATGACCTCTTGTCTTAGAACATCTATTATGTATTGATTTTTTTCAAGAAGGTGTGCCCTTACCTCTCAAACCATGGTGATTATAGCTGTTTTATAAACTTTTTCTGATAATTCAAACATTTGCATCATCTTGGTGTTGGTGTCTGTTGATTTACTTTTTCATTGAGAGTTGTTTAGATTTTCCTTGTTCCATGTATGCCAGGTAATCTTGTATTGAATCAAGGGCATTTCGAATACTATATTATGAAACTCAGGGAGCTGTAAAATCTTCCAGGAAATGTTAATATAGTTTAGTTTTGTTATGTTTTAGAAGGCAGTCCACCTGGTAGGGTTTAGATTTCAAGTTCCAACCTGGATTCTGTGGACACAGAATTCACTCTGGGACCTAGGCAATGCTATACACCATTATTCAGTTCTCAAAATCTTTGATGTACTGATTCCTGCCACCTTCATGCATATGTAGCTTGAAGATGAGCCACAAAATGATGTGGTGATTTAATGGTTGCCTTTATTCATCTCTATCCCTTCTGATGTTCTCTCTCCATTCTCAGATTCCTAAGAATGTCCTTTTCTGGTGTTCTGGCCAAACAGTCAGGGCCTTACACATACCTGGCTGTCATGTACTTCCTGCAACTGGTAATGCTTCTTGCAGAGCAGCAAGAGAAAAGAACATGCATAGCTACCACTGCCTCTACCTGATACAGAGCAAGGAGAACAAAAAAGGGCTCCTTCACTCCAAGGGAGCTGCCCTTGAAAGTATGCTAAGATACAGCATTGTCTGTTCAATAAATGATGTTGTTAATTGGATATCTTTAGAAAATAATGTTGTCACATATTTTGTGCCATACACTGTATAAAAAGGATGGATTATAGAATAGTGAAAAATGAGCAAGAAAATTCTAAAATAAAAGAAAATGAGATTATCCTCATGAAGCTAGAATAGACAAGAAACACATGAAAAGCACTAACCATAAAAGAAAAACTTACAAAATAGGACTTCATTAAAAATAAGAACTTCTGTTTATCAAAAGATACATATGAGAGTTAAAAGATAGACCAGGTGGGAGGAACAAATCTGTTTTGCATGTATATATAATAAAGGACTAGTACCTGAAACACATAATGAATTCCTAGAAATCAAAAAGAAACATATAAGATGACCAAATATTAAAAAGTGATTAAAAGACTTGTCAAGTACTTCAAAAAGAGTAAATCCAAATAACCAAATGAAAAGGTACTCAATACCTTTGTCATCATGGAAATGCACATTCACACCATAATGACAAAAAACTACACTCCCACTAGAACAACTGAAATTAAAACAACTGACAATACAAGTTTGGTGACAATGTGGGACAGCTGGAACCCTCATTAATCTGGTGGGAGGCTAAAATTATTACAATTACGTGGAAATATTTTACACATTTTCTATTAAAGCTAAATGTATGTTTACCCAATGATCTAGCAATTCCACTCCTAGGTATATATGTAAGAGAAATGACTGCTTATGTCTACCAAAAACATATATAAGAATGTTTGTAGCAGTTTTATTCATGATGAAAAAAGCTGTAAACAACGCAAATGGTCACTTACTGCAGAATGATGTAGTTGCAGTAGCAGTAATGGCTTTAATTTGTTCATGCCATTGCATAGTCCTGGAACACAGTGACTCTAGGCTGGCCATGGAAAGTGCGTGGGCCCATATGATAATATGATAACAACATGTGTTCAGTAGTGGCTTAAAAAAGTGCCTGAACATTGGTGCTTACCCTCTCTTTTCATTCTCTGCGATCCTTGGTCCATTATGTGGTAAAAGCCCGGGAAAACATGCTGGAAGCTTAATATGCATGGCATGTGCATTTATAAATTTTTTAAACTTTTAGTTCCAATCTATGTTTTTTGCCCTGATTTGTAAGGTTTGAGGTGAATTCTATAAATATTTCTTCTTCAGCTGGCACACCATTAGGCCTTGTTGGTAGAGGTGATGAAAGGACATTGCAAGATGAAAACAACTCTTTCTGATTCTGGCACTTTTTATTGTTGTTACTTTTTTCTTGCAAGAGCTGGGTCACTGACAGGTAACATCTGTGCTGGAGACACTCATGATACAGAGGCTGTAGTGAGTATCATTGGTACTCCAAAAGGCAACATCCTAGCTAGTTTCCCTCCAGCTTCTCAGTGAGTGGTTTCTTTGCCAGCCTAAATCCTCTATACTTCAGCAAATGTTTCTTGCCCTAAAGTTGGCCACAGCCATACTGTTTCAATATGATCTTATTTTGAGGCAAGACTACTCTGTGGTGATTGGATACCTTTAGGGTGAAAGTGACTAAAAGAAGAAAGAGAAAATCTTAAGCAGTGCAGGAAATACTCTATATCTTAATATGAATTCTCAGTACATAAAACAAACACGTAAAAAAATTCATCTAGCTGTGCACTTAAGATTATGTACTCTATTGTATGTAAATTGTCTCAATAAAAAAAATACCTATGTGTAGACGGATGGATGGATGGGTAGATAAATAAATAGATAGATAGATAGATGATAGATAGATAGATAGATCCTTAGTCATCTGCACAAACCGCCAATCTCTATAGTTCATATGATACTACCAAATTTCAAACTACATTTAGTTTCTTTTAATCTGGGTCACTGTCTCAGCTCCTTTTTCTTTTTTGACCTTGGTATTTTAGAAGTACATAGGACAGTCATTGTGTAGTATATTTCTCAATTTGAGTTTTCTTGTTTCCTCATAAATAAATTCAATCCATGCATTTTTGGCAGGAACACCACTTATCAAAATACATTTTGGTTAGTTAAAAAGGTAAATCTTGGAGGGATATCACCAGCATAGACCGAAGCATAGTTAATAAAATATAAACCTACAATTCACTCTAGGAATACTTTTATAAGTTATAGTTTCCTATACATATTTGGAGTGATAAATTGTTTTATCATGAACACTTCACCTTTTGTTGTCACTTTTTGGCAAGAACAGTCTCAATATATCAAATACATACTGTCAGAGTAGTTTTTGAACAATGGTATAAACTCTTACTCTTAAAGGATTATAATAATTCCTTGTACTTAGAATCATGGTGATTTATAGGTTGTTGTTACAAAAGGCAAGCCTATAAATGAAGGAAATTAATCTTGAAGAAAGCCAAGTACTTAGGGTCAGAAACTTCAACCTCAATAGTCAGTCAATGTGAGAAATAAAGTCCCACATTAATATGAGGCTAGGTAATGCTCAGGTAAATTTTACAACTAAGATTATAGATAACTCTCGTATTATAGTTTGGTAGTCATAATATTTAAAACAATTTTTAATATTTCTGATTCATGATATGAGCACAGAGACCTTTCTAACAAAGCCATTTGGTGCATCAAGGATGTCCCCTGGGGGTGAGGAGAGGTTCTGGTTACCTATTGATGCATTTCAAAGTATTTCAAAACTAAGTTTCCTAAAACAGCTATTTTATTTTGCTCACAATTTTGAGTGTATGTTTTGAGAAGTGCTTGTCTGAGTGGTTCACCTCTGACATAAATGGGATGGCTGGGGTTGGGATGGCTAGGATCCACTTCCAAGATGACATCTTCCCTCACATGTCTGGTGCCTGGACTCTGGTTGGCTTCTTTTTCTCTCCACATGGCACCTCATCTTCCAGGGGGTCTCTGTAGCTTGGGTTTCTCACAGCATGCTAGTTTTATTACGGCTCCAATTCTTACATAGGAAATGGCTTCCTAAAACAGAAAGCAGAAGCTGCTGTGCCAGGTAAAGGTTATACAATGAAAAGATCCATCCAGCATTAATGTCTAAGAGGAGGAAGATAGGCAAGGTCACACGGCAAAGATCACATGGAATGAGAACTATTCAGTGGCCATCTTTGGAACATTCTGTTTCAGGCAAGGTGCATTCAGAAGAGAAACCACTGTGAATTTTGTGGACTGAGAGATTTGTTATAGGAATGAGACCTTAAACAACTTTGTGAGGTGCTAGTGTAGTTAATATCTAAAATGAGGGGCACCGACTTCCTGGAGGAGATAAGTGAGTTGGAGCTTACAAAAATTCTAGTAGTTAGGCATATCCGAATGCAGGGAGAGGACTACAAAAGAGAAACTGGTGTATAAGTCTCTGGAAGGTTAATGGTCTCCAGAGATAGTACCACCTCTGTGAGTTCACAATGAAGCATCTGATGATGAACATGGAGTCTCCGTTGGTCAGCAAAACTAGCAATTAGGAAAGAGAGCTGGACATAGAATTGCCAGCAGCAAAGGCAAGCTGGAATCTGACCACACCTTGGCCGTTGTATCTCACCCCATCTAAGCAGAGATAATTTACAGAGTATAATGGCTGCTACTTCACTTCCACTTCCAAAAAAAATCATACGATGTTTCAATTTTCGACCAACATTAACACAGAAATGTACAAGGAAGGGGATGCTAAGAAACATAGTTCCATATACAAAGATCTAACACTGCGGGAAGGAGGAGGAATGTTACAGTCCCCAACATCACAGCACCTCCCGCATCACACTAGGGTGCGTGTGTGTGTGTGTGTACCTGTGTTTGTGTGTGATCAGTCTGTTCAGCCACAACAAACATGCATGTCAACAATCTGGATTAGATCATAAAAATTATACAATTAGGACAATGGTGTCCATGTAATGTAAACGTGGTTTTGGTTCATCACATTTTTTTTTTGTATCCAGAGGAAATGAAATAATAGAAAGAGAATTACATTCTTTAGACAGAAAGGAAAATATCTGCAGCATAATGGCTACTCTGAAACAGGAGCTCTTTTAGCTTTTACCTAAAAAATGTAAATGTAAACACTTGGTTTTGGGGACTGCCTAACCAGATAGGTGCACCCCAGCTTTGTATAGCTGTTAGGTTTTGACAGGTTTTACCACCTCTTCTTTCTACCTTAACACTCTCACTTCCTCAAATCTCCAAGCCCAGCATTGCCTCAACATTAACCAACCCTGCTTTATTTAAAGTGCTACTGAACCACTGCACTGGTTTCTTTACTTTGAATCTTTGCATCTTTAATATCTGCTGTAGCACTTTAAGCCACTCTGAACTGCCTGCTTAGGTGGTCCAAGATGTTATTTCCTCAGGTACCAACTATTGTTTATGTTCTACTGCAGCGCTGTGGCATATATTTTGGTATCTGCTCCAATCCCATTTTTCACATAACTTTGAATGCAATTTTATAGAATGGGATTTTTTTCCAGGAGAGCAAGAATCATGATGAATCATTTTAGAGATGAAATATATATACACATATACGTATGTGTGTGTGTGTGTGTGTGTGTGTGTGTGTATATATATATATATATATATATATAGGCTGTGCCTATGCGACATTGCCATCTGGTTATTACCTTTCTCCTTGGGATAATGTTAGTTTAGAAAAACTGTTTAGAGTTTACATAAAGGACAATAGCTTACAGAAAAATCTTCACCTCACTTTATCTTCACAATGACCTGTGAAAAAAGTTTTTTTTTATTATAATCCCAATTTTTCAAAAAAAGGAATCAAGGTTTGAAGATGTTAAATTAGGAGTCAAAACTAAAATAGCTTCAGTTCCAGGAAAAAATGTCAATAAGAAGAGAGATTTGAATGGGAATTGTGGTGTACAGAAGACCTGAGAGCTTTTCTAATTATGACAGCTGTTACTCAGCTACTGTCTATTGTTTACAGGTACTTTACAAGAAGCCAAAAAATATTTTTTAAATGTGAAATATCTCAATTTCTACAGGAGGGCAGTATTTTTAATATTATTAGTCTAACAAAATACAGCTCTGTTGAGATCTGTCTTCTGGAAAATAAATTTGCACCTTTGGTACATAACTGATCAAAAGCCCTACTGCTAGAAGTTTCATGGATAAAAACTGCATGTCATACTCTCCATCTCCACTCTTAACCTCACCCAAACTATACTGTATGTTGCCTTTCTTCTCATTGCTTTATACTGAAATCAAACAAAAACTTTGATAAAATGTTCTGTAAATACTCTATTTTATATAGCATGGCCAGATCACTGAGTCCCCTGGCTAATATAAAATTTTTAAATAAGCAAGATGTAGAAAATACTATATATTTTGTAATTTTATATATTAAAGTTATAAAATTAAAATCTTATATTTAAATTACACATAAGAAGTCATTTTGTATTGTTTCTCAACACTATTGTGATTTTCAATTATTTTATCAAAGATCTATTTCAGAGTGTCTTAATAGGAATTTCTAGTTAATAATGTCAGTTATCTAATTTTATTATATGTGAGTATCTGAAGGGCTACAATTACATTTCATCATTAAAGAAAATAATTTAAGTTGATGGAAGAAGGTATAGCATCTTCTGTAATTATGTAAGAATTTGCATTAAGTTTCAAGCATAGAAATGTGTCATTTCATTTCAAATAATTGTGTGGAACTGTCTAAACATTTAATGCTTTGCTATGCCTGTTTGATTTGGTACTTCCACTGATGCCAACTTATTCAAAGCATTTGAAGAAATAATTTGTTGATTTTCACTCATTTCACTCCTATGACAAGAAGCATAATAAAGGAGATTAAATAATATCAATTTTCATAATGAATTAAATATTCATTAAGATACTAAAATGTAATTATAAGGTAGATTTATTTCTTTAACCACCCTCCAGTCTGTATATTTATTCAGTTATTTATTTATTTATTTATTTATTTAATTTTTTTGTGTGTGATTAAAAATCTTCCAACAGGTTAGGTTGTTTATTTGAGATGTTTCTTGTTTCTTGTGGTAGGATTGTATTGCTATAAACTTCCCTCTTAGAACTGCTTTTGCTGCATCCCATAGGTTTTGGGTCAGCGTGTTTTCATTGTCATTTGTTTCTAGGTATTTTTTGATTTCCTCTTTGATTTCTTCAGTGATTTCTTGGTTATTAAGTAGTGTATTGTTTAGCCTCCATGTGTTTGTATATTTTTACAGATTTTTTCCTGTAATTGATATCTAGTCTCATAGCACTGTTATTCAGTTATTTATAAGTTGTAAATAATAAGCCATTTAGAACTATGAATGTTTCCACTGGTTACTGTACTATTTTAAAATTCAGTGAAATTCTCTCATAAAATGCAAATTCAAACTTCTGGAATATTTGTTCTCTGGAAGGAGGTATTGATCTTTTCAATACCAAACAGATTCTTTTAATTGCCACTAATAAAATTAGTGAGGACTGGTGGATAGCTAAAGCAATATATAACTCTAGTTGTGTACCCAAACTGAGATGAGTTATCACAATGGAGAGAAGACTGAGGAACAGGTCGAGTCACGATGACAAGGCAGATGTATCACCAACTAGAGTACAAAATTCCTTTACAAAATATTAGCAAATAAAAACAACAATGTATAAAAAGCATTATACACCACAATGAAGTATGATTTACTCTAGATATGTGGCTGGTTCAACATTGGAAAATTAGTTAATGTAATCCATCACATCAACAGGCCAAATATTTTTTAAAATCATATGCTCTTATCAATAAATATAGAAAAATACTTGACAAAAATCAACACCTACTCATGATAAAAACTCTCAACAAACTAGAAATAGAGGGGAACTTCCTCAACTTGATAAAGAACATCTCCAAAAATATCTACATCTATCTTACACTTAATGGCAAGGAACTAGATGTTTTTTTTGCTAAGATAAGGAACAAAACAAGGATGTCTGCTATCACCACTCCTATTCAACATTCTACTGGAAGTTCTAGCTAATGCAACAAGACAAGAAAAGGAAATAAAAGTACTAGATAGGGAAAGAAGGAATAAAATTGTCTTTGTTTACAGATGTCATGATTGTCTCTATAGGAAATTACAAAAATTCAACAACAACAACAAAATATCTCCTGGAACTAACAACTAATTGTAGCAAAGTAACAGGATAAAAAGTTTATATACAAAAGTCAATTGCTTTTTTAATATATCATCAATGAACACTGGAATTTGAAACTAAAAACTCAATATCATTTAAATTAGCACCAAAAAATAAAATGCTTACGTATAAATGTTACAAACATGTAAAGATCTGTATGAGGAAAACTATAAAACTCTGATGAAAGAAATCAAAGAAGACCAAATAAATGGAGGTATTCCATGTACATAGATAGGAAGACTCAGTATTGTCAAGATGTCAGTGAGGATGTGAAATAGGAAGATCTCTGATTAATTGCTGGTAGGAATGCAAAATGGAGAAACCACTTTGGAAGACATTTTGGCAGTTTGTTACACAAGTAAAGATATTCTTACCATACAATCCAACAATTGTGCTCCTTGATATTTACCCAAATTAATTGAAAACTTAGGTCCATACAAAAGCTGCATAAAAGTGTTCATCACAGCTTTATTCATAATTGCTGGAACTTGGAAACAAACAAGATAGGTGTGTGGATAAACAAACTATGATACATATGCACAATTGGATATTATTCAGCAATAAAAAAATGAACTATCAAGCCATGAAAAGACATAGAAGAACCTCAGATATGTATTGTTCAGTGGAAGAAGTTAGTCTGAAAAGGCTGCATAATGTATGATTACAACTATGTAATACTCTGGAAAAGGCAAAAAGATCAGTGGTTGTCAGGGGCTTGAGGGGAGGGAAGGAGAGATAAATAGGTTTAGCCCAGGCACTGAAACTATTCTGTATGACATTGTACTGGAGGATATGTGTCATTTTACATTTGCGAAAACCCACAGAATGTAAAACACAAAGTGTAAACACTAATGTAAACTATGGACTTCAGTTAATATAGTATATCAATATTGGCTCATGATTTCAACAAATGAAGCACACTAATGAAAGATGTTACTATTAGGGAAACTGTGTGTGGGGGGGAATTAATGGGTTAAATTCATTTCGATGATTTTATTTTATTATGAAGTGAAATGTGTTACTAAGCAAGTGTTAAAAAACAGGTTAAAAAACAGTAAACGGTGAATTCATATTAAACAAACACACACACACTTTACTTCTATTGCAGCATGTTCTTGTTACAAATCTATTGAAATGCTATTTTAATTTACTCTTCTATATTACAAAATGTACAAAGCACATCTATAAATACTTCTATATGAATCCCAGAAGAGTTGTTCCATTTTGCTATTTAGGTTTGATTCATTACCTTCTTTATAGTACTTCTTATTTAATCAGATCATTCTCATTAAAAATGCTCTTGGGAGTTTTCTTTTCCCCTTTTTCATTTTGACTGTTTAATTGATAAACATTTCATGATTAATTTACAACACAAAGGAGAAAATATGGTAAAAAATAATAGTATAATTATATTGTTAGTATAGATTATCCATAGATTGCAGCCTAGGTCATCACCTTATATTTGGCATACCATATTTCTAAAAAGTTTAATCCTACAGGAAGAATTACCAGTTTTTCAAATACTTTATTTGAGGGGAGAAGCATTATTTCATTCTACATTATCAAAGGAAGAATGGGAATATATTCATATAATTCTCACTACAGTACAAGAGTGAGAACAGGATATAGCTTGATTTCAATGTAAGCCTCTAACATTCCTATTAAATCACACAATATTTTTTATTCTTTTTTTTTTTTTTTTTTTTTTTGCTGTGTTGGGTCTTCATTGCTGCACGTGGGCTTTCTCTAGTTGCGGCGAGTGGTCACTACTCTTTGTTGCGGTGCATGGGCTCCTCGTTGCAGTGGCTTCTCTTGTTGCAGAGCACGGGCTCTAGGCACACAGGCTTCAGTAGTTGTGGCTCGTGGGCTCTAGAGCTCAGGCTCAGTAGTTGCAGCACACAGGCTTAGTTGCTCCACGGCATGTGGGATCTTCCCAGACCAGGGCTCGAACCTGTGTCCCCTGCATTGGCAGGTGGATTCTTAACCACTGTGTCACCAGGGAAGCCCAATATTTTTTATTCTTCATAAATGTTATTTCGTTTTTACATTTGTTGCTAGAAGGTATGAGTTGTATTATTAAATGTTCCAGGGATTTATTTAGAGTGTGCCATATTGTGTTAAATTAATGGTAAAGATTTCTAGATTTTCAGAGTCTAGGAATATTGTAAGTTTTGAGTTTCCAGGAGCATTCTTAATATTTTGTACAGAACTTTGGTCTTCATCTTAAGTTTGCAGCTGTATGGGGGTGGGGGAAAAGTGGGGCTCTTCGATGAGATAATATGCTTTACAGATGAATTCCAAAGGCTCCTGAAAGAACAATTTAGATTTGTCTAAAGACCCATAAGGAGTCAGACTGGAATCTATTCTCTTAGGAATATTTTGATTGTCTAGTGTTTACATGACTTGAAAATATTCTGAGAAGCCATAGAAAACAAAAGTCAATATAACACAGAACCAAACCAAATCCATGTATTATTCTCAGAATATGTTGATCAGACTATGGTCTGTGTCAAAGTTTTTTTTTTGAAACAGAATCTATTAAGTGCGCCAATCACAAACATTGTGTATGTATGTATGTGTATATATATATATATATATATATAGTACATAATCTAATTTATGTACTGCTTTGCAATGAGTATATATATATATACTCATTGCAAAGCAGTACATAAATATGATTAAAGAAACATGAACACTGCTCACAAGCAAAACATATACTGATTATATAAAACTCAACAGAAGAATATTGGCATGGAAAACTTTATGCTCATATAGAATATCCCAGCACTAAGATGCTTCCAAAAGAAAGTCAATTCCTCCTTTTCACAAAGTTACCATTTTGCTATCCGAAAAAGGTGCTAAATTCTGTAAAACCTCAAAATAGAAGTATTTGTGTAGAAAAGATAAAGAATAGTTTACCCTGTCCTGATTTCAATTTTAATTAGAATGCCTAGTAAATGTATAACTTTTATTAAGCCAATTTGTTTTGGTTGAGCCTGCAAACAAATATCTTGTGCTTACATTGGAAATTATATAATGAATCTTGAATCAAAATTTTGTGTGTTTCTTCATCTACTTTACTAAGTATTCACTAGCTAAAATGGGGGAAAAGGCAAATCATCATAAATAGAGAAACAAATAAGTCAACATGTTTCTTCGTTTTGACCAAGAAAGAAAAAAACCACAAATAAATATCCGGCATCTAAATGTAACACAGATTTGTTTAAAAGAAGAACTAGAAACAAAATTTGATATCAGTACTTAATTCTGTAGGATATTTTATGTCCCTTATAATTCATTATTATTATTATATAATTATTATTACCTTTTAAGTATTAAAATGTGCACTTCCTACTTTTTGGTAAAAGCAGAAGTGTTCAGCAAATTTGGTGCACGCTATAATTTACTTCAATGAAGGTATCAGTCAGGTTCCAGTCAAGAGATAAAAGCCATGTCAGTGATTCAAATAGGATATATATATTATAGACAGTTTTTTGACTAGTAAAAGGTGACTAACTACTAAAAGGGGGGAAGGGAGCTTCTAAAAAAATAAAGAAATAGCAAATGAGAGAAGTAGCTTTAACTTATGGGATGCATAAGGGTAAACATGGGAGAAACCTAGAATGTAAAATAACACACTGCTTCCCAGGCTGAGACACAGACATTGCTGGAGAGGGTGTGGCTGCCACATGAGCAAGCATACGTGTGACAAAGAAACTTGCCATGTGTGCAAAACGGACCTAGACTGCAGGAGCAGCGGCCACCGTATGGCTGAGAAACTTGCAAAAGATGCAGGTGGGCCAGATTGTCCATAGGAACTGCCTATTATGTAGCCAAGAAGTTCACATGAAAGTGCTAGTGTGCCACAGCTGGTGTCTAAACTCTGCTGCATATCCAGTGAAAGCAGTCAACACTTGAAAGAAGCTTTCTTTCATTTTCTAAAAAAGCGGAAAATATTTGTCAAGATAAACAGTAGTAACTTTGCTTTCTTCTTTTGACGTTTGAGAAAAGAACACCTAATCACCAAATAAAGATTTATAGATAAAGTAGCAGGGTGTTATTTTTGAAATGTCATTCAATTGCCTACCTCCTCAGTGCCCACTGTCATACAAACACACACTCACTATAGAATATAGTATGTTCTTATTATTTTAAAGGATCATGCAGGAAACAAAGGAGAATTACTTACTTTGTTTTCCAGAACATTAGGGCATTTATGAAGATTAAGTTAAATTCTTCTGAGACTGTCAGCAAAAGCCAGAGAATAGGTCTGAGCAACAGAGGCAAGTAGACATACGGATCAATAAAATAGAATTGAGAGTCCAGAAATAAGCCCATATATCTATTGTCAACTGATTTTTGACAAAGGTGTTAAGAGCATTCAATGAGAAAAAATAAATAGTCTTCTCAAGAAATGATGGTGGGATAATTAGGTAGGCCACATGCCAAAGAATAAAATTAGATTCTTATCTCACACCATATAAAAAAATTAACTGAAAATAAACCAAAAACTTAAATGTAAAAGCTAAAACTAAATTTTGTAGGAGAAAATATAAGAATGCATCTGCACGATATTGGACTTCTCAACGATTATTAGATATGACATCAAAAGCATGAGTAATAAGAAAATAGATAAGTTGACTTCATCAAAATTTAAGGTATATATCTTTCAATGGACAATATCAAGAAAGTGAAAAGACAACCCATGAAATAAGGAAAATATTAGTAAATCATGTATTTCATAAGGGACTTATAAATTGACTATATAAAGAAATCTTTCTACTAAATAATAAGACAGATAATCCAATTAAAGATGATCAAAGGCACTAGATTTCCTTGGGAGAAGTGTTCATTGATCTTCCTCTGTTTGAAAATGGTTTGACAGTATCTATCAAAGTTCTACAGGTGCAGGGCTTCCCTGGAGGCTCAGTGGTTAAGAATCCGCCTGCTAATGCAGGTAACATAGGTTCGAGCCCTGGTCTGGGAAGATCCCACATGCAGCAGAGCAACAAAGCCAGTGCGCTACAACAATTGAGCCTGCACTCTAGAGCCCACAAGCCACAACTACTGAACCCCGCGCACCTAGAGCCAGTGCTCCGCAACAAGAGAAGCCACCGCAATGAGAAGCCTGCGCACCTCAACGAAGAGTAGCCCCCGCTCGCCGCAACTAGAGAAAGCCCACGCGCAGCAATGAAGACCCAACACAGCCAAAAATAAATAAATAAAATAAATTAATTAAAAAGAAAATTTAGGAAAAAAAAAGTTCTATAGGTGCATATCTTTGCCTAGCAGTGCTAATACTAGAATTTATCTGAAAAAAATTTTTGCACAATTTTTCAAATATATATGTCATATATATTTTATATATGCAAATATAAATGTATATAATACTTTGCTTCTAGCAGACATAGCAAGGAACTGTAAACAACTTCGGTATCCATGTTAGGGGATCAATTAATAAATTGTGATCCACATGTACAAGTGAATAATCTGCAGCTACTAAAGTGGGTGTGTTGGATTTATGCCTGTTGACATGGAAAACCTTCAAGGGATATTCTGACATGAAGAAACATGATGACCAATATTCTATATCTAGGACTCTGTTTGCAAGAAAGAACCACATATATATGATATCAACATTTATACACACATATATGTACATGTATTTTTATGTGTGAGAGACAGAATGAGAGAGACTAATACATATTTAAATGATGATTAGAGAATCAGATGGTCCCATTGGCTAATGTCTTGACACCAAATAAACTAACAGAACTTAAAAATAAACTCTGAGAATGATTGGAGGCACCAAATTTACTATGTCAAGTTACCATCACTCTATTGGAGTTAAACCTGAAGTGAGAAAATAAAATTATATATCTCTTGTATCTGAGAGTGTGGAGAATGATTTATACTCATTGCACCTAAAAATATAATAACTTGTATAAAAAAGAAGAGAAAGTTAGAAATTAAGGTAGCTTTGAGAAATTTTGTTTTCAAATCTAATATCAATTATAGGAATGTTTCCTTCAGGAGACACCACTGATGATTCCATTGAACTGAGACTTAAGATGGCCTTCTGGCCATTAGTCCTCATTCCATTAAACAACAGGTCAAGAAGTAAGTTACCATTATAGCTAAGATGGCTGATCCTATTTATCAAGTAAACAGGGTTGTAGAAGATAATGGAACTCTATGAAACCCAAGAGGTCCTGTAATACTGCTGTATTAGTTACCTATTACTGTGTAACAAATTACCTCAAAATGTAGGGGCCCAAAAAAAAAAAAAAAAACCTCACAATTTTATGTCAAGCATCCAAACATGACTTAAAGAAGTCTTCTGGCTTAGAGTCTTTCATCAAGGCTGCAATCAAGTTCCCAACTAAAGGTGTAGTTATCTCAGTTTCACTAGGCACTTCACTTCCAAATGCCCTCATGTGGTTGGTTATTGGCTGACCTCAGGTGCTCACTGGGTGCTGTTGACTGTGTTGTTGACTGGAGATATCATGTCCTTACCATGTGGTCCTCTCCATAACGCTACTTCCAAAGTGGCAGCTGAATTCCCCTGGAAAGTGAAGGGGGAGGGTGGGAGAGAGAGAGAGAGCAAGAGAGATGAAAGTCACAGCCTTCTTGTAACCTAAACTTGGATATGGCATGCCATAATTTTTTATAAGTTCTATTTGTTAGTAATGATTTACTAAGTCCAGCCAACATTCAATGGGAGGAGATTACACAAGGGTGTAGTAAATAATGGAAGAGGAGTCTTTGGGAAACATTTTTGAGACTGTCTACTACAATTGACATTTGCGGTGATAAAAGTTAATATAATATCGTGGGAATCCCAAAGGGGCAGAATTATCAAAGGCTTCTCATGAATGATGTTTCAGTCAATACGCTAGTAAATAACCAGAACCAATGAAGTACTGGTTGAGGGCAAAGGAAACATAGAAAAAATGGAAAAATAAAATTATAAATATCAATTGTAGTCTTGTAATTCTTGTGACTTGTACAGAAATAACTATTATTTATCAATATTCTGACAGATTGTGATATATGAAGTAAGATAAAAATCATAATTTTACTACTTCTATCCTTCTACTAGAAATCACATTCATGGAAAATGGGATTTTCTATAACAATGTCTGATAACCATTCACTACTTAGGTTTTGAGATGCAAGTGTGAGCCATTCATGTTTTGGAAGTGAAAACTTATCAGAAATAGCATGTTTTTAGAGCCAGCAGGTGCAGTAGTGGCAACTTTCAAATCTCTGGATCAAAGGTAAAAAAATATATTCCTTCAGTCAACAATCCCTGCAGTTTCTTGCTGATTTGCCAGCTTCCTAATATTGGCAGAAGTAGGAGATCCCCACGTGGACAAATTCTGTAGTGTTGTGTTGGTTTTATTTCTTGGAGATCCAGATTATAGGCTACTCTTCCATCTCTTACAACCTCATTGTAAGCATTTATTTTCCTTCATTAAATCTTTCTTTTTGAAATAGTTAAAGTGATTTCTGTTATCTGCAACCAAATTCCAACTAATGCACTGAGACTTATATGAAAGGATTGAGGAGTGTGAAGTCTAAAGGAGGCTAGGACATTAAAAGAAAATCACATTATATTGATAGGTTATCAAGAAGATGATATCCTAATGAAATGCCCATCCCACCTCTAAAATTATCTTCTAATATTTAGGAAACCTCACCGTCAGAACACTCATGGCCAATTTTAAAACACAGTTTCAATACATTAAAATGATTTGCATTATTTTAATAGTGACAGGACAAATGCCAATCGAAAAACAGCTAAGATCTCAATCAGCTACTGACCGGTTTGTTCAAGCACTTGAAAGTTAATCAGTAAAGCCAAAATTTCCAATATGTGCCAAGGCTTAGAACTTTTTAAAAGGTATAATATATTCTCTTAGATATTTTTAATAAAAAGCAACGTATGTGTTTATATGGCATTATATTAAGTTACAACTATCAATGATTTGTTCATATAAATTAACAAGCTTTAAAATTTTTCTTAAAGACATTTTAGAATACAAGAATAATATAATAACTTCCCATGTATCCATTCTCAAGATCCAATAGTTATCAACACTCTTCCAATCTTGTGTCATCTATCCCCAACCCTTACCATATTTTTTTTTCAGAGTGTTTAAAATAAAACCCAGATAAATAAATTCACTTATAAATGTTCTCTAAGAGATGGGTCCCTTTTAAAAATGCACCACAATACCATTATCATAACCAGCAAAATTAATAACAACTCCTTAATATTATATGAAACATTTGTCATATCCAATTTTTCCCAATTAGCTCTAAAATGTCTTTGTATTATGTTTTGAGTCAGGATCCAAAGTTCACATAATGTACCTCATTGTTATATTCGTTTTTCAATAAAATTATACAGGCTACTGGTTTTCTAATAAAATGTATTTATTTTTAATATTTCTACTGTAATAATTACTAGAAATTTGGCTTAAAATGACCCACGTTTATTATCTTAGAGTTCTGTAGATTAGAAGTCTGACAGGGAGCTTATCAGGCTAAAATCAAGCTGTGAGCTTTCCTTCTGGAAGCTCTCAGAAAAACCTGTTTCTTTGTTTTTCCAGTTTCTAGAAGCAGTCCCTATCCTTTGGATCATAGCCTTCTTCCTTTATCTTCAAAGTCAGCAGCAATGCATCTCTGACTTCACAACTCTCTGACTACAGCCTAGGAAAGTTCTCCACTTTTAAGGACTTATATGATTAGATCAGATCCACCCAGATATTCCAGGATAATCTCCTTATCACAAGGTTTGTAACCTCAATCACCTCTCCCGAGATACTCTTGCTGGGTACTTTTACAGCTTCTGAGGACTAGGGTGTCAATATTTTGGAGGGGGGGATTTATTCTGTTTATCAGAGGTATATCTCTTAAGTGTTTTGTTTTTCATTATAGTTTTTAACCATTTATTTTAAGAGTTTTATAGACTCACTGGAAGTTGCAAAAGAGTATATATAGAGAGTCTGATGAACACTTCATCCAGCTCCCTTTGATGGTGACACCTTATAGCTGTAGATCAACATCAAAACCAGAAAATTGACATTGATACAATTCCATTTATAGACTACAGACCTTATCTAGTTTTCCTCAGTGTTTACATGCACTCATTTGTGTGTGTGTGTGTGTGTCTGTGTGTGTGCATAGCTCTACCTAATTTGATCCCATGTACATATGCATGTGACCACCAACAGTCAAAATACAGAATTGTTCCATCACCACAGAAAAACTCTCTGTGCTACCCCTTTCCAGTTGTCTTCACCTGCCCCACCACTGTCCTTATCCTTTGGCAATTTCTAATCTGTCTTCCATTTCTATAATTTTATCATTTCAAGGGTATTATGTAAATGAAATGGTACAATATGTAAGCCTTTGAGATTGGATGCTTTTTTTTCCTAAGTATAATGTCCTTGAAATACACTCAAGTTGTTACGTGCATCATTAATTGGTTCCTTTTTATTACTGAGCAACATTTCATCATATGGATGTACCAGCATTTGCTTAACTATCTGTCTGTTGAAGGAAATCAGGGATGTTTCCAGTTTTGAGCTATTCAAAATAAAGCTGCTAAGAACCTTAGTGTTCAAGTTTTTGTGCAAACATAAATTCCATTTTTCTGGGATAAATGCCCAAGAATATGATTTCTAGGTTATATGATAAGTACATGTTTAATTCTATAAGAAACTGCCAAACTATTTTCCATAGTGCTTGTGCCATTTTACATCCCACAAGCAACGTGCATGAGGTACAGTTTCTCTTCATTCTTGCCAGCATTTGGCATTTTCATTATTTTTTTTAAACTTAGTCACTCTAATATAAATGTAGTAATAACTCATTGTGGTTTTAATTTGCATTCCCCTAATGGCTAATGATGTTGAACACCTTTTCATGTGCCTCTAAGATTTTAGAGACAGACTTACTTCATAATTCAATGAATATCGAATATAACTATGTGGTCTTTATTTAGTAATTCTGATTACAATTCAAAAGAAAAGCTCTTGTAATGTTCCCTTGTGATTTATATGCATTTATGAGGTTCATGAAATACAAATCACGTAAAAGAAGATATAGTTAGAACAAAACCTCATTAATGTTTTCCTCTATTTCATAATATATTATAATTCAGGCAAATGCTGCTGTTATTTTGTCTAAATGAATTATTTTTGGGTTTTTTTTTTCTGAAATAAACTTCTTTTTAGATGCTAAGTTGAGTGAGAAAGGAAGTGGGAAAGAATACAGACTTTCATTGATATTTTGTTTACATTTTCAACAAGCACAAAACAATAGTATTTGTTAATTTGATGTGTGTGTGTGTGTGTGTGTGTGTGTATATATATATATATATATATATATATATATATATATATATATATATATACACACACACATACACCAACTTCAGGAGTAGGAGATCGGTCTGGATAAGGGAGGGAAAGGAAGGGTTGGTGGGAAAGAAGTTTTCCTTTGCATTTAGCACTCTGTTGTTATTTTGTTAAATCAGATATCTAATTGTTCCTTTGTCTCTCCCTCCACCTGCAATACTTCTCATCCCAGCAATCTTGATAATTTGTGTAATTATGATACCACCAGAGGCCACAAATTTCCTATGCCCCTTTTTCTCTAGCAAGGGAGGTTATTTTAATAATCTTCAAATACGTGAGCAACCTAATCCCAGAACCACAAGGGGGCGTTTCCTAGGTCTACTCTGGAAAAAAAGTCACCATTCTGATCAGGGTTCTGGCAGAACACGGATAACACATTCAAATTTGGGTAACTGAGGAAAGTTCAATAAAGGAACTGTTTGGAATAATGTGGTAAAACAGTAGGAGCAGTGATGTATTATATTAGTGTTTACAAAGATTTTATAAGGTAGATTAATAAGTATTTCAAATTATTATTTCTCATTTCAGTAAATATTAGTTCATATAATCATATTAGTGAACCTCATCTTAGAGTTAGCTACTAATGATTATTTTGCAGTTTCCCTGGACAGTCATTTTTAAAATTCTTTGGGCAATACCCTAACTTCCCTCCACCCTTTCCCTATGTATTTTGCTGACTAGCCAATAGTCCTAAATGGGCCCCAATCTACTTTCTTTGCACTTTGTTCTCTCTGAACACTTCATATGAGCATGATTTCAATTTCCTCCTTGTAATCTCCATAAAATTTGTCCCTGTCCTTTGGTTCTCATGTAACAAAAAATAAAATTAGTCCCTTTACAAAGGTTCTGTGTTCCATTGTCTTTCAACTTTTCAGGAAGATTGTAGAAATTTATTCTACTCTGGTCTATACCTTAAAAATCTAATTCTTGATTACCCATTCCTATTAACACTGAAATGTGTTCAGTCTTCCCTATATTAAAAATTAACAAGAACAACAACTTGTCCTTTTTTACTTAATATAACTATTTTTTCCTAGAAAAAAATCAAATCATGACCTATGTTTAATCTTTTTAAATTTGGGAATGTAAGTGCCAGGTATGAAACCATTTTTCAGATTAGGCACCTCTTATGGACTGAATTGTTCCCACTCTCCAAAAATAATTTATATATTGAAGTACTAATTCTCAGTAGCTTATAATGTCACTATACTAGGAGATATGGCCTTTAAAGAGGTAATTAAAGTTGAATGAGGTCTTAAGGGTGGGGCCTTAATACAATCTGACTGGTATCCTTATAGGAAGAGGAAGAGATAGCAGGAATGTGCACACAGAGGAAAGGCCATGTGAAGATGCAGCAAGAAGGTCACTGTCCCATAGCCTAGGAGAGAGGCCTCAGGAGAAACCAAACCTGCAGACACATTTATGTTCGACTTCCAGCCTCCATAACTATAAGAAATACATATTTGTTCCTTAAGCCACCCAGTCTGTGGTATTTTGTTATGGCAGCCCTAGCAGATTAACACTGTGCTTTAAACATTAAGAAATTACATTGTCACCCAAATTCTTCACCTAAATAGTGAAACATATATGGCTTATAGGTTATATAAAATAGGAGCAATATTTTATCAAGAAACTTGAAAGGTTAGTGAACATAAGTAACTTTTAAATTAGAAGTTATAAAGAATCAGGATAGAATTTTGAAAAACAAAAAATCCTGGTCTACACAGTCTCTATTTCTATTAGTTGAATTTGTTGTACATGCACCTATATACACATGGACACACATACACTACCAACATTTCAAGGAAATAACTCTGATCTACAAGATTCTAAGACCCAAACTTCTTTCTTAGTGTTTCTACTTATTTGCGTACTAACAGTGAATGTGATTCCTAACCTATAAAAACTTCTGTTGGCCTTTCAAAACTTTAGTTTTCTTTTCTCTAAAATATGCATAATAACATCTTTTTAGTCCCCCTTACAGTGGTGATGATCAAATGAGATAATGATCGTAAAGGCTGTTTTTGAATACTCCAAAGACTGAGAAAAATGTTAGAAGTTATAACATTGACCAAAACTAAAAGGCTTTAATGAGGTTTAATTGCTTTACTTCAATTAATCCTTTTGTGTGTGTGTGAAGAAACTGAAGCATCAAAGCTTTTACAAGTTCAATAACTGAACAAGAATAAGGACACTCCTATGACCTGAGTAGAATTTTTCTGTGATGTGGTTCAGTATTTTTTAGTTACTCATTAAGATTGAAATGTGTTTGATTATGTAGGAGTTAGATTTCCACTTGATTGAATGCCTGCTAAAGGGAAGATTTTCTTAAATTTAATCCAAATTAATCTGCTAATTTTTAAAGATAATTTTTAAACAAAAGATAACACTTTCAAACAGTAGTTTTCACTATTTTAATTTACTTTTTCTTCTAAACAGATTCTTGTACAGACTTCATAATTTATTATTGTCTATGTTCTAAAAGTCTTCAATTGACAAAAAGTTTTTCAGACTATACATTTGTCTCATATAAACTTGATTATTTCAATGTGATTGTGTTTTAATCATTGTCTTTCCTGGATAATTATCATACTTGAACAAACTATATCCTGATTTGATAAGAAAAAAAAAAAATTCACCAACCAGAGGCCAAGACACTAAATAAGCATTTAGAATAATATTTTAAAAATTGAAGAGAGATGACTATAACTTGTTTTAGAGAGTTGTGCATAAGTAGTTATGAAAGAAGAGTGTACTTGTATTACTCAAAAGTTATACACCTAGCTTTCAACTGTTTATTTTAAATGTTTACATTAAAATACATGAGAAACATATAAGAAAGAACAATGAAAACAGCACTTGAAAAGGAGTGATAAAAATTTAAGAATCCCATTGAGATTTACTATACTTACACTCACATACATTCACATGCTGTACAATATACTCTGCCAAAGTAGATGGCCTAAAATAAATAATGATTGTGATAATAATACCACCACAGTGATCATATCTCCCTCAATCAAACCAAGGCGGTAGTGTCATTTTCCTTGACTCTCCTGATCGTTATCATCTTTTAAATAAATCTCTTCTGTCTACTCTGTTGAGAGCATAGCTGTAGCCTGAGCAGCAGAGGTATTGATTTCTGTGTAATTATTATAAATGCTAAGTTGCTATTACTGATGCATATAGCAGTAATGCTTTATTCATCTCCAGAAAAGGAGAAATGTTTCTTTGCCTCAGAGATATGCACATGAATGATGAAAAAGAGATTTTCAACTGTATGAGAAAATGAAGAGGCTCTCTCACAATGAGATATGCAGTGTCTCTAGCATATACCTGCGCTGTTGAGCACCATCAGATAGGAAAGATCCTTCAAGTGCTGTGCAGACTTCTATAGCACATGAGATTAGAAACGCAACGTTCATGCCGCAGGAAGACTGTTCATGTGTAGCAATTTAAAAGTAAGAATCAGAAAAAAAAATATTTGATTTCTCTAAACCAGAGGTCAGATGGCAAGCAATCAACATTAGCCAATTATTTAAATACAGTAGAAATATGCTTTTTTCTATCTTTGCTTCTCAGTTGATACCTACAATCACACTGTAGCTTACAGTAAAGATTTTGAGTGAAATAGACGTCAGATTGCCATCACAGATAACGTCACACATTAAACAACAATTAAATCAATTATAGATGCCCATTCTAAAAGATTCCTGTACAGAAAATAGTTCATGTAGCAGATCCAAGACTGCAATTCTTAGAAAGGACTGCTTGCAAGGTCCCTTGGCTGATGCCTGGGAACTTGAATTTTGGGAGGGTGCCCACCATTTCCTAAGTGCTAAGAGGATCTCATAATGCCTAAACTGTTTTTGCAAACAATACGCTTTATGCTGAACACCTGCTTTCCTTCTGGGAATTTGGAATCTTGGTACGTGCTGAGCAGATGGTGCCAACTGACCAGCCCCCAGTAAAATCCTTGGGCCCTGAGTCTTTAATTAGCTTCCCTGGTAGACATTTCACACATGTTGTCACAATTCTATGCTGGAAGAAATCAAGTACGTCTTGTGTGACTCCACGGGGAGAGGACCCTTGGAAGTTTGCTCCTGGTTTCCTCCAGACTACACCTTGTGTACATTCTGTTGTTGATTTTGCTGTGTATTCTTCTCTGTAGTAAACCATGGTCATGAATATAACAATATACTAAGTCCTGTGAGTCCTTCTAGCAAGTCACTGAACCCAGGGGTGGTTTGGACACCCCAACACACTTCCTTTTCCTTGTCTGAACAAAGCAAAATGCATTTATTTTCACAAAACTATAATTATATTCAAATTTTTAAGTTGAGCAAAACATTCATGTTACTAATTATGAGGTTACTATACCTCTATGTGTTTTATTTATAAATATATTTTTGTGCCTTTTGCTTCCAAATTTGGAAGTTGTAAATATTACTTCGGGAGACTAGTAATGTACTTACTTTCCAAAATTGGTTCTTTGAAATATGTTGAAGTATGTTTATTCCAAAAAAAAATAGATTCGGAAAATTTACTCGTATGTTTACATGTACAAAATCGTATGTATTCTATGACAGAAATGATTCTCTTAGTGGAGAGAATTGCCAGTATTTCTCGATCTTGGATGATTGTATTTTTTCAGAATTATGTCCATGATTAACACTATTACATTAAATATGCAGAGAAGATGATTCTAAGACTTTGCTGCCTATCTCCCTACCCACATCTACCTCCTGAAAGTCTACCTTTAAAATATCTTAGTTCAAGGAAAAACAGTGGATCACATTTTCATATAAAGAATTAAACATTATGAGAGCAGTTACTAGAAAATACAAGACCATATACACACAGTTTTGATTAACACTTTAATGAAAGGACAAAATGAAATTAGAAAGTTTCTAAACAAATTACTAAAGTAAATAATATAAAGAAAGAAATGCTTTTAGACCAATGAAAGTGATTGGAATTCTTGATTATAACGATAAAATGTAATGAAAGTGAATTTTGTGATGAAGCCATAGCCACAAACTCAAAATTTATAGCGACTAGGCAAGTAAAATGAATGAATGAAGCCGGCTGGGGGTAATGTTGCTACACAAGAAAGGGCAACAGTTTTGCTCTAGTGATTGTTGCCATGGAGAAAGGTGGCCCTTGTGTTACCAGATCACCTACTTTGTAAGAAGAAAACATGCAGATGTGTTTGTGATGTCTCAATACCTTTAATTTTAGCAAACTGAAACTCAAACTCACTTTTTTAAAAAATTATTATTATTATTTTTAATGCTATTCTTGTCTGCTTACATTCTTTTTATTTATGTATGTATGTATGTATGTATGTATGGCTGTGTTGGGTCTTCGTTTCTGTGCGAGGGCTTTCTCTAGTTGCGGCAAGCGGGGGCCACTCTTCATCGCGGTGCGCGGGCCTCTCACTATCGCGGCCTCTCGTTGCCGAGCACAGGCTCCAGACGCGCAGGCTCAGTAGTTGTGGCCCACGGGCCCAGTTGCTCCGCGGCATGTGGGATCTTCCCAGACCAGGGCTCGAACCCGCGTCCCCTGCATAGGCAGGCAGATTCTCAACCACTGCGCCACCAGGGAAGCCCTCAAACTTACTTTTAAGCCTGATGTATAATATACAAAGGAGGTCTGAATGCCAGATTAGACTATGCAACTACAACCTCTATTAAAAAGTATGGGCTTTTAAAATGAAGGCTATTATACAAAATTCCGGAAAATTAGGAAAAGGACACACATACACACACACACTTACACAGGCTGCAATGAGAATTTTTTAATGTGTATTTTATCCTGGCTAGAAAGTATATGTTTTGCCCCAAAATATATTAGTTACAAATGTTTGTTTATTCATTCATTCATTTAGCAAATAAACTGGCAGGGAACATGCTGAGCCTGGAAGAGAGAACAGGAACTACACCCCAAAGCAACTGCAAAGCTAGTCAACGTGCACTGGCACATACAAGTCACCAGAATACTCGTGGGACTAAATTGTGAGGAAGATGAGTCAGGGAGGGGTGGAAAAAAACCTCGGACAAGGGAGAGTATATTGATTTGGGAGAAGTTTCCTGGCATCCATTTAAAAATCGACTATCTGGCAAAGACCCCAATACACTGTGTAAACATGTTTCTAGGAAGAAGCATGTAGAAGTGAAGATTAATACTGAATGAGGCAGATATGACAGAGTGCCATGAAGGAGAGGATTAAAAGCTTCAAAAATTGGGCACGCTAGAGTGAATATACTAAATGAGGCAGAAAATCCACCAGAAATTTATGTTTTACTAGAGATCCCAGAGAATATACCATTTCCTAAAGGTGTAAGGAATGCACTGCTGGAGGCATTCGCATTCCTAAGAAGTCCAGTGGAGGTGCTCCTCTGCAGCCAAGAACTAAATGTACCAGATGGCATGACAGTGCTGGGAGCACTCAGCAAGGGGGATGACAAAACCTTTACACCTTTCCTCTTTAGAGGAAAGAGAAATGATGGCGCTTAAGCATTACAGCCAAGGTGGAAAAAGAGAGAGAGATCAGTTTCAGTGGAAAGGGCTCACTGCACTTCCTTCTTCTATGTTTCCCTCAGGAAAAAAGATGCTCCAGAATCTTGGAAAAGATGCTTCCAAAACTTGCATGAAGATGTACGTCCAGTTAGTGTAATGAGTGGGCTAGACTGAAAGCTGTGTTGTGCTGCCCAGATCTCTTTACAGGAGTAAAATACTTATTCCTGTAACTCTGGAAGTGTTGCTGGCTCTCAATATATTGATTTTCATATAAACTATATGCTCTCATTGATTCTTGAGTTTACAGATAATATAAAGAGAACACATTTTATGTTTTTTGATTTGGCATTGGATTTGGAACTCTGTTATGTTTATAGTAAACCATGCTAAGAAAAATGTGAATACCATTTCAAAGAATCTAACACAGTACACAGTAAGTGTATAAGTATAGGTCAACTTAATTTTGACAAAATTGATTTTTTAAATGAGATTGTGTCATGAAAGCTAAATGTAATACAAATATATTTCTGATAACCAAACTACAAACAAATAAAACAAAGCAACCAAAAAATCCCACAACAAACTAAAACTGAAAAATTAGTAAATATGAATGAGAAACATTAAAAATTTTGGTGTACTAACTGCCATGGTAAGTAGAGTAGCATTTTATGTTTTAGAAAATAAATTGGGCTTGTGAAAATAACTTTTTATAACTTTATATACATGTTCTAGAAAAAATTTTTTTTTTCTTATCATGCTTTTGCTCCCCTCAACATACCTACCCCTTAACTCCCGGATCCCACAACTGCTAACCCATTAGCTCTCACCACTCCCTTATTTCTGAGGTCTTGCTCTTAAACATCAGATAATAAACTAATCTCTGCTGGGATCATACTTGACAAATTTTGACATAAATCTCCATATTGATATCCCCAGTTTTATGACAGGACTCCTGAACATAAAAAGCCTTTTAGACAAAAGTGAATGGCGATCCTCAAGATATGACCAAACGATTGCAAACCTACCTAGCTCTATTAAAACTTGGCTTTTCTTGCTCCTCCTCCTGGTTTTCAAAAGAAAATCTGGCAATCTACTTCCATTTAAACTCTCCATTTGGATTTTGGCATGACTCATTCGGTATAAGGTATCTGATAAGACTATGTAAAGGTTATTAAATAGAACCAAACAGACTTGGAATTGAATTCTGATACTGCTTCTTATTTAGTACCTGACCCTTGGTCCAGTTATATTAACACTCCAATTTTTTTTTCAACGATTACATTATCACCTATTTCATGGGGTTGTTATAAGCATCAAATGTGATTTTAATTTTTTAATTTTTATCACAAAGACTTAACTCAGTATTCATCGGTCCTAGTAAGTATATAAAAAAGGAAGTTACGTGTACTTTACATTTCTACTTCTCTTTGCTTTGACCACCTGGAGCCAGTTCTTGTAGCCTGTTTGTAATGACTTCTTAGCAGGCTGGGGCCACATCTAGGTGTTAACGGCCTATGTGAACCACATTTGGTGAGTGGTATTTGAGGAAAAATTCTTCAAGTCATACAGCAAAATATTGTTGTGCTAAATGAATTAAAATCAAAATCTGTAATCCGAAATTCTCAAATTTTGAAAGATTTAGATATTATTTCCTTGCAAAAAATTTTTGAAAAAACACTGTATTAGGGACTCAATACATACGCCACCAACCTAGCAGTAAGATTTGTTTATAATCTAGTTATAAGACCAGAATATTTTAAAAGATTCTGTTGACACAATTTTGGTTTTACTTCCAATCAGGACAGTATAATCCTTAGGATACTAACATCATAAAACACATTTAATCTCAAAATAGTTTAAATATTTGATCTTTACATTTATAATCTTTACATATATAAATGTATAGTTTTGCTACATTGAGCTTTACATTTTTTAGATTTACAAATTTGTTCTTTACAACCTACCAAGATATTACTACATTATTGACATATTACAGACAGGAGAGCAGAAGTCTTAATTAAGTGATTGAATCTTCCACAATGGTGGAGATCAGATTGGAGTCATACAACTTATTATGCCCTGATAATGTTTATAAGCCCTATTTCCAAATAAATTGACTTCTTTTTAGAGGGTAGAAATGATGTATTGATAAGTAAGTGAAATGTGAGTACTGGAACACAAATGTTATAATTTTGCTTTCAGAGTAAGGAGTTTGAGTTTTATTCTAAATGTATCAATACATTATATTGTATGTTTTAAAGAGTACACCCCTGGCTGCAGTATGGAGAATGGATTACAGGAAGGACAATAGTGGAAAATAAATGTAAGACTTTCACAGTAGTCCTAAGAAAGATGGGCGAGGGAGAAGTAAAATCAGGACACTAAGTTGTCATAGGAGCCACGAGCCTTGACAGTATCAATTTATGTGATATTTTGGGCAAGAAACAAAACTGGAGGGAGGCAAGAGCAGAATACAAAGTCCATTCTGAGACACATACCTGGACCTTAGTGAATAAGGTGCACTTGATGCAGGTGTATACCTACAATACTGTTTGTGAGGAGAGGTATTCCTAATGTAAAGAAGGATTTTACAATGGAAATAAAAATAATTACATAAAGATTACTAAACAATACAGTGGAATAGAAATGATATTCAATTACAGACATGAGTATAGCAAGTTCTAAAGGATAGTTATATTGGTAATAATTTCCAATACTTCCCTGTATTGGAATTTCTTTTCATGGATCCTTCTATTTTTATTTACACTAGTTTTTCATTCTTGCAATCTTGTGTCTGATGAGCTTCTTTTATAAAAGCTACACTCTTTGTATGCATTATATGTGCCAGTGTGGTCTTTTCCTCTTTACCACTATCCTTACCAGTCACCACAGAAAATCCTCCATTGATCAAGACCCACTTTACTGAAGTATCTTTATCTAATGGATTGCTAATGAAAATTGTTTCCTCAAACGTATTCTGAAAATTACTATCGCTCCTCCTTACTGATTAACCAGAAATGGCTTTTCTCCTTCCGTGTGTAACTCTGCAGTATTCTGCTTTGTGACTCTGAAATTACTCTGTCTCTGTGGATCATTCCCTAAGCCCATTGTACATCCCCTAACTCCTGTCCAAAACACACACACATGCACGCAGGCATGCACCCTTCTGAAATTAGAAAGGCTTTATTCTGTGCCATTTTATCTAAAAGAATGACTCCACAATTTAGATCTAGCTGGAAGGTATTTTAATGTTCAAGAAAAAAATAGATATCTCTAAAAATAATAAATATCCTTCTCTGGCTCTGGAGCAGCTCCGGAGTTTTATATTTTATGTCACAAACCGGTATTTTAACATAAAATACAATCTGGACTTAAACATGAACACACAAAAGTAATGTGACAGTTTAGTTACTTTTGTTTACCTATTAATTTAATTTAACCCATAAAAGATATATATATAATCTAAAATGTTAAATAATTTGTATTACCAAAAGGGGTATATATACGGATTTTTAAAAATTTTGGAATAATACTCTTTATCTATATAGGGTTCTAACTTCATTTTCTTAAGAGTTTTAGCTTTTAAATGTTGATAATTGATGCTGTTTGTTATATATATGTATATAAATGTATGTGTATATACTTATATCATGTCTTATGGCATATGTTTGCTTTCGAGTGACTGGAGTAATACTTGGCATTCATGAATAAAGTAAATGTATTTCTTATTTAAAGTATTAGGTCTTTCACATATGTCAGTAAATAATCTAGTGGCAATAATCACAGATTAATATTTTCAAGAAAATAAGTTATAAATTTGATTGCATATATTAATTAATTACAATGTAAAGTATACAACTACAATTTTAACATATTTATGTTTGACAGAGTCTTACATTTTATTATAGTTAGCTTTTTGTACATACTGTGCAAAAAGTCACGTGTATTTTAAAGTCAAATAAAAAAATATTTTTACAAAACAATTCTGGAAAAGATGCTACTATTTATTTTCTCTCGACTTTTATTCAAGAAAATGCTTAAGGATTCTCTTTCACTTTTCTACTTTGGCTAAACTCCATTTCTTTAGTTTAAAACTTTAGTTTCTACTGTTAACTTGAGGAATATAGAAATATGCAAGTGTTATCTAATACTTTTCTAGAATGTTTTTATCCTCCTGGAAATGGATGGACTTTAATGACCACTTGAAAATGCATCGCATTTTCTTAACTACTGTTGAGCTATACACTACAAACAGTACAAAAAGAAATATCTGATAGCTCTCGTGACTAGAAACTACAGAGATATCAAAGCATTTTTGACAATGTAAAAAAGCCTCAGGATCGTTTTTGGTTTTTTTCTCTCAGATGTTCCTTATACTTATGATTGTCAGCTCTAAACATAAAAAAGACAAGCCATGATCTTTCTTGCCTTGAAGTACTAAGGAAAAAAATGTGTTAAATGCTAACAACTGTTCATGTCAAAGAGTGAAGTGAGCTATCCTTTTAGCTTTAAAATGAAAAGCTAACACTGTCACAAGATTTGCTGGGATTTGGAGCCATATAGTGGGCTAATGTCTTGTGGAAGACTGGGGACTACCATGAACACACAAGTATGCAGCCAACAACATGCAGAGAAAATGCTAGGCAATAATGACTGTCCTGGCAGGAGACAAGGGAAACTACGGAGAAAAAAGGAAGAACATTTTCTCATAACAAATCAGCCTATATGTTTCCAGTTATGAACCTGCACACTTTTAATAGCCTGCTTCGTTTTTTTTTTTTTTTTTTTTTTTCCTGCTTCGTTTTTAATTCTTCTTTCACTTTTCTGTTTTTGTTAAGCAACCATCCAACTCAATGTACATGCTTGAATATTTAGCTTGAGTAGGACAGGCATCTGGAAGACACAGTCTTTCTTATCTCCCTGCTTACTCTTTCTCTGTTTCATAAAATGTTGTATTATTTTGTATCTTGATTCCCATAACAATCTCCTGCTATTCCATTTTCCTTTATTGTCTGTGTTATGGTTTGAGTTTTCTTACTTTCAAATGAGTAATATTCTCATACCACTAAAATAAGATCCAACAAGCCTCAAATATTCAATGTTCTTTGGTGACTGGCTATATTTCCCTGGATACAAGAGTAAATTAAAAAAAATTTTTTTTTTGTTGTTAAATATATGAGGTTGTTGTGCAGACACTAGCCCCTTGCCAAAATGTTTATTTCAAGAACGTTAAATAAGGACAGATCTGCAGTTTCCATAGCAAATAAAGACTTGAAGTTACATATTTAATATGGTCCACAATTTCTAAATGGTGAGAGAAAAAGCAAAATAAATATGGTGAATATGTTACTATAAGTCCGTATCTTTCATTGACAGTGAAAAAGCTACTCAACAGTCTTAGCTAAATATTAATGCAAGGACTACCTGTAGGTGGAAATACTATGCAAAGGCTTTTTTCTACCTAATGTTTATTTTCTAGTGAAAAACAACTTTATTTTCAAATCTACCAGTTTCTGGAGCAGTAATTTTCAGCACTTTATATCATTTTCAAAAGAAAATTTTCCATCACTGTTTTTCTCTAGGGGTTTTCAACTAAAGAATCTTAGTTAATACTTAAATAAAAATAGTTTAAATTAATATAACATTAGTCTTAACTGGAAAGAAAAAACTTATTCCCCCCAGCCTAAATCACTTTTTGTTTTTTAATTTTAGTTTACTTTATTTTTATTTTTTGGTTGTGCTGTGAGACTTGTGGGATCTCAGTTCCCTAACCAGGGATAGATCCTGGGCCACAGGCAGTGAAAGCTCCAAATCCTAACCACTAGACCACCAGGAAACTCCCCTCACTTTTGATTTGTACTGTCCCTAAGTAAATTCCCTTTGATAAATGAATAAATGAATTTTATGCATGAATGAATGCATAATCTTTACAAGGGTGTTTCCGTAATATTAAGCTTTGATCTTGAATATAGTACCAAAGTTTTTTTCTTTGTACTTTTCACCATGAGCTGTGATACTTAACTTAAATCTTTTACATATAGAAAAATATAAAAATAATAACTGACATTTATTAAGCATTTTCTATATGCCAGATAGAGTTCTAATTACTTACCAAGAATTGATTCATTTAATCTTCTCAAATCTTAATGTCAGTTCCATTATTTTCCAACTATACTGATAGAAAAGTATCAAGAAGAGAACAATCATAATGAGCCTATATAAATTTGCTAGAAAATAAAGAAATTTGATTCCTTATTTTCAGATTGGTGGTTTCATTTTAAATTTGACTTCCTTACTGATCCTTAAAACAATAGGGTTAGACATTATGTCCAAATGAACTAATTTCCTATCACTGTCAGGTAAATATCTATTGGGAGATGTACTTACAAATTTTAAAGCTTAATTTATAGCCTTTTTGAAACTGAAATAACCAACCAATCAAAGCATCACTCTCCAATACTCAATTTGTCTGGCCAGACAAAGGGTCTCCTTCCAAAAAACAATATATAAATACATGGCTTTCTTGGCCAATTCTGAAACTAATACTTATCTCCATGGCAATTTATTATGATTATCAAAACAATGAGTCAGTGTGTAATAAAGAAATTATAGTCTCTAAAATAAATAGATCTCAGGCCAACTGCAAAAAGATGAATACCCAACTAACTCAACCTCCACCTTACCATGTATATGTCTGTGCATCACCCAGGGTCTGTGCCATCCAAGCTGAGTCTGTCCTCCTCACCATCATTTCAGGTTTTTCTTTCCATAATACCATCAAGATGTACTTGACTTGAGTGATATTAATATTCTCATACTTTTTTTTTCTTTTCAAAGACAATGCTTTAGCCAACAGGAAATCTATTGGTGAAAATGTTAAGATCTGGCAATAGATAACACATTTAGGGTATTGGATACATTTTAAGTAATATCATTTGTTACACCTCAAATTCCTGTCATCTAGTCCTGAGATGTTTCTGGTAGATTTCTGTTTGTGACCTGAAGCACAGCAGAAAGGTACAGTTCTAAATACGTTTTTGGATTTCCTAATCCTCTCATTCAACCCTAATGAAATAGAATTAAAACAAAACAAAGAAAAACAAAAACAAAAAATGTGGTATTGAATTGAAAGTCTTTAAACTTTAAATAGCAAAGGAAGCCAATGTGTTGTCCCAATACAGAGGAACGAAAAATCCTTATGGCATTCTTCTATTGACAACAAATCACTTTTCCCAAATACCTGTAGCTTCCATTGTATAATTATAAGGACTGGCCTCAATTTCTTTCACCACAGGGAAGCTGTTCTCTTTGTATAGGTTTAGGTAGAAGATAATCAGAAACTGGGAAAAACACAGGAGATATTTTCTCCCCCTACAGGAAGAAACAAATAAGAATCCATCAAGTGATTTGTATTTATTTATTTATTGGTTTGCTAAATTGAGATTTAAACTTCTTCATTATTTTCTATTTTTATTAGAACTTATGAGAAAAATAAACAGTAATGCTTTTACTATCTGAAACTCATTATATTGTTTTTGATCAGTAAATATTTTTGGAGATTATAATAATTTTAAAAACAATTTTTTGAAAGTATACTTAAAAAACAAGGTACTCCTTCTATGTTCCAAAATTTTCAATCAAAATAAGAAGCCCAATTTACCCCTTACCAGCACCTTAATATGAGTTCCAAAATGGAAATCTAACTCCGATTGAGAAAACCAGCTGTGAAAGTGCATTGTGTTGACAGACACTGTGATTTCAGCAATGTAATTTAGCACTGTTCAGCTTTAGTGACCTTTTAAAGACTAAAATAAAAACATTATTCTCTGTGGCCTGAATCATTTCAGCTGCTTCAGGTCTTATAGTTTACAATACAAACACTTCAAAACAAAGAAAGCCAGTGGGGATACAAGGTGAAAGAAAATTTTGATAATTACATGACATATTGCTATAACCCATGTTGTAATAATTTGCCAGCATGAAGAAATATTCAAGTCATTTCTTTTTCTCATATCACCTACTCTCATTATTGCATAAAAGTTTATTTTACTTACATTTTCAGTTCTTAGAGCTGTTATAAAAGTTGCCCATATATCTTTCTTAAAGAGGCTGTAGAGTGTAGGGCATAAGAGCTGGGATCCTGAGTCAAACTATCTACGTTCAGCTTTTGGCTGTATCACTTATTGATCATCATTGCTTAGATAAGGGGATATGTAATTTATTTTTGTTTCAATTTTTTACCCTGTGATAAATCATGTGATTGTTGATATGATTAAATCAATCAATTTTGTAAAGTTCTTAGTTCTTTGCTGCCAGACACAAAATAAGCACTCAATATATATTATTAAAATATATGTTTTTCTCATCATTAATCAAGAAATCAGATCCTAAACACACAGTTTATAAACTTACTAAGCTAGTCCTCCCTGCCTAATTTTAAGAATTTCAAAAGGACATGGATTACTTATTTATATAGCTGAATTTTACTTAAACGGATGATGCCACTGAAAATGAAGATTTTTTATCTTACAAAGTCATATTGATATTTGTATATTTGTATGCTAGTGGTAAGGGCCTCACCATATGGGTGGGAGTATCAGGGGAAAATATCAAAAAATAAATTAAAAAAATCACTACTTGTAACATGATTTCTTATAACATTAAGTTCTGTCAGTAAATTCATTTCATGTTTCTTCCTGTCATAAACACCTATAGTTTTTGTCTCCTGAGACTCACACTGTTAGCTCAGTGCCAGATAAAAAGTCACAGTTTTGGTTTATCACTTGAAAAAACATTGAGATGGAAAAACAACAGTGTTTCCATAAAACATTTAGAGAAGAGCTAACACCTATCCTTCTCAAACTCTTCCAAAATATATCAGGAGGAACAGTCCCAAACTCATTCTAGGAGGCCACCATCTCCCTGATACCAAAACCAGACAAAGATGTCACAAAGAAAGAAAACTACAGGCCAATATCACTGATGAACATAGATGCAAAAATCCTCAACAAAATACTAGCAAACATAATCCAACAGCACATTAAAAGGATCATACAGCATGATCAAGTGGGGTTTATCCCAGGAAGGCAAGGATTCTTCAGTATATGGTAATCAATCAATGTGATACACCATATTAACAAATTGAAGGAGAAAAACCATATGATCATCTCAATAGGTGCAGAAAAAGCTTTTGACAATATTTACACCCAGTTATGATAAAAACCCTCCAGAAAGTAGGCATAGAGGGAACATACCTCAACATAATAAAGGTCATATGTGACAAACCCACAGCCAACATCATTTCATGTGGTGAAAAACTGCAAACATTTCCACTAAGATCAGGAAGAAGACAAGGTTGCCCACTCTCACCACTATTATTCAACATAGTTTTGTAAGTTTTAGCCACAGCAATCAGAGAGGAAAAAGAAATAAAAGGAATACAAATTGGAAAAGAAGAAGTAAAACTGTCACTGTTTGCAGATGGCATGATACTATACATAGAGAATCCTAAAGACGTTACCAGAAAACTACTAGAGCTAATCAATGAATTTGGTAAAGTACCAGGATACAAAATTAGTGCACAGAAATCTCTTGCATTCCTATACACTAATGATGAAAAATCTGAAAGAGAAATTAAGGAAATACTCCCATTTACCATTGCAACAAAAAGAATAAAATACCTAGAAATAAACCTATCTAAGGAGACAAAAGACCTGTATGCAAAAACTATGAGACAGTGATGAAAGAAATTAAAGATGATCCAAACAGATGGAGAGGTATACTATGTGCTTGGATTGGAAGAATCAACACTGTGAAAATGACTATACTACCCAAAGCAATCTACAGATTCAATGCAATCCCTATCAAACTACCAATGGCATTTTTCACAGAACTAGAACAAAAAATTTCACAATTTGTATGGAAGCACAAAAGACACCGAATACCCAAAGCAATCTTGAGAGAGAAAAATGGAGCTGGAGGAATCAGGCTCCCTGATTTCAGACTATACTACAAAGCTACAGTAATCAAGACAGTATGATACTGGCACAAAAACAGGAGCATAGATCAATGGAACAGGATAGAAAACCCAGAGATAAACCCATGCACATATGGTCACCTTATCTTTGATAAAGGAGGTCAGAGTATACAATGGAGAAAAGACAGCCTCTTCAATAAGTGGTGTTGGGAAAACTGGACAGCTACATGTAAAATAATGAAATTAAAACAGTCCCTAACACCATACCCAAAAATAAACTCCAAATGGATTAAAGAGCTAAATGTAAGGCCAGACACTATAAAACTCTCAGAGGAAAACATAGGCAGAACACTCTATGACATAAATCAGAGCAGGATTCTTTTTGACCCATCTCCTAGAGAAACGGAAATAAAAACAAAAATAGACAAATGTGACCTAATGAAGCTTAAAAGTTTTGCAAAGCAAAAGAACCCATAAACAAGGCGAAAAGACAATCCTCAGAATGGGAGAAAATATTTGCAAACAAACCAACTGAGAGAGGATTAATCTCCAAAATATTAAAGCAGCTCATGCAGCTCAATGTAAAAAAAACAAAAGACCCAATCCAAAAATGAGCAGAAGACCTGAATAGTCATTTCTCCAAAGAAGATATACAGGTTGCCAACGAACACATGAAAGGATGCTCAACATCACTAATCATTAGAGAAATGCAAATCAAAACTACAATGAGGTATCACCTCTCACCAATCAGAATGGCTATTATCAAAAAATCTACAAACAATAAATGCTGGAGAGGGTGTGGAGAAAAGGGAACTCTCTTGCACTGTTGGTGGGAATGTAAATTGATATAGCCACTATGGAGAACAGTATGGAGGTTCTTTAAAAAACTAAACATAGAACTACCATACGACCCAGCAATCCCACTACTGTGCATGTATCTTGGGGAAACTATAATTCAAAAAGAGTCATGTACCACAATGTTCATTGCAGCACTGTTTACAATAGCCAAGTCATGGAAGAAGCCTAGGTGTCCAACGACAGATGAATGGATAAAGAAGATGTGGCACACATATGTAATGGAATATTACTCAGCCATTAAAAGAAACGAAATTGAGTTAATTGTAGTGAGGTGGATGGACCTAGAGTCCGTCATACAGAGTGAAGTAAGTCAGAAAGAGAAAAACAAATACCATATGCTAACACATATCTATGGAATGTAAAAAAAAAGAAGTAAAAGCATATGTGCAAAGAATTCCAAGTTTCAAATAGCTATGCTGGGTCCCCCAATCCTACCTATATTTCCTCTTCCCCAGGGCAAGAAATTTTAACTCCTTAGCTGCGTATATGTATTTAACTTCATTTTTAAGAATTATATGCTTGTGCTTATACTGCTTAGTTTTTCAGTGTTTTGCTTTAGACATGAAATCAACACTAGGATATAAAAGTGTATCTCTGTTTATCTTCTACCTCTATTATATAGAGAAAACTCTCTGTCCTTCCAAATTCCTGATATAATTATTGTCATTTTTGTTTACATTAATGTCCTATAGTTATATTACTATGACTTTGTATATGCTCTTTATAAGTCATCCATGTAAAACATTACTTTCCCTGTAAATAAAAATTTATTTCTTCTCACTTTTCCATAAAATCATCACTAATATGACTGAAAACTCTGCATACATTTTTTAAATGTGGCAATACACTCAGGTACCGAAGACAGTCAGTCAATTTTAAAACGTTTTGTGTTGTGTGAACTCTTTTAATCTGGATATTCCATTTTTTGGATCTGGAAAATTGTCTTGAATTATTTCTTTGCTAATTTCTTGCCTTCAGGTTCTCTGTTTTGTTTTTTGTGTTTAAAGAAAGTGATTTTCTTCAGATATTATTTCAGCTGGACTAGTCTTTTAATTTTATTTCCTTTAACTTTTGTGTTGCATTCATTTTCTTATCACTCTATTTTACAGAATATTTCCTCAAATTCTAAACTTTATCCAAATTTTCTTGTTGTTTGGTATAGATTTTACCATGGTCTTTTTTAATATCCAAAACGAATTTTGTTCTTGGAATAATTCACTTTTGTAATTCTCAGTTTGATTTCATCTGCATCATTTTTCTTTTTGAGGATATTAATGATAGTTCTAATTTTTTGTTCCTGCAAAAATGTTTCCTGCCTATCACAGTTTTTCTCTATTTTTTATGATAAAACCTTTCATCAAAATCTGGGGATCCTTGGCTTCCTGATCATGTTTTATGGTGTATCACTAAGAATCTCATTGAAAACTCTCATTAAGTTAGTTATCTGTGCACTTCACTGAGAATAGACTCACTGGGTTTTTTATTGGGGAAACCCCAACCAATATCAGATGCACTAGAGAAGAACCATTCATTCTCCTTTTAGAAGACTACATTTCTGACTGAGGATCCGGGAGCTTCACAGGGAAGAATATTAAAAGTCTTAATATTTATAATGTGTATATTCACTTAGTCTCCCTATTTTCCATACATTTCTTCTGCCACCCATTAACCTCAGGGTTCCCAGGTCTAGCAATCTCTGATTTTACCTCTAGTGCTTCCCTTTTCTGATGTTGCAGTGAATAAAAGAGATCAAAACCTTGCTAGTAAATAAAATATTTTACGTATCTCCCCTATTTTTTAGTTCTAATTCACATCCATCAGCAGAGCTGTATGAAAATATCTAAGTTTTCAGGGGGAATCCATTGAATAAATGCTGATGTTGTTTTTCCCTTGACTTTTAACTGTATGGCCCATAGATTCAATACCCATAATTTTGAATCATTTACAACTCACCCTTTGCCCTTCCAATTTCCAAAACTTTGCTATGGTCCCTTTTGCTCTTCTCTTTGTGCTATCCAGGTTGTGCTTTTAGTTTGCTACATTTTTACCTCAGTTGGAGAGATAATGAAATAAAATATGAGGGTTCAAGCTGTAATTTTATGACTGTAATCTCATTTATACTTCATAATAACCCTATGATATTGGTACTATTTTCATCCCCCTTTACATATGAAAGAAAAGGGGGCTCAGAGAAGTCATTAATTTTCTCAGGGTCCCAAAGCTAGTAATGGGAAATTCAAGGCACAATAAGTAATTGAATTTACATTCGTGGATCTTAGCATTTATCAGAGGAATGAAAAATATCTTCCCTTATCTCTGATCATAGAAAGCATCAATACTTTATCTGCACACTCTTGCCTGTACAGAAGGTTCAACTGGTAATCCCAGAAACTCCTACTGATGCAGGTTAGCACTCAAGATGAAGTCTATTTGCCATCTATGATGATCGTTTAGAATCCAAAGAGAAAAAATAATGGCTAAAATTCATTGGGCACTCTGTTGTGCCAGATAATTTGCATATAACTTGAAACTTTCAAAATAATTCTGCAGTATACTTTCCTCATCAATTTATGAATGAGGAACCTTAAATAGGGAAAGGTTAAATAACTCATGATTAGTTTGATTCATGTAAATCTATAGTTTGTGATATAAGCAGTTAATTGTCAGGTTCTAGAGTCAAATATAACTGTGTCTGAATCACAGCTCTGCCATTTACCATCTGATCTGGCTCTGGTTCCTTATTGTCCTTTTGGCAGTGTTCTCAAATATAAAATGAGGATTATTTAATGACAGCTATTCTAAATAAAAAGTCACTGTGTGATTTTTTTTCATCTTATTCATTGATGTATCACAAGCCTTAGGAATATCGTCTGGCAAACTGTACCATGTGTGCATGGACATGTGTGTGTTTGTAATAAAGGCATATAAGATATAGAGATATTATTTTAACACAATATATTTAAATGATTGCTGTTGCCCACTGAGAAATGTTTCTCTTTTCTGATATATAGGAACTGAGAAATGGTCGTTTCAAAAACTGTTAGATTCTCAGAATAAGCATTCATGAATCTGAAATGCCATCCTCTTAAACATTGTACCACATCCAAAGTTTCAGTCATTCTGTGAATGGTGATCAGTAAGTGAGGAAAGCATTAGCTTTATTGCTAGCCATATATTACAGTGAGGCAGGTGGCAAAGCACCTGCCACCAGAGCTTTCCAGCCTGTCCCCCTCACACTTGTGAGGCTTATGAAACTTAACCAAAGCACAAATGTTTCAGCAAAAATGCACTCACACTCTATTTAAAGACACATTTAGCAACACACTTCTGGGGAATTTTTTCAAATAATTATAATGAAAATGTAAAATAAAGATACTTGAACCTTGCCACATTTCATGTTTAAATTCATTACAACCATCTTGATGTGTAGGCTTTCATAAGATATTTGTTACCAAAAATACATGTATACATATGTATGTGTACACATATGTATACATGTATGTCTATATATATAAAATTTCCCTTTGGAGTGACATAAGGAAAGCATTTATTTGGAAACGTGGCGTCACTCCTTTCCCTTACCTTTGTGACCTATGCAGAAAACTATAGATTTGCCAATTCTATCTCCCTCAGCAGATAATTCTATTAAAGAGAAAGTAGTAAGTGTGAAAGATTAAACAATCATAAAGGGAAAACATTGGGAGAGAAAGAGTCAAACTGGAGAGATGTGCTTTCTCTTCTAGAGACACATAAAATTATACTTCTATTTCAATGGAATAGTACAGAAGAGAAAGAATTCACAGACATTTGAAGGCATTTGATCATAGCAATTTTAAATAAAAAAGGTTGTCAGTGCTGGATATCTTTCTGGATCCTGAAGTCTGAGCAAGCAAGTATAGACCATGAGATTGAGAGCATTCTGCCCTAAGCTTACAATTCAGTCAGCCTGAGAAGCAGAGGTGGACAAAGCTGATGAGGGACTGAGAACTAGAACAGAGAAGGAAACGTTACTGACTCCTCCCACGACTCTCAGCTTCTCCTGGATATACATTTTGTCGTTTCTCTAACGATAAAGGAATGGACATTGAGGAAAGATCACAAAAAATGTATAACCTGCCAATTCCCTTTTATAAGTCATTATGTATTACCATTTCCATCTAACAGTTGAGGAAACTGAAATTAGTATCTACCCTGACATTACGTGGCAAATCGTGATTTTAGTTGAGTTCTTCTTGTCTCTGAAATCCCGGCTCCTCCAACATTGTTCTGCTTTTCCATCTCATAAATGTTTAGTAACCCAGAGTAATTTCTGAATCATATTTAAAAGGTAAATTGCAGATCCTCAATATTACATCTCAATTCCAAGTTTGAGGAAAACTAACTTAAGAAATCATCTTTTCTTGAACATGTCTTAACTTTAAATTATAAAAACATTTAATTTTGTAAGTTAAAAACAAATGACATAAAAATCAAAATTAAATACATACATATGTGTATATACGTTTGACATGTATGTGTATATGTGTACATATATATAATCTATTCTCTGTATCTGTGAGTTTGTTTTATGTTTGTTTGTTTGTTTTTAGAGTCCACAAATATGTGAGATCATACAGTATTTGTCTTTCTCTGGCTGACTTATTTCACTTCTCATTATGTCCTCAAGGTCCATAACCAATCCTATTTCTTGGTCTTAGAAAAAAAAATTATTTGTGTATGCTTAACTGATATTCATTATGGTGTTATTCAAACAGCTTATGATCAAGAAAATCTGTTTACTTTTAGAACATTTGAGTACAACTCATCACACAAATTTAGCTGCAAAACATTTCTGAGAACCATGCACTTCCGTAACGGTCAATTTACATTAATAAGCATTTGCTGGGTGGGGGGGAGTTAAATGTTTTCTGGGCAAGAGAGAAAGGATTCTTAAGTGCTACAATGCTAAGGAGCTACTGCTAGGGCCATTGGCCAGCATGTACATGGGATCCCTAAAATCCCCATCAAAGCTCCCTTCTATCCCAGTGGCATTGTATCTAAACACTTTCCCTTTTATTCTTATTTACTTACTTATATCAGATTCCTGCTTTTAAATTTTATTTCCTTTAAAGATACTTCTCTTATCCTTTTACATTTCTAGCTTTATACCCTTTATATTATATATCTCCAGTAGAAGAAGTAATATAATGACATAATATAATGACATAAAAATAGGTGCCCCTAGATAAAATTTATGGGCCATACCAGGTTCTGTGCTGTAAAGTTCATTGTATAGATAGAGAATTACATAAGCACTTTCATTACCTACTTTCACCTAAATTTGAAAAGTAGAGCTTATGGAGGGAAGATGCTCTTGCAGCTCTACAGTAAAATGAAGAGAGTGTAGTCGGGCTACATTTTTACTTGAATTTTTAACTTAAAAACAAAGACTTTAAAATTTAAAAATATGTAATTTCTTACACAAAGAAAAATGTGTCACAGTGTCATGTCATATTTGAAACTCAAATTTATACATAGTGATTGTTTGGCCCTAACTCTAATTTAAGCATTTAATCAATTACTTATTTTACTAAACTCCCCCTGCTTCCAGAACAGAATTTTTAAATTCTCCTCTTTATTCTCCCCAACAGTAGAGACCAGCTCAATTTAACTAGATAAAGTTTGTCTATTATGTGTTATCTGAATATCCCTTAAATAACACTTTTCTTATTCTTTAAGCTCTAATAATCAAAGGAATGTATTATCTTTCTCATCAGCACCTTAAGAATCTGAATTAATTCACTTAAAATGACTAGCAAATGATTTTCTCTTTCCTCTGTGTAAGGATATATCAACTCATTAGTAGAAAAGTTCTCTGGATATATGCCCAGGAGTAGGATTGCTGAATCATATGGTAGCTCTATTTTTAGTTTCTTAAGGAACCTCCATACTGTTCTCCATAGTAGCTGTACCAATTTACATTCCTACCAGCAGTGTAGGAGGGTTCCCTTTTCTCCACACCCTCTCCAGCATTTATTGTCTGTAGATTTTTTGCTGATGGCCATTCTGACCAGTATGATTTGATACCTCATTGTAGTTTTGATTTGCATTTCTCTAATAATTAGTGATGTTGAGCATGTTTTCATGTGCTTTTTAGCCATCTGTATGTCTTCTTTGCCAGAGAAAACCATAATTTGAAAAGATACATGCACCCTAATGTTCATTGCAGCACTATTTACAATAGCCAGGACATGGAATCAACCTAAATGTCCATCAACAGAGGAATGAACAAAGAAGATGTGGTACCTATATATCAATACAATGGAATATTACTCAGACATAAAAGAGAACAAAATAATGTCATTTGCAATGACATGGATGGACCTAGAGATTGTCATACTGAGTGAAGTAAGTCAGACAGAGAAAAACAAATATCATATGATATCACTTATATGTGGAATCTAAAAAAAAGGTACAAATGAACTTATCTACAAAACAGAAATAGAGTTACAGATGTAGAAAACAAACTTATGGTTAGCAGGGGGTAAGGGGGCAGGGAGGGATAAATTGGGAGATTGGGATCGACATATACACACTACTATATATAAAATAATGAATATATATATTCATTATATTTATATATATAAAATAATACTATACACACTACTATATGGACAATACATATACACACTACTATATATAAAATAATGAATAAGGACCTACTATATAGCACAGGGAACTAGACTCAGTACTCTATAATGACCTACACGGGAAAAGAATCTAAAAGAGTGGATATATGTATATGTATAACTGATTCGCTTTGCTGTATACCCCAAATTAACACAACATTGGAAATCAGCTATACTCCAATTAAAATTTAAAAAAAAATTAGAAAAGTTCTACTGCTTGTGAAAGCTTGGACATTTCTGACTCTGCTCAAACAATATCTTGTAGGCAAACTTTCCTATCTTTCAGAATGAAACCTCTTTAAATGGTCTCCTGGCATGTTCATCAAAGAATACACAGTTAAAATATACTTAATAATTGTGATTAATTTTGCAGGTCTCTAGGCAGTCTAGAAGTATTGGCATATCCACCAGGCTAATTCCTTCATCAGGATCTCTAATTCCCATAAGAATTTTATATAAAATGTGTACTTTAATTTAGGAAATTTTTTATAGTAAGTGAATACATCTAAAATATATATCTTATGAAACTTTAAAAAAGAATAATCAGCATCATTCTCATTATGAGACTATTAATTGCAATTTTAATGTTAATCCAAATATGTGTATTCACACCTGCAATTAAAGATGCATGTTTTTCTAACTAAAACTCACTAGCCGAGCTGATCTGAGCTAATCATAACTATAAGCCAAGTTTTATTTCTAATACTTCAATGATAATCACTTTAATTAGTTGTATACAATACAAATATTAGTATACTTTGTATATTTCCAATAATATATATTTATAAAATTACCATACACTTTTTGCCCAAACAAAAACGTAGATATTTCTACAATTATGAATTCTAATGCTTCCCTTGAATTGATTAAACCATAACATTACACAATCTTTCATATTCTGTGACAATTTCAGTTACTTAGTATTGAGGATACACAGCTAACATAAAAATGTATATTTCTCCTCTATACCATGTGCATCTGAGTGAGCATTCTTTCTTTGCCATTCAGCAGTTCTGTGATACATAATTTATTCTCTGTGTCACATCAATTCCCATATAGATTTTCTATGGCCAGATTTATGATATGAGTTTAATGGCTTCTAGAAGCTAGTTTGTTAATGCCATGATTAAAGGAATGGTTTCATGGGGATTTTATGTTCTCTAACCACCTACTAATATGTTGGAAAATGCACTCTGTTCTAAGCTTGTTTCTTGACAAGTGTGGAAGAACAATATAGCGTAACAAAAGAACTTATATGAAAGAGGTATTCCTTGCTCATTCTGGAAAATGTCTCAATTGTATTAAAACTAATATACAGATTAGGGAAGACCTTGGAGTTCTACATTAACTTATGATACTGCAAAGAAGCAAAGTTGGTGAGCAGAAATAAGCAGACAGACAATACAAAAATGCAGTCCACTTGAATGTATAAAATCTGCTTCTCTTTTATAATTTCACCTGAAGGTTCGTATAACAGAGGGTACAGTGGGTCCCAGGCTTGATTTTATTTTAATGATGTTTGTGTGTATAAATGTGTAATCTGTGTGTGTGGGTGCATGTGCATGCATGTGTGTGCTTTGTAGATACATCCAGAAGCTGCAGTTCCAAGGATATAGAACCTGGATATGATTTTCCCTATAGCTCTCAATTTTCTCAAAAGGTATGTGGACAGACAATATGAATAGAAGAGATAACCAGAGAAACCTGATTGGCTACTGTACACAACTCCATTCTCCTGCTCATTTATACCATTCCTTTTGGAATCTCACTCTTTTCTTATTTCAAATTGCTTATGATCATAATCTTAGCTGTTACATGATGTTGTAAAGTACAATTTAATAAGTGTTACAGAGATGACTTAACAAACTTTATTTTGACTCAAATTGGACATTCTGTGCATTGCAAAATTCTACTTGACAAGTATAAAACCACCTGACCCTTGAGGGCATCTATAGCATTTATATTCTTTGTTTTCTTGCAATTCACAAACATTTCTCTGATATCACTGATAAAGCTCTAGTTGTTCACTAGATCACACACCTTCCTACGACAAGTTCCAAGTACTGAATTTAGACTACAAATCCATATATAATATTTACAACATATGTTCTTTAATTACTTCCCCCATATTCACCAACTTAAATTTATAAAGAATGTATAGATTTGTCCTATTCAAGATTTCTCAAATTATTAAAATAGGGATTTTTATTCTTGTATGTTAAATCTTGGGCTAGACCACAATTCTGTGTTTGTAGAATTTTTCTTTTGGCTAACCTTTATTGTATACTCATGTTGGTCAAAAATATTCTGAATAAGTTGACAAAAACAACTTTAACTTAGAAAACTAAGAGAAAAAGATTTCATACCAATATTAACATCACCATTTATTAAATTGATAAAGTTTTATTATTAAATCTTTAAATAGATATTACTCACTGAGTATTTCATTATGAGCCAGGTAGTATGTTAAGTACTTTATATACATTGTCTTATTAACCATCATGTCAACCCTGTGAGTTAGGCATTATAATCTTTAAGTTAGCAAAGGATAAATCAAAACTCAGTCTAAATTATTTGTCCAAGCCATATGGTTAGTAGGAAGGAAAGCTAAGGTTAGAAGCCAAGCAGCCAGGGCCTTTCTTTCCATCCAATTCACTTTCTCATCCAATAACATACATTACTGGCTTTAACATAAGATGTCATGTCTTTGTCTTTCAAAATAAGGGTTGTGGAAAGGACAATTAAGACCACAGTGAATTCAATTCTTAAAAAAAACAAATATCAAGGTATGGGCTTAATGTTGACTTCAAAGTACCCTTTAATCTGCATATGGCTAGAAGAACTGCCTGAACTTCTGGACACTGTGCCCTGCCTTACATAGATCTTGAGACAGATTCTTTTTTGATTTCTGTCCTCCAGATCTCTTGGAGAAGATTTCTTGACTCAAGTTTTACTGACATAAGCAGATGTATTTTCTTCACATCTACTATTCATTTCTCTCCTCTGTATCACCCTTGTCAGTGAGATCCTTACACCAGGTGCTGGCGAGGAAGTAGTCAATCACACCTTGAGTTAGATGCTAGGTCTCTTGTTTGCTAATTAAGTTAACACAGAGAAATTTAAAAGAGAGAAAGATGTTGCTAGGAGAGAGTAGTAGAATGGCAGGGGGAGAAACAGGATGGGTGCACAGTGGAGGGAGTGGGAGATGCTATCTATTTATGAGTAGGTTAATTATCATGGTATTTCTCCTCCTCACTGCGTGGCTTTCCATAGTATAACTTTATTTTTGCTCTAACTACATTTTCTTTAGAGTTAATCACTGGACTTTCAGTTTCCAAATTTCCGTGTAATATTAATACTAATTACTGGGGTTTATTTAACATTGCAAAGGACATGCCTCTGTAGTGCTTATAGTAACCATGCTTACCAAGTTTTTTCCATATCCAATAGCTCCAGATGGACCTAATTTTTCTATATTTTACTTTGAAGAATCTTAAAAGCAATCTTAGGGGGCGTTATATAGAAAGCGTTAAGTTTCCACATGCTATAAGTAAACACACGTATGTCCCACAAGGCAATGTTAGAAAATTACATATTCTGAGTGTCAATTCACATGCTGTCAAGTTCAGCCAGTTTTCAAAATATCGCATATGTTCTTTTCTAGTAAGAAATACACTGACATTAAATTCATGTCAGACCTTCCAAAAGATAACAAGAAAAAAATACAAGATAATTCAGTTCTTTGGCATAAAATGATAAATGAGTCACGCTGAAAAGTGGGCAGTTACATCACATAAAGAGATAACTACTAAAAGCTTTCCAAATAGCCATCTGACTCAAGCCAAGTAGGTGGTCAGCATGCTGGTTTGGCAGAATGCATAGCTGATTGCCAGAGTATTTTTGAACAAAGCAGCTATTCATTTCACCTGCAAAATCGGCAGTTCACTTTGACATTGCACATAACGAAAAACAAGTCAATGGCTATTTTTAGTCTAAACTAATAAAGAGGGACTATAAGGAAAATAATAGCACCTTTTCTGCTTCATGGAGAACACCTTAATGGATAATGTTTCTGGTATATGACTTATTTTTTAAAAATTATTCATTGTGTGCTTTTTTATTTAAATTATATTAGACAAATAGGATGTAGCTTTCTGCAGTACTATAATGACCATTTTGAGATCTGGTGAGGTTTTAGGAATAGAATAAATTATATCTTTTCCAAATGTATTTCTATTATTTTGTATGTATATGTACATGCATCTAATATTCTTTCCACTTTAATTAACCAATTTTATTGAATACTTATTACCAGTTTTATATAATATCTACACTTATTAGTAGAGAGTAGAATGAGAAAATATTTAAAATAGAAACACAAAAATGATTTTTGTGAGTAATTTAACACATAATGTACACATAATATATATATGTATACATATGAAAGGTATAGATGTAAAACACAGCATAAACATTGAAACAATATTTAAAATACATCTTAGCACTTTAACAAAAAAATTTGTTGATAATAAAACTGAATATATTGCACATAAAAATAATCACAATTATAAAACACACACAAAAAATAGTAATTGATAGTGCAAATGCTCCTATTCCTATTTGGAATATATGTGTGTGTTTATGTAGTGTGTATATATAAATATAAATATTATTAGCATTCCTATTTTACTATATATGTATCTAACACAGGTAATAAATATATATGAAAATGTGAATCCTAATATTCTCCAGATTTACCCATTAAATTTGTTTTAATGTACATAATACACATTTATAACAGATACTTGCAAAGGAATAGCAAAAACTGTCATCTCAAAAAGACATATGTAAAAGTTTACATGTGGAGGGGGGAAGGTGATTTAACCAATTAATACAGATAACTTAGGAAATCACTATGTTTATATAAATGCACATGTGTTTGTTTCTTGTTATTTCACTGAGAGTTTTTGAGTTCTCTCAAACAGAAAATCCAAGGCAATATACCTATAATACATATAATACAGTAGATACAAACACTATCCTAAATATGTGTTTCCTTGTATGTGTTTGTGTGAATTCTTATATTTCTTAGAGTATTAAATACAGCTTATAATAACAAAAAGTCAAACATTTAAAATTCACTTATAAATTAGAGTATTGAGTCAATGTTATTTACTCTAGTAAAAAAAAAATTGCACATTAATCAATAGTAGAGAAACTTAAGCTTCCTGTTCTGTAAACTGAGAAAGCACAAATAATTTTCCATATGCAAAAATTTAATTTTATAAAGCCAAGCCTTTATCTATTACAACAACAAATTAATAAAACACAAATTTGAGGCTTTTCAACTAAGTGCACATCCTTATAGAACAATTTTTAATACTCCCAGTGAAGATACAATTATTGTATTTATATCAGAACTGAGGTATAGTGTGGAATAAAATGCACTAAGCAACTTATCAAGGGATATGATAAGAATTGAAATTTTAGGCAAAATTTGCAATGGCTCGATTGAATTGGTTTCCAACAACTTTTATGATCAGTTATTTTCCCTTGAGTCCAGCCATTATCTTTAATCATCACTCTCCATATCTCTAAATTATTAATATTATCATGTTATTATGGTTATTCTTGCTTATGACATGAGGAATACATACATGTGCACGTTTCCATGAAATTTAAGGTATATATATACATAAGGTATATATTTAAGGTATAAATACACCTTGATTGCTCTTAATTTCTACATACTGATTACTCTGTAGCTGTTACTTTTTCTTTTTTTCAAGGTAGCAGTAAGTCTAAAAGAAATTAGAAGGCCTTCAACAAAAGTCCTTGATTGAGTAAAACTACACTTCAAAGGAATATGCTGTGTCATACATATTAGTACTTCTTATTAATGTTAAAAAAAAATCGAGTGATGAGTTAAGAGAGAGCTTTTTACAATGATATCTCTGATTTATACTAGGAAGTGCTGGAATACAATGTGACCCCACTTTAGTAGTGATAATTGTCAAAGAAGTGTTATTGATTCATGTCTCAGTTGAAGCAGAAAAATCAATAGCAGACAGCTCTAGAGGAGATGTTTCTAATGGTTTTACTGTTTTAGAGTCACCTGGGAGATGCCTTTCAAAGATGATCAACATGGCCAAACAAGATCAGTCCATCTATATTGTGAACCAAATCTAGGGACCTCAAAATTCAATTTGGAAGAAATCCATCTTGGTTCATTATTCCTAGCAAAAATAAGCGTTGTACAAAAACATGTATAGGTGTATATGTAGATTAACTGTCATTCAAATACTTTTGTTGTTTTTATAATTCATCAGAAAATATATTTTATTGTATATATATATATATATATATATATATATATATATACATATATATAGTTTCAAATATTACCTCATTTATAATTTAACAAGAATTCCTTCTGTCAATAGATCAGAACATGGTAAGCAATTAAATTTTGTATGGTTTATTTGCCATCCACTTTTTCCAACAATTTGCTGTAGTCTTTTGCCTATCTTTACAGTTTTCCCAAATGGCTGGTGGTGATGAAATAATTTTGTTAAAGCTAATTAACAGAGTCTCCAAACTTGAAAGGTAATGTAGAGTGTTTGGCAGAATGTATAGAAAAGCAATGTGCGACTTAAAAGAGTTGCCAAAATATTGATGTTTGCAACATAGAATTGAGATTAACCTAACAGTGATCTGAAACACTTTAAAAGAAATATTACACAATCAGAAACTGTTGGAAACTGTTTTGCAAAATTGAAACTAACATTTCACAGAGTTTTCTATCAGCTAATTAGGATGGGGAAAACTGGTAACATATCCTAGATAATCTAGCATGTTTTAAAACACTTTACAGATTATTCAACATACAAATATATTCCAGGTCAAAAGATATCCTTTCTTACGAATGTTTTCCTTAAAATTGTTCCTGGAATGTTACATGTTCCGTGAAAAAAAAAAAGCGGAGGAGAGATTCCGTAGTTAGTAGTATCTGAGTGTCAAGTGGCATAAACCCAATTCAAACTGGCTAAACAGTATGTAGTTGGAAAATCCAAGGCATAGTTGGATATAGGGAATCAAATGATATTATCAAGAATGTGCCGGGACTTCCCTGGTGGTGCAGTGGTTAAGAATCCTCCAGCCAGTGCAGGGGACACGGGTTTGATCCCTGGTCCAGGAAGATCCCACATACCGCAGAGCAACTAAGACCGAGAGCAAAAAACTACTGAGCCCACGTGCCACAACTATTGAAGCCTGCGCGCCTAGAGCCCGTGCTCTGCAACAAGAGAAGCCGCCGCAATGAGAAGCCCGCACACGGCAACGAAGAGTAGCCCCTGCTCACGGAAACTAGAAAAAGCCCACACGCAACAATGAAGACCCAACACAGCCAAAAAATATAAATAAATAAATAAAAATAAAAAAAATTAAATAAATACATAAAAGAAAAAAAATAGACTTTTAAATTTTTTAGTGCTCAAAAAATTGAAGAAAAAATTTCAAAGAAGGGCAAAGATCATGGAGGGTTTAGAGTCTATTAATGACTCTAAACCTTTTAATTACATGAATATCTTCAAGTGTGTTTGTTTGTTTTCATGAAGAACTCAAAAGGATAAGAGTTGGAAAGACATACTCTTTGTATGATTTAGGGTTGAGGTTTTACAGAGCAGGTGAGGCAGAGGACATAGGATGGGGGATGGGAAAGATATGAGGCTGTTAAAAAGACAAAGTATGAAAGGAGAAGTCTAGGTTAATTAAGAACAGAAAACCAGGATGAGACAGATAGAAATAAGGAGACAAATAAAGGTACAACTAAGGGTTTAATGGAAGAAATTAAATGAAAGGACTAAAAAGATATTTTTGTCAAAAAGCATAAGAATTCATTAATACTTTAGAGGTTGAATAGTGTCTGAGATAATATTTCAAGGATACATGTAGATATATGAATGGTTGAAGTTGAATAGAAGAAAAGTTAATTGGAATTAAGGAATCAAATTACTGTAATGAAAAAATGTTTTTGTGGATATTGAATTTACATGGAATAATGGACACATTTTAACTGCGAAAGGTTATAACCAAAACATCGTGTCACAATCACTAGTATCTGTAAAAAAATGATTTGGAGGTTGCTAAATGAAAATGATGAAAGCAGTAAAACATGACCATGCTTAAAGACCTGAATATTTGCTGATTATATAATAAGGACCACAAACAAGTCTGGAATAATAGTAGATTTTTGCAAAATACTTTGTTATGGCATTGTAGGTATTTTAACACATTCAGCAGTATCATAGGTAAGAATCAAACAGCTGTTTTCAAAAGTGTTTTTTTAAACAGTGATCATAATCAAAATAGTTCTAATTTTATAGAAATTTTACATGTGTATGCAGATACAATTTTGCATGTTGCTAAAATCTTATGGATTAGCTATTGAAATATTTAAATATTTTCACATCTATTAGTAAGGAGTTGTTTTGGCCCCTACCCTTAAGGTAACACTTCAACCCAACAACTAAAGTATAGATGTCTACACAGCAGGTGGCCTTGAAGACCCTGTTCTGCCCTGATGTGGCACCAGCTGTTAAATATTTTGACAGTCACCCCTCTGTATATGTGCATTTACATACTAAAAGTCATATGCATATATTTTGATATCAAAGACATAGCCTTCTGACTATAGCCTCCTAACTACCCTCTAACTACTTTCACCATGACCATTCTTCAATCTAATCTGGAATTTCAATTGTTTCATCTCTCTAAGTTTGCATATTCATGACCCCTGCCTTTCTTTCCTCCCCCTTTACCCTGTACAGTGTATAGCCAAAATTTTAGTACCTTTGTTGTTAGTATCTTTAATCTCTTGACTACCACCTCTGTCAGCTTTTATATATTGGATTTAAGACTCAGTCTTGGGTGCCTACCATGCTCCAATTTTTGCTCAGATGATTTCATAATGCCCACATTTCATAGTTTCATGTGTAGGTTTATCAACACCAAATATCTCTTACTGATTCTGCTCCACTGAATTTCACACATCTATAGGCAACTGCCTACTCAGAATCTCCACTCAAGGGTATCATTAGCTCCCTATACTCAAAATTTCAAAACCTGCATGTATGACCATCTTATTCTCTATTCCTTTATACTTGCTGATTTTCCTTTTTGGACTTTATTTTTATATTTTGCCTTTTTAAAGTGAAAGTTGACATCCTGTACTGAATATTATTGACAGACAAGAATCCTGAGAGTCTTCTTAGAAAACTCCTTGTCTTCAACACCCAGTTCAGAAATTACATGTGTCCTAAGCCAGTTCATTAAAAATGAATCTTATTGTTATTGTTCAGAACAACCAAGTGTGAAACAAGGCTGCAGAAAGCAGAGAAGGGACACAAAAAGAAACTGAGTTCTGTAGCATTGAATTTTTGATCATGTAACTCTCTTGGGTAAATTTTGCCAATGGATTCTCCTTTATTTGATAAATCTGTTATAAAATCTGCCTCTAGAATAGGTAAAGTTCTCTTCTTACACAGTCCTAGAGCATCCTGTATTTTCCTCAGAGTTCTTATGACAATTCGTAATCATACACTTGTGTAACTATTGAATAAATATTTATGGTTTTCACTAGAATGTAAGTTTCAAGTGGATAAGTATGGTATAGTTTTCTTACCATTAAATCCCCAATGCTGCCACAACATAAAAGCTCAACATTATTTTTAAATAAATAAATATAGAGACTTGAACCTGATATACACAAGTAAAATGAATGTTCAGAGGGTCAATGGATGGATGAACAAATGGATGGATTTCTTTCAAAAGGACCTTTATAAAAAGATTTTCATGGGCTCCAGAGACAAAGTTATCGTGTTTCCCTCTGAGCAGAATTAACTTCTTCATTATTAATTAAAATGAAATTGTTGCTGAGAAATGTTTGCTTTACTAGAGATGATTTATGGCTGTCTCTTCTCAGTGCACAAGGACATTATAATTTGACTAAGCATTTCTCTAACAAGATGCATTTAGTTAAGCAAAATATTTTTAAAGGCCATCATCAGTATACCAATGTCAAAATGTCAATGGTAAATTGTATTCGTAGATTTAACATTTGGAACATGTGGCATTCAGACAGAAAGTACACAGGGAAATTTATTTTTTTTACAACCTTGATAAAGTTTGAAAAGTATTTTCTCAAGTTCATTTTACCTTACATTTTTTAGCAACATTTAAAGTACTGGTTCTCCGACTTTCTTGAATTAGGACTATTTGGGAATGTAATAGACCTGCATAACAATTAAAGACACATATACATATGCATACATAATTTTGTATATAATTTCAAAGCATTCATGAACCACTTAATCCAAATGCCAGTTTAGAATAACTGATTTACTGGATAAAACATGAGACTTAAAAAATGTGTGCATATATATATATACAAATTAATTAAGTAGACACAATGTTTCAGCCAAAATTTACTTTGAATTCTGAATTACTAATTTAACTGTAAAATGTTCTCATATGTTAAAAAGCTGTATAGCTTTTGAAGCTGATTAAAAACTGTCATCACACTAGACAAAATGTGCTAAAAAAAAAAAAAAAAAAAAAGAAGCCTGTGCATTCAGTGTTAGTGTTTCAATCTTAACACTGCTCTTTTTTTCACACAGAATTCTGGAGAGACCAAAGTTCACACGTCTCCAGAGCCCACATAGTGTACAGCATTGCAAACAAATTTAATGTAGCTTCTGCTGTTACCACAAATTCTTATTTTATAGTTTATTGAATAAGACATTACCCAGTAAATGTTAATTTTTTTATTTCATATGAAAAGAAAAGTAAAAAATTCTGGTAATCTGCCTAATGATAGCATCTCATGTGGAATTTTTATGTTACAAAGGTGCTTGTTTAATTTCATCTTCTATTCTCTTGAAAATTTCTTTGACATTGCACAGATTCTGTAAATTCCCATTCAAAGCTCATATTTTCCATTCCTTAAATAATGTTTTGTTATTATTTCATAAAGCATTTCTCCAGGTCTTTCTGATGTCATGGCACAAGGAGAAAAACCCTTGTAAAAACTGATTCACAGGCTATAGATTCTACTCTCATTAAGAGTGACTAAGGACTATAATCTGTTAGAGATTTCGAAGATAAATTTGCCTTTACCTTTATTTAAAATGTTAAAGGATTAATTGCCAAAACACTCAATGAATGGATCTTTGGTGAAGATTGAAATCAAGGCTAAAGCTCTATTTAACACTGTGTTACATGTCACTAGCCCTTTTGATAAATCAATATTCAGAAAGTAAACACTGTCATTGAAATAACATATTCTTAATTCAAAACAATTATATCTACCCTTTAGCAAATTCTACGAATATGACTCTATGCTTGTGTTTCTAGACTGAATCCACTTTGCTGACAACATGCATTTTCAAAACCTAACTCTGGAAAAATATCATCTTTGTTTTTAGTTATGATAAGCATTCTTTAAATCGTTGAAGCTTTCATTATTTAGAAATCATTAAGGACCAAATTTTTCACTAGCATCACACATGCTCTTGTGTGTAATACAAGTTTCAATATCTGTGGTTGTAGATTAGAATATCTTGACGAGATGTTATTGTCGAGCTTTATTTTCCCCTCACAGAGCAACCAATACTGCAGCAAAGACTTCTATAAACAAATTATATAATCACTCTTCAGTTTATATTTACTGCTGGCATACCTTGTATCTGAATTCATCTTTTACTTTTGGTAATTGTTTAAGGCTACTAATACTAAAATATTTTAATTTTTTCTTTTGGTTACCAAGTCTCTCATCATTACAGGCATGGGTTCCCAAACCACCCTAGGCTTACATACCTTTACTGCACAACTTATCAGAGACTGTTTACTTTCCATCCTAGACTATGCACTATCTCCAGCCCAGAACACCTCCACAGTCAGATAGATCTTCATTTTGCTGATAGTCTTTTACATTAAACTGGATTTCTGCCATCAATTTTGGTTTACTTACAGAATTCCTTTGTTGGTAAGAACCAGCACTTCCCAACACTGTGTCATTTTAATGGAAACATGTGGGGCCTGTTATGAAGAAAAGATTTGGGACAAAGTGAGTAGAAGTTGGAAGTAGGAAGTCACCAGTTACCTAAGCACTGATTCATTTATTCTTTCTCTTTCTGTCATCCTCTCTGTCCCCCACCCCCCAACCACTGGCTTATCATCTCTGCTTATGTCTTCACGTCTACCCTATACTTGTGCTTCTTTTTGGCAAACTGTTTTCTTTGCATAATAGTCAGTTTGAACTTGTCTTAAAAAATGGCTTTTCTAGCTCCAATTCAACATGAACCTACAATTTAAGGTCCTATGCTTAATTGGAAATTATTGGAAATCAGTTGAAATTTTCAAGAAACTACTCTGCCTGTTTTTCCATCAAGGAACTCTCCATAGATTAAGTATCAATCCCTGACCTAATCAATCAATGGCATCTAGGGACAGAGTCACCAAGTTGAAATAGCTCAATGGCATTTCTTTGGTATGAGTTTTAGCTGGAAAAGTTGTTTTAAGGACTGAGACATGAACTGACAGAAGCTGCAATATATGTCTATTCCAGCTTTACTTATATATATATTTCAATGCTAATTCCACTGATCTGATATTCAGTGTTCACTCCTGTCAGATTTTAGCATTAATGTTACTACATTCTCAAATTTCTTGAAAATTGTATTGCTGAGATATAATTCTTATGCCATACAATTCACCCATTTGCAGTGTACAAATAGTGATTTTCAGTATGTTTGCAGAGCTCTGAAATGGTCACCACAATCTAATTTTGAACATTTTGCTCCCACTGAATAAAATTCCATACCATAGTTTGGCAGTTCCTTATGTGGTACATATAAACAATGAAATATTACTCAGCCATGAAAAAGAATGACATTGTGCCATCTGCAACAACATGGGTGGACCTAGAGGACATTATGCTAAGTAAAATAAGTCAGACAGAGAAAGACAAATACTGTGTAATCTTCTTACTTATACATGGAATCTAAAAATCAAACAAACAAAACCAAACAGAAACAGACATAGATACGGTGAGCAAACTGGCTGTTGCCAGAGAGGAAAGAATTGGGTGGCAGGGGGTTAGTTGAAATAGGTGAAGGGGATTAAGAAATACAAACTTCCATTTATAAAACAAATGTCACTGGGTTGTAATATATAACATAAGGAATATAGTCAATAGCACTGTAATAATTTTGTATGGTGATAGATGGTCACTAGGCTTATGGTGGTGGTCATTTCTTAATGTATTTGATTGTTGGATCACTATGTTGTACACCTGAAACTAACATAATATTATAAGTCAACTATACTTCAATTTTAAAAAAAGATAACTTGAACATAGGGTTACCTTCAAGCTGCATCCATGTCATAGCATGTTTTACTACTTCATGTCTTTTCATTGCTGAATAATATTTCATTGTATGGATACACCACATTTTATTTATCAGTTTATCAATGGATAGGCATTTAAGTTGTTTCCATTTTTTAGCTAACATGAATGACACTTCTCTGATCTATTTGTGTACAAGTTTTGGGTTGACGTATCTTTTCATATTAGGGGGTATATACTTAGGAGTTGAATTGATGTGTCATATGGTAACTCTGGACCCTGATCGATCCCACTCAAGAGTTGTGGTTGTTTTTGTTGTTTGCTTTGTCATTTGTTTATTTCTTGAGTGACTTGACTGAATTAATTCTGTGAAGTCAATTTCCATCACAATTTCCATCACATCAGTGTGCAGTCTCCGATGTCCCTGATCAGATTCCCCTCCCTTTTTATCGTCTTTTATGCTGTTATCACAATTCAGGCAGTTTATTATTTTTGGGTCCCATCATCATCCACGGACTCTCAGCTTGGACGTTCTCTCTTAGTATCTGAAAGGGTCTAGCCTTGGTCATTTAAACAATCTTCCAAACTGCCAGGGCCATGTATGATATTCTTTTTAAGCCTGCCTTCCTAGGAGTTGCCCCTGGTTCAGAGTGGCTTATTGTTCAGACAGTGTTTGATCAGAGATTGTTTTAAGCCATTGTACCAATGAGGCTTCTTGTCTTTGTTGGTGGGTTTTTGTGCTTTCAAGTCTGCCCCCACATCCTTTTCTGACTGTTCCTAAAGGGGTTCAGCTTATAACATTTTGCACAGCCTTCCAGATCCCCAGGATTGACTGTGATCCCAGGAAGGCTCTTCTTGGCTATCTCTTTCTCTGGTTCTCTCTATTAAACTTCTGGCTGCTCTGCCATTTTGCTTATATCATGGAGCTACCAGCCTCCGACTAATTGCTCTCCACCAAGATCTCCATTGCTTTAGACAACACCTGATAGAAGAAACTTTTACATACAGAGGTATAGGGAAGTAATTCTGTCTTATATGCGATTTGGCTTGAATTTTATGTTAACTAGAAAACTCTGTCAAACATACATTGTACATCTGCCTTAACTTTTTTAAAAAAGAATGCATTTACCAGATTTAGACTGTCCACTTTGAATATAGGTATAAATACCCCCCTTTCCTATGATGCCAATGCTAGTGCTCCTTCAAAGATGAGGTCCCCTTCCCAGACACCAAGGTCATGCTGACTTGCTATGTGTGTGCTAATTTGTCTCCTTTGAAATCTTGAAAGAAGGTATCCCTCCCATGTTTGTTGTTTGTTCTTTGTTCTGACAAGATACAAAACGTGGTTCAGGCATTGAAAATGGAGCTGGGTAACCATTGTGGATATGGATTCAGATACATTCCCGCATCATTGAGAACTTGAATTTTCTGAACTGTATAAAACTCAAGGCACCACCAGCCATTTCAAACAATGTCTGCTAGCAGCTGCCAGCTGCAACCTTATGGTTTCAAGGTATTCCCTTGTAACTATGCAAACACATCACACCCCAACCAAATCTTGCTTAACAAGCACCCTTATTTCTTGCCAGCTCCAAACCTAATTCTTGACAAACAACTTTTGTGACTTTGTGGTTTTTGCCTAAATAAGCCTCTCTCATTTTGCAGCTAGGCAGAACACAATTCAAGGGCTTCTCGAATCTGTGTCTCCTGGTCTACAGTTCTCAGATAAAATTCTTTCTGTTCCTATTATAGATTGTTTATTAGTTATTTGCATTGACACACCCTAAGCCTGAAGTTCCCCATTCTCTGTTTTAAATCAAGTAAGTCCCTTCAGGAAGAGCTGAATAGTTTGTACCATTATAGCCTGCTTTCTCCCTGGTCAGTACCCTTGTGTCACTGCACTGGAGCTGAAGGTTGGCTACTGCTTTCCTGGAGTGACACTCTTGCTCTATGACTGGGCACTGGGGGGAGAGTGGCAGGTGTAGCCTGTAGTTTTCTTGGCTTGCACTTTCCAGAATGGGACCTCTGGTCTATGAATAAGCTGGGGAAGGGGCAAATAGTGCCCTGATATTCATGATTCTACTAGAAAGATGATTTTAGGTAAAAAAGATACCTGACCAGATTTTTCTTTATCTTGAAAAATAGCCATGCTTTCTGAAAATCTAAAAATTTCCATCTTATGATAGGATCTCTACACCTGATTTATAGTTGTTTAATATCTTATGGTTTATAAAAATTATCATACAATAACTATGTCTTTGAATGCCCATGGACTACTATGAAGTAGATTAATATCCTCATTTTAAAAGTCAGAAAACTGAAAGAGATATATGACTAGTTTGCCTAAAACCATTTGACTAGAAACTTCCATGAATCAAATATTAAATTTTCCATGTCCAAGACCTGTCTTTTTTCATATACTATAATTTTATTCATATTGAAAAATTATGTATAGTATATTAGACGATAATGTTCAGTAATCCAGGCGCTCAATAAATGTTATGACACACTGTCATCTTCTGACCAATAACGATTGCACAGGTCTCTTGGTGTCTAATATGTCTGACTTTAACAAAGTAGGGCTGTCATTTGTGACATGATTGTGTGCTCCTCTATTTAATATCAAATTCAAATAAAATGAGAAACTTACAGCATGAAATCAGTTGCTAGTTTCAAGGAAAATCCTTTTCACCTTTGAAAATGTTATCATATTTAAAAAGAAAGAGACCAGATTTAATACTTTGAAGTTGCACTTTTTTCTTGACTCTGTGAATAATGTCATTGGAGAAACGTCTGAATGCTGATAGATTAAACACAACAGCAGCCGAAGTATGACTTTATTCTTTCACAGATCATTTTAGATGCAAAGACCAAAAATGAGAAAAGATGAACAGTGGAAAATGGGAAGTTTTAAAGCTCTGATTTTATAAGAATCTAATTTTATAGTGTAAGGTTAGAAGGATAAGTCAGGAAGGAAATATGAACCCTGCTTTCATACACTGATGCAGAACTTCCATTTTGAAGTCTATTGCTTCTGATGGTAAAGGTCTTTCTTAACGGTATGCCTGGTTTTATGTATTTATTTTTTATTATATTGTTCCTCATCTGTCATGTATCTTGGCCAAGGTTAAGAACAATGTATCATCATACATTACAAAATGTACCACAAATTTTTGAAAATCAACATCACATTTAAAATGAAATCCATGTGTGTATGGGATTAAAAAGTAGCATTTTCAAAGTACTTTGATACATAGTCTCAGTTAAATGAGCTGTCTTACTATTCTTTGTAATTTTGTCATATTATTTATGTTCATGAAAGATAAACCCCAATCTTTAGGATGACTAAGCGCCCAAACTCACAACTCAAATGTTTCTTTAATTAATTTTTTTAAGGAAAAAAAAGACAATCATCTATTGGACACTTTAAACATTAGTTCACCTCAACACAGACAACAAGAGCTTATATGCTACCTAAGTCTATCCTAGCTCTGTTTTCCGAACTGTGCAATTGTGATGTAGTAATATAAAAAAAGCAAAACACATTATATAAGCCTTATTCTTTTATCTGAGTTAATATGTATGTTTTACTGTACATAAAACATAAAGTGACAGTTTTATTCTCTCTATACTAATTAGGAAGACATGAAAAAGTAAGTTTAATGTAAGAGGAAAGAAAATCTTAAAAGCAAGTAATACATAAAGACATGATCTTGTAAATGTTGACCAGTAAGGAGAGGGGAGAGTAAATTAATCAGCTTAACCTTAAATCCCTGTGTAGTGAGATGAGTGGTATTAGAATTGCAAATTAGTCTCTCTGAATGGGCCTTGCCCTGTGAGGTATTATTTTTATTTATTTATTTTTGTTGTTGTTTGTTTGCTCATTTTATAAAAGATATAGTACAAATTGAAATGTCTGCTGTAGGCTCTTTTTTCAGTAGACATAGTTTGGATGAGAATCAGTAAAAAGGATCTGTTTGTTTTAAAAGATGACATGCAAGACTTGTGAAGCATATATATATATTTTTAAATTTTTATGTGCTTAAGTATCAAAATAATCTCAAAATGTCAAAAGTAATTCTGGAAGTTCATCCTGAAAAAAGTCCATGATAAAAGCATACTAATATAAAGGAACACAACTGAATCCATTGAATTCATAAAAAGGGGGATCTGTGAGGCACTGGCTTTGGAAAATCTTTTTCAGATTTTTACTGGATATTTGACAGCTGTGGGAGGATGGGCCAATAAAACCACTGGGAACTTTCATCACATAAACTGCAGTACTCATCAATTTCTCACCGTATCTTATTTATAAATCTGTACTACACTTTTGTATTAAATTTGGTATTTCCCCTGGACTTTACTATCATTTGTATGTTTTGTACCTCTTTTTCTCCTCTTGAGTCATCATATAATTCTGACTTCTTGATCCTTCTGGGAACGTCAGAAGCCTTTTTTTTTTTTTTTGAATCATTTTCTATTCACAACAGACCATATTCCTGTTTTACCTGACATTCCTATCCATTTACCCTACTCTGTTTCTGCCAAGTCCCATCACATTAGGCAGTAGAATCAGAAATTTCCAAGAGCAAAAAAAAATCAAATATATAACATTTTATAAGTGATCATTACATATGACTATAGTTGCTACCATCATTAATGATCAGGTGTTGATAACTAATAACACCAAAAGAATGAGTTATGTTTACTATGTTAAATGATGAGTTATGTCTGTTAAATAATGGGTTATGTATTTGTGATCGTGTGATTTAATTATTTGCTAATTTGGAATTCTTCAGCATCTATACAATTTAAGATTCAATCCATAGTGTGATTGTGAACGAAAGGAAAACCTGGCTTCACTAAACACAAAAATAAGTATGCAAGATTAAAGTATGATGCTGCCTAGTTAGAATAGGAAATGTAATTGATGATGGAATGGAAGGAAAGAGAATGGAAACAGGGAAATGCTTCTAGGAAGTTTTTGTTTTATTTTATTTTGTTTTGTATTTCAGGATTGGTGTACATAGCATATATGCAGGGGCGAAGACTAAACTGTTGAGTAGTTGGAAAGACAAAAAAATAGAATAATCAAAGATATATTTGAATAGAATAAATAAAAATTTTTGGCAGAAGTAAAATTCCAGAAATTATTCTGTGGAAGTAAGAAAACAGAGTTTGCTTTTATGTGTCCCAGTCAGAAAGAAAAAGGATCATATAATGCCTATTCTTTTCAAAAATATAGCTGGATAAGCCTTAACTGTTTGTGCAAATATTAAATTAGTTTCCATGGTCTAGCCATATAGGAAATACAGATGACAAATCTTAAGATTTCCTTCAGACTCTGATTTCATGTCATTAAATATATCAGCTGCTATTTTGATGGAGTAGCAAGGATATCAGCTGGGATCAGAGTTCTCACTTAGCAAATGGCAGTTGATATCCCAGGAAGTCTTTTATATATGTTAAATTAACATTGGGTAATTTTGCATTTGAGATCATTTTTGTCCCCAGTGCCTGGTGTCATTAACTGGCTCCATCAAAAATCTGAAGCTGTTTTGAGAAAGGACCTTGATATGGAACTCAAGAGAAGGGCAAATAATTTTTTTCATAACTTTTTTTGGGCAATGTCTTATAAACTCTCAGCCCAATAGTTGAAGACATAATTGCCTAAAATTACTTATTAGGATTTTAATAAAACATATAATAAATATGCATTGAAAGGTTTTATAATGAGCACTTTCAAAAACAGAATTCATGAGATCATAAACATCATGGTGAAAACATAATTTTAGTAGAAAGTAGCTATTGGAAAAAATGAAATAATAAGCCAACTTTGATAAAAAACACTTATAAATATAGGGAAAAACTATCAAAGTAAACAAATACTGAACATTCCAATAAAAGTAATAGTAACTGGAAAACATAGATGAGTACAACTGACCAAAATAAATAAAATAAAAATGATTTATTAAGAATAAAAAATATAAATAAATATAATAAGGCCACTTGCTTATAAAAGTAAATTATAAATTTTTGTGCATTTGAAATATAAGCATTCTTTCCTTAGGTATTTTATGTAATATCTGCCAATTTTATAATATTTAATATTTTTATTTTCACTATTTTAAAAAATCACCAATTTTCGGCAAGATTGAATTGCTTACATTGTTATAGTATCTTGTTTGATATTATACATGTATGATAGATTACCACCAAGTGAAAGTAAACAGTAATGCTCTCCTAAAATATTAGACTAGATATCATTAATGCATATTTGGTTAGTTATCATATGATATATAAAATAGGACCATATACTTATAAAGTTTTATTTGTTAAGGTTCCAAAAGAAAAATTATGGTACTAAACAACATCTTTGTTTAAAATTATAAAGCTAAATTTTTACTGAAAATTTTTACTGAAAAAGTTAAAATTTTACTGAAAAGTAAAGTTCCTTTATATATTTGCACACCAAAAATGCTATGGTCAATTAGCCAAAGATAAATGTATGAACAAAAACATTTTGCAACAAGTCTAGCCTACATTTCTTTTTCTTTACTTAAAAAGGTGAATTTAAAAATTCCTAATATAATCTACTGCATTTGTAATGTTTTTAATTCTTATTATCAAAGTTATAGGTGTAAGAACTTAAGATACACAAACTTATAAAGCATACTTTATAAACTTCCAAGCTAAATAAACTAGTATTTAAAGCAAGCTTCAAAATATTTTAAATTAATTAAGGTTACCAACTATCTATTGAGATTTAATACTTGAAAATTAAGGTACAAATAAAATACATATATTTCCAATAAGACTTTATAAAGGATAGTCCTTTCTGTTCTACAACTTATAGCACTGCTATATAAAGGTATAAGGAAACACAATACAACTTTGCAGATACTTATCAGGAAATATAAATGCTGAGGCACAGTGATGCGGATTCAGAAACATACATTCAATGAGAAGCTATTTATCTCTTAATGCGGGAAGATGGAGATACACCAATATGCCTAAAAGAGCATTCCAAATAACCTAGAGCATTATGATCTACTTACTCTTTGCTAAAGCTTTCCAAAAGCAATAATAATCTCATTTCAGAGTGAAATCAAAGATAGGAATTTGGAAGATTCCCTGAGATTATCCATAATTTTGAAGGTGATTATAACTGTATTTTAAAGAAGCTACAAATAATCTAATGACACAAAAATATATTAACTGATAAAAGCCTTATTTGTATAATGTTAAAATAACATTGAGCAAGTACACAAAATAACCTGTACATCTTTCCTCTTAATCCAAAAATTATAGGGATGCTTGATAACTCTAGTCTTCACTGTATCTTTACGGTCTTCAAACTACAGTTAATTTACCAATGGAGATTTTTAAATCTTAATAAGCCAGCAAGAATAACTCAAACTGAAAATGAGAAAGAAAGAGAGGGAGAAGAAATTAGCAAAGATAATTATGCACTTTTTAAAACTCAAATCCTAGCAAAGGTAAACATGTACAAATAAAGTTAAAGTTTATAGGGTACAATTTACCAGTGTTAGCAACTCAGTTTGCCCCTTAGAGTATGGTACAGATTTATATAGAGAAGATCTAATTTACTGACTATTTTCCTAGTTGAAACCATCTAATGCCATATATATATCACCTCACTAACCACCCTCCCTGAAGAGACTCAAAAACTCTAAAAGAGTAAAGTAACAGAATTCTATTTTTCATAAAAAGAGAAGTGCAAAGCAACATATATATCAATGTACATAATCATATGTAGTAAATGATGAGATTCAAATGTAGAAATCTTATTGGAATACCCCTTTCAAAATTCACATAGAATCAGACAGCAGAACTTCGAAGCCTCTTTCTGATGGAAGAGCTCACTCTCAATCTTTACATTTTAGTATGTATATTTTCAGTTTTCTGTACACACATATACTAATATATTACTCCAATAGGCTCTGTATGTTACTATAGAATTTAACACATATAAAGTGCCATTTTTATAAGTATTTAATATTCTAGTGCTGACCGTATTTTAATTTAAACAAAACCTGAATACTAGAAGTATAAAACTGGACCACTTAAGTCCAAGGGCTTAAATATTTTAGCTTTTTAAAACCTTTTCCCCTGAATTAAATTTGTATTAAGTTATAGTTTACATACTATAAACTATAAATAGTTAAATTGTATAATTTGATACATTTTGACTCTATATATATGCCCATCAAATAACCACTAAAATCAGGATAATGAACATATTCAATATATATATATAACTTACAAAAATCTACTAATACTGATATTTTACTACTTCAAGTGAAATATATAAAACTCACCAACACTTAGGTTCCTTTACTCTCCTTTTATATGATTGTCATAAATATTTTCTCTACATATACTGAGACACCATATGATGTAATATAGTAAATTTTACTTCTAACCATCACATATAATATGAAAGAAGAGAAGAACAGTCTATTATTTTACCCGTCTATTTACCCTGTTTGCTGCTCTTTCTCCATTCATATTCTAAGTATCATTATGCTTTCATTTCTTCTTTGTTTAAAGGACTTTTTTTAGCAATTTTTTTTACTGGTAACAAATTATCTTAGTTTTCATTAATCAAGTAATGTCTTATCTCACCTTTATTCGTGAAAAATATTTTCAATAGACATGCAATTTTGGGGTGGCAATTTTTTTTTTTCTTTCAGCACTTTAAAAATATTGTGCCACTTCTAACTGGCCTGCATGGATTAGTGAGAAATTCACTGTTATTCAAATCATTGTTCCCCAAATGTAATACACTGTTTCTGTCAACTTTCAGGACTTTTTTTTCTCCCTTTGTCTCTGGTTTCAGACATTTAATTATGATAACTTAAAATGGGTTTCTCTGGATTTGCCCTCTGTGGTTAGATTCACTTCTTGAATCCACAGGTTTAAATCTTTCACTGAATTAGGAAAGATTCAACCATTCTTTCCTATTAAGTTTTCAGCGCTGCACTCTTACTCCCTCCTTCTTTGAAGCCAATAATATGAATGTTAGATCTTTATTTATTGAGCCACAGGTTCCATAGATTTTTTGATTAATTTAAAAATTTAATCAAAAAGAATTTTGAAACTTTATTTTTTAAAAGCAGTTTCAGAGGAGGAGGGATAAATTGGGACATAGTGATTGACATATACACACTACTATATATAAAATAGAAAACTTATAAGGACCTACTGTATAGACAGTGAACTCGACTCAATACTCTGTAATGACCTATATGGGAAAAGAATCTTAAAAAGAGCAGATATATGTATATGTATAACTGATTCACTTTGCTGTACAGCTGAAACTAACACAACATTGTAAACCAACTATACTCCAATAAAATTGTTTTTAAAAAGCAGTTTCGAATTTACAGCAAAATTGAGAGGAAATTATAGTGATGTCCCATACACCTGCTGCCCTCACACATGACATTCTCCCCCATTATTAACATCCCCTCCATACAGGTTTATTTTTAAAAATCTATTTTCTCTCTGTCGTTCAATCTGGATAATTTCTACTGATCTATCTCCAATTTTACTGATTCTTTCCTCCATCATCTCCATTCTACTACTGAGCCCACACAATGAGTATTTTATTTCAGTTATCGTATTTTCAATTCTACAATGTTTATTCTTCTTTACATTTTCTATTTATTGAGCTCCTATTTTTTCATTTGTCCCACAAGTAATCATAATTGCTTGTTGGAGAATTTTTATGATAGCTTCTTTAAAATCCTTGTCAGATAATTCCACCTTATGTACTACCTCAGCATTGGTGCTTTTTTGTTTTTTCTTTCATTTTAGTTGAGATTTAAATGATGGGTGGTGAGAGAGAGATGAAAAGATAATGATTTTCTGGAATATAAACAAAACCTGAGGGTTGTGGAGAGCCTGAAAAAATAATTATTTTATTCATAAGTTTTTGTACTTTTTGAATAAATTGGTTATTCAAAAAATAATTAAGATTTACTCTTTAAAAAGAAAAAATGTTTGGTATTTTATTGTTTTATAAATTGTATAGTTTTTAATATGTTGATAGTTAATAAAACCTGTAATAAGACTTACAGGAGAGTGAAATATGCAATATTTCTCAAACTTAATGACATGAAACATTTTATGTGCTATAATTTACCAAATTAGTGTTCATAAAAACATATTTTTAATATGGTTAACATAAAGTTAGATCCAGCCTAAATTCTTTCTGTTGAACATTTAACAAAAATTAATCTCTTCCTTGTAGTTTCTAATTATTGCCTAAGCACCATAATTAGCTTACCATTAAATTCTATCCTATGTCACATTATATGAACTTCATAGTTTAGTAATGTCAATGTATAATGCCTTTCTATGCATAAAACTTTGCTTACTTAATCTTTGGTGAGCCTACTCTTTTTTTCCCACAACTGTGGTCAGGGACTATTTCTTGAAATTCATACTACCCAACAAAATTAGTTACAAAGTTGATATATTTATTGATTTTTAGTAATAATTTCTTACTACCATCATCCCTATTTTTATCATCATAAAAATTGAACATCTGCCTAAGCAGTGGTAATTATTATTGTGATTAAGAAATGTAGCAAAATAAACCATTAAAATAGCTTCAATATAATTCTAAAAGTCTACATACTTTTTAGCCTAAGGAAGACTGATTTTAAAATAATAAATGATTCTTTAACCCAATAAGCAAAGCAAAAATGTTTCTGTCCTTGAACACCCTTTATTCTGCTCCACTTCTTTATTCAAAAATTTATTTAATGATGTTTAGCATTTATTCTCTTTTTTATTGAAGTAAACCATTTATTTTGTTATGTGCTTAGGTTTTGACTCACCTCCTAGAGAAATGGAAATAAAAACAAAAATAAACAAATGGGACCTAATGAAACTTAAAAGCTTTTGCACAGCAAAGGAAACCATAAACCAGATGAAAAGACAACCATCAGAATGGGAGAAAATATTTGCAAACAAAGTAACTGACAAAGGATTAATCTCCAAAATTTACAAGCAGCTCATGCAGCTCATTATCAAAAAGCAAACGACCCAATCCAACAATGGGCAGAAGACCTAAATAGACATTTCTCTCAAGAAGATATACCGATTGCCAAGAAACACATGAAAGAATGCTCAACATCACTAATCATTAGAGAAATGTAAATCAAAAGTACAATGAGGTATCACCTCACACCAGTCAGAATGGCCATCATCAAAACATCTACAAACAATAGATCCTGGAGAGGGTGTGCAGAAAAGGGAACCCTCTTGCACTGTTGGTGGGAATGTAAATTGATACAGCCACTATGGAAAACAGTATGGAGGTTCCTTAAAAAACTAAAAATAGAACTCAGTAATCCCACTACTGGGCATATACCCTGAGAAAACCATAATTCAAAAAGAGTCATGTACCACAATGTTCATTGCAGCTCTATTTACAATAGCCAGGACATGGATGCAACCTAAGTGTCCATCGACAGATGAATGGATAAAGAAGATGTGGCACGTATATACAATGGAATATTACTCAGCCATAAAAATAAACGAAATTGAGTAATTTGCATTGAGGTGGATGTACCTAGAGTCTGTCATACAGAGTGAAGTAAGTCAGAAAGAGAAAAACAAATACCATATGCTAACACATGTATATGGAATCTAAAAAACAAGCAAAAAAATGGTCATGAAGAACCTAGGGGCAGAACAGGAATAAAGACGCAGATGTAGAGAATGGACTTGAGGACACGGGGAGGGGGAAGGGTAAGCTGAGACGAAGTGAGAGAGTGGCATGAACTTATATATACTACCGAATGTAAAATAGCTAGCTAGTGGGAAGCAGCCGCATAGCACAGAGAGATCAGCTTTCAGCTTGGTGCTTTGTGTCCACCTAGAGGGGTGGGATAGGGAGAGTGAGAGGGAGATGCAAGAGGGATGAGATATGGGGATATATGTATATGAATAGCTGATTCAGTTTGTTATAAAGCAGAAACTAACAGACAATTGTAAAGCAATTATACTCCAATAAAGATGTTTAAAAAATATGCTTATATTTGGTTTAAAAATTGTCATAATTTTTTCTTCTTCTTCCAATATTATTATACTTGCTTTCCTTTCAAATAGAATTCTTTTGGCTGCAAAAAACAGAAATTCAGTGTTGGTCCAAGAGATCAACAGTGCTGTCAAAAACCAAACTCTTTTTTTGTCTCTATTCTGCCATCTTCTGTGTTGACCCCATCCTATCACTGATTCCTCACGTGGTGACAGCTGATGACAGCTGAAAGCCAAGAGGGATGTCAATACTTATTACTCATTTCAAGTAAAAGAGAGAAAAACAGAGTTAATTTTGCTTCCTGTTGCTTTCTTTTTAAATAGTAAATGTTTCCTTATCAAAGGAAACTAACTTTTCAGCTAGACTCTGAACCACTCAGTGTCAAAGAAAATGGAAATATGATTGGCTTAGACTATTTTTCCCTACTTGAGATCTCTGGATCTGTGGTCAATGTCCCAATTTGCAGGAAAAAGGGGAATGCCTGGAATTCCCATTGAGGATCCAGTTTCAGATGTCCTTTTCACCTTCTTTCCTTTATTCAAAACACATTATTTTGATTGCCTACTATGTTCTAATATTTTGAGGGGCACTGAAATTAGTGAAATTTGTTCTGTCATGTACTAGTATCTTGAGTTGTGAATCAACTCCTTTTTATTGTTCTTTGTGTCATTTAACCATAGAAAATAATTTCAAAATAAAATATTAAAATTCAAAGAGAGAAAAATTATATATGTATATAAGGGTATATATTTTATATTAATTATGCTTTTTATTTATTTTATGCTTAAAACATATCAATACATTCTACTTTTCTTAAATGTTTACCTAAATCAGACTGGAAAATTATTTATCTTAATTATGCAAATTCATTAATACTGCCTATTCCTAGTTTCTAGAAGGAAAACATTTAAGATTATAAATTCTTGTTTTTGCAAGCAATACTGTATCATGATAGCTTTAATGGAAGGAAAAACATGCAGTTTTCAGATTAATACTAGAAAGAAATTGCTGACTGAGGAGAGGGAGTTAGCAGAATGGTCTCATTAGAGATGAAGTAAATTTAATTAGCTAGGTCGGTCTTGTAGTGGAAAAATTATGGGAGGAAACAAAGTTTCTTCCTACTTGAACTCCTGTTCTGCCCAAACTCTCCAAGGTTACATTAACCTAGAGCTGTCAAAAATTGCTGCATTATAGCTTAAACAGGCTTAAATAAATTATTTTTCAAGAACAGGCATTTCATAGAAAACCAGAGTATCCCATAGATAGCTCTTCCCCTTGTTCTCTGAGAAGATAGGAGAGAAGAAAATAAAATACCTTGAAATGATAAAAATAAAATCATGTGGATAAGCAAATTTAGTATTATTTCACCACTGAATTAATCAATGTGACTGTTTAATAAGAAATATCAGTGACTAAAAACATTGCAATAAATATTTAGGAAGAATGCAATATAATGAAGAGAGCATTTAATAAGATATTAAGCATTTAATAAGATATTAATTAATATATTAAGAAAATGATAATAGAACTAACAAATATGCTGCGTTTTAGATTTCACATAAGAAATCTGGCTATATTTTTTTCAAACTGAAATAAATACAATTTAATAGTATTAAAGATATACACACATTAACGTAAAGATAAATAATACTGGGCATTTTTAAATCACAGTTAATTTTTAAATATAGCAAATTTAAATATAATCATTTGATGTACATTTGTTATGACTCTAGGAAACATAAAAATGGACAAGAAATTAATTTTTATACTACATATGATTTTTTAGCTTATTACAGCTATTTTGTAAAATAATTAGTTTATAAACATGTGAATATTATTTTATATAATTTCCTATAATTATGCTCTAAACATAACTTAAATGAGGCGAAGATTTTCATTGTTTACAAATATACATCAGACATAAGCTTGGCAACTTATATTTACAGTTTAATTATCTGGGCTATTTTTTCATGTTGTTTACATTCTAAAATGTTTTTCTTGACTTTTTCTGTTTTTGATATTAATTACCTTTTTTTAATAAGGATGCATCATAACATAGTTTGTTAAAATAAGATATCTTGGGAACCAAATATCAAGATAGAATCTACTTTCTTACTAATTGTCCCTTGATACTTGGGAGGAAAAAAAAATCAAATTATCTGCAGAAAATAATATCTAGTAAAAAAAAAAAGCTACTGTATCTTTTAAACTTTTTATATAACAATCAAAATTAGATAATCAAACAAATTCTTAAAATTATTAAAATCCATATGCTTCCCATCCTGGGACTAGTTACAGGCTCCCTCACATAATATTCATACATTAATTGTTTGTGTTCTGTCTACTCAGAGAAACTGAAGGCAATTACTTTGTCATAACCAGCATGTTACTTTGCCTCAGGTGAGATGATAGGCCTAAACAACACCTCAACTGGGATGCTGAGCAAAGGACCCAACTATCCTACATCTAGACTCTCATTCCATGGAAACTATGAGATAATAAATTCATTACACAGCAACAGAAAACTAATACAGCTGACTGTAACATAAAGAATACCTGAGTTATAATCTTTTCTCTCTTTTCAGAAGTCATGTAGGAGAATCTGGTTCATTGACAAGTATGGCGTACCTAGATTTAAAGAATTCTATACATGTTTTTGCCTTGTTCCCAAGAAGTATATTTTAAGTTAATCCCTTTCCAGTCTGCTGATTTTGTGGGAAGTGATTCTGGATCCACTCTAATTCAAGAATTTGCTATAGTTGACATTCTGTAATTTATGTATATGCATAGCAGCAAGATGTCATAGATTGAAAGGTGAAAAAATATACACACACATATATATACATATATACATATGCATGTACATTCATCCCTCAGTACCTCAGGGGATTGGTTCCAGGACCTCCCACTTCCAAAGTATACCAAAATCTGCAGATACTCAAGTGCCTTATATAAAATGGCGTAGTACAGTCGGCCCTGAGTATCCATGGGTTTCACATCCCTGGATATGGAGGACTTACTCTATAATTATTGAAAAAAATCCCCATATAAGTGGACCCACACAGTTCAAACCTACGTTGTTCAAGGGTCAACTGTATTTATAAACCCACATAAACACATACACATTATACAATATATAAATTTATGCATATATATTAAGGCACATATATTTTATATGTGTATATGTGTGTGTGCTTGATTGTTTAATTTGAGTAAACATTTAGTTTTACATAGTTCCAGAGAACTATGTGGTTTAATTTTTTCTTAAAAGTGGCATATGAGTGGTAGCTTTTCAGTCTAGTCTGAAATTCTAAAAAATTATCATAGTTATAAAAGTTTCTGCATAATTTGACCACATTTATTATTTTTCCTTGGCAAAAGAATAATAGCAATTTAAAAATTATTTAGGAAGGCTTACTCTGGGGAGGAAGTATTCTCCTTTCCATTTTCCAAATATGGAATGAAATGAGAGTTTAACAAGCTAGCAATTTTGGAGTATGATTCAGTTGACTCTTACTGAGTTCCAGTATGACATCTAATCACATCCAGGGTCTAATCATATAGCAAGTCCATCATCAACATAACATGCTTGCTGACAAAAATTTATTAAATTAAAATATAATTTATTTTCCTCATGGTGGTTATAGAAAAACTATGCAGAAAGGAAATTTTTTTTTAATTAAAGATGTTAAAGAGGAGCAATTTGTGATAATTTTTAATAAGAGAATATGATTGATCAATACCTTGTAATAAAAAATAACCGCTGAATTAGTGACTTTTCACAATCTGTACAATTAAAATATAATTAAGATAGATCATGGGTTAAAATTGTGCTTTGTCAACCTAAAAGACAAACAAACACTAAATGGTTGATACACTCTCCTCAACTCTGTGCTCTATGGATTAAATCCACATTTTTTATTTTACAATTTATAGGTATAAGTAGAGTGGACTTCTGAAAATCAACTGGAAAAACCCGAGTGTTCACCACTCCAGCTCATGTCGACGTTTTTTTGCTGTCTAGTATTCTTTAGCTTACTCCTTTACACTCACACACTTAGAGATTTAGAGAAACATTTCCTGAACATTCTACGCAAAATAACAGCTCCCCATTATCACTTTATCACCTTACTCATCTTTTCTCTTTTTTGTAAAACATGTATCACTGCTTGTCCTTATAGCCTTTACTGTTTTGCTATTATGCTTATTGTCTCTGTTCCTCAACACAACACTGCAGGTGTTATAACACCAAGGGCAAAACACTCCAATTGAAAGTTTAGTTATTCCATAGTATAAACATACCACATAGTTTTATTAACTTAGTTATTCATTGAATAGGCATATATCTTTAAATACTGAAGGAATAAAAAAAAAATGCATTAATTCACAGAAAACACCAGACAGTAAATCAGGATTCTATACCAAGAGAAAATATCTTCTTTACAAAAAGCAAAAAAAAAAAAAAGACTTTTTTCAACATAAAAATTGGAGAGAATCTATGGTCAGCAGACTACATAAATGTTAAAGGAAGTCCTTCAGGGAGAAGGAAATGATACTCAAGAGAAGTTTGGGTCTATAAAAGTAAATGAGGAGTGCTGAAAATGGTAAAGGAATGATTAAATACAAAGTACTTTTTCTTATTTTTTAACACTTCAAAAGTGAATTGAAAATAGCAACAATGAAAAACAACAACAATTCATTTTAGGGTTTATAACCTATGTAGAAGTGAAATGTATGGCAACAAGGACATAAAGAATGGGAAAGTGAAGATGGAAAGATACTGCGGTCAGCTTCTTCCACTAAATGAGGATGGGTATAAAATCATATGAAGTTGTACTGTGACCACTTACAGGTTAATAATGTGAATCTCTGTACTTCTAAACTAAAGTTATTGTCCTCTAAACTCAAAGATTTGTCTTTGTCCTTTTACTTGAAGGAAAACTTGTCTAGATGTAATACTCTTGGTTCCCATGACCTTTCCTTAAGTATCTTGCCACTGCCGTTCAACTGCTTTCTGACAAGAAATACTGCTCTTGAGAAGTTTGAGGTCAACTTGACTTTTAGTATTTTTAAATAGATACTCAAACTATTGTTTATCTTTACTGAAGTTATTTAGACTTTAAAAATTGTTTTATAAATTTTACCAGTTCCTTTACAAATCATTCTTTTTTCTACCATCATATATTGTTGTCTGTCTGTGTTTTATGAGTCTGTGTGTGTGTGTGTGTGTGTGTGTGTGTGTGTGTATTCTTTATGTTGCTCTTTCAAGGCTACAGTAGCTTTATTAACTTTTTTTTCTCTAGCAATATTAGGCAATTTTTAAAAATCTATATAGGTCTTGCAAAAAATTTCTTATTTTTTACTGTTGTTTTAACAAGGACTTAAAAAAAAATAAGGCTCTTTGCATTTTCTTGAGCTTTTCCTGGACCCAACTTCGACTCATTTTTATGAGTTGTATCTCATCGGTGATCAATGAGATCTGCAGCCTTTGAGATCCCAGATTACTTCAAAGCAACTTTCCCTGCCTCTACCAGCAATTCTGCTTTGGTCAGTCATTCTTGCTCACAGCAGTTGCTTCTCAAGATATGTTGAAGATTTATGAGATTTGCCTACACTGATCACCTCAAAAGTTTCAAATCTTCCCTGTAGCACTTTCATGGTTTCCTGTGTGACTTGTCTTGGCTCTCACACATATCAGCTTCATGGTCCTAAAAGGAAATATACGGCACACTCATACTAGGAAATTTCATTGTGTATTCTTTTTTTTTTTTTCTTAAACATCTTTATTGAAGTATAATTGCCTTACAATGGTGTGTTAGCTTCTGCTTTATAACAAAGTGAATCAGTTATACATATACAATATGTTCCCATTTCTCTTCCCTCTTGCATCTCTCTCCCTCCCACCCTCCCTATCCCACCCCTCTAGGTGGTCACAAAGCACGAGCTGATCTCCCTGTGCTATGCGGCTGCTTCCCACTAGCTATCTATTTTACATTTGGTAGTGTATATATGTCCATGACACTCTCTTACCCTGTCACATGTCACCCCACCTCCTCCCCATATCCTCAAGTCCATTCTCTAGTAGGTCTGTGTCTTTATTCCCGTCTTGCCACTAGGTTCTTCATGGCCTTTTTTTTTGTTTTTTTCCTTAGATTCTGTATATATGTGTTAGCATACTGTATTTGTTTTTCTCTTTCTGACTTACTTCACTCTGTATGACAGACTCTAACTCCATCCACCTCATTACAAATACCTCCATTTCATTTCTTTTTATGGCTGAGTAATATTCCATTGTATATATGTGCCACATCTTCTTTATCCATTCATCTGTCGATGGACATTGAGGTTGCTTCCATGTCCTGGCTATTGTAAATAGAGCTGCAATGAACATTTTGGTACATGACTCTTTTTGACCTATGGTTTTCTCAGGGTATATGCCCAGTAGTGGGATTGCTGGGTCATATGGTAGTTCTATTTTTAGTTTTTTAAGGAACCTCCATACTGTTCTCCATAGTGGCTGTATCAATTTACATTCCCACCAACAGTGCAAGAGTGTTCCCTTTCCTCCACACCCTCTCCAGCATTTATTGTTTCTAGATTTTTTGATGATGGCCATTCTGACCGGTGTGAGATGATATCTCATTGTAGTTTTGATTTGCATTTCTCTAGTGATTAATGATGTTGAGCATTCTTTCATGTGTCTGTAGGCCATCTGTATATCTTCTTTGGAGAAATGTCTATTTAGGTCTTCTGCCCATTTTTGGATTGGGTTGTTCGTTTTTTGTTATTGAGCTGCATGAGCTGCTTGTAAATCTTGGAGATTAATCCTTTGTCAGTTGCTTCATTTGCAAATATTTTCTCCCATTCTGATGGTTGTCTTTTGGTCTTGTGTATTCTTTACAGTGAGAATATTCACAAGGTATGAGGATGGTTCAAACTACAAGGAATGGTGCAGGAATCCACAATAAGTTACAGCGGAAGAGCTTTTATTCATCCGATAGCAGAGGAATTCTAAATATCCCAGTCAAGAAAGGGTATAGGGAGGAAGTGGCTAGCATAACCTGGAAAGAGATGTGAATAGAGAAAGTTGTATTGAAAGAAGTAGTGGCATCAATGTGAGGGACCCACACAGATGAAATATCTCCCTGGGACAAAAACACTGAAATAAATATATTTACATCAATATAATTCCTCCCCTTGATTTCCTGCCAGGACTGTGTATTACCTATATGAGCCAAAAGCCAAGATGCTCAGCTTCCCAGGGCAGAGGTAGGATAAGAATGATGGAGAATGGACTCAGAGCCACAAATGGAAGATCAGGTAAAGTGCACCACTTTGCCCTCTCAGCTTTTCATTTTTGTCCTTCCTTCAGGTAAAAGTTTGTGTCTGCATTTTAGAGTACACACAAAGTACAACCATCTGCTAGTAAAGGTATCATCATGGGCACTATCAATTTGTTGGGGAGAAACAGGGAAAAAAATACATAATATAAAATATATAGCTGCTGTAGTCCTGGGCTTCCTAGCTGGTCATAAAGTATAAGTTAGTAAAAATAGACACCTTTATGTGTCTAAATAAAGATAGACACTAATCATATCATACATCTCTTACTCTTTTATACATCACATATAAATTGGGTTCTTGGCCAGGTGAAATAACTCAAAGTGTTATCCCTGCAGAACTTGAGTTATTGATGACCATTTTTTAGTAGAAACAACAGTTTCTCATTGACCACAATTATTAGGAAAGATAGATCTAGGAAGAATCCTTCTTATTTCCAAATAGTTTTCTTGTCCCCTGCTAGGTATCAACAACAACATTTTTCCTAGTAATCAGGATCAATCAACATTGTAGGTTCCCTGTTGATTTGTTATTTAACCTAAATGATGAATGTCAAATTATGAGGGCATCTTTCAGTTTCCAATTCACTGGAACCATTTTTGAGTTCCCTGATGGAAGCAGACTTCCCTTGGGCACAATGACCTACAAGCACAAATTCAAGATCATAGAAACAGAGACAAACATTCTTCAAATACATTATTAGGAATAATAATGAGAGAAGCCACTCCTATCTCTGCTGTTGGTTTCAGGATTTATATTTCGGACTATGAGGGAGACTGCATCATATATTGATAGCTGAGTTTAGGCAAATGTCTCATTCGATAGGCTGAGATCCCAATGCAATAGGTTCATATAAATCACCTGTTACATAACTGAGCCTTCTGAAGGTCATTATGCTGTTGCTCCAAGCCAAGTGCTTCTGACTGATGGAACATATGATAAAACCAGTGAATTCCATGCAGGATGTATACACTTCCTCTGCCATAACTCTTCTGGTAATCAGTTTTATGTGGCATACCATGGTGATGAATACAATATTCTATAAATCTATGAGTAATAGTACTGGCAAAAGAGCTATATGCAAAGAAGGCAATTCTATACCCAAAACATAAGTCTGTCTCTATGAAAATGATTGTTGCCATAATAGAAGTGTTCTAATGTAATTAATATGCCATGATGCTATCAGTTTATACTCTATGGGAATGGTGACATGGTGAAGGTTTATTTGATATTTCTACAGAGATAACCTTCATTCATTCAGAAGTCAAGAAATCTATGATTAAATACATCTTAATCTTTTATCCATCTGTCAGATGATCTTCCTTTTTCAGTCCATATCCTAATCAATGGCATTTCAATCTACTTAGATACTTGAGCTAGAAGTCTTAGAAACACTCTTAGCTCATTCTTCTACTTTACCCTCCATGCTCTCTCAGTAATCAGGTTTTAAAAATTCTATTCAAAATGCCCCACAAGTATGCGTTTTCGTCTTCATTCTCTATATCACAGCCCATCCCAGACACTTTCCTAATACTCTTTGCACCACAAGAATAGTCTCCTCTGTGCCTACCCTGTTTCCAGTCCCTTCTCTCTCCACACTGCCCTCAAACATATTTCTAAAAATACAAATATATCACTTATTTTCTTTTTAATTAATTCAGTCTTCCTTAGGGGTCATCATGGCATACAAAACCCATTAAAATCTGTCCTCACCCTACCTTTCCTTCACTCCTTGTCATCTATTTGTCCCCACCCCATAGGTTTTATGTTCTAACCTCAATGCACTACAATATTTCATGTTTAAGACTATAAAGATAATATATAATATACTTCTGGCATTCTGTTCTATGCATTATCATTTTTATTATACTTCAGAACAAATGCAGTCAGGTGTATATAAATGTAATTTGAAGGTAAAGTAAAATAATAGATTCAAAAATAATAGATTTATTTAATCTGCAAGGATTAAATGAGGATCAGCAATTTTCCATCAAACAAGGAACCTCAAGAGCATTTCATGGTTTTCTTAAATTTGGCAAAATAATGTTATAAAAGTCATCTTCCTACCTGAATACTTGTTTTCTCTTATTTAGTCAATTACTGTTTGTTCCTTGAATGTTTGAATATCTATATTCTCTCAAATTAAAAGACACAAAGATTATAAATTGAGGTATTAACTTTCACATAAAATGTATGGATGTTTACTTTTTTTTTAACAAACCATTTAATGCAACAGCAGTTTTTATAGTCTGCGTACCAGGTATAAATTGATCTTTTGGGAGGTACATAACAATGTCAATTAACAAAGTATATATGTCTACTATTTATTTTCCCACATAACATACACAACATGACATTTAGTATCTAGTCACCTTGTATAAAGGGTTTTGTTTTGTCTGGTCTTGCTTTGCTTTCCATTGATTAGATGGGTATGGAAGCAGAACTTCTTTGTCACTTCAGAGGAAACTGTCTGGATAGCAATGGAGTGTATCATAAATCAATTCTACCAGGAGAACGGCTCACAACCTAAGTCAATATCATGGTATAAAATGCCTATAACAGGAATCAAAATGCACTTGCTTCATCAAGGAACTTTAAGGTTTTAAAAATGTGTGCAATAAGTCCTTAAATTAATTATTATTATAAATCTATATTTAACAAGGTATATAAATGCTAAACATATTTTATGAAAGTGGGAAATACTGAATAAAATAAGTGATTGTAGTCTTAAAAATTTTTTACAGTATAAGATGTATAAGCATGCCTGAACAGAAATTCTATTAAGTCAAATCTGAATTATTCAGGATCCCATGCTCCATTAATAGGTCCTACGGATTTTTTAAATTCTATAAACTACTCTGAATTCTGTTTAGTAGATACTGAACAAATTTTGTGCATGATATATACATATATATAGCTATATGTATATATATATATATATATATATATATATATACACATATATAACTTTTCACACAGATCCCTTATTTTATTTGTATCCCTGAATTATTTGATTTCTCTACAAAATCTAATATTAAAAAAAAAACTGCCATTCTACTTTGTTGTGATTATTTACATTTTAAAAATATCTAAAAATATTGCAAGGAGAAACATTGGCTATGCAAGAGAAATAAAATTGAAATAATCTAGCAATATATTCTTAAGCTGAAAAGAAGTTCCCATTTCTAAAGCATTATTATTATTCAGTGATTACAATATTTTGTTACACGGAAGAGAAGTGAAGAAGGTCATAATCTTAAAGAGCACATTTTGATCATTATAATTGCTACAAAGATTAAGTAATATGTATTTTTGGAGTGCAGTACAATACATTCAAAGGGTTAAGTAAAAAGAGTTGAAAGACTAGTAGAGGCAATAAGAAGACTTTCTGTCCATTTTCTTTTGTGTGTGTTTTTCTTATAAAATAATTTATTTATTTCTTGGTTGCTTGTCTTTCAATAGATGTTCGGCAACCCATTTTAGTGCTCAATATTTCTTAATGCTAAGACAGGGCTTGTTTATAAATGTTTAAGATAGTTCTACTGCAATAGAATAGCACTGATTGCCAAGAGTTTGCAATAACTCATGGTGAAGTTGTTCAAATTAAGAAGGTTTTTTCTATTATGAGTGCTATTTCTGTGCCTCTTGCTTCTGTTCCTTCTACTTTTAATACTACTATTGGTACTTATTATTACTGTTATTATTGATACTATTATTGTTGTCGTCATTACAGACAAGTAGCCTTGAAAAGTTTATTGAACAAGGTTAAGTTTTTTTTTTTCAATTTTAGGTAAACAATTTTTTAGGATAAATATGTCCCAAATGGGCACACACCCAAGATGCAGCAAACTGGAGCCTGGGCATATGGGGTCACAGTATGAGCACAGGGAAAAAGGGTGGGGCTGGACACAGTATAACTGACTGAACGCATGGTGCAGAGACAAGCTTCAACCTGGCAGTTCCGGCCCCAACTCTACTAAGTGCCCCTGGGCAAGTCCTTTGCCCTCTCTGGGCTTATTTTCTCACTTGTAAAGGAAAGAGTGAGATCACCAGGACTGGAACTTGAGAACGTCTGGCTCAAGAGTCTGGTGGTGTTTCACACCATGGGCTCAAGGATCCAGAGTTATCTAATGCAAAATGGACCGAGGGTCGAACACCAGGCAGACCTGGTGTCACCCCAGCTCAGCCACTTGCTAGCTGTGGGAGCTTAAACTAGCCATCCCACCTCTTTGTCCCTCAGCTTCCTTATCAAACAAGGTTAAGTTTTAAGCTCAGTGTGAAACTAAGAATACATAAAAATATTATTTCAGAATAAAGTAAAAAAGTAGCATAGCATAAGACTCCTAATTGCCTTCAGATGGCATTTGCTTATATACTGCTAATATGAAAGTAAATTGGCATATTAATGCTAGTCTTAAGCTACTTTTGACAATATATTCTATGTGTATGTGTGTATAAAAATATAAAATATATAGACAATTTACCCAACAATTCTACCTCTACTAAATATGATTAAGTAAATAAATTTATAAATAAAAAGGGGATACGAATAATTTGCTCATTACAAGTTCATTTAAAATTGTATCAAGATGGTAATTGTCTATGTTGAAGAAGAAGCTACTAATAAAGTACAGTAAAAACATTCAATGGAATATAGTATTATTATTATAAATATTTAGATGTGATTTTTAATACAAAAATATATCTAAAATTTATAATAATCAATTTATAAAAAGAGTATTAAATCAGTCAACAAATAGTTGCTTGGTAAAAATAAATCAGTAAACAATAAAGATACAATACATAACAGTATAATTAAGAAGTTAGTGAGAATGAAGAGACTGAAATAAGTTAAATCGAGTGCATATATTAAAGAGAATTGCAGAATATAACCTTATCTGAAGGATTAGGGAAGTCATAAAAAGTTAAAGTCGAGATGAAATGTGCAGAATAAGAAGGAATTAGTCAGATGAGTAAAAGTTGGCATGCTGCAAGAACATTTCAAGCAATATCCACCACCTATCTCAATGTTGTATCACTGTGAAGACTTTGTCGGGATTGCTGTCCAGTTTAATGAAGAGAAAGCCATGGCTTGAGAGGCTAAAGAAGACCCTAGAGCCAGGCAGGTTATGTTAGGCTATTTTAAGAATGTAGGACTTGCTCAAAAGTAAAAGGTCATGACAATGAAAAGTTATCAATCTGGGGAGGGACATAATCTTATATTCCTTTTTTAAAATGATCTCTTGGGTGGAAGAAAGATGAATGGATTAGAGTGGGACAAGAGTAGATACAGGGAATAAGACTTTCCCTTAACCCTAGTTAGACTATCTCAGTTTTCTCCAATCAGGCTGTAGAGTTGAGAATGGTTAGAGTGGGACCATAGTGTATATAAGTAAGAGAAAAGAAAGTAGACTGATCTTGGCATTCTTGACCCTAAGCTTATGAGAATATGAATCGTATTTGTTTTATTTAGTATTTGTATCCTCAAGCTATAACATAGTGCTTTGCAATCAGTAGACAGGCAATATGTTTTGAATAAGACTGACTAAACAATTATTTGTTTTGTTGTCAATTCTACCCTTTTAAGATTTTCTCAATAGCTTACCCTAATTCTACTAGCTCTAAACTAGCATAATAACTTGGTGTCATTCTTTGAGACTGTTTTTATTAATCCCTTATATAAAGTGTTTCCATAATTCTGCCTATGATTACTGAGATCATGGTTCTCCCTGATATTGCAAGCCAACCTGGGAATTCTCCTTGCTAATTTGATTCATAATTTTCCATCAGTTCACATCACACCTGGTCTATGCACCACTTCCTTTTGAAATGACAAATTGCATGCTAGAAGCAGTTGTCTGAGATTGACAAAAAGAACTTTTTCAACCATAAAACTATTTTTAGTACAAAGACTAAGATAGTTTTTAAATAAAAAGAGTGGACTTCTTTACTAAGTAGCCCTAAAATAATAAAGAATTTTGAAACTCTATAAATGTTTTAAGAATACATTATATGGAAACATTATCAATATTATGGTGAAGTTAGCTATTTATAAAATTAATCTCAGATTTATTGGCTAGAAGTTTAAAAAATGGGAATTTACATTCTTTTAACAAAAATTCTAAAATAGTTGATGTTAATTTCCATTAGAGGCAGAATTCAATCCCTCTAATGAAATATATATATACACATAAAAACTCATGTACGCATTGTTTTCCCAAGAGTGGGAAAGAATTTAGGACCAAAACTGTAGAATTACGTAAAAAATAGAACCAACATCTAAAATCTATAAGATGTTTATATTTAATATGGGGAAAATGCCTTTATAAATAAATTACAGGTAAAATCAATGTATGAGTCAAGTAAAGAAGATGTTAAACATATTCCAGTAAAAAATAAAATTGAAGAGGCAGAGTAATGACCAACAAAATTTTCTTATTACAACAGAACATTGATACTATATGTCTCAGGGAAGAATTTTTTTTTTCATTTGGCATTTAATAAGAAAATAGTTGTAAGATTTATTATTAAGTCAAAGGCTAAGCATGCTATTTGCTAGATATTTAAAATAAAAACAAAATACTAACACATATACCTCACAATCTCAAAATCATTCTCAATTAATTAATAAATACTATAGAGGTTTAAATCAAAGAACTTTCATAAATTAAAGGAAATGCTGGGTTTGTGTGTTTGTTTTTCAGTAAAAGGAAACTTGCCCCAGGTAAGATTTTTAAACATGTTGAAGACAACTTTAAACATTTTTCAACCAAGGAAAGGTTAGATACCACCCAATAATAATTCAGAATATATTCAATAGAGAATATCTATCATTTATCACTGTCTTATCACAAATTTACATTTATCATGTTTCAAGGTAGGAAAAAGAGAAAAATAAAATAATATTGGAAATAAGAAGTCAAGAATGCAACATCTTAAATGATGAAATAAAATAATTTTTAATTTGATACACAGGGAAATCACATTTATTGTGTGATGAAACAGAGATATTTTCAGGACTATATATAGATTCCTTATGAAAAAATGAAATTATAAACTCAATTTAGAGAAAAAAATTTAGTTGTATATAAAAAAAGCTACAGCAGTGGTGAATCATAAAATTAGTAAAAATACTATTTTCTAAGTAAGTGTTGTTAAAAATACTATTTAAAAATAAAATCTCAGAATAGAATTTCACATATTTTCAATATGCAAATTGAGATAAGAAAAGTTGAAGATATAAAAGGACATTGGGAAAGGGATGGGGAGGGATAAATTGGGAGATTGGGATTGACATATACACACTATTATACATAAAATAGATAACTAATAAGGACCTACTGTATAGCACAGGAATGTTACTCACTACTCTGTGATGACCTATATGGGAAAAGAATCTTAAAAAGAGTGGATATATGTATATGTATAACTGATTCACATTGTTGTGCAGCAGAGACTAGTACAATATTGTAAATCAACTATACTCTAATAAAAATTTTTTAAAAATTAAAAAGGACATTGATATATTAACTATAGATGTTTAGAAAAAAATGGATTTAAGCAATAAATTTAATAATTTAAGTGTAAGAGTAACTTACTTATTTTAAAGAAAAAATGCAAAGTGATTAATCCAATGAAAGGAAGAAAAGGGGAAAAAGAGGAAATAAGTAAATTTAAATGCTTAGGCTAGAAAAGAAGATCTCAAATCGATTACTTTATCGTTCACCTTAAGAAACTAGAAAAAGAAGAGCAAAATAAACTCAAAACAAGCAGAATAGAGACAATAATAAAAATTTTAGAGTGAGAGTGAATGAAAATTTACAAAACCAAAATATAGAAATAGGAAAAAAATCAATGGAACCAAAGTTGTTTTATTTTTTTAAAGATCAACAAATTTGACTAAACTTTCATCTTAGCATGTTAATACTTTTCTCTGTTAGCTGAATAACAGAGATACTGAATAACATACTTTGTTAAGAAAAAAAAAATTTCTGTGTGTTTGCCTAATAGTTAAAAGGTCAGTAAAGGTTCAGAAATGTAGTCTAGAGCATCCAGACCATCAAAGGAATGAAAAGACTTTAAAAGGAAAATTCATTCAACCAAGAGAGATTGGGAAATGACAAAATTAAATTCAACAAAGAAAAAAATAACAAACTTTAAATATTTTAAAAATGAAAAAAAATAACACAAATATTGTCAATAACCACAGTGTATGTAGACACACTAAAATGTCCTATTAAGACAAGGTATCGTCAAATGATCAAGTGACCTCTAAGCAGCAGTGTAGCTGCCAGCCTTGCATGCTGGCAGCATGTGCTCCATGTTGGCTCAAATTATCCTTATCATTTATGGAGAGACTGGGGGTTATTGCAGAGTGGGTCCAGGTGGATCTTTTCACAACTGAGGGCCCCCAAGCTTAGGAAACCTCCAGTCTTATAAGGGGCTGCTGGCAAACCTGCTCATTCTTTGCTCCAAGTAGATATTTTCTCTATTACCCTGTAATGAAAGCAAACCTCCTATGTGTAGCAGAGAGAGACTTTACTCTTCTGAAATGTAAACAAATCTACTCTCTGACTTGGATGGAGACACATTAATACAGTAGACTATCTGATGTACAAAAGTTCTTGAAAAGAGAGTCTGAGATACGTAAACACACTGCGGAGAATTGCCTCCTCACAGGTATCAAATTGAATAAAATAATATAGGTCTATACTGTTTACAACAGATATTATTATTATTATTTTTTAACATCTCGATTGGAGTATAATTGCTTTACAATGGTGTGTTAGTTTCTGCTTTATAACAAAGTGAATCAGTTATACATATGCATATGTTCCCATATCTCTCCCCTCTTGCATCTCCCTCCCTCCCACCCTCCCTATCTCACCCCTCTAGGTGGTCACAAAGCACAGAGCTGATCTCCCTGTGCTATGACAACAGATATTATTTTTTAAATGTCATTTAGTGAGATAAAATTAAAGAGAGAGAAAAAAAATAGCAAATGCTATAGACTTAATGTTTGTGTCCCCCAAAATTCATATGTTGAAGCCTAATCCCCAGTGTGATGGTATTTGGAGGTAATTAGGTCATGAGGGCAGAGCCTTCATGAATGGGAGTAGTGTCCTTATAAGAAGAGACACAAGAGAGGTGATCTTTCTTGGCCATGTGAGGATACAGTGATAACATGAACATCTGCATACCAGGAAGTGGTACTCACCAGACATGGGATCTGCCAGCACCTTGAACTTGGATGGACTTCCCAACCTCCAGAACTGTGAGAAATAAATGTTATCGGTTAAGCCATCCAGTCTACGGTATTTTTGTTTTTTCAGCCTGAACTAATATAACAAGTAAATACCAAAATTTTTAAAACCTTGAGTAGCAATATAAATATTGTTTCAAAATAATATCAAGACAATCTATGGCCAAAAGCTTCACTAGAGTTTATAGCATCTCTGTGCTGATAAATTGAACAATTCTAGTTAGAAAATATAACAATTGTTAATTGGAATAAAGCTACTAATGTAGCCCTGAAACATAACTAAAAAATGACAGAATTAATAGAATATATTGTCAAATCCACAAATAAAATGAATGGTGTAAAACATCTCTATAAGAAATCTATAGGTCAAAGGAATAAAAAGTCGGTTAGAAATAGAAAGCATGAATAACAAGCTTTATGTGGTGCTATGATTATATTTTTTCCCAAATATTTACTACCCCTTCTTGTAAGAGGTGAATTCTTCCACACCCATTGACATCTGATTTAGCCATGTGACTTGCTTTGTTCAAAGAATTATGAGTCAGGTGCAATAGACAATATCCAAGTATGAAATTTAAGAGCCTTCACATGGTTCCAACACTGCTATTTTCTCTCTGTCATAGTAGTGGCAATGGTATGTCTCAGAATTTGCTTCTGTAGCCTGGCTACTAAACTGAAGAAGAATTGGGGCAGATAAATATTTGACCTGTATAACATGAACATATACATAAGCTTCTCTTGTGGTAAACTACTAAGATTTTTTTTGTTTGCTCCCCCTACATAATGTATCATAGGCTGACAAATAGAAGGAATATACAAAACTCTCTTAGCCAGGCAATAATATACATTAATTTCAAGTATACATAGAAAGTTTACTAAGGTGACAGTATCAAGCCACAATTCTATTAAACTAGAAATACATAATAAAATACACTTTAGGTAATATATTTGAAAACTATGCTCTCACAAATAACTCATGTTAAATAATAAATCACAATGGAAATTACACCATATTTAGAACTAAACAACGACACTATTATATTTTGAAAGTTATGGGATAGAGCCAAAGAAGGTTTATTCAATTTTAAAAAGATATAATAAGACTCAGTAAGTAAAACCTAAAAAAGAAAAGAGATGAATTTCTCATTTTATATTACAATCCAGTTTCATGTTCTCCTACAAATGAGTCAGGAATCCCAGTTACTCCTTTTTTGCAAATCTATCTCATTTTGCTTCCAAGATGGAAGGTTGGTGGGTTGGAAGAGGGATGAGGAAAAGCTGACACACGCTCATACAGGGGGAGAGCGAGAGAGAGAGAGAGAGATAGATAGAGAGAGGTCCACTCTCCTAATAAATTTAAACTGAAAGTTGCATATTATTTATGCCCACGTTCTATTTACAAGAATTAATCACCTGGCCACATCTAAATGCTTGGGCTCTGGGAACTGTTGTGGAGAGCATGGATCTTGAGAGGGCGCTAAGTCTTTTTCATAGTAGTATAAACAGGCAAATGGCAGACCCTGAGGCTTCTTTACTTGGGAAGCAGAAAGTAAAGAAGCCAGAAATTTTAGGCTATTGGAAGGTAAGTAAAGAGGGCTGTGCTTTTTGGAAATGAAATGGTTTGAAGGTATTAGAGGAGTAAAAAAAATAGCAAACCAGCAAGAGGTCACTGGTTTTGTTTTTGGTTTTCTGTAGGGGATTATTGTAGGACGTTTGTGTGTTTGGATTTATAACTATAGCAATAGAATACATTTAGAGTTTGGTTTTGTTTTTAGTCAGGAATCACTGATTGGATTAGGAGGATATAGCCAAAGCTTCAATATTCACTTTTTTGTAATGCACCCTATTTGGAAGCAAATATTTAATGAGTAGTGAAATTGAGATTCAATAAATCAATATCATAGCTGACCTTTAATATTGCCTATATTGTTCATTTTCTGGCATGTTTCAACAAAAACAAAGACCTGACTATCTATTAGTGAATAGAATTAATCATGATGATGATCCTGGGAGAATTTTTGCTATAGCTTCTTGGATTTCTATAACCTTCAAATCATTTCCAATTATGTATTTGGTTTACCAGTATCTAGTCATGTCTGTTTTGAACATGATGACTCATCTCCTCTTTGAATCTTCTTTTTCGTTTTATCTAAATTCAGACTGTTTGCAACTCTACTGATCCTGTTGAGAATCATACTGAAGCATTTTTTCATAACAATGTCACAAAAGGGGAAAATCATTTTATATTAAAAAAAAAACCCAAAGCTGAAGATCCTTCTGAACCACTAAAACTCATATAACAATGGAATAAACAGCTTAAAAGGGACAAAACTGAAACAAGAAAAAAAAAAAAAAATCCCATCCTCTCCTTTGCCTAGGAGATTGTTTCATAGAAAAAGATCTAAAGGAAAAACATTTTAAACAATTGCATTTTTATAATGATTCGAAGAGTATGGTTTAAGTTTGTTTCTTTTAAATGAATGCTTAACACTACAAATATTTAAAGGAGATATAAGCACCTTTACATTTCCTAACTTATGATGAACTTACTACTTCATTGTCAAAGTCACTTGATACATGTCTTTAACTTTCTATAACTCTAATGACAACACTTTCTGTAAGCAAATTGTGTTGGGTGATAAATCAGACTGGTCAGAAAATCTAGTCATAGAAATTAAATACCCTTAGAATATGAAATGAAACACCCTATTGTAGGTAGGGGGGGCAGAATTTTAGTACCAACAGATAGGAAATTGAGGTTATTTATACATTTCTGTTACTTTGTTTTGTTTTACTTTATATTGGAATGAGCGAGAAGAGGGGTGGGATGTTGAGTTTGGGGGAAAGGTAACCATGGGTACAACTCTGAGGTGTTAGAAATTATAGAGGCTGAGAAAGTGAAACAAGGGCATATACCATTTGAAACACGTTTGTAAAAGATTATTGTACAGGATTCAAAATGTTTAAGACTTGGAAGGAGGACACTTGATTTTAGAGCAGCCTAGACAAAAAGTATCAGACTGGTGAAGTTCCTTCATCATATATATAATCTCATTTAGTTCTGATAACAGTCTATTACATTTAAGAGCTCAGCTGCTGGAGGTGGACGGCCTCAGTTTAAATCCTGGTTCTGACATTTAAGAAGTGCATGCATGTCCAAAGTGTATGACTTATACAATTTAATTTTCTCTGCCTCAATATTTTCATCTTTAAAGTGGGGATGATGATAATATCCATATCAAAAGGAGTCTTGAATATTAAACACTTTTAAACAGTGTCTGGCACATTGTATTATGTAACTATTAGCTATTAATAGAACAACCTTATGAAATATGTAATAGCTTTATCCTCAATTTATAAATGAGGACAGTCTTCAGGGAATTAGTCTTTAAAATGAAACCCAAACTACTACTCCTAGTAGACTAGAACTTTCAAAACCCTGCGTATATTTTCAACTGGTCTCTTTTTGTTGCCCTCTTAGCTGCTATTTTCTAGTCACTTTGGTTTTTATGTTCTTCACAGAGCCTAACCCTTCTCTTGCCCTGGTTCCTCAGACCAGAATGCTTTCTCCCCAATTCTTCTCATATTTGCCTTCTTTTCATCCACCAGATCTCAGTTTATGTTGACCCCTCTATCCAAAGTAGTTTTCACCTTTATCCCCATTGCAAAGCCCTCCCTCTTCAACACCACACAAAAATCCCTCCACAGTAGCATTGCTGGAGGCTTACCAGGAGAAGCAAGGCAGAAGAGTCACGGTTCGCAAGCCAACACCCTTGTCAAGAAAGAATAGTATCAGGATCACACTCTGTGAAATGCCAGAGAAAAATTGATACCAGCATTTAAAATGTTTCAAAGCTTCCATGTGTCTCCCTACTACTCATCAATTTTTCTGTAGTCTTTAATTGAAACATGATGGAATTTTACATGTGTATCTGTTACATATGTCTTATTTTTCATGAAAGAAGGTATAAAATATCCCAGGTTTGTAAAAGATGAATTTTTTTAATACTCGTAAGTGCAAAGCAAATAGAAAATTCTATTGTAAATGACTCTAGTAAAAAACAGAAGGAATCATAACCAATGATATAGTCTAGGAAATATTTCAAATAAATCCATACAAATCCATCTGACATCTTGAAAATAAACTGCATTGTCCCAAACGAAAATAAACTTATTTTTACACATCTCTATTCACTTAACTAAAACTATAATCCCCTTGAAAAACTTCCTTATTTTTTCAACACTTTATTTATTATGTCATGATTAATTAGAATATAAGATACAGAAACGAGCCACTCTCTCTTGATCTCATTCAAAGTAATCATTAGGGTCAATTTAGGGAAGAAATACACATCTATATTTTCGTAAGGGTGAAAACAGTAAAATAATTTTCCTAACCCTTTTTTTGAGAAATCAAGGAAACCTATGCAAGGACAAAATACTGCGAGAATTATGTTGTGAGAGCACATAATATGTACTTTCAATTAATGGTATTTAGTATTCTTGACTGTATATACAGGGATTTAGAAAAAAGACAGAGTGGAATAATTTTAAAGATAGAAAATAACCAATTAAATGGCCTGGAACAATTCTTACGCTCAATCCACTCACTGAGTTTATACCCAAAAGGGAGCTTGAAATTGGATTTGCTTGTTCCCTTCGGCTCAGAACTCCTTGGCCCCAGAATTGGATAGGTATGCCCTAATGCTGAATGTGATTCTAGTGCTGAAGGAAAATTTGTATTCAATATAGAGCCCCCCATTGTAAGTCAACTACTTCATCTGTTGCAAAACAAAAGAGCTATCTCTTCCAATGCTAGAAGAAAACTTTGGTGAGTTACAGCCAAGTGTATGAGAAAAGTACGTAGATCTTCAACTGGCGACTTTCTAAGAAAGTTTGAGGGATAATTTGGCATTAGGTGATTTATACATTGGTTTTTAGACTAAAGATTTCCAAGGATAATTTTGCCTTAAATATTTGATTGTCTAGAGAAATTTTGGCTTTAAGTCCTGACTTTCCAAAAAAAGTCAAGTCCACAGTATTTAGAAAGAAGATCAACTCTATAAAATCACAACAACTATATATCATTATATTTCATTTTAATGAATACCTGCTAAACAAGCTTGTAGAGTAAGTGCTATAAATCTGCTCAGAACTTCAAGTTATTGAAGGAAAAATAAAGCATATTTCATTTCACTTGATTACCTTTATTTATTTGCCTTACTTGAGCCTATATTTCTGGTGACAATTTTTAGGCTTGTGTTATTGTATTCCAGTGTCCTTAATATTTGACTTTGTTCATTGCTCAAACCTTTTCTCCTTATTTTTTCATGTGTTTATATTTCACATTTACACACGTTTGCATACTCTAAAGAAAAATTAAGCAACATATTTCAAATGTAATTACTTCAGTGTATCAACACATAGCTCTGCTAACACAGATTTCTGTAGTATGTGCATTTTTTCAAATAAAGTTCATCCTGGCTATTCACCATTATCCATATTCTTCTATGAAATTAACCAGTGATATATTTTGTAGCCCTTATGCTATTTTAGCAATACATAAATATATTCTATAGCTACTATAATGATTATGAAGGGGTAGTCTGATATTCCATCAGACTACCCAAAGGATCATGTTGAGCTGTGGGTCATACAAAATTGAACTGACTACAGATGTGACAGTTAAAATTAGTTCACTGGCCTACTTTATTGTTGATTACAGTAGTTTTCATTTTGGCATGTTCAAGAATATCAATAACATAAACATAATGATAAATCCTGTAGCAACTTAAAGCTCATTATACTGTACTATATCAATAAAACAGCATTTAATATCATTCAAATATTTGATGACAAATAATTTAGTATATTCTTTGATTAAGTATATTTTCTAGCTTAGAAAGAATTCAGATAAGAAATACATTTTTGTGTAACAGATAAAAAAATAAACAATCCTGTATTTTCAGCCAAATATTAAATTGTGCTATCATAATTTGAACCAAACTTACTTTTATTTACTGTATTCATTAACTTAATGACTAAAAGGAGTTAATAAAATCAAACATGTATTTTTCCCTATCTGATATAATTCGTCACTTATTGTATATAAAATAAAATAGATATTATGCTCATGTTATAAAATTAAACTATTAATTTTAATATTTTTAAATGGCTGCTTCCAGCAGCATCTTAAAGTTACTTGTCTTAAAATATCAACATTGAACTACTGTTCAGTTGATTCTATTACTAGATAACAGCTAAGCAACTTTACAGGGGAACAAATAAAAACAACAGGAAACTGGAAGTGATTGAAGCCCATCATTTTTCTAGTGTAGACTTCTAAAGTGTGGAATCTAAATCCTGAGGCAGGCCTCACTGTGCTCCATCTGAAAACAGACCAGTCACTGCTTCAATTATTTTTATTACACGTCCTTAGATCTATTAAAATGCACTTCATCAAAATATAGTAGTTCTTTATGGCAGAAGGATGTTTTAAAAATCTGCATAAGATAACACACTTTGGAATATCACCATTATATATAACTCCTAAAGGAATAAAGCAACAATCAATTTGCCAACAAAATGAATTCAGGAAAAATAAGTTGGAAGAAAATTTTATATGTCATTATCTTAAGACTTTGATCAGTTATTCTTTCTTATTTTGACTCTTCAAAAGAAAATGCTAAGAATCAGTGCATTATTAATAAGATTTAAAAAAACTTCCATGGGTTTATTTACTCTGAGTAATCGATTATGTTACCTCTGAATATAATACAGGGTTGGAAACTTCAATAATAATATGCTGTCCTCATGCCTCAGGCATAGAAGGATAGTGGTGTAACCTGGAGACATTTTAAGGCTATTTTTGTTGATTCCACTTGAAGATTGGCCCATTACTTTTGGCATGCGTTTCAACATTCTACCATTGTCTTACAGTTTTCTGGTGTTCATTTGTCACACTGACAGAAACCAGTTTAAAATTTAAATCCATATCCCTCCTGAATCTCCTAAAAGAGTTTGCAGACCAAAGGCTGTGCAATGACTGATGATGTTCCTGTCAGGTGCCAGAAGATCCAGCAGAGCTGCTCAACAAGTTTCTTAACAAGGTAAGCAATAAGGCAGATTACAGAAAAACAAATGACGTATCATAAGGTTGCTTCCATGGCATTTTTCATATTTGTCCCCTAAAGTCATTTCTACAAATAAAGCATTTCAAAAGTAGTAGGTATTCCTACAAATATATTGGTATTTAATTCTCTCCGAGCTTATTCACTTTATTATTTGTAAAGAAAAGGGCACACAGTTGAAACATAGGGTAAAAAATTCTTAAAAAATACACTTTAACTTGATTAAACTACTTTTCTATCTCAAAGATATAAATTGATAGGATTTGATTTTGCACTAATTCTACTATGAATTTTTTCATCATTATGATCCAGTTTCTATTGTTTGCAAATTTCCAACATCCAGACTACTGCTCATTAGAGTGCTCCCTGGTGGCGCAGTGGTTGAGAATCTGCCGGCCAGTGTAGGGGGACACGGGTTCGAGCCCTGGTCTGGGAAGACCCCACATGCCGCGGAGCAACTGGGCCCGTGAGCCACACAACTACTGAGCCTGCGCGTCTGGAGCCTGTGCTCTGCAACAAGAGAGGCCGCGACAGTGAGAGGCCCGCGCACCGCGATGAAGAGTGGCCCCCGCTTGCCGCAACTAGAGAAAGCCCTCATACAGAAACCCAACTCGCACAGAAGACACAACACAGCCAAAAATAAATAAATAAATATTTAAAAAAAAATATATATATATATATATTAAAAAAAAATCTGTATTTAAAAAAAAAAAAAATGTGCTGTTCCTTTAAATCAGTGTCTCTCTAAATCTGAGCCAGGGAGGATTGTTGTTATATCTCAACACTAGCCATGGTAAAATGTGTATTATTCTAAGAGCCTTTTTTTTTTCCTACTGCATATTTAAACCTACAATAAAAGTCACAAAAAGCGTACCATTAAAAGAGCTATATTAATGATTTTATCCAGACACATGAAGTTCTTGTGTTCACGCCTTTCTTCTATGGCAGAATATGTGCATTCCCAGGCTACATCATTTGTCATAGGCATTTTACCTGGTCTATGTGGTCTATAGCTTGAAAAATATGACAGCTTGTTGATTTTACCTGCTTAACCATTGTATTACCTTATATGAAAAATTAAACTTACTACTTACTAGTATGTGTTCATCTCTGTTACATTTGTCTGTTCAACAAAGTATAGCCACTAGACAAGAAATTAAGGGCTTGGCTTCCTGAGCACTGCTATCAGCTTCTGATACGACATGCAGTATGTATCATACCTTAAGTTGTAATGTACCAAGAGAGTTCTAATGACAGGCTTATGCAATAACATGAGTATAATTGTTTTATTTTTTATAAAATAAATTATAAAATTAGATTAGTTCAAGGTTCTGGATATTTTTGCTTTGGAATTATAAAAAAATATTAGTTGTATAATCTTAGATAAATTAAAAAAAATTTTAAAGTTTCAATGCCTATAATTCACATGAAATGGCACCAAAAGGAGGTAAATACTGTAGGAGTCTGTGTTTACATATTATGACCCACGTGTTACAGAAAAGAGGAACAGCAAATGATTCCTGAAAGCATTTTTGTGAATAACACTTAAAAGGAACAATTGGTCATTAATTAATATTAGAAGCACATTTTCTATTCATCCATTAAATGCATTAAAATTGCACAGGAAAAGAGACATGGTTAAAATTGCAATTATATTCATTCACTTAACTTGAATATACAACTAATTCACAGAGGTAGCAAGTGCCCATATATAATATTCCTAATGGAATGAGGTTGAGCTGTGTGGAATTTAGTTTTTAAGACAAAAAGAGATATACTCTGGAACACACATTCAAAACATATCACAAAGATTTCAGAGGACAAATGGCTGTGAAGTTTTGATGCCACCTATAACAGTTAACGTTCCTAAAAATAATGACACAGCTAGAAATGCATGACTTCATAAGAAAAGCTTGTCATACTTGTCTATGAGACTAAGTTACCACCAGAAAAATAGCATCATCAAGTGAATAAGACCAGGGATAAACTAGTTGTTCTAATGGAAAGAATATAAACATAATTGCATTTGCCATACCCATGATCAATGCAGCCCAGCGTTCTGGTAGTGACACTCTATAGTGTATTGCACCTTTCTCCGTGACTCTTCTATCAATTCAGACATAACATTTCCTAATGAGTTTTCTATTCCCACCTAATCTAACATTCTCTTTGACCTTAATTATACTTAAAGGTTTAAAAAAATTTTTTCCCACCACTTAAGTATTGGTGATTTCAATTTTTCATTATACACACACTTCCAAACTCAGGCATCAACTCTTCCCTTCAACTGTCTCCTGCTTTAAATACCTCCTTTTTATTACCTTCATTGCTACTCTGGCTCATAAATGTATCATCTCATACCTGGATTATTGCAATATTCTCTACTGTATTTTCCCAGTCTCCTGTTTCTCCACATTAATATTTCGAACCAATTGTTACTGAAATAATCAGCATAAATTATCACTGTGGACACACTCTTGCTCAACAATTTTTGATGGTCTCCCTTAATGACAGAATATGGTTTAAACACTTAGACAAAGACTTAAGGATCTCCATATAAGAACTTTTGTGTATTGTGTAATGCAAAAATTATGTTCCTAAGTAATAAAAACCAGTGGGTAAAAACAGAAACTGAGATCAGGCAAGGTTAAACTAAGGGACCTATGGCACCACAAATTATTGAGCTGTTAATTTAGTTATTTCCCCATATTTGTAGTCTCCCATGTTGAATTATTGTGAGATGTTGACTGTTATCTTTTCTGAATCATTTAAGATTATTGAAAAAATTATGCTAGGTACCCAGGATAATAGGAGGGAAGAGAATGTTGTTAATTTAAGGGAAATAGTTTGGAATAAGGGAGTGGTGTCTTGAAGTTTAGATTCCATATTACTAAATATCAGTGGAAGCACCCCATGTTTATGCTGGGGGAAAAAATGCTCCATGAGTATCTTTTTGTTTCTGCGAGGTCAGAGCTTTCAGAGCAAAGAACACTGACTGGTACGTGGGTTTAAAAGGAATGCAAAGTATCTTCTACGCTGATCCATTTGCTTACTTTTTAAGGATGATGAATCCTGAGTCAATTGTTTACATTTCAGGCTGGTGAAAAAGAGCTAGAGAACTTCTTCCCACCTCTCAGCTCCAGGGGATTTATTTATATTCCAGAACAAAGGTCTCCCTCCCTCTATTCCCAGAGGGAGAATTGTCAGCTGTACCAACTGCCTATATAAGCTCCAGGTTTCATAAATCCAGGATCCCTCTCCTCTGGTGCAACCCTACATGCACAGGGGACATACTGCTCTCAGTGTAGTGCCCTGTGGAGAATTTGGGCACGGGAAACCAGTGCGGCGAAGATTGCTCTGTGAATAAATATAAAGTCTGCTCTTTGATCCAGAGTATGGTGTTCCTGTTAATATATATGGATATAGATAAATATATAGAGAGATACACACACTCACACACTCTGTGTGTATATGTATACACACACACACACATATATACACATATCTCATACATACGTATATATATGTATCCATATATATGAATGTGTATATATTCATATATGGGTGCATCCATGTATATGTATATATGTGTGTATGCATATATGTGCATATAATACTGCAGCAGGCCATCATATTAACAGGGTAGCTCCTAAGATTCTGCATAGTTTCAGGCTTAATGGTTGGTATCAAGAACTGTCTGAGGAAAGAAAAAAATTGCAGGCCCTGAAATATAGAAAGAATACAACAGAGGCTAATGGAAGAATCAATTAAGGAAGTAAATGTGAATTCTTGACCCATAACGGTAGGAAATTCTCCAATATTTGGTTAACTAATTAATGCCCTGTGGCTACTAGAGTTGCTAGTTTTGAAAAAAGATGAAATTTTAAATTTCCTTTAGAAGGATTAGGGTTAAGGTTGATGGTACTTTGAATTGAATTGAATTTTTCACAGTGAAGTTTGTATGCTCATACATCCTGTAGACGTTTCCTGGTCTTAGTGCCACTCCTGAAGGTGGTGGATTGTAGCCCATCTGTGGTGGCTAGATGAGTTGAGTGAAATAAGTATAAGAAGTAGTGAGGGAGGAGGATAGGGAAGGAATACAAGCAAAACACTTTAGTGTTCATATTCAAAAGTAAGTGGGTAACTGTGGCTCTTATGTGAATCCTAAAATAATAGTGCTGCTATATTTTAAGCAAGTTCCGGGTTGAATTATGCATCCACACCTCTTATTGTGGTTCTGTCCTTGATGTGACTGAACACAAACTCAGGAACATTACTGGAACCACAAAAAGAAAGCACTCTAGGAATAGATGTAACAAAGAGACTAATGAAAGAGATATGAGACAGATGTGCATATGCTATGATATTTTAAACATTATGACTGCATAGAGGTCTAGCCCCCATTATATTCTCATTTAGAGCAGAATCTTGCTGGATCGCTTTGACTAACCTTGGAGAGGACAGAAGTGTGCCTGATAGAGAGAAAAGTGACTAATGTCATCCACCTTTTGCAGGTTGTCAGGGTAGCTTGAGCAACTGAGAGCCAGTGCTGGTTTGGAGAAAACTGTGTGACACCACATATGACTTTCATATAGCTAACAGGGGAACAAATGAAATAAATTACAATAAACATGAAATGAATGACCTCTTAATGTCACTTCTAGCAATTATCTATTTCTTTTCTCACCTCATATACCATGGCTGCACATCCTGCTGTGTATGGTCTTGAAGCCATGCCGCCTGATGCATGTTTAAGAGAACTGCATGTTCAGCAATTTCAAGATCCCTGATTGTGCATAATTAATATCAGTAGAGGTTAATTATAGCTACCATAAAGCTTCATTACAATCTATCAGAGAATAAAACCAATCTGATCATTTTAATTATTGTATAAATTTTAATTATCTAGTCAGTGTAGTAGTCCTGTAAATAAGGTGGAAATAGTCTTCTGAAATAGTATTTTTGAAACACTGATGTCTTTCATAAATAAACCAGTGCAGCTTTAAGGAGCATACAGCTTCAATAGTAATGATTTTAGCTGAAACTCCAGCCACTGTTTTGAATATCATGTAAAATAGGTAAAAAGAAAAAGTACATTTTGCTTTGTCTTATCGACCTTGGCAGACAAAATTAAATTGATCTTGATTCTTGTTACTTAACAGATTAACATCAGCAGTCTATACATGCCCTTTTATATATTTATTTATTTTTAGCACCAAGGGAACTTTCATAAACTTCCAATAATTAGAATATTATCTGTAAAATACATGTCTATGTGCTCCTCGAAGAAGAGAATTTGTAAATATTCCAGATTTTTGATAAATGTTCAATTAAAAGAGTGTGAGCACTAAGATTTAATAGCTACTGATAAAAATAAAGATAAAATATTTCGATTAAGAAATGTCTCAGAAAGATTCCTTAGGGAAAGCAACTGACGTTGGTATAATAGGAAGAGGTGGACTCAAGGTAGCAGGAAAGAATTGACAATATTTTTAGAAGTTAGCATAGAAAATTGTCACACCCAACTCTAGTGCTTGTTTCCATGCCTAAGACTAGAATTTCTGAATAAGAGTTTCTAAATGATTTCTTGGGTCACATACCCCTTGCATGTTCAGGGAAGGATGAATAGAGTAGACACTTTTGCCAACTCAAATCTTTTGCTAGTTCCCAGTCTTTTTCCTTTGGTAAAATAATGCCAACTCTGTTCAAGTATTAGAAGGACCCTTATATTTTTCTAAGCCAATAATGGTAATTTAATTACCTTTGACATAATTGGTTTAGGCATAGACTTGCTAAATACGGTAGATTGTAAAAATGGCTACATCCCAGTATGCACACCTTTTCTTGTAATTTGACTTTGCAGCACCTTCCCTCAAGTGTCTGTCTCTGAATCTCTTGAATCTGGGCTTGGCTATGGAATTTGCTGAGGAAAATGGTATATTAGTATTCATGATGCAAGCAGACACATGAAACATACCTGTGTGTTGGGCCTTGCCATTTTTTTCTTTTTTTGTTATTTTTGAAACAACTCTGTGACCACCTTTATGTGAAATCCCATAATACCCTGCTGGAGATAAGTGGCCCAGTGACTTTCATCAACCCTTCTGAGAGCCAGGCAATCACCACATATATGCATATGACTATAAACTACCAGCTGACTAGAGATGCAAGCTCTGCTTACAACAAAGTGAGTTAGACACGAATCATGCAGGTTTAGTCCAGCCCAAGCTGCCATTCCACTTATTTGTGAGCAAATAAATTTCGGGAAATTAAAAAAAATCACAGCAAAGGCTAACTGATACATTATACAATCTTCACACTAAGATGAAATAAGGGGAGGTCGGCTGGCAGGCTGAAAAATTTTTCTCACTCCTTTTTGCCTTTGGACACAACTATATAAGGAAATAATACTTGAAGTAACTATAATGGTGTGAGAAAACAGTGGATATTTTGAGCATAGAAGAGTAGAATAATAAAGAAATGTGGATCCTTGATGATGTTATATTATTGGATCAATAAATTAACTGATTCAGGAACCACTTTACCTCTAGACTTCATTTTTTGTGCTAAAATAAATATATATTCTCTATTGTTTAGTTTACTGTTGTTTGGTCTTCTCCACTTGCAGAAAAAAGTGTGGTAACTGATACTATGACTCTGAGGAAACATGTAACCTGGGGAGAGCTAGAGCCTGAGCATCTATGCTTGGCCTCTATAAGAATACCTCTACTTGGGGAAAATAAATCATCAGAACTTTTCATGGATACTTCAGCTTGAGTGAAAAAAAATTGGAGATATGAGGGCTTCAGACACATAGCTAGGTGTTCACTACAAAATGTTTGCCAAAATATGGAATTGTATGGAGCTGTGAGCTAAAAAAACTATGCCAAAAACCTTTGAGAAACATAAAGAAAGAGTTCCAGATCAAGATTGTGGAGTAGGGAGATCCTGAGTTCACCCCCTCCCACAGACACATCAAATTATACTGCATGTAGAACAACTATCTCTGAGAATGACCTGATGTCTGGCAGAACAGATTTTCTACAACTAAGGATATAAAGAAAGGCCACATTGAGATGGGTAGAAGAAACAGATATGCAGCCTACTCAGAAGTCAAACCCCCAGAGCAGTGACCCACAAGCGGGAGGGATATCTCAACCACAGAAGTCTAGCTTGAGGAGCAAGAGGTCTGAGCCCCATGTTGGGCACCCCAGCCCAGGGGACCTGAGTTGAGAAGACAAGTCACCTTAATGTCTGGCTTTGAGAACCAGTGGGGCATATGACTGGGAAAGCCAGAGGACTGTGGGAAAACTAGACTTCTATCTTGAAGGGCTCACCTACAAACTCACTTGCTCCGAGTCCCAGCCCAAAAGCAGCAGCTCGAAAAGCACTTGAGTTGCACAAGAGGGAGATTCACTGACTAATTTAGGGCGTATGCCAGAGGAACAAGGATCTGGTGGAACTTTTGACAGAGACAGAAGAGCTGGTGGGTGCCATGTTTTTGCTTTTTTAACTCTCTCATCTAGCTGTCTCAACAGGAGCGGGCACCATTTCTGTCACTCTCCATCAACCTAGCTAACACCACGTACCTAGTTCTGGTGCTGCCTTGAAGACCCACCCACCCCCAACCTGCCAGTCAGGGATCAAAAGCAACTCCTGCACTGCCCCCCTTGGTGGGCAGTCCTGCTCAGCCCTGGCACCCTTCAAAAGCAGTTCATATCCCTCCCCATCTGGCAGAGAGCCCAGCCCAGCACCATCACCCCTCCAAAGCGGCTCCCGCCCCAACCCAACCAGTGGACAACCCTGGCCAGCCCCAGTACCCCTTCATATGACCTCCCTCATGTGACCACCAGTGTGCCCACAAGAGTCGTAGCTGGGCTTCACGGCCAGCTGCACTGAAGGACAGCCCTGCATGTGAGCAAGCCCCCAGCAGTCAGGGCCAGCCCCCTCAGTCAAGCAGGCTGGGCGTCAGCCCCATCTCTCAGCACACTTGCAGCAGTCTCGAGCAGGCCTCAAAGACAGTCAGACTGGGGGCCAGACTTGTCCACCAGCACACCCACAGCAGTTGCAACCAGGCCTCGAAGATGGATGGGCCGGGGATCAGTCTTACGCACGAGTGCACCCATAGCAGTAGCAGCTGGGCCTCATAGGCAACTGGTCTGGGGGCCAGCTCTACGCACCAGCATGCCAGCAGCAATCATGGCCCAACCACAACAGGGGGGCACACTCAGCCCACACAAGGGATACTTCTGGAGCATCTGGCTCTGGTGCATAGGGGACATTGTGCCACTGGGCCCCACAATACACTTCCTACACAAGGCTTGGCTTTCAAGAGTGGGAGACATAGCTTATATACTTAATACATTACAATGAACACAGACATAGAGAGTTAGGCAAAACTGTATACTGTATGTCAACTATACTTCTATAATAATAATAATAATAAACAAGAAAGAAAAATATAGTGAAAATTCTCAGACTCTCTGGTCTGAGGAGAAGATCCACCAGACTGGCATCTGCCCTAGAAGTGGGAATGAACCAAAGATAGATTCAGTTTTAGTAAAACTGCAATGATGTTTGATAAAATTCAGTCCATGATTCAGTTAAGATCATCATTCCTTTACTCCGTCATCTTAGCAGAGGAATTAGTTGGTTCTTTTTGATGGAACATAAAATTGTAAGTCCTTACACTTTTTTTTCATATATAGGATCCAACGTTCAATCCATGAATATCAAGCTTCAAAGTAGACAGTGCTGTATGACTAGTAAACAAGAGAAACAATAAAATCAGCCTTCCAAACGTGTGGGATAAAGCAAATATTGCCTGTTTCAGAGGAGAGCAGTTCCCTTCAGAAACCTAGATGACCAGCCCACTAGCCTTTATCCCAAGTTGTCCCACCAGATGTAACTTAGAAGAGTTAACATTTACGGGCTTCTTTCCACATATTTTACTGTTCGAATGTTTAATAATAATTGACTTTTGGACATCTTTTTTTTTTTTCCATTTGCTGAATTTATTTAAACAAATCAATTTGGAAATATCATAGAATTAAACAAAACTTCTGACATGTAAACATACTGCCATACTCCTGAAACATATGTTAACATCTGAGAGAAGTTAATAATTGCTTATTAGGAAAGCTGTCCATTAATAAGGTCAGTCTTCAGCAAAACTAAGCAACAAAACTAAGTTCTTCTGTATCCAATACCAATGTTATTTATTACTAGTTGGTGTTATTTTTCCAAGGCTTACTGATATTTATCAATTTTTTTCTCAGATTTTCTTAAATATTAGTGTTTCTGATAACCAGGCTTTGACTGACTTCAAATGAAGGAATTACTAAATCACTTGTGTCAGACTCTTCTAAACCTGGGGGCATGTTCACTTATATTTCATGCATTTTTTCATAACTGATGCATTTAGAATTTATACATTGATTTGTCTAGTTTAATGACAGTTAACATAGTTATTTGTTTCCTCTAATATCATGATTTCAGGTTGAGAAAGAAAATTTTTCTCTGTCATCTAAATATAAGTACTTAATGTCTTAAACACTTTTTTAAAATAAGGCTTGAATTTATGCAATATAATGAAATACTAACATTATTCATCATAATTAATGGTATTATTAAAATAGACACCTAATAAGTAAAAGTCAAGACATCAGTGAAATTCAAATATTATTGAGTAGAAAGAATTTCAATCATAATGTTCCATTATACAATCCAAATAAGTATAATTTTACTGTGAGTATTAACACATTAATTCCAATATTGAGACCTTATGGTAGGCTGAATAATGACCTTCACTTCACCCAAGATGTCTATGTCCTAATCCACACAAGCTGTGAATGTTACCTTATATGGCAAAAAATAATTTTGGATGTTATTGAGTTAAGGATTTTGAGATGAGGACACTATCCTGAATTATATGTGCAGTTCTGAAACATATGAATCCTTATAAGAGGGAAGCAATTGTCCACAGGGATAGAAGGAGATGTGAAAACAGAAGCAGAGAGAGATTTGAAGATGTGACTTTGAAGATGGAGGAAAAGGCAGGCCAAAGAATGTAAGCAATGCAGCTCTACAAGCCAGAAAAGGCAAATAAAAGAATTCTCCCCTCAGAGCTTCCACAAGGAAACAGTTTTGCCATTAGCCACTGAAACTGCTTTAGGATTTCTGAACTCCAGAGTGTAAGAGATTGCATTTGTGTTGTTTAAGTCACCATGTTTATGGTAATTATAGCAGCAATAGGAAACAAAGAACTTGAAACTGCTCAAATGTATGAGCTACAATGTTTCCTTGTAGCTATATGTATTTTATTGCTGTGTTTGATTTTTAATTCTTTTGGAACTCAATTTTAATTTGTAATATTGATTCTGTATGTAATTTTATCCAATACACTTAACATCTCAATATGCTTCAATTTTGGCATCTTTAAAATGAAAATTGTGTATCAAGGAAGTCCCATGGTGTATTTTCACTGAGTCTAGATGTCCTCAATGGGAGAACATTATGAAAGATTGTTAGCTACAGGTCAATAATATCTTCCCAGTGGCAGAAAAAGATCAGTACACAAATGTCTGTAACTTTCATATTCTTAGATGAGAGAAACTGCATTTAGAGTCTTGCATGCCTGCAGGAAATATCATTGAAAGTCAAGGTAAACCAGAGCGGTTGTTTCTGCTGCTGCAATTACTTGCAGGGAACTTTTAGACAGAGGGAAATATGCTTCCATGCAATAGAGTTTCTGTTAGAGCGTACACCTGATGCATAAACCTAGGGCCTAGGATTTTGCTACTACAGAAGATAATAAATAGATAAAATAATAAAATTTACTACTCAGATTGTAAGATCCTTAATGCAAGAAATATGTTACGTATTCAAGTCACCAACGAAAAGTGCCCTTAAGCCACAGGACAATGAAATAGTATATAAGGAGTCTCAAAATATTGTAGTAAGTATTGGGAATTCACCTTTTTCTTAATTATTGGAAGTTTTATTTTCTATGAATTTTTTTTAAGTAATAGCGGAGGTCATACTCTTCTTGAGCAAACTTTCTCTTTTATTCTTAAAAATTATTAAATTCATACCATTTCATTTTGGGTTTTGTCCTGATATATTCTCCAAAGTCATATTTTAACTCTGAATATTCAACTGTCTTGCAAATATAGAGAGTGAAAAACCATCTGTTACGTGTGTCATTCAGATAAGGAAAAAGTCCCAGTGATCCCTTTGTGAGCCCTTTGTCCAAAGAGAAAGAGCTAGTCTTCTCTTTGCACTCTTGTGTTTTACTCTACCCATCAGCACTGACATATTCAACAAATATTAATTGCCATATGTATGGCACTAATAGAGGCTTAGAATAAAAATAACCATAAGAGGAGATAGAACAAATAATGAGGTGGACGGATAATTTAGAATATAACTTGTCATACATTTTAATAAAATTTTGAACCATATAATGTGTATTCCAGTGATTCTACATTCTATTTGAAAACTGTGTTTACTTATACATGTTCTTTAGTTCTGGAATAGCCTAAAAATTAATGACTTTAGATATTGACTTACAAGAAATCAGTTAATAAACCAGTTCATATTTCAGCAAACATTCACTAATTTTTTCCTAAGTATCAAATAACTTCCTTGCACTGAGGAATATAAATAGTAACAATAAAATGTTCTGATAAACAGTATGTATATTTCACATAGAATAGCCTATTTTGAATATAACTTAAACAAGTTTTTTAGACATAATCTTTTAGATACTAACTTATTCTACAAATTTTTGTCAACTGGTCGATAAACTTTGATGCTGGTGTTGTCAGGCTGGGATGTGGTAAAACCCTTTCCAAAAAGGGAGTTAATATTTATTAATGGAGTACAGGGGATATAAATTAATAACTTTTGGTTTTCAAATATCATTATAAAATGTAATTAGTGTATGTTAATGCAGTGTAAAGCTCAAAGAGGTGGTTTTAGTTACTCCTACCTTAAGGTGCAAGTATTACTAGTTACTTGAAGAAGTGAGTAATCCAACAGTTAACCACTATACTCTGTCATAATTCGCTATGTGGGACAATCCTGTGGCAGCAATAAAACTGTACTGCTCAGATCGCCCTCATTTGACTTTCAGCTGTGAGAAGTACAGTTAGCTGAGAGCTTCCAACCACACGCTCCAACTTTAAGATCTGCTGCAGCATTACCATCAAAGCCATGCTATTCTCAGGCAAGTTACAGAATTTAATGAAACAAGGAATGATAACAAAATATAAAAATATTTCTACTGCTTCCCAATGGCATTGTAGCAATCTACATTCTTGAATAGTATTATAAACACAAACAAACAAAAACTTTCATTTAGTGGCAATAATTTCTGAGCCACTTTAACCAAAGCAATATAACAGTGCCCAGTGTTTAAGTCACTGGTTAGAATATTTCCGAATTCTTATTAAGTACAAAAGGCATTGCATTTAAGTATGTAGTTGGCCATTGAACTTGCAGGCATTCTGCAATTGTCTTTGGAAAGACATGAAATTAATGTACTATAAAGTTTGGCTTCAGAGAACTTTAATCTTACAAGTACAGCAATGAAGGTCATGTTATTATTTTTTCCTACATCCACCTTTTAGTCATGACTGTATGGCTAGAACTTAAAGGTTATCCATAGACACAGTGTTTACATATTGAAGGAGAGTTCCCTTCTATAACAAAGTAATTATGCTAGTAATTTATATTTTAATTTTATTAAAATATAAATTATTAAGAACAATAATGATAGGGAGCACTTTCTATGGACCAACTCACTTATTTGAACGTTACATTTTTAATCTCATTTAATTATTAGAACATACCTGAAGAATGTTTAGTATACACATTTAACGTGTGAAGAGGAATTGCAGATTATGTAAATAGTTCAGGTAAATTAAATTACTACTTCTTAAGTGGCAAAATCAAGATTCAAATTCAGTTACATTAACATTTTAGTGTTTTTTTCCTCTATCATGCCACACTAATTCTCAACAAATTTATTCAAATACAATAGCTATAGAGAAAGTTTTACACATAACTCAGTTTTATTCTAATATTAGCCTTACATTTTCATTAAAATATTGCTTTCTACCTAACATTAAATCATGTTTCATGATTAAACTGCTTCCATGTTTTCTCAGATGACTTTGTATCAAAGTCTTGCTTGGCCATTCTCTTCCCAATCTCATCACCCATCACCCATTCAACTACCCTTTGACATCTGTGACTATTTTAATCAGCTAAAAATAAAACGTTCACAATTAATACCCATCCCCCAGTCAGGAAAGACATTCCTCCACTTGAGTCAAAAGACATAACAAAACAAAAAATAAAATTGAAAAAAACTGCCACCCACCTTGTGCTATTGACTGTAAATAAAAATGGTAACATATGCTTAGTGCTTGCACTTTCCACAGTATGTATTTTACTTAGCAATGTTTGGTCCCCCTTCCACAAACACTATGTTTTCCAACAGAGGTAAAAAGTAATTAATTACAGAGAACAGTCAATATACATTTTGGAAATGTAGGTGTGAGAGAAGATAGAAGGGGCTCACGAAGTAAAATCTTTGTGTCAGGAAGTATCTTGCTACAATTCTGAAAACAAATTAGAAACCAGGTAAGCAAATAGATGCAAAATATTTTATTTATTTTTGATATTAATAGGTTATTATCTCAGCGACTGACTTTGCAAAAAGAATATGTATCTTTTATGCTTAACTTTGGATATTAATGTTGTCACATTCCCAGTAGGTACATGGATCACATCACATCTAGAAATGTATGATTTCTGTTTTCCCAAGTCTCTGTGTTGTATATTTTCTTGCAGGCAAATGCATATTGAAAAGACCCTTTAAAATTATTAATTATCTTGACAGAAAAAATGTTTTCCCTAAAGGGTATTTAGTAATGAAATTAAAATGAATTTAAATTTTAAATTATTTTTCCTCACTACACTTAGCAGAAATATTACAAAGAATCAGAAAACAAACTTAGATTTTCTTTCTTTGCCAGAAAGTAAAAACATTGATCCAGAATGAAATCATCAAAATGAAAGTTTACAATTATAAGGACTTCACAGGGATATTTCATGAAATTCAGAAGCAAGCTAAAAATGTGTGGTTATAGCATAATTTAACGTTTTCAGTTTTAAAAATATATTCACAATTTTGGAATTCTCCTACAATTTTGCCAGCAGGTAAAAAGGAAGTGCCATTTCTACTGATTAATTTATAAGCAACTTTAAATTTTAGAAGAAATGTCAGGTATTTTGAAGTAATTGATATCATTTATCCAAATCATAAAATCATTGTTTATTTTCTGTTCCAAGTTAATAACAAACTAGACCATTTCTGAAGTATATATCAAATGTTCTCACTTAAGTATCTTTAAGTATATGTGGTTTCTTTTGCTTGTAATATAAGAACAGCAACAACAATGACAACCTTTGTAATATACTTTAAAACAAGACTTTTTGATTGGAACGAAACCGAATTTATGTCAGATTCCAGAAAATAGCCAGCTCTGTTGTCTGCAAATATATACTGGTGAGAAACTTCATTGAAAAAGATATATTACACCTATTACATCTTGTTATGATCCAGGAAAATAAACAAATAAAAATGTTAATTAAGAATCAGAGTTTCTTGTCTTCATTTTGTTTCATTTTACTATAGGCCAAAATGATTTAAAAAATTGTCTACAATTATGAAAAAGTAAATTTCATTTAATTTATATTTTTGAGGAATTATCCTAGAAAGCATAACTTAGCCACTGTCATGATTCTTCATTTGCCATAAAAAAAATGATGTATAGCCACAACATAAATCAAACACAGGAGGAAATAAAATTAAATCTCTTCCTTCCCATACCTACTTTACAGATCTTCATTGTAACATATAATAGTCTCTTTGTATTAGTGCAAAATTTTTATGTGAGTATAAATATATACATATATAGTTTTCTGAACAAGTAAATCTAGAGTACTTTTCTGTACTTTGCTTGCTTTACCTCCCTTAATATGTCTAAAATATATTTTATATCCATCTATCTATCTACTATCTATCTATCTATCTATCTATCTATCTATCTATCTATCTATGTATCTATCTATCTATCTATCTATTTTAATACAACAAAACTTAAACACTCTGAACTAAGCAAAATCTTCTCCTTATTTGGGTCCATTTGTCCAAGAAATGCATCATCTTAGTGCATATCTTGCCTATATATACAAATATTCCATCTATACTCCTTTGGACTAAAACACTCTTTAATATCAAAATTTGAAAAAAAAAATTGAAATATATTTTTTGAAAAGTAATATATATTTAATTTATATACTTAATAATATATAATAAATTTATTTCACATATACTTTGGAGCCTTTTTGGTACACTTTCTTGTATTCAAGGAACACTGGATAAGGTATTCTGAACTCAAGTTCAGAGAATCACTTTCATTGTGCATAGGTTGATATTCCAATTGATAGGTATTATTTCTGGTTTTAGGAAAATGAAATTATAATTGTTTTCATGTATATTATTGCTTGAGGACATATACAGAAAATATAATTACTCCTTAACTCTTGTATTTAGATTCCAGATCACTGTGATGTGAGATGTGTAAATATTTCAGAATTTTATCTTTCAGAAATTATGCTATTCCTCATATTCCTGCTAGAGGAATTCTACAATTCATTGGTCTGCTATATGATGGGGGTGAATTATATCTGACTTGAAAGGAAACACCAATACTTAATTTTAACCTATGTCTTCACTAAATTCTTTATTAAATATATATATATCATTTCATTTTGTATGGTAAGCAGTGAAATGACAGGTAATGCTTGTGAATGAGCAACACAGTTAGGACCTTCATTCCATCCTTTGTTTTAACCCCAAATTATATTATTTTACTAATTTATTGCTAAAGCTTTAACCTTATCCATTCTGAGTTACACAGATTTCAGATATAACAGATCATTAATATAAATGAAGATGGCTTCTGTAATAGGCATATAGTAACTTACTTACTATATTCTTACTATATTTACTTACTATTTTCACATGATTTAAAAAACAGTGGTTATTACCTGTCACATCTTGCTGCTTAGAGTTGTGATGGCAAAATCCACAGATAGATTGACTTTTTGGTTTGTTGGAGAGTGAAATACCTCACATATCAAAATAGAGAAAAATAATTAAAAATTTTTGTTTCTGTACAGCTGAAAAGAAAGACCACAGTTTATATCTTCAATGGCCACTCATTGAATTTGTTCATATTCTACAGAGGCAAAAATCTGTAGCCATAGCATATTGTTTCTAGGAATTTGCCTTTGGGGTGCTGGCAATGTTTAAGAAAACAAAATAAATCTTAAAATGAAAAAGTTCAAAGCAGCAGAGTTATGGAGCTCTTGATATATATGTTTACAAGCCTGTCAGTAGGTCATTTAGATTATACCCTACTGTTTGAGTCATCTTTCTTCATTTACATTTTATCTCATTTCTACCATTCTGTTTTAGTACTTAGCACCATAATTGCCTTGTAATGATTTTTGGCACCTACAGGAAGGAGAGGAAAAAAGGGTGTTGGAGTGCTGATAAAGACGTAAATTCTACTAACGGTGCCATTTTAAGTTGACATGTCAATGGCAGTTTTAGATTTTTTTTTAAATTACTTTTTTGTCAGAAACATCTAAGAATATACAGGAACTTCAGATGGAAATACAAAGAGTAGGTTGAAATTTCAACAAACCCTCAACTTTTAGAGCTCATTTAGTTTTTTCTGTATTAAATAGACAATACTAAGAAATCTTCAACACTATTTCAAGTCATTGTATTCTTATGATAAGCCTAAGAAAACAATGGCACCTTATCAGGAAAGATTCTTTGAGGCTTAATATTTTGGTGCTTCCAATATTAATGGGTCAGATCGTTCCCTATTTGTGAATCTCTAACTCTTAAAATAAAATGTTCATTCTTTTTTGAGCCAAAGTCTATCTCTGTAACTTTTTACCCATCGTTTCAATATCTATGCTTTGGAAACATGCCAAATCATGATTAAAGCTATTTTTATGAGATAGTCTCTTAAATATTTAGAGAAAACTATCAAACTCTCTGGTTTAATGTCTTCTCTAAATTCAACATCTCCATGTCCACTTTGGTCTTCATCCTCTAAACAAGACTCCACATTATCTCCATGTCTCTCCAATTTACAGACTGGAAAACATTGTGAAGTTGTACTATAACTTTCTTTACCTAAATATTCTGCATGTAGTTGTCGAGTATAATATTGGCTTCTTGGTAAGTTTTTGGTCATGTTCAGTATAGCATTATATGATCTTTCACTTACAAAACATATACTCCCCAGAGGAACTTCTATGATTCAGACTTTTTAGTTTTCCTTACAGCAGTTGTATTTATATAATGTCACCATTTCCATCTGAATTTTAAATTGTGTATTTTAAACAAACCATAGGAAAATGGAGGCTGTCCCTTTAAAATAAAATATATAAGGGTCATGGAGAAAAATAAAATGTTATAGGAGTTATTTTTTCAGAGGCAGGTAGAGTGTTGTAAGAAGGGAAGTAAAATTGATCCAAAGAGGTAAAATTATATACCTTTTAAAGCCAATTGGGTTCCATAAGCAAGGGCCATTTTCTTCATTATAGCACATCACTCTTTGAACTGTTTCTTGGAGTTTTAATTAAAAAAAAAAAAAAGAATAACCAGAAACATTTGGAGCAGGGACAAAGAACATTAGACTTATATAATGTGAAGTTCTAGATTCAAATCCTGATCTTGTAATTCATTTGCTCAGAAAAAACAAGCAAATAAATGAAATTCCATGAGCTTCACTTTCCCTAAATGCAAAGCCTTAGAAATGTGTGTTGAGCTTCTTTCTTGACCTGGTCTTGCCCTGCACAGATGTCATGCCCCCAAAAGACATGTTGTAAGTAATAGTAATGAAATAATACAGTGTTAGAGGAGGTCATCAAGAGACATGACTGCCACCTGACCCATGAGCTGGACCCAGACATTAAGATGTTTCTTACCCTCTCCCCTGTCCTTGGAATGTACATTCTGCCCACCCTTCTCACAGTGGGAGCCAGTTTTGAGGATACGGCCTTGAGAGAGCAAGGTGTTGCTAAGACCATCTGGATGGTATGTGACTGAACCCCCTTAAGGCCTTGATATAAACTTTTTAAGATTCTGACTGGTGGGTGCAGAGATCTACTCACCCTATGGCCACCCAAGACAAGCCTCCTATGTAAGTTCCTTTGCTTATAAACCTGCTAGCTGCCAATATGAAGTAGTTTGCCTCTTTTTCAGTCTTTTCTTTCCCTCCATGTACAGGGGCCAGTTTGTGAACCAACAGTTGGCTAGCCAGCCAGGAGACTAAAGAAATGAGCCTTGAAAAAGAGGTATCCACAGGGGAAATTCCAAGTTAGCCATCGACCTCTAGGGAGGGAGGGGTAATCTCGATGTTAAATGCTTGTGCATGGGGACACCCCCAGAATGCCAGCTGGCCTAATGTGTTTGTTTGAGGAACTGTGCATAGTGCACTGGGACAAAGAAAGGAAATGAATGGCTGCCACAGTGGGCTGGCTTCTACTCTGGGCAGGTCAACTGGCCACTGATGCCCAGCTAAAGGCTGAAGCTCCAGTTAGAAAGTTGGAAGAAGAACTGAGGTTAGAGATGGATGTGTGGGTGTCCGCTGCTCTGCTAGATTTGGGGCTGGCAGTCCAGGTAGGAGAGCTGAATGATAAATTGGAGGCCTCAGCATGATGTTTTGCAAAGATAGGACACAAGCTGCCCTGGATTAACATTTGAGTGCTTATGACAAAGCCTGATTAGGATGGTAAAAGGTGAAATCCCTGGGAGAATGTTGTGGTGATTGACAGTGACACAGATGAATCGCCCCTTGCCATCAGACACCTAACACACGGGAAAGCAAAAGCATAGTAACAGCAGCCTCAGCCAGTGGGGCAGCCTCCAAGTCAGGAAACATTCCTGATGAGAGAATACACTCCCAATGAGCTTATTGATATAGCTGCCAAGTTCCAGCAAAGTCCAAGGAAAGTATCCAGGCATGGATAGTGCCAATATGGGATAGAGTGTGGAAGAGGGGGGTGATGGCATTTCTCTGACTGGGCAGGAGGAAGAAAAAATGAGCAGCATCACCACATCGTGCCCTCCAGCAGTGTCTGCCTGGTACTCAGAGGGTTCAGGGTATTCACTCCCCTATAGATTGGGTTACTGTAGCCTTCAAGGAGCCTTGGACCAATAAGGGGGATCTCCCTGGGTATGTGGGAGCCTGGAAATCTATAGATGAGGGACAACAAATCCTTAGGGAGCTGGGAATGAGACAGGCCATTTATACCCCTATGTCTGAAGGCCCTGATTGAACCACATTCACTGCAGGAAAGAAAGCCTAGATACTCCAGTTCACCCCCGGCACCTGGTATGGGGCATTGATATCTATGCCGTGCCCAGTCATGAGACAAGGCGTTTATGATGTTGCGCAATCCATCGCTGACCCAGGAGAAACTGACAAAGCCCGGGAATAAATACAGTCTGTGGGAAAAACCATAAACAGACGGGGAACTCCAGACGACAAAATGCTGTCCCAATCAACTGTAAAGGGTCCAGTAAAAGTAAGCCAGAAGCTAATGTGGTTTGACCTCATTGCTGCCAGGATCCCACCAAAAAGGATAGACTGGCAACTTGATGCTCTGTTTGACAGCCTATAAAATCTTAAAATCTGGACAACAGTTCAGACCTAATTCACCTGCCCCTACTGTGCTTGATGCCCCACCTGCTCTAGCAGAGGACTCAGTGATAAAGTCCTATTCAGGGTGGGTGCCTCCCATGCCTAGGGTATAGGATGAAGGTCAAGATTTCCTCTAAGTGAGGGCTGTTAGAGGCTTTCAGAGGCTTCATATTAAGCTCACTATTCACTGTTCCTACAGAAATAAACAACAGGTAACTGCTCAGGTTGATACTGGAGCTGAATGTACTCTAATACATGGTCACCCTCAGGAGGTTTCTACCCCTCTCAGTACCATTGATGGTTATGGAGGGCAACCTGTTACGGTCCCTTTGGCACTGCAAATTGGTGTTCTCTCCCATGAGAATATGAGGTTTTTATCTCTCCAATACTACAGTACATATTAGACATTGAAATCCTACAAGGTCAAACTCTGCAAACCTCTTTTGGTGAATTTCACCTCCAAGTTAGAGTAAGCAGATCAGTGCTGAGGGGAAACACTAAAGAGTGGTTACTGCCAAATGATATAAATTACCTGGGGGTATAAAGAAATAAGAGAAACTATCCAAGAACTGCGCCTGGTGGATATCGTACACTCTGCCCATAATGCTTTCTACAGCCCAGTATGGCCAGTAAAAGAAGCCAAATGGCTCATGGTGGAGGACTGAAAATTAAAAAATAGTAGTGCCCCAACCACACAGCTGTGCCCAATATTATCACCATCTTAGGTACCTTGGCCAGGGTCCTAGGAATGTACCATGCTGTACTAGATTTAGCAAATGCTTTTTTCAGTATACCTCTAGACTCTGTGAGTCACATGGTCAATTTGCTTTCATGTGGGAGGGGCATCAATAGACCTTTCGACTGTTTCTCCAAGGCTACCTGTACAGCCCCACAATATGTTATGGGATGGTAGCCTGAGACCTGTCCCTGTTCTCCTTCCTCACATCAGTAAAACAGGCCCATTACATTGATGGTATAGTGTTAGTATGTGAAGACTTGCCTCTGCTGCAGGACACTCTGTACCACCATAAAGTTTTGGAGTTGTTTGTTCGGGTAAGGCTTGCGTTGTTCCAGAAGCTGTGATTGATAAGATGCAAGCCTATCTAACCCTTGAGAATGTGAAAGAGGTACAAGCCTTTGTAGGGATTTGGGGGTTTTGAAGGACTTCTATTCCCCACCTGGCACAGTGTCTCTTTCCCTTTTACCTCCTGGTAAATAAAGGGTATGTGTGAGACTAGGGCAGCAAGCCTCCTTTGTGAAGGCAAAAATACTAGTGAAGCAGATTAAAGCTCTGGGCATCTCCCAGGAAAGTCCACCATTTAAGTTAAATGTAATTGTGACTTTGGAAGGAATGGATTGGGCATTGCGGCAGAGACAACAGAAGGAGAGACTTTGGAAGGGGGCAGAAACCCGATATATCCCCACAGAACAACAGCTCCTGGCAGTGTACACAATGCTCCTTCAGGTAGAGCATCTGATGAAGGAACTGCACACCATGGTAAATACTTCCCTTCCTATCTAGGGATAGGTTGACAATATGTTCCATTGATACATCCTTCCATGGCCCCAGCTCCCATTATGACTAAGTGACTTGCCTGTTCGCAGCAGAGGAACACCCTGTCCTCCAGAAGTGTGGGTTCAACTAGGCCTTGTAGATTATGTACATCCTCCAAATGTCCCAGGCCCTATTCCTGGAGTGGTCCCTGTGGCCCGTAGATAGGGAGTAAGGAAATTCTCGCAGATGCCTGGTATACAGGTGGGTCTAGTCAGAGCAACCTGCCCACATGCACTGAAATTGCCATTCAGCCCAACACTGACACTATCTGGATGGACACAGGAATGAACCACAGCAGCAAGTGGCCTAAACTCAGGGTGGTTTCGCTGGTGGTCACTCATGAACCCTGGCCATTAACTCTTTGCAAGACAGTTGGGCTGCTCTAAAGGAATTAACCTTGTGTCTTAGACAATGAGAATCCTAGGGGTGGATGGTCACCAATAAGCCCTCGTGGGATCAAGAAATGTGGAAAGATATTTGGGTTCACCTGTAAGAGCCTGATGCAGTCCTCACTATTTTCCATGTCCTGGCTCATAAGGTGCTGATACCCACTGGCAATCAGAAAACTGATTGAGTACAAACCCTAGCAACCAACACTTTAATAGGTACAGGAGATTGGGTGCACAGAAAGAGCAGCCAACAGAACATCCGTGAAGGATGGTCTATAGCCAAGGATGCTGAATTGCCCTTGAAATACAGTGACTTGGTTAATGCAGTAATAACATGTCCTGTGAGTTGTAAACCATACCCAAAACCAAAGGAGTCTGAGACTACCTATCAGACTTCCCATCTGGTGAGGGATTGACAAATTGATTAGATTGGTCCCCTCTCTCTGAATGAGGAGTTCCAAATATGTATGCCTATGGACATTATGTCTGGCCTAACCCAAGCTTTCCCCTGTTACTGTGCAAGCCAGGCTGCCACCGTTAGAAGATTAGAGAAGCTGAGTACCATGTAGGGATACCCTCATTGAATAGAAAGTGATCGGGGTCATATATCAAAGGTCATGATATGTAAGCCTGGGCAAAAGAACATGACATTGGAAGTTCCAGCTCCCCTAGAACTGGCACGCAACAGGGTTGATAGAAAAAATGGAATAGTAAAGCAGCAGATTAAACTGCTAACAAGTAAAACCACCTTGGCCAAGGGGAATAAAGTATATACTATCCCAGGCTTTAATACATTTGAATTGTAAGCCATATGCCAGACTGGGGACCCCTGGCAAGACATCTAATATTGTAAAAGTATGGAAGTTGTGGGAAAGCCATTGCCCCAACTCTACCTTCGATCAAAGTGCTATGCTGCTGAGAATACCAAGTCCCATCATGCTTGGGAAAGGTATTATCAACTGGAATTTGCAATGGGATGTCCCACTGGGAATGGTGAGTTATTTCACACCCCTGGGTGAGGGGGAACTACTCAATTTCCACTGGGATCCCTTTGTTCTGCTGCAAGCTGGACCTGCCGAAACACACTATACACATGCAATTGAAAAAGGGGAGAATATGGAGGTCCTAGTCTGGCCTGTCTCACCCCTAGTCCATCTCCTCATGCCTGACAGTACTGCATCCCCCACCCCAACCAACAACAGGTATAATATCCACAACCAAGTCAAGTTACTAAAGCTGCCAACTTCCCTCTCCTCAAGGCCAGATTGGCACATTCTATTTTCCAGTGGTACGATCATTTGGCTGCCATCTTTTTTCCCTCCGTTGGCATGGAGGACATTATAGCTCTTACTAAATTCACCCAACAAGACTTAAATGATAGCCAACAAAGCCTGTCTTTACTGAACGCTAAAATATCTTTAATGAGAAAAACTGTCCTCCAAAATAGAATGGCCTTGGTCATTATTACTGCCCTGCAAGGAGGCACCTGTGCCATGATCCAAACAGGATGTTGTATGTTCATAGCTGATGAGTCTGCTAATGTTTCATCACATGAGGGCACAAGTGAAAAACCCAAGTGATCTGATCCCCAGCCTAGGGGACTTAATAAAGAATAGTTTGGATCATGGGATTTTTGGTGAAAAAAGTTACTTATTTTGGGGATCATATTAATCTGTGTTTTTTCTTACATGTGCCTATATTGTTGCTGTGGTATCTGCCTCCAGTGCAACCAGATAGCTACCAAAGAGCCACCGCCATGCTAATGAAACCCCTTGCTGATGGCTAGGGGCACGTTGCAGAAGACAGGAAGACAGGATGGGGGTGGGGGAGGGGAAGGAAGATTGTAAGAGCCAGTAAGGACCAGTGGAGTGTTGGAGGAGGTCATGCAGAGAACGACTGCCGGTTTACCCTTGAGTTGGACCTGGGCAATTAGAGGCTTCTCACACTGTCCCCTGTCCTTGTCACATGTGCTGTGCTCACCATTTCCACAGTGAGAACCATTTTCAAGGGTGAAGCTTTCAGAGAGCAATGTGTTGTTCAGACCACCTGGATGGTATATGTAACTGAACCCAGTGAAGCCTCTATATAAAATTTTAAGATTATGGTGGGCAGGAACAGAGATCTACTCACCTTGGGGTCACCCGAGACAAGCTTGGTATGTAAGTTCCCTTGCTTATTACACTTGCCGCCTACCAATCTGGAGTGGCCTGTTTCTTTCTTTGGTCTCTTACCACCCTTTGTGCCAGTTTGCAAACCAACATATAGTTGTTGTAATATTTTAAAATACTTAATTCTTGTAACATTTTGATAATATATCAAAAGGTAAAATACTTATTAAAATTCAAATATCCCACACATGATTGATAATTTACAATAGTTTTTTCTGTATTGAAGGACATATTTCCAAAGACATTGAAAGGCATGTTAGTGTGCCCAAGGGATGGGGGTTTTCTTTTTGGATTTCATTAAATTGGAATATATTAATATTCTATATGTCTTCATTTATTCTTACCAATTTGAATTGTATGCTTGCATGTTAAATGGCCTGGAAAAATGAGAAAGGTGATTGCCAAATATACAATGTTTGTTTGTGGGCATAAAAGACCATTTGGTTTATGCTAATTTAATTAATCTTCACCTAAAACATACACAGTGCCCTGGTACTTAATGTACTGGAAAAATATACATAGCATTTTGACATCATCCTATACTACTGAGAGGTAACATTGTACTCTGACATTGTATTAATAAGTCAGTAAACAGCTTCCAACAGAGATACAAGATCATAATTTCCAGCTTTATTTTTTAACGGAATGTAATTCTCAGGGTAGAATAGTCTTTACAATTTGCATTTGCTATTGCTCTTTCTACTTTAGTAGTCTATAATACAACTTATGGATGAATATGGACTTTAAAGAAATAATCATTAGAAAAATATTGAATTTATAGGCTGTAGCATTACTGTTAGTCACACTTGTGGGAAGCAATTATCTAATGTCTTCATTTGTATTTTTATGAACTTGACGGAATTCTGATACTCTCCCTTAGCCAAGAAGACAGAACAACTAATTGCTTTGCATTCACTATCTTGGCTGAAGGGTGAAAAGCTAAAACCCAATTTATCCAGTAATTGCTACATTTGTGAAAACAGCATCAAAGCCTTGATGTGTTTTACTGTGGTCTCTTGGGAAGGCTCATGTCTAATTTTTATGCTGATACAGCTCATAATATAGTCCTCTGACTCTTCTATTTGCTCTTGAAATTACAAAGTTTCTTATTCCATTGTAAATATTCCTCTGAACTAAGATTAGCTTAACTGAGCTTCTTTGAAAACTTGCCTACCCATCAAATGTGTCAGGACTAATGCATTCAGTAGCCAAAGAAAATCAATGAACAGCACACTTTTCTGCTTCCTGCAATGATCAATAGGATTCACATAATGGGTGGAAAATTTTTAATCGTGACAACTCAGAATCTTCTTAGCATAAATCTCCCCTGCATTATAACCTCTCAATTTCCTACTTCCGGAATTGCAGGCATTGAGTAATATCTACGTAGAAGATACATTATTAAAAGTAATACAATTAGAAGTTCACACTTTGATGATAATGCGTTTAGATCCCAAAGGCCTATTTTCTAGATGTGAAGTCTTCTATATTTCGCATTTGAAATCTACAAATGGAAGATATTCTGTTAGAATGTGAAAACTTATTTAGATGCAACTTAATTCAAATATGTAAAATGAGGGAAGCAGACACTGCTTTGATTTTTTCTAAATTAAAATGATTGAGTCATATTTGTGGCTTTTAAAACTGAAATTAATTTTTAAGTTTAAAAAATTTTTAAGAATGTGTGTCTCAGAGATGCAGAATCAGAGTTCTCGGCCTCGTAATGCTCAACAGTGAGGTTTGAGGAAAAATTATAAACAGAGTTAAAGCAGTTTAATCAAAGCAAACAAAATTTATTTAGAATTTAGGTTTTCTGTCATTAATTTATTATTTATAAATATATTAATTAATAAATCAATTAATCCCCAAAGTACAATTGATTTCCTTCTGTGTGACATGTGTTGTGTTACTGTGTTTAGGTGATAGCATTCAGAGACAAAAAGACAATCCCTGACTTTGAAAAGTTAACAGTACACTTATTTATGAGTGAGAAATTTCAATTTAGTGAGGTAATCTTAAGTGTGCATTTATGTGTATGTGTGTATGTGTATATATACACCAAACATTTCAAATAAGCAAACTAAGAACATGGTTTTAAAACTATATTTGAAGCTATATTTCAAGAATCATATTACAAAGCAGTACATTTACATTTAAAAGTTATTTGTCTAGTTAGTGAAAGGACAGGTCCATATTTTATGCATCTTTGTATCCAGCCCTTGTACTGTACATGATACATTATGTGTGTATGTGTGTGTAGGGGTGTGATTGCTCTGCTTTTTCTTCTCTTTTTTCCTTAATCAATTTTCTTCTTGATTTTGCTGGATCATAACATAAGCATTAACTTGTAATATATTCCATTTCTCATAGTTGTCCATTTTACTTTCCCCATGATATAAATAAGCATTCCCAAACAGCTAAGTTTACTATTTATCTTGTAAAAGCAGAATTTATAAAAACATTCTATGCTGTTTCCTTATGTTTTAGAAATAACTTCATATTACTTTTCTTGTTCATAATATATCTTAGATTATAACATTCTTTTCTGGGCCAGCTTATATTATAATTATGTCATTATTTAATGCAATCATACAATTAAGAACAAATATAGATGACATATATAATTCATTGTATAAGATCTATTAAATTTACTATTTAACCTAAACGTCTATAAGATGATAAGGCCAACATCCTTTAGCATATATTTGGTGTTATTGATTATCTTTAGTGAAATAAATGTACTATATCTGTTATTTCATAGATGTTTCTATATCTATGTATAGATATAGATATGGATATGGATATAGATATAGATATAGATATGGAATACATATACATTTACAAATTTATAAAATTTTATATTATATTTGTTAATATTTGTAATTTCTATTGCCTTACCATTGATGTTAAATGACACTCCAATTTTTTAATTGCTGACACTCAAAAGTAGATTGTCAATATATGGATTTCATTGAATAACTGTTGCATAAAGTCATGTTTCATATTTTTCCCTATTAGCAATCTATTGTTTTTCTTTAGAGAATATTTACAGATACATTTATATTTATATATCTAGTTGTATAATTACTGTGTAATAATTCTTTCCCCTGCCAGAATATCTGATCTAAGAGAGAAGGTCTGTTTTGAACTATTCGGTTAGTAGTTTCCTGTTGTTCTTGCCATATAAAGAATGTACAAATTTTCTTACACATAAAGCTTTATCAATTTTATCAGCTAAATATCATATTGATATTTCTTATATTTTGTTTTATACTGTTATGTAAACTTTTTTACAAATATGACTCAAATACCTTAGCCACGTGAATATGTTAAAGTCAAGTCACCTACTAAGAAGTTAGCGAAATGCTTCCATATAAGCAAAAATTTTTAAGTACTTCATGCTGTCCTTTCACACTGATATAGAGTGAGCCAGGGATGTTGATGAGGGGGCAGATGATTACTATAGTAGGTTTTTTTTTTTGATTTTATATATGAGAAAGTAGGAACAAAAATTACTGCCTTTAATCAGAATAAATCAGAGTTAATATATGCCCCAATACAGTCCCTCCTGCTTTATGTCACCTAAAGTTAGTTTCTGTCACTGGCACTGAACAATCTTTACAGGGCAGCATTCATCAGAGCTGTCTACTCGGCATCCAAAGGGATAGGAGTATTATCAGCAATCTCCTGAATAGCATTCATCTTTGTTTCTAACCTTAGATTATTGGAATGTAAAACACTATTTCAAGGTTGAATGCTAAGGGTTTAGCAAATTTACTGTTATTAGCAAGGATCAAAAACATCCCCTACCTTCCCACATAGTACATATCTTGTCATCCAGATGTTTTGATATCTTACACTTTCCATGAATTATGAAGCCATAGACTTCCTCTTTGGCCTTTTCATATAATGCATTTAATTTTCTAGTTATTCAATTTCCTTCTCTTTTTATAGCCTCAGTAACCTGTGGGGATAGAAAGAATTGCCAACCAATCCTAATGTGAAATAGTGAAAGGTCAAAGCTGTAAAAAAAACTCTACTAAATTTCTAAGAATACTTTAGGTACTTAACTCTGTTACTGCTGAATATCCAAATGTTAAAAATAATAAAAGTAGTTAATTCTTGTCCTAACAATTCAAATGACAAGTAATCAATGGGTATCTTATTCTTCTAAATCTGTAAATTTTCATTAAACTATACAAATCCTTTAGGAACACTCTTTCTTACTCATATTTGTTCTCACTTCTATTATACTCTTATTCTCAAAATCAAATGGTGAATACTTTTTAAAATTTCTTTTTATCTACATTTTTCATTTAAGAAGACAATAGTAAAATACCTTAAAATTGTTTAACCTTGGCCAAATCTCTCACTTTCTATAAGTCTCAGTAACTTTATCTGCAAAATTAGCAATTTTAAGTAAGTTATCTCTACTACCCTTTACAACTCAAACTCTTAACATCTTTTATTTCTAAAGTAAGCTTGCAATACCCATGAAATCAGCTTGTGAGATAATATTTCTGTGCCGTCTTTTTGTGATGTCTGTCTCTTTGCCCAAGTTATGAATTCCCTTTGAAGAAATCACAAATCCTAGAGCCAACCCAGTAGTCTGGGCAGCGAGACTAGCCTCCACAAACACTTGGGGATAATTTGTACTCCTGTGCCCTGGAACCATCCTATATTTCACACTTCTCCTTGAGACAAGACTTCTTGTTCTTTCAAAAGTGTCCTTTCTCCAATTTGATACATTAATCTAAGTATATCTATTAATGAATGTAGCCTAGACCACTCACACTCTAATGATGTTTATCCATCACAGTTTGACTTCATAAATAAAATAATTCCACCTTTATTTTTCAGCCATTTGTAATGGCTATACTTATATTTACTCAAAGTCTTTAAGGAAGTATGATGTAAGAAAAGATATTTGTTTATATGAGGGAATCTGGAAGAATTCTGTAAATCTTACTGCATAGTGTCCTATCACTATTCCTGATTCTTCCAAAGCCAAGTCTAAGTTTATGCCTTTTATAGATCAACTGACACCTGATAATTATTTTGTGTGCCCTTTTCATTTCTGAAAGTGTCCCTGTTTAAAAGACAAATTATATGATTCTCTACCTATTACTCCATGTATACACAATCCTACTTAAAATTCTAGGGAGCCGTCACACAGACTGAGATCTCAAAACTCATCTATCAGTAAAGTTCATGTTAAAAGAGATTTCTGTTTTTTTAATTGTTATCAAAATAGGCCCAGACTGTTTGTCATATTAATCAGCTTCCTTATATTTCATACCAATACATACGTGGTATTGAATTACCCTGATGAAAAATAACAAACTTCTAACTATAAATAGCTGAAATGCAAAAGGAAACAAAACCTTAACAAGGAAATGGATGAAACAATCAAAGAACAAGCAAACAAACAAAACCATTTTACTTGGTAGAAAATAATGGTTGAAAGATTCTTATTTGTGTCTTGTATTCTGAAATGAAGGAAGATACATGTACTTATCAACCCTGGATATTCTGTCAAGCAATTTATCTATTTCTTTAGCCCCAATTCTAAAGAAGGTCACCTCTAATCATGCCCTATACATGCTATCTTACCTTGGCTCTACAGGCCTAAAAACCACTGATATTTTCTGTTGTCACAAAATATGCTAGAAAAAAATGTAAATACCTAATATGCATATATGCATATGCATATATATATCTATACTATATCCATATATTCTAAGGGATAAGTTTTGGGTAAGATAAATTCATTCAGAGTGAAAAAAGTCATCATTCTTTCTATATGCAGCTTTTTTTTAAACAAAAATATTTTTCATGTCAGATGAGCCATTATGTGGGCTTACTGAAGGTTATCTTCCCACATGCATTTCAACACACATTAATAATTTCAATAGAGGATGTATATTTTTTCAGATTGATCAATTTACTGACTGTTAATCCAATGATGAGCACTATTTCCTTCCTTGTAAAATTGTTTCCTGTGGACATCTATCTTTCACAACAGCTACATTTTTCCAATAAAGTAAACATCTCCATGCATATTCTAGCTTTATCACAGCACAATTTAAAAAAGAAGAATCTGGTGCTCTCATTATTTTAAATAATATTTGAATTTTCTTTGCCAAGCATATATAACATGAAGTTTTTTAAAGGAGATACCATATTCTTTTTCCCAGGAAATTTACAGTTAACATGAACTTGATCTGTAGGACTCTAGAAGGGAAAGACACAACCCCCTGTAAGCTACTGTACATAAATTTTATTTTTCAGATATTAATCAATAAGAAAATAAATGAAATGTTAAACTCCTGGGAAAATAATAACATAAAACTTCTCTTTTACAAAGTGCCTCTCAAATACAACTCCTAGCTTAGAACTGAAATGTAATAAGAACTCAGAGCACAAATCATATGCAAGTTATTCTCTAATAGAACTGTGTGTACTTAGTACCCCCAAATAGCTCAGGGCATGAGGTGCTATGAAAATTTTCATGCTGACACATGTACCTCTTAACACTTCCTCTGTTGACATTCAATTTAAGAATATGTGTCTCAGATTAAAAAGAGGTATTTGTATAAGTACTCGAAAGAGAAGGAAAGTAGAAATAACTAATGAGAAGAAAATTCCAATTATATCCAGTCTATGCTACTTATTTCACTCATTATTAGACCTCTATCTACTTCATTTCCTGAAATCTTCCTGAATCTAAATGCCTTGATATTTTTCAGTCCCAATATTCTGCTCCACTTGTATCTCATTAGAATTTGCTTCTCCTTTCTCCTATTTTTCAAGATGAGACAGCTCAGTGTTCAACCTCTGGATACTGGAGTCTTCTCTGACTCGGTGTCGTCCTCATGCAGAGGTAGAGTGACCCAACTGGCCCCAGGGGCTCAGTCCTATCCTTGCCATTCCATGCTTTTGAGTTCATCATACTCACTCCAGAAGTCCTTGATTAACTAGTAAATTCTTCCTCCAAGGAACAACATTTTGTGTCATTATCAACCATTCATTTGGTGTGAATCAATTTTTTAGAAAATCCTAAGAGAATGAGCCTTATATCATATATGATACAAAGAGGGAAATCAGAGATATTTTAGAGTAGGAGATAGCCCGATGAAGCCAAAATCAGCCTTTAACCTAAGAAAGGAACTCTAAAGAGTAAATGAGAGTACCGAGTACCAACGAGGGAAAGACATATGAAAAGAGAAGTACAAGGTAGCAGTGGTAACTTTCAGTTACCTTAGTACCAGTGTCAAAGGCTATTAAATACCTTAGCATTGTGTCCAGAAGATTATTTATAGCTGTAGTCATTTTAGGAAATACTCCCACCATTTCTAAACTAGGAATAAAAAAAAAAAAAGTAGGCATCAGTGATAAGAGAGAATAGTGAATTCATATTCACTATTTTGTAGAATAATCATGAATCATGTTTTCATCAAAGATTCCAAATAGCCTACCTCAAGGGGTATAGGCACATGTTCTGTGAATTATCAGAGTGAAATTAAGGGGACACTATTATAGTTTCAAAGTAGGTGGCAGCCTTTTATGATGAATACCAGCCATGAGCCTCAAACACATTAAATGATGTCAAGTTCCTCACCAGTGTAACACCAGACTAATGAAAAGGGAGAGAGATGAAAAGCAGAACAATGCCAACGGGTCAATCACTGGGTGGGGATCTTTATATTGGTCATCATAAATACTGAAACAAAGTATTAAAATATAATGAAAAGATTTACCATTACCATGACATAATATATAGGTATAATAAATAAAATATTCTGGTTCTAGGGAAGTTATATATGAAATAAATTTCAGTATAGATAAAATATACAAGAATGTGATACATTTAATAAAGGATTATTGCAAACCACTGGGGAAGATTACATTGATTATTTAGCAAATATATAAACATGTTTTGCTAAATTTGAGGGGGTTGAATTAAGATTGTACAGTGATACAGAAATGCCCGAAGGAAATAATATATGTCACTGAATTAAATAAGTAAAAAATGTTTCTTAGAGCTCAAATATACAGAACAATACTGAGCTATAAGTTACTGAATTAGATGTAAAAGTGTATTGAATAATTTTCTTTTTGTTCATAATCATTTAACAAAATTTTGTTTCTGCAACCAACATACAGAGTCATAAAAGGACCAAAGGGCCCCCCCTCTAGTTCAGTTTCTACCTATGAAGCCTCAAACAAATAGGGCTGTAGTGATCAGAATGCTATTAGGTTTTCCACGTAGATAATATCACTGAAAGTCAGAATTTAGACCAACTGACAAATATTTGCATGCAAGAACTTCTCTGTGAATTAAGAAAAAGTGTAACTTCAATGTTATTATTTTTAGAACAAACTCTTGACATATCCTTTACATTTTCCTCTCTTAATAGTACTCTAGAAAGGGTTAGCAAAAAGATTAGGATTCGAGTTAGGATCCATCACTACACACATTTATGAAGTGTTGCCACAAAGCTTATGTGTTTCCAAGGATTTATTTAGGTATTTGACTCATGCATCCTTCATAGTTTGTTTTGGCATTTCTTCACAGAATAAATTTTTTCTAAGCATCTTTCTTCAGATAATCTAATTTGTGCTCTTGACTGAGCACAGTCACCCATATCTACAGATTTATTACGCCATCATGAACATTTTGATTTAACAATCTTCTTCATTAGTGTTAATCTGTAATTGAATGTCTTCAATTATTAAACCGGTAGTGTGGCTTAAAACCTTACCTTTGTCCTCCTTTACTTCTTGGTCTTAAATCTAGTATTACCAATTTGTGACGTATTTGTGTCTTGGCTATTGGTTGTATATTCTTTTAAAAAATGTACTGAGAGAATCGGCAAGATGGCGGAAGAGTAAGACGCGGAGATCACCTTCCTTCCCACAGATACAGTAGAAATACATCTACACGTGGAACTGCTCCTACAGAACACCCACTGAACGCTGGCAGAAAACGTCAGACCTCCCAAAAGGCAAGAAACTCCCCCCGTACTTGGGTAGGGCAAAAGAAAAAAGAAATAACAGAGACAAAAGAATAGGGACGGGACCTGCACCAGTGGGAGGAAGCCGTGAAGGAGGAAAGGTTTCCACACACTAGGAAGCCCCTTCGCGGGCAGAGACTGCGGGTGGCAGAGGGGGGAAGCTTCGGAGCCACGGAGGAGAGCGCAGCCACAGGGGTGTGGAGGGCAAAGCGGAGAGATTCCCGCACTTCCCGCACGGAGGCTCGGCGCTGACCAGCACTCACCAGCCCGAGAGGCTTGTCTGCTCAGCCGCTGGGGTGGGCGGGGCTGGGAGCGGAGGCTCGGGCTTCGGTCGGGTCGCAGGGAGAGGACTGGGGTTGGCGGCGTGAACACAGCCTGAAGGGGTTAGTGCACCACAGCTAGCTGGGAGGGAGTACGGGAAAAAGTCTGCAGCTGCCGAAGAGGCAAGAGACTTTTTCTTGCCTCTTTGTTTCGCGGTGCGCAAGGAGAGGGGATTCAGAGCGCCACCTAAACGAGCTCCAGAGACGGGCGCGAGCCGTGGCTGTCAGCGCGGATCCCACAGCAACAGGGGCGCAGAGGGCAAAGCGGAGAGATTCCCGCACAGAGGCTCGGCGCCGAGCAGCACTCACCAGCCGGAGAGGCTTGTCTGCTCAGCCGCTGGGGCGGGCGGGGCTGGGAGCTGAGGCTTCGGTGCTAGCCTGGAGGGAGTCCGTGAAAAAGTCTGCAGCTGCCGAAGAGGCAAGAGACTTTTTCTTGCCTCTTTGTTTCGTGGTGCGCAAGGAGAGGGGATTCAGAGCGCCGCCTAGACGAACTCCAGAGGCGGGCGCGAGCCACAGCTATCAGCCCGGACCCCAGAGACGGGCAGGAGATGCTAAGGCTGCTGCCGCCGCCACCAAGAAGCCTGTGTGCGAGCACAGGTCACTCTCCACACCGCCCCTCCCGGGAGCCAGTGCAGCCCGCCACCGCCAGGCTCCCGTGATCCGGGGACAACTTACCCAGGAGAATGCACGGCCTGCCTCAGGCTGCTGCAACGTCATGCCGGCCTCTGACGCCTCAGGCTCGCCCCGCCTCCTCTGTACCCCTCCCTCCCCGCAGGCTGAGTGAGCCAGAGCCCCCGAAGCAGCTGCTCCTTTAACCCCGTCATGTCTGGGCGGGGAACAGACGCCCTCAGGCAACCTACACGCAGAGGTGGGTCCAAATCCAAACCTGAACCCTGGGAGCTGTATGAACAAAGAAGAGAAAGGGAAATCTCTCCCAGCCGCCTCAGAAGCAGCGGATTAAAGCTCCACAAACAACTTGATATGCCTGCATCTGTTGAATACCTGAATAGACAACGAATCATCCCAAATTCAGGAGGTGGATTTTGGGAGCAGGATATATTAATTTTTCCCCTTTTCCTTTTTTTGTGAGTGTATATGTGTAAGCTTCTGGGGGAGATTTTGTCTGTATAGCTTTGCTTTCACCATTAGTCCTAGGGTTAGGTCCGTCCATTTTTTTTTTTTTTTTTTTTCTCAAAATTTTTTTTTCCTATTAAATGTTTCCTTAATAATTTTTTCCTTATTTTCTATTTTTAGAAATTAAAATTTTTTAATAAGTTTTTTCATATTTTTTATTTTTAAAAATTAAAAAAAAAATTCGTAATAAATTTTTTCTTAATTTTTTTCTTATTTTTTTCTTTTTTTCTTATTTTTTATTATAAAAAATTAATAAATCTACTTTTAAAAATTAAAAAAAATTTTTCTTAATAAATTTATTCTTAATTTTTTTTCTTATTTTTTATTATAATAGTTTTATTTTATTTTATTTTATCCTCTTTCTTTCTTTCTATTTTTTTCTCCCTTTTATTCTGAGCCATGTGGAGCCATGTGGCTCTTGGTGCTCCAGCCAGGCATCAGGGCTGTGCCTCTGAGGTGGGAGAGCCAACTTCAGAACACTGGTCCACAAGAGACCTCCCAGCTCCACGTAATACCAAACGGCAAAAATCTCTCAGAGATCTCCATCTCAACATCAAGACCCAGCTTCATTCAACGACCAGCAAGCTACAGTGCTGGACACCCTATGCCAAACAACTAGCAAGACAGGAAGACAGCCCCATCCATTAACAGAGAGGCTGCCTAAAATCATAATAAGGCCACAGACACCCCAAAACACACCACCAGACGTGGACATGCCCACCAGAAAGACAAGATCCAACCTCATTCACCAGAGCACAGGCACTAGTCCCCTCCACCAGGAAGCCTACACAACCCACTGAACTAACCTTAGCCACTGGGGACAGATACCAAAAACAACGGGAACTACGAACCTGCAGCCTGTGAAAAGGAGACCCCAAACACAGTAAGATAAGCAAAATGAGAAGACAAAAAAACACACAGCAGGTGAAGGAGCAGGGTCAAAACACACCAGACCTAACAAATGAAGAGGAAATAGGCAGTCTACCTGAAAAAGAATTCAGAATAATGATAGTAAAGATGATCCAAAATCTTGGAAATAGAATAGACAAAAATGCAAGAAACGTTTAACAAGGACGTAGAACAACTAAAGAGGAACCAAGCAACGATGAAAAACACAATAAATGAAATTAAAAATACTCTAGACGGGATCAATAGCAGAATAACTGAGGCAGAAGAACGGATAAGTGACCTGGAAGATAAAATAGTGGAAATAACTACTGCAGAGCAGAAGAAAGAAAAAAGAATGAAAAGAACTGAGGACAGTCTCAGCGACCTCTGGGACAACATTAAACGCACCAACATTCGAATTATAGGGGTCCCAGAAGAAGAAGAGAAAAAGAAAGGGACTGAGAAAATATTTGAAGAGATTATAGTTGAAAACTTCCCTAATATGGGAAAGGAAATAGTTAATCAAGTCCTGGAAGCACAGAGAGTCCCATACAGGATAAATCCAAGGAGAAACACGCCAAGACACATATTAATCAAACTATGAAAAATTAAATATAAAGAAAACATATTAAAAGCAGCAAGGGAAAAACAACAAATAACACACAAGGGAATCCCCATAAGGTTAACAGCTGATCTTTCAGCAGAAACTCTGCAAGCCAGAAGGGAGTGGCAGGATATACTTAAAGTGATGAAGGAGAAAAACCTACACCCAAGGTTACTCTACCCAGCAAGGATCTCATTCATATTTGATGGAGAAATTAAAACCTTTACAGACAAGCAAAAGCTGAGAGAGTTCAGCACCACCAAACCAGCTTTACAACAAATGCTAAAGGAACTTCTCTAGGCAAGAAACACAAGAGAAGGAAAACACCTACAATAACAAACCCAAAACATTTAAGAAAATGGGAATAGGAACATACATATCGATAATTACCTTAAATGTAAATGGATTAAATGCTCCCACCAAAAGACACAGACTGGCTGAATGGATACAAAAACAAGAACCATATATATGCTGTCTACAAGAGACCCACTTCAGACCTAGAGACACATACAGACTGAAAGTGAGGGGATGGAAAAAGATATTCCATGCAAATGGAAATCAAAAGAAAGCTGGAGTAGCAATTCTCATATCAGACAAAATAGACTTTAAAATAAAGACTATTACAAGAGACAAAGAAGGACACTATATAATGATCAAGGGATCGATCCAAGAGGAAGGTATAACAATTGTAAATATTTATGCACCCAACATAGGAGCACTTCAATACATAAGGCAAATACTAACAGCCATAAAAGGGGAAATCGACAGCAACACAATCATAGTAGGGGACTTTAACACCCCACTTTCACCAATGGACAGATCATCCAAAATGAAAATAAATAAGGAAACACAAGCTTTAAATGATACATTAAACAAGATGGACTTAATTGATATTTATAGGACATTCCACCCAAAAACAACAGAATACACATTTTTCTCAAGTGCTCATGGAACATTCTCCAGGATAGATCATATCTTGGGTCACAAATCAAGCCTTGGTAAATTTAAGAAAACTGAAATCGTATCAAGAATCTTTTCCGACCACAATGCTATGAGACTAGATATCAATTACAGGAAAAGATCTGTAAAAAATACAAACACATGGAGGCTACACAATACACTACTTAATAACGAAGTGATCACTGAAGAAATCAAAGGGGAAATCAAAAAATATCTAGAAACAAATGACAATGGAGACACGACGACCCAAAACCTATGGGCTGCAGCAAAAGCAGTTCTAAGAGGGAAGATTATAGCAATACAAGCCTACCTCAAGAAACAGGAAACATCTCGAATAAAAAACCTAACCTTGCACCTAAAGCAATTAGAGAAAGAAGAGCAAAAAAACCCCAAAGCTAGCAGAAGGAAAGAAATCATAAAGATCAGATCAGAAATAAATGAAAAAGAAATGAAGGAAACAATAGCAAAAATCAATGAAACTAAAAGCTGGTTCTTCGAGAAGATAAACAAAATTGATAAACCATTAGCCAGACTCATCAAGAGAAAAAGGGAGAAGACTCAAATCAATAGAATTAGAAATGAAAAAGGAGAAGTAACCACTGACACTGCAGAAATACAAAGGATCATGAGAGATTACTACAAGCAACTCTATGCCAATAAAATGGACAACCTGGAAGAAATGGACAGATTCTTAGAAATGCACAACCTGCCGAGACTGAACCAGGAAGAAATAGAAAATATGAACAGACCAATCACAAGCACTGAAATTGAAACTGTGATTAAAAATCTTCCAACAAACAAAAGCCCAGGACCAGATGGCTTCACAGGCGAATTCTATCAAACATTTAGAGAAGAGCTAACACCTATCCTTCTCAAACTCTTCCAAAATATTGCAGAGGGAGGAACACTCCCAAACTCATTCTACGAGGCCACCATCACCCTGATACCAAAACCAGACAAAGATGTCACAAAGAAAGAAAACTACAGGCCAATATCACTGATGAACATAGATGCAGAAATCCTCAACAAAATACTAGCAAACAGAATCCAACAGCACATTAAAAGGATCATACACCATGATCAAGTGGGGTTTACCCCAGGAATGCAAGGATTCTTCAATATACGCAAATCAATCAACGTGATACATCATATTAACAAATTGAAGGAGAAAAACCATATGATCATCTCAATAGATGCAGAGAAAGCTTTTGACAAAATTCAACACCCATTTATGATAAAAGCCCTGCAGATAGTGGGCATAGAGGGAACTTTCCTCAACATAATAAACGCCATATATGACAAACCCACAGCCAACATTGTCCTCAATGGTGAAAAACTGAAACCATTTCCACTAAGATCAGGAACAAGACAAGGTTGCCCACTCTCACCACTATTATTCAACATAGTTTTGGAAGTGTTAGCCACAGCAATCAGAGAAGAAAAACAAATAAAAGGAATCTAAATCGGAAAAGAAGAAGTAAAGCTGTCACTGTTTGCAGATGACATGATACTATACATAGAGAATCCTACAGATGCTACCAGAAAACTACTAGAGCTAATCAATGAATTTGGTAAAGTAGCAGGATACAAAATTAATGCACAGAAATCTCTTGCATTCCTATATACTAGTGACGAAAAATCTGAAAGTGAAATTAAGAAAACACTCCCGTTTACCATTGCAACAAAAAGAATAAAATATCTAGGAATAAACCTACCTAAGGAGACAAAAGACCTGTATGCAGAAAATTATAGGACACTGATGAAAGAAATTAATGATGATACAAATAGATGGAGAGATATACCATGTTCTTGGATTGGAAGAATCAACATTGTGAAAATGACTCTACTACCCAAAGCAATCTACAGATTCAATGCAATCCCTATCAAACTACCACTGGCATTTTTCACAGAACTAGAACAAAAAATTTCACAATTTGTATGGAGACATAAAAGACCCCGAATAGCCAAAGCAATCTTGAGAACGAAAAATGGAGCTGGAGGAATCAGGTTCCCTGACTTCAGACTATATTACAAAGCTACAGTAATCAAGACAGTTTGGTACTGGCACAAAAACAGAAATATAGATCAATGGAACAGGATAGAGAGCCCAGAGATAAACCCACGCACGTATGGTCACCTTATCTTCGATAAAGGAGGCAAGCATATACAGTGGAGAAAAGACAGCCTCTTCAATAAGTGGTGCTGGGAAAATTGGACAGGTACATGTAAAAGTATGAAATTAGAACACTCCCTGACACCATACACAAAAATAAACTCAAAATGGATTAAAGACCTAAGTGTAAGGCCAGACACTATAAAACTCTTAGAGGAAAACATAGGCAGAACACTCTATGACATAAATCACAGCAAGATCCTTTTTGACCCAGCCCCTAGAGAAATGGAAATAAAAACACAAATAAACAAATGGGACCTAATGAAACTTAAAAGCTTTTGCACAGCAAAGGAAACCATAAACAAGACCAAAAGACAACCCTCAGAATGGGAGAAAAGATTTGCAAATGAAGCAACTGACAAAGGATTAATCTCCAAGATTTACAAGCAGCTCATGCAGCTCAGTAACAAAAAAAAACAAACAACCCAATCCAAAAATGGGCAGAAGACCTAAATAGACATTTCTCCAAAGAAGATATACAGATGGCCTACAGACACATGAAAGAATGCTCAACATCCTTAATCATGAGAGAAATGCAAATCAAAACTACAATGAGGTATCATCTCACACCGGTCAGAATGGGCATCATCAAAAAATCTAGAAACAATAAATGCTGGAGTGGGTGTGGAGAAAAGGGAACCCTCTTGCACTGTTGGTGGGAATGTAAATTGATACAGCCACTATGGAGAACAGTATGGAGGTTCCTTAAAAAACTACAAATAGAACTACCATACGACCCAGCAATCCCACTACTGGGCATATACCCTGAGAAAACCATAGTTCAAAAAGAGTCATGTACCAAAATGTTCATTGCAGCTCTATTTACAATAGCCAGGACATGGAAGCAACCTAAGTGTCCATCATCTGATGAATGGATAAAGAAGATGTGGCACATATATACAATGGAATATTACTCAGCCATAAAAGGAAATGAAATGGAGGTATTTGTAATGAGGTGGATGGAGTTAGAGTCTGTCATACAGAGTGAAGTAAGTCAGAAAGAGAAAAACAAATACAGTATGCTAACACATATATATGGACTCTAAGGAAAAAAAAAAAAAAAGGTCATGAAGAACCTAGTGGCAAGATGGGAATAAAGACACAGACCTACTAGAGAATGGACTTGAGGATATGGGGAGGGGGAGGGGTGAGATGTGACAGGGTGAGAGAGTGTCATGGACATATATACACTACCAAATGTAAAATAGATAGCTAGTGGGAAGCAGCCGCATAGCACAGGGAGATCAGCTCGGTGCTTTGTGACCACCTAGAGGGGTGGAATAGGGAGAGTGGGAGGGAGGGAGATGCAGGAGGGAAGAGATATGGGAACGTATGTTTATGTATGGCTGATTCACTTTGTTATGAAGCAAAAACTAACACAGCATTGTAAAGCAATTATACTCCAATAAAAAAAAAAGTTAAAAAAATAAAAAAGTACTGAGCTTATTTTAATACTATTGTAACATTGCATCTTTGTAGAAATGCTTATTTAGGTCTTCTGCCCAATTTTGGATTGGGTTGTTTGTTTTTTTGATATTGAGCTGTATGAGCCGTTTGTATACTTTGGAAATTAATCCTTTGTCAGTAGCATCATTTGCAAATGTTTTCTCCCAGTTTGTAGTTGTCTTTTGGTTTTTGTTTATGGTTTCCTTTGCTGTGCAAAAGCTTTTAAGTTTAATTAGGTCCTTTTTTTTTTTTTTTCTTGCATTGCTCTAGGAGACGGGTCCAAAAAATTACTACTGCGATTTATGTCAGAGTATTCTGCCTATGTTTTCCTCTAGGAGTTTTATAGTATCAGGTCTTACATTTAGATCTTTAATCCATTTTGAGTTTAATTTTGTATATGGTGTTAGAGAATGTTCTAACTTCTAAATAGACATTTCTCCAAAGAAGACATAAAGATGGCCAATAGGCACATGAAAAGATGCTCAATATTGCTAATTATTAGAGAAATTCAAATCAAAACTACAATAATGAGATATCACCTCACACCAGTCAGAATGGCCATCATTAAAGTCTATAAATAATAAATGCTGGAGAGGTCGTGGAGAAAAAGGAACCCGCCTACACTGTTGGTAGGTGCAACAGTGTAAATTGGTGTAGCCACTATGGAGAACAATATGGAGGTTCCTTAAAAAGCTAAAAATAGAGTTACCATATGATCTTGCAATCCCACTCCTGGGCATATATCTGGGAAAAAACTCTATTCAAAAAGATACATGCATCCCAATGTTCATAGCAGCACTATTTTGTAAATAGCCAAGACATGGATGCAACCTAAGTGTCCATTAACAGATGAGTGGATAAAGAAGACATGCTATATATACACAATGGAATATTACTCAACCATAAAAAAGAATAAAATAATGCTATCTGCAGCAATATGGGTGGACCTGGTGATTATCATATTATGTGAAGTAAGTCTGACAGAGAAAGACAAATATCATATATCACTTATATATGGAATCTAAAAAAAATGATATAAATGAACTTATTTACAAAATAGAAGTAGATTCACAGACATAGAAAACAAGCTTACAATTACCAGAGGGTATAGTGAGGGTGGGGGGGGAAGTAAATTAGGCGTTTGGGATTAACATATACACACTACTATGTATAAAATGGATAAACAACAGGGACCTACTGTATAGCACAAGGAACTATATTCAATGTCTTGTAATAACCTATAACCTATAATGGAAAATATCTGAAAAAGAATATATATATATATATCTGAGTCACTTTGCTGTACACCCAAAGCTAACACAACATTGTAAATTAACTATACTTCAATTAAAAAATACTATTGTAAAATTTCATAAAAGAATTTTGGTTCCCATTTGGGCTTATGTACATTTAATGCAATTTCAAGTCTTTTTGTTTTAATATGAGTTGAATATTTTGCAGTAAATTGCTGAGCAGTTTGATCAACATCATTACATCATTAGGATATTTGTCATGCCTTTAAGATATTTAGACTGAGAAATACAAATCAACTTCTGGTTGATTCTTATGATACTGCCTAATTAGTGACTTAAATTGTATGTTTGCTAATGTAATTGTTTTCTGAATCTAATGACATTGCAGATATAATGCAATTGCTTCATAATGATAGGAAATATATATCAATAAAATGAAATCTATTAAAACATATAATGTTTAATGGTCAGTGATAGTGATAGTCTTACATGTCAGCTTGGCTAAGCTATAGTCCCAATTCTTTAATCAAACACTAATCTAGATGTTGCTGTGATGTATTTTGTAGATGTGATTAACATCAGTAATCACTTGACTTTAAGTAAATGATGTTATCCTAGATAATCTGTGTGGGCTCGATTCAATCAGTTGAAAGACCTGATTCCCGAAAAAGAAATTCTGCCTGTAGCCTGCATCAGTTCCTACCAGAGAGTTTTCAACCTATCCTTGATAGCTTACCCCATGAATTTCAAACTTGCTTAGCCAGCCCCAAATCATGTAAGCCAGTTCCTCACAATGAGTCCCTCTCTGTCTCTCTGTCTCTGGCTCTCTCTCTCCATATAGAAATCATGTGTCATATATATGTCATCATTGATGCATATTATTGTTGGGCTGCACCACGCAGGCCTACAAGGCCTGTACTTGCCCAGCTTCAAGATCGAAGAAAGAGCCTGGAGTCAGCAAGAGAGACATCAGTGGTTTAATGGATGAGGGATCTTACATGTCTGAAGCAAGGTCCTAGAGCAGACCCCCCACCATGTTTGGGCAGAACGTGGCAGCAGTCTTTGCTTTGGGGAGAGGGGATAGGGGTGGACAGGGAGAATGCTGTTATAGGGGGGATTAATCTCAGATTGGCTCATTATCAGGGAAACCAGCAGATGGGCATACCCCTCACTGGCCCTTTGATAAGAAAAATCACTAGCTGGGGCCTGGGGCAAGTACATAGGAAGGTCAGTCATGTGAGTAAGGGTGTAGGTGAAGTAGGCACAGGTCGAGCAGGGGATGTACAGAGAGCAAGAGAACAGCCACCTGGAGTGGCCTGACCATACAATTATGTGTGATATATCATATATATACATATACATATATGATATGCATATATGACTATATATGGCACATTACATAGAGAGAGACAGAGGGAGAGAGGGAGATTCTGTTTCTGCTGGTTATGTTTCTCTAGTGGAACACTAACTACTGGTACAGGTCTAGTGGCTTTTACATCTCTATGATATATGATATGATTTGATATATATTTCATATACCATACATGTGTGTGTATATATATGTCTATATTTTCTTTTTGCATCTTTTAGAATATTTGAAAATAAATTATATTGATAATTTGAAATGAGAAAGTTGAAATATTTGTGTTCATTTAACAACATATATATTTTCCATTGAAATATTTTGCTAACTACATTGTTCATTGTTAAAATTGAAAAGTCTACCATTCTCATATTAAAGTGTGTTATGTTAAATTATTATTTAAATTTAGATTTATAAAATAAATAAAATAATAATAAAATAATAATAAAAACAGCATGGTTTTTGTTTAAGAAACAAAATAGTAATACTTTATGAAATTCCACCAGGAACTTTAGTTTATCCAAACTTAATAATCTATTAATAAATTTAAAATTTATCAAATTGTATTTTATTTAGAAATATATTTTGTCAGTAATAATTATATAACAACAATTTATGTTTGAAAAAGAGAAAAAATTAATCAAACGTAAAGGAAGTAATTTCCATGCATAAAAGATACAGAGAATTTCCTGAAATAACTTAATTGCAACAAGTAATAATTAGACTATGTGGGAGGAGTTGAGTAAAGTGTGTGGGCATTACAACGTGGCTTTGCCAGTACAGAGCGCTCTCTGGTGGCAAGGGTCACACTTACAGCCTTCTGAACCAAAATAAGCATAAGAGACATAAAACTTTCCATGATGCTGAAATTGAACAAACTTACAGTGAGGGCCAAAAAAAATAATGTATTTCCAGTGTAATTTCAAATTTATGAATGTTTGTCTAAATATTTAAAATATTTTCTTAATATTTTACTATAAAATTTCATAGTCATCAATATTATTTAGATGAAGTACAGAAGCAAAAGGGGTAGAAGCAGGAAAAGTGTGACACATTTTGATTGAATAAGAACGCCATCTTCTCTCTTTCATGCTAGCAGGATGATTTCTTCATCCTAGCATATCTCAATCTGAACAGGAAAGTTAGATAATGCTTAGATGAGTACATACCACCTCTTTGTGGGTTTATGAAACAAAAAAGAATATCTTCCAATAGAGTTGAGGTTAGTCTGAACTAGCAATCAATCATGAGACACAATCTGGTAGTTACGCAGTAAAAGGCTTCTATTCCAAACTTCCTCTTAGTGCCTCTGAGCTGCTCTTGAGCTTGGAATGTCTATTTTGCAAAATCATTTACTTCAATAAGGGATAAAGGAACCCCTTGTCTAAAATGCAAAATTCTACTGGAAAATTTGTTATTTTATTTATTCATAATAGTCTCTCAAGAATTTAAGTATTTCAAGGAGAGTTAACATTGATTTACTATTGGACAGAAGTGAAATTATTGGAGTTAGAAAGTTTAAAAGCATTCAAGATCTGATAATATGAAGCAAGAAAGGAGAAATTAGAAGAAACATTTGCTTCCATGTTGCTAAAGTTCAGCAAGCTTAAAGAATTAGATGAAAATATAAATTAGAAGAAAATATAAATAAAAGCAAGGCAAAAGGTGACAGTTTCTCTCTCTGTATCTCTGTCTCCATCTCTCTCTGTTTCTCTATCTCTGTCTCCTTCTCTCCCTCCTTCTCTTCCTCCCTCCCTTTCATAAATTCTAAATATGGCTTACATCTTCAACCTTTTTCCCAGCTAACTGACTCTGAACCATAACAATGAGCTTGATGATCCATTAAAAAAGACTTTGGGGAGGTAACTCAGAGGAAAATGGCAGGGATAACCATTCCCCCCATGCCTCTATTTTTGGATGCTGTGTATAAGTTTTACTCCTTTCCCCCATGCTATGATTCACAGGTACTACTCCTTCTTTCTTTCTAGATTTTGAAAGTGGATTGGATTTTCATTATGTGCTCAGAGTGATCACTGAAAAAGTGGGTATTTGGGAGGAGGGCACATTTAAAAGGTAGCCTTCAAGTTCCATATAATAATTACTGACACTTATATTGCACTTAATATTTGCACAACTCTTTTAAAAATATTCCATGCCTTAACTCATTTACTTCTTCTCATCAGAATTCTACACATAGGTAATAATCTTGTACGTCTAAGGAAAAAAGTCTTACAGCAACATGCCCATGGTCATACAGACAGAAACTGAAAGTGCTGTTTGAACCAAAATCTACAATTGAGAAAAACAAAGAAATCAGATACAGTCAACAGCGAGTGAGACTTTTGATGCATATTCTATCACATCAACAGAAAAGCAGCCTTTGATTTTCTCTCTTTGCTGCACTGTTGAGGCACAAAGCTGGTTCTATGATGACTATTGAGTTTACAAATGAACAAGAAAAGAAACAGAAAGTCCTGGAGGATATTGATAGTGAGCTGAGCTTGCAGCTGGAGCTTATCTTTACTCTCAAGCAGGAAGTTATAAATCTTACTTTTGTGTTTGCTATACACATAAAATAAAGAAATCGACATTGGTCTGAATGGGAAGGAATAGGTCAAATATTATGGTCAGAATGAAAACCATTAGCAGGTAAGAAGGAGTAGGGACAGGAGGCTCCTTCAGAAAACAAATACACCACAATGGGTCACAAATAGTATCTGTGAACTACCTCAGTCAACATTGACAAGGTTTATGTAAAAGACTGTGCATCTTGCAGTGTGAATACATTGCTGAGTTTTTAGCCCGATCAGGATCTGCAAGGAAGAGAGAAGCAGAGTTTGCTAAGTAAATACTGAGTAGTCAGAAGAAGGAAAAATTTTAGGCTTTGATAGGCTTTGATACCTGAAGAAACACTAAGCGAGAAGTAACCAAAAACCGCAGTACAGGTTGGAAACTGGGAAATTGAGGAATGTCTCAGTATAAGGGGCTGTATTTTATTTTGTCATTCTCTGTTGGAAGGATATGACACCAAAGAAACTCTGGCACGTTTACAATTTTAGCTACATGAATTCTATTTCATGAAAACTGTAAATAGGTATAAATCCATTCTACCCATAAAGAGATAAACATGAACGACAGCTGATGAAAAAAGAGGTTCTCATAATATTTGCAGACACACAATTCAGCACTATCTTCGCATTCTTGTATCTAAAGAAAACCTCAAATTTCCACTGGCTGATACATCTGGTAAAAATACAATCAATCAACAAACAAAAACAGAGCATGTCTAGTGAACTTTTGAAACTCAAATGAAAGAGTAGAAATCAATTCATATATTTTTGTGCATATACTCATGCAGAAATAAAACTTTCAAAAGAATTAATCAGATTTATCACATTATTTGTAAACTTTGGTCAGATTTATTACATGATGTGTAAGCTTTGGTCATTTGCTTTAAACTGTGGGGAGAAGGAAAAAAGATTATTGTATCCTAAAAGAAAATTTACATTCTGTAGTGGACATATCTAGTCCTTTGTCACACACGCTCTATGCCTTCACTTAACTTCAATTTTTACTGGTTGCTATGGGGAACAGCTACCTTAGGTGTAAGCTGTAAGCACTTAACCTGGGCTGAACTATGCTTCTCTTGCTTTCTCCCCCAGGGTATCTCTGGGAACATGGGACTCCTAGAGGAATCAGCTCAGTCATTTTGATTAAGGCACAAACCTGAAACTGCAAAGTTTAACAAAACCTAAAACAGCCCTCCATCAGTGGGAAGAAAGAGCATGTGTAGATATTCCCACCCTTTGTTGTTTCAAGGGCACAAGTCTGCAGTGCATTCTGCAAGTTTGCCCAAGGGTAGCCAACAGAATTTAGGTACAGTTGCCCACGTAAGTAAGCAGTCCAACAGCATACATTTACACTGCCTTTTCAACCTCTCTTGTTTCATGTTTCCAAGTTTCTCACTATTGTTCCTTAGGATCACTTCCTAAAATGAAATACTGCATGCAACCCTTTGTCTCAGGTGCTGCTTCTGATGAAAAGTAAGACTAAGGAATATTTTCTTATCCAGAATATTCCCCTCTAAATTTTGCAGGAATTATAGTATTTTTAAATGAGAGAATAATAGTTTCATTATGCATTTCAAATCACAAATTTTGTAGGATAATATTAGATTTCTTTTAGTAGTAGAAGCTCAATGAATATAATGGTAATGATTCATTATCTAACTGTCTTTTATAAGAACATGGCAAACTTTAGCATCTCTTGTGGACACTGAACATAAAATGGCAGAGGCAGCAAAAGGGAGTTACACAGAAATCTAATTATTATCTTTGCATTTGATTCTGCTCTACTGGGAACTGGGAAAATCACTTGCACTCTAAACTTCAGCTCTGTACAACACCCACTGTATTAAGTTGTGAGCACTAAAGGAAACAATGTTCATACCATGTGGTAGACAGAATAAAGGTCCCACAAAGATGTCTACAACCTAATCTCCAAAACCTGTGAATATGTTACCTTACTTGACAAAAGTACTTGGCATTTATGATAATGTGAAAAAGATTATCCTGGATTATCAAAGTGGGCCAAATATAATTTAAAAGTTTCCTCTAAGAGGGGGATATAAATGTCAGTGTCAAAGAAGATGTGACAAAGGAAACAGAGGCCACAGTAATGCTTCCATGAGTAGCACAGTGTATGCAGCCCCTAGAAGCTGGAAAAGGCAAGGGACATATTCCCTTCTAGAGCCTCTGGAAAGCACGGAGCATTTCTAACACTTTGACTTTAGCCCCATAAGACCCATTTTGGACTTCTGAGCTCTAGAACTGTAAGATAATGAATTTAAGTTGTTTTAAGTCACTACGTTTTTGGTCATTTGCTATAACAGCAATATAAACCTAATACAGCATCTGATGTATGATAAGTATAAACATTAATAATTCATCACCATTTTATTTTATTGATTTATTGATTGATTGATTTGTGTTTTTCTTTTTCTTTTTCTTTTGTTCTCAGTAGCAATGAGTTAATGGGAGACCGTGGAAAGAGTAAAGGCTTGAGAGTAAGAGATGCCTTTAAATCTAGGAATCTTTATTATCTTCACACAAATGGGTACGTTATTCTATCTATAAAATCCTCTTTTCTCATTTTTACATAAAGGATTACTAGTATCCGCTTTGAAGTGTTGTACTATTTTTTTTTTTTTAGCAGATATTCATTTTTAGTTGTTTATTTATTTTTATTTTTGGCTGTGTTGGGTCTTCGTTTCTGTGCGAGGGCTTTCTCTAGTTGTGGCAAGCGGGGGCCACTCTTCATCGCGGCACGCGGGCCTCTCACTATCGCGGCCTCTCTTGTTGCGGAGCACAGGCTCCAGACGCGCAGGCTCAGTAGTTGTGGCTCATGGGCCTAGTTGCTCCGCGGCATGTGGGATCTTCCCAGACCAGGGCTCGAACCCGTGTCCCCTGTATTGGCAGGCAGATTCTCAACCACTGCGCCACCAGGGAAGTCCCTGAAGTGTTGTACTATTTAACATTTCAATACATAACATTCCTATGATAATGTATGAAAAGTATTTGTTCAAGAGAGCCAGGACAAACAATAGTAGTCATATATTTTCAACTTAGTTTAAATTTAAAAGTAACTGACCAAGTTCCCGAGTGTCTTTGAATATGGACACATGAGTTCTCATGCTCCATGTATCACCAGCGCCTATCTCAATGGTTGTTGAGTACTAAGCACTCAACGTGTGTGTATCAAATGGAATTAACTAAAATTTTCTTCTGCCATTCTATAAAAGATGCTTATTTTGAAGTGAGCAGCTTTTAGATTTTAAAGCAATCTTTCTATTAATTTAAATAACTTGCTCTGAAAATCAATATAGTTCAGAGTTATATAAAATTTTAAGCCAGAGTACATGGATTTGAATCCTGATTTCACCACTTGTTTATTATCTGTGTGAATTTGAGAAAAGTATTTTACCTCTCCTTGGCTGCTTCCTATTCTTTAAAACAAGGATACAAATTGTTGGTACCTCATTTTTTTTAATGAAATGAGCGAATTCATGTAGAATGCATAGCATAATATGTATTAGATATTTAAATGAGTCTCTGTCTTATATACATGGAAAACAGATTCATAATGATTATCTCACACGATCCAATGCTTCCAAAGAGGATATAAAAGTACCAATAAGAAGTGTGAGTATCTCCCAAATCCCAAGCAGACCTCAGAGAAACTGGAGATGGAAAAATCCAATGCAACTCCAAGTATCACTTTCCATCAGTACTTATACTTCTCTTGCTGCAACCAGACAATCCCAATTCTCTATTCCAGGTGTTTTCAGCCTTGCCTGGGAATTAGAATTACTTTAGGAGATTGTTAAGACCATGATGACCAAGTCACAATCCATGTCAATGAACCCACAAAACTCTGAAGGTGGGAATTAGACATCATTTTTTAAAAAGCTTTACAAAGTGATTATAATAAAAACAACTGTTCTGTTCAGTAGATGTGTTCCTGCCCCCACATTTCTGGTGACTTATAGTTCTTAGTTATTCGTATGTTTAGGTATCTTATGAACTATGGTAATACATGGCCAATTTCATCTCTTTTTACTACTATTAACAAAATGACATGGTTTTCTGCAAATATCTTCTAAGTCCTAAAAGTGTATGATTGACTGAAAGACTCTAAGTCACTAATTGAAAATGTCCTTCTACACTAAGCATCACCATTAACCATTACACAGAATGGCTTGGTTACCCAAAGGTAGGCTATGTGACCTTGATTTAATCACTTGTAGCAAAGGGCAAGGACATATTTCTTAGAGATACTTTCTCAGGTGGGGGCTATAGACTAAGAGCAGATTCCTGCGGAAAGGGATTGTGAGGGTGGCAGTAGGTGTGGTGACAGACATCTCCATGCCACGTAAACGTGAGTCTCCATCCCCTTAAGGAGCATCAAAAAACACCTTCGCCTTCTCTTTGAAATATTATAAAATGTTGATTTTGATATTATGAGTTTCAAAAAATATTTTGTGTTCAACACTTTGATAATAGGAAGTTTGCACAAGGGCCTTTGAAGAGGCTTTTTGCTGAAAAACTGCCACACTCAGAATGTGTTACCTATCATTAGACATTTTTCTCCATCCCCCATGACATACGTGTGCTAACACATCTCTCTCCATATATATAGAAATGACTGAGAAATTCTCTCTCTTTGCATAGATCTAGACCTCAGTTGATATATCTATGTCTATATCTAGATATAGATACACAGCAAAAGTCTCTTAATCATTTCCTTCAGTTGTTCTTTCAACCCATGAAAACAAGCATATTTTTCATATTCTGTCATAGACATCAAACTTTAATATTAATATTAAACTCACTTTTTTCTTTTACTGTCACTTAAATCCCTCATTGAAGTAAGCCAGTTCTGACCACTGAGTGCCCTTTGCTACAGTAGTTACAACTAAAAGTTTTGTGATGATATCTGTCAGTTGTTCAGTAATTAGATAAAAGAGCTGCTGAAGATTTTTCATAAAGAACAGATTGGTTGAGTTGACTGTCTGCTCTAAGTTGTGCTAATTCTCCTTCTACAACTTTTTCAAAACTTACCATTTTGTCTATTACTGAACATTATTGGAGAAAAATCTGATGATGCGTATTGTAGAAAAGGAGGGGTTTTTAATTCCCTACTAAAGCTTTTTATTTCTTTGATTTTTCTGAAGATTTGCCAACTTAGAAATGTATTATTTAATCCTTCACAGCCCTATTAGAAGTCTTTCACTCACTGGTCCAGAGTATTGGTTTCAGACATCTGCCATAATAGATGACATTGTTATTATCTTTTCATTCTTATCACCTTAAAATGTAAGTTGAGAAAAAAAGAATGTGTGTAGGAGGGAGAGAAAAATATATGAAAAATAAGAAGTAGGGATTTGTGAATTAGTGAGCATATCTGACTTATCCTGCTGGTACTATATTAACCATATTTACAGTTATGAGTTTACATGAAATTTAAAATTGAATTTTGTACAAATTTGTTGAAGCAAATGTCATTGGCTCAATATCCTTATAGAAATTTAAACAGTTTCTGACTATCTTAAGTACTTTTAATTCTCTGAAACAAGAAATCGTCCTGTGTAAGTTCTATCTCCCTGCAGCTCTTTTGTAAATTAGAAAAGAGAAGGAAAACCAACATGAATGAGGAGAGGAGAATTAGCTATGAATGAACATCAAAGGAAAATAAATAGGCCTGGGTTAAATATAGAATGAGCAGGGATATTGTTACTATTCTGCATTTGAGCTTGCTTTGTTAGTCACTTCCTCCTAACCCTAATGTTTCTTTTTTTCTCCACATGTTAAAAGATTTTCCCCCAGATTTCTTTATCTGGCTGACATTTTCAAAAGTGAGGACACGGGGAGGGGGAAGGGTAAGCTGGGACAAAGTGAGAGAGTGGCATGGACATATATACACTACCAAATGTAAAATAGATAGCTAGTGGGAAGCAGCTGCATAACACAGGGAGATCAGCTTGGTGCTTTGTGACCACCTAGAGGGATGGGATAAGGAGGGTGGGAGGGAGGGAGATGCAAGAGGGAAGAGATATGGGGATATATGTATATGTATAGCTGATTCACTTTGTTATAAAGCAGAAACTAACACACCATTGTAAAGCAATTATACTCCAATAAAGATGTTTAAAAAAAAAAAAGAAATGGGCGAGAAGAGCGAGACAGTAGTCCTGTGGGGGAAGCTGTGTTTGGTCACTGAGGGTTTGTGGAGCCCATAAATTATGATGAGTGCCTGCTTTACTCAACTGTTAAAACTAATTGATGATATTATTCCATCTCACTAATGCTTATCAAAGCTTAATTTCCCATTAGTTTTCTTAATTTAATGTCTATCTATGAGACTAACAGGAAAGAGAATTGTTCCTTTATATACAGGCAACAGTATCTATGAAAGGTATATGAGAGATTATGCTAAATAGGGCATAAATCTAGAGTGGAACAAGTCAATATCAGGGACCTAAGATGAATATGTTGGCTTTCTTGCCCCAGATTGTTGTGTAAACTTCTCCAGGCTGTATTGGCTACTCTCTACTACAGGTTCTATTCATGCAAATTCAACTGTCTTTTCCCTCTTGCAATTATTTGACATAATTAGCAATATTTAGAAATTTAGCCAAGTGTTTCATATTTCCAGTGTAGGTGTTGGCTTTTTGCAAAGTAAAAATTTCAAGGTATTGTGCTCCTTAACTCTTCAGAAAAGATGCCTTTCAAAGACAATGAGGTGTCAATTACCCTTAATTGCTCTTTAGTTTTCCATCTCTCTCAAGCATCTATCGTTTTTGACAGACTGAATTTCTGAATGGACTCTTGCTAAAATAAAAGTGCATGCATGTTTTCTCCCCTGTCTAATGATAGGCAACACATGAGAAGTCAATTTACGACAATGAAATAAGTGTGGAATTCTACTTTTTTGTGTGTGCATGTGGTCTCTTTACTCTAATAATAATAAAACAAATATTCTTACTTGAAAATTGTAGAAAGTTGTTGGAAGTCTAACTAGTATGGGACATGTAGTCCTCAAACTTCAGAGCGTTTCCAACTAGGGCTGCTTTCCAAATAAGCATTAAATTATTCTGTATAAGATAGTTTGAAGATGTGTTACGAAGCACACAATTTTTTCATTTGAATCATGAAAGAAATTTTGTGCAAAAGGAATATTGTAAGCTGTCTCCCTTATATAAATCTGACCTGGGTAGTATCTTTTATCATTTTTACCAATGAAAAAACATGCATCAAAAATTCAGTGAAACAAATGAAGATACATCCTTTCAGTTCATTAATTTGAGATCTGATTCCTCATATATGAATGAAATGTTACTTTAAACAAATATCCAAATAAACAATCAAAGAGAAATAGTGCCAGACAAATTAAACAGATAAGGAAGACCGTATTGAAGACTAGTGCAAAAGGGGAGAGAGAATAAACTACTAAAACAAAAAGAAAAAGTTTTTACATGTTGGGGTGACCTAGTAGAAAATTATTGGAGGACATTAGGGAGGAGTCAATATAATCAGGCCACCTGTGTTTGCTAATGGTTGCTACCTCCTAGCCTCCAATAGAGACTGGGAGGTAAGACACTGTCTTTCTTTCTTTCTTTTTTTTTTTTAACATCTTTATTGGAGTATAATTGCTTTACAATGGTGTGTTAGTTTCTGCTGTATAACAAAGTGAATCAGCTATACATATACATATATCCCCATATCCCCTCCCTCTTGCGTCTCCCTCCCTCCCTCCCTCCCTATCCCATCCCCTAGGTGGTCACAAAGCACTGAGCTGATCTCCCTGTGCTATGCGGCTGCTTCCCACTAGCTAGCTATTTTACATTTGGTAGTGTATATATGTCCATGTCACTCTTTCACTTCGTCCCAGCTTACCCTTCCCCCTCTAGGTGTCCTCAAGTCCATTCTCTATGTCTGCCTCTTTATTCCTGTCCTGCCCTTAGGTTCATCAGAAACTTTTTTTTTTGTTTTAGGTTCCATATGTATGTGTTAGCATACGGTATTTGTTTTTCTCTTTCTGAATTACTTCACTCTGTATGACAGACTGGAATATTACTCAGCCATAAAAAGAAACAAAATTGAGTTATTTGTAGTGAGGTGGATGGACACTGTCTTTCTTGATGTTTACATTTCAAAGAGATGGCTCCCAGGTAATTGACAAAAGCATACCTGGGTTGAAAAGTGGGAAAGAACCTGAGAGAAGATTTACATCTCAAAGGGTGCAGATAAAGAATTTACAATTGAACTTTTTCTAAAGTAAATGCTCTAAGAAAAGGGAGGTCAGGGACCTAGAGTTTGGAAGAAACCTGTCTAAAATTTAATCAAGGTGAGGGGTATGTTAAGGTCATCTTGGTTAAAAAAAAAAAAAAAAAAAAAAATATATATATATATATATATTTTTTTTTTTTTTTTTCTGGAGCCTCTCTGTAAATTGTGGCTCACCTATACAGTAATTGCTCTAAGAATTACAGAGTTTCAACTTTCAAAATATTTTCTAGAGTACACTCATGCAAGATAGGATTTTTATCTTTTTATTGAATAAATGCCATAACCTATTGGTAGTAGCTATTATGCTAAGAATTCAAACGTTTAAAAAAAATAGTCAGAGGTATTTCATTCAATGTTTAATGCAATGCATCTCTCCAGGTAAATATTTTTCACCCTATGCTGAGTAATCCCTTTGTAATGTAAGATAAACTGAAACTGATCATGGATATTAGGAACATTATCACCTTTGTATTTCACAACTGCTAGAAGAATGAAAATAACAACATTCAAACAATCTAATATTAGTTTTTGAGACATTTACAATTTCAGAGATTTTTGGCAGATGTGTTGGTTCACTAAGCTTCAATAAGATGTTTGGTAGGGATATGAAAGTAACTCAGTTTGAAAGCTCTTAAGCAAAATATGTTCCTTTAGTTCACTGAGATAATTATCTATATGCATGTGGAGATTGGGACATCCTTCCAAACAAAAAGCAATTTTAAATCACTTCAACTTAAGATCTTTAAGTAGCAAAACAAAAATACTGAGTCTCCGTGAGTATGAATGCCATTGTCTCTAAATGCATTCACTTAAATTCATTATTTCTATATTCTCATATTAATACTCCCTTGGAAATCCATATTCTGTACTTTTTAATATTATATTATGTCACTGACATACTAAAAAACAAAGTAATTGGCTAATACCTCTCTCACTCTTTATGCTCAAGATACTAAATGCTTTAAATGTATTAACTCGTTTATTCTCCCAACAAGACTATGAGGTAGGTTCCATTAACAGACTCACTTTTTATATAAATTAATCAACTTGCCCAAGATCACACAGTAAGTGGTAGCCAGGATTTAAACACAGAAGTCTGGATCTAGAATTCACATGTTTGTCATTAAGCTATATAGTCTGCATTTATAAAGTTCAGAATCATTCAAGATTAAAGTCTCTTTCATAATAGAGAGGATAGAGTGTAATAGTGTTTAATAAACTCATATCTAACTTGTGCTGGTCTCTGTGTTTTAAACGAATACTTAAAATATTTCTTGAAAGTTAGAAAGGGAAAAAAATATACAAAGTTTGACATTTGATTTACAAGTTTTTTTCTTTTCTTCCTAAATTGTATTTATTTAACCATAGTAATGGAGACATAAAGGCAATTAAAAATGTTTTCTAATAACATTATTTCACATAGATTCTCTCAAAATTCAGTAAAACACAAAAGTTTTATATGAACACTAAACATAAAATTTTGAATTCTCTTTCTTTCTGCTTAACGTTTAACAAATATTTTACAATTTAATTTTCTTCAGTTACTTTTTTCACCCCGTATAAATATTTATGGAATAAATTTATCATGTTATTTTAAACCATCATTCATTTAGCCTATTTCGGTTATTCCATATTTCTCTCCCCATTTGAAATCATTTAAGGCTTTAGTAACTATTAGATACTACCAAAAAATTGTCTTGTATTTTGATTTAGTAAATAGCACTCTATTTGATGATTAGCAATAAGATAGTATCTTCGCATTTTGTAGTTTATTAATTTTACACAATAAAACTTGCTTTCTTGTTGCTACTCCCTCATCCTTAATCTTCACACTGCTTTTCCATCCTCCTTTGCCATTAGCATCTTACTTTCTTCACAATTGTATTATGGCTGTTATTTTCTTCTAAATTAGGTATCCATAGTAGGAAGGAAAGTGCAAATAAGGTGATATATTATGCTTTATTATTGTTTTATTGTGAAAGATTGCTGAACTTTATTGTGTGGGATATATCATTGAGATAAAGAATGCTATGTGTACTATGAGATACAGGTATTTACTTTGGGTTTTGTTTATCTGAACAGGACACATTTGCATTGAGAGCCTTTTTAAAAAATATACTTCTTGGCAAAGCTGAGAAAAAATTTGATGTGTTCAAGAAATGATCAGAAGCAGTGAAGCTTGAGTGTGAACAGTAGTGATGGGTGTGGGGCCTATAGGTACTCACAGTAGGTCACTGAAGGGAATCAATATTCCATTTAATCAGGACTCTGTAATGTATTTAATCAAGGGAGTAATTTGACCAATTTATATTTTTAACAGGACACTGATCACTACTGTAAGATTCAATTTAGAAGGGAGTCACAAGCAAGATTGAAAGAGAGGGGGTTATTCCACTAGTCCATGTGAGGAAGGTAATGGTTTGGACTGGGGGTAGGTAGCAGTGCCAATAAAGATAGGAGAACGGAACTGAGATATATAGAGTTTCTACTAGCTGAAGTTGAAGATTTAATGTATGTCAGTAGATGAATAACAGAGGGGAAGAGAGGACTCAAGAATGACCACTATATTACTAGTTTGAGCAACTGGGCAATTGATGATGTAATTTACTGTTGTGAGCAAGAGTTGGGGAAAAAATGGTTTTAGACAGAAGATAAAGCATTTCTCAACACTGTTAAATTAATATAAAAACTACTTATCCTTATTAAATGTTACTTGAAAACTTTAAAATCAGATGAATGTGATTACTGTCTTTAATGAGTTTGAGGTATTCATATAAATCTCTTTTTTTCAAACAACATGCCTTCATCTTGAATTGTTTTGATGGGCCCTCCTAGGATGGTGGATGTTGTTGTGAAAATGTCACCCTTCTTATCACCACTCTAATGAAAATCACATCTACAAAGGATGAACACTTCTTTGGTTTTCAATGTTTTTGAAATTTTCAAACAAATTTTTTTCACATAATTAAAGAAAACAAAGTGGACAAAATGTTGGTGCTCAATATTTGTTAACAGTTGCTTTTTAAAAATATATATATATAAATGCACACCTACTTCTTACAGTTTCTGTACTCTATCAAACAAAATTTGCTCCCAGCAAATTCAGGCCCTGTCCTATCTCACCCATTCTGATAAAATATTTTGAGTTCACAATTTCCAAGGCTTCTTGACAATTTGGTTTGCTTACTTCTTAGCTCCTCTTTTCATAGGGAGAGTGACAATTAACTTTTTTGCTGTCATTAGATGCTAACCCAAACACTTCTGTGTTTAAGGTAAATAGAATCCAATCCCCTTCTTCTATCTGACAGAGGCCCCTATCATAGCTCAAGTTGTTAGAACACCTAGTAATTAAATGGGAGAAAACTGGAGAATAAAATCAAAGCCAATCAAAACAAAAGCTTAAAGTTGTCTGTTTAATTAGAAAACAATGAGAATGTCACTGTAGTGGGAGTAAAGTGTGTTGATGAAAATGAAAAGAAGGGTAAGATCAGGAACAGCAGTGGCAAATTCCCAAAAGACCTAATTCAAATTTTTAAAATTTGGACTTAATTTTTTTCAGAAACTTTAAGTTATCTGAAGAAAAGAATTGCAAGTATCAACTACTAATACTCTAAGATTAGAGTCAAATAAGCCCAAAACAGTAAAAAAAAAAAAAAAAGTATATATATATCCTTTGTGACTCAGTTACCAAAAGTTTGGGTGCATTTTCTGTAGAATAAGATGGATTAATGTTTTTCTTACTACTACAGCAGAATTCTCTAGTTCCCTTTCTTGATTGAACCCCATGTTGTATGCCAGATACAAGAGGATTATTTATCTGAACCAAGAAGGGACATTAATGGGAAAACTGATGAAATTGGAATCAAATGTGTAATTCAAAAAATAGTATCATACCCATGATAATTTTGTAGTTTTGATAATTGTATTCTGGTTAGAATTAACATTGGGGAGGCTCAGTGAAGAGTGTATGAGAACTTTCTATAGTACTTTTACGTCTTCAATTATTTCAAAACATAATTAATAAAAATTCTGATAGACTTCCAAAAACAAATTTAAAAAATTAAGTAAAATATTTAAAAAATGAGCTATGCAGCCACATAAAGTCATGGAGGAACTTAAATAAATATTTCTGAGTGAAAGAAGCCAGTCTGAAAGGCTACATACTGTGTAATGCTGACTATATAACAGTCTGGAAAAGGAAAAACTATAGAGAGAGTAAAAAATATCAGTGGTTGCCAGGGGAATAGGGGGAAAGATGGAGGAATGAGTAGGTAGAGCACAGGGGATTTTTAGGGCAGTAAAAATATTCTGAGTAATACTGTAATGGTCGATACATGTCATTCCACATTCTGCCAAAACCCATAGAATGCACAGCATGAAGGGAGTCTTAATGTATACTGTTGACTTTAGCTAGTAATAATGTATCAATATTGGCTTATCAATTATAACATATGTACCACATTAATGCAAGATGTAAATAATAATGAAAACTGGTGTGGAAGAGTAAAGGGGATATGGGAACACCCTTTGCTTTCTGTTCAACTTTTCTGTAAATCTAAAACTGCTCAATAAATAAACTATTAATTTAAAAATCTGATAGATCACAAAGAATACATTTATACTACTTTATAATAACACTCATTAATAAAATATTCCAAATGTTTTCTGTAACTAAATCTAATGTACAATTATTACAGCCCTAGAAAGAAATAATAACAGTTCTGGTTTGATACATCATTTTACTTTTTAGGTGTCAGTTAAAAAATGAAAAGAAACAGTATTGCAGAGCATTTCTTTTTAGCAATGGTTCTTCCTGATTATCCTAAGTATCCATTCTCATTTACTTTGAACTAGATGAGATATTTCTCTAATATCATTGTAATCCTGTAGGCTTCAGAATGTAATAAAAACTGATATCCATGGATAGCCATTTTAATAGGATAAATTAATTTGAATGGTCTTTCAACTATTCATTTTCTTCTTCCTCTTCTTCTTTGATATCCAATGATGGGAAACACATTATTTTGAAATACTGAGTGCCAGAGGGAGTTTTAATAAGCATCATTTAATTATCTACTTCCATGATTATCAAAAAGGAAATGAAGCCAAGTTTACTGACATATCTTCAACTTTATTATAAAAAAAGAAAACTTTACTTTGTAATACTTATTTATACAGAGAACTGTGTATATTTTGTATTCTCATAATTAAGCATGGATATAATTTTATGAATACTTTAATGTTTTTATGGGAAATAAATGCCAGTAATAAGGCATTTTTAAACTCTGGTTTCTCTTATTAAATTATTTGAACTCCCTTTTATATGTTCATTGTAGTTGTTAATGACTAGCAGCAGGAGCTAATAAAACTTTCTGAGATAATGAAAATATTCCATATCTGCACTGATCAATACAATAGCTACTAACCACATGTGACAACTGAGCACATTAATGATCACTAGTTTGACTGAGGAAAATTAAATTTTTAATTTAATATAGTTAGTTTAAATTTAAATAGTATAGAACAGGTATAAAATGAAGAGATTAGTGATTTTGCACTTCTGTGAGTCATACCAATCCTGAGAAATAAACGATACATATCTGTAGGTTATCAGTATAATTGGTATTATTCACTTACTGTGGCTGTTGTATTTTGAGGTTTGGGGGTTTTAATTATTGTTGTTAATAAAGAGCACGGGGCTTTTAAATAGATAACCTTGAATAAATTAGAGCTATTCAAGATTACCAAGAGATAATAAAACAAACAAGAGTCAGTCTCTTAAAAACAACTTAAATAAGTAAATATTTTAGCTGAGGAGAATGGAAGTTTTCCCAGAGTAAGCAAAGTCTTTCCCATGTTAAAAATGGTCAGGGAAATTAATGATTTCAGTTAGTTTGTTATCTGTAAACTCATTTAATTGCAGTTATTCCCATTTATACATGGGCTTATTGAAGTTCAACGAGTTTTAGTAAATCAGGCATTTTTAAGAGTTTTGTTGGGATTTTTACCTACATTGGTTTGGATATAAAGCCCATGCTCTCCCATGCTCTCTCCAATGAAAACAAATTCTCTGAGTAAAAAATAATAACACGCATACCTCAAGAAAACCTATAGCATTAGTTTGCTAGGGCTGTCATACAAAATACTACAGACTGGATGGCTTAAACAACAGAAACATTTTCTCATAGTTCTGGAGGCTGAAAGTCCAAGATCAAGGTGTTAGGAAGTCTGGTTTCTCCTAAGGCCTCTCTCCTTGCCTTGCAGATGACCACCTGTTTCTGCCTCTTCATATGGTCATCCTTAGTGTCTCTCTGTGACCTAAGCTCCTCCTCTTATAAGCACACCAATCATGTCAGATTAAGGCATACCCTAATAGCCTCTCTTTAACTTAATCACCTCTTAAAGGCCCTGTCTCCAAATACAGTCACATAATAAGGTATGGGGTGTTAGGGCTTCAATGCATGAATTTTGGGAGGATACAATTAGCCCATAACACCTATGTAAAACTATACTGTATTACTATTGTTTTAAATATATTAGGAAACACCACTATAATTTTTATTTTATTTTTTATTTATTTATTTTTTATTTTGTTTTATTTTTTTTCACCATTTAAACTTTTTATTTTATATTGGAGTATAGCCGATTAACAATGTTGAGATAGTTTTAGGTGCACAGCAAAGCGACTCAGCCATATATAAACATGTATCCATTCTTCCCCAAACTCCCCAAAATGAAACGACAACTTATGGACTGGGAGAAAATATTTGTGAATGATATGACCAATAAAGGGTTAACATCTAACATATATAAACAGGTCATACAACTCAACATCAAAAAAGCAAACAACCCATTAAGAAATGGGCAGAAGAATAGAATAGACATTTTTCCAAAGAGGAACTGAATAAACATTTTTCCAAAGAGGCCCATGAAAAGATGTGCAACTTCTCCAATAAGCAGAGAAATGCAAATCAAAACCACAATCTGATATAAACTCATACTGGTCAGAATGGCTATCATCAAAAAGAACACAAATAACAACTGTTGGTGAGGATGTGGAGAAAAGGGAGCATTTGTATACTCTTGGTGGGAATGTAAATTGGTGCAGCCATTATGGAAAACAGTATGGAGGTTCCTCAAAAAACTAAAAATCGAACTATCATATGACTCAGTCATTCCACTCCTGGGTATATATCCTAAAAAAAACAAAACCACTAATTCAAAAAGATACATGCACCCCGATGTTCATAGCAGCATTATTTACAATTGCCAAGATATGGAAGCAACCTAAGTGTCCATCACCAGATGAGTGGATAAAGAATAAGCAGCATATATATATATATATATATATATATATATATATATATATATGAAATGCAATACTACTTAGCCATAAAAATGAATAAAATTTTGTCATTTGCAGCAGCAACATGGATGAACTTGGAGGGCATTATGCTAAATGAAATAGTCAGACAGAGAAAGACAAATACTGTATATCACTTATATGTGGAATCTAAAAAATACAACACACTAGCAAATATAGCAAAACAGAAGCAGACACACACATATAGAGAACAAACTAGTAGTTACCAGTTAAGAGAGGGAAGGGGGGAAGGGTAATATAGAGGTAGGAGATTAAGAGGTATAAACTATTAGGTATAAAATAAGCTACGTGAGGATATATTGTACAACTTGGGGAATATAGCCAATATTCTTCAATAACTATAAATGGAGTATAACCTTTAAAAATTGTGAATCTCTATATTGTACACCTGTAACATATAATATTACTGTATATAAACTATACTTCAATAATAAATAAATAAATGTTTTCGTGAATTAATAAAAGTAAGTTATAAATTTGTCTAAATTGATAAAATAAATCACCCTCTTAGAATAACTGGATGTTGTTAGTCTAATGATTTATAGGATGTTTAAAAAAATAAGATATACTTTAAAAGCATAAAAAAATTAATTTCCCATTGTAAAGATGCTTAGGTGACCTATTTAATGAAAAAATAAAATGAAGAAGAAAACCTATTTGAATGATGTTTTCCAGGGTCTGAGAGTCCTTGAAGGCAATTTAATCTCTTAATTATTTGACATACTTTCTGTGGTATTGTTTTTATATTGCTTAATTGCTAAGTAAGAAGAGTGATTTTGCTAGAAGACTAACTCAGTTACTTTCTGAATTACTCTAGATTTTGAAGTGATTCTTGTTGAATTAACATAAATTCACCTAGACAAAGAACAGGAGAATGAGTAAGGATGCAAGAAACTGCAGTGAATGAGGATCAATGTGACACAAAGAAACAGGAGAAAGTGATTGTAAACTAATACCATGAACAACTGGAAAGAGTTGTAGTAACCCTCTGATGGGACAGTCAGTAGGTGGCATGAGGCTTAGGTTGCACCTTAAAGAAAATTTACGTTTCTGAACAGACGAATACAAAATAGGAAACAATTTTGATTTATTTGGTTAAAACATATCCTTACTGATAACAGAGTACTAAGGAAAAATCAAGCATGTAGAGACTTTTTATTTATCATTAAGTGCTTCAATTATTTAAAAATTATTGCAATAATATAAAGCTTTCTGAACAGTGTGTGTATCTTAGGGGCTCCTGCATTTATGTGGGATCCATTGTCTTTTGAAGAATTCAAAAATAAACTTTTATAATATTAACTCCTTAAAATTATTGATTTATAAATAACTACATCAAATCAATCTTATCTAATAGTAAAATAAAAAGAATGATAAAGCTTAATGTTAGATAAAATAGTCCATTCATTCTTTTGGATAAAAGAAGTCTTTATATCCTGCTGAAAGTAAATCTTCAGCAAAAAATAGACAGGACTAGCTTGTGCTACTGCTATTTATACCAATATATCACTGGTATACACATTTTATATCAATAAGAGAATCTAAGAAATGCCAATAAACTATTAAAAATAAACAATAACTATTTAAAAATAAACTATTTTTAGTTCCCATTTTTGTTTCAAGTAAACCCTTTTAATTAGAGTTCTTGCTAATTGAAACAATACATTTTCTTAAATCAAAACTACAATGAGGTACCACCTCACACCAGTCAGAATGGCCATCATTAAAAAGTCTACAGATAAAAAATGCTGGAGAGGGTGTAGAGAAAAGGGAACCCTCCTACACTGTTGGTGGGAATGTAAATTGGTGCAGCCACTATGGAAAACAGTATGGAGGATCCTCAAAAAACTAAAAATAGAGTTGCCATATGATCCAGCAATCCTACTGCAGGGCATATATCTGGACAAAACTATAATTCGAAAAGACACACGCACCCCAATGTTCATAGCAGCACTATTTACAATAGCCAAGACGTGGAAACAACATAAATGTCCTTCGACAGATGAATGGATAAAGAAGATGTAGTATATATATACAATGGAATACTACTCAGACATAAAGAAGAATGAAATAATGCTATTTTCAGCAACATGGATGGACCTAGAGATTATCATACTAAGTGAAGGAAGTCAGAAAGAGAACAACAAACACCATACGATATCCCTTATATGTGGAATCTAAAATATGACACAAATGAATCTATTTATGAAACAGAAACAGATTTACAGACATAGAGGCTGGACTTGTGGTTGCAAAGGGGGAGTGAGGAAGGGATGGATTGGGAGTTTGGGATTAGCAGATGCAAACCATTATATGGGGCTTCCCTGGTGGCGCAGTGGTTGAGAATCTGCCTGCCAATGCAGGGGACACGGCTTTGAGCCCTGGTCTGGGAAGATCCCACATGCCGTGGAGCAACTAGGCCCGTGAGCCACAGTTACTGAGCCTGCGCATCTGGAGCCTGTGCTCCGCAACAAGAGAGGCCACGATAGTGAGAGGCCCGCTCACCGCGATGAAGAGTGGCCCCCACTTGCCGCAACTAGAGAAAAGCCCTTGCACAGAAACGAAGACCCAACACAGCCATAAATAAAAATAAATAAATAAATAAAATTTTAAAAAACCGTTATATGGATAAGCAACAAGGTCCTACTGTATAGCACAGGGAACTATATTCAATATCCTATAATAAACCATAATGGAAAAGAATACAAAAAAGAATATATAACTGTATATATATATATATATATATATATATACATACACATATATACATATAACTGGATCACTTTGCTGTACATCAAAAACTAACACAACATTGTAAATCAACTATACTTCAATAAAAATAAATTAAAAAAGAAAGAATACATTTCCTAAAATATTATAGGAAAATGTTTGCCAAAAATATGATTTCTTAATCATTATTTTAATGTTGTTCTTGCCATTTCTTTCATTTATTCTTCTGGAGACAAATGTTTTAAAAATGCATAATTACACATTTGTTCATTTAGTTCCCCAATTTGAACAAACCCTTCATTCTTCCAAGAAATCTATCTAGTGTCTGCTAACTCCAGAATCTTTGCTACACACTGCCAACAAACAAAAATTGGAATTTTTTCTAAACATTGATTTCATAGTAGTCTAGTGTAAGTAGCAGCTCTAAATTAATGTTACAATAAAATGCAGCAAGGAAAATAATAATGAGAAGAAAATGTGGCAGGGAATGGTGCATAGGGAGAGTAATCATTTCTCCATCTCTTCTCTTGAGAAATGGAGAAAGTTTTGTATTAAATTTGGGACTTAAAGAATGAGCAGAAAGTTCATTTCAAGTAATGAGAACATTACTTGAAAGGTTCGAATGTAGAACATGGAAAAAGTGTATGTCCTAAAAGGGAAATGTTGGGTAAATTAGTAATGGAGATTGAAGAGGTGATTGAAGTTGAGACTAAATAGTAATTTGGAGGCTGATTTGTCAGTTTCTTTGTCAGTGTGCCAGTTTGGATTTCACCTTGTAGCCATTCAAACAGAGGTTTTAAACAATAAAGTAAAATAATCCCAGTGAGGAAAGTTAAAACATTAGAATATATTGGTGGGAAGAACCTAGTAGCAGAGACCAGTGAAGAGGTATTATAATAACCGAGGTGAGAGATAAAGGAGAGAGATTTCATTAAATCAAGAGAAGAAAAGATGGATTCAAGAAATACCTTTGAGTTAAAAATCAATATGGTATGAACAACAACTGAATGGTAGGAATGTAACAGAATGAGAAAAAGACAAATATAATTTTTTCAATTTTGAAAACTGGGTGAATGGAGATGCCATTAACAAAAATAAGAAATAAGGTAATGTGGGTGAGAAACAAGCTGATACAGTAAAAAGTTGCTGGATTTTTAATGTTATAATTTTGAGTTACCAAAAATAAATAGAATATATATATATATATATATATATATATACACACACACACATACACACAGATATAGTTGGAGCTTTGGGTATCATTTTAACCAAAGTGTAAATTATACAATAAAATTTTATGAATGCTTGAAAAAATATTTGATAAAATGTCAATTTCTAAAGTGGATAATCATGCCTCATAATTTTTATATATTGAAGAATTTTTTGTTTAATAAACCCTTGTTATTAGACTTATGCAAGAATAAAACCCATTTTGATACATGTTTAGATTTTCACAAATTCACAAATTCTGAATTTCTGAACTTTAACTTTTAAATCAAATTTGTCTTTCATTAAAATTTAATGTTTTATTAAAATACTTCTCTAATTTTGTATAATGGAAAAGCTAATAATTTTTCACCAGGAAGCCAAAAATTTGACATCTGTGATCTTGAAATGACTAAAATATTTTTTTTCTACAAGACCTGTCTTTGCTGTACTACCAGTTTTAACTGCATATAATGTTTAGTGAGCTAACTGACCATTCATAGAGTGGATCCTATAATTCATGCTTTGCATAATTAAATAATGAGATTTACTTTTTATAAACATGTGTTTCAAATGTGAAACAATGTTCTTTTACATTTTAGCAGGCAATTTTTAAATTCTATTTATAGATATATTATGTTCAAAGTAGTAATTTTTTTTTTGTCAAATTCATAATAAATTATGCTAGCCAAAGTGCAGGTTAAATTACTGTCCTTAAACTTTTTCACTACCTATCATCACCCTTTAAATTCTCTGGAAGTAGAAATATGAGGAAGAATGGCTACATATCTATGTCATTCAATCATTTATACAGACAACATCTTTTTTGGGCTCACCCTGTCTGAGATCATGGCTGCTTTGGGCACATATTCAGTCATTCATTTCCTTAAGTGTTGAAACCGTGAGATTCAGCTCTCCCTTTCTTTTAGCTCCCTGTTGGTAACAAATAATGTCTTTAAAATTTTTTCTCTAATCTCTAAGTAGAGGATCAAGATTTCATATTACAGAATCTGGCAAGCCTGCCCACCACCAATGGACACATCCCCCAAATTGAGGCCATATAATATCTGGGAAAAATCTGCCCTGACATGTGTATGCTGTAGTAATGGCAGGAAGTAATCTTCACACAAAGAGGGACCATACTGCCACTTGAACTATTCTTTTGAGCCTAGTGGCATGGAAAGCATTTGCTAATTGCTTACACTAAAACTAGAGTTGGGAAGCAGAATTCCTATCTTTCATATTCACCAGTATCCACAAACTTCATAGGGAAAACTTTTTTTCTTTCTTTGCACTCTTCTGCATTCATTATGAGCATTTAATGATCAAAGACTCCAAATGACTTCTGAAAATGTTCTGCTTATCTTCAACCCTGATTCACTTCCCATCTCTCTAGATCTTGTTATATGAAGAGAAGGCACAAAATTATCTGTCTCACTCTTTCCTTTGTCTTCCATGCAAATCATTTACTTCTGATATTAGTGATTTAGGTGGATTCTTCACTTCTTAGCAGTGACTGGCTCCAAAGGAAGGAATGCCCCACCATTTATTGGTCAGATAGGGGTAATTCAGAAAAGAGCTCCAGTAAAGTAGAAAATGCAAAGTCCCTGAAATCATTGAAATGATATTGTCCCAGACTGGGAAGACCACTAGGTCAATAATTCAGGAGGCCTGTGCACAACAGTGGAGAAAAGGATAGCATCAATAATAATTGGAATCATTCATATTGAAAGGATACTCAAAGTAAAGGTAGTACTTATATAAGCCAAGGAGAAGCGAGAGGTTTTTAGTTTAATTCTAAAAATGTTAAAGATCTTTTAAAAAGTTAGCAGTTAAGTTTCATCTCTGATAACAAATTTTAATCATTGTCAGAGGCTGTCTACTATGTATGGAGTAGGATCCCAAGGTCACATTAATCCTCAGAACTAGGTAATGTGACACATACTTAATCCCTAGTTTTTTCAGGTATATTTATCCTTTTTTTCTAAAGCAAAGAATACATTTCTTCCCCTCTCCAGGGCATTTGAAAACTTGCTTCTTGGTTATCCCATGCCCAGAATGATGGTAGACACAATTTAGACAATTATTATCTTTTGATTTATGTATGTAAATATTGCACAAACTTTTAATGCCTTTAAAGAAAATCATACAGAAAGATAAGAATACGCATTTTATGAAATAAAAGATATATATGAGATGAATTCAAAAAATGAAGTAAAAGAGAGCATCTAAAGTTATCATCCTAAGGCAGCAAGAAAATAAAACCAAATGTTTATATTAACCAATTATATGATATTTAAATCATCAATTTCAAACCAACTATTCTTTTTGGATATTGATAATCTCCTATTAAAAGTGCAACTAATTTGTATATTAACAGTTAGGCCTTTCTCTTGAGAGAGAAGTTAGCTGGCAACATATGGTTAAATGTTGCTCTGATGCAAAAAGACAATAAAAATGGTTTGTTGGGAAGACTGGAAGTTAGAGCTCACTTTGGTTTTGGCCTCAAGTAAGTTTTGTGAGTTCTAAATGGAAATCCAATTTTCAGATTCCTGACTTGGAGTTTTTTCAAATATAAGAATAGCATTCAGTAGATAATATTTACTAAGTCCTACACTTATCAATATATCCCTACAAGCTCCTTCCTCATATAGTTGCAGTATCTACCAAACCGCTCTTTCAACTTTTTATACCATGCTGCTTTTCAGATTAAAGACTCCATACTGCCAAGGACTAAAGCTCAGAATGCCTTGCATTTCTGTGCAAGGGCCCTTTATGTTCTGGCTCACTTTAGATTCATCTCCTAAACTCTTGTTCCTTTACACATTGTGGTGCAGCGAAGGTGTAATAAGTTGCACCTCTCTTCCTCTGGACAGGCTTTCTGGTCTAGATGACCTTGTCAGATTCTCTGTCTATCAAATATTTATAGTCTCTTTAAAATCCCAAATCACCCATTACCTCCACGATAGACCAATACTGAATGAGGACTCCTCCCTTCCTCCTGTTGTGAGGGAATAATGAATCTCCCTCCATTTTCCAGTTGTTAATCCATGTGCACTTTTATATTCTGATTCTAACTTATTTTAATACATTTATCTGGCTGCAAGTCTATCTTTCCTATTAGACCATTAACATTTTTTAAAATAAATTTATTTACTTATTTATTTATTTTATTTATCTTTGGCTTTGTTGGGTCTTCATTGCCGCGCGTGGGTTTTCTCTAGTTGCGGCGAGCAGGGGCTACTCTTCATTGCAGTGCGCGGGCTTCTCATTGTGGTAGCTTCTTGTTGCGGAGCATAGGCTCTAGGGGCATGGGATTCAGTAGTTGTGGCACGCGGGCTCAGCAGTTGTGGCTCATGGGCTCTAGAGTGCAGGTTCAGTAGTTGTGGTACCCGGGCTTAGTTGCTCCGTGGCATGTGGGATCTTCCCGGACCAGGGCTCGAACCCATGTCCCCTGCATTGGCAGGCGGATTTTTAACCACTGCGCCACCAGGGAAGCCCAACCGTTAACATTTGATATCACGAACTATGATTTACTCATTTAAGTTGTCAGGGACAAGGACAAGGTCTATATGTAATGGATGCTCATTGAATGTCTCTGTAATTAATGCATGTATGTGACCAGTAAAATATATGTCTATTATCAAGGTTTTGGCTAGCACTTGTGGCCTCTGAGTTTGATTTTTTTCTCTTGTTAGTGGATGCATTCTGAGTAATTAAAGCAAAAATCTATATTATCATTTCCATTATTTTTTTGTTCCTTTCCCTTTCAATTTCCTTTCACCATTCAATTCCCCCAATGACAAAGAATGAGATATATATGAAAATAAAGGTATGTGTGTACATGAATATGGGAACTACAGTGATTTTATAGAAAAGTTATTATTCTTGCTTTTTATATGCAGAGATATATTTCTGTTAAATGGACAAATCTTCCTAAAATGAATGATTATTATTTATTTGATATCAAATTAATTTTATAAAAGAATGATATTTTCATGCTCAATCACTGGCATAGTGTCTTCTATTTTTCATTTATCATTCTTCCTTATGTTGTATTTGTGTTTCTTTTGTTTGGCCTAAACTGATGATTTTTTATCTTTATTAAATAATAATCTTCTTTCAAAATATGCCTGCACATCATTATGAAAATATCTCCTATGTCCCTTTAGGGAAGGGAAACTAATGATGTGTTCAGCAATTGCTTGGGATGGTTTGGGCTCGAGTGATACAAGGTTTGCAATCTGAAGCATGACAATGAAGTATTATTCCATTTATTGGACATGTAAGGTGCTTAGTGGTTTGGATCATAAAACAGAAAAAAGAGAATTGAATCTCTGGCGTGAGAAGTATTTCACTTCCGTTTTCTATATGTACAATGGCAGGTGCTTATTATTTGGTAAGAGTCATTTTCTAATATTATTTTTAGCAGCAGAAGTACTAGTCTGACCTCAAAATGCCATGCTTTAAAGGTAAAATGCCATTCACAATATGTTTTAATAAAAGCGGTTCACCTTGGAAAAGGCAAGCATCTGTCAAATACCTGGTCATGCACACCCTGATCAGAGCTTTCAGCAATGTTTAAAAGTACAGTTGAAGAGGTGGAAAAGGAACTAGATGAGAATGATAGTTTCCCTGATAGTGTCATTACCTTAAATAAAACAAGTAGAAACAAAGTAAGCTTTGCATCGATTCTTTGGTTGCATGTATTGTAACTACTTAACACTTTCCAATTTTATAGTAAGCTGTCCTACCATCGCTTAACTTCTCTGTGACATGTAAACAGCTAGAGATGTTCAGTAATTTTTATTAAACATGAAGAAAGCATACTTTTCACCTCCACAAAAAGCTTAAAGTAAGTTTAATGACTAATTTTTTTCAGTACTTAAGTTTGCGGCAGAAAATATGCTAAGCACTTTATGAAGAATAGAAAATTTAAAGAACACCCCACACAAGTTCACTCCTCCCTCATCTTTTGGTGCTAGGAACTGATGAGGAATCCCAGCTTCATAGGATTGGTGGGAGGATACAAAGAGAGACCTAAAAACTTGAAAATCATTTTCTCTGACTATACATTTTTATTTTTAAAGTTCTTGATTATTAAGAAAATTTATGTGAGTATCCACATTCATAGAATTAGGTTTTCTTCTAGTACTTTTCCCTAGATTTTTATTTCAGATTGGTGGAAAAATTACAATCCTATCACATTTCATTTATTCACTCCAGCAGATGTGCTTAATTTATGGCAAAGCAGGGAGAAGGTATGAGAGCTAAAGATACAACTTGGGGGTGAGAGGAATACATGGGACACAGGACACTAAGCTAAATTTTAGCCACTGGACTCGTGTGTCGAAATTTTTGCTTGTATCTTGAAGTTAAAAAGACAGGAGGTTTCCAAAGATGTATTCAGAATGAAACAAAAATGTCAACAGACACTATATATTTTGGGGCCAAGGTCAGGTCTCCTGAGTTTAGTCAGTAAGGCTAAGGATGGGCTTGTGAACTATTGAGGAACTCTGTTCACCTTATTTGCTAAACTGTTTGGTAGAGGTTTGCTTGTATTAATTAATTTATTTTTAACTAACTTGAAACTTCATTGAGCAAAACATAAAATTGCTGCCTATAGTAAAGAAAGTATTAAAGACAGCATTATTAACTTTTAGTAATTTGGGGATGTAAAATTGGTTGATAAGCACAATGGGATGCTAAACAATTATTTAAACATAAAGTGTTAAAGATGAAAGAATTTAGATAGTCAACACCTGGGCAAGATTAATCATTAACTTATAAAGAGAGTCTTTGACAAAGTCAAAGAAAAATCATATGATATTAATAAATTTTAAGAGTAGACTTTTTAAAGCAATCTTTCATAATTTCTTCTGGCATAAGAAAGGTAAAAACAATACCTTAAAAATGAAATGTAGCAAAAAGTTAAGTGCTAATTTTCATGTTCCTCTTTTCCCCAAAAGAGAAGTATAACGCTGAATTTCAGCATTTAGGCAGAAAATTAATTTTTAGTAGCAAAGCTTACCAGCTGTGAGGAGGAGGACATTTTAAATTTTAAATCTTTAATTATGTTGCCCAAAACGTCTATCAGAACATATTAATAATTACAACAATAGTGACTTAATAAATATAAACAAACAGTTATATCTTTTTATATCGTACAAAATCCTGTGTTCCAATAATGAGAGCTTGTCTACAGGATAAGCAACCACCTAGAAGATTTATGTACAGAAGATATTACATTTTTCTGTCTACAAATTACTTTTTCAAAGGTTGTTCTTTGAAGCATTTCAGAATGTGTTTGCAAGTGGCTTGAAAGGACTTAGTCTCAGTTTAGGATATCCTAGTTTGAGCCAAGGGAATTCACATATATTTGACAGAACTTCCTGAATAGTAATTGTACCACTTGCTAACAATTTTAAAGTCTCTTAAGTCCTCAAGTACCACAAATGTGTATAGCGTGAAACACTTCCCATCGTTCTTATCACTCTTCTGACCTTCAATTTGCTTCCTTCCTACCTCAGCCCAGAAGATTTTCCAAACTCTTCAGAAAAAAACTGAATTGACCTGAATGTTAGATATAGAAGAACTTGTCCACTCTCACCTACAGGAAGACAGAGATATCAGAATCATTCTGCATTTCTAGCAGAATGACCTTGCTTTTTGTTCCTTTTAGATTGTTATCCTACTTTTCCTCAACTTCTTTATTTGCACTTCCTCCTCTGAAATGGGAAAATTCCTCATTGTATTTAATCTTATGGAAGTCCTAAGTGTTACTCCATGTAAGAAAAAGTTTAACCTTGTCCAAAGTGAAAGTGTGAAACAGGTTATGAAAACAAAATGATTGAGATGTGGTTCTGAATTAGGTAGGGCTTGCTAATAAATCTGAATTCTGAAAACATGCTTTAGGAATTTAATTTGAGTCAGTTATTTCATTATATACTTTCCCCGAAAGATCTATAAAATTATTTATTAATACAGTTAGGATACCTATAAGTTTTGAAGTTTAATACATTCCTTACATCAGTGTAGCTGAAGCTTTGTAAATTAACAGTTTTAAATAATCTGGAGTTCTTTTGACTAATAGCTTAGTTTTTAAATATATCTTATTATTATACCAACATTTGGTTATGAAATTATTTTTTTAATTTTTTAACATTGCGTATTTTGTCACATGATTTTTCTTAAAATAAAAAATACTTTTCAACTGATGTATCTTCATTCTGCTTGGCAGTCATTTCTTAATTTATTGATTGAACAAATAATTCCTAAATAAACACCATGCTTGAGGTAGTTGAGCTACAGATAAAACACACATGAATCTTGTAAAGCTGAAAGGTTTAGGACACTTCATATAAAAATGAAAAAGGATATTGGTAGAGATACAGTTTTAATATAATGAGAGATGTACCATGTACTAGTTATATATGAAGGTTCTAACAACACGAAGGAAGGAACAGATACATTTAACTGAGGAGTAGGAAAATCAGGACGTGAGAAGTGATGTTGAAACTGAGCCTAGGAGAATAAGCTTCTCAGTCAGTGAAAGTGGGTAAAAATGTCCCAAAGAGAGCAATTAGCAAGCACAGAGACTTGCCTTAGTAAAAAGCAACAGTGATTCAGTTAATGGAGAACAGGTGAGAATGCAGTGCAGGGGCCACAGGGAGCAGGGCAGAGATTGGAAGGTCATTCACTTCCGTTCAGATATAGAAATGTGTGTGAGACTGACTTCTGGCGATGTCTTTAAATGTATTTTGCCTGTTTAGCTTCCTGAGTTGAAACAGCTACCCCTGAACTTTGGCAAAGAGTGTACTGCCTATACTATAAATCTGATGACATTGATCATGTCCATAAATCTCAGTTTGTAGAACCTGGTGAAGATGTATAACCCAAGGCACCTTCCAAAACCTTCCAAGTAAGAACATATTATAAGAATAAATCCTAGAATGGTTTTTAAAAATTCATCAAGCTATATAACTTAGTAGATACAATCCTACCTCAAGAAACAAGAAACATCTCAAATAAGCAACCTAACCTTACACCTAAAGCAATTAGAGAAAGAAGAACAAAAAACCCCCAAAGTTAGCAGAAGGAAAGAAATCATAAAGATCAGATCAGAAATAAATGAAAAAGAAATGAAGGAAACAATAGTTAAGATCAGTAAAACTAAAAGGTGGTTCTTTGAGAAGATAAACAAAATTGATAAACCACTAGCCAGACTCATCAAGACAAAAAGGGAGAAGACTCAAATCAATAGAATTAGAAATGAAAAAGGGGAAGTAACAACTGACATTGCAGAAATACAAAGGATCATGAGAGAATACTACAAGCAACTATATGTTAATAAAATGGGCAACCTGGAAGAAATGGACAAATTCTTAGAAAAGCACAACCTCCCGAGACTGAACCAGGAAGAAATAGAAAATATAAACAGACCAATCACAAGCACTGAAATTGAAACTGTGATTAAAAATCTTCCAACAAACAAAAGCCCAGGACCAGATGGCTTCACAGGCGAATTCTATCAATTATTTAGAGGAGAGCTAACACCTATTCTTCTCAAACTCTTCCAAACTATAGCAGAAAGAGGAACACGACCAAACTCATTCCACGAGGCCACCATTACCCTGATACCAAAATCAGACAAAGATATCACAAAAAAAGAAAAGTACAGAACAATATCACTGATGAACCTAGATGCAAAAATCCTCATCAAAATACTAGCAAACAGAATCCAACAGCACATTAAAAGGATCATACACCATGATCAAGTGGGGTTTATCCCAGGAATGCAAGGATTCTTCAATATATGCAAATCAATCATGTGAAAAACCATACTAACAAATTGAAGGAGAAAAACCATATGACCATCTCAATAGAGGAAAAAAAGGCTTTTGACAAAATTCAACACCCATTTATGATAAAAACTCTCCAGAAAGTAGGCATAGAGGGAACTTAACTCAACATAACAAAGGCCATATATGACAAACCCACAGCTAACATCGTTCTCAATGGTGAAAAACTGAAACCATTTTCACTAAGATCAGGAATGAGACAAGGTTGTCCACTCTCACCACTATTATTCAACATAGTTTTGTAAGTTTTAGCCACAGCAATCAGAGAAGAAAAAGAAATAAAAGGAATCCAAATTGGAAAAGAAGAAGTAAAACTGTCACTGTTTGCAGATGACATGATTCTATACATAGAGAATCCCAAAGATGCTACCAGAAAACTACTATAGCTATTCAACGAATTTGGTAAAGTAGCAGGATATAAAATGAATGCACAGAAATCTCTTGCATTCCTATACACTAATGATGAAAAATCTGAAAGAGGAATTAAGGAAGCACTCCCATTTACCATTGCAAGAAAAAGAATAAAATACCTAGGAGTAAACCTACCTAAGGAGACAAAAGACCTGTATGCAGAAAACTATAAGACACTGATGAAAGAAATTAAAGATGATACAAACAGATGGAGAGATATACCATGTTCTTGGATTGGAAGAATCAACATTGTGAAAATGACTATACTACCCAAAGCAATCTATAGATTCAATGCAATCCCTATCAAACTACCAATGGCATTTTTCACAGAACTAGAACAAAAAATTTCACAATTTGTATGGATACACAAAAGACCCCAAACAGCCAAAGCAAACTTGAGAAAGAAAAATGGAGCTGAAGGAATCAGGCTCCCTGACTTTAGACTACACTACAAAGCTACAGTAATCAAGACAGTATGGTACTGGCACAAAAACAGAAATATAGATCAATGGAACAGGATAGAAAGCCCAGCCCAGAGATAAACCCACACACATATGCTCACCTTATTTTTGATAAAGGAGGCAAGAATATACAATGGAGAAAAGACAGCCTCTTCAATAAGTGGTGCTGGGAAAACTGGACAGCTACATATAAAAGAATGAAATTAGAACAGTTCCTAATACCATACACAAAAATAAACTCAAAATGATTAAAGACCTAAATGTAAGGTCAGCCACTATAAAACTCTTAGAGGAAAACATAGGCAGAACACTCTATGACATACATCACAGCAAGGTCCTTTTTGACCCACCTCCTAGAGAAATGGAAATAAAAACAAAAATAAACAAATGGGACCTAATGAAACTTAAAAGCTTTTGCACCGCAAAGGAAACCATAAACAAGACAAAAAGACAACCCTCAGAATGGGAGAAAATATTTGCAAATGAAGCAACTGACAAAGGATTAATCTCCAAAATTTACAAGTGGTTCATGCAGCTCAATATTAAAAAAAGAAACAATCCAATCCAGAAATGGGCAGAGGACCTAAATAGACATTTCTCCAAAGAAGATACACAGATTGCCAACAAACACATGAAAGGATGCTCAAGATCACTAATCATTACAGAAATACAAATCAAAACTACAGTGAGGTATCACTTCACACCAGTCAGAATGGCCATCATCAAAAAACCTACAAACAATAAATGCTGGAGAGGGTGTGGAGAAAAGGGAACCCTCTTGCACTGTTGGTGGGAATGTAAATTGATACAGCCACTATGGAGAACAGTATGGAAGTTCCTTAAAAAACTAAACATAGAACTACCATATGACCCAGCAATCCCACTACTGGGCATATAGCCTGAGAAAACCACAATTCAAAAAGAGTCATGTACCACAATGTTCATTGCAGCTCTATTTACAATAGCCAGGACATGGAAGCAACCTAAATGTCCATCAACACATGAATGGATAAAGAAGGTGTGGCACATATATACAATGGAATATTACTCAGCCATAACATGAAACAAAATTAAGTTATTTGTAATGAGGTGGATGAATTTAGAGTCTGTCATCCAGAGTGAAGTAAGTCAGAAAGAGAAAAACAAATACCGTATGCTAACACATATATATGGAATCTAAAAAAAAAAAGAAGTTCTGAAGAACCTAGGAGCAGGACAGGAATAAAGATGCCGACATAGAGAATGGAGTTAAGGACGTGGGGTGGGGGAAGGGTAAGCTGGGACGAAGTGAGAGAGTGGCATGGACGTGTACACTACCAAATGTAAAATAGATAGTTAGTGGGAAGCAGCCGCATAGCACAGGGAGATCAGCTCGGTGCTTTCTGTCCACCTAGAGGGGTCGGATAGGGAGGGTGGGAGGGAGATGCAAGAGGAAGGAGATATGGGGATATATGTTTATGTATGGCTGATTCACTGTTATACAGCAGAAACTAACACACCATTGTAAAGCAATTATACTCCAACACAGATGTTAAAAGAAAAAAAAGAAATCATTTGTATTTAGAACAAAAGAAATATTGTATGCAAAGAAAAAGCAAAAATGCAAATTAAGGATAAAAAAAAAGAAACACCCAGCTTGACTTGTTGAGTAATATGTTTACTGTTCAGCAAGTATTTTCCCTTTCCAGCCACATGGAGGAATGACGTAGCTCCCTGGTGGTTTGGCGTGTCCACATGACAACTCTGGCCAATGAGTTGTGAGCAAAAGTGAGGTATGTTACTTCTATGCCAATGCCTTTAATTACTAGTGTTAGATAATCCAGAAGGTAACCTGTAGTGTTCCAATTTCTGTTGCTGGTACCCAAGTGAGGCAAACATGGGCAGATGTATGTTCAAAATATGTTGCCTATTTTTTTTACTAGTTACGGGAGTTCTTTATATATTTTATTAATATATTCCCTTAGCCTATAGCTTGCCTTTTCAAAATCTCAATAGTGTCTTTAGAAGAGCAATAATTTTTTTATTTAAAGAGTCTTTTATCAATTTTTTAAAATGTTTTATGCTTTGTTTTCTACCTAAGAAAGCTTTATATATGATAAGATGAAGATTTTCTTCCATCTTTTCTTAATTTTTTCCTAGTTTTATTTTAATGCTTATTAACTATGTTGTTATTTTTTGTGTCTAAAGCAAAGTTTAAGGTTCATTTTGATTTTCCACATAAATAAGGAAATATTTATAAAATTCTGAGGAGACTACCTTTTCTCCACTGAATTATATTGGCACTTTAGTAAAGAATTCAATTGACCATATATGTATGGGTCTCTTTCTGGACTGGAATCTTTTCAATTGTTCTATATTTCTAGTCTCACAAATTTCAACTTGTGTACACATCCTTTAATTTATTCCTGAGTATTTGATAATTTGGATTCTATTATAATGGTTTTATTTTTTTCTTCCAGTTCTATTGAGATATAATTGACATACAGCACTGTATAAGTTTAAGGTGTATAGCATAATGATTTGATTGACATACATCATGAAATGATTACCACAATAAATTTAGTGAACATCCATCATCTCATACAGATACAAAATAAAAGAAAAAGAAAAAAATATTATTTCCTTGTGATGAGAGCTCTTAGGATTTATTCTCTTAACAACTTTCCTATATAACATACAGTGTTGTTAATTATGTTAATCATGTTGTACATTAATTACATCTTTATCTTATAACTGGTTTCATTATTTTAATTTAATTTACAAATGGTTTAAGTATATAGAAATATGATTGGATTTTGTGTATTGACCTTAACCCCACAATATTTTAAAATGCATTTATTATTTCTAGTAGTTTTCTTGTAGCTTCTTTAGGATTTTCTAAATAATGGCTCATATCCTCTGAAAATACAGATAATTTTCTTTCTTTCTTTCTTTCCAAAAGTAATGGCTTTCTTTTTTTTTTTTTCTCTTACACTCCAATAAAATGTTGAAATGAAGTAGGGAAAGTGGGCATTCTTATTTCTTTCTGATATGTTTTTTCAGCATGGGGAAGTTTTTAATCTTGTTCCTTTAAGCATGGTATTTAAAATGAGGGTTTTTTTTAAAAAAACTTTGTTTCTTTGCTTGTAAGTGGCATTAATCAGATTGAGGAAGTTTTCTTCTATTACTACTTTGCTGAGATTATTTATTTTGAATAGTTGCTGAGTTTTTCTGCATTTATAAAAAAGATTATTTTTCCACCTCTTTAAAAAATGGTTAATTACATCGACTAATTTTTCAGTGTTGAACCAATTTTGCACTCCCTAGATAAAGCATTCTTAACCATAGTAGTATACCTCTTGTCTTGTCAAGGCAGAAACCAATGAAGAGACATCTTTAAATTAAAGGAAGAAACTCAACATACAATTCCATGCCAACTGAAATATTCTTTAATATATGTTTAACTTTTCTAACATTCTTCATTCTCTGTGTTAATACAAGTTTGCAACCGCTATCATTTTATGTTAATCCACAGAAATTTGTCAACATTTTTTATAGTTCAGAACTGCTGGTGAAGATTTTTCTTTTTTTTCTTTATCTGAGAATGTGTTCATTTTGCTGGCTAGAATTCTATGTTGAAAGTTTCTTTCTTTAACTTACAGTTGTATCGTCACTGTCTTTAGCCTTGACAGTACAAGAAACACTATTAATATTAATAAACCTCAATAAAGCTGTTTAAAAAGTTACCCATAAAATAATGGGTAATGTTTATTTAGAGAACAGTGAACAGACATACATATGAGATATATCTTTAGGTGCATATGGAGTTTTAGAGGGGATGTTTACTCCAAACTTTTGAAAATGCTTTTTGTTTGTTGGTACTTTTTCTCCATCACATGAAGAAAAATCAGGCTCATAATGTTGCTTTTTTCTTAATTAGATTTTGGTGCTTGTGAAGCTAGTAGAGTTCTATGTATTGAGTATTGGAATGACTGCCAAGGAGGACAAGTTACCCCAAAGTATTCTAACTACAGCAATAATAAACAAAGGATAATTGCTTTAATATTTTAATAGTCTACTTTTATATTGTCTTTATCAGCATGTGTAAGAAAAACAGCTATAAAAAAACTGTAAGAACCAAAAATGACTAATAGATCTAATTATAACTCAAGGAGCCAAATGAACTGCTTCAAAGGGGCAAATAGAGCAACAAAGTGGCAATTATAAGCATAAGTTTACTATGCTACTTCTAGGATTACTCTTACAAAACAATTCCATTTGGCGAAGTATATCTAGGTTCCTTTGAGCATATACTTAGAATAGAAGCAAACAATTCAAATCACTATAAGATTTTTATATAAATGTTTATATTAGAATAGTTCTAGATTTACAGAAAAGTTGCAGAGATAGTACAGAGAGTTCCCATCTACCCCTCATGTGTAGTTTTCCCTATTACTAATATTTTAAATTCATTTGATGCATATGTACCAACTAATAAACCAATATTGATGTTATTATTAACCAAAGTACATACTTTATTTGGATATTTTTTAGTTTTTACCAAATGTACTTTTTCTGTCCCAGGATCTCATCTAGTATTTCACATTTTATTTAGTCTGAAGTTTTTGTCATGATTAGACAATGGTTATGGGTTTTGAGAGGAAGACAAAAGAGGTAAAGTGTTATTCTCATCACATCATTTGGAGGGTACATACTATCAACACAGAAAAATAAAAAATGCTATTTATGTTATTAAATTCCATTCACTTCCAAATCAGTTAACACTTGGGTTTTCTTGCACGTAATACTTATTTACTCTCTATCTACAGAAGGTGGAGGCAAGGTGGATAAATATTTTCCAAGACAAGTAGCACAGCTTTATTTTGAAAATTGTAATAAAACTACTTGATTTACCTCTATAACATGAGTTATTTTAAAACTAGTAAACAATTCCTTAGCAAGCATAAATTAACCTCTTATTTTCATTGCTATTGTTGTTTCATAATTTGTTTAATTTAATTTTATTTGTATATTCTATGGAAATTCTCTAGGACAATGCTTTAAAAAGCAATGTCTTAGTGCATGGCAGAAATATTGATCTCCAATAAGTTCTTAGTCTTAAGTCTTAGAAATATCAACAGAAGCATCTGGACAGAGTTTGGTTATCTGGCATTGTGTTGAGACTGGTAGATTGGCATTGTCTAACCTTCATTACTGAGGTACCACTGGATCTTTGGTATGGTGTTTGACAATGTTAAATACCGTTTTGGAAAAATAAATTTTCCTGGAGTTAAGTGGATTGTAAGCTAAAGAATAACACTTAAAAAATAAAATTAGTTGCTGAGGGGACTTATCTTCTAAAAATTATATTTGCTCTTTTAACTCTTTGAGATTTTTAAGAGTGGGGATCATAAAAATTTGTTTTAATCTGCATTTCCATGATGACTACTTACCTGTTTATTTACCTACATCTCATTGATCATTCATAAAGTTTTTAACTCTCTGTGATTGTGTCGTTTCAAGCATTCTCCTCATTTATTGTGTTTTTGTTTATCATTGAGCCTAGGTCATATTAGTTAAAGCATACCCAATTCCATCCAGATATTATTCTTGACAAAACTTAACATAATAAGAAATTAAAAACTGTTTCATTTATTTGGATTTTATATTTATTTGCATTTCTATACACTAACAATGAAAGATCAGAAAGAAAAATTAAGGAAATAATTCCATTTACCATCGCATCAAAAAAAATAAAATGCCTAGGAATAAATCTACCTAAGGAGGCAAAAGACCTGTACCCTGAAAAGCATAAGATGCTGATGAAAGAAATTGAAGATGACACAAACAGATGCAAAGATATACCACGTTCTTGAATTGAAAGAATCAATATTGTCAAAATGATACACTACACAAGGCAATCTACAGATTCAGTGCAATCCCTATCAATGGCATTTTTCACAGAACTAGAACAAAAAATTTAAAATTTATATGGAAACACAAAAGACCTCATATAACCAAAGCAATCTTGAGAAAGAAAAATGGAGCTGGAGGAATTGGGCTCCCTGACTTCATATTATACTACGAAGCTACAGTCATCAAAACAATATGGTACTGGCACAAAAACAGACATATAGATCAATGGAAAATGATAGAAAGCCCAGAAATAAACTCACACAACTATGGTCAATTAATCTATGACAAAGAAAAGACACTCTTCAATAAGTGGTGCTGGAAAAACTGGACAACTACATGTAGAAAAATAAATAAGAATATTCTCTAACACCATACACACAAAAAACCCTCAAAATGGATTAAAGATCTAAATGTAAGACCAGATACCATAAAACTCCTAGAGGAAAACATAGGCAGAACACTCTTTGACATAAATTGCAGCAATATCTTTTTAGATGTCTCCCAGAGTAATGGAAATAAGAACAAAAATAAACAAATGGGACCTAATTAAACTTAAAAGTTTTTGCATAGCAAAGGAAACCATAAATAAAACAAATAAGAAAATAATTTTATTTTCAGCATAATTTCTTTCATCTTTGGACTTTAAAGGGATTTGATCTTTTCAGTTTTAATTTTCCCCAGAAAATTTTATAAAGAAATAGTCAGATTTTGTTTATCTTCATATCACTGGCACTTTTTATTGGAATTTTTATGTTGCCTTTCAGTGTCATTCTAGAATTTTTGATGAGCTATACTAGACAATTGGATTGGGTATGATTTGGGCAAAAATAGAATGTGAATAATATTTCATATTTATGTTGAAAGCTCTTTGAAGTTTATTGAATTATTCTTTAGAACCACTTCTTAGCTTCTGAGTGCAAGAATTATACTGCTCATGCCTACTATCATACCCAAAGGAGGGTTTATTGTTATTAGGAACTGACCTTAGGAAAGTGGGCAAAGACTTCCTTAAGAAACTACTGAGCTCCTTTACAGAGAGAAAGAGCCAGACTCCAGTTAATAGTTAAGAGTAATGGGTCAAAAAAAGACAAAATATTAAATAGAACCTTAAATTTCTATTTATGTTTTTAAATGTCGAGAATGCTCCATTAGAGTAGCAATCCTCTCTCCACCAATTCACTCCAAGGAAAGAGGCATATCTCATCTTATGGGTGAGTCTGAAAGAGAAACACTAAGCAAACACGGTTGAACCCCTTCCTATTCCTTCTTCTGTTTTGGTATACGACTGTCTACAGAGAGCGTATGTTGTTGCTACTTCACTAGTTTAACTTTTACAAGTCCAACCCACCTCCTATCTCCCTTGGTGATATCCAGCTTTGCCTTTAGCACAGTAATTATGGTTATTCACTTTTGAGTGCAGTTTTCCAAAGCCATTTGGCCAAAGCTAAGCCATTATCATCCCTATGGCTTTACCATTAACAAAGGTGATATCTTAATCACCTTCTGCCAGTCTCCTTTGTTAATCTCTCTTTTAGTTACAAACCCAGTCAAGGAACACAGCTATCAATTACCAACGCCTCTAATACTCTAAATGGTATAGTATGTTGTAAATGTTCTCTGATAATTTAAATTCTTGTTGACTCCTACAGTGCCATTTTCCAATGGGTCTTTGTTGTTTCTTTTTAAAGGAGGGTTACATGTAAGGGTTACATGAATGTACCTTAAAAATAGTCTGAAAACTCCAGGAAGGATGAATTAGGATTTAATTCATTTATTTGAAGTTTGTAGCAGAATGAGATCTTCTTTGACCTAGTTCTATGACTGTATATATTTATTACACACTGCTTTCCCTTTTCTACTTCCATTCTCTATACAGCAACTATAGAAGTTTTTAAGACAAATTCCTTGCTTAAAAACACATGCTGTTTTTCCCCCTGAATCTAGGAAAAAGACCGAAAAACAACATTGGCTACAAAGTGCTAAATAAGCTGGTCCCTGTGAAACTCTGCAGACGGAGCCATTGCAATCTTCCCCCTTGGTTCTGTATTCCAGCCATACCAGCATTCTTTCAAAGTTCCAAGTGTTTCCCATGCAATCCTTACCACAGAATTTCTGCAACTGTGTGTGGTTCTTTTCCCCAGAATAATCTAATATTTCCTCCCTCCTCCACATACCCTTCTCCAATATCACCTACTTAACACTAGCTTTTGATGAAAATATTACTTCCTGAGGGTTATGGTAAGCCACAGCACACTGTGGTCCTCTTGTTTCTTGGTGTGTGTGTGTGTGTGTGTGTGTGTGTACACACATGAGTGTTTCTACTTCACAGACTGATAATGTATATACATAATAAAAGATATATACACATACATATATGTGTGTATAGCATTGCTGCTTTTGTTTATTTGTTGTTGTTCTGGTACATTTGATTAAAGTCTGCCTTCCCCAGGCAACTGTAAGCTCCATGAGAGCAAGGACCAAGTTAGGTAAGTTAGATTTTCTCACTGTTTTAATTGCCAGTACCTAGCAGAATGCCCAAAGCTTCTGGACTCCTACTGAATCTTGAATAAGTGAATAAATTGCCTCATCTATTTTATATTCTTTATTACTCTAAAGGTAATTTCCTATGTATGTGCCTGCATACACAGGAGGGTTTTGATGATTTAGACAACCTGCAAATGCTTAAAAAATTAATGAGGGAATAAAATAGATGCCAGATGTTTCTTCCATTTGGCAACTGTCTGGACTCTGAAAAAAATCTTTTAATAAAGGGCTTTGTGTTTCCTTACTCTATAGTTTTACTCTTAACTTTTCTTCAAAAATTGTTCCAAAAAGATCATGATGAATCTAAAGCTATCTAGTCCCAAAGGGAAAAAAAGATCTTAAATTGGATTAAAAGTTAATTTTACTACTGCATTTTACCATAGCATTTGCAAGTTTTATCTGAGCATCCTAATAATTTAAAAATCACTCTCCTCATCTCAATCAGTGAAAGGCTATGAAAAAGTTCTCATTTTATGATCCAGAGAGTCTCATGCAAAAGAAAATAAATTAGGTTATAAAAGGAAGGTGTTGTATAACTTGCCTAATGGTCTGTAATCTGTTAAAAGTACAGCTGCAGTGGGCTGTTTAACAGGTGCTATGATCATGGAGCGTAACAAACACGTTAGGCTTTGTAGTGCATTTAATACCTTATAAACAACTGGGCTAATCTGGACAGGGCTAATGGATTAGTTCAAATGACACTTTTGTAAAAGGTCTGTGATTATATTGTGCAAATCTGATTGAAAGTCTAATCTTAGGAACCAATTCAGCATTGTACTTTGGAATGAGGATTATCACTCTCATAGTATTCTGGAAGTCTCCACCAACAGAAAACTGTGACTGAACATTCCAGTAGTTCTACCATAGTAGCCCATGTACTCTTTGAAAATGGCCATAAATCCCTGCCCTGAAACTATCAGAGCAAATAATTTGGGTTTTTCCTATCAAGCAATTAACCACACATGTTACTTAAGCACCTTTGAGTAAAGTTACAGAAATTTACATGCAGCTTTAAAGCCAATTGCTTAATAAATGAAGGAATTTTTTTCTGAGATGACTGACTCAATACCAGAATATGTGGAGCAGAGGCAGGGATTTTGAGGGAAAAAAAAAGAAACATAAGTAACAAAACCATATATACTTTGGCAAATTTGCTAAACTTCAAGAATAAAGAATGGATATAAGGGTTATTAAGGGAAAATAAGAAAAATATTAAGTCACCTGGAACAGGCAGTGATACTGTAGACATCCAAAGGATAATGTCAAGGGAGGCATCAGCTTGAAGAGTCTGCAATTCAGAAGATAAGAACTGTCAAAAGGAACAAATTTAGGAATCATTAACAGATATATTTTGAGCCATTTGAATAGGTAACCTAAATTAAAAATATACACAGCAAGAGGTGGACAAAGGCCTCAGATCAACTACTGAAGAGCAGTTACACATAAATATAGACAGAAGAGGCAGCAGGGAGGCTGAAAAAGGAGAGGATAGTTCCATACAACAAAAACAAAAATTGTGGTGTCATGGAAACCAATAGAGTAAGTGTTCTAAGAAATGAAAATAGAGTGTTTTAAGGTTCTATTAAGGAAATAACATGCCCGTTACACATGAGCGTGTTGGCTGAGTTGTAATGGTAGAAGCATAATTGAAAAGGGTTAAGTTATAAATTGAGACTGACATCGCTGGCAATATGTAAGCCAGATGGACTAAAAAATCAATTGCATTCACTACTAATGACCTAAAATTCTATATCTATTAAATCAAACATCAATTAAATCCATTGCTGAACTTTGAAGAATGTAAGGGAAAAACTTATGAGAACAGAGATTAAAAGAAAACTGAAATTAACCTGGTAAAATAGCACTCAAATTAAATTTTATTTCATTAAAACACCTAGAGTGATGGTCTGAGGATACAACTTAAAAAGGTGGAAAAATAACTACAGGTCAAACTGAAAGAAAGGAAATTAAAGAAATAATAAAGACAAGTACAAAAATTCTAAAAAGAAACACAAAGGTATTGTAAAGAGAATCAACAATAATAAACTTCTATTAAGATTGATGGAGAAAAAGTATAAAGAATTATAAGAATGCAAAATATAAAAAACTGGTAATGACTACAGATATATAAAACATTTAAATTTTAAAATAAAAAATATGGCAATAAAATAGAAAACTTGAATAATTTTCTAGAAAAATACAGCCTATCAAACTGATCTGAAAAGAAATAGAATACATAATTAGAACTAAAATAACTTGTAAAAATTTGCAAAAGTAGAAAATAATACACACACACAAGGCCCTTTAGTTTTAGTGTTCAGCTCTACTCAACTTTCCAGAACAGTTTTTATCTCTATATATCTATAGTGCTATCTATATCTATATCTATATCTATATCTATCTTATATAAACTATCCTTAAGAAAAAATATATTTAAAAAGGAATTCTCTTAGCCCATTTAAAATGTTGGTGTAATCTTGAAATCAAATCTAACCAATGACAACCAAGATGTAATTTTAGGCTGATCTAATGAATATGATGCACTCGTAAATTTTAAAATCCACCAACATCTTTAAATTGCATTGTAATCAACTGAGGTATACTTTAAGAATGGAAGGGTTAACATTAGAAAATAAGAAAGGTAATCATATTAACAGATTAAATGATGAAAGCTTATGATCATCTCAGTGGATGCAGCAATTAATTTGAAACATTTTATAGCCATCAGAGGAAAAATATAAATGTAAATAATTCCATAGCATAAGTGCCATCTACAAGAAACCTCAAGCAGCATCAGTGGCAACAGCTAATTTAATGGGAAATAGAAAAACAGAGAACAGTTAAATGGATCTGATAAATTTTTTCCTAGTAATCATATTTGTGATGAAATTTTGAGCCTTGTTCTAAGAGGTGCCTTCATGGGCTCCATTTCATCACACAGGGACTTCTTGTACAATACGACATGATGCTGGTGGAATCGTGGTTATTGTATAAGATTCAAATATTAGAATTTAGTGAGGGACCAAGACTCTCTCATTGCAGCTCACACCAGGCCTTCATTTACCAGATCTACAGTTTCCTTTTCTGTTATATAGATTAAAATAGGAGTAAACGGTCTAACCAACATTTTGGATTGTTAAAAGCTGTAATTTCATTTAGTCCCTGCAAAAACATCCTTGCTGGTCACACCATTCTTAGGCGTAACCTGACTTTAAAGACAACTGTTCTTTGTAGTTGGCACGTTGTTACCTGCCTTTGGCATTGCAGGATGCCAACAGCACCAACAAAATAAAAAATCCCATCTCAAAGGCAGCATATTCTACCTTCATTCACAAACTACAGAGTAAAACACCATAGCACTTTTCAAATATGCTGAATCTGTCTTCAAAAGTGTTTTCCAAATGCCTTGGGTTAAGCAGCTATGTTCTATGTCTTCTTCTTTTATGCATTTGAATAGTAGGTAAGCAGCTTATGAGGAATCTCCTTTATATTATTTATACTATTTCCATAGATATTTTGATAATTTACTCTATTATCAAGCCAAGGAATTTCTGGAGTCTCAACTTCATTTAAATAGACATCACTGAATCCAGGTTATAGGTCACTAATCAAGAACAGACTACAGTTATAGCCATTTATGGCTGTTTGAGTTAGTATATTGATTGAAACAAATCTCTATTCAGTTCACCCGAATCAATATGTTTAGCCAGTATAAAAGCATCTCCCCTTACATATCTAACACAATAAGTATATGTCCTCATACACATTCTTAAATTCTTACTGTTATAAGTTAACAAAATATTTGAACACTTCTATTGTATAATCTTTTTCTTCCAGTTTTTTTTGAGACATAATTGACATACAGCACTTTATGTGTTTAAGCTGTACGTCATGATTCTACTTACATACATCATCAAATAATTATCACAATAAGTTTAGTGAACATCCATCATCTCATATAAACATTAAAGAAATAGAGAAAAAACAGTTTTCCTTGTGATGAGAACTCAAGATTTCCTCTCTTAGCAACTTGCATGTATAACATGTAGCAGTGTTGATTATAATTATCATGTTGTGCATTACATCCCTAGTACTTATTTATCTTATTGTATAATCTTTATCGTTCAAGTTTCTGATACCCTAAAGCATAAAGGAAACTGATTCTAGGTATTGATCTGGAGCCTATGAAGAGTGAAAGGGGAGAGGCATCAGGAGAAAGTACATTACTTTGCATGGAAACATTTCTGGTGTAATTTTATAAAAGGTAAACACAGCCTCCATATTTCAAGAGGTGGAAAAATTTACTGCTTTTGCTGGCAGGAAGTCTCAGTGAGATTTGAGAGTCTTTATTACCTGGAGTTATCCCAATTCTCCCAAGTTTCCCACATTCTTAAACCTAAGTTTTACCTTTGCTTGGCAAGGATGAGAATTTTAAACCTAAATTTTTATTAAATCAGATCTGCAACTACGAGATATAAGGTACATTTAAAGGAGTCATAGGAGCTTTTTGATTCTCTGACAAAGATTTGAACTTATAACTTAAAATCTTTAGACTCTCATTTCACTATCTTTCCCAGTTAGAAGGAATCAGCCACTCCATAGTCTTGAATTTCTTATGACCTCTAAACTGTCCTATGATAGTATCTACTTTCTCTTCAGAAGAGTTGCCTTCTCTCCACCCATCTTTCCAGGTGACTTCAAAAACAATTTTAAACAAGAATTGTGACACAGTGTTTCCTCTTCTAATTCTAATCAGAACTTCACTGCCTCTAAACCCATGCAGGTTAGAAAACCAATTCCTCATTCACATTGCCTATGGACTCTAATGTCTTAATTGTTGCATGAGTTCTTAGCTGCAGAAAGGAAAATCCATCCTAGCTAGTTTAAGATGACAAGTATTTATTTAAAGATATAGACCAGAGAACAAGACTTAGATTATACACAGCAAGAAATATCCAGAAGAAACACTAGTGGCATTGTTATAACTCCTGTGCTGCAGCAACAGACAGTAGTTGCCTATGATAATAAAGACCCAAGTTCCAGAATATCCATCATGGCTCTTTCAGAAGACGAAGAACCAAAAGACACAAACTCCCCACACTGGTTGATTTGATCACATTTCTCTCTTCTGCCTGTAAGTCTCATGTAAGTGCATCTACATGTAGAACCTTAGCTTCAAAGGAGTTTGGGAAAGTCATTTTGTTTGTTTATTCTAACTTTCTAGCCTCTAGAGTACATGAAGTCAAGGTAGAAGGAGGATAGAATGAAGACTGAGAGAATTTAAACAAATATTAAATATGTCCAGCTTTCTCACTTTAAATATGGCTATGACTTATAAGCCTTCCAGTATGACTTGAATGCAAACCACCTGTCTTTAAAAAGAAGATGATGAGGAAGAATATGATTAATGATTTAACATTTCAGTTTACCAGATAAAGCACTTTTCCCTCAGTTTGCCTCCAGAGAGTATTTGGTGTTCATTTTATAACACAGTTGGAACTAAATTATACCAAATGCAAAAGTGTACAAATCTAAAATAGTATGAAATATGTATGATCAATTGCAGCCCAAGAAAACTTTTGAAAGTATAAACTAATTCTGCAAGGATAAACTAATTCTGAATGATGTGTTTCATATGCAATTAATTACACAGTGCATTTTATTTCAAAATAAATGCTTAACATAATTCTCTATGCCCTGAAATGAGAAAAAAAAATCTTCCATTCATTCAGCTGTCAGTATAAAACACTTGATAATGACTTATTTCAAAATTATATACATTGTTTAGGGCAATGGTTTCCTGGCAGGAAATTAATAATGAGCTAATTTAAGAAAGCGCTCTAAATGATTTAAAGAACTTTGTCTGCATTATCTGTGGTATTTTGCCACTTTGCTTATAATCCTTTATATATTGTACTAGGACACCAAATGGGATTATTACTGACTTAATTCTGGATGTCCCAAGAGAACAGGACCTTGAGGTTATGACCCTCCATGTTTGTGTGTTTCCAGACCACTTGCGAAAGGATGAGCAAAAGGATGTTCAAATATTAGTTCTGCAACCTTTAGGCTCTCATTTTTAAATGTGGAAAAGTGGAAAAGTGGAAGAGGCAAATAGGCAGAGAAGTTCTTTGGAGGGAATTGTTAGTACAGTGTGTGACCCCCTTCACAGCAGCTGTAATACACAATGATGCTCCCACCTCTTCTGCAGCCCAATAAAGGGAGTTTCAGGTGACCATTCAGAGAGTTTGACCTATTTCCCTTAATATCTGGAGAGAAGAAGAATACAATGGTTGATTTTGTAGACAGACCTAGAAAAGCCTGAAAGCCTAAGAAGATGCTGGATGACCATCTAATTGACTGAGATGGCTGTGTAGGAGACAGTCTTCACATGCAGAGTTTAGCTGGACAAAGGATATCAGGGTATATTCCCTTTAGAAATAGGCAACAAAGAGAACTGTCCTGGAACTGTCTTAAAGGGATTTTTCCAAGACAATTACCTGGTGAAACTCCAAAAGAGAACATCTGTTTGAGGTCTACTATCATAAACCAGACATTGAGAACAGAGTGCTAAGCAGCCAGGAGAGGGAGAGACATGTTAAGGAATCTACAGAGCAATGATCTATAGTGATAGTCTCTGAAAAGTCCACAAATTCAACCAAAAGGAAATTTAGCTGTAAATACCTCCTTCGACTGTAAGAAAACAACACAGGTTCATATCACTGTCAATTAAATAAAACATTTCCTGACTCTTACTTTTTCTCCCAGTTCCTCCTCACTCCAACCCTGGACGAATCAGAAAATGAGGCTGAAATACTAAGAATGAAGTTGGATGTAGAAGAAAAGCAACATTTATTGACCAGAATAAAAGTGATTACACTTTCTCTTCCTGTTTTAGGCTTCTTTATAAGAAGCAGCCTAAGCTGAGAGAGAAGAGATGCTTTAATTTTAATAAAGCTCAGACATGTGACTGTATACTAGACTATCCATTTTATTATAGACTGAATGTTTGTGTCCCCCCAAAATTCATTGAAATCCTAACCTCCAGTGTGGCTGTATTTGGCGATGGGACCTCTAAAGAGGTAACTGATGTTAAATGAGGTTATAAAGGTGGGTCCCTGATCCAATGGGATTACTGTCCTTATAAGAACAGACACCAGAGTGCTCACTTTCTCACTCTCCTTACACACACACAAAGAGGTCATATGAGCACACAGGGAAGGTGGACATTTGCAACCCAAGGGGAGAGCCCTGTTAAAGAAAAAACTATTCATGACACTTGTTCAAATTGGCAAGGCAGACTTTATTCAGGGAGGCACTAATGCCATAGATGTAGGGACCGCTGCAATGGAATTTTGAAGTCAACTCCAAATATAGCATGCACAAAGTGGTGGGGGTCAGAGATGAAAAATTACTAAGAGAAACATCAAGAATAAAGGAGATTTTGGCTTGACTGACCTAACAGGATTCTCGTTGAAAGCAGGCCAGGGTGATCAGACATCTCCTGGGGTATAAGGAACCCGATTGGATATTGAGGGTGATCAGATATTGAGGGTAGGGGTGGGCATCTGGTTAAACTGACTTAGTAGGATTCTTGCTAAAATTGAACACAGAGATAAATATGCAAGTCCAAAGATTGGGCTTAGTTGAAAGAGTTCAGAGGAACCTGAGTAGGGTTTGGTCAATGAAAGAATCTTTGTCAGCTCTCACCAGACACCAACCCACCTGGCACCTTGATCTTAAACTTCCAGTCTCCAGAATTGTGAGAAAATAAATCTCTGTTTCTTAAGCCACTCAGTCTGTGGTATTTTGTTATGGCAGCCTAGAAGACTAGTACATGTCTATTGACTTTTTTGTGTTAGATTTTCCAAACACTCTAACCTTCGAATTTTAACTCATTAACATTGTGTCTGTTTTTGCTCATTTACCAAGAAATTTACCTTACTACAATGTGTATAAGATTCATATTGTGTAAAAATTTACAAAGGATAATCAATTCAGTTCAGAGGTCACAGTACATAGTAAAATTGAAGCTAATTATCAAATGTAAAACAAACATTTGCTCTTACAGAACCACTCATGGAGAAATAGGTCTCTGCTTCAGACAAGAGGAGTTAGAAGCGAACATAATATGATTGAGTTCTGGTCATAATCTTGTCCTTAAAATTCATACATTCTGCTAATTGAGATAGTGCTCTAAGATTCAGCTTGACTTTTTGATTTTCCCTGGAAATATGGATGCAGTAGTCAAATAATAATCCAAGAATATTTATTATGATTTTATCCCTTATATACCCTATCCATCCAGTGAAATATAGAGAACAAGACCATGAATCTATGTTAATTCATGACAGGGGCTGGGTGGAGAGAAATTAGTGGTTGTTTCCATTAATTTATATTTCTGCACTACATCTCTAAAAGTAAAACCCTGGGTTAAGGTAATGATCAATGCTTAATTTGATTGACCTGCATGAATGACTTGGGGGAGAAGAAAATGGAGATTATTTTCTTTCTCACACAGGGGCAGTTAGCATTGACTTAAGTTTGTTACCATTCTAACATTGCACCTGTGCAAAGAGGCTATGTGGAAACAATAGATTCTTACTCTGAATAAAAGAAAGAGACCACAGAGAATCTGAGTAACCTATAAGGTGCCAATATTTGTATATGAGAATAAACACATGGCCTGGAATGAAAGCAGAGAGCAAGTAAAGCATAGATAGATTCAGGTGTTTTTGAGTGTTTTCTTTAGGAGTACTTTATTGTCCCTCTCTGTCTTGAAAGTTATGTCATCTAAATCAAAAACAAATCTCTTGTCAGACATTTCAGAGCTATCTAGTACACCACCTTGGCTAATAAGGAGTAGTCTTTCAGTGCCATATAGTCAAAGCTCCAAGCATTATGAAGCTGGGGCTAGGGCTCTGCAAACCACCATAGGGAGGAATAGAGGGCTACTGAGGCAGAAGGAAGGGAGTAAGACATACCACTCCCAATTGCATACTATCCCTCTCAGTGTTGCCCCTTCAGCCTGGCAGACACAGTTGTTTCTAGTCTTCGACTTCTTTTGGCATTCTCAGAACCAGCCTGAAGGCAAAATCCTCAGAGATTTTAGCAGAGGTATGAGAGACCCAGCTCCTTGGACTTTATCACAAGACCTCTTCCCTTTGTTCCTCTAGATCAGGGGTCAACAAACTTTTTATATATTTTGAGTTTTGAAGGCTAAGAGGTAACATTGGTGAGAGTATGTAGGCACTTACAGAAAAATTTAAAATATAAAAACCATTCTTAGTTTGCCTTAAAAATTAGGTGGCACACTGGATTTGGCCCTTAGGCCATAGTTTGACACCTGTCCTAGTCCTAGGGATTTAGCTGCTTCCTACACTGACTATTTGTATGTTGCTATAGTTTTCCTTTTCTTTTTCTTTCTTTTCTTCTCCCTTCCTTTGCTTTTCTTTCTTTTCTTTCTAAATTTGCTCATGCCTACCAAGTCAATTCTTTATACTAAATCGTCTTTGTTAAAATACCTTGTACATATATGTTTTCCTGACCAAACTCTGAAACACGATATTGATAAACATGCCTTTAATTTTACCACTCATCTGCTCAAAAACACCCAGAAGCCTGAGGAAAGGAAGGCAAAAGAGCAAGGAAATATAAAATTCCACTGTCAGGAAACAAAGTAAATAGAAAAATTACTTATTTTGATTTTAATGAATAGAAATATTACATAGCACTTAATAAATAGAAATCTGTCATCTTTCCTGATAGGAAAAAAAAGGAAAGCTTATAAATCATTAAAGTGGACAAAAAGGAAGATCATTTCTTTATACCCATTATTTTCTATATGCTGAGAAAGGAGGAGGCCTGAGGTGACATTTTGATGCTTGTGTCTTGGATTACTGAGAACAATCTTCTGAGAGAAAATTAGAGAGCAAAAAGGTTTTAATAATTGAAAAAGACATTGTATAATTTTGAAACTGGATTAATAGAAGGCTAGAAATAATTTTTGTTTCAAATTAAGAATTAGCAAACACATGTATAATTTATTTGTTTTAAAATAATTAGAGTCTAAAGTTTTGTAAATGTAACAGTTTTAACTTACACATATTCCATTGGTAGAAATATAAAAATTCATAACTTTAAATATCTGTTTTGAATTTGAGTAGTAATGTTATATTATCTATAAATTTGTTTTAAAATGTGAAACTGGCATACTTCCAACATCTTTTGTCAGTGTATTAATAAAGTGAAGTTTAAATAATTGGGGTATAAATCTGCATTCTAGAATTCAAGTAAAAGAAAATCTCCAAAACTGGATTAATAAAACTAAGTTTTTTCTCAGCTTAAGAATCAAGTGAAGTGACAGTGTAATATTGATTTAACATTCTACCTAATACAATGGAACTGTCATTACTTCCATTTAATTACATTGGCTGATCATGTAAAGAAGATAAATATCCACTATCTTTCAAGCTGTTTGGACAGCCATGGGCACAGTGAAAAGAAAGCTTTTCTGAGATGATCCATCGAGTTGGCAGTTCTATCTTTTATCTGCAGCTAATGCTTCTGAGCACCATAGAGAGAGTTTCCTGAACACAATACACACACTTCCTCTTGCCCCGGGAAAATGTCATCAAATTTGCTTCAGACACTTCAAAGTACAGTTAGACTCAATGATGTGAAGACATCTATAGCTATAGTCTATAATAAAATAAAAATAGATATGCCATACTAGCAAGTGTCAATCTAAATTGGAGTCACCATGTTGCAAACAAGTGTATTATGTTCTCCACTAGGCTGAATAGAAGATAACATATTCTTTATTTGTATACTTCTATAGCATATTGACTTATCACTTCAGCCACACTTGTAAAAATGCAGTAATCACATGGGCTAGTTTGCTAGGTCTGCCGTAAAAAGTATCACAAACTAGGTGGCTTAAATGACTGAAACCTCTTGCCTCACAGTTCTGGAGGTTAAAAGTCCAAACTCAAGGTGTGGGAAGATTTGGTTCCTTCTGAGTTCTATGAGGGAAGGATCTATTGCAGGTCTTGGCTTGCAGATGGCATTCTCCCTGTATATATGGCTGTCTCCAAAGTTCCCCCTTTTACAAAGACACCAATCATATGGGAGTGGGGCCCATCCTACTCCAGAATGACCTCATCTTAACTAATTACATCAGCATCAACCCTATTTCCAAATAAGCTCACATTCTGAGGTACTGGGAGTTAAAACTTCAACATATAATTTTTTTTCATGGTGTGAAAGGGATCAGTTCAACCCATAACATACTATCTGGTACAGAATCTTAAATATGATGAATCATAAGATAGACAATCATTAACCAGATCACACACTACCAGTGATAAACGCAGATTTCCTATACTGTTACTTATAATTTTTCACATTTTCCCTATGATGATTGTAATGTTCTTAATAATATTATAGTTGATGAAGTGGAGGTAGAAAAGAGAGTGAAAACAAGGATCAATGGTGAATGAGAAATTAAAATGATAACCCTACACTACAATGGGGTATAATGCAACATCAGCAGGGGAGTATGATTTGCCAAATTCTCTCTACCTGAAGCTACAAAAAATGTTTTATGGTATCATTAATAAGGCCACATTATTTTTAGTGTCCTGAGAGATGAAGCTTTGCCAACCATCATCAACATACAAGAATCAATTTAATAAAGGCTGGCTAAATAAAAGGCATATTTTCAATTATATTGCAAATGATCCTAGAGATTGTAAACAGATGCACTAAAAGAGAAGTTCAAAGCTAATCTTTCAAAATAGATTCTCTTAGCTGAACCACTATTTTAAAAACCTCTAGCTACTTAGTGTTTCATAATGAGAAAAATTATGGGCCCAAGATACCTTTCTCTTTAACAAATCAATAATGTTTTAAAAAAATCAACACCCATGACTTATGGAGGTGACTGATTCAATACAAGTCAGTGCCTTAAAAACCACATTAAGTATTTATATTTTACAATTGCGTATAAATCGTTGTGATTTGGCAGTGTATTCTTATTACAAGTTCATTTGTGAAAATTGTATGCTGCCATCTTTTCTGCTTCTACAGCCCTCGAGGGAAAACCCTTTCTGTTTCCTGGAAGAGATCATATGTATATAAATTACTTTAAAAAAAATAAATCATTTAGAGAGCGCACCTTAGATACTTAAGTGTATGTTACATACTCCAAGTGCAAAGTTATAAAATACAAAATTAATGCTGATTTAGTACATAAAATTAGAATTGTTCTTAGGGTTCCTAAAGACTAGGATAAAAAGAAACTTGCAGAATTAATCTTTGAGGCGAAGAAAGGAATTTACACTCAGGGTATGGGTCTTTAAAATCAGTACATTTTAATCATTCCTTCTAGCTATAAAAAAATGATGTCATCACTTTTAAGGATACCAAAGAAAATGTATCCTTTAAAAAAGCTTATTGTGGGGAAATGCATTTGGAAGTCACAAAGATATAAAATGAAGATTTTTGCAAATATCACCAATACATTAAAGACATATTCACAAACAAATTCTTAACATTGCATAACTTACTATGATCCAAACAAAAGGTATTATTCTTCCTCAAGGCATTACAACCCTCAAAGAAGGGTAAATTTCCCGATGAAATTTGGGGAAATATGATAATATATGCACTAAGTATAACACTGATTATAACTGAATGCAAAATATTAAGTAAATAAAAATCTATGATTTTTTTGTGAGAGAAAAAGTAATTTGCCACCACTGGAGATCACTATTACAACAAATTCTTACAGTAAAATTTGGTAATTAAAAAGAAAAATATGCTTGCAAGTATTTAGCCTGCTTTGTTAGAAGAAGCTATAACTTATTCCCACTTGATGAAAAACAGCCCTTTTTTTCTCTTTTCCTTCTCCTTTGCCTTTTCCTTCTTCTCACCTTCCTCATCCTCCACTACCTCCTTCTCCTCCTTTTCCCTCCTCTTTTAAACAGGAAATTTTCAGGTAATAATCATAAAAGAAACAATAGTTTAAAATCACCCTTGTCATTCCTCCAAAATAATTGATTCAGTATAGAATCATCCTTGGATGCTAAAACTAGAATTTGAAAAGGTGATGAAAACTGGCTAATTGAAGGGTATCAGAATATCATCATTAGTTTACTTGCTAATTGTGAAGGGGACAAAATTGACCTTTACAATGGTAACATCTAGAGGTTACAACTATAACTGGGTGATTAAAGATCACATCATAAAAAGGTGAACATTTGACGTTCTGTATAACATGCTATAATGCAGTATGAAGAACTACATCAGTCTCTATGGAACATCCTTGTGAAAATTTCAATTTGAACCTGTTGCAAGCCTTTATAACTAATTTTTAATTTATAGGAAATATTAGAATGTGGAAAAACAAGTTAGATGACATCATGAGGCAATAATTAGACAAATTCATACTGTGGCATATTTTATTTTAATAAAACTAGCCTATTCCCTTCAAAAAGCCAAGATCACTAGAAAAAAAAAAAAAAAATGGTCGGGAAATATAACAGTGGTCAGTGCCTAACCCTACCCTCTTGCCTTTACTACTTTCTTATGTGTCAGTGTGACTGGCATGTGTGAACACCTTATTAGAGTCCTAAGAGTTTTTCTTGCCACCAGGACATACATTGCTGCCTTTCATGTGAGTAAGGCATAAGCATCAGGGAATTAATGATTTGAGAAATCCTCAAACAATAATTGATTAGGGTTTGACATAAATACTCTCTCACCCTTTTGGATGATTTGTAGGCAAGATGTGTGTTGTACTCTGAACCAGGAGTTTTCCTGGAGGGATCAGGTGTCAGCCAGTCAAGGAGTAGCTGGCTTGGTAATGCACCCTTTATTGGCTGCCTTCCCTATCTCAATTATTTTCTCTCTTTCTGTGTTTCTTTCACCTTCTTAACAAATTATTTGAGCTTGAATCATCTTCTGGTCTATTTCTGGGAAAACCCAATCTAAGACAGGGACTTTTTCTTGATTAAAATTGATCCAGAAAGATAACTAACAATCTAAGTAAATAAATTAATTATAGAAACACACACATACAAAGATAAATTAAGCAAATATGGCAAAATTCTAATAGTATTTGATTTATACATCAACAAATTATATAACAAAGCTTTCATTAAAAAGAGAGCCTGCAGTAATAATGTCAATGCAGATATAACTTTACTCACCTTTAGAAAAGTTGTTATGCATTGTGTATTGCATACTATTTTTGCACAGCTCTGTGTATTGTACAGCAGTGTATATTGTACCAGGACAAAAGAGAATGAGACATTTAGCCCCTGATGTCACACACTATATAATATACTGGAGAAGCCATCCCTTAAACTAATAATTACACATTTCATTATTTAATTAGAGTTATAGTAAGTTCAATGAAAGATAAGTTCAGGGTACTAAAATACACAAATGTGGGGGAAGTGGCTTTATCAGTGGGTTTGGGGAGATTTCTTTGCAGAATCAACATTTCAGCTGGTAGTTGAGGGAGTGTAGATCTTAGCTTGTTGTTTATGCATGCATGCGTGTGTGTGTGTGTGTGTGTGTGTGTGTGTGTGGAGAGCGAGAGAGAGAACATGTGCACAGAAGCAGAAATCATTCTGTTTACAAAGACTTCAAGTGAGGAAGAAGACAAGTATTTTCATGAGGGTAAAAAATGGCCAGTGTGACTGAAGTCCAGGAAAAAAAAGGAGGAAAAATGTAGGAAAAAGTGCAAGATAAGTCTCATGAAGGAGGCAGAGCACAGATTATAAGTCAAAGAGTGCCTTTTAGACCGTGTTGCATATCACTCTAACTGCAATGTGCAAAACAGCCAGAGGGCTGTGACTATACTACCCAAGGCAATCTACAGATTCAATGCGATCACTATCAAATTACCAATCATGTATGTCACGGAACTAGAAAAAATGTTTTTAAATTTGTGTGGAAATACAAAGACCCTGAATAGCCAAAGCAATCTTGAGAAAGAAGAACAGAGCTGGAGGAATCATGCTCCCTGACTTCAGACTCTAATACAAAGCTACGATAATCAAAACAGTATGATACTGGCACAAAAACAGACATATAGACCAATGGAACAGGACAGAAAGCCCAGAAATAAACCCACTCAAGCACTTATGGTCAATCTACAACAAAGGAAGCAAAAATATACAATGGAGAAAAGACAGTCTCTTCAATAAGTGGTGCTGAGAAAAGTGGACATCTACATGTAAAAGAATGAAACTAGAACATTCTCTGACACCATATACAAAAATAAACTCAAAATGGATTAAAGACCTAAATGTAAGACCGGATACTTATAAAACTCCTACAGGAAAACATAGGCAGAATACTCTTTGACATAAATCACAGCAATATCTTTTTGGATCTGTCTCCTAAAGTAATGGAAATAAAAGCAAAAATAAGCAAATGGGACCTAATTAAACTTAAAAGCTTTTGCACAGCAAAGAAGGCCGTAAACAAAATGAAAAGACCACCTATGGACTGGGAGAAAATATTTGCAAATGATGTGACCAACAAGGGATTAATTTCCAAAATATACAAACAGCTCATACAAGTCAATATCAAAACAAACAAACAAACAAACAACCCAGTCAAAAAATGGGCAGAAGATCTAAATAGATATTTCTCCAAAGAAGGCTTACAGATGGCCAACAGGCACATGAAAAAATGCTCAACATCACTAATTATTAGAGAGATGCAAGTCAAAACTACGATGAGGTATCACCTCACTCCAGTCAGAATGGTCATCATCAAAAAGTCTACAAATAATATGGAGAAAAAGGAACTCTCCTCCACTCTTGGTGGGACTGTAAATTGGATTATTCTCTACAGCCTCTATAGAGAATAGTTTGGAGGTTCTTTAAAAAACTAAAAATAGAGCTACCATATGATCTTGTGGTCCTACTCCTGGGCATATATCTGGAGAAAACTATAATTCAAAAAGATACATTCCTCCCAAAGTTCACTGCAGCACAATTAACAATAGCCAAGACGGAGAAGCAACCTAAACGTCCATTGACAGATAAATGGATAAAGAAGATGTGGTGCATATATACAATGGAATATTACTCAGCCATAAGAAAGAATGAAATAATGCCATTTGCAGCAACATGGATGGACCTAGAGATTATCATACTAAATGAAGTAAGCCAGACAGAGAAATACGAATATCATATAATATCACTTATATATGGAATCTGAAAAAAAAAGATACAAATGAACTTATTTACAAAACAGAGATAGAACCACAGTCTTAGAAAACAAACTTACGGTTACCAAAGGGGAAGGGGGCAGGGGGAAGGGATAAATTAGGAGGAAGGGATTAACAAATATGTACTACTATATATAAAATAGATAACCAACAAGGACCTACTGCATAGCACAGGGAACTATACTCAATATTTTGTAATAACCTATAACAGAAAAGAATCTGAAAAAGAAAAACAGTTTTTTATATATAAAAAAATGAATTGCTGTGCTGTACACCTGAAACAACTAACATGACATTGTAAGTCAACTAAATTTCAATTAAAAAAAGATGTTAGGGGAATTCCCTGGTGGTCCAGTGGTTAGTACTCTGCGCTTTCACTGCCGAGGGTGTGGGTTCAATCTCTGGTCTGGGAACTAAGATCCCACAAGCTGCACAGCATGGCCAAAAAAAAAAAAGACATGTTATACAAATAAAAAATAAATAAATAAACACAATATTGCAAAGCAAAACCAAAAATAGCCAGAGGGCTAAATGAAATTAAGTATCTATGTGCATATAAGCATATCTTTTTATTCTGATATTTTGACATCTTGGGGCCTTGCTTACACTAGAGTGACTCAGTGTTAGCTAATTCCTAGAGGTCACAAACAACTCACCCAGGAGCATGCCTTTCCAACCAATGGGAAGCACATACCCCAACTACCAATTTTGTCAAGCTCTCACAGGCTATCACACTCTGTCTGCTCTTCTTTGCCCTAATCACCCCAGCACCAAAAACCAGACAACCTGACATCCACTACACCCCAGAGCCCACTGAAATTATTCAAACTATCCAATCTTAAACTTACTTAGCCTGTTTACACTACCTCTCCCATTCCTTCCTGTAAAAACCCAAATAAGGTCAATTGTCCAAATTTTCCCCTGGTTCCATCTGTTTCCTGACCAATCCTGATGTTCCCCATGTAGTCCTAGATGGGGTGGCATGCCCCCTCCTCTTGGGAAGTGTGAGTAAAACTATCTTTTCAATGGCAATTATCTATTGATATGTTGGTCTCACTATATCCAAATAATACACAAGTCTACATTTTAAAACAGTATTAGATCCTAGAACAACAACAACAACAAGGATATTAATGAAAAACAGTGAAAGCTGCATAAAGTCCTTGTTTAGTTAATAGTATGGTTTAATGTTAATTTGTTAGTTTTGACAAATGTGCCATTCTGAGGGCTGTTAAATTAGAGAAATCTGGCTGCAGGATATTCAGGAACTCGTCTCAACTCTTCTGTAAATCCAAAATTACCCACAAATAAAATGTTTATTAAAAAAACAACTTTACACATAAAAAAAGGCCAGAGTGCATATGGAAGTAACAGTTCAGAACTGTTACAAAAGGAGACAAGTGTGGATCAGGTAGATTTCCTTGAGGATGGATTTGACCTAAGTATTCCTTGCCAATTCCTTGCTAAGTATTCCTACTCCTCTCCATATAAGAGGTTTACTGAATTACTCAACTGGTGGAGGACAAGAAGTGATTTGAATTTATAGCTTGATGGCATCTAATTAAGGCATAGAGATTTCCTTTCTTTCTGTTTTCTTCCCTTGGGCAATTTTGTGGCAAGTCTCCTGCTATATTTACCCTGGAATTTCAAATTATTTTTGTGGCAGCCTGTCCCAAGTCTACTTGGCTAACACTCCAGAATGGAGTGTAACAGTACAAAAGGTGACACGTTTCCATCTGCCTGATTCCTATATCTATATCATACTAGATTCCACACTCAGATGTAGACTAGAGGCATCATGTACTAGCTCCTTCAAATCCAAAGCAAAGCAGAAAAAAATTGGGAAGACATATTCTCTTTAAAATTCAATTTTGATTTCTCATACCATTTATGCTTAAAATTCTAGAATTAGAGTTCATTATTTTAATGAAGTTTGAGGAGCTTCCAGATGTATAAGTCCTGCTGGGGTAATAATCCTTGTGCTTTCAGTTTACTAAGAAAGCATTTTATCCTTTATCTTCACCAACACTCCACAAGATGTTCTCATAAAGGGAAAAAAAGGAGATCATTTTTCCATTTAGCTCATTTTTTGTGTGTGTGTTCACCAGCTACTTACTGACTGAGGTACAGTAGAGATGCTGCCACAGAGTTGCTGGCAAGATTTGGGCAAGAGGGAAAGGACTGTTTGCAGTCACACTTCACTTCCATCATTTTGACCAAAGATTTTTAATCCCAAGCGACAAAATACAGCACATCTGTCAGCCTATAAACAAGTGAATCACATAAAACACTTATTTTAGGTAGTCTGGACTTTGAGGAGCTAGAAGAATTATTATTATTATTATTATTATTATTATTTTTCTTTTTTAATTAATTTATTTATTTATTTTTGGCTGTGTTGGGTCTTCGTTTCTGTGCGAGGGCTTTCTCTAGTTGCGGCAAGCGGGGGCCACTCTTCATCGCGGTGCGCGGGCCTCTCACTATCGTGGCCTCTCTTGTTGCGGAGCACAGGCTCCAGTCGCGCAGGCTCAGCAGTTGTGGCTCACGGGCCTAGTCGCTCCGCGGCATGTGGGATCTTCCCAGACCAGGGCTCGAACCCGTGTCCCCTGCATTGGCAGGCAGATTCTCAGCCACTGCGCCACCAGGGAAGCCCAAAGCTAGAAGAATTATACCTATGTTTTTATCCCACCTTTACAAGTATCTTTTAATATATTTTTGTTGCATATATTCATGAGGAATGAAAGCATTTATCGGGGCCAATTTCTTGATATAAATGCAGTAATGTTATTCAAAAAGTTAAGAAGCATTATCAGTTTTTAAAGTCTCCATATGGAGGAAACTTAGAAAGTAGATAATGCCTCATATTCCTGTAGGTCTTAAATCCAAAATCCAAGCTCTCTCTCTCTGTAGAGCAGGAGAATAGTTGGCCTTCAGAGATAGAAAAAGTTCTTGCTTATCTTCACTGGACAGAAATACTTAACTTAGTACATCCCTGCTTACCAATACAATGTAGCAACTCAGCATGCTATATGATTTTATGATTTATCTCATTTTAGTCAAGTATAGTGCTACAAATTTATGTATTGGGAAGGCAAATAATTACACAGGTACATTTTTCACATAAGTTAGTTTTATAATTACCTCACTTCCCTTAAATGAAATTACATTCTAAAGTGTTCTGTTCAAAAAATCTGGATAAGACATTGTCATTCAAGTTTATTTCTCAGAGCACCCAAGCAATACTTCAATTTGAAAATAATTATGTTGCTATGAAAGTGAACATGTTAAAAGTTCTTCACAGGAAAACCTGTTAGAAAGAGAAAGAAAATTGAATTAAACTTTTGTCCTCTAAAAGCCTTACGTAGGTGTTATTTCCTACATTGTTTGCATGTATTAATATATACTTAAAATTATAGTTTGATTTATTTTGCTTTCCAAATTAAACCAAAATGTCCTCAGATGTTATTAGGAAAAAAAAAATTTGCCATATTCCTTATTTTACTGCTTTGCCGTATGTTGAGCACTAATTATTTTAATCATAAGTATCTAAAATAGTATTTTAACTATAATATCCCCAGAAAACTTCCTGACCTCCCTGATAAAGTATCATGTACTTTTCTGTACATTTATTACACCAGAAAATTTACATCATTTTTATAATTGTTTGATTAATATCTCTCTGCTACCCCAGATTATAAACTCTCTTAAGGTAAGGACTATATTTTATGACTATTTTATCTTCAGTACCTCACACTATGCCTAGTATATGAGAGATGTTCAAAAAATTCTTGGTGAATAAATGAATATATGACTTTCACATTTGAAATGTGTCCTTTAAATGTGCTTTACTAGTTTAATAAAATTCTAAAACATTCAATATATGCCTAGCACAGTACAAAATTTTGCCCCAAGTAAGCGTTTAGTCTATCACTATATGCTTGCTGGATTTGACCATAGTTAGAAAACAAAGCAAAATAAAACTACAATAATGGCAATAAACATTTATGCAGTGCTTAGTATTTATTAGGTGCCTGAGTTTTGGTATGGATTGACAAAGTATATTGTCTATTCCTCACAATAACTTTATGACATTAGAATTCTAATATTCATTTAATTGATGAATAAATTGAAACAGGTTAATTTTCCCATTGTTATACAGCATATGGGGAATGAATTCAAAGTCAGGAAGGTTTCACTCCAAAACTAAACTCTCTTTAATCCACTGTGATTTATTGGCCCTTGAGACTAAACTAAAACAACATGTTTTAATGGTTTTCATTCAAAGCTTTTTAGGTCTCTACATTCAATTCTATCTTTCATATTGAGATTCAATTTGGTCTTCAACATTTCTTTCTTTACTTTTCTATTTGGAACCTTGGAAAAATAAAAATAGCATTTATATATATTTAGTTTTGAAGTTTCATTATGCCTACATATAATTATATATATATATGTAATTTTTAATTTATTGTATAGAGATCCAATGTTTATTATATATACTTAATACATATTTTGGCATATGTAGATAAAAACTTGTCTTTTGTCATGAGCATATAAGTTATAAAAAGTATTTTTAAAAGAAATGAACACTGCCAAACATGATAATTTGATTGGAGTCAAATTACCATCGATGGTCAAATAACTGAATGCCAACATTTTCTAAAATGATATATTTCACTCAAATATTTGCATTGGACTTCCTGTATGTAACTAAAGAAAACTTTTTTTTTTCCTGTATGAATCATCTCCTTGGCACAGTGAGCTAAAAGCTAATTGGCTCCTAACTCCTTCATACTGTCAGTTTTCCAACTTGTTGGGTTCTACTTAAAATTTCTTCCTACATAATCAGAATTAAACAAAGCAAATGCATTGTGAATCATTCTAGAATTGTGTATTGCTTATATCCTAATTACAGGCATTGTAATAATTGTACTTTCTCTAATAACCTCTTTTGCTTGGAGGAAAAACAAAACAATGACTTTCACTTCACACAGCCACAAATTAGAGACCAAGAATAACCTTTCACATATTCCAGGCGCTGTCTTCTAATTTGTAAATGGGGGTCACGAATCATCTAATCAGACAGGCTTCATTTGAAATGACACATACTACACAGCATTCATAATGCAGATCCTGGGTGTACAGGTTCACAGGCCAATTGATTTTCCTCTGTTGCTATTGTTCATGTCAGGCAATGGATTTTCAGATTGAAAAAAGAAAACAGGGATTATTCTAGCCTTATGAAGTTTTTGCTAGTCACATATATTTATTGATATATACCAAATTAAAGCCTAGAAAAAACTGCTACTTTTATGGAAGTTGAAGGGCAAAGAGGGAAAAGGATAAAGAGAATGAATGTCTACACTCTTTAATACTCCTGGAGTTTTACCACCCTGCTTGTTTTTGGGTTTTTTTTTAATTAAGCATTTTTATTGATTGCAATGCCATTCTTTTCTCTCTGGTAGCTTTACTTTATTAATGGGTAGTTACTTCATCTGGTTTCAACATCATATTAATACAACCATTGCTGAGTCCTCATGTGGTCTTTGCCTCATGGAATAGTGAACACCATCCTAAATAAATCAATATTGATTCTACATTTGTGGTTTTTTTTTTTTTTTTTTTCTTTTCTCCAGAATCTTAGGCCATTTTTTAAACTGGTGGTGACCATGCTGATAGATCTACCTTGTCATGGTGAATTATAGAGAGAGTTGTAAATCTATGTTTAGAGATGTGTGTGTGTGTCTCTTTTGTTGTAGAAAATTTTTATTCAGGATGTTAAAGCTGGACTATTTCCATTTTAACTTTATCAGTCTCCAAAATGGAAAATAAAGTATAATAAAGACAAAATAATAAAGCTATATTCTACTACACAGAAAATTCCAAAGATTAGAGAGACAGAGAGAGAAAGAATGGAAGAAAGAGTAGTTTCTTTTTTCCATTTTCCTCTTGCCCATTTATATAAGGAGATCAGGGAGTGAGAAGATGTTGAAAGGACAAGTATGATATAAAGAGAATGAAAATGTTGCCATATCATTCTGCATTATATTATATTATCTCCTACCTTTCTCACTCATCCTGGAGGACCCCAGTTTGATACAAATCAAGCAGATAGACAAAGGAAGCATATAGCAGACCATGGTCATTTCCTGCCACCTCACCATCCCATACTTTGTGAACTTTTAAGCCTAAGAGAGAAATAAGCTTTACTATATCGTTGGTATAGTATAATAATTAGAATGTCTGCAATATATTTTAATATGAAAGGGACTTTAAAAGTTACATAGTACATATGAAATTTCATGTGGAAAGAAAGTAGGATCTTGGGGAAGAACAAGTCAAGAAAAAGGGTTTAAAGGGAAAAATGGTAGAAAAAATAAAGCTGCTTTCTTCTATTGCCTACTGTATACAGCTTGTTCAAAAATATTGTTCTTTGTAAGGAATGCTTTTCTGTTGTTTCGACATTGTTTAACATATGTTTAACTCAGGATTAACCTTGACAGATGATGGCAAGTATTCCATGTATTGATACACAACATTTTTGTTTATCCATTTATCAGCTAATGTTAATCCATTTATCAGTTGTTTCCACTTTTTGGCTACTATAACTAATGTTATCAGGAACATTTCTGTATAAGTTTATCTTGGGTACATACCTACACGTGGGTGGGTTGTTGGGTCATAAGGTAACTCTACGTTTAACATTTTGAGGAATTTCCAGTTTTCCAAAGAGGTTGCACCGTTACATACTTACTGACAATGAGTGAAGATTCCCATTCCTCTATATCCTGGACAACACTTGTTACTGTCTTTTAAACACTTTAGTCATACTAGTGGGAGCCAAGTAATATTACACAGTGGTGTTGATTTCTCATTCCCTAATGACTAATAATGTTGAACATATTTACATGTGATTATTGGCCATTTGTATATCTTCTTCAGTGAAATGTCTATTCAATTCATTTGCTCATTTTTAAATTGGGTTTTTTGTCTTATTATTGCTTTAAGAGTTCTTTATACTTTGTAGATACAAGTTCCTTATCAGATATATGAATTGTAAATATTTTCTCCCACTTTGTAGATTGTCTTTTTTCTTTTATTTATTTATTTGTTTGTTTGTTTATTTTTTATACAGAAGGTTCTTATTAGTTACCTATTTTATACATGTTAGTGTATATATGTCAATCCCAATCTCCCAATTCATCCCATCACCACACTCCCTGTTCTGCTTTCCCCCATTGGTGTCCATACGTTTATTCTCTACATCTGTGTCTCTACTTCTGCCTTGCAAACTGGTTCATCTTTACCATTTTTCTAGATTCCACATATATGCGTTAATATACAATATTTGCTTTTCTCTTTCTGACTTACTTCACTCTGTATGACAGTCTCTAGGTCCATCCACATCTCTACAAATGACCCAATTTCATTCCTTTTTATGGCTGAGTAATATTCCATTGTGTATATGTATCACATCTTCTTTATCCATTCGTCTGTCAGCAGGTATTTAGGTTGCTTCTATGACCTGGCTATTGTAAATAGTGCTGCAATGAACATTGGTGTGCATGTGTCTTCTTGAATTATGGTTTTCTCTGGGTATATGCCCAGTAGTGGGATTGCTGGGTCATATGGTAATTCTATCTTTAGTCTTTTTAAGGAACCTCCATACTGTTCTCCATAGTGCCTGTATCAATTTACATTCCCACCAACAGTGCAAGAGGGTTCCCTTTTCTCCACACCTTCTCTAACATTTGTTGTTTGTAGATTTTCTGATGATGCCCATTCTAACTGGTGTAAGGTCTTTTTTCTTTCTTGATGATACCATTCATAGCAAAATCTCTAATTTAATGTAGTCTGATTTATCTTTTCTCTCTTTTGTCAGCTATGCTTTTAATATCATATCTAATAAATTATTCCTTACTTCAAAGTCACTAAGATTTATCTCTAAGTTTTCTCTAAGAGTTTTATATATTATCTCTTAAATTAGATCTATGATTAATTTACACTTCATTTTTGTGTACGTTGTGAGGTAGAGGTCCAAATTCATTTTTTTTGCATGCAGTTGTGCCCATCCCATTTGTGGAAAATACTACTCTTTCACCCATTTTTTCCCAGTATTACCGAGAAATAACTGATATACATCACCATATAAGCTTAAGGTACACAGCATGATGGTTTGATTTACATATATTGTGAAAAGATTACCACAACATGCTTAGTTAATATCCATATAGATATGATAAAAGAAAGTTGAAAAATCTTCTTGTGATGAGAATTCTTAGGATCTACTCTCTTAACTTTCCTATATATCATATAGCAATATTACCTACAGTCATCATGTTGTACATTACATCCTTAGTACTTATTTATCTTTTAGCTGGAAGTTTATACCTTTTGACCACTTCCTCCATTTCCTCCTCCCCCTCACTCCAGACTCACCTCCAGTAATCACAAATCTGATCTCTTTTTCTATGAGTTGGGTGTTGTTTTCATTGTTTTAGAGTCCACATACTAGTGAGATCATATAGTTTTTGTCTTTCTCTGTTTCACTGATTTTACTTAGCATAATGCCTTCAAGTTTCATCCATGTTGTCATAAATGGGAGGATTTTTTTATGGCTGAATTTAATATTCCATTGTATGTATGTACATCACAACTTCTTTATCTATTCATCCATCTGTGGACACTTATTTCTTGCCTATTGTAAATAATGCTGCAAAACTGGGGGTGCAGAAATATTTTCTAATTAGTGCTTTCATTTCCTTTGGATATATTTCCAGGAGTTTTCACTCATATTATTATCTTGGCACCCTTGTCAAAAATCAACTCACCATAAATTTAACATTTTATTTCAGGTCTCTCAATTCCATTCTTTTAAACTATCTGTGTTTCTTTATTTTTTATTTATTTTTTTTTTTAAGATTTTTTTTTTGATGTGGACCATTCTTTCAAAACCTTTACTGAATTTGTCACAATATTGTTTCTGTTTTATGTTTTTTTTTTTCTTTTGGCCACTAGGCATGTGGGATCTTAGCTCCCCAACCAGGGATCCAACATGCACCCCCTGCGTTAGAAAGGTGAAGTCTTAGCCACTGGACTGCCAGGGAAGTCCCTGTATATATCTTTATATCAGTATCTCACTGTCATGATTATTGAAGATTTGTAAAACTTTGTTTTAAAGTTTCAATATTGTTTTGACTCTTCTGGGTCCCTTGTATTTCAATATGACTTGTGGGATCTGCTTGCCAATTTCTATAAAGAAACCAGCTGGAATTTTATTTGTGTTGAATCTATAGATCAATTTGGTGAGTGTTGCCATCTGAACAATAGTAAGTCTTCCAATCCATGAACATGAGATGTATTTCCATTTATTTGGATCTTCTTTAATTTATTCAATATTTTTTGTAGTTTTAAGTGTAGAACACTTGAACTTCATTTGTTAAATTATACATAGTCTATTCTTTTTGATGCTATTATAAATGAAATTGTTTTCTAATTTCATTTTCAAATTGTTCATTGCTATGAATTTGAGTACAATTAATTTTTGTATGTCAATCATGTATCCTGCAAAATTGCTGAACTTGTTTGGCTTATAGTATTCTTCAAGTCCTCTATATTTTTGGTTATCTTTTGCATATTTGTTCTGATACTGAAAGTGGGACATTTAATTCACTTTCATTTAATAAAATTACTGATTTGGTAGGATCTTATATCTGCCATGTTACTGTTTGTTTTCATAATAACATGTCTTTGTTTCTCTATTTCTTCATTACTGCTTCATTGTGTTAAACATATTTTTTCTAACATACTCTTTTCATCTCTTATTATTTCCTAGTTATTTTCTTAGTTGTTGTCCTGGGAATTACAACCAGCATCTTCTTTTAAAACAATCTAGTTAATATTAATATTAACCTAATTTTAATAATATACAGAAATTGTATTCTAATATTGTTTTGTTGCTCCACCATTCCTTTGTACTGTTATTTTCATACAAATTACATATTTGTGAATTATAAGTGCATCAAAACAGTTTTATAGTCACTTCTTTCTGCAATTATCCTTTAAATCAGATTAGAAGAAAAGAGTTACTTACAACTATAAAATATACTGTTTTTATATTTTATTTAACCTATGGACTTATTTTGTCAATCACTTAATTTCTTCATATGGATTCAAGTTGCCACTTGTAATCTTTTCATTTCAGCCTTGATAATTCCTTATAATATTTCCTGTAGACTAAGTTACTAAGTTGGCTAGAGACACATTTTTTTTAACTTGTTGCTTTGTTTTTTAATCTGGGAATGTCTTAAAGTCTCCATTTTGAAGGACATTTTTTCTGGATATAGAATTTTTGGTTGATATTCTATTTCTTTATACTCTTTGTATATGTCATCCTGTTGCCTTCTGTCTTCTATGATCTCTGCTGCAAATTCAGCTGTTGATCTTACTGAAGAAACTTTGTACATGATGACTAAACTTTTCTTACCGCTTTGAAAATTCACTCTTTGCAAATGGCCTGAGGAGAGTGAGCTCAGGGTGAGGTTAAATAATAGCAACAGTCTGCACATGAAGCTCTTCATGAAAACTACAACACATGCCAAAGAGTCAGAATGATCTGTAGATGGGACACTTTGAGGAACTCCCAATCCTATCTGCTCCATCTAGAAGTTGGAAGACTGCTATTTTTTTACATCCACCATGGTTGCAAGTCTACTGGTTTTTACAAGAGTACCATGGAGCTGAGAAGAGAGGAATGGGAGTACAGTACATCAAGTTACAATGTGACAAATCCTATTGTTCTTTTGGAGGTTCCACAGTTTTTACTGAATAAACAATGCCTCAATTTTTGCTATTCAGGTTAATTTACAGAGTCTACAAAAGCTGACTTTGAAAAAATTTGCCAGTGTTTTGTTGCTTCTATGGAGGAGTAAATTTATAGAGCTCTTCACTCTACCATTCCTGAAGTCCTATCTCATGATGTACTTTTAAAATAATGAGTCCCATATTTTCCTTCAAATATCTCTTTTCTATTTTGTGTAGATGGTGAAATCCTTAAATAAGAAGGAAAACAGCTTATATAGAATCAATGTAGAACATCAATATTCCAAAACACTTTTATTTTAGATTTTTAGTTTCCTTCCTTAAAATGAGAAGCTGAGATGAAAGTCAACATTATCTTCCTTGCCTGTAAATATGCACAGCTGAGTAATGTAGTTATAGATTTCTCATCTTATGATTATTTTCTTAGTTTTATCTGCCCAAGGCTGACAGAACTATAATTACATTCTATGTCTTATATTTTTCTTTTCCTTCTTCGTTGACATGTCACCTAAGATGTTAGAACATGTGGCACTCCTTAGTTACAAACTGAGACTCCATTATTGAAGATAGAATAAAATAGAATTTATAGAATTATACATGAAAAAAGAAGTATTAATTTCTTCTGAGGGAGGGAAGAGAAACTGTTATAAAAACAACAGCTTACTGAATTTTAAAGAATGAGAAAGTTTCAGTAAGAAGGAGGTGGAGGGGAAAAGTATAGTCATAATTATACTGTAGGAAGTGAAGATCAGGAGACAGTTGTTAAATATTCTATAGGCAAGGTGCTTGTAGCTTAATTTTCAAAATGTGATTTAAAGCTAAATAGAAACTTGATGAATTAAACTAACTTGAACTTTGCTCAGTATTCAATGTACTAAAACTCTAAACTGGCCAAACTGGTTTCAGGGAAGAGTCATGCATTTACAACTTATCAATAACTGAGAGCCACCTGTAAAAAAGGATAAACACCACCTCTTTTTCTTTTAATATCCTAACAGGCAATGCAATAGAAATAAATTTCTCATTTAAAAATAAAGACATAAAACTTTGTACCAGTCATGGAAGATATATATTTTACATGATTTTGAAGCAGCACAAACCAAGCTAATGACTGGAAAATATTTTGCAATGACCTGTTAGATTAGCAGTTCCTAAAAGTATTCTGAAATCAAGAATGAAGCACAATTGCTAAAGTCCCTTTAGAACCATATGAATATACTTTTTACTTTGTGAAAGAGAAAAATTCCTAAAGAAAAGATACTAATTACAGTTAATATTTTTGCTCCTTTTTTCCCATGTTAAATACTCTTGACTGAGATGACAGAAATTAGCAGAAAAATTAAAATGTTCATTATGGTCACATAGGTTTCAAATAATATTTGCATATTTTAAATATAACTGCTGGCCACACATTGACTTGGGAAAATAGTTCTCCATTCAAGTTCTATTGAAATTTTGACAAATAATTTCATGCTACTTTAATATGTAGGGATTTATTTCATTTTTTCATGCTAAATATCTATTTTAAAACTTTGCTATATGTTATATATTTCAGTTTATTATGTAAAATGCATTTTTAATGAATGCTATAGACATATTGCTTATTAAATTATTTTCTCTTAGGAAAATTTGGTGATAACATATAATTTACACACATAAAAAAATTTAAAGCTTTAAGCTAAACACCTTCAAGCAATTAATAGAAAATAAATTTAATTTATAAACGCATGGTAGGTAGATGCTTCTCAAAGAGCTGAAGAATAGATTTCTTCATTGGAAAAGTGGACTTGAAGTAGATTAACAGACAGTCATATGATACATTTCTACTTAGGAAATAGTATTTAGCTCATTAAACATAAAATATTTTATTGTTCATTGTCAATCATTTTAGATTGGGTAATACATTTTTGATGTGTGCAGAACATCATTTGAGATTATCAGCTTTTTGTACTTACAGATACTAAATGTGAATTCATATGACCTTAAAATTATTAAGAATAGAAACTAGAATAAATAATATTACTTTAATAGGAAAGTGCCTTTTCTTAGCAACTTTATATATAGAAACTAGATGAACTAAACTAATTCTGAAATCTGCTTAATATATATTATACATAATATACATATAAATATATAGCATATATTTATATGTAGAGAGAGACAGAGTGAGAACACTCTATGGTCTTTCCTATACAGTTGATTAAATTAATTTAAAAGTATTAGTCAGTAGTAAATATGAATAGATGAAAAAAAAGTTTTTTATTCTGAAAATGGGGTTACATTCATTGAATGATAGCTTAGGGAAAACTGTGAATTATTAAAATCAATAGACTAGAAAGTATTTGATGTATTCTCCTATATCATCAATCCTTTAAAATCTATTTCATTTTCCTTTTGAGTTCTTCTAAATTGAAATAGAAAATGTAATATTTGCCTTTTCTGTGAAACAGATATATTCTTAGTATATTTTATTGGCACTGAAATTTATATCCGAAGTGAAATCTAATATATTGAGGTTTTAAATGAATCATGCTGGAGATGAAGATGTTCTTGATGACACTATCTAAAAGGAAATTGAAGAAGATGCCATTGTCAATCATGTATTGAAAACTAGAGTTATTGAAGTTTCAGTTTAGAGAGTGAGAATACCAGGGTTTTATTTTTGTTATTTTTCCTGTTAGTGTTTTTTATAGTTGCTATAAATAATATATGAGGAACTGAAAATAGCTAAATTATATAATATTACTGAAAAATATAATAGTTCTGAAAATATTTATCTGAAGGAAGGAATATAACAGAATTTTCAAACAATAACTATTTGGATTAACTTTTTTTGATGGTCATCAAAGTAAACTACTTACCCCCCAAAGCTGAAAATAATAAAAATATGAAAGTTTGTTTTTGTAATCAATATGTAATGGATTAAAGGAGAAAAATATTAAGATGTAGAATAGCTATCAGGCCAGCCAGATGTCTTTGCTACGTGACAGAGCGTCCAAATATATTAAGGGAAAGAACCTATCCCTCAAAAGTGATCTTCGTCAGTCACTGAAGTCCTTGTCCAAGAACATAAATATTTAGGCATTAGAGGCAGTTTTATCTCTACTGTGAGATAAGTTCATCAGGATTTACCAGGCTAAAATAACATGGTCTCATTATCCATTCAAATTGTGATTATGGGGACACTTTATCTGGTATATGTGGCAAGATATTTTCAGTGCCAACTAATTAGCATCCTACTTTATATGTCTCTCATGAGTTTGGATGTCATGAGTCAGCCCCTGAGAATTAGACCTGTAAGTAATAGAGATTGTACTGTTCACAAATATTCTCCAATTCATGCAAAACATGCTAATGTATTACATATCTCAGCCCTTCAATTAGCATTTAGGGAGGCCATAAAATTAATATTTTCCAATTGAATGTGAATGGTAGTGAGAGTTGGCTTTCTTAGGCCAAGGCAGCTAAAAGCAGGTGTGCCATTTTTATACTCTCTCTAGGAATGCACACACACAACACAAGTAATATATATACTAAACACTCCTTTATAAATATACATGGTGAATTCCCTAAGTGTTTTTAATCTGGTGGAAATACAAAAGTGATCTATCATGGTTCATTATTTTTCTTCATCACTTACTAAATAAATTGGTTTATTTCCTATATCCCTCATGTATTTTTTATGACGATTTCTGCAATCCTTTGTGAGTGTTTCTATCCATATAAAAACATACTTTAAACTATGTAATAATACAAGTACAATTACAAGTTAGTTAAAAATTAAATTTTTATTGCTTATTTAAAATAATGCTTACAGCTTTTTAAATATTACAGTCTTTTTTAAGTTTATTCTGATTTTGTTGCTTCATGTATAGCTATATATGTTTTCTGTATGGCTAATCACATCATCTTTATAAGCTTTGTTTTATTTTAACCTTAACTCTAGGTTTCAATTTTGTGAATTCAAATGTACTTTTGATCTTTATTCTCTTTCCCACTGCATATATCCACTTGTTCCAGAAATACATTCTCTAAATCAAAGTTTATCTGTTTATCTTATTCTTAATTTCAAACTTTCTTTGAGATAGAAGCATTTTTATATTTTTCAGGCACTATTACATAATAGAAATAATATAATGTATTTTGCATGATCTAAGCACTAAATTTTTACCACAGTTGTTCATTAGGATCTTCTCACTTAGATCATACTCTTTAATAATGTTTAAATAATAAAAGTATATATTCCTTTGAAAATGCCCCCGAAATGAATGGAGAATTAGAAAATTCATTTTATATGCTGAATTTTAAAAAATATATAAAATGATTAAATATTCACATAATTATACACATGCACTCATACATAAGTGTGTATATATATATATATATATATATGAATATCTACATTTATCTATCTATCTATGGAGAGACAGAAGATGTTGAAATAGAAACATAACTTCAAGTTGGTTCTTAGGTTAACTTTCAATCTCTATTCCATAAAATAACTATCTCTTTCTGACCCTGCCTAGAGTCTCTTACTTGCTTATTTGTTACTTATGGTCATCTTTTTTGCCCCATTGTTTTTCACATCAATTTATCCTTGAGTGATACTCTCTGATAATGGAGCTGCTGTATAACAACAGATATGTTCATGAACCTGCTCTCCTCTTTACCGATTTGGTATATATTTAAATTGTATGTGTCGGAGAGATCCTCTATATTTGAACTGCAACTCTCAAAGGATTAAGCTGCAATACAGCAATCTTAGGAAATATGCCCTTTTCCTCCTTGATGAATTATTTATTTTCTACATACTATGTCACTACGTGAAACTATCAAGTTGTAAACATATTAATGACTTTAACTGCTGTGTTTCTATTATTTCAATTTTTACCTGTTTTCTACTATCAATGCAAGATGGAATAAAGGGATCTATGATCAGGGTAATTACTACTTCATTATGAAGTTTTAGGAGCTGTTAATAATGACTTTCAGCATATTCTGTAGTATTTTCTCACCTTTAAAAATTTTCTTTTCTAGAGACCAAAAGAAGAAAATTCTTTCCAGCTGCCCTAAAAATACAGAACAAAGTGTTGAATTAAATAAGCTAAATGTCCTCTGATAAATGAATGCTCACTCACATAGAAATTATAAATGTAACTTAATCACTTAAAATAGAAATAAAGATCCCTTTCTGGTATCTGATAACTTACTTTAGGCTAACATGTTAATCTTGACTACAGTTCTGCCATTTGTCATCCACAATCTCTTAAAAATAGAACGATGAAAAATTTAACTCTTTATAAACTAAACTATTTAATATATTCATACTTAGAATTGTGCTTTATAGTGCTAAAATTTTAAACTCTATTATAAGACCTCATTTTTGAAAAAAACTAAATGCATTTCTTATTATTATTTAAGACAAAGTAATATTCAAAGTTAGGGTTGTGGTTCTGTTTGACATCTAAGTTATGTGAGATAGAAAGGACTCTCTCTCAGTATCCCTAATCAGGTCTTCTTAGAACTAAACACAGAGAGGTGTGTGTGTGTGTGTGTGTGTGTGTTTTCATTGTCCAATGAGGATAGGAACACATAGTGTATAAATGTTGCCTAAAAACAACAAATAATTGTTACTTGCAATCTCAATCTTCTAAGGTGGGAATTGGTATACCCTTTCTGTAAAGGGCAAGAGAGAAAATATTTTCATCTTTGTGTCCATAAGATCTCTGTTGTAACTATTGAACTCTGTCATTGTAGCAGTAAACCATAAACAAGATTTAAATGAATAACTCTGCATTCTAATAAAACTTTACTTACAAAAACAAGAGGAGGGCCAGATTTGGCCCTCAGGGCCATAGTTTACTGACCCTTGTTCTAAGGGAATTCAATAATATGGGTTTTAATAACCAAGAGATCCGTTGTTCATCTGACCATCCTGATAAACCAAAACATGATAATGAAGTTTGGAGATGTAGAAGAGCCAAAAATTAAATTATCTGTTAACATTGTGAGAATTTTTTTTTTTTCTTTTTTGGGTCTAGATTGATTGGGAAGAATCTAGGTGGAATGGCAAAAGGAATGCGCTGTGAGCTCTGTGAGCAAAATGTCAGAAAGAAAACCCACCAGCATGGTGTGGGCTAAAAAGGAAATTTAGAGGCCAAAACATCTAAGGTGCATTTTTAAAATCACTTTGCTATAATAGGCTTGATGCAAACTTTCCCCTCTTCCTCCCAGAACAATCTGTGGTAAAGTCTGCACTGCTCAATCAAGTTGTTCTGTGAATGGATTCATTCTGAGGGCTCTAAAGGTGTTGAATTCTAGATATACAGGTAGATGTAGAGTAGAACACAGGAAAAGAGCTGAAAAATAAAATTGTTTTTATTTGAATTTTTATTATCCTTTGCTGTGAAAGGTCTGGGCAGGAGGTTTCTATCAGTGGACAAAGTCTAATGTGCCTCAGTGAGACCTAATCTACTTTTAAAGACACACACAAAACATCACACATGGTTCTTCTTGTTACCATTATTCCTCCTAAGAATGGCCAGTAAAATGCAGCCAATTTTCTTAAATTTCCATAAGGACTCTCTGGGGTTCCATAATATTTTATTTTTTCATTTTATCCTTTCTTGCTGGTCTCCCCAACAATTTGAAATGTGGGTTAGTAAAGTCCAGGCACACTTTACTCTCCCTTGTTTTCCTCCAAAATCATGCTACCAAAATATTTACCATGCAATCCAGATTGGGTATTAGCAAGGGAGACTACAGGAAGTTACATTCTCTGAAGTCAATATTTAATGGATAAGGATATATGTATTTAAATTAAAATATACATAAATTTTCTTTATACTGTAAACAGAGATGCTGAAGAAGGAGGAGAAGAAGGAGGAGGAGGAGGAGGGGGAGGGGGAGGGGGAGAGGGAGGGGGAGGAGGAGGAGGGGGAGGGGGAGGGGGAGGAGGAGGAGGAGGAGGAGAAGGAGAAGGAGAAGGAGAAGGAAGAAGGAGAAGAAAGAAGAAGAAGAAGGAGGAGGAGGAGGAGGAGGGGGGAGGGGGAGGAGGGGGAGGAGGAGGAGGAGGAGGAGGAGAAGAAGAAGAAGAAGAAGAAGAAGAAGAAGAAGAAGAAAAGTAGTTTCAATGTTTGACATTCTGTTTTTTATAAATCATTCATATGGATAGAAAAATGATTCATTTGAACTGTTTTTCTGGCTCTAATCTAACATGAGAAAAAAATGCAAGTGCAAATTCTGAAACTTGTAAAACAGGAGACCAAACACTGAACTATGGAAAGTTAAGGTACAGCCATCATAGGGGGCAACTTAAGGTTGGTTGTTTTTCCTGTATCTCAGTGCTCATCTCTTAAAAATACTAAGTTAGATAATATTTTTAACTTATAACTTCAAACTGATCATTCTTACATGAAACATTGTCATCAGAGTGAACACATCAAGATCTTTTTTCCTCCTGTCTTTGGTCATAAAATTTAACTTCAAGAATCTTCTAAAATTCTAATCTACCAAGACTATAACCTTCAGAGTCTGTTAATCTGCTCTCTCTTTCAGCCTGTTGGAACCTGGCATTCTTCTCCTCTCCTATGCATCATCGGAGTCGCTTCTATAACATTTACCTGAAATTCCATAGATTTTCAATAGCTAACTATAGAAGCTTATAACATTTTTTGGTCCATCAAAAAATAACATGGGCCACAATTCTTAACCCCTCCTCTGTCAAGGACTTCTGTAATGTGACTTATCAAAAGGGGAGAATAGGCTTCTCTATCCTTTGATTTTAGTGAAGTTTTGTGTTTTGTGTTAGACAATGGAAAAGGAGTAAACCTGATGGCACTAGAGACTTAAAAAAGTGTCCCTGTATTTCTGCTTCTTCTCCTGGAGAACCTAACATCATCATGAACCTAAGCAACCCTGATGTAAAGATGTGAGAGGCACGTGGAGGAAACAAAGTTGTCTGAGGTAACACTTTCCTTAGAGCAGACAGCCCTAGCCAAACCACTAGCATGAGCAGATAAGATCAAGTAAGATAAGATCAGTGATGTCTATCCCTGATCAGCAGAATTATACATATAACCTGGAAACACAGAAAAATAATAAATTTTTGGTCATATATTACATGGAAATAACTGAATAAAATATTTTAATCCAATGGTTACAGGCTATGTCTTACATTTTGTAAAGACTGATTCTTTTGAGCTAAAAAGGAAGGGGGCAAACTTCTTTATAATCTATTTTTCTGTCTTTTTCATGTGCCAAATTTAATTCATGATATCTACCCTTTTCATCTAAATTGGATGATTTGGGGGTGTGGATAGCGATAAACACAGAGCACTTATTAAATTTGCTTTATTTTGCTTTAATGATTTAATTTTCATATACAGATAAACTATGGTTTATTCTACTGTCATCAGTGTAAGAATTAATACTTGACTTAAGAAAATATAGTAATAAAAATTATTTTAAATGAGTGCAGAAGTAGCTCCCCTTTGAAGTCTTCCAACTTTCTCTTTTCTTTTGCCAAGTAATAATCATCAGCAGTCTCCTGACTTCTACTTTTCAACTTTCATACTTCATAGACCAGCACTATCTAATAGTTCTAATAAAACTAATAAAACCAGCTTCCAATCAAACAATGTCTAGCCCTTTGGTTTGTGTGTATATGTGATGATAAAGAGAGTGAGTATTTACAGTACTCTAATATGCCGTGCTCTAATATGTGCTAAACATCCTTAAAAAAAAACCCTTAGATTCATTGTGCTTCCCTGATAAACAAGAGACTACAAATTTTACCTCTGGAGAAACATAATTAAATCACCCCTCCAATTCTTGATTTTCTGTATCTGTCTACAGGCATATCTTATTGATACCAGTCATGTTACTCTACTAAGTTGAAATAAGACAAAATGAAAAATACTTTCAAAAGTACTTTTAAATTCTAAAAAGTTATACAGATGTTGAAACAACCACTATAATAACAACAAAATCTACCTAAAAATCTCTGCTATACCATAAATTCTAAGTTAATTAATGATTGTGGTTGTAATAGTTTGAAATAGGTTAAGCCAGAAAGCTAAGGAGTTTTTACTGATATTGTGAATAAATTTATGAAAATTAATGATTACAGATTCAGTCTGGTCAATTCAATTAATTAGACTTAACTTGAATTTCAATTTCCTTACTTATGAAAAGAATGAAAAGACTAAAAGACTAGACTAGAAAGTACTTGACAAATGTCAAGTAAATACAATGAAATAACCAAGATGGGCATAGAAAATATTAGTTTTCAGTCTAAAACTGAAGACTAGTTTTCAGTCTAGTTTTCAGTTTTGTTTTGTTTTGTTTTTTTCTCTTTTGGGCCATATAAGAAAAGGGGTGTTGGGGAGGTGGAGACAAGTTTTCTCTCCAGGGAGTTTGATGGAAGGCAAAGACATACAAAGTTTAGTCTGAGGAGGCAGCAGTGTCAAAGAAAGGTGCTTTTAGCAATGGAATAGGTGACCTGCATATGTTTGAAGACAGAGGGAAGAATTCCCTGGAAAGGGAGAGAATGATGTAAAAGACTGAGAGAAAGAAAGGTGAAGCACGCAGAAATGAGGGAGGACCAGGAAGAGGGGACAGCACGGGTAAGGGAAAGTAGTTATTGCTCAGGGATGTGAAGAAGAGAGCATGGGCAAAAATGTAGGGACATGTTGAGGTGTGGGAGTTTGTATCTGCAGGCTCTGATCTTTTCCAGGGAGCAGGTCATCTCCTGGGAGTGGGATCAGGGCAGTGGAAACCACGGGAACAGCTTACTGTGGAGGAATTCAGTCTAGCATAGAATCAAGAGTCAGGAATTCAGTCTAGCATAGAATCAAGAGTCAGAATTTTGAGAATTAATATTGAGTTCTGTCCCTGAATTACCTTACAATGTAAAGAAAAATTATTTTCCATCTTCTTCATGCTTCATTATATCCCTTTGTGAAGGGAATGCATCACCACCATACAGAAACCTTAATGTCACTGAAATTCCTTAAAAGAATGACACTGTGAAGCACAGTATAATACGATAACTAAAATAGTATCATTTAAAAACTTTAGTAAAAGAAAGGTAGTAAAAATAAACCAAAACCAAAACTTTTGAATTCTTGGCAAGTTCTAAAATATATTTCCAAAATGTACCAGGATGCATTTAATGAATGGGGTTTCTCCTGTCCTTACTTAGTACTTATTGATTACCCATACCGTGTAAAGAAATGTACATGAGATATTTATTATGTAGAATAAATTTTCATTTCTATATTCAAGAAAAAATAAAAATATTTCAATAATGGGTGGTGGAAGGGAGAATTGCGGAAAAGCGGTCAAAGGGTACACACTTCCAGTTATATGATAAAGAGGTACTAGGGATGTAATATGTAATAAACAACATGATGACTATAGGTAACACTGCTGTATGAGATATATATATATATATATATATATATATAGATAAAAGAGTGGATCCTAAGAATTCTCATCACCAGGAGAAATCTTCTTTTTACTGTATCTGTATGAGATGATGGATGTTAACTAAACCTATTGTTGTAATCATTTCACAGTATCTGTAAATAAAACCATCATGCTCTATACCTTAAACTTATGCAGTGATATATGTCAATTATTCCTCAATAAAACTGGAAACAAGTTTTTCAGTGAAATATTACATATGTTTAAACATGGACGTTTGTTTATTGTGTTCAGATATTTAAAAAGAAATAATGATCTTTCTCTTTCTTGATAATTCAAAAATATCTCTAAAAGAAATACAGAATAAAAGAAAAGGAAAACAAATTGCACAGGTCTAAGACAGGAATCATTTGAGGTAGGCCAATGATGGCAAAACTCATTTGTTTTTTCCAAAACTTCCTTCTTTTTTAATTTCTAGACTATATATATAGCTCAGAAATTCTTTTAAGCCCTTCAAATAACATGAAAAAGTATATCTAGCTGAATGAAATAGTAACAAAGTACCTGTTCCAATTGAACCCATGTTATTCCTTTTCTTTTCCATGCTCTTCAATATTGAATCTTAAAAACCCATATGTGAATTCTGTAGGTCAGCTTTTTAATGTTTTCAGAGTACTCATTAGTCTCTAAGATATTAAAGAGTACTGTGTATTTTTCAGCTTATTCTTTTACATTTTTCAGTTTCAAATGGAAAGGTGACATGCCCATTGGTGTCAATTAACTCTTGCAAGTATTTTCACATAAGCCTTCAGTGAGTCTGACTTTTAAAAAAAATACAGAAATGATCAACTGGCATGTTTAATTCTATTACTTTTTACAATTAATTCAGTTTAAATAGCTTCCTTAGATTGTCATATTTTATTTCTAGTCACTACCAGCTGTAAAAACACTTGCTTCTTTTGATAATCATAAAATGAACTGCTATAGAAATGTGAAATGATATTGTTTCCTTCTCATTCTGATCTCCCACCAACAATTTACCATTTTGAAGCAGCATTAGCACAGTATAGTAAGAAACAACTGCTTAATCTACCTTAATTGTTAGGCAATATCTCATTTTATCTAGATAGCAAATTCAGCAGATTCTTGAAAACATATGTTCATTGTGTTTCTAGTGCTCTCAGAAAACCACACTCTATGCCTTACTCTCTTACAACAAAGGTTCCAAAGAAACATGCTTTGCAAGTAAAAACCACAACCATAGACTTTCCCCAAGTAGGCTTTAGTCAATCCTTAGATCACACCGTGACAGATGCCTCAAATACAAGCAACTGGAAACAAGAAACAATTCAGTTGACCCTGCAACATTATTGCTTCCAGTGTATGATCAAGATTTAAACAGAAATAGAGAGAGCTAACCTGATCACATTTGCTTCTCTGAATGTGTGTCTCTGGCTCTGAGACTCTGTCCTTAGTGAAACAGTGAATTTATTGAGCTTTAAAATCCTCTGAAATGATGAGCAGACGCTATATTGAAAAATGTAACGACAACAAAAAAACCTCTACATTTCAAAAGCATTTTTTTCCTTCCCACCAGGTAACATATTTTGTGTTGTGAGAGGTAGAGAAGACTGTTATGGTGGGAACTGTCATGATGTATAATTATGTTACTGTTACTATTTTACATAGGGTTAAATTTGATTTACTGTTTTATTTTGGACATTTTTACCTGTGTTCATAAGCAACATTGTTACATAATTTTCTTTTTTCTTATTGTCCTTGTCAGGTTTGGAACCAGCATTACAAAATGAGTTGCATAATAATGGTCCCTCTTTCTTTTCTTGGGAAGAATTGTAGGGATTGGATTTGTCTGTTCCAGGAACTATCTGTCCTGTGAATTTTTATTGTCATTTAGTTCTAGGCTTTTTTTTTTTGACATATAAGTTATTAAAAGTTTATTTTCCAAAATTATGGAGGTTTAAGTTATCTGTTTGTTAATTGCATTGTGATTGGTGCACATAGTTTGTATAATATGTATTACTTGATATTTGTTGTGAATATTTTACAGTCTGATATGTGAGAAGTTTTAAAATGTTTACATGTGCTTAAAAGAATGTGTCATCTAGGGACTTCCCTGGTGGCGCAGTGGTGAGGAGTCTGCCTGCCAATGCAGGGAACAGGGGTTTGATCCCTGGTGTGGGAGGAGCAACTGAGCCTGCGTGCCGCAACTACTGAGCCCGCGTGCTACAGCTGCTGAGCCTGCGTGCTACAGCTGCTGATGCCTGCGTGCCTAGAGCCCGTGCTCTGCAGCAAGAGAGGCCACCCAGTGAGGTGCCCGTGCACCGCAATGAGGAGTGACCCCTGCTCACTGCAACTAGAGAAAGCCCACGGGCAGCGATGAAGACCAAACACAGCCAAAAAAAAAAAAAAAAAAAAAAAGAATGTGTCATCTAGAGTTGAAAGACCTATTGAAAAAACAAGGTCAAAATAAGGTTACTGATAGAATAAATGTATGCTGATGTACAGATCTGTTTTAGGTAACAGAAAAAATATGAGGTTCTTATTGAACATTTTGTTGTTGTTGTTTATTAGCAGGTGATTTTTCAAAGATTTTTTTAGGTCTGAAAGCTAAACTTTAGTAAAAAATTGGTTTCACTTTTCAAAATATTATAAATGAATACCTGGTGTTACTTGTTAATTTGTCACTACAAATAGCTGGATCAACATCAATTTTGTCAAAGCAGTGTTATCCTGTAAATTAAAAAATGATAGTGAATAACCATTGGATTTAAATACTAAAAAGTGATATAACTGATTGATAAGCACAGTAAGATTCCTTTCAGAAAAAAAGAATAAAAGTGAAGTGAAACATTGACCAAAGTAAACTGGTAAAAATTAACATCAGTTTTTAAAAATATACTAAAATATTAATCTAGGTTGGGCAGTTTTCCTAAGAAATTCCAAATAAGGTGATATTTCAGCAAATTCAGGCATCCAAAGAGACATTTTGCCAAGTAAATGGATCACCTGTAAACTACTTGAACATATTTTGAAACACCGATTATTTAGTTTTAAAATAAATTGTCAAAGTATAAAAAGGAAAAATACTTTTAGCTTTTAAAACTTTTCTAAAGACACTAAATTTCAAAATAGATGACCAAATCCTAGCAACGTTTTTCATTACCTGTATTTCATATGCTGAAAATGTAATAGTGGAAGGCAATTTAGTAGATAATGATCATGAATTGGAAGGGAATGAAAGAACCAAGAAAATAGACTTTAAAAATGTATGCATCAGCAAGCTCAGACAACTGGTTGGAGAGAACACATTGACAGAAAGTCTATAGCAAAATTGGAAGCTGGCAGTTTCTAAGATGCAATAATAAGGGCAAAGAAATAAACTATGCCCATGAAAATAAAATATAAAAATTAACCTGATAGTTGATTTGAATAAGATGTGAATTTTTTCTAAGAGGATTAGATATGGGGAAATCACAAAGATAAGTATGTCAGTGTAGTACAAGAATTTGTGGATGGCACTGGGAGAATCAATGTCAAAATAAATTGCTGCTAGCACAAAATCTTAAAAGAAAAAGTAATGAAAAAAAGTTAAATTAGACATGGAGAAATAGGTAATTATCTATGGTGTTAGAAAAAAAGAATTGCAGTTAGAAAATAAACAGCTAAGCTAAAAGGTTCATTTAATTAATAGTTTTATCCTTCCTCCATATTAAAATCTCATGATACGTAGGATCAGACACATGAAAATTACCTCATACAAAGGAAGTATTTAATAATTTATTTATCATCATTTAAGCTTTACCAAAAAAAAGTGTTCACATCATGTGTTGTTGTACATTTAAGCGCTAATTTTAAGAACAGTAAATGCTTGATAAAGAACTAAGGTGGACGCTGGGGTAGACAGAGAATAAAATTAAAACCTAATTAAAGATTACTTCTTAGAATGAATTGTTGTATGTGACAATAAAACATTTTGATCCTAATTAAAACAAAAAATTAATAAATATCATTTAGTATTATATCTCTATATAGTGTAAATAAAGATATAGGGAGAGCAAATCAAGCTTTGTTAATGTGCAGTTCATATCATGTTCCTTAGCTGTCTAGCCAATTTCAGAAATTCTAAGGACTACTAATATACAGGCAGCATAGGGCCTAGTAATCAATTGACAAGGCCATTGTTCCCTGGAAAATTAAGAGTTGACCTTAAAGGAAAACTAAAGGACTTACTATCTCCTTTACAATAAAGAAAAAAAAAAAACCAAAAAAACAAGTAATAAGTGACACCAAAGAAATTTTTTTAGTACTTAAATTGCTTTGATTAAAGAAAAAAAAGAAAGAAAGAACAAAATAGGTCAATTCTCATTAGAAGCAAAATAGAGACTTTTTAAAAATGTAATAACTAAAAGTGAAATATGATCTGTCTCCATTGCCACCAGTCATATCCAAGTTTCAGTCACCTCTTGCCTTCTCTGTTGCAACAAGCTCTAGGGACACATTGGTGTCCCAGAGTCTAGTGCTGAGTTTCTCAAACCCCTTCTTTTCTCATAAGGATCTTTCTAAATAGCAAATCTGAATTATGTCCTTCTCCATCTTTCTGGAAATTTATTACTACACTACATAAATCAAACTGATGTATGAATATTTATTTTAAAACAATACACCTGGTTCCCATTCTAGACCTAAAGAATCACTCTCTGGGGATGGCAATCCAGGAGTATGAATTTTTACAAAACTTCTCAAGTGATTCTTAAGCACACAAACATTTAAGAACCTCTATCTTTGGGACACATTTAACCACTTAAATGCATTTTACTAGATCCCATATTTTCTTTTACCTACACTCCACAACAAACTCATCTCTGTTGGATTCAACTTTACTGATATCTTTAAATCCATAAGCCATGCGATATTTTTCCTCCCTCTTGAAAACATCCTGACCCACTCCGTCACCCATCTTCATTTTTTCCCTTTCTTTGGCTAACTACTACTCATCCATAGATAAATCAGACAAAATATGCTGTCTTCCAGAATGCCATCCTTACGCAGTAGATTTCATATTTTGCTGAACATTGGAATAACCCGGAATTTTAAAAAATACTGATGTCTGGATCTTAAAAGAAGAGATTCTTATTTAATTAGTTTGGGATGCTACCTGGACATTGAAGTTACTGCAAATTCCCTGAGTTATTCAATGTGATGCCAGGATTTAGGACCTCAGGCCTCTTCTAAGTTTGATTTCCTTGCCCTTTGTTTTCACTTATAATGGTACCTTATACTTACCTCATGTCATTGAAATTACCACATTGCTGCAGTCTGCTAGGGATAGGAGTCTTGCTACTGTCTCAGAATCTGCTATCTGCACCTGTTGCTGAGTAGAGAGACAACTTAGAAGAAACTCAAGAACTAACTGTTGAATAATATTGAATTAATGATTTCACTCATCACAAATCATTTTAAATATTATTTTGATTCTTTGCCTTTTACATACTTCCTCTAAAATATGACATTCCAGAGACAATTATGTTTCATTTTTGTGTATTAAGAACCTTGAATTCTAAATGTTCAATGAATATTTAAAGAATTAAAAAAGAAAGGGAAATATGTAGCAAATTGGAACAATGTTTAGAAAAATTAAGATAATGAAATCTCTTAAGTAATCCAAATTGTATTGAAGCACTTTTTGGAAATTCATTTATAGGCTGATTACCTATTAATGAACATATGTGCTCATTACTTCTTCATTAAAAAGTGTCTGGAGAAACTTGTTTCTAAATATGACAGGATTAGAATCATGTGGAGTATTTTCAAGTGAAGATTCTGGGACCACTGAGTTCAAATTTCAAGACATCGGGCCAAGAAACTATATATTGGAAAAACAAAGAAAAAATAAAAACATTGGGCTTCCCTGGTGGCGCAGTGGTTAAGAATCCGCCAGCCAATGCAGGTGACACGGGTTCGAGCCCTGGGCCAGGAAGATCCCACATGCCACAGAGCAACTAAGCCTGTGCGCCATAACTACTGAGCCTGCGCTCTAGAACCTATGCTCTAGAGCCCGCAAGCCACAACTACTGAAGACTGCACACCTAGAGCCCATACTCCGCAACAAGAGAAGCCACTACAATGAGAAGCCTGCGCACGCAACGTAGAGTAGCCCCCGCCTGCCGCAACTAGAGAAAGCCTGCGCACAGCAAGGAAGATCCAACACAACCAAAAATAAAAATAAATAAATAAATTTATTTATTTAAAAAATACATTAACCATTTTTTCTCAATATTTCTATTTATTCTCAACTATGGACCTGCTTTTTGGAAAAAATGTATTTTTTTCCAAAGACCCTGTATAGGAAAATTTTATCACCATAGTTGGAGTGGTTATTTGAAAAGAATGCTACTTTATTTTATTTAAACTGTTCTATATATTTACTTTTTAAACTAACTTGATTTTTATTTATTCTATCTATATTTCACTTCCTACAAATGAATTTTAGAATCTTAAGAGATTTATAGTGTCAAATCTCTAATGTAATGGTTTTATTTTGATATCAAGATTTCACATCTAAAGAATATTAGAATTGGGTTTTGAGGAGTTGTTAAGAGTTTGCTAAAGAAAGAAAAAAAAAGAAATAATTTTCCACTGGAGACAAAGTCTCAAAGGTATGAAAAAGCATTATATTTTTCAGGGAATTTTAGGACTAATGAGAAATAGCAAATGAGTTTCCAATGAATTTTATGTAACATTCTAAATAGTCACTGTTAGACAATATAACTGAGATATTTTTAAAGGGAATATTGTTTATCTATCTATCTATCTAACATATATTGGTCTATATCTCCAATTTACCACTAGATTGGTCAAAATAAAAGTTGCATAATGTTTTGTTTAAAGGACTAATTAATTTTATTAGAACATAAGTAAATTCAGCAGTGAATGTTTGAGAATCTAATGACTTCCTGATTCAGAATGAATTCAGCAGTAAAAGCTAATTAGAAGGGAAATGAATGACTAAAATATCCACTGTGTGCATAAAAGTGTAAAGATTATTATTTGCAATTAAAATTTAACAGTATACGAATGTAACAGGACATAAAATTCCATCTGTTATACAGCATCACAAAAACAAAAATACATAGGGAATAGTTCATCTTTCTTAGGTTTTGACTTGTTAATTTTTGGTAAATAAGAATGTATTTGTATAAAAAATGGTGTTGATAGTAAGAATTCTAATATACACTTTAGTAGATTTTTTTTCTTTTTCCTCTCCAAACCTCTTCTCTTTTGGGAAGAGAAATCCAGTTGTGGTGTGACAAAAAGTTAGACAAAAAGGAATTTTAATATCAGAAATTGCATGCTCCCAACATAACATAATGTATATTAATACATATAAATGATAGAATGTATGTATAAGTATATGCATATATACGAATTTTCTATAAATTATAGATATTAGTATTGAAGATAAAAATGAAATTAAAATGGGGTCAAAAAGGAAAGTATGATACAATTTCTTCTGTTTACACAACATACATAGATTAATAGTCTTTCTACATTTTTTCAAGTCAACATGGCATTATCTGAAATGTTAACTTAAAACATAGAGATTGCCAGATAGTTCTCCAACAAAGAAGGGTTATTTGGTATCAGCAGAGAATTGCAGTTTGGGTTCTGCAACCATGGTGAACCACATGCAAGTGCCCCCATAACAGGGGAAGAAGAACACTTTTACATAGGGAAAAAAAAAGTTGGGAGTGCTATAGTAAACTGAGTCTATGGTTTGGTGTTTCTGGCTACAAGTCATACCAAATGGTAGAGCAACGATTTTGTCTTTAGATAACCATTAACGGAAAAATAATCATAGTTAGATTCAATAAGAAGTTGCTAAGAAATCTGGCGCTACCATGAAGCATTCACATTACATTTATTTAAGGAGTAAAAATAATCTTTGCAACCCCATACTTATCGTACATAAGCAAAGTACATGTTTTAAAATATTAGGTCATATAAACTGGCACTTATTAAAAAAACATGGCATGAAGTTTGGGAACGAACTAGTCAAAGGAAGGGAATATGAACAAACATGTTAGTTTCAGGATTATATATATAGTGGCCAAAAAAACCTAATAAATAAAAGGAATCAAAACCAAAACAATAGAAGCCAACCTAAATTTCCAGACACAGGAAAGCAATCACTTGTATTATTATGCAGCCATTTGAAATACTAAACATAAAAATCTGGCAGTAGAAAAAATTAGCTATATCATGTTGACTTTTTAAAAAGCAAGAAACAAAGGAAACCATTCTATGATTGGAATTCGCATAAGTAATTTAACTAGTATGTTGGAAAACATGATATATGGAATGCAACAAAATAAAATGTATTTTGGACTCTACCTGCCCCACAGTATTAAACTCTTATTTTCCTTCCAGTCTGTATTATAGAACAGTTTTTAAAATGACTCCCAACTTTCACTGGCACACAAATCACATTCCTTGCCTTCTATGATGGTATAAGTCTAGATAACTTTTAAAATATAGAGTCCTACTCTTTCTCTTTTTGACCGACCATTGGCTGCTTTAACATTCTCAGATCTTGATGGTTCTCCAGATGCAAATAACACACATCAGGCTCTTCAGGTGGTCCAGTTGCAGCCTGTCTTACCTCCAATGGCAAGTGGCAGACGCCTCTATACTCTCTGCCTTGGTTGGACATGGGAAGCACAGCTTCCTTCAAAGAAGCTTTCCTTCTGGAGTCCTCTGACCTCTACACATTGATCCATCTTTTATATTTTTACTTCATTGATCTAGCTGAGGGGTGCCAGAGTCAGGTAACTGTTTCCTTTATGAATTCTGCATCTGCACTACAGTCTAGGACCTCACTTTAGTATTCAACAAAAATGGTTTTCAGAGATACTTCACAGTACACATGGGGACATAGTAATGAGAGATTGATATCTCAAAGAACTGTATGATTTCCAGAAGTAATAAATATTTGAACTACCTCTTGCAAATCACTGGGCATTTCCTAAATTCCATACAGTTTTGAGGAAAGTTAGGTCACTTTTAATTTTTCAGCTGGGACTTGAGCCATAAATATACCCTTCTAATTCAAATGTATGCCAGAGAAAACATAGGTTACCTGTTATTAATGAAAATAATTCTCATGAATTCTCACAGTGGCATGGTAGTGGGCAATCATATATAAATAGGAATCCCATTTTTTTAGAAGATAACTTAAGCCAGACTTTATAAAGACAGAACATTAGACTAGCTATCAGGTGCAATGGATTTAATGTCCTAATTCCAACATGCACCAGTTGAGGAACAAGAACAGATTAGATAACTGCTCTAAATTAAGTTTATCTACAAAATATGTCTAATAATTACTGTTTTGCCTATCTAAAGATTTGTTTTACAAATCATAAAAGAAATGTGTGAAAGTGATTTGTAAATTGTAACTTACTCTATAATGGATTCTCCAGGATAAAAATTGATATAGGTTGACAAGTAGTGTGGGGGAATATTATATAATTTAACAGATTTTCAAGTTTAATTTGTCAGCAAATTATGCTGGATATTCATATTAAGGAATCACATCTTTTACATATACACATTTTAAATATTCCTTGTGACATTTATCTGATGCTCTTTTCCCCAATGGTATGATCAACTTGAGTACCCTGCTTTCCCATTCTAAATGTATTCCTAATTCTAACAATGGATTAATGCTCACCATAATCTACTAGTTTTTTATTTTTAATTTTGTAAAAATCTTAACCCATGTTTTGAGGATTTTGAATGACGCTATTGGATTCACTATATTGCAAAATCTATGAGGGTAGTGTAAAAATTAACCACCACAGGTAGGAACTACTTTGACTGTTTGGTCATCATTTTTCCCCCAACACTAGCACAATGTGCACATGATAAGTGTTTAATAAATGTCCATTAAATGACCTTAAAATTAACAATAACAATTTTAATAAAAAAAGGTTTCCCTTCATCTGTAATTCTAAGAAGATTCACATACAGTGGAACAATTTTAACCTAAATTAAACTATCTTAACTCATGAAAGTATTAAACGTCATAAAATATTTCACTAAGAAAATTGATTTTACTGCAATATTTTCATAGAATATATTATGTATTTATCTAATAGATTGCAGTAAATCTCTACCCTTTGCCATAAGACTTGCACCATATCTCACTAAAGATGTGGAGTCTGTTTCTCCTTTCCCTGGATCTGTGTTGGCCTTGTAAGTTTCATTGGTTACTAGAATGTATCAGAAGTGGCCAGTGTCTGGTTCTGAGACTGTGTCTCGTAGGCTTTGTGTTTTCACTTATTTGCACGTGCTCCTGTGCTTCAACATGAGAACATGGTCAGGCTGGCCCATTGGAGGATGCCTAGTCACCCTGGACAATCTAGCCAACAACCAGACAGCAGGCAGCCAACACACACCCAAATAGGGTGTGTGAGAGAGCCCATTTGAGATGAAAACTTCTGCACCCCTGAGTCTAGTCTAAATGATTGACCTGCTATCCTGTGTGCTACATAAATACTTATTGCTTCAAGCCATTGATTTTAGAGTAATTCATTATATAGTATTATTATGGTAATAGATAATTGATACACAAACTCTACTGCTTACTTTTATTTCTCTTTAATAATCTCTTGATATTGATTGAAATTTAGGCAATCAAAATATGCATATGTATAAAATTTATTAAAATGAATGTTAAAAAATTTATCCAATATCTCAGTATTCCAGGGGAATTAGGAACATACCCTGCAATAAAAATCATCTGTTCTAAAAGTGAGATAATGAGCTACAGGGTAGCAGACAGTGTGAAATGAATATTCACATGAAAAAAGAAATACATGCTGCTGAGTTACTGCTCATTTTCTTGTTCAAGTTGCAGACATTAATTCAACCTTTACTTTTCACTGCTGTGCTTGGTTTCATTGGGCACAGTTAAGTTCAAATAAATATTCTTTGTGTAAATGACTTTCAAGCATTCAACTAATATGCTTTTCAAATTTAGACCTGCAAGGCTTGCAACTCTGATCTTTGTAAACACTTTTCAAAACATTTTGCAATTTAGTAGGTTACATTAACATCTTCATTTCTATAGAGTAATAATTTTTCTTGTATTACACTAATTGGGAAAATCATCTAGGACACCTTTGATGGGAGAAAAAAGGCTAGTACTCTTTACCCACTTAAAGTGATTTCAATTCTTTCTATGCTTGGCTGATAGAATCACCTACCTAAAGATTAAATCTGATTGCATTACTAACCAAATTCAAAAACCACTTCCTTTGGGCTTCTTCTAGCCTTTCTGGACTTTTTTTTTTTTTTTTTTAATTTTTCCTATTTTTTACTCTCTGGATTTTCTGGCATGCAGACATTTCCAGGGACATTATGCTAAGAGAGTTTACTATCCACCATAAGGGAAGATATCGAAGTTATATGAAAGATGAGACAGACTGAGTAACACTAGTGTGAGGGAGAAAACAATTAGCTATATTTTCATCATACTAATTCATGTTTATTTTCAGATCAAATGAGCAAGGAAAATGCTGGGACATACCAACCAAAGCTGCAAGTTCAGCAATTATTACAATTAATGGCTTAGAGGCAACTAGTTGATGTTCAAGCTATATGCCTCAAGCCTCCTGGTGGCCAGCCACTTGACCTCTGGGAACCTCAGTTTCTTCATCATTATAATGAGCTGTTTGGACTTAATGATCACTAAAGTCCTTTCAATTATTATGCAGAGAAAATGAGCAGAGGATGTACATTTTGAAAAGAGAAATTTGAATATTGGCTACTTCATTTAACCAGCTATGTTACCTTGTATATGTTCCTTTTCACCCTGAACCTCAGTTTTGTCATCAGCCTAATAGATAAGAAAGTTGTTAAAACAATTAGATAAAGAAAAAAATGTTTATTGAAGCAATGTAACCAGTAAAGGCTCTAAATAAATATTAATTATTGTTATTTTTGTGTTTGAAATGAGCCAAAAATTAGCAAAAATAAATGGCAGCAATTTAATGACTGCTAAGGATATATTTCAGACTCCATGAGAAAAAAAGCAAGATAAGAGAACTAAATAGTAAATTGAATAAAATGAAAAATTTTTACCATGGAAATAATGGAGGTAGTCATTCTATTTAGTACTTTTAAAAGTGACTTTATTTTGAAATAATTATAGTTAAATTAGTACTTTCAATATTGTCTTTGTTTAAGATTATATCTTATTTATTTCATCTTTTTCTATAAATCATAGTTTTGCTAACATTTAATGGGATTTTGCTTTCATTTTTTAGTTTCTACAATGCTGATAACTGTTACTCTGACCCAATCATCTAGTCTGTGTATTCTAGAAAGAAAGTCCTGCCTTTTATAACAGACCCCCTAAATCTCAGGCACAAGGCATTGGAGAAAAAGGCTGGTTTTAAGAGATTCTTCTGTAGCAACAGAAGTCTAATTTGGTCTAATTAAGCCTTCTCTTGGAAATTGACTTGTCAAATAAGTAAATTGGAAAAAAAGAAACACACACACAAATTACATAGAGGAACTGTTAAACCTATATATTTCACTAAGCACTTGAAGTGTCTGAACCTCTTTTGGTGGAGAGTGAAAAGGTCAACTGCAAGGTTATTTATGAGTGAGCAAGGTCCCTTACAGTAATTTGTTTTGCTCTTTAGTAGGCTCCCTTGGGGAAAGCTGACATCAAGTAAAACCAAAAATATCTTGACACTGACATCTTTGCTTTATATTTATGTTACCCCTAGATGACAGGAAGCCATGCCAACAGGGTAAAGTCACTTATAGTTAGTTACTTTAAAGACTTCATAATACTGTATTTGAGAGACTTTCTGTTTTAGCTGTGTGAGTAAAGAAAAGATGCTCATCATCACTAATTATTAGGGAAATGCAGACCAAAACTACAATGAGGTATCACTTCACACCAGTCAGAATGGCCACCATCAAAAAGTCTACAAACAATAAATGCTGGAGAGGGTTTGGAGAAAAGGGAACCCTCTTGCACTGTTGGTGGGAATGTAAATCGATACAGCCACTATGGAGAACAGTACAGAGGTTCCTTAAAGAACTAAAAATAGAACTACCATATAACCCAGCAATCCCACTCCTGGGCATATACTCTGAGAAAACCATAATTCAAAAAGACACATGCACCCCAATGTTCATTGCAGCACTATTTACAATAGCCAGGACATGGAAACAACCTAAATGTCCATTGACAGATGAATGGATAAAGAAGATGTGGTACATATATACAATGGAATATTACTCAGCTATAAAAAGGAATGAAATTGGGTCATTTGTAGAGATGTGGATGGGCCTAGAGTCTGTCATACAGAGTGAAGTCAGAAAGAAAAACTAGTATCGTATATTAATGCATATATATGGAATCTAGAAAAATGGAACAGATGAACCTATTTGAAGGGCAGGAATAGACACACAGACGTAGACAATGGACGTGTGGACATGGGTGGGGAGGCGCCAGGATGAATTGGGAGATTGGGATTGACGTATATGCACTGCCATATGTAAGAGAGATAGCTAGTGGGAACTTGCTGTAGAGCGCAGGGAGCTCAGCTCGGGGCTCTGTGGTGACCTATATGGGTGGGATGGGGGGGTGAGAAGGAGGTCCAAGAGGGAGGAGATATATGTATACATATAGCTGATTCACTTCATTGTACAGCAGAAACTAACACCACATTGTACAGCAACTATACCCCAATTAAAAAAAAAAAATACAGAAATCCAAACGTGCATACACACACACACAGACACACACACACAGAGTCCTTTTAGCTGAAATGAAAACTAAGCTTTTAGTAAACTTCATTGCTTTGGGGTAGTCACTGAGACAATGTTTTTTAGAATGAAATGGTTGTGGTCATTGTGTGTGGTGGGGATTCCACCATGGTATTACGAAAAGTGTTACAGAAAAGACTTTGACGGTAAAGTCACTTAATAAAGAAATGTGGAATGATAGAGACTTAGTCCAAAGAGACCTTGTTGTTTTGGGGGTACAAAATTTAGAATGGGACTTATAATGATAATTACTCCTCTGTGATGCAGAGAGAAAGGATTTTCCTTGAAGCCTGAGACAAAAGTGTATGCTTACAGTTTGAGGATAAGAGGCTGCAGACATATTTTTAGGTGTTTCACATGCTTTTCCCCATTTAACTAACATGACAGACTACTGAGGAGTTAACATTCACTGAAAAGACTTTTGAAGAGTTGACATGCCCAGCCCTTTCTAATTCACTGCAATTTGTCTCAGCCACATAGAGTTTCAGCGCAAATGAAAAAAAATGGTTTCCCTTTTCTTTAAATTTCTTTATCTTTATAAGACTTATTAAGAATTTTATTAGGTGGTAGATACCTTCTCTCATAGACCAATCTAAATAGACTGCTACTCTGAAACTTTTTGCTGATATAATTTAGTTCTGTATTCGGAAACTCAATATACACACCAGAATGAGTTTTCTTCTACAATGGAGCTTTGCTCTCACACTGATGTAGGCTATGATTTATTTCTTATCAGTCATGGCAGGGTTGCCAGATACTAACAAAATTTATCAGCATGTTTGTACTCATTAGGTCATTCAAAAGATAATATTAGTCACTTTCTAACCAACAAGTATAAGAATCAAGGATAAACATGTTGGAGATTTTAAATGGAAAGCCATAGTGAGACTCTGTAAGCTTTGCAAACCTAATCATATTCAAGAGGGAGTATGAAAAAGTACGAAAGAATAGGTAAGCATATTTACAAAACTAGAAGGAAGTTAAAATCCATAAACTGAAATATGTGTGTATATATGTGTACGTATATATATATATAAAATCATAATATGTAAGCTTAAGTTATGAGTAGTGAAACTCAAATTAACATGTTGGATACTTTGGAAAAACATTTAGTCTTTCAGAGTATTTTTCACATTGATGAATTATAGTACTTACTGGTTATGAATCCTAGGAACAACAGCAACATAGGCTGAACAAGTATATTTTAAATTTACCAGTGGAGAAGATCAGGCACAGAAAACTTCACTGACTTGCAGTCTTACTCTCTTGAATGACAATGAGCCACCTAAGGTGAGCTGATCAGATTCCTCTGATGAGGAATGGCAAAAATAAAAACATGAGTAGAAACTGTTACATTAGACCAAAAATTTAAAGCAATATCTGTAAGGATGATTCTTCAGAATATAAATGAATGATAAATAGGGAGGAAAGACTTTGAGAAAGAATGGAAAATGTGGTACAAGATAGCACTTTAAAGTCAATGGTTTGGGGAAGAAATGTACAGGGCTCCCACAGCACCTCCTTTCTATGCTACCTGAAAGACCTCAAAATTCCATAATCATTCCTAACTTTGTTTCCTTATTTGAAAGAGCCTTGTCTCATAGAATCCCATGAGAATTAATATGATAATTAAGTAGCTTTTATTCAGCACACATTCTTACAGATTGTAAATATATAGTAGAAAATAACATTTATTATTGAGAAATCAGTTAATCGATTTATATAGTCATTTATTCATTCATTTTTTCCAAAAGAATTTGTTGAGTACTGTCTATGATGTGCTGTTAGTGTTCCAGGTGCTGAAGATACAAAATAATAATTGAAGCTGCTTTGAAAACAAGACCTAAAAATTGCTAAATGGAAATGACTATGATTTAATCTTGAGTTGAATGTGAGAAAGCATTTGTTTAATCTGATAAAGCTATGCATATAGTTTGTATTTATTTTTTAAATCTTTTAATAAAATAGCATGTCATTTAATTTAATTATGTTTCTTCCTTAGAATTTTATTGCATCAGTAGTTAATTAATACGTGTATTAATTGCTTTGGATATTATGGGCTTTATTATATCAGTAACTTCAAATTTTATGATGTATTAGAAAAGTCATTAACAGATTTGCAAATATTGTTGTTACTTTAGAAATAATTATTTCTTTTCATTACACCACTGCAAGCTGATTTGTCATCATCATCTGCATTTATTAATGAATGTACATGTAATTGCACTTCGTTAATAAATTAGTTTCCTATGATGTACTTATTTATTATAAAGACTCAAAATTAGGTACTATAGGAAATATAGGAGTTATATAAATATATCATATATACATCATTATATATATAAATATATAATGATCACTTTCATTACATATTTAACCATCAAATTTAACATAATTATGTTTATATTTGGATTTCAAAACCCTTTGCAGCGAAATTTCTTTTGATCTGTTTGCTTGATTTTTATTTTTATTTTTCTTTTCCTTCTTATATTTCTTCTATAGTCCCAAATAATAATTTGGGAGGGAGGTGGTTTGTGGTGGAATTTAATTAGAATATCAGCCAATCATAAACGGTGGCTCCTCTACACCCTTCCTCTCACCTTTGGTTTTTTGCAATATCAGAATTTCAGAAAACTATACATGAACTTCATAGTCCCAGCTATGCCATACTTCCCAATTCCCTTAAGTGAATTGCCAATGATACTCTATCTAGGCTTTCCAAAACTGAGCAGATTTCCCTAAGAGAAACAACTCACCCATCACGATTTCCTATTTATAGCACAGTTCCCCTATTTATCCAGCTTAGAATCATCTTTGATCTTTTTTTCTCTTTCCTTTTTTACTCAGTCAGTTTCAGTCAGACCTTGGGTTATCTTTGCACCTTAAAAATTCCAGTGACAGCAAGTTTGGCATTAGTTCTTACTTCAATTATTTCAGTAACTCTCTAACTGGTTGCCTAGTCACCAATTTCTCCTATTCCAAACCATTACACTTATAGTGGCCTAAAACATAGTCTGATAAGATCACCTTCCAGAAAAAAAAGCATCGTTGCTTCCTCATTAATTAGCAAACTGAAAAGAACATTTTCAGTTTATTATTTATGGTCCTCCTCCATAAGGTCCAACCTACATTCTAGGCATTCCTTTCATCTGTTTGCTGTAGACAAACTTGACTATTTGTATCTTTACCTTCCCAAAACACACTATGGACATTGATCATGAAAATATTATCTTCTACGAAATTCCCATGAAGGCCCATCTCATCTGAGGCATCTCTCTTCCATTCGCTTCTTGGTATGATTGCTCTTGACTCAATCCTCACAAATACTGTTGTGTCACTGACCTTTTACTATAGTGTGAAATATAGTCATTGTATATTTACCTAAGCACCTGTAACTCTCTTTCTCCTTTATTTCTACAGTTCTCTTTTTAATTCTTTGGTCACCACCAATTTTCTTCCCGTAGTTCCCTTTTCATAGGCTCAAACTGGATTTATTTTAGTCAAATTATTCTTAACTCAGTAAGTAACAGATTAAAAATATAAATTTGACTCACCACAGGACACCAGTACAGGTTTTGTCTTTCTTTGTTCAATCTAAGAATATGTTGGTAAACTTGTCATGGGAGTAGTGAAACAAGGGTTAAAGCAGACATTGGCCTGACTCCTAACCCAGGATTTGCTCCTACATTACAGGATTAAGCCATTATAGGTCAATATTAGAAACATGACAGAGTGCCTAGGGTAGCTCAAAGAGAGTCAGCATTGGGGTCTAAGGTAATAAGGCAGTGGTTTGCTTAAAGAAATCCAAGAGAATAAGTCCAGGAGGGCATATGAGATAGCTGATCACAAAAGGCAGAACAAGGTATTGTTTTGTGGTTCAGAGGGTAGACACTAGCGATTACATATGGAACTAACACTTTCAAGAATCAGGTATATTAGACAAGTTAGTTGATCATATATCTAGAATGTATACAAAAGTAAAGTTTAGATAAGCATATGGGTTCACAATTTGGAAAGATAAAGATTTTGGACACAGAAACTCAATATCAGAACAATGGACTTCTTGATGATAAATTGTGCATAACCCGAGACTGTTACTTACTGGAAGCTCTCTTCCCAAAGGGTTTATTTATTACAACGACATATTGGATTAGGTCCTAGGAGACCCTAAACATTTCATACTTTTGTCAGAATTGGTTGAGAGATTAGAACAAATCTGAGACCACAAATGGGAGCTCTTGACTGAAGAGAAATAGAAATAAAATAGTGGAGTTAGATAGAGGGTGATAGACTACTTCTGTAGTTCATCTTCTAATTTCCTTCATGCATTTCCCTTTAGGTATCAATAAATACTTGTTCAGTAAATATTATATTATCATCTCTTGCCTTTTGGTTTTCCCTTCTCAGACTCTCTTTAAACCGCTTGGTTTTTATGCATTTTTGCCTTCAAAATTTTATTTTTTTCTTTGCATTTATAAACATTGTTTTAAATTAGTATAAGTGACAGGCTTTCCTGGTCACTAGAAAACTAGAAACAGATTGTTTACTGAGAGAAGGGTATCAAAAGAATTTCCTCACAGATGCACATGTGTCTTATGGTTATGAATTTCAGTTGAGAACCAGGAGACCCCAACGTTTATACATACTTCCTTAGGAATAAGTGTATCAATGACAGCATTAGTTTTTTTTGGAGGTGACAAAACATTAAGGATAAGAGATTTCTATTATGGTGAGACTGCTGTTTTTCTCAACCTTAGCAGAACTCTATCTTTGAGGAAGATGTCATTGACAGCTTTGATTCCAGCCAGAGAATCAAGAGGCAAGATAAAGTAGTGTTCAGATACGCTGCAGCTGCTCTTGCCCTGTGGAGCCACCATGTGTCCACCAGATACTATGTACTTGGCCAAATAAATTGCAAATTTAAAGCAGGTATATGGGCTATCCAAAAAAAAAAAGTAAATGTCACCAATATCGTGATATGGTCCCAACAGAATTTTTAACATGCATATATACACACAAACACACACAACACACACACACACAAGGTTCTGTATACAGAAACATGGTTCTGTCTGATTTTAAGCTCTATACTCTGTTTTTTGTTTGTTTTTTGTTTTTTAATTAATTAATTAATTTATTTATTTTGGCTGTGTTGGGTCTTCGTTTCTGTGCGAGGGCTTTCTCTAGTTGCGGTGAGCGGGGGCCACTCTTCATCGCCGTGCGCGAGTCTCTCACTATCGCGGCCTCTCTTGTTGCGGAGCACAGGCTCCAGACGCGCAGGCTCAGTAGTTGTGGCTCACGGGCTTAGTTGCTCCGCGGCATGTGGGATCTTCCCAGACCAGGGCTCGAACCCGTGTCCCCTGCATTAGCAGGCAGACTCCCAACCACTGCGCCACCAGGGAAGCCCTCTACTCTGTTTTTTGAATCTAGTAAAAGTGCACAATGCTGTGGAATATGTACATATATATATATATATATATATATATATATATATATATATACATATATACACACATATATATATATATTCTGGGTTGGAAAAATTTTAAATGTTGTGATTAGAATGGAACACATTTTCAATATAAATTATACTGACATCAGAATTAGTTTAGAAAATTGATTACATATCATATTACTTACAAAAAGAGCATTCTTATTCGTTTATGTGATTTATTTCTTTGCTTAGTAGAAATTATTGGTTGCATTTTACTGTGTACATTTTGTTTAGGTAGTGCTTCTCAAGTATAAATATTGCGACAGAAACCACATGGTCCACAAAGACTAAAATATTTGCTATCTGGTCCTTAACAGAAAACAGTTTTCAATCTTTGCTCTAAAGAGGTCAATATGGGAAGTAAAATTTTGTAAACTAGGATTTATGAACATATACAATTCTCTTAAACAACTTATGAAAATCTTAATTATCTTGCAGTAATAGGCTTGACTTGAGTATGTATACTGCAGAATTGGTTATAAAATTTACAGGGTGAATTAAAAAAAAAAAAATACTACCCTGGAGAACACATATAATTCAAATGCAGTGTACTTCATGGCAGGAAAACTGGGATTCAAAAATGAAATGTTTGACCTTGGTTAAGCTAATGTTTGTCTTTATAGACATATGAAGATATTTTTACTAAGAAATTTAACTCTAAGTGAAAATTGTCTTGCTCTATGAATCTTGCAAATTGGTGTAGAATTTAGAAACATGAACAGAAGATTAAAATATGTATTGTCAGTTGATGGACACTATGATTAGGGTATAAAAAAAGTGCTATGTGAGCAAAAGAAAGTGTTGTTAGTTTCCACTAAAGGAGTTGAGGTTACACAAGTGAGTACTTTATGCAAGAGATTTCTAGAGAAGAACTGTTAAATTTTTTTTAGACTTTAGCATAGATAAGCCCATTTAAATAATATATAACCCAAGCATTAGTCACCTATACCTCCTTGCAGCCACCCTCAATTAAGAGCACCTGATATCCACTGAGTGTTTTCTCAGATCCATTCCCCAATAGTTCACCTGGAAGTCAATCCTGATGTTCGCACTCCTCTATGCTTCTCCCAACTCTGACATTGTCCACTTCTCATTTTCCGGCTGGTAATTCTCTCTCTCCATGCAACACTGCTATTTCCCTATAGACAATTTATACATGTAGCTAAAGAAAAAATAACAACAACAACAAAAATTGGAGGAGAGCAGGAATTAACTTTGTATAATAGATAACCTATATAACTTATAACTTATAACTCATAACTAACCTATAATTTAGGCAACCATCACACACACAAAGCTAGCTCTTAAAAAATCTTTGCAGGTTTTGCAGGCATAGTTTCATGAAAGGTGCTGAGTGAAATTTAAACGATTTCAGTGGAAGCAGGGGTAAAAGCCTGTCTGACACGGGTTGAAAAAAAACTGAATTTAAGGAAGAGGAGGAAAGGAATATATTTAACTATTTTGAGGATTTTTTTCTGTTAAGGGGAGTGGGAATGAATAGTAGCTTATCACAGACTGGAAATATTATTTAAACAATTTATTAACTTGATTAATTTCTCTCTCCAGTAAATGGAAATTTCACAAGGGCAAGAAGTCAATGTGTTTTCTTCACCACCATAGTCTCAGTGCCCAGTATAGAAAATTCATGACACCATGTAAGTGACTGAAAAATATTTGTTAAATGAGTGAATAAATTAATCATTTAAGATACTTCTGAAACAATTACAATGTAGTTTGATCAATAAAGCCTCAGACAGATGCAAAATACCCCAGTATTCTGCACTGTAAAAATATATTTCTTTGTATATTCATACTTACTTTCTGCTCAAAATATTAAATTTTTATGCTTTTTGCTGTTGCTGTTAAACAAAGATTAATATTTCTTTATGAAGAGGATGCTTCTCTGCAGCAATTCTCACCTAATAATTATGTTATATATTGCACAGAGAATTGAAAAATGTTTATATTTGGTCTGAGTATAATATTGGCTTTGGTTATTATTTTTCTTTTTCTTCCCTTCAGTTTAAACTTTACCAATAAAAGGAAAAGGTCATCATAACCAAAATAATATTTTCTTTTAGCAGTTTTATACATTTAGGGCTCAACCTTAATTACATTTTACTGCTCTACTGAGCTTGCTTTTGGCAAGGCACAATGTACCTCTGACATTAGAAACTGTACACCAATATATCAAATGACTTTTTTTAGAGAAACAAAGAGCAGAATTATATTGAAAATTAGAAGCCAAGGAGTTTAATCAAACAAAATATTCCTGGTTTCTACACCAGACCATGTTTATGAAAGTTTTCAAAAACTCAAAAAAATAAATAAAAATAACCAACTTTTTTTCTGTTCCGTAGGCTCAGTACTCTGAACTGAAAACCACCACCCACTTCTAATAAAATCTGCTTAGTGATATTTCTCATAGCCTACCCCTGCTGCCAAGTATAAATTACCATGTATATAATTGACTTGGAAAAAAAGATAATAATAAATTCTCTGAAAATATTATGTTTTGTTGTTGCTATTATTGGTGAACAACTGTAACGTTTATAAAATCTGGGAGAATTGAGCATTTTCAATTTTCAGCGTTAAGTTTTACCTTCCTGTTTTAACAATGATTGGGAGTGGTTTTTACTTTTTTTCACTGTTCTTTATTACTTGAATCATCTAGACGCATGTACATTATTTCTAACATTTCATTAAATATGTAGTACACATGAAGCATAGAGGAAAGCAAAGAGATACCACAATGGTAGTTGGTCCAGTGCTGAGCACGATGTTAGGAATACTCAGAGAGAGCTCATCTACTCCCACCAAGAGAATTTAGATCTCTTGCTTTTTTTTGAAGAGATGTGTCTAAAAGTACTATTTGGAATGTAATGTAATTGGCTGCTCATGTTCTCAGATAAGAATCATTTTTGTTAATAGTTTGGTCACTAATGATTTTGTGGAAATGCATGAGGGAGGCAGGATAATACCTTCTTCAAAAAAGTTGCAAGTGTAGCAGTTGAGCTGCTTCAGTGTAGTAACAAGTTTTTGGTGTTTTCTTGTTTGGTAGGTACAGCCAATACCTCAAAATTCTCTTCCCTTTACTTTTCCTCTTTCTGTATCATTATAATCTTTAAATACGATTCTTATTAACTGATATGACCCAGATTTACTAATAATTTCTTTTTAATTCAGTCTGGTAATTTTTGTCTTTTAGTTAGAGAGCTTAGTCCATTTACAATTTGTGATTAGAGAATGGTTTGAATTTGTTTCCAAAATCTTATTTAGTGTTTCCTATTTGATCTGTCTAACCTGCAGCTTGACCCATTTTTTAAATTTGTAATTTCAAACATATACATATATAGTTTATTTTTCATTAAAAAAAATTGTTTGATTTCTGTTCCAGGTTGGGTCTTCAAGAAATGAATACTACTGAGATAGACTTTAAGTATTTTAGATGTTAATTAAGTATCATCATCTGTGAAAGAAAGGGGAGGGAAGCAGAACTGGGCAGAGGAAGAAATGAAACTGCCATAGGTTTGTCAAAGATTCAGCCAAACTTCCTGGGGAATTTTGGAGCAAGTGCTGCCTGACAGAGTAATCCACATGGAGCTGAGGCTTTATACCCCGACTTTGCTCAGTCTGCAGCTGCAGGTTAACTGTGGAAGAATGCAACTTCAGGGGAAGGGCCTCTCTGCAGCTGACCAGACCCCAGCTCGAGGCTGTCTGCTGATGTCATTCCCCACTGCTGGGCAGTGAATCCTTTCTTCAAAGAGGATCTCAGCACCTCATATCTGTATGCTTGTTCCTTTATTATGCATTTTTAAAATTTAAAAAATCATATTCTATATCTATATATTTCAATATTTCCATTTTCATAGTTTTGATTCTGCAATTTGTTTTCCCTTGTAAATTTAAGAATTATTTTCATTATTAATTCATATTTTTTGAAGCTTCACCTAAGATACCGTTTTGAAGACTGGGCTTCAAGTATAATTATCTAAAAAGGGTGTTTTCTTCTTCTAAGGCCCTTGAAGTTAAAACTTCAGTTTATGACTTCTTAGTTTTGTTTCTGGGGTCTTTTGTGAGGAAGTGGTGGACACCCAGGTAAAGTGGATCAAGACCCTACCCATTATTTTTAGCTTTGCCCAGAGAAATAAGACCCAGTCTAGTGTCTATTTCCACAGTATCTTCTCATGAGGCAGCTTTTGTCCCATTCACACCTATAGAGTGCTTGCACTATAGGGGTCCTGATCTCCAGCTGTGCTGCTCACACTTCTCAGGTCTAGACTTTCTCTATCACAAAAGTTTCTCTGGGGCTTCCCTGGTGGCGCAGTGGTTGAGAATCTGCCTGCCAATGCAGGGGACACAGGTTCGAGCCCTGGTCTGGGAAGATCCCACATGCCGTGGAGCAACTGGGCTCGTGAGCCACAACTACTGAACCTGCGCGTCTGGAGCCTGTGCTCCGCAACAAGAGAGGCCGCGATAGTGAGAGACTCGCGCACGGCGATGAAGAGTGGCCCCCGCTCGCCGCCAACTAGAGAGAGCCCTCGCACAGAAACGAAGACCCAACACAGTCAAAAAATAAATAAATTAATTTAAAAAAAAAAGTTTCTCTGATCTTTTATCTTCATTATACATACAAAGTCAGGCTTTGTATAATGCTCCTGTATTTCTCAACTGCATATAGCATCCTCCTTTAATATAATATTACTAATCTTATGAAGTATTCACTGAAGAATTTAAAATATTTGTATCTTGAACAAAATATAGGTTCAAGAATAAAAATGCCAATATGCTTTGTCTGCACCAATCTGTGCCCTTGTAGCCAAGATTATGACAAGAATTAACATTTGTAGGATGGATGTCTAGCTTTAGAATTTCGTTGTTTCAATGACTCTTTACCCCTTCACAGCATGATCTGAGTTCTAGAAAAATTAACTTTAAAAAGTAAATATCTTGATCCTAAATTTTCATAGAATATTTGCAATTTTTATTATGATGTTGTTTTATTTATTTTACAACAGTGAGAATATTGTAGATTAAAAGTTTAAAATCCTGCCTTAGTCAGTTGTGGGCTGTGTGGCCCATTCAAGTTGCTTACCTCTCTAAGCCTCAATTTCCTCATCTATAAAAAAAATGCCTATCACCTATTATTATTCAGCTTCAAAAATGGTAGGAAAGTCAGGTATAAAAAAAAAAAAAAAAACTTTATGGAGGAAGCCATGTGCAGTTTTGCAGCAAGAAACTGAATTCGGAAAATATAAGAAGATCATAGCCATAGGTTTAGTAAATCAGAACAAGTTTCCACTCACTCATATGTCTTTTGGGGCAGACAAAGCTTTCGCAAGATACAGATTTCAACCCTCCTTTAAGTTTCCTCCTTTAAGAAAACTTATTTTCCCTAGAATGCTATCAGAATTTTACATATTAGCGATAACTGACATAATAGGTACACATAAATAATTTATCTTTTTTGTTCCTAATCATGTGATAGGGAAAAAAATGTAGTTATGAGCAGTTAAATCAATCTATTAGAATATATTGTTAAAATTTTTATTCATTTTTATGTTTTATATTTTGATGTTTATATCCTAATTTGTATAGTCCTCAACTTGGGTTTATTTATCAGGCAAATAAAATACATAAATGTTGCAAGTATGTATTATTCTCATAAATAATAATATCTTTGTAAGTTACAAGTTAGTTTATTATTAAGCTAATATGACTTAGCTTAATGACTAACAGGTGTCTACAAATATCAACGATAATAAACTGATGGTTAGAGAATAATCTAACCTCTAACTTCCCTTTGGAATAACAATAACTTATTAAGCTTAAGTTTTACATTAATAGATTCACACCTGCAGATGGTCTGAGACGGCAATTATCTGTTGAATGGCAATATCATTTTACTGCCACTGTTATTAGGAACAATAATAAACATTGTTAGTTTTGAAAGCTTTGATTTTTCTTTTTAAATCCCCTTCGCCCCCAACACACCCAAAAACAAACCCTAGGGGAAATATCCTGTTTTTGTGGCTTCTAATTATACCTGCAATTAAAATAAAGAATGCCTTTTGTTTAAACACTAGAGATCTCATTCATTTATAAGTAAGAAAACAATGGTTTCTTGTTTTACCATCATCTGCATTATGGTTACCACACAAATGGATAAGCCTTTGATGTTAATAATTATAAATGTGCTAGACATTATATATTTAAAACAAAAGTGGAATAGACACTTACACTCTTCTAGGAATCCCCCCAAATTCAGTAAAAGCTAATTTCTCTGTCAGGTATCTACTAAAAAAAGAGGAATAAATCAATATTGGAAAATAAATGCTCCCAATTCAGTGTTAAATGAGAAATCAAGGCAGAGATAAGCCTGGTTAAACTAGCATTTTGTAAGCAATTTTGCCTTCCCTAGTTTTGCTTACTCTGAATAATCGATTTTATTTTACAAGGATGATGTGGACTTTATCCAGCCCAAGAATCGCTCTGAAAGTAACTTTTAACTTGGAATTTTATGGATTGGAAAGAGAAATATATCTATTACCTATGAGACTTTTGAAAAATTACTATCTCCCTTACTCTTAATTCCATCTTCTTCAAGTTATTCAAAATAACATAGTAAAGTGTTTGTATGGTTTCTGGAAAATTTTGAGATCGATAAGTCAATTATAATTATTAACACTATTATATTATACAATATAATATACTAATAACAGAATTATAAGCATGAATACTATTACCGTACCTTAATACAAACTTAGAAGAATTTCTTTTGGTGCTCTAGTACTTATGTTTTGGAATTAAACTTCTTGGACTTCTTCCTTAAGTTGCTTGTACAAATCCTCTGTGTGTGTAGCTAAGAGAATAATTTCTTTTCTCACCAGGTTTAGGTTTTTACCAGTTATTTTTCTTTTGTTATCCAAGTTTAAATGAACCTCTTCTAAGTGTCATGTAGTAATCTTTTCTCTCTACTCTTAGATATTAGCCAGACTATCATTTTCTTTTTCAAGGCTTTCTCTACATTTTCATTATGTTCATAGTTTTTGGTATAAACTCAAAGTTATTTCAAAGTGTGCTTTTAAACCATACTATCACTACTGGAGACTGATTTTTCCTTCAATATTCTTTTCAAAATATGAACTGCTAATTTCCCATCAGTCCAGGAAAGGGTTTTCCCTTTTAAATGAGGTGTCAGAGCTCAGACTGGCTCAAATCTGATCCCACCACACTTTGTCTCCAGGATTCTTATTCTGCTGGAGCCAAGGAATGTTAAATTTCCTTTTACAAGAGGAAGCTTTTCTAATTGAAGATAAACTGAAACCATATCCCTCGTTGTGAAGAAAGAGCGTGCAAACTGCTTCTTATATTACAGGGAAAAAAAATGTACTCAGAGGCTAACTTTTTTATCAGGTAATGCAGCTAGAAATAATGATGTGTTTTGAATAAATAACACGTTCTAGGTAGGGAATTATAAACTTCAGAGACATTATTTCTTATAATACTTTCAAGTAGCCTTCAAGGTAAATAAAACACACATTCTTTTCATAATACAGCGTAGGGGGACTTCATTCCGAGTATACTGAATGCTAAATTTACACTTATTCTTACATACTTTATTAGTAGGAGAACGCCTTAGTCCCCCACTCAGCACCTAATTATACTTATTTTAGCTTTTTAAAATTTATCCTGTTTCCTAAAAACCAGAAACATCAAGTCAGAAGAGTTTGAGAGAGCTGAGAGTTATTAGATATTTCTAGCTGACCTACCAGTGAGTTCAAGAAAGGATACAAGGAAAAAGCATATCTAAAATAAGTTCACAAGAACAGAAAATATATTGCAATCTCAAGTTATTTAGTGAAGGTGAAGGCAGGCATTCAATAGTAATACATACCATCACATAATAATGATAGCTAACAAGAAGCATTTAATGCTTATTTTTCTTATTTTTTGGCACCATGCTTACTTAGTGCTTCAACTACAGTATCACAATTTGTGCAAACAACTTTTGAGGTACCTAATATTATTGTGCCCTTTTACAAATGAGAAAATTAAGATTTAGAGAAATCAAATACATTTTCCAAGGTCACAGTAGGCATTCACAAAGTGATAAATCTTATTATCACTGATATTATTAATTTAATAATTTCAAGGAAAATGTAAAGTGTTACAGATGTTCAGAATCAGAACTGAATAATTCTGCTAAAGCAATGGAAGAGAGGGAGATTTACGCAGGAGGTGGCTTTTGAGTCAGATCCTGAAGCATGGGAAGACTTTGGAAATGTAACTAAACAGGGGTAAGGAGTGAGAAAATCTCAGCCAGAGAAAGTTGGAATGTGACATTCAATTCCACATCCAATGACTGTGATTCCCAAAGCTAATCCTCCAAAAGTTTAATTTAAAAAAATAACCTTATAAAAAAGAAGATTCCAGGGAGGAAAAATAAAAACAATAAATGTTTCTCACCTGCATTATTTGAATTCCCTTTTTTACTACTCTGCTTTAGAATAAAATAAAATTATCTTCATTATATAGTACAGCATTATAATAATTCTGGCATTCAGGACTTCCCAATGCATTTTGTTATGGATATCAAGAGACTGAAATTAGAACTCTTTAGACTTTTTTAATGATTTATATGGAAAATTAGATACCAGTTGAGGAGCATTTCATGAAATATTCAGAATGTTTCCTAAAAATAAGAAAGCTATAATATATACATTTGAATCATTTGACACAAAAAAGTGGTCTTACTTAAAGAATCACTCTCATATTCAATCTCCACTCCTCCTCTTGTCCATCTATACACTGCCTTGGGACTTAAAAATCCTGAAATGAAATGAAATGGGGTGTGGTAGGGTTTTTGTCTGCCCTGCTGTCAAAAGGTGGGAAGGAGGACTGCCAATTCAGAGTCTCTGGTGAGTGTGGGGTGGGAGTGGAATGAGAACAGATGTTTCTAGTTTAATTGGTACTATTAATCAATAGTTTATCAATTGTTGCTGCTGATCTGGCCATCATCTAGCCACCCAGGCCTGTTTCATTGTACCATCAAAATATCAGCTGTCTCATGGGTGTATCTCCTACAGAGTCTTCAAAGGGCTATCATTGTACTATGTCTTCATATGAGAAATACAGTACAAGTCCTACCTCTTTCACTTAGTAGTACACTTTCAGTATTATCCCCGTAGCCTCTTGCTACTGAAGGCCCCTTTTGGCAGATATTTCTCTAGGTGAAGAATGGCAAGAGTACTCAAGTATAGCTATCTTCCATTTGGTTCATTTTTAATCCTTGGGTAACTAACTTATCCTTGTTACTCTAAACGGTGGGAGTTCAGACTGTTCATCTACCACCTTATCTCTATTCTCACCATCTCTCTTCAATTCTCTTTTCTTTGCTCAGGGAAGCACACAGCAGATCAACAGATGTGCTTTCTAGAAACTGTCCAACCAGAGAATGAAATGTGAAGTCGTCCAGATTGTTACAGATACTTAGAGCCTCATTCACTTGGATTTGAGTGGGGGGAAAAGAAGTGCCACCTTGTTTATCACACTGAAAATTCACAGACCATGAGGTTTTCTTCTTTCTTACATTAGCCAGTCATATACAACAGGTTTCTGGTATGTGTGTATGGGAGGAGAGAGTGTTGGGGAATATTTTGGTGATACTTAGGTACAAGTCCTCTGCCTAGAGTCAAATATAATCTCCAGGACACTCAATATTTATCACAAGGGGCTCAGTGATCTGAGATTCAGGACCTGACTCAAGAAATAGAGCAGATTAGTTGACTTTTAGTATTATTACAAGGCCTACTAGCAGAAACATGGTTAGGGCCCAGGAAACCATCAACTAAGAAGTGATAAAATTGACGAGGTATGCAATACCAGACTCTGGCTGGTTGTATCTGATTTTGAAATGTCAAATCTATGTTCCCATTATTGACTTGTTCATCATTTCTTCAGGAATTGAGTATCTGTAGATAAAAAGAGGCATTTCTACTTTTCTTTGGTCTAGCTCCCAGCCAAAGTTTTACCATAAAAATGGTAAGTGAGCTTCCTTTCTGACCTGGACATTATTATAGGTAATCTGTAAATAAAATACACATTATTTGTATTTCTAATACATGTGTGGTTTTAAATGCTTGCATAAGTGCAAGTGGTTTAACTCAATTAAGATTTATCTATAATTGTAGGAGAATGTTTCAAGTCTTCTCTCCAATACTGTCTTCTCAGAGTCTTGACTGATCACTCCACTTCAGTTTCTCTTTTTTCATCTTACTTCTTTCCTGCATCATACGAGTCAACATCCATATTGTATTTATTTATTTACTTACTGATTCATTGCCCTTCTCCTCTAATTAAAATGTAAACACTTTGTGGACAAACCAATGCCAGATCTAACTTATGCAGTATGATATACCCGTTACTCAGCACAGTCACTCACACATGGCTGCTGTTCATCTAATATCTGTTAAATAAAAGATTATAAGAAGAAATAAATTGACAAAGGCTGCATATTGGATTGTTAAGACTGCTAGGAAAACCAAGAGTGTTATTCGGTCAAATAGGAACTCAATAAAAACTCAATAGATATTGATTTAGTCCCTTATTTCATCTCCCAATCTTACTAAACAGTCAGAATGCTGGGAATTTATGTAGGTTGAATGATGGGGAGTGGGAATGACTGGGTGTTCTTTGCAGCTGTCTGCTGATTTCTCTTTTCCCTTGCATTCTCCCACATCGTGTCTGTACTTTGCTCAAAACTCAATCAAAAAGATCTTCAGGGCTTCCCTGGTGGCGCAGTGGTTGGGAATCCACCTGCCAATGCAGGGGACACAGGTTCAAGCCCTGGTCTGGGAAGATCCCGCATGCCACGGAGCAACTAGGCCCGTGAGCCACATTTACTGAGCCTGCGTGTCTGGAGCCTGTGCTCCACAACGAGAGAGGCCGCGATAGTGAGAGGCCCGCGCACCGCGATGAGGAGTGGCCCCCGCTTGCCACAACTAGAGAAAAAGCCCTCGCACAGAAACGAAGACCCAACACAGCCAAAAATAAAAAATAAAATTAATTAATTAATAAAAAAATAAAAATAAAAAAAAATCTTCAATTTCTCCCATACTTCAGTCATATCTGGTAATGGAGCTCAAGATGTATCTTTTTATTTATCTATGTTTGCAGTTTCTATTGAGGTGAATGAGTCAATCTTGTGTTCTTCTGTGGGGGAAGGGTGTATTGACTGGCCATTCATATTTTCAGTGGCTAACCTTACAAGGAAAGAAAATGCAGTTTATTTTTTACTGGGGGAAGAGAATAAATATGAGAATAAATGAGTGAATATATTTTCACCATGTATATTTTTTAATGTATTGTCTACTTAACTATTTTAAAAATGCAAGTGTTTCTTAATTGAAAAAAATTGGAATCTCTCACTCTAAAATATGAAAATAAAAAACATATAATAAAAGTATGAAAACATATTGAGAAATCACCTCTAATCTTCCTTCCCTAAAAGACCACTTTCTTTCTTTTTGCTTAATTTTTTTCTAATCTTTACTCATACATATGCATATTTTCTTTATAGTTATAATCACTAATTACACATACATATGTATCTTGCTTTCTAAAAAAAAATACTATTGCTTAAATATTTTTCCATATAGACACATGCATTACAATGAAAGTTACTAATAACTATTCCAGATGCATTTCTATATTTCTAACTAGTCGTTTCTATATTATTGAATCTGGTTGACTTAAAGGAATGATGGATTTTCCTCGTCTTTGTATTATTCCATATGATAAGTGCCTATAAGCAGAATCCAATGGTCAAAGACAAGGATCAAAAATTTAGCTCAACTAACTTTGTAAATATTCCAGTGTTGTTTATTTATTTTTTTATTTTTTAACAACTCTGAACCTGTAATATAGTCTATTTGTTAATTATTTCAAGTAACATAATTATTTGCATCTTTCTAAACCATAATGACCTATTATTTCTAGTAAAAGCAAAGGAGTTTTAATATATTCTTTCTATTTTAAGACATAATACATGGCTGTTTTACTTCCACCAAAAGAAAAGGATTGGATATGACATAAGATATCCTCCAAAATTTTAGTTATCTACTTAATGGGACTTCGGGGGGGGGGGACTAAAATAGTTTATTATAGTTTTACAATAAAGCAAAACAGGGAGAAAACCCCCAAAGAAGTAATTTTATGTATTTAAATGATTTTCAAATCTATCCTTATGGATGAAATAATTTAAATTTATCCAAATTATGAAACTAGAATGTATATTATTTGAAGATTAAAAAAAAGAAAATTTGTCTGTGATAAATTTTAAAATATCCACTAATAAGAATATCAATCTAACAATCCAACTTCATGATAGTTAGACAAAAAACAAAACCAATAAAAAAGGGATATTTTACTTGTCAAGTCTTCTCTGGCATATATATTTGATTTGATCAATTAAAGATATTTTACCATAAAAAAGTAAGTAATGCTTTCTTGATTCTTATGGGTTTCACACATAGGAGCCAAAAAGCTTAACATTCAATCTATCACTATGAAATTGATGAAACATATTCTTGCTCACAGTGTTTACCCAAGTTCTTCCTCACAGTTAGATCATTTTAAATCTTCCCTCCGTCATAGAGCAAGAAGCAGGAGAAATCAACAGAAAATTATTGTTGTTCAATATCCTCTCCAAAGAAGCATTTTTATTATTATTTCTCTACCTCAAGGGAATAGTAAATTTATATTTAAAGGAATTTATAGATAAAGAAAGAAAAATTTAGTGAAATTAAATAAATTTGGCCTAGGTCAAAAAGCATACTGTTAACAGAGCAAAAAATAGTAAGTTACTAGCTTTTATGGCTTTATTGATTTGACAAATATATCATTATTAATGATGTCTTACTAAATTGAAATTTTACTCATTATAGAGTTTTAGTGAAGTTAAACTTTACAGGTATCTGTAAATTCCATTTTAATTTTTAAGAAAAACTTAAATCTTATGTGAAATGATTAAGAAACAGCAGTAGAAACAACCAAATATTTTCATAAATCTGACTTTCAAATCTATCAGTAAAATATTCTATATCAAATTGCTTATAACCTCTTTGACATGGAGTAAGACTGCTTTCCTATATCTCATGCTTTCCTATATCTTTAGAAAAATAGATAACTTAATTCTCAAGGTCTATAAGAAGGAGGAAAGCCATTAAAGTAATGGTAATTAGATGTTTCAAATCTGGAGAATAGCCTTCATAAATGCTCTTGTTTGGTACAAAGAACAATTGACCCCATCCCAACTTCTGTCATGTCTCCCTTTGTATAAGGAAACATGTTTCAAGAATCATTTCTGAATTGTAAAAAAAAACAATAGTAAAGCTATCATTGGAATATTCTGAGAAAAATTTCTTGTCTGGAACCATAATGAGGAGAAAAAGAATGAATATTGGACTCAGATGGAAGTCTACTACTTACTATATCATATTGATAAGTGAATTAATCCAGTGCCTCTCAAAATATGGGCCAAGATCACCTATATTAGTATAATCTGTGATATGTGTTAAAATTCAGTTTCTTCTCTGTGTCCCACAACAGGCCTACAGGATCAGAATTCCTTGGGATGAGTTCTCTGATATAATGTGCATGTCTGCAAGCATTCAGGTGATCCTTATGAAGTGTCCTTATTTTAGACTCAGAAATGAAGCCTACTTACAGATTTGTTAGGAGAACAAAATAGTTTCGGTAAAGTGATTAGTAGTGAACAAGTCCACAATAATTTAAATATTATCTCCTTACTATTTTCTCCTTGATGGAGATTTTGTTATATATATGTTTTCCTTGCTCCTTTTCAGTCATGCAGTAACTTTGGAGCATTTCTCTGCTCAATTATCTGGGTTCATGTACAATGTTTTCCACATGTAACCATGTCAGTGTAAGTCTAGAGGGCAGAATTGACTGTAAGATAATTGCACTCATTCTTCCTAATTCACAAGAGAATGGTTCAATCACTTTATTAGACAAACATTTGACGGACACATGGCAAAATTACATCAATGTAGAACAACAGTCTAGTAGTTTAAACTCTACTGTTACTGGTTGGCCCAAACAAGCAATTCTCCACTGGATCAGATTATAATTTGGAAAAATAACCAGTCAAGTTGGATTGGAAAGAGAGATCGTAAAGTTAGAAGGAAGAAGTATGATGTGTATTTCTTCCTACTTGTTTTTCTGAGGATACAAGTTCTACTTTGGAAGGAGACTGTAAGATCATGTTCAACTGTGTCCATTAATTCCTCTCTGGTCACAAATTCTCTAACCACACCTCATTACTTCTAGGGTCTCCAGTATGCCCCCAAACTGTTTTGCTTTTGCCTGATTGATCTCTTTGCATCAGACAAAATCTGCCATCTGTGAGCCTGGGAAAATCCTATTTATTCCTCAATATATTTTAGGAATCACCTACAAAAAAATGCCTTTCCCATCATTCCCAAATTTAGAACTAACCATGTCTTCCTCTCTGACAACATCTTATATGCCTACATTATATTAACCATGTCTTTTATTTTCTGTATTCTGATGTTTTGACATCTGGTGCCTTGCAGACCTTGGAGGGACTGCCCCTCCCGGGGTAAGCCAGTTCCTAGAGACAGCAAACAACTTGCCTGCAAGCACATTTTTCAGATACAAATCAACCAATCCAGAGGCTCTTGCACTCTGCGCCGCTATTTTCCTGCCCGAATTTCCTCAAGGACAGCTACCAGACAATTAGAGACAGCCCCTAAACCCCACAGCCTGCTGAAACCACTTAGATTAGCCAATCCTAAGCCTCTCTACCTGCTGTTCTTCTTGTAGAAACCACAATAAAGGTTTTGTCCACAGTTCTCCCCTTTCCCTCTGCCTCCTGACTCAGCTTAGGGCTTCCCTGTGTGGCCCCTTTTTTGGAAACTGTGAATAATAAACTTTCAATGGCAATAGTCTTCTGATCTGTGGGCCTTACTATACCTCAAATTTCTATTAATACATTATATTTAAAACAGAAAATTCACAGAGTTGGTACTTATCTTGCTGAATGAATCCAAAGCCTCTGCTTCAGGGTTTACCTAAAGTTTAATACATCCTCACTTGGATAGTCATTCTTAAAACCATATTTCTCCCTTTTGACATCTAGAGACCTTGAGTAATATTTGTTTACATTCTATTCTTTGATTATTTTCCTGTATACCCTCTGGTGTTTTGCTACTAAGAGGGTTATCTGGGAACCAGCAGCACCCCATCTTCTAAGAGCTTATTGAAAATATAGAATATCAGGCTCTGAATCAAAATTAACATTTTAACAAGATACCAGGTAATTCAAATGCACACTAAATTTTGATCAGTGCTGATTTGGGATTGCAATTCCTTTACCCTAGTCTTTTCAACTAGGATTACCTGAGGTGTTGAAACTACATTGTACTTAAAAAGTTGAAGACTTTCCTTCTCTAGCTCTACATAAACAATTACTGTTGGCTGAATCTGGGTATCTTTATCTTTTTTCATGTTTCTTTTTTCCCACAGTTTTTGTTTGATTTCAAGATCAATCAATCTTTTGATTAATCCTACATTCCCATGAGTTTCAGAGATTTCCTTCAGAAAACCCAAGACATATTTTTTTTCCTCACACATAAAATTATAAAGCCTTTTACCTTTTTATTGTGCTTTTATTCTGCTTCTGGATAAATTGGATTACTACAGTCAGAATATTCTAAGTGTATACTCTGTCAATTTTATTATTTATCCTTGGAACTGTGAAGATCTAGAAAACTTATTTTATCTCGCCACAAGGTAATAAACCATGGCAGATGCAGACCATTATTTTGTTTGTTTGTTCAGTGATGAACTGTGTTACTTCTCTGCAGAATAATCCATGATCTTGCTCTGATCATTCACAATTGTGATTCAAATTCAAATAAATATAGTATCTCCAGTTCAACCTAAGAACACAGGTACTATTCCTAAGATATTGTGGCAAAGTCACAGAAGTCCTCGAAGGTTAGCTGCTCCATATATCAACAATTCCAAACTTTCTAGGTACGATGTATTTAGAGGTAACTGGCTTGTTAAAAGTAGAGATTAGAGAATCTGCCTTAAAGATGGGTGTGCATGAGAAATGTACTTTTTATTCCCTAAGACTTTACAGTTATTTGGGGATATTTTGAGTGATTGATGATAGTGATTAATAAAAAAGCTGCATTGCAGAGCAAGTTGTTTGTTATTGCTTGAAATTTGTGTGCATATAAAAGTGGAAAGGGCTTCAGGGACATGCATAAAAATTATTATGGAAACATATTAAGAGTTTGTTGAAGTTAAGTGAAGAGGTCAAGAGAATGACAAGAGGAACAGGTATGGAGATCAATTACCTGCTGCCTGGTAGTACTTATCCAAAAGCCCAAATAGCACATAATCTTTTTCTTTCTATTTTGTAGTGAATTTAGATTGATTTATTTAGAACATTGTGATTTGTAAATTCAAGTTCCAAACAGGCTTGTCCTGGTCTTCATAACAAATTCAGTGCTACATTTTCACTAGCTATAGTCATGCTGTTAAAGGTTTAAACTCTACAGAAGTCTTACAGAGAAGAAAACTTATTTTTTTCTTGGGGGAATTTCCCACCAAAGTCTATTTGCATATTCCTTTAGTTATTCAAACTTCCTGAAATTGGGAATCAGACTAGAATAATTATTAATATTATGAATTCAGGAATAGTAGAATACCCATTCATTACTCGAACCTATAAAGCAAATAACTACACAAGAGAAAGCAATTAGTTATTAATGGGGAGAATTTGTTTCTAGTCCCCAGTGTAGAAGCCAAGTGTATACAGCTAACAACCTGGAAGAATTTTTGCCTAGTTTGTCTAGGCCCAAATGACATAGAATAAAAGCAAATTGAGGTCCATTTTTAACAACTTCAAACTGATCTGTTCATTAACTCATATTTAGCATTCTCACTCGAAGAAAGCCTTTCCAGGAACACCTGTCATTAAGAGTCAGAATAGAGCCTCACCAGCTACTTGCCAGCACTACCAGAAGGCATGGAAGGAAAGAGAACAGTCCAGCACACCTACCACTCCTGTCTCCTTAGTTAGAGAACAAAGTGTCTACCTCACCAGTGAATTCCTTTGTAGGTTTCACCCACTAACATAACATCTAAATTTCTCAATTCTGGGAAACACAGGAAAAGGGAGAGAAAAGAATATCTTCAGCCATTGCTGAAAAGTTCTAATGTTTATGCCATATTTAAAGTAATCCATAGAAAGTTTCAGTATATTTTTGCAGATATGGAGTAATTAGTATTCTCCATTACACTTATGGGAAAAAACATATAAAACATTGGCAGTTCTTCTGCTTGCTCATGTATTTAGTTAATAAACTTAACATCATTGTGAAATGCATCTCACTGGTTTCCCATCCAATTTGTTTATTTTTCTGACAGAGAAAACTGAAGAAGTTTCTACACGTTTTAATTAGGTAGGTATGCCAGTTAGTGCAAAAATATTGGTCATCACAAATAAATGTATTTTGAATAAACATGTTAGATTATGTAAATAGGATTTTAAAAATAAAACAACGGCGAAATACTTCAGCTAAATCTTATAGTTAATTTTTCTCCAGCTAGGGTTCAATTTTTTTGTAACAGATGAAATTTATTTTAAGTAATAAACACTGGATACTAGGAATCTATAGGGGAAAAGAAACCCCTCAGATGATGGGATTGTGTATTCCATTTGCTAACCATTATCATCATCATTTGTAAACTTACGTGAAAGATTCCCTAATTATATTAAGGAACAAATGCAACTTTTTTCCTCTGGAGCATGTAGACAAACAGAATAATAGCAGTATTTAATAAAATTCCAGGTGTTATATTTGTTTGCAATTTAAGCACTTACACTCTGCAATGTAGATAAACTGATTCACAGAAATGTGTTCCAAAACAAAAGTTTGTAAAACGGGTCAAAATGATCTCTATGCGTTCTCTGTTTCTTCAAAAATTTCCATGAATTGGATTGTAAAGTTTTTGTGCTGTTGTTGACTTCTGCATGTGTTTTAACCTCTCAATTCATTGTAATTAATTTTGCTTTAATTTGTCAATTACCTTTTCAAGATTTTTTTTTCACAAAATGAGAAAAATAACTTTTGCAACTACCTATAATTTATCATTTCCAGTGTTTGGCTTTCCTTGTGAAGATCCAAGTTTAATGTGGTATCATTTTGTTGTATCTGAAAATTTTCTTTTACAATTTCTTGTAGTGCAAGCTTGCTGGGGACAAATCTCTAGGCTTAAGTTTTTCTAAAATTGGTTTTATCTTACCCTCACTTTTGAAGGAATTTTTGGCTGGTTATAGGTTGGCTATTTTTTTCTTTTAGCACTTTAAAGATATCAATCGTCTTGATTTTTATCATATTAGATAAAAAACCTGTAGTGACTCTTCTTATTGTTCCCTCAAGTATAGTATTTTTCCCATCTGCCTGATTTTAAAATTTATTCTTTACCACTTTTCAGGAATTTGATGAGGTTCATAGGTATTACTTTATTTTTATTTTATCTGCTTTCTGTTTGTGGAACTATCTGGATCTCTGAATTCACGATATTTATCAAATTTGTAAAACTTTTGTTTCTTCAAATATCATCTCTCCTTATTTTCTGAAACTCCAATTATAAGTATGTTGTACTTCTAGATGTTGTCTCACAGGTCCCTGGATGTGTTCATTTTTTTCAGATTTTTTTTTTCCTCTTGGTGCTTTAGATTGAATAGTTTCTATTTCTATGTTTTCAAGTTTACAAATGTTAAATTCTATTCTGTCCAATAATTTTTAATCTCTTCTAGTAAAATTTTTATTTCATATACTTTATTTTTCATCTCCAGAAGTTTCATGCATTAGTTTACTGTGGGTGCTATAACAAATTATCACAAATTGGGTGGATTAAAATCACAGAAATGTATTCTTTCACATTGCTGAAGGCCAGAAGTCTAAAATCATTGTGTCAGCAGAACTGCACTTCCTCCAGAGGTTCTGTGTTCTGTTCCTTGCCTCTTTCAGCTTCTGGTAACTGCCTGGAATTTCTTGGCTTATAGATGCTTCATTCCAATCTTTGCCTTGGTCCTCATGTGTGTGAAACAAACTTCTTATAAGGATGCATACACGTGACTGAATTAAGGGCCTACCCAGATAATCCTGGATAAATTTCTCCTTGAACTTAATTGCATATTTTCCTATATGAGGAAACTATCACTGTTTGGCCATATTAGATGAAACTCACAAATTCTGGAAAGATGAGGTGAATATATCTTTGCAGGAGAGAGCATATCTTAGTCTACTGCAGTCTGATTTCTGGCCTCCAAAAATTCATGTGTGGTCTACTGCAAAATATATTCACTTTACACCAACATACCTCAAAGTCTCTATCCATTGCACCATCTTCTCAAGTCTAAAGCCTCATCCAAATATCATTGGCTCAAAAATCTGAAATCTCATCATTTAAATTAGGTGTGTGTGAAAGTCTTAGAATGATCCTGATTCAAAATTTTTCTATGCCTGTGCACCTGTGAAACTAGAAAACAAGTTAACTGCTTCCCTAGTACTATGATTTGATAGGGATGAGATAATATAACATAACATAATATAATATAATATAATATATATAATATAATATAATGAGATAATTTTCATTCCAAAGGGAGAAAAATGGAAAAAATAAAGGAGTTTCTGTTCCCAAGCAAGTTCAAAATCCAGCAAGGCAAATTCTATTAGATTTCAAGACCTGATAATAATTCTTTGAGGCTCACAGCTCTGCCCTCTGTGCCTGTAATGTCATAGGTCTTGGTGTCCACAGCTTTGCCTTCTCGGTCCAAGCCTCTCCTCTCAGAATAAATTTTTTCCTTTTTTTTTTTTTAAAGGGTAGCATATATTTGCATCTGAGTAGTTTTATCAGCCTATTTCCTGTCTGAAGAATTTAGGGAGTCTGACAACCTTATTTAATGTCACTCTGCCTCTGTTGCTTTCAGTCCAGTAGTTTTGTCAGTATACAATTACCAAAAACCTTGTAGGTAGCCTGTATGTTACTGTGATTCAAACCATTACACAAGAGGTTCCTCCACATATCTTTCCTGGATAATTGCATCTCTATTGCTACTTTCTGCCGAGATGGGTGGATTGATCCATGAGTCACATGCCTAACGTTATTAGCAGAAGTTGTTCAGTTACACGCTTGGGCTTCTCTCCAGTGCATACTTTCCTAATATTGAATGTCCTAATTTTAGCATCTTTTGCAATCTGGATAGGCTGAGAATTTCCCAAATCATCAAGTTCTGATTCCTTTTTTGCTTAACAGTTTATTTCTCAGTTTATCTTGTTCTCTCACACTTCACATCAGCAAGAAAAATAAAACAAACAAACAAACAAACAAACACAAACCTTCAACACTTTTTTTGGACTTCAATCTCCTCGGTTAAATATCCAAATTCATTACTTAAAGTTCTGCTTTCCAGCTAGTAGAACATAATTCAGCCATGTTCTCTGCCACTATAAAACAAGGATCACCTTTCCTCTGGTTTCCAATGTGTTTTGCATTTCCTTTTGAGCTATCTTTAGAATCACTTTCAATGTCCATGTTTCTACAGTCACTTTAAGGCAATCTAGGCTTTTTCTACCATGCTTTTTAAAATTCTTCTCAGTACCATAAACGATATTAGGGTTATTATAACAAATTGCCACAAATTGTGTGGCTTAGAACCATAGAAATTTGTTATCTCGTAGTTTTGTGAGCCAAAAATCTGAAATCAAGATTTAGGCAGGGCTATGTTCCATATGAGGGCTTTAGGGGAGAATTCATTCTTTGCCTCTTCCAGCTTCTTATGGCCATTTTTTGGCTTGTGGCTGAATCTCTCTCTGCTCCATCTTTTTCACATTTCCTTCTCCTCTGTGTGTTGGAACTCACTCTGTCTCTCTCTTAAAGGATATGTGTGATTTCATTTATAATCATCATCATCCAGGGTAAGCTTCTCCTCTCAAGATTCTTAAATTAATCATGTTTTCTTGGCAGATAAGGTAATATTCGTAAGTTCGGGACATTAGGATATGGACATATTTTGGGGTCACCACTCAGCATACTACATTCCCTTTAGTTTATTTATATATTTTACTTTGTTCTGGGCCCAAGTCTTAACTTATAAATGTGACTTAGAGAGGTCAGTGTCCTTGAAAGACAAGTTTAATGTTACTCACAGTTTCCCTACAAACAGGAGGCATGTCTCCCCACACAGGGCCATAGGAAGAACACCAGGTTTTGGTCAGGAAGCAGAAGCAGGAGCAAGTTATAGTTTTAGGCTAGAGCCTTTATTGGGGTTTCTGAGGGAAAGGTAAAAGAGGCAGGATGAACAGTTTAGGATTAGCTAGTTTGAATAATTTCAGTGGGCTTTGGGCTATAAGGGGAGAAGCTCTGTGATTATCCTCCCATTTGCAGATCACTTACCTGGGGGTATAAGTCTTGACTATACTGTGTCTCTGCCACTCCACCCCTTCTCATTGTGGTTCCTTCTTTATATATTTAGTTGAAGATCTCTTCTGCTAGTCTTCAGGTTATTCTCATCAGTAGTTACTCTGTAAATAGTTAAATTTTGATGTGCCTGTGGGAGAAGGTGAGCTCTTTCTACTCTGCCTTGTTGGCCACTTACTGCATGCTGGATGTTATATATTTTACAGTGTTGTGTGATGGATTCCATTGCTGTCCTTTAAAGAATAGTGGGCTTTGTTCTGGCAGGCAGTATATATTATGCATGTATGGATTAGCTTGATCCTTTTAAGATTTGTTTTTTAAGCTTCTATAGAGTAGATTTAATGATGGTTTCATTCAAAGACCAATTTATCCTTTCTATTAAGGTATACAATTTTTGAGTTCTTACTAAATGTCCTAGATTCTCCCCTCTGATTAGTCAGAATTCGAACATTTTCTAGTGAATGCTTCTTACTGGGATCTCTAGAACTTGTTCCACTTATAGGTATTCGGTTATTCTTTTCCAAAATATAGAATTCTACCTTATGACTGGTTTAGTAGTCAGCCAAATACTCAAGAGGACCCCAGGAATAATTTTTGAGATCTTTTCTGGAATCCATTGTCTCCAGTGCTCTCATCCCTTAAATTCTAGGTGTATCAAGGTCCTTTAGCTCCAATCTCTGTTCCTTCAACTGAATGACACCACCTGTGTTTTCTATGTATGCATCTTAGTTAATAAAATTGCCTCTAGACAGAAAGTTGGGGTCACCTCAGGGGTCTTCTTTCCCTTCTCTCATTTACCATGTGTATGTACTATCTATTATAAAATGCCTAAAAACACTTGTCATATAGTTTATCATTTTTTCTAGTTGCTTGCAGAAAAAAAAGTGTAGGTAGATTCTAGTTATTCCATTATGGACAGAAGCAGAAGCTTAGATTTCAAACTAAATAATAATTTTTTTTCATATATGACTAACAAAGAAGTCATTTGTCAATAGAACCTATTTATTGGGTCCCAGCAAAGTAGAAACAAAGTATAACAATTATTTTCATCATTTAATTATAATCAAAAAAGAACCTTTTTAAAAAAAAAATAATTATAGTTGGAAAATGAGGCACTTGATGACTCCAGGAAAAAGCTGTTGAATGCAGAGTGGAAATAGGATTCATTGGTTTCCTTTTCAAGATCATTGCACCAACCATGAAAGAAGGTAATACTACCAGTAACAAGCAAACATCGCAAAAGAGAATGAGGTTATTCCATTTTTAATCACTGAGTGAGTGAAATGGTATTTTCACAGACTTCTAATGTTGCCACAATACTGTATTACAATTTAAAAAAAATATACACACACCTGAATTTTTATTTAAAAATTTTACACTCATAGTCCTTCTATAACTATAAACAAAACTATAAATTAAAGGCAAAGAAAGCTTCAAATAAAATAGAATTTAGCTACATAGATTTATTATAACAGTTGATGTTGATTTATGGAAACTAAATTACAGATGTTGAATTTAAAGTAGAAATGTACGTATTTATTTATTATTATCAATTTAGTTTCTTACTAGTCACATTATAGTTATCACTGACAAAATTGCTGTTATCAACTAAGCCATTGTTTTAATGGGCAATCCCTAAGGGGCATATACTAAATAAGGCATTTTTAGAACATTTTTTATTGAGACTTTGCTACTGAACTAATGAACTCTTACAAAATTACAAAGACTGTGTCTATGACATATGTTTGCAAAATATGAATATCCAACAGAATATGCAAGTATTTTGCTTTTGGAATGCCTATATTTTTGCATTCTGTTATTATGCCTCAATTGTACTATCACTTTTCCTTATTCATATGTAATTCAAACCAATTTTTATTCAGTCTAAATGTAATAACATTATATATATATGGCATTCATGTATTTAAATTCATATATGTTCATTTTTTAACATCCTTGCCAGTTACAAAAATGCTACTTGATGCCAATATGATTTTAAACATGAATGTGAATTTAGGCAAATGAATCATATGACAGTACTTAATTATAAAGTATGTCTGTGTGGAAGTATGTGTAATATTTCTTCAAATGCAAAGACAAAATAGAAATAATTTTGATAATTCTTGCAACTCTGAGAATAGTTTCATGAACCAACAGAGGTCTCTGAACCCCAGTTGAAAAATAAATCTACGGATGATGAGGAGTCACTGAACTATTTAATAAAGGGTAGGAACAAAACAGATATACACTAAATGAAGACGGAAAACTGAAGATGAAACATGACCAGCATTAGCATTTCTTGTTTTGCAGCACAACACTCCCAATTTGCAAATTTAAGTACTGATGAACCTGAAATCATTTATCACATTGACTTGGAAATGACCTCAGATCCTTTTGGATTAATGATTTAAGTTTGCGTTTTTGCCATTTTTTAAAAAATCCATTAATGTAACCATAAGAACTGTGGTTAGAATATTTGACTCATTTTGAATTATTCAATTGATTTTTGCTTATTCTTTCTGGTGCATTTGTGGCTTATTAGAAAGGCAGAAGATTATAATAGTAAAGTCTTCCAGATCTGTGCACTTTGAAGACTTCAGTAATCATTTTGCACTCAATATCAGTTAATCTCACTTTGCTGTTGATGTCAACTTTACTGTTACTTTACACATATTTTAAATTGTAAGGGAGTCATTATTATATAGAGAAATAATAGGACTTTCCAGTAAATGTTACACCACATAAGATGTTTTGAATTGATTTGTTCACTCATCTTTATCTAAAAATGTCCCTACAGTAAACAGAAGACAACTTATAACAGATTTTTGTTCTCTCTTTGAGACTTTTTCAGTAATAGATACGTTTATTGCTTAAACTAAATCGGTACTTTAATGTTTCTTTATATATCACCCAAAACAAAAATAATTTTCCAAACTATAGAGGTTAGTGAAACTTAAAATTATATACTTTAGAAACAATTTTTAATATTCAATTAAAAAAAAAATCTGCTTCAGTCAGTTATCACAAGTGAATTAGTTGTATACTGGGGTTTGAGCATATTTAGTAACATATTTATTTTATGGTCCATGGTTGATAATTATAAAACTTAATTATGTTGAAATACTACAATTTAACCTGCTCCAATATTCTATTTTAATTTCTTTTTTCTCTCTGTTGATTTGATATTCACAAACTGACCCAAAATTCCCAGTAAAGATTAATCTTTATTTATACTTTGAGATATTATATTTACTTGACTGCCAATTTCTTTCTCATTGAATATTCCATTTTCCCTCAACTGAAAAACAGGAATACATTTGCTTTCCTTCATCTAGTGTTTAATTTGGCAGGCCTTTCTTTACAATGATTTCAAACTTCTAGATGTGTTTGATAAATACAATTAATTACATTTTGGTGCAATATAAGAAAATAATTCACGTTCATAGCCATTTAACTCTTCTTTTGTCCACAGAGATTTTTAAAAATAAACTTTATTTTAGAATAGTTTTAGAGTTTCAGAAAAGATGCAAAGACAGTTCATCTTTGGGCATTTTGGTTACACACCACATTCAGTTTCCCCTATTATTAACATTTTACATTAGTATGGTATGTTTGTCAGAACTAATAAACTGATATTAGCTTGTTATTATTAAGTAAAGTCATTAGCTTTTACCTAATATCCTTTTTCTGTACCAGGATCCCATCCAGGATACTACATTACTTTTAGCTGTCACGTCTACTTAGGCTCCACTATACCAGTCTCTCAGACTTTCCTTGTTTCTGAAGACCATGACAGTTTTGAGGAGTAATAGTCAGTTATTCTGTAGACTATCATTTAATTTGGATAGTGTGGTTATTTTTCTCATGATTAGACTGGAGTTATGGGCTTGAGGATAAAGTGCCATTCTCATCACATCATACCAAGGATACATACTATCAGCATGGCTTATCAGTGTTGGTATTATCCTTGTTCACCTGGCTAAGATTGTGTTTGCCAGGTAAAATTACTCTTTTCCTTTTTTTTCATATTTAAATATCTGGTAGGAAGTCACTATGCACAGCTTATATATATATATATATATATATATACACAAAATTGTGATCCACCTCCTTAAGATAGGAGTATTTACATAAATTATTTGGAATCTTTCTGCACAAGATATTTGTCTATTCTCTTCCCACCTCATTAGTTCATTCAGTCATTTATTTATATCAGTATGGACTCAGAAAATTTATGCACTGGCTATAATTCAATATTACATTATTATTATTATAAGTATAGGTTTGTAGATTTGTTTATCTAGTGAAACTTATCTTTTTATTTCTTACTCTACCAGAACACATATACACTGTAAAAATGAATTTTATTTGGCTGCATTCATTTTTAACTGGTAAAAAAAAGAGTACTTATTAAATATCACCATTTTCATTTTAAATTCATGCCTCCCAAATGGTTGGCTAATATGTACTATTCAAACTCATATATATTTCAAAATTAACCAGTGGAGATCCTTTTCCTGACAATTCTAAGTAATTGTGTTTGTAATTACTAAAACATATTTATTTCATAAGGTATGCTAGACATTGGAAAGTACTTTGCATTCATTTCTTATTTAATCTTTTTAACCATCCTATAAGGCAAATATTACTCTATTTAATAGGAAAGGAAATTGAGGCGTATAGATACATTGCTCATTTTGCACAGTTAGAAAGTGGTAGAGACAGGTCAGTTTGTTTCCTAAGCAAATCGAATTCTTATATCAATCTTATAAGTATACTAAGTGTGCTCCAGAGTACATAATATTTTAACTTTATTTATAGATAATTACTTATGGGATAAAATACACCTTTGTTATTTTTCTTGGCTTTTGATGTTTTTTGTGTGATTCTCTGTGATTTCTACAATCAATTTTCTGGAAACATACCTACGTATTTAGAAAAATATCGAAACAAGAAAAAAACAAAATACTTTCCATTCCTTACTATTTCCCTCCCTCCCTTCTTTCCTCTATTTCTCTTTCTTTCTTTCTTTTTCTTTCTTCCCTCGTTTTTCCCTCCTCTCATCTTTCCATTCTTTAACATTCTCTCATTTTGTTAATTACAAATATTTTAAAATAGTGATACAGTGTTTGCTTTCCTTGAGCTAATAACATAACTGGAGAGAAAAAGTGTACAAATATTTTCTAATTCAGAATCAACAAAAATATAATAAAGCATAATTAGGATAGCTTAGTATTGGCTCATGGATAGGTTAGTAGAGATATGGGACAGGAAAGAGACAGCATACATGCACAAATATTAAAAAACGACTTCTGAGAGAGAGACAAATTATTGGGGGAAGAGATTATTAAATTAATCTAGCTAGAACATTTTTCCCCTCTGAAGAAAAATTAAAACTATATTCTATTCAAACTAGATTACAAAATAAAACTTTTTATGTATTAGATATAATATATACATAAAAGACAATCCTTGAAAATTTTCAGAAGAAAATAGAAAGCCTATGTTTATGACTTCAGAGTATGAAAGGAATTTAAAACAAAAGCAGGAAAATGAAATCATTAAGCACATTACTGAAAAATGTGATTATAATGAAGCTAAAAATATCTGTAGAGTGAATAAAATCAAAACACCAGTCACAGATTTTGAGAAAATAATTATAGCACAAAACCCGAGGTAAAATGGATATCAATAATGAAATAAAACTCTGAAAAAAATAAGAAATTAAGGTATGGGGATATATGTATATGTATAGCTGATTCACATTGTTATAAAGCAGAAACTAACACACCATTGTAAAGCAATTATATTCCAATAAAGATGTTAAAAAAAAAAAAAGAAATTAAACAAAGTGCCTAACAGAATGTGTTAAACCTATGAACAAGCAAATCATAGAAAATAAACTTGAATAACCAATAAATATATGTAAATATTCTCAGTTTTATTAGTAATCAGAGTTGAAAAACTAGAAAAAACAACCATGAGATATCATATTTCATCCATAAACTGGAAAAATATATATTTTGACAATTATATAAAGGTTGGAAGATATATAGAGAAAGATGAACAATTATATTCTGCTAATGAGAAATAAATTGAATCAATTAATCTGGAAAATAATATAGAATTATCCAGTAAAACTGAAGATGCACATACTCAATTTTCTGTAATTCTACTCCTATATATATCCTTTAGAAAAAGTATTGCATCTGTGCACAAGAAGATGCTCCTGGAACATAAGACAGAAGGTCATATCAAGAGTTTGGATAGTTTAAAAAGACACAGGTCTTTTTGTCTAGACACACTCAGCTTCACTATAGATGTTAGCTGTTTGTGGCTCCCTAGGAGCCATTTCTTAAGCCTCTTCATACTAGCTCCCTTCTTTTTCTTATGTTACCTAGTAATATCTGCAACATTCAGTGGAATATCAAAGAGTTTTTTCTTTGGCAAAGACATTGTTTCTTAGCTTTCTATTGCCATTGCAAGTAATGGTCTGTTTACGTTAATCAGAAGTCAGGGAGAGGATTGGTATCTGTCTGCCTCAGAATGGCAGATAATTGTGAAAGGAAGATAATCATTAAAAATATAATATTAGAACTTCAAATTAACTTTGTGATTATCTAGTCAAAATGACTTTCAATCTATGATTATTAGAATCTAAGGATTCTTGTGGCGTATGTTAGGGAATGAATGCTAGGCTTGTATCTCATTCAAAGTATCACTGCTTTCAAATGTCTGATATATTTGAATTCTGTATTTTGAGAAAGGTTATTGAACAAAGTTTTAAAACCACTGATCCACTTAACTTGCTCTTTATGTTTGTGAGGAAATTAATAGAAGCAAAGAGACATAAATAGATAAAATCCTTGCCCTACCATTGGGTTTCAAGTATTGGCTATACATTCACTTGGTAGCTATATGATGTGGTAAAGATTCCGTGGTAGTGCAACTTTGTTAAAATTTATATTTACATTTTCCACAAGTAAAATGCATTTTTCTTATAGCAGAAATATACTTTATTACTCTGTCATATCCAAGGAGAATGTTGCTTGTGTCCGTCCAAGTTTGAAGAAAAAGATTATATTAAGTGAATTTTGCATGAAATGATCAACACTATTAGAATTATCTTCCTGAGTTATTTGACCTTAGTGAATACATATACAGAATTTTTTAAAGGTCCAATCCCCTAAATCATTCTATTGATTTTTTTTTTCTTAAACTACCATTCTCAGCATACAATTTTCCTACTCAGAAACATTAAATAATTCAATTGTGCAGAGGAAAAAGCTCAAATTACTTACTGTGGCATTCAAGGTCTGCCAATGGAAAATTACTTTTCTAAAAATATTTCCCACTAATTATCAGCATGAACACTTTGCTCCCACATAGTGACCCCCCATAATCCCTGTGATAAATCTTGCTCTTGCTCATTTTTATTTTTATCTCTATCACTTACTGTATTCTATCTCTACCTCCATCTCTAACTCTATCTAAGTCTCTGTATCCAACCCTATCTCTTACTCTCTGTATTTCTACACTTGATATTTGAGTAAATGTTCACCTCAGACTCTTTTGTCATTTCCTACTTCTCTACCTGGAATTCCTCCTTGTTCTTTTCCAGATGTATATTTCTTCCGTTGTTATTTTGTTTAAATAAATTTTTTCCATGCTTTGAACAGCACCTAAATGCTGATGTATAACAAATTTATATTTCCAGGCATGACATCACTATTGAGCTCAAGCTGCTAACTTGTCTTCACTTGGATGTCTCACAATTATCTCATTAAAGTTAGAGTTTATACTGCTGCACTCTTGATTTTCTTTCCCCAGAAATGTTTCTTCATATTTATTTCCTATCTCTGAAAAAGGATCACCACACACCCATTTTCTAAAGTCAGATACCTATGTGTCACATGTTTCATCACCATCCAATCTCTAGCTTTCAGACATTTATTTTATCCTCAAAATATATTTTAAATCTATCCACTTCTGAATATCTCTCCTTTTGATATCCTTCTGCAAGCAACTTTTGTTGTTTGTTTGAAGTACTAAAATAAATTTATTTTTAGCTGTTTTATGAAGCTATAATTTAAATAGCATAAAGTTCACTCATTTTAAGTGTATAGTTCACTGATTTTTAGTAAACTTATAGAGTTCTGAAACCATCACCACAATTCAGTTTTAAACATTTCCATCACTCCTTAAGGTTATCTTGTGTCTATTAGAAATCAATTTCCACTCCTATCCCAGCCCCAGCTAACTACTGATTTGCTTTCTGTTTCTATAAAATTAGCTTTTTTGGATATTCAACATAAATGGAATTATATGTTTTGTGTATGACTGATATCATGTATCATATTTTTTTGAAGTTCCTCCATGTTTTTGTGTTCATTTTTATTGTGAATAGTATTCCACTGTATGGATATATTGCGTTTTGGTTGGACATTTGAATAATATCCAGTATCCAGTTTTGGCTGCTATGAAAATCTATGTATAATTTGAAAAATTCTACTATAAATATTCCTCTACAATTTCTTTGTGTTTCCACTCATCTTAGATAGATTCCTAGGAATGAAATTGCTGGATAGTAAGGGAAAATTATGTTTAACTTTTTAATTTATTGACAAAGTAGTTTCCCAAGTGGCTGTACAATTTACATTCCAACCAAAATTACATGAGTGATCTAGGTTGTTCACCTCTACACCAGTATTTGATATTAGTGTTGTTATGGGTTGAATTATGTCCCCCCAGAAAAGACTGCTGGAGTTCTCTAACCCCCACTGCCTCAAAATGTGAGCAAATTTCGAGATAGGGTCTTTACAGGGATAATCAAGTTTAAAGTGAGGTTATGGAGTGAGTCTTAACACAAAATTACTGATATCTTTATAAAAAGGGAAATTTGGACACAGAAACAGACCTATACAAAGAGAATACCATGTGAAAATGAAGGCAGAGATCTGAAAGCCAAGGAGAGGTACTGAGAACAGAAACTTTCCTCACAGCCAATCAAAGGAAACCAACCCTGTTGAAACAGTGATTTCAGATTTCTAGCCTCCAGAGCTGTTAGACAATAAATTTCTTTTGCTTAACCACCCATTTTGTGGTACTCTGGTATGGCACCCCTCACAAACTAATGCAGCCAGTCTTTTTTATTACAGACAGTCTAGTGGGTTTGTGATGTCAGCTCATTGTGGCTTCACTTTGAATTCTCCTGGTAACTAATGATGTTGACAATCTTTTCATGTACATATTAGCCTCTTACATAATTCTTCAGTGAAATGTGCATTAAAATATTTGACCATTTAAAAATTGGGCTGTTTGTCCTATTATTGACTTGGTTTATTCCTTTTATATTTGGGATACAAGTCTTTTATCAGATATATGATTTGTAATTATTTTCTTCCAGTCTGTACCTTGGCTTTTCTTTTTCTTAATGACTCCGTTTTTTGTTAGTTTTTTTTACTGTTTACGTGTTTTTGATGGGTTTTTTTAAAAACAGCTTTATTGAATTTTAATCACTGTATAATAAAATGGCCTTATTTAAATGTATAATTTGATAAGTCTGAATATGTAAACACCCATGAAACCATCACCACAATCAAGATGTTTAACTTATGCATCACTTCCCAAAAGATTCCTTGTAATTCTCTCACTCCTTGGTCCTGCAACAACCCAAGACAAGAAAGCAGATTGATCTGCTTTCTATTACACCACCTAACTTTGGTATTTTCTAGCATTTTATAAGAATGGAATTGTGGAGTGTCTACACTTTGTTTTTGCAGAGGGAAAGTCAGATTTCTTTCATTTATTACATTTATTTTGAGATTATCAATATTGCTGAATTTATTGATTTTTTAAATTTTGAAGTAGATTTCCAGTGAACAAGTATACTATAACATGTTTATAATTCATATGTTGGTGGTACACAACTAGCAATGTGTTGGTAAACTGGGTCTCCTGGAATTAAAAAAAAAATTAAAAGAGCTTTGATTTACAGTGTTTGCTGACTTTCATGTTGTAAATGCTCCCATGTGGCTGATTTCAACTAGCTGGCAAAATTCCTGAATACTTAGCTTTCTCAAGCTGGTGGTAGTTGCCTTCCCCACACCAATGTATACTTCCAACTGTATCCCAGGTGTTTAAGATGAAAGTGGTCCCCAATTCCAGCTCTACATGGTCCCAGTTTGATTCAAGCTAAACAGCAGATCATACATCCTTATCGATCACATTAATTCAGCATACACACTCCTAATCCTACTTGAGGAGACATTGGCTGACAGCTTCTAGAAATGAAGTTTCTCCCTTTTGAGAATCTACAAAAAAATTATACTTTAAACATGGCTAAATAAAAACAAGCACATGAGCTCTTGAAAGCTGCAGGCAACCAACCTCTAACAAGAAAGAGAGTTAGCCCTAAGATGAAGCATACATTCTGTATGAGGAGATAAAGTGACTAAATGAATCTTTGATGAAAACCCACATTTTTCCAGACTTTTCATATATGTGCACCAATAATTTGTTAAATTGTTTATGGCTGTTTGGAGTGGGTTTTGTGACACTTTCAACTGAAAAATTTCTAAATGGTATGGTGACATTCTAAGACAGTTTTGAAGAATAATGCTGATACTAGTGACTATCCTTTGAGGCTTAGTAAAAGCTGGATATTGTATCATCACGCACTTTTTTTTTTTTATGGTATAACATTTGTAATGGGAGATTTTCAGACTCAAACTTTGGAATTTAAAAACTCATTTCTCTCACAAAATCTGGCTCTTGCATTTGAAGACTTGGTTTTCAAGACCACTGTCTTTAAAGTGAGTTTCATTTATGTGGAAATTATAGACCCAAGAATGTAACTTTTTCTTTAATAAATCTCAGTTTCAGAGACTATATTTAATTGAGGAAGGTTTTCTGGGTAGGAAGGAATCACCAAGAGTAAAATCAGATAGATTAAGAATATAGATATATAGATAAATGATGAACTGGTATGAATATGACTCATTTTACAAAGGGAGAAGTTTTAGGATTTATGTGAGATTGTTATAAATAAATAGCACACACATTTCTTCATAGTTGAAAGACATTTTCTCTGGGTTCATGACCCAAAGTTGCTTTCTTACAAAATATATCTGATCCTCATTATATTCTCTATATAAATCTCTGACTTACTTTTATCTGTGAAGATCTATAACGATCTAACCAGATTTGTTCTAATCTGGTTATTTGGTTTATTCACTTATTATTCAGTATTCTAAGTTATATTACCAATGGAATAAAATATAAAACCTACATTAACACAGTAGCTTTACGTACAAAGAAAAGTTACAGAACCATTAATATAATGAAGAAATACATATATTAAGATAATAATAAAGTGAAAATGTGTATGTGTGTATAGAGATGAGAGATGTCAAAGAGTAAAAAGTGGACACAGATTACAAAATGGGAAATACTAATAGACCACCACATTTTGTAACATCTTTATTGGAGTATAATTGCTTTACATTGTTGTGTTAGTTTCTACTTTATAAGAAAGTGAATCAGCTATACATATACAGATATCCCCATATCTCCTCTCTCTTGCGTCTCCCTCCCACCCTCCCTATCCCACCGCTCTAGGTGGTCACAAAGCACCACTGATCTCCTTGTGCTATGCAGTTGCTCCCCACTAGCTATCTATTTTACATTTGGTAGTGTATATATGTCCATGCCACTCTCTCACTTCGTCCCAGCTTACCCTTACCCCTCCCTGTGTCCTCAAGTCCATTCTCTATGTCTGCATCTTTATTACTGTCTTGTCCCTAGGTTCTTCAGAACCTTTTTTTTTTTTTTTAGATTCTATATATATGTGTTAGCATACAGTATTGTTTTTCTCTTTCTGACTTATTTCACTCTGTATGACAGACTCTAGGTCCATCCACTTCACTACAAATAACTCAATTTCGTTTCTTTTTTATGGCTGAGTAATATTCCATTGTATATATGTGCCACAGCTTCTTTATCCATTCATCTGTCGATAGACCACCACATTTTAATTAATAATAATTTATTTTGAGTTAGTTAACTTATTAATCTTAGTGTGACTCTTCTTCATTATTAGTACATTCTATCAGATGTAGCTGCTTTCCATTATTCTGTTTTTTTCTCAAAGCTCTCACTTCACATTAATGGAAAATATCTAGGAGTCAGGGCTGAGTGAAAGTGAATGATCTTATATGAGTTTCCTACTGTAGGAACAAATTACCACAAACTCAGTGGCTTAAAACAACACATTTATTGTCTTACAGTTCTGGAGGCCAGAAGTCTGAAATCTGTCTTATTTGACTTAAAGTCAAAGGGTCACCAGGGCTGTTTTATTCTGAAGGCTCTGAAAGAAGAATCCACTTCTGTGCCTTCTCCAGTTTCTAGAGGCCAACTGCATCCCTTGGTTCTTGGCCCCTGCCTCCATCTTCAGTGCCATAATCACATCTCCTTCACTGATTCTGCTCCTGTCCTCATGTTGTCTTTTTTTGATTTTGACCCTCTTGCCTTCCTTCTGTAAGGACCCTGTGATTACATTTGGCTCACCTGAGTAATCCAGGATAATCTCCTCATCTAAATGTTTTTAATCAAGCCATTGGTATTTCTTTTGCCATACATATAAGGCAGTATATTTACAGTTTTCAGAGATTAGGGTGTAGACATCTTTGGGGAGCTCTTACTCAGCCTACCATGGATGCTAATTTATTATACCTTCTTTATTTCATCTGAACTCTTAAGGAAAATTTATCCTATCAAACTATCTCAATGTTCACTAAACTCAAGTAATTTTAATTTTTTTTACTTTACTTTTTACCCAAATGTTCTATAGTCTTCAAGATCAAGTCTGTATCATCTCTTCTAACAAGACTTTCCTCATCTGATTTGCCTCTTTTGAAAACATATAGCACTTATTACATTTACTTAACCTTAATCATTCATTATCTTGAATTACTATTTTTATTTTTATCTTTCATTTTCAAATTTATTGTGAATTGCTTAGAAGATTTTTCAGATTTTCTTTGATATTCATTTTTTATCTTTTATATAGTACTATGTACATAGTAGGTGTAAGTGTTTACTTGTTAAATTTAAGTATATATATTTGAGTATGAAAAAAATTAACTGTAATCCACTTCATGAAAGTGAATACTTTCTTTCTTTTTATTTGTATCTCTTATAATCCATTTTCCTCTGCCAATCAAGTAACATAGATTGAAGCTGCCATAATGTAGGGAGCAGATTTTATGGTATACAGAATCTGGTAAATTAACTTTCATAGAGCTCTAGGGTTTATAAAATAGCCTTTGAATACTATGAATCTCCTATATTCCACATATCTAAGTAGGACAGTAGGATTATTATTTTTAAGAAAATCATCTACAGTTTGTCTTTGTCTTCATTTCATCCACACTCTGTATAAGTATTTTTTTATATTAAAATATAAACAGGAATTTCTCTTGTTAAGAGTGTTAATAATAACAAACTGAAGTAATATTTTTGTTAGTTTCAAGAATATTTATACAAATAAAATTTTATCTCAGTGGAAAAAATATATCTTATGATCAGCAAAAAAAATTTTTTGAGTCACTTGTGTTAATAAGCAAATTTTTAAATGTTTCCTAACCATTTGTCAGCAAATTTAAATTAAAAGAACTTTTAAAGCAAGGCTACTTATTTCTCACCCATGTATTCATGTGAATGTTATCTAAATGTTATTTTCCAGAACCATTTTATAGCCATAAGAATCCCATTTAAAACATATTTTTTTCCTAAATTTTCAAGCCTCATTTCTCTAGATATCATTAGTATAAGTTTCCAAATACTTAAATGTGGCTGAAAATTTCAGAGTGATAAAGTTCAATTATACCTTAATGTGTATAAACACTTCAGTCTGAAGAACTAGGCATCCCCTGAAGAGGACTGAGGATAAAGAGGCAATTTAATAGCTCAGAACAATTATCCACTTATTTCATACATAAAATGTACAGTGCACAAATAATCTGAACTCTGATCTCAATGTGAGAGTTTAGTTCATTAACACACCACACTGACTACACAAATCTCCTGATACTGGAATACAATAGAGAGAATCCTACAGTAATGCATAGTATAGTGATTTGCTGTCAAGCAAAGGGAAGTTTTACTCAATTTCAGCCATGTAACCACACTGTATTATGCACATGGGGTTCTTTTCAGCATTTTTGCCATCTGAAATAAACATGAGGGCAACTCCCATAAAAATGATTTATTTTCTTTTTTAAAGATCATGCTTATCATAAACCAGCATACTATAGCATGTTGGAGAAGAATCATGGGTTTCATTTCCAGTAAGAAAAGAATAATCTACTCTGCCTTATTATATTTATGCTAAGCATTGTAGAAAATATAGGAGTTATTTCTATGGTACTGACAGGCTCAGGGGATGCAAAAAGGAAAAGAATAGTTGACTCCCTCTTGCAAGAGCACCAGAATCACAACTAACTGCTGAATAATCATCAACAGGAAGACACTGGAACTCACCAAAAAAGACACCCCACATCCAAAGACAAAGGAGAAGCCCCAGTGAGATGGTAGGAGAAGCCCAATCACAATAAAATCAAATCCCATAACCGCTGGGTGGGTGACTCACAAACTGGAGAACAATTATACCACAGGAGTCCACCCACTGGAGTGAAGGTTCTGAGCCCCACGTCAGGCTTCCCAACCTGGGGTCTGGCAACGGGAGGAGGAATGCCCAGGGAATCAGACTTTGAAAGGTAGTGGGATTTGATTTCAGGACTTTGACAGGACTGGGGGAAACAGAGACTCCACGTTTGGAGGGCACACACAAAGTAGTGTGCACATCAGGACCCAGGGGAAGGAGCAGTGACCCCATAGGAGACTGAACCTGACCTACCTGCTAGTGTTGGAGGGTGTCCTGCAGAGGCAGGGGTCAGCTGTGGCTCAAGGCAGGGACAAGGACACTGGGAGCAGAAGCTCTGGGAAGTGCTCCATGGTGTGAGCCCTCCTGGAGTCCTGCTATAGGCCCCAGCAAACAGCCTGTAGCCTCCAGTGCTGGGTCGCCTCAGGCCAAACAACCAAAAGAGAGGGGACTCAGCCCCACCTATCAGCAGACAAGCAGATTAAAGTTTTACTGAGCTCTGCCCACCAGCACTCCCTCCCATTAAGAAGCTTGCACAGGCCTCTTAGATAGTCTCATCCACCAGAGGGCAGACAGCAAAAGCAAGAAGAACTACAATCCTGCAGCCTGTGGAAAGAAAACCACAATAACAGAAAGACAGACAAAATGAAAAGGCAGAGGACAATGTACCAGATGAAGGAACAAGATAAAACCCCAGAAAAACAACTAAATGAAGTGGAGAGAGGCAACCACCCAGAAAAAGAATTCAGAATAATAAGAGTGAAGATGTCCAGGACCTCAGAAAAAGAAAGTAGGCAAAGATTGAGAACATACAAGAAATGTTTAACAAAGACCTAGAAGAATTAAAGAAAAAACAGCTATGAGAATTAAAGAACAAACAAACAGAGATGAACAATACAATAACTGAAATGAAAAATACACTAGAAGGAATCAATAGCAGAATAACTGAGGCAGAAGAACGGAAAAGTGATCTGGAAGACAGAATGGTGGAATTCACTGTTGTGGAAGAGAATTAAAAAAAAAAAGAATGAAAAGAAATGAAGACAGCCTAAGAGACATCTGGGACAACATTAAGCACACAAGCATTCACATTATATGGGTCCCAGAAGGAGAAGAGAGAAAGGACCCGAGAAAATATTTGAAGAGATTATAATCAAAAACTTCCCTAACATGGGAAAGGAAATAGCCACCCAAGTCCAGGAAGAGCAGAGAGTCCCACGCAGGATAAACCCAAGGGGAAACTCGCTGAGACACATAGTAATCAAATTGACAAAAATTAAAGACAAAGAAAAAGTATTAAAAGCAACAAGGGAAAAACAACAAATAACAAAGGGACACCCATAAGGTTAACAGCTGATTTCTCAGCAGAAACTCTACAAGCCAGAAGGGAGTGGCATGAAATACTTAAAGTGATGAAAGGGAAGAGCCTACAACTAAGATTACTCTACCCAGCGAGGATCTCATTCAGATTTGATGGAGAAATCAAAAGCTTTACAGACAAGCAAAAGCTAAGAGAATTCAGCACCACAAAACCAGCTCTACAACAAATGCAAAAGGAACTTCTCTAAGTGGGAAACACAAGAAAAGAAAAGGACAAAAGCAAACCCAAAACAATTAAGAAAATGGTAATAGGAACATACATATCAATAATCACCTTGAATGTGAATGGATTAAATGCTCCAACCAAAAGACACAGGCTTGATGAATGGATCCAAAAACAAGACCCATATATATGCTGTCTACAAGAGACCCACTTCAGACCTAGGGACACATACAGACTGAAAGCGAAGGGATGGAAAAAGATATTCCATGCAAATGGAAATCAAAAGAAAGCTGGAGTAGCAATACTCATATCAGATAAAATAGACTTTAAAATAAGGAATGTTACAATAGACAAGGAAGGACACTACATAATGATCAAGGGATCAATCCAAGAAGAGGATATAACAATTATAAGTGTACATACACCCAACATAGGAGCACCTCAATACATAAGGCAAATGCTAACAGCGATAAAAGAGGAAATCGACAGTAACACAATAATGGGGGACGTTAGCACCTCATGTACACCAGTGGACAGATCATACAGACAGAAAATTAATAAGGAAACACAAGCTTTAAATGACAAAACAGACCAGATAGATTTAATTGATATTTGTAGGACATTCCATCCAAAAACAGTAGGTTACACTTTCTTCTCAAGTGCACATGGAACATTTCCCAGGATAGATCGCATCTTGGGTCACAAATCAAGCCTTGGTAAATTTAAGAAAATTGAAATCATATCAAGCATCTTTTCCAACCACAACACTATAAGATTAGAAATAAATTACAGGGAATAAAACGTAAAAAACACAAACACATGGAGGCTAAACAATACGTTACTAAATAACCAGAGAACACTGAAGACATCAAAGAGGAAATAAAAAAATACCTCGAGACAAGTGACAACGAAAACACAACAATCCAAAACCTATGGGATGCAGCAAAAGCAGTTCTAAGAGGGAAGTTCATAGCAATACAATCCTAACTCAAGAAACAAGAAAAATCTCAGATAAAAAATCTAACCTTACACCTCAAGGAACTAGAGAAAGAAGAACAAACAAAACCCAAAGTTAGTAGAAGGAAAGAAATCATAAATATCAGAGGAGAAATAAATGAAATAGAACCAAAGAAGACAATAACAAAGATCAATAAAACTAAAAGCTGGTTCTTTGAGAAGATAAACAAAATTGATAAACCTTTAGCCAGACTCATCAAGAAAAAGAAGGAGATTACTCAAATCAATAAAATAAGAAATGAAAAAGGAGAAGTTACAATGGACACTGCAGAAATACAAAGCATCATGAGAGATTACTACAAGCAACTCTATGCCAATAAAATGGACAACCTGTAAGAAATGGACAAATTCTTAGAAAGGTATAACCTTCCAAGACTGAACCAAGAAGAAATAGAAAATATGAACAGACCAATCACAAGTAATGAAATTGAAACTGTGATTAAAAATCTCCCAAACAAACAAAAGTCCAGAACCAGATGGCTTCACAGGTGAATTCTATCAAACATTTAGAGAAGAGCTAACACCCATCCTTCTCAAACTCTTCCCAAAAATTGCAGAGGAAGGAACACTCCCAAACTCATTCTACGAGGCCACCATCACCCTGATACCAAAACCAGACAAAGATACTACAAAAACGAAAATTACAGACCAATATCACTGATGAATATAGATGCAAATGTCCTCAACAAAATACTAGCAAACAGGATCTAACAACACATTAAAAAGATCAAACACCATGATCAAGTGAGATTTATCCCAGGGATGCAAGGCTTCTTCAATATACCAAATCAATCAATGTGATACACCACATTAACAATTTGAAGAATAAAAAACATATGATCATCTCAATAGATGCAGAAAAAGCTTTTGACAAAATTCAACACCTATTTATGATAAAAACTCTCCAGAAAGTGGGCATAGAGGGAACCTACCTCAACATAACAATGGCCATATACAACAAACCCACAGCAAACATCATTTTCAATGGTGAAAAACTGAAAGCATTTCCTCTAAGATCAGAAACAAGACAAGGACGTCCACTCTTTCCACTATTATTCAACATAGTTTTGAAAGTCCTAGCCATGGCAATCAGAGAAGAAAAAGAAATAAAAGGAATACAAATTGGAAAAGAAGAAGTAAAACTCACTGTTTACAGATGACATGGTACTATACGTAGATGATCATAAAGATGACACCAGAAAACTACTAGAGCTAATCAACGAATTTGGTAAAGTTGCAGGATACAAACTTAATGCTCAGAAATCACTTGCATGCCTATACACTAACCACAAAAGATCAGAAAGAGAAATTAAGGAAACAATCCCATTCAACATTGCAACGAAGAGAATAAAATACCTAGGTATAAACCTACCTAAGGCGGTAAAATACCTATACTCAGAAAAGACACTGAGGAATGAAATCAAAGATGACACAAACAGATGGAGAGATATACCATGTTCTTGGATTGGAAGAATCAATATTGTGAAAATGACTATACTATCCAAAGCAATCTACCGATTCAATGCAATCCCTATCAAATTACCAATGGCATTTTTTACAGAACTAGAACAAAAAATCTTAAAATTTGTATGGAAACACAAAAGACCCCGAATAGCAAAAGCACTCAGGGGAAAAAAACAGAGCTCGAGGAATCAGACTCCCTGACTTCAGACTATACTACAAAGCTACAGTAATCAAAACAATATGGTACTGGCACAAAAACGGAAAAATACATCAATGGAACAGGATAGAAAGCCCAGAGGTAAACCCACGCACCTATGGTCAACTAATCTATGACAAAGAAGGCAAGAATATTCAATGGAGAAAAGACAGTCTCTTCAATAAGTGGTGCTGGGAAAACTGGACAGCTATATGTAAAAGAATGGAATTAGAACACTCCCTAACACCATACACAAAAATAAACTCAAAATGGATTAAAGACCTAAACGTAAGACCGGACATTATAAAACTTAGAGGAAAACAGAGGAAGAACACTCTTTGACATATATCACAGCAAGATCTTTTTTGACACATCTCCTAGAGAAATGGAAATAAAAATAAACAAATGGGACCTAATGAAACTTAAAGGCTTTTGCACAGCAAAGGAAAATATAAACAAGATGAAAAGGCAACCCTCAGAATGGGAGAAAATATTTGCAAACGAATCAGCAGACAAAAGATTAATCTCCAAAATATATAAACAGCTCATGTAGCTCAATATTAAAAAAAACAAACAACCCAATTAGAAAATGGGCAGAAGACCTAAATAGACATCTCTCCAAAGAAGACATACAGATGGACAAGAATCAAAACTACAATGAGGTATCACCTTACACTGGTTAGAATGGGAATCATCAGAAAATCTACAAACAACAAATGCTGGAGAGGGTGTGGAGAAAAATGAACCCTCTTGCACTATTGGTGGGAATGTAAATTGATATAGCCACTATGGAGAACAGTATGGAGGTTCCTTAAAATACTAAAAATAGAATTACCATATGACCCAGCAATCCCACTACTGGGCATATACCAAGAGAAAACCATAATTCAAAAATGAATAAAGAAGATGTGGCATGTATATACAACGGAATATTACTCAGCCATAAAAAGAAACGAAATTAAGTTATTTGTAGTGAGGTGAATGGACCTAGAGTCTGTCATACAGAGTGAAGTAAGTCAGAAAGAGAAAGACAAATACTGTATGCTAACACATATATATGGAATCTAAAAAAAAATGGTTCAGAATGGTTCTGAAGGGCAGGAATAAAGAAGCAGATGTAGAGAATGGACTTGAGGACATGGGGTGGGGGTAGGGTAAGCTGGCACGAAGTGAGAGAGTAGCATTGACATATATACACTACCAAATGTAAAATAGATAGTTAGGTGGAAGCAGCTGCATAGCACAGGGAGATCAGCTTCGTGCTTTGCAACGACCTAGATGGGTGGGATAGGGTGGGTGGGAGGGAGGCTCAAGAGTGTGGGGATATGGGGATATATGTATGCATATGGCTGATTCACTTTGTTGTACAACAGAAACTAACACAGTATTGTGAAGCAATTATACTCCAATAAAGTTCTATTAAAAAAAAAAAAGACCCATCCACCCCAATGTTCATTGCAGCACTATTTACAATAGCCAGGTCATGGAAGCAACCTAAATGCCCATCGACAGATGAATGGATAAAGAAGATGTGATACATATACACAATGGAATATTACTCAGCCATTAAAGGGAACGAAATTGGGTCATTTGCAGAGGCATGGATGGACCTAGGGACTGTCATACAGAGTGAAGTTAGTCAGAAAGAGAAAAACAAATATTGTTTACTAACACATATATGTGGAATCTAGAAAAATGATAGAGATGAACCAGTTTGCAAGGCAGCAATAGAGACACAGATGTAGAGAACAAATGTATGGACACCAATGGGGTAAGCTGGAGGGGGGTTGTGGCGATGGGATGAATTGGGAGATTGGGATTGACATATGTACACTAATATGTATAAAATAGATAACTAATAACAACCTGCTGTGTAAAAAAATAAATAAAATTTAAAAAGAAAGAAAAGAATAGTCTATGGACCTGCAGAATTTGATATCATTGTGTTGAAAATTATCATTGTTAGGTTTTAGGTCACAAGACTTTTATGACCATTTTATTCATGAAAAGAGAGGAAAATGTCAGAAATGTTTGTTGTTTTATATTAGCTGTTCTGATGGTTTCATTTAATATTGAAAGTTTGTGATTCTTTCTTCTGAAATTCACTGTTTAGAATGTATGTTCCCTATGTTTTCAATAAAATAACCAGCTAAAACAAATTTGTAAAATGAGTGAAAAAACTTTTGATACATTGGAAAGATATTGGGTTTGACTTTTATCACTCTTAATTTGGGGAAGAGCTTCTGTTAATGCACACAATATTTTGAGATCCTTTAAAATTGATGGAATCTCATAATTTAGACATTTATAAATAACTTTAGACAAATGTTAGAACTGAAAGAAAGTTTTCCTAATTCCTAGTGTAGTATTATTCTCTACGTGTAGTGTGTTCCCCTGTTTACCATTTTACTATGTTCCTTCTCGTTCTCAGATACTAAAGAAATTAAGTAAACTGAGGCTTTTTTTATACTTTATTGAAAACAGAATTGATGTTTTCATGCATATGGCTCTTTTTAATTAAAAAATACTTACAGATATTTTCCATAACTGTGTTTCATTTATGTGCAGGACTAACTTAAATATTTATCATTGGCTTTGAGTGGAGCATACTTTCTTGTCTGATAAGAAGGTTCAGAGTAACAGAGTAAGCAACTAATGGTGATCAGAATGTTGGACATTCATGATCAGGTAGTCATAAAAGTTAAACCTAACTGTATCTTGAATAGCAAATTGTTGCTTTAAATATATTATGGGAATGCTATAATAAGATGGCAATATATAAGTAAATGTTCTTTTTTTAAAAAAAAATTTATTGGAGTATAGTTGATTTACAATGTTGTGTTAGTTTCAGGTGTACAGCAAAGTGAATCAGTTATACATATACATATATCCACTCCTTTTTTTAAGATTCTTTTCCCATATAGGCCATTACAGAGTACTGAGTAGAGTTCCCTGTGCTATACAGCAGGTTCTTACTAGTTCTTTTCATTATTAAGTCATCAAATAAATTCAAACATTTTTGAGATTTAATTTTTAGATTTTGTTCTACAGTTTGTATGAACCCCTAAGGAAAGATAACGGCAGGTTCTTTTACTATTTTTTTTTTTTCTAAGAAAAGAAAAACAGAGAGGTTTGTTGATTTTTTTATTTGTACTTCTATTTCATGTTTGGAGGTTGTTTGTTTGTTCCCCTAAGATGAATTATGTTTTGAGAATTATATGGTATGCCAAGATTTAGTTAATTATCTGGGTTCAGCTTTGAGCATTATAAAATCAGTATGATAATACTCTTTAAAATAAATTAAGGAATATTTTAGCCCATATAAAATGTGTATGTAAAGAAAACAGAATAAATATTAGCTCCCAAACAAATACTGGATCCCAAACTAAAATAATAATTTCAAGATATTCTATGGAATTATATAGTATAGGCAATATTTAAAAATACTTGAAATAGTAATTAGGGTAATTTTTGTTAAACGAACCTTTAGCAGTTTATTGCACAACTATATGCATGCCAACTGTCAGAATCAGAAGTGTGTCTACAGTCTTATCATTAAATTTTTTTCATGCCTCCAAAAGTCCATTTTGCAAGCGTGTTAATACTAGGTATGTTGTGGCATATGTTAAATAATGTTGATATATAAATTAATAAAGGAAAAAGCTTATAATTATCCCCAATTTCTGATCCTGATACTTTTTGTAATTTAAATAATGTAGGTATAAAATGTATGTAATTATTATTTATGTAAGTGTAAACTAATTATGAATCATTTTACTTCTCTATGTGAGTTATTGTGTTAATAGATAGAAATATGTAATTAACAACACTGCTGTGCCAGAATTGATGTTTTGGTGCATATGCTCTTTTTTTTATTAAAAGTTGTTTAAGGATTTTCATTCACCTAAAATATTCAAAGAAACTCTTCTTCTAGAGCCACAGTTTTCATTAAACTGACAAATATATAACGAGTACATAAGTATGTGCCCAGAATTTTGTATTGGACTTTCAGCTATGAGTAAGACCAATAAAAGTGTTCTCAGGGGAACACTATGTTGTGAAAAGAGTGGTGAATATTATTAGTGTGATGAACAGAGTTATAAGAGAGATATGTAACAAGAGTATATAATAAGAGAACTTAATCTAGTCTGGTTAGGGTTAAGAAAGTCCTCCCTGAGGAAAAATAAATTAAACGGAGACTCGTTTTATGCATGGGTATAACAACAGTTCTTTGCTTGACCAAACATTAGTCTGGTCCCTAAACCTTCTCCTAGGCCACTCTGTGCACCTGCTTGTAAAATCCACTTTAACCAGAACCCCCAACTCTCTATACATGACTACCCTTCATATCTGATCAGGTTCCTCATTCTCCACCATTCCCTAGGTGATGTCTGATCACCCTGGCCTTCCTTCAGCAAGAATCCTGTTAGGTTGGTTTAACAAGAACCCCCTTATCCCTGTTTCCCCTTAGTAATTTTCCATCCACTGACCTCTGCCTTACCATCTTTAGCAAGTGTCATTGAATACTTTTTTTTTTTTTTTTTTTTAGCAGGTATTAGCCAAGTGGAGAAGGAGGAAAGACTACTTCATAGAGAATAAAATGTTTAAAGGCCAGAAGTGAAAGGGAACTTGGTGAACTCACCAAAAAAGAGTCAGGAAAATATTAAGAAGTGAGAATACCAAATGAGCCAAAAGTTGAATAACTTTACGTCATGTTAAGAAGCTGTAAATATATCCTAAAACAAAAAATTGAAAGGTTTTCTGCAAAGTTATATATAACTGTTTCAACACGTCCTGTGCTTTTTGATAGGCATTGCCATTGTACCAAGATTGTATCCAACTCCTACAGTTTTTAGTGTTAATGGTTAAGAATCTAAAAAGTCATGTTAGGCATTGTCTTTCAAGATACACATTTAAAAAGAGTCATGTCCGTTTGAGTTTCAGGTCCAATATCTCTGATGCACTCTACAATAGGTATTAGTTTCCTAGGACTGCTGTAACAAAGTACCACAAACTGGGTAGCTTAAAAAAGAGAAATTTATTGTCCACAGTTTTGGAGGCTAGACGTCTGAAATCAAGGTGTTACCAGGGCCATGTTCCATGTGAAACCTTTGAGGAATATTTCCATACCTCTTTCTAGCTTCTGGTGATTTTTCAGCAATTTTTGATATACCTTGGCTTATAGCCACATAATTCCAATTTCTGTCTTCATAAACACACGGTGTTCTCCCTGTGTGTCTCTGTGTCTTTAAATGGCCACCTTCTTGTAAAAACACCAGTCATATTGGATTGGTGCCTACCCTCCCTACTCCAGTGTGAACTCATCTTAACTAATCACACTTTCAGTGCTCCTAATTTCAAATAAGTCACATTCAATAAGTTGAGGTACTTTGTACTGGGACTCCAACATATCTTTTCTAAGGGGACACAATTCAACCCATAACAGTAAGACCATTATATCTATTCATGCTGTTCTTGATTTACTGTGAATATAATAGCAATTATATAGACATATCAAGTTATGGTTTTAGAAACACTCTTTGGAAAGAAGCAAGAATGCCTTATATTACAAACTAGTATAATAATTTGTAATATCACTAGAAACAATGAATCAAAGTGGTATAGAAAATGTTTGTTTTTTTAATCCTTTCTCCCTCTCAGTCATGCTGAATTTCTTGAAAATTATTATAAAATATAATAAATGGCAACAAGTGAATGGTATTATAAATATCAAGCTAAACTAGTTTACAGAAATTATGGATAGCATAATGTTGAAAGAATAATATTGGCTCTGGAAATTTGGAATGGAAATGACATTATCTTATAACCTCTATTCATGAGATATACTGACAGTGTAAGGTCAAGGTAGATCTCTATTTATGAGTTATAAGAAGATTCCTAAAGCAGAAGTTATGGAGATAGAATAACATTGAAAATAGGGTGATTAAATTACAATTGTAAGTGTTATTCGTTTTCAATGACATCTTGAGGACTGTTTTTCAAATGAAATATTATACTCATTGATTAAGGATTTCATCAGAATTCTTTCCTAACGACATACTAAGGTTAATGTTCTCATCAAGAGGGTTCTTAGAAAGAAAATTTCTTCTCACAGTGATTTACTACCCTATTAGTTTTCTTATCAAAAATATATACATGACTATTGGTATCTCATTTACTGCAGAGACTAAAATTCTTACTGTCAAGAAGATTCAAATATATTTTGATGGCAAATCTTCATTGTGGACAGATAGAAAAAGACAGACACCATTATAAACTTACACATATGTGAAGTCTAAAACAAAACCAAGACAAACACACACACACACACAAAAGCTCATAGATACAAAGAACAGACTGGTGGTTGCCAGAGGTGGGGGTGGGGGTGTGGTCTAAATGGGTGAAGGGGATTAAAAGGTACAAATTTCCAGTTATAAAATAAATGTCATAGGGATGTAATGTACAGCATGGTGACTATAGATAATAATACTCTATTGCATGTTTGAAAATTGCTAAAAGGGTAGATCTTAAAAGTTCTTATTACAAGAAAAAATATGCAACTATCCACGGTGATGTATGTTAACTAGACTTGTGGTGATCGTTTTGTAATATATACAAGTACTGAACCTTTATGTTATACACCTGAAGCTAAGAGAATGTTATATGTCAACTATACCTCAATTAAAAAAATTTTCATTGTGGAAAACAGTGGAGCTTTGGCGAACAGTAGACAAAATTCTTGATTCTCAATTGGAAAGGAAGGTGTTAGTAGTTGTTGTCTATGAGAAAAACTCAAAGACAATCTGGTGGACTTTTCATCCAAACTTGGGTTAGAGTTTTATCTTCACGCCTACTAGCTCTGACAGATATCAATGGGTTTTGTCTGCCTAATACCCATGCCTCTTCCCCTTCATTTGATAACAGCACTTCAGTTAAGTTCTAGTTTGCCAGACTTCTCCTATTAATTCAGTTTTGGTGGGATTGCTATTCAGAGTACTCTGCCATCCCCTAGCCAATGGTTGAATATATGATGAATACAAGACTACTCAATCCCTATCACTTAGGGATTTTAAGCTGGAGTGACAGAAAGAATGGAAATGTTTAGAGCTTTTTTACCTCAAAAGTGGAGTCTTTAGGAGACAAATAATTAATTCTGGTCACCTGACTCTTTGTGTACATTAGGCTCCCATCTTCAGTGGAGAAATTTCTCACCTTTCCTTCTATTCTATGAATTATTTCTTTCTTATACCTTTTGCTAAAGTTTATCAAAGTTGTGAGTTATTTGTAACAATAACAAATGGCAACAACAATTTATAAAAAATCTCTGATCACCTCGTTTGGTGTTGGGAAAAATATACTTGTTGAACTTCAGTTTCTTCACCTTCAAAATAAGAAAACAAACTATTTAATTTTCAGACTGATTATAAGAAGTAAATGAGATTGTCTATATAAAGTTTCCAGGACAATTACTAGCAATAATATTACCAAAAGTAATATTATTTTCCACATTCTTTTCTTCCATACTCTTAAAACAAGTAAAATACTACCTGTTGAGGAAGCAGGTATTTTAACTATACATTGTATTAATTCACAATTATATACACATACATTTTATTGCTCTTATTTCTTATTTCTCTGGAGAACTCTAACTCTCACTAATACATATTTTACTTTATATGACTATTGTCTTTATAAGAGGAGGGATTTGGATACAAACATGCACAGACGGAAGATAATGTGAAGCCACAGGGAGAAGCAAGCTAATGTTGATTTTGGTACCAGGAAGTTGAGTCCTGTTGGTTATAGTAAAATGTGAGAGGTGAGACATAAACTGAAGAAGAAATTGCTAAGCAGAAACAAAAAAAAAAACCAAACAACAACAAACCATTAAAAAAAAAAAAAAGACCTAGATCTTGAATATTTGGAAAATTTACAGCCCATCCATACTGCAAAAAGTATGTGGATGGCCTGGCTCATTTGCTAAAGAGATTACAGGTGTGGCTCATGGACCCAATCAATCACCTCAGCAAAAGCCAGGAATAAAGATGGGATTATCCAGGAAAGGTCTTTGGAAAATCCTGTTGTCCCATGGTTTGGATTCCTGTGATTTACATGGAAGGCCAACAAGGTTTTTGATAATTTTATAGAAGTAGAAACACTGCCAACTTGGCCTGAAGGGAAAACAGAGATGGAATGAAATGAAGAAAGGGATTCTATAGGAACGTCCAATAGAGCTATCTGGCTGCAAACACGAATTAACCTTCAAATAAAGGGAAGAATGACCTAGAAGGTAGCTTAGAATTTGGCAGGACTGCCACTGCCATCATGGGCCCAGGCCCATGAAATGGAACTTCCCTTTTGGAATGGAAATATCTATTCTATGTCTATCCTATTCCCACACTGTAATAAATGAAGAAAATGATTTGGTACCTGTAGACAGTACTTGTATCATCCTACTTTTTCTCTCAATTCCAATAGCCACAGGTATCATTCAAGCATTATGCTTCTAAAATTACTTCTCACCAATCCTCCTATTCCTCCCATAATATACTCTTCATGGGGGAAAAAATGAGGATTTCTATCACAATGTAATATTGAATGGATAACTTTTCAATTCCAAACTCTTTAGTGGCAATAAATCTTTTCACAAATTAAATAAATTCTTCCCATAATTGTCTTCAAAGCTTTCTACTAACAGCTCATTTTATATCTAATTAGTATTCTTTTCCTGTTTTGCAACACTCAGGCTATTTTCTCCAGAGGGAGAGAAATCTATTTGCTTTTATTTTTATATAATTCACTGTGTTCCACTTGCCTATTATATGATATACCATTGCTGGTATCTTCAGTATGTTCATTTATAATGATATACAAGAAAGAAAATAGACATAAAAAAAAGCAACAAGTCAAGCATGGGCAAAAATTAAAGTGCTGTTAATATGATATGTGCTTTCTTCATATTCTATGGGAGACACTCAAAACACTGGTAGGAAACCAAAGTTACATAGTTCCTTTTTGTCCTTGAGTCTTTAGTTACAATTAATGCTTACTTTTCACCACTGAAAAAATATTGATACTGCTTTGAAGGAATCATACCCAACTTCTTTCTCCTCCCCCCCCCTTCCTTCCTTCCTTCCTTCCTTCCTCCCTTCCTTCCTCCCTTTCTTTCTTGCTTTCTCTCTTTCTTTCTATAAACTCTATACCTTCACTGTGCAGTATAGTAGCCATTAGCCATATGTGGTCATTGAGCACATGAAATGTGGCTATCCCAAGTTGAGAATAAAGTACACATTTCATTTCAAAGACTTGGTATGAAAAAGAATGTAAAATATTTCAATGATTTTTTTTCATTAATTACATGTTGAAATAATAATATTTGAGATATGGTGGGTTGAATAAAATATATTAGTAAAATTTAAAAAAAACGATATGTGCTTTCATGGACTGGTAAGCAAAAGGTAGCTAATGTTTACATAACTCACTGAAAACCAATGGTTAGATATTTCAAAATATCCTAGAAACTTCTTGCTTGGATTGAGATTTGAGTTTGAGTTGTGATAGTTCCAAAAACTGAAACTTTTGTTTTGGGGAGTACAATTATTTTTCCATATGTGTGTTTATTTTCTGAACAATGACTTTAAAAAATTCTGCTGCTATTCTTTCAAGTTTGCTTTTCATTTAGTGTTTTAATTTTTTTGTTTAGGTGATTTAATAAAATAATTTACTAATTATAATCTAAATCCCGTGTTTACATAGACATATTGAAAAGCTATACTTTAGAGAGTAAGTAAAAAAACAAAAATCTAAATATTCATGAAACAAGTAAAATGCAAATATAAAAAAGAATATTCTATTTAGTTTGCACACATTTAAGAGTGTCACTTAAAAAAGACTTCTCTTATACAGTGATTAGATGACTTTTAAAATACAGTAATGCTTACTTAACACCATTCCAAACTTAAAAAGCTTAATGAGTAAGTAAATTCAAGCAACAGATGCATACTTTATAGGTTTACTAGTTAGGTTTATCAATGCCATGAGAACACAACTTTAAATTTCTTAACTTGAATCTATAAATATTAAAATATCAATATTTATTTATATCAAAGTTGGATAAAATAATGCAATTATTTAACTACTTTCCAAACACCTAATACATGTGAATAGGTTTGAAATGTTGAATTTGTATGTCCACATAAATAATAAAAAACAAACTTTAGCACCAGTTAAAAGAAGTTATAGGACTGATGTTGTTAGCATATCACAGAGTTTTTAGATAACTCAAATTGTAAAAGAAATATATTACTGTATCTATCTCTATATCTCCCTTTTCTTTTAGCTGGTATTTAATTTTTGATACATTGTTTGATACTTTGTGTCTTTTGCATAGATTGATTCTTTAAATCTGAATCACAGAGTATATTTTACTGTAAGAACATTTGAAAGTCTATAGATTAGAAAATCCAATCATTAATATAATTTGATGAATAACCTTGATTAAAAGAAAATGTTGCTGTCAAAATTAATAAGTAATTAGAAGCATCATTGATCACTTCTTTTGGCCTTGTAGATGAATTCACAGTAGGAGTATATTTATGATAAGAAAAAGACAAAAATGCTAGTGCATAGTTTATATTTACAAATAAATTATTATTTCCAGTGTTGTATAATGTTTAACAAATAACTTAGTCATCATTTAGAGATTTCCTAGAGTACATATTTGGTAATATTTTTATTGAAATAGCATAATAATTATAAAAATATTCATAAGCAGTGTTCTCACTCTGGATTAGCACAGCAATTATTTTGAGATTTCGGTCTCCTGGAAAAACTTCTGTTTACATATATATGCATATATATCTACACAAGAAAAAAATGTACAATAAGTTTTTTTTTTTTTCCTACTCTCCCATATTGTTCTTTTTACACAGGTCAACTGATGCACAAATCAACATTTTCTACCCTTCCAGTCACTACCTGTTTATTCTCTATGGCCATCATTTTTCTGTTCAGTCAAAATTATCACTAAGTATATTCTGGGCTCTATGATGACTTTGAAGGTACAGAATAATCTGATTGTGTGATTCTTAAACTAGTTAATTTGTATATTAATTGTACATTCTAAAAACTGATAAACTGGTACATGTTTAGCAAAAAGTCCCAATCAAATTTATAACCAAATTTTGTAACTTTCTCAAGAATTTGTAAAGCAAATTAATAAAACCTTGATATTGCATTATTTTTTTCTTGAGTGGAATCCAGTATAAAGTCTTAGAAATCATCCATGAATTATTAACTACTGAAATATCTAAATGGAGTCTCTGCAAACACATTTTTACTGGGGGTATTTTTTTGAGTATTCTTCAAGTAGTTTTATTGAGAGAAGGGTAAGATAAACAATAACATAAATATATTTTTTCATGAATAGTTTCATGTCTCTGCTTTAGAATTGTTTAATCTGTATATTTTAAAAAATACTTTCATAACAAGATATTGATTTTTTTGTGTGTGTGTTTGGATAATTTCCTTGGGTCATTTTCCAGTTGGATGAATTCCTGAACTCTTCCATTTGGCATGCAAATGAATTGAAGTCTGGTGAATTAGATCAGTATTGTTTTAATATTTATTCTGAACTATTCAGTCAGATTTGCATACAAGGTTTACAATAAAATAAAACCTAGTAGATCAAGTCAGTGTCCATGCACATATTGGACTGCATTGGTTAATTTGTCCAAAGATATTTAACATTAAATATAGTCACAACACCTGCCTACACAAAGCACCAGATAACAATTGTCAGTAATCAAGTAAATAATTGGATGTTTAAATTTCATTCACATGAAATATTCTGAGCAGCTCCTGGCTCCAATTAATCGTTGCATAAATGTGCATAATTTTGTAGTCTGATTTGCTAAAAAGAATGTAATAGGAAAACAGCATCGTTTTCAAAAAAATCATGTAAATTCAGTGATAGTAAGGCCAAAATTAGGTAAACCATACTTGACAAGGGAGCTATGGTATAAGGAGAGCTACGTTAATTTCATCCCTTTTCTGTCTTGTCTATATCACAAAAACTTAACACAAATGCCTTTTTGAGAAGAAAGAACAATGAAACAATAAAAATCCAATGCTAACAGAATCTGTCAATTGTAAAACAATAAAATATTCAGAGCAATGAAAGCGGTTGCTGGCCATTGGTAAGGGATGAAGCAGGGAAATCAATATTTATTTCTCTGAGAGTATGAAACCAGGTTGTGGTACTGATGTTTTCAACAGGATGCAAAATCTTTTCACTGAAAGTCTTTTACTTTTTAAAAAATTTCACCTGTGCATTAGGTTGACTATTATATCATGACTATAGCATTTTAAAAGAATATAAAATTTCTTGTGTTTACTCTGGAATGTCTGGATTCTAAGTAGTACTCTAATTGGCTATGTTGTGCTATAAAAGATTAATCAATTCCAAATATATACATTTACTCAATAGGCAGCTGTGCATAAACAGAATTTTTTTCTTCCGTGTGGAGAACAAAAAAGCTTCTAATCCTTAGCTCTCAGCCCAAGATGCTTGCTGATCACAGCACTTGTTAGCACCTTTTAACAAATCTCTGTTTTCTGCTTTGGCCTGCCGCCCTTGGAGACACATCTATGGATTAGAGAGACACTGCTGTGGGTGACTTTTGTCTGTTATTTAACTTTGGTTCAGCTGAGACCTCTTTAACTAATGCTAGCTCGCTGACCTTTGGCTACAAGAGGAAGGAATTCATTTGAAAATGAAATGCTTCTTGGAACGTTCCCTAGTGTTAGAAACTTGTTCTAAAAATGAATCGTTTTTTGTTCTCCACTGACCCCTGTTTTCAGTGTACTCAATGACCTACCAGCATTTAAACAACTATTATTTCCTCTTAAAACAAACTTGGGTTAAAATGAGCAGATGCAGAATACTTGTTTCTTTATTAATTTTATTTGAAATGATTCTGTAATTGACATCAATATAAATGTTCACTTTCTCTAAAATCTTTCAGAGATTTCAGATTTCTTTGAAATCTTTCTAATAACTAACTAGAACTAGCTTCTTATAAGAAGCTGGATACACATTATCTTTCGAATTTCTGTTTTACTTTCATTAAATAATAAGTAGATTAGCTGGATAAAGAGATGGTTGGTTAAGGCAAGAAAATAAAATACTTATGTAATATCATAGAAAGAACACAATTATTAATAGATATAGGGAGATGACAGGAAAGTGACCAGATGAATGAAATCTATAGGGTAATATTACAGCACTTAAGATAAATACAATAACCAAACTTTTACTAATAAATCGCTTATGACTTTAGGTATGCATTGATATATTTTAGTACATATGATGCAATGAATAAAGGCATTCCATGATAAACCCGCCACTTTTGAGAGGATAAATTACTGACCTAACACCACCAATTTGTACAGACATACGTTGCAGTGGTATTGTATCAGTCATTCTCATTCCTGTCTTTTTTTTTTTTTTTTATTCCATTAGTTAACAAGCCTCTCCCATAAATATGTTTTAGACCATTATTCTTTACTGCCTATCAGACCATTGGATCCTTTGGCCACTCTGATTGGCCACAGGCCCTAATAGGGGTAATCCTGAGTCTTCTACTGTTTTAACCGTGACTTTAGCTCTCTGATGACATAAGCCAGCACCTGATAGGCCTGATTCTTCAAGTAATCTCTTTTATTCTCCCTAGAATCCAGGTGAATTAAAATCCCCCATGGCAAGGACTATGCTAAACTTTTAAGCTGTAACATGCTGCTTCTGAATATCTTTGGACATGTTTAAAACACCATCCTGAGCCAGGTGTCAGTTTTAAGATTCAGTCTGGCAAGAAACATTCAGAGACAGAATCATCAACTGGATATAATAATATTTTAAAAAATTATAAATGCAAACTGGGATGAGAATGTGTTGGGTTTTTTTTTGTTTGTTTGTTTGTTTTTCTGTTACCGAGGATGCAAGTCTAGACTACTGTTAAATAGAGGACCTAGAAAAAAAATGCATTGATCTGAAGGCCTGGTCTTTTACTAAATATCAATAGCTGTCACAGTAGTATAGGAACAACCCCTCCACTCAAAGCAGATGAAGTTTCTAAATTCTGTTTTGGAGTTATGAATGGGACATAAAAAAATCCATGTTTATGTTTGGTGTGCCCTGGATACTCAGTGTTTCAGAATATCATTGTATTAAACAAAATGATTTTTATTTCTCATAAAAAGTCATTTTTCAGTTAACAGTTTTCATTTTATACCAGTTTATACTTGGAATAAAATGTATACTAAGGAGTTTGCTGCATTTTCACTCTAAATGAAGTGTTCACTCTGTGTACTAAACCAAAAATAATAGATAGAAAATAATTCTGAGTAATTAAGAAAAATGTATTTGAATTACTAAGTTGCTAATTTAAAAATATATTCATGTGGTATCTATGGATACATAAATCAGTGATACAAGACATTTTATTCTGCAATTAATTTACAATCTGAATGTAAGCATGCATTTACATTGAAAAATCTTTAAGATCTGCCTACATTGATGTAATCTGTAAGCAATGCGACATTTTATATTTTCAGATGCTATTGTTTTTAAATATGCAAGTTCTTTTTGTTACAGAAAGTAGTATATGATAAAAATATTTACAGAACTCTGAACCCACAATCCAAACACATCTTATCAATTTCCCTGGTTATCTGTAGGACTATCATCCTTCACTGTGCAGTTGGATAGGAAGGATTATAGCATTACCTCTTAACTGTTTTCCTCTTTTGACCCTTACCCCCTTAAATCTATTTTCAGCATAGCACACATAGGATGATACTATTGAAATGTCCATCAGACCATATCAACTCTCTGCACAAAACCCTCCAATGCATTCCTGTCCTGTTAGGAGAAAAGTCAGAGTCAAAAACCTGGTGTAGAAGCCCTGAAGAGCCTGGCTCCGTCTTACCTCTCTGCCCCATCTCCTACATCTTCTTCTCTCACTTGGTCTACTACAGTCAAGCTACCCTTCTTGTTTCTTACAAAATCATTTCTACTTCAAGGCATGTGCTCTTGATATTCTCTTTAGAATACTCTTTCCCCAGATAACCACATGGCTTACTTACCTAATTCAAGCCTTTATTTAAATATGAACATTTTAGTGAGACTTTTACTGACCTCCTTAATTAAAATTGTATGAATACCATTCTGATGTTGCCTGTCCCATTTTTCAGCTCTAATTTTTTCTATAGCACTTATTACCATCTAATAAACCATTATGTATTTAATGTCTGTCTTATCCTGTCTATCTCAATGAGGGCAGGGATTTTATTAACAGCTGTATTCACAGTCCCTAGAACAATATCTAACACACAGTAAGTACTTAATAAATATTTATTAATAAATTAATGGATGACAGAATAAATGCCATTTTATTTGGATTCTACAATAACTTAGCAACTTTGTCTCACAGGTGCCCCAATACTAGCGCTCAAACTGATGAATATTATCTTTGGTTGACACAATCCAAACTCGGACCTTCAATCTTAGTCATCAAGTTTAGTAAATGTTATGCTTCTAAAATATGTGCCAAATGTAGTACAGTATCACAGTGTAATGGTGTAAGAGAAAGGGTAAGAATCAGAAGTTAAAAGATCTTGGTATTAGTTCAGATTAATACAACACAACCGTTTGATCAACTGTTATCAGACTCATATCTTTATCTTTGAAATGAGAACCCTGGATTAGATCAAACTTCAGAGTCTTGGGAATCAGGAGTCATTGGTGGAGTGTAGATGAATTTGTGAAATTATTCTGAGAAGTTAATGCATTTAAGTGTGCGCCAAGTATAGTTAGTGGATTGAATAATTTTTAGGTCAGTTAGATGTGCATATTCCTATTTTTCAAGCAAATGTAGATATCATCGTGATGATACCCAAGTACAAACTTTTTTAAAAATACAAAACTATATCAAGATAAAAATTTAATGACATCCTAGAATATGTGGGGCACTATGCTAAGTGCTATAAGCAGTTAACAAAAGATATGTGCAAATAATAGTAATTTAGTATTCATCTTTAAATCATAAAATTGGTTTCTGAAACATCAGAAAACAAGAGGACACTTAGAGAAGTAAAATTTGTCTCCTAATGAACACTATTTCTTCAATTCACCAGAGTGAGTAAAACATTCTATTTTCAGCTATTCTTATATTTGTCCTATTTTAGACCTTTATGTTTAACTCCATGTGATTTTCCCGAACCTTTTAGGTATAATCTGAGTCTCACTTTTATATTAAAAAAATCTCTGATACTAGATTATTTTGGTTTATTAAATCCCATGATCTCAATGTGCTTCTAAATTATGTGTTAGAATTCATCTAATAATGTAAATGTAGGCAAATCATTGGTTAAATTATTAGATATTTCATCATTTTCTTAGTTCGGTAACCTTTCAATCATACATTTGACTGGTTTTCCAAAATACAATCAGCACATACTTGACCTTTCATCTAGGGTGTATCTAGAATTATTGTAGCATATAATTCACAAAAGTCAAGTATGCTTGAATTTCATTTGAGTTAATTGCTAGGCTTGAATGAAAACTAGCTATAATTATAAAAATGTAATGTGTTTATAGCTAATGTTGGATATATTCCCTCAATTTTCATGTGTACAGACTGCTTTGTACGGTGTTAATGAAGATCTATATTTTGGAAAGGATATCTTCTTCTAGAAGTTGCTTCATTTTTATTTATAATGTTATTTCATTCTCTTAGGGAGGTGTTATAGTATTTATAGTTCCTTATAATTGAGTGTTATTTTTAAATATAGTGTTTATAAAATAAGTAAATTTCAATGACATTCATATCTACAGAAAAACACTGAATTTTGCATGAAATAAAGTGCTCTCAAGTTCTGGTCTTTTTGTTCCTTAGTCTCATCTCCTTCAAGTTTCCAAACACTGAACATTCTAAAGTATTTATTGTCAGAATCACTAACACCTCCATGCCTTTAAACCTACAATTTCTGCTGCTTCAAATGCTCTTCTGATTGATTTCCCTTCCTGTCTTTTCTTTCCATGATTCCACTATATATTAGGTACAATCATCTATTATTGAACTCAGTGAGATTAGTTTCTTAAATCAAATAAAAACATATTTTGTTTTACACACTTATTATAGGCATAGACAAAGACTCTGAATAAATTCAAATAGAAATAGAAATGTAAGGATTCCTATCATATCAGTCACCTATTTACTAGACTCTTCTTATTAAGATGATGCTTATATCTTAAAGAAAGTTCCAGGCTAGTGAGAAGTTTCTGAAACCCTAGAGATGAATAAAATTTGATTGCAGAATAAGGTGAAAATATGTTTAAGAAGTGCAGATTTGTGAAAGCAATAGTGGACAAAGACAGAAAAGTAGCCGAAGCCAGGCTGTGAATAACCTTACATGAAATTCAGCACTGCTGGTATTTTATCCTCTGGGTAGATGATACAACATCACTGAAGATTATCCATGTTGTTGAAGAAACTATTTAGATTTAACATGGGATATAGTGTAAATTGAAATATTTAATATTTTACATGGAATGAAATCTACTGAAAATTAATTGATAATACTTATCAGTATGCTTAGTAAATATTTGATGCATTTTTGTCTGCCCAGCATCAATTCCACTTACACAAACAGAATTCTATTTTTTTAATTGAATTGACTATTTTCTCACTCATTTCATATGGTTTTCATAGGGCTTACCCAACTCTTAGCTCTATGCATAAGGCCATGAACCAGACCTAAAAAATAAGAGTAGCTTGTTACACTGTCTAGAGTGACTAGATATTCGATGGTCCAATGAGAGGAAGTCTTGAAATTTTCCCTAGAACCATCAAGAAAGTGAGGCTCTGTTTTTCCAGAGCCTAGATAACCTGGGGTATTCAACAATTATTCTGTCACTTAATGGGACAGTTTGCCTGAGAATGAAGTTAAAATAAAGGAAACAAAAGAAATGAGAGGAGGGATAGCTGAGGCCCATGGTGATGCAATTAAACCTCTGGATAAGTTTTAGCCTAAAGCCACACACCACTCAAAGTTTCATCACTAATACAGAGTATTTTCATCATGGCTATGCTGGATTTTTTTAAGTTTATAAATGAATAATATACTAAAACATTTGATCAGATTTGAGCTCTTAACATTTTTGAAAGTAACAACAAATTTACAAATAATTTCATAAGGACTAGCATAGTCTAAAAAAATCATCATTGGGTCTTTTAAGTATTGCAAACATTGCTATAAACATTTTAATATGGAATTCTATTACTTGGGTCACTTACCAATCAGTTGATAGCATTACTATGACATGGCTCCAGAAGTCCTACTGAGGAAGTCCTAGACATTGGTGGCTCATCTTTTACTCAATCTTACTTAAAATCAAATTATGTAACCTTCCACTTATGGCCAAGATTTAGCACACAACTAGATTTTCCTTCTGTCTTAAAAAACTAGAAAACTATGTATAACACATAAGACAATAGCTATTAGTACTAGACAAAAGTAGTTCAAAACTATAGTTCCTGAAAACAAGAAAACAAATGAGATGAGCCCTAATATCGCAATAGCTTATTGACTAGAAGGTCTTTTCTAAGGTCCAGTGCAGGGAGGGGAACCCAAACAGAGTTTGAAGGACTTTATGGGTTAAGAAGTCTTAGTCAAAAAGTAAGAAAAGTCAAAAGAGCTATTTGTGAGACAGGGTACCATAGAGAAGGAAGCTGCCTAGAGAGGTCTCCAGAAATATGCAGTAAGTCTCATCACTACTGATTTGTACATGTGTGAAAGGAACATAACCCAGTTTAGAGAAAGACTCTCAAAAGGAATGAGAAGAACAATTCTAGGATCTCAAGTAGGGCTGGAGAATATTCATGTATCCAGCAAGAGTGGAAATACCTTCTAATACATATGTCACTGGATAGAATCCTAAGATTTCAAGGATGGAAATGTCTTCTTATTCTTATACTTATTCAAGGTAACTTAACTGCAAGAAAGAAATATAATTCAGTACTATTCAGTACTATACAGGGGCTTCCCTGGTGGCGCAGTGGTTGAGAATCTGCCTGCCAATGCAGGGGACGCGGGTTCGAGCCCTGGTCTGGGAAGATCCCACATGCCGCAGAGCAACTAAGCCCGTGTGCCACAACTACTGAGCCTGCGCGTCTGGAGCCTGTGCTCCGCAACAAGAGAGGCCGCGATAGTGAGAGGCCCGCGCACCACGATGAAGAGTGGCCCCCACTTGCCGCAACTAGAGAAAGCCCTCACACAGAAACGAAGACCCAACACAGCCATAAATAAATAAATAAATAAATAAATTTATTAGGGGCTTCCCTGGTGGCGCAGTGGTTGAGAATCCACCTGCCAATGCAGGGGACACGGGTTCGAGCCCTGGTCTGGGAAGATCCCATATGCCGCAGAGCAACTGGGCCCGTGAGCCACAACTACTGAGCCTGAGCGTCTGGAGCCTCTGCTCCGCAACAAGAGAGGCCGCGATAGTGAGAGGCCCGCGCACCGCAATGAAGAGTGACCCCCACTCGCCGCAACTGGAGAAAGCCCTCACACAGAAACGAAGACCCAACACAGCCAAAAATAAAAATAATAAATAAATAATAAATAAAAAATTAAAAAAAAAAAACCAAAAACATAAAATCTGGATAAAAGTTGAACACCTATATACCCACTGCAGACTTTAAAAAAAAAAAAGAAAAAAAAAAGAAATATAATTCAGTACTATTCAAGGAATACAAAATACAGCACCCAAAAATGTAAAATTCACAATATATGTTATCCAAAGCAAAATTACCTGGCATGCAACAAAGCAGGAAGTATGGCCCACAGCCAGGAGAAAAATTAGTCAATAGAAACAGACCTAGGAATGACAGAAATGATGGAAATACCAGGCAAGAATGTTAAAATAGCTATTATAAATATGTTCCACATGCTCAAGAAAGTAGAGGAGAACATAAGTAGGCTAAAGGAAGAAAAGGAAGGTATAGAAGGACACAAATGAGACATTCAGAGATAAATATCCAATATAAAAAAAAAAAGCAGATTAGACAGTGCAGAAAACAAGATCGGCATATTTGAAGATAGAGAAAAAGAAACTTATCAAAATAAAGCACAGAGGGAAAACAAGTTTAAAAATAACAGAGTATCAATGGCCTTTGGGAAAATATCACATAACTTAAAATATATGTAAATGGTGTCCCAGAAATAGGTAAGAAAGAGGAAAAACAATATTTGAAGAAATAATAGTCCAAACTATCCATATTTGCTGAAAACTAGAGCCACAACTTTTTGAAACTAAATGAACCACAAGCAGAAGAAAAATGGTAAAAACAAACCAAAAAAAAGCCCAAGGCTCATTGCAATCAAATTGCTGTAAACCAGTAAGATGAAAAGAAATTCTTAAAAGCAGTAAAGGAAAACTAATATTATGTTCAGAGGAAAAAGAATACTATTAATAAATTATGCAAGCCAAACTTTCATTGACAGAACAGAAAAAAAAAAAAAATAACCCATCCAAACTGGTAAATTGCCCTTCATAAAACAATATTCTTCTAAAAACACTATTGTTGAAATAAACTGTCAAGCCACTTGCTGTGAGGAAAATATTTGCAAAACATATATCAGATAATGGCTTTTATTCAGAATACATAAAGAACTCTTACAAACATAAAGAACTCACAATTCAATGAAAAGAAAACAACTTGACTGCTCCTTCCAAAAAATATGGACAAAGAATTTGAATAAACACTGAAGAAGATGTATGGTTGGCTACTAAGTATATAAAATGAGGCAAATTAAAACCACAAAAGTATGACTATGCAACACCTCGAAAAGCTAAAATTTAAAAGGCTGACAATAAATAATATTGGTAAGGATTGGAAGCAACTGGTATATATATATTTCTGGTGGGAATGTAAAATCCCCTTTGGAAAAGAGGTTTGCAGTTTATAATAAGGTTAAATAATCACTTAACATATGTCCTAGCAAACCCATTCTTAGGTATCTACTAAGGGAAATGAAAATTTATGTTCATAAAAAAATTATAGGCTGTTTATAGACTTTTTATGTTAAACCTAAAGATCAGAAACACATGCATGTTCATCATTTGGTGAATATATTAACATTATTTTGGTATAGCCATATAATGGATATAATAGACCATTATGAAGCAATAAAGAGAAATGGACTGATAACATGCAACATAGACGAATCTCAAAAGCATGTGCAATGTCAAAGACACCAAACACAAAACAGTATGAAATCTTTGATTTCATTTACATGTTATTCTAATAAAGGCAAAACTAAAGGGACATAAAACAGATTAGTGGTGTTCAGAGGCTGGTAGTCAAGGAGGGGTCGGGGAAATATTTTGATGGCAGAGTCGGAAGGAATATTTTATGGTAAAAAGCACTCTATATAATCATTATGGTGGTGGTTACATGACTGTATACAGTTTTCAAAACTTATCAAGTTGCACATTTAAAATTAGTTACTTATAATGTATATAAATTCTACCTCAATAAAGCTGATTAAAATCAACAAAATTATCTTAAAATATGAAATGAACGTGATTGTCATTTACATGACAGCATAAATATAGCAACATCACAGATGTTCAAAAAATTAAGTAAATGCATTTACCAATAGGGCATCAGGTGCTGAGATTGACGGTTATGCTAAGAAGTCTCAACTTTAAGTTTATTTTTTCATACCCCACTTCAGTTTTACATATTCTAAACTCTACAAAAAATATTAAGATAAATATTTGATTTCAACTGTTTATAGGAACCCCTACAAAAAATATATGAAGCCTAGGAATCTAAATCGTGGATTATTATATTTTAAAAATGCCTTTGAAAATATTATTCTAACAAAACAGTCAGTATATAAGGTTTTACATTAGTGGCTGTACCACTTACAAGGCATGCATTTTCGCAGAAAAGAGGATGTGTAATATTTCTTTGGGACTAAAGCTTCTCATCTGTAAAATAAAAATAATTATACTTCTCATATTTGCTCAAGATTATGTTGTGATGTTCAAGCAATTTATTGCAAGTGATTTGCAAACCAAAAAGCTCTATATAAATAAATATTATTTAAAATAAGGTGGTATTGAAGTTCAAAGTTAGAATGCTGGACTCATTCAGATATGAGTTCAACACATTTTTTAATCTTTCTAAGATTTAATTTCCTTACCAATATGATAAAAGAATAATAGGGCCTACAACCTACAGTTGTTTTGTTATATAAACTTGAAAATAGAGAGCACCTGAAAACAGTAAGCAGTCAAAAAGTCACTTTTCTGTTATTATTTTTATTAGTAGGAGTAGTACTACTACTATATTTATAGTTTAGTTAGTTCTAAGAGCTTTTCTCCTTCTTTTTCCATTTTGTTCTCTACAGAAGGAAGGAAAGCCCTCCCTTTGTAAGGAACATTTATATGATTTGTGAATTTTAAGTAACATATATTGAATTTTAAGTAACATATACTTTAGCAATTTAAAATACTGTGCTACAGGGAGAACAGCTCCGTGCTTTGTGATCACCTAGAGGGGTAGGATAGGTAGGTTGGGAGGGAGGCGCAAGAGGGAGGGGATATGGGGATATATGTATACATATAGCTGATTCACTTTGTTATACAGCAGGAACTAACACAACATTGTAAAGCAATTATACTCCAATAAAGATGTTTAAAAAATTAAAATAATAAAATAAAATACTGTGCTATTCAAATATTAAAATATTTACACTGCTAAATACACTGTAGGAAAAAGGTTTTGGGCATTTTAGGAAAAAAGGCTTAAACTATTAATAGAACCTAAGTTAATTTTAATAGGTCATATTTTAATAAGGAATGTAAAATATACATTTTATATGGCATTGCTCATGGGAATTAAGGTTATTTGTATTCATTATTTAGAAGTATTTTATAGAATAATTTAAGTGAGACAAAGAAGATCTTGAAGACCCTTTCAGTAGCCTTAAGAATTCTATTCACATCCTTCGCTTCTAACTTTTATAATACCTTAATTCACTGTGGAAGTAGCTCAATTTAGTAACTATACTTTTTCCCCCAACCATTAAAGGAATCAAGAGTTGTAAGATATATTTGGTACAACTCCATACTTACTGTGATGGGTAATCTTATGTGTCAACTTGAGTAAAATCTAAGGGATGCCCAGATAGCTGGTAAAATATTTCTGAGTGTGTCTGTGAGGGTTCGTCAGAAAGAGATTAGCATTTAAATCAGTAGACTGAGTAAAGAAGATCTGCCATCACCAGTGTGGGTGGGCATCATCTATTCCTTTGAGGGCCTTAATAGAACAAAAGAGCAGAAGAAGGGTAGATTTTCTCTTTTCCAGCTGGGACATCTCTTCTCTTGCCTTTGGATATCAGAGCTCCTGGTCTCAGGCCTTCAGACTCTTGGACTTACACCAGAGACTAAACGTGTGGAGCAAACATTTCACTAGTGCATCATAAAAGGTTATAGTGAGATAAGACATTTCTTGATCCCTGGATCCATGAATTTTTTCAATGCAAGCAACAGCACAATATGTTGGTTACTGATGCAGGACATACATGGCATTCCAGAGGGTCCTTATTCTTGTCCCACAATGTATTACACATCTAGGGCCATAACTAAGTCTTTTAAAGGCCATGTCACTATTCTAAAGGCCAGCTATTACAAGATGGTATAGAACAAAGTAAGACATGTATGGTAGTCAGTTTTTAAGATGGCTCCCAATGAACCTGCCCCCTCATATTACACCATATGTAGTTCCCTCCTGTATTGTACCAGACCAGAGTTGCTCTGTGTGAACAGAATACTGCATGAATAATAGTATGTCCCTTACGAGATTAGGTTATAAAATCTATGGCTTCCTGTTGGCCTGTCACTTGATCTGCGAGAAATCTTGCTATGAGCAGCCAAAGGAGATTCCCAAATAGAAAAGAACTAAAGCTTCCTGCCAACAGTCATGTGAGTGAGCTTGGAAGCACATCCTCAAGTGAGACACTCATGAGAGACACCCTGAGTTCGAACCACTCAGCTGCTCCTCAGTTTCTGACCTCCAGAAAATGTGCAGAATAATAAATGTTGTTTTAAATCTATAAATTTGGGGTAATTTATTACATAGTAGTAAATAACTGATACAAGCAGTGAATTCCATGATAATGTGCTACACTTCATTTAGTGAAAATGTGTTCCTGTTCAGAAACTATGCCATGTGGAATAATAGGGCAGTGAACAAGGCATTCTCTAAGTCCACAGTAAGTGGTTTTGGCAGTAGTATTGAGAGTGGGGAATAAATCCACATTGAGGTTAAGTTTACTTCAATGAGAACAAAGTGCTACCCGTCATGGTGGAAGTATTCTTTGCAACAACCTACCATCATGTGAGTAGCTGATTTTTCCCTCTATATTCCTTCCACTCCCCGTACAGAAAAGATGCCATTTCTGCAGCTCAGTGATGGTCACTTCAAGTCTTTAATCACCTTTAAAAATTAAGTTATTAATCTCTCAATATGTTTAAGTGTGTCTCCCAGCAGAATGTAAGTGGATATAAAAATGTTTATTCTATTAGGTTGTCTGTCATTTTCTAGGTAAGTACAGTCATAGTTACATCAATAAATAGTTCATCTGAAACCTATTGTGATCGTGCCTAAGTATAAACATGACAATATATTTACACTATATAAAACAAGAATGGGAAGAATTTTCTAAGCTAAATAGTGCATTATCCATTATCATAATGGGGTATTTAAAAATGCCTCGCTCAGCAATGCAGTCCAGGAGACGCAAAACCCTGAAGGCTATGGAAGACAAGAATGACACACAGCAAACTTTATCTAACAGTCATATTACTTCTATGAGTAGATGGAACTCTTGACAGTCTGAAAACAAAAATACATTTATAATAGAGATGATTCTCAACAGGTTTCTCTCTCTCTCTATATATATGAATTAGAATGTTAGAATATGTAATATAGATAGATCTTCACTGGATAAAAATCTACTGTCAAAGGAAAAATATTAACATGGACCTGTGTCTACCCAAATCTAGCAAGGAAGAAAGACTAGATATAGTTTTTTAAATGATTATGTAAAAAAATAATGCAAACATTCTATAAATGTGATTTTGTTCATTTTTATTCCAGTCACATTCTTTAAGGAAGATTTTCATTAAGCTTTAAAACAAGTGAATCAGTTTATGCTTATGAAATCATTTTTTCTTATAAAATTAAAAATACACAGTCAATAATGCAAAAGTACTCAACATTAAATTAATTAATTGAATATTTGATAGTGGAAATTTATTTGTACTATAATGTTCTTTCATTGTAAGGCTTATGTATCATTAGAAAATATCTCAGTAAATATTTGTATGGTGGATAGTTTTCAATACGGAATATTATTTTCAGCAGCTTATCTTCAGGGAAGCTTCTGTTTCTTTATATGGTTTATGGAGGTATGACAAATACAAATATCAAACTGACCTCAAAACTTGTTTCATTTATTTTTGAATTAATTCATTTTAGCTGTTAAAAATTCATTTTTCTGTGTAAAGGGAAAAGACAAGTTTTTATTATTGCAATTATTGTTTTTCTGTGTTTGATATAGGATAAAATATAAAGTAAAAGTGTATTTTTCATAAAGGTATGTATATATCCAAATATTTTCAATGTTATTTTTATCCAATACTGATATATTTTATCTATTTGTTTCATACCAAAATAATCTATAGAGCACATACTATATATATTAAAATGTCATTCAGCCCAAATCATGTATCACACAATATGTTTATTTTAAAATTTATCCTCTTAAGAATATTTTAAAGCCATGCCCAAGCATCATACTGTTTTAGCCCATACTATTTCAACATATCTCTACAGAATCTCAGCATAGTCCTACATAACTGCAACGTCATTATTATGCCTAACAAAATTAACATCAACACCTTGGCAACATCTCTTACCTGACCAGTGTTCAAGTACCCTCATTCTCCATGCCCTCCAAGTATCTAGAACTACAGCATTATGCAGTTCGTTTGTATAAAATAGGACCCACATGGATAGACTCAGAATGTCTGTTACAAGGTCCATTTACTCATAGGTTGGAAGAGACAGTATGTAAGACTCACAAATAACATCTGTTGACAGTGGAGAAAGTATAGGGGCTTTTGCTCTGATACATAACTTGTTCTGATCTAGGAAAATCTAGAAGTTGAAAAGCTCTAAGTAGTTAATGTAATTTATTACATTTTTACATTGCATACATTTTAGAAAACTAATCATGTAGGAATGACAAGATTTAAGTACCAGTTCTTTTGCTGAATCATCATATTAACTTGTTCACTGTATTTCCCTGCATCTTGTTTATTTCACACATAAGAATACATCACAAGTCCTGCTTAAAAATAGATCTATTGTATAAAAGTAGATAAGTACTTTTTAATATGTGAAATACTTTAGTTGAGTTACAGATAAAAATCATAGGCACTCCAAATACGAATATGAATTTTATTTTATTCATTTAAGTTATTCTACAGTTATTAAGAACTTGCCACATTACGGACTAGACCATGGGGTAATATTCATAAAAGAAAAGTGCTTATTTTAGGGGGTTATAATTAAATAGTGGTATAATCAAATGAGTTCCTGTGTTTGTAAAGAGAGGAGATGGAATGTGGGAGCCAAGGAGGTGTTATAGGGAACAATTAAGTTACAAAGATTATTAGAGCTATTATGATTAAAATATGCATATTGCACATATTAGGGGTAGAGAAGAAAAACTTTTATGAAACTAGAAAAAAATAAACTCCAGGACAAATAGTATCAAATTAAACAACAAAGTTGTCATAAACTGTTTGACTTCTGGTTTTAAGTATTAAAGTCAATTTATTATTTAAAACTTTATTATTTGAATACCTCTTCTAATTGAAATATATATCACCATCCAGTTTTAAGACTACGTTTTGCCATGGGAGCAAAGACATTTCGTATTATTCAGTTTATTATTATTTTTATTATCAATTTTCTGCCATCTAGGACTAAGATACCACTTAAACCCCAAGGTCAAGTGTCAGAATGTTTGTAGTGTTCTCTGAAGTACTGGGGTCAGTCCATATTTAAAGCTCTTTGAACCCACACCCATCTCTCAGGTTCTTTAAGGATTCCTGAGGATCTATATATGTCCAAATCATCTCAGATTAAGATTTCTTGCCTCTATAGAGTTTTTAATCCTGGATATTTTACATTGTGCCCCTCTTCCCATCCCTTTTAAATATGATTTCACAATGTTGAGCATCTCCTTCAGGATTGCACTGTTCCAAAATGTGTGCTAGTTATTTTGAGAATACAGAGAGGTATTACAGTGTAAAACAACAGAACAAATAGCATATGGCTAAATTGTAGACTTTACCACGGTGGTTCTAACCTCTGACTATTCTTGCCATTGGAGACTCCTCACTCATTGTCTTCAGTGGTATTGATCTCTTCCATACCAATTACTTTGCATAAAAATCTTGTTGCATTTTTAGGCAAAGCCTTTCAACCCAAAGTGGTCACTGAGGTATTGCACCTAAATAAAATCCAAGTCCCATTCTGGAGAGATTTCCTCCTCCCCAAATTATCCGTACCAATCCATGTTGTTTTGCTTTTCAAATTCCTCAACCAGGACTGGGGCAAAGACTTTTTAATTAGTCTCTACTCCATCAATTTCTCCTTGTTCCAGTCCATGCAAATGTTGGCAGAGAAATTGGAGAACAGCAATGTAGGAAAAAATAGTACCTGAGATAATAGTTGTAATTTTTAAAAATTAAACTTAAATCTTTTATTTCCTTAGCTCTGTGCCCCAATTTTTAATAATTTGCCAGTGCTCATAGGATAAAAATGAATGTTGTCTGCCTAGTATTTCAAGACCTTCTACAGTTCAACTTTATGTGACCTTTGTGCTGGTCTGGGCAGTTTGCTCACTGCCATCTAGAATGCACCATGGACATTCCTGTCCATTGTGTTTGCTTCTACATCTGCCTGTCTTATGCTTTCCTTTTTTAAAAAAATCATCTACATGTTATTCATTCTTTCAGACTCAATGTTCTTTTACTTCTATTATTATTTCCTTCTCAGATAGGGCAGGCAAAACTGAAATGCATAAATTTTCCCTAACTAAAAGAGGAAAAGAGGTTTAGACAAGTTATCAGTTGTAGATTCAGGTTTTAATAACTCTAGATGATTGGCCCACCATCAGACTCTTAGACAATGAATCCCTACCACCAACCACCACTGTAAATTTTAGGAATAAAGAATAAACAGTACACTTATTCAAGTTTTATTCTCAATCCCAAATAACCATTTAGAGCAATAAAACCCTAGAAAATGTTTTAATGTATTTGATTACCAGCAAATTCTAAAACTTTAAATTCATATTCACATAGGAATAAAATAAATTTCAGAAGAGACATACATCTCTGTTAAAGAGTTGAAGTATATTACTATAGTAGAAATAATATTTTTATGAAATAAAATAAATCTAGTATAAAAATAAATTGTGGGTACATATACAGCTATCTATTAATTATACTTCCATTCCTTTAGGTTCATAACTTATTGTGGACTTAATTCAGAGTCTTGATTATTTTTCTTTATATCTGTCTCCAAACTTCCACATCTCAGGTGTTCTTTAAAATTATGTATTTAACATCTCTTAGTGGATTTATTTCCTTTGTAAATAATCTTCAATGGCCCATTAATTCTATCACTTCCACATATTTTATTTTCTATCATCATAAAAATGGACATTGACTTAAGCAATATTCTATCTTTATTGATAGTGACAGCTTCTAACTCTTGGCATATAATCTAGTTTAGAATTTTTTGAAACGTGAGTCAGATGTACTTTGAAAATGTAAGTAAGGTAAGAAAAGGGTTTTAATAGAAGGACAATTGAGAATTATTTTATGAATAAGACAGTGTAAATGTTATCAAACAAGGATTGTTATACAGCAATTAAATATTTTGACAACATACTATTTAGTTAGCTATATTATTATACTGATATTAAATTATGTCTATATTTCTAAATATTACATATTTTTGGTTCTTACCAAAGAATATCCACTATAAATCTTCCTAACCTACCCCCATTCCACATCATTGTGTTTTTTTTTTTCTTTCCTATTCTCTGCTGTTAAAGTTCAGCAAGTAGCTTTTATCACTCATCGTGAGAATTGCTATATTTAAAATTTCTCTAGTTATATTTAATCCGTCATGGGATTAGCCCAGAGTACTTGTTTTTGGTCCAGAATCAAAACAACCCTTGCTTATTTATGGTCTCTCAATATAGTATCTTCCGGTTATGGAAATGACATTCTGTGAAAAAGAATTTTAGAAAGCAGCAAGGCAAATAAACCTTTACAGACAACTGGTTAGCACCCTTATTCAGTCTTTCCCTAGGAGCTGGAGACCAGCCAGTACCAAAAAATTCTGCAATGAAGTCTATGGAAAGTTAGTGTCACTTAGCATACTTCTTGGGATTTACATATTGAGAGTCATTTACCTTACCGTGAAACGACCAAAAGAAGTACACAGTAAGTCTGATTATCAGTGGAACTAAAAATATGCTACGATAAGATATTGCACTATCTTTCTTTGTTGGGGCATATTTTTAGTCCTCAGTGGTCATCTGTAATGAAGTAAAGTCTTTATCTGTCTTCTATTACTCACTTCTCACATTAACACAGCTTTGCTCAGTCAGAAGTCTACACTTTCTTTGTATCAGAGCCTTTTGATCTTACTTCATGTCTTAGTCTACTTGGGCTGCCATAACGAAATGTCATAAAATGGCTTAAATGAAAAAAAATTATTTTCTCACAGTTTCTGGAACTGCAAGCCTGAGATCAAGGTACCAGCATGATTTGGCTTGTGGTGGGAGCTCTCTTTCTGGCTTGTAAATGACTGCCTTCTTACTGTGTGTTCACCTGAACTTTCTCTGGTGCCTATGCATGGAGAGAGGGAGCAATCTCTCTCTTCCTCTTCTTATAAACTCATAAATCCTATCAGATTAGGATCCTGCCCTAATCTTCCTAAAAAACCTATCTCCAAATATAGTCACATTGGGGGTTAAAACCTCAACATATAAATTTGTGGAAGGAACAATTCAGTCCATAGCACTCTACCTCCAAAACCTGCTGTCTTTTTATTTTTTAATTAATTTTTATTGGAGTATAGTTTCTTCACAATGTTGGGTTAGTTTCTGCTGTACAGCAAAGTGAATCAGTTATACATATACATATATCCACTCTTTTTTAGATTTCCTTCCCATTTAGGTCACCACAGAGCACTGAGTAGAGTTCCCTGTGCTGTACAGTAGGTTCTCATCAGTTATCTATTTTATATATAGTAGTGTGTATATGTCAATCCCAATCTCCCAATTCATCCCACACCTCCCTTTGCCCCCATGGTAACCATGAGCTTGTTTTCTACATTTGTGACTCTATTTCTGCTTTGCAAATAAGTTCATCCATACCATTTTTCTCTTTTTAGTTTGCCCCTCAGTGTGCATGCTTCAAGGTGATTTGCTGTATCCTTACTGATAAAAAGAATCCCATCTTATAACTGGGAGGGGAAGCACATTGCTTTTTGCCCACATAGACCCAATAGCTAATTCTAAATTCATTCGTTTCTTGTAGTTTTTGTTCTATTTTCTAATAATCCTGATGTTCCCTCACCATCCTGAAGCATCTGACTTGATACAACAGTGGAAGCCTGGCTAATACAACTGGTCTTAATTTATGAGTTAGATAAATTTATTGTAAGTGCAGATAACAGAAACGTATTCTGGATAGTTAAATTAATGAAGCAAATTATTGGTAGGCTCTGAGGTATCAGGCATATTATAAGAAATAGCTGAATTATCATAGCTAAGGATGTGATGAAACCAGTTCCCTCCAAAGGAACTCAGTAGTAGAAATTCATGGACCTTCTCTCCAAAATCTGCAGAAATGAAGTTCAGATCCAGTGACATTTCATTTCTGTTTTTGCTACTGGTAAATATTAAATATGTATTTTTAAAATTTTACATATGGCCCATTTGGCTAAGATACCCACCCACCTCTGAGTTAATCACCAATAGTCAGTCAATAGGATTACACGGCATATGGTCTCTGTATTTGGGGCTAACCTAAAAAAGGCAGCAATCAGTTATGAGCTAGAAAGCAAGTACAAGAATTATCTATATTGATTGCAAAGAATTTACAAACATAAAAGAAAGAAATATGACAAATATGGTGAATAATAAAAAACAGTATGTTTAGAGACATATAGCTTTTGCAAACTATAAAGGAGAAAGCTCAAAGCAAAAATATCTAAAGCACTGCATTCCTTTCTATATCACCACTTAACATCACAGTCATATTTACCATAAAGTATTTTCAACATTAGACAGGAATTATGCAATTAGGCACAATATAACTTTCTTTCATGACTGGAACAGGTAGAGTAAACATATTCAATTTACCCACTCTTTGCCCAATCTTCTGACAAATCCCACTAGGTTTTACCATAATTAACATAATTTCCTAATGTTTTGCTCTGCCTAATGGATTTTGAGTATGTTCAACCTTTAGAGACATCCATATCAGTGTGTTTAGAGTAATGCAACAAAATTCTCTCTGAAGGCTCAACTCCCAAAACCCACCAAGTAAGGTTCTTGGATTAACTCACTCCTTACAATGGGGTAACAGCATCTGGTACCAATTTTAGAATCTATTAGTACAGCTTGGTGGGTAGTCACACAAAACAATATATGACCATAGTATTCTACGATTTTTCTTTTCAGAACTTGTTTTTTCCGAATTTTCCATGTAAGTTCAATTTTGTGACTTTTATTTTATATTATTAAATCTGAGGAAAATGCTGTATTTAGTTGAGACTTGACTATTTTCACTCCAGTCTGTAATCTATGTGAATATATCTATCTATCTATTATCTATCTATCATCTATCTATGTAATCTCCTTTAAATGGAAAGTCTAGAGCAGTATTATTTAATACAGTAGCCACTAGTCAAATGTGGCTACTAAGCATTTGAACTGTGGCTAGTCTGAGGAAATGCTACAAATGTAAAACAAACACTATATTTTGAAGACAGTATGAAAAAATCTCAATAATCTTTGATTTAATGATGAAATAATATTTTAGAAGTATTGGCTTAAATAAAATGTATTATTAAAATTTCACCTTCTTCATTGTCTTTTAAAAATATGATATTTAGAAAATTTAAAATTATATATGAGGTTTCATTACTTTTCTATTGGACAGTACTGGTCTAAAGTTGAAGCATTTGTTATGTAAATGTTTAAAGCAAATGCCTTTCTAACGATTAGACAAAAATCTGAATTACCATTAATAAAATACTAATTATGTGACAGGTTTATAATTTTTTCTGCTCAAAACAAAACTGGCATTATCTCTTTCACAATAATGGTTTAATCCTGTTACAAGGTGTGTACTCATGGGATTTGCTGATGAGATTATTTTAATTAATAAAATGTTATCAATACCAGTAAGAGTATACTTCTATTCTCTACTAAGGAAAATATGTTTTTAATACTGGGAAATTATTTTTATAATGAATAGCAAATGTCTAATATGTTGTTTTATGAAGTCAGTTTGCTGCTTGAAAGTACATATTTTTATATTGGAGCCAACCAAATGTCATTTCTTCCTTTGAGAAAAATCGCACTTATCCTTGCACTTGCCTCTCCCTGACCTCTCCATTGCAGATCAACTATAGTACAAAGTTCTGTATATGAACTAGTGGGTTATTTCAATGACTCTTATTAGCAAGTGGGCAAAGAACAGCTTAGGTAAATGACTCTTTTTTCAATATTCTATTTGCTTAAAGGGGTGCATTTATACTGTTATGGACTGAATAATTGTGTTTAACCAAAATTCATATATTAAAGCCCTACGCCCCACTGACCCACAAGGTGATGGTACTTGGAGATGGAGCCTGTGGGAGGTAATCAAGGTTATATGAGATCATGACAGTGGAGTCCTTATGGTGGGATTAGTGTCCTTATAGGAGATACCAGAGAGCTTGCTCTCTCTCTCTCTCTCTCTCTGCCATGTGCAAGCCAAGAGAACTCTCACCAAAAACCTTCCATGCTGGCACCCTGATCTCAGATGTATACTTTCCAGAACTGAGAGAAACAAATTTCTGTTGTTTAAGCCATCTAATCTATGGTACTTTTTTTATGGCAGCCTGAGCTAAGGCATATATTAATAGAATTCATAATAAATATCATTTATAATAAATCCCCTAGTGTTAAATACTCAGGAAACTGCTGAGAATTAGTTGCATTTCAGAAAGAGTTTCATTATCATTTTGAGAAACTAAATTTAATTAGTATCTAATTAGTTGGGATTACATATATTTTGCTGGGAAATTTATTAAAATATTTCTACCCGTCTATCAAAGTATGTGAAAGAGGTTAGTTTCTCATAACATTATATCATTTTGCTTAACTTTGTACAATTTGAGTAACCAAAAACATGAGTTATAAACACAATATGAGTAACCAAAAGCATGAGTTATAAACACAATATTCTTATATTTTTACTATTTACTATTCATTCAATTTTTTGCTTCCAAGAAATCCCTTCACAAATTTGCATTTTGGACTGAAATTTCTCTATACCTTTATGCTTTTCCAGGATTTGAATATATTTTGGATCACCATTATGTCCCTAATTTCTTGACTAGATTTCCTCCTTAAAAAAAAAAACAGCCAAACTGTTCAATATAGAAATAGTGTAAACTCAATAATCTGGTTAGTCAGGTGAAAGTACTTAAGTTTTAACCAAAAAACACAAATTTAAATTACCTACATTCCTCCCTTGCTCCACATGTATAGACTCAGACTTGAGTCTAACTAGTTAATTAATTAATAGATTAGCTAAATAGTTTATAATGAATTGAATTTTGAAATATATCAAATATGCTGTTGAATAAACTGCCCACATCTTTGATGGAAAGACTGTTACTAATTTCTCAGAAAAAAATAATTTTTTTCCACAATCATTCCTCCATTCTTCTCCAGATGAAAACATAAATAACTTGAGCAAAGTTTGAAATTTCAAAAATTGTCTTGCCATCAATGGTTAATTTTTTATGATTCCTAAACTTTACTTAATGTTTACTTGTTCCTATGACAGTGTCAAACAGAAACATTATTTTTATGAGGAAAAGAAATTCTCAGTAGTGCTTTACAAATGGATTCTGCAAACTATAATTCATAAGAGGTGACATCTCCTGTAATTGCATCTGAGTATTCTCTTATGTGTGTTCTGCCAGGAATATATTAAATCACAGTTGCTGCCCCTAGCTAGTCTTTAGTGTTTTCATTTCTGGCCCAGATCCCAACTTGGAAAACCAATAAATTCTTCTTTATACATGAAACTGTCTTTATTATCTTTCTCTTTGCTGTGTTCATTGGTCTTTTAATGGTTGAGTGGATCCCCTTGGTGTCATTGTTATTATTACATCTCTCAAACAGGTGTAAGACAAAATTAAATAGTCTTCCATAGTATGAGGTCAAAGATATGACTCCTTTACTTTGATTCTAAAACCAGACTAGGATATTAATTCTTTTTTGGCAAGGAAGCCTTGGTCTACAAAATCTTATTTGAGCCACATTCTGCAAAAAGTCAAGTTTTCAGTGGATTAAAAAACCAAACCAAACCAAAACACCAAAAACAGCCTCATGGTGAAATACCAAAGAAAAACTGATTTTTTTTTCTTTTGTACTAGTGAACATTTTAATGTTCTTCCAATCTAGGAGCCAGGTTCTTAGATGTCAAGTTTCACCATAAAGTAATTTAGTTTTCAACTATGCACAGAAAGCTTATATAATAAATGTACTGAAATCCTAATTTGAGATTGCCAGATCTTCTAATTTACTTGTGCTTCACTATAACATTGATTATATAAATTAGCGTGTTTGTCCTTAGTTTTGCAAACTGTTATAGAGCAAGTGTCATGTCTTTAAAAGTGTTGCCGAGTAATACCAGGCATGAAAGCATTCACCTGAGGGAGCTTAATATGTAACCATCTAGATGCTCACCATTTGTAAATTACTCCCTGGGTGTAAATTAGCCACTTTGGCAATGTGTCAAAGTGTTAATAAGTATTATTATGATTCTTACCTTTTAATGTCATTAAGGTATTATAGAGTAATAACTTCAGTAAGCTTGATCATCATCATGATCATGACCAAATAATGAATACACATTTCTTCTGAAGTACATACTAGGTAACTTGAGAAGTTCATTAACACATTTGGAAATTGAGAGTTAATAATGATAAAGATTAAATGTTTTGTGCAAGTAGCATATCTGCTTTTATTTCTTGGTTAACTTTTAATATATTATATAAATACTGCATTATTTTTCTGAGAAAAATTTAAGGGATATGCTTTCTAAGATTCCTCTTTTTAACAAGTCCACATCAGATCATCCAATTTTCAAAATCTAATATATAACTTCATTTTGCAGAACATGTTGTAAGTAGTCTATAGAACATTTTTTGCACTATAAATATAAAAACTCTATTTTAATGTATTTTATCATAACTAGATGTAGCTACTAGTACTACATAGGCCCATGCAAAGTGTGACTTTCCCTCAATAAAAATGTGATTTTCACAAAGAATTATAGTTTTATTTTTTTTATATTTGCCACGGTTCACAGGATATTATTTATCAAGCATCTATAACTCAAATAATGACATATAAGAATTAACAACGTTGAATATGCAAGTGTATATAAAATTTTGTAACCATGCTCAATTGGCTCACATAATCATGGAAAATAAATGAAAATGATACTAACTTTATTAGAAAATCATTATAAAGACTTAAAATAATTAAAGTTTAGTTTATTATTTGAAACCATTCTTCTACTTACCACCACCACCAAATGTGAACAAGATGAGCAGTCTTCATAGTTTGTTTTAAATCTTAGTCTATATATGTAATTGTTTTTATACATATGAGATTCATCACAATTGAATGAGTCAAAGTTTCATCATCATGTAAAACCAAATGTATTTAAGAGTCCTGGAATGTAATATTATCAGGATCCATATGACATCCTGCTCCAGTGCCATGAAAGAGCTGTAACAGAGCTAGACTTCATATCATTCCCTTACCCATAGTTACAGTAATTACCAGGAATTTTACAGCTAAAACACTTCAACTGGCTGATGTCCCTTAAGGATCATAAATTAATAGATTATGCCCCTGTACTTCCATATAGACCCTGATGTCCTCCTTACAGGCTTATAGCAATCAGACAGCTGTATTACTTTGTTTTGTTTTGTTTTGTTTTAAACAAACTAATAACTAATCTTGAAATTCAAGTAAAATATAAACATTAATTAACACTTTTCAAATTGTAGAAAGCTCAACATAAATAAACGTACAATTTTACAAAAGAAAAAGTCATGGTTTAGACATTCTCAAAGACTAGCTTGAAAATAGGGATGTGAACATATGTACTATTTAATGATTTGTGATTATTAACATGTATCTTTGATGTATTTGCTATGACTTATATCCTTAAAACTTAGAAGCTAAATTCAGATACTGTGAAATGCAATACACTGAGACTAATATTACAAGAGACTCAATATATCAATTTGAAGGGAAGCAATTTTTTTATTGATTAGCGTGAAAAACGAGTCAATACCTGTTTCACTCTTATGACTGCCCAAAACAAAAACAGTTACAATGACAACAAATGAACAGCATTGAAGCACAGTTGATCCTCATTATTTATGGTTTTACTATTTACACATTATCTAAAATAAACTCAAGCTATGATTTTCTCTTTGATTAATTCAGTTCCAAATTTTGTGGAGAGGTATTTTCCTAAGTTACAAAAACATTATTTATAACCTATGCTTTCAATTAATGACATCCAAGGTCAGAAAGAATAACTGGGGAAAGGTCCATTACGTCGTGTGTTTACAAAAAATGGAAGGTATGGTCTGTAGTTATATACAAAGAGTAAGCTCTACATAAGGGTGAGAAATGAAATCACCAGTTGGAAGCCTGAATAACAACAAAGTGTCCATAAAATGTTGTCTAAGTGCAAGAAATATCTCATTTATATTGGTCAATAGCATGTATAGGCCAGTCTTGGTGAAAGAGACATGAATGGGGTGTAAGCATTGCCTTTTCAAACACAGCTTGTACCTTCCTTTATTGAAGGCTTAAGAAGCCAAATTAAAAGCAAGAACTGGCTAGACAGCTGAATATGTCTATAATATAAACGTTGGATTCAAGTACATGGTTAGTTTAGTTGGGCTCATGTCTTTTTCAAGGAACACAACTCTAGTAATATAAAGATTCTTCAAATAGATATTCCCTTAAACCCTGTAAGACTCAAAACATAACCTTATTCACATTAGACATGTAATGTTTTCTATATGTACATAAATAGACATGTGTAGAAAATTTTTTATAAAATAGAGTAAATTTCTTCATTTTAAAAAAGTTCTGTATCATTAATATCACTATAAAATGTATGCTTCTGCCTTTGTTAGAGCACACACTGTATTTTATTTGATTTGACAATTTCAGACAGATGTTAGGATCTAAGTTTGCTGTTTTCAGTGGGGAAAAAGGAACTCAAAGAGTTAGTTAGGAACCATCTCAGAAGACTTAAAGGCAACCCTTCTTTACAGTATTTATGGATTTCTTTAATGTGATCTGGATACAGGATTAATGCCCATATTTTTTGTTTACAATTAACTCTTTTAATTCTTGGTAATATTCCAAAATATACTTCAGAGATACGTTTCTCTACTCCATTGTGACATTACTTTTAATTTGTCATCTAGTCCATATGTTCTAGATTCAATATATTTTCATTAAAGTATACAACTATATTGCAAAAATTGTGTTTAAAATTCTAATTTGAAAAACATTTGGATTTATGGTACTCTTATGTCTGAAACCAGAGGAGATAATACAAATAGATGGTAAAATTTTTTAATTGAAGAGATATAGATAGATAGACAGATAGATAATGATTTTGTAACTCTGGAAATACTGTATCTATAATTTTCTATATAGGAACATATATGTACATCAGTTCTGATACAAATCTTTTAGATACTACCATGGAAGTCAAACCAAATTATTTCCCAAAATGGAACAATAAATGAACATTTAACACAGAACACATTTTTAAAAAGTGGTTGAAATGTGTTTCAACATTCATTTTATTTTAAGAAAAATGTTTTGTTAAATGTCTAACTTTAGATGTATCACACTCAATTGAAAATGAATAGCAATATCTTCATTCTAATTTAACTTATATTATTTACCATAATCATCTATTTCAAGAAGATAATTTAAAAATGGTATATGGGAATATATCCCATAGGATTCCAAACTATCCATAAATAACTCAAATTGATTATAAATATAAATTAAGTGTTATCATCAATAGAACTTACCTTATAAAATTATTTTAAATTAATGGAATAATTTAAATATCATAAGAATCCAGGTATTCATCTTTTTTGCTGAGCAATTTTGCAAATCCCTTTAATAAATAAAATGATGACATTTGGTATAATTAGGTTCAAAACCTCTCATAAAATACCATCCATTTAATAGTTTGTATTTAACAGACTACCACAGCTTTAGAAAAAATTCCATAATGAACAGTTAAAGCAAATGTCATCCTACTCAACCACTTTTATTTATTTAGTGGAGAAAACATGAATAGAAATTCAGATACATTAGGACAGTATAATAATCCCATCACATTAATAATGCAGATGGCACAAGAAGGTTAATTACATCTAAAGTGAACAGGTTTTATTCGTAATGTTTTCTTTAGATACTGCTCACTCTACCTCCATAACCAAATGCAATTACTTTCCTCCCCTTTTCTTCTAACGAAATGTTGCACATGTGGGCATATAGTCCTTTATAAAGATGATTAAATCACTCATTCCAAACTTATCGCCACCTTCAAGAAACTAGTTTGGCATGTAAAGTAATACTTCTGTTAGAACATTTTAGAACTGTTTTACCCTAAGAATCGCTATATGAAAATACAGAAGAATTAATCCAATCCCAAAAGTATTATGTGTGGCATACATTATATATGATATTATCTTCTTCATTTATTGAATGCTTATCTTGTTTATTCATTCAGCCAACACACACTGCGCTATATACTAAATATACAATCATAGGTACAGGTGAATATAGCCCATGCCTCATGGTGCTTGTGGTCCACTGGGAAAGATTGATAATAATAAAATAATCACACAACAACAAAAAAGACAGTTTTCTTTAGGACAGCCATCCACAAATAATGGTTTTGCTGTATTTGTATTTAGTCATATTAAATAAAATTAATTAAATACATAGTCATATTATTCATGTTAAACATAAAAATCCATGATAATAGTCACCTTCAGGCCACACAGGATTTTTAATATAAATCATAGGCCCTGGAGACAGACTGCCTAGATTAGATCCTGGTTCACATATTAGCTGTGTGACCTTGGATAATTTACTAAGCTCCTATGTATCTCAATTTCTTCATCTTTAAAATGGGGATAATTATGATACCTCACAGGGTTGTTGTGAAGATGAAGTGAACTAACATTTGTAGAGCATTTGAACAGTACTGGGCACATTTTAGTACAATATCAGTATTTATCTATTAAATAAAAATGAATAGGGCTTCCCTGGTGGCGCAGTGGTTGAGAATCTGCCTGCCAATGCAGGGAACACGGGTTCGAGCCCTGGTCTGGGAAGATCCCACATGCCGCGGAGCAACTAGGCCCGTGAGCCACAACTACTGAGCCTGCGCGTCTGGAGCCTGTGCTCCGCAACAAGAGAGGCCGCGATAGTGAGAGGCCCACGCACCGCGATGAAGAGGGGCCCCCACTTGCCGCAACTAGAGAAAGCCCTCGCGCAGAAACGAAGACCCAACACAGCCATAAATAAATAAATAAATAAAATTTTAAAAAAAGAATAAATAAGTAAATTGACAATGAAAATTAGTGTACAACTTACCATGCATATATTACTTAAAGAATTCAACTTTTGGTTACTTTCAAAACATTTTCCAATGAAAGAATCACTTCAGATACATGTGAATCAGTACACACCCATTTGTAGTCAAACACTGGTATCTATGGTAAGAAACCATTTAAAAAGATGCACTACATAAATAGAGATAGGCCAGGTGCATCCTTTTTTTTTTTTATGACTTTCAAATTACAAAAAGATATTTTTGGGGAAAAATGAGTTAAAAACCTAAAGTATTTATTGTACGTGCGTGTGTTTGTGTGTGTATCTGTGTGTATGTGCCATTTATAGCTAATTTTGGTAAGGTTTTATTAGCTTTCTTTAGTAGGTAATTATGGGAATTATTTGTTATGAAAATATGCATCACTTTCTTGAACTAATGTACTTCTTTAGCCTTCTGTATCATCTCAATGATTAAAGGATTTAAAAGTTTCTTGGCCTTCCTGTACAGTGTGATCCTTAAAAAATTTATTGCCATTATCTTTTCTTATATTTATGACAGCGGCAACAAATTAGCTAATGCATAAGTACCTTAAAAATATTTGTAAATCAATGCCCAGTCTCTGTTCTATTGTTGGCCAATAGGTCAGTGGCGTCCCAAATTACATTTATTTATTTCCTCAAGATTATCCTTATATACTGGACATTTATTGCACAGAATCTGCCCATTCATAGAGGCTCTTATGTTTCCATTATGGTTGATTCATATCAAAATGATATTTTTGCTCCGAAAAAATATAGTTTTTTTGCATATGAATTTACTCCTCTGAACACTCCTTCTTCCAAAACTTGTGTAAGAATACAACAATAATATGTTGTTTGGAAAATCCCTTGTCAACATGTGCACATCTAGTAAAATGTCTGGAAAATAAAAGTATTTGTTTAAGATCGTTAAGCTAGTTCTATATCTTAGAAAAATAAATTACTTCAGGCTTAAATTAATCTGGGTTCCTTGAAGAGAAAATGTTATCTTTCAGATACTTTAAATTATGTTTTTTATGTCTTAATTTCTTAAAGGTCAAAAATGGGAAACTGTGCTCTATTAAAAAATTATTTTATTTAGCACTTTTTTTTGCTCCCTTTCTCTATTAGATGCTGGAAAGTGATTACATGGAAAGGCCATGATTTTTCAAAACTGACAAGTTATATAAACTAGAAAAATAATGTAAATATTAAAGAAGCAGATCTCAATTCTATAAAATTTCATTTTATATATTATTTTTTTTTTTTTTTTTAATAATTAATTAATTAATTATTTTTATTTTTGGCTGTGTTGAGTCTTCGTTTCTGTGCGAGGGCTTTAGTTGCGGCAAGCGGGGGCCACTCTTCATCGCGGTGCGCGGGCCTCTCACTATCGTGGCCTCTCTTGTTGCGGAGCACAGGCTCCAGACGCGCAGGCTCAGTAGTTGTGGCTCATGGGCCCAGTTGCTCCGCGGCATGTGGGATCTTCCCAGACTAGGGCTCGAACCCGTGTCCCCTGCATTAGCAGGCAGATTCTCAACCACTGCGCCACCAGGGAAGCCCCATTTTATATATTATTAATGAATTCAATAACTGTCAATAACATTGAAAACTAATATTTTTAATTAATTTATATAAAAAAGTAGAATTCTCATGCTACAAATATTTTCACATGTTTTGTATCAGATTATTAAGCATTTTTCTGTAAATAAGAATATATGAATATGTGTTGTACCCATAGTTCAAGTAATTTCAGTCTGTTTGTACAGACATTCCAAAGAGACTTTATTATATTTGGAAAAAATCATTATGCTGGCCCACGAATATGTCATTTAATTTTAAAATACTCTCTTTTCTTGCTAAGAATGTGTCCTACAGACATAAGAAGCATTGAAATGGATATTTTTGAATTCACAGTAGTAAAACTAAAGTTGCCATGATTTAAATGTGTGCAGATCTTAGGAGAATGATAGATAGTTAACACATCTGCATACAATAAGTATGAGATCATAGAGAAATGTGCAGACCATTTTAAAATCTGGCTTTCCCAACACTTTTCTCTTGCTTCTTAGAAATATCAAGTTGGAAATACAACAGATAAAGGCCAGGTATTTCCGATCAAGATATTATCTTTGCTAAATGTATTTGATTCTCCTATATTAATTTACATAATGCCCAGTCTATTTTTTTGCAAAGTGATGGTACTATTATAATAATATTTCACAGAACACATAATAAAATATTCATTTAGAGAGAGAGAGATTGATTTATTTTTCCTGAAGGGCTGCTATATTTTCTTTTCTCAGATAGCTATCTATTATTTATTTTTATAATTTATTTCCCAAGAAACTGGGAATTATTGTCATGTTTTAAATTCCCTAATTACATATGCTATTAATTAAGATGTTTGAATATTTTTTTAAAATAAAATTATTTTCCTTTTTGGATGGGGAGGGATCTCCCATTGCTTCTGGATAAAGATGATCTTCACTGACACCACAGAAGGATATGGAGTTGAGGATTAAGGGCATGGAAATGTGGAGGTGATTGGAAGGCCCTCCTTACAATTTCTGAGAGTGGAAGTCTAGGCTCTCCTGTTGGCATTTACTGGCATGGGTGGAGGCCATTTTTGTGTGTGTGTGTGTGGTGTTTTTTCTGGGGTAGAGTAGAAATGTCTAAAAGTTTTCTGCATTGCTAGGCCACTTCTTTTCTTGTACTTTGGCTAAAGAGAGCAGAGTTTTGTCATGGTATTTTTTTTCTATACCTGTTGGTGTTTCAGGTTGCTTTTTTAACTCCAAGTTTGGCAAATATGAAGCAAAAGAAAACCGAGGGCATTAACCTCCTTGTCATCCCCACATGCCACCTTTCATAGTTTTCTTAGGTTTGTTTTATATACAATTTCCAGGGTTTTCACTTATACTTAGTGGAAGGAATAGGGAAAAATATATTTATTTTATCTTCTCAGAGTCCTAGTGGTAAGTCATAACTTCCACTACCATCTAGGGAAAAAAGGTCACTCCCCTCTGTGTAGTGAAAACCATGTAGGGAGCAGTAATAAGTCATTTTTACCCTTCACAACCAAATACATTTTATTGAAGACCTACTGGGCAGTTTCAGTTCTCAAACTCTCACCCCAACACAGCAGTAACAAGGAGCCCACCTCCCAACCTTAGGTGTCAACTAAAGCCAAGTGGGAAGTCTAGATTTTTAATCCCATCTGGCAGTAAGAAGGTGATGACTGCACATCCCCTGCTGCAGCCATGTCAGAGAAAGCCAGCAAAAACAGAAGATTTAAGTAAAATACAGAGTCTTATAATATTCAAAATATCAAGGTTTCACTCAAGTTACTCATCATACCAAGACCCAGGTAGAACTCAAACTGAATGAAAAAGATAATCATCAGACACCAACACTGAGATGAAGGATATTTAGAATATTTGGCAAAGTTTTGAAACCATCATTATGGAAATTCTTCAGTGATGGAAGTTCTTCAATGAGAAATAATAAACATGCTTAAAAAAATGAAAATAAAAGAGTCTCACCAAAGAAATAGAAGAAATAAAAAAGAACCAACTGCAAATTTTAAACGTGAAGAATATAATTACTGCAGAAAAATAAATGGATAGGCTCCAGAGCAGAATCGAGGAAACAGAAGAAAGAACCAGTGAATTGGAAGATAGACAATGACATTTGCTTCACTGGAGACTTGAAAGAATAGAAAAAAGTAGGCATCTATATAGATAGATACATACATACATACATACCTAGTAATAATTAGAACAACTACAACAATCTATACATAGAGATACACTCAAAAATACAACAGACAGATAAAAATGGAACTCTAAAAAATCTCAAATAACCCACAGAAAGGCAGAAAAAAAAAAACAAAAAGAAAAAACAGGAAATAAAAATAGCAGATTTAGCCCTAATTAAGTTAAATGTAAATCATCTGAATATAGCAATTAAAAGACAGATGGGCAGAGTGGATTAAAATTAATGTAGACCCAACTGTACATTATCTACAAGAAACTCACTTCAAATATAATGATATAGATCAGTTGAAAGTAAAAAGATGGAAAAAGCTATACCATGCAAACAAAGAAAGCAGGTGTGACATATTAATGTATGATAAAGCAGACTTCAGAGCAAAGAAAATTATCAGAAAAGGGGAGATTACATAATAATGAATCAATACTCCAAGGAGGCAATGCACCAAGCAACAGAACTGCAAACTATGTGAGGTAAATACTAACAGAAAAGAATTAGACAAATCTACAATTAACATGGAGACATCAATGCCCCTCTTTCAACACCTGGTAAAACAATTAGACATAAATTCAACAAATATATAGAAGAACTGAAAAACACATTCAATCAACATTTAAATAACCCTCCACCTTAAAACAGCAGAATATGCATTCTATTCAAGTGCACAGAACATATACCAAGATAGACCACATCCTGAGCTAAAACAAATGTCAACTAATTTAAAGAATTGAAATAGTAAAAGTGTAGACTCAAACTAGAACTCTATAATAGAAAGATAACAGGAAAATTTCCTAACACTTTTCAATAACACATTCTAAATAACAATGAGTCATTGAGGAAGTTTCAAGGCAAATCAGAAAGAACATTGAACTGAATAAAAATGAAAATATAACATGCAGAAATTTGTGGGACACAGTAAACAGTGCTGAGAGGGAAATTTATAGCACTAAAATAGAAAACGACTCAAGTGAATTATCAAAGTTTCTACCCGAACAGTACAGAAAAAAAAAAAAAGAACAAAATAGACACAAAAAAGCAGAAAAAAAAAAATCAAAATAGCAATATAAATCAATAAAATTGAAAACAGAAAACTAATGGAGAAAAATTAATGAAATAAGAGCTGTTTTCTTATTAATCAATACAATTGACAAACCTCTGTAAGATTGAAAGAAAAAAGGAGACAAGACACAAACTACCGATACTATAGATCTTGCAGATATCAAAAGGATGTTAAAGAAACCCTACGAACAACATAAATTTGACAACTTATTTTGAGGAATTGGTTGAAATGGACCAATTCCTCAAAAACACAACATACCCAAACCCACCCAACATAAAGTAGTTTGAATAACCCTACAACAATTAAGCAAATTTAATTTGTATTTTAAAATTCCCCAAATAAAAAGATAAAGGCAAATAGTTTGACTAGAGAATTTTTCCAAATGTTTAAAAAAGAATTAATGCTAATTCTATAAAATCTCTTCTAGAATATAGGGAATTTTTTGCATTTTAGGTCATAAAACTAGTTTTACCCTGATATGAAAACTAGACCACAAAAATATTCAAAAAAGATAAATACAGATTAATACTTCTCATAAACATAGAGGCAAAAAATTCTTAAAATATTAGAAAATAGAATTCAGCAATACATACAAAGATTTATAAAGCATAACCAGTGGAGTTTGTTCCAGGTATGTAAGTCTAGTTCAATATTTGAAAATCAAACAATATAACCTAACATGTTAATGGGAAAAATAAGAAAAATCATATGATGATGTCAATCAATGTCAAAAAAGCATTTAACAAAATCCAACATATATTGATGATAAAATCTCTCAGGAAAATAGGAATAGAGGAGAACTGCCTCAACTTGATAAAGGCATCTGCAAAAAACCCACAGCTCACCATAATACTTAGCGGTGAAAGACTGAAGGCCTTCTTCCCAAGATCATGAACAAGTCAAGTATGCCTGCTCTCACCACTCTTGTTCAACATGGTGCTAGAAATTCTAGTGCGCAATTGGCAAAAATGAAAATAAAAACCATAGAGACTGTAAAGCAAGAAATAAAAATATCCCTACTTGCAGATGCTATAATTGTCCAGGTAGGAACAAGGAGTCTACAAAACCCCAAAGTTCCTAGACCTAATAAGTGAGTTCAGAAAGGTCAGAGTAGACAAGATAAACATACAAAAATCAATTGTATTTCTATAATAGCAATGGACACAGACAGCAAAATTAGAAATACAATACTATTTATAATTGCTCAAAATAAATGAAACATTTAGGTTCCGATCTAATAAAACATGTCAGGGCTTGTATGCTAAAACTACAAAATGCTGATGAAATCAAATAATTTCTAAATAAATGAAGAAATAAACTGTCTCATGGATTAGAAGACTCAGCACTGTATAGATGTCAAGTCTCCCCAGATTGACACATAGATTTTAACACAATTTCTATCTCTATCCTAGCAAGAAGTTTTGTGCATACAGACAAAATTATTCTAAAATTTATATGGAAAGATAAAGGAATTAGAACAGGTGAAACAACTTTGAAAAAGCCATTTCATGACTTGTATAGCTAGAGTAATCTGGACAGTGTGGTATTGGCAGAGGGATAGACATAAATCAGTGGAATAGAAATAGAGAATACAAAGGAGACAAAAGATGCAGAATTATTTTTTGACACAGGTGCACAAGAAATTAAATGGAGGAAAGATAGCCTTTTCAACAAATGGTGTTATAGCAATTTGACATACATATGACATCCATTTCATAGGCAAGATGTAAACCGTGACCTAATTCTCACACCTTACACAAAAACTTAAAATGGATCACAGACTAACATGTAAATTAAACTATGAAATTTATAGAAAAAAATAATGAGTCACTGGTACCTAGGATTAAGCAAAACTTTTTTAGACTTGACACCAAAAGCACAATACATAAAAGGAAAAATTGATTTCATCAACTTCAAAACTTTTGCTCTGTGAAAGATTTAAGAGGATATAAAGACAATCTATAGAGTGGGCAAAAATATTTGCAAACCAGATATCTGACAAAGGACTATTATTTAGAATACGTAAAAAACTCTCATAACAGAAAAAATCCTATTAGAAAATGGCCAAATAATATGAAGAGACATTTCACTGAAGAGAATATATAGATGACAAATAAACACATGAACAGATGTTCCACATCATCAGCCATTAGAAACTGCAAACTAAAACCACAATGAAAGATCACTACACAACTATCAGAAAAGCTAAAGGAAAAAAGAGGGACAACACTAAATGTTGGTGATGTGGAAAAACTGGATCACTCATACATTGTTGTGGGAATATAAAGTGTTATAGCTTCTCTAGGAAACATTTTGGAAGTTTGTTAAAAACCAAAATCACACAACTACTATACAACTCAGCAACTGTACTCACTTATTTAAACCAGAGACATGAAAATGTATACACACATAAATGTATATACAAATGTTTCCATAATAGAACAAAACTGGAACCAGCCCTGATGTCCTTGGGTGAATGGTTAAACAAATTGTGGTACATCTGTATCGTAAAATTCTACTCAGCTGCAAGTAGGAGTGGATTATTGGTAAATGCAGAAACCTGGTTGAATCTTCAGAGAAAGATACTGAGCGGGAAAAAAAAAAGCCAATTTCCAAGGTTACATATTGTGATTTATTTACATAGCACTTTTAAATGACAAAATTATATAAAATGGAGAAAGATTAGTGGTTGCCAGGCTTTAAGAAAGGGGAGGGGGAGGATGGAGGAAGGTAGGGTAGCTAAAACAGACACAAGAAGAATCCCTGTGGTGATAGAAATACTCAGTAACATCTGTGCCTAGCAATATTTCCAGTTGACCAAATATTCTAATCTTTTTCATTTATATGCAAAAAATAGTTTTAACTAACTCTTTATATAGCAAGATGATAAACATGGTATGAGTGTAACCTAAAAAAAAAAAAAAAAGAAATACTCAGTATCTTGGCTGAGTATCAATGTCAATATCCTGGTTGTAATTCAACAACTATCTCAAAATAAAAATTTAATTAAGAAATAAGAGAACAATACAAAAATTATATCCCACCAAATTCTGTATGTATAAAGTCATTTAATACTACAAACATAAAATAGTATATTCATTAACATGGCTAATTAGTGTATTTTAATGTAGATAATGAAAAGGACTCAAAGTCTTTTCCTCTGTTATTATATATTGTATTATATATAACATTATATTATATATATTTAATATACAAATAAAAATAGTCAACCTTTGTTAAGTGCTATGTACCAGACTCTGTCCTAAGTGCTTTATTTATAAATATACACTTAATTATAACATAATCTTATGGAACAGATGTTTTTACTATCCCCATTTGGCAAGTCAGGAAACTAAGGCACAGAGATGTTAAATAACTTTCCCAAGGACATAGAGCTAGTAAGTCTAGGATTCGTGCACACATAAATCCACTATACTAATTTTTCTCCCACAGTGTAGTGCTCTTAACAGATATTATATAACAGTGGATGATAGGTCAATTATAGCAATTATCCATACACACTGCTATATTTAAAATGGATAACCAACAAGGACCTGCTGTATAGCACAGGGAATTCTGCTCAATATTCTGTAACAACCTAACTGGGAAAAGAATTTGAAAACGAATAGATACATGTATATGTATAACTGAATCACTTTGTTGTATACCTGAAACTAACACAACATTTTTAATCAACTGTACTCCAATATAAAATAAAAAGTTAAAAAAAGAAAGAATTTCAGCAACAGAACAAAAGCCAGTTAAGGTTTATTAAGTACAGGTAAGAATGTGTGCTTATGAACTAGGGAGAGTGTTGAATACAATTTCAGTAAAATATGCTATGCAAAGAGTCTGATCTTTTTGCCCTACAATGTTACTTTTCATGAGTTGTAGTTGTACATCCTACTAACATTTTTTTGATTATAACCTCCTCTACTTAGAATCTAGAAGCATCTGAAAAATACTAATTCTCAAATATTTCATTAATTACAGCAGGCAGAGTGAAATTGATATGGTATATTTGCAAACTACTCTTGTTATAGCTAAAATCAACAATATTTTTAGAAGCAAAACTGGATATCATATAAGGTTGCCTGGGAGAAAGAATAATAGTTTGATTTAATTAAATAAAAATCACTAATATTTTTGAAATCCTACAAGGCATTCCAAATTCCTTAAAAGTATGTAAAGATAAATTGTAAGAAAGAACTCCTTCATACAAGGGGCTTAATTTACGATTACCAAGAAACAGGTAAGGCTACAAATAAATATACTTCAATGGAGGAAAAAATACAATTGGAAAGGTATCTATGATGCACAACTAAGAGAAAAGGAAAGAAATCTTTTATGGGTGACCTTAGAAAATTTACATCTCTCAGCTTTTAAAAAATTCTTGTTAAAGTGGAAAGAGGAGATGCTGAGTTTGGAAGCTTTTTATAACCTTCAAAGTAATCTGTAAACTTTTGTGACTAATATCGCTCAGTGGGGTGAAGTTCAGGGCAGGAGTTGGGAGACAGCTAGGATTCAAGCCTGAAGTACTGTTCAGTGGGTGATCAGATGCCCTGCTTTGATGTGCAGTTCCTTCCATTGGCTGCACTGTAACTTTTCTTCTTAGGACTCCCTGGGCCTTTGGAAGAGCTAGTGGAGCCTCTTTGCCCACTGATGTAGAAAGTCAGAGTAATTGACACATGTAGGAATAGGTGAGCCCAGCTCCACTGCCTCTACAGGACAATGCTAAGGGTAACTTACACACCAGTATTTCTCTATCTGAAGCCTTTCCTCTGTGGGACTTTAGAATGAAATCACAGTCTTTCAAGGCTTCTTCAACTTACCTAACTTGTTTCTTCCATTTCCTTACTGGTCTCTCTTGAGAAAAATTTCTCAGTAAATCATATGCCCATATATCATTGTTTCAGTTTCTGTTTCTGATCTAAGTCATAAAAGATGGTTATTAAGATTTCAAAGAACCCGTGGGACAGTACTGAGAGATGGAACTAAAAGAATGAGCATTTTGTATAAAATGAACACCGTGTAAGCAGAAAACCATAGGGTATTTTCAACTAATGGTGAAACTTTTGTGTGTTGAATCAAGAGAAGGTTTGGATTTATTAAGAATGCTCATGATGACCAGGAAAAAAATGTCTTTAGTTTAATAATCAAAATTGAATGATGGAAGATTTGAGGTTACTGAATTTAATGATGCCAATGATCTTAGGAAGATAGGATTGGTTTCTAAATGCCCAACTTAAGCAGGATGTGTATCAAATTTCCCAGGGCTGGCACAATATATTGCCATGAATTAGGTGACTTAATACAACAGAAATTCTTTCTTTTACAATTTTGGCAGCAGAAGTCTGAAGTCAAGGTTTCTGGAAGGTTACATTCCTAAAATCTTTTCTTGCATCTTCTAGTTTCTGGTGAGTGTCAGCATTCTTTGTGTTATTCCAATCTCTACCTCTGTCTTCACCTGGCCTTCTCTATGTGTTGCCTCCTATACTGTCTGTTGATTCAATGCATGAGGATCCCAAAGTATCTGGTTGTTAGTATTAACTTCCATTTCAATGGAATCATTGCTGTGTCTCTCACAAGAATCTTTGTTTTTCGATTTAGGGCCCACCAGACAATACAGAATGATCTCATCTAGAGATTCTTAATTTAATTACATCAAAGATGTTTCCAAATAACATTACAGCTACAGTTTCTGTACTTAGAGGTGGATATATTTTTGTAGGGCTAACCATTCAAACCAGTACAGGGTGGTGGTTCAACAGTCAGATCCACCTGTTCCCTAAGGAGCAAAAGAATCTAAGCCAAAGAATCCCTGACGCTGCTCTTAGCTCAGGGTAAGGAGGTTTGAGGCCAACATTTAATCCCAAAATATATTTTCCCAAACCATGAGAATTTACAAAGAAAATTATGAAATAGTCCAGTCTCCATGATGAATGTTCAATAAAATGAAGGGGCCCCAAGATAGTAAAGTAAACTGTCTTCTGAGAATGAAAAAGGAATGATGATCCATGCAACACATGGGCTTATAAAAGACCAGGAGGTGTAACTTGAGCCCCAGTTGAAGAGTTCAAAATTTAAATAGGTACTCCTTTAATTATATTTCAAATTTATGATTTTTCAAGTCGAATAATATTATAAGATATATATATATAACCAGAATGAAGGGGAAATATTAATGAGAATACTTTATTAAAACTATTTTTCCAGCTAGCTCATTAAAGGGATCTAGGAGTCTGTTACTTTGTATATAACAGTAATCATGAGGATCAGTCAAATATATAATATAGTTCTGGTGCTCAGATTTCAATCTTTAATGCTATTCTACACGAACAAGAAGCAGGGCTCCTTGAGGAGTTGCATTTTGCATGTCTAGAGACATGAGGAAATGAAGATGTGCCTAGATGTGCTCTCCACAACTGCAGCTCCCATAGTGAAGCCCATTCTTCACACTTCCCAGATCTCAATGGGCTACTGTTATCCCTATTTCCTTGACTTGTCCCTTCAGCACTAGGGACTAGTATGGGCTTCCAGCTTATACATCTCTGACACCACAGCTCACATTTTCTGTCCATTTAGCCCTGATCCCATTTCTGTAGGTAGTCCTTTAATTAAAATCTCTGCCTTTTAAATATGCCAGATTTTTTTCCTGTCAGAACCATGACTGATAAAATTATCTGCAAATATGGAATAGTATAAACATAATAGAGATAAAGCAGAAATGATTCAAAAGTTTTGTTTGAAATTAAAATATAAATAGGGTATTCAATTATACAAGCAAATATTATTTTTATTTTAAATCTGAGTATATTTGGTCTATGTTTTAAGATCTTTGAAATGCCTTAGAGACTCAGCTATTTTAAACTTATAATTTACAATTTAAAACATTTTAAGAGAATTTAATTAATTAAATTTGCAAGCAGCATTAATTGTTCAATGGAATTTAATCTTCCAACTTGTAAGTTAATTGATAATCAGTCAAAGAACAAAAGGAATTGAGTACTATTAATTTTAAAAACATACATGATTATAGGGAAATTCACTAGATTTGTAGTGTGTATTTAAAGTTACATGGGAAAATTGGTTATTATGTTCATAATCTTAAATAATTGATTATTGATTAAAACACACAAGAGCTCCCTTAGATATTAAATAATCAAATAAGAATGTTAAGACCTGGTGTATTAATATTAAAAATCATCTACAACCTTTATTAATATAATTGTAAAATTAATGATAAATTTGAATAAAAGGTGAGAAAAACCCACAGATTTTTAAATGGTTTCCTCACTTTTTATTTATTTATTTATTTTTGAAGCTTATTGAAATTTTAATAAAAGTTAATATTTGCTTGTAAAGCAATGTTAATAGTTTGCAAATATGTGATTCTGTCTGAAAGGAATATTTTCTTAAATTATCAAAAATACTTTTTTTCCAACACACCATTTTTATGGGTATTATTTTAAGATGTTTTACAATTATTTTTCTACAAAACTGTAAGTCATGATTCAAAAGTGAACAATGCAGACGAAGCTCCTCTGTCTCACAACAAATAACAGTCAATAAGAAATATATGAACCACGCTGAACTTAAAATGCAGGCCAAAGTTCTTGGCTAAAACATAAAAGAGAAATGTTCTAAGTGACTGTATGAAAAACTTAATGTATAAGACCAAAGGTAGGATAATATCTGGTCATTAGCAATTCAAACACAGCAAAGACCCTTTTCACAGAAGAATATGAGAAAAGCAAAACCTTATAGGATAGCCTGGCTTGTCATTTCTGTTTACTATAGTTAAACATTTGCTCACTGGAGAGCTGAAAATTAAACACCTATAGTTCACATAAGGTCTTTTTTTCTTTTAACATCTTTTTTGGAGTATAATTGCTTTACAATGTTGTGTTAGTTTCTGCTGTACAACAAAGTGAATCAGCTATACATATACATATATCCCCATACCCCCTCCCTCTTGCGTCTCCCTACCACCCTGCCTATCCCACCCCTCTAGGTCATCATAAAGCACGGAGCTGATCTCCCTGTGCTATGCAGCTGCTTCCCACTAGCTGTCTATTTTACGTTTGGCAGTGTATATATGTCAATGCTACTCTCTCACTTCGTCCCAGCTTACCCTCCCCCCTTCCACCATGTCCTCAAGTCCATTCTCTATGTCTGCATCTTTATTCCTGTCCTGCCCCTACGTTCTTCAGAACGATTTTTTTTAAGATTCCATGTATATGTGTTAGCACACGGTATTTGCTTTTCTCTTTCTGACTTACTTCACTCTGTATGACAGACTCTAGGTCCATCCACCTCACTACAAATAACTCAATTTCGTTTCTTTTTATGGCTGAGTAATATTCTATTGTATATATGTACCACTGCTTCTTTATCCATCCACCTGTCGATGGACACTTAGGTTGCTTCCATGTCCTGCCTATTGTAAACAGAGCTGCAATGAACATTGTGGTACATGACTCTTTTTGAATTATGCTTTTCTCAGGGTATATGCCCAGGAGTGGGATTGCTGGGTCGTATGGTAGTTCTATTTTCAGTTTTTTAAGGAACATCCATACTGTTCTCCATAGTGGCTGTATCAATTTACATTCCCACCAACAGTGCAAGAGGGTTCCCTTTTCTCCACACCCTCTTCAGCATTTATTGTTTGTAGATTTTTTGATGATGGCGACTGTGACTGGTGTGAGGTGATACCTCATTGTAGTTTTGATTTGTATTTCTCTAATGATTAGTGATGTTGAGCATCCTTTCATGTGTTTATTGGCAATCTGTATATCTTCTTTGGAGAAATGTCTATTTAGGTCTTCTGCCCATTTTTGTATTGTTTTGTTTGTTTTTTTGATATTGAGCTGCATGAGCTGCTTGTAAATGTTGGAGATTAATCCTTTGTCAGTTGCTTCATTTGCAAATATTTTCTCCCTTTCTGAGGGTTGTCTTTTCATCTTGTTTATAGTTTCCTTTGCTGTGCAAAAGCTTTTAAGTTTCATTAGGTCCCATTTGTTTATTTTTGTTTTTATTTCCATTTCTCTAGGAGGTGGGTCAAAAAGGATCTTGCTGTGATTTATGTCATAGAGTGTTCTGCCTATGATTTCCTCTAAGACTTTTATAGTATCTGGCCTTACATTTAGGTCTTTAATCCATTTTGAGTTTATTTTTGTGTATGGTGTTAGGGAGTGTTCTAATTTCATTCTTTTACATGTAGCTATCCAGTTTTCCCAGCACCACTTATTGAAGAGGCTGTCTTTTCTCCATTGCATATTCTTGCCTCCTTTATAAAAAATAAGGTGACCATTTGTGCGTGGGTTTATCTTCTCATACTTTTGATTACAGCTTTGCATTTACTTTTTAAAAGTAAATGTCTATCTTTAATGAGTTAATTCCTAAAGAATAGAAAGATTTATCTCTTTCTGGTAGGTAGAATAATACTTTCCCAAAGATATCCACACCCTAGTTTCTGGAACCTGTGAATATGTTACCTTATGGCAAAAAGGTACAGATGTAATTGAGATTATGGACCTTAAAATATCCTGGATTATCCAGATGACAGAACACATTAAAAATGGAAGAGGCGGGCTTCACTGGTGGCGCAGTTGTTGAGAATCTGCCTGCTAATGCAGGGGACACGGGTTCGAGCCCTGGTCTGGGAAGATCCCACATGCCGCGGAGCAACTAGGCCCATGAGCCACAATTACTGAGCCTGCGCATCTGGACCCTGTGCTCCGCAACAAGAGAGGCCGCGATAGTGAGAGGCCCGTGCACCGCAATGAAGAGTGGCCCCCACTTGCCGCAACTAGAGAAAGCCCTCGCACAGAGACTAAGACCCAACACAGCCATAAATAAATAAAATTAAAATCTCAAGCTAAAAATTTGTAAAAAAAAAAAAAAAAAATGGAAGAGGCAAACGGAAGGCTTGGTCAGAGAAAAGAGAAGAAAGAAGGAGAAAGTGAAAGAATAAAAAGGACTCAACCTGCCCTTGCTGGCCTTTTGGAAGGATGAAGGGAAACAGGAGCCAAGGAATGAGGGTGGCCTCTAGAAGCTAAGAATAGCCTTCAGCTGGTAGCCAGCAAGGATATGGCATTTCTGTCATAGGACCATAAAGAAGTGAATTCTGCAAATGAATCCTCCTCCAGAAAGGAATGCAGCTGACCAACACTCTATTTTTCGCCTGTTGAGCCCGGTGTTGGTTCTGCCCTACAGAAATGTAAAATAATAAGTTTGTGTTGTTTTAAGTCATTGAGTTTGTGATAATTATTTATGAAGCAATGGAAAACTAATACAATATCTTAATGCACTTTCAGTTTATATTGTTTTACTATTATAGTATTATATTATTATTCCTACCATTTCTCTCATCTTTTGTCTTGAAAAAAGGTAACAGATAAACAGTAAAGCAGAGAGAGAAGGCAAAGAGAAAACTTCCTGTAGTATTTCGAAGAGCTTGTCATTTATGTCTGTGTTCCAGAGGCCCAGATCCTTGCCTGTCCTTTGATTCTCTAAGTTCCCATTGTACCTTGTTATACATACTTATTTTACCTTAAATCATCAAATATGTGACTATTTTATGTTTGTGACCAAGAGTTCCAATTAATATGACGGGAAAATATTAATATCTTACAAAGATATGTTACCATTTTTGTTACTTAATGAGAGTTATAGAGGCCATTATGTTTCTCTCTCTTTTTTATTCTGTTTTGGCTGTAAAGGACGTCAGAGAGAAGTAGTTTACTTATGTAGCAATTTTATGCTTTCCCTTCATTTTGTCATCTTGTTCTCTTTTATTCCTGAATGTTCAGCCATCTCAAATACTTTACTGGAGTAGAAAGAACATAAATAAATATAATATGTCCGTTTCTATTTTATTGTTCTTCTAATTTATAAAATAATTCAAATGATATAATATGATCACTACTATTCCATTTTTATATTGTGTAATTAATGATGAAACATAATTATGAAATAAAAGATTAATGTTCATATTCTGTTTCTTAGAATCCTGGGTCTCTGAGGAAGTGTCTTAAGAGTTTCAGAACATAAATGCTTTCTGCCAAATAATAAATTACCTAATGAAGCACTTCATAAATCTCTTATAAATTGGTTTTCCCTGTATATGAAAAAAAAATTTACCTTACTAAAAATATTTGACATTCAGTAATAAAACAAGAAAACTTCATACTATTGTATTATGGGCAACAATCTATCACTGGTGATGTCCTAAGATTAGGAAAGAGACATTATTCAAGATCAAGAAGAATTTTCAACATTATTATTTATCCATTAAATCCAAATTTTTGTGACATATGTTTAAGTCAAAATTAATTCTGTACGTTATTTATTATTTATTTTTCAAGGGCATGTGAATTATGTACCAGAGGCCAGGCAATATTTCTTAAGGTCCCTGTATAATAAAGGTACTAAGTTTTAGGCCTAGCAAACCCTTTTCTGTGTGCAGCAAGAAAAATACAAAACTATTTATGTTATTAGTAGATTTCTAAGCAGGCACACACCTCACTAACTGTTCTGGACTCACTATAAGCCAGTATATTTATTGCCTTATCTGACTTTAAAGCACCAAATATAATTTGTTGTGCTATAATGCAACTTTAGTTCATTTGTGATTTATAAATGGGGAAATGAAATCAATATGTTACTTGATTTTTGCTAGTTTATACATAGCACTCTTAACATTTAGCGTTGTGGGCCACCAAGCATTAGCCCCTAAATGCAAAGTAACAGAATGGGAGTCAGCAAGGTACTAACTAGAATGCTCTGCATAACACCACACTTTGCCTGTTCTTCCTATAGGCTAGCCAGTGCTGAGAATCTTGTTTTTATTTCCACTATTTAGTAGCCTCAGTCCTCCCTTACACTCTCTCCTATCAAGCTACCTTCACCTTTTTATAATTTAAAGATGAAGTCCTATGTTTACTGTAGATTTTTTAAATAATTTAAAACCTTTTAACTGTGTTTTTGATAGAGCTTTAGGTACAAAACTGCCTTTTCTTTGAATGGATTGCCCATATCTGTATTTTCCCATAATCCTATTCTAGTTAGTGTAAGAGTTTACAGAATGCATACATAGGTATAGAGGAACACCTTTAATTTTTTAATGCTTAATACTGAACTATAGACATTCCTTGTAGACTTGTGATCTAGAAAATACATCTATCACTGCTATTATTGCTATTATTATTATTATTTCTACTATACTAACATCACTATTACCACCAACTCCCATACATAGAGTCACTACTCTGTTCTAGATATGCACAAAATGCTTTAAGATATTATTTTGTACATCACTTACATTAATTTTATAAGCTATTATTTTACAGATGAGGAATTAAACCTTTGTAAGGAAAACAACTTTTTTTGTTTTTTGTTTTTTTTCTTTCTACATAGAACATTTTCGTAACTTGATGTGTGGGTTTCTTTTTCCCATATTGTTCAATTCTGTTACATCAACTGGCTGTCCTACAATTCAGTTCAGTCTGACACTACCTACTTGGAGTTAGCCTCAGATCCCACAGGTTAAGGGCTTGGTCCTACAAGATTGCCCCCACTTCAGATGCCAATAGCAAGTTTCAGAATGTCACCTATACTTCTGACCAACTGCTATAAATTGAGTTCCCATAATCCCCTCCTCAAGTTCAATAACTTGCTAGAATGGCTCACAGAATTCAGGGAAGCACTTACTTACATTTACAAGTTTATTACATAATAAAGGATATGATAAAAGACACAGATAAATAGCCAAATAAAGAGATACATAGGGTAAGGTCTGGAAGGGTTCCAAAGACAGGAATTCTGTCTCCATGAAGTTAGGGTACACCACTCTCCCAGAATGTGGGTGTGTCCACCAACCTGGAAGCTCTCTGAACCTCACAAATTAGGGATTTTTATGGAGGTTTCAACGTATTGGCATGACTGATTATTAACTAACTCAATCTTCAGTCCCTCTCCCCTCCCCAGGGAGGATGAGTAGTGGGGCTAAAAGTTCCAAACTTCTAATCATGGATTTATTGGTCCTTCTGGCAGCCAGTCCCCATCCTGATGCTACCCAGGAGCCCACCAAGAGCCACCTCGTCAGAACAGAATGTGTTCCTGTCACTCAGGAAATTCCAAGGTATTAAGAAGCTCTGTGTCAGGAACTCGTGTCAAAGACCAAACATTAGAATAAAGATGCTCCTAGCACCTTTATTGCTTAGAAAATTGCAAAGGTTTTAGGAATTCTGGCCAGGAGCCAGAGATAAAGGCTAAAATGTGTATTTCTTATTACATCACAATATTACAGATTTAGAAACGAAAATAATTTGCCAAAGGATACACTGTAGTACATGAAAAAGCCAAGCGCTGAATTTTGGTTTATCTCAAGTCAATTTTGGTTTATCTCAAGCCAAGCACTGAATTTTGGTTTATCTCAAGCATTGAATTTTGGTTTATCTCATTTTGCCCACACCTCCAAATCGTTCTCAACATCATGATATATTGCTCTGTTAATTTCTTTTATTAGTCCCAATAAATGTAAACGTATCAGATTCATTTTATAAATGGTAATTTAAAAGGGTTTTACTATTAGTGTAGCAGGAACTCCGTTTGAGCCTTAGTTTTCACTCACTTCTCTGCAAAGTTCAACAAAGTGGTTCAAAAAAATGATTTCATTGGCCTTAGAAGTCTATATTTGTATAGTCTACTTGTATTGGGAATGAACCCAATCCGTACATAGGAATGAAGTTTTGACATAATTCTCCCCTGACATGCCCAGTAAACATGAAGAAGGAACTAAGAGAGGTCGAGTTGTGTTTGTGCTGGAAGAAAAGATACTGATATTTTCTTGGGTAAGAACCCATCCTGTTGGAAAGGGATCTAGAAGTATTAGGCTTGATTAGTGAGGAATATTATAGTTATCTGAGGGGGGAGCAATCCAAGAAGAATATGTGTTATTATTTGAATTTGTACCAGGTTTAACAGCATTAGCACCTAACATATGGGCAAAGCAGTGGTGAATGTAGCAGTCTAGGACAACTAAGCCAGACGGAGCCACATAGAGTAATTGTGGCACATGGAGGTGTAGCAGGGATACTGTGGAAATGGATTTGCTCCTGAGGACTAATGAGACATCTTTAGAAATTTGGAGACATTCTTATTAGGGTTTGTGAGCTGTGGGTATTTTGCTAGAAATACTGTATGAACAGTTAAAGACAAGAACCAAGGGGAAATTTGTAATGACTTATTGTAAGCTTTTTAATGTATCTTCATCTAAATAAAATTTTTTGTTTGCAAGTATATGACATACTTTTAATCTTACTTATATCTCAAAAATATGAAAATAATATTAAGTGTCATTTACAGAAAAATAAAAATAGTACTCAATTCCATTGTTCATTCCATAGAACAAGTGATTTCATGTCTGATTTATTCACAACAAGATCATGCATTTGGGTTTTCTAATAATGTTAGGACATAATGATAAAACTATAAGTGAATGTGGTAGAGAATCGGAAGGTAGTATAAATTATGAAATTATTCAAGTCTGCTTCTTGTCATAAAGGAAGAATAAAAAAGACAATTGTCAAAATAATTTGTTTATTCTTTGTAATTTCAAATAGAAGCATATTTGAAACAATTATCTTTAGGAACTACTCTATCACTGCACAGATTTTGTCAATATCTCTACCTTTACTAGATTCACTTCTAAATAAACTCTCATATAAATATTATGGACTTCCATTAATGAGAAAAAATATCTGATATGAAGTCACTGGACAACAGAACAGGACCGTGATAGCTGAACAAAAGGCAGCAAATGAGCTCAGTACCTCTTTCACTCTGGCAATCTGCCTGGGAGCATTTTTCACACCATGGCTTAGGAAGGTCAAACTCAAGTAGTCAGATGTGGTCTTGCTGAGCTGAAGAGGCAGAGGTAATGTGCAATATTGCTGAAGTAGTTAGAGTATGTGTGACAGACCATGTAAGAAAAGAGAGAACATCACTGGGAGGCATGTCCAGAAGTTTTCCTATGAGTTCTCCTTGAGTCCTTGGCAATGACTAGCTGTGCATGCCAAGAGCAAGGCCCCAAAGGCCTAGCAGAGAATACTTAATATAGGGGTTAAAGAGATTATCAAAAGTATCAAGATTTTGCCGTGCTAGGATATGGCAGAGTCTCTCCCAACCCAGAGTAGAAATGCTGCTCAGCCCTTTAGGGCTTCTCATTGAGAATCCAGAAAGCTCAAATATTAGAGTTAAAGACCAAACTTTAGAGTAAGAACCATTCCCTAGCACTAAGGAGATAGAAATAAAGCATCCCTGACAAAGCACTAAACCAAGTCTGGGAAAGTCAAGATGATCCTGTTATTTTAAATGCCTGCCATTACAAAATTTAATATCCTTTAAAGGAAGGAAACATAATCTAGACTCCCTCAAATGTATCACTCAGGATGTCAAACAGAAAATAGGTTACAAGGTATACGAAGAATCAGGAAAATGTGATCCATGAGCAATAGTTAATGTAAGTAATATGTCACCAAGTCACTGTTCTTTGTTCACATTTTGTATCTATAAAGCTCATTTAAAGAATATTGACAAGTGGCCTCAAAAAGTTACCCACATCAAAATATGTATGATGAAAAAATTAAGGAGTAATATAAGCAAATCTCAGTTTCTCCATGTTTAAAATTAAGGAACTCATCTAGATTATCTCTAAGATTTTTTTACTCTTATGATTTTTGAGTCTGTGGAAAAACCGACCATTCTGGTAGTCTTGCCCAGCCTTGTGGACTCAGTTCCATTAATGATTCTGGACCTACAGATAAGAGTAAATGTATATAAAATATAGGGGGAGAGTTGGAGGAGTGTGTATGTGAGGTTAGTTGGGGTTGGGAGAAGTGAATGTATTTATCTGTGGGAATTAGTAATATTTACAAAAACTTTTCAACATAACAAAGTCAACTTATTTCCAAAAGCAACGCCCATAGGCTTATGACCTCCTAAATAGAAGACTTATTTCAAACACATATACTTTAAGGTCAGAAAACTTTAATAACACCTGGACAGACTCACTTCTAACAATTTAAGGGGAAGTTTACACATGATATTTTCTAAAGTTTTGAAATATTCCAAAAGATTTTATCCTTAAAATTCAGCTTACACAAGCAAACAAACAAAAACTTCATCCTATTTAACCCTCAGCGACTGGATTGCTGACTCATTTTCCCCACACCTCCAAATCCTTCCAACCGATTTAGAAACTAAAAAGCGGAAACACATGGCATTCTGACTGCCACGCTTATCTTTCCATGTGTAGACCCCCTATCCCCTTTGGCCTCATGATGCTCCATCTCTGTAACTGAAGTGACTCACTCATTGCCTGAACTCTACTTTGTTCTATGGTTCACAAAGTTAGCTGCATAGAGAACAGAAGATGCTGAAATCATACTTCAACTCTAAGTCTTACCATTCTCTTCAGTTCTAGCTTCCTGCAATGAATTAATCTGTCCCTTAGCTTTCAGTCTCCTGTGGTTGGAAAGATGCTACCTTCAATGTGTTCTCAGCATATATCAAGGAATTTCATTAGTATGAAAGAGATGGGTTTTTTTGTTTGTTTGTTTCTACAGTCCCAGAAGTCCCTGAGGCTCTGTTCATTTTTTTTTGGAAAAAGATGTTTTTAATAAATTTTAATTTAATGACTGTTTAAGACAAAAATTACAATTAAAATCAAAAGGAGATATTTAAAAAGATGCCCTTTCACAGAAATGAATATGTGCTCCTCTCATAAACACACTCTACAGAAAATATGTAGCAAACAAATAAATAAAATACCAAAATACATTTAATAGATTTTATTTTCTTCCCCTAACATATACTTAAAATATATGCTTTATCACAACAATTTTAAAATAAGCTCAGAACATTATCATCTATAATAAATTTATATGACATCATACTTCATGAATATTTATCAACTCAAACTTGTCACAAAATATTTATCAAGTACTTATTGGCAACTCAGAATGTTAATTATTTTTGTAAATAAGAAGCAGCATTTTTTTGTGAGTTTAAGTTTCTTTCATGAAGCTATGTACCTAAGACATAATACATGAGCACTTCTAAGGCAGCAAGTAGTCAAGCTCTGGTTGGTGGTACCAGCTGTGTGAGAGATATTTGTGGTGCAGTAGAGAGAGCAGAAGCATATTCTTGACCTTTCACTGGCAGCCATGATTTTGTTCTTGAAATTAATTTTCAGCAATAACTTCAATTCCTGTAATTCTGATGATTTGTAAGAGACAAATTCTTTTCATTATGTCTTTTTCTATTAATATTTTCTGTTTCCTGCAATGCGTTCTAATACAATTAGGGATTATGATAATTTTAGCATATGAAAAATAAAAGGTTGCAACATATTTTTTATTGAGTGGTATAGAGGTATGGAAGATCTACTGGTGAACATCTGGGAAAATTGACAGCCTATTTCTGGACTCTTTGCTTGTCATTTTAATCAGTATCAACTCATTTAATCGGGAAATTGATAACCAGGGAAATAATTTTACGCTGGTTTATCAAGTATTACTCTATGTACACACATGAGGAAATTCTTTACTTATCAATTATTGTGAGACAACTAGGATACCTATTAAATGTCAAGATTGCTTTTTTGCCCTTGGAAAGGTAAGCACAGCAAAAACATTTGGCTTCAAGAGTAATATTCTGGGATCACTCACTGAGACCGTTAAATGGCAACAGAGAAAAATGAATATTTTGGGGTATTGCAGAGCAAGTGTTTAGATTTTTTTAAATGGTACGTTATAACCAAACCCTTTCTTGAAATGTCACCAATGATCACCCATAGCTTTAAATTTGTTTTCTCATTGTTGTGAACTTGTTATCCTCACCCAGCTGTACTGACAGATGGTTGGTGACTTCCTTATTATTATACCTTGAGTTACTGCCAAGTATAACTCCAAGGGATTTGGGGTATTCATAAATACCACTGTGATGTACTAGCATTAATGTAGCATTAGTGAGGTTTTTGAGTCCTTAGTGCATAGTATATTGAGCTTAATATCCTTATCGACATACTTGGAAAATATAGTTTAGCCATTATGTCAGCAGGCAACTGACTAAATTGTAATCAGAAAGCAATAAACAGGGGTCAGTCTGGAGGCAGGGGATATAACAACTGGTGTCCTATAGGAGTAATCTTAAATTCAGGGTTTTATGTTTTCATCACTGTCCAGAATGATGGACTGGAAAGTATAAAATTTCTGTCTTTAGATCTTGCCACATTAAGGAGGCTAGGTTTCACCTTGAATAAGATGATTAGAATTCAGCATCCATTATAAATAGAAGAAAAAAGGTATGACTAACAAAGTGAAGGCCAGTATAATAACACTTGCAGGGAAGAAACAATTTACCAAATTCAAGAAGGACAATTATTGGTTCTGTGATATTATAAAAGAAAAGAAACACATCATGAGTACAGTGAAAAGTCTATTATGGTTATTAAAGACACAAAAATTCTGAATAAAGCTGATAATATACTTGAAAGTAAAATTAGGCTTGTTTATTATTGAGTCTATTCTTTACAGAGGTCTTCTTTTGACCAGAAAACGTATTAAAATAATGTTATTTTAAAGGATTAAAATGCAGATTTAAACAAAGAACAAATGAAATAGAGAAGGCACACTGAACACATATGGTTATCTCCCCCTTCCATTTTAAAACTCTAAAAATTCAGGAGAGATATATATTTTAAATATATACTAGATTATTACCTTATATATTATAAAAATATAATATATAATCCATCCCTGCTTGAATGAAAAACTATGGTTATTCCATGAAAGATGACAATTGGAGGAAATCATGCTTAAGAAGAAATTGGAACCTAAAATGTGCATGGACATGGACTGAAGATTTTTTTTAAAAGTCATAATTCCAGAGTCACAGAGGTAGGTGATAGATACTGATGGCCAAAGGGAACATTTACAGGAACTTGTTGAGATAACATATTTACTTATCACTTTACTTATTTTTACATATCATATCTGTCTACCTGAGTGATGCATAGAAAACAGCTCGTTCTTTTCTCCAGGTAGGACCATGAATATGGTAGCTGAATCATAGAGAAAATAACCAAATGGCTGTATCCGAGGAGGGAGGAATGAGGAGCAACAGGAAACTAGGCAAGTGCCGAACACCAGTTCCAATGCCACCTCATAAGAGATACCATCCTTGAACACCCAATCTAATATAAACCACCACCTATAATTGTCTACTATATTACATAATTTTAATTTCATCTTAGCACTTATCAGTAGCTGAAATCATCTAATTTGTTTATTTACACCAGAAACACACACACTCACACGCACACACACACACTTGTTTTAAAAATATTTGGAAAGTAGTAAACATGGTACTTAGAGGGACTGTTGTAACTTTAAATGATTATGAAAGACCAAAAAACTAAAATTTAATGAGTTAATTATTCAAATTTAGAGGTTAAAAAATAATAATTATAACCCCACTGCTCCCAAAGCAGTAAATAGATAATAAAGATAATTATCAGGAGACAGAAACCACACAGCAAGTGTTATAAGTTATACTATAAAGAGTTATTAACTATTCACAAGGAATTCATTATACTCAGGGAGTAGAAAGAGAACTATGAGAATACGTAAGGGCTGTGGGAGCAAAGCCAAGGAAGGAACAAGCTTGAAAGAGGGTTCCTCTGTAAGGCTAGAATTCAGACTTGGCTGGAGAGGGTGTGGTTGGAGCCATCTCTGGATGGCAGGGAAGTTTGATGGTTTCCTCCTGACTAGAATTGGCCCACAGGCTATGGGCCTATTCCTGGGGGTCAGGGTGCCAGGGGATAGGGCTGCCCAATGAAACTCATCAGGAAGCTGAAGGTGAAAGGGAGCTTTTGAAATTATTAGAAAGCCACCTGTGTAAATGGTGAAGTGGGGTGAGGTAGGGTAAGGGGTGTGCTGCTGAACTTACTGTTGAGAAGCCAGATGGAGCACTTATGGAACTTGCTTTGAAGCCACACACCTGTGGGTGTCTAGATTCACTGAGTGTCTCACACACCAACAAAGCACTGCAGGAGCTAGAAAAAAGAAAAGCAGAGAATTTAGGAAAGAGTCCTCTTCTACCTGAATTGTCCCCCCTGTGCCCTCTGCTCACACAGATTAACATTGAGCAAGCTGGAAAGAGAGAGATAGTCCTGTATCACAAGCAGGGAGAGGAAGAGTGGATTTGGAGCTGAGAGGCGATAGATAGATAACTGGCACAAATAAGAACAAAAATCAATGGAATAGAGAACAAAGATAGAATAGAGAAAATAAACAGAACTAATAGCTGCGTGTCTAAAAAATGTTAACAAAATGATATATTTCTGACAAGATTGAGTCAGACAAATGAGAAAAGACAAAGATAAATACAAATGAAAATGTTTACAGAAATAGAAGTGATAAAAGCATGAAAGAACTTCATGGAAAAATTTATGCCAATACATATGAAAGCATAGATGAAATGTTTAAATAATAAACAATAAAATGAAAAAAACTGACTCAAGAAGAAAGAAGTTGAAGAAATTGAAGTACTAGTTTAAGAAATTCTGATAAATAAAATACTAGATATTAATAGATAGGCACATTCTACCAAAATCTCAAGAAATGAACAATGCTCTTGTTAAATTAAATCTTCTAGGCAACTGATAAATAGGGTGCATATTATCAAACTCATCTAATAAAGTGATTTTAAGCTCATAACAAACAAGTAGAACTTAGTGTAACTGTACAGTTTTGTTAAAATAAAACTGCAGCTCTACCTCAGTCATAAAAAATACAAACTACATGATCCTTAAAATATTAATAATCAGAAACCAGAAATATTTTTAAAATAAAATTTTAAATATTTAAAAATATTGAATATATCATGACTAAATCGAGATTATAAAAGAAATTCAAGAGTTCTATCACATGAGAAATGTATAAAAATGCATTTACCACCTAGGAGAAAAACCTAGGAGAAATTAGTAACCTAGGAGAAAAAGATATGATCATTTCATAGATATAAAGAAATTATTTGATAAAATTCAACACATTTCATGATAATAAAGTAAACCTTTATCAAATGTGATAAATAGTATCTACTAAAAACTAGTAGAGAACATCATTTTTGAGAATCTATGGGAATAATTCATTTAAAACAGGGAATATGACACAGGCAACTTTATCACACATTCTATTCTACATTGTAGTCAAGTCCTAGCCAAAGGACTACGACAAGGGAAAGAAAGCAAAGCAAAGAATCATAGAGGGGAAGAAATAAAGCTATCATTCTAAAAGAAAATTCAAAAGACATATATGCTTATGATTTGAATGAGAATTTATCAGTGTGACTAGTTATAAAATTGCATCTCAAAATGCACCATTTAAAAACAACTGCAGATACTATTAGACAGAAATAAATACAAAAATAAGCATGACTACTAATATAATTAGTAAATAGCAATATAACTAGTAAAATGTTATTAAACATTAAAGATACTTATAGCATTAAAAATGAGAAACTTAATCCTTATTCTTGGGAAAAGAGCATTTTAGCACTGTATATACAGCAATTCTTTTCAAATTGAGCAAAAGATTTAATGCAAATTTAATTAAGATCCAACAGGGTTTGTAGTGAAACTTGGGCAAACTGGTTTTCAAACTGGTTTCAAACTTTGAAAGACTAGTTTCCAAAACAGCTAAAATTCTTCCAAAAAGCAATTTGAGGACTCTTTATACAAAGGTATGATATGTAAAAGTGTGGTAATGAAACTGAGGTACACAAATTAACCAATCAGATGTAACATAAAACTAGGATATGATTTTACTGGATTCTTTCACTAAATCTAATTGGCAGAGAAAGTAAAGATTAGCATCCACTAAACGATGCTAGGACAATACCTTACCTATTCCCTATTATAGCCCATATATACATATAAATTCCAGATGGATTAAGAACTTAAATTTTAAAAAGAAAATCTTAAAAATTTTGGAAGAAAATACAGGAGACAAGAGAAAATTTTCTGATATTGTGGTGGGGAAGCATTTCTTACACACGATAAAAAATGCTGAACCTATAAGAAAATACAGATAAGTTTACGTTAAAATTAAAACTATTTAAACAGAAGATATTCTAATATTGAAAGATGTTAAAAATCAAAATGTAAATTAGAGATGAACGTCACAATGGAACTGACAAAGAGTTAGTATAAAATGTAAAAACTACAAATCATTAAGAAAAGACAAACTTTAAATTAAAATGAGCAAATTCAGAAATATATTTTACAATGGAAGAAATACATATAACCGATACATTTAAAAAATATTATTTAGCCTCATTAATAATCAAGAAAACAAAAATGTGTATACATAATCATAATACAGAGTAAATCAAAAACTCTGGATATTGCCTACTGCTTATGTAGAAAAGGATGGAATAAAGGAAGAGTATATAGGGACATGCAAATGATTTATAATGTGTAGTGGGTCCCAATATGTTTTTTGTACTTAATATATGTATATAAATATATGTTTAAATTATATATATTTTTAAATATATATGTTTGAATTACGTATATTTATATGTGATTATACAACTATGTTAGAAATTGATATACAGTCGTCCCTTTGTATCCAGCATCCTAAAGGAATTGATTCCAAGACCCTCATGGATATCAAAATCCATGGATGCTCAAGTCCCACATATAAAATAGCAAACTACTGTTGGCCCTCCATATCAGCACGTTCCACATCCATGGATTCAACCAACTGTGTATTCCATAGGAGTTTGATTGAATCTGTGAATGCAGAACCCACTGATTCGGAGGGCCAACTGTACTCTTTTGAAATATTCAAATATTACATATAATAAAGAACATTTAAAATTCTTGCTCGAATTACAAAATAATATTGTGCTCACTGTTACAAATTAAACACAGAATTATCTATCCAAATAATTCATCCAAAAAAGTGTTTTTCCAATATTTTCTAAAACTACATCTGATGTTATCACTGTTACCACTCTTATCTTGCCTCCTTCAGTCTTTCTGTTGTTGTTGTTATTTAAACTCACATAGAAAAATATAAAATGTTTTGTAGTTTTTAAACAAAAAATGTAATCTTGCTTCACATATATAATGATTATTATACTATAATAATTATTGGCTCCTTTTGTTGTTTTTTCTCTTATTGTTATTTTTTTGTAAAACCCTATATATCCCACAATCCACTGTTTTCATTTTGTATTTAAATAGTCACTAGTTTTTCAAATAAATGTATAAACATATATGTGCACATGTATATGTATTTGTATGTTCGTGTATGTGTTTGTGTGTATAAAAAATTTTAAAAGATATTTCCTTATATTTACCTACATTTGTATCCCTTCTAGGGTTTTCATCCCTTTTTTCCAGAATTGGATTTCATTTATGTTTTCATTTCTCTTAAGCCTAAAACGTTTCTTTTAGTATATTTTGTTTTAATAGTCTGCTGGAGACAAATTTCAGACTGTGGAAATATCTCTATTTCACCTTTCTCATGGAGAAGTATTTTGCTGGATATCAAATATTTTTCTTTCTATTGAGCATTTTAAAGATGTTATTTCACACTACCAAATGTAAAATAGATAGATAGTGGGAAGCAGCCACACAGCACAGGGAGATCAGCTCGGTGCTTTGTGACCATCTAGAGGGGTAGGATAGGGAGGGTGGGAGGGACACGCAAGAGGGAGGAGATATGGGGATATATGTATATGTAGAGCTGATTCACTTTGTTATAAAGCAGAAACTAACACACCACTGTAAAGCAATTATACTCCAATAAAGATGTTAAAACAAAATAAAGATGTTATTTCATTTTATTCTGGTATTTATTGTTTCTAATATGAGATCAGTTATCCTTCTTAGCATCATTCCTTTGTCTATAATGTTTATCTCCCATCCCCCATCCTTGACTGCTTTCAGGATCTTCTCTTCACTGTTAGGTTTCAACATTTTGACTATGGTTTTTCTAGAGGTCATGTTCTTTTTCTTCATTCTTTCTGTTATATGCTGAGATTCTTGGATCTATGGTTTGATATCTTCTATCAATTTTGGAAAATGATTGGACATTACTTTTCCAAATATTTTTTTGTCCCATTCTCTTTCTCTACTCCTCATACACCAAATATACATATATCATATGTCAGACTATTTGCTATTGTTCCATAGAACAATGGATTATGTCTTGATCTTTTTTGTTTGTTTTGTTTTACTTTTTAAGATATTAGTAATTTTTATTGATCTGTCAAGTTCACTAATTCTTTCTTCTGATGCGTCTAATTGCTGATAAATTCATCACCAGAAATCTCCATTTTTATTTTTCATTTTAGCATTACCATTTGTGTCTTTTGATAGTTTTCATCTTTCTAATTTATTCCCATCTATCCCACTTGCTCACAGCTATTGTACATCTTTTTACTAGGTTCTTTATAGATTCTTTAACTGTTTTTTTAAATGAACATGTGTCAAGGTTTTATTGAACCCATTTATTTTTTCTTCCAGTTTTATTGTGATATCATTGGCATACAGCACTGTACAAGTTTAAGGTGTACGGCATAATGATTTACCTTACATATATAATGAAATGATTACCACAATAAGTTTAGCGAACATCTACCATCTCATATAGATATAAAATAAAAGAAAAAATGTTTATTAATTATATTAATCATGTTATACATTATATCCCTAGTACTTGTTTATCTTATAACTGGAAGTTGGCATCTTTTCACCACCTTCATCCAATTCCCCATTCCCTCACCTCCACCCCAACTCTGGTAACCCAAACTCTGTTCTCTTTTTCTATGAGTTTGTTTACTTGTTTTTAAAGTATAATTGACCTGCAACACTGTTAGTTCCTGGTACACAACACAGTGATTTGGTATTTCTATATATTACAAAAAGACAACCATGATAAGTCTAGTTACCATCTGTCACCATTCAAAGATATTACATTATTATTGACCATATTCTCCATATGGTATATCTCATCCCTGTGACTCATATATTTTGTAACTAGAAGTCTGTACCTCTTAGTTTCCCTTGCCTATTAACATCCCTTATCCTCATCCCTTTAATATTTTAATAGTAGCTTCATTAAAGATGCTGTCTAATAATTCCTATGTCTATGCCACATCTTGTTCTATTGACTAATTCTGTCTTGAAGATGGGTCTTATTGCCATACTTCTATGTGTATCTCATAATTTGTAATTTAACATTAGATATTATGTGTAAAGCAATACTAGAGAAGGAATAACTGATATTTATGCCCTGAAGAGGGCAGCTCCCTTCTTTTTTCAGGCTACCAGTGTTCATATATTCTGTAGATGAGCTATATTTTGGCTTTGTTGTTACTCTAGTTAAATTCAGCTCATCACAGATTTTAAATGAATTAAGTGTGGAATTAGAAACTATCCTTTAATTAGGTTTGGGACCTGAGTGTATACAGGGTTGCTCCATTCTCCTGTTCTGCTTTTGATCTTTATAGATAGTATATACCTGTGTCTCAGAAGGGCCTCTCTTTGTTTTTATGACTCTCCTAGTCACAGAAAGTTAGTTCCTAGAGGTTTTCTTTCAGTTTTCTCACTCCATCCTCAGATTTTAGCAGGCTTCATTACTTGTCAATCTGGGGGTGAGGTTTCTTTCAGCAATGTGTCTGCAATCTCAAGCCCAGACAGCTTCTGCTTCATGCTCATTGAAAGACCCTGTGACTCACTCAGTTCTTCTGCCCCTCCCCGGGTCAGATAGTTATTGCTTCAAGCTCAATGAGAAGTTTAGAATACCTGTAGGTTTCTTTGTTTTTCTAGCTTCCTGTCACACTCTAGGGGCAGGCAGTAAGCCTTCTTAGAGTTCCTGCTGGCTGCAGCAGCCCCTGTCTTACATCATGATGATCTGGACAGCCCAAAGTGTTCTCTCAGTTCTCCTGACCTGATATTGGGAGCCTAGGTGCTCACACACACAATCAATACCCCATGGGAAATAATTAGTGGGTTAGTATTGACTCTCTTTGTATCTGGGCTTTGAGGTAATATAAACCATTATGCAAACTCACACTTGTCTTCAAAATTTGGATATGTGTTATCTTTTTGCCTTCATCTATAGCATCTTTCCTTTGCTCCTGCTGTTCTGCCAGAGATAAAAGGAGACCAAGGGTTCTTTTCCCTCATGAGGGTCTCATCAATTTGGAATGCTTGGCTCTCTGAGAGGCTTAAAACCATGATTTTTGTAGGTATTATGACTCTGCTCATTCTTACGTCAGAATAAAGTAATCTTGAGACTTTCGATATCGAATGCAGAAGCAGCTGAAGTCCTGGTCTGTGGCCTCAGGCACACACTCTGGCAAATTAACCTCATTAACTAGTTTTCTCTCATGATTTCCATTTCCCTGTATTATTATTTTATATTGTTCTACTGAGAAGAACAACTAGCAGCTTAAATTAGCCTATGGCCAAGTAGAGTCAGCATAATACAGTGTAAAACATAGAGAAAATTTATTATAGGTTATGACATCCATTTGTAACAATATTTCCAAACTGCAACAGTTAAACGTTCATATACTCCACCTACCATGTAAACTCTGAGGTTAAGTATTGCTGGAAACAGTCCCCCTCCTGGCTTAATTTATTTTCTGGACGCACATTTGCGGTATATTGTATTGAAATAATATGTACACATGATTTTTTTCTTGCATCAGACTATAATCCCATCAAGATTAAGGGTTATTATTTTGTTCATCTCTCTGTGGTCATTGCCTATCATGAGAATTAGCATTGATGATTGAATGTAATTACAAGATAGTGGGCAAATATTGATACATGTATAAATCACTATGTCTAGAATTTTTCCCAAGATCATTTTAAATATCCTTTAAGAGTCCATGTATTAACATGGATATATATTTTTAAAGGATATTTTAAGTGAACTGGGTAATTCACTATTAAGAAAAAGCATACTGAAAAGGCTTTTACTACTTGAATAATCCATTTGTAAAATGAAAATACATTCCATAAATAAACACATATTGTTTAAACTTTTACACATAAATATATTTAAATGTGTTTATGCACATATTAGCATTTTAAAACAATTAAAAATTTTTGTTTTCTTTTTGTTTGCAGAAAAACTGTGTACTACCACCAATACCCTGACTTTAGAAAATAACAAAGTTGTTGTAGTTACTAACTGAAAGTGTCAGTCTTCTTCTCTTAAGCTCTTGGAATCTCTAAAGTCTCTGTCTTGATCACTATCTACCTCTCTCTCTATATATACGTATATATTCCTTCTCAAAGGCAGACTGCTTTCAAATGTATTAAAAGTTAGATACCTTTCTCTGAAAGAGAGAAAATACTTACTAGGACTAATAGAGAATTGAATTGAAAGGAATTGTCAGGAACTTTGAAGGGGTTTCTTCAGTTCAGCTGTCCATTCTTCTATTACTCTAAAATGTCTTGCTGAAAAGAGGTGCACTTACATTACTATTTGTGAAAGTTGTTGGGGGCTTTGGATTACTGGAAAGTTCTGGGTGAGATTGTAGCTGACCTGTTTAGTTTATTCCTACTCCAGGAAAAATCTTCATAGATTTGTCTTTCTAAATATTAGAGAAGAACACAAAACTTCTAAATGCCTCCATAGGTGAAAGAGGGACTACCAAACACACCTACCATTATGTCTAGCCAATATAGAATTGTCTTGAAATTCAGAACAATAATATTACATGATTTAAAAGGTAGTGATTCTAGGAAGAATGGCTTTTTTGCTTTCTTCCTATTTTAAAACATAGAGTAACCAATCTTCCCTCTCTATTATCTCTGAATCCAAATGTATAATCTGAATGCATTATATTTATCATACATTCAATTACCCATCTCTTGAAATGCACATGAAAAGCTCCATAGAATCACAGGAGACAAAACCATCTCTTTGACCTATGTTCTGAGATAATTAGTTTAAAAAATTGAGAAATATATGGTTACATCTTTTATCCTACCCCTGTACTCTGTTTAGATCTTTACCCAGCTTTACCGTACTTTATTAAAATTCTTTGCTTATATATATATTTCTCCTGCTAGACCATGAGCTCCTTCATTTTGAAAACAGTGTCTTACTCATCTTTGAAAGTATGCCATATGTATCAGGCATTGTGTGAGCCCTGGAGACAGAATGATGAAAGGAGCCTGACTTCAAGAAAATAACCCTGGGGAGATAACTTTTTACCAAAAAAGTCCTGATCATTACTGTATTCTGATTTCAAGCGTAATTTAAAAATAAACTTTGGATTGATTTTCCTTTTTAAATGCATATGAAGAGTTGATACTCATTACTGGGGGAAAACAATACAATAAATAAAGTCTACATAAATTTCATCTTTACTGTAGCAGTCAATTCTGAATTACTTATGTGAATGTTCAACATGTATGTACCATTTAAAATTTTTATTTATAAATTTGATTCCAAGGATATGACCTATTTTATTTCAGACATATGCGAATTCAACATCAGAGCTTACTCTAAATCTTATTTTTCAGATCTTTAAACTATTTTCAGATAGTACCATATAAAGTCTTTTTAACTGTGGATATAACAAGTAGTGTGGGAAATATTGCCATGATTTCATGTCACCTCAGAAATGCCTTCTATCAGCTCTCAAATCTGAGTGACACTAAACATTAGTCTTTTGGTAATAAGAGTTATAGGCATGTCACTCACAAAAAGGGAAAATAGTTTTATGCAGAAGGCCTAAGATTTATAAACAAACTTTTCCGCTTTATACTTGGGTATCTTCATTCACAAAAGTAATTAGGATTAATTAACTTGTATTACAAACAAAAACATAAACTTACCTATTTTCTCAAATGCAAAGACTATGAGTTTTATTTTTAAAAATTAAAAATACAACAGAAACTAACACAGTATTGTGAAGCAATTACACTCTAATAAAGATCTATTTAAAAAAAGCAAAAACAAAAACAAACACAAACAAAAAACAACAGAACAAAAAAAATATGTGGGAGTAAGCTATTGCATAAATACTTAAATTTGAGAAGATTTCATCCACATTTTTAACTAAAAAATAGCATTTTCTTCAATAAATTCTGTAAATAAAATGTAGAGTTCCCTGTGCTATACAGTAGGTTCTTATTAGTTATATATAAGTCCCTTAGTCCACCCCATGTCTAAGACATATTTACCTTCTTTCTCACTGTGTTTGGATTTTCCTGTTTTCCTTTATGAACAGAATTCAATATGGTGCTGCTTACAAGGCCATTATGCACAAAATTCAATATAGTGCTGTTTACAGGGCCATTATGCCAATTCCTAATAACCTGATATTACAATAAATTTATGGTTCTTACTCTCGTCTTACTCTCAAATTTGCTTTTAGAACAACTTGTTCAAATAACAGAAGATTGAGAATATTAACTCAATGTATCTGGGTATTCTATAGACATAAACCTCTTTTAATGTCTCCACGTTTCCGTACAATGAAACTGTTCCTATATTTAACAGTAGATACTACAGAATAAATACATGCTATATAATTTCAACACTCAAACACTCCAATATCTGGGATCCCTTCAAATAATTACTCACAGATCATGCAGTATATCCTATTGACTTACTCAAATGTCTTTTTTTCTACAAATTAATATATTTTGGGGGCCAGAAGGAATGATGAGTAATCTGCAGTCTATAATTTTATAACAGAGACCACTTGTCAGGTACAACACACACAGAATAAACTGACATGTGTGTAAATGTTTTTAAATTAATTTAAAATATATGCAGTGCTAACTTTTCATGATTTTAAAACGAATGATGCGAGTTGATTTATTTTTTATTTTTTAAATTAATTTTTATTGGAGTATAGTTGATTTACAATGTTGTGTTAGTTTCTGCTGTACAGCAAAGTGAATCCATTATACATATACATATATCCACTGTTTTTTAGATTCTATTCCCATATAGGTCATTACAGAGTATTGAGTAGAGTTCCCTGTGCTATACAGTAGGTTCTTATTAGTTATCTATTTTACATATAGTAGTATGTATATGTCAATCCCAATCTCCCAATTTATCCCTCCCCCTGCCTTCATAACCATAAGTTTGCTTTCTACATCTGTGACTCTATTTCTGTTTTGTAAATAGGTTCATTTGTACCATTTTTTAGATTCCACATATAAGCAGTATCATATGATATTTGTCTTTCTCTTTCTGACTTACTTCACTCAGTATGACAATCTCTAGGTCCATCCATGCAGGCAAATGGCATTATTTCATTCTTTTTTATGGCTGAGTAATATTCCATTATGTATATATATACCACTTCTTCTTTATCCATTCCTCCATCATTATACATTTAGGTTTCTTCCATGTCCATGTTCTATTGTAAATAGTGCTACAATGAACATTGTGGTACATGACTCTTTTTGAATTATGGTTTTCTCAGGGTATATGCCCAGTAGTGGGATTGCTGGGTCATATAGTAGTTCTATTTTTAGTTTTTTAAGGAACCTCCATACTGTTCTCCATAGTGGCTATACCAATTTACATTCCCACCAACAGTATAAGAGGGTTCTATTTTCTCCACACCCTCTCCAGCATTTACTGTTTGTAGATTTTTTGATGGTGGCCATTCTGACTGGTGTGAGGTGATACCTCATTGTAGTTTTGATTTGCATTTCTCTAATAATTAGTGAAGTTGAGCATCTTCTCATCTGTCTCTTGGCCATCTGTATGTCTTTGGAGAAATGTCTATTTAGATCTTCCATCCATTTTTTTGATTGGGTTGTTTGTTGTTTTGATATTGAGCTGCATGAGCTGTTTGTATATTTTGGAGATGAATCCCTTGTTGGTCACTTCATTTGCAAATATTTTCCACCATTCTGTGGGTTGTCTTTTTCTTTTGTTCACAATTTCCTTTGCTATGCAAAAGATTTTAAGTTTAATTAGGTCCCTTTTTTTTTTTTTTTTTTCATTTAGGAAGCAAATCAAAAAAGAGCTGCTGCAATTTGTCAGAGAGTGTTCTATGTTTTCCTCTAAGAGTTTAATAGTGTCCGGTCTTACGCTTAGGTCTTTAATCCATTTTGAGTTTATTTTTATGTATCATGTTAGAGGATGTTCTAATTTCATTCTTTTACATGTAGCTGTCCAGTTTTCCCAGTACCATTTATTGAAGAGACTGTCTTTTCTCCACTGTATATTCTTGCCTACTTTGTCATAGATTAGGTGACTACAGGTGTGTGGGTTTATCTCTGGACTTTCTATCCTGCTCCACTGATCAATATTTCTGTTTTTGTGCCAGTAACATACTGTTTTGATTACTGTAGCTTTGTAGTATAGTCTGAAGTCTAGTTGATTTAGAGCATACATGTAATAGTTGGTATCTTTATAGTCTTTCTTTAATAGGAAAGCCTCTGGAAACATTGTAGAATGCCATTAATCCTTACTTATTAAAAAGGTTTGGGATTTAGATTTATTTATAATTAGCTAATGTAAACCTTAAATATAAATAAATCGAGATTAAAGTTGTTTTATCAAGTGATTCCAAAAAGTGAATTATAAATGTAACACAAAATATTTCAGTTTAGTTTCACAAAATTGGCTTTAAACCATTTTTAAAAATCAACCTAACATGTTTACAAGTAAATTTCAATAATTTATTTATTGATATTTTATCATATAGTTTTATACTAGTCATATTACTTAATATCAGATAATTAAATGACAGAAACCAGTAAATAAGTGGGCATATCACACAAATGGTTGATGCATGTCTAAAACTGAATTTTAAAACTGTATATAAAGAATAAGCATGAATTTGGTGTTAGGAATGGGTTAGAATTCTGATTCCTGGAAAATACTGAAAATAATGTATAACATTCCTACACAATATTTAGCATAATAAATAAATGAACAAACAAATGAATAAATAAATAATAAACATTTTTATATACTAGTGATAATAATGAAAAATACTATATGCAGAAACATTTTAAAACTCAGCCTCTATGGATTACAGTAAGCTGACAACAAACTATTACTCTAAATTATATAAAAACATTTACGTCTCAGAATCAAAATTACTCTAACTCTCCAGAGCCCAAGAAATTGAAAAACATGAGTCAACATGATCATTTGTTAATAACACAATAATGGAGAAAGAATAGAATAAGGTTAATTAAACAAAAATTAATACTGTTAAAATAATCATAAAAATAACTGTACAAATATGACTTTAGTTGGACTATTGTCTGTAATTTTTATAAACAAGCATTATTTTTTAATGTTTCTTGCCAACTGACTATGATTGTTGTAGCACAATTTCCCGAACCTAACCTCAGACCAGATCCACTTTCAGAATTTAATCAGGAGCCTTGGAATATGAATTTTTGACTAGCTTCCAAGACGAATGTTAAATTCACTAAAATATGAAAACATTTGCTTTATTTTTTTGGCCACTGACGTGTGTATACATATATATATACATATATATAATTTATATAGTTTACATATAATTTATATATATATATATAATTTATTTTACCTATTTAACTTTATCTCAGCAAAAAATTATAGGGATCAAATAAAGGAACAGTCTGCCACATAGGCAATGGTTATTTCAGGATCCGAAATACTGTCTATTGTCTCTCAAATCCCTATATCCTTTATCATTTTCTGAGATAGTTTTGCTTGGACAGCTCAAATTCCATTATCCTTACAACTTTTGAAACAAAAATTCCTGATTTTTGTAGTCTCTGTCCTTCTTAACTATGTCCTATCTTAACTTTCTTCTCATTACACTTTTATTTTTTTTGCTCTATCACGACCCAAAATATAGAATCTTGCCCCTTTTCTTTGATTCTCTATATGTACTCCCATAAGACTTGAGTGTGTGATGTGCTTCACTCACTCTCTAGAGTTTTTATGACCTAAACCTAAAGTCTATATATACTACATTAAAAATAGCATATACCCTGTTCTTGAAATTCTTTTGCTCAGCTTTCTCCTGGGTCTGATAACAAGTTCCAACTTCCAATGATGTTGTTTTGTGTCATTACTTGCTTAAGACTCTGCTCATTCTCCTTTCTAACCTCAGGCCCCCCGGGCGATTCAATTGTTTGTATTATTATCTTTTATTATTATGCAGAGCAAATTAATTCCATTTCTATTCCACATCCTGGGTTCTATATGTGCATTATGAAATACTAATTTGATTGTTACAGCTATGCAAAAAAAAAAAAAAAAAAAAAAGCACATAAAATATAGTCATAACAGACTTCCATCCTATAAAAGAAAAAATTAGCAGTGATTGACAATGACTTTAAAATTTCAGTTATTTTTTTCCATTCTAGTATCAGCAGAGGAAGCATTATGGAGATTTAGTTTTACACTTAAATATTTATGCCACCCTTCAGAAAAGCAGAACTAGCTATAGTCCAACTGGCTTTAATTTATTTTGACACATACACACACACACACAGAGTCAAACTGAAGAAACACAGTGTGTACTGGATTGACTGAAACATTTGAATGGAGTGAAAGATAAAATAATTCAATGTAATCCAGTGAAAATATAGCTCTCAATCTACAGACTGTTTGAAATTACCATTTACTTTTCTGAATTTCAGGTTCCTCATCTCACAAATGTAAGTAACACCTGCCTTGTATAATAAGTACTTAGCAGAGTTCCTGGAGTACAGCAACAGTCACCACAATGTAGCTATTGTATTACAGAATTTAGAATTAAAAGGGACCTTAAACCACATCAGATATAAACCCATCTTTATATATATAAGGACATAGACCAAGATGTATTCATTTGATCAAAAACACTTATGAGAAGAATGAAGGGGAAGAGTATTCCAGACATTAAGAACTGAAAGTGGAAAAACCCTGGGTGAAGACAAAGCATAACACACTGAGAAAATGCATGCAGTTGAGATGGCTGTATTGTGATTGTGACACCACTGCACATAATCACTTCTGAGGCAAATGCACAACTAGAATGAATAAACCCAAAAACCACTCCGATTATCTGAACTCATTTAAACACTTCATTTATTTTCTCCTTTGAAACTAAACTAATCTGTAGTGAGGGAATTGAGAATTTGATGGTTTAAAAGGAAAGGCTAGTGACAGCTTAATAGGGAGACATTTCAGGAAAAGGTAGCCTTCAGTGGGATTCTGAATAGCTGATGGAATAAGTAGAAGAGGAATAGTCAGATATAGCCAAAGACAAAATATTTTGTTTTCTTAAAGTCTTACCTAAGTTTAATGCTCAGGATTTGATTTTGACTCAAAAATATAATTTATAGTTCAGTAAGTTGATTGTTTTTCTGTTCACCAAAATCTTTGTTGATTGAAAGTGGTCTTTCATTCAACTTGTTTTGTTATTCTGGAATCACTGAGAATTTTTAAGCACCTGTTGCAAATCTGACACTTGCAAGCACTAAAAACTTAACAGTAGACATTCAAGAAACAACTTAAAATCAAGATAAGAAACTAAACTATAATACAAGGTAACAGGAAATCAGGTGGTAGATTGACTGGTATTGTTTCAAGATCTATAAGCACTCAGAAAAGGTAGATCACAGGGACTGATAATTTCAGGAACTACTCATAGGGAGGAAGAAATTAAGGTCCCCATAAAAAGTGTAGAATTTAGATTGATGTATGGAATAGGGCAGGGCTTTTCAGGAAGAGAAGTACTCTAAAGTCAACACTGAGAAAGAAACAAGAGTATAATACATGTCTTTTGTATAGAAATTGTTTTTAAATTTGTTTGCTTTGTTCAATTCCTTTCCACGATCTTCACTTCTTAGCCAAATTAATATTTTCCTTAGTTATTTGCTCTCTCGCTTTCTCTCTTTTTGGGTTAAGGACAGGTTATGATTTCAATTATCTGTAAAATATCTCATTGTTTTGTAGGAAGAATAAGTAGATTACAAGTAAACAAATAAATGTGCAAGTCATGTAAAAATAAAAAGTATACGGATACTCCTACATAAAAAAACTATATGAAAAAATATAGAATGAAAAATTGCAAGATAATTAAAGAAGCTCAAACAATTAGTTCCTTTATTCATTTTCATGATGGTGTTTTGTTAGTATAAAAAGATGATAAATGGACCCTGACACGGATATTACAGAGAAGAAAGGGGGGAAGATGTACAGATATAAAGATAATGAGGATTAATTTATGTAGACATCCTGTCTGTCTGGGTATTTTCCATATTTTAAAGTAAAATTTATTTTCCTTATTTTAAAATCATACAAGTTTATTTTAAAATTTTGTAAATTATCAGACAATTAAGGGAAAAAAGTCTCACTCCTATTCAAGAACCACCATTATAAACATGACACTGTAACTTTTTCCAGCTTTGTGTATTTATGTTTTGTTTTACTCTTTTCCATTAATTGGAATCTTACTGCATATGTGATTATCTTCTCCTTTTCATAAACTGTCATATCATAAGAACACTTCAATTTTATATAAAATCAATAAAAATATGAAATATTCTATTAGGTGGATGTGTCATCATTGTTATCATCACCACCATTTTCATTATCCTAATGGTATGTACTACATGCCTAGTCATAGACCAAAGATTTTTACTTCAAAAGAAAACTTGCTTAATTCTCCCAATAATAATGATTATTATGAAACCACAGAGGAAACAGAGGTAAAGAGGTTAAGTAACTTCCTTAAATCATGAAATAATTGAAATAGGATTAAAAGAAAGGTGTGTTGGACCAACTTTGATTTACCTAATAGTATATGTCAGGCCCTTCACCAGGATTTTGTGTAAATTGTCTTCCCTATTTTTAATTTTATCTGTTCCTTAGTGAATTGTAATATATCACTTATATTTTCAACAAATGATATGAGTAAAATACATTCTATCAAACCTTCTCAAGCTTTGTAAAGCTTAAAATCTTTCACAAGAACTCCAGCTTAAATCAACAGAAATTACTGAATGCAAAACTTTCCTCTCTGAATCCCTCTAGATATTCATTAATACCTTTTATTGAATATTTCAGAGAAGACTGTAATTTCCATTGGAGTGTTTTATACTTTGAATAATTTTAGGGATTTAAAAAGTTTACTCATATAATTCAAATGCTTGAAAGTCTGTGAATGGGAGTCTTTTAATTGCCTTATGCCTGGAATAAAATTAAACATTTTGTTTTACATTTTGTTTGTTGGTACTATTTGGTACTATTTTTAATTTATAAAATTTATTTTAAGAATTTATCTAATATTGGTTTATTCCCTAGTTTGATGAACTTTGGTAAGAAGAAAATTTTTCATACATAATTATATTAATGCAATTGTATATTAATGCAATTGTGTATATATATTTAAATTTTCTTCACAATTTAAAGATTTAACAATATATTAAGCATATTTCCTATTAATTAATAAAATTTTATTGATGATTACCAGATTAAAAGTATTTACAGGAGATTGGGTGACATATTCAAAACTATAAATTTCATTTATTACTTGAAAATAATTCTCTAAATATATTTATGGAAGTATTTTATGATACTTGTTTCTTAATGCTAAATGTAAAGAAAATAGGGAAAAACTTTGAAAATGTAGCCAATGCTATACTGATTCCCCATTGTGTTACATACTTCTTCCTCTATCTCTCATCTCTTTATTCAGTTTAACAGGGTTGTGAGTCAGAGATCAGGGTTTGGGACTGCCATAGGGGCTTGTAAGACAGGAAATAAATCTCTTAAAGATACTATTCAAAGAAGAGTGAACCAGAAATTCTGCATTCATATTCCTCTCTAGCCTTTGCTGATTCCTAAAGGTTCATGCAAAAGGTGAGACTTGAAAAAAAAATGATAGAAGGAGTGATGGAAGCCTAAGGATTTATGTAGAAATTTCAGTAAGTGTACATTGTTAGAGATACAGAATTTGGAGTTTGAGACTTGCTTATTAAAGTCTTAATATTTTCTGAATTAAAATATCTAAAAATTAAGGTGATTATCTAGTAACTTGCAAGTGATTAAAAACATATTATTCATCAAAAGAAGACAGGAGAATCCAGAATCAATTCAACTCATCATTTCTATTGTTACATCATGTGAAAAAAGAGAAACAATGAAGCAGGAAAATAAGAAAAAATAAACAACTTGAAAAAACATAGATGACCTATGTTGGAAAATGTTGGAATTGGCACACAGGTACTTAAATTAATAATTGTTATGAATAAGGTAATGAATCTAGAGCAAAATATGAAATTGATAGACATAGCACCCAGATCTTGATTTCTAATACCATTGTCCAATAAAACAAACCAAGGATCCTTGGAGAAACAGTTACTTCTAGGACTAGGCCTGGAAATCTGTAAGATCGGCCTGGAGCATCTTATAGTGTCAGAAAGTAAGGACGAGGTCAAAAAACAAAACAAAACAAATATGTACACACATACACACATAAACACACAAACAATTACAGGGTTAGGTCAAAGGGACCCTCACTGGGAGCTCAGTTAAAAGAGATCCCCATGGCCAAAGCTGGAACAATTTGAGGAACACAATAAAGAAAGCAGTATTAGAGGTTGGTGGTGGTTCATCAAAAGTATAAAATAAATATTCATAAATCCACATTGATATATAAATGCTTATAAAAATAGGAAAATAGGGGAAAGAGACAAATCCTCTATGTAAATAGATTCCAAATAATTTATGTAAATATTCTGCCCTCAAGGAGGTGCAGCATAACTCACCAAACTGCATATAGTGATTGCCTTTCAATGAGTACAATAAGTAAAGCAGAACAAAAAGAGTTATTTTATAGTAAAAAAAATCTGACAAACATCATCTCAGCTAGGTGATTTAGGTTAACACCAACAGTGGTGTCACAGTGAAGTCTCCTTGAAATGATTAAACATATAATCAAGTAACTTATCTGCCTAACCAAACCACATCAAAGCAAACAAACAAAAAGTATTCAATACTCTAGAGGACACCAAAATCCAGAAACTTAAAATATTACAATTGCAATGGCCAGCATCCATCCAAATATTACTATACAGGTGAAAAAAGCATGAACATGTCATCCCTACTCAGAACAAAAATCAGACAGAAATAAAGAAATGAAAAAGATGATGCATTTAGAAGACAAGGATGTTGAAAGATCTTATAAATATATTCAAGAATTTAAATGAAAATATGTAGATAACATAAAAAGGAAATCAACAGAACATCTAGAGATGAACAATACTGTATCTGATATGAAAAATATCTTTGGATCAATTTAACAACCGATTAGGGATTACAGAGACAAGGATTAGTGAATTATAAAATTATAGCAATAGAAACTATCCAAAATAAACCAAAGGATTTCTGATTTCATTGTATGGAATAATTGTTATTCGATTTGACCTGCTCCTCTAAACAATTACAAAATGGACAATAGTCAATACAGAATGATGATACCGGAAAGAAGAGTAGATGAATCCTACAATAGCCCCACTTTCTGCCTGGAGGCACTTTTTGGCTACGGTAGAGGAGGAGGAACCCAAGAACAGTATGGGGATATCAGTGATTACGGAGATAAATTAAAGAATTTGAGGAGGTTAGCTGATTAAACGTGTAGAGCATATTTTTTAGAGAGCGACCTGTGCCAACAAAGATATTGCCTCTACTCTATCTGGGGTTATTATGTTTTGTTCTCTTTTACTTAAGTGCAATGTATGAGGGTAAATATATTGGGTGAGCCAAAAAGTGTCTTCAGTTTTTAAAGTAAATATAAAAGACACATTTTTCATTTTTACCAAGAACTTTATTGAACAATGTATTCACCCTTTTGTTCCACTACCTTCTGTCATTTTTCATTCAACTTCATAATGACATCTTCCCAAACTTTTTTATCTTTTTGACTAAAGAACTGTTCCAGGTGCCTTTTACAATTTTCCAGGGAATGGAAATTTTTTCCATTAAGAGACTTTTGTAAAGGCCGAAATAAATGGAAATCCAAAGGTGCAATGTCTGGTGAATACAGCGGATGAATCAGAACTTCCCAGCCAAGCTGTAACAGTTTTTGCCTGGTCATCAAAGAAACATGCGGTCTTGTGTTATCCTGATGGAAGATTATGCATTTTCCGATGTCTAATTCTGGATGCTTTTCATCGAGGGCCACTTTCACTTGGTCTAATTGGGAGCAGCACTTGTTGGAATTAATCGTTTGGTTTTCGGAAGGAGCTCATAATAGATGGCTCCATTCCAAATCCCACTGTATACACAACATCATCTTCTTTGGACGAAGACCAGCCTATGGTGAGGTTGGCGGTGGTTCATTTCACTTGCCCCATGATCTCTTCTCTTCCACATTATTGTACAGTATCCACTTTTCATCGACCATCACAATTTGTTTTTCTTTTCTTTTCTTTTTTTTAACATCTTTATTGGAGTAAAATTTCTTTACAAGGTTGTGTTAGTTTCTGCTGTAAAACAAAGTGAATAAACTATACATATACATATATCCTCATATTCCCTCCCTCTTGTGTCTCCCTCCCACCCTCCTTATCCCACCCCTCTAGGTGGTCGCAAAGCACGGAGTTGATCTCCCTGTGCTATACGGCTGCTTCCTACTAGCTTCTATTTTACATATGGTAGTGTATATATGTCAATGCCACTCTCTCACTTTGTCCCAGCTTAACCCTCCCCCTCTTCGTGTCCTCAGGTCCATTCTCTACATCTGCTTCTTTATTCCTGCCCTGCCCCTAGGTTCTTCAGAACCTTTTTCTTTCTTTTTTTTAAGATTCCATATATATGTGTTAGCATACAGGATTTGTTTTTCTCTTTCTGACTTACTTCACTCTGCATGACAGAGTCTAGGTCCATCCACCTCAATGCAAATTACTCAATTTTGTTTCTTTTTATGGCGAGTAATATTCCATTGTATGTATGTGCGACATCTTCTTTATCCATTCATCTATCAATGGACACTTAGTTTGCTTCCAGGTCCTGGCTATTGTAAACAGTGCTGCAATGAACATTGTGGTACATACCTCTTTTTGAATTATGGTTTTCTCAGGGTATATTCCCAGTAGTCGGATTGCTGGGTCATATGATAGTTCTATCTTTAGTTTTTTAAGGGACCTCCATACTGTTCTCCATAGTGGCTGTATCAATTTACATTCCCACCAACAGTGCAGGAGGGTTCCCTGATCTCCACACCATCTCCAGCATTTGTTGTTTGTAGACTTTTTCCTGATGGCCATTCTGACCAGTGTGAGGTGATACCTCATTGTGGTTTTGATTTGCATTTCTCTAATGATTAGTGATGTTGACCATCCTTTCATGTGTTTGTTGGCAATCTGTATGTCTTCTTTGGAGAAATGTCTATTTAGGTCTTCTGCCCATTTTTGGATTGGGTTGTTTGTTTTTTTGATATTGAGCTGCATGAGCTGCTTGTATATTTTGGAGATTAATCCTTTGTCAGTTGCTTTGCTTGCAAATATTTTCTCCCTTTCTGAGGGTTGTCTTTTCATCTTGTTTATGGTTTCCTTGCTGTGCAAAGGCTTTTAAGTCCATTTGTTTACTTTTGTTTTCATTTTAATTTCTCTAGGAGGTGGGTCAAAAGGATTGTGCTTTGATTTATGTCATAGAGTATTCTGCTTATGTTTTCCTCTAAGAGTTTTATAGTGTGTGGCCATATATCTAGGTCTTTAATCCATTTTGAGTTTATTTTTGTGTATGTTGTTAGGGAATGTTCTAATTTCTTTCTTTTACATGTTGCTGTCCTGTTTTCCTAGCACCACGTATTGAAGAGGCTGTTTTTCTCCATTGTATATTCTTGCCTCCTTTATCAAAGAAAAGGTGACCATATGTGTGTGGGTTTATCCCTGGGCTTTCTATCCTGTTCCATTGATCTATATTTCTGTTTTTGTGCCAGTCCCATACTGCCAGATTACTATAGCTTTGTAGTATAGTCTGAATTCAGGAAGCCTGATTCCTCCAGCTCCGTTTTTCTTTCTCAAGATTGCTTTAGCTATTTGGGTTCTTTTGTGTTTCCATAGAAATTGTGAAATTTTTTGTTCTAGTTCTGTGAAAAATGCCATTGGTAGTTTGATAGGGATTGCACTGAATCTGTAGATTGCTCTGGGTAGTACAGTCATTTTCACAATGTTGGTTCTTCCAATCCAAGAACATGGTATATCTCTCCATCTGCTTGTACTATCTTTAATTTCTTTCATCACTGTCTTATAGTTTTTTGCATGCAAGTCTTTTGTCTCCTTAGCTACGTTTATTCCTAGGTATTTTATTCTTTTTGTTGCAATTGTAAATGGGAGTGTTTCCTTAATTTCTCTTTCAGATTTTTCAACATTAGTGTATAGGAATACAAGAGATTTCTGTGCATTAATTTTGAATCCTGCTACTTTACCAAATTCATTGATTAGCTCTAGTAGATTTCTGGTAGCATCTTTAGGATTTTCTATGTATAGTGTCATGCCATCTGCAAACAGTGACAGTTTTACTTCTCCTTTTCCAACTTGGATTCCTTTATTTCTTTTTCTTCTCTGATTGCTGTGGCTCAAACTTCCAAAACTATGTTGAATAACAATGGTGAGAGTGGCAACCTTGTCTTGTTCCTGATCTTTGTGGAAATGGTTTCAGTTTTTTGCCATTGAGAACTATGTTGACTGTGGGTGTGTCATATATATCCTTTATTATGTTGAAGTAAGTTCCCTCTATGCCTACTTTCTGGAGAGTTTTTATCATAAATTGGTGTTGAATTTTGTCAAAAGCTTTTGCTGCATCTATTTATATTATCATATGGTTTTGTTTTTTTTTTTATCATATGGTTTTAATCCTTCAATTTGTTAATATGATGTATCACATTAATTGATTTGCATATATTGAAGAATCCTTGCATCCCTGGGATAAACACCACCTTATCATGGTGTAGGATCCATTTAATGTGCTGTTGGATTCTGTTTGCTAGTGTTTTGTTGAAGATTTGTGCATCTATGTTCATCAGTGATATTGGCCTGTAGTTTTCTTTTTTCATGACATCTTTGTCTGGTTGTGCCATAAAATAAGTTTGGGAATGTTCCTCCATCTGCTATATTCTGAAAGAGTTTGAGAAGGATAGGTTTTAGCTCTTCTCTAAATGTTTGATAGAATTTGCCTGTGAAGCCATCTGGTCCTGGGCTTTTGTTTGCTGGAAAATTTTTAATCACAGTTTCAATTTCAGTGCTTGTGATTGGTCTCTTTATATTTTCTATTTTTTCCTGGTTCAGTCTCGGAAGGTTGTGCTTTTCTAAGAATTTGTCCGTTTCTTCCAGGTTGTCCATTTTATTGGCATAGAGTTGCTTGGAGTAAATCTCTCATGATCCTTTGAATTTCTTCAGTGTCAGATGTTCTTCTCCTTTTCCACTTCTAATTCTGTTGATTTGAGTCTTTTCCCTTTTTTTCTTGATGAGTCTGGCTAATGTTTTATCAATTTGTTTATCTTTTCAAAGGACCAGCTTTTAGTTTTATTGATCTTTGATGTCATTACTTCTTTTCTTTTTCATTTATTTCTGATCTGATCTTTATGATTTCCTTCCTTCTGCTAACTTTGGGGTTGTTTTGTTCTTTCTCTAATTGCTTTGGGTGTAAGGTTAGGTTGTTTATTTGAAATTTTTCTTGCTTCTTGAGGTAGGATTGTATTGCTATAAACTTCCCTCTTAGAACTGCTTTTGCTGCATCCCATTGGTGTTTTGTCATTGTATTTTCATTGGCATTTGTTTCTAGGTATTTTTTGATTTCCTCTTTGATTTCTTCAGTGATCTCTTGGTTATTTTGTAGCATATTGTTAAGCCTCCATGTATCTGTATTTTTTACATTTTTTCCCTGTAATTGATATCTAGTCTCATAGCATTGTGGCTGGAAAAGATACTTGATATGATTTCAATTTTCTTAAATTTACCAAGGCTTGATTTTTGACCAAAGATATGATCTATCCTAGAGAATGTTCCATTAGCACTTGAGAAGAAAGTGCATTCTGTTGTTTTTGGATGAAACGTCCTATAAATATCAATTAAGTCCATCTTGTTTAATGTGTCATTTAAAGCTTGTGTTTCATTATTTATTTTCATCATGGTTCATCTGTCCATTGGTGAATGTGTGGTGTTAAAGTCCCCTACTATGATTGTGTTACTATTGATTTCCCCTTTTATGGCTGTTAGCATTTGCCTTATGTATTGCAGTGCTCCTATGTTGGGTGCATAAATATTTACAATTGTTATATCTTCTTCTTGGATTGGTCCCTTGATCATTATGTAGCGTCCTTCTTTGTCTCTTGCAATAGTCTTTATTTTAAAGTCTATTTTGTCTGATATGAGAATTGCTACTCCAGCTTTCCTTTGATTTCCATTTTCATGGAATATCTTTTTCCATCCCCTCACTTTCAGTCTGTATGTGTCCCTAGGTCTGAAGTGAGTCTCTTATAGACAGCATATACATAGGTCTTGTTTTTGTATCCATTCAGCCAGTCTATGTCTTCTGGTTGGAGCATTTAATCCATTTACATTTAAGGTAATTAGGTACCTTAAATTAAGACTTTGTAATAGGCAATGATCCTATTACCATTTTCTTAATTGTTTTAGGTTTTTAATTGTAGGTCTTTTCCTTCTCTTGTGTTTCCTTCCTAGAGAAGTTCCTTTAGAATTTGTTGTAAAGCTGGTTCAGTGGTGCTGAATTCTCTTAGCTTTTGCTTGTCTGTAAAGGTTTTCATTTCTCTGCCGAATATGAATGAGATCCTTGCAGGGTAGAGTAATCTTGGTTGTAGGTTTTTCCCTTTCATTACTTTGAATATGTCCTTCCACTCCCATCTGGCTTGCAGAGTTTCTGCTGAAAGATCATCTGTTAACCTTATGGGGATTCCCTTGTTTGTTAGTTGTTGTTTTTCCCTTGCTGCTTTTAATATTTTTTCTTTGTTTTTAATTTTTGATCATTTGATTAATATGTGTCTTGGCATGTTTCTCCTTGTATTTATACTGTATGGGACTCTCTGCTCTTTCTGGTTTTGATTGACTATTTCCTTCCCCATGTTAGGGAAATTTTCAACTATAATCCTTCAAATATTTTCTCAGTCACTTTTTTTTTCTCTTCTTCTTCTGGGACCCCTATCATATGAATGTTGTTGTGTCTAATGCTGTCCCAGAGGTCTCTGAAACTGTCCTCAATTCTTTTCATTCTTTTTTCTTTATTCTGCTCTGTGGTAGTTATTTCCACTATTTTATCTTGCAAGTCACTTAACCGTTCTTCTTCCTCAGTTATTCTGCTATTGATTCCTTCTAGAGAATTTTTAATTTCATTTATTGTGTTGTTCATCATTGTTTGTTTGCTCTTTATTTCTTCTAGTGTTAAACGTTTCTTGTATTTTCCCCATTCTATTTGCAAGATTTTGGATTATCTTTAGTATCAATTACTCTGAATTCTTTTTCAGGTAGACTGCCTATTTCCTCATAATTTGTTTGGTCTGGTGGGTTTTTACCTTGCTCTTTCATCTGCTGCATATTTCTCTGTCTTCTCATTTTGCTTAACTTACTGTGTTTGGGGTCTCCTTTTTGCAGGCTGCAGGTTCGTAGTTCCTGTTTATTTTGGTGTCTGCCCCCAGTGGGTAAGGTTGGTTCAGTGGGTTGCGAAGGCTTCCTGGTGGAGGGGACTGGTGCCTGTGTTCTGATGGATGAGGCTGGCTCTTTTCTTTCTGGTGGGCAGGACCACGTCTGGCGGTGTGTTTTGGGTGTCTGTGAACTTATTATGATTTTAGGCAGCCTCTCTGCTAATGGGTGGGGTTGTGTTCCCGTCTTCTAGTTGTTTGGCATGGGGTGTCCAGCACTGGAGCTTGCTGGTCATTGAGTGGAGCTAGGTGTTAGCATTGAGATGGAGATCTCTGGGAGAGCTCTTGCTGATTGATATTATGTGGGTCTGGGAGGTTTCTGGTGGTCCAATGTCCTGAACTTGGCTCTCCCATCTCAAAGGCTCAGGCCTGACACCCAGCTGAAGCACCAAGATCCTGTCAGCCACATGACTCACATGTAAATGGGTTAAATTCTCCAGTCCAAAGACACAGGATAGCCCACCTCGTGTGTTGCACTCAGTCCTCCAGCCAGGCACTGCCTCCTGGCCTGGTCAATATGGAGATCCTGCTTTAGATCCAGGTCCATTTCCATTCCCTAAAGTCTAGAAGAAGCAGCCAATGCCCCCATCCTCCCTTATCCCCCCTGCAACTCATCACAATCCTGGAGTCCACAGTTTGTTTTAAGGACGGAACATTTTCATTACATTTTAGTAGAGAATCAGATGCAGAAATACGGTCAAGAAGGTTTTTTTTGCTTAACTTACGTGGAACCCAAACATCAAAGCGATTCACATAACCAAGCTGGTGCAAATGATTTTCAAATCTTGATTTGGATATTTTGAGTATGTTGGCTATCCTCCGCGTGGTATAACGTTGATTGTTCTCAATTATTGATTTGATCTGATCGCTATCAACTTCAACTGGTCTACCCAACCATGGAGCATTGTCCAGTGAGAAATCTCTAGCACAAAACTTTGCAAACCACTTTTGACATGTTCGATCAGTCACAGCACCTTCTCCATACACTGCACAAATCTTTTTTTGCGTCTCAGTTACATTTTTACCTTTCTTGAAATAATAAAGCATAATATGCCAAAAATGTTGCTTTTTTCCTTCCATCTTCAATATTAAAATGGCTACACAAAAATTCACCAATTTTGATAAGTCTTTCTTTAAATGCATGATGATATGACAGCTGTCACATACAATCTAACAAAATTGTTTCAAATGAAGTTAAAGGCAATTAAGTGCCACTCAAGCCATCTTATGGGAAAAAAAACAAGGGAAACTTCTGGCGCACCCAATAATTCCTTCTCCTAAGAAAGTAAAAAATGAATTTAATTTGAAAATTTTTAATTAAAAATGAAGAAAGTTATTTTTTTCATAATGTAATTATTCCTCTTATTATAATAATGGTGTTCTACAATTACAGATTCAAATAAGATGGAAAACATTGGTACATGTTACATCAATGCTTCAAATTCTTATACTTTATAATTTTATAGACTTGAACAAAGTCTACTTTACAAACAGCAAAATGACATAAGTACATTTTCCCTGTTAACTCTCCATTTTTATCCACCAATTTTTACTTCATTGTTTGTTCTACTCTGTTCTCTGATCTGTCAAAACAAGCACAGAACTATATGGTACATAAAATGATACTAAAGATTTGAAACAATTAGTTAGCAATACACTAATGTACTCTTAAATAATAATGTAATTCTGAAAATATCTCAGAAGATATACTATGATTTTCTTATGCATTTTCCAAGGAGCTAATCTACTCCTGTTTTTCATTTCTAATGTACTTATCACAAAATCAGCATAAAATACAATTGATATTGGCTAAATTTATGCAGAGTAATTTTTCATAAATAAAAGAACAAAATGTAAAAATATTTCTCCTAACATTAAAGAGTGAAATAAATTGAACTGAAGAAAATTACACTTTCTAGAAATAATGCAGAATAAAACCAAATAATGAATGAATGAATACAATAAAAAGCAACAGTGTATGAAATTTACATAAAGATAAATATTTTAGATGAATTTAAAGCTAAAAGTTTTAACATGCAGAATTTTTTTTTTTTTAGTTTTACATATATTTATTTCATACAATCCTAAGAAATACCCCAGGAGATAGGTACAATTATTATCCTCATTTTACAAATGAGAAAACAGAGGCACAGAACGTTTACGAATTAGCCCATTACTTATACATAATAAAACTTTACAGCGAGTCAAGGAAATTAATTTAAAATTGCTATAACTTTTACAGGTTTTACTAATGATATATGGATTTGATATGCCATGGTCCACCATACTTTTTTTTTTTAACATCTTTATTGGAGTATAATTGCTTTACAGTGGTGTGTTAGTTTCTGCTTTATAACAAAGTGAATCAGCTATACATAAACATATATCCCCATATCTCCTCCCTCTTGTGTCTCCCTCCCACCCTCCCTATCCCACCCCTCTAGGTGGTCACAAAGCACCGAGCTGATCTCCCTGTGCTATGCGGCTGCTTCCCACTAGCTATCTATTTTGCGTTTGGTAGTGTATATATGTCCATGTCACTCTCTCACTTTGTCACAGCTTACCCTTCCCCCTCCCCATAGCCTCAAGTCCATTCTCTAGTAAGTCTGTGTCTTTATTCCCATCTTGCCCCTAGGTTCTTCATGACCATTTTTATTTTTATTTTTTTAGATTCCATATATATGTCTTAGCATACGGTATTTGTTTTTCTCTTTCTGACTTACTTCACTCTGTAGCCTGCAGAATTTTGACATGGTAGAAATGATAGTAACAAATACTAAACTGGCAGTTGCCGAACATAGAGTCAATAACATTTTCTATGGCCAAATGATAAATGATGAGTAAAATCACTGAACATTTTATTCCAAATAATTTGATCTAGATGAAAACACACTGTCAATATGTCATGACAATTTTAATAAACAGAAAGTACTTAATTGCATGTTGTAATACTTATCAAAAGTAAATTGGCTTAATGGAGTTTCACTGAAAAATACTTTATGAAAATTCAACAATAAAAATCATATAAGTGTTTGCATTTATGTGCAAAAGGTAAAGATTTAGATAAGGTGCCAGTATTACAGATAGCTCATTCTACTCATTCTTCCTAAGACTATTAAGGCATGTAACAGATTCCTCCAGAATATCTATTATCCCATTTTAATGCATTTTTTTAGGAAATATATTTTATGTTAGAAGTCATAGAAGTCAGGTAAAATTAATTATAAAATCATAATTAAAATTTAATTTAGATATTTCTTTTTAAAGAAAAGAAAAAACAAAACTCTGTTGTAAGTAAAATCTTTGGCTAGAAGGTAAAGTAATTTACAGAATCCTCAAGAACATTGGAATTTTCCATAGATATCAGCTTGTCAGAAGAATGGAAAGAAGATCAGATCCTCTGAATTCCAGGCAGAATTATGAGAGATGACTTTTAAAAAATAAGTTATTTAAGTATCATAATTCTGTGAGAATTTTACACACTGTATGATTTTTTAAAATAAATTTATTTATTTTTGGCTGTGTTGGGTCTTCATTTCTGTGAGCAGGCTTTCTCTAGTTGCGGCAAACTGGGGCTACTCTTCATTGCAGTGCGCAGGCTTCTCATTGTAGTGGCTTCTCTCGTTGTGGAGCATGGGCTCTAGGCACGCGGGCTTCAGTAGTTGCAGCACGCGGGCTCAGTAGTTGTGGTTCATGGGCTCTAGAGCACAGGCTCAGTAGTTGTGGCACACGGGCTTAGTTGCTCCGTGGCATGTGGGATTTTCCCAGACCAGGGATCGAACCCACGTCCCCTGCATTGGCAGGTGGATTCTCAACCCCTGCGTCACCAGAGAGGCCTGACACTGTATGATTAAAATACTACATTATAGCCTTTACATAATAGATAGCTTAATAAAATCATCTTCTTAGGAAATTTGTAACTTAATTTCCCAAAACCACGGATTTGTGTAATTTGAATATAAATAAAAGAAAATAAAACATGAAAGAATAATAGAAAATATAAATAGAAGGAGTTAGGAGCATAATAAATTAATCAAATATGATTAGTCTTAAAATAGAGCATGACAATGATATTGTCTGTCTTTCTAGGTAGCTTTGAGCCCAAAAATATAATATTTGATATATTTTAATTTTTTAAATTAGGTAAAAGGAATTGATTTATTTTTGTAAGTTTAAAATCTGAGTATTAACATCAAAGTTAAATGATATAAATCTTTAGTTTTAATCATGGAATAGATAAATGAAGAAAATATTAAACATTTCAAAGTATTTCTATAAAATAATGTGAAGACTATTATATTAAAGATATTAACATTTGTTTGATGCTCTGGATAGCATTGGAAATTCCATAATTGGCATTCTAGTAATTACCTATTGTAAAGTTCTACATCAAATTCTGGACATTGAGCTTTTACATTGTTTAGAGCCAAAAGGAAAGACATTTTAATATTTTCCCCTCATATTTTCCATTTTTACTTTCCATTTTATTTTACATTTTTTTTTATTGACACAAATGGAAAAAATACTATAATACATGGTTATACTGTTATTTATTCATAGCCAAATCTGTTGAGAGACCGATTTTTCTCTTTGCAATTATGTCAACATGTAAATTTCCCAAGAAATCTATAGTTCATTGTGCATACTAACATGGCTTAAACATTTTTAATAGAGCAAGTATTTATTTTTATTAATGTGACCTAGGAAATTTAATCCTTAAGTATTTGGACCTGCATCTACCTCAAGCTTCAGTCTCATTTGTCTGTTCCTATTTCCAGCCAACTCTCAAACTTGTCAAACTTCAAAACTTGAACTTTAGTTCACTCTTGTTCATTTCCTTTGGCACTGAAAACAGTTAGGGCCTTGCCTGCCCCTACTCTGTTAAAATAAATGTTGAAAATGTCAACAGTGATCTCCACATTGCTAAATTCAATACCCAATTCCCATCATTCATCTTACTTGACTTATTAACATTTGACAAAGGAGCTGCTTCAGACTTTTTCACTTGGCTTCTATTCCTTCTCACTCTCCTTTTCTGGTTCCTCAGTTCTTTAAATTCCAAATGTTGGAATACCCAACATCTCAGTATTTCTATCCATTTTCTTCACAATTACACTCATGCCACAGGTGGTTTTATTCACTGACAACTTTAGAAATCAACTGTTCCCTAATGATTCACAAATATTTATATTTGGCCTAACTTCACCTCTGAACTCCAGACTCTTGTGACCAACTTTGCCAACTGAGAACTCTCCTTAGATGTATAATGAGCATCTCAAATTTGTATGCACAAAATCACACTCCTAATTGTTCACTAACTCCTCATTTATTTTCCCCATGTAGATTTATTTCCTAAGACTGCCATAACAAGTTATCACAAACTTGGTGGCTAAAAATAACAGAAATTTATTCTCTCACAGTTCTGGAAGCTAGAAGTCTGAAATCAAGGTGTTGGCAGGATTAGTTCTTTTCAGAGGCTCCAAGGGTAAACCCACTCCATGTCTCTCCCCTAAGTTTGGTTGGTTGATCTTTGGTGTCCTTTGGCTTGTAGATGCATCACTCTAATCTCTGCCTCCATCTTTACATTTCCTGCCTCTCTGTGTGTCTCTGTACTTTGTCTCTTACAAGGACATTGTCATTGGATTTAGGACTCACCCTCACGTAGTATTATCTCATTTCAGTCCTTATCTTAAGAATCTGAAAAGACCTTTTTTCCAAATAAGTTCACAGTTTGAGCTTCTGGGTGGACATGAATTTGGGGGCAGTTCTGTTCAACAGACTATGACCTCTTTTACCCATTTCATTAAATTATAATTTTATACTTTCAGTTGGAAAGGACAAAATCCTCAGAGTAATCATTCCTTCTTTCCTTTCTCTTGTATACACACGATCCATCAGATCACTTGTGGTTTTTACCTTCAAATTACCTCCAGGATCTAACCACTATGTATCATTACTATCACTTAACACTCTGGTCCAAATTACCATCATTTCAAACCTGAATTACTGCAACAGCCTCCTAAACTTGTCCACCTTGCCCCTGTACTCTATGCTGAACACACTCAGATAAAAGCCAACGTCTTTAAAATGGCCTATAGGGCCATTACTTTTACCTCCCAAGCATTTCTTCTTTCTTTACTCACTTTAATGCAGGAATGTCAGTCTCCCCACAGTTCCTCCAACACAGCAAGCATCCTTCTATCTCACGTATTTTGCACTTATTGTTTCATCGTTTGAAAAAAAATTCTCCATATGTTCCACATTGCTCACTCTTCCACTTTTTTCATGTTTCTGTTCAAATAGCACCTTCTCAAATATAACATCTCTGATCACTTTAGGTAAACACTATTCTTTTCTCAACTATCTCTTTATTATTCTCTGTTCTTCACAGCTCTTATGCTATTTGACACTATATATTTATTTGTTTGGGTGTTTACTGTCTTCTCACCCAGTAAAATGTTAAGCCTCTTAAGATTAAAGACTTTGTTTTATTCCTAGATCCAAATCTATCACATGGTAGGTACTCAAATAATATTTGTTGGATTAATAAATGAACTAATTAATCCATCTTAAATTCTGTCTTTACATATATGACTCCATTTGCAAATCACTTAGGCCTGTCAGAAATCCAAGAAGATTATTTCTGGCAACAGCCTCTATACCATGTTCACTTCTCAAACAGTGAATACATTCCTGAAATAAATATTGACTTAGAAATATTCTTAATGTTAAGAGATTAAAAAGGATAATTTTCAACTAGTACAATAGGTAACATTTTTTCAGAGATTAAAAAATGAATTGTTTGTTGTTCATTAATTTAAAATAGAATGTTTAATATTCTGTTTGATATCACTTTGCATTGTAATACACAACTTAATATATTTAATATATATTTTATTACTTGTCCAGTCCATAACATTTAAATAAAATGGAAAGAATGTTGTGACTGCAATAAGAAGAAAAATAGTTAAGCTCCATTTACAGAGCAAAAGCCAAGGTGTTTGATATGATGTCAAAGGCTGTTTAAATATATAATTCATCCCATCTGTTCTTCCCCCCACATAGCCAGCTGTAGAGGTTTGCAAGTGAAAAAAGGAAAAACTTGGCAATTCCTATCTCTGTTTTGATTAGTATAACTTCTGCTTTCTTGCCAGGAAATTCCTCCCTATACGTTAAAATATCCTGGAAGTTGCCATTACTTTTCTTCTCTTATGATGTTTTACGATTAAGATATTTAATATTAATTAAATTATATAATATTTCTTAATTATATATATATATATATAAGCAATATGCCATGTTTTGTCTGAACAGCATGTTTTATGAAAAGTCCAATGGTGCCTGTTGCCACAGTTTATTAGAGGGCAGAACAAGTTAAATATAAAGATGTCATTCATCCCAAATTTCAAGCTGTGCTGAAGTTAAATTCCAAGGGAGAACAGATACAGGAGATTTGTGCCAGAACATTTCCCAATAGCAATATCAAAGAGAAATGAAGAATAATTTTCCTAATTGGAAATATGTGGGGAATATAAGGTAGGGAGGATTTAATTAATAGATTTGGAGTAAGACCAGAACTGCAAGGTTAATACCTATGCTATTTCAAAGAGTGCCATGGGATCCTGAAATCCGAAGAGTGGTCAACAGGACTGGCAAGTTTTACTCTGGATTAATTCTAATGCAGTTTTAAGCATTTCTTTGGTGTAAGTATTTTACGTAAACTGTTTCATGTGTTTTGTAATTCTTTTTTTTTTTTTTCTACCAACATATTTTCAGCTCAGGTAATGAAATTTATTACTTAATATGTTTTATTTTTCAATTAATTTTTATTGGAGGATAGTTGCTTTACAATGTTGTGTTAGTTTCTACTGTACAGCAAAGTGAATCAGCCATACATATACATATATCCCCACTTTTTTGGATTTCCTTCGCATTTAGGTCACCACAGAGCACTGAGTAGAGTTCCCTGAGCTATACAGTAGGTTCTCATTAGTTATCTATTTTATACATAGTATCAATAATGTATATATGTCAATCCCAATCTCCCAATTCATCCCACCCTCCTTTCCCCCTTGGTATCCATGTTTGTTCTCTACGTCTGTGTCTCTGTTTCTGCTTTGCAAATAAGTTTATCTATACCATTTTCTAGATTCCACATCTATGTGTTAGTATATGATATTTGTTTTTCTCTTTTTCTCTTTCTGACTTACTTCACTCTGTATGACAGACTCTAGGTCCATCCACGTCTCTACAAATGACCAAATTTTGTTCCTCTTTATGGTTGAGTAATATTCCATTGTATACATGTACCACATCTTCTTTATCCATTCCTCTGTTGATGGACATTTAGGTTGCTTCCATGTCCTGGCTATTGTAAATAGTGCTGCAATGAACATTGGGGTGCATGTGTCTTTTTGAATTATGGTTTTCTCTGGGTATTTACCCAGTAGTGGGATTTCTGGGTCATACAGTAGTTCTATTTTTAGTTTTTTAATAAGCCCTCCATTTGTTTTAATACTTCTGATTTTTAATATAGCTATCACAGAATGTCATTAGTTAACTATCAATCCCCCACTATACATAATAATATAATTCATTCATATTTAATATGATGCTCTTTAAAGAATATGAACACATTAAAGAAATATAATAATAGGTAGCCTAGTATCTCAGGAAAACGGTCTATCTTGCTTTTGGAAGAAAAGCTACTTGAGTTATTATAGAAAATTTTCTAAGATAACATGACAGTTACTGTGACCAACTATTGCCAGAAAAATTTTGATCATTGTTAATGGCAAAGTCTGATTCCAGATGTAATTTTTTATAAAAAGGTAACAATCTTCAGGACACAAAGTATAGAAATGAGCAAAAAAGTGCTTAGGTATTATTATTAAATGTCACATCAAATATTGTAGTTTATATTTGAAAATATACTAGACTTTGGACAAGAGGAAGCAACAGATTGTTATCCCTGAGAGATGGAAACAAAGGAAACAAGCCCTCTGATTGCCCTGGCTTTATGCCTGAAGGCAATTTCAGAAATTCAAGGACAAGGAGCATGTATTCAAAAAGAGCCTGATAATCTCACTGAGTTAAAACAGATAATTGACATCTGGGGAGGCTGAAGTAGCTGGAAGTTATAAGGCAGAGTTCTAGCAAGGAAATACATAGAAAAAAGCCTCAGAGATATGCAGAAGATCTTTGCTTTATATTGAACTGCACAAGCATAAGGTGAAATTTCACACCTACACACACACACACACACACACACACACACAAATGGAAAACTGTAAACTGAACCATTCCCAGGTCTCACACAGGTTGGAGAGACTTTCAAGTTCTGACCAGCCAGGATGGAGAATCCTTGGGCAGCAAATGGGATATTTAAAAACAAACCTCAAGAAGGTACATTTCAGTATAAGGCTGAAATATACATGGAGTAACGTCTATTTTAGTCCTGTGTTAACAAAGTTTAAAAACAGGTCTCAAAGGAATCAAAATGACCTGCAAATAATGTAACTGCCTTAAAATTAAAACTTCAGATCTCCTTATATAATGGAAAACATAAAATTTAAACATTTAAAATTATAATATTTTCAGTGTTTGGTATTAAAGAAAAGTTTCTAAGGACTTCCCTGGTGGCACAGTGGTTAAGAGTCCGCCTGTCAATGCAGGGGACACGGATTCGATCCCTGGTCCGGGAGGTTCCCACATGCTGCAGAGCAACTAAGCCCATGTGCCACAACTACTGAGCCTGCATTCTAGAGCCTGTGAGCTACAACTACTGAGCCCACACGCCACAACTACTGAAGCCCACACGCCTAGAGCCCGTGCTCTGCGACAAGAGTAGCCACCATAATGAGAAGCCCGTGCACAGCAATGAAAAGTAGCCTCTGCTCGCCGCAACTAGAGAAAGCCTGCAAGCAGCAACAAAGATCCAATGCAGCCAAAAAAAAAAAAAAAAAAAAAAAGTTTCTAGACATGCCAAGAGGCAGAAATGTGTATATAGAAACTTCTAAGGAAGCTACAAAATAAAACCTACCAGAATTAATTAGAAAGTTTAGTCAGTGAGTTAATTAGTAAAAAAGATCGCCGAACACAAGTTAAATATAAAATATCAGTTACATTTCTATATATTAGCAATAAACAATCAGAAATAGAGATTTTAAAGGTGTCTCATAATACCATTAAAAATCAAATTCAGAAGAATTTAACAAACTTGTGCAAGATTCAAACTTGAAAATTATAAAACATTGCTGAGAGAAATAAAGGTTTAAATAAATTTATCAAAAATCCATATTTTTAAGATGAAAATTCTCCCTGAATTGAAGTGTAGATTCAATACAATCCCAGTCAAAATCACAAGGGTCTAACGAAGACAGGGATAAATGAATACTAAATTTATGTAGCAATGCAAAAACATTAAATAGTCAAAAACTCCTGGCTTAAAAATATATTATTTTGCTATAGTAATCAATACTGTTTGCTGGATTAAGGATAGAAATATAAATTGATTGAACAGAGTAGAGTCTGAAATAGACCCATAAAGTGAACTGATATTTTACAAAAGGGCCCAGGCAATTTAAAGGCAAAAAGTTAGTATTTTCAACAAATAGTGCTGAAATCCCCAGATATTCCAACAAAAACTCAAAATGAAACATAAATGGTAAAAACTAAAACTATTAACCTTGTAGAAGAAAATATAGGAATAAATCTTCATAACCATGAAGTAGGCAAAATAATAAAAGAAAACCGTAAAACAAAGTCCAAACCCTAAAAGATGAAATGTAAAATTGGAGTTCACAAATACTAAAACATTCTGATCTGAAAAGTTATAAAGTTAAGAAATTTTTTAAATGAAGCTATAGAGTGGATGAAAATATCCACAATACAATAATACATGTATCTGGAAAATTACTAGTATCTAAATTGCATAAAACTCTTAGAACTCAATAATGAAAAATAACCCAATAAAAATGTGAAAAATATCTGAACAGATACTTCATGGAATAAGATACACAGTTGACTGATAAGGAGTAGAAAACATGCTCAACAATGTTAGTCATTAGGCAAATGTTAACTAAAACCACAAAGAGATACCACTGTACACCCACTAATAATATAATGGCTGATATTAAAAACATTGACACTACCAAGTGTTGGCAAAGACATGGAGCAGGAGGAATGTTCCCAGTGAGAATGAATAGGGTTAAAACCACTTTGGAAAACCAGTGTGGCAGTTTCTTGCAAAGTTTGACATGTCTTTTATAAATGACTAAATAATTACACTCCTAAATATATGACTAAAAAAGATTATGACTAAATCCCAACAAGTTTATAAAGAGCAAAAAAACCAAACATACAAGAGTTCATGCTGTATGATTCCATTTACAAGTAGCTCTAGGTAAAACAAATCTAATCTGTAGTGACAGCAGATCAGTGGTTGCTTAGATCTAGGTAGATGTGTATAGACGTCTACACATATCATCTGCCGTGTGTAGACAGCAGATGAAGAAAAAGGTCACTAAGGAAATTTTCGTTGTTATGAATGCATTCTATACCTTGGTTGTAGTGCTGGTTACATAAGCATATACATTTGTCAACTCACTTTTAAAATGGGCATATTTTATTGCTTGAATTATATTGTATCAAAGCTTTGTTTAAAAAGTCTAGATTATAACCTTCTTTTAAAATAGAAATTTTTTTCTTTTTGGCTTGATGCCTTTTTGAGAAAGAGAGACAGAGACAGAGAGAGACAGAGTTTTTGGCTAAAATTTCAGATAAATATCATACAAAACTCATAACAGGTATATTTCTGTAATATATTTTGAATTTTTTTCATAGCACTTTATTATATGATACCCTGAAACTATTCAATCACGTAATTTAAAAGATTGCAATTAAGATAATTATTTTTAGAAATAAAAAGTTCAGTTCATGTTCAGAAAGGGGAGAACACTTTTACAGATAAATAAATGAAATATATGACTAAGGCAATTGCTAGTTTTCATATAGAAATACTTAGTGGCATTAATTCCTGCTTTTAAAATATTTAAAAATATAAATGTTCATTCTATTTTCTCTTCTTTAAGTTATAAGGTAAAAATAAATTTTATAGTCCTGATCATTTTGCTGATAAAAATGATTGACAAATATTAATATACTTTGAGAAACTGTATGACATTGTGTCACATCAGAATAAAGTCTAAAATAGATAGATATTCATGGAAATATACCAAATATATTACTATCTAGACATGTCTCAATTATAGAAGATATATCTTTTACTATTTCATTATCATCATCTACAAGCTAGTCAATGAAATTTCCCCCTTTCCAATTATTGATTGCTGCATAACAAACCCCTCCAAAATTTAGTGGATCAAAACAATGGCAATGTATATATTTGCTTGCAAATCTGCAATTTGGGCAGGTCAGTGGGGACTGCTCTTCTTCACTTGGCATGAATCAGGGTGTCATGAAGGTTGGGAATTGGATTCATCTAAGGATTTTCTCACTCATATTTTGGGTGGTTGATGTGCACTTTAAAGTGAGATATCAACTAGAGTTGTATCTTAACTTTCTCAAAGTACGGTGGTGGGTTTTAAGGGTGAATATCCCAAGAAAGAGCAAAATGGAAACTGTATTGCCACTTTGGCAGAATTTGTTAATAGTGAAAATATGTATATATCATGACCCAGAAATTCTACTAATAGGTGTAGGACCACAATAAGTATATATTTATACCAAACACACGTACAAGAATTCCAATAGCATTTACATCAAATAAGGAAAAATAAACAATAGAAACACCCCAAATATTCATCGACAACAGGATGGGTAAATTAAAATATATTTATTATACAAACTATTGCTATGTGCAACAATATGGATGGATTTGTAAGCATACTCTTGAATGAATGTTTGCAAATGAAGCTAGACTTAAAAGAGTATAAAAAGTATAATTCAATTTGCATAAAATTTGAAACCTCTAAAGAAAAGCCTGTGGAGGTAAACGTCATGATAGCTATTAGCTTGGAAGGAGGTTACCAACTTGAGGGAGGCATTAGAGAAAGCTGGTTATACTTCTCATTTGGATGCTGATTACATTAGTGATTTTATTTAATAAAAAGGAATTGAGCTATGAACTTAACACAAACAATTTTCTGTATAAATATTACTTTAATAAAATTTTACTGAAAATACATGCACAGATGAACATTTCATGTAATTTGTATATTCCTTGACTGTATGTTCTTTTGGGATTGTTTTAACTCCATGCCAGTATGTTATTAAAATAAAATTATATATTAATTTTCTCTGTTTTTTAAAATAAGACACAATAAAACTTTTAAAAAGCCAATTTTTAGATAAGAACTGTTAAAAAAATACAGACAGGAAAATGATTGCCTATTAACAAGGAGACAGCTCAAGAAAAGCATAAACTAAAATCTCTTAAGGAACGAACTTCAGAAACCTAGTTCAAGAACATATGGGTTGGACCCAGTACTGAAGGCCACAAGCTCTTTGGTGGGGCTAATGGTGGACTCCAGGAGGGCTCACGCCAAGGAGTACTTCCCAGAACTTCTGCTGCCAGAGTCCTTGTCCCTGTGGTGAGCCACAGCCATGCCCCACCTCGGCAGGATACCCTCCAACACTAGCAGCCATGTGGCTGACAGGGTCTTGGTGCTCTGGCTGGCTGTCAGGCCTGAGGCACTGAGGTAGGAGCACTGAGTTCAGGACACTGGACCACCAGAGACCTCCCGGACCCACGTAATATCAATCATCAAGAGCTCTCCCAGACATCTCCGTCTCAATGCTAAGACCCAGCTCCACTCAATGACAAGCAAGCTCCAGTGCTGGACACCCCATGCCAAACAACTAGCAAGACAGGAACACAACCCCACCCATTAAGACAGAGGCTGCCTAAAATCATAATATTCACAGACACCCCAAAAAACACCATTGGACGTGGTCCTGCCCACTAGAAAAACAAGATCCAGCCTCGTCCGCCAGAACACAGGCACCAGTCACCTCAACCAGGAAACTTACGCAACCCACTGAACAAACCTTACCCACTGGGGGCAAACTCCAAAAACAACAGGAACTATGAACCTGCAGCCTGTGAAAAGGACATCCCAAACACAGTAAGTTAAGCAAAATGAGAAAACAGAGAAATACGCAGCAGATGAAAGAGCAAGGTAAAAACCCACCAGGCCAAACAAATGCAGAGGAAATAGGCAGTCTACATGAAAAGAACTGAAAGTAATGATAGCAAAGGTGATTCAAAATCCTGGAAATAGAATGGGGAAAATACAAGAAACGTTTAATAAGGACCTATGAGAACTAAAGACCAAACAAACAATGATGAACAACACAATAAACGAAATTAAAAATTCTCTAGAAGGAATCAATAGCAGAACAACCAAGGCAGAAGAATGGAAAAATGACCTGCAAGATAAAATAGTGGAAATAACTACCGCAGAGCAGAAAAAAGAAAAAAGAATGAAAAGACTGGAGGACATTCTCAGAGACCTCTGGGACAATATTAAATGCGCCGACATTCGAATTATAGGGGTTCCAAAAGAAGAAGAGAAAAAAAAGGGACTGAGAAAATATATGAAGAGATTATAGTTGAAAATTTCCTTAATATGGGAAAGGAAATAGTCAATAAACTCCAGGAAGCACAGAGAGTCCCAAACGAAAAATCCAAGGAGAAACACGCCTAGACACATATTAATCAAACTATCAAAAATTAAATAAAAAGAAAACATATTAAAAGCAACAAGGGAAAATTAAAAATAACATACAAGGGAATCCCCATAAGGTTAACAGCTGATCTTTCAGCAGAAACTCTGCAAGCTCGAAGAGAGTGGCAGGATATATTTAAAATGATGAAAGGGAAAAACCTACAACAAAGATTACTCTACCCAGCAAGGATCTCATTCAGATTTGATGGAGAAATTAAAGCCTTTACAGACAAGCAAAAGCTAAGAGAATTCAGCATCACTGAACCAGCTTTACAGCAAATGCTAAAGGAACTTCTCTAGGCAGGAAACACAAGAGAAGGAAAAGACTTACAATAACAAACCCAAAACAATTAAGAAAATGGTCATAGGAACATACATATAAATAATTACCTTAAATATAAATGGAATAAATGCTCCAACCAAAAGACATAGACTGGCTGAATGGATACAAAAACAAGACCCATATATATGCTGTCTACAAGAGAGCCATTTCAGACCTAGGGACACATACAGACTGAAAATGAGGAGATGGAAAAATATATTCCATGCAAATGGAAATCAAAAGAAAGCTGGAGTAGCAATTTTCATATCAGACAAAATAGACTTTAAAATAGACTATTACAAGAGACAAAGAAGGCCACTACATAACGATCAAGGGATCAATCCAAGAAGATAGAACAATTGTAAATATTTATGCACCCAACATAGGAGCACCTCAATACATAAGGCAAATGCTAATAGTCATAAAAGGGGAAAGTGACAGTAACACAATTATAGTAGGGGACTTTAACACCCCATTTTCACCAATGGACAAATCAACAAAATGAAAATAAATAAGGAAACACAAGCTTTAAATGACCTATTAAACAAGATGGATTTAATTGATATGTATAAGACATTCCATCCAAAAACAACAGAATACACTTTCTTCTCAAGTGCTCATGGAACATTCTCTAGGATAGATCATATCTTGTGTCACAAATCAAGCCTTGGTAAATTTAAGAAAACTGAAATCATATCACGTATCTTTTCTGACCACAACACTATGAAACTAGATATAAATTACAGGAAAAAAATGTAAAAAATACAAACACATGGAGGCTAAATAATGTGCTACTAAATAACCAATAGATCACTGAAGAAATCAAAGAGGAAATCAAAAAATACCTACAAACAAATGACAATGTAAACACGATGACCCAAAACCTATGGGATGCAGCAAAAGCAGTTCTAAGAGGGAAGCTTATAGCAATACAACCATACCTCAAGAAACTAGATAAATCTCAAATAAACAACCTAATCTTACACCTAAATCAATTAGGGAAAGAAGAACAAAAAAAACCTAAGTTCGCAGAAAGAAAGAAATCATAAAGATCAGATCAGAAATGAAAAAGAAATGAGGGAAATGACAGCAAAGATCAATAAAACTAAAAGCTATTCCTTTGAGAAGATAAAAAAAAATTGATAAACATTAGCCAGACTCATCAAGAAAAATACAGAAAAGACGCAAATTAACAGAGTTAGAAATGAAAAAGGAGAGAAGCAACAACTGACACTTCAGAAATACAAAGGATCATGAGAGATTAACTACAAGCAACTATATGCCAACAAAATGGACAACCTGGAAGAAATGGACAAATTCTTAGAAAAGCACAACCTTCCAAGACTGAACCAGGAAGAAATAGAAAATATGAACTGACCAATCACAAGCAATGAAATTGAAACTGTGATTAAAAATCTTCCAACAAACAAAAGCCCAGGACCAGGTGGCTTCACAGATGAAATCTATCAAACATTTAGAGAAGAGCTAACACCCATCCTTCTCGAATTCTTCCAAAATATAGCAAGAGGGAGGAACACTCCCAAACTCATTCTACGAGGCCACCATCAACCTTATACCAAAACCAAACAAAGATGTCACAAAAAAAGAACACTACAGGCCAATATCACTGATGAACGTAGATGCAAAAATCCTCAACAAAATACTAGCAAACAGAATCCTACATCATATTAATAGGATCAAATGCCATGATCAAGTGGACTTTATCCCAGGAATGCAAGGATTCTTCAATATATGCAAATCAATCAACGTGATACACCATATTAACAAACTGAAGGATAAAACCATATGATAATCTCAATAGATGCAGAAAAACCTTTCGACAAAATTCAACACCCATATATGATAAAAACTCTCCAGAAAGTAGGCATAGAAGGAACGTACCTCAACATAATAAAGGCCATATATGACAAACCCACAGCTAACATCGTTCTCAATGGTAAAAAACTGAAACCATTTCCACTAAGATCAGCAACAAGAAAAGGTTGTCCACTCTCACCACTATTATTCAACATAGTTTTGGAAGTTTTAACCATAGCAACCAAAGAAGAAAAAGAAATAAAGGAATCCAAATTGAAAAAGAAGAAGTAAAACTGTCACTGTTTGCAGATAACATGATACTATACATAAAGAATCCTAAAGATGCTACCAGAAAACTACTAGAGTTAATCAATGAATTTGATACAGTAGCAGGATACAAAATTAATGCACAGAAATCGATTGCATTCCTATACACAAATGATGAAAAATCTGAAAGAGAAATTAAGGAAACACTCCCATTTACCATTGCAACAAAAAGAATAAAATACCTAGGGATAAACCTATATAAGGAGACAAAAGACCTGTATGCAGAAAACTATAAAACACTGATGAAAGAAATTAAAGACAATACAAAGAGATGGAGAGGTATACCATGCTCTTGGGCTGGAAGAATCAACATTGTGAAAATGACTATACTACCCAAAGCAATCTACAGGTTCAATGCAATCCCTATCAAATACCAATGGCATTTTTCACAGAACTAGAACAAAAAATTTCACAATTTGTATGGAAACACAAAAGACCCTTAGGAGCTAAAGCTATCTTGAGAAAGAAAAATGGAGGTGGAAGAATCAGGCTTCCTGACTTCAGACTATACTACAAAGGTACAGTAATCAAGACAGTATGGTACTGGCACAAAAACAGAAATATAGATCAATGGAACAGGATACAAAGCTACAAAGCCCAGAGATATACCCATGCACTTATCTTTGATAAAGCAGGCAAGAACATACAGTGGAGAAAAGACAGCCTCTTCAATCAGTGTTGCTGGGAAAACTGATAGTTACATGTAAAAGAAAGAAATTAGAACACTCCCTAACACCACACACAAAAGTAAACTCAAAATGGATTACAGACCTAAATGTAAGGCTAGACACTATAAATCTCTTAGAGGAAAACATAGGGAGAACACTCTATGACATAAATCACAGCAAGATCCTTTTTGACCCACCTCCTAGAGAAATGGAAATAAAAACAAAAATAAACAAATGGGACCTAATGCAACTTAAACGCTTTTGCACAGCAAAGGAAACTATAAACAAGATGAAAAGACAACACTCAGAAAGGGAGAAAATATTTGCAAATGAAGCAACTGTGAAAGGTCTAATCTCCAAAATATATAAGCAGCTCATGCAGCTCAATAACAAAAAAGCAAACAACCTGATCCAAAAATGGGCAGAAGACCTAAATAGACATTTCTCCAAAGAAGATATACAGATTGCCAACAAGCACATGAAAGAATGCTCAACATCACTAATCATTAGAGAAATGCAAATCAAAACTACAATGAGGTATCACCTCACACCAGTCATAATGGCCATCTTCAAAAAGTCTACAAACAATAAATGCTGTAGAGGGTTTGGGTAAAAGGGAACCCTCTTGCACTGTTGGTGGGAATGTAAATTGATACAGCCACTATGGAGAACAGTATGGAGGTTCCTTAAAACAAAAACTAGAACTATCATATGACCCAGCAATCCCATTACTGGGCATATACCTTGAGAAAACCATAATTCAAAAAGAGTTATATACCATAATTTTCCTTGTAGCACTATTTACAAAAGCCAGGACATGGAAGAAACCTAAGTGTCCATCGACAGGTAAATGGATAAAGAAGATGTGGCACATATATACAATGGAATATTACTCAGCCATAAAAAGAAACGAAATTGAGTTATTTGTAGTGAGGTGGATGGGCCTAGAGTCTTGTCATACAGAGTGAAATAAGTTAGAAAGAGAAAAACAAATACCGTATGCTAACACATATGTATGGAATTTTAAAAAAAAAGGTCCTTGAAGAACCAAGGGGCAGGACAGGAATAAAGATGCAGACATAGAGAATGGACTTGAGTACAGGGAGGGGGAAGTGTAAGCTGGGACGAAGTGAGAGAGTGGCACTGACATATATGCACTACCAAATGTAAAATAGATAGCTAAGCAGCTATATAGCACAGGGAGATCATCTCCGTGCTTTGTGACTCCCTAGAGGGGTGGGATAGGGAGGTTGGGAGGGAGATGAAAGAACAATGGGATATGGGGATATATGTATAGCTGATTCATTTTGTTATACAAAGTGAATCAGCAGAAACTAACACAACAATGTAAATCAGAAACTAACACAACAATGTAAAGCAATTAAACTCCAATAAAGATGTTTAAAAAAAAAAAGAACATATGGGTTGGCATAATCTAATGACATTGAAATTTTTTTTTGCCTTGATGGTATTACTTTTAAAATCCATAAACAGAAAAATGAGAAATGACAGAATTGTCACCTTAGTGACATTAGTATTATACTTAGCTTCAAAATAACTATCATTGCCTTAGTTTGAGAATGTATTTCCACCTGATTTAAGCTGTTCAATTGCTTATAAATTGAGGCAGTCATTTTAATTTAGACTATATTGTAAATAAAAGCAGTCACAACTTACTTCCATTTAAGGGGCAGTGGTCATTTATACATATTTCATTCATTCATTCAAAAACTACATAAAGGTATGGACAAGACAGGCATGTTCCACATCTTCATGAAGCCCATCAAATGGGGAATGTCATGGGCTGAAATGTGTTCCCCCCAGCATTCATATGTTGAAGTCCCAACCCCCAATATCTAAGAATGTAATCATATTTGGAGATAAAGTCTTTAAAGAGGTGACTAAGTTAAAATGAATCCATCAAGGTGGGGCCTTAATCAAATATAACTGATGTACTTACAGGAAAAGACAGAGATATCAGGAATGTGTGCACTGAGGAAATGCAGTGTGAGGACAAAGGAGAAGTCAACTGGCTGTAAGCCAAGGAGATAAGCCTCAAGTGAAATCAAACATGGCAACACCTTGATCTTGGCTAGCCTCCAGAACCGTGAGAAAATACATTTCTGTGGTTTAAGCCATCTTGTTTGTGGTATTTTGTTTTGGCAGTCCTAGTAAACTAATATTAGAAGTCATATCTTTAGAAGATACTTATATAGATAAGTATAAAATTGCCATTTTAGTAAGTATTACAGAGGAAAAGTATTTTTATAACATTGATTATCGGTCCTTATCCAGCCAGTAAAAGACCTAAGAAATTGCTTTTTATTTTAGACTAGAAGAGTGGGTTGGACTTAACAAGGTGAAGTGGGGATTATTCAAGGAACATCAAACAGGACTGACGGGAAACACCCTGGCCAATTCTAAGATCAGTGTGCCAGAAGAGTAAGAAATAAGGAGCACAGTTGCACAAGCTAAAGTTGTATTAGTCAGCAGGGGACAAATAACATATAATTAACCCTTCCTGGAACAATACTTTAGCGTCTTAATTATGTATGTTATTGTATATATATCATTTTATATATAATTATTAATTATGTAAGTAATAGTTATATATTATTGTAAAATATGTATAACATTGAATTAATATATGTACAAAATACACATATATATATCTATTCTTTTTTTCAACAAAGACTTGGGATTTATTATTCCATATAATTTTTATAGCCAATTTTCAAATTCTGCCATAAATATTATATATATATATATATATATATATACATATATATATATATGCATTAAATTAAACTTCTTTTACTGATAAGATATTTGGGTAAAATTTTAATCTTTACAATTCTGAGAGTACCCACTTGTGGATATGGTATTACTTTCTTTTGTTTGTAATTTTATGTTTAAATAATTTTAGATTTACCAAAGTGTTACGAAGATAGCGTAGAATGCTCCATTTTACTTTTCATCTAGCTTTCTTTGGTATTATTATCAACATAAGCATGTTATATTCATCAAAACTAAGCAATTAACATTGGTATGCTATACTAAATACAGACTTTTTAAAATATTTCACCAGTTTTTCAATAATATCTTTATTATTTCAGGATTCAAACCAAGATATCACCTTGTAGTTCATCATCATGTTTCCTTAGTCTCCTCCAATCTGTGATAATTTCTCAGTTTTTATTTGTTTTTTTGTGGCCCTGATACTTCTGAAAGTCAGGTATTTGTGTCATGTATTTTGTAGAATGTTCCTCAATTTTTGGCTTGTCTGATTTTTTTTTCATGATTATATTGAAGTCATAGAGTTTGGGAAAGAAATATTATAGAGGTAGTGTGCATATATTATTGATATGACATCGCTGGTGATGTTAACTTGATCACTTGGCTAAGTGTCTGCCAGGTTTCTCCACTTCAAACTTGCCATTTTTCTCTTTTGATATGCTATTATTTGGAAGTGGCTTACTCAGTCTAGTCTATATTCAAAGTGTAGTTGAACTAAGCTCCACCTTATAAAGGGAGGTATATTTTTTTAAATGGTGATGATTCTAAGAGTTCTAATCACAAGGAAAGTTTTCCATTTCTTCAATGAGATAATGGATGTTCATCAAATCTATTGTGGTAATCATTTCATGATGTGTAAGTCAAATCATTATGCTGTACATCTTAAACTTATACAGTGTTATATGTCAATTATATCTGAATAAAACTGGAAGAAAAAATGGTGAGAATATGTACCAACCACCAGTACAATCAGTAAATTTGAGCACAGATATTTTAAGATTAGGTAAAATTCTGTTCTCACATAAAGTAAAACAAAAAAACCAAACAAAAAAAAAAAGGAAGCAGTAACTATACTGAAATGTTTAAAGTTATCATCAAGTTTTTGGTCAGTGTTCAAGGAAAAGTAACACTAATATTTTGAAGAGTGAAAATCAGTGGTAGTCACAGAGTGAAATAAAATTAGATAATTAAAGCATTTCAAATGAGCTAAATGAACATAAAGAAATCAGAGTAGGGAAGAGTAGAACTTCATTGAAGGACATAAATGTAGGAAGATAGACAAGATTAATTGGAAAATCTCACTGAGCTGCCAGAAACACAGATGTAAGTAAGAAATCAAGATTATATGAAAGAAACAACTACTATCAATTATACATCAACATACTGGATAACCTAGAATAAATAGATAAGTTTCCAGAAACATACAACCTATCAAGAATGAATCTTGAAAAAAATTGAAAATCTGAATAGAACAATAACAAATAAGAAGATTCAATCAGTAATCAAAAACTTTCCAAGTAAGAGAAGTCCAGGACCATATAGTTTCACTGGTGAATTCTACCAAACATTTAAAGATGAATTAATACCAATCATTCTCAAACTCTTACAGAAAATTGAATAGGAGGGAATAATATCAAATACATTTTATGAAACCAGCATTACTCTGACACAAAAGCCACATAAGGACACTACAAAAAAGTATCTCTGAGGAATATAGATGCAAATATTCTCAACAAATTATTAGAAAAATGAGTTCAACAGCATATTAAAAGGATCATATACAATGATCAAGTGGGAGTCATCTTTGTGATGCAGTCTGGTTCAACACATGAAAATCAATGAATGTAATACATCACAATAATAGAAATGAATATAAAAAGCACATGATTATCTCAATGGATGAAGAAAAAACATTTGACAAAATTCAACATCTATTCATGATAAAAACGCTCATAATAAATTGGGCATAGAAAAAACATACTTCAACATAATAAAAGCCATATATGACAAGCCCAGATCTTCCATCATACTCAATGATGAGAGGTTTCAAGCTTTTCCTCTAAGATCAAGAACAAGACTAGGATGCCCACTCTCATCACTTTTATTCGCCATAGTATTAGAAGTCCCAGCCAGAACAAATGGCATCCAAATTGGAAAGGAAAAAGTAAAGCTGTCACTATTTGCAAATGACACAATTTTATATTTAGAAAGTCCTAATAACAACAAAAGCTGTTTGAATTAATAAAGAAATTCAGTAAATTTTCAGGATACAAATCAACATAAAAAATTCAGTTGCATATCTCTACCTTAACAATGAAATATCTGAAAGCGAGATTAACAAAACAATCTCGTTTACAATACAATCAAAAAGAACAGAAACTTAGGGATAAATTTAATGGAAAAGTATAAGACACTGATGGAAGAAACTGAAGATGCAAACAAATGGAAAAATATCCCATATTCTTGGATTGGAAGAAGTAATATTGTTAAAATGTCTATACTACCCAAAATAATCTATAGAGCCAATGCAATCCCTATCAAAACTCCAATGGCATCTTTTACAGATATAGAAAAAGCAATCCTAAAATTCACAGGGAACCACAAAAGACCCTGAAAAGCCAATGCATTCCCTAGAAAGAAGAACAAAGCTGGAGGCATTACACTTCTTGATTTCAATGTATATTACAAAGATACCATAATCAAAACCCTAGGGTACTGGCATAAAAACAGACACATATACGAATGGAACAGAATTGAGAGCCCAGAACTAAACCCATGCATTTATGGTCAACTAATATTTTATAAAGGGAGCCAAAAATACTCACACATATCTGATAAGTGATTGATATCCAAAATGTATAAGGAGCTCACAGAACTCAATAGCAAAAAAAAAAAAAAAAATCCAATTAAAAAATGGGCAAGGAAACTGAATGGATATTTTTCCAAAGAAGATATGTAGATGGCCAACAAATATGTGAAAAGGTGCTCAACATCACTAATCATTAGGGAAATGAAAATCAAAACCACAATGAGATATCACTTCATGCTTGCTAGGATGTTTAACATCAAAACATAAGAAATAATAAATGCTGGTGAAGATTAGGAGAAAAGAAATCCTGTACATTTGCACACTGTTGGTGGGAATGTAAACGGGTATAAACGCTCTGGAAAACAGTAAGATGTTCCTCAAAATATTAAAAATCGAACTACCATATGATCCAGAAATTCCACTTATGGGTATATATTCAAAGTAAATGAAATCACTATACCAATCTCTATGTTTATTGCAGCACTATTTATTAACTGCCAGGACATGGAAACAACTTAAGTGTCAATTGATGAATGAATAAAGAACATATATATATGAATGTTATTCAGCCATGGGAAAAAAGAAACCCTGTCATTTGTGCCAACATGAATGAATCTTGAGGACATTATGGTAAGTGAAATATGTCAGACAGAGAAAGACAAATACTGTATGCTCCCACTTATTTGTGGAATATTAAAAAAAACCTAACTCACAGAAGCAGAGAACAGATTAGTGGTTGCCAGGGGCATGGGGTGGATGATGGGATAGTTTGGTGAAGGTGATCAAGGGGTAAAAATTTCCAGCTATAAGGTGAATAAATTCAGGTAATGTAATGTATGGCACGGGGACTATAGTTAAGAATACTGTATTGTATATTTAAAAGTTGCTAAGAGAGTAGATTTTAAAAGTTCTTACAAAAAAAATTGTAGCTATTGAGATGATGTATGTGTTTACTAACCTTACTGTGGTAATCATTTAACAATATATACATATATCAAATCATTATGTTGCACACCTTGAACTTACTTATCACAAAGTTACATGTCAATTTTACATCAAAAAAGCTGCGGGGGGGAACTAAAACTAGAAAAGGTAGGAGTAAATCTTTTTTTAGAATTTATTTATTTTAATTTATTTTTGGCTGCATTGGGTCTTCGTTGCTGCGCACAGGCTTTCCCTAGTTGCGGCGAGCAGGGGCTACTCTTTGTTGTGGTGGACAGGCTTCTCACTGCGGTGGCTTCTCTTGTTGCGGAGCATGGGCTCTAGGCACGTGGGCTTCAGTAGTTATGGCACGTGGGCTCAGTAGTTGTGGCTCACGGGCTCTAGAGTGCAGGCTCAGTAGTTGTGGCGCATGGGCTTAGTTGCTCCGTGGCATGTGGGATCTTCCCAGACCAGGGCTCGAACCCATGTCCCCTGCATTGGCAGGTGGATTCTTAACCACTGTGTTACCAGGGAAGCCAGAGGTAAATCTTCATTACTTAAATTGGGCACTGATTTCTTAGGTGTATTACAAAAAGCATAAATGACACAAAATATTAGATAAATTAGACTTCATCAAAATTAAAAAACGTTTGTGATTGAATGACATCATAAAGAAAAGATCAGTTATGGATCAAGACAGAATATCTGAAATCCTACATCTGATAAGAATTTTATCAAGATTATATAAAGAACTCTTTCAATTCAAAAATAAAGAGAAATAATCCAATTTTAAAAATGGGCAAGGATGTGAATAGACATTTCTCCAAAGAAGACACAGAAATAACCAATCAGCACATAAAATAATGTTCAATGTCATCAGTAATTAGTAAGTGCAAAGCAAAACTATAATGAGATACTACTAGAATGGATAAAATTAAAAAGATAGATAATACCAAGTGTTAGAGATGAAGTGGAGAGAATGGATCCTTCATACATTGCTGTTGGAAATATAAAATGTTTAGTTGTTGTGGGAAACAGCTTGGGGCTTCTTCAAAAAAATCGGACATAGGAATCAGGCATTTGGAATGAATAACTCCTTATCAAGTAACATTTTTAATGGAACAGATGGAAGTGAAAATGTGACAGGATTGGACCTTTCAGATTTTCCAGCATTAGCAGACCAAAATAGAAGGGAAGGAAGTGGTAACCCAACTCCATTAATAAACCCCTTGGCTGGAAGAGCTCCTTATGTTGGAATGGTAACAAAACCAGCAAATGAGCAATCCCAGGACTTCTCAATACACAACAAAGATCTTCCGGCGTTACCTGGTTCCAGTTATAAAGATCCAACATCAAGTAATGATGACAGTAAATCTAATTTGAATACATCTGGCAAGACAACTTCAAGTACAGATGGACCCAAATTCCCTGGAGATAAAAGTTCAACAACACAAAATAATAACCAGCAGAAAAAAGGGATCCAGGTGTTACCTGATGGTCGGGTTACTAACATTCCCCAAGGGATGGTGACAGACCAGTTTGGAATGATTGGCCTGTTAACATTTATCAGGGCAGCAGAGACAGACCCAGGAATGGTACATCTTGCATTAGGAAGTGACTTAACAACATTAGGCCTCAATCTGAACTCTCCTGAAAATCTCTACCCCAAATTTGCATCACCCTGGGCATCTTCACCTTGTCGACCTCAAGACACAGACTTCCATGTTCCATCTGAGTACTTAAAGAACATTCACATTAGGGATAAGCTGGCTGCAATAACACTTGGTCGATACGGAGAAGACCTTCTCTTCTATCTCTATTACATGAATGGAGGAGACGTATTACAACTTTTAGCTGCAGTAGAACTTTTTAACCGTGATTGAAGATACCACAAAGAAGAACGAGTATGGATTACCAGGGCACCAGGCATTGAGCCAACAATGAAAACCAATACATATGAGAGGGGAACATATTACTTCTTTGACTGTCTTAACTGGAGGAAAGTAGCTAAGGTATATTTTTTTCCATGTGCAAATGTGTAACTATAAATCTAGATTTTAAAAATAAGTGTCCTCTTTTATCTGTTTATATGTACCAGTACATCCATTCCAATAACGTGCCAGATATTTGCTGAGTCTTTTAAAAGGTCTCCACCTCCTTGGCTTGATTTAAACTCTAGGAGAGTATCTGGAAACAGTTCATTTTACCTATAGTTTAGGAAAATGATTGAATTTGGTAAGAAATTTTGTAATTTTTCACAAGCCTTGGAGACATTTGAAATATTTTTGTGTCTACTCAGTTGTAAAATAAAGATACCCTCTAGCAATCCCGAAAAAAAAAAAAATTAGACATAGAAATACCATGTTACTGAGCAATTATAATTCTAGTTACATACCTAAGATAAATAAAAACGTAGGTCCACACAAAAATCTGTACACTAATATTCATAATAACATTATTCATAACAGCCTAAGTGTAAATAACTAAAATGTAAATAACTAAAATTCAACCAATTAATGGATGAATAAAATGTGGTATTCTATATAATAAAATATTATTTAACAATAAAAATTAGTAAGTCCAGATATGTTTTAAAAATTGATTAATCTTAAAACATCACCCTAAATGAAACAACCTAATAACAAGAAGCTATGTATTGTATGATTTAATTTATATGAACTGTCCACAGTAGGCAAACCCACTGAAACAGAAAGTGGATTGGTATTTACTAGAGGATAGAGGAATGCACAGTGCCTGCTAATAGGTATGGGGTTTCTTTTTGGGGTGATGAAACTAGAGGTGATGGTTGCCCAACTTTGTGAATACACTAAAAATCACTAAATTGTACACTTTGAAAAAATGAATTTTATGGTGTGTAAATTAAAATGATTCTTTGTTTCATATGTTAAGAATATTAATTAGTAGGAAATTTAGAGTAATAGTTTCAAAAAGTTTAAATTCTAAAAGTTTATATTTTAAGTGTAAGCATTTAAAATATGCTTTAAATGCTTAAGTATGGGGATTGCTCAGTGGCAATGCCCATATTGAAGTTATTTCTCATACCTGGCTGCATATTAGAATCACCTAAGGAGTGTTGACTAAACTCTGTCAGGCAACATGCAAGATCAATTAAAGAAAAATTCTGGGTGTATGAACCAGGCACTAAGATTTATTAAAGCTCAGCAATGATTCTATTACATAGCCAAGTTAGAGAACCACTATAATTGCATCATATATAAATTAATACAGACTATAATTTAAGAGGATTAAAGAGATTAGATGATCTGGTAACAATTTACAATAGTACTTAACTAATATTGAAGTAGGTATAATTGAAATGTTTAGATAGAGCAAGAACAAATATCATAGCAGTTATTATTTTTAATTTGGAATAATATATTATTTGTTTAAACAAATAAAAAATAATAGATTTGTCCAAATAATGGATTAAGACTCTTACATTCACACTGGATTTCACAAGAAATACTTGAGCACTTTACATGTACATTGAAGTAAGTTGGACATCAGTGACTGTTACAAATTTTCCTTGTTCATTTGTAAGTAGTATTCAAATTTCAAATTTTTTCCAACTTCTGCCAAGAACTTCCACTGAAAGTTTTAAATTTCTCTCTATCAAATAATTGTTTTTCCTCTACTTATTCTAAAAACTCATTTAAATTCATTTTTGATTTATTTGTTTCTCCTTACATATCTCACTGCATACAGCAAAACAATGAAAAAACTATTTTAAAGATGTTTAATAATTAGGAAAAAACCCATGTGTGCTTTCTGCCACCATTCCTGATAAGGTGGGGGCTCTATAGTTAAAAATTTTACCATGTGAATGAGGCAGCTCTGGTAAGAGCTGAAATATGAGTGGATAAATGAATCAACTTGACCAGGCAGATGTTCTCATCTGAGAATTTGGTTTGCTGATTGAGAATGTAGTCAATCTCTAAAAGTATTAAACTTGAGAGAAAGTACAAACGTGAATTTTATTGGAATAGACATTTCCTGATGAGATTATGGAGAAGAGAAATCCAGTTTGTTGACAGAATGTAGATGAGATAAGACACTTCACAGAGAAGTCCTGAGAAATTTGATGACAGGTTCCCGTGGCTTCCTACCTGTAGCATCTCAGGTGGCCCTATGGCATTTCAATCCATTTGCCTTTACTTTCTATGAGGTGGCGATGTATCTCTAATTCCCCCTCCACTTTGCCTCTGTGTGTGTGTGTTTGAGAGAGAGACAAATCAATTTCTATTTCTTAAATCTAAAATGTTCTTGACTAAGACAAAAAGACTGCTTGTAATAGATCCATAATTCAAGCCAAAATTTAAGAAATAAATTAATCCTGCTAGTTAACATTTATAACATTTTGCATTTTAATACATTTTGTATTTATTTAAAATCTTTAGTTTACATTTTGTATTTATTTAAAATCTTCCAACTTAATATTGGAAGTTGTTTTTAAGAAAAATGTCTCATGAATATGAGATTGGATTTAAATTACAGTTTTTAAGTGAGATTACAAGAAATAAATTGGCTTCCCAGAACTCCTTTAGATTTTCAAATAAAATCACAATAATTTGCAAATATTGGGTTGGCCAAAAAGTGTCTTTGGTTTTTAAGTAAAAATTAAAGACACATTTTTCATTTTCACTGAGAACTTTATTGAACAATGTATTCACCCTTTTGTTCCACTACCTTCTGCCATTTTCCAGGCAACTTCATAATGACATCTTCCCAAACCTTTTTATCTTTTTGAGCAAAGAATTCTTCCAGGAGCCTTTTACCATCTTCCAGGGAATGGACATTTTTTCCATTAAGACACTTTTGTAAAGACCGAAATAAATGGAAATCCGAAGGTGCAATGTCTGGTGAATACGGCGGATGAAACAGAACTTGCCAGCCAAGCTGTAACAGTTTTTGCCTGGTCATCAAAGAAACACGTGGTCTCGCATTACCCTGATGGAAGATTATGCGTTTTCTGTTTACTAATTCTGGCCACTTTTCGTCAAGTGCTGCTTTCAGTTGGTCTAATTGGGAGCAGTACTTGTTGGAATTAATTGTTTGGTTTTCTGGAAGGAGCTCATAATAGAGTACTCCCTTTCAATCCCACCATAGACACATCATCTTCTTTGGATGAAGACCAGCCTTTGGTGTGGTTGGTGGTGGTTCACTTCACTTGCCCCACGATCTCTTCCATTCCACATTATTGTACAGTATCCACTTTTCATTGCCTGTCACAATTTGTTTTAAAAATGGAACGTTTTCATTACATTTCAGTAGAGAGTCACATGTGGAAATGCAGCCAAGAAGGTTTTTTTTCGCTTAACTTACGTGGAACCCAAACATCAAAGCGATTCACATAACCAAGCTGGTGCAAGTGATGTTCAACACTTGATTTGGATATTTTGGGTATGTCGGCTATCTCCCGTGTGGTATAACGTTGATTGTTCTCAATTAATGTCTCGATTTGATCACTATCAACTTCAACTGGTCTACCCAACCGTGGAGCATCGTCCAGCGAGAAATCTCCAGCACGAAACTTCGCAAACCACTTTTGACATGTTCGATCAGTCACGGCACCTTTTCCATACACTGCACAAATCTGTTTTGCATTTCAGTTGCATTTTTACCTTTCTTGAAATAATAAAGCATAATATGCCAAAAATATTGCTTTTTATCTTCCATCTTCAATATTAAAATGCCTACACAAAAATTCACCAATTTTGATAAGTTTTTTTTATTAATGCACGCTGATATGACAGCTGTCACAATACCATCTAATAAACTTGTTTCGAATGAAGTTAAAGACAGCTAAGCACTACTAGAGCCATCTTAAGGAAAAAAATAAACGAACTCTTTGTCCAGCCCAATATAAAAATCTAGGTGCATTAGAATGTTGTTTAATGACCACTTCAAATCTGAGTCTGTGGCATAGTTGCTTTAAAAATCTAATTTAAAATCATTCAATTCTCTTAACATTCCCATAATGTCTCTTGACCCCATTCCACATATGTGATATGTCTGTGTAGACACTTTTGGATTAAGAGTAAAGTCACTGTGTTATTTACTCAAAATGTAGAGTTGAATTTATGTCTCAGAAACTCATCAACACAGTTGAAATATATGGAGATACATGTGTTTATTTATTCTTGCTTGTTGCCAAATTTCATTAATTAGAACGTCTTATTTAAGAGCTACTAAAAATAACAACAATTTAGAGTGTAATTTACCAGAGACAAAATTAGTCAAGTCATGAAGACAACTAAATGACAGTTTAATAAAAACTTCATAAATATTTTATTTAGCTCATTAGCGATTTCCCCTTCTTCTACCAAAATAATACCTCCTTTCTGTCTTAAGGTGCATTTAATTAACCTAACATAATGTACAATTTAATTAAAGGATTTCCCTAGTTATTTCTTCCACATTACCATATGAGAAGTAATATCGTATGATTTTGAAAAATATCGTATCTATGAATGTATCATGGCAGAAGACTGAATACTTTGTTTCCTCTGGTTAGGAGCTAGTGCAAGACAATATAGCATGGCAGTTAAGAAAATGAATGCTCGATATTGACGATGTAAATTTGAATTCCAAATATGCAGTTTACCAGCTGTGTGCTGTGGGCAAGCTGATTCACCTTTCTGTATCTCAGTTTTCCCATCTGGAAAATAGAAATAATAGTAACTGCCTAACTGATAGAGTTATTCTAAATATTAAGTGAGGTAATATTTTTAAAACACTTATAACAGGATGTGGTGCAATTTGCATAGAGTATTTGTTATTATTATTTGTATGAGCTTATGTCTCTATCTATGATTATATAGGCATGGAGAAAACTATGGGAAAGTATAAATTATGTTGAAAGTACAGTTAATTAGTGAGGAAAAAGTGATATGAATAGAAAGATTGGGTAGAAGCAAGAAAATAAGGGGGTAAAAACCACCCTAAAATATATATGATATGATCACTTATAGGCATTTATGTAAAATGATATATACTTATATACCCTTTCTGAAGTGTAATGGTAGCTCATTTACTAAAACAATTGTAAACATTTTTACCTTCATTTTTTCTCCTTATCTCCCAGAGGTCAAAGATATAATACCCTGCAACTATATAGAGCAAATTAATTGTAGCTATTGTTTCATTTAACTCACAAACTGGTTATTAGAAATTCCTAGAGACAAGTAACTACATGTTTCTGCATCTTGCCCTATTTATTCAGAAGTACTTTATGTAATTTTCTCTAATCACCTAGTAAAACCTAATTCATTTTTTAAAATGGTTTAATATATGATTGTATGTTTTTAGCCTTAAATATGCTCTAAAGACAAAATAATTGTTACCCTTTGATTCAAACAGTTTTTCAGAGAAATTAAAAAAGAAGGAAATTTAAGAAATTTATTTTACTTTTATTTATTCTGCATCCAAAATTCATCTTCTTTCTTTTTTTTTTTTTTTGGTAGATTTAAGTTTGTGCCTTATATCATATTCCTTCTAACTAAAGATCTCCCTTTAATATTTCTTTTAGAGTAGGTCTGCTAGCAAAGTCTTCCCTATTTTAGTTGTTCTGAGAAATTATTTCTTCTTCATTTTGTAGAATATTTACATGGGTGTAATTTTGTGAATTTACATTTTATTGTTTTTCTTCTAGGACTTTAAAGAATTCTCTCCTTAATCTTCTTGCTTGGAAGGTTTCTCATGAGAAATCTGCTATAATTCTTACCTTTCTTCCACTATATGCAATGTGTTTGTTTAATCTGCCTGTCTTCAAGACTTTATCTTTGCCTTTGGTTTTCAGCATTTGAATATAATGTGCCTATGTATAGTCTTTTATGGTCTTTACACTGTTCATTGTTCTCTGTGCTTCTTTTGACTCTATTTTGGTATCTATTACTGATTTTAGAAAAAAATTCAGACATAATTTCAAATATTTCTCATTCTTTCTTCACCTTCTTAGATTCCAATTATATGTATCTTAAAGTGTCTGATATTGACTCACAACGCTTGAATTCTTCCTCTCTGTATTTCGGTATGGGTAATTTATCTTCACCTTTCTTCAAGTTTACTAATTATTTGCTCAGTTGTGTTGAGTCTAATGACAAGCCCATTAAAGATATTCTTCATTTTGATCTCTCCTTTTAATTTCTAGTTTTTCTATTTGATTCTTAATTACATTTTTAACCTTTCTGCTTAAATTACCTATGTGATCTGCATGTTGTTTTACTTTTCCATTAGAGCCTTTAACATTTTAATCACATTTATTAAAATTCCCTGTCTGATAATACCAATATCTGTATCATATCTGAGTCTGGTTTGATCTTGAGACTGTTGTTTACCTTGAGGACACAAAATGTGTCTTGTGTGGCATACACTTTTTTTGTTTAAAACCATAGTTGTTGTTTTGGAGAGTAGAAACAAGTTTCTGCCTCTTTCTGGGAGGCTTGTACTGTGTGTATTAATAGAGTCAAGAGTTGGACTGGATTTGAAATTTGTTTATCTGCAGTGCACCTTAAACTTGAAACTCTTAAGAATTAAGATCTTGTTTTTTAGATTCTGGGTTAGTTTGTCAGAGGGTTTTTCTCAATTTCTGCTCCTAGCTTGTTTTTGATCCCTCCTCCTATGTAGCTGCTCAGCACATAGTATCTCTCTCTTGCGGTTCTCCCTGGTGCTTTTCATGGTTAGTTTTACCTGAGTTTTGTTAGCATAGGAGTGGTGTGTGGGAGCGGAGCATTCTACTATGTTCTGATTAAGTCCAGGCTTAGACACTGCAAATCTGGGTCCTGGGGATGTTGCTGTCACCCCCTTTCCATTAGTGCTGGACTTAGCACATATTCCTGCTCTTTCACCCAGGGGTAGAACTTAAGTGCTATTTGAAGCGTTGCTCTTATAATGTTAGACTTTTTGTTTATGCAAGAAAAAATACACTGAAAAGAAATAGAATTAGCCTGTACTAATATGGTCCAAACATAAGGTTAGTAAATATGATTTTCCCTGTCAATATTCTTTTAGTTCTTTACAAACAACTTTTATTTTTATTTTTTATTTTTTTTACAGCAGGCATCCAATAAGGATTTATTAATGAATGAATGTTAAGCAGTTCCAAACTTACATAGCCACAGATCTTTTTTATTCTTTTTTTTTTTCTTTTGTCATTTATTTATTTGTTTTAATTTCAGGTTGTCTGCTTTTTTTTTTTTAACATCTTCATTTGAGTATAATTGCTTTACAGTGATGTGTTAGTTTCTGCTTTATAACAAAGTGGACAAAGTGAATCAGTTATACATACATATGCATATACATATACCCCCATATCTCCTCCCTCTTGAGTCTCCCTCCCAACCTCCCTATCCCACCCCTCTAGGTGGTCACAAAGCAGTGAGCTCATCTCCCAGTGCTATGCAGCTGTTTCCCACTAGCTATCTATTTTACATTTGGTAGTATTTATAAGCAATCCCACTACTGGGCATATACCCTGAGAAAACCATAATTCAAAAAGAGTCATGTACCATAGTTTTCACTGCAGCTCTGTTTACAATAGCCAGGACATGGAAGAAACCTAAGTGTCCATCGACAGATGAATGGATAAAGAAGATGTGGTACATACATACAATGGAATATTACTCAGCCATAAAAAGAAATGAAACTGAGTTATTTGTAGTGAGGTGGATGGACCTAGAGTCTGTCATACAGAGTGAAGTAAGTCAGAAAGATCAAAAACAAATACCGTATACTAACACATATACATGGAATCTAAAAAAGAAAAGGGGGGGGGTTCTGAAGAACATAGGGGCAGGACAGGAATAAAGACGCAGAAGTAGAAAATGGACTTGAGGACACAGGGAGGGGGAAGGATAAGCTGCGACGAAGTGAGACAGTGGCATGGACTTATAAATACAAACAACTTTTAGATAACTCCTGTCTGATTTTGTAGAATAAGTAAATTTGGGGATCTTTAATTTATTCTAACTGCCTTTATAAGTTAAGATGAATGTCTATGTACCTTAGTAAGTAAGTAAGTAAGAGGGAGCATAGCTCCTTTTCTGGAACAACGAATGACAGCCTAATATGTATTGAAATAAAATTATAATTTTTCTTGAAGTAATTCTAAGAACTACTCAGAAGGTACTGAAATAGTCAGGGAAAGTTACAAATATTTCCTGGATGAAAAATATTGTGACACGATGCATAAAAATGATTGGCCATTTAAAAACTCGTAACATAGATGAATGTCTTTAAAATATAAAAGGAGAATATGCACGGAGCATATCTCCCTGTGCTAAGCAGGTCACAAAGCACGGAGCTGATCTCCCTGTGCTAAGCAGCTGCTTCCCACTAGGTATCTATTTTACATTTGGTAGTGTACATATGTCACTGTCACTCTCTCACTATGTACCAGCTTACTTTCCCTTTCCCTGTGTCCTTAAGCCCACTCTCTACATCTGCGACTTTATTCCCGTCCTGCCCCTAGGTTCTTCAGAAACTTTTTTTTTTTTTTTAGATTCCGTATATATGTGTTAGCATATGGTATTTGCTTTTCTCTTTCTGACTTACTTCATTCTGTATGACAGACTCTAGGTCCATCCACCTCACTATAAATAACTCAATTTCGTTTCTTTTTATGGCTGAGTAATATTCCATTGTATATATGTGCCACATCTTCTTTATCCATTCATCTGCTGATGGACACTTAGGTTGCTTCCATGCCCTGTCTACTGTAAATAGTGCTGCAATGAACATTGTGGTACATGACTCTATTTGAATTATGGTTTTCTCAGGGTATATCCCAGTAGTGGGATTGCTGGGTCATATGGTAGTTCTACTTTTAGTTTTCTAAGGAACCTCCATACTGTTCTCCATAGTGGCTGTATCAATTTACATTCCCACCAAAGTGCAGGAGGGTTTCCTTTTCTCCACACCCATTCCAGCATTTACTGTTTGTAGATTTCTTGATGATGGCCATTCTGACCAGTGTGAGGTGATACCTCACTGTGGTTTTGATTTGCATTTCTCTAATGATTAGTGATGTTGAGCATCTTTTCATGTGTTTGTGGGCAATCTGTATGTCTTCTTTGGAGAAATGTCTGTTTAGGTCTTCTGCCCATTTTTGGATTGGGTTGTTTGTCTTTTTGATATTGAGCTGCATGAGCTGCTTGTATATTTTGGAGATTAATCCTTTGTCAGTTGCTTTGTTTGCAAATATTTTCTCCCATTCTGAGGATTGTATTTTTGTCTTATGGTTTCCTTTGCTGTGCAAAAGCTTTTAAGTTTCATTAGGTCCCATTTGTTTATTTTTGTTTTTATTTCCATTTCTCTAGGAGGTGGGTCAAAAAGGATATTGCTGTGATTTATGCCATAGAGTGTTCTGCCTATGTTTTCCTCTAAGAGTTTGATAGTGTCTGGCCTTACATTTAGGTCTTTAAACCATTTTGAGTTTATTTTTGTGGATGGTGTTAGGGAGTGTTCTAATTTCATTCTTTTACATGTAGCTGTCCAGTTTTCCCAGTACCACTTATTGAAGAGGCTGTTTTTCTCCATTGTACATTCTTGCCTCCTTTGTCAAAGATAAGGTGACCATATGTGCGTGGGTTTATCTCTGGGCTTTCTATCCTGTTCCATTGATCTGTATTTCTGTTTTTGTGCCAGTATCATACTGTCTTGATTACTGTAGCTTTGTAGTATAGTCTGAAGTCAGGAAGCCTCATTCCTCCAGCTCCGTTTTCCTTTCTCAAGATTGCTTTAGCTCTTCAGGGTCCTTTGTGTTTCCATAGAAATTGTGACATTTTTTGTTCTAGTTCTGTGAAAAATTCTATTGGTAGTTTGATAGGGATTGCACTGAATCTGTAGATTGCTTTGGGTAGTATACTCATTTTCACAATGTTGATTCTTCCAGCCCAAGAACACGGTATACCTCTCAATCTGTTTGTATTGTCTTTAATTTCTTTCAACAGTGTTTTATAGTTTTCTGCATAAAGGTCTTTTTTCTCCTTAGAGATGTTTATTCCTAGGTATTTTATTCTTTTTGTTGCAATGGTAATTGGGAGTGTTTCCTTAATTTCTCTTCAGATTTTTCAGCATTAGTGTATAGGAATGCAAGAGATTTCTGTGCCTTAATTTTGTATCCTGCTACTTTACCAAATTCATTGGTTGGCTCTAGTAGTTTTCTGGTAGCATCTTTAGGATTCTCTTCGTATAGTATCATGTCAACTGCAAACAGTGACAGTTTTACTTCTCCGTTTCTAATTTGGATTCCTTTTATTTCTTTTACTTCTCTGATTGCTGTGGCTAAAACTTCCAAGACTATGTTGAGTAATAGTGGTGAAAGTGGGCAAACTTATTTTATTCCTGATCTTAGTGGAAATGCTTTCATTTTTTCACCATTGAGAATGATGTTGGTAGTGGGTGTGACATATACGGGCTTTATTATGTTGAGGTAAGTTCCCTCTATGCCCACTTTCTGGAGAGTTTTTAATCATAAATGGGTGTTGAATTTTGTGGAAATATTTTTCTGCATCTATTGAGATGATCATAGGGTTTTTATCCTTCAATTTGTTAATATGGTGTATCACATTGATTGATTTGCATATATTGAAGAATCCTTGCATTCCTGGGATAAACCCCACTTGATCATGGTGTCTGGTCCTTGTAATGTGCTGTGGGATTCTGTTTGCTAGTATTTTGTTGAGGATTTTTGCATCTATGCTCATCAGTGATATGGGCCTGTAGTTTTCTTTTTTTGTGACATCTTTGTCTGGTTTTGGTATCAGGGTGATGGTGGCCTCATAGAATGAGTTTGGGAGTGTTCCTCCGTCTGCTATATTTTGGAAGACTTTGAGAACGATAGGTGTTATCCCTTCTCTAAATGTTTGATAGAATTCGCCTGTGAAGCCATCTGGTCCTGGGCTTTTGTTTGTTGGAAGATTTTTAATCACAGTTTATATTTCAGTCCCTTAATTTGTCTGTTCATATTTTCTCTTTCTTCCTGGTTCAGGCTTGGAAGGTTGTGCTTTTCTAAGAATTTGTCCATTTCTTCCAGGTTGTCCATTTTATTGGCATAGAGTTGCTTGTAGTTGATCTCCCATGCTCCTTTGTATTTTTGCAGTGTCAGTTGTTATTTCTCCTTTTCCATTTCTAATTCTGTTGATTTGAATCTTCTCCCTATTTTTCTTGATGACCCTGGGTAGTGGTTTATTAATTTTTTTTATCTTCTCAAAGAATCAACTTTTACTTTTATTGATCTTAGCTGTCATTTACTTCATTTCTTTTTCATTTACTTCTGATCTGATCTTTATGATTTCTTTCCTTCTGCTAAATTTGGGGTTTTTTTGTTCTTCTTCCTCTAATTGCTTTAGGTGTAAACTTAGGTTGTTTGAGATTTTTCTTGTTTTCTTGAGGAAGGATTGTATTGCTATAAACTTCCCTCATAGAACTGCTTTTGCTGCATCCCATAGGTTTTGGGTCATCATGATTTCATTGTGATTGTTTCTAGGTATTTTTTGATTTCCTCTTTGATTTCTTCAGTGACCTCTTGGTTATTTAGTAGTATATTGCTTAGTCTCCATGTGTTTGTATTTTTTACAGATTTTTTCCTGTAATTGATATCTAGTCTCATAGCGTTGTGGTCGGAAAAGATACTTGATATGATTTCAATTTTCTTAAATTCACCAATGCTTGATTTGTGACCCAGGATATGATCTATCCTGGAGAATATTCCATTAGCACTTGAGAAGAAAGTGTATTCTGTTGTTTTTGGTTGGAATGTCCTATAAATGTCAATTAAATCCATCTTGTTTAATAGGTCATTTAAAGCTTGTGTTTCCTTGTTTATTTTCATTTTGTTGATTTGTCCATTGGTGAAAGTGGGGTGTTAAAGTCCCCTACTATAATTGTGTCACTGTTGAGTTCCCCTTTGATGGCTGTTAGCATTTGCCTTATATACTGAGGTGCTCCTATGTTGGGTGCATAAATATTTACAATTGTTATATCTTCTTCTTGGATTGATCTCTTGATCATTATGCAGTGTCCTTCTTTGTCTCTCGTAATAGTTTTTATTTTAAAGTCTATTTTGTCTGATATGAGAATTGCTACTCCAGCTTTCTTTCGTTTTCCATTTGCATGGAATATCTTTTTCTATCCCCTCACTTTCAGTCTGTATGTGTCCCTAGGTCTGAAGTGGGTCTCTTGTAGACAGCATATATATGGGTCTTGTTTTTGTATCCATTCAGCCAGTCTTTGTCTTTTGGTTGGAGCATTTAATCCATTTACGTTTAAGGTAATTATTGATATGTATGTTCCTATTACCATTTTCTTAATTGTTTTGGGTTTGTTATTGTAGGTCTTTTCCTTCTCTTGTGTTTCCTGCCTAGAGAAGTTCCTTTAACATTTGTTGTAAAGCTAGTTAGGTGGTTCTGAATTCTCTTAGCTTTTGCTTGTCTGTAAAGGTTTTAATTTCTCCATCAAATCTGAATGAGATCCTTGCTGGGTAGAGTAACCTTGGTTGTAGGTTTTTCCCTTTCATCACTTTAAATATGTTCTGCCACTCCCTTCTGGCTTGCAGAGTTCCTGCTGAAAGATCAGATGTTAACCTTATGGGGATTCCCTTGTATGTTATTTGTTGTTTCTCCCTTGCTGCTTTTAATATTCTTTCTTTGTATTTAATTTTTGATAGTTTGATTAATATGTGTCTTCGCGTGTTTCTCCTTGGGTTTATCCTGTATGGGACTCTCTGTGCTTCCAGGACTTGATTAACTATTTCCTTTCCCATATTAGGGAAGTTTTCAACTATAATCTCTTCAAATATTTTCTCAGTCCCTTTCTTTTTCTCTTCTTCTTCTGGGATCCCTATACTTCAAATGTTGCTGTGTTTAACGTTGTCCCAGAGGACTCTGAGACTGTCCTCAATTCTTTTCATTCTTTTATCTTTATTCTGCTCTGTGGTAGTTATTTCCTGTATTTTATCTTCCAGGTCACTTATCCATTCTTCTGCCTCAGTTATTCCGCTATTGATCCCTTCTAGAAAATTTTTAATTTCATTTATTGTGTTGTTCATCATTGTTTGTTTGCTCTTTAGTTCTTCTAGGTCCTTCTTAAACGTTTCTTGTATTTTCTCCATTCTATTTCCAAGATTTTGTATTATCTTTACTATCATTACTCTGAATTATTTTTCAGGTAGACTGCCTATTTCCTCTTCATTTTTTTGCCTGGTGGATTTTTACCTTGCTCCTTCATCTGCTGTGTGTTTCTCTGTCTTCTCATTTTGCTTAACTTACTGTGTTTGGGGTCTACTTTTTGCAGGCTGCAGGTTTGTAGTTCCTGTTGTTTTTGGTGTCTGCCCCCAGTGGGTAAGGTTGGTTCAGTGGGTTGTGTAGGCTTCCTGGTGGAGGGGACTGGTGCCTGTGTTCTGGCGGATGAGGCTGGATCTTGTCTTTCTGGTGGGCAGGTCCATGTCTGGTGGTGTGTTTTGGGGTGTCTGTGAACTTATTATGATTTTAGGCAACCTCTCTTGTAATGGGTGGGTTTGTGTTCCTGTCTTCCTAGTTTTTTGGCATTGGGTGTACAGCACTGGAGCTTGCTGGTCTTTGAGTAGAGCTGGGTCTTAGTGTTGAGATGGAGATCTCTGGGAGAGCTCTCGCCGATTGATATTACATTGGGCCAGGAGGTCTCTGATGGTCCAATATCCTGAACTTGGCTCTCTCACCTCAGAGGCTCAGGCCTGACAGCTGGCCAGAACACCAAGACCCTGTCAGCCACACAGCTTTTGGGAATTCTGAGGTCTTCTGCCAGCATGCAGCAGGTGTTCTGTAGGAGTTGTTCCCCATGTAGGTGTATTTTTGATGTATTTGTGGGGAAGAAGGTGATCTCCACATCTTACTCCTCTGCCATCTTGAAAGTCCTCTCTATTCACACCTCCTGTTGCTAGAGGATCCACATTTCATCTGGAAAGGACATAGATCTGGCAATCTCACTTCAGGTCTAGCCCATCCATCTTTTTACCCTTTGTGCTTAGTCTGTTTCACTTGCTCATAGAGGGCCCCATGCAGAGGCCTTTCCCCCGGCCCTTCAGACCAGAGTTCCTTATGAAACGGCTGAGCCAACACCTCAGATCAGGACCAGTCATATTGTTTTTTTAAAAACCTACAAAAAAGATATTGATGTCTGTGTATTTGAAGTTGTAAAATATACAAAATATCACTGTTCATAGTTCTCCATTGTAGGCTAAATAAAACAAATTAATATACCTGAAAGTGACCTCACAATATTTTACTACCTTTCAATATTATATCTGTACCATCTTAAACACATTCTTGACGTTTTGACCTTACATTTTTACATCTACAAGGCCCAAAATCTCTATTTGATTACTATTTGCTAAGACCTCCTATTGTTCTATCATCCCTGGAAAAAACAGGCACCATCCTTCTTATTAAGATATTCTTTATATTTTTATTCCAGTGACAAAAATGCAAATTCCTTGTATCTGATATAAGGTGTCTTGCAAACTATTTCCTGATGTTCTCAAATTTTGGCTAAATCACACTGATCTGGCTGATGGACCATATAAGCCAACTCAGAATTCTGAGTTAGAGTCTCAGGTATTATGAATTATAAGATGATTAACCTCTCTGATCCTCAAATTCCTCATTTTTCAAAGTGCATTCTGTAGTAGATTGACCCTAAGAGATGATCTGTGGAAACATACTCCATGGTCAAAAAAGCTTAGGAATTTTTTTTTTTTTTTTTTTTTTTAGATATGTCTTATTACATCCCATTCAGAGTCATAATTCAATGGACACCTTTGATAAGCATTGCAATAAAGAAACTTGTATATTTAAAAAAAAACAACCTATCTTTCCCATTGTTCTTTGATCAATAATTCTCTCTCTTACCAGCAAAACATATTGATATCCTGTGGAACCAGTATTCTGGAGAACAACTTTCAGGAAATGCTGTCCTACTCTAAATTAATCACCTGAGTATTTCCTTGTAGTTGGAAACTAGAAGCTCTAGAATCATCCCAGTATGTGTACACACACACACACACACACACACACAGTGCACACATCTTCTCCCGCTACACACATGCATGTATATATATAGAAAAATAACCTTTTATTGAAATCTAGTTTTTCTTGATAAGTTCAATATAAATTAAGGTGTTTATTTTTCCCCAAAGAGGCATAATGAAAAATAACAGAAAATACAATTAGTTACAGAAACAAAAGAAACAAACAAAAGAGGCGTAAAACCGAAAATTAAGTTGGTTTACATATATTTTCATAGAAGTTCATGTAAATATATACATATATTGAGACAGAAAACCTTCAGAGCCAAGGAAAATAAAATTTGAGAGCTAAATTAAAGAAGTGTCTCTCATGTGTTTGTCTAAAATACATTAATTATTTTTGTAAACACTCCTTTTTTAATATTTATACCAAGATATTAGGATGTATAATAGGAACACACAAGAGAAGTGCTGATATTCAGTGGCAAAATTTCTGCTTCTCAAGACCTACTGACTCGTATCCCTGCACCCTGATAACATGAATGAAAATACCCAGGGTTTAAAAACTGTTTTATTCTAAGACTCCTATATACTGGCAGTTAAAGTGGCCAGCCCTTAATCTTACTCATTATGACATAGCTGAAAGGATGTGTTCAGAGAAGTATAACAGAATATTTAGTACCTAAAGAATCAGCAGATCAAAACTACAATGAGGTATCACCTCACACCAGTCAGAATGGCCAGCATCAAAAAATCTACAAACAATAAATGCTGGAGAGCGTATAAGAAAAGGGAACCCTCTTGCACTGTTGGTGGGAATGTAAATTGATACAGCCACCATGGAGAACAGTATGGAGGTTCCTTAAAAAACAAAAATAGAACTACTATATGACCCAGCAATCCCACTACTGGACATATACCCTGAGAAAACCATAATTCAAAAAGAGTCATGTACCACAATGTTCATTGCAGCTCTATTTACAATAGCCAGGACATAGAAGCAACCTAAGTGTCCATCAACAGACGAATGAATTAAGAAGATGTGGCACATATATACAATGGAATATTACTCAGCCATAAAAAGAAATGAAATTGAGTTATTTGTAGTGAGGTGGATGGACCCAGAGTCTGTCATACAGAGTGAAGTAAGTCAGGAAGAGAATAACAAACACCGTATGCTAACACATATATATGGAATCTAAAAAAAAAAAAAAAAAATGGCTCTGAAAAACCTAGGGGCAGGACAGGAATAAAGATGCAGACGTAGAGAATGGACTTGAGGACATGGTGGAAGGGGGGAGGGTAAGCTGGGACGAAGTGAGAGAGTAGCATTGACATATATACACTACCAAATGTAAAATAGATAGCTAGTGGGAAGCAGCTGCATAACACAGGGAGATCAGCTCTGTGCTTTGTGACCACCTACAGGGGTGGGATAGGGAGGGTGGGAGGGAGACACAAGAGGGAGGAGCTATGGGGATATATGTATATGTATAGCTGATTCACTTTGTTATAAAGCAGAAACTAACACACCATTGTAAAGCAATTATACTCCAATAAAGATGTAAAAAAAAAAAGAATCAGCAGAAGATTATATAATCTACAAGCTGAAGAAAGCTGGGTCCTCTCTCCATTTAATTTTTGAGCTTTCCCTGCTGTGTAGGTTGTATATAACCTGGGATTTCTTTCACGAGCAAACGTTTTAAGTGTTTTTGAATGTCAGGGATGAATTTCCTTTCAAAGATAATTTTTCAGAGGCAAAATTTCAAGACACCAAGAGACTTAGAAACCAGTCAAAGAAGAGGAAATTGTTTTCTCATTATTCTCTATGGAAAATAGTATTACACAATATTCAAACCTTGTGAGATTTGTGTCCCATTTTTCATATGACTTTTCAGATATGAATTCCTCTCTATCTTTATGGATGGGTGTCTGGTTTGTTTTTTCCATAATAGGCAATCTACCTCAAAGCATGGAGGAGATCTGTTTGTTTTAGTCAATTTCTGGGGCAGAATAGATTGGCAGTGCTGATATCCAGTCATAATTTCAGGATCTCATTTGAAGAGCCTTCAACGTACAGACATCCCGTTTCATATAACATTAAATAGAAAGCTGGGGAAAGCATCTTAAAGAGGATTACAAACACTTTTTATTACTTTTGCTGAAGTAAAATGATATTTATTGTAATGTAAAATGTACATACCGGGATGGGTGCAACATATTTAATAAATAATACTACGCACAATTAGTTATTTTCTGGTTCCTTCATAAACCAAGAAAAATTTCTGCTTCTTGTAAACATATGTTGAACTATGTCAAACTATGGAGTGGTGGGTAAGGTATTTTCTGACCTCTAAAGGAACTAACAGAACATCAAGCTTAGAACATGAATTTTTCTTTATTACATGTTATTATTAACTGGAAAAATCTGGTACTATTACAATAATATTGTTAAGTTGATATCAAAGATTCTGATACTCGATTTCTTTACTCTTGAAGAAATCAGGTGTGTAATTGCTTTCCTATTAAAGTAAGTGTACCTGAAATATGTTATAAGGAAGTAGTGATAAACAAAGATGCATTTTAGGTTACTCATTTTAAATGATTTATTAATTTAGAATCTGAAATGATTTATCTGTCTACAAAGAGAAAATAGCATGCCCATGATTATCATAAATAATAATTATTTAAAATCTACACATTATTGTGAATCTGAAAAATACTGTAAAATATTGAGTAGTAGTATTATCTTTCAGCTTACTTATGAATGGCTTCCCACCTGTGATCCTTTGAAAATCAATAAGATACATAGTTAGTACTATATCCAGCATGAGGTCTCTTGAAGAGGATACAGTTTATCAGACAAAAAGATTGTAATAGCACAAACATGTAAGAAGTGCTAATTTTGAGGGGGAAAGATCTGAGAAAGGGTCTTTTAAAGACATATGCTTAAAATCATCCAGTCAATTAAATTCGGTTAATGGGCATTATGATAAAGGGAAAATAATTTAGCATTGTTCAACTCTCTAATATATAACTTATAAAAAATATTTATATATATTATTTTTAAAACTTAAAATGTATAATTAAAGATGTTAAATTTAATGAGGTAATATTTACAAATTATATTTTTGGCTTAATCTGTAAGTTATATATTGTATGAGACCATTTAAGCCATCTTAATATAACATGATACATCAACATAACAATCTAATTTACCATTTTTATAAAGACCAGTTATTTTCCTAGAGGCAAAACAAGTGGCTGCTTAGTTAATATTTTTGTTGCTTTTTAACTAGTTGTTTTATTAACAGTTTCACTTCAAGACAGTGTTTCTAAAAATTTTAAGTATTCCATTATCAAATAAAAAGTAAATAAGAAGCAAGCAAGAAAAATCATAGATTCTTGAATAATACAAGATTTCAGGAACAAGTCCTGAGATAAACATAATTGTACATTTTTTGTTATTCAGTAAAAGACTAGATTTTTGTATCTTTTCATACAGTTCCCAGGGAAAAAGGTATTCTTACATTTTTAGACTCAAGCTATATACCATTGGTGATAAATCAATGCTTTGAAATATATCACTTTTTTAAATAAACATTTCTTCAAAATCTTCTTTCTCTAGATTTTTTACTCATATTATTTGTCTTAGCACCTGGCTTTATCTACCTCTAGAATTCTCTAAATTCCTATCTATGTCTCTAAATTTTTCATGATATTTTGAATGTAGTATTTGCTAATTGGTAATATGTGGTTTATTGCATAAACATGATTTTATTTAAAACTTAGATGTAATTTTATATTTACTCTGGTTATTTATCCCATGAATAATTATCTTGAAATGCAAAACTTCTTACTGGGTTAACTATGTGCAGTGTCATACTCAGGTCTTGCCTATTTAGTCATGCATTCATCTTATTCTCCAAACTCCTTGGTAATCATAACCTTTCCAATTATATGACTTTGATTTACATTAAGTAATTATTTTACTCATTCCCATTCATACCAACACATAATTTTTTATGAATAGTTTTCGAATGTTCAACTTGGCATCTCACAGGGTCATTTATTCAGCATTTATTAAAGAACTGTCACTGTACAGTAATTGGAATGTAGAGACAGAATACAATATAGTCCCTGCTCTAAGTTGTGTGCATATGTACAAGGGGGGAAGGACAGTAAGCATGCAGTGTATGATATAACATTTGTGTCTTAGAAGTACAAAAGGTGGAATAATCTGCTATACCTGGTGACTTCCAGTGAGGACTTTGCTTGTCCTGGGTTTTGAATGGAGAGTGGAGGATGATAGGATGTGATGCACAGAGTATTTCGTTAAGGAAAATACATTCCGGCTTGAATGAACATCTCCATTACAGTTACGCAAAACAAGCATGTCATCTATATTGTCAAGCTAGTAAATATTGTTAAATATGCAAATTAATGTAATCAGTATTTGACAATGCATGGGTAAACACATGTAAAGCTATTTAGAAAGAAAAGAAGGGAGGGAGGAGGGATGGGAGGGATGAAGAAAGGAAAGAAGGAAGGAAGGGAAGTCAAACTGAAGATTCTAGAAATATTCCTCCACTGCTCCTCTCCTTTTAATGTTTTGTTTAGTGTACTGGTGTAATGATCTGGCTACTGCTGCACAAAAATCCATCCCAAAGTTTAGCAGCTTAAAATAACAAAAATTAGTTATTTTGTTCACAAATCTGCAATTCAGGTAAAGTATGGCAGGGAAGGCTCATGCCTGCTACAGATGGCGTCATCTGCTGTCTTTGACTGGGGGCTGCAAGGTCTACTTTCGTGATGATGTAATCATATGGCTGGCAAGTAGGGCTGGGGGAAGCTCAGGACTGTAGAATGAGGGCCTTGGTACCTCTCCACGTGAGTATCTCTACTGGTTTCCTGAACTTCCTCAGGGCATGGTGGCATTTTAGGAGAACCCTGAAGGAAGATGTATTGACTTCTATAACAGAGCTTTGGAAGTCATAGTGTCACTTCTACTGTAGTCACAAGTCTACCCATATACAAGAAGATGTAACATAGACCCTATATCTCAAGGATAAGAATGTCAAAGTCACACTGAAATAAAACCATAAACATGGATGATGCTGTTGTGTCCTTTTTGGATAATAAAATCTTCAACAGATAAAGTCACTGAGAATTTTGTCCCAAGTAGTAGATATACTTTGAGATGATCTTTTATCAGGAGCCTTCAGCTGGGGGCCTTTTTGCACACCAGAAGACATCTGACAATATCTAAGGACATTTTTGGCTATCAAACTGGAGGTTGTACTGGCATTAGTTGACACAGTCCAAGGATGCTGCTAAACATTCTACACTGCACAGGACAGTTAACAATCCCCACCATATGTAATTATGGTTTACAAACTATTAGTACTTTAATATATACCAAATTATTTTAACTGAGCATTTTATCAAAATAAAATCACTAACCTACCTTTGTCCTAATACCAATCACTTAAAATTTTAAAGTAATAATTTTTAAATGTGACCATAAAAGAGCTATATTTATGATTACATAATCCTTAGATATTATGAGTTGTAATCACAGGACTACTGGTAGCATATCTTTAAAATGTATAAATAAGAATTATACTCTCTGTGTAGAACTTCCTTTCATCATTTTACTTTCATATGAAGAGCAATTTCACCATTTGAAATATATTTCAAAGAGAGTAAACCATTTGAATAAGAGGGTACATTTTAAAATTAACTTAAAAAAAAAACTCTCTTTATTCCAGTACATTGACAGTATAAGTCATATACAAAATAACTAATAGAAAATAAATAATATGATATTAAATCTGGGATACTCTGTTTCCACTCAAAGTAAGAACAATTCCCACCATGTTTAATTTACAATTAAAACATTGTAAATTCAGATCTCTAAGATGGTGGTACAGGACTGCACCAAATTTGTTTTTATATCATAATTAGACTGATCCAGTTAATATGAGTTAGTATCATGTTGGAGTCTTGTCATGTCATATTAAAACTCTTATTTCATAAAAGGCCACTTGTAGAAAGCATTAGCTGCTGTAACCACCTATTAAGTTTGTCAGACGCAACCATGGTAAATTTTGCCTGTTTCCTCAAAATGATTTGCATATACTGTTGTTCTTGACCTTCTAAAGAAGGAAGGCTATCTTGGGTCTTTTTATTTCCTAGATTGATTAACAAGAAATCAGAGCTTATTTTTTAACCAATCCTAGAGATTCTTACTGAATTCATTCCACAATTATAACATATTTCCATATTCTTTTATGCTTAATTTCCCTCTCTCTAAATAGAAAGTACGTTTTGTCTACACACTAGATAGAATGCTATTTCCTTAAATGCTATTTCCTCTGCAAAAACAACCTTGATATTTTCAACCTTTATATTTTTATTTCTAATAGTTTATAAAATGATTTAAAATTTCTATCTCATGTACAATATTTTCAATATATTGAAATTACTGTTTATAATGAACACTTTTCATGTCATGTATAGTAATTCACTAATTGTTCTATATAATACAGATCTGGAATTCTATATCATTTATTAGTTATTTCTGTTTCCCATTTCTTTCCCAATCCTCATTATAAGCTGCTTGCTAACAGAGACATAGTGCTTCTCTTACATTTCCAAAATAGTCTACACAGTGATAAACAGAGTGAGGGCACATTAATGGATTATTAGATTCATCATAACCTTCCAAATATGAAGATTTCCACAGTGTATAGCAAAAGTGAAATACAATCCTGAGAAAAGCAATTTATTAAGGGAAGTTTCAATAAATTGGAAAATGAAAGCAAGCAACAAGATATTCATGGGAAAAAAAAGGGGGGTATAGGATTGGAAAAGACTAAGGCAGCCTGGGTAAGCTCCCTTGCCCTGGACTCCTGCTCAGTTATCACACAATTGGTGATTTAAAAAAGAAAAAATGAAAGAGTGAATGCAAGAGAAAGAGTGAGGTGCAGACATGAGAGCACAGTGGAAACTACTGTTTTCATTAAAAGGCTCTCTGTAATACTGTAGTATTAGGACAATTCTACTCTTTCGGTGCCCATGTAAAAGTGCCAAACACAAGTGGCTGGGGGGAAAGGGAGGCATTCTATATAGTTATGAATGAAACTCAGGGCAATCTTAGCACCTTAAAGATTCCACACAATCCAGGAGCACTTTGGAACCTTGATGACTGAATCACATGGGAGGACACCACAGCAAATAATGACATGGGGAAAAGAGGGATGTAGAAAAGAATGGAAAGAAAATGTATATGGCATATGTTACTTGGCTAAATATAGTTATGAAAATCAATGAGGCATTCTCTCACTGTGCAGTATAGATACTACTGGTACTGAGGGTGAAATTTGCATTGGATGAAATGTTATGCAATACAAGGTAAAGGGTAGAATAAAGAAATAACAATGATTATTTTTCTTTCTTGATTTAAAAAGTCCCAAGATCCCATAGCTTTGGAACTCATGCATAACTCAACAATACATTCTTCAACAATACTTTCTTCAAATTTGAGACTTTTTAAAGCTTATTTCTGTATTTCCCACCCCTTGAAGTAATTTTTTTTATCACTTTCCTTACATCAAACTTAGTATTGTATGGATAGTACTGTTTTTCCTCTTACACAGTATCTACCTTCTATGTTAATGGAATTGCTATGACATTTATTTGAAAGATAACATTTAGAGCCGACTGACCTGAGTTTGACATTATCTATCCTTCTTCAAACCATTGTATGCCCTTGCCTCATAGCATTGAAAAGCCTTTCTATTTTCAGATATCTGGCATAGCAGGAACATCCTTCAGTGTCCAGGCTAGACCCACACTTTCTAAGCATGCATTCTATGTGTATTTCAATGCCTATCTTCCCAATTAATTGTACACATAATCAGGATATTATCTTTCCCAAATCATGATAGATATTCTTACTGAGAGTGCATGGACAAAAAAGATTCCTTAATTCAGAAATACGTTTATACTCTTCAACAATATAAGGATTCTAATCAGGCATTGATATTGAAATATTAGAAATAAAAAATAAGCAAAAATTTAAAAAAGCAAATTTTTCCTGATATAATATGCAATTAAATTCTTATACAAAAATTAATTATTTTCTATCTATCTAAGCTAAAGGCTTGAGATGCATTGCAACACCTGCAAGGAAATCATAGAAAATGCCAAATACTGGCAGGCATTCTGAAAACACAACCACTCCAAAGTATGAGAGAATATTGTATGCTTAGAGATAACACATTTGAATTTATGAAATTGCCTGCCCAGCGTGCAATAATAGGCACTAACTTAATGAGGTCTACTTTACAATATTTTATTGTTCTAAAAACACTGCTAGTTTTTAGAGTCAATTAATATTATTTGTTACCTCAATATATAGAAATAGAAGCATATTTTAGTTTAGAAAATAGTCAAGCATCAAAACATCTTTTTATTTAAAGATAAGATTTTTCATCAGTTCAGAAGCTAGATGTAATTCAAATGGAGGAACAGCTGGCACAGATGTCAAAGAATTCTGTGCTCTTTGCTAGTCACAGCTGAAGTTTATATCTAGCTTTCCTTGCAGCCTCAGAGGAACATAATGAGTGGTCACCTTGAAAGAAGATGACAAATTTTGCATTTTTTAGTAGTTAATTTTATGAAAACATTACACTCCTCCAATACAGCAGTGGCCATTACCAACATTTTAAATAAAGAAAAATGTTGAGCCACATCTGTTGTAACCTCTCAATATCCCTGGGATGTGACATAATAACCCTGCCTGTGACATTATTATAAAGGGAAAATGGATGGAGAGACTACTTAGATTGTTTCATATATCTCACCACAAAACTTTAAAATATGCAGAAAAACAATGTGCATTAAGACTAGATTTAAAACCGGTCAACAAAAGTCCTTTGTTTTCGATACCAATGTATTTGCCAATTATCCTCAGAATGAGTCTTTTTTAAAAAAAATATTTATTTTTTTATTTGGTTGTGCCTGGTCTTAGTTGCGGCAGGCAGGCTCCTTAGTTGAAGCATGCGAACTCTTAGTTGTTGCATGAATGTGGGATCTAGTTCCCTGACCAGGGATGGAACTCGGGCCCCCTGCATTGGGACCGCAGAGTCTTAACCACTGTGCCACCAGGGAAGTCCCTCCTTAGAAAGAGTCTTGATTAGAAAACTTAAGGAATGTTTGTACCCTCATATAGGTACAGAGATGTCACAAATGTTGTGCTTTTTTTTTAATTCGAGATTTTTGTTTGTGGCTGGTTAGAGATGGAGTTCTAGAAAAAATGGTGGGTCTCTCAAGTGTCTGTCCACCTTGCAACTAGAGGTACTGACTGTCTTTGTTCTGAATGATTTTTTTCAATGCTGCCTGCATATCAAAAAGCCTTGGAAGGTATAATGTTTACCTCTGAAGCAAGGGCAAGCTTGTTTACTGTCCAGTTTAGTAAAGATAATGTCCCCCTTTAGGGCAAAGGTCCTGCAGGCTTATAGCTTGTTGTAAAAGATTAAGATCTCCTAACATCAGGGTTTCTCTCTTATAACACACTCTACTGTGTTTGTGATACCTTGTGAAAACTGGGGTTTAGGGAACAAGCACAATTGCAGCTTTTCTGGCTATTGCTGTGAGTAACAAAATCTCCTTTATTTCTGACCCAGTGGTCTTAGGTCTTTGGCCATCATACATGAAACTGTGGCAATCTAACTTGTTAGATTGAAAATAGGGTAAAAATTTCAAACTTTTCAAAATCCTTGACAGGGATACTGTACTAACAGATGTGGAAGAAATATTTTCACTTAAACACCTTCAGGAAGATTAAAAAAAAAAAAGACAGGACATTATATTTGGAGGCAGTTATTATCTATCTCGCTGCCCTCCTTTCTTCTAGTGCCCTCAATATATTTGTTCTATTTGGAACAAAAGATGTTATCAGGGAGTTGTGCTAGTTGCCCTCCCTTTCTCCCTTCAGATCCAAACTCCATTCATATCCACCCTGCTCTGTGCGTCAACAGTCCCCACTCCCATTAGTGGAACATCAATGGATTACTTTGACCCCAGGCTTATGGTTGTAATTGGATTAATGGGCACAGTGTCTTATGTTTAGGGTAAGAAAGAAGAATAGGTTTTAGTGTTTATTTTTTGGCTCCTTTTGAGAAGGGTTACTATAGGTGGACTGATGTTGCTGTTGTGCCTTTTCACATGCTCTTTGGCCACATATATAAAAATATGCCATGTATACAAAAGGTGTATATTTACTCCTTTTTAACACATTTTTTCAAGTCTTTTGCTAATTTTAATTGGCTTGTTTTCTTTTTACTGTTGATGTATAGAAGTCCTTTACATATTTTGTATATTAGTCAATTGTCTGACATATGCTCTAAAAGAGTTTTCCCGCTCCACTGATTTTCTTTTGATGAGAAGAAATGTTTATTCTTTATGAAATTATCATATTGTCTTTAATAATTATTGTTTTCTTGTATTCTTTCCAATAAATTCATCTTAATGTAAGGCATGAAGATTCTCTTTGTTCTTCTAGGAGCTTTATGGCAATGGTATTTATGTTTAAGTCTATGATTAATCTTAATTTATTTTTGTGATATAAGGGTTGACATAAAAGTGATATAGGGTGCTTAAAATTGTTGACATATATATCCAGTTGTTCCAGAACCATTTGTTGAAAATATATTCCTTCCCCTTTGAATTGATTTGGTCAACATTCTATTGTTCATAAATGCACACATCACTTTTTGGACTCACTCTTTTGTTCCCCTAATTTCTCTTTCCATCCTTCCACCAATACTGATTATTATAATCATACTTTAGTCTCAAAGTCAGGTAGTAAAATTCTGCAAAGCTATTTTTCTTTTTCAAGGTTCTTTTGGCTAATCTATATCTGTTGTATTTCCATGTATGTTCTAGAATCAACATAACAATTTCTTAAAAAAAAGACCTTGGGGAGAAAAGATACCTTAACAATACTGAGTCTTTCCGCTTCAGTGATCATGGTATGTATCTCCAATTATTTTATCTCTTCTGTATTTTCCCTCAGCAGTGTTTTGTAATTTTGGTGAAAACTTCTTAAACATTTATGATTATATTTAATATTAGGTAATTTACATTGATTCTTGCTATTTTTCTTAATTTCATTTTTATTGATTTATTGCTAGAAATTCAATTTTTTTTTGTATAATAACCTTGTATTTTGCAAACTTGCACAATTTGTTTTTTAATTCTGATCATTTTTTCTCTTGTTACTTCCATAGGGTTTTCTTATACATAATATGTGTTGTAAATAAGGAGTATTGTAGTTTTACATCTTTTCTATCTGTATTTTTTAACTTATTTTCTCACTTATTGCACAGGCTAGCACCTTTAGTACAATAATGCATAGAAGCAGAGAGAACTAAATCTTACCTTGTTTAAAAAGTTTTTATAAGTTTATCATAGATGCCTAATATCATGTTAAGAAAGCTCCCTTGTATTATTAATTTGCAGTTCATTTTTCATCCAATCAGGAATGGATGCTGGATTTTTTAAATACTCTTTTTCTACAACTAATGAGATGATCATATGGTTTTTCTCTTTTATTCTGTTAATGTGGTGAATTACCATGATTTTGATTTTTAAAGAACCTTATTTCCTAGGTAGTCCACACCTGAGTGGCCATGATATATTACCCTTTTTATATATTGCTGGATTGAATTTGACTATGTCTTGTTAAGATATTTGTGCCTATGTTCATGAGTAATATTGGTCTATAATTTTCTAATCATTTTTGCTTTTAAATGCCTTAGCTTTTAGTATCAAGCTTATGGAGGCATAGTAAAACATGTTAGAATTATTCTATCTTCTATGTTTTGAAAAATTTGTGTGATTCTGGTATTATTTTTCCTGAAATTATTAATGGACTTCACCAGTGAATCCATATGGGTCTGGAATTTTCTTTGTGGTAAGAATATTTTAAAATTCCATATTCATATATACAGTAAACATGAGGCTATTTAGACCTTTACTCTTGTTTCTTTTAGTATCAGCTTTAACAAGTATTTTTTCAAGAAAATTTTCTATTTTATCTATTTTGTTGAATTATTAGTCATTCATATTACCCCACAAATGTTCTTTATTCTTTGTATGATCTGTATTGATTTTTTTTAATTACTTACTAATGTTAGTAATTTGTTGTTTATTTTTGTTTATGATCAGTCTTGCTAAAGCTTCATCAATCTTATTAATCATTTTAAAGAACTGATTTTGATGTTATAATTTTTCTCTATTTTTTATTTTATATTTTATATTTCAATAATTTCTGTTATTATTGCTTTACTTCTACTTATTTTGGGTTTATTTTACTCCTGTAAATTTGGAAGCTTAAAAAATTAATTTTAGGCTTTTCTTTTTTTTAATAATGTAAGCTGCTAATTTCACTCAAAAAACTGCTCTAGCTGCATCTCACAGGTTTTGGTAGGCTGTGGTTTGATTATTGTTAAAGTCATAATATTTTCTAATTTTTCTTGTAATTTATTCTTTAGTCCATAGGCTATTTATAATTATTTTGTTTAATTTCCTAACTTTAAAAAAATCTATACATCTTATTTTTTTACTGATTTCTTATTTATTTATACTGTGATCAGAAAATATGCTCTTTGATTCCAATCTTTTGATATATATTGAGACTAGCTTTATTCTTCAATGTATAGCTAATGTTCCATATATTTCAAACATATGTGTACTCTTCAGCTGTTGGGTGGAGTGTTCTATAAGTATTAATTAGATGAAGCAGATTGATGGTGCTCAAATCTTCTTTATAGTTTTTTTCTATTTGTTCTAATCATTACTGAAAGAAAAAGAGGTGTTTACGTCTTCAATTATAATCATTGATTTGTCTCTTTCTCCCATCAATTCTCTGTTCTCTTCATGAATTTTAAAATTCTGCTATTAGGGCATATACATTTATGATTATTGTGCTGATTAATTGACCTCTTATCAATATGAACTATTCCTCCTGTTTTCCTAAATTTATCTTTAAGTCTACTTTCTGCTGTTAGGTTTCTTATTGATACTATAGGATTTAAGTCTCTATGTATATATTTTTGAGAGGAGACTTTGTTTTCTTTGTTAGGGATAGAATGACAGTCAATAGCAACTTTTCATATCCTAAGTGAAGGTAGAATTCAGCTTTTATTTCACCATTCAAAAATTGCCCTAATATGCAATTTTCTTAAGAGAATGAAATCTATGAGTTATGCTCACCCTTCCTAAGAAAAGTCAGATGCCCTGTATCTACACAGAAGCCTACTCTGTGATTTTATGGGGAATTTCCATTCCAAAGAAAAAATTGTTTTTAAAATGATTTACTATCTTGGCTATACTGTGTTATAGCTAACATCTTTTTGAGAAAATTAAAAGTAGGGAAAAACCTTTCATATTTAATCTCTTTTGTGTCTTCCATCTGATCACTCACATTGCTACACTAGGCATTTCTACTTTTCAAAAGAAAACTGAAGATGAGAATGCTGTAAATGAAAACACACTTGAAAATGCCATTTTTAAGTTCCTAAAAACCTGTTTTGCTAATGGAATTTTTTACTTTATTGTCATACTGGTGTTTATCCAGTGCTTTTCCAGATGCCCTTTCTCCATTTCAGAAAATCATATTGAAACAACAACAGCAAAAACACATTGAGAAAAACTCTTTATACTCTCTACCAACATCACATAAACTTTTTTGAAATTGATTTAGTCTTTTTTTCATATCAAAATGAAATATCTCCTGCAAGAAAATTAAGATAATGTCAAAGTTAACATATGTTTGTTTTTCACAAATCATCAACAGAAAACTTGCTCCTGGACTGCTGATAATTTGTCAGCAATTATTAATAGGTATTAACACTGACAAAGTTCCCAGTGGTGGTTAGCCTTCAAAATATCTCAGGATTCAAAACTCATCAGTAAGCAGCTGCTGCTATCATCAAGTGCAGTTCTATTTTATATGGAAGTGTTAATATTAAATAGAAATGAAGAAAGCTCAAAAGGTAATAGTTTTTTATTTTAAATCTATTTAAAAAATTTTTTTTAAGAGTATCAATCAGAATAGATGCAGATTGGTAAAAATCTTAATAGAACAAAAAATACAACGAACATCTCAATTTTTAAAGTGAACTTACTTCTATTAATATTCCATAAAAAACATATTCTAAAGAATTAAATAACTCTAGAAAAAATAAAATTAAAATATGCAATACCCAGTTACAATCCTCTCACCAACTGTCTTTGGTCAGTTGATGATGTGTTATTCTTGTCTGGGGTCATTTATTTGTCTAGGGAATCAACTAGTTTATTAGCTTATCTATGCTGCCCACACCTGGGATGACTAGAGCGACTCTGTTATACTTCGCATGTCTCTTACTATACTCCACCAGACAAGTCTGGGCATATTTTTATAGTGTTGATAGAAGTACTAGAAAAAGAAGGAAAATCCAATTATGTAGGTACATTTCAAGCTTGCATCATGTCTACTAATATCCAATTGGTCAAAGCAAATTACATGACCAAGCCCAGAGTCAAGCAGTGGGCAAATCAAAGTGATATGGCCAATGACATGTATATAGGAAGGAATTAAATGTAAGGGTCAATGATGCAGTAAATTAGAGATCATCTGAAGCATTATGTTATCACCAGAGGTTTGGCAAACTTCCAACAGGCATGGTCCAGACATCTTGGGAAAGCTGTCTCATCAGCTGCTTCAGTTCTGGGAAATTTTTACTTTCAGGTTACCAGATGATGTGCGGGTCCAGTCAGTGTTTGGTACTTTCCTTAGGTGTGTCACATGAATCCAAAAGTCTATTCCTTGGAGTCTGGTGGCACAAGAGGTGGTTAGCAGTACCCAATAAGGATCTCTCCACCAAGAGTTGAAGAGAGTTCTTATGAGGTGTCTTTTCCAATAGATGAAATTTCCAGGTTGCAAAGTGTGATTATTTGAGGTTTCTGTTTATTAACCTTTTACATTTCCACATTTTGATCAAGATCTTCTCTGAAAGCATCGGTGAGCAAGAGTTAGGTTTTCTAGTATCAGCAGCTCTTTGCCCCTCAAAGCCAGAAAGGACCTTTCCTACCTGTAGTGTCTCACATCAGAGGGGAAGTGCACCTATTAAGGTCACATCTGAGAAAGAAGGAGGGGTAGGAGGGAGAACTCTCAGGTACTTTTTACCTAAAGTCAAAGTACCTGTGCAGTAAAATGGGTTCCTCAATCAATATGAAGTTTAAGAGGAGTTCCCCAGGCAGGGATAATCTTTTCCAAAAGGACTTTAGCCAGAGAAGAGGCAGTAGCCTTCCTGCAAGGGACGTAGTCTGTCCAATATGAAAACACACAGACCATGTCTAAAACCTATTTATATCCATTAGATGAAGGAAGTTGCATAAAATCCATTTGCCAGACTTCAAATGGTCCATTAGACAGTTTAAAATGTCCAGGAGCAGTGCGAACAGGCTTCCTTGTTCACTTGTACTTCAGACAGTGGGACAACTGAGGTAGCCATGCTTGAGGCCTTGTTAATGTTTCCCCACCAATACTGATTCATCAAACTATCATTTTATCAGTAGAACAATGATTTAATGTGTGTACAGTGATGAAGAGTTAGAATTTTAGAGTGTCTGGTAGACTGGGTTATTTGTTCCAAACCAGAACTTGGACACTAGCTTTTTTAGGCTGAGCCAGAAGGAATGAACTAAACAAAGGAATGAACTAAAAGAGAGAGCCCAGGACTATATCTATATAATCTATAATGATCACTTAGGTATCACCGAAGTAAAGTAAATCCACAGTGTTAGTTACCTTGGTGCCACAAAATTGGCAAACTATATTTTTCTCACAAGCCTGGTTAAATTAATTTCCCTCACATGCAAATTTAAAAGAGTAATAATAATAAAGTATGCTCCTCAGTAAATAAATAAAAATATAATGACAACACCAAAGCCAAAAACCCCTCCTCAGCCCAGATCTAAGTTTTCAAAATGAAGAAATGGCAAGTGACTGCCTTATATAGGGATCATATTTAACAGTTTTCTAACATATTGGACTACTAAGGCATATCATTAGTTAAATTAATTTCAAATAAAGCTAAACCTTGTAGGCCTCAAGTATAATTCATAGCCTTATAATATTGTTTAGGAATTTCCCAACTCATGTATCTATAAATCTGATTTTTCTGAGTTAATGCATTTGGGGCTTGAATTTTTAGTATTTCCAATGTAATCTGAATAATACACATGACCTCAAACCTTCTACACTCATTTTTTAATGTATTAAGTACATTACAGGCCAAATCTTAGAAATTTGTTTTCGACTTATCACATTTATTTATGAACTGAGAGAAAAAATGAAATGCTAACTAAGGTTTCTTTTGACAAAGTCTCAAGACAATGTACCTATTTTTTATGGCTTTGCTTTTATGCAATTTTCCTCATTTTTCTTGTCAGGTGTGACTGCAGGCAGCTACCAATTTTAAATATAGGATCATAGCATCAAATTAAAAGAAATTTTAAATTCACAAACTCCTGATGTCAAATGGATATTCAAAGAACTCCATTAAATTAGACATAAACTTCTATTTTGGGAACCCATCTGCAATATTTTAATTAGGATGCTAATTTCCTGAAAATACACATTCATTCTGTACAGTATTAAAATCATCCATACATCAAGTAAATAATGGTATTTTTAAATATTTCAATGCATTTTCCATGACTTGCCTTGCTTATGAACACAGGAAGTCATTCATAAATTGTCTTTAAGAAGCATGTGAATTCCATACTTTGTGAATGAGAAGAATAAATTAAAATGATGTGTCAGTCTGAGTCTAATTGGGAGAAAAAGACTATAAAAAACTACACAGAAGGCTAAACGGGATATTTTATAAAAGCATAATTAACTATGGTAAAAGAGCAACTATTAGATATCAGGAAACTCTGTATGGTACCCCAGGGCTGAGGAAAAGTATCTAAAGAAGGATAAACTTGGAAGGGGTTCAGACCACACCAGATCAGCTCACTGGATAGCAGCTGGTTTGGCAGGAGAGGAGTTGATCTGAGTACCTGGCAAGCAACTGGCCACCTCCAGGGTGAAGCTGGGGGAGAAGGGGATCAGCAACTCTTGGTGTGGGCATGCAGTGGATTCCAGGAAATTGGTGGGGCCAGGATACCTTCAGATCGCACAGCCCATGGGGACTCTGATTTCCTTGTGGAGAAGGCTGCGGAAAGGTTATCACCAGACTGAAGCTGGAAAGTCACAAAGGGAACATATTCTGGACCCATGGTTCGGGCTCTGCCAGTTGTTCTCACATGTCTTGCTGATATCAAGCCTCTTCCTCCTACGGTGTTCCTGCAGCTCCCTCTACTGAGAAAGATTATCATGTTTGCTTTAACTTTACCACACCCCTTAGACGGTTAGAAATCACTCTGAATTCTCTAGGAGCCAGTCATGTCTCACACCTGATTTGCCTTGCACATACTGCCAAATTCCACACTGTAAATGTTGCTCCTTTCTGCAATTCTGCAATAATATTTCTTCTCCTCCCTCCATCATATTTAATTCCTGTGTGTTTAACAGGATCTCGTCATTTTTATATTTCTGTTAATGCATATTTTCACAGGCTATATTACATTGTATTGTTTACACAACTAACTCTATTAAATATTTTTATTACTGGCACCTGGTATAATACCTAAAACATAGTAAGTATTCAATAAGTTATTATTGAACACATTTTAATTTTTGCAGAGATATTTCTATTGAAAAAGATGACTATATCATTCATAAAATATAGAATTCATACTTGCAGTGGATAAAGACACATATAAGAAAGTTTAAAATAATATGAATTTACTCATAGAAATAAAAGCAACTGTAATCATAAAATAAGCACATACATACAGAGAAAAGTAATGGGCATTTTCTATCATTGACAGTTTATGATGAAACACGCTTTGTTTAACATGATTTTTTTCAAATTTTCATTGACTAGCATGCAGATAAATTAAATAATAGGTACGAAGTTGAGTTTTATCTCATTTGGTCTCTTGGATTTTCAGGAAAATACATAGTTGAAAATAGAAAAAAATTCCACCTTGATATTTTATTATTAAAAATTACTGAAAATTTCAGTTAAGTGTTTTCCTGTTTGCACATATTAATGCTTCTCAGAAATTTGGACATTATTCCATAAATATTTGTTTCCCCAGTCCATAACCACTACTGCCTCCTAATAGATGTTAGAAATGTCAGAAGAACATTCAGTTTCAGTTTGCAAGTAACTATAATACTAGAAATAAAGCAGTATGTCACATATGGAAAACCTCCCACAGTATTTCCTTACATTCCTTTAGCTAAAATCAATTTTTATTAGAACACAGAAAAATTCTAATATGAATATGAATAGTTAACACTCTACTTTAATATCTCTAAAATTGGTCTTTCATAATACAGTGTTAAAACCAATCTCACTTTCAAATCTCTTTTGAAACATGAAATTTTTAAATCTATAGGACTATATTAGGCAATTGATTTAGAGAGTATAAATATCATCTGCACTAAAGACAACAGAAATGAATTCCAGGCATTGGAAATATATACCTAAAGATCTCAAATGGCCAAACAGGATATAGTCGGCACAAGTTAATATTTCCCATCCCATAGAACAACTAGCTGGTAACTCATTCAATCCAAATTTCTTTTGATTATCAAATGTGTTTTTACTGTGCCTTCATTTTGTCTCGTTACTTTATTTAAATGCCCTACAAAAGTCTTTCTTTAATGCTCAACATCACTAATAGAGAAATGCAAATCAAAACTACAATGAGGTATCACCTCAAACCAGTTAGAATGGGCATCATCAGAAAATCTACAAACAACAAATGCTGGAGAGGGTGTGGAGAAAAGGGAACCCTCTTGCACTGTTGGTGGGAATGTAAATTGATACAGCCACTATGGAGAACAGTATGGAGGTTCCTTAGAAAACTAAAAATAGAATTACCATATGACCCAGCAATCCCATTACTAGGCATATGCCCTGAGAAAACCATAATTCAAAAAGACACATGCACCCCAATGTTCATTGCAGCACTATTTACAATAGCCAGGTCATGGAAGCAAACTAAATGCCCATCGACAGATGAATGGATAAAGCAGATGTGGTACATATATACAATGGAATATTACTCAGCCATAAAAAGGAACGAAATTGAGTTATTTGTTGAGACGTGGATGGATCTAGAGACTGTCATACAGAGTGAAGTAAGTCAGAAAGAGAAAAACAAATATCGTATATTAATGCATGTATGTGGAACCTAGAAAAATGGTACAGATGAACTGGGTTGCAGGCCAGAAGTTGAGACACAGATGTAGAGAACAAACCTATGGACACCAAGGGGGGAAAACTGAGGTGGGGTGGGGATGGTGGTGTGCTGAATTGGGCGATTGGGATTGACATGTATACAGTGATGTGTATAAAACTGATGACTGATTAAAAAAAAAAAGTCTTTCTTTAAGGAAGTTGCTTTACTTGGTTTAGTGTCAATTAGGTTCTTTTGAGATTAGTTTCTTTTCTAGATTATTCATTGTAGAATATTTATTATTTACATTTTTTTCCTTAGAAAGTTTAGCCTCAGGGTCTCATGACAATGTTACTACATTATAGAATATAAATAGAACTTCAGTCTCCCTTCCCCCTTCAACCCCTGTAAATTCATTTCTAGTGACTGAAGAGCATGCAGAGGCACTCAAAGATATATCAGAGTCTTGCAAAGTCCTTATTTTCAGCATAAAAAAAAAGAACTCTAAATTGGAACCCATTACTTATAGTTCACTTATTTGCTGGTCTAGAAAAAACCAATAACCTCATTATAGCTCAGCTTTGTCTTATACATACAAAAACTCTTTCATCATTATGATGTAGCAGTTATCTTGAGTAAAAAAATGAAATTATTCTTTTAGCAGACTGTCTTCCTCTCTACTTATTAGGTTGTGTTAAAAGTACATTTGTTACAGAAAATGCCAATGTCTGATTGGATTTTCAACACACTATGTTGAAGTGACTGCATATTAAATTAACTGAATTTTTCAAGTTATCTTTTTCCTCATCCCATTTTTTTCTCTTTAACTTTAGGAAATATAAAAATATGTGCCATTCTATTTTTATTTTCAAAGTTCTGCCCTATTATATATCCAGTTAAACCAGAAACTGGACTCAGTGAATATGATCTTCAAATTACTATAATCAAGAATTGTTTATTATATGAATAAATAGAGAAGATGTTCTAAAATGAAGGCACATAGTAAAACAAATTCTATATCCTACACAGAACAAAGGTGTAGTAAAATTACTGTCATATTTTATTTTTATACAGACGGCTGAAAATTTTGGTTTGTATGGCAAAACACCACTATGTGGTAAATCATGGTACATGGTAGAGTTTTTAAAACCCAGACATTTATAAAAGTCAAAACAAAACCTGTGCTATGTTGAAAGTAATAGTAATTAAATAGATCTTTTTATTCATCTACTTGCAAAAATCACAAAGTCTTTTTTTTTTCTTTGTTTTGGTTTTAAGATTGTTATCTTTAACGTTTTATTATGGAACACTTCAAACAAAATTAGAGGGAATAGGAGAAGGGCAGAAAGAGCAAAGTAAACCATCATGGGCTACTCTTGCTTTCTCTGATGCCCACCCAAACTTTTTTTCTCTTCACAAATGTATTTAAAAATAAACCCCAGGGGCTTCCCTGGTGGCACAGTGGTTAAGATTCCATCTGCCAATGCAGGGGACACGGGTTCGAGCCCTGGTCTGGGAAGATCCCACATGCCACGGAGCAACTAAGCCCGTGTGCCACAACTACTGAGGCTGCATATCACAACTACTGAAGCCCATGTGCCTAGAGCCCGTGCTCTGCAGCAAGAGAAGCCACCGCAATGAGAAGCCTTTGCACCGCAATGAAGAGTAGCCCCCGCTCACCGCAACTAGAGAAAGCCCGCGCGCAGCGACGAAGACCCAACACAGCCAAAAATAAATAAATAAAATAAATAAATTTATTAAAAATAAATCCCAGACATCATATCTAACAGATGATACTTTAACTTAATTACAGAACAAACATCGTACACAGCAAAATTAACTGTAATTCCTCAATATCATCTAAATTCAGTCTGTTGTGCGTATGTTTTTAAAATTATCACATATGTCTTTTTAAGTTGCCTTGTTCTAATTAAGATCCAAATAAATCTTTTTTAAAAAAATTTGGCTGGTATGATTTCTTACGTTGTTTTCTTTTCCCACTGTTGTTTAAAACCATTTGTCTGAGGTATAACTGACATACGATAAGCTGCACATATTTAAAACTGTACACTTTTATGAGATTTGACATATATATAACCCTAAAGCCATTACCAAAATCAATATAATAAATATGTATAGTAGTTTTCAGTAATCTATGAAGTTTCTGTGAATCTATAACCATTTCCTCCTCTAACTCCCATGCCATATATTTGTTGAACATATTGAGTCACCTCTGGTAGAAACTAGTGAAGTCAGTGCACTTTACCTTTTAATGTAGCCAGTATCTGATATTTCGGCCTGGGGGCTTCCCTTAAAGCTACAGAAAACCACTCTAATCCTGGATGGAAAATTAGAATTAATGCCCTTGAAATAAAATTATAACCAAAAAATGAGGGCTATTGGTGCAGAAACACCCCATCTCCCTAGGCCCTTGGATGGAATGCCTCTGAATAGTATTGTGTACACTTTTTCTTAGCAGTTTCCAGCGTGATGAGATTAGGCTTTGGTTCCCCCCAGTGGTAGCTAGTTCACAATGCAGGCTTTATGGTTGTATTCCCTTGCCTGCTCCAACTTGCCACTCCCCATTCATGGTCCCTGCATTATAATCATTGTCCAAGGACCAGTTTCTGGAGAATCCAAAGTAAGACATTTGTCTTACAGATATTCTCACTTTCAGGGTTTTATTGATTCCTAAATTCATTTAACACGTTCCTCTAACCCTCTTATATCCCTAAACTGGCAATTAGTGTTAGATGTTTCATTAGGATGCTTTTATTTTAGCCATGATTACCTCATAAATGTGGCTGCATATTTCTTATTTTATTACAAAAAAAAATTGTCAGATTGCTTCACCTTTTGTCAAGATTCATCATTGGATTCCAGTATCAGCATGATTCATAAAGTTCTCCACCAGAATTTACCTAATATTTTTGACTTCTATTGATGATCTTTGCCCATTATACATTACTTCATAAGAGATTTTAAAGTGTGATAATCTAAATCATGTCCCACACTTATTAGTTCTGATTTGTTCATTATTTGGATTCCCTGAAATATAATACATAAAAGAAAGGCAGGATAAATTCTCAATTGTTTTCTTTCTTTCTTTCTTTTTTTTTTACAATTTGAAGAATAATCGTCTAATGTTCTAGCAATCCAAAGGTAACAAATGAAGTTTTAATAAAGTCATGGATGTTAATGTATTTTAGATATTTCAATCCATTGCAGTGATTATTCTTTATAATACCCTTTTTCCATGTTAGAACAGTGAAATTTCCTTTAACTTGGCTCCTGTATCTTTTTACATGATACCGGCAGCTTTTGAAAACTTCATGCCTCATCTTTCATATTTCCTGTCCCAGATTTGGAATCACCCTTTACTTTGTTCATTTTAGTGGGAAATGGTATTTAGAGACCACAATCTGGGTACTCAGGCTATTCATTACTAACGGGCTATCAGCACTTCTAAGTCTTTTTAGTGACCAGAGAAAAGATATGTTTAAGGAAAAAAAGTTTGTTTCAAAAACTTTCTCTATTCCACTTCTCTTTTTGTTGTTATCTGTTTACATATTTATGGCTAGGACGTGTTCTTCATTTAATGGGGGATATTATCTTCATTACTCTTTCATCAATCAATGTCCTTATTGAATTTAGATTAAGGACTTCACATAAGCCTAGACAATCTTCTTTTAGGAATCATTAACAATAACATACATTCATTTAATACTGAACATGCAATTCACACGTTCACCACAAAAACTCTGAGTTATGCTGGGAAAATATTGAGGTTAAGAAAGCTAAGCAACTGGCATGAAGTGACTTTTAAGAGACTAAAACTAATTTTTGTGAGTCTTAACCTCCTGATAACATGGTTTCCTCCCACTGTAAGGATTTCACACCTCAGTTAGATTTATTTCTATTCAAGAAACCCCAAGTATAGTAATTGTTGCCTTCTCCTTTTAACTCCATTTATCTGTAAGTGCCTGCTAGCCCCTCTTCTTTCCACTCTCCATCCTTCACCACTTCCAAGATTAGATCTTATTCATCTTACTTTCTTCCCATAATAATATCCTATATATTGTACAAATTTAATAAAAGTATGTTTAATTTCTTTTCTTTCAGTTAATGCTGTCACTATATCAGAGATAAATATGGTTTTATATTTCCAATATTAAGGCTGCCTGAATTAAGCTTTTCTAAGTTATCTAATATAATAGAATTATTACCATCTTTGGAAGCCAAAAGATCTGAGATTAAATCCTGATTCACTTGCTGATTAACTGTAGGACTTACACAAAAAACCTAAGATTCACAGTGTCATTTTGCTGTCTTTGTTTTGTTTTAATCTTTAAAATTTTAAATATTACAATATGTAACATCTAGCAGTTTGGCATTTTACAATCACTGCCATCTTAGAGTCCCTGAAATAAGGCAGTTAACATAAATCAGCACTCCCCTGTATTTTGTTGTATACATATTAAATACTACAGGTATTTGTGTGATTTTGTAATATTACATTATCTATTTTATATTTCTTAGTATATCTATAGGATCATTTACTATTCTTATAATTTTAGGATAGAATATATTCTATATTATAAAATTATTTAACTGTCAGTTTATCAAATGATATAATCTAATATGTAACTAAAGTAAAACTACAACTTCATAAGTTCCTTCTTATGAACTGATGTTATTTTTTCACAAAGCTATGCATAAAATAATTCTCAAATATATCTAGTGTGTTAATTATAATGGTAAACATTATCATAAGAAACAACATACATAAAGTATATGTAGGATTGATTTCATTCGCTAAGATTTAGTTCTTTAATTTTTTTTAACATTGACATTGGTCCTTATGTTTTATTTCCCTACTTAACAACATTATTAAATCTTACCATAGGCCAGTCTGTTTCTAATCACTTTATAATTATCAACACATTTAATACTAATAACACCCCTATAAGGTAGATACTATTATCATCTTTAATTTACAAAGGAGAGAATTAATGCACAGTTAAATTAGGTAAGTTATCCAAGACTATAAACCTGACAATTAACCAAAGTGGAGGTAGCAAAGTCTCTAAGCATATAAAGTACACAATAACCTCAGTGGGACTGAGAATGACAATCTTTTTAGACTACCATATAAACTGATCAGATTTGCTGCTAATTGATAAGGAAACAAAAGAAAGTGCTCCTGGCACCACCTTCATATTCTCTGGGGTTTTTTTGACATTGGCTTTTTTTTTCAGATTCCATAAAGTGACATGATATTCTGTCTGTTTATTTCACTTAGCATAATGTCTTCGATGTTCATCCATGTTGTTACAAATAGCAATAATTCCTACTATTTTATTGCTGATTAATAATTCATTGTATTTATGTGGGATATATATGTATGTATATGTTATATATATATATAGTCCCTACTGTACATATATATATAATATATATATATGTATATATGCCTGCAACATTTTCTGTATGCATTCATCTGCTGATGGACACTTATGTTGTTTCCATGTCTTGGCTTTTGTGAATAATGCTGCAATAAACATGGGAGTGCAGATATCTCTTTGAGATACTTATTTCATTTCCTTCAGTTATATACCCAGGAGTAGGATTGCTGGATCATATCATAGTTCTATTTTTAATTTTTTGAGAAGCTTCCCTAGTGTTTTCCATAATGGCTGTATCAATTTAGGTTCCCATTGATAGTGTATAAGGTTCCCTTTCCTCCACATCCTTGTCAACATTTATTATTGTTTGTCCTTTTTATGACAGCAATACAAACAGGTGTGAGGAGAGATCTCATTGTGGTGTTGATTTGCATTTCACTGATTATTATGATGTTGAACATCTTTTTAAGTACCTGTGGGCCATCTGTATGCCTTCTTTGGAAAAATGTGTACTCAGGTCCTCTGCAATTTTTAATTGGATTATTATTATTATTATTATTTTTCTACTTGGGTTCTTTGAGTTTCTTACATATTTTAGATATTAACATCTTATGGAATATATGGTTTGCAAATATCTTCTCCCATTCCATAAGTCACCTTTTCAGTTTGTTCATTGTTTTGTTTGCTGAGAAGTTTTTTTAGTTTGATGTAGTCACACTTGTTTGTTTAGCTTTTGTTGCTGTGCTCTGAGTGTCATATCCAAAAAATACTAAGAGCAATGTTAAGATTTTTCCTCATGTTTTCTTGTAGGACTTTTAGAGTTTCAAACCTTAAGTTTAAGTGTTTAATCCATTTTGAGTTAATTTTTGTGAGTGATGCAAGATAGGAGTCCATCTTCATTCTTTTGCATGTGACTATTGATATTTCCAACACTATTTATTGAAGAGACTATCCTTTCCCCATTGTGTGTTCTTGGCAACTTGTCAAACATTAGTTGGCTGTATACACAGGGGTTTATTTCTGGGCTCTTAATTCTATTTCGTTGGTTTACCTGTTTGTTTTCAGGTCAGAGCCATAGGGTGTTGATTACTACAGCTTTGTAATATACTTTGAAAACAGGACATGTATGCCTCCAGGTTTGTTTTCCTTTCTCATGATTTCTTTGGCTGTTTAGGGTCATTTCTGGTTCTCTACAAATTTTAGGGTTGCTATTTCTCTGAAAATGTCATTGGAATTTTGATAGGGGTTGTATTGAATCTGTAGATTGCTTTGGGTAGAATAAACATTTAATAATATTAATGATTCCATTCCATGAGCACAGTATATCATTCTATTTATTTGTGTCTTCTTCAATTTATTTCGTTAATGTCTTACAGTTTTCAGTGTACAGATATTTCACCTCCTTGGTTAAATTATCTTAAGTATTTTATTCTTTTTGATGCTATTGTACATAAGATTCCTTTCTTATTTTTCTCTTACAGATAGTTCATTTTTAGTGTATAAAATGCAACTGTTTTTTGTATGTTGATTTTGTATCTTGCCACCTTAGTAAATTCATTTCTTAGTTCTAACAGTTTTTGGAGCAGTCTTTAGGGTTTTCTATATATAAGTCCATATAATCTGCAATTAGAGACAGTTTTACTTCTGCTCTGATGTGGATGTAATTTATTTCTTTGTCTTGCCTAATAGCTCTGTTTAGGGCTTCCAGTACAATGTTCAATAAAAGTGGCTAAACTGGGCATGTTTGTCTTGTTTCTGATCTTAGGGTAAAAGTTTCAGCTTTTCACCTTGAGTATGATGTTAGCTGTGGGCTTCTCATAAACAGCCTTTATTATGCTGAGGTACATTCCCTCTCTACCCAGTTTGTTATGAGTTTTTACCATGAAAGAATGTTGAATTTTGTCAAATGCATTTTCTGCATCTATTAAGATGATCATATGAGTTTTCTTCTTCATTCTGTCAATGTGATGTATCACATCTATTCTTTTGTAAATTTTGAACCATTCTTGTATAGCTGGAATAAATTCCAGTTGAACATGATGTATGTATCCTTTTAATGTGCTCTTAAATTCTGTGCTAGTAGTTTGTTGAGGATTAAATGTATTCTTTTTTTTATTGAAGTATAGTTGACTTACAATGTTGTGTTAGTTCCAGGTGTATAAGCACAGTGATTCAGCTATACACACATATATAAAGACATTTTTTCAATTCTTTACCTTATCACTACAAAATATTGATTATAGTTCCCCATGCTATACATTAGGTCCTTATTGGTTATCTATTTTATACACAGTAGTGTGTCTATGTTAATCCCAGCCTCCTAATTTATACCTCCCCTCTTTCCCCTTTGGTAACTATATATTTGTTTTTTATGTCTGTGGGTCTATTTCTGTTTTTTAATTTTTTTTATTTTTTTATACAGCAGGTTCTTATTAGTTATCTATTTTATACATATTAGTGTATATATGTCAATCCCAATCTCCCAATTCATCCCACCAGCGCCCCCCTCTGCTTTCCCTCCTTGGTGTCCATACGTTTGTTCTGTAGATCTGTGTCTCAATTTCTGTCCTGCAAACCGGTTCCTCTGTACCATTTTTCTAGATTTCACATATATGCATTTATATACAATATTTGTTTTTCTCTTTCTGACTTACTTCACTCCATATGACAGTCTCTAGGTCCATCCACATCTCTATAAATGAACCAATTTTGTTCCTTTTTATGGCTGAGGAATATTCCATTGTATATATGTACCACATCTGCTTTATCCACTTGTCGGTTGATGGGCATTTAGGTTGCTTCCATGACCTGGCTATTGTAAATAGTGCTGCAATGAACATTGGGGTGCATGTGTCTTTTTGAATTATGGTTTTCTCTGGGTATATGCCCAGTAGTGGGATTGCTGGGTCATATGGTAATTCTATTTTTAGTTTTTTAAGGAACCTCCATATTGTTCTCCATAGTGGCTGTATCAATTTACATTCCCACCAACAGTGCAAGAGGGTTCCCTTTTCTCCACACCCTCTCCAGCATTTGTTGTTTGTAGATTTTCTGATGATGCCCATTCTAACTGGTATGAGGTGATATGTCATTGTAGTTTTGATTTGCATTTCTCTAATAATTAGTGATGTTGAGCAGCTTTTCATGTGTCTCTTGGCAATCTGTATGTCTTCTGGAGAAATGTCTATTTAGGTCTTCTGCCCATTTTTGGATTGGGTTGTTTGTTTTTTTAAAATTGAGCTGCATGAGCTGTTTATATATTTTGGAGATTAATCCTTTGTCTGTTGATTCATTTGCAAATAATTTCTCCCATTCTGAGGGTTGTCTTTTTGTCTTGTTTATGGTTTCCTTTGCTGTGCAAAAGCTTTTAAGTTTAATTAGATCCCATTTGTTTATTTTTGTTTTTATTTCCATTACTCTAGGAGGTGGGTCAAAAAAGATCTTGCTATGATTTATGTCAAAGAAGTGTTCTGCCTAGGTTTTCCTCTAAGAGTTTTATAGTGTCTGGTCTTACATTTAGGTCTTTAATCCATTTTGAGTTTATTTTTGTATATGGTGTTAGGGAATGTTCTAATTTCACTCTTTTACATGTAGCTATCCAGTTTTCCCAGCACCACTTACTGAAGAGACTGTCTTTTCTCCATTGTGTATTCTTGCCTCCTTTGTCATACATTAGTTGACCATAGGTGCGTGGGTTTATCTCTGGGCTTTCTATCCTGTCCCATTGATCTATATTTCCGTTTTTGTGCCAGTACCATATTGTCTTGATGACTGTAGCTTTGTAGTATAGTCTGAAGTCAGGGAGTCTGATTCCTCCAGCTCGATTTTTTACCCTCAAGATTGCTTTGGCTATTCGGGGTCTTTTGGGTCTCCATACAAATTTTAAGATTTCTTGTTCTAGTTCTGTAAAAACTGCCATTGGTAGTTTGATAGGGATTGCACTGAATCTGTAGATTGCTTGGGGTAGTATAGTCATTTTCACAATACTGATTCTTCCAATCCAAGAACATGGTTTATCTCTCCATCTGTTTGTGTCATCTTTGATTTCTTTCATCAGTGTCTTATAGATTTCTGAGTACAGGTCTTTTAACTCCTTAGGTACGTTTATTCCTAGGTATTTTATTCTTTTTGTTGCAATGTTGAATGGGATTGTTTCCTTAATTTCTCTTTCTGATCTTCCGTTGTTAGTGTATAGGAATGCAAGAGATTTCTGTGCATTAATTTTGTACCCTGCAACTTTACCAAGTTCATTGATTAGCTCTAGTAGTTTCTGGTGGCATCTTTAGGATTATCTATGTATAGTATCATGTCATCTGCAAACAGTGACAGTTTTACTTCTTCTTTTCTGATCTGTATTCCTCTTATTTCTTTTTCTTCTCTGACTGCCATGGCTAGGACTTCCAAAGCTTTGTTGAATAATAGCGGTGAGAGTGGACATCCTTGTATTGTTCGTGGTCCTAGAGGACATGCTTTCAGTTTTTCACCATTGAGAATGATGTTTGCTGTGGGTTTGTCATATATGGCCTTTATTATGTTGAGGTATGTTCCCTCTATGCCCACTTTCTGGAGAGTTTTTATCATAAATGGGTTTTGAATTTTGTCAAAAGCTTTTTCTGCATCTACTGAGATGATTATATGGTTTTTAATCTTCAATTTGTTAATATGGTGTATCACATTGCTTGATTTGCATATATTGAAGAATCCTTGCATCGCTGGGATAAATCCCACTTGATCATGGTGTATGATCCTTTTAATGTGTTGTTGGATTCTGTTTGCTAGTATTTTGTTGGGGATGTTTGTATCTATAGTCATCAGTGATACTGGTCTGTAATTTTCTTTTCTTATAGTATCTTTGTCTGGTTTTGGTATCAGGGTGATGGTGGCCTTGTAGAATGAGTTTTGGAGTGTCCCTTCCTCTGTAATTTTTTGGAAGAATTTGAGAAGGATGGGTGTTAGCTCTTCTCTAAATGTTTGATAGAATTCACCTGTGAAGCCACCTGGTTCTGGACTTTTGTTTGTTGGAAGATTTTTTATCAGAGTTTCAATTTCATTACTTGTAATTGGTCTGTTCATATTTTCTATTTCTTCCTGGTTCAGTCTCTGAAGGTTATACCTTTCTAAGAATTTGTGCATTTCTTCCAGGTTGCCCATTTTATTGGCATAGAGTTGCTTGTTGTAGTCTTTTATGACGCTTTGTATTCCTGTGGTGTCCATTGTAACTTCTTCTTTTCCATTTCTAATTTTATTGATTTGAGTCCTCTCGCTCTTTTTCTTGATGAGTCTGTCTAAAGTTTTATCAATTTTGTTTATCTTCTCAAAGAACCAGCTTTTAGTTTTATTGATCTTTGCTATTGTCTTCTTTGTTTCTATTTCATTTATTTCTGATCTGATCTTTATGATTTCTTTCCTTCTATTAACTTTGGGTTTTGTTTGTTCTTCTTCCTCTAGTTCCCTTTAGCTGTAAGGTTAAATAGTTTATTTGAGAGTTTCTTGTTTCTTGAGTTAGGATTGTATTGCTATGAACTTCTCTCTTAGAACTTCCTTTGCTGCATCCCATAGGTTTTGGATCGTCGTGTTTGTCATTTGTCTTGAGGTGTTTTTTGATTTCTCCTTTGATTTCTTCAGTGATCTCTTGGTTATTTAGTAACATATTGTTTACCTTCCATGTGTTTGTGTTTTTTACATTTTATTCCCTGTAATTTATTTCTAATCTCATAGCATTGCAGTTGGAAAACATGCTTGATATGTTTCAATTTTCTTAAATTTACTGAGGCTTGATTTGTGACCCAAGATGTGATCTATCTGGAGAATGTTCCGTGTGCACTTGAAAAGAAAGTGTAATCTGATGTTTTTGGATGAAATGTCCTATAAATGTCAGTTAAATCTATCCGGACTAATGTGTTATTTAAGGCTTGTGTCTCCCTATTAATTTTCTGTCTGGATGATCTGTCCATTGGTGTAAGTGAGGTATTAAAGTCCCCCAGTATTATTGTGTTACTGTCGATTTCCTCTTTTATAGCTGTTAGCATTTGCCTTATGTATTGGGGTGCTCCTATGTTGGTTGCATATATATTTATAATTGTTATATCTTCTTCTTGGATTGATCCCTTGATCATTATGTAGTGTCCTTCCTTGTCTCTTGTAACATTCTTTATTTTAAAGTCTATTTTATCTGATATGAGTATTGCTACTCCAGCTTTCTTTTGATTTCCACTTGCATGGAATATCTTTTTCCATCCCCTCACTTTCAGTCTGTATGTGTCCCTAGGTCTGAAGTGGGTCTCTTGTAGACAGCATATATATGGGTCTTGTTTTTGTATCCATTCATTGAGCCTGTGTCTTTTGGTTGGAACATTTAATCCATTCACATTTAAGGTAATTATCAATATGTAACTTCCTATTACGATTTTCTTAATTGTTTTGGGTTTGTTTTCGTAGGTCCTTTTCTTCTCCTGTTTCTCCCACTTAGAGAAGTTCCTCTGGCATTTGTTGTAGAGCTGGTTTTGTGGTGGTGAATTCTCTTAGCTTTTGCTTGTCTGTAAAGCTTTTGATTTCTCCATCGAATCTGAATGAGATCCTTGCTGGGTAAAGTAATCTTGGTTGTAGGTTCTTCCCTTTAATCACTTTAAATATATCGTGCCACTCCCTTCTGTCTTGTAGAGTTTCTGCTGAGAAATCAGCTGTTAACCTTATGGAAGTTCCCTTGTATGTTATTTGTCATTTTTCCCTTGTTGCGTTTAATACTTTTTCTTTTTCTTTAATTTTTGTCAGTTTGATTACTATGTGTCTCGGCGTGTTTCTCCTTGGGTTTATCTTGCCTGGGACTCTCTGCACTTCCTGAACTTCAGTGGCTATTTGCTTTCCCATGTTAGGGAAGTTTTCGACTATAATTCCTTCAAATATTTTCTCAGGTCCTTTCTCTCTCTCTTCTCTTTCTGGGACCCCATAATGTGAATGTTAGTGCATTTAATGTTGTCCCAGAGGTCTGTTAGGCTGTCTTCATTCCTTTTCATTCTTTTTCTTTATTTTTCTTTATTCTGCTCTGCAGTAGTTATTTCCACTATTTTATCTTCCAGGTCACTTTTCCGTTCTTCTGCCTCAGTTATTCTGCTATTGATTCCTTCTAGTGTATTTTTTTTTCATTTCAGTTATTGTATTGTTCACCTCTGTTTGTTTGTTCTTTAATTCATCTAGGTCTTTGTTAAATATTTCTTGCATCTCCTCGATCTTTGCCTCCATTCTTTTTCTGAGGACTTGGATCATCTTCACTATCATATTCTGTAGGTTGTCTTTTCATTTTGCTTATGGTTTCCTTTGCTGTAAAAAAGCTTTTAAGTTTAATTATATCCTATTTGTTTATTTTTGTTTTTATTTCCATTAGTCTTTGAGATAGATTCGTAAATATATTGCTGCAATTTATGTCAAAAAATTGCAGAGGATGGAACACTTCTGAACTCATTCTATAGTTCAACGTCACCCTGTTACCAAAACTAGACAAAGATACCAGAAAAAAGAAAATTACAGGCCAATATTACTGATGAACACAGTTGCAAAAATCCTCAACAAAATACTAGCAAACTGCATCCAAAAATACATTAAAAGGATCATAGTCTGTGATCAGGTGGGATTTATCCCAGGGATGTAAGGATTTTTCAGTACCTGCAAATCAATTAGTGTGATACATCACATTAACAAATTGAAGAATAAAAACCACATGATCACCTCAATAGATGCAGAAAAAGCTATTGATAACTTTCAACATACATTTATAACAAAAACTCTCCAGAAAGTGGTCATAGAGGGAACCTACCTTAACATAATAAAGGCCATGTATGACATACCCACAGCTAACATCATACTCAATGGTGAAAAGCTGAAAGCATTTCCTCTAAGATCAGGAACAAGACAAGGATGTTCACTCGCACCACTTTTATTCAACATAGTTTTGTAAGTCCTAGCCACAGCAATGAGGGTAGAAAAATTTAAAAAAGAATCAAAATTGGAAAAGAAGAAGTAAAACTGTCACTGTTTGCAGATGACATAATACTATACATAGAAAATCCTAAAAACACTACCAGAAAACTACTAGAGCCCATCAATGAACTTGGTAAAGTTGCAGGATACAAAATTTGTACACAGAAATCTGTTGTATTACTATACACTAACAATGAAAGATCTGAAAGAGAAATTAAGAAAACAATCCTATTTACCATCACATCAAAAAAAGAATAAATTACCTAGGAATAAACCTACCTAAGGAGGCAAAAGACCTGTACTCCAAAAACTGTAAGATGCTGATGAAAGTAATTGAAGACAACATAAACAGATGGAAAGATATACCATATTCTTGGATTGGAAAAATTAATATTGTTAAAATGACTATACTACCCAAGGCAATCTACAGAGTCAGTGCAATCCTTATCAGATTACCAATGGCATTTTTCACAGAACTAGAACCAAAAAAATTTTTAATTTGTATGGAAACACTAAAGACCCCAAATAGCCAAAGTAATCCTGAGAAAGAAAAATGGAGCTGGAGGAATCAGGCTCTCTGACTTCAGACTATACTACAAAGCTACAGTAATCAAAACAATATGGGAATGGTACAAAAACAGACATATAGATCAATGGAACAGGATAGAAAGCCCAGAAATAGACCCACTCACTTATGGTCAATTAATCTATGACAAAGGCAAGAATATACAATGGAAAAAGTGATAATGTCTTTAATAAGTGGTGCTGGGAAAACTGGACAGCTACATGTAGATGAATGAAATTAGAACATTCTCTAACACCATATACCAAAATAAACTCAAAATGGATTAAAGACCTAAATATAAGACTGGATACTATAAAACTCCTACAGGAAAACATAGGCAGAACACTCATTAAATGTGTTCTTAATGCATTTTATTTAATGTTCAAAAGTAAGGCTCTTTTTGTTTATAGTATATATGCTGTAGTGTAGACCATATGAAATAAATTCATATTGTTAAGTAAATAATTAAATAACTTCAGCCTAGTCATAGCATCATCAAACTGTATATAACATAGTTATTTATAAAAAAATGAAATGGTAATTGTACTGAAAATCCTGAATTCAAAATGATTTGTGACAGAAAGTAAAAACAGTTCTTCCTTTTCTCCTAACTTATAATTTTGTCTACCAAAAACTTATTTATATTTTTATTTATAGCACTTAACAAAGGGCTAGCATATTAGCTTAAAAAATATAGTTTCTTAAAGCAGAACACTAATGGGATTAAGATATTAACGAAAATTTCATTTCTCTAATTAATTTACATTTTTACATGTATTTGCTATTTTTACATTTATGCTCATATCATCAAAGCTATCATGTTCATAGTGAAAAATTATTGACTATTTATAGCCACTCTCAACCTGCCAGCAATTTGTCCATAACCAAATATAACATTCATAAACAGATTTTCAACATGAAAACAGTACTCTTTATTACGAGGAATAAATAACATTTACCTCCAGACTTTTTACATATTGAAATATTATACATTTGATATTTAATACTAGTTTTTAATCACTCTCAATTAGATTTTCTCACACTGTCTGGATATTATTTGGGTATTAAGCACTATTGAATTATCTGCAGCTTAACGTTTGCTGAAAACTGAACAAACACCTAATTCCCTTCCTCACCAGTCTCATTGTTGCAGATTATAAACCTAAGGTGTAGGGAAATTAAATAATAAACCAAATGGGTCATAATGATTTTTTCATTCAACAAAATTTATTAATTCCTTAATTATGTCCTAGATACTCTTCTAGATGATGAAGATATAGAAGTGAAAAAGATGAGCAAGAAGTCTAAACTTTTTAGAGTTTAAAGTGAGAAAGACTAAAAATGAACAACACGAGCGAGATCATTTCAGATAGTAGTAAATAAAAAGATGGTGACAGCCATAAAATGATATCAGTGTTTAGAGAAAAATGAATAGTTGATGTTAACTTTTTTTCTTGGTGTAAAATAATAATTATGATGTATGATTTAAGAACACAAGGATTGAAATTATTCATATCTAATCTACAAATCTACAACTGAGATCACATTACATACCTTACATTCAAATCTGCAGCTGAGACCCCATTACATATATTAAAGTGATGGCTTTTTCCCTCAGCTACCTGAAATGGATGGACATCCAAAATTTCACTATAATAAAACAAGGAATTTTCATTTCCATATGAATTTACTTACCTAAATATTTGTCATACGTTATTTTGAAATGTTAACTAAATTTCTAATTAGTTTTGTTATGACTGTCTGACTTATATTTCAGAATAGTTAAAAAAATACATATTTCAAAAACTGATTGTGTTGGTAAATGATGTTGGTAACTATTGATTTAGTTCATTAGACTTCTTTTGTGATTTATCATAGAAACCACCTGATATCTTTTAAGAGTGTTTTTAATTATTATTCAGCCTTAAAACCTTTCGTCCAAATAAAACTTTTCTTGCATGTCCAATATATGAAATAGTTTGAACTGGTGCTCATTTGTGAAAAAGGCACTCTTCTTATCCTCTCTTTTACCCCTTTCCATCCAGTAATGGCACATATATATATTTTTTAAATTGGTGGGGAGGGGGCTTTTGCAATTTTTTCCAGCTTTATTAACGAATATCCCTTGTGCTATGTAGCATATAGGGCTTCTTTAAACCAATGAGATATCTTTTAGATTGCAGATGCCTGGTTCATCTCTCTTTTCAGACATTATAATTTTTTTTTAATTAAAAAGCATTGAACTGTTCAGACAGAAGGTAAGGAGGAAAGTATTAATATTTTAAAAATGAAATTATTAGAAAATAATTTAGCTCTGTTTGTTCTTTAGTATTTATTCATAATAGCATTGTTTGAGCAATACCAATGTCTAATTCACTCTAGGAAGTTCATGCTTCTCAAAATATACTGCTTCAGTTATTGGCTTTGGGCATTGTTACACTAAACTGAAGAATCTATAAATTCCTTTGCACCATGTTATGATCATCATTTTCCCATCTTATAAAAAAGGAAAGCTCAATTTTATAGTTTTTAATCTTATGTTTACATAACTGAGGTACTACTGTATATAATATTAATTAAATTTATGAAATATTCCTGAATTACTAATTTAAATGAAACATGGTACTATTACTGAAATGTAATTTAAGCTCACATTTCACTCATGATTGTATTTTGAATTATATTATCTTCATATTAAAATAAAACTACTTTGTCATAGATACATGGAAAGTTATAACTTTATTATCATTTTGTGAAGAATGACACAGTTATGTTGTGCATTTAAAAAATCATTTTTGAAGCTTCTTGTAAGTACTTGGAAACCTCTGTTTATGGAATTAATGATTATTTTGATACTGTTCCAGGTTTAGAGTAAATTATGTATCCTACCAAGCATCTTTAAAAGTGGGGCATTTTTTCTAGACATGATTCATTGACTTCTCATGTATATTTTCCAGTCACATCAGCATTAATTGCTTCCCAGAATCAGCATCAGTCTCAGGAAGGAGTTACTGCTAAGCAACATATGTGGAATAAGTATCCTCACCCAGCTCCACATGCTTTTGTGGTTCATTGGTCTTTATTTGCCTTACACTTCTATTGATCCTATATTTAAATTTCATCAATTCTGTTATTAATAAATAATAGCATCATATGTATGTTTAATCATTATTATGAAAATGTATGACCAGAGATTCAATACATTCAATATTACTAACATTGAGATGAGTGAAAAATTTCCCATAAGTATTATTTAGCATCTATAACCAAGACATGCATAAATAGAAAAATATTTTTTAAAATAGCCTTTGTCTTAGGAAAGCAACCAATGAATCTTAGTGATGGGACAGAAGGCAGATTCAGTGCATTGCACTATTCAGTTAGTATGTAGACCAAAACATATTTCTCAGTCTTTATGTTATATTTTCAATTGGTATAAAATATAAGGTTACATGCTTTTTCATTTTTTATCTTAATAAACTCAAAAACTAAAAAAAAAATTCCCAAATAGCTGGATTAACATTTTAGTTCCTTAAATTATTCCCCACAGAGTAAAACTGCAATGGTATTAATGCTTTTTCACAAACAAATAAACTCTGAGGCTTATGTCTGAGCTTGCTGAGGAGACATATTAAACATCAAGAAATCCTCAATGAAGCTTCCCAGGTCAAAGAATTCCATTTTCCCTGGACTCTTCTCACATGTTAGAAATTCAACAAATAATTTGTTACTCAAAATAAAAAATGTTTCAATGCCACATGGACATTTGTGGCACTCTTTTGAGTCTTGTAAATTCCTATAGCTCTTAAGTCTTACCATTTAGAAAAGGATCTGCTGTTAAGAAATGAGCCTAGTAATATATGAATTTGTCCCTTGCAGGTACTGCCAGCATCTACAGGTCACATTCTATTTGTGCTAATTTTTTTCTAATATTTAAATAAAACAGGGCCTTTAAAAGAGGGTGGTGGAATCAACATCTCAAGAATTACCCATGATCAATTTCAGAAAAATAAGATGCTCTTTTGAATTGTCAGATATTTTAAACATAATAATTTTATTTTGCTTAATTTTTTATATATGAGTATTTTTAGAAATCTACATATTTCTTTTAATTTTATTATCTATACATAGTGTATCCCAAAGTCACTTCTGAAACAAATGATTAACATATAAATTTAATAATTACCAACATAAAAATGAGTATATGTATCTCTAGGGTTAAGAAGATGTCTTGTGCATTCTTTTCCTTGATGAATTAGAGGCACAATCACTAAGTGAGTGAAAATATACCCTAGAAATGCAGATGATCTGTTATTATTGAAGGATCTTTTCTTTAAGGCAATTGAGAAGGAATGGAAGTAATCTTGAGGGGAACATAATGAACAAACACAACAAAAAATGTTCTTTGCCTAAAATTATAACTGTAAAAATGATCTTAACTTTAAGTTTTAGAAAAAAGTTTAAATAATTTTTATGGATTTCCAATTTAAAAATTCACTACATTTTAGATCATTCCTGGTTTCTTTTTATGTAACTCTTTGGAGTTCTTAAATTTATATAAAATAGAGAATTGAACTTATTTTGCCTTTAAAATAAAAAAGAACACATTATATATAAAAATAAAAGTAAAATAAACTACACATGCTTATGTTGACTCAAATGTTGGATGTTCATTTAATAACTAACTATGGGCATGTACTACAAAACATATGAAACCTGCTTATGACCTGTTATTAGAAATTTAACACTAGTTAAGAAGACTTACAGGCAAACCTAATTTTATTGCACTTGGCTTTACTGCACTTTGCAGATGTTGCAGTTTTTGTAAATTGAAAGTTTGTGGCAACCCTGCTTCTAGCCAGTCTATTGGTGTCATTTTTTCCAAAAGCATTTACTCACTTCATGTCTCTGTGTCACATTTTGGTAATTCTTGTAATATTTCAAACTTTTTCATTATTGTTATATTTGTTATGATGATGTGTGATCAGTGATCTTTGATGTTACTATTGCAAAATGATTATGATTTGTTGAAGGCTCAGTTATGGTTAGCATTTTTTAGCCATAAAGTATTTTTTTAATTAAAAAGTATGTACACTCTTTTCTAGACATAATGCTACCACACATTTAATAGACTACAGTATAGTGTAAACATAACTTTTCTAAACCAAAAAGTTCACGTGACTTGCTTTATTGCAATATTTGCTTTATTGCAGTGGTCTGAAACTCAACCCACAATATCTCCAAGGCATGCCTGTTATTAATCATGGTAGATTCAATCCTGGAATTCATTTTTCCCCCTCTTCCCTCCATAATGACAAGGGAACGGAAGATAATAAAACCAGATCAGATGTCACTAAAAGTCCAGAAAAATTTTTAAAAAATCATTAGATAAGTAGATTAGTATACTGGGAAACATGGAAAAAAGTGCTAAGAAACTTATTTTCAGAATTCAGCATCAGCAGTAGGCTATTTTAATATATTGATTTGCTGTTATTTCTGGTTGATATTTAGGAAGCAGAGAGACAGTAGAGTAAAAAATGGAGAAATACATAAGTTAATTCCTCTATGAACATTTATTTTTATTATCTAAGATATAAAACCCAACTCCTGATTTTATGATTAGGTTTTCCCTAGATTTATTTATAAATTTTTGTGAAATTATATTATGTATAAATATATAAATTAAATATATTGGCCTTTATATTTTATTCAATAAAGTTATTTAAATTCCTCTCTCTTACTATGTAAAATATTTTTTAGGAAAGACATAAAAAACAAAGTAAATAGGGAAGTAACATCAAGATAAATAGGGACGATCAAGGGACAAAGAACATACAAACAAAAACACATTTTATTTTTTAAGAACTCTTTGAAAAGTCTTTTGTTATGTCTAGAATGAAGGGTTTATATATAGCTCCAAGGTAGTGTTACAAATCTGACCATAGTTTAAGAAAGAAAATAGTTTGTTTTTGTCCTCATTATTTTGAAATTGAAAATGGTCTTTGTAATTATATCTAATATATTTTTTTAAAATAACATGAGAAACTATTGGAATAGTTGATAGCTACAGAGGTAGATGTTTATTGTGGCTCTGATTTGGCAGGTTCCCAAAAGAAATTTTGAGAACAGTGTGCAAATATCCAAATTGGTTAAAATCCTTTTCTAATTTTTTCCCAAAATTGTTTGTGACAGCTAAAGGAAGATTTAGGACACAACTGTCTATATTAACTATCCATGTATTCCCATTTCCATACTACACAGTTTCCTAATCTGTATCTAGGCTCAAGTGTGGAGGGACCAAAACAATTGAAGCACGGTTGAAGGGACAAGCAGATTTTTGAAATGGGGAATATTTCTATGTGGAAGGTGAGGTAATATTTGCCCTTAAGAAATTTCAGCAAGTTAAATGAAAATGATGACCTTGTTTACGTAAGATGTGTAACCAGAATCAGTAAAGTTAAACCCAGACCTTAATTTTATGACTGTAAGAAGCACAACTGTACAGTCCAGACAACAATCTCTTTGAATCATGGAGATTGCTAAAATTATTGATTTTACAATATAGTTTTCTATGTGCTGTACCATATACCAACAATGCCCAAAGTTTTTTTTTTTTTTTTACTCTTAGTCATTGAAACATATTGTTTTAAATAGTATCTTAACAAAGCAATTTGATCTAAAATCTTGAGAAAATGAGAGTGTATATTTTAGCTTTAAGACTGTTTTTATTCATTCTAATTAAAGTTTACCATATATTTAAATTTTTATGTGTATGTGTATATATATGTATGTGTTTATACATATGTATATATGTATGTGTGTCTATACACACATGTATATCTATATCTTGTTATAAAGGGACAAGGACAAACTATAACACTTGAATATAAATGTTTAATACTTTGTCATTTGAATTTATGAAAATATATTGATTTGTTATTATTATATGCTTTATTTTTGGAGTTTTTTAAGTTCCAGAGAAAGGAGAGAAAACCATTTAGCTCTTGAACATGAAGACTCAAAGAGATCTCTAAATATCCTGTCACATCTTCTAAAAGTAGCTTCCTTCCTCTTGTAAGTTAATCAATACCCTCACTTGAAACTTGTCTTTGTACTAATTTCCAGTGACAGACAGCTCTCATCTTTGCTGCCTCTAGATGAAGTTTTTCTTGCTCTTAGAAATATCTTCAGGCATATACTGGAAAATCTACTAAGAGACATGACATTATCTAATTTAAGTTTTACTACATAAGAGAACAATTATTAACATATTTTGTCAACATCTTTTCCTTGTAATGGTGACTCTGACACTATTATTGGACATAATCATGGAAATATATACTTTTATTATATATATGTATATACACACACAAATATTTTAAGGGTCTGCATAGAATTATTCTTTCATAGGACAACATCTCAACTAATACATTTGTGTACTCATTTCTATGGCAGCATCTTCACAAATAAAATATACTCAAGTTTCATGAAAAATAACTGTTTTAGTTCTCATCTTAGTTTATAATACATTTTTGAATAATTAAAATCTGGCAGATTCACAAAACTTAATCAGAAAACTACAAGTTCATTCAGCCTTAACACATTTTTCTTTTCCTTTTCCCAGTATACTGTAACAGTCAGATCAGCTATCAGATCCTGAAATGCACTTTTCCTATGGGATCAGATGTCTTAGCAAGTATGTCCAATCTGTCAGCAACTTGAACCTGTTGATATTAAAATCTATATTCCCCAGTCCATTGGTAGTTCTTCAAGCATCCTGTTATGTGTGACCCTTGCCCTGACTTGTGTTATGTCACAAATACTAGACTTTCCTAAAAGAATCTTGAGGGAAAGTTACTTAAGTGTGGGAAAGCCTATGGAAAAAAAATCAAGATCATGGTTAACATTCTCTCCTCCAATGCATTTCAGCTAGTCATTGTAAATTATTTCTCCTTACACTATTTCCCTTTTCTTCAGGAAAAAAATCAGTGATTTCAGTCAGTATCTGTCATAAAATGTTTAGTACATTTCAAGTTTGTCATATTGTTCCAAATAAAGGCAAGTAGTACTCAAAAACTTACCACAGGATGAACCTGGCGTTTATTCTTTAGCTCCCTACAGACTAACAAGACAGAAGACAGAGCAATAGTTTCATGCTCATTTCACATAGAGCAGGTAACTCCTTGAAGTGCCATACTATTCTTGAGAAGAAGCCTGACATAGTATATAAAGATAGTATTTCAAAAAATAGCATTAAATAGATCACTTATATTAACCCTCAAATAGGTGTCTATAAGTCAGAGAACATGGCAAATTGTTTTTAAGGCTATGTCTAATTGAATTATTGATAATAGAAAAATAGAAAGATACAAAGAAATTATTTGGCTCTCTGTATCCAAAGAAAGCATGAATATTTTGAGAAACTGGATGTGGAAGTTAGAAAATATCTTACTAACTAATCCTAGGAATTTTAAATAAAGGTATCACTCATTACATACGCCTCAATTTCCATCAGCAATACAGTAAACTTTTAGTTGAAAATTTTCAGGAAATATAAGCATATATCATAGTCACATTAGTGTTGGATCTATATTTTTCTTTTATAAATCCCAAAATAAAAACTGGATTAAACTTATACTTTCAATTCATAATTTTAGAAAGGCAAGCCTATTTTTCAACACTATTTTTTCCTGGAGGATAAAAATGGCTAAAACATCAAATTGAAGAATTGAGAGTCTAATTCACATTTGTATGTGTGTGAGTGACTTTGTATGTGTGTGTGTGTGTGTGTATGTGTGTGTGAATGTGTGTCTGTTTAATGAAGGTAAAATGCACATAACACAAATAACCACTTTAAAGTATATGATTCAATGGCATTTAGTTCATTTTCAATAGTGTACAACCACTCTCTCTCTCTAGTTTCAACACTTTTTCATCACTCCAGAAAAATATCCATTAAATAATCAACTCCATACCCATTAAAAAGTCATTCTATGTTCCTCTTTTCCCCCACTTCCTGATAACCACTAATCTGCCTCCTGACTCTATGGATTTGCCTATTTTGGATATTTTGTTTAAAGGGAATTGTACAACATGTGACCTTCTGTGTCTGGCTTATTTCACTTAGCATGTTTAAAAGGTTCATCCAAGTGGTAACATTTGCCAGTACTTCATTCTGTTTTATGGTTGAATAATATTCCACTGTACGTATACACCAAAATTTGTTTTTACATTCTCCTATAATAGACATTTGTTTCAACCTTTTGGTATTATGAATAATGCTGCTATAAGCATTCCTGTACAAGTTTCTATGTGGATTTATGTTTTCATTTCTCTTGGTATATACCTAGGAGTAGAATTGCCAGATTATATGGTAATTCTATTTTTAACTCCAAGAACTGCCAAACTGTTTTCTGATTCAGTGGCTGTATCTTTTTACATTCCCATTAGCAATGAATAAGTGTTCTTATTTTTCCACATCCACACCAACACTTATTTCCATCCTTTTCAGTATAGTCATTCTAGTGGGTGTTAAGTGGTATCTCATTGTGGTTTTGAAATGCATTTTTTAAATTATTAGTGATGTTAAATATCTTTTGAAGTGCTGACCGGGCATTTTTAAACTGTCTTTGGAGAAATTTCTATTCAAATATTTGGCCCATTTAAAAATAATGTTGCTTGTCTCTTTGTTGTCGAGTTGTAAGAGTTCTTGATACATTCTGGATATTAACACTTATTAGATATATGATTTGCAAATATTTTTCCCATTTTGTAGGTTGTCTTTTCACTTATTTGATAATTTTGTTTGATGTACAAAAGTGTGTTTATATTTTTATGAAATCAAATTTATCTTTTTAAAAATTTTACTGTGGTAAGATTACTTAATATATATCCAATCTCTTAAAATTTTAAACACACAATACAGTATTGTTAAATATAGGCACTATGTTTTACAGACGATTTCTAGAAATTCATCTTGCATAACTGAAACTCTATACCTGTTCAAAAACAACTCCCTATTCCCACCCCCACCCCGGCTCCTGGAAACCACCCCTCTACTCTCTGCTTCCTTGAGTTTGACTATTCTAGATACCTCATACAAGTGAAGTTGTGTAGCAGCTGTCCTTCTGCAACTGGCTTACGTCACTAGTATGATGTCCCCCACGTTCATCCATGTTTCTGTATATGGCAGGATCTCCTTCCTTTTTAAGGTTAAGTAACATCCCATTATATGTATATATCATATTCTCTCCATTCATCTGTGGATGGATATTTAGGCTGCCTTTACATCTTGGCTATTGTGAATAATGCTGCAATGAATATGGAAGTTCAGATATTCCTTTTTTCCTTATGTTGCTCATGCTTTTGCTGTCTAATCTAAAAATCTCTTGACAAATCTGATATCACGAAGATATACTGTTATGGTTTCTTCTATTGTTTTATAACATTAGTTTTTATATTTAGAGCATTGATCCATTTTGTGTGCGGTGTGGAGGTTTTGGCCACACCATGAGGTTTAGCGGGATCTTAGTTCCCTGACCAGGGATTGAACCTGAGCCATGGCAGTGAAAACGCTGAGTCCTAACCACTGGACTACCAGGGAATTCCTCATTTTGTGTTAATTTCTGTATATGTAGTGAGTTAGAGGTCCAACTTCATTCTTTTGCCATATGTGTGGCAAAAGGTCTATTATTATGGCATAATATTATGTACTGACTTGATATCTGATAAAATAGGGAGGGCTTTGAATGGCCTAACTGCAAGTTCCACTCCCTACTCTGCTCCAACAGATAAGGTCCCCTATCCAAGCAACGCTCCTTATCAATTGGACCAGGTGAACCTCCTTTTTATCCCTGAGCAGTGTGTTTCAGTTTCTTGCTAGCCCACAGAATTTTTCAAACAAACCATTACATCCTGCTGAAGGCATCAGAGACAACCCCACCTTCTTGATAATGCAAAGCCTGCCTCGCCTGGTTGTTCACTCTGTTCCTAAGTGTAACTCCAGTGTGACCTTGCATGGGATGCAGTGTCCTTCCCCCACAGAACTGCTCTGTGTGATTAATGAACTGCTGTCAGTGTCATATGCCCAGCGTCAGTTCAAGATATGTTCACTCATACCCAAAACTCTAGGGTGGGGATCCCTCCACCTTAAATGGAGCGAATAGAAGGTGATTAATACAATGTGGTTATCTAGTTGTACCAGCACCACTTATTGAAGAGACCATTTTCCCCCCATTGAATGGTCTTGGACCAATGTTAAAATCAATCTGCCATAGATATTTGGGGTTATTTCTGCATTATAAATTTTATGCCATTGGTCTATATGTCTATCTGTATGCCAGTACCATATTGTTTGGATTAACCACATTGCTTGGATTAAGTTTTGAAATCAGGAGGTGTGAATCTTTCAACTATGTTTCTCATTTTCAATATTGTTTTAGATGCTTGAGGACCTCAGTACCCATAGGAATTTGAGGATCAACCTTCCAGTTCTGTAAAAAAAGGCTATTGGAATTTTAATAGTGATTGTATTAAATCTGTAAATCACTTTGGGGAGTATTGTCATTTTAACAATATTAAGTCTTCCAATCCATTAACATGGGATATCTTTCCATTCAAGTAGAGTCTTCTATAATTTCTTTTAATAATATTTCGTACTTTTCAGTGAGCACGTCTTTCATCTCCTTGATTAAATTTATTCCTAGGTATTGTATTTTTTCTATGAAGTTTATTGTAAATGGAATTGTTTTCATCACCACCATCCATCTCTAGAACACTTTTCCTCTTGTAAAACTGCAATTCTATAACCATTAAACAATAACTCTCCATTCTCCTCTCCCTCCCACCCCCAACAACCACCATTCTACTTTCTGTCCCTATGATTTTGACGATTTTTTCTGTGTGTGTGTAAGACTGACTAAGCATAATATCCTCAAAGTTCACCTGTGTTGTAGTATTAAGAATTTCCTTCCTTTTCAAAGTTGAATAATATTTCATTGTATGTATATACCACATTTTGCTTATCCATTCATCCATCAGTGGACACTTTGGTTGTTTCCACATTTTAGCTATTGTGAATAATGCTGCTATGAGCATGGTTGCACAAATATCTATTTGAGACTATGCTTTCATTTCTTTTGGGTTTACATGCAGAAGTAGAATTGCTAGATCATATGGTAACTCTATTTTTAAGTCTATTAAGAGTGACCATAGTGTTTCCCACAGTGCCTGTGCAAACTTACATTTCTACCAATGGTTAAATAGGCTTCCAGTTTCTTCATATCCTCATCCTTTGTTATTTATTTATTTTTATAATAGCCATTCTAATGCATGTGAGGTGATATTTCATTGTAGTTTTGATTTGTGTTTTCCTAAAAATTAGTGATGTTGAGCATCTTTTCATATACTTATTGGCCATTTGTATATCTTCTTTGGAGAGATGTCTACTCAAGTACTTTGCTCATTTTTTATTTAGGTTGTTTGTTTTTGTTGTTGTTGAGTTTTAGGAGTTCTCTATTTAATCTGGATATTAATACCTTATCATATATATGATTTATAAGTATTTTTCTGCCATTCAGTGTGTTGCTTTTTTACTCTGTTGATAGTGTCTTTTGATGCTCAAAGTTGGATTGCCAAATCCAAGATTGTGAAGCTTTTGCTCTATGTTTTCTTCTAAGAGTTATAGTTTTAACTCTTAAATATAGGTTTTCAATCCATTTTGAGTTAATTTTTGTATATGGTGTTTGGTAAGGGTCCAACTTCATTTTTTTTGCATGTAGATGTCCAGTTTTCTCAGTATTGTAGGTTCAAAAGATTGTAGTCTCCCCATTAAATGGCTTTGTTACTCTTGCTGAAAACCATTTATCCTTAGATGCTAGTGTTTATGTCTAGCCTCTCTATTCTATCTCACTGGTCTATATGTCTTTCTTTATGTCAGGCAATACTGTTTTGATTACTGTATCTCCTTAAACTAAGTTTTAAAATCAGGAAGTTGAGTCTTCCAGCTTTGTGTTTCCTGTTCAAAATTGTTTTGATTACTTGAGATCCCTTGAGATCCCATATGAATTTTAGGATGGGTTTTTCTATTTCCGTAAAACTGTAATTGGGATTTTCATAGGGATTACATTGAATTCGGTGGATCACTTTGGGTAGTATTGATGTCTGAACAATATAAAGTTTTCCATCCCATAAATATACGTCCATTCATTTATGTCTTTAATTGCTTTCAGATGTGTCATAGTTTTCATTGCACAAGTTTTTTCTGTTTGTTTGTTTACCCTTAATTAATTACTAAGTATTTTATTCTTTTTTAATGTTATTGTAGATCAAATAGTTTTAATAATTTCCTGTTTTGATTGTTCCTTGCTACTGTATAAAAATGCAACTAATTTTTGTGTACTGACTTTGTATCTTGTTACTTTGCTGAATTCATTTATTACTTCTAACAGTTTTCTGTGTGTGGAAACATTAGGGTTTTCTACATAGAAGATCATATCTCATGTGAACAGAGAGAAATTTACTTCTTCTTTTCCAACTTGGATGCCTTTTATTTTTCTTTCCTGCCTAACTTCCCTGACTAGAACTTCCAGTACAATGCTGAACAGAAGTGGTGAAAGTGGGTACCACTGTCTTACTCCTGATCTTAGAGGCAAAGCTTTCAATCTTTCACCATTGAGTATGATGCTTGCTATGGATTTTCATATATGGATTTCATTATGTTAAGGTATTTTCCTTCTATTCATCTGTTGAGTGTTTTTATCTTGAAAGTTGAATTTAGTCAAATGCCTTTCCTGAATTAATTGAGAGATTTTTCCTCCTTCATTTTGTTAATGTGGCATATTACTCTGATGAATATTCATATATTGAATCATCCTTGCATTCCCAGAAAAAAATCACTTGTTCATGTTGTATAATACATGTAATATGTTGCTGAATTTGGTTCCCAATTATTTTCTTGAGGATTCTTGCATCCATGTTCAGAAAGGATAAGGGCCTATAGTTTGGTTTCTTAGAGTGTGTCTTTCTAGCTTTGGTATCAAGGTAATGTTGGCCTCAAATAATGAGTTAAGATGTATTTCCAACTCTTTTTTTGGAAAAGTTTGAGAAGCGTTGATGTTCTTCATTAAATATGTGGTAGAATTCATCAGTGAAGTCATCACTTCTATACCTTTTGTTTGCTGTCAGTTTTTTGAATATTGATTCAATTTCCTCGCTCATTAGGCCTATTCAGATTTTCTATTTCATCATGATTTAGTCTTGGAATATTTCTAGAAATTTTGTCCATTTCATCTAGCTTACTCAATTTGTCGTTGTATAATTGTTTTAGTACTCTCTTTTAATCATTTTTTTTCTGTTGAAGTGATAGTAATGCCCTCACTCTTAGATCTGATTTTAGTATATTGAGTCTTCTCTCTTTTTATTTTAGTCCATCAAAACTTTGTCAATTTTGTTGATCTTTTCAAAGAACCAACTTCAGGTTTCATTGATTTTCTCTATTGTTTGCATATCCTCTATTTATCTCTGCTCTATCTTTATTGTTTTCTTCTTTCTGTTAGCTTTGGTTTTAGTTTGTTCTGTTTCTAGTTCCTTAAGTTGTAAAGTTCAATTGTTAATTTGATATCTCTCTCTTTTTTTTAATTTAATGTTTATAGCTATAAATTTTCCTCTTAGTACTGCTTTCAGTACATCCCATAAGTTTTGTTATGTTGTGTTTTTATTTTCATTCATCCCTAAGTATTTTCTAATTTCCCTTGTGATTATTTCATCTATTGATGAAGAGTGTATTGTTTAATTTCCATAATTTTTGGAGTTTTCCAGTTTTACATATTAATATTTCTAACAACATCCTGTTGTGATCAGAGAAGATAATTTGAATAATATTTATCTTTTCAAACCTATTGAGACTTGGTTTGTGGCCTAACATATGGTCTCTTCTGCAAAATGTCCCACGTGCATTTGAGAAGAATGTCAATTTTACTGTTTGAGTGTTCTGTATTAGTTCTGTTATTAGATCTAGTTGGTTTATTATGTAGTACAAGCGCTCTTTTTCCTTCCTTACTTACCTTCTCTCTGGTTGTTCTATCCATTACTGAGAGTGGGTACTGAAGTTTCCAACTATTATTGTAGAACTATTTCTCTTCAACTCTATCAATTCTTGCTTCATATATTTTGATAGTCTGTTATTAGATATGTAAATGTTTATAATTTTTATATCTTCTTGCTGTATTGAATTGAATCTTTTATTAATCTTTATGTAATCTCTTTACTTGTTTCATGAAACCTTTATTTATTTAAGGTCTATTTTGTCTGACATTAGTATAGGCACCTCTGCTCTTTTGTTATTATTTGTGTAGACTATCCTCTCCCATCCTTTCACTTTCAATCTACTTGTTTCAATGGAACCAAGTGTCTTGTAAATAGCATGGAATTTCGATCATGGTTTTTAAAGTCAGTCTGCTAATCTCTGACTTGTGATTGGAAAGTTTAATCTATTTACATTTAAAGTAATCACTAATAAAAAAGGACATTTCTTTCATTGTGCTATTTGTTTTCTATATGTCTTACAGCTTTTTTGTCCCTTATTTTCTCCATTACTGTCTTCTTTTAAACTTAATTGACTTTTTAAAACAGTGAAATGCTTGAATTCCTTTCCATTGCCCTTTGTGTATATTCCATCACTATTTTTTGTTGTTTCCATGGGGATTACATTTAATGCCCTAAAGTTTTAACACTCTAATTTGAATTTATAGCAGCTTAACTTCAATAACACAAAACTCTGCTCCTTTACAGCTCAATTCACACCTTTTTCCATTGTTGATATCATAAAATTACATCTTTATATATATTGTGTGCCCCAAAAGATAAACAGATAATTCTTTAAATTGATTTATTTCTTAAATTATGTTGTAAACAAAATATGAAGTTAGAAGCCAAAGTTACAATAATACTAGCTTTTATAACTGCCCATGTATTTACCTTTACTGGTAATTTTATTTCTTCATACAGCTTTAAATTATTGTCTAGTGTCCTTTCATTTCACCCTGCAAAACTCCTTTTAGCATTTCTTGCAGGGCAGGTCTAGTGTTATTGAACTTCAGCTTTTGTTTACCTGGGAATGTTTTAAATTCTCCCTCACTTTTGATGGTCAGTTTTGTAGAATATAGGATTATTGGTCAATTCAGATGTTTTTTTCTTTTAGTACTTTAAATATATAGGCTTACTGCCTTCTGGTCTCCCAAAGTTTCTGATGAGAAATGCGCTAGTAATCATATTGAGAAACAATTGTATATGACACGTCAATCCCCTATTGCTGCTTTCACAATTTTCTCTTTGTTTTTGACTTTAAAATTTGATTATAGGATGTCTGACTATGGGTACCTTTGAGTACATCTTACTTGGAGTTATTAAGTTTCTTAGGCATTTCATCAAATTTAGAAACTTGCTCAGTCATTAGTTTCTTTGAATATTCTCTCTAATCTTTTCTTTTTCTCTTCTCCTTCTGGGATTCCCATAATACATATTTTTATCCACTTAATAATATTCCATAATTCCTTAGGCTATGTTCACTTTCCTTCAATCTTTTTTCTTTCTATTATTTAAACTTGGTCATTCCCATTGTCCTGTTTTCAATTTTACTGATTCTTTCTTCCACCTGCTCAAATCTGCCTTTGAATCCTTGCAGTGATTTTTTTTGTTCGTTATTGTCCTTTTTAGCTCAAGATTTCTTTTTGTTTTCTTTTTAGGTTATCTACATCTTTATACATATTTTTATCTTGTCCATACTTTTTTTCCACTTTCTCCATGTTTTCTCTTAGTTCTTTGAGTATCCTTAAAATAGTCATTTTAAAGTATTTGTCTAATTTATCTGCCATCAGGTCTTTTTCAAGGACATTTCTGTTGATTTCGTTTTTTTCCTTTGAATGGACTATACTTTCCTGTTTCTATGTATACTTTGTAATTTTTAATTGAGAACTGGATATATTGAACATCATAATGTGATAATTCTGGAAATCAGATTCTCACCTTTCCAGGAAAATTTTTGTCACTTGTTTGGGGATTCAGTTGTCTGTTTCATGAGTTAACAAGATTATTTTTGCAAAGTCTATATTCTTTGTTAGGTGTAGTCACTGAATTCTCTGTTTACTTATCTCTGCAGTTAGTGAGTGACCTCACAGAAACTTCCTTGAATTCTTGGATCCAATAAGAAAGTAAAATAATAAAGGTGTCCTTTCCCTTTAAATTATTTCAACAGATTCTGCCTCAGAACCCACTTGAGATCCAGGGATTGAAACAATGGCCTACACCTTTGTCAGCTCCTCAGTGAACTACCAGGTAGATCAAAGCAACAAACCAGTTTTTGGAGATCAAAGATCTTATTGCCTATACTGCTACTAGCAAGCCACACCAGGAACACAGGCCACTGTCCTATCACTGTCTACTGCTGGTCTTGAGAAGGGGGATAGTAACTGCTATGCAAAACAACAAAATTCACCAAAATGTACCATCTTCTTTATCAAGCACTCCCTCAAGCTGCAAAATTTGGCTAATATCTAGAGTTCAACAGGTGTCAGAACTGATTTTGACAGTTCTTACCAACTCAATAGATGTTTTGTTGGAAGGACTAATTTTTGGAGCTTCTTTCTCCATTGTCTTTCAACATCTACCTAATTCATGCTTTATGGGATTTTAAATATTGTAGCCGGATTACAATTTAGAAATTATATAGTCATGTCCTTGTGTTCTGGGAGGGATAGATTGCATTTTAATATTTTGGAATAGAAATCCTATTAGAAACAAAAATCTTTGCCTAAGAAATTATACTGACAATCTTTGTAGGCTGATGGCTAGAACCAAGATAGCATGGGGAATCAAAAGATTGATAACACTAGATGTAGAAACAATATTATTGAAAGGAAATTTACAGGAACTTGGGGGAGGGTGGAAGAGATAAGAATGAATATAAGAGGGCAGTATGGCAAAAGGATCTAAAGGAATTTAAGAAAAGTTGTGCCTATTTTTTTTTAAATTATCTTGCATTCCCCCACCTCTTCCCCAACACATATACTGTACTTCGATGTATTTTCTTAATTTAGTGTGAGTGTGTGTGTGTCTGAGGAGGGATGTATTAATGAGGAAATTAAGAGATATTTTACAAATTCAGGCTAGCAGAGTGAAGAAAACATCTAGAAAATATATAGAAGGAAGTAGAATGATTCAAAACAAATTAATTCATTAAAGTAGCAAATTAAAGTAATAGGTAAGCATGAGATCCTAGGGCTCTTGGGGATGTTTTGTAGTCTTATATAAGGCACCAATCTTTATAGAGCATGACCTGGGATTTGGGACCAATTCTATGTAAATATTACTGGGCAGGAAGACCTAATTAACAGTATAGTTAAATATGTTTTGGGCAGAGAATTTCCAAACATATCATTCAAGCTAAGTTAAAAAAATATATTGGCCTTGACTGTGACCAAATTTTTAGCCTAATTTTCTTTTTCATGAATCAAAATATGTTTTTTGCTTAGTCTGAATGCTAGTGCTCTAATATTTTGACTTGTGTATGATTGCCCATTTTTCTTAAGTTACAAATTACTTTTTATTTTTTATGGTCTTTAGGCTTGGCTTTTAGAACCCTCAACAAGCTGCATTCAAAAGCTCTCAAGATACAGTTAATAGTATCTGCATTTTCTGGTTTCTGTGTCCTTCCTTATCCCAGGAATAGGAATTGCCTTCTGTTCAGGGAATCTGGGGCCTATTAAAGAGAAATATTGTAAATATCTAAATTCCTGGCACAGAGAAGCCCCTAGAAGTTTATTTCTTTCAATTCTCATGTGTAAAATCAAAAATCAAACAAAACCAAACCAGCTGCTTTGTTCTAATCATTGTTTTTTACAGCCAAATATTTTAGGTAAAAAAAGTGAAAAAATAATGCTTTCTAATACTGAGTTTTTCTGGATTATTTTCTATCCTGTCTTTCTTTTCATTAACAGATCTTGGGTATATTAAATATATCTTATTTCGTTTGATATCATCAAATCTTTAAAATAATCTTTATCAGAACATAACAAACCAAATTAAAAAACTAGGTAAATGATTCCAATAATAATAATTGGAATTATATTTACCCACTGAGTTCAATGCTTTTCATATAAATCTGTGAATGTTTCATGTCAGTGCCAGGTCCTATAACAACCAGAGTACAAGAGTAAATTCAAAGCAAAAGTGAAGAAACTTTGCATAGCAATAATGTGTAATTATGGGACTGTGAAACAACCCATTCTGACTCCAATATATTCTATATGTAATTCCATATTCACAAAATTTAAAGTATAAACTAATAATATTATAGCTAATTTTCAGCCACTATTGGAAAGAATATATCATCCTACCTCACCCACCTCCTCTTAAAAAAATAAATGATGGAAAAGCATAGGAAAAAAGTATATCTAGGTAAATGCCATTATGCACTAGGTACAAAATATTAAAACTATTTCAAAGATAAATATCCAAGCATATGTCCTCTATTTTTCAGTATAATATAGTTTCACACACTCATCAAAGAAAATAACTAAAATTATAGGTATTTGGGTTGAATCATTTCCCCCTCAAAAAGATATGTTGGAGTCCTAACCTCTAACATTTCAGAATGTGACCTTATTTGCAAATAGGGTCTTTGCAGAGATAATAAAGTTAAAATGGGATCATTAGGGTGGGCCAATGACCAATGTGACTGGTGTCTTCACAGAAAAGGGGGAAGTTTGGACACAAAGAGGTACACATAGAAGGAAGATGATGTGAAGAAAGTGGCCATCTACAAAGCCAAGAATATAGACCTAGAACATATCTTTCCTTCATAGTTCCTATGAAGGAACCAATTCTCCCAGCACCCTGATTTCAGACTTCAAGCCTCCAAAATTGTGAGAGAGTTAATTTGTTTTTTAAGGCACCAGTTTGTGGTACATTGTTATGGCAACAATAACAGTAACTAAATTCAAGAGTAAAAATTCTTATCATTCAAATTAAGATAAACAAGTAAATACTATCATTATATTAATAGAAACCAGTTAGATTACTATTTGTTTAAATAATTCCTCCACATGTTTGTGTTATTTTATTCAAAGGAAACAATTTCCAAATTTTCCCATTCAAGTAGAAAGAAAAAAATTAACTTAGATGATCCATGGGTATTGGTCATTTAATTTTTATTTGGTAATTCATATTTACCAAGGTTTTATCTATATCTTTATATATACATAATATTTTAATGTTGAGTTGAAGTAGTACTCTATGCTAATTTTAATTATTTCTATATTGTTAGCTATAATTTCTTTTTTCTTTCTAAGTTTATATCCCTTACTTTCCTGAACAACTTGTCATGGAAAGTGTGTGTGTGCATTGTTTCTTATAATTTTCAGGATTATACCTTTGTATAATGAACATGAGTTCCTACGTATATTTTATTTATACTTTGAAAATTAATATTTTGACGCTTCCTAAATAAAAGTGAACATTCAAAACTATATTTCTTCACAATGCATTCCATTGACAAGAAATAAATCTTTTTCTAATAATATAATGCTTAAATAAGAGAGGAATAATTATATTATTAACATTACATATAGTTTAAATATTAGAAATCTCTAGTATATCATAGAAGATTATTTAATTGAATAACTTGTTCTTAATCAGAAAAAGTTTTTCTGTCAGGCTGATATTTCCTGCAATCATTTTCCTATATAATTTTTGATATGAATAAGAGTGTGTTTATGTTGTAATCTGAGGAATGCTAATATTTAAATTCCTATTATTTTGTAGTATAGTGTTTAGTATATAATTTCAAATAACACATAGCTTTATTGGAAAACTTTTGTTTCACTTTACCTATAATGTCTGAATCAGCATTTCATATGTTTAAGATATTAATCAAATAAATGTGGATTTAAACACATCATTTTGCCTTGCTATTTTATTGACTATAGTCATTTTAGTTATTATTCTGTATTCTTATTTCCCCTTATTTCACTTGAAAAATTAGCTGACTGATAAATTTTGGTCATCAGATTATTTCTTTTATTTTTATTGCAATTTCAAATAGCTCTTCATTTGAAAACATATAAAAAGGATAACAATAAGCTAACTCTTGCATGGTGTACGTATTTAATCTGACAAAAAATTCTGAATGATGCCATTAGTGTTTCAAATGTCATAAAATAAAATGTATTCTAATATTTTAGTTTTTTAGGGTTCTACAAATACTGACACTGTGTAACATTTAGCAGAATGCTATTTTACAATTTTCTGGGATTTGAAATCTCCATGCCAAAAACAATGTGTATATAGTAATGTTATAGGCTTCTCAGGCAACTAGAACATATTACCTAACTGGACTTCAGTAGAGTTCTTTTTCCTCCTCCCTTTACTAACATTTGTAACAACATATCATGCCAGTAAAATTATTTAAAAGTGTAAGGAGTCAAAAAATTAATATTACTGATATTGCAATTGATTAACTTTTTCTTAGAGAACGGTGTGAATCAGCCATTTTATTGTAATAATCTTAAATCTATTAATGACAGACATCAAATACTTCACTAGAATTAATTTAAATTTATTTAAAAATATATACATATCCTCTGCTGAAGTTTTTATGTAAAATGGTATAAGGAAATCAGATATTTGCTTCACCAGTTTACCTACTCAATAAATAATAAGCATAGGGTTATTGCTCAGAACTATTTTTCTACAGCCTAAAATATTGAAGGAATTCCTGTTTAATGCAGTGCTGATATTCTCAGTTTGAAAGAGCAAGAGAGGATCAAATATAAACAACCCTCATCATCCCCACCTGAGGTTCAGAGTTTCTAGCTTCTAAAAGAGGACTGATTTTATGACATGATCCTAGTAGAGTTCAAACAGGTAATTTTTCTCTATATTCTACATGTAGCCATGTGTGGCTCTAAAAATTAGATTCCTATTTTTAATAAAGCTCTGGGTTCACTAAAATATTTACTTCGTCTTAGAAATCCTCAGCATGAAGAGCCCTGAGTTTAATCCATGTTTTCACTTTTATTAAATTAACAATCCTATATTTATTAACTGTTTATTCTAACTTTTGTCATTCTCCAGCTTTCATATATCACAAACAGATTAAAGGGATGCAATATATAGGTAAAATAATAATAGCTAAATAAAATATATTAAAATGACATTTTATTGGAAAGGACAGTGTAATAATTAGCTCCAATCTCCACTTAGAGCCTGTGCCACCACCCACATAGCTCACAAAACCGCCTTATGAATTCTGCCATCTTCTTCCTCTTAGAGCTTGCCCAACAGCTCCACCTCCTGAGCCCGTTGGGCACACACCTGCTCCACAACACGTGACTGCCTGAAACTTACACTTAAATTTTTCCAGCAAATAAAGAGGTATGAATAAATAAGTACAATTATTCTTTTTAAAGAAGGTTTGGAGCTAAATTTTTAAAATATTTTTCACTTAAAAAACCTGAAACTCTGCATAAAAGAGAACAAAAATTATTTGCATAGCTGAGTGGTCAAGAAAGAAATATGTCCCAAATGCTCCAAAAAAAAGATGAAATTGCAAAAAAAAAAAAAAAAAAAAAAAAAGGAATCTCAGAGGGGTAAAATCATGAGTGGTTGCTGTCTCCTAGGGCTGGGAATGGGTAAGAGATGTAACCTAGTGGCAAAAGTGTTATTACCCCTCTCACTCCACCCTCCCACACAGGCATAGGAAGCAAGGTCTTAGGGGATTGAAACTACCATTTCTGCAAAAATTTGGGATTCTCAGAGTCATAGTGGAGTAGTGTTTTAAAGACACCTAGCAGGCAAGGGAGATGATAGGGAAATGTGTTTGATTATGTATGAGTCCGATAGAAAGGAAAAATATCTCCCCTAAGAATCTGAAGCTGTAGGTTTAAAACTCATGCAAATTTGGAATTCAAATTTATACTACTCAAGTATTCAGGGAAACCTCGAGTTTTGAAATTGCATTAAAAATTGGTCAAAGGCCTAGAGTGTATTTCAGGTGTCTAGCAGAAACTAATGCAAAACTGATCTGGAAAGGCAGCTTCACAGTCAAACCTCAAGGTTTTCTTACAGAGAAAGAACCCATGCAGACTATAATGCCATAATTAAAATACAAAAAAGACAGTTACAACAATCAGCAGAATAGGTCAAAAAGGACTTGAGAAAATAGTATTACAATGTAAAACAATACAAGTTTGTTCATTTAGAAACTTAAGTAAAAATAAGTCCCCTTAGAAAAATAAGAGTAATGTTTTTAAAGAAGCAAAGAAAACTTGTAAAAATAAAAATATACTTTCCTTGAAATTAACTCAACAAATAATAGAGCAGGATAAAATAAACAAAGCTGAAATACTGATCATATAAAACAACATGCAATGAAGTAAAGAGTAATCCAATTTTTTTTTTTTTTTTGGCCACGCCACTTGGCTTGCAGGATCTTAGTTCGCCAACCAGGGATTGAACCCAGGCCACAGCAGTGAAAGCACTGAGTCTTAACCACTGGACTGCCAAGGAATTCCCAAGAGTGATTCAATTTTAAATGGCCTAATACTCTTGTATTGTTTAGGAAGTCTGTAGAAGTACTGATTCAATTAAGACTGTTAAAACAAGTATACATGTGAAAAACATAAAATTATTCACTAAAAGAATAGAGTACAATGTAAATCTTCTAATCTATTAAAGAATAAAAAAGAATTAAAAAAATTGATCAATATAATGAAGAGAGAAAATAAGCAGTTTTTTAAAAGCTTGGCCCATATAAAGATAGATCACTTTAATATATAATACATATGTATGCTCACAAGTAGGAAACTATATAACCATTCATGACAAATATAATTTTAATATTTGAGGTGGGGGATAATTTGGGGAGGCAACAGTGAGGTAATAGTTGTAATACATAATTCTTTAAAGAGAGATCAATGTGTAGCAAATAGGCCAAAAAAAGATATTTATTAAAATGTGATCATGAGTAATAGGTGTCCATTATAATATTATCTGTGTTTTGTATGTTTAGATATTTTATAATTTTAATAAAATACTATCTAATTCCCCAATATTTTCATTACACTGATATGAAAGCCAGATAAAGTTATCACTAGGAAATTAAACTGCATACCGATATCCTTTATGAATATAAGTGCAAAAACACTTAGGAATATAACTAGCAAACTGAAACAAGCAAATTATATAACATATTATGTATCATAACTTAATGAGATTTATCTCAGGAGTATAAGAATAGTTTAATATATCAAATCAATAAATGTAATGCATCATATTACTAGAATAAAGTGCATAACTAATTATCTCAATAGAGGTAGAAATAGAATTTGATAAAATTCAATCCCCTTTCCATAGTTAGAAAACAAAACAAAACAAAACAAAAAAAAACACCTCAACAAACTAAGAATGAAAAGAAAAAGAAATACCTTCAACCTGATCAATGGTGTCTACAAAAACACCCACAATTGACATCATAATTAATTGTGAAAGATGCAATCCCTCCCCCCTAAATTCAGGAAGAAAAGGAAGTCCAATTTTGTCACTTATATTCAACATGTTCTAGAGGTTCTGATGAAGGAAATTAGGGAAAAAGGGGGGGGAAGGGATAAAGTAGATTAGAAAGAAATAACTAAATATGTATTTTCAAATGACATAATAAAACATACACACACATGAACAATTGTATGCCCCCAAAATAGATCACTTATATGAAATAGACCAATGCTTAGAAAGACATAAACTACCAAAATTGACTCAAGAAGAAATAAAAAAATCTGAATAGATCACTAAAGAAATTGAATTAGTAATTAAAAGCTCCCCACAAAGAAATGCCCAGGTCCAGATGGCTCATTCATATAATTGGTGCTCTGGTGTTTGATAATTATAAGAATTATCAAAATTCTTATAAAAAATTTAACAAAATTTCTGTAAAATGTATACCCTGAAAACTTCAAAATATTGTTAAATAAATGTAAAAAGGTCTAAACTAAAGGAAATGAATCCTATGTTCATGGATCACAAGACTTGTTGTTAAACTGGCAATAATCCTCACATTGATCTTCAGATTTAATGCAATCCTTCTCTATCAGAATCACAGTTGGTTTCTTGAGGAAACTGACAAGCTGATCCTAAAATTCATAAACACACAAAAGGGAACCAGAATAGGCAAAACGATATTAAAATATTGAAAGAGAAGAAAAAAATTGGAGGACTCATACTTTTTGATTTAAAGGCTTTCTACAAAGTAAGTTTAATAGGCAGTGTGATACTGGCATAATCACAGTGCCAATGTGCCAAAACAATTCAATGGAACAATTGGGATTTGGACAACTGCAATCTAAATGCAAAAGAATGAATTTAGGCATCTAATCACACTATATGTAAAAATTATCTTAAATCATAGGTTTACATGTAAAAGCTAAAACTATAAACTCTTAGAAGAAAACAGAGGAAATATTTTTGAACCTGGTTAGACAATCACTTCTTAGATATGACACTGAAAGCATAAATGATAAAAGAAAACATTAGATGAATTGAATTTACCAAAATCAGAAATGTTTGTGCAGTAAACAATACCATCAAGTGAAAAGACAATCCACAGAAAGGGAGAATGTGTTTGTAAATTACACAGCTGATAACGGACTTGTGTACAGAATACATAAAGATCTCTTACACCTCAAAAATAAAATGACAACTAATCTGATTCAAAAATGGGCAAATGATCTCTACAGATTTTTCTCCAAAGAAGATACACAAATAGCCAGCAAGCACATGAGAAGATGTGTAACATCAATAATCATTAAGAAAATGCAATGCCAAATCACAATCATCTACTGCTTCACACATACGAGCACGTGATATCAAAAGTCAGACAATTAAAAATGTTGGCAAGAATGTGAAGACATTGGAACCCTCATATACTCGTGCAAATGAAAAATAGTTCAGAAATAATCTGGCAGTTCTTCAAAATGGTAAATATAGAGTTATCACATGACCTAATAATTTCGCTCCTATGTAATACTCAAGAGAAATAAAATATATGCCCACTCAAAAACTTGAACATAGCAGCATTATTTATAATAGTCAGAGAGTAGAAATGACCCAAATGTCCATCAACTTTTAAGTGGATAAATAAATATGATATACCTATATAATTGAATATTATTTGACAATAAATAAAATGAAGTATTAACACATGCTCAGCATGGATGAACCTTGAAAACATTACACAAAGTGAAAGAAGCCAGTCACAAAAGATTACATGTTGCAAGACTTCCTATATAGAAGTGAACAGAATAGGCAAATCTATTGAGACAGAAAGTAGATTAGTGGCTGTATATGGCTGGCTGGCAGGGCAATATGTGGAGAGTTATGGTCAATGGGCACAGGGTTCCTTTTTGGGTGATTAAGTCTAGATTTAGATTGCAGGGTTGGTTGCACAACTTTGTGAATATATTAAAAAAACATTGAATTGAACACATTAAATGGTACATTTTATGGTGAATGTATCATAACTTAATAAAGCTGTTTAAAAATAGGTCATGGAATAAGGGTCCAAAATGTAGGATGGCAAATTATCATTTGTATGTTTCCACATTACGTGAATATTTAATTCATCACTAAACTATAACACATGGATCACACTTAAAAGAAAAATAAGTGCTGAAGCCAATCAATTAGGAAAGGATTTTTTGAGAGACACTGAATATGTAAAGGCAGAGATATTTAAGCCACTTATCAATCCATTTTACTTAAGAAAAATATCCTGTATGTGTCTGGGTCTCTGTGTGTTTGCATTTCAGGAATTAGTATGAATTTATTTTACTAGTGGTTGTGTTCATTTATTGAGATGTTCCTGTGTCAAAGAAATTATCATATGGCATAAATTGCTTTTTCCAAGTATGTATATCTCATGATGATTTTTCATTAAAAAATCTCAGTTACATTAGGTTATACTGACAGTCATTATAATTTCTGGGTAATCATACAATAAATTATACAAAATGTTAAGTAGTAAAAGCATGACACCCAAAAGCCTTTTGAGGAAAGAAAACATACACTTTACATATAAAAAAAATCTTAATAATCCATTGATTCTGTTTACTAGTAATAACTAAGACTTTATTATAACAAGCTCCGAACTAAAATGATGGATATAGCTTTGTTGTACTAGTTATGTTCACATTCATCATCTTTGCTTCATATAGATTGAAAATTTATTATTCATATTTAGGGTAATGAGAAACACCATCTCCTTTGCTCAAAATTAAGAAATAAGTAAGTAGTAAGTTTAAAAAATCATGGAAGAGAGCAAAAATGTGTGTTTTTATATGTATAAGAGTATATATAGTATATATGCCAGGATTATAAAAACTGGATATGTTTACTTGAATTTAGTTTGCTATATTAATTAATATTAACCTTATTACCTTGCATAGCAAAGAAAAAAAAAAACACTGTATTTTTCAAGGTATAAAACAAAATGCTATTTTTCCAGCATAAAACCAAAAGAGGCTATAGGTATTCTGCTAACTCAAAGTCAGTGGAATAAATCTCTCCTTTTTTAAAAAAAATATTTATTTATTTTTATCTATTTAGCCGGATCTTAGTTGCGGCACGCGGGATCTTGGTTGCTGCGTGCAGGATCTTTTTAGTTGCGGCACGCGGGATCTCTTAGTTGTGTATGCAGGATATAGTTCCCCGACCAGGGATCGAACATGGGCCCCCTGCATTGGGAGCATGGAGTCTTAACCACTGGACCACCAGGGAAGTCTCTCTCTGATTTTTATTCATGTGTTGTTTGATTTTTTTTTTCATTTATTCCATCAGCCAGTCATTTCCCTCTATCTATCTATCTATCTATCTATCTATCTATCTATCTATCTATCTATCATCTATCTATCTATCTAGTATGTATGAGCACCTACTAGGCACTTAGATATTGATTTGCACAAGATGCTAAATAAATATTTGGAAGATATAGTATTTGCTTTAGCATTAATAACAGACTATATGTGATGCATTTATTCTTTCCTTTGACCACATGATTTCTTCTACGACTCTGTGACTTTCCAGAATAGTAGCTTTCCTGATGACTCAGGTACAACCTTGCCATTATCTTCTTCTGGGAAAAAGTTTTATAGAGGCATATTTCTCTTTTATCATCTTCTCCTTTCCAGAAGACTGAGTGAACAGTCTTGTATTACAGATTACCTCTAACCTTGCTGTATTTACCTGAAGCTACCTTTGAAAAGGTAGACACTCATTAAGACTAACAATTACTAAATAGATGGTAACAGACCTTAAAAATAATTATAGATATAAAAAAGCTAATATTTATTACATACATACTGCATGCTAGCCATTATGCTTAACTTTTTCGATTTTATTATTATTCAATCATTTTCATAACTTCATGAAATAATATGTAAATTTACGGATGAAGAAGAATTTGCTTCTATTTCCTTTTTGTAACTCTCATCCAGTGTTACACACCAGAATTTGTCATAAGCTGTCATAACCTGAAACCACACACATGCTGAAATTTAATATTGTATGCTCTGTGTCCTGGTTAAAATCTCCTTTTTCCTTCTTTCTCAATTTATATTTTTCAATTATTAGAACCTTAAGATCTAGTATGAGCAACCAGCTTATTATTCTACCTGCATCTCAATGTATCCAAGATTCCATGATGTAAACTTTTAGCTATTACTCTTCAAACCTCTACTTTTTTTTTCATTCCTAACAACCCCTATCAAACAAGAACTCTAGAATAATTCAAATCATCAAACATATTAAAATAGGCTAAAATAACCTCAAATATGATAGCAACAAAACAACAACAAAGGCTAGATACCACATAAGTAACACTGATCCTGGTCTTCAAACACAGTTAAATCTTCATGTGACTTTTGTATACCCAACAGTCTTTCCAGAAGGCTCTAGTCATTTTCTTCCTCATTTTCTCAGTGACTATCTTAATATCTAATTTAACTTTTAATATGATATATCTTCATCTATCACTTTCAGAACTTTCTTTGTGTCTTTCTTCACTATGAAAACTGAGGCCTTCTGACAAGACATTCCTTTATTTAGTTGCATGTCTCCTGCCAATGATTTCCATTTAAATAATCCTATATTGTTATTCATGGTTATCCTAGTGGGAATGGGGTTCACTTCTACTTTTTTTCTCTCTCTTTATTTGCTTGGCATCCCTCTCAAATTAAAAATAAATACAATAATTGAATAATATATTCCTCTATCTACTTACCTATCAATACATTTATGTTTCCACTCATAATCTCTAATTCCCACATACTATTAACTTCTTAGGTAATTACATTCACCTTGAAATAACCCTAAGATCATCGATGACCCTCCTTCAGCCCAAGAAAATGGAGAATTAACTGATAAACTTTCTGTAGTATTAGAACTGGTCACTCTGTTTTCTTAACAGTCTCACTTTTCTAATTTGCTGTGTTAATTTATTCTTTGGATTTTTGTGTTTCCTTATTGGCTATATTTTAAAGTCTTACTTATGTATGCATATTGTTCTGATAATGCCTTAAATATTCTCAAGGGCTAATCCTTTAGCTGTTGCCTTTTGCAAATTATATACTTTCTCAGAGATTTCCTCTAAATCTATTTTTGTACTACCCAATAGACTAACATCTGTGGGGTCAGAGAATGATCTGATTTAATATAGATATTCCAGTTCTTAGTACACTACACAGATTTTCAACATTTTTTTTTTTTAATGGTTATAAAACTTATACAAATAAGTCTAGAATTCTCACTGAGCTCCAAATAATTGTATTCAATTTTCCATTGGGCTTTTCTACTTGGAAATCTCACAGCTACATCTGATTAATATATCTAAACTTCATCTTTTCCTCAAATATATCCCCCCTACAGAAACATATATCTCCATTCCCTTTCATGGGCACCATAATCTACAGACATTCTAGCTATGTGATTTGCTCCTTCTGGACCTTCATGTGTGTGATTTCCTCTTCCAGATGTGTATACACTTTATCATACTTCATTTGACCAATTCCTGCTTATATTAAATAATTCTCCTCAAATTCATTGCTCCTGAAAGGTCTTAGCTGAACCTCTACGTTAGACCGTTCTTCTGTGTAATCTGCTACCACTTACCGCTTTACATTGTAAGAGCTCTCAAATGGTTTTCTTCACAATACTACCTTTGAGATAAACTTCAAAAAATGTTCCAGTAGCCAAAGAGCTATGTCTTTGTCCAGAAACATTGCTAAGTATTCCTTATGGATTTTGGATTTTGTCTGTGAGAAATTTCTTGAACTTCACAGTCATAATGTTCTCTTATTAAAAAGAAATGAATGCAAAGCATACAGCATAATGCCTGACAGATGCATGTTTTATGTAAAAGTAATCTAATGTCTTTCCCATTATGATAAAAAAGCCAGTTTCATTTACTGATAATAGACAGACCTTTTTACGTCTGTATTGTTCTATATACCTATGAAGTATTTAAATATGGTTATCTAATTCCATGAATTTTATTTTTACCAATTATACTTTGTCATTTCAATTGTTTTATTTTTTTTAATGGAAATTATTGATGAAAAATATTTCCATGAACAAAAGTTTTCCCAATTAAAGTATGTTTTATATATATATGTATATATATATGGAATATATAAAGGTTTTGTTTCCTCCAACATTAAAATGGTGAAATATTCTGGGGCAATTGAGAATGCACTTTAATAATCTTGATATAAAGCTGTGCTAATAAAACTTTTCAATTTTTCTTAGAAATAAAAACAGCAAGAAAACATGTTACTCCACATTACAACTTAAATTTTTACCTTGCCCTCTTCAATGTGCTTTAAGATTTACAGCTTCTGACATCTTCCTTACAATACCTATTATATCCAGCCAGTGAACACAATTAATAATGATGAAAATGATCTCTGTATCTGTGGCACATGTTGAGCATCTGTTTTAGGCCATAATTTTAAATTTATGCCTTGTATTTAAAACTGAAGCTTTGATAAAATAAATTTTCATTTTTCAGGTTATTTTAAAAATTTTTGGCTGACCACTGAGACTAAGATTATAGTAGAGACTTTCACTTTGAAATTGGGTATCCCAAGAAGAATACAGAAGAATCAGAAGCACAACCCATTTAATTATAAAAGATATCTATAAAATATTTCTGTTTTTCTAATTTCTATGTATCTATATTCAGCTTTGTAATCACATGGGCATGAATATGTAATTTTCCAAGTTTCAGACATCTATCCAAAGTTCACGGTTCAGTAAAATGTTTAATTGTGAACTATGGCCTAAACTTTGCCATATAAGTATTGTGAAAAGGAAAAGAGAGTGAAATTTGGAAAATTCCTGTTTACAAGCTCTTTTGCCTTGGCCAAAATTAATGTACCTCCATCTCTGTGAAACCAATTAGACTTACCCATGTTGTGAATATTTTCTTCTTTTTCTACATGGCATCCTTTTCCCCTTTGGTAAAACCACTCTATATTTCCTAAAGGGAATTTTCACGCTTCATTCTATGTGGTTCTGGGGAAGATTCTGCTCATAGATACTCACTCACCTCTTACTTATTATTACCTGCTATGGGAGGGTGGTGGGCAGGTGATCCAATCAAAGCAATCAACCTTTAACTCCTCATAAATTAAATCCTGAGTGCAATGTCAAGTTGAGGTAAGGCTAAAGTTCATGCAATCCCCAATATGCAATCCATATGTTCCTGATGGAAATTTCTAGGACTGAAAATTCCTGACCTTCATTAGAAATGGTTATTTACTTTTTTCTTCTTCCCTCCTCTCTCTTTTTTAAAGTTATAACTGTTTGTTAAGCTAATTCCCTTTTTAAAAATTAAGTTAGCCTGAGTAGATTTCTATTCCTTGAGACAAAAGAATTCTAACCAATTTAGTGGTTCACAGAGTTATTGTGAGAATTATTTTAATTGAATGAAATAACATGTGAAATTGCCTATTTAATTTGATTATTTGATTCTAACAAGACAGGCTGAATAATTATTTTTTTGCCACCTTTGCTACATTGGCATCTTCCCTAATTCCAATTAACTACTTTCATGATTGTTATAAGCACTTCATGAGTTTTGTTTTAGTATTTGGGAGTCATGGAATGTCACACCACAGAACTTGCCTAGTCTGAATTAGACAGAGTTTATCCAAACCAGGATTCTTATTTTATAAGAATATCAATGTAGGATTTCAATATGTGACTTTGTATTTGAGGAAGTTGACCATGACCAGATTTCATCACCTATCTTTTTGCTTGAAGAGAAAAACATTTGATGAGTCATTAAACTAATGGATTATACCTGAGATTGTTTGCATATATGATTGCAGCCTGCAATTCCTGGAATATTACTCCAGTGCCTTAAATAATGTATGTCACACTATAGGCATGAGGTAGATTTCTGTTGAGGGAATTATCATCTTCAAATGTTTCTTGCTAGATAGGTTTACAATGATCACAATCCCTTTTGTTTCAAATAAATCACAGTTTTCATCTCTAATTACCTCACAAAAAGTAGTAAATGTACTTAGCTTAGTAAAGGCATGAATGAATTAATAACATACAAATAAATATAGTTTAAAGATAGATATAGATATAGAGGTAGATGTAGAGATAGAGATAGAGGTATAATCAATTCCGTCAATGTTGTTCTTGATGAAAGTTTTGTTTATCAATACCTCTGGAGATAAAGAAATTTTATTTATTAATTCCCAGTTTTAAATGACAGGATTTAGAGCACTTGCCCTAAAACATGTTATAGTAATAATAATACCTTCAAATTGACTATTAGGAAACTATAATTTTATAAATTACTCATTTTTTGGGGAATACATAATACATAACCAGAGTGAGTAACAGGGTAGATGTAAACATGATAAAGTGGAAATGAGAATAAAAAATATAACACATAATCATGTATCTTATCTATAAATAATATTTCAAAGTATACAAAGAAAGTTTGTTTAAAAATTAATAAAATTTACCATAAAATATATGAACTTATATCACAGAAATTTGCTAATGTGCCAATATAATAGTCTTATAAATAGGATAAAGAGTAAGGAAGAAAGAGGGGACTTAACACCTGAAGTAGAAGCTGAATTTGTTTTGTTATGTTTCCCTCCAAATGGAACACTCAGATTTATTTTAACGATTATCTGCTTATAAATACAGGGTAGAATTGCAAAACTAGTTACATCAAATATAATGTTGTTGAGAGTTTAGGTAAGCTACTCCATGATCTTGCTGCCTGAGCAGTCATTTTGTTTGACCAAGAGGGCTGCAGGAACTTTAAACTGATGCTAGCGCCCTCACACAAATGCATACCCTAGATAACAGCCCACAGAGTCACAAGCAAATGTAAGCTTCTGACGTCTAACAGCCCTTGTGCTCAACAGGTTCCCCTGCCTCCCAGTGCCTTCCCCTTGTGATACCACTTAGATAAGACCCCATGGAGTTTACCAAAATCCTGGTCATTTGGTTTAAATTGACTAATCTGGCTTTAGCCCAGGAACCCCAAAGCACTTCACTCACAGACCCTAATAGAAGGACATGGCCCAGGCCCTATCACTCTCTCTCTGCTCTCTGCATTGACCTCTCCATGTGGTCCCTTGAGGTATGCCTTGTACTTCCTCCAGGATGTGTGAGTAATAAACTTCTCTGTTTCAGTTTCTCTTGTGGTCTATTGTTGCTTGTGCTTACCATCCAGCACCCTGTGTGCCACTTAACAAATGTTAATTTAACAAAGTCTTAACAAACGTAAAAGGATTAAGAAACATAAAGAAGATTGTTGATGCTAGAATAATAGTCTGTGGACATCTAGACCAACTTACTATAGAGAAGGAAGACTCGGTACAGAGAAGTCAATGAATTCGCTCAAATTTACACACAGTTGGTTATTTGAAGAGTTAGGCCTTCTCCCTGGCTTTGTGTCTGGTTCTGAGCCTTTGCCCCTGGTCATCCTTTTCCTTGAGCACTTTGTTCACAGATCAGCACATTTGGCTCTCAGATTAAGTATCAAACCTTTAAAAGATATCCAGGCCACTTAAAAACAGTGACTTCTCCTCTTGCTTTTTACCACTTGCTTTTCTTTTTAAAAAAAAAAAAAAAACTGTTATTTTGTTTGTTTATAGCACTTAATGTCTAAAATTAACTTACTTGTTTCCTCTGGCTCTGTCTCTGTCATTCTGGCTCCTCAGAGGCACAGGCCTCACCTCCCTTGTTTTTGGGGCCGTATCTCTGTAGCCTAAAACAGGGACACACAGGAAGGATTTAATAAATGCTTGTGTAATGACTTGTTGAGGATCGCTCACATCTAAAATACCACCCCACCAGAGGCTTTTACTCACCATCCTGTCTGAAGTAGTAGCACCCACTCTGTTACCAAACCTTGCCAGATGCTACAGTACTGAACAGTCTATTAATAGAAAAATTACTATATATTCACCATGGGCTACACATAGTTTGAACATTTTAATTTAATCAAATCAGTGTGAACAAGTTAATGACTTTTGCTTTTAATTATATATGTGCTCTTTCTATTGATCAAATTCACTAAACAAATTCTGTGCTATGCAGAAATACTTTAAAAAGAAGCTGAAAAACACCTTATCAAACATACTGTTAATATCAAGATGGACTTTTTATGTCTCAGTTTTCTTATCATTAAAGTGGTGATAATAATAGCACCATTCTTATAAGGCTATAAACAATAAATGAGTGACTAGAAATAAATTATTTACAGTGTTTTGTACAGTGGCACATAATAAAAATTGAATAAGCATTAGTAATTATTACTTGCTGAAATTTAATTTCCTTTTGTATTTCTAATGTTTTAAAATTTAGAGGTTGATTATATTTAGGTAATAAAGAAGTTTACTTATGTTTAATTGTATTTGACTCATGAATACCTCTAACTAAACAATGTAGCCAATTTATATTTTACCAACAATCAAGTATTTTACTTTCATAAAAATCTGATACGTTAAATGCATTTCTTTTCTATTATCCATTAGGATATATTTTAGTTTCATTATTAAAACATACAACTCCAGCAGGAAAGATAATAGTAGGGCTATTAATGGAAGCCACAATTGTTATTATAAAAGTCATTTTATGACTCCATTTTATCTCCACTATTGTTTTATTGACTTTATCTTTTTTACTTCTTTGATTATGTTCTACAGCAGGGGCCAGAAAAATATGTGACTTACATATTCTAATATTTGTACCCTTATATCATATGTGGTCTACAAATTTTAAAATATTTTTATCCAACTGTTTAGAAAAAAGATTCACCAGACACTGAAGAGTCACATATAATCACCTCCTTTTATTTTCCTCGTCCTCCTCTTTCACCTCTACCTTTCACTACTTTTTACTTTTTATCCTTTTCCTATTTCTCCTTCATCTACCTTTTTTGCTTTAATATTTCTTTAAAAATAAACAACATTCCTAGCAAATAGGGGTGGGCTAGACATGGCCCCCAGGTCATAGTTTGTTGACCCTTAGTCTAGATTTTACAACATACAAGTTAAATTTATTATACTCTACCTTTAAATAATATTATACTAATTCTCCAAATAGTTTAGTAATTTTACAATAGTATAGTTCCATCCTCCTTCTACAAATCTTATACATTCAAGAGTGCATAGCGCTTCCCTGGTGGCGCAGTGGTTGAGAATCTGCCTGCTAATGCAGGGGACACGGGTTCGAGCCCTCGTCTGGGAAGATCCCACATGCCACGGAGCAACTAGGCCCGTGAGCCACAACAACTGAGCCTGCGCGTCTGGAGCTTGTGCTCCGCAACAAGAGAGGCCACGATAGTGAGAGGCCCACGCACTGCAATGAAGAGTGGCCCCCGCTTGCCGCAGCTAGAGGAAGCCCTCGCACAGAAACGAAGACCCAATACAGCCAAAAAAAAAAATAAATAAATAATAATTAAAAGGTGCTAATAATTAAAAACAAAAAAGAGTGCATAGTTGCACTGTTATTTTTACTTTGAATAAATATTTAAGGAGATACAAAATAAGAAATAATGAATGCTATATTTACTCAGAATTTACTATTTCTGGCCTTCTCCATTTTTTTTTTTCATCTACAGCCATATTTCCATTTGTTTAACTTTGAATTTTGCCTAAAGAACTTCCTTTGCCATTTCCTGCAGTGCAGTTCTTCTGGCGATGAATACTTTCATGTTTGGTTTGTCTGAAAAGTATTTCGCCTTAAGTTTTGAAAAATATTATTTCAGGGTATAAAATTTCAAATTACCCACGTTTTGTTTGTTTGCTTGTTCCCCTTTGGTGCTTTAAAGATGCTGTTTCATTGCCTTCCAGATTGTAAAGTTTCATTGAGAATATTCATATTTTGTATCTATCTATATAAGTTCCTTTTTAATTGGTAACTTTTAATATTTTCTCTTTATTAATGGTTTGCAGTAAATCAATTAAGACATGCCTTGTGCTTCTCTTTCTGTTGATTCTTCTTGAGTTTATCTGAGCTTATTGGATCTGTGGTTTATAACTTTCTCATACTTTGGAAAATCCAAGGGAATTATTTCATCAATTTTTTTCTTTTCTGTCTTGACTCCTGGAACCCCAACTGCTTATTTATTAGACATCTCGATATTTTCCCACTAGTTAGTAATGCTCTGTTCAATTTCGATTATCCTCTCTTTCTCTGCTTTCATTTTGCACAGTTTCTATTTCCTTAGCTTCACATTCACTGTTTTTTCCTAGTGCCCAGCATGTTAATTCCACCAACTGTATTTTCATTTCAGATATTTTGTTTTTTTATCTCTAGATGATCCATTTAGAGATTTTATATATTCCATTTTTCTTTTTATTATGTTTGCCCTTTCCCTTTCATCTCTGAACACATTTGTAATAGACACAATAGCTGTATTAAAATGTTTTCCTGCTAATTCATTTGTCTCTGCCATCTCTAGTTCTATTTCTACTGAATATGCTTTTCCTGGTCACGGGTCATATGTTTCTCTTTTTTTTGCCTGCCTTCTCATTTTTTATTGGATGTCTGAAATTGTGAATTTTATATTGTGATTACTGAAATTTGTAGCATTTTTAAGAGTATTGGGCTTTGTTTTGGTATGCAGTTCACTTACAGATTAGTTTGGTCCTCTATGATTCTATTTTTAAGCTTTGTTAGCACACAGAATAGACTACTTTAGGACTCCTCAATGAAGGCATAAATCTGAGTACTCTACCTAATCCCTTTTGATTACAAGGACTTTCTACTCTGACTCTTGGAAACATGAATAATTTTAGTTTTTTTTTTTTTAATAATGACATACATATATAAAGTTTATTTTATTTTTTTTCTATTTTTATTTATATTTATTTTTTTAACATCTTTATTGGAGTATAATTGCTTTACATTGTATTAGTTTCTGCTGTATAACAAAGTGAATCAGCTATACCTATGCATATATCCCCATATCCCCTCCCTCTTGCATCTCCCTCCCACTCTCCCTATCCCACCCCTCTAGGTGGTCACAAAGCTGATCTCCCTGTGCTATGCAGCTGCTTCCCACTAGCTATCTATTTTACATTTGGTAGTGTATATATGTCAATGCCACTCTCTCACTTCGTCCCAGCTTACCCTTCCCCCTCCCTGTGTCCTCAGGTCCACTCTCTATGTCTGCATCTTTATTCCTGTCCTGCCCTTACGTTCTTCAGAACCTTTTTTTTTTTTTAGATTCCATATATATGTGTTAGCATTCAGTATTTGTTTTTCTCTTTCTAGCTTACTTCACTCTGTATGACAGACTCTAGGTCCACCCCCCTCACTACAAATAACTCAAGTTCGTTTCTTTTTATGGCTGAGTAATATTCCATTTTATATATGTGCCACATCTTCTTTATAATAATTTTAGTTTTATATGAGCTTGGGCAATTATTCACGCTGTTGTTTTCTAGCAGGTCTTTTCCAGCCTCAAAAAGTATCACCATATACAAGAGCAAATCAATACAAAGAAAAATAACCTAGGTGATTTCTCTTCAGATCTCCAAATTTTCTGTGTACAGGTCTCTAATCACTGATATTCTGTTCCACGGATCCTAACTGCTTTGGCCTCCCTCTGTCTACACAACTCAGGTCTTTGGGTGCTGTTTGGGTTTCTTCTCCCTTCATTGCAACCATGAAGCTATCTCCAGGCAGTATGCTAGGTAAAATTTAGGGCTCACATTATTGGTTTCTTTCTCTAGGGGACAAAGTCCTGCACTGACTCTAGTTCAATGTTTGAACACTGTTGTTTCACATACTTTTTTTCTAGTTTTCTAATTGTTTATGAAGAGAGGACAATCTCCCTAAATATGAGCCTTCATAGTTTGAGGCAGAAGTCTTGATATAATTTTTTATTTAATATCTTGGCCTATAAGGTGGACAATTTTAGAGGTTTATTCTTAAGTTTCCCCACTATAGTAGTAGTTATTATCTGACAAGCCAAGAAAACAATGTGTGGGCTCAGTCAAGTATTTTAGACCAGGCACATTACCATTGGTTTGATTTGAAGATACAGCAGAACAACTGTGAGCTAGACCTGGTCCAGGAGTCAATTTATTATGTACCCCCTACCTGACCCATTCTAACAGGAGGCCACAGTGATGTGTTAAGTCCCTGGACATTAAAGATAGATTAGACCCATTATCCAATATTCCATAAAATACCACTTTTTTCTTGTCCACTATATTACTCGTTAATGAACATAAGTCTCTGTGAGAAAGGATTGGGAAGGAGTTATTATATGCATTTTCTATAGTGATGCAGGGTCCTCCTTCCTAGGGACTCAGACTTTCCATCTGATGATGGGTTCCAGAACTGAAAATATATTCAGGAAGAGAAAGTAGGCAAGATATTGTAACTTTTCACTGCTGCCACTGTTCTTACTATCCTGGTTTATTTTATAAATTGAGTCATCTTTATTTTTCTTGTGTAGGTTAAAAAATTCCTTTGTTGCTACCCGTCTGTCTTTTCCCTAGGGACACCATATCGTAGTAGCCATCTTGATAGCTCTGTACAAGACAAACCCTCTGGCTACCATTCTGTCATTGCCACTTATTAAAATAATAGTCTCTACCTTGTTACTGATGGTTAAAGGCCACTATATGGATGTTGTTATATAGGAATCTTATGTTCACCTTTACTCTTAGGGGACCCACATCTTAAACAGCTTCTCCTAGCCATGACCTACAAAGAGATGGCACCACTGAGCTTCTCAGAGATACTAGTACCCTTCTCACATTTCTTCTCACTCTGGTAAATAGAGAGATTTCTATACCATCACACAGAACATATTTGGCTTGTATGTTTTCAGCCTTCTGAGATATCCTGCCCATTTTTCTGAGTTTTTTATTGTAATTTTTCACTGGCTTCCATGGAAGTCCTGGAATTTCTACTTCAATTAGTATAGATCTTTACTATTTCCAGGCTTTCAAGAATCAAAACAGCTGTATGTAAGCAGATCTCTCTCTTGATTCTACTTCCACCTCTGGATCCCTGACAAAGTTTTAAATTTCGTATCCAAAGACAGTGCTCCAATAATGATAATCGGTCCCTTATCAAACTTTATGTTACATCCTACTCTTAATCCAGGAAACTTAATATCCATTCTCCTATATACTTGTCAGGCTCCTGCAACTCCAATGGAGTATAGTGCTTTTTATCTCTTAGGTAATGGTATGAATTGAACTACTAGTTTCATAGCTAGGAAGAGAGATGGGGATAAACCCTAATAAGTTTTTTTATTGTGTGACAAGGCAAATGTGGTTATATTGTCCTCAGCAAGAGTCAGCCTTCAACTGAAAGGATTGGGTAATTTTTATAGTCCAAGAAGATGTAGTAGGATCTGTGATTCGAGATTCTCAAGTGCTTTAATTCAGGGATGTCCATCTGATATTGCAAGTTTACAATTCTATACAAACAGTCCTCTGACACTGGCATAACAGACTTAAATTAATAAAATATTGACCTCTTATTAGAGCTCTGCTTCCCCCCAATTAAGTATTGGGCTCAACTCACAGCTTTTAGCACCCTATAGTTGAGGTGTGAAATGTTTCATATGCTTCTAAAGGCATCCTATGGCTATTACACTTCACCTAAATTGGCGATCGATCACCCTCAGACTTTCCCTGTCATCCTCCAATGCACTGATTGTCCCCACAACAACTATCAAATGTCATCCTTATTATAATTAATTTTACTTATAATTACTTTTTCTATACCTCTCAAAGGCCTGATATGTTGCACTCATCAGTGAATTAACCTCCACTGGTATCCTATTTTAATTCACCATATTATACTCATGAAAATTATAATGACATTGCTAGAGAATTACAGGATTTATCCATATTCACCATACTACCAGTGATGTGGCCCTCATTGCCAGCTGGTGGTGAGTGGTCCAACTGCACAATTATATATCAGTGTTTGCTACCTAGGATCCTGCTGAAAGAAATGCCTTAGGTTCGTGTTCTTAGAAAACAGACTCTGAGATTTGCATGCAGGAGGTTTCATGAGAAGTGCTCTCATTTGAAGCAGAATTGGTCACAGAGAGATGTTGAACTGTGATGCAGCCGCTACAGTGGCCTCAGTCAGTCCCACAGAGAGTGGTGAAGCTAAAATAGCCCTTTAGAAACGTTCTCCATAGAGGCAAGGGGAACATGTTTTATATTGCCTTACTGACCAGATGAAAATATGTGTGAGGCAGCTACCTTCAAAAAAGGACTGCAAGCATAGGTCAACAATACTCAATATCCTAGCAATTGGGTTATTAGTAGAAGATCAAGATGGTGCACCATACCAGGCATTATACGGTTACAAGTTATTTAAAGAATCAACTGCAAAAGTTGTCATATATCATATGACTATGAAGGAGAATTAGAGTATGTTATGACTGCACATATTTATCTCTTAAACCAAATCAGGGGGCCAGAGGATTTTTTCTGGAAAGAAATATGTTTATGTTGAAGGCATATAGCAAGTGTTTTCTAAGACATGGAGAAAAAATCATGTTAAAAATTCAAGGAAATGGTTTAAACTTTGATTAGGTTAGCTAATACTCAGGCAAATAACTCAGTTATTTTGTAAGCATTAATATAACACAGTCAACTACACAAAGACTTGCATGCTTTTTGATTTCCAATAATTTACATATAAATACAGGACTATAATTTTCAATAATTTTGGTAAGTTTCATATATCTAAACTAGTGTTGTCATAAGAACCAGTCAGTGTATGTGGGGAGCTCCATAAATACTGAATAACATTGGTATAGATTGAAACAACTCTTTTGGTATTGCCTTCTGTAAAACAATCCCGTTATTTTTAATCATACCACAAATTTCACCAGAAACCATATACCTTGATTGTTAGGTGAGAATTTTTATTTTTATTTTTTTGGTTAGGTGAAAATTTGAATGAGTTTGAGATATTTACAATTATAAATTACTATCAAAAGAATTAAGACATTACCATTACTGAGGATAATCAAAATAATATGACAGAATCTGAACGAAATTCCTACAACTTATTGCTTCTTTATAATAAAGGCACTGAATTCCAAAGTTAGTAGTTTGAGACTCTAGAACTCTGGATGATTTTTTTTACTAACAATACAAATTCATTTCCTTGAAATAATAGTTGACGATTCTCTTTTTTTCACATAATACCAAAAATTCTCCCAATCCTGTCAAGATGCTCTGCCTTTTATTCCTTATTTTTCAGCACATTAATGAATATATACGGCAGAATTTTTAAAATAAATTTTACTTATTTATTAATTTTTAATTTTTGGCTGTGCTGGGTCTTTGTTGCTATGCGTGGGCTTTCTCTAGTTGTGGTGAGTGGGGGCTACTCTTGATTGCGGTGCATGGGTTTCTCATTGTGGTGGCTTCTCTTGTTGCAGAACATGGGCTCTAGATGCACGGGCTTCAGTAGTTGTGGCACATGGGCTCAGTATTTGTGGCTAGCGGGGTCTAGAGCACAGGCTCAGTAGTTGTGGCACACGGGCTTAGTTGCTCAGCAGCATGTGGGATCTTCCCGGACCAGAGACCGAACCCATGTCTCCTGCATTGGCTGGCGGATTCTTAACCACTGCACCACCCAGGGAAGTCCCAATATGGCAGAATATTTCAAGAACCAGTTAAGTGTTACAGCAGGAGATAGGGCAGAAGAATAAAAAACTTATATAGCATTTATACAAGAGTATCTGTGTCTATCTACATTTATACAAATAGAAAGATACATTATTAAATAAACACACAAAATAAAAGGATTTGGCATAGGATATGTTAGGTTTACTTAAATTCTCCTTATGTAGTCTGTAATCAATGAAAAGAACTGAATAACAATAAGAAGCCAAATCTTACTATAATCAGATATTTTAATTATACTGCCCTATCTCCATATTTTCTTCAAAAAATGAGTTTCAGTGGTCAAAGAGTAGAGGAAGAGTAAGTTGCAAAAGGCATCTCAATGGAGAATGAGTGTTTCTATATTTTGAAAGCATCAATAATTTTTGAGTGTTTCATTGTGCTTTACTTTATTGTGCTTAGCAGATATTGCATTTTTTACAAATTGAAGGTTCGTGGCAACTCTGTGTTGTCAGATCATGGTTAGCATTTTTTAGCAATAAAGCATTTTTGAATTAAGATATATACATTTTTTAGACATAATGCTATTACCTACTTAATAGATTACAGTATAGTGTAAACATAACTTTTATATGCACTGAAAAACCAAAAAATTTGAGACTCACTTTGTTGATATTTGCCTTATTTCAGTGGTCTGGAACAAAAACCTCACTGTTTCTGAGCTATGCCTGTGATGAGATAAGTGATATAAGTATATGTAAGGGAAAAAATGAGGGAGAAGACTTCACTGAATAATGTGTTACCAACAATGGCAGCACTTTCTTTGTGGTTAAATATCTTGTCTAAATGTTTATTTAGGGATAAAGAGGAATAAGGAAGAAAAAGTTTTAAACAACTATTATGTGTCAAACTTCACATGCATCTTTTAATGTAATTTTACAATAAAATTGAGAGATATGTTCCATTATATGTATGTAGAAGAAGAAAAAGAAAAATTATAAATATTTCTTAAGTGAAGGTACTAAAATTCAAACATACATGCTTCTTCTGTCTCTTTACATATTAGTCTCCAAATATTTAATTCTAAGTCTATACTACGCATTACGAATTACACTATTGGCTCATTAAACAGGCAATTAAAAGTACTTGCTTAACTGATTTTTCACCAAACTGACTGACTCTTTTGCAGAAAATTCTGCAATGACAATTACATTTAGTATTATTTACATAATATGCAGATTTTCTGTTAAATTCCTGTTTACAAGATTCTGATTATAAATAACACATAACTAAGATATAATGTAATCATCTTAAATAAAAATTTTGAATAACAAATGATAATAAAATGCATTTATTTTTTCAAAAAAATAAAAATTGATAATGTAGCACTAGAATTATACTGAGAATGATCTAGTCTCCCTTTGATTGTGCCAAAGCACTTCATGATATTGCAATTATTCAAAGTCTTCATGTGAACATTAATGATATTATGATGGTAAAACAAGAAAATGACAACTAATAGTCTGTTAGTAAAATGACAAACTAAGTCAACTTCTTTCTTCTATATTCTCCTCAAATAGTGTCATGTTTAAAGCTCTCCACAATATAGGTTCTCAAGATATCTTTCTTTATTAATGTGCCTTAGAACCATTAGCTTTCACCCTCTCTCCCTCCTCCAACTTCCTTTTTAGGTTTGCTTCTTCATATAAACAGAGGTAAGAGGAAAATTTTGATCATCTGGCTTCCAGGGATTTCCACTTAACAACTTGCTCCACAGCATAGTATGCCCACCTCTGTCACTTCCAGCAATGCTAAAGAAGTTCCCTTTGCCCCACCTGGCATTCCTCCAGATATGGTTCTTTCAGGTATATGCCAGTAGTATGAAGAACACTATGATCTTCCAGTCTCTATAATGTCACTTCAGAAGGCTGAATACTGAATGGAGTAATACTGTAGATTACTCCATTTTACTTTGGGACTGTTGAAAAATTAAATATAAGAGGAAATCACCAAAATTTAAAGCTTCCAGATGGAGGCCTTTTCTAGGAAGATCCTTAGTTACTAAGCTATCTCTATCACCTTAAAATTGTGAGGCTATACTGAACATATTTATGAGGATCTATACTAAGTCCCAAGAGAATCTTCACTGCTTTTCACACTAGGAGTAATCATCTTTATTTCCCCATATATATAGTTCTCTAAAACTGTGTCTCTGTTCAATCTGGAGAAATATGCATAAATATTTACCAGATTTATTAGAGTTGGCCAAGGCTACCAGTATCCTGAAGACCATTTCCAGGGGCATTTAAAACTGCTTCTCCCAAATTTGCATCATTAAATGTTTCATCTGCAGTACACATAAATATGAATCCTCTGAGCAAACACTTATAATCCTAGACATCAAAGGATTTGGTTTAATAAATATCCAATGGCTCTCAATTTCATCATTTTCTTTATGGGGGAATAGGAGGAAGTACGTAGTATATTATTTCAGATAAATTGCATTTTCTCACCTGTAGAGTAAGGGTTATATTATAGATTAGATTCTATAACTCTGATGTTTTCCCAATATTTCCGGAATCCCCTATATAAAATTGGATTTCCATTTTTTTAAAAAATAAACTACTATACATGTTTTTATGCATTCAAATGAGAGACTGTCTTTGTCTCTATATATTCTCTATATGATTATGACCACCAAATGCTTCAGCAGTTTATTCTTTCCCTTTTGCCTAATTTATATTAAAACTTATAGTAAGCCAATGTAGGACGTGATGCTTGTGTACTCAAGAAAACTCACACAAAATTATTGATGCTTTCAAAATATAGAAACAATAATAGCAATTGTCTAAAACTTTAAAATAATATAGCAAAACTGAACAGATTTACAGTGATAATATTTTCTACCTAGTTTCTTCTGATATAAAATGTGTCATGGAATAGTTTTATAAACATTGTATTTCCAATTTTGAGTTCACTTAAAAACATTTAGAGTAATTTCAGTGGAAGTATCTGTTTAGGGATTCATCATAGTAATATCAGCTATCCACATAGCACAAAGAGTGGAAATTAACAAAATGTCAAATGTTTTATATTTATTCTGTAGGGGAATGTAGAGGGATATGTATGTGTTCAGCAAAAATACTTGAGTTTTAAAACTATTGGAAGAAAGTGAGACAGGAAAAGAAATTTTCTTATTCATTATCTGGTAGTAAATTTCAGAGACCAAAAAATTACAAGATATATGATACTAATCAATAACAAATGAACTCATTTCAATGAGCAATCTACCTATGAATAGCTAATGAATTTGGAATAATAGAGCAGTAAGTAATTATACACCCAAAAGCAAAGGAGTCAGCAATGTATTTTTACTTTTTGGATTTATCCTTCACATTTATATATGAAAGGGTTCTGTCATGCAATATAACTCACTAGTCGAGTTTAATTTATTTCATATTTACAAGATATGTGTGTGGCTCCCAGAAAATTCAAAATCCTCTGTATCCAACTCATAGATTTTCTGACCAATTCAGGCACATATTTGTTTTTTAAAAATGTTAAAACAAATTCTCTATTTTTACATATTGCTATCAAATTTGTTTCAATTAATATTAATTTTTGATCAATAAAAAATGATATTTGGACTAGGGACTGTCAATATGCCAATTATTTGGAGAATAGCCCTCCTTGTCATTGCCAAGCATTTATATGTGTACAGAATTTACAAAATTAGTTTAGGTAATTACTGAGCTCTTGTTTGCAATTAATTAGCATTTTAAAATGTAAGCATACAAATTTGCATATAAATTTGCATAGATTGTTTCACTTCTACACACATAGTTCAGAAATGCTCTAACTGTTGAAGTGCATTCAAAATTTCATTTTACTTACACACATTTATTTTACTTAAATTTTTGTAAAAAAGTCTATGGAAACGACAGGATGCAATGATATTTTATTTGTAACTGTCATTATTTTATTGTGCTTTGATTTTATTTGTCCAAACAATTTGATTTGCAACTTGGGAAACTAAGTACAATTCTTGCTGCCTCTGAACTCTTCATATCCTTTTACTCTTCTATAATATTAGTCATTCCTCTACAACTTCCAACTTTAACAGATATTTCTCATTGTTTCAAAAATTATCTTAAATATCTCATCTAAAAGACGCTACCAAAATATGGCTCATATATTCTCTATTCTTTCCATTGTAGTAGGCAGATACCTTTGCTGAAGCCATCACTAACTTGCTTAAATTTAATTTGTCTTCTAAATAATTTATATTATCATTTTTAATCTTTCTAGTACTCCACTTTATTTCACTAAGGATGAAGAGAGACTTTAAAAATTTCGAAGTGGGCAACAGACCAAATCTTGAGCTTAATACTACTAATGAACATTCCTTTGGTCACTATACCACTGTATCCAGCATCAAATGGTTGGACAATAAAGAAAAATTCTGATTTTCAAGGATGAATATATTTTTCAAAAATGTTAACTAGGCAAAATAAAGAAACAAAAAAAATAGTATGTGAGAAACAACAGATATAATATCATAATTAAAATGTGGTATTCAAAGTGAAACTTTTGATCAACATAGTTTTTTTTTTTTTGAAATAAGAAAATATTGACGGGGCTTCCCTGGTGGCGCAGTGGTTGAGAGTCTGCCTGCCAATGCGGGGGACACGGGTTCGAGCCCTGGTCTGGGAGGTTCCCACATGCCGCGGAGCTACTAGGCCCGTGAGCCACAACTGCTGAGCCTGCGCGTCTGGAGCCTCTGCCCCGCAACGGGAGAGGCCACGACAGTGAGAGGCCCGCGCACCGCGATGAAGAGTGGCCCCCGCTTGCCGCAACTGGAGAAAGCCCTCGCACAGAAACGAAGACCCAACACAGCCAAAAATTAATTAATTAATTAATTTAATTTAAAAAAAAAAAAAAGAAAAAAAAGAAAATATTGACGAAAAACATGAAGGAATTCTATGAAGTTTAAAACCATTGGTTTGCATATGTTTCATAAAAAAATACTGTGGAACATAAAAGTTAAAAATATTAATAATCAGTGAGAAATGAAAAATAAAAAGTAGAAAAAGAAGATTCAGTACAATAACTAATGCCCTAAACAACAGAAAGAACAAGTGAAAGAGAAGTGTTTTCAAAATGTAATTTAATAAAACTACATTAATATTAAAAAGAACTTTGAGTCTAAAATTTGAAAGGAAAGAATTCATGAGAAAAAAAAACTAATATTGACCCATTAATACTGATGGTAGCTGAACAAAGGCAGTTCAAAGGTTAGTAATTATACAGATTTCTAAACTCTCTATCTCCCCTCCCACCAAAAGAAATAACCTACAAAAGGATAAAATAATTGAACTGGTTTAAAACTTCTATAAAGCAACATTTAACATATGGACATTTTGAAGTCTATAAATCTTCTGGGGAAAAAATGGGACCCAAATGCCGTGCAAAGCATCTAAACCATCATCCATGTATAAAGGAAAGAGACATATTTTCAAGCATGCAGACACTCACAGAGAACATAGTTCCCATAATCCTGTCACAAAAAATTAATAAAATAAATAATAATAATAATATAGAATCAGCTTTACCAACCAAGATGTGAAAAGTGAAAGCAAGATTAAAAGTCTGTTTTTTTAATTCATTTAAACATAGAACTAATTTTCAATACATAACATAAACATTATAAGCTACTGTAATACAAAAAATAATAATAATGAACAAGAACGGGGAGAAAGGTATAGTACGAAGAGTGAGAAGGAAGCATATAGATTACGTCATCTATCATAGATGGAACAAATTGACACTATATAAAAGTAATAAAGAAATGATTAGATTATTAAAAGTAAGATAAGTATGAGATGTAGGAATAACAAAAAACAAAATTTAAATTTGCTTTTTGGAGAAAAAGATTTAAAATAGAATGAGTCCAAATTTTAAAGATTAAAAAGATTTTGGAATTGAGAGCTCAGCAGAATGGCTATATATAGCCATCCACACATCCCTGCTTAATGAAAAAGCTGTGTGCATGCCCAGAGAGGACTTGAAGGAGCTTGGCATAGAGTGAAAGAAATCAGTCTTGAGAAGTGGCTGAACTTTGAGTATGCTACCAAACCTACACTTTGATTCTTCCAATGGCACCGTTAAGAAAATGAAAAGTCAAGTCACAGATAAAGCACATATTTGCAAATCATATGGCTGATAAAGTACATATATCTACAATATAACTCAACTCAATCATAAGAGGACTAGTCAATCTAAATAGGAAATGGGCAAAACATGTGAACTGATAATTCCCCAGTGAAGACATACAAATATCTATTAAGCACATGAAAAGAAGTTCTACATTTTTAGTCACTAGGGAAGCGTAAATTAAATCACTGTGAAATATCACTAATACCCACTGGAATGGTGATAATCTAAAAAACTGACAACACCAAATATTATCAAGAATTTAGAGAAGCCAAGATTTCACACATTATTGGTAGGGATATAAAAATATTAAAATCAATTTGAAAAATAATTGCTTAAAAAGTTAAATATATATTTACTATATGATTTAGTAATTTTCCCTTAGGCTCAAGCTATCTACCAAGGAAAAATAAAAACTTATGTCCACATAAAGACATGTATGTGTAAGTTCATATCAGCATTATACATAATATCCAAAAACCGGAAAAAAATCAAACTCCCAATGACTAATGAATAGATAAACACAAAGTAGGGTATCCATATGATGGTATACTACTCAGCAATAAAAATAAATAAATAAATCTATTAACAGTAGACAACATCGATAAATCTCAAAAAACATTATCCTCGATGAAAGAAGTCAGACCTAAAATACTACAAATTTTATGATATTTATAATTAGGAGTGGATCAAGTTGTAACTTAACTACCTGTACCATAAAAAGTCTGAAATGTATATTTTACTATGAAATCATAATTTTCTGCAACCCTTGTCATCCTGGAGCTCAGTTCAATACCTGGTACATTATAGACTATTATGAAAATGTAGATGGATACTGCAAACATATTACAACGTTGGGTTCCAGACCACCACACTAAAGTGACTATCTCAATAAAGATAGTGACACAAGTTTTTTGGTTCCCCAGTGCATATAAAAATTATGTTTATGCTACACTGTAGTCTACTAAATGTGGATAGCATTATATTTAAAAATCAATGTACACACCTATATTAAAAACACTTTATTGCTAAAAAATACACACCATCATCTGAGCCTTCAGAAAGTCTTAACCTTTTTGCTGGTGGAAAGTCTTGTCTTGATGTTGATGGCTGCTGATTGATCATGGTGGTGGTTGCTGAAGTTTGGAGCAGCTGTGAAAATTTCTTAAAATAAGACAACAATGAATTTTGTCATTGATTGACTCTTCCTTTCACCAACGATTTCTCAGTTGCATGAAATGTTGTTTGATAGTATTTTACCCACAGTTCTTTGAAAACTGGAGTCAATCCTCTCAAACCCTACTACTGGCTTATCATCTACATGTACATAATATTCTAAATCCTTTGTTGGCATTTTAACAATCTTCATAGCATCTTAACCAGGATTAGATTCCATCTCAAGAAACCACTTTCTTTGCTCATCCATAGGAAGCAACTCCCTATTCATTAACGTTTTATCATGAGGTTGTAGCAATTCAGACACATCTTTAGATTCCGCTTTAAATTCTAGTTCTCTGGCTATTTTCCACATCTGCAGTTACTTCCCCACTGAATTCCTGAAACCTCCAGTCATCCATGGAAGCTGGAATCAAGTTCTTCCAAATACTTGTTAATATTGATATTTTGACCTCTTCCCATGAATCACAAATGTGATTAATGGCACCTAGAATGGTGGATCTTTTCCAGAATGTTTTCAATTGACTTTATCCAGATCCATCAGAGGCATCACTATGGCAGCTATAGCTTTATGAAATGTATTTCTTAAAGAATAAGATTTGAAAGTGAAAATTACTTCCTGATCCATGGGTTGCAGAATGGATATTGTGTTAGCAGGCATAAAAACATTAGTCTCATTGTACATTTCCATCAGAGCTCTTGGGTGACCAGGTGCATTGTCAGTGAGTAGGAATATTTTGAAAGGTATCTTTTTTATTCAGAACATGAAGTTTCAACAGGGGCTTAAAATAGTCAGTAAACCATGCTGTAAAGAGATATGCTGTCATCCAGGCTTTGTTGTTCCATTTCTAGAGCACAGGCCGAGTAGATTTAGCATAATTCTTCAGGGCCCTAAGATTTTTGGAATGTTAAATGAGTATTGGCTTCAGCTGAAAGTCATCCACTGCATTAGACCCTAACAAGAGAGTCAGTTTTGTAGCTTTGAAGCCAGGCATTGACTTCTCCTCTCCAGCTATGAAAGTCCTAGATGGCATCTTCTTCCAATAAAAGGCTGTCTTTCTTATCCACATTGAAAATCTGTTGCTTTGTGTAGGCACTTTCCTTAATTATCTTTGTTAAATATTCTGGATAACTGGCACCTTCTAATGTATCAACAATATATAGTGCTTCACCGTGCACTTTTATATTCTGGAGATGGCTTCTTTCCTTAAACTTTCTTTAAACTTCATGAACCAAACTCTGCTAGCTTTAAATCTTTCTTCTGTAGCTTCCTCATCTCTCTCAGTTTTCATAGAATAAAAGAGAGTTAAGATTGCTCTGGATTAGGCTTTGGCTTAAGGGAATGTTGTGGCTGGTTTGAACTTCTCTTCAGACCACTAAAACTTTATATCAGCAATAAGACTGTCTTGCTTTCTTATCATTCATGTGTTCACTGGAGCAGCATTTATACTTTCCTTGAAGAGTGTTTCCTCTGCATTCACAACTTGGCTAACTGTTCAGCACGAGACCTAGCTTGGCCTGTCTTGGCTTTTGACATGCCTTCCTCACTAAGCATAATCATTTCTAGCTTTTGATTTAAAGATAATATGTGCAACTCTTCCTTTCACTTGAACACTTAGAGGTCTAATAGGACTAATTTTAATGCTGTGTATCAGGGCATAAGGAGACCAGAGGAGAGGGAGAGAGATGGGAATGGAAAGTCAGTGGGGCAGTCAGAACACAATTAACATTTAGCAATTAAGGTGACTGTCTTAAATGGATGTGGTTCATGACACCTCAAAACAATTACCACAGTAAATCAAAGATCACTGGTCTCAGATCACCATAACAAATATAATAATAATCAAAATGTTTGAAATATTATAAAAATTATCAAATTTTGACACAGAGATAGTGAGCAAATGCTGCTGGAAAAATGGCACTGATAACACAGGGTTGCCATAAACCTTCTGCTTGTAAAAAACACAATATGAACACAATCTGCAAAGTGAAATAAAATGAGGTATGTCTGTATTAAATTTGATAATTGAAGGGAAATGAGCTCATGCATGAGCAGGTTTGGTGATGATGCTTCTCCTTTCTACATTCAGAGAAAATAAATTATATAGGCAAGAGTGAGAACTTGAAATGCCAGGTGGTAATGGAACAATAAAAGGTAAACTTGCTGATTAAAGACTTGTGTCCTGTTTAGAGTATGCTGTGAAGTTTATCAACTAATGTAATACTATCTTTTCAAAAATTATTTTTATGAAAATATTTAGAATTTCTGTAATTTTTCTGTGAAATATAGAATATTATAGCTTAATAAAGTTAGAGAAATAATTCTAAGTAGCCAATAAGACATTGGTATAAGTAAAATAAAATATGAGTAGTTGATAAAAATAATGTAGACATGCTTTTCATTCATTAATATGTTATCTTGCTCCAGTCTTTGTTCTAGATTTTATATTTGACCATAGCCACAGCAACTAAAAACACATATACATATCCATGAAACAAGAAAATCTATAATTTTTCTTTGAAATTTATTAAAATATAGTGAAAATATTTATAATAAAATATATTTTATGTATTAATTTTACATATTATGTAAATTGTATATTAGACTTAATTATATGTTAAGCATATAATTATATGCTTAACACATATATAACATATTTTAAAACATAAATTTAAAGTAAGAATTTTGTAAAAATGTAAAATAGTTTGCAATTAATTTTTATAGATAAACACAAATAAAATTTTACTTTAAATTTTTATCCAAATGTGTTACTTGACAGTGGCATTTACCTATTTCCATTGCAATGCCAATGCACTTAATAGACTTGAAAGGAATATCAATAAGATCAGGGATTATGTCTGTTTTATTTCCTGTTTTACTTATTTTAATGGTGACTAGCACACTATAATCTCTCAATAAATATTTTTCAGTGAATGAATAAATTGTTTCATGTGCATTTCATGTATTTAATCTATATAAGTGCTTAAATACTACACACATTTCTGACTGATCAGTCCAGAAGCAAACTACCATTTGTGTGATACCCGTTTTATACTTTGTAAATACATACAGCTTATATGGCAGGTGGTGGACATTACTTCACTACTTTATAAATCAGATATAGTTAGGATCTGTGTCACATGGTCTTGTGAATATGTGTACTTCCACATAAGTATTAGGAATATGACAGTTATTTAATAAAATAACATTTAAGTTTTATAGTTACATGTCTGCAATTTATTTTTTTTTTGTATTCTCATTTAAAATGTTGTCCATGGTAAGAGCTTTTTATATTCAGCTGCTTTCATTAAGCTTATTGTGTTTCTTAGGTGTACCTGGTTCCTTCAGTAAAGCCAACCTGCGTTTTTGAAGTCAGGAAGGTCAATGTTTATATGATTTATACTATTCCAAAATGCTTCCTTTTCCATGTACATAGACTATGCTTCCTAGCATGGAAGTTGACTGTTTTAATACTTTCTTTATTAAATCCACTGTTGAAAATAGAAAAGAAGAGATGATATTAAGGAATAAAACCTGGAGTATATTGTCACTTTTATTGACATTTAAGAATTTTATGCATTTTTCTGACATGAAATTTTCACTAGATATTTTTAGCAATACACCATAAATTAGCTGATGGTTAGTAGTTCAAATCCTTGAACAACATCTATGATCATTTTCTCTCACTAAATTACAACTAGAGAACTTGGTAGTGAGGTAATTTCGTGAAATCCTGCTGCACATATAGAAAATTGTTATTGCTACTACCTTCTTTGTGTATGTTTTGTATTATTATTATTTTTTTTACCACGTCAGTGAACTTTAAATACTAAGATGTAAGAAAAGCCATAGAAGTAGCCAACATTTTTAAATATCTGTATGTAAGGATGGTGAAGCTATACTTTTTCTTTTTTTTTTTTAAACATTAATCCAAATGCATTGCTAATTTTCAAAGAGAAGTAGAAATACAGAGGAATTAAAGGAAATTTTATCTGTCACCCTGATATTGACTTGAATTTTTAAAATCAAAACCTTTTCAAACATTTTGTAGAGTAACTTGTATTAAATGGCTGTAACAGGGGTTGGCTCTTTGTAAAGCTATTCTCAAAGGGCTTTCATAGCTTATAGGTTTTCTTGGGTAGCAGCAGTGACAGTTGCCCTTGGGCCTCTACTATTGCCCTTCATTACACTCAAGAAATGGGGAGATGCAGCTGTGTAGCCAGGGCCAGCAGTGAGCAAAACTTTTCTTTAAAGTCAGAAATATTTGGGGCTTGTGGGCCATGGTATCTGTGGCAGTTACTCTGCTCCACCTTTACAGTGTGAAGGCAGCCTCAGACAATATGTAAATGAACGGGCGTGGCTGTGTTACAGAAACTGGCAGCAGACTGAATTTGGCCAAGTGTTTCAATTTGCAGCTGACAAGCGCCAGTACTGCTCTTCTTCCTTTGCTTTTTTTGTTCGTTTTGGTTTTGTTGAAATATTTGACATATGACATTGTGCAAATTTAAGGTGTGCAACATTTATTTGATACATTCGTATATTGTAATATGATTGCCATTGTAGCTCTAATTAGCAACTGTATCACTTATGTAATGATCCTTTCCTTTTAGTGGTTGGAATCATTAAGTTCTGTTTCTTAACAAATTTGATTATATTCTGGTTCCCCCCCCCGCCACATTTACAGATTGATCAGGGAGTTAGATTTCTTCTTGAGTAATATTTTGCATTTTATGCAATAAATAAGAAAATGCTAGTCATGAGACACATATCTGGCATCTAATAAAAATACTGAAACTAACTATATCGCTTTACTTTATTATACTTCATTTTTTTAATTTGTTTTTTTGTTTTGGCACAATAATTTTATTGTACACTGAATTTTGTATTTGTTCCTTTAACCAATACATGTAAGATTACTTTAAAAATATCATATTGCTAAATTAGGCATTTTATTTATAATCCTTAACAATGGTAAGGAATCATGCTTATAGAAAGGAGATAAAGATAGCAGAGATCTAGCCAATTCATTTGAAATTAAAGGACATGTATTCTCACTATCACTTACTTATCATCAACAAGACAAATATTTTGAGAAATTTCTGTGGGATAAAATGATGCCTCTGTTTGACTGATGAAAAAACAATAGTGGAGAAAACTTTCCCCCAATGCATTAGTATGAAATAATTTATTGGATGATAGGTTTAATATGAAATACTCAGAGATCATATTATAGATTTAAAATTTGTTAGATAGTATTTGGAATATTTGAGCAATTTGAAAAAATGGCATGCTCTCACCTAAACTTCTGATAGCAAGCACAAATGGAAATTTATCACTGCCATATTAAGGCAGTATATGTGGATTTCATGGTCAGAAAATTAGTGTAGGGCTGGTAATAACTGACAACCCTCAGAAATATAGTGTTTCCCAAATCCCACAACAAGATGCTGAATCACAACAACCAACCCAACAGTATATTCAGGATCTTTAGCAAGATCATCAAATGTTTGAGGATTCTGCTACTGAAAGTCAGTGCAAATCCAAGAATCAACAGGGCTTGAAGACAGATAAGAGACTCCACAAACAGGAGAACTTATAGTTTCACTGAAACCATTAATAGACCAATTTTAAAAGGGCATTAAATATGTCTGCTCTGTTGAGTGTGATAGAATTTCAAATTGTAACAAGAAGAGATAACAAATCAAGACCAAGTCCTAAGTTGCAATAGAGCAAACTGAAACCCTTAGCTGGGAAATTCTTCCAAAATATTCTAGAGAGATACAAAATATAGCAAGTATAGAATGAAATATAAAACCATGGAATATAAAGCTAAATGTTTCAATATCTAATAGTAATTACAAAGGGAGGAAGCAGACAAATAGGTGAGAGAAATATCTGAAGAAATAATGTCAGAAATAAAGTTCTCAAACCTTAAGGATCCACTGAGAAGGATTAAAAGCTCAAAAACAAAAATTAAACAAACACAAAACAAGGGGGAAAACGGAAAAAAAAACAAAGAAAGGAAATATAGTAAAATCTCTGCACATCAAGTTTGAAGAAAACATTCAAAAGGGATCATAGATAAAACAGTAAATTGTCTACATAGGAGTAAAATTTAGATTGACAGTGTATTTATTTCTCATTAGCTATACTGATAATGGTAAGATAATAGCTCTTCATCTCCAATTACTGAGGGAAGAATAAATTCAAACTCAAATACAATATTAAAATAATTAGATTTATGAAGACATTAATGAGTTTCTGAGGATAAGTAGACTATACTCAGTTACTTTCTGAAAGCACAACTAAAGAATATAATTTAAATGAAAAATTAGAAAGTCACTTCTGTTTACAGACAAAATAGAGTAACATGTACTAGATTTATGTTCCTGCCTAGAACAATTACAAGCCAAAAATGTGACACAGCAATCTTCAGACACTTTATATTGGCAACAAAGATAATAATCATTGTGAGATGGGAAAACAAGCTAAAGGACGCCCTGTAATTTCACCAGCTCATTGTGTTGTTGCAGGTTCCAGCCCATGTTGCAGGTAGGGGAAGACCAAGGTAGAGAATTCATCTTTGATGAGAAGATGGAGCTGAGTGTCTGGTAGTATCAAGGCAGCTAGAGTTTACAGGATGAAATAACAGGGAGGGGAGAGCTTCACAAAGGAACCCCCTACAGCTTCAGCTAAGTACTAAACAGAGTGTTATGTGAGGAAACTACTCAAAACAACGAAAGACCCACATTAAAAAAAAAAAAAGTTAGTGCTTGTTACCAACACACAGACTGGAAAAATTCCTAATTCATGAGGGATTAGAGTACTCAGTAAGGTCTTGCCTCAGTAGTGGAGCATAATTATAATTAGCCTTAGACTTGCCTCTGCTCTGGGTCTACCTAACAAGCCATACAAGTGACTCTTGAAGGGAATAAACTGTTCACAAGTACAGTTGACCCTTGAACAACACAGCTTTGAATTGTGCAGGTCCACTTATACATGGATTTTTTTCAATAAATACATATTATGGTACCATACAACCCACAGTTGGCTGAATCTGAGGATGTGGAACTCTGGAAATGGAAAGCCGACTGTAAAGTTATATGTGGATTTTCGGCTGTACAGGCATTGGTGCCCCAAACCCCCACAATGTTCAAGGGTCAACTGTAGCTACATACAAGAGAAAAGCTTAAGAATAGTTATAGCTATACAAAAATATCCAGAACCCAACAAGGTATGGCATCCAATCTAATATTATCAGGTATCCAAAGAAGCAGAAAAACACAAATTATAATGAGGAGAATTTTCTATCAATTGAAATGGACTTAAATAATGCAGATATTTAGAATTAGCAGAAAAGAACAGTATAGTTCTTTAACTGGTATTCTATACGTAAGATATTAAGTAGAGACTTAGAACGTGTTTAAAAAAAGATACAGAGCAAACTTCTAGAAATAAAAATTACAATTTCTGAGATGAAAAAAATATGCTGTATGATATTAATGGTAGAAAAGATATTGAAGAAAAAAGTTAACTTGAGGACAAAGGAATAGAAAATATCCAAATGAAATACAGAGGGAAAAATAATAACAACATAAGAAAAGTGTATCAGTGAGATGTGTGAAATTTTAAATGGTCTAATATATATACATAATTACTTCTCAAAGGAGAGGAGAGAGAGGAAGAATGGCCAGAATGTTTCCAAATTTAATAAATATTAAAAATCTACAGTTCCAAAAAGATTAACAAACACTATACAAGAGAATCATGAAGAAAAGCATACCACAGAATATCATAATCAAATTGATCAAAATCAGTGAAAAGAAGAAAAACTTAAAAAGAGCCAGATTTTTAAAAATTGGGGGAACATAGTTAAGGATAATAGCAAACTTTCATCAGGAACATCTTCCAAAAGTAAAGGCAAATAAAATGTTTTCTGTAAAACAAATGCTAAGTTAACATAACTGGAATCTCTTCATAAAAAATGTTAAAGTCTTTTTGGCAGAACTAAAATGGTACCAGATGGAAATATGGATCAAACAAAAAAACAGAGGACCAGAAATCATTCCTATATAGAAAAATATATGATTTTCTCTTATTATTTAAATCTTGTTAAAACATAATGTGCTTTTAGGACTTCCCTGGTGGCACAGTGGTTAAGAATCTGCCTGCCAATGCAGGGGACATGGGTTTGAGCCCTGGTCCGGGAAGATCCCACATGCCGTGGAGCACCTAAACCCGTGCGCCACAACAAGAGAAGCCACCACAATGAGAAGCCCGCGTACCGCAACAAAGACCCAACGTAATCAAAAGTAAAAATATAATAAATTAAAAAAAACAAACATACAAACAAAAAACATAATGTGCTTTTAAACAAATAATAACATTATTTATGAGTCTTAATATATATGTGAAAATAAATGTATGACAAGAGCATAAAGACTGATAGGAGGAATGACAATAAGGTTCTTATACTTTATATGAAGTACTATAATATCATTTGAGGATAGACAGTAATAAGGTAAAGATGTGTATTATGAACCAAAGGTGGCAAATATAATTACTTATTATATTCATACAGCTAATAAATTGTTGATAATTAAGTCAACAATGGTGATGAATTGGAATAATAGCACTCTAGTAATCAAAAGAAAAAAGAGGAAAAAGTGAAAAAGAAGAGATGATATCAGTAAAAAGCATTTTGCAAGATGGCAGTTTTAAACACAACCACATCAGTAATCATATAAAATGTAAATGGTGATCTAAACAACCCAGTTAAAAAGCAGAACTTATAAGATTGTACTAAAAGGTAAGATCCAAATAGATGCCGCCTAAAAGAGACATATTTTAAAAATCATAGTATAAACAGGACATAAGTAAAAGGATGCAAAAAGATATTCACCAATCAAATAAAGATGATGAAGCTGTATTAACAGAGTGGAGGAATTTCATAACTTTAAGGTTCTTAATTCATTAAGGGGACATTACAATCATAAGATTTTTGTATGTAAACACAGAGATTTAAATTACATTAAACAAAAACTAATAGAACTACAAAAAAGAGTAACATCAAAATTATGAGCAGAGGTTTTAACACCCACTGTCAACAATTGATAGATGAGAGACTGAAAAGCAGTAAGTATATTGAAAGTTTAAACAAAACTATCAAACAATAATGTTGTTGAACTTAAAAGCATACACTCAGCAACAGAATGCACATTCTTTTCATGTGTGCCTAGAACATTTACCAAGATTGTATTCTGAACCATAAAACAAGTTTGAATGAACATAACAGGATTCAAGTGATATGGAGTAAGTTTTCTGACCACAGCATAAGTTAATTAAAAATGAATAGCAGAAAGGCATCGACAAAGTCTCAAAATATTGGATACAAATAGCACACTTCTAAATAATCCATGGGTAAAACAAGAAATAAAAAGGGAAATTAGAAATTATTTTAAGAACAACAACAAAAAAACAAAAAAAAAGAAGAGCCAAACAAACCCAAAATAGGCAGGAGAAAGGAAATAATAAAGATCAGAGTGGAAAACAATAGAATAAATCAATAAAACCAGAAGCTTTTTTTTTTTAGATAAATAAAATTGATAAACCTCTAATCATAGTGATTAGGTAGAAAAGATAAAAGACACACTACTGATATATAGATACATTTACTGGGAAATTATATTAAATCTTTTTTTTTAATTATCCTGCATTTATTTTTTTAAGTTTTTTTTAAGTTAATTTAATTTTTTTATACAGCAGGTTCTTATTAGTTATCCATTTTATACATATTATGTATATATGTCAATCCCAATCTCCCAATTCATCACACATATTAAATCTTTAAGGAAAAAATATTATGAATTATGCTTAAAATATTCTAGAAAATTAAAGCAGAGGAAATAGTTTCCTCTGATATAGAAACCCAAAAAATAAATTTCATGGGAAAAACACTAAAGAATGATTATTTTTCATGTACATAAATGTAAAAATTCTTAACAAACTTTTAGTAAACAGAATCCAACAAAATATTACATTGATACTGATTCATAGCCAATGGAATTAATCCCAGGAATACAATCTTGGGATAACATTTAAAAAATCAGTTAATGCTAAATTCTATGTGATATCTGCATTATCTTGAAACAGTGAAAAAACAAGAGAAATCTGAATAAAGTCTATAGCTTAGGTAGTTGTAATGTACCAAAGTAAATGTTTTCATTTTCACAAATTTACCATGGTTATATAAGATGTTAACATTAGGGGAAACAGGTAAATGGTATGCCAGAACTCTCCATACTGTCTTTGCAACTTTTGTGTATTTTTAAAAATTCTGAAATAGTTTATTTAAAATCAGTTAATGTAATTCACAATACTAACACAATAGATTTGTAAAACCTTATCATTTCAGTTTTTTTAAGGCATTTTACAAAATTGATATTCCATTTCTGATAAAGGCTATTAGCAAACTTAGGATAGAAGTGAATTTCTCTAAGTTAATACAGAGCATCTATGAAAAACTTCCCGTTTTTCAACAAATGGTATTGAAACAATTTGACTTCCACGTGTAAAAAATGAATCTAGACACAGACCTTATACTCTTCACCAAAATTAACTCAAAATGGATCACAGACCTAAATGCAAAACACAAACTATAAAGCTGCTAGAAGGTAACATAGGAGAAAATCCAGATGACCTTGGATTTGGCAGTGACATTTTAGATACAACACTAAAGGCACAATTCATGAAATAAATAAGTTAGACTTAATTAAAATTTAAAAATTCTGTTCTGTGAAAGATGATGTTAAGAGAATGAGAAGACAAGTCACAGTTGGGGGAAAATATTTCCAAAAGACATATCTGATAAAGGACTGTTACTGAAAATATGCAAAGAACTTTTACAACCCAACACTATGAAAGCAAACAACCCAATTAAAATTGGACCAAAGACCTTAGGAGAACTTCACCAAAAATATACAGATGGCAAATAAGCTATCTTATTTAAGATGGCTTAAATGATGCTCCACATTACATGTAATCAGGGAAATGCAAGTTAAAACAACAAGGAGATGTTACTATATATCTATTAGAATGTCCCAAATCTGGAACACTTACTATGCCGAATGCTGGTGAGGATGTGGAGTAACAGGAACTCTTGTTCACTGCTGATGGGAATGCAAAATGGTATGGCCACTCTGGAAGAATTTGGTAGTTTCTTATAAGACTAAACATACCCTTACCGTATGCTCCAGCAATTGTGTTCCTTGGTATTTACATAAAGAAGTTGAAAACTTATATCCACAAAAAAATCTGCACATGTATGTTTATAGCAGCTTTGCTTACAATTACTAAAACTTGGAAGCAACCAAGGTATCCTTCAGTAGGTGAACGGATAAATCAACTGTGTTACATCCAGACAATGGAATATTATTCAGCACTAAAAAGAAATGCACTATCAAGCCCTGAAAAGACTTAGAGGAACATTAAATGCATTTTACTAAGTGAAAGAAGCCAATCTGAAAAGGCTACATACTGTATGATTCAACTATATGACATTCTGGAAAAGGGAAAACTATGGAAACAGTAAAAAGATAGTGGTTTCCAGGGGTTAGTAATGAGACAGGGGTAAATAAGTGGAGCACAGAAGATTCCTCGGGCAGTGAAACTACTCTGTATCATACTATAATGCTAGAGACATGTCATACATTTGTCCAAACACGTAGAAGGCACAACATCAAAAGTGAACCCTGATGTAAACTATAGACCCTGGGTAATGATGATTTGTCAATACAGGTTCATCAAATGTAAGAAATGTATCAGTCTGGTGTAGGATACTGATCATGGGGGAGGCTATGCATATGTGGGGTCAGAGGGCATATGGGAAAACGCTATACTTTCTGCTCAATTTTTGTGAACCTAAAACTGCTATAAAAATAAAGTCTATTGAAAACAAAAACCTTACACTGACATCATACTTAATGGTAAAAGACTGAATTCTTCTCTCAAAGAACAGAAAGAAGACAAGGATGTCTAATTTCAATATTTTTATTAAACATTGTCTTGGAGGTCTAACCAATATAATAATAATTTATACATATAAATTAAAATGGTCTTTATTGACAGATGACAAGTTCTTTTACATAGAAAAGCTAATGGAATTTACAAAAATCTACTAGAACTTATGAATGAGTTTAGCAGGGTTTCAAAATGCAAGATCAATATACTTAAATCAAATGTATTTCATTATATTAAAAACTAGTAATTGGAAAGTAAAAATATTTTAATACCATCAATGTCATCCTTTATAATAGAATAAAAATTGTGAGGTACTTACGAATAAATCTGATAAATTATGTGAAAAACCTCTGTCCTGAAAATTACAAACCATTGCTGAGAGGAATTAAATAATATATAAATAAATGGCTACTTTTTCTGTATTCCTGGGTTAGAAAACTGAAAAGTGTTCTGATATCAACTCTCCCCAAACTGACTTTTAAATTCATCATGTTTCATCTAATTCTTTTAGAAATTGAAAAATTAATGCTAAAATTCATATGAAAATTCAAAGGACTTAGACTAGCCAAACAACATTCAAAAAAGATGAACAGATTTGGAAGACTTGCATATTCTGACTTCCAGATTCACTGTAAAGCTACATCAAGCAAAATAATCTATGATTCAAGATAGATGAATATGTCAATTGAACAGAAGAGAGTCCAGAAAAAGAAGACATATAGAGCCAATTGTTTTTCAACAAAGGTGTAAGTTCAATTTAGTGGAGAAAGATATTCTTTTCAATAAATGGTGCTGGAACAATTTAATATCTATATGCAAAAATTATATTCAATCCATAACTCACATTATATACAAAAATAACCTAAAATGTCCATTGAGTTACATATAAAATTTAAAAATATAAAACTTTTAGAATGTTACATGAGAAAAGTTACTTTTGACTTTGGTTAGGAAAAGATGTCTTAGATATAAACTTAAAGAATGGTATCAAAGAGGAAAAAATTATAAATCCAATTTATCCAAACTAAAAATATCTACTTTTTGTAAGACACAGTTAAGTGAATGAAAAGACAAGCCAGAGACTGGAATAAAATATTTGCAATTCACATTTCTGATGCAGGACTTGTATTCAGAACATATAAAGAACTCCCAGAACTCAACAATAAGAAAAAAATTTTGTAAAGGTAGGTAAAACTCTAAATGGATACGTCACTAAATCAGATGTATGCAAGGAAGTTAAGCACTAAAAAGATGTCAACATTATGATAATTACAGATTTACACCTTAAAACCACATTGTGAAACTCACCTATGACAAGGTCTAAAATTAGAAAGACTAGCCACATCAAGTGTTGCCAGGATGTTGAGCAACTTGAACTCTCATATATTGCTAGTGGAGATATAAGACAATCACTTTAGAAAACAGTTTGGCAGTTTCTTCAAAATTTAAACATACGATCCAGTCATTCCATTAGTTCATAGAGAAAGGAAAACAAATGCCCCCACAAAATATCCTACATCCGTATGCAGCACAACTTAACTTGTAATAGCCCCAAGCTTAAAAGAACCTAAATGTTCATCAACAGATAAACTAATACACAAATTTTGGTACAGCAATAAAAGATGAACTATTAATGTATACAACAATATGGATGCATTTCAAAATAGTTATGCTTAGTAAAAGCATTCTAACACATTAGAGAAAACAAATGTGGTTGAATTTAGACAGTTTTTTACATATTTATGAATCCTTTAAGGTTATAAAAATACTTATACCATTTTTATAATTAAGTGTAACCTACAATGATATATTTAAGAGAAAGAATTTAGAAGAATACTTTCATTCTTGTCTTTAAAAAGCAATGACTTGTGCCTGAATATTTTGATCTATTAAGGTATTCTTGCTAGAAGTCTTCTATGCCATACTTCCCTTATATTAAGAACATAAGACTACATAGAAGTTCTTTATCATATTTGTAATCAACTCTAAAAGGGTTCATTCATTTTAGGCTCCAGGAGATTAGCTTATTAAACCTGTGTAATGATAAAGGTAATACTGATTATATCTTTTTCCCTATCCATGGAGCAGAATTCGGTAATGGATCTTGGAATGCTACATTTGGTTGAGTTCACAACTGAATTTAAATCATCACACTAAGTGCCATAATTAGGGAGATGATAGATAAAACTTGAAAATTACAATTTAATTGGTAGTGTCCAATGTTGGGCTGATTTCTCCTGCCTACCGTTTTACTTTTTATTTTTATTTTTTTAAATTTTTTTATTTTGTTAAACTTAGTATCTATCATTCTAATTCTTTTTTTTTAAATTAATTAACTAATTTATTTATTCATTTTTGGCTGTGTTGGGTCTTCGCCTCTGTGCGAGGGCTTTCTCCAGCTGCGGCAAGCGGGGGCCACTCTTCGTCGCGGTGTACGGGCCTCTCACCGTCATGGCCTCTCCCATTGCGGAGCACAGGCTCCAGACGCGCAGGCTCAGTAGTTGTGGCTCACGGGCCCAGTTGCTCCGCGGCATGTGGGATCTTCCCAGACCAGGGCTCGAACCCGTGTCCACTGCATTGGCAGGCAGACTCTCAACCACTGTGCCACCAGAGAAGCCCTTTACTTTTTATTAATACAATATAGATTTTCTTCGTGACAGGTGATTCTCAATTGAATTGTGAAAAAAAAAAAAGTGAAGTCATTGCAATAGAGGAAAAGAGGCAGACTTTATAAGCTTTTGGGACAGCATATATCATTGACAAAACTTGAAATTCTGAAGCTAGTGGATATAAGAATATCAGCAAAATATCTGAGTTTACTTTTGACTATTCTAGTCTCTACATCTCTATTTTGTATAGATCTTGATTACTAAATTTGGTAGTGGGGTCTTGCTGTGTGTAATAAAAAATGTTTTATCCATATGTACTCTATAATTCAGTATGCTTTGAGTGTATACTAGTACTTTTATTAGTTTTTGTCTGTTGAAGATTTTAAGTACCCAATCCTCTATATTTAATTCCTTTCAGAAACTGAAATAGCTGGATTGTTTTCTTTTTTCTCTCCAAAATCCTACACATGAATACCATGAAGACAGGATTAATATTATCAGGTACTTGTCTGAGAAAGAGTTTTTACTTACAAATCCATTTACCAAATATTTAAGGATAAAAGATGTAAATAAACATATTCTATGGGCAAAAAATACCATCTTTAATATGCTTATAATGTATTAGAAAATAACTATGGTACAATGGAGGGCAAGGATGTTATATAAAAATAAATGAAATTCATGAGAGGGAGAATTAATGAAAATTGTGTATGCGAATTATCTAATTTAAATAATTAGTTTAAAATAATTGTTATTTAAATAAACTATCCTTGTTGATAGCTAATTACTTCAAAGTAGGGCTCTTCTTTTAAGCAAATAAATATACCATACATATAGATGTATTTCAACTTGTTTTTTAAGAGTGACATTAAAAAATTCTACTTTAGGCATTTGGCACTGCCGGGGCTCCTGCGATCAAGCAGTCATACCACCTCTGCACCCAGTCCTCACAGAGGCGGACCCAAGGGCTCCAAGGCAGCCTCAGGACCAGATTCCTGTGGGTGGACCACACACAGAGGTGGGGATAAAATCAAAGCTGAACCCCGGGGACGGGGTGACTAAGGAAGAAGATCGAAAATCTTTCCTTCAGCTGTATAAGCTGCAGATTAAATCCCCAAGATCAGCTAGGTAGACCCTGCATCTATGGAATATCTGAGTAGATAATGAGTGTTCCCACAAATGAAAACAGTATAGCTCTGGCAGCTGTGGACTCTGGGGGCAGCACACACAGGAATTGGGTCAGATCAGAGTCTGAGTGGTCCCCACAGGGCCCACAGCAGGTCCAGAGACCAGCCCAGAATCAGAGGAGAGTCTCTTGGGCAGGCGGAGGTGAGCTGTGGCTCACGGCAGGTGCAAGGTCACATACAGCAGAGACCACAGGGAAACATAATTATTACTATTAATTTTATTATGTTTTGATTCATTCTGTTGTTGGTTCTGGCTATTATTTTGGTTTCTTTTTCTTTTTATTTTTTGTTTGTTGTTGTTTTAGTATATATATTTTTTTATTTAGTATTTTGGGATCTCTATTTTATAACATATTTTTAATTTTTATTTTTTTACATATATTTCTATTTTTACTTTGTGTTTCCCTTGTTCTGTGTTCTTTATTTTCTTGTTATTTTGCTTTAATATATTTTTCTTTTTTAAAATATATATTTCCATTTCTACTTTGCTTTTCTGTTGTCCAGTGTTTTTTCCCTTTTTATTTTATTTTATTTTATTATTATTATTTTTTTAATCATTTTTAAAGGTTTGTTCGGTTTCCATGCTTTATTCTTCAGTTGGCACACTGCTTTGGTTCTGTTGTCAGGTTATGTGTTTTTGTTAGTTTTAATCATAATTGTTAGATTTCATTTTTGAGTTCTTTTTTGTTGTTCTCTTGCTTTTTGTTTTATTTGGCTCTGTTTTTGTTTCTCTTATGTGTGTGTGAGTGTTTCCTTGTTTCTGCTTTTGTTCGTTTAATCTTGTTTTTACCATTTCTCTGGGAATTTGTACCATGATATTCACTGCAGCACTATTTACAATAGTCAGGACATGGAAGCATCCTAAATGTCCATCGACAGATAAATGGATAAAGAAGATGTGGCAGGCACATATATACATTGGAATATTGCTCATAAAAAGGAACAAAATTGAGTTATTTGTAATGAGGTGGATGGACCTAGAGTTTGTCATACAGAGTGAAGTAAGTCAGAAAGAGAAAAACAAATACCATATGCTAACGCACATATAGAGGCAGGGTAGGAATAAAGACGCAGATGTAGAGAAAGGACTTGAGGACACAGTGGGGAATGCGAAGCTGGGATGAAGTGAGAGAGTAGCATTGACATATATACACTACCAAATGTGAAATGGATGGCTAGTGGGAAGCTGCTGCATAGCACAGGGAGATCAGCTTGATGCTTTGCGACAATCTAGAGGGGTGGGATAGGGCAGGTGGGAGGGAGGCTCAAGAGGGAGGGGATATGGGGATATATGTATATATATATAGCTGATTCACTTTGTTGTACAGCAGAAACTAACACAACATTGTAAGACAATTATACTTCAATAAAGATATAAAAATAAATTTCTACTTTATATATTTCTGTTGTTTAATTCAAAATTGTAATACCAACAACTGATGTTTCAGCAGTAAAAATAAAATTTTGCTTCTATGAGAAATGAAAAAGATATTATTATTGCTTTTCATAAAAAATGTATATTATATTCAAATTATGCCATATTGAATTGCCTATACATATCCATAGATACATTATTTACATTTTGAATAATTGCAGCAGAGACAATTCTGTAGCTTCACCAGACAATTCCATGCCTTACTGAAGCATAAGTTTAAGACTACATTTCCTAGTCATTCTTACAGTTCTCTCTAAAGGAATATTTAAAAGTTAGAAAATACACTTTCTGAACTGTCCGCAAAAATCTCCCATGTGCAATTTTTCTTCTCTCTCTCTCTTTTTGTGGACACTTTGTTGACCAACAGTAAATTAAGTAATTGGAGCAACTGATGCCAGTATCTTTGAATCAGTTCTTGTAGAAATCTTGCCTACAAGAAATATCTACACTGGATTTTGCAAGAACAAGAACTAAATTGTTCTTGTGTGAATACACTGTGATTTTCTTGTGGCTTATTATAGAGAGAAACATTTTTACTCTGATTAATACAGCATTTATCCAAATAACTGTCTAGGTATCTTGAAGGAAATAAAAAAAGTTGACACTCCCCAGATGCCTACAATGGCACAGCTGCCTATGGAAATATTTTGATTTTGAAAATCAGTTTTCATGTACCCTTTTAAAATGATAATAAAAGAAGCAAATTAGAAATGTTAATCTGTGTGCTCTGGCAGTGTATAACCTGTTTTCACATTCTATTTGAAGGAAGGTAAAGAAAAAGTTAAAAAGCTATGGCAGATTTGAAAATATTAAAATATTATTAAACCAGGAGAGAGAATAAAGTGAGGAAGTGTACCTACAAAATGCAGTAAACTCTCAAATTAAGGGATTTTTATTTATTTATTTGCTCTTATTTGGGATATTGACTGCCTTGGGGAAAACTGTGGCTAACAAATTATGAGTTATTGTATCTACCTAATTGAAGAATTGAAAAGAGGCATGGGCCAAGTTAAAAAAAAAATAGAAAGAAAAGGTTGCATTGATTTTTAATAGTCTGTTTTTATGCACTGAGTGATAATTATTTAGAAAATCCAAATATATTTATTTTGACAGTGCTCCAAAGAAGTGTCTAGATGATAAATAACATGAAATTAGAGTGATATTTCTGATTCTTAAAACTACTTATAATTTGACTCTCAGCTTTTGGGTGTCAATTTTTGTTTTTCCCCTTGTTATGGATTTTAATGTTGACTTTAAATTGATTTCTATTTTTACCAATAGCTAAAAAATGTTTTTAAGGAGGCAAGTGAAAAGAAACGGCATGATCTGATAACTTTCTAGAACGTGTTCTTGGTTTGAACAAATTTTTAGAGAATAATCAATAACTTAGAAGGGAAAACAAAACAAACATAAATATATGGCTTAAAAGTATTAAATGCATTTTAATATAAAATTCATAATGTCAAAAAATTCTAATACTAATAAAAAACTGAATACAAATTAGATAATATTACAATGTACAGTGTCAAAAAGAAACTTTTAAAAAACAACAAACTCGAATATGCACATTCCAAGTTAGAAAACATTGGCCTGTGATTTGAATGACTATTTTTAAGTCTAAGTCAAATAGTTATTATTTTAAATTATAGACAAAAACATTTCTTCTTGAAAAAAGAAAGGGTGATCATCAAACCTGATTCCTAGGGAATATAATTATCAATTTACTCTGAATATCAGCAAATATTTAATGTGCCACCACCCAGCTAACAATAATCTATTTACAGTTCCCATATTAGAACTTTTTATAAAGAAGCAAACATGATCACATTTCAGGAGAGATGCTAGTCATTAAATGCCTCTGCAAACTATGCTTAGGACAATACACCTAGAAATCCAAATTGTAGTGCAACTAGGCTGGTCTTTCCTGGTCCTTATCAGTGTAACCATAAAACTTGACTTATTCTTGACTCAATTGATAGTTAACAATAATTTTTAAAGATAATAAGGAAAAAGTGGTTTTGGTTTTCCTTTGTATCACCTCCTACTCCTGAACCCCTTTCTGAGGCACCCACAATAAATAACTGACACTTAAGTTTTAAAGGTTGGATGCCAGATATTAGAGCTAGCAAGGTGCTATTACCCAAGCATCTTTATTTATAATATAATAATATAATTTATATATTTCAGAATGTTAAATCACAACGTCACAGAACCATCTTCAAATAAGGAAATCATGTATTGTGACAGCATAAAAATTATTTTTTAATTATATAAACTTCATAAAGTTCTATATGTATGTAAAAGTAAATATTACATATTTTTCAAATAGACTCTGAATTCTGAATTATTAAAGAAAAAAACTATTCAATGACAGTTGTTAAAGATGATAAGGCAGACTTAATTCAGGACCATTATACTAGTTAAAGGGACTACTGCAATGGGATTTTACAGTGGGGGAGATTAGGCTCAACTCCAAAAACAGCATGTGGCTGTGGGGATTTATAGCCAAGGAGGGGTGAGGGTCAGTGGATGAAAAATTATTAAGAGGAAACATAAGAGTAAGGTTGATTCTGGCTAAACCAACCTAACAGGATTCTTGCTGAAGGCAGGCCAGGGTAATCAGATATCACCTGGGGCAGGGGTCCCCAACCCCCAGGCCACGGACCACTACCATTAGTTAGGAACCGTGCCACACAGCAGGAGGTGAGTGGCAGGCAAGTAAGCAAAGCTTCATCTATATTTACAGCCACTTCCCATCGCTCACATTACCACCTGAGCTCTGCCTCTTATCAGATCAGCGGCGGCATTAGATTCTCATAGGAGCGCGAACCCTACTGTGAACTGCACATGCAAGGGATCTAGGTTGTGCACTCCTTATGAGAATCTCACGCCTGATGATCTGAGGTGGAGCTGAGGTGGTGATGCTAGCGCTGGGAGTGGCTGCAAATACTGATTATCATTAATAGAGAGGTTTGACTGCACAGAGACCATAATAAATCAATTGCTTGCAGACTCATATCAAAACCCTATCAGTGAGTGGCAAGTGAAAACAAGGTCAGGGCTCCCACTGATTCTGCATTATAGTGAGTTATATAATTGTTTCATTATATATTACAATGTAATAATAATATAAGTAAAGTGCACAATAAATGTAATACACTTGAATCATCCCAAAACCATCCCCCCCAACCCCTGGTCCATGGAAAAACTGTTTTCCACGAAACTGGTCCCTGGTGCCAAAAAGTTTGGGGACTGCTGACCTGTGGGATGGAAGAGGATGAGGACCACATGTTGAGGATGATCAGGTATTCAGGGTTTGGGGATTCTGGTTAAACTGAATTAGCATGTTTCTTGCTAACACTGGATTTCATAAGGAAGTGCACAGTGAGCCTAGGAGAAGGCTCAGTAGTCTGGCTAAAGTTAGGTCAAAGAATCTTTGTCAAAAATGAAGAACTGTGTTTTAGCTTGATATAAAACTTTTTGATCTTTGACCAGTTGAATCCATAAGGCATTTATATAACATATAATTTAAGCATGGTTAAAAGGGTTTTGAAATAGAATTAGATGCAAAGATACATTAAGAGTCACTACAAAGATAATTACTATATGCTAATGAATGACCTGAAGAAGTAATAGGAAAAAATTTTGATGAGAATAAAAAGAAATAAAAGGCTAGAACCAGTGGGATCAAAGTGTAGTCAGAGAGGATTAGAAGATAGTTATGATATTTGGGAGCGTTCATTTATATTCTGTGGTGATTGGCATGTGCGTGGAGAGTAAAAATCATATTTCAAGGGTAAATGGAAATTAGGAAGAAATTATAAGCAATTAACGCAAAGTCTATCGTAAAATGAAGAAGAAAGTAAAGTCTTTGGAGAATAGAGAGAAAAACAATACACTTTCAGGATAGATTTGGGAGGCAGATGAGAAAAGAAAATGAAGATGGAAAATGTCTCTTACTGTTATAGCACAGTCAGTAGAGAAGGAAACAGAAACATGAACAGTGTTTGAAAACCATGTTAGGAACGGTGGTATATAACACCAAATCTACCAAGTAAAATTGGAAGCTAAGTAACATGGATTATTATTTTTTTCTGTTAGATTTGCAAAACTAAAACTGTTTCTAAGTATAAAACCTTCCATCTCTCTAATAAAAGCTGGCATATTCTATAAACCTATATTATATAAATATTTACAAAATTAATCTATAGGGCTATCCGAAGGCAATTAGCTTACAATTAAGACAGGTAAAGGAGATAACAACAAAAATTTCACTTGAGGTATATTGATACAGAGTATTGCTAATTATGTAAGTTGCCCAGAAAGAAAAGTAGATATATGTTGGGATAGAGTTATTAGAATTGTATTTTGAAGTCATGCGTGTTCAGGAAAGTGAAATAAATGCATTGAAGAATTTATATTTATTCATTAAAAGTAAGTGAGCTTTGCTGTCTAAATGTGTAGGAATAAGATAAGACATAGGGCTACTTGGTTAAACACTCTAAGTTATTTTAATTTGTTATATCACCACATTATAACTTCCTACAATGTTTCTGAAGCCATATTTATTTGGCTTCAATATAGCATAGCCATAATTTTCCATGATATAGAAGAAGCAATTATAATTTACAGAAAAAGAGTATTGCTTGTACTGCCAAGAGAATAACTTGATTTTAGAAATAAACAATGCCTTTTCAAAATAAATGTGCTTTTCTTAAGTACAAAAAACCTTCTAAGCTCTGCTAGAATTTTATTAAATGTGTTTATTTAAACACAAACACTTGAATGCCAGAAACACTTATTACACTTATTAATAAATCGTTCATCCATAATTCAAAAGATTCAATCTAATTGATGTGGTTTTATTTTATACACATAACTCTATGTTACTGTCAGAATAAGTAGTGCTTAAATGTACTATGTGATGAAATATATTTTAATAAATGAAAGCTAATTTACAGAATAGTTTTTATTCAGCTTAGAATGAAAGATAGCAATAAAATAACACTGAAAAATAGTAAGCCTTCTACCACAAGGTAGTGCAGTTTACTGAAATAGTAAAAATGCTTTACTAAAATATTCCTCCATCCCATTTTCCTGGCAAATATAAATAGAAAAATATGTGTAATATGCCTCATTTTCTTTGTTATATAATCTATTTTCTTTATAAACACATGTAGGACGTCTGTATTTATATCCCTACCTTTAAATAAAATAAGGTTGCTGAAATCCCACTACTGGGCATATACCCTGAGAAAACCATAGTTCAAAAAGAGTCATGTACCAAAATGTTCACTGCAGCTCTATTTACAATAGCCGGACATGGAAGCAACCTAAGTGTCCATCGACAGATGAATGGATAAAGAAGATGTGGCACATATATACAATGGAATATTACTCAGCCATAAAAAGAAATGAAATGGAGGTATTTGTAATGAGGTGGATGGAGTTAGAGTCTGTCATACAGAGTGAAGTAAGTCAGAAAGAGAAAAACAAATACAGTATGCTAACACATATATATGGACTCTAAGAAAAAAAAAAAAAAAAGGCCAGGAAGAACCTAGTGGCAAGATGGGAATAAAGACACAGACCTACTAGAGAATGGACTTGAGGATATGGGGAGGGGGAGGGGTGAGATGTGACAGGGTGAGAGAGTGGCATGGACATATATACACTACCAAATGTAAAATAGATAGCTAGTGGGAAGCAGCCGCATAGCACAGGGAGATCAGCTCGGTGCTTTGTGACCACCTAGAAGGGTGGGATGGGGAGGGTGGGAGGGAGGGAGATGCAAGAGGGAAGAGATATGGGAACATATGTATATGTATAGCTGATTCACTTTGTTATAAAGCAGAAACTAACACACCATTGTAAAGCAATTATACTTCAATAAAGATGTTAAAAAAAAAAAAAGGTTGCTGAGATGGAATCAGAAAATAGAGCAACCTAGACTGCAGTATAAGAAAGTAATACATACAAAGAGGTAACTTGTGACAGCAACACTCTAAAAAATGAGATAGATTTGAAGTTAGGCAAAATGTATTTTTTAAACTATGTACTTGTAAAGAATAGGTGAATTTAAGTCTTATAAATCTAGTGAAAGGAATAGCTGATAATGTACACAATTCCTAAAATCTAAAATATTTTTAAATTACTCTGATGGAGAATAACTTCCTGATAATGATGCCCAAAAAAAATTCCCGTCACATGATTCCATAGAGAAGACACTATGCAAAGCATCAAACACATTTTTTAAAATGCCTACATATTTAATACATAAAAGAAGAAACTGTTTCTTGCTGGACTTCTAGTTATAAATTCTAAATACTTTTTAGGGACCAGAAGAAATCCTCTGCCATGGATATAACTATTCTCAAGCCAAAGAGAGGTATATTTTCCACATACAGTTGACAGACAGAATAATGATGAGGACTGGGAGAGTGACTTCTGAAATTTAGTGGGAAGAACCATGAATAATGAACATCCTGTGGAATTAAATCAGTCCTTGTCAAAGACCCACCCAATTTGTCAATAGTGTCTTGGTGAGAAACTCTATATCTAAACCCTCCTTTAATCATTCATTAGCCTATAGACTTTGAACAACTATTAACTATAGCTTCCACATATATAGATTGGGAAATATTATGTCTACCTATTTTACCGTAGTGATGCCCCTTTCACATTAATCAAATTATATAAATGGAATCTTATGAAACTATTCCCCACTGTATTAATAAGTTATATCCTAAAATTAAGTAGAACTATAATTAAGTGAGCTCTCTTAAATTCTCTCAAATTATTCCTACAGTGGCACAAATAAAATTTAAAGATAATTTTGAGAAATCCAGTGGAGCCTAATCAATAGTAATTTTTAAAGCTATATTATCTTATATATAATAAACAGAAGATCTGCCACTTTCCCTCTCATATATTTTACAAAGCTCATTTTCTTTTAAAATCATATCAAAGAATGACATATTTTAAATAATGACTGGTTCTTGGTTTATAATACTGTCAAGCTAATAACAGCTTATTTATATCTCATATCTATTTAGGAAAAAGTCTAAGAAAGACCAAAAAAAGAAAAAAAACATAAAAGATGTGAAATAAAATTATTTACAAGATGGCAAGAATATGGGAAGAATTTCCATTAATTGTAAAAACTTTATTGTTAAACAGTCCAAGTGAAGATTCAAAGATGTCTGCCTTTGCATCATAGGCATCAAGAAAAATTAATTTCTGAGATAACTAAGGTTCCCTTACCCTAACTTTCATAATCAATTCTAAACATAATGTTCCCAAAGTGACACTCTGCCTTGCTCAGGTGTCCCTACAGCTTTCCCCCTAAGCCTAAGACAGTGAGCAACTGTGTCATTTAGATATATTAATAAAGAAAGGTGTGCTTACTTAGTGCAAGTAATAGATAGAAAGGGAGAAATAGTAAAAGCAGGGAACTTCAATACCTCACTTTCAACAATGGATATTATCATCCAGACAGAAAATCAATGAAGAAATAGTGGACTCAACCTACATCTTACACCATATGAGCCTAACAAACATATATAGAACGAATATTCTATGCAATAGCAGCATAATATATATTCTTCTTAAGTACATATGGAACAGTCTCAGGATAAATCATATATTAGGCCACAAAACACGTCTAAGTAAATTTAAGAAGACCGAAATCATGTAAATCAGCTTTTTAAAAGACAATGGTGTGAAACCAGAAATCAATTATAAGAAGAAAACTGGGAAATTCACAAAAAGGTGGAGATTAAACAACTTGCTCCTGAACAAACAGTGCTTCTTCAAAGAAATCAAAAAGAAAAAAAAAATATATCTTGAGACAAATAAAAATGGAAACACACATACCAAAATTATGAGATGCAGCAAAAGCTGTTCTAAGAGGGAAATTGATAGTGATAAACATCTACATCAAGAAAAAAGAAAGATCTGAAATAACCTAATTTTATACCTCAAGGAACTAGAAAAATAATAACAAAGCCCACAGTTAGTAGAAGGAAGGCAATAAAGATCAGAGCAGAAATAAATGAAATAAAAACTAAAAAGACAATAGAAAAGACCAGTGAAACTAAAAGCTATTTTTTAAAAGATAAAATTGACAAACCATTAGCTAGACCTACCAAGAAAAGAGAAAAGACTCAAATATGTAAAATGGGAAATGAAACAGAAGAAAATACAACTTAAGCCACAGAAATACTAAGGAATATAGTGAACTACCATGAAAAAGCATATATCAAAAATTTAGATAATATAGTAGAAATGGATAAATTCCTAGATACATACAACTTACCAAGACTGAATCATGAAGATAAAGAATATCTGAACAGATCAATAATGAATAAGTTGACTGAATCAGTAATCAAAAATCTCCCAAAAAAAAAAAGGCCAGAACTAAATACCTTTCTCTAGGGAATACGACAAAATGTTTAAAGAAGAATTAATACCAGTTTCCCTGGTGGCACAGTGGTTAAGAATCTGCCTGCCAATGCAGGGGACACAGGTTCGAGCCATGGTCTGGGAAGATCCCACATGCTGCAGAGCAACTAAGCCTGTGTGTCACAAGTACTGAAGCCCATGTGCCTAGAGCCTGTGTTCCAAAACAAAGAGAAGCCACCGCAATGAGAAGTCCACGCACTGCAATGAAGAGTAGACCCCACGCGCCGCAACTAGAGAAAGCCCACGCACAGCAACGAAGACCCAACGCAGCCAAAAATAAGACAAATTAATTTTAAAAACAGAATTAGTTAAAAAAAATTAATATCAATCCTCCTCAAACTCTTCCAAAAACTGAAGAAGAGGAAATACTTCCAAATTCATTTTTTTGAAGCCAGACAAGGACATTAGAAAAAAAAGAAAATCACAGGCCAATATCCCTCATAAACATAGATGTAAAAATCCTTGACAAAATACCAGCAAACTGAATTCAACAGAACCTTAAAAGAGAATCATACATCATGATCAAGTGAGATTTATCCCTGGGATGCAAGGATGGTTCAATATAGGCAAATCAATAAAAGTGATACACCACATTAATAAAATGAAGGATAAAAAAACACATGATTATCTCAATAGGTGCAGACAAAGCATTAGACAAAATTTAACACCCTTTCATGATAAAACTCTCAACCACCTGTGTATAGAATGACTGTACCTCCACAATAAAGGGGAAATATAGGGCATATATAACAAGTCACAGTTAACATTAAACTCAAGGATAAAAACATGAAAGCTTTTCCTTTAAGATCAGGAATAAGACAAGGATGTACATTCTCACCACTTTTGTTCAACACAGCACTGACACTCCCAAGCAACCAGGAAAGAAAATGAAATAAAAGACATCAAAATGAGAAAGCAGCAAAATTGTCTCTGTTTGCAGATGACATAATATTTTATGTTGAAAACCCTAAAGACTCCACCAAAAATAGATATAATAAATGAATTCAGTAAATTTGCAGGATACAAAATGAATATATAAAAATCAGTGGTGTGTCTATATATATGGACTACTGGTAAGAAAAATTAACAATCCCATTTATAATAGCATCAAAAGCAATAAAATACTTAGGAATAAATTTAACCAAGGAAGTAAAAAACCTGTACACTTGAAAATTTAAAGACACTGGAGAAAGTAATTAAAGAAGATACAAACAAATGGACAGATATTCCATGTTCATGGATTGGAAGATAATATTGTTAGAATGTCCATACTACCCAAACTATCTACAGATTCAATGCAATCCCTATTAAAATTCCAATGGCATTTTTTGCAGAAATAGAAAAACAATCTTAAAATTCATATGGAACCACAAAAGACCTCGAATAGCCAAAGCAAACTTGAAAAAGAACACAGCTGGAGGCCTCACACTCCCTGATTTCAAACTATATTACAAAGCTATGGTAATCATAACCTTATGATACAGACATAAAAACAGACACATAGATCAAGGGGACAGAATAGATTTAATTAATTTAAGACAGAGGAGCCAAGAATATACAAAGGGAAAAGAATAGTCTCTTTAATAACTGGTGTTGGGAAAACAGGATAGCCACATACAAAAGAATGAAACTTGATCCCTATATTATATCATACACAAAAATCAACTCAGAATGCACTGAAGATTTGAACATAAGACCTGAAACCATAATACTCCTAAAGGAAAGTGTAGGAGGTTAGCTCCTTGACATTGGTCTTAGCAAGAATCTTTTTGGATTTGACATTTTTCCAAAGAAGACATACAAATGACAAAAAGACACATGAAAAAGTACATAACACATCATTAATCATCAGGGAAATGAAAATCAAAAACCACAATGATTTTTCACCTCACACATGTAAGAATGTCTATTATCAGAAAGATAAGAGATAATAAATGGTAGCAATATGTGGAAAAAAGGGGACCCTTCTACACTGTTGAGAATGGAAACTGGTATAGTGACTATGGAAAACAGTATGGAGATTCCTCAAGAAATCAGAAATAGAACTACATGTGACCCACCAATCCAATTTATGGGTATACATCCAAGTTTCATTGTCAATAATATCTAGAGGAACAATACTTTAATGTGTCACTTAGAATAAAGCTTTTTAAGAAACAGTTATATGCTACATTCTACAGTAAACACGTTTTTAAATTAATATTAATACATAATTATAGTTTTTAAATTATAGCAGCAGCAAACACATGCTACAAGGCATTAGAGATCAGATGATCGATTACATTGATTTCATTGGAGAACTGTGATTATATGTCAATTTTTACCTATTTTAATATCATTTCAGTTTCTCTAGGGTTCTAATCAAAGAATAAGTACTGTATTCCCTTTAATCCTTAAAAAATATTAATATAACTTCACATATACAAATTAAATCAGAGAAACAATTCTAGAATCCTATCTTTAATATTCCCATATTTAATAAGCTACAGTAATCAAGACAGTATGGTACTGGCACAAAAAACAGAAATATAGATCAATGGAACAGGATAGAAAGCCCAGAGATAAACCCACACACATAATGGTCACCTTATCTTTGACAAAGGAGGCAAGAATATACAATGGAGAAAAGACAGCCTCTTCAATAAGTGGTGCTGGGAAAACTGCACAGCTACATATAAAAGAATTAAATTAGAACAATGCCTAGCACCATACACAAAAATAAACTCAAAATGGATTAAAGACCTAAATGTAAGGCCAGACACTATAAAACTCTTAGAGGAAAACATAGGCAGAACACTCTTTGACATAAATCACAGCAAGATGTTTTTTGACCCACTCCTAGAATAATGGAAATAAAATAAAAAATAAACAAATGGGACCTAATGAAATTTAAAAGCTTTTGCACAGCAAAGGAAACCATAAACAAGATGAAAAGACAACCCTCAGAGTGGGAGAAAATATTTGCAAATGAAGAAACTGACAAAGGATTAATCTCCAAAATATACAAGCAGCTCATGCAGCTCAATATCAGAAAAACAAACAACCCAGTCCAAAAATGGGCAGAAGACCTAAATAGACATTTCTCCAAGGAAGACATACAGGTTGCCAACAAACACATGAAAAGATGCTCAACATCACTAATCATTAGAGAAATGTAAATCGAAACCACAATGAAGTATCACCTGACACCAGTCAGAATGGTTATCACCTGACACCAGTCAGAATGGCCAAAAAATCTACAAACAGTAAATGCTGGAATGGGTGTGGAGAAAAGGGAACCCTCCTACACTGTTGGTGGGAATGTAAATTGATACAGCGACTATGGAGAACAGTATGAAGGTTCCTTAAAAAACTAAAAATAGAACTACCATATGACCCAGCAATCACACTACTGGGTATATACCCTGAGAGAACCATAATTCAAAAAGATACATGTACCACAATGTCCATTTCAGTACTATTTACCACTGCCAGGACATGGAAGCAATCTAAGTGTCCATCAACAGGTGAATGGATAAAGAAGTTGTGGTACATATATACAATGGAATATTATTCAGCCATAAAAAGGAACAAAATTGAGTTATTTGTAATGAGGTGGATGGACCGAGAGTCTGTCATACAGAGTGAAGTAAGTCAGAAAGAGAAAAACAAATACTGTATTTCCTTGAAACTATTTTTAATATCCAAACCATATCATTCTTTGGTTATTCAGGAACACGGAAGCCTCTCTAAGGGTATTAAGTATTAAAGGTAAAAAAGTTTCACATATGTTTTAGGATCCAAGACTTGGTAGAGCTGGAGGACCAAAAGTTAGAGAATCCAAAACTGAAGACCTCTGTTTGAAACAATGAAGGAGAAACTTCTCCAAAGCCAGAAAGTTTCTGGATTTGAAAACAAAAACAACAACAAAAAATTTTTTTTGGAATAAGTTTAGACTTACAGAAGAACTGCAAAAATACTAAAAATACTACAGGGTTCTTTCACCCACCTTCCACTAATGTTAACAACTTACATAACCACTGCACAATTATTAAAACTAGGAAATTAACATCAACATAATATCATAATTAATCTACAGATCTTATTATAACTGTACCAGTTTTCTCACTAATATTTTTGTTTCTTTGTTTTTGTGGTCCAGAGTCCAATCTAGGATTTCATATCATACTAACATTGTCATGTCTCTCCAGTGTCCTCTACTCTTTACATATTTTCAATTTTTGTTTGTTTGTTTTGTTTTATTTTTGAGACACTGCAAGTTTTACAGAGCACTGGCGGAATGTCCCTAAATTTATTTTTGAATGATATTTACCCATGATTATACTTAGGTTATGTATTGTTGGCAAAAATACCACAGAAACAATGTTACACGCTTCTCAGTTCATCATGCCAGAGGGTGTTATAAAAACTTATAACAATCTGAAATTAAACTACAATCTGAAATTGAAAACACTCTGAGCCTCCAATTGCCATTACTTTTTGTGTTACCACTACAAAAGTAATAGTTTAACTAGTACTGCTGTTTTCCCATTGATCATCTGAACGGGTTAACAGTAAGCCCAGCGCAATGAAAATTGCTCTCAAGGCTACAGCAGCTGTCGACAAAATGCATTCCTTGTGGAAGGGTTGAAATCAAACAACCCCCAGATAAATTTCCACTATGTAGTAGTAGACTAAAGCAGATAAGCAAATGCCTTTTGTTAAAATACTCTCTAAAGCTTCAACTAGCCTTACCAAAATTTAGATTTTCTGGTCTTTTATTTAGATTTATACATTTACAAGGGAAGCAAAAGAGAGAGTACTATGTGGTTAAATATTTTATTTAATATTTTAAAAAACACTAAATTTTAAAATGTATGTATTGCCTTCACTAGATTAATTACAACCCATTTACTGTTTTAGAAAGCGTGCTTCTCAGTTCACTTTATGTGATAGGTATTATCAAATTATTTTATATTCCTGAAAAATAAGAATTATGTGTTCTTCAGTTAATCAGAAGTCTCCCCTTCAAGCATACAATGATTCCTCGATAGAAGTTGTTGACTTATAGTAATTATGTACTGTGAGATACATAATTTTGCAGAAATGGATTAAGATATATAAACTATGCATATGAAATATACTTACCTAAGTTAAGACATAAAAATATAGCTGTACAATCAAGAAATAAACCCACTACAAAAATAATCACTTATTATAAATCCCTTACTCTTTCTATTTGCAATGTTTCATCTATTGCAGGATGTATTATATTTTATGGTATTATATGTATTATATTATATTGTATTATATTTTATGGTAAGACTATAATTACTAACATATTTTGTTTATACTAAAGAGAAGATAGCAGCATGCTTTTTTGTGCATGTTGTCAAGATTCAGTGACGTGTGTTCATGCAAATTACTTGATACTATTTTGAGTTTGAATATACATATCAATGCATAGATTTTTTTATATGTATTAAGTGATTTATAAATTAGTTATTATGAACATAAAGATTACATGCATTATTGCTGGTAGATATTGGTAAACATTCTTATGTCATCCAGAAAACACTACCATATATATTATAATAATAACTAAAAAGAGAGAAAAAAGCCTTAAACTAATAGTCTCATAGGACTATCCAAAAACTTACAAAAACAGATTATGAAAACAACATCCAGAAAGGAAGAATAAATAAGGGTAGGATATTAATAAGAACTAATGACATGAAAGTTAGTATCTGAAATAAGATGAGCTATTAGAGCATATTATATATTTTTTAAATTGGCTATTCAGACATAGTGAATTAAATTTCCTTTTCACATTGAATTACTCCAGTGATGTGTAGTACAAACATGTAGTATGGCAAATGTTTATTTTAGTTACTAAATATTATTGGTATTTGTTAGTTTCCAATGAATATATTTAATAAGCTTTATCTTATTAACCAGACATTAGTTTAATGTTAAACTCACATATATCTATAGTAGCTCCATTTACCATTCAATTATTCTTATAATTTTAAAACGTAGGAATACTCTATACTTTCCAAAATATTTGAGAAAATTCTCATTTTATGAGGAAATGTAAAAATGCCAATGTACAATGACTGCCAAGAATTAAACCAAGTCAGTTACCTAAATTTTTAGGCAATTAGAGTTACTGGCATGTTGTTCTCAACAAGTTCTTACAGCTTTAATATACTAAGAATTTTGGAACTCACATTTGTGTCAGAAGCATCTTCATTTACCAACCTTTATCTTCATAGTTTTATGTCTACAGAGGAATTCACCATGTAAAACTTAACGAGTATCTTATCTAACATCCTTATTTTGAAAGTTAATATAAATCTATGTAATTTTTCTGCAGTAATTCGGGCCATTTTTCAGAGACTGTTTGGTCAAGGGTCATTGCACAACTCTTCATATAATAAAGTTTTGTCTTCAGAATGAATATTTTTACTGGAAAATTGGAATCAATTAGCAAAGAGAATGTTCTTTCAGGACACAATCAGAGAGAAAACAACTGATGACCATTGCTACCTTTTCTATCACATTTCTTATTTTCAAAATCAGAATACACACAGAAAATCAATATATTAAAAAATATTGTCTCCTTCCACAAGGGCCAGAGAGACCCTAAAGCTCTCTGGAATGGCACCCAAGCACCCAAGTGATCCGTCTTGGCAGAGGACACCAGAACCCTTCCAATGCTGCACCAGAATAAATACACATCCCTCTTCTGACTGCACTGGCCAGAAGATTGATGCCCCATCTTGAGGCTTTCTTCTCACATTTTTCTTTTCTGAGTCAAAGTTTCACATTAATGTGTCTGATTGGCTAAACCTGCACTTCTTAGACGTAGGGTAGTTTGGCAAAAAGATTTTTCTGGTTTCTAGCTTTGAATTGTAAAACCCAAAACCCAGGAAGGGAATTGAAAGAGTTTTAGTGACTACAAATGTTCCAAATACCCTGAAATAAGTAACCACAACCTTGAGGTAGATACAAAGTGGTAAGGGAGCAGGTAGAGATGTGTACGGGGTGTGAGGTGGTTACATTAGACAATGGCAGCAAGTGTCTCTTGGAGGACCTAGTAATTTGGAGGTGATTCCAGTAAGAACCTTAAAGATATGACAGTTTGCCTCTCACCTAGCAAGTTTCATGAGAAATGCTGGCATTTACCAGAAAAAAGAGAATAAAAAAGATGAATGGCCAGGCATAGTGATCTGACATTTCAAAGCGTGCAGAGGGCTACAGGAAGTTGTCAGCTTTTCAGAGGTATGATAGAATACAAATATTGGAGTTATTAAATGTTTCAACGTGTTGATTCTAAAACCTCAGGAGCTAAAGAAGTAACTAATATTACATTATTTAGAAATTTCAATATTTGCTTTAGTATTAAAATTAGTATTAAATGGCATTTTTCTCATATTAATAATATTAAGCAAAATTAATGTAAATATGATAGTCATTAATTTTCTTTTATAGGTCAAACCTATCATGTATAATTAATTACTATCCTTTAGGCTATTTTCTCACTTGTTGAAGACCATTTTCTATATCCCTTCTTTTCTTGTGATCTCAGGTTTTTTTTAAAGTTCTGTTCCTCTTGCTTCTTGAACCTATTCCTAACAAAATATTCTATCTCCAAAAGTGGATATCGATTCTGATTCTCACTTCAAGGCGGAAAACTTTCTGATCTTCATTACCAGTCTCCAATTTCTGATTATGCAGCTCAGCCCTCTCTATATCATACAAGAAGATGGCTCATTTGTGTTTACTAATCATGAAATTACTTTGGTTGATGTCTTCCTGTTTACATGCTTGAACACTCAGATATCTGCTTTAGGTAGTAATCTTTTATAGAAAAATGCCAATGTACAATGACTTATACAGAATTAAGCTAAGTCAGTGACCTAATTTTTCAGGCAATTAGAGTTACTGACTTATTGTTCGTAACATGATTCTTACAGCCTTTTATATATTAAGAATTTTGGAACTTGAAAGACTTTGTATAGATATTTCACTTTTTGAATAGGTAAAGTTTTGTCTTTGACGTGTAACTAATGTGTCTGAAAGGCACTTCTAAAAAGGATCTTTAACTAACACACGGCACCTGCTTTTTCTTAGAAGAACAATGGTACGTATGAGTTTCAAAGGATGGTTAAATGTTACTTTCAGGCAGAATGGTTCCAAAGTCCTTGACTTATTTAAATAACTGAAAACAAAAAGGCTGTGTTGAGTCACATGAAAAGAATAAAATAGATCACCTTAACCCTTTAAAAACAGTATGTCTTTTCAGATGGTCTCTTAAGGGGCTGGTGAAGGGGACATTATACCTAAAACACACAAGAGATCCTAAAATGCTTACTGCTACAAAAAAAGAGATTTCCTACAACAGTTGCTCGACTTAATTTTCCCTGTTCCTTTCATTTTCTCATTACTCTCTCCTCCTCTCCCAAATTTATTTTCCTTAAATTCCTTAGTATTCTTCAGAGCTTTCTCCTGTGGATTAATGGGCAAACATAAAGTTTTTGCCATTCTCCTCTGTTTTTCACCTGAGAGCAGAATAAAATCAAAAATGGAAGAGGGGGGCTGTAAATACAAACACACACACACACACACACACACACATCCTAGACAGAATTATATACCACCTGCTATATACATGAGTTAAGGATTAAACATGTGTTCATCATTCTACTTTATGTATTTGACCGGTCATATATGTAGATTATTCATACTCATGTATTTACTATTTATTTTATACATTAATCCTCAACATGGCATATCACAGTTTTTAACCTAATATCAGAGATTATGAATAGTTTATAAGGATTCATGTTGCTTGTTACTAATTCTTACTTTCAATTTTGAATATTTCCATTGACTTTATTTTTTATTTTTATTATTTGGCCGCATTGTGCTGCTCAAGGAATCTTAGTTCCCTGACCAGGGATTGAACCCGTGCCCCCTGCAGTGGAAACATGGAGTCCTAAGCACTGGACCACCAGGGAATTCCTCCATTGACTTTAAATAGAAGTTTTCAAACTTGAAAAATTATTTAAAGCTAATTATTTAAGAACTATTTAACTAAATTAAAATTCAGAGGAATTGCTCAAAATATTTTATTTTTGTAAGAAGAAAAAATAGCTAATTGTTTTAATTTTGCATTAAATTATTGTATTGTATTGATAATGGTATTTAAAATGTTATGTAATTTCCTTTATCTACAAAACTGTGATTAAAGAGAATGGTTTTTAAAGGTATGCATGTCAGAAGCAAAAATGAGATAAAAATAGCTATTAATAAAAACTGCCTTTTCTTAATATACAATTATTCAATGATTTATTTATTTATTCAATCAAACATAGAATTCTAGGTGTCCTAAGATATAGGTTCTCAAAATCTGCCTGATCCCCAGGAATACCTGCACTCTAATCTTTTTTCCTTTTTTCTGGCAGTTACTTTGATGCATGTATTTTGGACCCAACATTCACTCCAGATATTTTTATTTCCCCAGAAGAATTGTAATTAGCAGTGAGACTTGGTAATTTCTGTACCACAATGCTGTTTCAGCCCTATCCCCTCACTCTTCTGACTTGCCAGATTCATGAAAGCCTCTCACCCCCATATACTGTTGCTGTGGTGAATGTTTCCAGGTACTTGTTCCTATTTCCACTCCTCAGTCTTATCCTCTCTCTTTTATTTTGCTGATTGTTTACTTTAATCCTGTTCTTGCCTTCTAACTGTGATCTTGGGTGGATACTTCTGACCACCCATTGCTTTCCAGGATCTATATGCCTCGAAATTGAACTTTTATCTTATATCCATGGGTTAGTCTACTCACTCCCATGCCCATTTATGGGTCATAGCAGAGAGGATGAGCCAGACTCTATTCTCGGTTTAGACTAGATAGTTCACATGTGCAGATGATATAATAAAAAAATAATTATTCTGATAACCTGATGTTTTTCAAAAAACACATTTTTAAATATATAAATTTTTATGAACTAAATTGTGCCCCCCCCCAAAATTCATATATAGAAGCCCTAACTCCAAACATGACTATATTTGGAGATATGATAATATGAGGTGATAAAGGTTAAAGGCCCCATAATAGTGGGGCCCTAACCTAACAGGGCTGGTGTCCTTATAAGAAGAAAAAGAGATAATCACAGCTCTCTTTCCACCATGTGAGGACACAGCTGGAAGGTAGCCATCTATAAGCCAGGAAGAAATTCCTCATCAGGAACTGAACTGGCCGTCCCCTTAATCTTGGACTTCTCAACCTTGAGAATTGTGAAAAAATAATTCTGTTATTCAAGCCACCCAATCTGTGGTATTTTGTTATGGCAGTCTGACCAGAGTAACACATAGGTAATATGTGTTAATCTTAAAAATCCTCTAATCTAAAAATAATCTGTAAATAGAATTGGCATGATTTTGAGAAATTGTTAATTTCACTTTTAAAATCAACTTTATGTCTATGTTACTTATTTGGTAAACTATTATGCCTATTTGGGAGGAATCAGGCAGATTATATGGCATTTTATCAGCCTGAAACCCAAATATAAATATCTCCTAGGCTGAAATTATACAACTGAATTTTTTCATTCTAATTTATAGACAAAAAACAAACTAGGCCAAGATATGTTTCTTAAGCAATCTCTATAAAATATGTTAAGGCCTTATCAAGTGGACATAATCACTGACCAGTCTCCATCTGCAGTAATGTAATAACTGAGTAAAAAATTACAGTGCTGAGAAGAAGTTATATATATATATAATTTAAATGTATTTTGTTTTTATTGATACATACATAGCATAAAACCACTAACAAGATTATTTCTATTATTATTCAGTGTTCATCTATTCATTCTTTAAATGCATTTTATGGAGCATCTAATATTTGCTTAATATAGAATTGGACATATCAAGACAAAAAAAGCAATAGTCTGTGATTTCAGAGTACAGATTCTATTAAATATATCCAAACATGTGGAAGGAGTGTAGACAGGGCAATCATGTGAGTGCATGGATGAAGACCCAAACCTAGGGTGGGCTTAGCAGAGAGGGAACAAAGAACAGTTAATCAACTGTTCAATAAGAGAATGTAATGAAATGTTTCAGATAAACAGAGTAATTTATGCAAAGTAGTAGAGGGTAGAGGGAACAGTTCCGCTATGAATAAGAATTTGGCAGGGCAGGGCAAGATAATGAAAGGTTAGAGGGAAATTATAAACATATCAGGAACCAAATAGTTAAGAACTGTCCACAGTATGTAAGAAGTCAATGAGAAGCTTTTGTGAAAAGTTCTAAGGCATAATATTGTCAGATTTACATGTTACAATGTTTATTGTGATCAGTGTAGAAAACTGATAACAGTGGGATAATGCTGAAGGGAGATGAGTCACTCCTGGAGCCATTAAATAGGACAGGTGAAAGTTGGTTGGGCTTTCTGTAGAAGAGTAACAAAGAGGATAATACAATTATTCCAGTTAATGGTCATAATGGAACAGATAAAATGTGAGAACCAACTAGAATTGTAACCTATGGGAAAATGAATAGTCAATGTATGTTTTGGTTTCTCTGACATAAGGAAAACACGAGAGAAAATATTTTCATATGGCCAATAATGAATGTAGTTTTGTATTCTCTTATGATATTAAAAAATAATTTATAAATACTTCATAAAGGCCTAATATAACTTTAATAATATATTATTACTATAACTTTAGAGTCTAACATGTGCTAAAACAAAAATCCAGTATAGTGGGTTCTGGTGAGGGTCTGTTTTCTGGTTCATAGATAGCTGTCTTTTCCATGTAACCTCATATGTCAGAAGGGGTAAGCTAGCACTATAGAGTCTTTTTAATAAGAACACTAATCCCATTCATGAAGTCTCCACCCTCATGGCCTAAGCACCTCCCGAATGCCCACTTTCTAATACCATCACATTGGGCATTAGATTTCAACATATGAATTTTGCAGGAAATATTCAGTCTGTAGCATATTTGTTTAAAAATAATAAATTCTCCTTTTGGTGTCTAAGTCATTTTATTTAGGTATTTTAATTACATGAGCCAGTTGCTCATAGATTAATCTTCTATATAAACTGAAAACAGTAACCAGAAAAGCTTTCTGAAAGGAAGCCTAGATACAGAAACTCAGAATCTAATAGATACCTCATTTTTCTATGGAAAATATTCACGTAAATGGAATAACTACTGCTTTCTTTCATCTCTCATTTTCAAGTAATTTCTACATTAAGAACCTGTGCTTTGAGGATTAATATGTTTAAAAAGAAAGTTCATGCATTAATGTATTGATTTATATAATAAATATTTATCAAATATTTGGTATTATTAGGTGCTTTGAATGCAATAGAGAACAATTAAATGACCTCCCTTCACAAAAGTCACAGTTTAGCAGGGTATGGCATTAAACAAGCAATAACAAATGTGACAGTTACAAGGAAATAAAAATGCACAATGCTCTGGAAGTTCAATATACAGACAAACCCTTAGGTGGAGGTTAGAGAAAGCTTTCCTTGAGGAAGTGATTTTAAGCTCAGAAACTTAATAGATAATTGTAAGTGATCTAGATAAATTTTCAAGTGGTGGACCTTATTTAAACCCAGAACATGTAGACATATTCTTTCAGTACACACAAATAAAGCAAGAAACAGAGGAAGTAAAGAGAAAGTATTTTTTGTTGTGATGGCCCTGTTAATTAAGATAAACCTCTAATTCTCATTTCATTACAAATGGTAATCTGCACTGATGGAATCACTGTCTTTCTCATTTGTACAGTGAAAAAATACATGACAAGTCTCAAAGACCAGGTAAAAGTTGCAGGACAGCCTTCTCTAGGTCAGTACTGTCTGAAATAACACAGCCATGCAAAACCCTAAAAGACTGTGTTGGAAATGTGATATTCGTCTAGGGAAAATATGGGTACCTTCTTTTACAGTCTACAAAATAATAAGTTTAACTGACACAAAATACATAGATACATACTTTGTATGATAGAATTTTATTGAAATTTTGCTTGAGACAAATGGAATTACTCTGCTAGGAACCTAATTAGAAATAAACTTTGAGAGAGTCAAAGATTATAGATAGATTTATACTTTAAAAAATGCCAGTCTCCCCAAATAAAATTATTACATTGTCTTACTAAGAAAATATAAGCTTTACATAAACCCTTATGTGACATTTCCCAGAAATCAGAAGGAAAAAAGTTAAGCCACAAGAAGTGAGTTGAGAATTTGCTATGAAAGCTGAAAATGAGACTATGAGATTGTAAAAATGAATATGACTTGGCAAAAATAACTTAAAAATCATAAGCTCACTATAAAAATATAACAGACCCCCCCCCAAAATGCATGCAACACATCTGACAAAGAAACAAACAAACAAGCAAACAAAAACTTTAAGAGTAAAGGTAAAGGAAAGCCAGTCTTCATGGCTTTATCATTTAAGATCTTTTACAATCTAGTTTTAGACTTAAAGAAAATATACAAAGATAGTACAGTGAATGTTTCTGTATACCACTCACCCAGTTTCCCCCTTAACATCCTACGTTACCATTGTACATTCATCAAAACTGAGTAACTGACATTGCTATATTACTATTAACTAAATTCCAGACTTTATTTGGATTTCGCAGCTTTCCATTATGTCCTCGTTCTGTTCCAGGATCCTATCCACGATATTAAACATTTAGTGGTCATGTCTCTCCAGTATCCTCTTGTCTGTGACTGTTTCTCAGTCTTTCCTTGCTTTTCATACTCTTCATAGTCTTGAGGAGTACTGGCCAGGTATTCTGTACAATGTGCTTTAACTTAGGTTTGTTTATTTTTTTCTCATGTTTAAGTTGAGGTTATGAGTTTTCAGAAAAAAAATACTCAGAGGGAAAGTGCCCTTCTTGTCTTTTCATATCATATAGCAAGGGAAATTACTATCTTAATGACATCATTGGTAATGTTAATCTTCATCTCTTAAAGTAAGGTAGGAACTGACCAAAGCAACTTTGCAACAATGGTGTTTTGATTACATATTGCAGGGCTAAAGAAAAAGGAACTATAAATAGTGTACTCAAGTTAAATTCATTTCTCAAGGGGATATGGTTAGCAATTCTAACAATTCTTTATCTGTATACTGGGACTGAACATATAAGTAAATACATGGTGGATGGTGGGAGCCAGGCTTCTCACTGTCACAGAGAGAAGTTAAAAGATAAAGAAGAATGGAAGATTAGAATTGTGCTGATGGATTAGAAGCAGAAACATTGCTATATACTAATATGTTTATGGCATATATGTTTATGGCATCCCACAAATTCTGATATAGTATGATTTTTTGATATAGTTAAAATACTTTTTAATTTCTCTTTTGATTTATTATCTGACTCAGGGGTTATTCACAAGTGTTTTAGACCTAAATATTTGGGGAATTTTCCAGAATTCTATTATTGATTTCCAAATTAATTGCACTAGGGTTAGAGACATACTTTAAAATTATTAAAGCTTGTTATGTGGCCTAAAATATGTCCTAAGTTGGACAATGTTGCAAGCGCACTTGAAAAGAATGTGTATTCTACTGCTCTTGTCAGTTCTAAAAATGAAGACAAGTTTGTGAATAATGTTGTTCTACAGTTTCTATCAATTTTTGAGAGATGGATGTTAAAAATTCTGCCTATATTTATGGATTTGTCTATCTTTGCAGATTTGTCTATCATTGCAGTTATATCAGTGTTTGCTTCATTTATTTTGGAGCTCTTTTATTATGTTCATAAACTTTAAAAATTGTTACATCCTCCTGATAAATTGAGCCCATTATTGTTATGAAATTACCGTTCTTAACCCTGGTAGTATTCTTTGCTCTGAAATCTATACTATCTGGTATAAGTAAAGCTATTCCAGCTCTTCTTTTAGTATTGTTAGCATGCTATTACTTTGTCAATTGTTACTTTTAAACTATATATGAATTTATACTTAAAATGCATATGCTATCTACACACAGCATGTAGTTAAGTCTTGCTTTATATTCATTCTGAAAATGTGATTTTTAAATGGGAGTGTTTAGATTATTTACATGTAATGAGATTAATGATACGTTTAGGTTTATATTTATCATTTTGGCATTTGCTTCTTACCTGACTCTGCCATTCTTTCCTTTTCAAAGTTTTCCACCTTCAACATTTGAGTATTTTTATTATATTTAATCTCATTTTTAAGTTATTAGCTATAACTCATTTTATTTTAGGGTTCATTTTTGGTTTAGAGTATATAACTTTATTAAAGTATATCTTCAAATGATATTACACTGCTTCACAAATAGCATAAGAACCTTAAAACAGTATATTTCCATTTCAATCCTCCAGACTTTATGATATTAAGATAAATGTCAGACATTTTTATTATATTTTTGTATAGACCACAAAACACATTGCTGTTTTTTCATTTAAATCAATTATATTTTATAGAGATTTAAGTAATAAAATGATCTTATATTTTTACCCAATTTACCATTTCTAATGCTAGACAAATAGATCAAATAGATCAATGGAATAAAATAGAGATTTCAGAAATAGAACCATACATATATAAATCTTTGGTTAGGCAACCAAAGATCTAACAAAATTGTTAAACAAAATCTACTAAGCAAAAACATAGGCATGAATAAGCTGTTATTTTTTCACTTACTTTTATTTACTGTAATTATGCAAATACTTTGTCAATAGAAATATAGGAAGGTAAGTACTAGTGACCTTCAGATTTTATTAAAAAGATGAACTGATAATCCTAAAGGATATGGTCAACTTGGGGAGATTTCTCAGCACTCTAGAATCAAGTTTCTGATATCAGAGATAATTATTCATTTTAGGTGAGGAATACAAAGTACTAATCAAACTTCTGACGATTAGTGTGTATAAAATTAGAAATCCACACGATTTTCAATTTGTAAAAATTCAATTGTTTGCATTTAAAAATCAATATTTAATTTGTGAATACAGCATAGAGCACTAAATATATAATGTGGTTCTCCTTTAGAATCATCCAGCAGAGATATTAAAAAACATAGATATCCAATACGTCCCATCCCATACAACATAAATCATACTATCAGGGTCAAAACTTGGGCATTTTAACTCCTCTCCATGTGATAAAAATATTCAGTCAAGATTGAGAGTTACTGATGAAAGTTAGCTTGGCTTAGTCATCTTCATTCCCAAGTAAACCTGTGAATCATAATCCTGTTGCTTACGTGGCTTGGGTAAATGACTTGATATTTTTGGAGGTAATAGGACTGTCTTTAAATATACTTAATAATATAGTATGTGCAAGATAGTTTTGAACAGTTTGAATAATATATACAAAAATTCATTTTTTTTAAAATGCCTTCCATCTTGAAGGGCTCAATCAATATTAGTTCACATCCCCAATTAAGTACAGTTTATATAGATTGTTATAAAATAAATATTCTATAAAGAAATATTCTAACTGTTGAATTTATTATTTCTAGAGATTTATTGACATTTATTTACGTATGATGGTGAACTACTTGTTGCCAAATAAAAATTACTATAATCACTTTGAAATTATCTCAGTGTTATAAAAGTGTTATTTCAGTGTCTGAAAATTGAGTAAAATTAACCATGTTGCCAGTGGAACTGTTTCTCAGACACTTCTATCCTTAGCTCAGTAAAAGAATTTTAATTAGATTTTTATGTGAAACTGGTTTATTTTGACATCTAAAAACTATGCTTTTCATGTAATCATTGGGATAATTCTCTAAGTAACCATTCATAAAATATGCCATGTTTCAATAACGTCTGTCTAGAATCTCTAGAAAAGAGTGTATCAAATAAAATTATTCCAGCCTAAGTGCAGCTGTCTCAGATACCTCAGTGTCCTTCTCAGTATATGACACATGGCAAATAATAATAGTAAAATCATGATTAAGGCATCAATATATCCCTTATGTCATGGAGATCTGGTAATAGTCACTCACTCATAAAGCTTTTCAAATTGACCAATATAAGAAAAGCATTTTACCCTCTTCCAGTCTCACAAGTAAGGTTTCATGTATTATGAGAAACTCAGATTATCGGGATTCACAGTTTACATAGTTACCAAAAATAAACAAATAATGATTTAAGGGATGGAAAAATTCATGATATTTCTTAATTTGAGCAACTCAGCATGAGATACTTATAGGTCAGACAAAGAATAAGATGATTTGGTGATTTTAAAATTGCAGCTCTTTCAAGAAATTAAAATAATAAAAACATGCTAAGAAAAGAGAAATGATGAAAGAACACTCAGTATTTCTGTAAGATAGCAGGACTGAAAAAATAACTGTAAAAGAATAATACTAACACTGCTGAAGAATAAATTAATTAAAAAAACTAAAAATCACTATGGGAAAACCGTTTCTTACTTGATATAAAGAGAGAAGTGGGAGGTGAAACAAAAACTATGAATGATACAGAAAAGAGAATTGGGAGAAATAGGGGAGGGGGATATGATTTGCTTAATTTAAAGAAAAATGGTCATTAGAAAAAGATGTTTCTGTTTGTTTGAAAATTTGAAAGTAATACAATTTTGATAAAAAATATTTTAGTTAGTAATACTAATATATCAACTTTCTCTCAGGAAGTTCAAATTTCATTATCAACTTTTGCATTTCCACAAAATCAAATTTAGCTTTGAATTCACAGGATATATAAGGTACAGTTACTCTCTGCGTTGTGTGTATAAAAACAGATAAATATTTTTAGATATTTGGCTGAAATATATGAAAGATATTACTTTATTGAAATCAACAAATCAAATGTGCTAATGTATCATTAACTTATATCTGCTAGTAATATTACTCTAAAGTAAATGGGTAAATGAATTTAACTGGATTTAAAATATGAATATTTTAAATAAATGGAGCAAATTCATTTTTAAATGGTTAATGATTTTTTAAAAGAATAACTAAAAGTGAAATAAATATAAAACAATATATTTTTTTAAAGTCACATTAATTAATTGATGAGGTTATATGCTTAAATATATTTGAATTTAATTCATTGAATTATTAAGAACTTTTATGGTGACATTGTTAAAAAAGCCTATATATATGCAACAGCTTACTGATTCAGATGATTGTATATAGTATCACATGTTTCTATTAGAATAACATTATCATTAACTTAGTTAACTTAAATTTATTGAAATGAGGTCAGCATTCACTTAAAGGAATATAATAAAACCCATAGAACAGCAGCCACACACACACACAATTTTTCTCTGTCTTTTGCCAAGTCATCCAGGTTAGACATATGAAAAAAATTTAAAGCCTGCAAGTTAACAACTTTTCCTCAAGTCAGCAGAAAACCAAGATCAAAGGAAAAACAAGTAATTCGAAATCTGGAGAGATACAGGCATCTACAGAGAAAACAGGATCTAAGCATTTACTTCCAAAGGATAGACACAACTGGACGGACAATATATAAGCCAGTAAGAATATCCAGCTAGGGACTTTATAAAGAATTGCGAAAGACTGACCGAGTATGGGCTAGCATGAAAGTGTGAAGTATACAAACTTAAGGGAGTTTGTACCTCTAAATAGGCTTTTCCTCCATGAATTCCATGAGGGATTTCCTCCCTTCCCCATGAGGCACTCACAGGGAAGTTCAAAGAGAATCCCAAGAAAGCTTCCTATATGGTGCAGGCTGAGGAAGGAGAAAAGGTGCAGTCAAAAGGTTTAACCTGAGTTCAATAGTGAAAACCTTCTGCAGCTAGTTGATGGGAACAGGCTCTAACATTGCGGGAAGGGCTGTATTAGGAGCTAGTCCCAGCATTACTTGTGAAGGAGGGGCAGGAAAGCTTGTGAAGGCTACACTCTCCAGAACTAAGTTCTAGTGACTTAAATAAAATTGAGGTTTAATAAGAATGTCAAAGAATGCCCCCTCCTTTGTCCCTCACTACCAGCCTAACATGTGTCTGGTAGGAGAGCTGCAAGAAAAAGTTCTCCCTTGAGAACACCATAAAGGGGAAACTCTAAGATAAGTAGGGAGACTCAAATGGGAAGCAAATTTTCAACACTCCAATTCCTATGAGAGTAACACAAATTCACACTAAAGACCTCAGGAAAGATATACTGATATCCAAGCATAAACATATTTACTTTATTTACTGTCCAATAAAGCAAGTCTAGCTTTCAACAAAATGTTTACAATACATATGAAAAAGAAAGACAAATCACAGTGTGGAGAGACAAAGGAATCATCAGAACTGACATAGATATGGACAAAAGTGGACCTCTGTGACACAGAATTTTAAATAGCAATGTTAAAGACTGTTATTGAAATGGTAGATAACTTGCAAGATCCAATAGGTAGTTTCGGCAAACAGATAATAACTCTAAGAAAGATTCCAATGAAGTGCTAAGAACAAAAGTACAGTAAACATAGATGACAGATGCCTTCTGAAGTGCTTATCAGTAGACTCAATACAGCTGAAGAGAGCAGCATTAAGCTATAATATACATCAACAAAAATCACTGAAACTAAAACACTAACAGAAAAGAGTGAAAAATATGGAAAAGAAAATACAAGATATGTAAAAATATACAAAATGGTCTAACATATGTGTTATTGGAAACCCAGAAAGAGAACTTTCTGGGTTCATGGAAAATTAAACTTTAAATATATAATAGCTAATAATTTTCTAAAAGTAGTAACAGAAACCAAACCACAAATTCAAGAGCTCAGAAAACAGGAGAATGAATAAATATTAAAATAAACAATAAGTAAATTTTAAAAATAAAAAATAACCCAGGCATGTCATGTTCAAATTTCAGAATGCTAAAGAGAAAGCAAAAATCCTGAAGGCTGGAAGAGTAAGACACATTAATATGAAAGAAACAAGGATATGAATTACAGAAGTCTTCTTATCAGAAGCCATGAAAGTAAGAAGACAATGAAGTGACATTTTTAAAGTGCTGAAAGAAAAAAAAAGTCAACTCAACATTCTATACTCAACAATAATACTCTTGTTAGTGAAGGACATCTAAAGACTGAAGGAATTCTTTTCTAGCACTCCTACATTACAAGAATGTTAAAGGAAAATTTTCAGACAATAGGAATATGATACAGTAGGAAATGTAAATCTATACAAAGAAAATGAAGAGCACTGGAAATTAAATTAAGAAAAAGTATAAATATGTTTTCTCATTGTAACTCTTCTAAAAGCAAAAAATTAACAATATATTATGTGTTTATAGAATATGCAAATGAGAAATTTTTGACAACAGTGCCACAGATTACAAAAGAGATAAATTGGAAATAATCTAAGTTTCTTATATCACACATGAAGTGATACAATATTATTTGAGTAGTCAGTCAACATTATTTAAATTATATTTTGTAATTATATATTGTTAATGGAGAACATAAGTGGAATTATAAAAAATGCACAAAGAAGAAAAACATAGAAACAACATAAATATAATGAGATAATATATTTTAATCAAAACATATCCATAATCATTTCTGTGAATGTTTTAAACACATCATTAAAAAATTAAAAGCCAATAACAGACTGAATAAAAACGTAAGACATGTGATCTGCTATCTACAAGGAAACAGTTTAAGTATAAATACTTCAATATGGGAAAAGAAATGACATGGAATAAAACATACACTAACCAAAATAAAGCTAGGTTAGGTATATTAATTTCAGACAACATAGACATCAGAATAAGGACTAATACAAGGATACAGAGGAACAGTACATGATATTAAAGGGGTCATTTTTCCAAAAAAAAACACAAAAAACCCCACAAGGCTTGATGTGCATACACCAAAAAACAGAGGTTCAAAATACATGAGGTAAAATCTGATAGTTTGGGACTTCAACACTTATCTCTCAGTAATTGATAGAAAAATTAAGGAGAAAGTCAGTGAAGATATAGATGATGAGAATAACATTATTAACAACTTTGACCTAACTGGTATTTATAGAATGTTCTACCCAACAACTGCAGAATACACATTCATCTCAAGAACACATGGAACATTCGTCAAGATGCCATACTCTGAGTTACAATAGAAACTTCAAAACATTTTTTAAAATATGATTTATATAATGTATAATCTGAGATCACAATAGAATTAAATTAGAAATCAGTCACACAAAGGTATCTTGAAAATCCTCTAATGTTTAGAAACTCAATAACTAATTTCTACGTAAACAATGTGTCAAAAAATTTCAAGGGAAATTTTAAAATATTTTAGCAAAAATGACAATGAAATGTTAACTATCAAAATATGCAGGATACAGCTAAATCTGTATAACATGCAATAGTCTGTTGTTACTTAACTAAGAAAATTGAAAGCAAATATTTTATTATTCATTTTTGCTTTCCCTAGACCTAGCAGAGGTCCTGAAAGACATACATTTTTAACCGAATACTGAATATCTCAAACAACAACCACAAAAAAATCAAGTGTTGAATATATGTTAAGCATATTTGACATTCAGTGCTTGTAATTTTGTTTTGGAAAGCAACATAAAATATGAGAAAATTTTGAATATATCTTCTTCACATCTTGTTTAAAATTTTGCTCAGTTCTTTCATTGGAAAATTAATATAATGGTATATTCTGTGCCATAATTATTAATAGCCATCATAAATAGAGATATAGTAGTCATTGATATCTATCAAGGTAACATTTAAGTGATCTAAAAATCCTGGTTTACATAAGTAAAAGGAAAAATATTTTTGTTTCTTTGTACTTCCTATTATACTCAGTATTTTTTTAAGTTTATTTTTAGACTAAGTGTATATATATTATATCTAGATATTTTGGAGAATTGAAAATTGGCTTTTAATTTAAAAATTAACCATTTACATATAATATATTGCATATAATTATTATATAATGTACAATAATATATAATATATAATACACTTGCAATATATTTCTGTTAGCAACATCAATCCCTTATATGAAATAAAAGTAGTTACAGGTAAAACTAATCTTTAAAGTTTAATATAATCTAATTTTGAATATAAAATATTTAAAACTAATTTTTAGATAAGTACTTAAGTTAGAATATACATAAGATATTACACTTATTTTTTTCCTTGTTTTTAAATTCAACTAACATGTTCAAAATAATTGAAAAATCTTACACCATTTAAAAATGTTATTAACATATGCAATAGTACTTTTCTATGCAATTAAATGTGAAGGAAACTTTCCAATTATAATTTTTTTGAAAATATCAGAGGTAGAATATTAATTTCACTATATGTTCCTCTTTCTCCTAAGATAAATCAGTTTAATATTCATTAGGTTTGCTTTTTTAATCAAATGCCAGAAACACAGTTAGAAGATGCTGACCACAATCATTTCTGAATGATTAAGAAAAAAGTCTCAGTAGGTAAAGTAGTAGGATATAAAAAAGAATTTCAAAATATTCTTGTAGAGTCCATTGGAAAATATCTAGTTAATTTAGTAAAAAACAAATAAGTAAAATTTGGTCTAGAAAAGAACTATGAACACTAAATATATGTATTCAACTTTTCCCCTTCACTACAAGGATACCCCTAAGCATACAGAAATGCCTAGATTCTTTTGGTTGAAATATTTAACTGTAAAAGTCTGAAAGAAACTTATGAAAGGAAGAAATTGGTAGCTTCCTTCCATCAGTATATTTATAGTCCCTTTGTGCAACAAATAGGCTATAATTTGAATTTGTATAAGCTATTATATGAAAAAATTTAAATCTATCATGACTGGTGTTTGTTTTAGATAATCTACATTAATTAATTTAAATTCCACTTATATAGCCAAAGGTACACATATTTAAAATAAAAATAGATGAAATCTGGAGCTATACAATAAACCTCTATAAAGTAGATTAGATATAATATAATAATAATGACTGACTATAGAAAAATAGTATTTAAATCATAAATTTTTCTCAATCATAAAACATGCTCCTGATGATGAAACGAATGAGCACTTATGCAGCAGAATAAATTTATAGAAAAATTTATATAAATTTCTAAAGTTATAAATATACTACATTTTCCTATACTTGTATTTTTTTGTTCTGTTGTACAGGCTCTTAATACATGATTATATATATATTAATATATATTGCTAACTTGTATATTATAATATATATATTATATATATTATAATATGCAAGTTAGTAAAATAATTTGTATCAATTTTTGCTGTTTACAACATTCTTTTTCTATGTGGTACTGAGGTGTTACTATCTCCTATTAGGATGATTTCAGCTACTAAAAAGAAATATGTTATAATTACCCCATTTATGTTGAAGGGAAGGTGTTTGAACGGACCCTTAGGCTCAATGATGACGTATGGAACAAGGTTCTTTTTATTCATTTGCCTGCCTAGTACCCATTATATTGGAGGATGTTTCTTTCCCCTTTTATTCATAAAATAGATGCCAATGGCAGTTAGGTTAATATAGTTCCCTGTTGATGTCCAATCAGAAAGAATCACTTCCCATGTCTTCTTTCTCTGAAACCCCCGCAATACTCAATTCTCTCATTGCTCAAATTGAATTAGGCCCATTGCCCCTCATGGATTTATTAATTAAATGGCATTCATTAATCTCCAGAGCCTATTCTTTAAGCCAAGAATATAAAAGTGACAAAATAAAATTTCTCAGTTCATGGAGTTTACTGTTTGGGGAAATCAAATTATTTAAAATATGTATAATATAATACTAGAGAGTGATAGGTGCAATAAAGAGGGAGAGAAAACAAATAGCAGGCATTTAAAAGTAACAAGCATAAGGAATGCTTTTCTGGATAGGGCTATCATGGATGAACACTCTGAGAAAGTGATCTTTGATCAGAGACCTAAAGGAGCCAAGTGAACCACTGAGAGGACAACAACAATTCCTTATGGACTCTGAGGTAAAGAACTCTGGGAACTTTTTGTCTCACAGACACCCAAAATATAAATCAAGGTCACACATGTCTCTGTACATTGAAAGGACTCAATAGGACATTTCTGATCCCCTTTGACATTCTAAACACTACTGATGGTGATCAAGATACTCATTTCACTTTACAAGTTACATAATGCTGGACTCAACAGAACTTCCACCTCCCTTACCAGCCTCAGGCTACAGGCCTTATAGAGCAGTAGAATGGCTTACTTAAACAAGTTTGAATTCAATCTAATTAAACATGTTCCATTTCAGTTATCAGTCTAATTCCAAAAGTAGATTTTAATACAAAGTTTGACTATATTTGATATTTTCTGACAAATTTCAAGCACCTCCCCTCCAGCTTCTACTCTTGCCCCAGATCTGGGCAAACCAATAAGAAAGCTCCATGCTCCACTGACATAAAGTTCAAATCACTCAACCCTAGCCAGTGTGGAAATCCTCACCCCAGTTGCACAAAGTAAGCACAATAAAACCCAAGCCAGTATCTCTTCCCTACTCTTTCAAGATACTTTTCAGATCTGCTTGGGATCCTGCCCATCTCTCCACAGAACACTCCATTATATGGGTAACAAATCACTTCATACTCTCTTAGTGCATGTGTGACATTAACTAGAATCAATCTTGTAAGGAGGGTCCATCTGTATCAAAAAAAGAACATACATTAAAAGATTTTTAAATAAGTTTCTCTATTCCATTTCCCAAATTGGACTTCTATACTTTTTCATCTCATTCAGTTTTGACTTCTGACAAAATATGTCATTTCTTTTCATTGATGTTGATTTCCATTTGATATGCTACATCCTCAAAAAGTTCAATATATCTTTTTCTCTAGAAAACACAGTGTTTACACATTGAATTGCTTACAAAATGAAGCCATTAAAAAAAAAATAAAATTCATCGATAATATGATAGTCCTCAGAATATTTAAGTTAGTCATACTCTTTAAATGCCTTGAAAGTTTCATTGAATATACTTTGTGGGAATTCTTGCTATAAACTACAATTTTCTAAAAAAATTACATTTTTTCTTCCTAGTTCCTTACTTGAAATCTATTCCAGATTTGTATTAAACAATGAAACTTTTATAAAGCCTTCAGGAGTCATTGTTATTTTAAAATTATTTTGGTGTTCACAAAATGTTAATCGTTTCAGAATAGGATCACCTAAGTATTTTTAATGTATAGATAAAAGTCAGGTAAAATGATGATAAATAAATTGTGCTACACAATACATTTTAACTCCATGTCATTACCCAGTGAAGACTACTATCATAGTTTAACCTTCTTAACCAAATCTAACCTTAACTTACATATTTTAAGTGAAGTTAAAGGAGATAGTAATACTTCTTACCTTATCAGTTTATTTCAATTAGCCCAGTAAGTTCAGCAAATATTTAATAAGATAAATTACATGACCAAATGAAATATGAGTTTTGTTCTACTTTGTTTTGTTTGCCTAACTTTGAAAAATTATTCAGCTCTACAACATTCTGAGCAAATACCCCTTCTATTCAGGTAGGTGTCCCTTTCTGCCAGTCGAGACAGTAAGTAAACCAAGTCTATTCTGTGCACAGATTTTTCACTGCATAAAATACCATCATGATAATAGGTGGTAATTACACACAGAAATCTGCAGTAACGATAGAGCTGTATCTATTTCTGCAATAATTCCTCGTCTTTATTGAAAAAAAGAAAAAAGAAACATTTGAGTATAGTTGTCACATAATAAAATCAGTATGCCTAAGTGTCCTCATGTGGGGAGAGTTAACTGTCAATATCTCTGATATGAATATTATACTCACATAGGAGCCTGAAGAGTCAGATTTAAGTTGACTTGTTTTAAATAATTATAGTTACAACGAATCTATCAGAAAATAAGTACAATTATAAAACCATAAAATGTATTGTTATTATATTTTTATTTTTCTAATGTCTTATATTATTCCTAGTTATCCTGATACACAGAAATGTTTAGAGGAGAAGACTCTAAAACTGTGATGAATCTAGTCTTCATAACAATGACCAGAGAGAGAAAAGAAAGTAGAAAAATTTTGTAAACATACTATTTTTAATAAAACATAATCTATAAGGGCAAACGTGAATTAAGGATATGATAAAGTATTGATTAAAATAAATCCTACTGTTTCCTTTGTAGAACATAGATTATTATAAGTGGTTACTTTTTATTTTCCAACTTGGCAACAGTTTAGTACGATAAGCCCAAGAGAAAAGTTAATATATTCAAGATATATTAATATCTGAGTTTGAATATGCAAAGTATTTTTAAAAACTAATATTATAAAAATGAAAGTCCTTGAGCATATGCTGACAGATCATTTGTCTATCATCTCAAATTGAAAATACATATTTAAAGGTTAAAGACATGATGGTTTCCCCTAAATCTTCCATAAACATTGACTTATTTTTAAACTCTGTGATTTTGCTTCTGAATTTTTCCAAAAATAAAAACAAGAAATAAAAATTTAGACAACATAAAACAATAGTTCAGATGCTTAAATATAAAACATCCTTTTGAAAGTGTCTTATATTTAAGGGATTTGGAAACATAAGACCCACTGTGGTTTTCCCATATGCAATGCTGAGACTTTTAGAGATTATCTCAATGTAACATGTACTCTTCTAGGAGCCTACAGACTCTGGTAGGTCATGAGCTTAGCTATTTATTTGAATCCTCCCAGAATTCATTTAATTAAGTATTGCTATTCTTATTTAACTGATGTGAAATTGATGTTTACAGAAGTTAATCGCTCTTACATTCTAAAAAGATATCCCCAAGTAACAAAATTGTAACTGGGCACAGGGGTAGTGTATGACTGGAATTCAGAGCCCCTGAGCCCTGTGATGTCCTTCCAGGGGTTTCTGCTTGGTCTGTGAGAAGCCTAGTTCTCTCCGGTCTATTTCACAACTAGGTTTGCCTGGATTCATTAGTTCTTGTCAATTCCATATTAATTCCCCAATTTATCACACATTTTAAACTGATAAATTACTTATATGTCTGACCCAGAAACTTCTCCTCTGAATTGTGTCAATAAATTGATGGATTAGCTATGTCCACATCTCTCTTCTTTTGCCCATGCCTCTCATGTCTGACCTCAACCTACTACCAACACATCACAAAAGGCTAGAGCTAGGGCCACACAAACAGCAGAATCATGTTGTAACATCATTTCTGTTCCATTTTGAAGGGAACTGTACTTTGAAAAAATTATACTTAAGAATGTTGCAAATATAGTATAACGGAGCCCCAAGAATTCTTCACCTAGATTCCCAATTTTGCTACATTTACTTTTTACTTTATCTTTCTTTCTCTGAATCCCATACAATGTTGACAGCAAACCACAGTTGAGTTAAGGGGATGGAAATGTCCCTACTCCAAAAAAGTTTCCTTAGTTGAAAAAATACTAAGCCCTCCTCAAGAAAAATTTTATTCTTACATACAAATGCCTACAATATTTTGTAATTTTTAAAATGTCATAAAATAAGTAGGCAAATTTTGTCTGCAGAGTGTGAAACAAGGGGCTAATTATTTAGCTGAGATTACGTTCAGTATAAATAAATGTCCCATTGGTTTTATGTCTTTTATATAGCCCTTGGCAATCATTTTAAAAGAAGAAACCTTAATAGTAACAAACTTTTATAGACCTATTTAAAAGAGGTAAATATTAAATTACTACACTAAGATTGACTAATGGAAAAGGTTGATGCCTTTGTTTCATTGGTGCTTTCTTGGAACCTCAGAGTGATCTGTTTTCTTCATAAAGAAAATATATTTAATCAGTCTCGTGTTGGAAATTAAGCATGAAATAAAAAGGAAAATAAAACTGAAAAGTTTCATTTGACTCTCTAAACCACTTATATGTCAGCAATCCAAATTTATTTTCAAGTGGGCTCAGGTGTATTTAAAAATAAATATAGCAGAATGCATCATGTGGTCTCTCCATACTCCACGGAACCACAGGAATATCTGGACTCTAAGAATTACTTGGAAAACATTGTGATTAAACAGCTAATAACAGTTGGTTAACAGCTTTTATTTTTCTAGTGCTAAAGAATTTAAAACAAAAACTTCTCACTATTTTTTCACAGGAAACAAAAAGTCCTCAGTGACAAATAGAACAATTAAACCACACATTTGTAGAGAGCAAGACAGTTTGGGGAGAGCTAGAAACGGTTGTATTGACTTTTTTCTTCAAAAAATTTAGCTGAAAACTTAGCAAAATATTTGGAAGCATTTTTCTCAGGGTAAAAACTCAACTCTAAAAATAACCATGAGTTGAATTAAATATCAAATTAACAGAAAATTACTGCCAATGGGTGGCAATAACTAATCATATAAAAGCATTATTATTGATTTACTAAATATTTTTATTAGACTCTTCACAGTTCTTGTCAAAGAATTACCTCGTACTGGCAAACATTACTCAAGAAAAGTGTAATGAAGAAACTCATGAGTCATTTTAAGTACACCACTCACTGTTCTGAAGTGAATGATGTTAAAGGTATTTTGGCATAATCCCTAAGTATGTATTCTGATTCCAAAGAAATGTATTTAGAGATTTTTTCCCTATTATGCAGTCACAAAAGTAGACATATGTGCATGTATAAGTACATGTATGTATGTGCACCTAAACACATAGATAGATAGATAGATAGATAGATAGACAGATAGATAGATAGATAGATAGACTGGATTTATTAGGAACAGGCATGTAGAATTTAGGATGCTGACTTCGGCAAAATTAAAAAAAAAACTGTACATGTCAAAATTAAGGGTGCAAGATATAAGGAAGCAGGTCTGATTCATTGATGTGCTAGAGCTGGCTTGTATCGTTTTGTGAGAACTAATTGTTCACATCTCTTCCCATCTCAGTGTTCAGTGAGGTAGCTTGAAATCTGTCATGAGAGTATCTGCAGCAGGGAAGTCAGCAAATGCTGTAAAATCAGGGATCTTTCCCAGCTACATCTCACTCCCACCCCAGACAGCTGGTTGTTAAACATTTACCAGCACACCAGTGGTTTAATCCAGCCTCTTTTTTTAGTATGGAAATTGCACTAATTATTTTACTGTTCTCTACATCACATTTCTCAACTGTCAAATGGAAATAGCAGTATTTATCTTAAATCAATTTGGAGACAACTGAAGTTGGTGCATTTTTTAAATCACCTGATATTCATTAGATGCTCAAAATGAGCTGATATGTAAATTTAAAAGTCCTTTAACCACAAAGAATTCAGAAGTCATTGTTCAATCTTAAGAATATCAAGCATAACATATTGAGAGAAAAAACACAGCAGGATTTAATTCATAAATCGATACTAAAGATACAGCTGTACAGTATATACACATGTGTATATATAGCTACAATTCTAAGTATTGGCCTAAAATGAGCCCAGTGCATAGTATTCAACAACAGAATAAAAATATATTTTGTAACTTAGCAGAAAGTCATAACCCAAAGGGGTTAAATCAGAGGCTCTAAAGATTTATACTAGAGGACCCAAAAAAGAAAAAATGAAATAACATGTTTTTCATTCATACATTTGTTGTTCATGCAAGCACACTCAATGTCTATTATATATTAGGCATTACTCTGAATGGTGATAATGCAAAGTATAAAGCATTCAAGTTTTGTAAAACTAATGCCACGTTGTAGCTCTTGACATATAGAAAAAACAATGATAGCTAACTTTTTTGTATGTTTTTTATTTATGAGATACTACTCTATGTATCTTATTACTATTAGCCACATTTTACAAATGAGGAAAATAAAGTAGTAGAAAGTTATTTAGAAGCTGGCAAAGTCTGGCTACCATGTTTAAAGAATAAAAAATCTAATTTTAGGGCTTCCCTGGTGGCGCAGTGGTTGAGAATCTGCCTGCCAATGCAGGGGACACGGGTTCGAGCCCTGGTCTGGGAAGATCCCACATGCCGCGGAGCAACTGGGCCCGTGCGCCACAGCTACTGAGCCTGTGCTCTAGAGCCTGAGAGCCACGACTACTGGGCCTGTGAGCCACAACTACTGAGCCTGCACGTCTGGAGCCTGTGCTCCGCAACAAGAGAGGCCGCAATAGTGAGAGGCCTGCGCACCGCAATGAAGAGTGGCCCCTGCTCGCCGCAACTAGAGAAAGCCCTCGCACAGAAACGAAGACCCAACACAGCTAAAAATAAATAAATAAATTAATATTTTAAAAAAATCTAATTTTAAATCAATAAAATTAAATGTATAATCAAACACAAGTTTTCTTGTTTCTGTTTTTGTTTTACTGTGGATTCACATGCTCTTATAAGAAATACAACTGCAAGAGAGATTCCATATATCCCTTACTCAGTGTCCCCCACTGTAACATCTTGCATTAGTATAGTAAAACATCACAACCAAGAAACTGAGGTTGATACAATCCACCCACCTTATTCAGTTTTCATCAGTTTTACATGCAAACGTGTGAGTGTGTTTGTGTATGTGTATGTATTTAGTTCTATGTAGTTTTAACACATGGATATTTGTGTGACCACCATCACAGTCAACATACAGAATAATTCCACTACAACGATGGTATGTGCTGTCCTTTCACAGTCACAGCCACATCACTTCTGCCCTCCCTCCCTAATCCCTAGCAATCACTAATCTGTTCTCCATCTTTAAAGTCTTGTTATTTTAAGAAGGGTATATGAATGGAATCACATACAGCTAATCTTTTGAGATTCTTTTTCACTCAGGATATTTCTCTTTGGATCCATCCAAATAGTATCTTGTAGCAATAGTTTTTATTTCTGAATTGTTTCTCGTGGTAGAGATGTATGACAGATTGTTCATACATGCATCAATTGAAGGACATAGACTTTTCCAGTTTTTAGCCACTACAAATAAAGCTTCTATGAACATTTGTGTACAGGATATTGTATGAACATAAGTTTTCATTTCTTTGGAATAAATGTCCCAGAGTGCAATTACTTGATTGTATGGTAAGTGCATTTTTAGTTTTGTAAGATACTGTCATACTCTTTTCCAGAGTGACTATAATATTTTGCATTTCCCTAGCAACAATGTAGGAGTGATCCAGTTTCTCCACATCCTTGCCAGCATTTGCTGTTGTCAGCATTTCTTATATTTAGCCATCATGATAGGTTTTTAGTGATATCTCATTGTGGTTTTAATTTGTGTTTCTTTAATGACTAAAGATGATAAACATCTTTCATGTATTTATTTGCCACCTGTACACAATGCTTTAATGCTATAGGATTGGGGCAGTAGCTCAGCTCCCCACTGGGCCCCTTTGACATGAGGGGAAGGCAGGGATATAATTGCAGTCCAATTAGCCCCACATCCCACCACTTCATTTTTTTTTTTTGATGCCAAATGAATGTGGAGTCTCAGCTCCCCACTGGAGCCTCCTGACACCAGTGGGGGACTGGTGAAGTACAGTGGTGCCTGGCCCTACCTCATCCTGGATCATTAAGTTTTATTGTTTCCAGGTTGAGGATGGGTGGCACAGAGGTTAAGATCTCCAGTGGACCCCACTGGTACTATCCTGGCAAGGGAATCTGAAGAACTGCCTGCTTCCACTAAGAAGTGTTGGAAGATCAACTGTCTTCAGCAATACTGACACTATCTTGACAGGGGAATTGGAGTGCGGTCTGCTTCTGCCAGGAGAGGATAGAAGATTAGATTCCTGCTTGGCTCCACTGATACCACAGGATAGGGGTATAGCTGCAAAGTCACTTGTTTCATTAGCCATCTGATTGGGATGAAAGATCACTTCCCCTCTCAGCCCCACTGAAACCACTGGGAGAGGAGGGTTGGTTTTTTCATTGGTGTTTTATTGGAGTAGGACGAGTACTGACAGAAGAGTTTGTTGTTGTTAGGACACCCTTTTCCCAGTCTTATGGTTAAGAGGAACTGACTTTTCTTGGAGTTCTTTTTGTGTCTACCTGTTGGAAAATCTGGATTGGAAGCTTCTGCAGAACCCCATTCAACGACATTCACCCTCATGACATTCCTCCAATCCCAGTCTCCAGGCTGTCCCTCTTTAACTTTTACCCTTCATAGTCTCTCTATGTTTATTTGTTGTGTTATACCCAGCACTTTTACTTCATTTTGCCAGTTGTAAAAGAGTGGAACTGGAAAAAATGTGGCCACTCCATCTTGGCTGAAATCCACACAGGGTTATGTAGATTAATGAGGAACAAATTTTTAAAAATCCATTTTAAAGATTAATACCAACACCATATTTTCTTTTAAAATTAATACTTTCAAGTTAGTATTATAACTTGTAGTTTATATTTTCCTAGATATTAAATCCCAAATCATTTTTTCTGCATATCAAGGCATTTTCTACAATTTTACAGTAAAAAGTATCTCTGCAAATGGCTCACATCTGCACAGTAGGTATTGAATAAGAACAGAAATGTTCTACCTCTACAAAGATATTTTGAAAAACACTTTAAAATTTAGTTGAGTTAATTCATTTAATATTTTATAGTTTGTAATATATTTAATAAATTTCACAACTACTCAGTTATATAACATTTTCATTTTTGATATCCCCAGATATTATTGATTATCCAATTTCCTTAGTATTTTAGTAGGCTTAAAACATTAAGCAACACAGTTCAGTTAATAAATGTCAAATGGTCAGGGACTCTTATTATGATAATCTGAAATTAATTATCCTGGAGAATGCTTATTATTAAAAGTATAGTATCAGATTGGAAATCATTTTTCAATATTAATCTAATTATATCTTGTAGTATTTGAAGAACTAGTAAATCTGAAATTTATGCTTTTATAGGTATTTAGCATATAATAGTTTTATTAATTATATACCAAGGTAGACCTGGTAATATACTATAAATTATAAACCAAAATAGTATGGCTTAATATTTAATGAAAAATCTGAAAATAGAGTTATTTTACTATATAACAATATAATAATCTTTGTTAAAAATATTCCATAGTAGTAATATGCTAATTTGGGGAGAAATAAAACAATTTAATGAATAAGGTTATCATTACTATTGGATAATAAAGTTATTGTTGCACACATTCCCTAATTCAAATTTCCTTAAAATATACCATCTAGTTATCTAGTGGCAAAATTACTAGTTTTAATTCAGTGTTTTTTTGCAAGCATCATCATTATCAGACTGTGATAAACAGCAACAACAACCAAAAACAACTTAAAGTTTAAACTGAACATCTTACTTTGGAAAAACAACTTTCTGGGAAATTTTTCAAACACTGTTATTATTAACTTGCACCTTAACAAATAAGGTGAACTCAAAAAACGGAGGAGTTACTGTGAACTCTTGTGACTTTGCTATTTATGAGAAACACTTGTATAAATGCTATAACACATGCTCATTTTCATCACCTAGAAATAAACATTATCTTTCATGATTGCTATACAATTATACTATATATAAATACATATTTGATGTACTCATGCTCTTGGGTTTCTGTTTCATATAAATATAAACTGGATAAAATATTTCCTAAACAAATAGAAAGGAGTGGAGACATTAAAAACATAATTGGAATAGTGTGGAAAATAAGACAATTTAATGTCTTCTAACTTCCATCTTTCTTTTTATACAGTTTATTTAAGTAGATACTCTACATTGACTGGCAGAAATACATAGTGATACCATTCAGATTTCCTTATCATCTCTTTCAAAAATTTTCATAACTTAAAAATTCCTTTTTCTTTTTTTTCAATCTAACTTATAAAATATCCCTGGATCCACATACATTTCACATTCCTCAAATCCACAATCCAATTCCCATTTCCTCATTTTCAATATATTATCTAAAAAATTAGGTTCATCTCACACGGATGATTATTCAATTCCCAGCCTTTCCACCTCAAAATGCCTTTGTGTCTTTATTCTTTGTCTTCACTGTAACATGAGGGGGAAGCATACTTCCTCCTCCTCCCTTCCCAAAGTTACTATCTTTCTTAATTCTATTCCCTCCCTATTTCTCCGAATCTTAGCTCTGTCAAATTTCCAAATCCACTTTATAGCATCAAGCTCTGTGTCTATAATGCCTTCACTTGGATTTAATCTTTATAGAAACAACAATAACACAAAATAATACACTCTCCTTGATAATGGTACCCACTGGTTTCTCTATTTTCTCCCAATCCATCAGACATACTCTTCCTAAATTATTTCTGATAAGCAAAATCTAAAATATCATACAACCATTTGATCTTGAATTTTTATTTCAACTTTTAGGGGATTGCTCTTTTACACATAAATGAAATAAAGTACTATTCAGAGAATTCTAGCTTTGTGTCTATTTTCTCCTTCCTATTCCCTCCCTCCAAACCAAGCTTTTATGTTTTTAATTTATAAATTGTTTGTCAATTTTTTTTTACTTTGAAAGTGTGTATATGTGTATGTGATAAAATACTATATTATTCTCCCCCACAATATTTTTCACTTAAAAGTTTTATCCCAGTGTTAATACCATAATAAAGGATTTTTCAACCTTGGCACTACTGACATTTGGCGCTGGATAATTCTTTGTTTTGGGGGGCTGTCCTGTACATGGTGAGATGATTAACAACATCCCTGGCCTCTACCAACTAAATGTCAGTAGGAACCCCAAGTTGTAACAAACAAAAATGTTTTCAGACATGTCTTGGGCATGGGCAAAACTACTACCAGTTGAAAACCACTGAGAAAGTAATATGTAAAAGATATTTCTCATTTCTTTTTATAGCACTCATTCTTGAGGATGCACCACCGTTTGTTGACTAGTCCCTTATTGGTGAACATTTTGGGTCGCTTCCCATCTTTGTTATTGCTAATAGTTCTACAATTAATAGCTTACCATATTTTAAGGTATTTTTAGAATTGATTTTTAGAAGTGAGACTACTAAATTTTAAAAAATGTAACTGTGTAATGTCACTAGATGTTGCCAAAGTACCCTTAATTTGCATTCCCACCAATCATGTATGGGTCAATAAATTTTGAATGATATACCTTTACTGAGAAAACAATCACCTTTTTGCTACTTGATTGAAAACAGTCATCCTTCATCCTGATTAACTCCCTTTCTTTCTTGTCACACTTTGGTGAATAAAATGTTTATTTCCATATTTTGATATTCTCATTGATTTAATATTTCAATTTATAGCTAATTACTGAAAATATATGGTTAGTCTATATTAATGCTAAAAATAAGCAAGTTTAGTTCTACAGGCAAAAAAAAAAAGCCATCAGGAAAACTGAACAAAATAAAAAGTACTCATACCAACTGCATCTCCCAATGGTAGCTTTAAAACAGACAAAAAATATAGAGCATACAATTCATTTTGGACTCATCTATTACCTCACTTACCTTTTCCTTTATTCGTTTTGTCACAAAGAGAAAAATATACTAGATGCCAAAAGTGTAAACAATGAATAAGAGGGTCTAGACAGAATTTGTACCATAGAAAACCTATAAAATTATAATTAGCATACATTTCAATTTATAATATGTCCTCATGTTTTACTTTAAGTTTTTCATTATCATTTTATGGTTATATAATATAGTGTCTCTGTCTGAAAGAAGTTCTTGAGATTTCCACCACAAGATCCCATTTAATGAAAATTTCACTAACCCATTTACACAGGGTTATTTTAATGTGGGGCAAGTCAAGTAACCTTTACTATAACCAAAGGCATTTCAAAAGAAATTAGGAATTCTTACTTACACTTTTAAAGCAAAATGAAGCAAAATATTAAAACTCTAACACTGAACAAAATTAAGAATCACGTTTACTCTCCAGGTTTTCCTAAGAATCAGTATTTTAACTAATATAAATTTAGGCTTAATCAGAAAAACAGAAAAAAAAAACCTGTAGGATTTTAAAATAAGAACATCAATATAAGAAATTGGTAATGTGGGATGGAATAGGTGACAAGACAGAGAATGGCTGGAACACTCCTAAACTGGCAAGGAGATAGCGACTAATCATGGGGCTAAAGGAACAATGGGAGAAAGATGTGGAACCTGGACCAAGAAGCCTGGACCTTTTGGGGGCTGATGTACCCCAGCTATATGAGAAGCTGCTTAGAGAGAGCTGCAACTCTGTAGGACTGTGTTCTCCATTGGCAGCTAGAGCCACAGAGCATAGAGCAACTCCTGGAGATACCAGCGACAAAGAGAATACCTGTGATTTTCCATTCTTCCATCTCCCAATCTCCTACCAACCAATGCCTTTTTTTTTTTTTAAGCTCTTTATTGGAGTATAATTGCTTTATAATGGTGTGTTAGTTTCTGCTTTATAACGAAGTGAATCAGCTATACATATACATATATCCCCATATCTCTTCCCTCTTACGTCACCCTCCCTCCCGCCCTCCCTATCCCACCCCTCTAGGTGTTCACAAAGCACCAAGCTGATCACCCTGTGCTATGTGGCTGCTTCCCACTAGCTATAGGTTTTACATTTGGTAGTGTATATATGTCCATGCCACTCTCTCACTTTGTCCCAGCTTACCCTTCCCCCTCCCCGTGTCCTCAAGTCCATTCTCTAGTAGGTCTGCATCTTTATTCCCGCCCTGCCCCTACGTTCTTCATGACCTTTTTTTTTTTAGATTCCATATATATGTGTTAGCATACAGTATTTGTTTTTCTCTTTCTGACTTACTTCACTCTGTATGACAGACTCACTGGTCCCAGGTGGAACCTGCAGCAATACACTTGTTAAACACAGTGGAACCAAGAAAGGATAAGAAAAATATCTGAAACCAATGAGGCAAACGACTTGCACAAAATTTCTTCTCATTCTTGTTATTAATGGTCATTAATCAACAGAGAATCCCTAATTAATTGAGAGCTAGCTTTTTTGTTGCTATTCTTTTGTAGCTTTTAATGTAATTTAGGGTTTTTGTTTTTGTTTTTCCTTGCTGTGACATTACTCTGTATACTTTTCTTACTGTGACATTATCATTCTGCAAAAAAATGCTATGAGAAGAGGTATGATGTTTCTGTTCTGTACACGGCTGTGCCCCCAGTACTTAAAAAGAGCCTGGCTCATATTAGTTGGTCAACACAGTATGGTAAATAATAGATTAATGACTATATCCCAATTTGTTAGAGAACAAGATCATCGGCAAAATATAACACTCTGAAATTTAACTATTGTTCTGGCTGGTTTGGTTTCTTATTTGAAATTTGAAACTCATAAAATAACTATCGTTCTGGCTGGTTTGGTTTCTTATTTGAAATTTGAAACTAATATTCCAATGAGGATGAATGTCACATGATCAGAAGATACATATGACATGCACATTTCTCAACGTTTTAAATACCAAACAATATTTTGTTTCTATATTTATATCATCTTTATTTACCTCAATATATATTATTTATCAAAATTTATCCAAAATATGTTTCTGAATCAAACTTTCTAATGTATGTCCTTATCCTTTATTGTATTACAAGAAATTTAAGATTCCATCTAAAATTTTGATGTCATACAATGTCATACATGTCATACATGATACTTAAATAGCTGAGTTACCAACAGATGATCCATAAGACAGCTGACTGTTCTCGTTATAACTAAATAATGTTAGAAAGATAATTAAGGTTACTGTATTCTGAAATATATACCAAGGATAAAAGAATAAATTACCTACACAGATTTACAGATTACACTAGAAAGATGAAGACATCCACAGAAAAAGAAAATTTGATATTTTCTAAATGCTTCATGTAGAACAATTAAAACAAATAGCAACTTAATCATTAAGTTACTGAATTTACAGAATATGTGAAAATATTTTGACATAGGAAGACTAAGAACAGACTCACTGTAATATGCCCTCAGAAGTGATGTGTGTATTTAACACAATTGTGTCAACCATGTTTAATTGAACTCAATCATATTTGAATTAATTGATTGATTACCTCTCATAAAGCTATAGTTCTGGATATCAAGTTTGGTTTTACTGTCCATGACAGCAAGACATTTCATAGCAAATGCAATGTTGAACAAAATGTGATATTCCATGACAATACTTTTTTCCATTACCTCTCAGAATATTTTGGAACAGTGTTCTTCAACCACAAACAATTTAGGAATGTTTATATTTGCCTTTTCTTTGCATTTTTGCAAAGGCGTGGGGCACAAATATACATAATTAAGATAGTTCAATTTAAAATATATTCAGTTTCTCTCCATTACATATTCAGCTAGAATAATTATATGGTTAATTTGACATTTATCTAGATATTTGTCCGCAAGCAATTAGTAGTTATCACAATGATTTGCACAGCAATTCAGTTGCATTAAAAAAAAAAACCTGTTGTAACTATTTAACTCGATCTGACTACAGAATCTCAATATTAATCTAATTATAGAGGAAAAGGACTGTTTGAGATAGACTGTTAGTCTCCAAATAATATTTAGGTCAAATACTAAAAAATGTAAATATGTAAAAACCTAATTATAATTACAACTAGTTGATTCACTTTTGACTTTGACATCCATATCATACATGAGACAGAGTAAACTTCAGCCAAGTATTGAAAATAATAGTTACTCAATTTTAGAATCAGTAGTATGCATGACCTATTCCCCTCAAAACAAATTCTGAAGTCTTTTGCATTCTATTTCTGTTTTCGAACTTTAGAAACCTGTTATTGAGAAATAAAGGAAATTGATTAGGTTGGTCAAATTAATTGAAGCTTTCTTTAGAAGCACCTAATGCAAAATTTTTATGTAATGCTACCTCTAGCACTGATATTTCTAATAATCTAGCATGTCAAGATTTGTTTAACCTCATTTAGAGTGTATCACTGTATACTTCAAAGACATTTCTATCACTTTTTGTGTTTCAATGTATGCAACTAATAGAGACTATTCTAACAGAATGGAATGACTCACTTTTCCTGGTTACTAAATCTCTCATGAGTCAGAATGTTGATAGAGGAATGAGTAAGTGGAAAGTAGTCTGAACTTTGGCTCTTATAATTTTATTATTGTTTTCAGTTTCTTCTGTTGAGCCTGAGAATCTTCTCTAGGTTATTTCTCTTAGAAACTTTGATGTTCTGGTATATTAAATGTCTTATTCTTTTAATTTCACCAAAATTGTCCTGCCAAGCTTTTAATTAAGAAGCTTCCAGTTTTTCTTTATGTTTTCTTCCAGTCTTGTATACTTTTTTTTTTTTAATGAGGAACAGATGTTGACCACCATTCACTCTTTATTTATTTATTTATTTATTTTTGGCTGTGTTGGGTCTTCGTTTCTGTGCAAGGGCTTTCTCCAGTTGCGGCGAGCGGGGGCCACTCTTCACCGCGGTGCGCGGGCCTCTCACTGTCGCGGCCTCTCCCGTTGAGGAGCACAGGCTCCAGATGCACAGGCTCAGTAGTTGTGGCTCACGGGCCTAGCCGCTCCATGGCATGTAGGATCTTCCCGGACCGGGACACGAACCCGTGTCCCCTGAATTGGCAGGCGGATTCCTAACCACTGCGCCACCAGGGAAGCCCCAGTCTTGTATACTTTTAATGGTGATAATCATATATGCAACTTCTTTGCCTTGATCAGAATACTTGGAATTCTTAGTTGTAAACATCTCAATATGTCTGTAATTTGGCATGCTTACTGTATTTTAGATGCTTTACTTGGACATTTTCTAATGTACCTGGAGTTCCATTCTTAGTTATAAAAGCACAGGAATAAGTATTCTTTATCGTGCATTCAAATATCCTTTCATAAATTTATTATTTTTCCACACTGGATCCCTATATACAGGATATAGTCTAAGCAACATTTCAATTATAGTTATTTAAAATCTACATGTTCTCTTTTTGTTAGACAAATTAGTGCCAGAAATTTTGAACTTAAAAATCACATAAGGTGTGTTCTGTGAGGAAAGATGCAATTTGGAAATTTTCCAGGAACATTTTGTCATTAAGCATGGATGCAAAATTCCAAATGGCTCTTATCTTAAAATATCAACTTCCCTGATGGCACTGGAAGTTAGTCATAACTATATATGATATATAAAAACAAACACAATTATCACTCTATTTGGAAGAGCACAGACTATGTTATACCTAAAGAAGATTTGACCATAGTGTTTTTATATATAATATTGCACTGTAATGAGAAAAATACAAAGTGTATGCTTTGGCATGGAATTATATGAAAAGTATATGTATGTTAATTAAAAATATAATCAAATAAAATGACATATTTGTAATAAAAGGTCTTAAACTGAAAATATAGAGAAAACTTGACAGTGGTGGACTTTGGTGTGTGACTGATAGAAATGACATGGGGTGAGAAACAAATGATGCTTTGTCAAAATAAAAAATTACAATTTAATATTTCATAGTTTATATATAAATATATTCTTTTTGAGTCTCTAAGTAAAAAATAAAATTTAAAATTACATATTTTCTTTTAATCAAATTTAAGTAGTATGTATCTGAGAATAAAGTTTTATATAATATAAGAGTAACAGGTCTAATATAATATATTCTTAAAGGGATGTAATTTTACATGAAATGTGACCAAATATCTCATTTTGATTTTAACATGACATCAATTTAATATGGACGGAATTTACAAACTATATTTTACTCTCATTAAATCATTGACTTTTCAATTAATTTTGAATTACTGTTTTCTGTAACCATATCCATGACAAACTCATTATTTTGAGGCTTTGCAGTAAATTATTACACAATTCCTTAAACTCAAATTCCAAAATTTCTTTATATTACATATTGACTTTCATCAAAATAAGACTGAAAATAGTAATACATTTTATAATACCATGAATTTGATCAACAATATTGTCTCTAATAATCATAAATCCTGTTCAAATAAATCACTAAACCTAATTTAAAATGTACACTTTCTTGCTTATTTCTCATGTTCTTTTGATTCTAAAGATTTGATGTGATATAATTTTATTGATGCATATTTTTATTCAAATATATATGAATTCAAGCATTTTCATCTATGTACTTACTCAAAGTAGAATATGCCATAAATGCTGTACTTAGTTATATATCTGTCATTTTAATTTTTTTAATTTTTTCTATCATTTTGTTTCTTAAGAATTTTAATGATTTTTCCCTACAGAACCTATTTTTTTGTATAAGTTATAGTGTAATGGCTAATAGTTTGGGTTCTTGAATTAAACAATCATTCAAATCTTGCTTCTGCCTATTAATAACTATGTAATCTTTAAAAGACATTGTGATAATTAAATAATTCCTGTGAGATATTTAATATAAAACATCAGTTTCAGTAAGCATGTAATCAATGCTAATATTGATATTACTTTCAATCCATGAGTATAATTTTCATTTAAAATTGATATTTTTCTCTATAATGAGTTATTCATGCTACATTTATACCTAATTAGTGGTTACATTAAGGTAAAGACAAAAGTGACATTATTTAGAGTATAGGAAGCGGTGAATGACTACTTTTAAAAACAATTATTTAAAAAAAATACTCTAGGATATGCAAGGAAAATAATAAGAATTGTGTTTTATTGTTTGTTTTTAATCCATCTAGATCAGATGAGACACTTTCATTTTTCTTCAGAATTTCTAAATGTTTACATGACTAGGGTTAGAATGAGAAACAAACACTTAGCATAGCAGCAAGGACACAATTAAATAGCTACCATTTTGCTAGTCACCTCGGAGATTACTGAAAAGTATGATGTTGGATAAAAGTTTTATTTATAAAACAGAGATATCATTTTGCTCATCTCTCAACCATATCAGTGTTATTTGGCTCTTGATCTGGCTTTGGTTTTAATGCCGGCAATATTTATATGATTTCCTTATCCTGTCTTTCGGACAGTTGGAGGATTTTTTTCTTGTTAACAATCAACTTTTCCTTTGGCAGATCTCTGGGGCAAAAGATTGGAGCTCGAACTGGTGTGGAGAGAGATAACAGTTGACAGAGAAACAACCTACACTTGTTCATGCCTGAAATGTGCACAATTAGATGAGGTCTGTACCTGGTTCCTTAAGGCAATATTTCCTTCTTAGGGTAAATCATATAATTTCTGCAAGTCTTGATGGCAGCTTCCTAAATAAAGAAACTAACAGGATTTTAGTTCTGTGACTGCTTATCATCTCTTGTGTGACTTTGGACAATTATTTAACCTATCTAAGAATCAACATTCTCATCTGTAAATGAAGTAATTTGGGATAAATGATCTGTATATTCTTTTCTAGATCTGAAGTTCTATGAATTTAAAGAATGGATTAAAGGGCTGCTCTTATGCACTAATACGCTCATTGGTTTCTTTGCTCCTATTCTAAGAAATACTTATATAAAAAATGATTCTTGAGCCTCACTAATAGGTGTGCAGTTTTTCACAGGGAATGAACATGCAAGTTCAGTGCATAGTAAATTATGACCCATATTCACATTTCCTTTCCTCAATTCTCTTATGGACTTTTAGTATATGTATACTACCTCATCTTGTATATGAGAAAAAAAAGACAATAGGACTCATCAATCTAAGTGGGTCTTGTATGTGTGTGTGTGTATATATATTCTTTTTTTATATATCCTTATAATATTAATTTTTATGCAGAATAATATTTTGCAAAATTTTTACCCTTACTCCTTCTTCAAATAACAGACCTCAGCCCAGCAGTTTTCTCCTAACTACCTCCACAAAGCAGTATCCTGGGGGCAACAAAACAAAAGATGTCAGACAACTCCTTCCAAAAAATTTTCTGCTAAAATCAATGAGAGAAAACTTCTGGACTCTGCAATTATGATATCAAAAAAACATGACTCTGTTTTCTGTTCATTGCTCAGGTTGTTTTTTCTTACAGGATATTTTTGGAGTGTTAAAGAATGAGAACAACAAAAGAGAAGAGCTGGAAGAAGGGACAACAAAGATGGTTCTGATAATCACTTTTAAGCCCTAGATCCAGTTTTGCTTGAAAACAATGGTATCAACCTTTGTTCTTCCATGATATAATGAAAACAAATCAGTTTTTAAAGTTTATTGATTATTTTTTTAACATAACTTAATTTGGGTTAGATTTTCAATAACTAAAGGAGTCATAATTTTCCTGAATGTATATATTTGAATGTATATCAGGTATAAACCTTATTTAAAAGTGTAATTTGTTACCTTCAGTCTTTCAATCCATATGAGCACATTTAAAATAACAGTTGGTGGAACAATTATCTACTTGGAGAGCAATCTTAAAATGCTAGTTTAAATGACCAAGTACCTACTATATGTAGGAGTAGAAGAAACAATACATATTTATATATTATTTTTCAAGTAGCTCAGGGTGGAAAAAAAAAATCAATCCCCTGTACTGTCTTACATCTTTAATAAATTTAAACTTTTATGCAAAAGAATGGAAGACCAAAAAGTATTAATATAGGAAAACTTTTCTACTCTCCACAAGTGAATACAGATCATGAAGCTTTTGTGGTAATGAAAAAAAATGTGCTTTCCTAGTTACATAAATCACATACTCCTTCAGGAAAGAGAAACACACCACTATTTACTAGTTTAAGATCATTCTCTACATTGGTGATTAATTGGTATTTCTTGACTACACCATAATAATAAAAACTGCTTCAAAGAAATTACAGTAAAATATGTTGTACACTTTCATAATATAGTAATTTGAGAAGGTAGATTCAGCTGTTCACTGAATGCTCTCCCAGGTTGATAGTACCATATATCTAAATATATTTCAAAGAGAGCAAACACATTAATTGATATGGTAAGTGAATATGCTCTCAGAGAAACACAAAGAGGACTGTATGTTAATATTAGAGAATATTTATTTTGCTTTCCATCTGTGACTGTTTTCTTGAAGAATCTATATCTTTATCCACATGAGTAATATATTTAGACTTCATAAAACAAAATATCTCTTTTTTATCATTTACCCCTCTATGTGCCTTTGAAATAGAATGTTAATTATGACTCTTTCACAAGACAGAATTTTAAAACTGATGACTCTGATTTTGCAATATTTAAAATGTATAGTTTATCCCAATAATATTTGATATAATTCAATATTGAGGAATTATGATGATAATTCACAGATTATATTCAAGAAAATAAATTACATGTGTCAAAGGTTAACAAAGGAATTTATAGTTAGAATGGTTGTAATCAATTAACTAGGATGAATGAAAAATGGAGTTACTAAACGTCCAGCTAAATTAAATTTAAAAAAACCAATTAAGGTGACAATGTGCCAGAAGATCAAATTATTCATAGAAAGTTTGTTAAAAATAAGATGGCCTGTAAGATTAAAAAACATGCAGTCTAATGTAGCAGTTTTGAGAAAAGAAGAACTGGATGATTACAATTTAGAAACTCTGTCATATTTTTTTTATCAGAAAGGGTGCTCTGCAATTACTATAGTTCCTATTTCCAAAGCATTTCATCACACGAAATAGAAACCCCACACCCATTAAGCAGTTACTCACTACTCCTCCCTACCACTACCCGGTGATAACTACTAATATGCTTTCTGTCTTTATGAATTTACCTTTTATACATATTTCATATAAACGGAATCATACAATATTTGGCCTTTGACGTTTATTTTCTTTTACTTAGCATAATGTTTTCAGGGGTCATCATGTTGTAGGAAGTAGGAATATTTCACTCCTTTTTATTGTTGAATAATATTCCATTATATACTATGCTACATTTTGTTTATCCATTTGTCAGTTGATTAATATTTGTGTTGTTTCTACCTTTTGGCTATTGTGAATAGTGTAGCTTTGAACATTCTTGTATAAATGTATCATCAAAAGCTTACAATTCTTTAAAGTATATACTAGAAGAAAAACTGCTGTGTTATACAGTAATTCTATGTCTCATTTATTGAGAAATCAAACTTTTCTAGAGTGGCTGCACTATTTTACATTATTATTAACAATGTATGAAGTTTCTAATTACTCCACATTTCCACCAACATATCTTAGTTTCTGTTGTTTTGTTTTGTTTTAAATTATAGCCATTCTAGTGGGCATGGAGTGGTATTTCATTGTGGTTTTGATATGCATTTCCCTAATGTCCAATGATGTTTAATATCTTTTCATATTTTCATGTTAGCCATTTGTTTATCTTCTTTGGAGAAAGTTCTATACAAGCTCTTTACCCATTTATTGTCTTTTTATTGTTGAGTTATATGGGTTCTTCATGTAGTCTGGATACTAGACTTTATCAGCTATATGATCTTCAAATATTTTCTCTCTTTCTGCAGGTTTTCTTCCCTCTCTCGACAGTGTCTGTTTATGCATGTTTTTAATTTTGATGAAGCCCAGTTTAGCTATTTTCTCTTTTGTTGTTTGTGCTTCAGTGTCATATCTAAGACTGTTGCTGAATCCAAGGTTACACAGACTTACCCCCATGTTTTCTTCTAAGCCTTCAAGTTTTATCTCATATTTAAGTCATTGATTCTTTTTTAGTTAATTTTATACATGATCTGAGATAGGGTCCCTCTTTATTTCTTTTGCAAGTGGATGTGCAGTTTTTCCAGTACTATCTATTGAAGAGTCTATTCTCCCATTAAATAGTGTTGTCCATTCGCTGAAAATGAAATGACCATGGACATATGAATTTATTTCCGTTCTCTTGATTCTATTCCATTGTTCTGTATGTCTGTCCTTATACCAGAGCCATGCTGTTTTCAGTAATGTCGCTTTGTAGTAACTTTAGGAATCAGGATGTGGATGTGTAAATCTTCTAACTTTGTACTTTTGTTTTCAAGAGGTTATTTTTTGGTTCTTTTAATTCATTTTAAATTTTATGAATTTGAGGGTCGGCTTTTTTAATTCTGAAACAAAAGCCATCGGGTTTTTTTTTTTTTTAATAAGGATTGTATTAAACCTGTACATCAATTTGGGCAAAATTTCTATCTTAAAATATTAAGTTCTCCAATTCTTGAACATGAGACATATTTTCATTTATTAGATTTTCTTAAGTATCTTTCAGGAACATATTGTAGTTTTCAGTGTATAAGTCTTAATGGCTCCTTGGTTAAACTAATTCCTAAGTATTTTATTCTTTTTATTGTTATTGCAAATGGAATCATTTCCTTTATTTCTTTTTCAGATTGTTTATTGCTGGTGTAAAAAAATACAACTGATTTTTGCATATTGATATTAAACCTACAAATTTGCTGAATTCATTTTTTAGCTCTAATGGTTTCTTTTTGTGAACTTTTTAGGATCTTTAGGATCATGTCATATAAAATTAGATGTAGTTTTACTTCTTTCTTTCCACTTAGGATGCCTTTTATTTCTTATTTTCTTGCCTAATTGTTCTGGTAAGAACTTCTGGTGCTATGTTAAATAGAATTGATAAGAGTGAGACATTTTGTCTTTTTCTTGATCTTAAGGGTTGTCTTAATTTCCTAGGTCTGCTGTAACAAGTTGCCACAAACTGAGTGGCTTGACACCACAGAAATGTATTCTCACACATATCCAGAGGCTAGAAGTCCAAATCAAGGTATCATGGCAGGACCATGTTCTCTGTTCTACCTACTGATGGTTAAAGGCAATCCTTGATGTTCCTTGGATGCAACAAAATAACTCCAATCTCTGCCTCTATTGCCACATGGCTGTCTTCCCTCTGATTGTGTGTGTCTTTACACATCATTCTCTTCTCTCTGTGTATCTGTGTCTGTGTCTCTTCCACTCTTCTTATAAGATTACTAGTCTTATTAGATTAAGAGTTACCCTACTCAAAGACTAAAACTAGAAGCGTAACCTCTCCAAACTTCAGACAATACTACAAAGTGACAGTACTCAAAACAGCATGGTATTGGCACAAAAACAGACATATAGATCAATGGAACAGAATAGAGAGCCCAAAAATAAATTCACACATCTACAGCCAATTAATCTTCAACAAAGGAGGTAAGAATATGCAATGAAGAAAAGATAGTCTCTTCAGCAAGTGGTGTTGGGAAAGCTGGACAGCTGCATGCAAATCAATGAAGTTAGAACACTCCCTCACACCATGCACAAAAATAAAATAAAAATGGCTACAAAGACTTAAATATAAGACATGACACCATAAAACCTCTAGAAGAGAACATAGGCAAAACATTCTTGACATAAATTGTAGTAATGTTTTCTTAGGTAAGTCTCTCAAGGCAAAATAAATACAAGCAAAATAAACAAATGGGACCTAATTAAACTTAAAGGTTTTTATACAGCAAAGGAAACCATAAACAAAATGAAAAGACAACCTACAGAATGAGAGAAAATATTTGCAAACAATGCAACCAACAAGGGACTAATTTCCAAAATATACAAACAGCTCACACAGCTCAATATCAAAACAAACAAACAAACAATACAATCAAAAAATGGGCAGAAGACCTAAATAGACATTACTCCAAAGAAGACATACAGATGGCCAACAGGCACATGAAAAGATGCTCAACATCGTTAATTATTAGAGAAATGCAAATCAAAACTACAATGAGGTATCACCACACACCAGTCAGAATAGCCATCATAAAAAGTCTACAAACAATAAATGCTGGAGAGGGTGTGGAGAAAAAGGGAACTTCTACACTGTTGGTGGGAATGTAAATTGGTACAGCCCCTTTGGAGAACAACATGAAGACTCTTTAAAAAGCTAAAAATAGAGTTACGATATGACCCAGCAATCCCACTCCTGGACATATATCCAGAGAAGACTCTAATTTGAAAAGATACATGCACCCTAATGTTCACAGCAGCAATATTTACAGTATCCAAGACATGGAAACAACCTAAGTGTCCATCGACAGATTGATGGATAAAGAAGAAGCAGTATATATATAAACAATGGAATATTACTCAGCCAAAAAAAGAATGAAATAATGCCATATGCAGCAACATGGATGGACCTAGAAATACTAAGTGAAGTAAGTCAGACAGAAAAAAGACAAATATCATATGATATCACTTATATGTGGAATCTAAAAAATGATACAAATGAACCTATTTACAAAACAGAAACAGACTCACAGACATAGAAAACAAACTTATGGTTACCAAAGGGAAAAAGGGTGGGAAGGGGTAAATTAGGAATTTGGGATTAGCAGATCCAAACTACTATATATCAAATAGATAAACAACAAGGATCTATTGTATAGCACAGTGAACTATATTCACTATCTTTTAATAAACTATAATGGAAAAGAATCTGAAAAAGATTGTATTATCTGAAATATATATATAATTGAATCACTTTGCTGTACACCAGAAACTTAGCACAAATTGTAAATCAACTATACTTCAATTAGCAGTAGAAACAAGCACACCCTCATCCTTACTTACTTACATCTTAATTACATCTGCAAATATGTTATTTCCAAGTAAGACTACATTCCAGGTATAAGGGGTTCTGATTTCAACATGTCTTTTTCAGGAGCATAATGCAACCCACAAAAGAAAAACTTTCAGTTTTTCATCAATGTTAGCTGTGAGTTTTTCCTTGATGCTATCAAGTTGAGAAAGTTCTGTTCTATTCTTAACATACTGTGCACTTTTCTCATAATAGATATTAGATTTTTGTCAACTTTTTTTTTTTTTTGCTTCAATGGAAATAATTGTGTGTGTGTGTTTAGTCTTTTATTCTATTGGTGTGATGTATTACACTGATTATACATCTTACATTGAATCGTTCTTGTATTCCTGGGATAAATGCCACTTGATCGTGGTGTACAATCCTTTTAACATGCTGCTAAACTCAGTTTTCTAGTATTATACTGAGGAATTTTGTTCCTATATTCATAAAGATACTGGTCTGTAATTTTTGTTTTTGTGGTCTTTGTTTGGCTTTGATATCAGGGTAATGCTGGCCTCTTCTACTTATTGGAAATGTTTGATAAATACTTGTATAAATTCTTCTTTAAATGTTTGAAAAAACTGACCAATGAAGCCACATACTCCTGGAATTTGGAATTTTCTTTGCTGGGAATTTTGAATTCTGATTCAATTGTTTTACTTGTTATAGGTCTGTTTACATTTTCTATTTCTTCTTGAGTCACTTCTGGTAGTTTGTGTTTTCTGTGTATTTTTTTCTTTTTCATCTACTAGATATCTAATTTGTTGGTGTACAATTCTTCATAGAATTCTCTTATAATCCTTTTAATTTCTGTAAGTTGGTAGTAATGTCTATAAATTCATTTCTGATTTTAGGGAATTGAATCTTCACTCTTTCTTAGTCAATCTAGCTAAAGGCACATCAATTTGTTGATCTTTTCAGAGAACCAAATTTTGCTTTCATTGATTGTCTCTATTGTTCCAGTCTCCATTTCATTTATATCTAACTTGATTATTTCCTTTTTTGCTACAGGCTTTGGTTTTAATTTCACTCTTCTTTTTATAGATCCTTAAGGTATAAAGTTAGGTTGCTGATTTAAGATCATTCTTTTTTTTTTGAATGTTGGTGTTTACAGCTATGGATTTATCACTAAACAAACACTTCTTTTGCTATGTTCAATAAGATTTGGCATATGCTTTAGTTTTCATTCATTTTACATGATTTTCTAATTTCTCTTTTTATTCATTCTTTGACACATTGTTTAAAAGTGTATTGTTTAATATTGACATATTTGTGAACTTTTCAAGTGTTTCTGCTGTTATAGATTTTGAGTTTCATTCCACTCACGTGTGTGTGTCTGTGAGAGAGAGAGAGATAACATATGGCATATCCTGGAGAATGTTCTGTGTATGCTTAAGAAGAATATGTATCCTGTTTTTAGGTAGAGTGTTATGTAAATGTTTGGTAGGACTAGTTAGTTGGTAGTGTTGTTCATGTCCTCATGTTTCTTTAATGATCTTCAGTCTACTTGTTCAGTCCATTATTGAAAGTGGGACAGTGCAGTCTCCAATTATTATTTTAGAATGGTAAATTTCTCTCTTCAATTCTGTCAATTTCTGCTTCATATACTTTGGTGGTCTTTTGTTAAGTGGGTACATGTTTAGAATTGTTATATCTTCTTTATGGATTGGCCCTTTTAGCAGTATATAATATCCTTTTGGTTTTTTTAACTATATTTGACTTAGAGTCTATTTTGTCTGATATTAGTATATTCATCCGAGGTCACTCTGGGTTACTATTTTCATGGACTTTTTTCATTTGTTCAGTTTCTACCTATTTCTATCTTTGCATCTAAAGTACGTCTCTTTTAGAGAGCTAGTAACTCGATCAAGATTTTTTTTAACCCCTTTCAGCCAATTTTTGCATTTTGATAAGGATTATCCCATTTTTATTTAAAGCAATTACTAATTTGAAAGTTCCTATTTATGTCATTTTGTTATTTTTTTTCTACCTGTCTTATATACTTTTTGTTCCTTAATTTCCTCATTATTTTCTTTTTGTTTACTTTTTAAAAATGTTTTTGAATTATTTTAAATGTATTGCTTAGATATTGTCAATGGAAAAAAAATATCACAAATTGTCACAACAGAATGTGTGGGTTGATTAGCAAATTGAACTAATAAGAGTGAAAACTTTTATCCAGTTTAAAAGGGAGAATCTGGAGATAATACACACACTGATAGTGCCCAATAGTCCTCAGATACCAGATACACAATATAGGTAGACTGGCAATTCAATGGGTCTAGCAGGTAAGAGACTCCACAAAATACTACTAAGAAACAAGGTCAATGAATTCTAATCCAGTGACAGAGATTATTTCCTTCTTGATCTGTTTTGTCAGTCCTGATGAGGTGGTGACATAGCCTCTAAGATACCAGAGTACATAAGGAAAACCTGCCTCAGATTTTGGACATATTTGCAAGTGATATGAATATCTTCACAGGCGCCAACAAAATTCCAATATTCAAATCACTAGGAGGTCTCTTTTTAAAAAAAAAATTAGAAGAAATTTTATTTTATTTTATTTCATTTTATTTTATTTTATTTATGTATTTTGGCCTCACCACATGGCATGTGGGATCTTAGTTCCCAGACCAGGGATTGAACCCAGGCCCTTAGCAGTGAAAGTGCCAAGTCCTAACCACTGGGAAACCAGGGAATTCCCAAGAAATTAGAAGAAATTTTAAAAACTTACAAATGGCTTTCAGAACCTGACCTGTTGGCGTGGCTAGGATTGCTGTATTTTTCTTAAGTTAATTTTTATTGGAGTATAGTTGCTTTACAATGTTGTGTTAGTTTCTACTGTACAGCAAAATGAATCAGCCATACATATACATATATCCCCTCCCTTTTGGACTTCCTTCCCATTCAGGTCACCACAGTGCATTAATTAGAGTTCCCTGTGCTATACAGTATGTTCTCACTAGTTATCTGTTTTACACATAGTATCAATAGTGTATATGTGTCAATCCCAATCTCCTAATTCCTCCCACCCCCACCTTTCCCCCTTGGTATCCATACATTTGTTCTCTCCATCTATGTCTCTATTTCTGCTTTGCAAATAAGATCATCTATACCATTTTTCTAGATTCCACATATACGTGTTAATCTTTTTGTTTACTTTTTAATTGAATTTGATTTCCTCCCAATTTCCTTTTCTATATAGATATTTTTATTATTTTCTTAGTGGTCACTTGACATCTTAAATTAATAACAAGACACTTTGAATTAATACTGATTTACCTTCAATAGTATATCTCTAATTTTGCTGTAAGTTTCTTGAGTGCAGGTCAGACCATCTTTCTAAACTCTCTGTATGTGTCAAATATATCACATACACACACTGTGTATACATATCTGAATATATCCATAAAAATGGGAATTTTTGTCACTAGTTTTTTAATTCTCTATCAAACCACTTACTTTATATTATATACTTCTCTAATCCAGATAGTAGTAGCTCTGTGCTAATGCCCACATTTCAAGTCCTACTGCTGATATTCTAATTCTTACTAAACATAACTCTAGATGTCACTGACACAAAGGGCATTAAATACTGTACTGTCCCAGCTTTGGAGATCCAAAGTTTGACCTTGAACTATTAGTTAGGACTACATATGAGTCTTCTGTATGATATGTAGATATTGATTTAGTTCTTTTGCACAATATTTTTAAAAAATTAAAGGCAGAAGTTAAATTATTCTCTTTCTTAAATTTGATTTTTTCATATCAGCATCTTTGACACTGTCTCCCAGCTTTTGCTTGACACATAGTTAAAATGTCTGCAAATTTGAAAATTGATGTATTTTCAATACTGGATGAATTTTAAGCAATACCTATATACGTATATTTATGTGTATCTTATTGAATGAGCTCCCTAGATTGTTATGTGTATGCCCTCTAACAATGATGTCATAATTTCTCTAGCAGAGCAACTGACAAATTAGCCATGTAACACAAAGTTATGGTAATAATGTCATGATCTTATTTACATTATCATTTACAAATTAACTCCATAGCTTTGTGAGATAAGAACACATGTTATAATTTCCATACTGATAGGATTAAATATAAATCCACATATTTACAGATAGGTAAATATCATACTTATTTACAGACTTGGAATGCAGAGCAGCTCTCTTGTCTGAATTTACATAAACTTCCATTCTCTGTCTATCAGTCAGGTCTCAATGTAAGAAACAAAAATTCCTCTAGGTATTTTAAGAAGTAAGGGGTTTTATCTATTTAGAAATGAGAGATTACGAAAGACTCTTGATCACAAAAGCCATACTTACTATGAAGACAGGAATTTAATGAAGTGGTGCCTGGTATGCAGAAAGCACTCACCAAATATTTGTTGAGTGAACATGTGGCTATATGAGATCTGATACTACCTGTTAATTGTGGGTCACCTGCTTAGTGTCAGTACCGTGCTAGTTGCTTTATGAACATTATCTGGCTTAGCACTCACAACAAATGTTTAAGGTAGTTCCTATTAATTTCATTTATAGATGTTCAAACCAAAGCACAGGTAATTTAAATGATTCTAAGGCCACATTGTTAGAAAATTAAAATATGAATGAAGCCAAAAGTCTTGCTTTTTCCAGTGTTTCTTGCTGACTCTAAATAAGCTTTTCCCTAAATCAAAAGACTTTTATCTTTTAGGGTAGTTTTAGGTTTAAAACTAATTGAGTAGAATAATTGAGTATAAAATAAAGTTCCCACATATCATCTCAGCACCCCCCACCCTGCCCAGTTTCTCCTATTGTTAACATCTTGCATTGATGTGATATATTTGTTACAATTAATAAGCCAATATTAGGGCTTCCCTGGTGGTGCAGTGGTTAAGAATTCACCTGCCAATGCAGGGGACACGGGTTCAAGCCCTGGTCCTGGAAGATCCCACATGCCGTGGAGCAACTAAGCCCGTGCACCACAACTACTGAGCCTGCGCTCTAGAGCCCGCAAACCACAACTACTGAGCCTGTGCACCACAACTAGTGAAGCCCGCATGCCTAGAGCCTGTGCTTCACAGTAAGAGAAGCCACCGCAATGAGAAGCTCGCTCACCGCAATGAAGAGTAGCCCCCACTCGCGGCAACTAGAGAAAGCCCACGCGCAGCAACGAAGACCCAACGCAGCCTAAAATAAATAAATCAACAAATAAATTTATTTTTTTAAAAAAGCCAATATTAATACATTATTATTAAGTAAGGCTCATAGTTTAAATTAGGGTTCATTCTTTGTGTTATACATCCTATGGATTATGACAAATGTGTAATGAAATTTATGAACCATTACAGTATTGTACAGACTAGTTTTATTGCCCTAAAATTTCCCTGTGTTCCATCTATTCATCCCCCCTTCCTAAATCCCTAAACCCCTGGCAACCAGTCATGGTTTTACTGCCTCAATAGAGAAATTAAATTAACTTTTTTCAGCTTTTAGTTAATGCTTTTTACTTTATTAAATTCAGAAGTAATTATTTAATGAAATGTATTGTTACTTTATAACTTGTCATGTTTAGAAAACATTAAAAGCACTTTGTCTATATGTGGCCCAAGTCTTCACAAAATTTACTGATAAAAAAAGAGATAATGTGAATACAAATGAATTCTCTATAATATAATATGAAGAATCTTAGCAAGTATATAATTAATTAAATGGTTAATTAATTCTGAGATCATAATCATACATGAATCCTGACAGACTGGTAGAATGTATTTTGAGTGGTGAATATTCTATGTGGAGAATGTATAGATATGGTAACTGTGTAAGTATAAAAATTTAATGGAATCACATTTTATATAAACCAAAATGAAAGAAGAAGGCATAAATACTGGAATAAATTAAATATTTTATTAAGAATTAGTTAGCATATGATCTGAATAACTTTAAGGTCATGTGTGGCCTGTATACTTTGTGCAAAACAGAGGAATTCAGAAAGCTAAAATTAAGGGAAAAATAGGTCTGAGAGAAAGTGGTTAAATAAGAAATTAACCCAACATAGTCAATATGTATTGTGTTTTCTACCAGCAAGAGCATAAAATAACTGGCATTTAAAAAGTAATCTACATTGTTTAAAAATTCTGCAGTTTTGCATGACACATATTGTAGGTTAAGCTGCAGTAAAATATACATCATAATTTCCATAACTCTAGGGTAAGATATAAAACTACTTTATCTCAACAATCTAAAAGTTACCATATTCCATATAGTGTTATGTTTGTAAATAAACAATAATCCTTAAAGTACTGCAATGTTCAAGTGTATAATAAACTTGCACCCCCATTTGCTAGTATTTACTTGCTACTCAACTAAGGCTTCTAAGTTAAAAATATTTTCTATATGAATTAAGAAAGAGTTGTTTTGTTAAATAAAATTTAAAGAAATAATATTTGAGAGTCTACCCATTTCTTCTTCAATAATAATAATAAAGAAAATCTCATAGCAGTATGCAGTTATTCTAATTTAACTATCTTTTTTCATTAAACGGTGTTCTACAAAGATTATCCCATATAAGTTTAGAGCAAAATTAAAATTCACATTATACCCAAAATGCAAATACAGTTTAAAGACTCTTCCGATAAAACTATTGACATTAAGTGTAAATGTATGACTTACCCTTAATAGTTTACATGTAAGTAAAGCATTATTTCCTGGGAACACCACATGCTAGAAAGGAATTAGATCTGTAATATTGTTTTTATTTCCTAAAGTGCTAGAGAGAATTGAACTGCTGCACCCACAAATTTCTATCCCTCCATTATTCAGTACATTTTAGAACTTCTTTAGTGCTTTAAAGGCATTAACTAATCATTACAATTAAAAACTTAAGTTGTTATACCTTTTTACACAACCAAAAGTAGGAGAGTAAGTGGTTTTCACAGGTCGGCACCATTAAGTCAGCATAACGCCAAACTAGAAGTATCTGATGTCTATGATATGATTTAGATGACTAGACTCATGTTTCCCAAAGTGATGTACACAAGGGAATTACAGATAGAGGCCAAGGGGAAGGGCCTGGCAGTGGAGGTGGGAGGAAGTCCAAAGAAATGCTTGACTTGGTCATTAGAAATGATACATCATTTCTCAGTAACATTTCATCATGCCTCTTGTCTATGATCAATAAGAATAGTTGGAAATTGAAAAGTAGGCACCAGAGCTTATCTAGAGATGAAAAATTAGTTTAATGTGCCTGCTGAAAATGACCTATATTTTTCCCTGGAAGGAATACTTAGTGATTTTTGCTTACATTGATCAAAGGGGCCCTTGTAATCATCTAGGGTTTGATACTTAACAAAACATGAATTAGTTTAGGATCATTATCACCATATTATATTATCCTTTTTTTTTTCTGATCACCTACTTTCACATCATGGTTCCTAATAATTTCTTCGAGACTTCCAAAGATAGATTATGTATTTTGGGCAAACTATTTTGGATCTACACTCACAATTTTCCATAGTCACATCCCCTCCTTTGGGCCTACCAGGTTTAGGAACAGTTGCAGTGTGTAGGAGCTTTGCCATCAATTCGTAGCACTCAATTTCTGTCTGCCTTCCCCACTTGTGTTAGAACAGATCAGACCTAACATGCATAACAAATATAAAATTAATTTTATTCCCTCTCCCATATTCTATTTTTCTGACATTTTGCATGTGTCTTAGGTTGTGCCTCAAATATATACTTTAATATTTGAGAATACTGCTCTAAAGTCATACTACTTACATACAATTATGTTTCCACATTGTTAATCATGGAAAAATTAACTAAATCCTCTGGGTTCCTCATTACTCATTTGAAAAATGTGATAATAATAAGCACATACATTTCTTGTGCAGATTAAATGAGGTTTTATACATAAATTATTTAGAGTAGTGTCCAACATATAGTAAGCTCTCAATAAACGTTAACCAATATTATTAGTAATATTATTTTAATTAACTTAATCTTATTAAACCGGTATTTTCCTGTTTCTTCTAGTTGAGATTTTGATACATTTTCACAAGTTATCCAAATTTCATCCCTGGGTAAAGCTCCAGATTGGAAAATGAAAGAACTGTTTTCTAGTTTTGCTTCTAATTTACTCTTTACCATAAGGAGTCCACTTTAACCTTCTGGTTTATTCTTCTGAAAATATATGAACATAAACTGTGTCAAGGCATAACTTTGGGTTACAAATGACCAGAGGTTTGAATATCTCCAGTCAAATTTTGTCTTCTGAAATAATCTGCATATTGACTACCTAATTTGCATCATAAAATGGTCATATTGATTTTTTAAATCATTTTAAGGTTTGCAATAATATGGATGAACAATTTTAAACAGAGGAGATTCTGTACATTTTACTGTGTATTACCACACCTATGAATACATTAAAGACCAAACTCTTGGTTAATACAGCCTCCTCAAAATGTCTTTGGATTTCAACTTTTAAATTATGTTAAAAACACAATTCATTAGTGGTATAAAATAATTTTTCTTGGAACATTTTTTTCTTTTAGAGAGATTATAAGACATATGTTGTAAATAATGCAGGTAATCAAGTATATAGAGGTTGCCTAATTGAAAACAATGTGTGCTGACCAAAACAAGTAATACTGTGTGTATGTGCATGTGTGTATGTGTGTATCTGACTCAAAGCAATTCCAAAAGATTATTCCCAAGAAAAGGAAGAAAAAACCCAAGATTGATGTCAGTGACAACACTGATTTAAGCTGTTAAAATTTGCAACGTTGGGAGTACGTTGTTCCTCCCAACTACCTGAATGAGAGAACAAATCTCATCTATGTTATTCCCATTGTGGAGCACAGAATGAACCCAATAAATGAGTGAAGGTATGATAACAAATTAGTTTCAGGTTGACCATTTGGTAGGATTTGTTTCCATGTGGAAGAAAAATAAAATTATTTACTTAATATGTGTGACTGATTTCATGAATCTGAGTGAGATATATATATATCATATATATGTATTATCTATCTATCTATATCATGGAGGGAATCTATTTCATATTTATAGTAAAACCTTTTGAGGAGAGACACTCCTTCATGGCTCTCTCGTGCTCCTGCATATCTTGCTGAATGTGCCTAGAATGTAAGGTTCTGACAACTCTTTACCTGGCATATTTCTCAGGTCTGGATTTTCAGAGAATAACCTTGAGGAATAAGGTAATATCTGGATTTGGGACAAAGAGGAAGCTTGCTTCTTAGGTAGTGGATCCTCAAAGGTCAGTATTCCTCAGCTGCCATTTGGACCAATACTGCTTCATCCCTATGGTACTCTGGGGCAACCAAACTATTAAAAACATGCGGATTTACCTGTTACTTATGCTGTGCTGTGAATATTAAGAATATTTTGTCTCTGAACCAGTAGTCTTTTTCTTCTGTCAGCATCTATAAAATACTAACAGGCTAAATTAATGGTTTGTAAATAGGCTAAAATCTAATCTGAGACCTGACAAAGCTAATGTTTTTGTGGATTTTTCTTTTTCTGTAAGACTTCAGAAGTAAAATTTTACCATTTGACATTGTAATCCATGATACCGTGTTTGACTAAATTTATGGCTCTATCTTATTAAATTTATTTGAAAAACATGATGAATACTAAAAAAAATCAATATGGAATTATAACTATTATATAGCTTTAGAGTAAAATATTGTAATTTTTATTTATTCTAAATTGATTACCTACTTTTTAAAATGAATTTTAAGAGACTAATGAATGAAGGGTAAAAGTACATTTTATGATAAAGGTATTCTCCACGTGGTATCTAATAAAGATGTAAATATTACTTTGTTTGTAATTTTAGTCTCAGGCTCTGTCTTTATGATGGTAATTATCTAGTCTATTTAATAAAATTAATTAATTAATCTGTCTGGTATCTTGCTTTATTAGCCCTACAACTAAAGTTGCAAAACTACATCAGGATTTTAAAGATAAAAGTACAAGAAATATCAGGGCATAAAGAAACAAAATTGAATATATCTACAATAGGAAAATTTGTATTTTTCAGGGTAAATTAAGACAGTCACCCCACCATCCAGATGTTTTGCTCCCCAAATTCCAGGAATCAACTGTTTCATGGCTACAATTATCGAAATTTTAGAGAAACACTCTGTTCAAAGGACCAGGAGATTGAACTAAGTTGTTTTTGAAGCCTGTTGTTTTTGGGTGATGAAAGATGGGTCCATTTACAACAACAGATTCTGACAGGGCAAAAAGATGTTTTTCCTGTAAATAGCAGTGTCTATACAGTGGCTTAATTCTTTTTCTTCAAGCAAGGAGAGGATAGTCTAGATAACAATTACATACTATATGAGTCTCTTCCTCATGAATACAGCTGATATTGATTTGCTTAGAGAAAACATTTTAATTCTGTTTTTGAGTAACACATGATCTCCTTCCAATATCACATTACATCATCATGTTCTTTTATTCCAATTATTCTGCTTCTCAAAGTTTCCCATTATGTATTATCCTTTCTGATCATGAAAATATACATTGGTAACATTCAAAACTCTATTTAGAAACTCATCAATCATTGTATTGAATAATAATAGGTTTATAATATTCCCCTGTGAAGTGCCATTTTCAAACATAAATTCATTAAAAATATAGCTTAAATCTCACTTTACAGAAGAGATGTCAAGCCATTTGTTAATTAAGGACCACTTAAGAAAACTAAATAAGCGCAAAGTGCCACAGGATGATGAAGGTACATAAACATGATGACAAGAAAAGAAAGAGCTAAAAGCACTTGTATATGCATGAATTTGAAGCTACTCAGAGAATGCATTCCTATTAACTTAGAAACAAATCACCAGTAATGATGTTAGACTGTATGAAAAACATTGCAGGTTGTTCCTTAAAACAAGAAAAAAACTGATTTTTTTTAATAAAGATGTCTATAGTTTATAATATTGTGATATTGACTAATATAATTGTCTCCTCTCCAAACTGTACTTACTCACTTCTGCATTCATAAGCTTTCAATTATTCTAAATTAAAAGTAATGTGTACAAAGGGAAATATTTACTTTTGAAAAAAATATGATATAAAATTTTCTTTATCTATACTGGAGAATTTTATTTATTTATTTATTTTACTATTATTTTCTGCTCAGCATGTACTCACTTTTCCTCTAACATCAGTATTTAAATTTTTCTGTAAGGGATCATTACTCCTACATGTCCAGTAATATGATTTAGATAACACTTGCTACACCCCCAGCTCCAGGCCATGGCTATCACTGTTGGCTACAGCCATGTTACTCTGTTAACTACTTTTATAAGTTAGAGTCCCATCAGAATGCTATTATACAAGGATCTGTTACAGAGATTAGAGTTTATAGATTCATCATAAGCCAATTATTGGGTTGGGCAAAAAGTTTGGGTTTTTTCCTTAACATCTTATGGAACAATACATTCCCAGCAAGTTTTTTTAAAATACAGTAGAATTCAAAAAGTGATTATATTATGTGGAAAAGCAAATACACTACAGTAGACAAAACAAAGGCAAAAGACCCAACATTATCTGAATTCACGACCTAAAATAAAGCTAGTGTTATCGACACAGTATTGTATTGGTGAATGAATAGACTTGAATTGTACATTGTGGACCTATAGACCCTTACATAAATGGTCAACTGATTTGACACAAATGTGCCAAGCAACTCCATGAAAAAAAGGACATTTTAATCAGCTAATGGTAATGGAATAATTTGATATCACATACAGTCAAGTGAACCTCAAACTTATACACTGTGCTACATTAAAAAAAAAAAAAAAAACTAAACTAAAAGTTGATCATAGACCAAAATGTAAAACCTCAAATATATACCTTCTACAAGAAAACACTGAAGAGATTCATTGTGACTTTGGGTTAGGCAAAATTAAAATATTCATAAACTGGACTTCAAAATAGAAACTTCTACTTTTCCAAAGTCATTGTAAGAAAAACTAATGGAAAGGCACAAAGAAAAAGTATTTTCAATAATTTTCAAAACATTTGTCAGATAAAATAGTTATATTCAGTGCATATAAAAACTCAAAACTCAGTAATAATATTTTTAAATAACAGATGACTTTCATAAATTCTTGATCAAAGAAGATATATGAATGGCAAATAAGCAAATGAAAAATGCTCATCATCATTTGTCACTAGAGAAATTAAAACCATGACACAACTAATAGAAAGACTGGAAGGAGGAAAAAAAGATAAAGGCAATTTGACGATACCAATTGGGGAACAACATAAACTCTCCTCCATTAATAGTGAAAATGAAAAATAGTATAGCTACTTTAGAAAATAGTTTGGCAGTTTCCTATAAATTTAAACTTGCCTTAAATGACGTAGGAGTCTCAAATATCTTAGATATTTGCCAAAGATAAATGAAAACATATGTCCACAAAAACATCAGTAGCAGCTTTATTTATAAACTCCAGACCTGAAACAACCTATATGTCCTGGAACTTGTAAATATGTAAACAAACTATAGTTCACTCATATTATGGAATACTATTCAGCAATATAAATAGATGTGCTACTGATACATACAACCAAATGGCTGCAACCAAAAGCATCATGCTCTGTAAAAGAAGCAGGACCAAAACATTTATGATGTATGATCCTAATTATATGACATTTGGAACAAGCAAAACTATAGAAATAGAAAACAAATCACTAATTGCAAGGGAATGGAATAATAGAGGGGTCTGAATGCAAAGGGCTTAAGAGACCGTTTTCGGCTTATGAAAGTATTCTACATCATGACTGTGGTTGCAACATGACTGCATTTTTTTGTCAAAATGCATTTGTTTGAAGTGAAAAGTTGACAATCACTCTATGTAAAGTTGACATTCACTCTGTGTAAATTAAAACACAATGAACCTGATATTTTAAATAAACTTCAGTAAACAGTGAATAAAAGATAATTGCCTTAGAAGATCTCAGACACACAGCTATAAATGGATTATTTGAACTATAATGTGGTAAATACCACAATAAAAGTATAAGAGTTATTTAGAAGGGGATGTAATTACATTTGTTTGGAGAAACATGGGGAAAATCTTTAAAAGAGAAAAAGGGCCTTAGGTGTTTTTCCAAGAGGAAGAAATGTAAGAGAAACATAGGTAGAGGGAATAGAATTTGCAAAGACAGCAAACCCTCTTTTGAAAGATATGTTTAAATAATTACTATTATTATTAATTACTATTAATTAATAATATTGATATATTAATATTATTAATTTATTATTAATAAATTAATTACTAGTAATTGATAATAGTTATTTAAACATATCTTTAAGTTCTGAGCAAATTATACTTGGCCAGAAGTAGTGGTGGAAATGATTGAGAATAGTTATTTGATAATAAAGTTTCAAGATTTTAACTGATTCTAATTTACCTTGTACCCACTTACTGTTGCTTACTAGCCTCCATACATCATGGTCTTCTATAAGGTCACAGAAACTCTTTCTCAAATTAGGGTACTTTTAGATGCTGCTCTTATGTCTAAAATGCTGTTTCTCTACACTGTTGGCAGAGCTAGATCCTTCTCATTCTCTACATTTCAGCTAAAATATCATTTACTTAGAGAAGAGGGTCCCAGGGCTCTGTTATTCTCTGCTTTAGTCATTCATTTAGGTCCTTTCATAATATTTACCAAATTGTGTAATATCTCATTTGTTTACTTACTTTTTTTTTTGTTTTTATCCCTCACTAGGATGTACATTTCAATAGAACATAAACCATACTGGTTTTGTTCATCATTTTACCCCAAGTGCCTTGAATATGAAGTGATGAGAGCTCACTAAATCACAATAAATGTTTAAAAAGAAAGAAGGAAGGACAAGGAAGGAGAGGAAAGGAATGAAGGAGGGTAAGAAGTAAGGAAAGAAGAAAGATGGAAGGAAAGGAAGGAAAGAAGGAAAGACCAGAGAAAGGAAGGAAGGAGAGAATGAAGGACATAACAGGATTTTTGTTTTGGGCAGCCCTAGGTTTGAATTCTGATACTAATTACCTGTTAACTCAATTGAAATGATCATTTCCCTCATCTGTACAGCAGAGACAATAATACACCTACTTAATTTTATTGCAATTATTAAATGAACTAACACATGCAAAAACTTTCCATGCTGTCCTTTCCATAATAAACACTGAAAACTATTTTATTAAAAGGAAATTATAAGCAAAAATTATGAGGCAATGTAACTTACCATTTAAGCATACAGGCCCTGAAGTCAGACAGCTGGGGTTCAGATTCAACTTCTTTCATTTAAACTCTCTGTGATTGACAGATGTCTCTATCTTCATGGAATTTATACCTAGTAGGAGAGAAGAATTATAAACATATAAGTCACTAACCAATCAAATAATATATTTGCAGTGAGGAGTTCTTCCAGTAAGTAAAATTAATTCACTATGGGGACTTTCTTGTTCCAGCAAAAGTATAGATTAGAAAGTTCTCAAACTCCCCTTCTAGAAGTAATTAGAAATAAAGCCAAATAAAAATAAAAGAAGAATAATAAGAAATTTGGCTGCCTTCCCAAGAAAGAAAGAAAAATTCCTAAATATAAAAAAACCAAAGGGAATTTGCAAGATAAGCAGAGAAGTGGGCACATAAATTTATACAGTGCTGGTTCTGGGATATTATCATACCAACATTTGGGATCTAATGCCCTTTTTTGTCCAGAGTACAAAAAAGTCTTTGGTCCATATCATTTGTCTGAGTTTTAAATGAAACTTATGTCTAATGTCATGGTCTTACCACCTAATTGTAAGCGATCCTAATAATTTCCTACTGCCTAGATCTATATCTCTGGCTTAGGTCTTTTCTGTTTTTTTGAAGCTTTAGAAGTGCTCTTCCAAAACCCACAGGCCCAAGTGGGAGGAAATTAGCAGTTCCTGGGATTAGCCCTCAATACAGAACTGATATATATATATGTATACACACACACACACACACACACACACACAAATATACCCAGCTCCCTTGATCCTCAGGTGGGATAACACTGTTTCTTAGAGTTGGGGCAACACCATTCCTCATTTCCTGGCAGAATCAAGTTCCATTGGACCATAGCTTGAAAATGCATTCCTGTATGGGCTGATTTGTCTTTCCTATGACCTCTACCTGCATTTCCTGCAATGGTCAAATAAATTCCTTTCACCTGAATTCCTGTCTCAGTATCTTGTTCTGGGAAAATAGAAACTAAGAAAGCCAGTAAAAGACAAACTAACGACTCATCCTGCTACTCCAGGAAAATGAATAGGAAGTGACAAAACAAACAGGATATTTCCCCAAGAAATTTAGATAATCAAAAACCAATTTGAGAATCTATAAAATAGGTACTCAATTTACATTTTTAGAAATATAGAAACATATTTTCACTTTTACTCATATCACTGAAACCTCAAAATTTCATTCAAAAAATCCACCACCACCTGGAGGTTAAGTTTCCTTTAAAAATATTGGGAAAATATTCTCTTTTTCTTTTTGCAGAAATGATCTGGTTATTCTAAAGCAAATGAATCCTTAAGCCTGAACAATCTATCATCCTCATGTATTTGAAACCTAAATTTTAAAAATGATAATAATTGAAGAAAAAAAAGACATTATTTCAAAGATGCAAGTAGTTTTCTGCCTTGCAATTAGAGTGTACTTAAAAGCATTCTTGGGTTAATCCCCACTTTCTCACCTGTTATGATCTTGGGAAACAGCCATTTATCTAGGAATTTTAAAACAGTGACTGAATTGAAAAGGAGTCATCTCAGAAAGACTCCAAAGAACTTGCTCACTCTGGGTGATGGTGTGACGTCCGCTACACAGAACAGTTGTATTTCTGATTTCAGTGCCTTCACTGGAGAAATCTTTCTTGAACAAATAAAAATTTAGGTTGTGTTATGCCTACAAAGTGTTTCTTGTTCTTGTGGAGGTGTGTGCCATCTTATTTGAGCAACTTGCTAGGAAATTAAACCTAGGAGGTGGGAGGAAGAATGCGAACATTAAGCGTGGATTTAAATGTCTCCTGAGAAGAAAAAAAAAAGTTGTTTCTTCATTCACGATTGAATAAAGCCTTTAAGGGTTAACCAAACCTGAACCTTTTAGGACAGAGACACTTGCAAAGGATGAATATCAATTGCATGTTACTCATATAAGGATGCACAATAAAGAAATGACAGCCCAAAAAAAAAGAAAAAAAAAAAATTAAGAATAGGATCACAGAATCAAAACATAACTGAAGACACCTCACCAAAAAAGATATTCAGATGTCAAATAAGACATAAAATGATGCTCAGTATGTTATTAGTTACATGCAAATTAAAACATTAATGTGATACCACTACACACCTAATAGAATGTCTAAAATCCAAACAAAGAACAATACCAAGTGCTAATCGGGCTGCAGAGCAACAGGACCTCTCACTGATTACTAGTGGGAATGTTAAACGATATGGTCACTTTAGAAGACACTTTGGAGTTTCTTGCAAAGTTAAACATAGACTTACCATACAATCCAGCAATCGCACTCCTCCTGTATAAGGTAAACAACTTGACATCTCCGCAAGCAATGGGCAATGTCTAACTATGGCAAGGAGTCTGTCACCAGCAAAGCCCACTGGGATCTCTGAGGGCCGGGGGGAAATAAGATGGAAACTAGGTGATAAGGTCTCACGTCTTCTTTTGTCCTTAGTCTAGTTTCACTTGCATATAGGGGGCCATGTACAGAGGCCTCGCACCTAACATGTCAGATTAGAGTTCCCAGTGCAGAACCACTGTGCCTGGCACCCCACATTGACAGACTGTTGGCAGAATCGCGGCCGCGCAGCACACCTCAAGTCAAGATGGCGACTGCGCGCCGTGTGCGGAGAGGCTGCGCAGAGCGAACTTCAGCCTGAGTTGCCGTAACAGCCTGCGCCGGACAGCAAGGGCTCCGCCCCTCCCTCCACCGACCAGAACCTTGTAAAACAGCCTCGCCATGGCCTGTAGAGGAGAGCGTGTACACTAGAGCCTGAGCTCACACCTTTCCGTTCTTTGATCGAAGAATAAAACTTTCCTTTGCTTCTGACCAAACTCGGTCTCGTTCTGTTGGCAGGAGTGACACCTGGCAAAAGGACCCTTTTTGGGGGCCTACTTGAAAGACTTGCCTACTAGCAAGTCCTTACCTTGGCATAAAGTACTTGATTAGAACTGGTAAAAGGTTTATAAAATTCTCTAGCCCTGGCCACAGATTTTCGACCTTCTTTCCAGTTTCATCAGCTATATAATCTTAATGGTAACTGTCTTAAACAAGCAGGAAATAAATGAATAAAAAGAAAAATGTGACAAATAAAATCAGAATTTGAAATATAATAATATAAATAAGAATACACATTTTTAAGTATATTGAAGAAACTTTACATCCCTAGCATTTGTACCTTTGTAACTGGATTGCATGTAAAAATATTAATTGCAATTACAATCATTGTGTTGTTTTATGTTGCTATTTAAGGTGTTCAAAACATTAAAATGTGTAATTTAATAGTATTGAAATTGCCATCAAATATTCAGAAGTATTTTTTGATTAAGTAAATCAACATTTTTAAGATTTGAGGAAATATAATTTGTCAAATTCATGAATTTTTTTATTACTTTTGGTAGTATGTGATTAATGAGATCAGTGTTAATTGTTTAATAATTAACAAATTGGACATTAGTCGAAGTATAAATAATATTTTACTTCCCATGAGAAAATGCTTTAAATATCAAAGAATATATCAAGAATAAGATGTTCATCTCACACTGAAAGCAGAAGTACTTAAAAAAACCAACAAAGTAGCAGTTTAGCAAATGTCAGCAGCTGTATATCCCTTCACATAAATATGAACAGACAGACACACAATTATCTCGCCCTTTCCCTTCTTTTCTGTCGGCTAACATATTGACCCCTTTTTTTTTTTTTTTCTAACCAAAGTTTGATTGTTTTTTTTTTGTTGTTGTTTTTTGGCCTCTACCTTGTCTTCTCAAAGTTTTCCATACAGGTTTCAAATAGTTGGACTCAGACTTGGCTGATTTCTATGGGAAGAGTCTCATAAATGCTTTGCTCAAAAAAAATATTCATTTTATTTACTTAAAAAATATGTATATTTTAAGCACTATGGTATTTTTCAGGCAACTAAATCCTTTCCTGGAGCAAAAGATACTTTCATTTGCTTTCCCCTCTTTAAAATGTCCCAGTGGATCTTTTCATAGTATCAGGTAGAATACTTCTTTACTGAATTTACGTATCATTCAACTAGAGGAAGTATTCTTTGTAGTGGAGGTAAAACATTTCAGTTTTCATTATTCTTCTCTACCTACCATAAATATCTAATTGAACGCACTCTGTTCAGTGCATTACTTGAGAATGCTCCAAATATTTCTGAAATAATGTTGCCGAAGAAAAATATTAACAGTCTAGAAACTATGTGAAACTTAACTGTGTTCTGAGGAGATAAACTATGTAAAAACACATATGCTAGAGGTCCGTGTAATACACATGACACTAGATACTGCATTCTAGCTAAGGTTCTAGCATAATCAAATAAATACCTTAGTTCAAGGATTTCTTTCTACTCTTCAAATAACCTTGAGAAATGCTGAAGACCACTGCAGAAAACAGTGAACATTCTCCAAAATAGAGGCCATTCTTTCAACTCGGACACCAAATTTGGCACCTAAATGCACAATTATTTCACTGCAGTAGGCCCATAAGCATGAAAGTAGGTATTTGCTTAGCTAAGTGTCAACAAAGGGACTCAAATGTGCAATTTACTTACACCTTTTAGATGCCAGGTTTTGAAAATTTCATCCTGAATATATTGACAAATTGTGAAGTTTTTCACATATGTAAAATGCTGATTTGACCAGGTCAAATATACCTTTGAGTATTGTGAAATTTTATTAAAACAACTCCTAAAGGACCAGCATAAGGGAACAAACATAAACATTAAAATTAAACACTCATTCCAATAGTGAGAAATCTATTTGAAGAGCAGATTTATGACTTGACACATACTAAATTGATTGTAAATTACTGCACATTGTGCCATTTTATGCTCCCATAATTTTACATTGTATAATTCAGGTCTCTTTATAGTCCCAGATTCCAAGGTAATAAAACATCAGAGCTATTTTCTCATCCTTTCATTTATTCATTTTTTTTCATGTGCAGCACAATTCATACAAGCTGGACTGTACCCAAGTTAGAATTCCTAGCAGGAGGATAAGTGCCCTTTTTCATAATAATGGTGATGATGGCGATGGTGATGATGATGATGATAACAATAGCAATAATGCCTTTTTTGCCTGCCAGAAGTTATACAGCACTCTGGTTAAATGACAGTGTGTGCATCTTCAGCCAAATGTGAAGTTCCTTTGAGTATTGCACATGGCACTTCAAATGAGAATTCTAACCCATTTGCTTCTATTTGTTTACGTTAAAACTTTTTTTTTCCATCAATGAGGTAAAGTAGATGAGGGTAGGTGGGAGGAGATATATGTATACATATATCCTCCAGAGGGAGGAGATATATGTATACATATAGCTGATTCACTTCATTGTACAGCAGAAACTAACACAACATTGTAAGGCAATTATACTCCAATTTAAAAAAAAAAACCTATTTGAAACAAAAGCTTTTTGATCCCATGGATAAATTATAGTTTTAATTATTGTCTCTTACCTATGCTAATAGAGAAAAATAAATTCATTTATGTTCTGTAGTCCAACTTCTCTACCCTGCTTTCTCCAATAATATCATGACAAATAAGTATTTTTGTTGTTGTTAAGGCTTTATAGGAAGTTCTAATTAAAAAATTTTCTTTTACTATCTAATATCTTTTGGAAAGTTTGAAACACATGAGAAATGTGTAATTCACATTGCCTCACTATTTAAGAAAACCAACAATGCTGACCAGTATTAGTACAGGTGGTTTTAATTTTCTATGAGATTATCTGGAGGGAGAAGAAATCTGACTAACCTTGACTGAGAGCTTAATTTAGATGCTTATATACGGCTAAAAACATTGAGTCAGGTAGTGGAATCTACTCATTACTTGGCAATCTGTAAGTAGGGCGTTGTAGAAATCAATTTACTAATTTTGATCAATAACACTGATTAACTTAACAGGTATTTATTTAGTACCCACCCGGTACCAGAGGCTGTGCTGTGCCTTGGGAATAAGAAGAAAAATAATTTGTCCATCTGGTACAAATGAAATGAAACATTTATGAAGAGATTAGTTGTACTTGTGAAAAATGTTTATTTAGGTAACTAATTGCATGTGGGAAAATGTCTTAGAAAAGATGGTCAAAAAAATCAGATATTTTGAGTATAGCAATATGTTTTCAAAGATCAAGTGAATTTAGAAATGTGATATTTTTCAATGATTGTAAAATTTTTTTATTTTAACTGAACCCCAAATAGTGCTACATTGATCTTAATTCTAAATTATTAGGCTTGTGAATAGTATACTTCATCTGAAATATTATATATTTTCAGATTTTCAACTGAATTTATATCAATGAATAGGACCATGGCTAAAAATCAAAATTTCTTTTTAATCTGTGCTACTGCTATCAATTTTACATATCATTTTTCTTCAATTTTATGAATTATTTTAAAAATAACCATTGATATTCTTAAGCATGTGTAAGAAACTATAAATTGGGAAAAGTAGAATATCAAATGTCTTGAAAAGTAAACACAATCACTGAGAGATAAATCCGAGCTATTTGGTTCTGGGAGTGTAACTGCAAGTCACAGCATTTGCCTCAAGGGACATTGGGTCTGTGACATAGGGGTTATGTCTCCTTCCAAAATATTTAGACTATAGTAAATTGAATAAAGTTGTCTTTTTTATATTTCAGAACTTCTCTAAGCCTATAAAATATCAAAGGCATTTAAACTCTATTTCTCAAATTTATTTGAGTCTCTTCTTCACAGAAAACGTTACAAGATTAGAGACCATTATAATTTTTCAGAAATACAATGTTGGAATGATTGAAATAATTTTTTTAAATAATTACATATTATTTGACAAGTAAAATACATGTCTGATAGGAAGATGTCACCTACTCACTTAATTTTCCTTAAGAATCATAGAGAGCTAGACTAGTAAGGAATTAGAATATTATCTAGCCCAAACTCATTTAGAATATTATCTTAGCCCAAACAACCTAAGTCTGAATCAGGTTAATGACATCGTATAAATTTTCAAATCAATAAGTACATGGTTATTATTTGTAATGTTTAGTTCACTATATTGTTGATTTTATTAATGAAGTAATGTTTTAAAAAATTTAAAGCAAATGGCAAAGTGAGTCAGTTCATAGCAGGATAATGTATTTACAGCAAACTCTCAAATTCTTATTTGTTGTCTTGCTGACTTTTTACTGAAAAACTTAAATTGGCAGAATTCCAGTTTTCCTAGAAGAAAATACAAGTTATGGGAGCCAGTAAAATGTCACTGATCTGACTTGGGTTTTATTAAACCCTAAAGACATATAGTTTCACGTATTGTGAATTATTCTTCAAAACTTAATAGAAATAATACATTTGGTTAGAAATTAAATATTTGTAAAGAAAATCCTAGTCATAATTTTACCTAATGTATCTAAGATATTTTGTAATATCAAAGGAAAATCTATTGACATTAACAAGTACAAATCTTATTCCCAAGGACTATATACTATAAATTAGGCCCTTTCTACACTAAAGAGATCACTCTGATTCTCTGGCAGGGCTCTCAATTAAGCTAAATGAACATTGAAGGCAGAGCCCTTTTCAAATTGTTCCAAGCAGAATACCTTTGTTTTCCTCAATTGCTTTTCTCCTCTGACTATTTCCCATTTCACTGTTGTGAATATAGATTTGCATGCAGTGAAATTAAATGGAGATAAATGCAACTAATATGATGAATACTCCCAAGTAATTCAGAATAGAATATTGACCAGGCAGACTAGGGAGAGGCAAAAGAAGTAAGAACAAATTATTTATATGCAGGGCTTCCCTGGTGGCGCAGTGGTTGAGAGTCTGCCTGCCAATGCAGGGGACACGGGTTCGAGCCCTGGTCTGGGAGGATCCCACATGCCGCGGAGCAACTAGGCCTGTGAGCCACAACTGCTGAGCCTGCACGTCTGGAGCCTGTGCCCCGCAACAAGAGGGGCTGTGATAGTGAAGGGCCCGTGCACCGCGATGAAGAGTGGCCCCCACTTGCCCCAGCTGGAAAAGGCCCTCGCATAGAAATGAAGACCCAACACAGCAAATAAATAAATAAATAAATAAATAAATAAATAAGTTAGGAGCTCTTTAAAAAAAAAAATTATTTATATGCATTATGATAATTACATGATAGGACATGGATTAGCAGCATATTTAAAATTCATAGAGAAATATGTTCTCTCATTTTTAAGCTTAATTCTATGCTTCTTACTCTTGAGGATTCTTGCTCACATTTATCTTTTCTCTACCATATTTGATCTGTTACTATTTGTTATTTCTTCTGTTGATTTTTCTTTTTAAAAATATTCATTTCAATTTATTTTGATTCTACTTATTTTTATAATATTGTTGTATTTCTCTATTTCCTAAGACATTTTGGGGACAAATGAATAATAATACTCTCCTTTGTTTATTTTTAAATTGTTGTAAGATATAAAACAAACATACCTAACCTATGAACCTATTCAGTTTCTCCAACTGCAAAGCTTTATTTTGGGGTTCTACTCTTTTAGTTATTCTCTCACAAGAAATATAAATATTTCTCAAATTTCTAAGCCTTTTAAAATTTTCATTAATATTTTGGTTTAAATTTCATTCGATTTGTTAAAAATTGGTTTCTTAGTAATATTCAGTATTCCTGATAAGGAGCATGGTATATTTAGTTATTTAGTTATTTATGTTTTACTTCCCTACAAAGGACAGATTTTTATACTAATTCTTATGGATAGTTCATTTTATATATGTATGTATACAACATACATTTGTATGTTGATTTTGTTAACAGGATTTTTTTTTACTCCATTGTATTTTTTTTTTGCCTGGTCATGAATCTTAAACAGAGAGTTTGAGCTCTCTATGCTTCCATTTATAGAATAAACACTGCTCACATTTTTGGTTATTTACTGTCTCCTTTGGTCTTGAGATTGGGGCTATAATTACCACCTTGGTGAAGATGGAGAAAAGAAAGTTCAGAGGTGAAATAATTTACCTAAGGTCTATTGCCTAGTAAGTTGCAGGACTAAAATTCACACCCTGGTACATTGCATTACAAAATACATTAAGAGAGGGAGACCTTCAAGATGGCGGAGGAGTAAGACATGGAGATCACCTTCCTCCCCACAAATACATCAAAAATACATCTATATGTGGAACAACTCCTACAGAACACCTATTGAACGCTGGCAGAAGACCTCAGACATCCCAAGAGTCAAGAAAATCCCCACGTAGCTAGGTAGGGCAAAAGAAAAAAAAAAAAAAAAAACAGAGACAAAAGCATAGGGATGGGACCTGCACCTCTGGGAGGGAGCTGTGAAGGAAGAAAAGTTTCCACACACTAGAAGCCCCTTCACTGGCAGAGATGGGGGGGTGTATGGGGGGAATGCTTTGGAGCCATGGAGGAGAGCACAGCAACAGGGGTGCAGAGGACAAAGCAAAGAGACTCCCACACAGAGGATTGCTGCTGACCAGCACTCACCAGCCTAAGAGGCTTGTCTGCTCACCTGCCAGGGCAGGTCAGGGCTAGGAGCTGAGGCTCAGGCTTCAGAGGTCAGATCCCAGGGAGAAGACTGGGGTTGGTTGCGTGAACACAGCCTGAAGGGGGCTAGTGCACCATAGCTAGCCAGGAGGAGGTCTGGAAAAACTCTGGACCTGCCTAACAGGCGAGAGACCATTGTTTCAGGGTGAGTGTGGAGAGGGGATTCAGAACACCACCTAAACGAGCTCCAGAGATGGGCACGAGCCATGGCTTTCAGCTCTGACCCCAGAGACAGGCATGAAACACTAACACTGCTGCTGCAGCCACCAAGAATCCCATGTGCAAGTCCAGGTCACTATCCACACGCCTCCACATGCCCCCGGGAGCCTGTGCAGCCCACCACTGCCAGGGTCCCATGATCCAGGGACAACTTCCCCGGGAGAACACATGGCACACCTCAGGCTGTTACAACATCTCACTGGCCTCTGCTGCCACAGGCTCACTCCACATTCCAATTATAACTACCGTACCCTTCCCTCCCCGACCCCGGCATGAGTGAGCCAGAGTCCCCTAATCAGCCGCTGCTTTAACCCTATCCTGTCTCTGAGGCCAACCTACACATAGAGGTGGGGCCAAAACCAAATCTGAACCCCCAGAGCTGTGCAAACAAAGAAGAGAAAGGGAAATTTCTCCATGCAGCCTCAGGAGCAGCAGATTAAATCCCCACAGCCAACTTGAGGTACATTGCATCTGTGGAATAGTAGAATAGACAACGAATCAAGCCAAAATTGAGGTGGTAGACTTTGGGAGCAACTGTAGACTTGGGGATTGCTGTCTGAGACTACCCTGTTTCTGATTTTTATGTTTATATTAATATAGTATTTAGCACTTGTTATCACTGGTGGATTTGTTTATTGGTTTGGTTGCTCTCTTCTTTTTTTTTTATATGTTTTTATTTTAATTATTTTTTTATTTTAATTATTTTAATTAATTTATTTTTTTTTTATTATTCTTATTTTTTTCTTTTTTTCTCTCTTTTCTTCTGAGCCATGTGGCTGACAGGGTCTTGGTGCTCCAGCCGGGTGTCAGGCCTAAGTCTCTCAGATGGGAGAGCCAAGTTCAGGATACTGAACCACCAGAGACCTCCCGGACCCATAATATCAATCAGCAAGAGCTCTCCCAGAGATCTCCATCTCAATGCTAAGACCCAGCTCCAACCTACGGCCAGTAAGCTCCAGTGCTGGACGACCCAACCAAACAACTAGCAAGACATGAACACAACCCCACCCATTAGCAGAGAGGCTGCCTGAAATCATACTAAGTTCAAAGACACCCCAAAACACACCACCGGACACGGCCCTGCCCACCACAGAGACAAGATCCAGCCCCAACCACCAGAACACAGGCACCTGTCCCCTCCACCAGGAAGCCTACACAAGCCACTGAACCACCTTACCCACTGAGGACAGACCCCCAAAACAACGGGAACTACAAACCTTCAGCCTGGGTAAAGGAGACCCCAAACACAGTAAGTTAAGCAAAATGGGAAGACAGAGAAATATGCAGTAGATGAAGGAGAAAGGTAAAAACAAACCAGACCAAACAAATGAAGAGGAAATAGGCAGTCTACCTGAAAAAGAATTCAGAGTAATGATAGTAAAGGTGATCCAAAATCTTGGAAATAGAATGGAGAAAATACAAGAAATGTTTAACAAGGACCTAGAAGAACTAAAGAGCAAACAAACAATGATGAACAGCACAATAAATGAAATTAAAAACTCTCTAGAAGGAATCAATACCAGAATAACTGAGGCAGAAAAATGGACATGTGACGTGGAAGATAAAATAGTGGAAATAACTACTACAGAGCAGAATAAAGAAAAAAGAATCAAAAGAATTGAGGAAAGTCTCAAGAGACCTCTGGGACAACATTAAACACACCAACATTTGACTTATAGGGGTCTCAGAAGAAGAAGAGAAAAAGAAAGGGACTGAGAAAATATTTGAAGAGATTACAGTTGAAAACTTCCCTAACATGGGAAAGGAAATATTCAATCAAGTCCAGGAAGTGCCTAGAGTCCCATACAGAATAAATCCAAGGAGAAACATGCCAAGAAACATATTAATCAAATTATCAAAAATTAAATACAAAGAAAAAAAATATTAAAAGCGGCAAGGGAAAAGCAAAAGTAACATACAGGGGAATCCCCATAAGGTTAACAGCTGATCTTTCAGCAGAAACTCTGTAAGCCAGAAGGGAGTGTCAGGACATATTTAAAGTGATAAAAGGGAAAAACCTACAACAATGATTACTCAACCCAGCAAGGATCCCATTCAAATTTGATGGAGAAATTAAAAGCTTTACAGACAATCAAAAGTTAAGAGAATTCAGCACCACCAACCAGCTTTACAACAAATACTAAAGGAACTTCTCTAGGCAGGGAACACAGGAGAAGGAAAAGACCCACAAAAACAAACACAAAACAATTAGAAAATGGTAATAGGAATGTACATATTGATAATTAACTTAAATGTAAATGGAATAAATGCTCCAACCAAAAGACACAGACTGGTTGAATGGATACAAAAACAAGACCCATATATATGCTGACTACAAGAGACCCACTTCAGACCTAGGGACACATACAGACTGAAAGTGAGGGGATGGAAAGAGATATTCCATGCAAATGGAAATCAAAACAAAGCTGGAATAGCAATTCTCATATCAGACAAAATAGACTTTAAAACAAAGATTATTAGAAGAGACAAAGAAGGACACTACATAATGATCAAGGGATCAATCCAAAAATAAGATATAACAATTCTAAATATTTATGCACCCAACATAGGAGCACCTCAATACATAAGGCAAATGCTAACAGCCATAAAAGGGGAAATCAACAGTAACAGAATAATAGTAAGGGATTTTAATACCCCACTTTCACCAAAGGACAGATCATCCAAAATGAAAAAAAATAAGGAAACACAAGATTTAAATGACACATTAAACAAAATGGACTTAATTGATATTTACAGGACATTCTATCCAAAAACAACAGAATATATTTTCTTTTCAAATGCTCATGGAACATTCTCCAGGATAGATCATATCTTGGGTCACAAATCAAGCCTTGGTAAATTTAAGAAAATTGAAATCATATCAAGTATCTTCTCCGAACACATGCTATGAGACTAGATAGCAATTACAGAAAAAAAACTGTAAAAAATACAAACATATGGATGCTAAACAGTACACTACTAAATAACCAATAGATCACTGAAGAAATCAAAGGGGAAATCAAAAAATACCTAGAAAGAAATGACAATGAAAACACGACGACCAAAAACCTATGGGATGCAGCAAAAGCAGTTCTAAGAGGGAAGTTTATAGCAATACAATCCTACCACAAGAAACAAGAAAAATCCCAAATAAACAACCTAACGTTACACCTAAAGCAATTAGAGAAAGAATAACAAAAAACCCCACAAAGTTAGCAGAAGGAAATAAATCATAAAAACCAGATCAGAAATAAATGAAAAAGAAATGAAGGACACAATAGCACAGATCAATAAAACTAAAAGCTGGTTCTTTGAGAAGATAAACAAAATTGATAAGCCACTAGTCAGACTCATCAAGAAAAAAAGAGAGAAGACTCAAATCAATAGACTTAGAAATGAAAAAGGAGAGGTAACAATTGACACCATAGAAATACAAAGGACCATGAGAGGTTACTACAGTAAACTATATGCCAATAAAATGGACAACTAGGAAGAAAAGAACAAATTCTTAGAAAAGCACAACCTTCCAAGACTGAACCAGGAAGAAACAGATAATATATACAGACCAATCGCAAGCTCTGAAATTGAAACTGTGATTAAAAATCTTCCAACAAACAAAAGCCCAGGACCAGATGGCTTCACAGGCGAATTCTATCAAACATTTAGAGAAGAACTAACACCTATCCTTCTCAAACTCTTCCAAAATATAGCAGATGGAGGAACACTCCCAAACTCATTCTACTTGGCTACCATCACCCTGACACCAAAACCAAATGAAGATGTCACAAGAAAAGAAAACTACGGGCCAATATCACTGATGAACATAGATGCAAAAATCCTCAACAAAATACTAGCAAACAGAATCCAACAGCACATTAAAGGATCATACAGCATGATAAAGTAGGGTTTACCCAAGGAATGCAAGGATTCTTCAATATATGCAAATCAATCAATGTGATACACCATATTAAGAAACTGAAGGATAAAAATGATATGATCACCTCAATAGATGCAGTAAAAGCTTTCAGCAAAATTCAACACCTAATAAAAACTTTCCAGAAAGTAGACATAGAGAGAACCTACCTCAACATAATAAAGGCCATATGTGACAAACCCACAGCCAACATCATTCTCAATGGTGAAAAACTGAAACCATTTCCTCTAAGATCAGGAACAAGACAAGGTTGCCCACTCTCACCGCTATTATTCAACATAGTTTTGGAAGTTCTAGGCGTAGCAATCAGAGAAGAAAAGGAATCCAAATCAGAAAAGAAGAAGTAAAACTGTCACTGTTTGCAGATGGCATGGCACTATACATAGAGAATCCTAAAAAAGCTACCAGAGAACTACTAGAGTTAATCAATGAATTTGGTAAAGTAGCAGGATACAAATTAATGCACAGAAATCTCTTGCATTCTTATACACTAAAGTAAGAAAATTCTGAAAAATTAAGGAAACGCTCCCATTTACCATTGCAACAAAAAGAATAAAATACCTAGGTTTAAACCTACCTAAGGGGACAAAAACCTGTATGCAGAAAACGATAAGACACTGATGAAAGAAATTAAAGACGATACAAACAGATGGAGAGATATACCATGTTCTTGGATTGGAAGAATCAACATTGTGAAAATCACTCTACTACCCAAAGCAATCTACAAATTCAATGCAATCTCTATCAAACTACCAATGGCATTTTTCACAGAACTAGAACAAAAAATTTCACAATTTGTATGGAAACACAAAAGACCCCGAATAGCAATCCAAAGATTCCAAAGCAATCTTGAGAAAGAAAAACGGAGCTGGAGGTATCAGCCTCCCAGACTTCAGACTATACTACAAAGCTACAGTAAGCAAGACAGTAATGTACTGGCAGAAAAACAGAAATATAGATCAATGGAACAGGATAGAAAGCCCAGAGATAAACCCATGCACATATGGTCACCTTACCTTTGATAAAGGAGGCAAGAGTATATAATGGAGAAAAGATACCCTCTTCAATAAGTGGTCTGGGAAAACCGGACAGCTACATGTAAAGAATGAAACTAGAGCACTCCCTAACACCGTATACAAAAACAAACTCAAAATGGGTTAAAGACCAAAATGTGAGACCAGACACTATAAAACTCTTAGAGGAAAACATAGGCAGAACACTCTATGACATAAATCACAGCAAGATGTTTTTTGACCCACCTCCTAGAGAAATGGATGTAAGAACAAAAACAAATGGGATCTAATGAAACTTAAAAGCTTTTGCACAGCAAAGGAAACCATAAACAAGACGAAAAGACAACCCTCAGAATGGGAGAAAATTTTCTAAATGAATCAACTATGAAAGGATTAATCTCCAAAATATACAAGCAGCTCATGCAGCTCAATATCAAAAAAACAAACAACCCAGTCCAAAAATGGGCAGAAGACCTAAATAGACATTTCTCCAAAGAAGGTATACAGTTTGCCAACAAACACATGAAAGGATGCTCAACATCACTAATCATTAGAGAAATGCAAATCAAAACTACAATAAGGTATCACCTCACACCAGTCAGAATGGCCATCATCAAAAAATCTACAAACAATAAATACTGGAGAGGGTGTGGAGAAAAGGCAACCCTCTTGCACTGTTGGTGAGAATGTAAACTGATACAGCCACTATGGAGAACAATATGGAGTTTCCTTCAAAAACTAAAAATAGGACTACCATATGACCCAGCAATCCTACTACTGGTCATATACCCTGAGAAAACCATAATTCAAAAAGATACATGTAGCACAATGTTCATTGCAGCACTATTTACAATAGCCAAGACATGGAAACACCCTAAGTGTCCTTCGACAGATGAATGGATAATGAAGATGTGGCACATATATACAATGGAATATTACTCAGTCATAAAAAGAAATGAAATTGAGTTATTTGTAGTGAGGTGGATGGACCTAGAGTCTGTCATACAGCGTGAAGTAAGTCAGAAAGAGAAAAACAAATACTGTATGCTCACACATACATGTGGAATCTTAAAAAAACCCAAAATGGTTCTGATGAACCTAGGGGCAGGACAGGAATAAAGACGCAGACATAGAGAATGGAGTTGAGGACATGGGGAGGGGGAATGGTAAGTTGGGACGAGGTGAGAGAGTAGCATTGACATATATACACTACCAAATGTAAAATAGATAGCTAGTGGGAAGCAGCTGCATAGCACAAGGTGATCAGCTCGGTGCCTTGTGACCACCTGGAGGGGTGGGATAGGGAGGGTAGGAGGACATGCAAAAGGGAGGGGATATGGGGATATATGTATACATATAGCTGATTCACTTTGTTATACAGCAGAAACTAACACACCATTGTAAAGCAATTATACTCCAATAAAGATGTTTTAAAAAATACATTAAGAATAAATATTAATTCTAAGCATTCATTAACATTTTTTAATTCTTCAAGTATCATTTGTGTGTGTGTAATAGTACTATGCTGCATTATCATTACCTCCTTTAAAATAATTTTAGTGCTTATTTGTTTCATGTCTATTTCCCAATTTCCAAAACAAATTTAATTAAAAAATTTAAGTGGGTATAAACAGAATGACAACATAAATAAGCAACTAAAACTTTAAAAGAGACTGAAAGGAAATGTTTATAACACATACACCCAAAGTTTAATATTTTGTTTTCTAACAATAACTATAAAAAGTAATCTAATATATAAATGAGTGAATAATATGAACAATTTACAAAATATTAAATGTTCTAATACACACAGAATTTTGAATAATCAAATTGAAATTAAAGTACCATTTCTCAATTATAAGACCACCACAAAATAAAATAATAATAAAACATTTATTAATTATGAGTCCATGAAGAGTGGTGAAATCTCAAATGCTATTGGTGCTAGTATGATTATCTATAACATTTTTAATAAGTAGTTTGAGTAACATTTAAATATTAAAATAAATTTGGCTACTTACCTAGCAGTCTCCCTTATAGAAAACTGTCCAATAGAAATAGTTCAGGCACGTAGAGATATATCTAGAGTGATATCAGTGATATACATATCAATGAATATTCATATATGGATACAATTGATGATATATAGATATAGATTTAAATATAGATGTGGGTATGATATTATTTATTGCCAAATAATTTGTAATAAAAATTGGGGACATTCTGAAATCTCATCATTATGAAATGGTTAAATAGAGTATGTTTCACTCTTACAAAGGAATCATAAAACTAATTAAAGGAATGAGAGAAACTATACTTACAGTCCTGCAACAAGGTTTAACCTACATTCATTCAAAGGAAATTCACATGTAAAACATAAAGATATTTCTCAGATATCTCTGAACAGTATAGAAATAAATATCTTTTTGTCAACAGTATAACACAGGGGCATGGAGTTAAATGGGCAGAGGCTAATGCTTTAAATTCTTGATTAAATAAGAAAGAAAATATGTGGACAGATTATTTTCAAAAAGATTTTTAAGGAAGCATTTTTAAAATCCTGAGTGAGAAATGAAAAGGGAGGGGTAAGTCCATTTGGAAGCATAGCAGATGCTCCACCTAGCACAATTTTTTTAGTAAAATCTAGAAGTATCCTAACACTTGAGACCATATCAAGTTGAAGTTGCTGAGCTGCTCATTAATGCTATGCATATGGTGTGTTATTAAAGGTAACATTGCAAACCGAATTATTTAAAGGGTGGCTTGAAAATTTCTCAAAACTTTCAATTAGCTACTATTCTTTTACTTTGCCAACATAGAGAGTAAAATTCATATTTTAAAAACAAAAAGTTATGGTTTTATTTTAACCTTTGCTTCCAAAGCTGAAAATCTTTTTTCCTTTCTTATTTCTGAGATTCTACAATTCTCAAATTTCATTCACTCATTATATATACATGACCTAATTCTCATAATTTCAGTGCCAGTGTTGGCACTGGATCCTGGCTGGAGACTAGGATTATATAGGTGGATAAATCCAGGGACCAAGTAACTCACAGTCTAGTGGTGGAAACATGATCCAGTGCAAAACAATGAACCATGTATTATAATAAATGCGTATACAAATCACATAAAAACACAGAGCCAGTACCATATATAAATCAGAGCATGAAGTGGAGCTAGACTACCACAGTTTAAATCCTGGCTCCACCACTAACTCACTGTGTGATTCTGGGCAAATCACTTAATCTTTCAGTGCCCTAAGACATTTGTCTGTAAAATGGAAATTAGGATTAAGTGACCTGGCACATAATAGTAACTACATGTGACAGCTAAAAACAATAACAACCTAAAGAATAAAACATCAATTAATATATCACTTGATAAAGGGATGTGAAAGAGAAGGAAATGGAGCCTTGTGTAATTAACATAAGTAATATTCTTATTATATCACAGTTATTTTCTTGTCCCAGTGACATTTCAATTTTTCAAAGTGATTTACCTTTTAAATAGTTAAAAAAATAGTGGTTTAAAATTTTTTATTTTTTTCTATTCTTTCAGTGGCATCTGTGATAACTCTTTCTTGATCTCTGAAAAATGTAAACAAAAACAAGCAAACAAACAAACCCAAAACCCAAACATTTATCCCTTATTCCTTGTATCTTCAGCTATATCCCAAACTGAATCATCATCCATATTTAGTACAATCTACAACTTTAGCAATCATTGTTAAGTGTACCTTTCTGCTTTAGTTCCAATTTAAATATTAATTCTAGAGACAGTGAGTTATAAACTATTATAATTATAAAGAAAATATAGGCTTACTTTTGTATAACAAAAATGCAGAAATGTCATTCAGAAATCTCCTTGCAATAGGTCTTAATTTTTGCTATGCTATCACCAGAACATAATACCCCTGAAGCCTAGGATCATTTACAAAGCTACTTTCTTTATGTTTCACTTAAGTCATGTCAAAGTGAATTTGTCCAAAACCAAAATTTTCATTTTCTGCAAAAATGTCTTCCTCCCTCCTTACCCATATGTCAGGAAATAGCATCAGCATTCATTTAGCTAATTAGGCTGTTTTCAGACTCAAACTTGACTCTTTTTCTCATCTCACAACAATTCTAAAAACGCAACTTTTAGTTTCTTAGCTTCAAGATAAAACCCACATCCAACTGCTTCGCATGACATGCATCACCACCCTATGTCAGCCATGATTTTATTTCACTGGGAATTCTGAAAAATCCAACTGTATTCCATGGTCCTAATTTTGCCCCTCAAAGTCAAGGGTCTATCCTACATCCAGAGTGATACTTTTAAAATACAAATCACATGTTATTTACACGTTTGGTCACCTCCAATACATTTGGACCTACACATTTGTAATAAATCCAAATAACTTTAACTATGGTCTAATGAGACCTACATTAATTGACCCCTGGATACCTATCAGACTTTAACACTTATAATTCTCTTTATATGTGCTCAAGCTACATTAGCTTTCTTGCTATTAGTTAAAACTTCCAAGAACAATTCTGCCGTGTTCCTCCCTCTTTCCCTAATTTTTTTTTTTCCTCTCAGCTCTTTCCTTCAATATGCATTATCTTTGTTTGTTTTCAAATGTTACCTCTTTAGGGAAGCCTTCTGTTGGTTTGCAAACTGGCCCCATACATGGAGGGCAAAGAGAAATCAAAGAACAAGGCAGACCACTCCAGATTGGTAGGCTACAGGTTTAAGAAGCAAGGGAACTTACATAGGAGACTTGTCTTGGGTGACTGAAAGATGAGTAGATCTCTGCACCCTCCTGCCAGAATCTTCAAAGTTTACACAGAGGGCTTAAATGCATTCAGTCACTTATACTGTCCAGATGGTCTCAACACCGTCTTACTTTCTTAAGTCTACACCCTTAAAAAGGCTCCTAGTGTGGGAATGCTGGGCAGAATGTACATTCAAAAGACAGGGGATTGGGTGAGGAGCCTCCAATTACCTGGGTCCAACTCTTCTTTTTTTTAATTAAAAAAAAATTATTTTGGCAGCCTCGCACTGCATGAGGGATCTTATGGATGGAACCAGTGTCCCCTGAAGTGGAGGGGCAGAATCTTAACCACTGGACCACCAGGCATGTCCCAGCTGGGTCCAACTCTTGGGTTAACCTGCAGTCATGTCCTCCCTATCACCTCCTCCAACACCTTCCCAGATCATCGCATCTAAAAATAACACTCTGTGTACTCTTCATGCTTTCCTATTAGAATAAAAACTCCAGTAAGGCCAGAATTGCTCTGCAGATGCTAAATAAATTGTATCAAATGAATGAAACTAATGATTTATATTGCTTGATATAATCAACAATCAAATAGAAAATGGTCATTTATTCATATTTCATATCTTAATAGTTTAAAATAATAAAATGGAGTTATAGTCACAACGCAGCTTTTTAGGCATTCTGCCTCTCAGTTCTCCAGGGTCACATATGAAGATGGACTTTTTCAATCAATGTCATTGGCGTTTCAATGAATGCCATTTCATGTCATTTTAGTCAATGCCAATACGGAAATACTGATAGAAAATGGAGATGAAAATAATAGATTTACTGTTGATAATTAGAGATTGTTCATTTTTAATATCAGTAAAACTACGTTGAGCCTTATATTTATACTTAAGACTGAAGAGTTGGAAAATAGGAAAAAATTAGTAAATTTTGTTTAGGGGATACATATTTGATAGCTTTCCACTCTTCCCTTTTTTCCTTATGTAAATAAAGTATCTTTCATTTTCTGCTTTATTTTTATAAAAAAAGTTTTTTAAGAAATAGATATTGGATTCCACAATTTTTAAAGTCTAAGTGGACAATCATATTTTCCCTCATCGACTTATTACTTTGATTAATTATATTAAAATATTTTCTAATTTTGGATAATTTTCCATTCTTGGGACAAACTTCACTTGGTCAGATTTAAATATTTTATTTATTTATTTTGGCCTCACAGCATGCAGGGATTTTAGTTCCTCCTGCCCCCTACAGTGGAAGCACAGAGTCCTAACAACTGGACCACCAGGGAATTCCCCAGATTTAAATATTTTAAGTCTTTTATAGCTAGATACAATTTTATTGTAGATCTTTTGCATCAATTTTAAAATGATCTGTAGTTTTCTCTGTGCTGTTTTTGCAGAGATTTCTTATCACTTATTCTGATTATGTCAAAATAATGTGGAATCTTTCCTTTTATATCTTCTGAAAGGATTTAAATACCATTGGAATTACTATTAACACAAATATATTATTGAATACATCTGTGAAAATAACTGTGCCAGTGTTTTAATGAGGAAAATAATTCATTACTTTCACAGTTCACTTTATATAATTTGATTTGTAAATTGTTTTATTTTCTGGTATCTATTTCATGATTTATATATTTGTTAAAATATTTTCGTCAAAGATTTTAAAATAATTTTCATAAAGTGGAGGGCATCAATTTCATATAATTATTTTATTTACTTTTTATTTATTATTATAACCTTATTCTCACACATAGTTTTATGTCATTTGCTTATTTTTATCTTTTTGAGGAGATCAGCTAAATTTATTTTATGGTTGTTTATTACTGTTTTTAAACGAGCCAGCTCTGGGATTTAGTTTTCAATTTTACTGTTAATTCAATAATTTCTCTCATCACTTAGAGTTTAACTCATGGATTTTTGTGTGTTTGTGTCTCTAATAATTTAAATCATTCTTTTCAGTGGCAATGATCAATAGCTATAGTGCTGCTTGCCAAACACTGTTTCTCTCGTACATGTTTCCTAAGTATATCTTACTTCCAGGAAATTTGATATTTCTTAGGCTGAAAAGTTTGACTGAACACAACTTTTCTGAATGATTAATTTTTGAAAATGATTAATTTACTTTACAAAAACTACATTTAGTTGGTATAAGGTCTGCGGTAATTTAACAGTTTGCATAGGATGGGATTTCTTTATACAGTTGTCCTGCAGATACTGTGGGGGATTGGTTCCAGGACCCCCTAAGGATACCAAAATCCAAGGATACTAAAGTCCCATAGTGTGTCCCCTGTATCTGTAGTTCTGCATCCACAAATTCTACCAACCTCAGATCATGTAGTACTGTAGTATTTATTGAAAAAAAATCCATGTATAAGTGGACCCACACAGTTAAAAACCATGTTATTTGAGGGTTAACTGTAGGTTTGAAGATGTCTGTGAAGTTTTTGCTTTTCTCCGTCTCATTTTATTGGCTTAAGAAGGAAAGTGTTTTCCTGGTTTGAAGAAGATGAGTCATGACATAGCAGAGTCTTGGTACCTGCCCTCAAAATGGGGGTGTGCATGGGCAGAAAATGTTGACTCAGATGGTCTGAGAAATATGGACATATGTTTTCTATACCTCTGTTCGTGAGCAGTTTTATGGCCTTAATCACATTTCCATATTATGTCTCAGTGTCCGATGTCAATTCTCTGTATATTTGATAAGTACCATGATACACAATGAGAGCTGGCTGATCATACTTCTTAAAGTTCTGTCAGAAGTTTTCATATTTCTAAATTATTATTCATAGCATACAATTGCAAAACATCATGTTAAACATCATCCATGTAAGCTATATTTCATAGAATAAATTAGAAAGTTTATATGCATGATACTAGCTAAAATATATTTAATATTTACTAAGTGCCAGAAAACTTTGCATGTGTTCAATTATTTAATACTCACAACAAGCCAGAGGATTGATGCAGTTATAACCTCCATTAGATAATTAGCAATTTTGAAAACTATGGTTGGTTAAATAATTCAAACAGGAAGTGGCCAAATTAGGATTTGAACTTGATTCTCCTCTGACTCTAGAATCCATTTTCTTATTTATGGAATACACTATAGCAAAGCTAATTTACGATTGAAAAATAGAAAATCAGTTATAAGGAGTAGATATCACTTAATAAAATGTATTGGAATAAATTGAGAGGGGAATGAAGGCCAGTGCTATGCCGAAAGTAGAAGTAAACTAAATTGAAATGTTGATTTTTGCTTCTGGCTGTGGCGGATTGGCTTGCTTCAGACCACTCCTCTTAAGACAATAATGAGAAAATTTGGATAAAATTTTTAAAATAAATTCAAGGCATTACAGGTCTGAACATGAGAGTCCATGTGAACTCCTCAGTCACTTCTATTAGTTGGGCTTAATTCTGCCATCAAGCCAAAAAAGGAAATACACTAAAATAAAAGTAGGCACCCATACACTCATGCAAACACAGTCCAAAAGCAATCAACAGATATGAGAATAAAAATAAGAGTCAAAATTATGTTGCATCTGGGCTTCCCTGGTGGCGCAGTGGTTGGGAATCTACCTGCTAATGCAGGGGACACGGGTTTGAGCCCTGGTCTGGGAAGATCCCACATGCCGCGGAGCAACAAGGCCCATGAGCCACAACTGCTGAGCCTGCGCATCTGGAGCCTGTGCTCCTCGACAAGAGAGGCCGCGCTAGTGAGAGGCCCGCGCACCGCGATGAAGAGTGGCCCCTGCTTGCCACAACTAGAGAAAGCCCTCACACAGAAACGAAGACCCAACACAGCCAAAAATAAATAAATAAATTAAAAAAAAAATTATGTTGCATTAAAACAAACTGCGTATTAAAAATAATACATTTTTCTGAGAATAAGACAATAATTTTATCATGAAATATATTACTAATATTCAGTGTTTGGTATAACATCTAATTATATTAGAAAACCACCTCAATACATTACAACTAAACATCTGGAGAAATCTGATTAAATGACTAAGCAAGCTAACAATTGATGAAGACTTTCTTGACTTGAATTTAGATATCTGATAGGGAACCACCGGATCAGTGTTCTGGATAATGTACCAGTCTACATGTTAATTCGATAAAATATTTTAAATATTGATATGACAAGCAATTTTAAATTTATTGGGTGATTCTATTTTATGTGTAATGACATGTTTAATGACATTCTTTAATAGAATGCATTTTCCTTAATATATTAACACATTCATAGGTTCTAGGGGGAAAAAGTCACAATCACTATGATACATTTCATCTAATACTTATTGTGATACTTCACATGGTAACATATCACAATGTTTTATATTATTATATAATAATCTGTCTTTGAAAATGACATGCTAGAAGGTAATATATCTTCTCTTATAGCTTCTGCAATGTTGTGATATTACTAAAAGTGTTGCATGTTAAATATATAAAATCTATTTTGAATATTTCTTTCAGGGTTGATTCATTGGTAAAGTCACTTTCTGCATGTATGCATGTATGTGTTCCCAGTATTCCATGAGCTTCTGTTGCTTTATATCTTTAATACACTTTAATAAATAAATTTGTTGGTAAGCAAGTTTTAGAAACATCTAGATATGAAATCAAATATGTCGGAGAGTTGTAGCAATACCTAATCAATGAAAACTCTGAAAGAACAATATTAATCATACAAGCTCTAACTCAAGATCCCTAACTGCCCAAATGAAGAGTCATTTACACTGCCACTACTCTTGATTAATGCCATTACTGAAGGATTCTCACCCAAACCCATCAGTTTACAAGTAAGTAAACTCAAGGAAAAGAGAATTAGTGAATTGCCCAAGACCAGAAAACTAAATTAAATATAGCACCCAGAAAGAATATGTTTTCTCTTTGGTAACACTGCTCAGAAAGGAAATATATTTTATTGAAGAAGTTAATAGTTAAAAATAAAATATGTTAAATAAACAACTTTATGGGAGGCACTGGGGGCAGTACATAACATAGTAAGAAGAAAGCTGCAGTGTTAAGTCTTAGGAAGAGGTGAGCCCAGAACATAACTCCCCAGTGGAACAGACAGCTGGCTGAGACTGGACTAAGCAAGCCCCATAGTCAAGGTTGAATCTTCACTGGCTTAATGATAGTATGCTGAGAAAAGCCATCCACAAATGAAGTAAACAGCAAAGACCAACAAATGAATTATCTAGCTATCTCAATCTTGGGAGAAAGTCAATAAAGAGTTTGGTAGAAGTTTGTGGTACAGAAAAGGGTGATAGCAAGAAGGGGTATATTTAGGTTGTAAATAGAAGAAAATTATACTTGGCTTGATACCACTTCTTGGGTCCTGTGGACTGTTTATATCCCACTGATGAAGAGGTAGCCTGCATAAACACCAAATGTTAAAAGTGAGACTTTACAGGCTCAATAATTTTCTTAACAATGCATTGTACTCCAGTTCACATTAAAGAGCATTATTATCCTCCTACAGCTAAAATTACAGTGACATAAAATTGTTTAGGTTGAGAATGACAGTCCAAAGCACTGCAAATGTGCATGTTGTTCAATAAAGGTACATTTTCTTCATTACACTGAACTGTGTAAGATGAGAAGTGAATAATAAATACATTATTAAAAAGTCATAAGCAATATTTGAAAAATATATTTTTGATTAAGTCATTTTTCATTAGTATCAATCATATGATACATTTATTGTTTTAGTTGATAGTATAATCTTATATATAACCTAAATATTGTTCAACCCATAACTCCTAAAGTAAGTCCATATTATTAAAACCTTATTTGACAGTAATGATAATATCAGTGTTCCATTTCAACATTTATATAAATAAATGATACATTTTCAATGTTACAGTTTGGTTTTTTTTCCTAGTTTCAAAAGGTATACCAAACCCAGTAAAATAGGACTACTGATTACAACGGCCTATGGTGCAAACAGTGAAATTCTCATATTACACAATATTCCCACCAAAAATACTTTTGGAACTTCAGTGTACAAAAGTGGCAGTAATTTTTTAACAGACTGTTTGAATTATTAACTGTAGATTTTAAGTGAATATACATGGACTGTGCCTTTTGCCTATAACTCATAATTTCTTTGCCATGCCAGGTATTAGCTAAGGCTCAGCTCTAATTTCTGTGCTATAAGTTAAGGAAACCTACAGTAAATTCTCCATGGAAGAACTCTACCTTTATCTGAATATCAATTAGCAATGTAATATTATGCCAAATATTTTTTAAAACTCTTTTTAGCTTTTACTAGTTCCTTTTGCTTTAATATATTTCAGGCCAGAGACAGTAATGCTTCAGACATTTTCCATTATCCATCCTATGCACATGACTTATCCTTCAAAGTTATGGTGTAAAAATCATTTCACTTCTTAGAACACTGACTCTATCTTACTTATACTTATGGGGGGTAAAAATTGTGGTAAACAAAGATGGCATTGGAGATGTGATCTCTCTATCTACATGTATGTATATTTGTGTGTATGTATATGTGTGAGTATGTATGAGTGCATATACAAGAATGGACTTATGTCTACCTCTATTGGAAGAGCCAGGAGACTTACTTGAAATATGAATAGCACTATCTTCTGTAACTCATTAAAAGTTTTGCTCTTCACATATTTCTTGTATTATATCCACTTATTTATCCATTCATTTGATAAACATATTTTAATACTTTGTGCTAGACTTTCTCTCATCTTCCTTTTCTTATGTAGATGTCTGGGTAAAAGAATAGGTGAGGGCTCTGGAAGTAAGACCTCTCTTATTCACGGACTTGGTGAATGGGGCATTGTAATAAATGTCAGATATTTATTTTCAGTTGATTCTGATATAAAAGTTAGGAAGAAACCTATACCTGCTCCTCAAGAAAAATATGCTAAGAAATTAAAAAGTTGTCAATATAAACCAAATAAAATTATATAGAAATGAATAAACAGTGAAGATGTAAAGGATAATCTATACTACTTAGGAGTAATTTTCAGAGCCTGTGTCTACTTAGCCTGTACATCTTTGGACATGCTATGCACATTTTAAAAAGTCAGATTAGAATATTTGGCCTCCAATGAAAGGTACTTGGAGATACAAAAAAAACAATCTTCAAGTTAATATCTTTCGTTGGCAAGGATAAACAGATAATTATAATAATGGAGGATAAGTACAATGGAAAAAGAAAGAAAAGGGAGAGTATCTTTCTAATCGATGATTCAGAAGGAGATAATAGACACATAGAAGAAAGTCAATTTTAGAAGAAGTGAAAAATGACTGTATTTCAGATTTGAAAAAAAAATTCCAAGGAGAATACTACAAGGAATCCACACTTAGACATACATTAAAACTGAAAAACAACAAAGAGCAGGCTGACAGAAAGTAAGCCTACATATGTCAAATTACAATTTAACAAGCAGTTGATTCTTATCGTCAACCTTGGATGTCAGAAGACAACAGGATAATATCTTAGTATTGTTTTAAGGTACAATTATGTCAAATACTTTATATGTAATTAAAATTTCTTTCACAAATGAAATGAAATAGCATTTTTCAAATAAACAAAAGCTGGAAGATTTTACCACAAATTCACCCTCATCAAAGGATGTGCTTCAGGAAAAGAGACAATAAACCCAAAATGAAGACCCAGATGAAAGAAGGAATGATAAGCAAGGAAAATGAGAAGCATCTGGTTGAACCTAAATAAACATTGATTATGTACAATTGTATCCAATTTGGAAGATCACACATATAGACTATGGCACAAAATAAGATGTAAGTTGGAAAGCAGTGATTGGAATAAGCATATTCTAAGGCCATAATATTCTGGAAAAGCATAGATATACTGACTTAAATTAGGTATTGTTATATTTTTAAAGAAAATAAAAAGTACCATAAGTAGAAAGTAGTAAATAGATGATAAAAATTAAATATATATCAATAATTGTAATACACATAAATGAACAAGACAATGAGAGAGGGAATAATAATAAATATAATAATTGCGATTTAAATGGTTAAACAGCAAAACACTGACAAGAAATTTGTCACCACGTATGTCACCAAGGAATCTAGACTTAATATATTGTACGGCAGAGATGTGAAAATGTTTTAAGTTAATACAAAATGACCATCTTTATATTTAGAACGATCACACTGGATGTGCTACCTTTAATATTCTATGCAATTTGGAACGATTTTATATTGCTGGAGAGTTAGACAAAGCCTTTTAAAAATAATCTTAAAAAAAATTTAAAAGTGACCAAAAAAATAAACAGGATGGGAATTTAGGTAAAAAGGAATTCACAGTTTCAAAGCCTCCTTTTTTTCCTAAAGGCAGTTTCCTATTCTGGCACATTTGAGATTTGGTTTTAATAGTTTGTTGTAATGAGTGCAACAGAAACAAAGCCCCAGTTATGTACAAACTGGAAACTCTACTAAGGGGCCCTTTTCATAATAGTTGTACCTTCAAGGGACACAGTTTCAGAGTAGAGAGATTTGGAGGTAAACATGCCCCTTCACTCAGGATGTTGTTATAAAAGTTGAGTTGGTTTGAAGCAAGGAGAATGATGTGTTCTTGGGCACATTTCAACCCTGATTTATCTCACCTGAGAGCTCCAAATAACATTAAGTGAATAACTTACTTTAAAGTATTCCAGACCTGGCATGTTCCCAGGCATTTGAAGAAGCTTATGCAAAGGATTAAAGATGAGGGATCATTATCCCAGTTTTTAAAGAATTCACATAGATACATTTTTAAAATGGTTGGACAGAAAACATTCAAAGACAATCAAATATATACGGTAACTAGGCCCCAAAGTGAGATTCAGCAGAAACAACATACATAAAGAGACGTGAAAAAGAATCTTTATAGCAATATTGTTAATTTTTTTTTTTAAGCGAGACAATGAAAATGTCTAACAATAGAAAAGATACATTGTGACATATCCCTACATGGAATGGATTAGTAAAAAAGGCAAATCACAGAAAATATAGTACAATTCCATGTATTTACAGTTAACATAGGCAAAAATATATATTGCTTTGCAATACTTATGTCTGTAGAAAAATTTTAAAGAAACACATGGAAATGATAAACACCCAATATGAGATAATCGTACTCTGGGGATGGAATCAAGGAGGAACACTCATGGTGCTTGCTGTGAGGTGAGTACTTGGGTGTGTATTGCATTACTCATTGTATCATTATGTTTTTTCTGGATGTTTAATAGTACACAAATCCGCTAGTGAATGAATAACTGAATAAAATTCACCTAGAAAGTGTCTTTAATTTTTTGAAACATTAATTGTATTATACGCAGAGTAAAAGTTGAAACTAATTTAACTATACTGTTTAAAAGAATAAACTATGATTCTTGTTTTCAAATAAATAATGATCTTATAATTCTGAGATATTGAAGCTTAGTAAAATTTTGAATGTTGTATATTCGTTATTTTCATGACCATGTATCAATATACTATATGGAAAGGTAAATGATATACCCATCTTAGCAGTTAGTACATAAAAACAGACTTTATTGTTATTATAAAATGGGGGGTTCAATGGTGCACTTAAACTCTAGATCAACTTCTGATATCCATCTGTGTAATGCACAGCTACATATACATAGAAAATAACCTCAAGGTTCATGTCGTATCACATAAATTGATACACATATTATTATAAACATTTGACTGTTTAAATAATTAGGTGGGAATTGTTTCATTTTTTTCATCAGATGAACTTATGCCATAGAATATTGCAGATGAGGAGAGAAAATATATTCTGCTTTAACTAGTTTTTTAATAAAGTTTAACTAATTTTTATAAAGATCCCTTGACCAACTTTTAAGACTAAAGAGTTCTTTCCTCTTATCTCTAAAAGTAGGCTTCAAAGAGTTCCATACATTTGATAAAGACCAGTATCTACCCCAAGATATTTTTTAGCAGGGAAGGTCAGTCATAAGTTCAAATATTTTCCACAACATTACATTATGATATTAAGTATTCATAATTATTGTTACCATGACATTCTCTTATATTTATAAAGACTAAGGAAATAACACTACAAATTATACTGAGTTACTAACATTGACTAAATTATTGTTTATGTGTGCTTATATTAAAAGAAAAGCATTATTCTTATTTTAATCAGAGTTGCATTAATTAGTGCATTGTGGATGTGACCCTGTAGGGAGGATAGTTTCTGTTTATGCACGGTTTGGACATGCTGAACAAATTTTACTGAAACTTGAGGTCTGGGCAAAAAACGTGTCTTGAAAGGTAATTTATGACTAATTAGAAAGAGAGAGTTCCAGAGAGATTTATCTCCCAAGTTGTGTATTTACATTTCAAGGTAGGCTGAAACCTAGGACCTTAAAAACCCTCTGGGATGTAAATCAGGAGACAGTGAACTTATTTATCTTTGCCATGGAGAGATTTATTTCTATTCCATGGAGATTGAGTAAGAAGCCTGTATCTTTTCCATTATATTTCCAAGGAGACTCTTTCTGGATGGGAGTGATACAGCATGTAAATAAGTGTCCGGATTCATTTTATTCAGGGTTCCTTACTGGCAGTACAGACTCCATATATGTTGCATGACATTTGGCTCCTACTGTATCACCTCATGGGTAAGAATTGGGGAAGAGGAAACCAGTAGTTATTGTTTTCTGTAAATAAAGAACAATGATCTACTCTGCTCTAGCAACTTACATGAACATTCAAGATAATATTAATAAATATAGATTTAAAAATGTTAAGAGCAGGTGAATTGAATAATAATCTACATGTGATTAGCTAATTAAAATGTTTTTGTTCATTAGTATATTAACATACTGAGCCGTACATCTGAATTTCTTGAGATGTAAGAATTCTGCTGATGAAGTACCTATACGCATGTTCTAATTTGGTGAACTATTGAACAGAGTTGTATATTCTTTCTTTTTCCAGCTTCTCTGAGATATAATTAACAGTCATATATTCTTTATTACTGCAGGACTTCTTGAAACTTTTACTATGTTAGCATGCAGTATGTTTCGAGGAAGAAGGCACTGAGTGACAAGGGTTAAATATTTGTGCATCCTGACTATGGTTGCCTTCAAAAACACTTTTTCCATAAAGTATCTATTAATATTTCTCAATCTAGTATTCTGAAGACCACACTTTGGGAATTGTTTCACTTACTTTACCTACCATACACAGTGTTGGCTAAGTTAATTCTCTTCAATGTGAAATTTCAGTTACTATCATTACCACCACCAAAAGGTAAATATAAGATTTTAAAAAATATATTCAATCCACTTAATTCCCATTTTTCTTGTTTTTGTCTAAGAAGACAAAACAATCCTTAAAGTGTTTTTACCTAACAACAGAGCATCAAACTTTTTGAAGGAAAAACTAATAGAACTGCAAAAAGAAAGAGATGAATTCACTATTACAGATGGAGACATAAACATGTCTGTATCAGAAATGGAGAGATCAGGCAGAAAGAAAATCAGTAAGGACATAGTTAACCTCAAAACACAATCAACCAACCAGAAACAATTGGCATCTGTAGACTACTTCATTCAAAACCAGCAGAATACACATTCTTCTCAAACTTACATGGACAATTCACTAAGATAGACCACACTCTGGGCCACAAAACACAAATAAATTTAAAAGTATAGAAATAGTACAATGTCTGCTTTCAGATCACAGTGGAACTAATCTAAAATCTCAAGACAAATTAAAAGATTTTTGGAAATAAAAATATAAACACAACTTATCAATATTGGTGGGGTGGAGTAAAAGCAGTGCTTAGAGGAAAACTGAGAGCAATGAATGCATATATTAGAAAGAAAGATGTAAAATCAATAATCTAAGTTTCTACCTTAGGAAACTAGAAAAAAAAAGGGTAAATTAAATTCCAACTAAGCAGAATAAAAGAAATTAGAATTAGTGAAGAAATCAATGAAATTGAAAAAAAGGAAATAGAGATATTCAACAAAATCAACAGCTGGTTCTTTGAAAAGATTAATAAAATTAATAAACATCTAGCCAGGCTAATTACAAATGATAAGAAATGACACAATTAATAAGATCAGAAATGAAAAAAGGGACATCACAACAGATCTAATGGAAATTAAAGGGATAATAAAGGAATACTATGAGCTACTCTATGCCCACAAATTCAATATGATAACAGAAAGAAATAAAAAGTATCCATATCAGAAAGAGACAGTAAAGAGACAGTATTATTATCAGATCATATTGTTGTATGGTTGAAAACTTAGAGTAAACTATAATAAAACTGATATAGCCTACCATTGAATATAGCAAGGTTTCAGGATGCTAGTGAAATATATAAAAAATCAGTTATATTTCAATATACTCACAATAAATGATCTGAAAATGAAAATTTTAAAGCAACTAAATTTACTATAGAATCAAAAAGTACACAATTCTCAAAGATATATATAACAATGGAAATGTGGTTCTTATATAATGGAAATTAGAAAGTATTGCTAAGAAAAATGAAAGAAGATATAAATAAATAGAGATTTTTCAGTCATGGACCAAAAGACTCAATATTATCAAGATGGTCAATCTCTCCCAGCTGATTCAAAATTTAATCTCAAAGGCTTTTTTTTTCTGTAGAAATTGAAAAACAAATTATCCTAAAGTGCATATGGAGATGCAAAGATATAGAATAGTAAAATGGTTTTTAAACAGAAGTACAGACTTAGAAGACTTACACTAGCCAAAATCAAAACAAACTATAGAGCTATAATAATCAAGATGGTAGGGTGTTGAAACAAAATAGAAACATATCAGTACACTAGAAGGAAGAGCATTGAGAGTCTTCGAATATAGATTTTTGATAAAGGTGCCAAGACAAAATGGGGAAAGAATAGTATTTTCAACAAATAATTGTGGAACAATTGGATATTCACAAGCATAACAGTTAACTTAGGCATTTTCCTCAGTATACACAAAAGTTAGCTCAAAATGAATCAAATTGCTAACTGTAAAAGCTAAAATGATAAAATTTCTAGAAGAAAGTAGAGGAGAAAATCATGAGGAGGTGGGTTTGGGCAGAGAATTTTTAGATACAATATCAAAATAAACTTCATAAAGAGAAAAAACAACGTACAATTTGAATTTTATCAAAATTTTAAAAATGTGTGCTTCAAATGATGCCATTAATTAAAAAGAAAAAAAGTAAGCTACAGATTGGGAGAAAATACTTGAAAATAACATATTTTATAAATGACTTCTCCTAAGTTTACAAAAAACACAACTCAATAATAACACAAATATAAAATGAGAATATATTTGAATAGCTATTTCACCAAATAAGATGCAGACATGAAAAGATGTTAAATTTCATTAGTCATTAGAGAAACACAAATTAAAGTAACAATAAAGTATTACCATACATATACTAGAATATGCATTTAATACAGACAAAATACAGAAAATAAGGGGTGTTGGCAAGGAAGTGGGAAACTGGAATCATATATAGCTAGTGGGAAAGTAAATGGTGCAGCCAATTTGGAAAGAATTTGGTCATTTCCCTAAAATTTAAACATAAACTTATAATATAATTCAGCATTTGCAGTCTTAGGAATCTATCTGAGAAAAATGAAAACACACACATTTGTGAATGTGCAGAGCATCATTATTCATAACAGCCCCAAACTGGAAACAATCCAAATATATCCCTATTGTTGAATGGATAAACAAAAATATGGAGTAATTGAATATTATTTAAGATTGAAAAGCAATAAAATATATGATATGTTTTATGATATAATATGGCTGAATCTCAAAAACATTATGCTAAGGAAGTCAGACATAGAGAATATGTATTTTATGATTCCTTTTACATAAAATGTTTAGAAATGCAAAAAAAAAAATCAAAAGGCTGCATTCAGAAATATAAGGAACTTTTACAATTTATTAATAAGATAGCAAAAATTCACCACAAATTAACAACATACTTGATCACAGACTTCATAAATGAAAATAAATCATAAATTAGCAGATGAAAGAGGCTCAACAGTGCTTGTCATCAGCAAAAAGCAAGTTAATACCACTCTCACCATTTTTATTCAACATAGCTTTGGAAGTTCTAGCCACAACAATCAGAGAAGAAAAACAAATAAAAAGAATACAAATTGGAAAGGAAGAAGTAAACTGTCACCGTTTGCAGATGACATGATACTATACATAGAAAATCCTAAAGATGCCACCAGAACACTACTAGAGCTCATCACTGAGTTCAATAATGTTGTAGAATACAAAATTAATATACAGAAATCTGTTGCTTTTCTATCCTCTTAACGAAATATCAGAAAGAGAAATTAATAAAACAACCCGATTTATCATTGCATCAAAAAAATAAAATACCTAGGAATAAAACTATCTAAGGAGGAAAAAAACCTGTACTCCAAAAACTATAATACACTGATGAAAGAAATTAAAGACAACACAGTTGGAAAGATACATCGTGTTCTTGGATAGGAAGAATCAATATTGTTAAAATGACCATAATTCCCAAGGCAATCTACAGATTCAGTGCAATCCCTATCAGATTATCAGTGGCATTTTTCACAGAACTAGAACAAATTTTTTCTTAATTTTCATGGAAACACAAAAGACCCCAAATAGCCAAAACAATCTTGAGAAAGAAGAATAGAGCTGGAGGAATCATGCTCCCTGACTTCAGACTATACTACAAAGCTACAGTAATCAAAACAGCATAATACTGGCACAAAAACAGATATATAGATCAATGGAACAGGATAGAGAGCCTAAAATAAACCCACACACTTATGGTCAATTAATCTACTACAAAGGAGGCAAGAATATACAATGGAGAAAGGACAGTCTCTTTGGTAAGTCGTGCTGGAAAATTGGACACCTATATATAAAAGAATGAAATTAGGACATTCTCTAACACCATTTACAAAAATAAACTCAAAGTGGATTAGAGACCTAAGTGGTAAGATCAGATACTGTAAAACTCTTAAAGGAAAACACAAGCAGAACACTCTTTGACATAAATTGCAGCAATATTTTTTTGGATCTGTCTCCTAGAAACAAAAGCAAAAAATAAACAAATGGAACCTAATTAAACTTAAAAGCTTTTGCACAGCAAAGGAAACCATAAACAAAATGAAAAGACAACTTACAGAATGGGAGAAAATATTGTAAATGATGTGGCCAACAAGGGATTAATTTCCAAATTATACAAATAGCTTATACAGCTCAATATAAAAAAAAGATCAAAAAATGGGCAGAAGACCTAAATAGACATTCCTCTAAAGAAGACATACAGATGGCCAACAGGCACATGAAAAGATGCTCAACACTGCTAATTATTAGATAAATACAACTCAAATATACAATGAGTTTTCACCTCACATGGGTCAGAATGGTCATCATCAAAAAAGTCTACAAATAATAAATGCTAGGTAAGGTGTGGAGAAAAGGAAACCCTCCTACACTGTTGGTGGCAATGTAAATTGGTGTAGCCACTATGGAGAACAGTATGGAATTTCCCTAAAAAACTAAAAATAGAGTTACTATATGATCCAGCAGTCTCACTCCTGGGCATATATCTGGAAAAGATGAAAACTCTAATTTGAAAAGATACATGCACCCCAATGTTCATAGCAGCACTATTTACAGTATCCAAGATACGGAAGCAACCTGAGTGTCCATCAACAGATGAATGAATAAGGAAGATCTGGTATATATATACAATGCAATATTACTTGGCCATAAAAAAATGAATGAAATAATGCCATTTGCAGCAACATGGATGGACCTAGAGATTGTCACACTAAGTGAAGTTAAGTCAGAAAGAGAAAGACAAATATCATATGATATCACTTATATGTGAAATCTAAAAAAATAATACAAATGAACTTATTTACAGAACGGAAATAGACTCACAGTCATAGAAAACAAACTTACGGTTACCAAAGGAGAAAGGGGAGTGCTGATATATTAGGTATTGGGATTAACAGATACACACTACTATTTATAAAATAGATAAACAACAAGGGCTTACTGTAGAGCACATATATAATATATATTATTATATATATGTATATGTGTGTATATATATATATATATAACTGAATCACTTTCCTGTACACCTTAAACATTGTAAATCAACTATACTTCCATTTAAAAAAAAAAAAGAAAAATATCCACCATGACATGCCCGCAAATATGACTAAAGTTAAATGCCTGGCGATACCAAGTGCTGCTGAGGTTGTGAAGCAAATGTGTCTCCTACCTAATGCTTGTAGGAATAGTGGTTCAGTCACTTTGCAAACAGTATACCAATATCTCAAAAAAGTAAAATACATGTACCAATGGATCCCGCAATCCTATACTATAAATTGACCCTAAGTAAATAAAAACGTGTCCAAACAGATTTATGCATGAATATTCTGAACAGCTTTATTAAGTTAGTCAAAGATAGGAATTGATCCAAATGTCCATCAACCAATAAATGGAAAAAGAAATTAAAAAGTGTTATCCAACAATAAAAATGAACACAATAGTCAGACACACAACAACATGGATGAGTGTCAAATGCATGCCAATGAAAGAAATCAAGCATTTATATGAAATGCTGGAAAAGGAAGAACTATAGTTATAGGAAACAGACTAGTGTTTGCCTGGAGCTGGAAATCAGAGGCTGGACTGACTACAAAGTGGCACAAGGGAAATGTTGTAGATGATGAAATTGTTCCATTCCTTGGTTGTGGTGGAGATTATACCACTGCATACAATTACCAATATTCATCAAATTCTTCCCCCAAAATAAATTATTTTAATTGTACTTAAATTTTACCTTACTAAGAATATTTAAAAATAATGATACAAATACACTTATAAAACTAGAATATCTTAATTTTTTAAAATAAACTGGCTACAATATTTAAAAACAATGAATACTAATTGATTTTACTTACTGCAGTAGATTAATATTTTGATCCTCCCAGGGGAAGGTTTTGAAGTAAAGAAGCTTTTAATATCTCACCTGAAAGAATATCTAAGTGATAGAATGTCAAAATTTCCAAGAATACTTAAATGAGAGAATGTCAAAATTTCCAGTAACTCTGTTTAAAGAACCATATAAATTAATGTCCAAGTCTGGACTTTTCTTAATAATAAAATGGGGCAGATTTAATAATTATGTTGGGACAATAGATGTAAATTGAGATTGCATTGGGTACTGGAATATGTATATTCATCCTACTCGGGGAAGAAGACATGTATTTTCAGAATTTGGGTATGAAATCTTTCTCTAGAAGTGGACCATTCTTATTTGCTTGTCTGTGTCCTACATTAGAATTTCATCTTATCTTTATGTTTATTTTCCTTTCAAGGCAACATACAAAGAATACAGACCATTTAGTCTATCCTTTCATTCAAGCACAGTAGGAGAAGTTAAGCTATAATTCTATAATTCCACTTTAAAAAACAAGTAAAGGAATATAAGAGGAGGAATCTTTTTTTTTTAAGATATCAATACTTGATTCTTAAGTTATTTAACTGAAGTTCTCTAATGAGCACAACACTGGGCTTGCATAAAAGTCCTGATAGTACATATATATTTTTTATATTCAGAATTATTTTGAAGAAAATAAACTATTCTAATATAGGTATACTTAATTCTGTGATAAATTAGAGGCAAGGATGATTGTTCATAAATTGGAAGTTAATGTATGACTTTGTAAGTATATGTATTATAGCTGGCATTTAGGTGTATATGCTCTTTATCCTGTTTGTTTTCTTTCCAGTTTCATAGCGGTTCTTTATAAGGGTGCACATTTGAATACATACACATACACACACAGACACTCACACACACACAGAGCAAAAGAAATACTTGTACTTATATGTAAGTTTAAATTAAAGTAAATGCAATTTGTAAATAATTTTGTCAGTGATTTTTATACAATATTATAAAGTATATAGTTTGTGTCTAGAAGACATAGAAATTTCTTTATTTTCACTCACAATGTTTGGATGTAATTGAGTGAGAGTGATAATTCTAAAAAATTACAAAAATTATTGAAAAAATAACTTCAAGCATTAAAATACTGTACCATAATTTAAATAGTACCCTTAAATATTTAGACTTATGCTTGTGTATATAAAAGAGAAAAAAATATTAACTTATGTTGATAGAAGATTGCTTTACTTAAAATCTCCCACATGGGACTCGTCCCCATTTTTATACTAAAATTGAGATTCTCACCTTACTAACCCTTGACTAACTTGTATGTTTTCTGGGACAATTAACATATTTTGAGAATACCAAACTACCAATTATTCCCAGATTTTCACAAAAAGAAAGGAAGAATGAGCTTTTTAAAAAGCATTTATGGGCTTCCCTGGTGGTGCAGTGGTTGAGAACCCGCCTGCCAATGCAGGGGACACGGGTTCGGGCCCTGGTCTGGGAAGATCCCACATGCCGCAGAGCAACTAGGCCCGTGAGCCACAACTACTGAGCCTGCGCGTCTGGAGCCTATGCTCCGCAACAAGAGAGGCCACGATAGTGAGAGGTCCGCGCACCGCGATGAGGAGTGGCCCCTGCTTGCCGCATCTAGAGAGAGCCCTCGCACAGAAACGAAGACCCAAAACAAGCAAAAATAAATTAATTAATTAATTAATTAATTTTTAAAAAAGCATTTATAACCTGGATCAAGTACATTCATTCAAATAAGTATTTGTTAAACTCCTGCCATGTGCAGAATTGCACTGGTGATTCCTGTGTTCTACTAAAATCCTCCCTTGGATAAATTTAACTCACAGCCTGGAACAATTTTTCATTAGATCCACTAGATAACCAGTTTTCCAGTCACATTATTGCTATTCTACTTATTTTATTAAATGGTGATTCCAAGAGACAAGCTGTCAATTGAAGAACACCTTTCTAAAAACTAGTCTAGTATATTGAGAATGTGTTAGTCCACAATAGGTATTTTCTAGAAATTACATCAACTTACCAAGGTTTTGATAATTGGGCAACTTATTTCGTCAGCCACCTAGTTCTTTACCAAGAAACTCTTTCACTTGTAAAGGTGTCCATGGAACTCTGTGTTCCTCTGGAACTTGTAAAAATAAAAATTTAAAAATTGGTATTTTCAGTTCAGCTCCAGTTATTATTCAACTATCATGACAGTTATATAAACCTTAATTTAGGAAAGGTAGATGAGGGGATTTTAAAGTATGTAGTAGGATTTTTGTGCCTCCAACTCACAATGAACCAAAGAAGACTCTTGACTTCCACCCAAATTATTTTACACTCTGTCAAAATGCAACAGTCTGTGGTTACACAAAACAAAATCTAGTTATATTTCCAAATATCTAGCAAGACAATTGTCATTTACCAAGGAATCAACTAACCAGCATATTAAATGCCTACAAGTGGGCTATGTGATATGTGTCAGATAATATGAATATTAATAAGCACTATCATATCCTCAAGAAACTCCAGATTTGTGGGGAAGAAAAACCCAAACACACATACATATGTAGGGAAGGTGGGATAGTGCAATGTTCCAGTTTACTGAAAACACACAGCTTACCCTTAGCCATAGAGGAACCACAATTAAATACGTTTTATCAGGTGCTTAATTATCTGGGGAAAATATATTTCCTTTTTTTAAACATCTGTTTTGATGATCATTCTGCATATAATGATAATAATAATATTAATTATTATTGTTGTTGATAATTATAACATCATATAATATTATCATCATCATCATCACTGATGTAAATGTAGGTACATGTGAGTTCCACTGCTCAAATGGCAATGTAAGGAGCTCTGTGGAACTAAATACTCAGAGAAACTGCTGAAAATGGGAAAAAAAATTTTTTTTTAATCTATGGAAATGGTTCTAAGAGCATACAGTAAGTGAAGAAACATTTATTCAAACTTGGTAAGAACAGTGATAATCTGAGGCACTTGAGTCATGATCCCCTTTCCCCATCTAAGACCAATGTAACAAAAACTTTATTCCAGGTAAGTGTAGCCAAGAACACAGTGTCCCTTATGCCCGAAACTCCTAGTCATGGAATATGGTATTTCCCTGGGAGGGGATGGATATAAGCAATTCTCATCCTGTCTCCCCCCCACCCCACCATTCTCTGCCTTATTACTTTGTGCAGAGGCTAAATTCTGAAGTACAGCTGAGAAGTTGAGAGTGAAGAGGCTCTATTGCCCTCACAGGATACTGAAAATGCTAGGGTCCTGATTGCTTTCTCCCTGGCCTATTCATAGGGCAGAGTTTCCACGTTAGAGGATACACGCCAAGAAGATCAGAGGCTACCACCACCAGCCTAGTGCTCAGCTTCTAAGGTGGGAAAGTCATTCAGGGAGAGATGTGCACTGTCCCCAGCCCCACCTCTAGAGACATGGTTAACAGATTTCTTTTCAGGGTATAGGTAGTCTATAAAACAGAGAGCTCCAAAGCTCTTCCAAAAGGACTTTCTTTGAAACAGAGTATGGTAAACTTCATGCCTAAGGGTGCTCTGAAAAATAACAAAGCAATTAAAAGAAGACTGGCAGCTTATTAAAGATATAAGCTAAAGAATAGGCCGATACATTTTACCAGAAGAACCAGAAAGAGACAACCAAGAAGAGTTCTCCTGGGGGCAGAGCAAACCTCAAACACTGAATTCCTAAACTAACCCTGCAAAGCACTTCAAATTTAATTGAATCAGTCTGTGGGACAATTTATGCTCTGGAAAATTGTTGACAAAAATACAGCAATAAGCAAACAATTAGTAGAGCTTTACAGTAGAGCTGTATGTGGTCAGAAAAAAGAGACAAAGAGAACACTACTAAGCCATTGCCATACCAGCTGCCTGTGCACATGCCAAGGCAGCACCCTGAGTTACAATGTCAGGATCTTTGCACTGCAGGGAAAATGGACTTCCTAAAATAATCCACCTAGTCACTAAACAAATAAACGAGCAAAAATTACAATATAAGGGGTACCAAGAGTTGCTACAATAAATGTCCAATTTTTGAAAAAAATATTATGCAAAGAATTGGGAAAATATGACCCATAGAGAGGGAAGAAAACAGGCAATAGCAAGAGGCTGGGAGATCAACTAGATGTCGGATTTAACACAAAAAGACTGAATAGAACTAAGTAGACATTACAAATATTTTCAAACAGTAAAGGAAACCATGGTTAAAGAAGTGAATGAAGCTATGAAGGCAATGTTTCATCAAATAGATAATATAAATAAAGAGAAGAAACCATGTTTAAAAAAATGAACGGAATGGAAATTTGAGAGTTGAAACACCAGATGGGATCAACAGAAGTAAGAATTAGCAAACTTAAAGAAAGACCAGTACAATGGAGATTATGGAATCTGAAGAACAGAGAGGAAAAAATGAAAAAAAAAAAAAAAAAGCAAGGCTCAGAGAAATATGTGATACCATTTAGCACATATTAAGCACACCCAAGAAGAATATACAAAAATTAATCACTTTTAATGAGCAATACAAAAATGATATTAATAAAATAATTCCAATTATAATAGCATCAAAAAGGATAAGAATTAAACTCAACAAAAGAAGTATAAAAGTTATACTTTGAACACTATAAAATATCATTGATGTAAATTAAAGGAGACCTAAGTTAAAAGAAATCTACAACATGTTTATAAATTGGAAGACATAATACTGAAATTGTTAAAATGACAATAATCCCTAAATTTATCAGCAAATGCAGTGCAATCCTTATTATTTTCCCAGCTGGTTTCGTTAAAGAAATTGACAAGATGAGTCTAAAAATCATATGGACTTACTCAAGGAAACTAGAAAAGTAAAAACAACCTTGAAGAAAACAAATTTGTGTGACACACGTTCAGATTTCAAAACTTACAGCAAAGCAACAGTAATCAAAACAGTGTGGGGCTGGTATAAAGATAAACATATAGGTCAATGGAATAAAATTGAGAATTCAGAAAAACCCTTCTGAACCCTTCTGTATGGTCAACTGAATTCTAAAAAGTATGCCAATATAATTGATGGGGGAAATTACTCTAACAAATGGTGGTAGGACAGCTGGATAGCCACATGTAAAAGAATGAAGTTGGATGCCTACCTCACAACATATACAGAAATTAACTCAAAAATGATTAAAGCATAAACATTAGAACTAAAATTATAAAATTGTTAGAAGAAACATAAGGGCGACTTTGGATGTGGCAATGTGTTCTTACATCAAAAGCACAAGTAATCAAAAAAAAAATTACTTCATCACAATCAAAAACGTTTGTGACTTAAAGGACATTACAGTTATGTAAAAAAAAAAACATGAAATGGGAGAAAATATTTTCAAATCATATAGCTCATAATGGATTTGTACCTAGCATATATAATGGATTCATATAATTGAATAATAAAAAGACAAATAACCTAATTAAGAAATGGGCAAAGGAACTAAGTTGGCATCTCTAGAAGAAATGTACAAATGGCACTAAGCACAAGAGAAGATACTAGACATCATTAGCCATCAGGGAAATGCAAATCAAACCATAATTAAATACTTCACACCGACTAGGATGGCTATTGTAAAATTACAGATAATAATAAGAGTGGGCAAGGGTGTGGAAATATCAGAACTGTCATCCACTGCAGGTGATACTAAAATGGTTCAGACACTTTTTTCCAAACAGTCTGGCAGGAACTCAAAATGTTAAAAATAGTTATTTTCTGACTGAGTAATTCCATTTCTAACTAAAAACCCTTGATAAATGAAAACATATGTCTGCACAAAAACATAAGAATATTCACAGAACTGTTATTCATAAAAGTTAAGAGTTAGATACAATAAAATGTCCATCAACTGATGAATGCATAAATAAAATGTGGTACATCCACACATGTAATAACAGTCCATCATAAAATAAATGATGTACTGATACATGCTACAACATGGATGGACCTTGAAAACATTACGATAAGTGAAATAACTATATATTATATAATTCTATTTATATGAAATGTCCAGAATAGGTAAATCAATACAGATAAAAAGTAGATTAGTAGTTATCTAGCACTGTGGGGAATGGGATATTGAGTATGATAGCTAAAGAATATGCAGTTTATTTTGGGGGTGAGGAAAATACTCTAAAATTGATATAGTAATTGTTGCACAACTCTGTGATTATAGTAAAAACCATTTTGTTGCACACATTGAGTGAATATTACCATATGTAAGTTATCTCAATAAATGAGTTACAAAAGTAGGTAAATGAGACGTTTGCCTCACAGATATGGTTGTTTATGTAAGCACCAGTTTGCACTGAAAATCTCATTTTCTCTGCCACTATTAGGTATATTTAGGAGGGCCAGTATTTTTCAGATATAATCAGTTTTTGGCACATACAGTATTTTTAATATCTTTCTAAAGGATGGAACACATTATATAATACAATATATGAAACTTAAGGCATTGTTAGATGGAGCATCAAAAAAGTATAAAAAGTTTAATGTTCTCAGATACTGATAACCTTTTTTAAAGATTTTTTGATGTGGACCATTCTTAAAGTCTTTTATTGAATTTGTTGCAATATGGCTTCTGTTTTATGTTTTGGTTTTTTGGCCACGAGGCATGTGGGATCTTAGCTCACTGACAAGGGATCGAACCCACACCCATGGCATGGGAAGGCAAAGTCTTAACCACTAGAAGGCCAGGGAAGTCCCAATACTGATAACTTTTAAAAAGCATCTGACTTCTAATGACTTGTAGCAGCAGGACACAAGCAAGGGTTTCTTGGTTAAAACTTTTACAAAAATAATGCAAGAAATAAAATAATCTACAGATAATTAGTTTTTAATAGCTCACTGTGAAATACTAAAATTAGAACTCAGCCATACTAAGGAAGTGAGGTTCATGCAAGTGTGGTGAAGGAGAGATTGGGAGGCAAAATATTGTTTTTTATTAAAAATATTAGGGGGTTATTTGGCCTGTGAAGAATTGTAAAAATTGCACTTTGGACAAAAAGTAAATAAATTATGAAACAAAAGAAAAAGTGGTCTTTGCTGAAAAAATAAAATTTCTGTAAGCTGAAGCAGTACAGTTGAAAGAAAGAGGATATATTTTATGTTTATTAGTTTTCACATAAGGCATTGCTGATGGCAATTTTCTGCTGGCATAAAAAATAACTTTTGAGACTGATAATGAAATTATTAGCAAAAATGATTAACTGATATGCAAAAACCCTTTTTCATTTTTAAAAATATTTTTTAACAAATTTATTGGAGTATAATTGCTTTACAATGTTGTGTTAGCTTCTGCTGTATAACAAAGTGAATCAGCTATGTGTATACATACATCCCTCCCTCCATATCCCCTCCCTCTCAACCTCCCTATCCCACCCCTCTAGGTGGTCACAAAGCACCAAGCTGATCTCCCTTGTGCTATGAGGCGGCTTCCCACTCACTATCTATTTTACATTTGGTAGTGTATGTAGGTCCATGCCACTCTCTCACTTTGTCCCAGCTTACCCTTCCCTGTCCCCATGTCCTCAAGTCCATTCTCTACATCTGTGTCTTTATTCCTGTCCTGCCCTTAGGTTCATCAGAACCTTTTTCTTTTCTTTTCTTTTTTTTTAGATTCCATATATATGTGTTAGCATACAGTATTTGTTTCTCTCTTTCTGACTTACTTCAGTCTGTATGACAGACTCTAGGTCTATCCACCTCATTACAAATAGTTCAATTTCGTTTCTTTTTATGGTTGAGTAATATTCCATTTTATATATGTGCCACATCTTCATTATCCATTCATCTGTCGATGGACACTTAAGTTGTTTCTATGTCCTAGCTATTGTAAATAGTGCTGCAATGAACATTGTGGTACATGACTCTTTTTGAATTATGGTTTTCTCAGGGTATATGTCCAGTAGTGGGATTGCTGGCTCATATGCTAATTCTATGTTTAGTTTTTGAAGGAACCTCCATACTGCTCTCCACAGTGGCTGTATCAATTTACATTCCCACCAACAGTGCAAGAGGGTTCCCTTTACTCCACACCCTCTCCAGTATTTATTGTTTGTAGATTTTTTGATGATGGCCATTCTACTGGTGTGAGGTGATACCTCATTGTAGTTTTGATTTGCATTTCTCTAATGATTAGTGATGTTGAGCATCCTTTCATGTGTTTGTTGGCAATCTGTATAACTTCTTTGGAGAAATGTCTATTTAGGTCTTCTGCCCATTTTTGGATTGGGTTGTTAGTTTTTTTGATGCTGAGCTGCATGAGCTCCTTGTATATTTTGGCGATTAATCCTTTGCCAGTTGCTCCATTTGCAAATATTTTCTCCCATTCTGAGGGTTGTCTTTTCATCCTGATTATGGTTTTCTCTGCAAAAGCTTTTGAGTTTCATTAGGTCCCATTTGTTTATTTTTGTTTTTATTTCCATTTTTCTAGGAGGTGGCTCAAAAAGGATCTTGTTGTGATTTATGTTATAGAGTGTTCTGCCTATGTTTCCTCTAAGAGTTTTGTAGTGTGTGGCCTTACATTAGGTCTTTAAACAATTTGAGTTTATTTTTGTATACGGTGTTATGGAGTGTTCTAATTTCATTCTTTTACATGTAGCTGTCCACTTTCCCCAGCACCACTTATTGAAGAGGCTGTCTTTTCTCCATTGTATATTCTTGACACCTTATCAAAGGTAAGGTGACCATATGTGTGTGGGTTTATCTCTGGGATTTCTATCCTGTTCCATTGATCTATATTTCTGTTTTTCTGCCAGTACCATATTGACTTGATTATTGTAGCTTTGTAGTGTAGTCTGAAGTCAGGGAGCCTGATTCCTCCAGCTCTGTTTTTCTTTCTCAAGATTGTTTGGCTATTCAGGGTCTTTTGGGTTTCCATACGAATTGTGTAATTTTTTTGTTCTAGTTGTGTGAAAAATGCCATTGGTAATTTGACAGGGATTGCACTGAATCTGTAGATTGCTTTGGGTAGTAGAGTTATTTTCACAATGCTGATTCTTCCAATCTAAGAACATGGTATATCTCTCCATCTGTTTGTATCATCTTTAATTTCTTTCATCAGTGTCTTATAGTTTTCTGCATACAGGTCTTTTGTCTCCTTACATAGGTTAATTCCTAGGTATTGTATTCTTTTTGTTGCAATGGTAAATAGGAGTGTTTCCTTAGTTTCGCTTTCAGATTTTTAGTCGTTAGTGTATAGGAATGCAAGAGATTTCTGTGCATTCATTTTGTAGCCTGCTACTTTACCAAATTCATTGATTAGCTCTAGTAGTTTTCTGGTAGCATCTTTAGAATTCTCTACATATGGTATCATTGCAGCTACAAACAGTGACAGTTTTACTTCTTCTTTTCCAATTTGGATTCCTTTTATTGCTTTTTCTTCTCTGATTGCTGTGGCTAAAACTTCCAAACTATGTTGAATAATAGTGGTGACAGTGGGCAACCTTGTCTTGTTCCTAACCTTAGTGGAAATGGTTTCAGTTTTACACCATTAAAATGATGTTGGCTGTGGCTTTTTCATATATGGCCTTTATTATGTTGAGGTAAGTTCCCTCTATGCCTGCTTTCTGGAGGGTTTTTTCATAAACGGGTGTTGAATTTTAGCAAAAGCTTTTTCTGCATCTATTGAGATTATCATATGGTTTTTATCCTTCAGTTTGTCAATAAGGTGTATCACATTGATTTGTGTATATTGAAGAATCCTTGCATTCCTGGGTTAAACCCCACTTGATGATGGTTTATGATCCTTTTAATGTGCTGTTGGATTCTGTTTGCTAGTATTTTGTTGAGGATTTTTGCTTCTATATTCATCAGTGATATTGGCCTGTAGTTTTCTTTTTTTGTGACATCTTTGTCTGGTTTTGTTATCAAGGTGATGGTGGCCTCGTAGATTGAGTTTGGGAGTGTTCCTCCATCTGCTATATTTTGGAAGAGTTTGAGAAGGATAGGTGTTAGCTCTTCTCTAAATGTCTGATAGAGTTCACCAGTGAGGCCATCTGGTCCTGGGCTTTTGTTTGTTGGAAGATTTTTAATCACAGTTTCAATTTCAGTACTTGTGATTGGTCTGTATATATTATATGTTTCTTCCTGGTTCAGTCTCAGAAGGTTGTGCTTTTCTAAGAATTTGTCCATTTCTTCCTAGTTGTCCATTTATTGGAATATAGTTGCTTGTAGTAATCTCTCATGATCCTTTGTATTTCTGCAGTGTCAGTTGTTACTTCTCCTTTTTCATTTCTAAGTCTGTTGATTTGAGTCTTTTCCCTTTTTTTCTTGATGAGTCTAGCTAATGGTTTATCAATTTTGTTTATCTTCTCAAAGAGCCAGCTTTTAGTTTTATTGATCTTTGCTATTGTGTCATTTCTTTTTCATTTATTTCTGATCTGATTTTTATGATTTATTTCCTCCTGCTAACTTTGTGGGGTTTTTTGTTGTTCTTTCTCTAATTGCTTTAGGTGTAAGGTTAAGTTGTTTATTTGGGCTTTTTCTTGTTTCTTCCTGTAGGATTGCATTGCTATGCACTTCCCTCTTAGAACTGCTTTTGCTGCATCCCATAGGTTTTCAGTCGTTGTGTTTTCATTGTCATTTGTTTCTAGGTATTTTTTTATTTCCTCTTTGATTTCTTCAGTGATCTCTTGGTTATTTAGTAGTGTATTGTTTAGTCTCCATGTGTTTGTATTTTTTATAGTTTTTTTCCTGTAATTGATATCTAATCTCATAGTGTTTCAATTTTCTTAAATTTAATTTCAATTTTCTTTAAATTTGTGACCCAAGATATGATCTATCCTGTAGAATGTTCCATGAGCACTTGAGAAGAAAATGTATTCTGTTGTTTTTGGATGGAATGTCCTATAAATATCAGTTAAGTCCATCTTGTTTATTGTGTCATTTAAAGCTTGTGTTTCCTTATTTATTTTCATTTTGGATGATCTGTCCATTGTTGAAAGTGGGGTGTTAAAGTCTCCTACTGTTATTGTGTTACTGCAGATTTCCCCTTTTATGGCTGTTAGCTTTTGCCTCATGTATTGAGGTGCTCCTATGTTGGGTGCATAAGTATTTAGAATTGTTATATCTTCTTCTTGGTTCGCTCCCTTGATCATTATGTACTCTCCTTCTCTGTGTCTTGTAATAGTCTTTATTTTAAAGTCTATTTTGTCTGATATGAGAACTGCTACTCCAGCTTTCTTTTGATTTCCATGTGCATGGAATATCTTTTTCCATCCCCTCACTTTGTGTTTCTAACATCATTAAAGAGCCTCTTTTGATATCTTGTTAAGGAATTATCTTTTTGGCATGTTTAATGACATCTTAAATTTCCGGTATGCATGAAAAACACTCACAGTAAACTAATTTCAAAATTTGAGAAAATATTTATAAAAGGAACAAATAGGAAATTAAAATTATTTTCTACATTAATGTGATTTGTTTCCTGGATAATTAAGCAGAAAGTGTTTTGAGTTAGAGTGACAGTGAGGCAAGTATTAAGAGTTCTTACTTGAGTGTTTTTTTATCTAAACAATTCACGTAAAAATCTTAAAAGCTCTTTCTTCACTTTGCCACTTTACACCTGATCATTAGCAGAACAATTTTAATTTCATTAAAATTATTAAGTATAGAGTCACACACCTCAATTTGTAGAATCTGTATTATTGCCCATTATAGTATTATTAGTCTTCAACTATTTGAAGTATAGCAACTGTACATAAATATTTAAGTTTTGTCATTAAATAGTCTTACATGGTGAGTTTCAACTATCTGTATATAATTTTCAGGAGAATGCTTCTGAATCCCATGACTTTTGAAAGTTGATTTTAAAAAGAGGGAGAAAAGAAACAAAACAATCATTTCTAACAGTGGCTGATAATGGTTTGTAGAACAGTGTGAGGTGGTAATACAGCAAATGCAAGGATTTTGCCTTTTAGAATAAGTTTAGACTCAGTTTGCTAAAGTCGATATATCTGCAGATTGGAAATTTAATACAACCTATAAATGGCACAATCTAATGACTGAGGGGAACTGACCATAAACCCTAGGAGAATTCTCTTTTAATTGTATAGAATAGAATGAAAAGATCTCTTCCCACCAAATTTTATTCATTGGCATCTGATTTCAATTTATATAGCATATTTTAAAATGATCAACTTGAAACAATATTTTAATTTCTGAAATCCAACATCTGATTAAAAACATCTTGAAAAGAATTTTTATGAAATGCAAAGCATCACAGACTATTAATGGTAAGTCAATATGCAAATGTTACAGAAACAGCTCTACTATTTACAGGTAGCTACAGTGCACAACATTTGCAACATCAATATGTTAAATTTCAAAAACTGCTTCCCACCTGTTGTCTATTTCGCTCTTTTGTAAGATTTGTTTTCAAATACATAGTTCTGTGGTAAGAACTTAAACACACAGATTGAACAGATCTAATATCTGCATCCTTCACAAATTTCAGGTTTTAAAAATAGTGTAAATTGAAGTGTCAAATATTAAAAGAGATATTTGGAAAGTTTGAATTCAAGTACTTTTGATCATATAGTCCAGGTAAATCAAAGAAAAAATTCATGAAGTCTATATTCTCAAATGTTTGTATCATTTAAAGTTGGACTTCTTCAGAGGATGCATCAATTTTTTTTTTGATTACAATATAACTGTAATAAAATTTAGAAAGAAAAACAACCCTGGTGAATATATGTATATTTCCCATATTTGATCTACTATTTGATCTACTAACAAAACTATATTGATTTCCCAAATTTATGGTAATTAACATAGGTGATCATCAAATGTAAATGTAACATTTCATCTTTGTTCTAGTTCTAAAACAAAATTGTTATGTAGGGAAAGTTATCTTTAGTCTTCCCTGAAATATGTGTGTGTGTGTGTGTGTGTGTGTGTGTGTGTGTGTGTGTGTTTCTATTTTTTTGCTCCAAAAATATAATGGTTACATTTATTCGGTAAATATCATTAATGACATCTTTATGTATCTGTCTTACTTTGTTAACCAATGTCAAGTGAAACCTAAGTTCAGTGCCATTATATTCTTAATGAATTAAGATCTAAAACATCATACCTTGGAAATACTAATATTCCATTCTAGCCCTGATAATATAATACTCCTACCGTTATTAAAGAAATGAGGATATTTCCTATGACAGGTAAGTGAGGCATGGGAAGGGTGAAGAATAACAGAAGATATTTTATGAGACAAATCAGCTTCCTTCCCAATATTCCTCAGTGATTGTAAGGAGCCTATCACCAACATAAGCTACTACAGGTTTGGCTCCTTGCACTTTAGAATTTGAATATTTGTCACTTAAATATATATCAAGATAACAAGTGGGTCACTTTTTCAGTACATAAACATTAAAATGGAAGGGTCAGAAGAATCAATGAACTTTGAAGATAGAAGAACAGAAACTACTTGTCTGAAAGTAAACTGAAAAAAATTAAAATGCACAGAGCCTCAGGAATGGGATATTATTTTAAAAGAGGTGATATTTATGTCATCTGAAGCCCAGAAGGAGAGGAGAAAATGGGCAAGGTTGAAAACATACTTGAAATAATGGCTGAAAATCCCCCAATTGGCAAAAGACAGAAACCCACAGATTCAAGGAGAACTCAACACCACCATCTATCAACATGTTCTAATTGACTTTTATAGAACACTCCACAAAGAAACAGCAGAATATATATGGTTTTCAAGTGGTCACAGACATATAACAAGATACAGCATACCTTGGGCCACATAACAAATCTTATAAAAAGTAAAAGAATTGTAATTATATAGAGAGTGTCTCTGACCATGGTGCAATCCAACTAAAAATCAGTAACATAAATTTAAAAGGAAAATTTCCAAACATCTGGAAACTAAAGGGTATACTTCTAAATAAAACATGGGTCAAAGACAAATTCTCAATGGATTAAAAAAAAAATACATTGAACTGAATGACAGAGGTGATGGTTTTTTGTTACTGTTGTTTCCTCCTTCTTAGCTCCACTCTCCCCCCTCCTCCAAAACATCCAGTGAATCTGGCAGAACTCCACATGCTGTGACTTGAGTAGTGTGGGCACTCTTCAGAAGCAGGTACCTGCATTATGCCAACAGTCACAACCTTGCCAAGGCTGCCATTGCTTCCAACTGGCCTGAGAAGAATCTAGCAGTATAGCTTAGAAAGGATCACAGGGAATGTTTAGGAAAGAACAACTTCCTCCTCAAACTTAGAAAATCATCTTGTTAAACTGCTTCCTGATGCAGAGAGCTTAGGATTATTTCTCTATGGAAATATATTTTAGAAATTTTTAACGTAAGTATTCTATTTGTGACATTTCAAGCAAGTTTTAATATTGATATTATTTCATTTGTTTTATCACAGTCTTAAGAACATACACACATACACACACACACACATACATATATATATAAAACTTCACATATGATTAGTGCTAAGAAAATATTATGGACTGAATGTTTGTGTCCCTGCAAAATTCATACTTTAAAATCTAATCCCTAATATGATGGTATTTGAAGATGGGGCCTATAGGAGTTAACTAGGTCATGAGGGTGGAAGCCCTATGAATGGGATTAATGCCCTTATAAGAAGAGGGCAAAGAACAGATCACTTTCTTTCCACCCTGTGAGGATACAAAGAGAAGTTAGCACTCTGCAACCCAGAAGAGGGCTCTCACCAGAACTTGACCATGGCACCCTGATCTTGCATGTCCAGCACCCAGAACTATAAGAAACAAATTTCTGGTGTTGTTAAGCCACCAAGTCTATAGTATTTCATTGTAGCAGCCCAAACTAAGACAGAGAACATATTCCCTTTGCAAACTATAAAAAACTAAGCAAGATTTTTAAATTGTCCTGAAGAAAATAATTATTTGCACTCAGAAGAATGCAAAATTCATGCTAAATTTTTGAATTGTGCATTCATTTTTAACTGTACAAAATAATATAGCATCAACGATCTAGTCTACTGATTACAGTTTTTCAAATATACAAAGTAATAAGTTCAAAAGTTTTGAAGGTGCTTATCTGAGGTTTCCAAATCTATAATCATTCTAGTAAGTGAATTTATATAAGTTCTAGAATGAAACTTATATTTGAAAGCTAAAAGCTAAATCAAATATAATTCCCAAATAATTATATTTCAAAAATTCAACAAAATACTGAAAGAAAGGTAATTTTTGGCCATAGTAAAACAAGTACTTGGAAAAAATACAAAATTATATTCATAAGTTTACCGTGTATACATTAACAATTTTAATAGCTAGACAGAAAGCTATTAAAATTAATAGCTTTTAATTAATTGTTGCTGACTAATGCAAAGAAGTTTGTTTTTGTAAAATGAGAAAAAAAAAGCAACGACATCATAAAAGCCACGAGATTGTTTCACTGAAAAGGGAAATATAAAATGTATTAGAATAAAATATCAAATTACATTGTTTTCAGTAACTAAAATATGTTAATTATTTAAAAACCTTAAATATATCACATATACAATAATAAAACATTATATATTATGCCTGTGTTCCATACTTACATCAATGTTTCTGCAGTTAAGGTAATTTGGGGGACAACCACTGCTCACTGCTTCTTTATACTGAGCTTATTAAATTCTCAGATCTTTCTCTCACATGGGATTCTTTGTATTTTTTCCCCAAAAAGTAATTTTGTAGCTTTTTATTTTTTTTGGACCAACATGTGTGATTCTGCAATCCTGTGAAATGTCAACTCTTTTAATTTAATCCAGTTTCTACTCTAGTGAGTGTGACCGAGATTTTTACATGCTAAAATTATTCCATAGACACAGGTTTCCACGCTTCTAACCTAGAAGTGTTTCCATTACACAGATGTCCTACCCTACTTGTCATCTTTAGGGGATCAAATGTGTGCTCTATGCTAAATATTTGATACTTGTTGCTCTAAGAAATAAAACAATAGCTATTGGAGCTTTTGAGATTACAAGGATATATAGAAATGCTCATGTGAAATACTTTTGAACTGACTTAGGAAATTTTCCTGTGTTGGTGATTACTCTAAAATAATCTCCTCAAAAAAAAAAAAAAAAAGTGGATTTGCAGGGAGTTCATGGAATAGTTATCTGTAGTTAGGGTATCAAACTTGCAACACTGAACATTCCATGCTAATTCAGTAGAAAGAACTACAAAAATGCCTTGGAGGTTTTATTTTTTCTTTAAAAAAATAATCATTATGGCATTCCAAAGTAGCAATATATAACACTGTCAGCAAGTTCTAATTTATTCATTCAATCCACTCCTTCATCCAACATTTATTAAGTGGAGGATACTGAGCAGGTACAGAGAATATAAAGAAGAAGTAAATGTCTCTCTCTTCAAGGAATTTACCTTTCAAAATGGAATTTGGAAATTTTGTATTAATAACTTTAAGTGTTTTAAGTACTATAATATTAGAAAGTTATGAGGAGATATAATTACAGCTGAAAGATCAGCAAAAATACTCAGAATCTGGGTCTACTACTTGGATACTCACATATGTTATATCTATTCATTGTAATGTGTCCATATACCCATTTGCTCAGTTTAATTATTTAAAAAGAAGTTAAGCTTCTTTTGGATTCTTACAAAAGGTGTGTGAAGCATTCCTATAAATAATGATTTATATGTCATATTAAAATGTAATATATATATACATACAGTAGTAAATAATGCATTATGATTTATCAGGTATTTCCAAATTAGTTAACCCAAGGGTAAAAGAAGGGGACATGATAAATAATTATTTTGTCATTTATAAACAGCTATCTAGTGATCTTTGGAGAAGTAGTGCCTTATTTCTTAAACTTTCCATATAAGCATTTTCATCAAATATTCTTTCCTATTAAATCTTTTATTTGTCTTGGAAAACATAACTTATTTTGTGTATAAATGACACTTTTATTGATTCTTGTAAGTTTCAAATATGTATTTTTTCTTGATTTTTAATTTCCCAGGTTCTAATCTTCTCCCTTTAAGAGTTAGAAAACAGCATTCTAACTGTTTCAGTTTATCAAAAACTGATCACCAAATTAGAGCTTTATTAAATTTAATATAAAGTATATGCAAAATAGAAAATAAGATTATAATCTTTCCCAATAAATAATCTGAAGAATAGCTTCCAATATGTTAGGCAACTTCTTAGACACTAAAAAGTAAATTACTTAAAAATAGATTATTCAACTTGTTAAAAGAGTGAAATGGAGTAACTATTATGGACATATGCATTCATTCGTTTAGTTTACTATTGATAAAATAAATATTTTGTGATAACATGATTCCAACATCATTTTGTTAATGTTCTTTTGTTTCATATATTCTGAAATTAAATATAAAAGTATAATTTTTCAATTAATATAATTTTCTAAGGGTTTAATATTAGGTATAAATAAGCAGAGATATTAATATTTATTATGTGCCCACTGCTTTCTGAGTATCAGGTTAGATAATTTTGCATATACTCTACTTAAATCTGATAACAATTAATTGTGGGTTTAGAAAGGCTAGTAGTTTCCCCATATACATTTCTGCAAGCTCCATTATACCATGGAAGTGTAATTGTGGAAATAATACTTCCTACTGAAACTACTTGAATATACAAGAGAAAATTGGAGCCAAAAGAACATCTGATTTAAAAGTGCAGGATTGCAAGAATGTACTGATGCATTTGGAATAGTGCCCATTTGATTAGGAAAATACGTTGCATTGGAAATCTTATTTATGTGAAAAAGGCTATCTCATATTTTGATTATCATAAAAGCTTTCTCATAAAAGTATTTTGAAACTTGAGAAAGAAAGAATGGCCCAGTTGAAGCTTTCTCTGATATTCAAGCTGACAGGTGAAAAACAAGATTATGCCTTACCCTTCCAGATTTATAGAATTATATACCTAATTCACTGAACAGACTTAAACATTCTTTTCACTCTTGCTCTGGATTCACTGTTAGAGAGTCAATTATTGAAAAATCCCATTTTGTGTAACATTAAAATAAACATCTCTTTGTGAATATTTTGCTACTCCTGTACTATAAATGCAACATGTGTTTTGAGTTATTTTTCCTATAGTAGATGGAACTTTAACTGCTGTTTTAATTTTGTCCTTCTTGAAGCTAATCATTAAGCAGAATTAGAAGCACTGTCTCTGGCCAAGGATATATTTTCTGTAATGTTAACTGGGTATTGTGGGGATCAAATTTTCAGTCTTAGCTTCAGTAAGATCATGCACCAAGTAACTGAGTGCCTCATACACAGAAAAGCAAATTACGGTTTCGGGAATTTGGTTGGAAACAAATTTTGTGCAAAATAAAATTAATTAAAAATCTCAGTATCATTTAAACAAAATCTCTTACAATAAGAATGTTGAAATACCCTGAAAAATGTCCCTAATAAAAAATGCAAATAGAAAACATTCCATTTGATATTTATGTTTTAAGTGTAGGATGCATTTAATATTACAGTCATCTTAATTCTGAAAGAAAGCAGCCTCCTCACCTGATTGAAACACTTCCCTGTATACTTTTCTCAAAACTTGAGAACAAATGTAAATTCTGACAACTAGTTGGCCAAGTGGGAAGAAAAGGTCTCCATGAAAATTCACAGTTAGTTATTTCATTTGTTTTGATAAGGTGAACATATCAATTACATCTTTGGAACAGGGGGGCTTCTTACTATAACAGCACATTTACTTGCTTGATCTCCCTACCTTTTCCTTATGTCATCCCCATGAATAAGGATCAGGAGATTCTGTTGCTTATTGTGGCCCTGATGAAAGATTTCCCATAATAAAACCTAAAATGCAAGCAGACAGAATGTTTAGATCTTTATGTCTGCTTTCTTAGCACTGGTTTCTTATAGTCAGGCAGAACAGAGGTTTCATTCAAATTATGATTTTACTAGCTGTGTGATCTTGGAGAAATTATTTACTTTTTATGATACTTGTTTTTTTTTTTTTTTCATCTGTGAAGCCTTGATGATATCCAACCTATAATTTCTTGTGGAAAAGCATTAACACAGCATCTGCAAAGAACAAATCAAGAATATTTCTCCATTGTCTATTTTCTTTGCCTGATACATTATTTATGCTTCAAGTTAAAGTTGTAAAATCCTCACATGACAGACCTTAAGCAAACTTACTTAAATTATTTTCTACAATCCAAAAGTTCATTATCACATCACTAGAAAAGATCAGTGTTCAACACAAGTTGAACAACTGTTCGTTGAAGTTAATACCTAGTTTGACATTTGATAATGGTACATTAAGATGTGTCCAGAAGTTTCTAAGTAAGCCATCTTGAAGCAACACCAAATCTCTGAAAACTAACCCATTTTTTACTAAGTATGCATTAATCCCTCTATGTAGAATTTCTTTTTCCTCAAAGTATAGCAACATTATTATTAGAGAATAATCCTCAGAGATACTGAGAACAGTTTGCTTCACCCCTGGTTAGTGGGCATGTGTATAAAAGTTCAAATTTACCGAAGTTTACATGAACTCTCCTTTGAGGAGAAGATGGGGCTGTGGGTATTTTAGTTATTGGCTATTGTATTGAAATGCAGAATAATCTTAAATTGGTAAAATATAAAATATTTAGTGCAAGAATTAGACAAAACTGAAGTTTCAGAGAGTTAGAAACACCTTTGGTAGAGGGAATAGGAAGAGGGAACTAACAAATTATGCCTCAGGCCCTGTGCTTAATTCATCATGTTTATTACCTAATTTTAGAGAAAGTAAAATTGGAAGAGTGGAGAGTCATCTTAAAACAGATGGTAACTGAAACCAAGATTTCAAATAAATTGGCTAAGAATTTAGAATGAGGGAAAAAAACAGACAATTGAAAGAGAATATTGCAAAGGTAACCCTGGGCTGAGAAATGAAATGGTCCCCAAAGTTTCGTGGTTTAACATTATATGGCATCAAAATAAATATCTGAACTCCAAATATTGATTAGCTGACAGCTCTAGAGAGCTTGGGTTATATCTTTCATCTGTATTTCTTCAGTGTCTTCTATGTATTGCCTCCCCCACAAAAGAATGTTTACTAAATGAAAATGTGTTCAATTATACCAGTATCACTTAAGCATGTGTTTGTATAATGTTATCTTTGATACTCTGATAATGACAAAGAGAACAAATTATAGCCTGTTCTAAATAATATTACCATGCTATTTTATAGATGTTTGATATAAGAAAGTAATGAAAATCAAAGACTTTTTCCAATTGTAATATGCTTTAATTTAAAAAAAAATCCCAAAAGGTGAAATAAAAATGTGTAAATTCTATTTTTCTTTTCTTGCTAAGGTAATTAAAACGCCTATCTTACACAAATGTGTGTTTTGCTTTGAAATCTTGATGTTTCAATTGATACAAAATTTTAAGTTAAAGCTTATTTAAAGTATATGTCAGTAAATGATTATGCAAAAATGCTTAGGAATACCTGTATGGCAATATTTAAATCTTTCCTGTTATCATGAATATTTAAATAGCAAGTTACTGTAGAAACATTATTCCTTTGGGACGATATGCTAAGTTTATACTTGTGCATTGTGTTTCATCAGGATGCAATCATTTTCTTAATAATTAGAGGAAGCTCAGAACTTCTGAATTTTAAAATCATTAGTAATTGATCACTTCAAATGAGAACACTGCTGTTATGACTAATGAGTGAATTGCTAAAGTTTGTAATAGATGATATTTTGTACTGAGAGAGAAATGACTATGTATGATGATTTGTCATCTGGTTCTCAACAGGATACTGCAAAAAGAAAGATGATGATATCTTAATTGCATATTTCCTTTTTACATGTTTTAATAAAGTTTTGGAGCAGAGGGAAAGATTAAAGTTCAGTTATATAGGTATACTATATCATGACAATTTTCTATTTCAAAGAAAAATTAAATTATCTGCAAAATCCTAGTGTGTGAAGGTTTCTGACCAAAGTGCTTGTAAAGTAGGTAATTAGAGAAAACTTCACTTTTATCTCTATAAAAATTTCCTCAAGGGTTATTTGTACACTTATCATCTATTGAAGCAGTAATCTCAGGATGTTCTTTATCTGTTATTGTACAAATAGTACTTGTAACCATGAACTATTTATGTGAACTATACACATAAAACTCACAAATACATATGTGTAGTATTGGTTTTCCAGCTTATGTTCCAAATATTTTTTTCAATGCTTAGGTTATTTCAATATGGTTGTCCATTATCACCACTCTTCTTGACTGCCTATCATGTAGACACATAGCAAGTGTTTCCTTAATGGATGTCCTCTCCCTTTATTTCTCCTTCTCTCTTACTCAACAAAAACAGACACAAATTCATATTTGACTATCTTGCCTCCAGTTCTTTTCCCCATTATCAAAAAGACAAACATCTCCATCAGGAGTTTTTTGCTCCCATTAGTTTTCATATCAGAAGTATTCTTATTAATAGCCCCAAATCATAAATAACTATCATGTAGCTACCCATATTTACTTGTTTACAGTTGTACAACCTCCAAAGAGAAAGCTGAACAATAAATTATGACTGATTAAAATTCCCAAGTTTTTTTTTTCCCCTTTTGACTTAAATCCTTTGTTTCATCTAACAAAGGGTAAGTTTATAAAACATAGGATATCCTTCTGGGATGATTTATAAACACAGATTCATTTTATTTAATTTTAAACAACATAAGAATATATACTAAAGTTTACCTAAATGTCAATATTCCTGGCCTTAGACACATTCCAGAAAATATTTTCCTACTTCTAAATATTTTTTCCATTGGTTCATCACCAAAAGTTGAAAGATTGATTGCTTGCTTTATTCTAACCCCACTAATGGCAAATAATACATACCCAATGATACACAAAGATAATCCCATCTTTACATAAGAAGGGTAAAAATTAGAACAAAAGAAAAAGGAATTAAAATAATGCAGTTATTAAAAGCTTCACATTTAATGTTGAAATTTTAATTGTATCAGAGAGTTTTTGAGGCTTTCTTCATCTTAAAATTCTAATGGGAAATTATTCTCAGAATTTGAAGAGAGGTGCATTGTGAATATTTCAACCCCAAAGTCAATGTATATTTCTCTTGTTGACTAATAAAAATATATTATTTTTACCACCAAGAGGTATTAAAAATTAAAACCCTCCAAATTCTTCTAAGATTTTTTATTGTTTTTACACCTCTCAGAGAATTATATTTTAAGTGCAATGGAAAGGATAATTTTTCCTGTGTTGTCATCTCTCCAAGAGTTTTCCACTCTGAGAAGCAGAGGAGACCTTCACAAGTGAGAATACCAAAATAGAGTTGAATAGCTTTTAAAACTTTGTTATTATATAATTCTTTAAAATTTTTTCTAGTAGAATTGCCATGGTGTGTGTGTGTGTGTGTGTGTATGTGTGTGTGTGTGTGTGCGTGCGTGTGTGTGTGTGTGTGTGTGTGTGAATGTTCCATAAGATGCTACAAAATCATTTTGGTGGTAGCTTATGGAAATACTGTCTGTAAAAGTATAGCTATAGCTACACATGGAATTTTAATGAATATCTTAAAGTTCTTTAGAGTATCAGTATATGTGATATGATAATAATTGCCTGAAAATATCATGTGCTCACGTTCTATTAGATACTGTTTTGATAGATTTTCATCAAAAATTTGTATCTGTTATGCATTATAATTATTTGTATGTTACAGATGCATTGATGTTAAAAGAGGTTAAGAAAATAATCCAAAGTCACAAACTAATAAGTGGAAAAATAAGATTCAGACACTGAATTTTTTTCAATGCCTGATCTCTTAATCACAGGCTATCCCTGAAGGTCTTGCTCAAGATAATCTCACAAATTAGAAAATTAAGACAAGGAAAACATTTCCTGAGTCAGATTTTGAGCTCATACTTTCCTAGTTCCAATAGATTTTTGTTGTGCCATGTATTGTTTGCTATGCCTGACATAAATTTTAAGTCAATAAAGGGAGAAATGGATAGACTCTATTAAATATACTTGCATTTTCCAAGTTTTTTAGTTCAATACCAATTCTAACATTATAGTTCTAACCAATTCTACCAATTCTAACAACTAATATTGCTTAGTTGTTGAGGCAAGTTTATTCTCTCTGATCCAACAGTTAGATTTCAGGAAGACTAAAGTTCACCATATTCAGTTAAGAAAATAAATGAATATGAACAGTTTTGAGATAAATCTGATACTAAATACTTTAAATACAGATAGTTTTAAAATAACAAGAGCTTATAAGTACATGCTAAAACTATATATAAGGACATACTATTAAAATATCTGAAACGCCAGTCTTAAAAACAAGACTGTACTTTTTACTGACTTTGTTTTTTACAAAACCTACAGAAAAAAAAATATAGTCAACAGTATCGGCAGGAGGCCTTCAAGATGGCAGAGGAGTAAGATGTGGAGATCATCTTCCTCCCCACAAATACACCAAAAATACATCTACATGTGGAACAACTCCTACAGAACACCTACTGAACACTGGCAGAAGACCTCAGATTTCCCAAAAGACAAGAAAATCCCCACGTAGCTGGGTAGGGCCAAATTAAAAAAAAAAAAAAAAACAGAGACAAAAGCATAGGGATGAGACCTGCATCTCTGGGAAGGAGCTGCGAAGGAAGAAAAGTTTCCACACACTAGGAAGCCCCTTCACTGGTGGAGACGGGCGGGTGGGCAGGGGGAAGCTTCAGAGCCACAGAGGAGAGTGCAGCAACAGGGGTGCAGAGGGCAAAGCAGAGAGATTTCCGCACAGAGGATTGTTGCTGACCAGCACTCACCAGCCTGAGAGGCTTGTCTGCTCACCTGCCACGGTGGATGGGAGACGGGAGCTGAGGCTCGGGCTTTGGAGGTCAGATCCCAGGGAGAGTACCAGGGTTGGTTGCGTGAACACAGCCTGAAGGGGGCTAGTGTGTCACAGCTAGCCAGGAGGGAGTCTGGGAAAAACTAGGGGAAATCTACAGTAACACAACAAAAGTAGGGGACTTTAACACCCCACGTTCACCAATGGACAGATCAAACAAAATGAAAATAAATAAGGAAACACAAGCTTTAAATGATACATTAAACAAGATGGACTTAATTGATATTTATAGGACATTCCATCCAAAAAAAAATACACTTTCTTCTCAAGTGCTCATGGAATATTTTGCAGGATAGAACATATCTTGGTTCACAAATCAAGCCTTGGTAAATTTAAGAAAATTAAAATCATATCAAGTATGTTTTCTGACTACAATGCTATGAGACTAGATATCAATTACAGGAAAAAAAAAACTGTAAAAAATTCAAACACATAGAAGCTAAACAGTATGCTATTACATAACCAATAGATCACTGAAGAAATCAAAGAGGGAATCAAAAAATACCTAGAAACAAAAGACAATGAAAACATGACGACTGCAAACCTATGGGATGCAGCAAAAGCAGTTCTAAGAGGGAAGTTTATAGCAATACAATCTTACCTCAAGAAACAAGAAACATCTCAAATAAAGAACCTAAACTTACACCTAAAGCAATTAGAGAAAGAAAACAGAAAAAACCCAAAGTTAGCAAAAGGAAAGAAATCATAAAGTTCAGACCAGAAATAATTGAAAAAGAAAGGAAGATAACAGTAGCAAAGATCAATAAATCTAAAAGCCAGTTCTTTGAGAAGATAAATAAAATTGATAAAACACTAGATAGAGTCATCAAGAAAAAAGAAAGAAGACTCAAATCCACAGATTTACAAACGAAAAAGGAGAAGTAACAACTGACACAGCAGAAATACAAAGTATCATGAGGGATTGCTACAAGCAACTATATGACAATTAAATGGACAACTTGGAAAAAATGGACAAATTCTAAGAAAAGCACATCCTTCTAACACTGAACCAGGAAGAAATAGAAAATATAAACAGAATATCACAAGCACTGATATTGAAACTGTGATTAAAAATTTTCCAACAAACAAAAGCCCAGGACCAGATGGCTTCACAGGCATATTCTATCCATTATTTAGAGAAGAGCTAACACCTATCCTTCTCAAACTCTTCCAAAATATATCAGACGGAGAAACACTCCCAAACTCATACTACGAGGCCACCATCTCCCTGATACCAAAACTAGACAAAGGTGTCACAAGAAAAGAAAACTACAGACCAATATCACTGATGAACACAGATGCAAAAATCCTCAGCAAAATACTAGCAAACAGAATCCAAAAGCACGTTAAAAGGATCATACACCATGATCAAATGGGGTTTATCCCAGGAATGAAAGGATTCTTCAATATATGCAAATCAAACAATGTGATACACCTTATTAACAAACTGAAGGATAAAAACCATATGATAGGGCTTCCCTGGTGGCGCAGTGGTTGAGAATCTGCCTGCTAATGCAGGGGACACGGGTTCGAGCCCTGGTCTGGGAAGATCCCACATGCCACGGAGCAGCTGGGCCCGTGAGCCACAACTACTGAGCCTGCGCGTCTGGAGCCTGTGACCCGTGACGGGAGGGGCCGCGATAGTGAAAGGCCCGCGCACCGCGATGAAGAGCGGTCCCTGCACCGCGATGAAGAGTGGCCCCCACTTGCCTCAACTAGAGAAAGCCCTCGCATGAACCGAAGACCCAACACAGTCAAAAATAAAATAAAATAAATAAATAAAGTAGCTATAAAAAAAAAAAAGTGCTTTTAAAAAAAAAACAAAACAAACTTCTTTAAAAAAAAAAAAAAAAAAACCATATGATAATTTCAATAGATGCAGAAAAATCTTTTGACAAAATTCAACACCCATTTATTATAAAAATTCTCCAGAAAGTAGGCATAGAGGGAACTTACCTCAACATAATAAAGGCCATATATGACAACCCCACAGCCAACATCATTCTCAATGGTGAAAAACTGAAACCATTTCCTTTAGAATCAGGAACAAGACAAGGGTGCCCATTCTCACCACTATTATTCAACATAGTTGTGGAAGTTTTAGCCACAGCAATCAGAGAAGAAAAAGAAATAAAAGCATCCAACTTGGAAAAGAAGAAGTAAAGCTGTCACTGTTTGCAGATGACATGATACTACACATAAAGAATCCTAAATATGCTACCAGAAAGCTACTAGAGCTAATCAGTGAATTTGGAAAAGTAGCAGGACACAAAATTAAGGCACAGAAATCTCTTGCATTCCTATACACTAACGATGAAAAATCTGAAAGAGAAATTAAGGAAACACTCCCATTTACCATTGCAACAAAAAGAATAAAATACCTAGGAATAAACCTACCTAAGGAGACAAAAGACCTATATGCAGAAAACTATAAGACAGGGTTGAAAGAAATTAAAATTGATACAAACAGATGGAGAGATATACCATGTTCTTGGATTGGAAGAATCAATATTGTGAAAATGACTCTACTACCCAAAGCAATCTACAGATTCAGTGTAATCTCTATCAAACTACTAATGCCATTTTTCACAGAACTAGAACAAAAAATTTCACAGTTTGTATGGAAAGACAAAAGGCCCCGAATAGCCAAAGCAATCTTGAGAAAGAAAAATGGAGGGGGAGGAATCAGGGTCCCTGACTTCAGGCTATACTACAAATCTACCTTAATCAAGACAGTATGGTGCTGGCATAAAAACAGAAATATAGATCAATGGAACAGGATAGAAAGCCCAGAGATAAACCCACACACATATAGTCACCTGATCTTTGACAAAGAAGGCAAGAATATACAATGGAGAAAAGAGAGCCTCTTCAATAAGTGGTGCTGGGAAAACTGGACAGCTACATATAAAAGAATGAAATTAGAACACTTCCTAGCACCATACACAAAAATAAACTCAAAATGGATTAGAGGCCTAAATGTAATGCCAGACACTATAAAACTCTTAGAGGAAAACATAGGCAGAACACTCTTCGACATAAATCACACAAGATCCTTTTTGACCCACCTCCTAGAGAAATGGAAATAAAAACAAAAATAAACAAATGAGACCTAATGAAACTTTTGCACAGGAAAGGAAACCATAAACAAGACAAAAAGACAGCCCTCAGAATGGGAGAAAATATTTGCAAATGAAGCAACTGACAAAGGATTAATCTCCAAAATATACAAGCAGGTCATTCAGCTCAATATCAAAAAAACACAAACAACTCAATCCAAAAATGGGCAGAGGATCTAAATAGACATTTCTCCAAAGAAGATATACAGATTGCCAACAAACACATGAATGGATGCTTAACATCACTAATCATTAGAGAAATGCAAATCAAAACTACAATGAGGTATCACCTCACACCAGTCAGAATGGCCATCATCAAAAAATCTACAGACAATAAATGCTGGAGAAGGTGTGGAGAAAGGCAACCCTCTTGCACTGTTGGTGGGAATGTAAACTGATACAGCCACTGTGGAGAACAGTATGGAGGTTCCTTAAAAAACTAGAAATAGAACTACCATATGACCCAGCAATCCACTACTACGCATAGACCCTGAGAAAACCATAATTCAAAAAAGTCATGTACCACAATGTTCATTGCAGCACTATTTACAATAGACAGGACATGGAAGCAACCTAAGTGTCCATCAACAGATGAATGGATAAAGATGTTTCACATATATACAATGGAATAATACTCAGCCATAAAAAGAAATGAAACTGAGTTATTTGTATGTGAGGTGGATGGACCTAGATTCTGTCATACACAGTGAAGTAAGTCAGAAAGAGAAAAACAAATACTGTATGCTAACACATATATATGGAATCTAAAAAAAAAGAAAAAAATGGTTCTCATGAACCTAGGGGCAAGATAGGAAGAAAGATGCAGACATAGAGAATGGACTTCAGTACACAGGGAGTGGGAAGGGTAAGCTGGGACGAAATGAGAGAGTGGCATTTACATATATACACTACCAAATGTAAAATAGATAGCCAGTGGGAAGCAGCTGCATCACTAGGGGAGATCAGCTCGGTGCTTTGTGACCACCTAGAGAGGTGGGATGGGGAGGGTGGGAGGGGGACGCAAGTGGGAGGGGATATGGGGATATATGTATATGTATAGCTGATTCACTTTGTTATAAAGCAGAAACTAACACACCATTGTAAAGCAATTATACTCCAATAAAGATGTTAAAAAAAAATCGGCAAATGTTTTCATTGTGTAATTCAGTAAGGAAATTTAATTACAAAACTACAAATGCCATATTTCATTTAATTCTAATCATGTTTTGCACAATTGATTGATAAAAGCACTATTTGTCTGGCGCAATAAGGAATAATTTTCTGCATTATTACTTAGTCCTTTGAACAATTCAACTCAAATCCATGGTACTTGGCAGTGATTCATGAAAAGAAAAGCATTACCAAGTACATTTGACTTTCTGAAGGATAAAGTTATATAATATAAAAATACAAATATAGCAAATGGAATGAGATGTGAAAATTATCAGGGACGAATTAATAATATCTAGCCATCCTATGTGGTTAAAAATAAGCATTTTAAGAAAATGAGATTCAGTAAAGATAAAGTCATGTTTAGTAAAATGCACAGTAACAAGAAATAATCAAAATATAAATACTCAGTGTGGAGAAGATATTTTAGAAGACATTAATGCCAAGCATACATGGAATTATGGTACACAGATTAACTGAGAGAAAGAGATGCACTGTAAAGAGACTGTCATAAAATGGATAAAAGCCCACTCCAACAAGAAGCTTTATTTTTACCCCCTACTCTGTGCAAATATGAGCCTATCAAGAGCAGACTAACTCTGCTTGCCTTGCCACCTGCAACCTGCCTCAATGAGGAAATGATCCCATCAGTCTGGATTTCATGATTTTGAGATGTAACCAAATGTTCTCAGCAGGAATTTAGAAAAATATTCTTCTGTGTTCTACTCCAAACCACTAACATGTTTGTTTACAGCTATTTGAACTTTATTTTTCTCCTTTCACCCAGCTTCTTTAAATAGTTATTTTCTTTGTTTTACTTTCCTCTGTTTGGTCTTACTTATTTGAATATTATTGTTATATCTGTGCTAAGCCATGGTTACCCTCACATTACTACGTATCCTATCCATTCTTAGCTATATCTTACTTAAATCTCCATATTCATTCCCTAATACAATTTTATCTCATGAGTTTTAGCAAAAGTAGCTAATAGAGAGGAATAAAAGTTATTATATAACAATTTGATAACTTTTTATTATTGAAAATAACAAATATATAAAAAGAATACTGTAATAAACAGCAGTGAATCTACAGCCCAGATTCAACAATTAACAACTCATGGTTTATCTTTATCTCCACCCACTGCTTATCCAAACCACTTATATTGAAGCAAACCACTTATATTGAAGCAGATCAACTAACCTATATCCAATGTGTTCAAATTTATCTAATTATCTTATGAATTTTCAAACAGTTTGCTTACATTTTAATGAGAATTCTAATAATGCCCAAATAATTGATGAGTCTCCTTTGTTGGTTTTACATGTTAACCAATTAAAAAACTTTATATGCTGTTTTATATACAACTTTAGACAGCTGAATCAGAATAAAAATAAAGTCATAATAGTCTAGAAGGTTAGTGTTGAACACTCCTATGCCAAATACTTTACTGCATGTTTAGACAAATTTTGGGTTGGTTTTTAAAATCAAAATATATTTCCTTAGTTTACTAACCCATGCAATTACATACTTGAGGAAGGACTTCTCCTCAGAGATATACATAAAAATGGCAATGTCTGTCTAGGCTCTAGTGTTGCTAAAATAAATCAGCATTAATGATACTACAGGAGAATAAATGAATACCATGTTCATTCAGAAACCTTTAGATGTTGCTTTCGTGTATCCTTGTGTCATTGAAAACAGGCTTTTTTTCTCATAAAAAGATCATGGTTAACTGTCTTAAAGAGTAACCAGCTGATATTTTAGCTTCAGAGAGAAAGATAATTTGAGATGCTTTCAACCGCTCCATGCCAGGTGGAGGAGGATGTATTTTCTATTACTCTCTGATGTAAGGAGAAAGGTCACATTATAATCATAATAACTTTTATATTTATAATTTCATCTAACAGTAAACCATTTATACTGTGTTAGGAAATATTTACTAATTTTACTCTTATTATATTGGAATTTTATATCTGGATGAAGGGGTAGAAAAGGCAGTAGTAATCAAAGGAACTTGATTTTGGTATTATGCAATTGCTTTTTGGCTATGAAATTTGGGACAAATTTCTTAAACTTTGAACATCCATCCCATCAATTTTATAGTGTGTCAAACAAATTTACATCATAAAATTGCTTGAAAATAAAGTAGCAGTATTTATAATACATAGAAAATAGTAAATGTTATAAAATTAATGCTTTAGGAATCATTATTCTGAGGAATACAACAAATCTCAAAGGATTCCCTGGTTTAAAATTCTGCTGCTAAAGAGAAGATTGCTTTCATTAAATACATAATATGTGTCAGGTACTATACTATATTTTACTGTGTGTGTATGTGTTTATGTGGGCATAATTTGAATCTAAAAATGAAAATATAATGTTAGAATTTTGAGCCCAATCCTACAAATAAGAAAACTAATCTCACAAAAGTTTAGTTACTTCTTATCTGTTTTCCACATGGCCATCGGAAATACATCAAAGAGAAAAATTCAACTTTTCTTTTACTGGACTATTCACAGTGGTTTAGTAGAAAATTTTGGATTTTAAGAAATCTTTATCTTTTGAAATAATACTATTGAAGACTGGGAATGAGGTGCCATTATAGTCAAAGAGATTAAAATAATTTAAGACTTGTGTTTCCAGTTATGATAGAGTAGCTGGCACCAAGCTAGTCCTCCTGCCTTAAAAAGTCACAAATGGACAAAAATATATAGCAGTGTTCTCAGGTATTATAAAACAAGCAAAGAAATTCTGCAGAACTGAGAGAATAGAAATTGAATTAAGTGAGCTCCAAATGGTCTTAGTTGTAGGTCTGGGTGCAATTTCCTGTTTGTGGCATAGGTTGTAAGCACCCAGTCAGAGTACGGTTCTACTTTGAAGTAGAGGTGGCAGAGATCTGAGTTAAGAGGAGCTGAATCAGTTGGAACTTGTGATGCCTGGCTCTAGAGAAGGAGCTATATTGAGGGGGTCTCCAAAGCTCTGTGTTGAGGTTTGCCATGAGTTCTTGGCTGAAGACTGGACTGTGCACATGCAAGGGAGAGTACACGTGGCTAAACAGAGAATGGTTACTCTAAAATTGAAAACTGAATAGAAGTACTAGAAATCAAGTAGTGTGGGAAATAGTGGAATACTGGTCCATCCATAGTGTACATACAAAGTTAACAAGTCATTAACACCCTGAGAATCCAGCTGAGACACTAGAAATGTCTAATATTACAATCAAAAACCACCCTTTAGTAAGTCTTTCTTTAGATTTATTCACTAGATCTTAAACAAACCAACAAAACATACCGTAGACAGAGTTTGGAGGTTGAGGGGCTTGTGTAACATCTTGGATCTTCTCTAAAATAAAATGTAAAACAAAGCCTACTAAATTATTCAAGATGATCAACCACTAATTAGACTACTTACTAGAACAAAAATACATATTTTCAGAAGAAAAAACATACTCCTAATCTCTATAACAAATCATGAACAATGTCCAGTATGCAAAAATTACTAAATAGGCAAAGAAATAAGAAAACAGGATTCCTAGGCAGGAAGTTAGACATTGCCTGTAGAAACAAATCAATGCCAAGAAGGTTCACATGTTGGTTTTAGCAAAAATATTTTAAGGCAGCTATTATATCCAAAGAACTAAAGGAATATATGCTGAAATAATTAAAGAATAGTATGATCATAATGAGTGAACATTTAGGAATTCTAAGTAGAGAAAAGAGAAAAATCAGAAAATAAACCAAATGTAAAATCTAGAATTGAAAGCTGCAATAACTAAACAGAAAAATTCACTGGTTAGCTTTAATAAAGAATTGAAAATAGCAGAATAGTCTGTAAACTTGATGAGAAATCAACAGAAAATATTTAATATAAGGTACAGAAAGAAAACAGTTTAGGGCTTCCCTGGTGGTGCAGTGGTTAAGAATCCACCTGTCAATGCAGGGAACATGGGTTCGAGCCCTGGTCCGGGAAGATCCCACATGCCACGGAGCAACTAAGCCCGTGTGCTACAACTATTGAGCCTGAGCTCTAGAGCCTGCGCACCACAACTACTGAGCCCACATGCCACAACTACTGAAGCCCATGCACCTATAGCCTGTGCTCTGCAACAAGAGAAGACACTGCAATGAGAAGCCTGCACACTGCAACGAAGAGTAGCCCTTGCTCGCCACAAGTAGAGAAAGCCCGTGCACAGCAACAAAGACCCAATGCAGCCAAAAATAAAGAAATTAAATAAATAAATTTTAAAAAAGAATAGTTTAATAAAATGCACAAAACATGAGGCATCTCTGGAAAAATAAGAAATGGTCAAATATTTAGAAGAAGAAAATATTGAGAATGGAAGAAATATTTTTTGAAGACACTATAAGAGAAACTTTCCCAAATTCAATGAAAAACAGTGACTTACAGATCTAAGCTCAAAAATACTAATTTAGGAAAAAAACCCACAAAAACCTATGCACATCAGAGTCAAATTGCTGGAATGCTATTATAAAGAGGAAATATGGAAATCATACAGAGAAAAATACATATTACATTAAGAAGATCAAAAATAATATTTCTTTTGGAGAAAGTAGGAAAAATAATAAATATCAGAACATAAATCAAAGAAATTTAAAAGAGACACTCAATACAGAAAATTAATAAATTCAAAAGTCATTTTTAGGACAAATTAATAAAAATTTTAAGCCCATAATAAGATTGTCTAGAAATGAAAAGAGAGGGAACATATATCTTACAAATATTAGGAACAAAATTGTATGTGACTGTAAATCAATTAGAAATTAAATATTAAAATGAAGTATTAAGAAAAATTCATGCTAGTAAAGTTGACAACATAGACAGTACTTGGTAACAATTTACCAAAACTTACAAAGAAAAAATATGAAGAGCTATTTACTATTCAATTAATAGTAAATTATTATTTGAATTTAAAATCGAAATACATATGAAAAATATCAAGCCCAGATGCTAACACTATTGAATTCTACAAAAATTATAAGAAAGTAATCATACAAAATTTAGATAAACTCTTTCAGTAAAGGAACATTACCCAATTTACTTTACAAGGCCAGTATAATACTGATAAAATAATCTGACAAAGATATTTAAGGAAAAAAAATATCCTCCTAGAACATATATGCAAATGCATTTAACAAGATATTAGTAAATTGAAGTCAGCACTATATAAAAAGGATAATCTATCATGACCAGCAAGATTTACCCCAAGAATGAAAGGTTCATTCAACAATCAAAAATCAATCAACAGAGTTCACCATATTAACAGGAAAAAAGAAAGAAAAGCACACAGTTATCTCAATAGAAAGAGTAGAAAGAATATTTGAATAAATATGCCACATGTTTATCATAAAAACCTTCAACAAACTCAGAGCAGAGTTAACCTTTCTCAACCTTATAAAGAGCATCTACTAAAACCCTACAGCTAACATCATAGTTAATGACCAAAGACTAATTGCTTTCTCTTTTAAAATAGCCACAATTCAGGGATGATTGATCTCATCATTTTATTCAGTTTTGTACTAGATTCCTAGCCAATGTAATATGTAATAAAAACAAAAGGTGAAAAAGAGAGGGCAATGAAAGAAATGTCTCTATTTCCCAAATTTTCGCCTAAAAAACCATGAAGAATCTACCCCCCAAAACTATTAGAATTAATTAGTGGATATAGCAAGACTTTATAATGTAAATAAAGTAATAACCAAAATACGGAAAATATTTTAAAATACAACTTAGTATAGCATCAAAATCATGAAATATATGAAATTACATTTAAGAAAGGATTTGTAAGACTTCTACATAGAAAATTACAAAATAAGCTGAGGGAAAATATAAAGATTTAAATAAATGTGGACATATGCCATTTAATATTGGAAAAAATATATTTTAAGATATTCCTCAAATTTAGAGTCACCAAAATCCATTTCCAAAATCTCAATTGATGAGATTTTCTAAAATTTACATTGTAATGCAAAGGATCTAGAACAGCCAGAGAGGGAGAGAGAGAGGAAGGGAGGGAGGGAGAAAGAGAGAGAGAGAGAATGAGATATTGAGAAAGAGAAATTAAAAGAAGAAATTTGAAGAATAAAAACTACTTGACTACAAAACTATTATTAATCAAGAAAGTGTGATATTGGTTTAAGAAAACGACATATAAATCAATGGAAAAGTATAGAGAGTACAGAAATAGAAAATAAATACACACACACACACACACACACACACACACACAAACATTATTTAATTTTCTACAAAAGTAACTCATGGGAGAAATAATTTTATCTTCAGTAAACCATTTAAAAAAATCTGTTAAATAACACATCTATCCCTACCTCACAGTGTATACCAACATCTGTTCATAAAGTCTAACATTCTAAATTTTTAAAAAAATACATAGAATATCTTCACAAGAAAGCAATTATTTGTCTCATAGTACACACACACACACACACACACACACACAAAACACTCATATTTGAAAGGTAATATTGTGGAATATCGTGGTTAAATTGGACTTCATGAATATTAAGAATTTTACTCTTCAAAATATAATTGAAAAAAATTAAAGGGCAATTTTACTCTTCAAAATATAATTGAAAAAAATTAAAGGGCAAACAGCTGGGAGAAACTGTTTGCATAAAAATATCTGTCAAAGAACTTGTATCCAGAATATTTTTATAAAGAACTCTAATAACTCAATAATACAAGGACAAATAATCCAATAAAAATGGTCAAAAACTAGAACACGTATCTCAAAAAAATATGTAGAAAAGACCAAAACACATATGAAAACAGTATCAGCATCATTAGTCAATAGAGAAATTTTAAAATAAAACACTGGAACATTATTTAGCAATAAAAACCAAGAAACTACCAATACAGACTACATGGAAGACTCTCAAAAAGTTTATGCTGAGTGAAGGAAGCGCCTATGCTGGAAACAAAATGCAGATACTGTAACACACCATGTATATAGAATTTTAGAGACAGCAAAATTTAATTTATAGTGACAGAAATCATATCAGCGCTTTCCTGCAGTGAAGAAAAACTTGGCTGCAAAGGGGCACGAGAGAATTTTCTGGGGTGAAGAAAATACTCTATATCTTGATTGGAGATACCTGTGTCAAAACTTGAACCTTACAAACTTATCATGCACATTTAATTGTAATCATATATGCAATAAAGTTGAAAACAATATAGTGATAACATGAGAGTGGATGTCAGAGTCAAGAATAACATGATACAGTCCTTTGTTTTTAACATAGGCATTCACTTCTAAATCTCAATTACTATCCACCACAAGCATAGGTACTGAATTTGATATTACAGATAATGAAATCAGAATCCATAGACATTCATTAGTCTCAAGACTCTCACCTTGTCTCAGAACCCTCACCTAGTACCAGGACATATCAGAATTATTTTCTTTAAAGAGGAACTCACAGTTGAAAATATGTTTAAAATGTGTAAATTGCATTATACAAAAATTGTTTTGAATCCCTTTGAAGCATTTTTACAGGACTAACAACTCTTTTTTTGTCTATGTAGTTATTCTATTCTCACTTATTTTTCTATAAATTGAGTAATGAAAAAATTGATATTTGAAAATATGAAAATCTTTGGAGCTGGAGAGGGGTTTGATTATCAAAGTGACATCTGAGTAAATCGGATAAGTTGAAGGTTTCGTAGAAAAACACCTTGAGGAACCTCAACTGTTGACATGATTTCTTTCAGCATGAGAAGCAGCGTGTATATTTCAAAACTGAAACTATATTGTATTTAATATGTCATCCCCTTTACTGTGCTGTGAAACTGCACTTTACTGTTAAACAGTGGGAGTGTAAATTAACAGCCTGGTTTAGTCTACAGTCATAATCAAATCCCAGCGCTCCAGGGAACAGAGCATGTCTGACAAATGAAAACAAAATAAAGCAAAAAGAAGAGTCAATGTACTGTGCACCCACACTTCCACCATTAAACTACAATTTATTTCTGGTGTATGGCAACAGTTCTATAGTGATAGTGGTTTGGAACCTTGACAAAGTCAAACCATTTTGTCACATGTTATTCACTTCTAAACCAAGGAAGCACTATACCAAATTAAGTTGCTTGCAAACCCCTTACTCATCAAAATCTGATGGATTTATTTATCACAATTATCATAATTTTGTTAGTTTATTTCTTTATTTATATGGGTCCTTAGTAAGGAACAAAGCCATATTAACACCCAAATCCTTGACCTTTAAAGCCTATTCTCTTTTTGCTAAGACAAAAGGGAAATACCAGGGAGACCTTACAAATCCCCAGGAGAAGTGACTTATTTCACTTGAAATAAGTAAAGGGGACATTTTGGCTAGTATTTATAATTGATGGAAGATGTAGGAAGGGGCAAAACACCACAAGTATCAATGATTTAAGACTGTGAAAAGAAAAAAGAAGAGATTCAATTTTTCCTGGTCACTCATGTGGAAAGAGGAGTGTTATTAATATTGCACATTCAAATCAAGGTCTATCTTTAGAACATTTTTATGTCACCAAGATTTCAGACACACCTCTACTCATAACAGTTAGAAATAAATGAGCCATAGTAGATCACAGAGATCATTCTATGCCACATTCACTTCAGTTTTCCTGGGAGCAGATGTATGAATGATCTTAACCAGAAGACCAAAAGAATACTCCATTTCAGAATTCATGACAGTTATTATAATTTCAAAAAAAAATAAACAGAAACAAAACAGATACCAATAACAGATGGTCTAAAAATTACTGTGCACATTTTATGTATAATTGTACTAAATGCCACGGTATAAAAAGAATGACAAAAAGGAGAAAAACGGAATATTAAAGCTAGAGATCGGATAATTTTTAATGAATTTCTTACTTTGGAGCTCCATTTACTTGTAAATTACTTGATAATTTTGATATGCTGCATTTAATTTTGTAAAATATTTTGTTACTGCAAAGATTACCTATTTTATTTTGTATCATATAGCTTTCATCATATTTTGTGTATTCTATTACTCTTTTTAATTTCAGTATTAAGTCTCTATATAGCAAATTGCATGCCTAAGTCACATTTTAAATGGTATTAAAACTTGATTTCCCATAATACAGACTCACAATTTGTATGTTTGCTTACTGAATTTAAGTAATCCATATGTAGTTAAAATAACCTAATATAGATCCAGTACACTTGGTATTTATACAGCTAGTAATTTGGCAAAAAGGATTTTCCTCAAAACCTTAATGTTCCTCATCCTCACTGAAGAAAACTAGGGATTTATGCTTCCTTTCACCTTCTGTTCCATCTGACTCTCAGACTATCAGCCTCACAACAAAAGGCCATTTCTTCATGAACATAGACCTCTTTGGTCCTAGGGCAAGTCATTGACTTAGCCTAATTCCACAATCAGAAAAGTCATTTAATAAATGTCTTGATAAAAATGCATGAGCAGCTGTTTCTTTATAAAAAGAAGTAAACTAGAGTGAGGGTCTTAGGGGGAGAAAGTGAGGGAAGATTCTGGAATTAACGATTGAGTAGGACAGGCAAAAATATGTAGGAGGTTGATGTTGACTAAATCGCCATTCCCACAGAGGAAAACATACTTAAAACTCTTCAAATGAATAACAATAAACATCTATAGAAAAGTGATTTTCTACCTTCTTGGCTAATTACTTTTGCTTTCCTTGTAAATGTATATCTACCTATCATCTGTCATCTATCTATCTATCTATCTATCTACCTATCATCTATCATCTGTCTATCTACCTGTCTATCATCTATCTAAATATCTAAATATCTTTTGATCCATCTAGTACATATTTTTTCAGTCTTGTCATCTGAACGTATCATGATTACAATATTTCATGCGAAGTTAGGAGATTGGTAAGGGACTCTAGGATTAAACAGCCATTAATAGTATCTTAAATTCTCTGGATGCAAATAAAATTTATTACACTGTCAATCCTTTACTCTTTTATTTAGAATATATACATAAACATGTATAAATACATAAGAAACACAACTACTGTCATAAACTGGCTTGCATATTTAATTAATTCTTAAAATGTTGTTGATTAATGACATTATGTACAAATGCAATTCCTGATAATCAATTCTGAAATTATTACTTATCAGATGTTATATTTTAGACTGTAAAGAAATTGAAGTTAATTATAGCTTTAAAATAAAATACTACACATTATTTAGTGCCTAATTTATTTATTTTTTACATCTTTATTGGAGTATAATTGCTTTACAATGTTCTGTTAGTTTCTGCTGTAAAACAAAGTGAATCAGCTATAGGTATACATACATCCACATATCCTTTCTCTCTTGCGTCTCCCTCCCACCCTCCCTATCCCACCACTCTGGTCACAAAGCACCGAGCTGATCTCCCTGTGCTATGCGGCTGCTTCCCAATAGATATCTGTTTTACATTTGGTACTGTACATATGTCAGTGCTACTCTCTCACTTCGTCCCAGCTTACCCTTCCCTGCCCCACTGTGTCCTCAAGTCCATTCTCTACGTCTGTGTCTTTATTCCTGTCCCATCCCTAGGTTTATCAGAACCATCTATTTTTAAGATTCCATATATATGTGTCAGCATACGGTATTTGTTTTTCTCTTTCTGACTCACTTCACACTGTATGACAGATTCTAGGTCCAGCCAGCTCATTACAAATAACTCAATTCTGTTTTTTTATGGCTGAGTAATATTCCATTGGATATATGTGACACATCTTCTTTATCCATTCATCTGTCGATGGACACAGGTTGTTTCAATGTCCTGGCTATTGTAAACAGTGCTGCAGTGAACATGGTGGTGTACGTCTCCTTCAGAATTATGGTTTTCTCAGGGTCTATGCCCAGTAGTGGGATTGCTGGGTCATATGGTAGTTCTATTTTTAGTTTAATAAGGAACCTCCATACTGTTCTCCATAGTGGCTGTATCAATTTACATTTCACCAACAGTGCAAGAGGGTTCCCTTTTCTCCACACCCTCTCCAGTATTTATTATTTGTAGATTTTTTGATGATGGCCCTTCTGACTGGTGTGAGGTGATACCTTATTGTAGTTTTGATTTGCATTTCTCTAATGATTAGTGATGTTGAGCATCCTTTCATGAGTTTGTTGGCAATCTGTATATCTTCTTTGGAGAAAGGTCTATTTAGTTCTTCTGCCCATTTTCGGACTGGGTTTTTTGTTTTTTTGATATTGAGCTGAATGACCTCTTTGTATATTTTGGAGATAAATCCTTTGTCAGTTGCTTCATTTGCAAATATTTTCTCCTACTCTGAGGGATGTCTTTCATCTTGCTTATGGTTTCCTTTGTTATGCAAAAGCTTTAAGTTTCATTAGGTCCCATTTGTTTATTTTTGTTTTTATTTCCATTTCTCTAGGATGTGGGTTTAAAAGGATATTGTTGTGATTTATGTCAAAGAGTTCTGCCTATATTTTCCAAGAGTTTTATAGTATCTGGTCTTACATTTAGATCTTTAATCAATTTTGAGTTTATTTTTGTGTATGGTGCTAGGAAGTGTTCTAATTTCATTGTTTTATATGTAGCTGTCTGGTTTTCCTAGCACCATTTATTGAAGGGGCTGAATTTTCTCCATTGTATGTTCTTGCCTCCTTTGTCAAAGATATGGTGACCATATGTGCGTGGGTTTATCTCTGGGCTTTCTATCCTGTTCCATTGATTTATATATCTGTTCTTGTGCCACTACCATACTGTCCTGACTACTGTAGCTTTGTAGTATAGTCTGAAGCCAGGGAGCTTGATACCTCCAGCTCAATTTTTCTTTGTCAAGATTGTTTTGGCTATTTGGGGTCTTTTGTGTTTCATACAAATTGTGTAATTTTTTTGTACTGGTTCTGTGAAAAATGCCATTGGTAGTTTGATGCGGATTGCATTGAATCTAGATTGCTTTGGGTAGTAGAGTCATTTTCACAATGTTGATTCTTCCAATCTAAGAACATGGCATATCACTCCATCTGTTTGTATCATCTTTAATTTCTTTCATCAGTGTCTTACAGTTTTCTGCATACAGCTCTTTTGTCTCCTTAGGTAGGTTTATTCCTCAGTATTTTATTCTTTCTGTTGCAGTAGTAAATGGGAGTGATTCCTTAATTTCTCTTTCAGATTTTTCATCGTTAGTGTATAGGAATGCAAGAGATGTCTTTGCATTAATTTTGTATCCTGCTACTTTACCAAATTCATTGATTAGCTCTAGTAGTTTTCTGGTAGCATCTTTAGGATTCTCTATGTATAGTATCATGTCATCTGGAAACAGTGACAGCTTTGCTTTTTCTTTTCCAATTTGGATTCTTGTATTTCCTTTTCTTCTCTGATTGCTGTGGCTAAGACTTCCAAAACTATGTTGAATAATAGTGGTGAGAGTGGGCACCCTTTTCTTCTTCCTGATCTTAGAGGAAACGGTTTCAGTTTGTCACCATTGAGAATGATGCTGGCTGTGGGTTTATCACATATGGCCTTTATTATGTTGAGGTAGGTTCCCTCTATCCCCACTTTCTGGAGAGTTTTTATCATAAATGGGTGTTCAAGTTTCTCAAAAACTTTTTCTGCATCTATTGAGATTATCAATTGGTTTTTATACTTCAGTGTGTTAATATGGTGTATCACATTGATTGATTTGAATATATTGAAGAATCCTTGCATTCCTGGGATAAACGCCACTTGATGATGGTGTATGATCCTTTTAATGAGCTGTTGGATTCTGTTTGCTAGAATTTTGTTGGGGAGTTTTGCATCTATTTTCATCAGTGATATTGGCCTGTAGTTTTCTTTTTTTTGTGACATTTTTGCCTGGTTTTAATATCACGTGATGGTGGCCTTGTAGAATGAGTTTGAGAGTGTTCCTTCGTCTGCTATATTTTGGAAGAGTTTGAGAAGGATAGGTGTTAGCTCTTCTCTAAATGTTTGATAGAATTTGCCTGTGAAGCCATCTAATCCTGGCTTTTTTTGTTGGAAGATTTTTAATCACAGTTTCAATTTCAGTGCTTATGATTGGTTTGTTCATATTTTCTTTCTTCCTGCTTCAGTCTTGGAAGGCTGTACTTAGCTAAGAATTTGCCCATTTTTTCCAGTTTGTCCATTTTATTCACGTATAGTTGCTTGCAGTAGTCTCTCATTATCCTTTCTATTTCTGCAGTGTCAGTTGTTACTTCTCCTTTTTCATTTCTAATTCTGTTGATTTGAGTCTTCTCCCCTTTTTTTCTTGCTGAGTCTAGCTAATGGTTTATCAATTTCATCTGCTCAAATAACCAGCTTTTAGATTTATTGATCTTTGCTGTTGTTTCCTTCATTTCTTTTTCATTTATTTCTTATCTGATCTTTAAGATTTCTTTCCTTCTGCTAACTTTGGGTTATTTTTGTTCTTCTTTCTCTAATTGCTTTAGGTGTAGGTTAGGTTGTTTATTTGAGATTTTTCTTACTTCTTGAGGTAGGATTGTATTGCTATAAACTTCCCTCTTAGAACTGCTTTTGCTGCATCCCATAGGTTTTCAGTTGTCATGTTTTCATTGTCATTTGTTTCTAGGTATTTTTTGATTCCCTCTTTAATTTCCTCAGTGATCTCTTGGTTATTTGGTAGCATATTGTTTAGCCTCCATATGTTTTTATTGTTTACAGATTATTTCCTGTAATTGGTATCTAGTCTCATAGCGTTGTGGTCAGAAAAGATACTTGATACGATTTCAATTTTCTTAAATTTACCGATTGATTTGTGCCCCAAATTATGATCTATCCTGGAGAATGTTCCATGTGCACCTGAAAAGAAAGTGTATTCTGTTGTTTTTGGATGGAATGTCCTATAAATATGAATAAGTCCATCTTGTCTAATGTGTCATTTAAAGCGTGTGTTTCCTTATTTATTTTCATTTTGGATGATCTGTCCATTGGTGAAAGTCCCCTACTATTACTGTGTTACTGTCAATTTCCCCTTTTGTGGCTGTTAGCATTTGTCTTATGTATTGAGGTGCTCCTATATTTGGTGCATAAACATTTACAATTGTTATATCTTCTTCTTGGATTGATCCCTTGATCATTATGTACTCTCCTCCTTTGTCTCTTGTAATAGTCTTTATTTTATAGTCCATTTTGCCTGATATGAGAATTGTTACTCCAGCTTTCTTTTGATTTCCACTTGCATGTAATACCTTTTTCCATCCCCTCACTTTCAGTCTGTATGCTAATCTAGGGCTGAAGCGGGTCTCCTGTACACAGCATATATATGGGTCTTGTTTTTGTATCCATTCAGGTAGTCTGTGTCTTTTGGTAGGAGCATTTAATCCATTTACTTTTAAGGTAAATGTCGATATGTATGTTCCTATTACTATTTTCATTTTGGGGGTGTTTGTTTTTATAGGTCTTTTTCTTCTCTTGTGTTTCCCACCTAGAGAAGTTCCTTTAGCAGTTGTGGTAAATCTAGATATGTAGTGCTGAATTCTCTTAACTTTTGCTTGTCTATAAAAGTTTTAATTTCTCCATCACATCTGAATGAGTTCCTTGCTGGGTAGAGTAATCTTAGTTGTAGGTTTTTCCCTTTCATCACTTTAAATATGTCCTGCCACTCCCTTCTGGCTTGCAGAGTTTCTGCTGACAGATCAGCTGTTAACCTTGTGGGGATTCCCTTGCATGTTATTTGTTGCTTTTCCCTTGCTGCTTTTAATATTTTTTCTTTGTATTTAATTTTTGATAGTTTGATTCATATGTGTCTTGGCGTGTTTCTCCTTGGATTTATTCTGTATGGGACTCTCTGCCCTTACTGGACTTGATTGACTATTTCCTTTCCCATGTTAGGGACGTTTTTGACTATAATCCGTTCAAATATTTTCTCAGACCCTTTCTTTTTCTCTTCTTCTTCCAGGACCCCTATAATTCAAATGTTGGTACATTTAATGTTTTCCCAGAGGTCTCTGAGACTGTTCTCAATTCTCTTCATTCTTTTTTCTTTATTCTGGTCTATGGTAGTTACTTCCACTATTCTATCTTCCAGGTCACTTTTGCGTTTTTCTGCCTCCATTATTCTGCTATTGATTCCTTCTAGAGTATTTTTAATTTCATTTATTGTGTTGCTCATCATTGTTTGTTTGCTCTTTAGTTCTTCTAGGTCCTTGTTAAGCATTTCTTATATTTTTCCATTCTATTTCCAAGATTTTGGATCATCTTTACTATCATTACTCTGAATTCTTTTTCAGGTGGACAGCCTATTTCCTCTTCATTTGTTTGGTCTGGTGGGTTTTTACCTTGCTCCTTCCTCTGCTGGATAATTCTCTGTCTTCTCATTTTGTTTAAATTACTGTGTTTGTGTTATCCTTTTCACAGGCTACTGGTTTGTAGTTCCTCTTATCTTTGGTGTCTGCCCCCAGTGTGTGAGGTTGTTTCAGTGGCTTCCATAGGCTTCCTGGTGGGGGGGACGGGTGCCTGTGTTCTGGTGGGTGGAGCTGGATCTTGCCTCTCTGGTAGGCAGGGCTGTGACTGGTGGTGTGTTTTGGGGTGTCTGTGAACTTAGTATGATTTTAGGCAACCTCTCAGCTAATGCGTGGGGTTGTGTTCGTATCTTGCTAGTTGTTTGGCATGGGGCATCCACCATTGAAGCTTGCTGGCCATTGGGTGGAGCTGGGTCTTAGTATTGAGATAGAGATCTCTGGGATAGCTCTCTCCGAGTAATATTACATGGGGCTGGGAGGTCTCTGGTGGTCCAATGTCCTGGACTCAGATCTCCAACCTTGGAGGCTTAAGCCCAACACCTGGCTGGAGCACCAAGACCCTGCCAGCTGCATGGCACAGAAGAAAAGGAAGAAAAAAAAAAAGAACAGATAGAAACCCAAAACAAATGGTAAAAGCAAAACTGAACAGACAGAAATCACACAAAGAAACAAACACACTTATAAAAAGAAAAAAGCAAACAAAAACCAAGAAACAAAAAACGGACAGAACCCCAAGACAAATGCTAAAAGCAAAACTAACAGACAAAATCACACAAAGAAACATACACACACACACTAACAAGAAGAGAAAAAAAAAAAAGGAAGAGAGCAACGAAAGCAATAAACAAACCCACCAATGAAAGCAAGCACTAAAAACTAAACTAAGATAAACATAAAACCAAAAATAAATCAAACGCAGAAAGCAAACCCCAAGTCTACATTTGTTCTCAAATCCACCGCTTCAGTTTTGGGAACATTCATTGTTTATTCAGGTATTCCACAGATGCAGGGTTTATCAAGGTGATGGCAGGGATTTAATCTGCTGCTCCAGAGGCTGCATGGAGAAATTTCCCTTTCTCTTGTTTGTTCGCACAGCTCCTGGGGTTCAGCTTTGGTTTTTGGCCCTGCCTCTGCATGTAGGCTGCCCTCAGGCGTCTGTTCCCTGCCCAGAGAGGAGGGGGTTAAAGCAGTGGCTGATTAGGGCTCCCTTGTTCACTCAAGCCAGGGAGAGGGAAAGGTACAGTAGTGTTAATTGGAATGTGGGGTGAGCCTGCAGTGGCTGGCGTTGTCATTGCAACAGCCTGAGGTGCACAGTGTGTTCCCCTGGGGAAGTTGGCCCTGGATCACAGGACCCTGGCAGTGGCATGCTGCACAGGCTGCCAGGGGGGTGTGGGTAGTGACCTGTGCTTGCACACAGGATTCTTGGTGGCAGCTGCGGTAGCGGTCGCAGTCTTTGCTCGCCTCTGGGGTCCAAGATGATATCCACATATCGTGCCCGTGTCTGGAGCTCACTTAGGCAGTGCTCTGCCGTCTGTGGGCACATGGAGCAGGAAGCCCCTCTCCTCATGCACCCCAAAACAATGGTCTCTTGCCTCTCCGGCAGGTCCAGACTTTTTCCCAAACTCCCTCCCAGCGAGCTGTGGCACACTAGCCCCTTTCAAGCTGTCTTCACACAACCAACCCCAGTCTTCTCCTTGGGGTCTGACATCCGAAGCCCAAGCCTTAGCTCCCAGGCCCCACGCGCCCCGGTGGGTGAGCAGACAAGTGTCTCAGGCTGGTGAGTGCTGGCTGGCACTGATCCTTTGTGCAGGAATCTCTCCACTTTGCCCTCTGCACCCCTGTTGCTGCACTCTCCTCTGTGGCTCCAAAGCTTCCCCACCACCATCCCTGCCAATGAAGGGGCTTCTTAGTGTGTGGAAACTTTTCTTCCCTCACAGCTCCCTCCCAGAAGTGCAGGTCCATCCCTATTCTTTTGTCTCTGTTTTTTTTTATTCTTTTTCCCTACCCAGGTATGCTGGGATTTTCTTGCGTTTTGGGAATTCTGAGGTCTTCTGCCAGCGTTCAGTAGGTGTTCTGTAGGAGTTGTTCCACATGTAGATGTATTTTTGATGTATTTGTGGGGAGGAAGGTGATCTCCACATTTACTACTCTGACATCTTGAAGGTCTCTTCTTAGTGTATAATTTTTATATATTTTTTATTTTTAGGTACTAATTTTTCTATTTTTTTCTAAAAAGCATAAAGTTGAATTTGCATCCTTTAATTATGTTTAATCCTATCTTCCTTTATATTCATATTTATGTTTCTGTAGTCACTCATTATCTGAGTGTTTCAGACCATTCATTATTTCAAATTTTAATAAGATATAAAAAGAAATATACATTGAACTAAAGAACATACCACAAGTAATTATCAGAAAAAATACAAATATACCAATGATTACACATGCGATTAATAAAACCTCAAAATGATTTTGATAAATTAGTTATGTTCTTTTATTTGACTCATTATTCACTCAAAATAAATGGAGATTAATATATTTATTTACTACATATGTAACTCCCACAACTTGTCTTATAGTTAGAAAAATGCAGAATTATCTGCATTTGGTCTATTTCTCTTCTGATTAAATAAAGACTGCATATAGGCTTTTGCTTTCTTCTTGATGAAATAATACATCTTTTATTTATATACTGAAACATTTTAGTTCCCAGATGGCAACATCTAAGCAGCTTCTGAACTAACATCTTAAATTTCTTCTTAAGAGGAAACAACTAATGTTTAGGTGTTCAATGACTTTTTATTAATAAGGACACATTGACATTATCAAACTAAATTAGGAGAGATAAAATGATTAAAACAGACTTTTAAAATTTTGAGAATTTCTTCTTAACTAAAAAGCATGATTCTTATGAGTTTTCTTGCACAATGTTCTTTTAGCTCAGTATTACTTTTCTCTTTTTTCTTTTCTGAAAGTGACATCACCTTCCCTATTCCTCAGTGAAACTCTAAGTTTAAGAGAGTAGTTTTCTACATGTTGGCAGACCCTCTGGCTAAGTGTGTAAGCATTTCCCAAACCAAATCCCTGCTGATAAAAGGGTAAAGGCAAAACAGATGAATACTAGTGGATTCTGGCCAAGTTGGCTTTCCAGCCTCTGACTCAGTCAATATTTCTCAGTCTTTATTCAGGACACTAACATTACACTTTGACAGGATCTGATCTCCACTTATCCCCTGTGCAATAAAGTCCAAGGTAATAAATGAAATATAAAAGTTCATAGAGTGTGAACTTAATTTCATAGATTACTGTTTTCTGCTTACTGAAATAATTTGATTAGTATACCCAGAGATGCCATAGGGTTTCCCTTTATTAAAAGAAAAAAAAAAAAAAACTCTACAGATATGTTTTGATAGAAGACTACTTATGTGTCCTATAGTCCAGTAGGATTTATACTGGTGTTAATTTTGTTGATTTTTTAACATTGTCTTCCTATAATTTATAAGGTCAGTGCCATGGCCTGATAGTTCTTACAGTACCATCTGCCTCTCTCACCTGAATAACTGTTACATCTCCCACAGACCATATACATATGCTTTAACACAGCTCTCTGTCTCAGCCCTAGATTTGGAGATATGAGTTCACATCATATCATATCCTAAGGTTACATTAGAGCATGAATTCTGATTAGAGGAGACATCACCACCATGGGGACAAGAATTGGTTTTATGCATGAAAATAATCTGACTCATTTATGTATAAGCACAGATATTCATACAGCACATATCAGATCTGTGGTATTAAATTTTCTTAGGGGTTGATTAGGTTAAAATCTAAAACTTTCCCTTAGAGGATGATAATGAAAAAGAAAGAGGTTAAGAAACATTGATTTAGCATAAGGACCACTCATGTACAACACTGCTTTTTATGTTTTCTCAGATTGACAGGCTCAATGATTTGTCAGTCATCTAGAAGGTGTTTGTAGTCACATATTTACTGCTATGTGGCTCTAATATATCACCACCATTTTGTAATTCCTTACTTTGCTCTAAAACTTTATCAAAACTGAATTTGATGCAACTAGTATTCTTCTCAGGCTTAAGTATGATGCATGCCTAACTGTATATTTATTAATCAATATTATTTTCTCTTAACAATTAACTGAGTTCACAGAAAATAAAACAATAGTCACTTAGTCATAGAGGCTAGGAAGCTGGAGAAAATTACATGGAAAGAAATATCAAGCCAGAGGGCTAGGAGAGGCAAGAAAGAAAGGTGAATCATAGTGGCCAGAAAGCACTATGACAATTTAAATATTTGGAGGCAAAATAAAGAAAAAAATTCAGGCACTTAAGGATTCAGAAGGAGAAGTCCATGGGGCTAAGACAAATCTTCTTACTATGAAGTATTTTTAGGGACCAAAAATATTAAAATGTTAATAAGTTCTTAAAATATTACAAATCCATCTATTGTTTGCATTAACATCATTGGTCCAAGTAGTAGAATGGTTCTTGTAATAAAAATTCTGGGACAAAACAGGCCAAAGGAGTTTTGGCACTGAACTAAATCTTCAGCTTATCTAAACTGGGAATGTTGGAAAGACCTTTGATTTCATATTGAGTTCCTTTCTGAAGACAGTCAAGAAGCACAGGGAACAGGGAGTACTAGCAATGCTTAGGCAGCTGTGCATTTAAGAGCTAGTTAGTCCCAGGTGGAGCATAGTATCATGGATCATGAAGCAATCACTCTTTTTTCAATAAATTGCTCTTGTAAAGCGTTGCCCTTAAACTATCCTATTGGGAAAACAAGTCTTATATAGGGAGGGGAAAGGCCATGTGATAATTTCCAATAACACAACCTGAGACTCATTTTTGACATATAATTTGTTTCTTCCTGACATGGTATTTGGATGATTGCCAGAGACCATGCAACACGTGCATTTAATGTAGAAAAGACAGCTGCCAGGATATCCATTTTCATTGTCCCTCCAGAACAAATAAATAAATAAATAATCATCCATCATTTTATTATGTAAAGGATGGAAACATATGTATACTTGCAGAAAAAAATCAAGAGGAATTCATGTTCTCTGTTGTTTCCTTTTATTTACTGTTGCTCCTGCTAAAACCTTCCCTAAATTATGGCTTTAAAGGTATTATGATATTATTCCTTTCCTTCCCTACCCTACTCTATTGTGGTAGGAGTTCTGGAGTGCATTTTCTAAATCTTAATCCTCCTCAAAAACTTGTGGTAGATCCCATTTCATACAGTGTTAATTAAAGGTTTTCCCTGATACTCACCTTTCTTGGTATGATTTGTATCTGTCTAGCTTTATCTGGCACTTTTTCCTTAAATGAACATTTTGCTCCAAGTTAATAATTTACTGTTTTTGAGCATATCACAGATTTTACTATTTTCATACTTCTGTTCATTCTGTTCATATTCATTTATCGACCTTCTCAGATGTTTCCTCTATATTATCTTTTCTCTGACCCACCATTCCCAGCCTCACACTATCAGCTAAAAGTTCTTCTTTACTTTATTCCCCTTAGGTAAAATGCCATTTGACATATAGCTAGTAATTTATAACTATTGGTTTTATCCCTTCTCCAATCCAAATTTTAGGACTTGCTTATATCTACCTCTTATTGTGCTTTAATTTATTCATTACTTGCTTACTCGTTAACCATTTCATAGTAAATGCTATGACTTTCTTTTAACATTGTATTGTACAATGCCTAACAAGGAGTATGGTATATAGGGAGAGTTAGATAAATTTGGTAAATTGAATTGAATTGGCAAGTTTCTGGATAAATGTGTTAGGTCTACATGCTACTTTTCACCTGCACTATCTCTTCTCTTCCTTGTGGATGGCAATGAAGTGACAAGGTCAGTCATATGTTGATAAACTTTAGGATCATTGATGCTTCAAGAATGTGAAAAATATAGCTGTTAGGAAATCATATTTTCTTCCTGGACTCTTTTGTAGTTTTTATAAAGTCTTTCCCAACATGATCCTAGCCAAAAATGGTATGCACACTCACGTTTTATACTTCACATAAAATATTGGACATGTTCCAATTTCAAAACCTCAGCCTCTATGCTGGTGTATTAAATTGGGGTGATGATTAAATTGGGGTGATGATTTCAAGTCTAATTTTAATTGTACTACATGTTCACTCAACTGGTTATTAAGTATATGTCTTGAATCAAGCACTTTGCTGAAAGTTGAAGTGATGATGATGAATAAAAAGTGATCTGTGGGATCACTTCCCTGTGGGGTCTCACAATCTAAGCTACAGAGGCAGAGCTTACATATGAGCAATCACAATACATTGGGGTGGTGTCTAAATGGAGGACTTCACTGGAGAGTTAGTAACAGAGAAGCTTCTGTTTGAGGGGCTCAAGGAAGTAGGAGATCTAAAGAATAAGTTGCACAGGATCTTGGAAAAATAGAAAAACCCAGTTTGGCAGTCCAAGGAGTAAAGACGTTTCAGTTAGATTTAGGCCAAAACAGCAGAATGAAGACCATGAGCTTTTTATTCTCACCTCCTCTCATGGGCACACCAAAATTACAATGATTTGCAGAACACTTATAGATGAAAAAGAGCAAGACCTACCAAAAAAGATCTTCTACAACTAAAGATATAAAGAAGAAACCACATGAGATGGGTAGGAGAGACTGAGTCATGCTGTAGTCAAGACCCATACCCCTGGCTCTACCCACAAATGGTAGAATAAGTACAATTGCAGAGTTTCTCCCCAAACAGTGAGGGATCTGAGCCCTACATCAGGCTCTGCAGCCTAGGGGTCCTGTGCCAGAAATACAAGCCCCTAGAACATTTGGCTTTGAAGGCCAGCAGGGCTTAATTTCAGGAGACCCAGAGGACTATGGGAAATAGGACTCCACTTCTAACAGGTGCACACAAAACCTCACAGGTTCTGGGATCCAGGGCAAAGGCAGAAATTTGAAAGGCACCTGGGTGAGACCTATCAGCTGATCTTGGAGAATCTCCTGAAGAGGCAGGAGGCAATTAGAGCTCACCCTCCATAGACATAGAAACTGTCAGTAGCCATTTGGGGGAGCTCGTTCTAGCACGTGGACACTGATGCTGGCAAGCACCATTTTGGAATCCACCCTCTAGCTTATTAGCCTCAGGACCCAGCCCCACCCATGCCCACCAGCTTCTTGGCATCAGTACTAGGACTACCCAGGCCAAGCAACTAACTGGCTGGAGACACAGCCCCAACCACCAGCAGACAGGCTGCCTTAAGATCTGCTGAGCCCACAGCCACCCCTAGACATGGCTCTGCCCACCAGAGGGTCTAGGGCCAGGCCCCAAAACTGGTGCACAGGCACTAAATCTGGGGTACAAAGCCAGAGCCCCCAGGACACAGTTCCACCCAACAGTGGAAAAGCACCAGCCCCAGAATCCCCAACCCCTCACAACCTGCTCTAGCCTCAGGACCAGCCTCACCCACCAATGGAAGGACACCAGCCTCAGGAAAACTTCAGCCTTGCATCCTACAGACCCAGCTGACTCACCAGCAGGCCGCCACCAGCCATGGGACAAGCTGGGCCTCAGCCGTACCCATCGGAAGGCCGACACAAGCTTCAGGACACATCAGACCTCACAACCATCTATGTCAGGAACCAGATACGCCCACCAACAGTCTCACACTAGCTCTGGGACCCCTGGGCCCTGCAGCAAGAACTCAGGATCTAGCTCTACCTGCCAGTGGGCTGGCACTAGCTGCAGGACCTAGTTTCACCGACCAGTAGGTGGGTACCAGCCCTTGGATCTCCTGACCCAGACTCCAGCCACCAGTAAGCAAGCAGTAGCCGACCTAATGGTAACCATAAACCAAAAATCTATGTTAGATACACACACAAAAGACAGAAAAGGAATCCAAACATGACACTAAAGATACTCATCAAATCACAGGGGAAGAGAACAAAAGAAGAAAGAAAAAAGATCTACAAAACAACCCTAAAACAACTGAAAACATGTCAATAAGTAAATACCTATCAATAATTCTTTAAATGTAAATGTACTAAATGCTCCAATCAAAAGACGTAAAAACACAGAGTGGCTGAATGGATAAAAAACAAGAGCTGTAAACATGTTGCCTACAAAAGACCACTTCAAGTACAAAGACACACACAGACTGAAATGCAGGGGATGGAAAAAGGTATCCCATACAAATGGAAATCAAAAGAAAGCAGGAGTAGCAATACTTTATCAGTCAAAATAAATTAAAAAAAAAACTATTATAAGAGACAAAGAAGGACATTACACAATGATCAAGAGATTAATCCATGACAATATAGCATTGTAAATATATATGCACACAAAATAGGACCACCTAAATACATAAAGAAAATATTAACAGACATAAAGGAAAAAATTGACAGAAACACAATAATAGTAGGAGACTTTAGTACCCCACTTACATCAATGGACAGATCATCCAGACAAATAATAAGGAAACACTGGCCTTAAATGATACATTATACCATATGGCCTTAACAGATATATAAAGAACATACCATCCAAAAGCAGCAGAATACTCATTCTTTTCAAATGGATATGGAACAGTCTCCAGAACAGATCACATGCTAGGCCACAAAACAAGCCTCAGTAAATTTAAGAAAACTGAAATCATATCAAGTACCTTTTTTGGACCACAACACTATGAGACTAGAAATCAACTAATCGAAAAAAAACTGCAGAAAAACAAACATGTGGAGGTTAAAAAGTATGCTACCAAACAACCAGTGGCTCACTGAAGAAATCAAAAAAGAAATTTAAAAATACCTGGAAACAAATGACAATAAAGACATGATGATACAAAATCTATGGAATTCAGCAACAGCAGTTCTAAGAGGGAAGTTTATAGAGATACAAGCTTACCTCAAGAAATAGGAAAAATCTCAAATAAACAACCTAAACTTACACTTAGAGGAATTAGAAAAAGAGGAACAAACAAAATCCAAACTTAGTAGAAAAAAAGAAATCATAAAAATCAGATCTGAAATAAATGAAATAAAGACCTACAAGAAATGGAAAAGATCAGTGAAACTAAGAGTTGGTTCTTTGAAAAGAAAAACAAAATTGACAAAGCTTTAGCCAGACTCATCAAGAAATAGAGAGGTCCCAAATCAGTAATACCAGAAATGAAAAAGGAGAAGTTACAAGTGACACCACAGAAATATAAAGAATCATAAGAGAATACTACAAACAGCTAGATGCCAATAAAATGGACAACCTAGAAGTAATGGACAAATTCCTAGAAGTGTACAAACTCCCAAGACTGTACCAGGAATAAATAGAAAATATGAACAAACCAATAACCAGCACTGAAATTGAATCAGTAGTTTTAAAACTCCCAATAAACAAAGTCCAGGACCAGATGGCTTCACAGGTGAATTCTAGCAAATGTTTAAATAAGAGGTAATGCCTAACCTTCTCAAACTATTCCAAAATACTGAAGAGGAAGGAACATTTCCAAACTCATTCTATGAGGCCAGCATCACCCTGATATCAAACCCAGAAAAAGATATCACACAAAAAAGGAAATTATAGGCCACTATCACTAATGAACATAGATGTAAAAATCCCCAACAAAATATTGGCAAACTGAATCCAACTATATGTTAAAAGAATTATACCGCATGATCAAGTGGGATTTACCCAAGGATGCAAGGATGGTTCAATATCCAAAAATCAATCAATGTGATAGACCACATTAACAAACTGAAGAATTAAAAACCATATGATCATCTCCATAGATGCAGAAAAAGCTATTGATAAATTTCAACATCCATTTATGACAAAACTCGCCAGAAAGTGGTCATAGAGGGAACATACCTCAGCATAATAAAAGCCATATATGATAAGCACATAGCTAAGCTCATACTCAAAGTTGAAAAGGTGAAAGCATTTCCTCTAAGGTCAGGAACAAGACAAGTATGTCCACTCCTGCCATTTTTACTCAGTATACTATTGGAAGTCCTTGATGCAGCAATCAGAGAAGAAAAAGAAACCCAAACTGGAAAGGAGGAAGTAAAACTGTCATTGTTTATAGATGACATTATACTGTACATAGAAAAGCCTAAAGATGCCACCAGAAAATTTCTAGAGCTTATCAATGAGTTTGGTAAAGTTGCGGGATACAAAATTAATATACAGATACCTGTTGCATTTCTATGCACTACCAAAAAACTATAAGAAACAGAAATTAAGGAAATAATCCCATTTACCATCACATCAAAAAGAATAAAATACCTAGGAATAAACCTACAGAAGGAGGTAAAATACCTGTACTTGGAAAACTATAGAATACTGATGAAAGAAATTTTAGAGGACACAAAGAGATGGAAAGATATATCTTGTTCATGGATTGGAAGAATTAATATTGTTAAAATAACCATAATAGCCAAGGCAGTCCCCATCACAATACCAACAGCATTTTTCACAGAACTAGAACAAATAATTATAAAATTAGTATGGGAACACAAAAGACCCCAAATAGCCAAAACAATCTTAAGAAGAACAGAGCTGGAAGTGTCATGCACCCTGATTTCAGACTATACTACAAAGCTACAGTCATCAAAACAGTATGGTACTGGCACAAAAACAGACACATAGAGCAATGGAAAAGAATAGAGAGCTCAGAGATAAACTCATGCACTTATGGTCAATTAATCTATGACAAAGGAAGCAATGAAAAAACAAAGACAGTCTCTTCATTATGTGGTGCTGGGAAAACTGGACTACTAAATGTAAAAGAATGAAATTAGAACATTTTCTCTCACCATATACAAAAATAAACTCAAAATGGATTAAAGACCTAAATGTAAGACCAGAAACCATAAAACTCCTAGAAGAAAACAGGCAGAACATTCTTTGATATAGATCACAACAATATTTGGGGGGATCTGTTTCCTAAGGCAAAGAAAACAAAAGCAAAAAAATAAAAAACACAAAAAACAAATGGGACCTAATTAAAATTAAAAGCTTTTGCACAACAAAGGAAACCATCAACAGAATGAAAACTTAACCTACTGAAATGGGAGAAAATACTTGCAAATTATATGACCGATAAGGGGTTAATACATATAAAGAATATACAACTTAATATCAAAAAAACAAACAACCCAGTTAAATAATGGGCAGAAGAACTGAATAAACATTTTTCCAAACAAGACATAGAGATAGTTAGGAGGCACAAGAAAAGATGCTCAACACTGTTAATCATCAGAGAAATGCAAATCAAAACCACAGTGAGGTATCACCTCACAGCTCTCAGAATGTCTGTCATCAAAAAAAACCACAAATAAATGTTGGCAAGAATTTGGAGAAAAGGGAAACCTTGTACATTGTCAGTGGAAATATAAATTGGTACAGCTACTTTGGAAAACATTATGGTGATTCCTCAAAAAAACTAAAAATAGGGCTTCCCTGGTGGCGCAGTGGTTGAGAATCCGCCTGCCAATGCAGGGGACACGGGTTCGAGCCCTGGTCTGGGAAGATCCCACATGCCGCGGAGCAACTAGGCCCGTGAGCCACAATTGCTGAGCCTGCGCATCTGGAGCCTGTGCTCTGCAACGAGAGGCTGCGATAGTGAGAGGCCCGCGCACCGCGATGAAGAGTGGCCCCCACTTGCCGCAACTAGAGAAAGCCCTCGCACAGAAACGAAGACCCAACACAGCCATAAATAAATAAATAAATAAATAAAATAAACCCAAAGTTTAAAAAAAAAAAAAAAAACTAAACTAAAAATAGAACAACCATATGATCCAGCAATTCCAGCCCTGTGTATATATCTGAAGAAAATGAAAACACTAATTCAAAAAGATACATGCACCCCAGTGTTCATAGAAGCATTATTTACAAGAGCCAAGACATAGAAGCAATCTGTGTCCATCAACAGACAAATGGATAAAGAAGATGTAGTGTGCATACATACCATAGAATACTACTCAACCATAAGAAATAATGAAATTTTGCCATTTGTAACAACATGGATGGACCTGGCAGTTATCATGCTTAGTGAGATAAGTTAGAGAAAGACAAATACTATATGTTATAACTTATGTTTGGAATCTAAAAAATCAAATAAACTATTGAATATAACAAAAAAGAAACAGACTCACAGATATACAGAACAAACTAGTGGTTACCAGTAGAGAGAGGAAAGGAGGACGAGTAAGATAGGGGTAGAGGATTAAGAGGTACAAACTACTATTTATAAAATAAATGAGCTACAAGGATATAGTGTACAGAACAGGGAATATAGCCAATATTTTATAATAACTATAAATGGAGAATAGTCTATAAAAATATTGAATCACTATGTTGTACACCTGAAACTAATATAATATTTTAAATCAATTATATCTCAATTAAAATATTAAAAAAACAACAAAAAGAAACAAAAAATTAAAACCACTACAATCCAGAAAAAAACAAAAACAAGAGGTTTCAGTCAGAAATATCAGAATATACAAAGGTATAATTACAGTAGTGATCCTGTAAATATGTTTCAACTACATGTAAAATAATCCTGAATCCAGATGGTTTTAAAAGTAAAAGTATTTTTTTATCTTACTTGAGAACTCAGTGATATGACAGGCCTCAAATTTCTTGATTTATCAGCCCCTGATTTAGCAGTTCCTGTTGTGAGGGACCACACTTTTTTCTATTGCTCTGATCTTCTATCCATCATGATGGTTTCAAGTAAGACTAGTTTACTGTGTGGTCAAAAGATATTTATCAGAAGTGTTCAATTTTTAAAAAAAATTTATTTAGTATAAGTTCTATTTACTTATGATTACCTTTTTCTTTTAAGGTTGATTTTGACTCTGCATTCACTATGCATGTTGCCCCTTTGGTCACTTTCCCCTAGTTTGAGGCCTCTACAAACTCCTGATCCAGTAGCTAGAGGGGTGGGTGGGTGAGTGCCAGTAGCAATTAAGGTCAAGGGAACTGAAAATCCAAAGGACTCTGATCCTTCTCCAGGTGTGAAACCAATGACTACACCAGTGTGCTACTCACACAACAGTGATGTTGTGCACTGTACACATCTGCACACTCCTAGGACACACTTTTAAGGGTGACAGCATAACTTGTACTGAATACCCACTGATTCCCAGTATATTATCATATAATTCATCTTTGTTGTTAAAACACTTACAACTTGAAATACAATGTATTTTTTCTCATAGTTTTGACCTAAAAGATATAGCTTCACAGAAGAGTTCTACCAAAAAGTCTATCTCCCCAGGAGGTACACAGACTTTTATTTGTAATTTTTCCTTCTTCATTTTCAGTTTCTGGGCTGGTAAAGCAGCAAATTGAGATGAAAGAATTCTTTTGAACTGTTTTCTATGATCTCTTACTCTTATTTACCCACTTCAACATAAAAATTAATTTATAATTGGACTCTTTGAATGTCTGGTTTACATTTTCAATGCATTATTATTATATTAAAATGAGAAAAATATACCTATCTTTATGTGGCATTTAAAACGAATTAAACAGTTTATTTTCTGCTCAGGGACAGCATACGTTATTCAAGTAACTGCATTCATCATTCAAAATATTTCTGTTCTTGATTTCTCTCCACAATCAACTGACTTTTGTCTTTGTGGCACTTACCTCCTTGTATTGTTTGAGAGCTTTTACTGGTACAAATAACGTTATTTACACAAATTGATTAAGTAGAAATTTAGACTTCAAAATAAAATATAAACAAAATCATCTGGAAAGTAAGAAGGCTGTTCTATCAGTTTTGCCAAATAAAATATACATATTGGCAGATATTCAAATGTGAATTGCTGACTTGGATATCTGAAAAATAAAAATGAAATCACTATTCACCTTAAAATGTAAACAAATGATAATGCCAATGCAATCATAAACAATTTATACTTAAGCTACATACTGCTGCTGAGTGTAGCGTAAATGGATAGTAATTTCACAAACACACATAAATGAAGGTTATTAAAAGCTAGATCCCCATGAAGGTGTTCTAAACAATATAGCCCTTTGCCATACAATCCCAGTCCAAGTCTATTTATATTACTCCAAACACAACAGTACCATAGAAAGGGAAAGTCCCAAGCCAGAACTCAGAATCCTTGTATGGCTTTGTTAAATATCCTCTCTGCTTGTCAGATTTTTTATCTCTATAGTAAATGTATAGGATATATAGTCTCTGGAGTTGTTGTTGTTGTTTTTTTTTTTTTTTTAACTCTAAGACTCCAGGAATCTGTTTAAATCTTATCTGAGATGTATACAAAAGCTTTAAACTTGCTTTGTCCTAGGGCAGGTGGGACAAATAGTTTTCTTTGTAGTTCCTAGAGCTCAAAATGTCTCACCCATCCAGTTTACAATGGTGTCAAAAATCTCATCTTTAGTCTATAGTACTAATTTAGGTTTTAAGTCTGCTCTTAAAGAACAAATTTCACTGAGAGATCATCTTAAACTGTCATCTTTTATTTTAACATTATGATATAACATATTTTCAGATTTCCTTCAAACCGAATGTCTAAATTCCAAGGACCATGGCCACCACAATAACAACTACAAGAGAGATTCAGAGACACAGATGCAGAGAGAGAGATTTTGGTATTTTGATGGGGACGATAAAGACTTCAGGTCATATTAGTAATATATATTAGTATATTATTAGTAATATTTGATATGAATTAATATGTAAATTCTTTTCTAACAAATCTGTTTAAAGTGGTAATCAGTGGCATGAAGCACATAACAGATACATTTCATAATCATAGGGAATATAGTAACAGCATGTTATAAAATTTTAGCACTTCTAATACATGAGGTCCTTGAGCAGGCAGATCAGCCTACTGAGGTTGATTGGGAGAAGAACATTTGAAGGACAGAAACATTCTTCCAGTTTTCAAATCTAGATATTCCTGACAAACTAAAACACACCAAAAAATAATGTTCAGAAAGAATGACATATCATCATGTAAACATATTTTCCCCTTATCGGAGATATTTGAGAAGTATGCAGTCAATCAGGACTCCTTGTGTGCACATGAAAGAAATAAACTGAAATAATTAAGACATTGAAAATGGGCAATTTGTGAAGCAGGTGGGACTGGCCTTCAAGATGAATAGAAACAATGACACAAATGCCATTACTCCTTTGCTTTCATACTCTCACAACTGTCAGCATAATTCTCTCTGAGCAACTTCTCCAAAGATTGGACATCTGGCCCTAGACATCTTTAGTCTCACCTCTTTGTGGTTACATGACTCCTCTGTAACCACAAAGAAACTATTCTGAGTAGCTGGCTTCGATCATGAACATATCCTTGGAACAAGGGCTGTGTTGAAGGGAATGTAACACTATGATTGGCACCATTGTTAATTGTTCATGTGGCCAGGGGATGGAGTGATATGCTTCCCACCATCATCTACAAGTATATGTTTAAATAACGATATTTATCAAAAGATGTATTTGAGGAAGACAAAATGAGAAATATCCTTTATAAATAGGGATACCTCATCCTGAGGACTGGACAGTAATGAAGAAAACAAACTATTACCAAATCACTAACTCCCAACCATTTATATAGTAACAAGTTACTGTATTTTTGAAGTTCTAATTATGACTGATGCTGAAGAAATCATGCATTAATCTTTAAAATAATCAGAATGCACTTATTCATGTTAGCTATTTTTCTACAAGTATTCTAAGTTATATTTTTCATGTGGATTTCCACCTTCTTATTCTATACTTTAATTTTTTTAAATTGTTCATTGCTTCATGTGTTTGTTCTTTTATCCCATCTAAATTAAAAAGACCTGGCTTAGAATCAGATGATCTGAACTTTGAATCACAGTTTTGTAATTTAAACAATTTACTTCACCTTTCTACTCACTAATTTTTCATCTTCCTTCCCACGATATTTTTCTCCTCCAAAGGTGGCTGATATTGATTAACCAAGTCAAAGAGCAGAATTGAGATGCTCAGACCTGGCTGACAGACATCACTAACTTAACTATATGATATTTTCAAGGCTTTTATACATATTTTTAAATTACACTCAGAAGGGTGTTAATCAATGTATCCTCGTCTTACATAAGCAGGTCTGTTTTTTTAAAATGATACTGTGAGATACACATTTGCATGAAAATATATTCCATTGAAAGCACATTATAAAACAAGAGGGTAGAGTTCTTCTCCTGGGAAGATGGACTAGACATGCTTTTCCTTAGTCCTCCCACTAAGTAAACTAAAAACCCTGAATATGATGTATAAAACAAACATAAGAAGACTGTGAAAGGTGGAGAGAAGAAGGCAGATTGGCTAGGGACCTCAAGAACCAAGGAACAACCCAGTGGTGGTTCTCCTAAGGTTTTTTATTTTGTTTTTCCTTTCTTTTTTTTCCAGCTTTATTGAGATAATATTGGCATTAGCATATGTAAGTTTAAAATGTGCAATGTATATATTGCAAAATGATTACTACAAGATCAGTTAACACCTAACACCTCCATCCCCTCTTATTATGTTTTTTTTTTTTCACCTCAATTTTCAGAGCAGCACTATTTACAATAGCCAAGACATGGAAATAACCTAAATGTCCATCAACAGATGAATGGATAAAGAAGATTTGGTATATATATACAATGGAATATTACTCAGCCATGAAAAGAATGAAATAATGTCATTTGCAGCAATGTGGATGGAACTAGAGATATCATACTAAGTGAAGTAAATCAGACAGAGAAAAACAAATATATGGTATCGCTTATACATGGAATCTAAAAAAACCCGATACAAATGAACTTGTTTCCAAACCAGAAATAGACTCACAGACATAGAAAACAAACTTATGGTTACCAAAAGGGATAGCTGGGGTGGGGGGGGGGGAAGGGGAGAGATAAATTAAGAGTTTGGGATTAACATATAATACACACATTGATATTTCTGCGAAAAACGTCATTGGAATTTTGATAGGAATTGCATTGAATCTATAGATGTTTTTGAGTAGTATGTACATTTTAACAGTATTAATTCCTCCAATCATGAACATGCCTTTCCATTTATTTGTGTTTGCTTCAACTTCTTTCATCTCATTCGTTAAAGTAATTCCTAAGGCTTTTTGGTTTGTTTGTCTGTTTTCTTGATGCTATTGCAATGGGATTGTTTTTATTTCTTTTTTTGATAGCTTGTTCTTACTGCACAGAAATGCAACTGGTTTTCATATTTTGAATTTTTATCCTCAATAGGTTAGTATTAACCCCTGTGTTATCATAATTTTTCAATCTACTTATATAAAATGCTATATAATTACTTTAATTTGCATAAGTGATTATAAGACAGGATTTCTTTGTCATCTTATGCAAATATAAAAGGACTCAGTAGATCAGAAGTAAGTCCTTAAAGTTGTCTAATCTTAGCTTATCAACTGTGGGGAAGCAAATTATACAAGAAATTTTAAATGAAACAGAAATTTAAAGCCAAGAAGAAACTGAATAGCCAAGTTTTATTCTATATCAGAAACAAATTATTGTTATGTAATTTTCACATGTATTCTTCAGTTATTTCAGTTAATAGGAAAATATTTAATATCAGAAAAAAACAGCATGTTTAACTCAATTATTAAAATCATTTTGAATTTATAAAGTACAGTAGCTTTTGCAATATAGAAATTATCAATTTTTTTTTACTACTACTCTATCACTACTATTGTTTATCAGTTCTAGACTCTGAGTCACACAATTACCCCTGCTTTCCCTGATGAATAATTTATGAAGATTAATAGAGAAAGAGCAGTGAAAACATAAGAAAACGATAGCCCATAAATGCAGTCTAAATGCACCTTGGTTCCACATGAAATGTTTTAAGACAACACAACACAGGGACATTTTAAGACAACAAACTTGTAAGTAAGTATAAGCAATGTAAGACCATTAATTTGAAATTATAGTCAAAAGAAGTAGACCCAATTATTACTAATATCTTATTTAATTAGATCAAGAAGTTGCATAGGTATGCCAGAGTTTCAGAAGTACAGATAGTATTATCATAAAATTCCACACACTTACAGAAATTAAGTAGGAGTATCAGGAGACATCAGATAATATTGAGTTAAAAGTGTTTATCCACAAAGATTTGACTCCTGTGTTTTATTTTATAAAAGATCATCCAGTGATATATAAGTATGGAGAGTTTTAAAGTAAAATATTAATATCCTCTTTTCCAGAACTTTACTAATAGAATTTCATAGGGTGATTATAAGTCATTCTTATTTGTTTGTCAACACCATTCCCTTTAAGACTCTATATTACATGATCTTTGTTCAATTGTTTTGAGTACTTGAAAGGTTTATTATTTTAATTATATTTTTCAGTTTGACTTTCCCCATTACTCCAATTTCCAAAAAATAAAATTTAAATGTAAAAATATGCATTCTTTTCAAAATTATAATTATATGCCTATGATTTAAAATTGTAATTTCTTTTATTTGTGCTCTATTTGATAATCAAGACGTCTTCATAAAGTTGAAACAAAAAGTCTTGTGCTACATTGTCATTTGGGAATACCAATTAGTTCATAGCCTGATTATAATTATCCCTTTCTCCTTTTTAAGGAGAATAAATTTTTTCAGTTCTTTGCCCTTAGGCAGGATCTAGAGGAACTGACACGAGTATACACACATTTTATTAAGAAGGCCTCAGAAACATTCTACATCAAATGAACATATGCAGGTGAATGATGTTGTCCTGTTACATTAGTAACCATGTGCATGCTGGAGAATTTTGTTAACCGATGGTATTAGCCCTATGTACTTACTGAACAAATATGCTTTGTACTCAATGAGACTGTCATGCTTAAAGATCATAATAAAAACTGAGCTTTGAGAACATTCCAATACTAATCCCAGGGTTGGTCAAATAACCTAAGGCAGAAAATAACTCAGGATGGTGAATAATATTCTAACACTTTAAAATATTTTAGCAAAAAATTTATATATCTATTCATCTATCACCATTTACTGTATCCTACTTATTTACTGATATTCATAGCTACATTTCATTTATTTTCAGGGAAAGTAGTCACATACATGCAACGGAGAGTGGTCCCAGGGAGCTGAAGTGAGTTCATGAGTCTTAATAAAAGATAAGTCCAAATTAATCTAATAAAATTTTTTAAAAAGTGCTTTTAAAGAATATCCACTTAAACATTCAGAAGAGTGTTCTGACCACCTGAGAAAGGGGACAGGATTTGGAAGACTGAAGGGTAAAATATATCTCCATTAGATGTTCTAGCCAGTGTTTGAGTGCACTTTCATTCATAAAAATAGAGAAGGCAGGCCAGTTCTTCAGCTGCACTTATGAAACCTTTAAATAGATTCTGAAAACTGTTGATTGCTGTAACAATGACAACAGTTCTCCAGGGAGTACATTAGGGAGGGGAGAACAGAAAATCAACCATTTATTCCTCAAAACTGGTAAGGGGTAGGTTGTCTAGGAGGAATGAAAGAATAAAAGTAGGTATGCATTGACAAATGAGCTTCTATTTAGGTGAGAGCAAGGGAATGCATTTAGATAAAAAGTAATCCAAACTTTATACATAGGATGATCAACTTTACACTATCTTTTAGAACCCATAAAAGAGATTTGAAAGTCACGGTAGTCATCTTCAGTGGACATTATGCTGCTGTAATTAAAAGGTCAATGGAATATTTCATGAAAAATGTCAAGGTCCCAAACAAAATATTAACGTATTTTGAGAAGAAGCCAGGATACAGTTCATATTCTCCAAAGAAAATAAATAGTTAAAGATATAAATAAAGAGAAAAAAATATTCAGGAGGAGAAATTAACAGAGATCAAAACCAAAGAAATGAAGGAAAAATAGTAGAATATATTTAAATTTTTAACCTGGGAGAACCTAGAATAAGAACAAGTATTCTTGTAATCTGTAAAATCATGAAAGCCTTGGGTGGAATTCAGAGGTCCTTGGAGTGATAGAACAATATCATATTGAAGCTTAAAAAATTATGGACAAACAAAAGCAAAGACAATTTTAATATACAGTAAAATACTAGGAATCAAAATACATTTAAGAATGTAAATCCAAAATGTACTTTTTTAGTTTATGTGGGTGATAAATGATGAGCTTCAGAAGAAAACAGATGCTTGTAGTCAGACACATCCTTTAGCATGGTAAGAGCTGGGAGGAAGCACTGGATGGACAATGCGCCTTACTAAATTAAGTAATCTGTATATACATATATAAAAGTTATCTAAACATCAATAGTCTTGAGAATTTGACCACAGATACTAATTTGTGGACATTCTAAAAATTAGTGCTCAAAAGATTTATTCTAAATCACCATTCTTCCATCATTATTGTCAAACTTTAAAGTGAAACAAAATTATTCTAGAAGAAACAGAGAGACTAAAAATAATAACAGACATTTGGCTGAGTTACCCAAAAAAGGTGAATTATTTTTTTCTTAGTGAGGATAACAAATTTTATATTTAATTCTAATTACTACCAGCTTTCACCTTACTGCCTACATAAAATCCTCATGAAGTTCATATTTGTTAAAGTATTCCTTTGAATATCAAATAATATACAAATAATCTACACAGAAGGGGCTTTTCTGTTACCTCTTGATTTCTTCAAAGCGTATGCTATATTTAAACTCTAAGATAATGTTACCAGCTTTTCAATATTATTTAAATCTAAAGAAAATACTGATTTTCAAACAATTAAGAAGAGAAAATGTACATACAAAATAATTTTCATATGCAGAAAAGCGATATATTAATTACACAAAAGTAATCATTAATTTGGTTTTAATAAGACTATGAACATGAAAAATGTTCACCTTCAATAGGATACATATATTGAAAGGACACTGTGAAACTGGATACTTACCCAAGTTCATCCTAACATTTTGCTCTCCAAAGACAAAATAAGAAATGGTTATACATCCGATAACCCTGTATTTTGTAAAAATGCTATGCATGGAACCATTAATTAATAATATTGTTAATTATTTCTGGCATAAAACCTAGTGCTATAAAATTTTCTCAGAATTCTAAGCTAAGAAAAAGCTTCTTTTTACTGATGAACTGCTTTGTTTTATTTTACTGGACAACGAAAGCTAAGGAATCCATACTGTTTCACTTATAGCTTTGATTGCTATGGAACTCTGAATTTGTTTTTAGCTTCAGTTACCTCTCTTATCGTTTGTATTTGATAACTGTGAGAATAACTCTACCACTTTTATTATGAATTTTTCTTCCTATTATTAACCAAGAAATAAGATTAATTTAAATCAGCAATAGATTCTTTAAAATTTATCATGTGAATAAAATTGTTCTAGGGATCAGATAACTAGGAAAGACCAAACTGAAATAGGTTTTTAATGAGTCTACATTATTTAGGTTTTGAATGAGTCTACATTATTTAGGATAAAACTCAAGCTCTTTTAACAAAGAGAACCCCACATATAGTAACTAAAAAGAAGTTTATTTCTCTCTTTCTCTCTGGGGAGTCCAAACATGAACAATCCAAGACTGCCAAAGTTGCTTTACACCACAAGGTTATTCAGGCATGTGAATTCCTGACATCTCATGGAGCCATTATTCTTTTGGTTGTAATCCTGCATGGCTGAAACTGGTTTCCCTCAATGTCTATATATAAGCCTACAAAAATAAGAAAAAATAGAAAGCCTTGGGAAAGTATCATCTTTTTTAAGAAGTCTCAGAAATTGCATGCATCATTTCTGCTCATTTGCCATTGCTCTGAATTTAACCATGTTACAACTCGTAGCTACAAAAAAAAAGCTGATAAATGGTTAAGGACCAGTCAAGTGCCTAGCTAAAATTGGGGGAGGAGGGTGACATTTATATTTCCATATGGAGGAAGAGTATGGATATTGGAGTAAAATTACCACCTCAACCATAGCTTCCCTGCTTGATATATTGCCAATTTACCAACTGGCTTCTATGTGTAATAAGAAAGCAACAGTACATTGAAGTGGAAAACCTTTAGTTTTATAAATAGATGGGCATGGTTTGGCATTCCAGCCCCACTGATTATTAGCTGTAAATAGTTGTCAAGTTACTTAATTCTGAGCGGCTGTACTCTCATTCAGGAAATGTGGATAAAATATCTAACTCAGAGCTTTGCTGACTTAAGTATAAGTCAAAATAAATGACAGCAATTAATATTATTAGAGAGGAAATTATAAATTGTTCTTTATTGAAATATTACATTCTTTGTCCACTAGTTATGATGACATCTCAATCAACACTTAGTCTTTTGGATTTACTTCTAGGAACACACACACACACACACACACACACACACACACACACCCGCCCCCAGATAAGCCTCTATGTGTTAGAAAGGAAGACCAGAAAGAACTGCTTTTCATATAATAGAAGATGTGCTAACTAGGGAATATTGTTCCATTGCAATTAAATAGGCAGGGACTGATAGTATAGACTAAAGGCTAAATGTATATTTACCACTTTGGCTATATACAAATTTAGCAGGTCAATGCTACTTGGAAAGCAATGCTTTTCAAGCAAAATTCTCTTTTTTTTCACTAATATTTGTTTTGATTCCAATAATAAGTATGAAGGCAGCTGAAAGAAAGATGTGAGAGTGGGAGTCGCCTGCAATATACATTTGAATGATTTTCTCCTGATGTATCTATTAGCTGCTATGGTGACAATCTGTTCAAGTATTCAAAGAGAAAATAGTGTGTCTTACTTTTCCATCATTTAAGCAACAGAATTTTTAATTTTAGTTACCAAAATTATGTTTATAATTTTGTTTAGAAATTTGTTGATTTTCGGACTTCCCTAGTGGCACAGTGGTTATGAATCCACCTGCCAATGCAGGGGACACGGGTTTGAGCCCTGGTCCGGGAAGATCCCACATACCGCAGAGCAACTAAGCCCGTGCACTACAACTACTGAGCCTGCGCTCTAGAGCCCGTGAGCCACAACTACTGAGCCCACGTGCCACAACTACTGGAGCCCGTGCTCTGCAACAAGAGAAGCCACTGCAATGAGAAGCCCGGGCACTGCAAGGAGGAGTAGCCCCCGCCCACCGCAACTAGAGAAAGCCTGCACGCAGCAATGAAGACCCAACGCAGCCAAAAATAAATAAATAAAATAAATAAATTTATTTAAAAAAAAAGAAATTTTTTGATTTTTATGTTTTTACACGTAAAACATATTTTTTGTAATGTCTTCACAATATAGTTAAAATTTATTTTGTAATGTCTTCTCAATACAGTTAAAATTGATTATAATTTTACCAAATATTTGTAATGTCTTCACAATATAGTTAAAATTGATTATAATTGCCCCAAATATTTAGTACAGCGGTATCTGATAACCAAGTATTTTCTCCAGTGTGTGCATATCTTAGAAATTATTTTTAAAATGTACAAATCATTTTTATCTCTTACTCTTAAAAATGTATGTTTGGCTAACATATGCAAATAATATGGTCATTCAAGTTTTGATTAAGGTATTCTATGAGTGTCTTGACAAAACAAAGACCTGTCTGAAGTAAAGTAGACAGCAATATTTCAGGTAAACATTGAGTTTAAGTCCCATAATTGATTGTTCAAATTACTTATTATTAATTCTCTCATGTGTATGGCATTTGATTTGAAGATAATTTTTAAATTAATATTTAGTTTTATTCTTAAGTGATCACTAGCTACTAGCTTATCCAGCTAGTAAGTGACTTTTTGTGTTAGGAATTATAGGTCATTGATTAGCCTTGTTTGCTTTATTGATACTATAATTAACAATGTAAAATAAAGTGGGTAAAGTTAAAGACTAAATGAAGTTAACTATAATTGAAAAGAAAATTGCAATCAATCTGTGTTGTTGCAATTAGAATTTAGAATCTAGAATCATTCCAAGTAGCAAACTTATGATCTATATTTCTAAATTTCCAACTTCATATGGATAAGCTAATTCTGAATCTTTGCTTCTCTTTTCAAATGCTGCTTATTCTGCCAGCATCTTATCACATGTGTGCTATTAGTGATTCACCTAAAACCTCTCTTAATAGGCTTACCCAATTCTTTGTTCTTATTTATTGATTTCATATTTCATATCTTTTTGGCTTGCTTACCTTTCCATTTTTTTCCTCTCTTTATTTAACATTGTTTTCATTAAATCCAGTTTAAATTTACTGTAACAAGACTGCCTGGGATCCATTTCTTCCTCAAATGTTCCTAGTTCATTAAGTCATTACCTTTTTAGAGGTAAATTTATTTAGCTGTTAAGTGGGTACACCAATTGTGCTTATCTCTTGGGGGTGTTGGAGAGGTTGAAGTACTCATCATATGACAACAAACGTTGGAAATTATCAGTGAATTATTATTTTCCTATAATCTTCCCATTGGATGTCTTTATAAATTGTCACACACACACACACACACACACACACAAACTGTGAAGAAGCTTTCTGAATAATCAATGTCCTAATGAGAACAAGTATCAGTAATGTACATCTGTTTAAAAAATCAGGATCAAACTGTACAAAATTATCAGTAATATTAAATTTACCTTAAAATATTAAATTGATGTATACGATCCCTTAGACCCAGTTCTTAACTGAGGACTTTAACTGTGAGCTTCGAGTGAGCATAAAATTCATCCTCATTATGCCTATCTTCCAGTTCAGCTCTGTGCCAGTGTACATCTTAGGAATATTTTTTCAATACACTGTATCATTAACTCCTGAGGATCAGGTAGTGAACAAGAATATCCAGAGAAAATTAATGACAAATACACTTAACGCAGTCTTAAGCCCCAAATAAAGAGAAAAAAGGATCTTGTTTAATCATATATAAAAGAAAACAAAAACATATAATAGTTATGGTCAGTAAATATGGGATTGTGTAGGCGGGACTCACAGAAGCTCAGTAAATTTGTTCCCTGGTAAAAGCAACAAAATTACCAGCAAAGTTATCAAAATGAGCCATTTCAGAATTCTGGAAATTAATCAAAGGCACAGAACAAGCTAAAAGTAAGAAAACTACTGAGCCTTGTGAGAACTTCAGGTTTATGATATTTTAACTTAGAACTACACCTCTCCCACTCCATGAAGTAGTAGCCAGGAAAAGGCAACAGTCTTACAGCCAATGGTGAGGGCTGACCTTTTACGAAGCTCTTATATTCCTATAACCAGAGCACAGCCAACTGCTCTTCAGGCGTGCCTGGAATAATCCCATTCCCATGGTGTTTTCAAAAACAACAGCAATCTACTTCAATCAATAACATCATAGCTGCCTAAGGCTACCATTTCAGTTGTAGCAAACAAGAGCCTGCTCAAGATTAGAAGGAAATACCTAATGAACTAGATCACAAATAGCAGATTTTGAAATGTTCCAACATATTCTTGAAGATATGAAAGATGCATTCATACACAGGGTTGTGTGTATGCCCAGGAAAGACTTGGGAAAGAGAGGGCTCAAAACCCTAACTTCTAGCTGACAATTAGGACCTCCAAAAGCAGGAAGTGAAAGCTAAAACTTATTTGTAAACTTCCTAAAATTTGAAGGTGTGTACTCACAAACAGATCCCATGACAAAAAAGGTGGAATATTAGGTCAACACATTTAAGAAAATCTTCTGAAAGGTCACTGGCCTACTACTAAACTATGAAATCAAAAGCTAATTAATTTGATACACAAGTTAAACACATCAAGAAAAAAATAAAGGACACAAGTCACCAAATTACTACAGAGTTTTAAAACATATTAGGGAAATGTTATAAACACTCTTACACCAATAAATTTGATGAATTATACAAAGTGAATAAATTCCTTGAAAGAGACAAACTACCAACAATCAAAGAAGAAGAAACAGATAACATGAATAACCCTATATATATTAAAAGCACTGAATTTGTAGGCAAAAACCTTCATATAAAGAAAGCTCCAGGACAAATTAGATTCACTGGAGAATTCTAGTAATCATTTAAGAAATAAATATTACCAGTTCTACACAACTTCCTGCAGAAATTTGATGAGAAGAGAATATATCCCAACTCATTTGATGAAGCTAGTATTACTCTTATAACACAATTAGACAGATATTATATTAAAAAAGTATAAACAAATATCCCTCAGTAATATAAGTGTAGAAGTTCTAAATGCAATTTTAACAAATCAGAAACAATAATATATATATATAAAGAATAATCATGATTAAATGCGGTTGATTCCAGGAATGAAAGTTGGCTTAACATTCAAAGATTAATCAATGGAACTCACTATATTTATAAAATTTTTAAAAAATGGGATCATCTCAGTAGGCATGGAAAAACATTTGATAAGATGTAACATCCATTCATGATTAAAAAAAAAAAAAAGTATAGCAAAGTAAAAATACAAGGAAATTTCCTTAACTTGATAAAGGACACCTATGAAAATCCCCAGCTAAGGTTTTACTTAACAGTGAAAGAGTGAATGTTTTCCCCCTAAGATCAGGAAAAAGACAAGAATGCCCATTTCTATTCAACATTTTATTAGAGGTTACAGCCAGTGCAACAAGGCAAGAAATGTAAAATAAGAGGTCTCTAGATTAGAATGCAAGAAGTAAAACTATCATTATTCACAAATAGTCTATGTAAAAAATCTGATGGACTCTACAACCTACAAGAACTAATAAGTGAGTTTAGCAAAATTGCAGGATACAAAATCCATATGTAAAAATCAAAAATATTTCTATGTACTAGAACAAACAATTGAACATTTAAAAGTCGTTTATGATTTCATGAAAAGCTATAAAACACTTAGGAGTAAATCTGAAAAAAAGATATAAAATACCTCTACACTTAAAACTGTAAAACATTACTGAAAGAAAAAAGAAAACCTAGAAAAATGGAGATACACACCATACTTATGAATCAGAAGACTCAATATTATTAGGATGACAAGTCTCCCCAGAGTGATATATAGTTTCATTGCAATCCAATTAAAATCCTAGATGGCTTTTTCATAGAAATTTGAAATCTGATTCTAAAATTCATATAACCATTCAAAGGACCCACAGGTCAAAGAAACATTGTAAAACAACTATGTTTGTAGACTTACTATAAAGTTATATTAAATAGGACAATGTGGTTTCAAAATAGAAATATGGAACATAATAGAGCATTCAGAAAGAGACCCATATACATATGGGTAGCTGATTTTTAACAAAGGTGCAAAACAATCATGTGGAAAAAGGATAGTCTTTTCAACAAGTGGTGCCAAAACAACTGGATATCCATATGCAAATAATATAAGATATTTGATCCACAGCTTGCATCATATAAACCATTAACTCAAAATAAATCATAAATTTAAATGGGAAAACCTAAAACTGTGATGTCTGTAATAAAATATAATAGAAAACCATTGTGAACCCTAGTTATGTAAAAATTTCCTATATACACACTAAAAATATGGTCCTTGAGAAAAAATAATTGATAAATTGTACTTCAATGAAAGTAAGAATACCTACTCTTAGAAAGAAACTGTTAAACAAATGAAAACACAAGACTTGGTAAAATATTTGCAAATCAAAAAACTAAAGTCTAGAAATACATAAAGCACTTTCAAGATGCAATAATACACAGCAAACCCAATTAAAAATGAGCAAAAGATTTCAAAAGTCCACCAGAGGAGATATATGAATTGCAAACAAACACATGAAATGATGCTACACATTGTTAGTCATTAGAGAAATATAAATTAAAACTACAATAAGATATCACTGCACACCTGTTAAAATGGCTAAAGCTTAAAACAAACAAAAAAATAACAACAATAAGAGAAAACAAACAACTGACTATTTCAAATGCTGACTAGGATGTGGGGGAATTAGAGCTTTCATACACTGCTTGTGGCAATATAAACTGAGACAATCACTTTGTAAAACAGTTTTGCAGTTTCTCAAAGATAAACATACACTTACCATATGATCCAGCCATTCTACTCTTAGGTACTTCCCCAAGTGAAATAAAGGCTAATTCCATACAAAGACTTGAACACAGTTGTTTATGGCAGCTATATTTGGAATAACCAAAATATCTTTGCAATGAAATACTACTTAGCAACATAAAAAAGCATATACTATTTATACAACTTATTAACATATACAACTTTAAAAATAACTATGCTGAGTGAAAGAGTCAAGACCAAAAACAGTACATTCTGTATGATTCTTTGTAAAATTTTAGAAAATGTAAGCTGACATTGACAGAAAGATCAGTGGTTACCATGGGAGGATAAGAAAGAAGACTGGATAAGGCTGGATGGAGGGATTACAAACAGGCACAAAAAAATTTGCAGGCGGGTAATGGATAGGTTCATTATCTTGATTGTTGTAATGATTTTACAGGGGTATAACTAGGTCAATACATATAAATTGAACACTTTAAATATGTTCAGTTTATGTATTTCAACTATACCATAATATAGTTGTTTAAAATAAAAGTATTGATAGACCCTAGGAGAAATCAAATCTGAGTACTGAAGTAAGGTAATCATTTAGATTTTTCCTGATTTGACAAATAAGAAAACAAAAAAGTTAATAATAAAGGTAATACCATGCTGCCCTGTTTAAGTACAAGGGTTTGCAGCTACGCAGACTTGGATTTCAATCATAGTTCTTTACTTATTCCTGTCTGTTTGGGAACCTAATCTTTTTCTCTAAACCCTACTTTCTCAATTAATAAAACTGGATTATGGAAAGAGATTCCCTGATTGCTACTGGGAATAGAACCAGCCATTTAACTGGGACCTGCACAATTCATGAAATTTGAATGGATAATGCATTAGTAAAAAATGATTGTATTCCTAAAAGACATGTATGTTCTGGCTTATCAAGAATAAAGATATTAAGAAATAGGTCAAAGGTACAAAAATTCCAGTTGCAAAATGAGTGAGTTATGGGTATGAAGTGTACAGTGTGGAGAACATAGTTAATAACTATGTAATATTTTTGTATGGTGACATATCATAACTAGACTTATCACGGTTGTCAGTTTGAAATGTATAGAGTCATCAAATCACCATGTTGTGTAACAGAAACTAACACAGTGTTGAGAATCAACTATACTTCAAAAACAAATAAACAAACTCATAGAACAAAGAGATCAGATGCGGGGGGCTTCCCTGGTGGCACAGTGGTTGAGAATCTGCCAGCCAATGCAGGGGACACGGGTTCGAGCCCTGGTCTGGGAAGATCCCACATGCCGCGGAGAAATTGGGCCCGTGAGCCACAATTACTGAGCCTGCGCGTCTGGAGCCTGTGCTCCGCAACAAGAGAGGCCGCGATAATGAGAGGCCTGCGCACCGCGATGAAGAGTGACCCCCACTTGCCACAACTAGAGAAAGCCCTCGCACAGAAACGAAGACCCAACACAGCCATAAATAAATAAATAAATAAATAAAAATTTAAAAAAAAATTAAAAAAAAAAAAAAAAAAAAAGAGATCAGATGCGGTTACCAGAGATGGGGGTGGGGTGGGGGGGAGGTCAAGGTAGGGGGATGAGGAATTGGAAGAAAGCAGTCAAAAGGTACAAACTTCCAGTTATAAGGTAAATAAGTACTAGGGATGTAACATACAACATGATAAATATAGTTAACACTGCTGTATGTTATATGAAAGTTGTTAAGAGAGTAAATCTTAAGAGTTCTCATCACAAGACAAATTTTTTTTCCTATTTCTTTAATTGTGTACCTATATGAGATGATGATTCACTAAACTTATTGTGATAATCACTTCATGAGTATGTAAATCAAATCATTATGCTGTATACCTCAATTTATACAGTGCTGTATGTCAATTATATCTCAATAAAACTGGAAGAAAAATATTGACATAAACTAAGCTGCACACATTTAAAAGTATAGTTTGGTAGCTTTCTACATATGTAAAAACGTTAGGACCATATGTATCAAGTCTGAAGTCTCCTCATGCCTTCTACAATCCCTCCCTCCCATAAGCCCCCTCTATTCCTAGGCAATCATTGATATACTTCTGTCATAAGAAATCTGTTTGGATTTTCTAGAATTCTGCATAAATTGAATCAAATGGAGTCACTAAACAAACAAAAAAGAATAAAGACTTTAGAGCAGTGAACTATTTTAACAGAGACAGCCAAAGCTTCAGATGGCTGACTATAAACAACCAAGTTCATTAAATGAAAAGCCAACCAATAATCCAAAAATTACAGAATTTAAAGTAGTTACCTGAGGAGGAAATAAGGGCAAATATCAAAAAACATTTAAAATAAAATCAATAATTACTCTCAATTTTTAAATTTGGTTATATATTTGTTAATTTTAAGCTATTTTTAAAACCATTTGCCTATCAGAAGATCTTCAGTGTTCCAAACTTTGTACAGGATACTGGTAATGTTACAATAAACAAGACAAATTGTTCATGTTTTAGAAATAATACTTATATAGATCAATATTGACAAAACTCCAACCCCAGTACAAAAATACTGCATAAACTACACCAAAAAACAAAAAAAAAGATAGATGTTCTTGAATCCCACCCATGGAGCTTCTAATTCAGTAGGCCTGGAGTTACCTTGGCATATACCTTGGAAAAATCTCTAGAAATATGTGAAGAGTTTTGGATATACTATTTTGAAATAAACAGTGTTTCTTCCAGAAGACGTTATAAGTTTTAATATCAGCTTCATAGGAAACAATTCAAAAATTATATGAGATACACATAATCAGATATATTAGTGAAAGTTATGTATCATAACCACACGAGGACTGAGTTTAAAAATAAAACCTGTCATACTCTTGGCTTATTAACCCACAGAATTAACTTAAAAGGCAATAGACAAAAGGTAGAGCTTCCATAGAGCTAAGAGGTTTGAGGATTTTTACAAACCACTGCTTTGAGCTGGAAACATATATGTGTTTGCATATGAAAGAAAACTGAAGTTTATAGTATATGTCATTTGTTGCTTTTGTCCTCTTTCTTTATGGATAGTCCTTAAACATTGTTTTTCTTCAAACTGAGTTCCTGGTAATCAGTCCTCTTTAAGCCCATGGTAGTGTCTGGGTGAGTGTTTATATCATGTGCTAAAACTTGCCCTCTTTCATATTTGCAACTGTAGGACTAGAGATGAAGTCCTGATTAGATGTATGGATGAGCCATTCTTTCACAATCCACATGCCCACATGTCTTTTAGATTAAATCTTGTACATGCTATTGCATTCTCTCAGCATTTCATATACTAAATGAGCTCCTATAAGTGTTATTTGTATATAAGCATTAACAGAAGGGAGAAATAAATGTGGACTAAAGAATTCAAAGAAAGCCTTCAAGAATAATGTAAATTATACATGTATTTTAAAAACTTCCATACCCTAATTTTAAGTAATACTATAGTTCACTCTTTCTGAAATGGATTTATTTTTATATTCAGTGATAAGCATGTTATTTTATTTATTTGAAAATGTAATAAAAATAAAGTTTACATTATCATCTAAGTAACAATTCCAATAAAACTAATAGTGAACCCCACACTTTCTCCCCCAATATACACAGGAGATCTGGTAGCTACTAATTTTATTTTCCAACTGAAATTCTTAATTTTTGTTGGAATTTATTTGCTTTGTGTTGAATATGTCAGAAATATAAACATTTAAAATTAGATTAAATCTACTCCAACAACACATTAGAAATTCCTTTCAGGAACACTTTTGATATTTGTACTAAACGAAACAAAGATGTATAATCAATAAATCTCTGTCCTTTTAGATCTCAGCTGTATTACCATATTTGTTATCTTATTTCAAAAATTCAGTAAATATGAAAAAGGAATTGTGTTTAAGGCAGTTTAGAATTCTGAAGATGATTCTCATGCATGATTAAAGCTATAAATTTTAAGAATGTAATAAAAAATGTATTTGACCTCTGTCATAGGCGTTAGATATTATTGATATAATATTTGAAAGGTTCTGCATTCCAGAAAATGGGGGGGAACAGATTTGACTCACTAATTTAGCAACATAGTACCACTAATTTATTTAATACTGAATTTATACAAAGCAAATTTAGATATATGAGAATATTAAAATGACAAAGTATTTGAAAGAGAATTCTTTTAAGCAAAGTTGTTATTGATATTCAAAGTTGTTATTAAGGTAGCCTGTATTTAGACTGGGCAAGAGGAAAGAAGCAAATTTTGAGGACTTACCTCTTCTTCAATGCTTCCTGCCATCGCCTTTTCATTCAAAATAAACTTTTTTTTAAATCTCTCATTAATTGGAATTATGAATAACACTTTGTTTAAAAAAAAAACTTGCTTTAAAAAGTTTAAAATCTACTATGTTTTGAGATAGACATATAAAAAGGTATAATTAATATAATTACATAGATGAATAACCTGAAGCCAAAGAAGTTAGGTAACGTGCACATAGTCACACAATTATTAAATGGAAAAATTATTTATGAAATGTAGATCACTAACTTCAGTCCTAGTGCTTGTCTAACTCTATCAGTTTTTAGAACCATGTACAAACTGAAAATATGATGATAAAGAGGCAGAACTCCAGTCAGAAACCTGGGTTTGAATCCAGACTTTGCCATTTCCTTGCTCTGTGACCCCTGTGATCTTGCTTTCTCTCTGCAAAGCAGGATATTTAGAGGACTTACTTCTTAGGGGTACTGGAAATTTTAAATAAACCTATGTATGTGAAATCACTCAAGAGGTGCTCAGGGCCCAGCCTAGCTCTGCTGGTTGCCCTGGAGTGGTTCAAATGGATGATGTCAGAGGTACCTGAACTGCGGTACAGCTATATCATAAGTCTCAGAAAAACTGATACCAGACCATAAATTCATTTTATTTCTCTCTGAGCACCCAGTATACTTCTGTGTATACAGTATGTTCACAATAAAACACCTTTTAATAATGGACTGATCTAATATGAAGGATAATATGGAATAGAAAGAGCAGAGAAAAAAAGCCTTTCTTAATATATGCCCAAATTACTCCTTTAAACCTAAATTATATGAGGCTAAGGGAGAATCATTTTTATCTGTGAAGGATCCTTGTCTGAATACTCAGAAAGTGAGTGAATCCATAGACTCCTTGTCACCGTTTAATTTAATGTGTTCTATGGAATACTACTCTTAGGTGAAGCTCTTTAAAAAGTGAGTCCCATGCAAAATGGGTTTAGGAAATAGTACAACATCTGTCACCCTCTTGGAGCTTTGCCCTGCATACTGCACATTTAGATCTCTCAGAAATCCTGCCTAAATAGTTTACAGAGGCAAACTATTATATATAGGATGGATAAACAACAAGGTCATACTGTATAGCACAGGGCACTATATTCAATATTCTGTGACAAACCATAATGGAAGAGAATATGAAAAATAAAATATACATGTATAACTGAGTCACTTTGCTGTACAGAAGAAGTTAACACAACACTGTAAATCAACTATACTTCAGTAAAATTAAAGCGAACAAAAATGTTTAAATTGGTTTAACAAAGTGTTTCACTTTTTAAAAAAACTAGAGTTCTCTTTCACAGATTTCTTGTTAATTTGTAACAAAACTAGTATCTCATGGAACACACATTAGAACACACTCAAGCCATGGGCAGTATTATAATACCCATGTCAATGTTAAAATAAATGTATATTTCTCACTCCTTTCATACAGGTTAGAAGAAATATTTAGGATTCATTCAGATTAAGAGCCATTCTATTGACTACTCCATGATTTCATAGACTCAAGTTGATACTTTTTTTTACTGCTTTTAATTTTGATATGTCCTGCATTTGTCAGTATTGGATAGTATATCAAGATTTTCTTCAAACCTCACCATGGGTTACATAAGTCTCAAATGAACCCTGTAGGGTACAGAAATGTCCTATCTACATCGGGATTGAAATTACAGATGAAAATTTATTACTCTCCTTTTATCTAACTTCTTTGGTCTCAGACTTTTTCTTCAGTAAAAATTTGTTTGTGTGATAAGGAGTTTGCCTTAAATACATAAAAATAAAATTACTCTCAAACTCATTAGACAACTGGCCTATAGCATAATGAATCTCAGAATTAACACTTATTTTTGAAATCTAAATGGTTTAACTTATTGCTACACCAGTTCTTTATTTCATGGACTATAAAATTCACGAAATATTGAGCTTCATGGGCTATGAAATAAAAGCCTATAAAAATTGTCTTAGAATGTGTAATTATCTGCTAGATCAGGCATTTTTACGAAACCTATAATAAAATACATTGAGAGTTTTCTGTTAGAATCACTTGATATCTAAAAACAGAGGAAGCTAATTGGAAAATAGATAAGGCTATCATAATATGTGAATAAAACAAAGGAATGACAATAACAAAATCACATCCTTCTAAAAATATTCAATACAATTAGGTTTTCTTAAACCACCTTAATACCTGCTGAAAAATCCCAGGAAATGAATGAACAGGTTTAATTACAGAAAATAAAACAAAATCACTACCACCAAAGGTCTAAATCTGATCCTTGATAGTTTTAGTATTTTACTTCCTCCTCAAAACGGACTGAGAAATTACTTAGAGTATTTAAATATATCTTCCAGTGAGCTACAAGATGACTTGCTCTCGCTCACTCTGGTGCTCTGTTTCTCTCTCTCTCTCTCTACTGGATAGTAGATTTACAATTCCAATAACCTCAAATGGGAAAAAGTCATTTCATGAGACCCTGACTTATTTCTTGCCGTCTAGACAATCTAATTTTAGTTTATGTTACTAAACAATAGTAATAAATTGGACTAAACTAGTGGTGAAGTTCTTAGGTAGTGCCTTAATGCCTCCAGATTCTCAATATTTTCTTCCTTATATCCCATTCATGTGTATTCTAACAATGCCCTCTGTCCTGATTTTCAACTGGATATTTCCCTGATGACATACTAGCTAAAAGTTTACCTTCTTTTATCTTTTACTATAAAACTGTCTTTCAGCATTTATCTTCATTTTCTCTTTCAAAAATTCTTAAAATCTGGTTGTGATTTAAAATACTTTATTCTAAATGTTAAAATTTATATTTTTCATCAACAGAGTGATCTAAATTATTCAGATATCTTGATATTTGTTTGTATGTGAATATACATAGTAAAAACATTCATAAATGAGTTTTATTTCACTCTGCATTGCTTTCTTGCCAATCATCTATTTCCTGTTTTATCATGATTCCTGCAATAGCACAACAGGTTGTTGTCCTATAATATGTGTTCCACTTCTTGCATAATAGAACTGCTGATAATTTTGCTGGACACATAGCAATGATAAAGACTGCAATTCCCAGCCACCCTTAGAATTTTATATGGTTCCATGACTAATTCTTACCAAGTGTTCCATGTTAGGTTCCATGAAGCTGTCTTCAAGAACAGCTTTTATCTGTGCTTTGCCCCTTTTCTTCTTTTTTCCATTTGTTAAGTCAAGCAGTTCCTAAGCAGCAGCATAGCTCTTAGGCTAACTTGCCACACTCGTTGGTAGAGTCCAATGTGTCCAAATGGATTTAGACAGTTGGGCTCTACTCAGGCCACAGCAGGCAACATAAACTCATTCTCATCACTGCCCCTTGCCCTACCCTCAAGTCTGTGAGGGTGCAGAGTACACCCAGGCAAATGCTATGCACTCAGCTCTGTTTCACAGATGAGGAACACTCAGTTCGTAGAAACTCCTAATTTTGTAAGGGACTTGTTGGCAAACCTTTCCAATGTTCACCCATTAGGAAGACATTACCTGATTGTCCTGAATGTAAGCAAATCTTCCTTGCAAAAGGAAGGTATACTTTTCTATCCTGGGATGTCTCTGGGGAGGAGAGAGATTTTTCAAAGAGGAGACATGTCTATAAAGCTCTGTGGAGGGAGTGACTATTTTATCTTTCCAGGGATGCCTGCTCTTACAACCACTCTTAAATTGGCTTCTAGCCTCAGAACATGTGCAAAAAGAAATGCCAGACCAAGGAGAATTATCACCCAATACCATCTTCCTCTCAAATATGGAGGTGACGACACCATGAAGATGAGGTTTATATTAGATGCCTGGTGAAATGGTATGATAAAATGAGGCTAGGCCCCTGAGAATCTCATAAAACTGAGCTACCATATCAGTCCGGGCTACTTATCTCCTAACTGTTAACTGAGAACACAGTTTTTGCTCTGTTGAAGTCATTTTTATTTTGAGTTTCTTTTACTCAAAGTGGAACCTAATCCTCACTGATGAAATTGTTTTTTGTCCCTTCTTTAAAAATATGTCAAAATAACATAATCTAATATCAGTGAATCTGCAAAGCATAGACAAATACAAAAAAGAAGGAAAAACTTACCATAACTCATACATTTAGAAATAACATTATTAAAAATTCAATCTAATCAGTACTTCAGATGACATTATAATGGCATACTTACTCATAAATATCTGCCTACATTTCTTATTATTTTATGAACAGAGTTGTTGAAATCAAATAACTATGTTAAAAGATTTTTAAGACTCAAATCAAAACGTCAAAATTTTCCTGTTGAAGTGAATTTCATACATGTTTACCAAGAATGAATGAGAGTAATTTCTTCAACATATTTTGTTTGAATTTGTTTTATTAGATTACTAGTGAATTTGAACATCATTATATGCTTAGTAACTGTTTGTATTTTTGCTGAACATTGAATTGATATCTTAGTTTTTTGTCAGTGCGTATCTTGAGATGTGTGGCTGACTCCACTTGCTTTTTCCTTTTGCAGTTAGTTGGGTTCTTGTCATGCATCTCTGCCCAATGGAATGAAGGCAGAACTGACTTAAGTAACTCCCAGGCTTGAACTATAATTAGTGTTCCATAATCTTCCCCCTTCCAAATAGATTATGCTTTTGAATACTACATTTTTTAACTAATACACTACTGAAATCTCATATCCTCATACTTCATCAGATTATGGGCATAAATCACTGTCTAGATTTCATTCTCAAAAAAGGAATGTCTCTAACTCCTACCTAGCAAAAATTGTTTGTCATCCAAAAATATCACTGTTTATTATATCAGGGCACTCCATCTATGCTCATGAGTAATGTACTCTAGTCCACTCATAAATGCCTGCAGCCCATGAAGTCACAGAAACACCTGAATGCCATTGATGTCAATGTTGCAAAAGTCTTAGGTGATAACATAACTCTCTGAGCAGATTCCTATTTCTCTGGAAAGCTTTGAGATCACAGTGTAATCCATCTTAACCCCATCATTCAAGGATCCCTCTGTGTCATTCTGTTTGATTCTCTTATCCCCATAAATCTTTTGTGCTTTGCTATTATATCATTCTTTAGCTTTCTGATTACACATTTTTCTTCTCATGGGACAGAAATATGTGTTGGGGTCAGTGTGGGGAACTAATCCCATTATGAGCTCTTCTATTGCCTCCTCCAATAATAATTATACTTATAATAATATATAACCATAATAATAATTTGATAGTACTTATATAACATACCAATAACTATTGTTTTAAAATTATGCTTAATAATTCATTATTTATAATAATTAATGCATTTCAAACTTTATTATTTTTTAGCTGTTTTTCCTCTGATGCTTTAAGCTATCTTTCTTATATCCAGTTATTTTTTTTCCCTCCTCTAAGTCTAATTTGATTTTGAAGTTATATTCTGTTTTTCACTCTGAAGATGCTGACAGTTTCTGGTGGGAGCTAAGAATGAGGTTGCCATTTCAGAATGAACCAAGATAATTTACAGGATCATTTTTTCAAATGTTTAGAAGATTCAGCTATTTTGCTTTAAAAAGTATAAAGAAGAACACAAGTACAGGGAAGTATTATTAATCTATCTATCACTGCAAATGAGTACAGATAGGATAGGCTGATCATGTAAATTTGAATAATGGTAACACTCTGCTTCCAGGGGGCACTCATTAGGCATGACAAACAGGACTCCTACTGGGATACTGAGTTGTACGATACTAAGGTAATCTACTAAAACTGAAATACAGATATTATCGTTTCCAACTACAACAGTTTTTATAACAGGTTGCATAAGAAATACAATGTAAGGATTAAAGAAATTGTGTTTGTAAAGCATTTCAAACTCAGTTGAAAGATATAACTTTATAAATGCCAACTGCATTATTTTCATAACATTTTATTATTTTGCAATTAGAACAGTGCTTATGTACAAGAGTTACTTTTCAAAAAATAATTTATATAACTAATACTTGTGAATATCCATCCAATTTCAGTTGCTGATCAAAAAATTTTCTAAAATCAACACCAGTGTCACAATTACCTGGCTTAACAACAATTAAGAATTAAACTGTTTATATGATGATTATTTTTTGAAGCAGAAAACTAGCATGTCCATTATTTCACAAGCTTAATTCTCCTGGTGATTAAAAATCTACTAGTAGCAAATGAGGTACTTAGTAACTTTCTTAACTCTTGAAGTGATAATAATCTCATTTTACACCAGAGATTGAGTTAGTAACTTGGGGACAGAATCTATTAGATACTACTGTGGCATTAAGTTTAACACACCTCTACCAATCACTATCGTGTATGTTTAGAAGAGATCATTAATGCATGCAGAGATCATTAATTTCACAGATTGTCTTGCCCAATAATTGCAGTTGTTAAATTATGCCAATGTAATCTTGAGCATTTTGCTTGTTACTTGGTTAGTATACAAGTTTCATTTTAAAGCCTAGCTAATAACCATCTGTCTTCTGGAAAGATGTAAAATAAAACTAATGTGTGTTTCTCAAATGGCATATAAACTGACTCTTGAGCTATTATAATTTATTCATTTTCACTTTTGCAATAAGTCTGAATCATTCTTAAAATCTACCTATAAATTAACAGTACTATATATAGACACAGGTTTGAGTTTTCATGATATTTCAGCAACACTGAAGTCAACTTCTATGTGTTTAAGAGTAATCAAATAGGTGGGCTTACCATAGTCTTTGTGTTTGGTGTCTGACACTTGCATAATGTTTATCTAAGGAGATATCTCACTTTTTAAAAAAATTTGAGTGTCTTGTGATGCATCATCTGACATTATTCATGTTTTTAGGTCATGCATATCTAATATATCATATAAACATCAAACATGATAATTATGAGAGAAAAGAATTTTCGCATTTTTCCAGTTATTTTTCTAAGTCTGAACATGTTTTCATGTTCCTGCACAAGAATGAAGGAGGAAGTTAAATCATTTTACCATTTAAGAGCAAGCCAGTTAGTAGGGTTCTTTATAAATAAAAATAATATGAATAATTTGGAAAAAAAGGTTGTGGTCATTAGACTTTAAATCTGAAATATTAAAAATAAAACAATGTAAGGAACAAAGAAAAGGAGACAGAATAATTGCATTGGACAGGGCCTCAGAAGCCAAGATTTAGCACTTAAGATAGGATTCCACTTTAAAACAACTCAACTCAACAGATTTACTTCCAACATGAGAGTATGAAGAACTCCTCTGACCTGCTTCCCAGTGAAACTGAGGAAAACTATACAGATATCTTAAAGCCTCTATAAATGGTCCTAAGGGGTAATAACAAATAAAGAAACATCTCTAAGTCTACAAAAATTCGGTTAGAAAGGTGAGAGTCTGTGATATTTGAACCAATAATTTTCCCTCCCTTTCTCCTCCCAGATCAGCATGGCAGAGACTTCATTCTGAGTTGCTAAAGTCAAGAAAACTAGGATCCCTTCCTCAGAAGACGGAGGGCTTTTGTCTGGGAAGAACAGGATGCCAGTATTTCTCATCCTGTCCCCAGTTCCCTGTTGCTAAAGCAAAGCTTCAGAAACTGTGGTAGAGAGATAGAGAATTCCTTCTTATCCCGAACCCCCATTTGTGAAATGGAGGGTCTACTTTGGGTATGGCATGTTGAGAATATTGGTGTCCTGATCACTATTGCCCTAGCTTCTGAGACAGTAATTTCATGCCAGGAGAGGCAAGTCAAAAGGACTCCAGGCTGCTGCCCACCCCAACAAGTGTTCAGCCCCTAGCACAGAGGTGCCATTCACAGAGAAGCTTGGTATTGTCCTTATCCTTGGCTCCAAAGCCCAGGCTCAGAGATTTTCCCAGGTACATATAAGGAGAAAGAGATCATAAAAGTGATAGCTCTTGATCTCTTCCCACACGAACTGAATTCATTTGCAACAGAGAGTGAAGAATTTCAAGACTAAAGTCACTCTCAAGAGCAGTGGAGGTTGTGGTGAAAGAAATTTAAGAGGAGATCCCAAATAGACTAAACTGAAGCCCAGCTGGTTTCCAGCTATTCCTATAAACTTGGAATAAGACATCTGAAAGGAGTCTTCTTAGGGTCAAAACAAAAATAAAACAGTAATCTCAACTATTCCTTGAAAGGAGCAAGAATTTGATTAGATTTATTTGTATAATTTATTGGATTAATTTATGCTCCAAGGAATTATTGAAAACAATAGCGTAATCAGCTAGTGCAGTTTAACAGCTGCGTATGGTCAGGTAAGAGAGTTCTACCTAAATCACTGTCATCCTTGGGTGGCTGGTATACTTTCGTGAGTAAAAACATTCAAGGCTGAACACTGTGTGTCTGTGTGTGTGTGTCTACACATTGAGGGGGCGGGGGATAGACTTCACTAAATATTCCACTAAATTAGTCTCTAAATATATAAATAAGCAAATGACAAAAACAAGCCCAAAGGGAGGAGGGAGCAAGTAACCAAAATTGCTCCAAAATTGGCACAATATATTATCTAAAATGTCCAGTTTCCAACAAAAAATTATAAGGCATACAAAGAGAGAAAAATATGGCGCATAGAGCAGGATAAAAGCACATTAAAAAAAAAAAAGAGAAAGAAACTCCTGTAAGAGAACTAAATGTTAGATTTATCAGAAGATTTTAAAGTAGCCATTATAAACATGTTTACAGAACTAAAGGAAATCATGATTTAAAAAGTAAAATGAAAATATAGTGACAATGTCACATCACACAGAGAATATCAATAAAGAGAGGGCATAAACAAGAACCAAATGGAAATTATGGAGTTGAAAAGTGTATCAACTGAAATAAAACATTTACTAGAGTGGCTTGATAGTAGATTTGAAATGGCAGAAGAAAGAATACGTATATATAAACAGGCATATAAAATATTGAAATATAATTTATTTGTAATATATTTGTTAACAGTAGTGGAAAGGGGGTGAATGGAAGCAAGGAAATAACTACAGATAAAAATGCAGTAATTATATATTCTTGGGTTTAAAAAACTAGTGGATGTAATATGTACAATTATAATACCACAAAAAGGGGAAAAGGGAATAGAGTTATATAGGAGTAACATTTCTATATATCACTGGAATTAAGCTATTTTAAATCAGAAGCTGATTTAGATAAGTTCAGGTGTATACGGTAAACCCTAAAGCATTACTTAGAATATAACATATATGGGACTTCCCTGATGGCACAGTGGTTAATAATCCACCTGCCAATGCAGGGGACAGGGGTTCAATCCCTGGTCCGGTCCCTGGTCTGGGAAGATCCCACATGCCACGGAGCAACTAAGCCCATGTGCCATAACTACTGAGCCTGTGCTGTAGAGCCTGTGCACCACAACTACTGAGCCCATGTGCCATAACTATTGAAGCCCGCATGCCTAGAGCCCATGTTCTGCAACAAGAGAAGCCACCGCAATGAGAAGCCCGTGCACCACAATGAAGAGTAGCCCCCGCTCGCCGCAACTAGAGAAAGCCTGCGTGCAGCAATGAAGACCCAATGCAGCCAAAATATATATATATAACATATACAGTGAAAACAATCATTAAATAAATTGAACTACTACATTAGAATATATTTACTTAATGTGAAAGAAAGAAAAGAAGTAGAGGAACAAAAAAATCATGAAAGCTATAGAAACTTTAAAAAGTGAAATGGAAGACATAAATCCAAGTATATCAATAACAGCACTAAAATCAATGGATTAAATAGTCCAACCAAATGCAAATATTGTCAGACTAGGCAAAATACATGATCCAACTATATATTATTTACAGGATGCACTTCTACCAAGCATTTTAAGAACTAATACCAAATCTTTACAAAATTTTCTAAAAAATAGTGAGAAAACACTTCCCAATTCATTCTGTGAAGTCACCATTGCCCCAATACCAAAACCAAAGACATCACAAGAGAATGCGAATGGAAATAACAGTGTGCTAGTTCCAATTGGAGAGAACCAAAAAGTCAGATAATAAGTATTAGGATATGAAGAAATTGGAACCCTTAAAAACTGCTGGTGGGAATATAAAATGGTACAGCCACTTTGGAATAGTCTGGAAGTTTATCAGACCATTAAACATAAAGTTACCATATGAACAAGTCATTTCCCTATTAGGTATATATACACAAGAGAAATGAAAACATGCCCTCACAAAAACTTTTATGCAAATGTCCACAGCAGCATTATTCATACTAGCCAAAAGTAGAGACAAACCAGTGTTCATCAACTGAAAAATAGATTAACAAAGTGTGATGTATCCATTCAATGGATTATAATAACTTCTTATTTGGGGAAACCTCAGGAAGCAGTCTCTGTCTAGTACATCTTTTTCTCTTTCAGGACGGTAGAATGAAGAGAAACAAGAAAAAACAAACAAAAACCTCTTCAAGCCTCTGATTGGAACTAGCATAGTTATTTCCATTCACATTCCAATAGTTAAGTGGCCAAACCCCAAATCAACACATCAGGGATGTCTTCCCTACCTAATCTACCCATAGGCATTGCAATATCATGTGGCAAGAAGTGTGGATGTATAACTCCATTAAAGGGAAGGAAAGAAGAATTGTGAACAAGAATCCAATTTGACATATTGAATAAAACAGATTATGCCTGTAACTCCAGGCCATCTCTAAGATCTTTTTCCTAGAATTCAATTTTTTCTCCTCCCATAGGCTTTAATGTAAATACGGAGGTAACCCAGCTTCAAACATGCAGTGTAGGATGATCCACTCAGAAATGTTAGAGCTGTAGGATAAAAGGAACCTGGATCACAGCATTACCTCTTCAAAACAGAGCTAAACTGTGAGCCTAATCTGTTATTGAGAGATCATTTACTGCTATATTAGTAAATCCTCTCTATATTTTGCAATCTCTTACAGTACACTAAACTTAATTAATACAATTAGTATAATCTTAAAGTAGCTGATCTTATTAGAAGAGTGACAGGATTAAGTTGTATCACATCAGGCTTGTAGTAAAAAGGCAGAATATATCTTATATAACTGAATATATCAGTAAATACAGTTATATTTTTTCACCCTGAGTGTGTAACAGTGAAAATTAAATCTGCCATACATTACAAATATAATGAGCAATGTCAAAGTCAAAGATTAGGGTGTAAGAAGGGAGATCTAAACAGTTCTTGGAGTCAAGAAAAGTCTCTCTGAAGAAGTGATATTTAAAATGAAACCTAAAGGCAGAATGGTAATTATCTAGATAAAGAGGTTGAGGGTGAAAGGTGTTCCAAACACAGAGAAAACAAGTTGCTTAATGACCCAGAAACAAGAAATAACATTGCATATTGAAGAAATGAAATGCATCCTAATGGCTGGAGTTTAAAGGATAAGGAGAGAGGATGGAAAGAGGTCAGATCTTACAGGCTCACATTAAAGATAGGGAATTATAACAAATTGCAAGCTGGCTGTGATTTTTTTAAAATTTAAAATACTATTCAGAATACAGAAAATTAGATTTTGCTCTTTAAGAAGAATAATTCAGTTTGGGGCAAGTTGGGATTGTCATTTCTTTAAGACATTTCAATGGGAATTTTCAAGGAGTGCACAATCTGGATCCAAGGACTTAGTCAAGATTTGAGCAGGTCTTATCTGTTTTGCAGTCATTGGTATACAGATGATAAGAATAAAAGCACAGCTAATCACTTTTCATGTATTCTGTACTTGTAAATTCACCTACTCACTACAATGTGTTTGTAACTCCCAAATCAATACACACTGGTGCTTTCCTGGACATGGGCAGAGCAGGAAAAAATTGACTGTCTTGACTCTCAAGTTCCCAGCTGAGGTGGCACAAGGCGATATTCTGCCTTCTTGTTTCAGCTCTGATACTGTAAACAAGTGTACTTTTCATGGTCCATTCAGTGAAATATTTTTCACATTTTTGTGTTTTCGGATGGTGATTTCATTGTTTAAAATGCCCCCAAGCATAGTGCTGAAGTGCTGTTTAGTGTTCCTACTGGCTAAGATATCTGCAATGTGTCTTATAGAGATACCTGTTGTTAGGTTAAGATTTGTTCAGGCAGGCGTTACAGTGCTGCTGGCCATGAATTCAATATTAATGAAACAACAATATATCTTAAACAAGGTATCTTTAAACAGAAAGACCTATGGAACAAGGTTATGTATTGATCAATTGACAAAAAATATTGTGGCCAGAGGCTTAGAATATAATCCTGTATTTCCCCTCATGGCAATGATTCAGTATTTGCTAATTCAGAGTTGGCAGCAACTTTATACTAGTACCTAGTTACTGTGAGTAATGTGAATGAATTGTAAATAAAATGGAGAGCATCTTTTATTTGTATGCATATCCTTTAAGTCCGAGAAATTTAAAGACAATGTTTTATGAGCATGATTTTACAAATATGTTTTACTGAGGTCAGACTTATGGCATATCTTTCCATTGACTTTCAATATATTTGATTTTATGTTCTTATACATCATTCTCCCTCCAATAACCTTTAATCATCTGTATCTGTTATTTTTAAATTAGTAAAAAGAAAACTGTACAATTAATTGCATGGGAAATATGCAATTCAATAGCATAAAGCATTTTGAGAGCAAATGGCAAAAGTAGACATTCAAATTTCAATAAAGTGTATTTATCACACACAATTAGGACATTTATTCATTATTTGATATGTGAAAATGTTTATTTTAGAGCAAAATTGTATTCATTGAAATTTCAAGGAAACTGAAGAAGAAACATTGGCTGTCCTGATTTGTCTCACAATTAACACACTAATTCATTGTGAAGTACAGCTTTATTGTCCATTATTTTAAACTAGTGTGACTTCATATATTAAAATACAAAGAAAATGGTCTAATATTTGGAACAAAATATTTCTATAATTTTTTGAAGATTAGTATTACATAGATATAAGCTTATAAAATTAATTATGGAAAAAGTTAATTTTCTTTTAGAATAGAAACATTAATTAGTGTAAAATGTTACCTAAAAATTTAAATTAAGGGATCAAAGAACACCAAGACTCAAAGATGGCACCTTACCCGAAAGGCTCTAAAATTTCCTCTATTTTACTTTTAACAGGCGTGGAAAACACATGTAAATGTTTTGATTCTGGTTTAGTAACTAAGCTTTAATTCAATGTTTTTACTTTTATTTTAATTCTTTTTTTAAAATTTTAACTTTTACCTTAGGTGCATTTGCACACAATATGGTCAGTGAGATAGATGAGACTCATTATGGAAAAAAGCAGTCTCCTGTTCCTTTATCCCATCTCCCTCTTCCAGAAGAAACTACTTTCATTTCTTTTAGCTGAAAAATTTGATATTTATCTCCACGTATTTAAATAATATACTTAAATTTTCAAATCTTGATTTTTCAGATTTAACTATTAACTTTGATTTCCCCTTACAGAAAAATGGAGATTTAGCTGTCTTCTTCTCCCTTTTTCTCCACTTTATTGATGGCATCCACTTTCTATACTAATGCTCACTCTACAAATGGATAGAGTTGTTACCAAATTCATCATAACTCCTTATGTGGAAAAGGAAGTACACATGTCACTCACTCCACTCCCTATGAGACCTGTGCAGAAGAGGCTGCTATGCCACTAGTTAGAGAAGAATGCCTTTTGTAATCACTTTATAGAGAGCAAAAGAATGTTTGGAAGAAAAGCATAATAATAATAGAATTATTCTGTATGCAATATGTCTTCAAAGGTGGCATTTTGATTTAAACAGGTTGCTTTTTTCTTTTGCATTGTTCTTTTTTTGTATTTTTTAATTGAAGGACAGTTGATTTACAATGTTTCAGTTGTACAGCAAAGTGATTCAGTTTATATATGTGTGTGTGTGTATATATATATATACATACATGTATTCTTTTTCAGATTCTTTTCCATTATAAGTTATTACAAGATACTGAATATAGTTCCCTGTGCCATACAGGAAGCCTTTGTTGTTTATCTATTTTATATATAACAATGTGTACCTGTTAATCACAAATTCCTAATTTATCTCTTCCCACCTTTCTCCTTTGGTAAACATAAGTTTGTTTTTTAAGTCTGTGAGTCTGTTTTGTAAATAAGTTCATTTGTATCATTTTTTTTTTAGATTCCACATATAAGTGATATCATATGATATTTGTCTTTTTCTGACTTACCTCACTTAGTATGATAATCTCTAGGTCCATTCATATTGCTGCAAATGGCATTATCTCATTCTTTTTAATGACTGAGTAATATTCCATTATATACACACACACACACACACACACACACACATATATATATGTGTATATATATATACATGCACACACACATATCTTATCTTCTTTATCCATTCATCTGTCAATGGACAGGTTGCTTCCAAGTCTTGACTATTGTAAATAGTGCTACTATAAACATTAGGGTTGGGGCTTCCCTGGTGGCACAGTGGTTGAGAATCTGCCTGCCAATGCAGGGGACACGGGTTCGAGCCCTGGTCTGGGAAGATTCCACATGCTGCGGAGCAACTAGGCCCGTGAGCCACAACTACTGAGCCTGCACGTCTGGAGCCTGTGCTCCGCAACAAGAGAGGCCGTGATAGTGAGAGGCCCGCGCACCGCGATGAAGAGTGGCCCCCGCTTGCCACAACTAGAGAAAGCCCTCGCACAGAAACGAAGACCCAACACAGCCAAAAATAAATAATAAATAAAAATTTAAAAAAACAAAAAACAAAAAACATTAGGGTGCTGTATCTTTTTGAATTAGAGTTTTCATCTTTTCCAGATATATGCCCAGAAGTGGGATTTCTAGATCATATGGTAACTCTATTTTTAATTTTTTAAGAACCTCTGTACTGTTCTCCATAGTGGCTGCACCAATTTACATTCCCATCAACAGTGTAGGAGGGTTCCCTTTTCTCCATACCCTCTCCAGCACTTATTATTTGTAGATTTTTTCATGATCGCCATTCTGACCTGTGTGAATGTAATAATTAGCATTGATGAGCACCTTTTCATGTGCTTCTTAGCCATCTGTATGTCTTCTTTAGAGAAATCTCTGTTTAGGTCTTAAATACATTTTTTGAATTTTTTTTTAATTGAGCTGTATGAGCTGTTCCTGTATTTTGGAAATTAATCCCTTGTCAATCACATTGTTTGCAAATATTTTCTCCCATTCTATAGGTCGTCTTTTTATTTTGTTTGTAGTTTCCTTTGTTGTGCAAAAGCTTTTAAATTTAATTAGGCCTCATTTGTTTATTTTTGCTTTTGATTTCATTATTCTAGGAGATGAATCCAAAAAAATATTGCTGTGATTTATGTCAAAGAGTGTTCTGCCTATGTTTTCCTCTAGGAGTTTTATAGTGTCTGGTCTTACATTTATGTCTTTAATCCATTTTGAGTTTATTTTTGTGTACGGTGTTAGATAATGTTCTAATTTCATATTTTACATGTAGCTGTCCAGTTTTCCCAGCACCACTTATTGAAAAGAATTTTTCTCCATTGTATATTCTTGCTTCTTTTGTCAATTAGATTAATTGACCATAAATGTGTGAGTTTATTTTGGGGCTTTCTATCCTGTTCTATTGATCTACATAATCTGTTTTTTTGCCAGTACCATACTGTGTTGATGACTATAGCTTTGTAGTATAGTCTGAAGTCAGGGAGCTTAATTCTTCCAGCTCTGTTCTTTCTCAAGATTGTTTTGGCAATTAGGGTCTTTTGTGTTTCCATACAAATTTAAAAATTTTTGTTCTAGTTCTGTGAAAAATGCCACTCATAATTTGATAGGGATTGCACTGTATCTGTAGATTGCCTTGGGTATTATGGCCATTTTAACAATATTGATTCTTCCTAACCAAGAACACAGTATAACTTTCCATCTATTTGTATAGTCTTCAATTTCTTTCATCAACATCTTATAGCTTTCAGAGTATAGGTCTTTTGCCTCCTTAGGTAGGTTTATTCCTAGGTATTTTATTCTTTTTGATGTGATGGTAAATGGGATCATTTCTTTAATTTCTCTTTCTGATACTTCATTTTTAGTGTACAGAAACACAAACAGATTTCTGTGTATTAACTTTGTACCCTGCAATTTTGCCAAATTCATTGATGAGATCTAGTAGCTTTCTGGTGGCATCTTTAGGATCTTCTATGTATAGTATCATGTCATCTGCAAACAGCAACAGTTTTGATTTTTCCTTTCCAATTTGGATTCCTTTTATTTCTTTTTCTTCTCTGATTGCTGTGGCTAGAACTTCCAAAACTATGTTGAATAAAAGTGGTGAGACTGGACATCCTTGTCTTGTTCCTGATCATAGAGGGAATGCTTTCAGCATTCAGTATGATGTTAGCTATAGGTTTGTCATATATGGGCTTTATTATGTTGAGGTATGTTCTCTCTATGCCCACTCTCTGGAGAGTTTTTATCATAAATGGATGTTGAATTTTATTGAAAGCTTTTTCTCCCTTTATTGAGATGATCATATGGTTTTTATTCTTCAATTTGTTAATGTGGTGTATCACACTGTTTTATTTGCATATATTGAAAACTCCTTGCACCCCTGGGATAAATGAGACTTGATCATGGTGTATGATTGTTTTAAAGTATTGTCAGAGTCGCTCTGCTAGTATTTTGTTGAGGATTTTTGCATCTATATTCATCAGTGATATTGGCCTGTAATTTTCTTTTTTTGTGATATCTCTCTCTGGTTTTTGTATCAGGATGATGGTGGCCTCATAGAATGAGTTTGGAAGTGTTCTTTCCTCTGCAATTGTTTGGAATAGTTTCAGAAGGATAGGTGTTAACTCTTCTCTAAATGTTTCATAGAATTCACTTGTGAAGCCTTCTGGTCTTGGACTTTTGCTATGTTGGGAGTTTTTAAATTACTGATCAGTTTCATCACTGGTAACTGGTCTGTTCATATTTTCTATTTCTTGCTGATTCAGTCTTGGGAGATTGTACCTTTTTAAGAATTTGTCCATTTCTTCTAGGTTGTCCATTTTATTGGCATATAATTCCTCATAGTAGTCTCTTACAATCCTGTGTATTTCCATGGTGTCAGTTCTAAATTATTCTTTTTCATTTCTGATTGTGTTAATTTAGGCCCTCTCCCTTTTTTTCTTGATGACTCTGGCTAAAGGTTTATCAATTTTGTTTGTCGTTTCAAAGAGCCAGCTTTTGGTTTCATTGAACTTTTCTATTGTTTTTTAGTCTCTATTTCATTTATTTCTGCTCTGATCTTTATGATTTCTTTCTTTCTAGTTGTTTAAAGAGGTTGCTTTTTAAAAACATAAGCTAAGTTATAATTAGGACAGGAACAGAGCTTTTGTCAAGAAGGGAGATCTCTTGATCTTACCATAGCCAGTGTATAAATTAGGCACTAGGTAAACATTTTACATGCCAACAAATAAATTAAAGAATGCACTAGTGAAATTAGTGTTAATTCAATATGTAGTCTTTAAAAGTGGCATATTTGATATTGATTAAACAGTATTGCTATTCATTAACCAATTTTTATAAAATTTTAAGTTTGTTTGATTAGCTACATGTTTTTAAAATTGTGTTCCTATTTTTCATCTACCCGTAAGATTCATCAGTCCAAGATTTCATCATAAGTTCATCAGTTCATCAATTCATCAATTATGCAGTCTTATAACTCAGGTACTGTTTAGTATTCTCTTTTAGATTCAGTTTATTTAATGTAGTTTGTGAATGTGTTTGCACTTACATATATTACAAACTTTTGCTTTTTAAGTTTGAAAACAAAATGTTCATTAACAGCTTTAAGAAAGAAAAAATCTACACATGTATTTCACCCATATGATTGACCAGTCATAGATGTTGGAATTCTCTGTCTTACCCCCAAACATTTTGGTTTAGCTTAAGATCTAAGTATAAAATTTGTCATTATTTTTATTACTGTTCATTAAATATTCTTGTGTGTATTTTAAAAGGCTAGAATTTTTTTATAAGGCCATTCTTCAGTGTGTCTCAATTAGTAATTATCCTTAAAATGACAGCTCTGTTGGTATGAATCCCTTGATCCTAAAGACTAATATGCCAGACATCTCACACTCTTCACAATCAATAAAGTCTGTATTTCATATGTCAGGCCAGCAACTTTCTGTACAACTTCTGCTATGATGTCTGGCACAGACTGCCAATTCTCCGTATAGTGTAGTCATACAGTTGAAAGTTCTCTCCACCTTTAAAAAAACCTCCCGAATTTATTTTGTAATAATTCCTCTATCTGTGCTAATGCCAGCTGAAACAAAGCTGAGATTCAGTTTTTGTAATTATTCTTTTAACTTTCTTAACATTTTCTCTATTAAAGTACAGTTTCAAACTATTTCCTAAAGCGTTTCCTTTAATTCTTTATTCATAGGCTTAGCTTTCAAGTGAGCACTCTGCTTTAGGTAACTGTAAATAAGTAAAGCAAAATATGAAAAAATATAAGAAAATGTCAGCTAGTAGACAATTGAAAAACCATTGCATTCTGTAAAGGCATGCCAATCTACAGACTATTTTGAGAACATGTAATTCAGATGAATACATGATAAAAGTTATTTGACTTATTTCACTTTGTTTTCTTTACTGCAGTAGCAATAATTATGTGCTTGTCACAAGCATTGCATTTATTTCCTTCTTTGTGCCATCTTGGCAAACCTAAGGCTGAATTTCATAAATAAAAATCCACCTGGCAAATGTGGGGCTGTCTTTTCTTAAAGTAGTTAAAAAGAAGGATGCAATCCCCACATCCTCTCTTAACTCAAATAGTTAGGTGCATTATCAGGGATCTATATACCCATCAGAGGCTAGAATATGTGAGTCACTGTCGTACAAAAAAACAAGAGAATATTAATTATTTTAAATGAACTAAAAGATGAAGCCATTAAAACTTCAAGAAGTGGCCAAATATTATTAATTCATATGGTATTAATTATATTACTATGATCATACCAGATTCCTTTTTGTATTATTAGACGTGATGTGCAAGACTATAAAGTTTTCAGCAAATTGCCTTATGAAGAAATCTGCCACTGCTCTAATGAAGTAACTTAATCAGCAAAGAGGATACCTATAGCTGAGTTCAGAATTTATCTACCACTGTATTTTAGGAAAAAATATATGTATGCTGCTATGTATCAAGTTCTATTGCTAGGTATAAAAGATAAAACAGAAATATTAATCCAGATAATACAAAAAAAGGGTTTGTTTATTTCTCTTCTACCAGTTCTATACAGAAAAGCCATTGTTTAATTTCAAATAAGTAGTTGTTTTGTGCCATGTTGGTGTGCTGGTGTTATAGGATAAAAAAAAAAAAATAGAGTAATTAGAAGTAATTACTTCTATTTGGTTTTTGTGTAAGTTTCCTAGGAAATGAATGGAAGTTCCAAATGTGTTCATGATCAGGTAATCAAGCAAAAGTTTTCAGCCATTAAAATGCATGGATTATTTAAATCACTGAATCATTTAATTCTGAATATACATAAAACAGTTACAGCTATTTTTCTTGACTAAACAATTGTCATTTGGCAGGGCCAATTAATAATGAATACATATAATAAATACAACATTGTAAGTCAACTATACTTCAATAAAATAAATTTTTAAAAATGAACATATATTGTATGACCCAATAGTGGTCACTGCCTGTCATTTTCTGAGAGACTTTCCTTTTAATTATATAGTCTCATTCAACCACTGGGAAAATATTTGACATTAGAAAAATATCTCAAGTGTCAATTTCTAAAGCTTTCCCACTGGTATAAAGCACACCAATATTGGTCACAGTAGAATGGATAAGTTGTTATTTTGTCTGTTACTGAAAGATTTTTCTCTAAATTTTGGTATTTAAGAAAAGCGAGATTGGTTTTCACTTCAAACACCTTAAGTCAAACATCTGTAGGCAACATGAGGGAGAATGAACTGGAACAACCTCTTATAATCTGCTTTGATTTGCTTTCAGTAATGCTAATGCTAACAATTTACCTAATTTATGAAGTAACAGATGTCCAGAGCAAGTAGGTGAGCTGTGTGAGATTTTCCATGTGATTTGGTTATGGTTGTTTCCATTATGGGATGAGGATTCTTCGTTTATTCTTTCAGAATGTATGTACAAAATGCCAAAACTTTTGAAAAGCAAAAGGTTGGAAAATATGCACACACATATATACACACACATATAATGAGTGATTCAAATGTTTTGTGTGATATTTGGCAATGGTGTTTCATGTAATATTTCTGTTTCTAAATATTAAAGTAAATGGAAATATCCGGATATGTGTTGTCAGTAAAATTGCTCATATTTTTCTTTTTATATTTCATTTTTTTATGCTAAATAAATACTGCCTGTTCTTTTTACCTGTAAAATTTTACTCTATGGTCAGAACTGAACTTGCTTTCTTCCTTTCTTCCCTTTTCACTTTTTCTTTCTTTTTTTCTTTCCACTCTTTAGGCATTTTATTCAATAAAATTAGTAACACAGAGTCATTATAGTAAATGTAAAGCATGGTGAATGGGATACTGAAATTAAATTGTCAAGCTTCTAATCTAAAAATCACCTTTACTAAGAATGAAAATGCAAGTAGAGAAGCAGCCAAACCTCAAGAGCGATTAGAGATAGGATGGTTAATACCTCGGTGTACTTTCAAGCTTTTTCTCAGTCTCTTGTTCCAGTTCTCTCTGAATATCATTGCCCTTCTTCTCATCTCCTTCCCACATGTAGTCTCAACCACATGGTAATAAAAGGTCTATTACAATAACTAAAATACAATGAGTGCAAATCACATGTTAAACTGTGTTCTTAATGTTTCACATGTCCTTGAATCCTAACAATAAGCCTATGAGGTAAATATTAATGTGATCTGGATTTTGAGCAGCAGCGTATTGTGGAAGTTAGAAATAGACTGCTTTGGCTCAAATTCCATCCCTGCTGCTTACTAGCTGTGTTATCTTATGCAGTTACACTGCATCTTGGTACCTGGCTTTCCTCTTCTGTAAAGGAGGTAATACTTCTTGCAAGTGTTATGAACGTTACATAAGATTTTGCCAAATATAAATATTTTAGATGCAGGAAACGAAAACACAGCCAATGCCTGTCTGAGCTAGGATTAGAATTCAAGCAGGTTTACATAGAGATTGTAACCTCTACCTTATACTGCTGTTCTGATCAAGGGCTGTACCCCCAACAGCCATGGACTCCAGTGTATGCACGAAAAAACTGAGTGCTGGGGAAAATATTAGAACTTCTATTTATTTAGATTTCATCTAAAACTAGCACAGATATTAAGCAGTACTAATATTTAACACATGGCTTGCCACCACTACCCTTATTGGCTCCAGGTGACTGGCCATTATGTATCACAATTCACAGGAACCCTTAAGTATAAGTTCCACAATGTGAAGCATCCTCACTCCTCCATTTGTACTGCAATATTTTCATATGTATATGCCTAGGGAAGTGTGTTTAAGGATAATTTTTCCTAATTTTAACTAAAATAATTCTAACAAAATGGTCATGCAGCTTAAAAAACTCTTCAATAAAACCACAGAGTGAATATTACAGTAAATATGCAAACATGAGGAAACAAAAATGGATCAATTTACTATTTATCTTTACCCTAGTATATGCTCTTCAACAGCTACATTACAGTGGCAAAGAACACTAACAACTTGAATTGCTGCACCTAGAATCTTGCAAATATTTTTGGAATAGGCATTTGGAATATGGATGATCCACTAGTATGAATGAAAGCACTACATTATTCACAGGGACTATTTCAATAACAAAGCTAAAGCTAACTCTAGGATGCCATCAACATAGCTGAAATCCTAAAATCAAGATCTTTAAATATAGTAGACTCTTTATAGAAATTTAATAATGAAACGGGAGTAACAATAAAAATTCTATCATGTAGAGGTACATTGAATGTTTCAAGGCAAAATACTTACAAGAGGAGTTAAACATAAAGATACCACCACTCATTTTCATTTTATTTTATAAAAGGTGTTTCAAATTTTGTGGGTTTTTTTCCTTTGATTCATTGATGAAAAGTGATTTTCAGAAGACTACTATCCAGAAAATGTAACATATTTAAAAACATGAGCCTAAACTCTTCATTAAAAATAAAAGGGAAGTTCTGACAATGTTTCAGAAAAATAATTTGTTAAAAGAAACTCATGCAAAGGAAAGTGCATTTTAAAAACAGATTACCTATAGAAAATTATTTTGCCTACTACTCTGATATCTGTAATTTTAAGACTGTCTTTATTAATCCTATGAAGGATTTCATAGATGGATTTTCTTCCATCCTTATTTGTTGTTTGTCTATCTGACTCTAAATGTAGTTTGAGAGCTAAGATAGATTGTGTAAAGTCACTTTTCTTTACCCTTGATTATTTTTTTCATAGATAATAATATTGGTCATTTATTCTAGTGCCCTATAACTTTTCCCTTAAATTCTCTTCAGCTTTTCAGCCAGCTTCCTTTTTGTCTTTTTCTCTCATTTTAACGTTTTGTTCTATGCTGTTAATCGTTTTCAGAAATTTTATAAATCACATATAACATATTCTTCTCAAAATTACCTGTTTTCTATAGAAAAAGTGTCAAAGTAGGACTAATCTCTGAATCTTCAGTGCAATGCTTATTTCCTTTTATACTACAAAATATTTGAAGTAAACCCATAGGGTTATCTGTGAATGTCAATATTGGGGGACACAATAACATATTCTTGAGTAAAAATACATTCTCCCCCAAAAGATATTGTATTCTCCTTTTCATTCCCTATTGTCTTGGAAATTAATCCACAAGGTTGTTCGACAGGTGGAAACACTGGGCAAATTTTGCTGCAGAGCCATTGTTTCATATAAGGCTCTGCTGAACAACAGTGGAATGTATTTTCCCTGCTACTGGTTCTTTCTAATGTGAAAATAATTTATTCCTGGATAATTTGAAGAAGTTTATTCTTCCATTAACATAATTAGTGAATAAAATATTTAATACATACAATAAATTTCCCACATTTTATAACTTTCTCTTCCTGAAATTCTAAACAGATCTTCCTACCTATTCATGATTCCTACATCCATCAGAAATATTGTTTTCTGTATATGTATATAATATTATATATATATGTTTATATATGTGTGTATATGTATATGTATATACATATAATATTCATTTGTATTGACCTAGGCCTGTACACAATAATTTAAGGTCTATATCACTTAGCCATAATATAGTACGTAACAGAAAGCATCAAGAGTGCATACAGTGACTCTGCCATTTAGTAAAATGCAGCATGGTGAATTTCGGGCTTGGTCCTACTAACTTAGCTACCCTCACAAGCAGAAGACTAAACAAAAAGAAAGGGTGCAGAGAGAGAAGGGCCCAAGTGGGGAGGTAATTTGGCCTGGTTTCTGTAAGCTGGGTAGGCTAAGCCAGTGATATCTGATGAACAGAAGAGATGCCTTCCCCAGTTTCTAAGATCAAATACAATGAATTAGCTTTAAAGCACTATATGTAAAACACTGTCATAGGAATACCTTATTGCAGAAGTACAAAAAAATCAAAATAAGTAAGATCATTAAATAGGTAAACTATGCAAAACTAAAAATGTTATGCAAATTAAATATGTAAAATATAAAGATATACTTATGCTAAAATCATCAAATCAGTATCTGTATTACTTAGATTTCTCACTTGAAGATTTGCTGTCCATGTCAAACTTTGGTATTCTTCTCCTTTCTTTATTTTCCTGTTCAAAGGTATTCTGGCAAAAATCCCAATGTGTGATCCAAAGATAATCCCAGCTGTCACATCAGAAGAAGAAAGCTTGGGTATATAAAACTTTAAGAAGGAAACACCCTTCTGTTCCACTCCATAAATTTTTTAGAAGCTGACATCTAATGTGTCAACAAAATTCCATGAGCAAGAAAAGGCAATCCCAAGAGAACCTCCAGAATATAGATGATAACGATAAAGATACTCTAAGCACACTGCCGAGTATATTGTCAGCATTAATTCCAAATTTTAGAACTCTGAGGTATTTATATATTCTGTGTTTTTTTGCTACTTCAGTAATTTTACCTCAGACTTATATTCATTACATTAGATTTCATCCTTCAAAACACATTTCATTTAAAGGTGAACAGAGAAACAAAACACATCAGCTTATGACACAGTGACAGCATATTTACATTAATGGGGAAATGTGTATGGTCTTAAAAATTTTTACCAGAAACAATTTAAAATACAACACCTGAAAAACTTATTTTTATATTTACCTATCATCAGGGTTTCAAATTTACTTGTAGAAGAAATTTGAGTAGAAGAAACAAGGTATAAACAATGTAATATGGTGTGTTTAATTTTACAATATTATCTAGTGGAAAATATAGAATTGCTAAATGTTAATGACTTAACAACTGTATGTATATGTGTGTGTATATATATGACATAAAATATTTCTCCAACTTTCTCATTTGTTATTTGACTTTGTGTTACTAACTTTTAAGGCATGGACTTGTTTTAGGCTTATGGATAATTTTTTTTTTTTTTTTTGCTTGCAATGCCTTCCCCACTAAAACATTATAACTGAACTCTCTCAAGTTTTCTTCTTCCATTTTAATGACTGTATTAAATTTAAATTTTTGATCAGTCAAGAATTAATTTTAGAATAAATAATGAGATACTTGCCATACTTCATCTTCTATTTATTTAAATCTCCTTTCGGTAACATTTAAAACATTTCTTTATATATATTGAACATTTCTCGTTGCACTTACTTGTTATATATTCATTCCAATAATAAATGGGATGTTTTCCATAATATTATTTTTAATTTGATTCTTTAGGAAGAGTATTGCTTGGGTGTTCCACCAAAAAGAATATAACACTACTAATACTAATTTAAATACCCCATGGGTTTTGTTATTAAGCACAATACTGGCTTTTGAGTAAAGATAGAGATAGGTAGATACATAAGTAAATAAGTTCATAGAAAGACAGAGATCTAGTATACATACGTACACACACACACACACATACACAAGACAGAAAGAGAGAAAAGGAGATTATCATATGATATTTTGACATTTTATATATTTGTGTGCTCAGTGTAATATTTACCCTAAACTATGATTGGATTCCTAGTAGGGGCACTGCATGAATATGGTCCATTATTTTTTAATATACTATTGGATTATACTCATGACTAGATTCTTATGCTCCATCATAACTCATATTTGCCTATAACTTCTGTTTGTGTCTTATTTGTGTGTGTCTATGATTAAATGAGTGGTCTCTTTGCATCATAGAATGTATTGGAATTGTTCTTTCTTTTTTCTCTATTGACATTATTAATAAAGCACTGAACCTACTTCTTCCTGAAAATTATTGTAGAATTCACTTTGAAATTATATTTTTCACACCCAGCAGCAATGGATGAATATTCATGTTTCTGCATATCACTACCAGAATTTGGTATTTTCAGTTTTTCTGATTTTAGTACTTTTGTGTCATCATATCTTGTTAATGTTTTAATTTATGACTTCCTAATGATACATAGTGTTGAGAATGTTTTCACATGCTTGTTTGACATCTGTATATATTTTTTGGTGAAGTGTTTGTTTAAATCACTTGCTCATTTAAAAAAATTATGTTGCTTATCTTCCTATTATTGAGTTTTAAGAGTTCTTTGTATATTTTGGATATAAGTTCCTTATTAGATATGTGTTTTGCAAATATTTTCTTGAAGATGGTGGCTTGCCTCTTTATCTTCTTAAAAGTGTTTTACAGAGAAATTTTTCTTAATTTTAATATAGTCCAAATTCCCATTTTTTTCTTTCACTGATCATGCTTTTGGTGTTATATATAAAAACTCATACCCAAACCCAAGGTCACCTAGTTGTTTGTTGTTGTTTTTAATTAAATAATTTTTTTAAAGTGCAGTTAAAGTTCACAGTAAAATTGAGAGGAAGGTAGAGAGAATTCCCACATACCCCCTGCCTTCACATATGCATAGCCTCCCCCATTATCAACATCACTCACTAAAATGGTACATTTTTCACCAAGGATGAACCTACACTGACACATCATAATCACCCCAAGTCCATAGTTTATGTTATAGTTCATTCTTGGTGTTGTACATTCAATGGGTTTGGACAAATATATAAAGACATATATTCCTGATTATAATAACATGGAGTATTTTCACCACCCTAATAGACCTCTGGGCTCAACCTATTCATCTCTCCCCTTCCAATTTAAATAAAACTTATATACTGAACTTATAATTAAACTTTGTTTAGTAAACCTATATATTGCAATCTTGTTATAATCACTTACTAGTTCTAGGAGGTTTTTAGTGAATTCTTTGTGATTTCCTACATAGAAAATCACGTCACTATGAACACAGACAAGTTTATTTCTTCTTCCCCAGTCTCTATATGTTTTAATTTTTGTTTCTTGTCTTATTGAATTAGCTACTTCAAGTATGACTTCAAGAATGACTTCCAGTTCATACTGAATAGGGATTGTAAGAGGGACTTGTCTTATTCCCAATGTTAAAGAGAAAGCATAGTTTCTCACCATTAAGTATGATGTTAGCTGTAGATTTTTTGTAGATCTATTAAGTTGAGGAATTTCCCATCTATTCCTAGTTTGCTAAGAGTTTTACTTGAATACATGCTTGTTTTTGTCAAGTATTTTTTCTTTTCCTATTGATATAATCAAGAGATGTTTTATCTCTAGCCTGTTGATGTGATAGAATACATTAATTGATTTTCAAATGTTGAAGCACTCATATATTTGGAATAAATCACACTTGTTTGTGGTGTATAATTATTTTATATTTATTTTTATTTATTCCACTAATATTTTGTTTAAAAAGTTTGCATCTATGTTTGTGAGCGATATTTATATGTAGTTGTCCTTTATTTTAATGTCTTTATTTGGTCTTGTTATTAGCATAATGCTGGACTCACAGAATGAGTTAGGAAGCATTCCCTCTGCTTTTATTTCCTGGAAGAGATTGCATAGATTTGGAATCATTTCTTTCTTAAATAGTATGTAGAATTCAGTAGTGAAACCGTCTTTGCTAGTGCTTCCTTTTTTGGTTGTTTATTGATTATTGGTCTAAATTCTTTAATAGCTATAGATTTATTCAGATTATCTATTTCTCCATGTGTGAGTTTTGTAGATTATATCTTTTAAGGAATTTCTCCATTTCCTCTAGGTTATCAAATCTGTAGGCATAAAATGGTTCATAACATTCCTTTATCACTTTTTTAATGTCTATGAGATCAGTACTGTTTATCCCTCTTTCATTTCTAGTATTAGTAATTTGTATCTACTCTTTTTTTCATGCTTACCCTAGCTAGAGGTTTATCAATTTTATTGATATTTCCACAGAACAAGTTTGTGGTTGCATTGGTTTTCTTTATTAATTTCCAGGAATTGGGTATTTCCTGTTATAAGCCACCTGAAATACTCATAAAACAGTATAGTATTATTTGAAAATGGACTTAGTTTAGTTGTAAATGTATACTGCAAGCTATAGGGCAACAACTAGATTAAAAAATAAGTTTAATTGATATGGTAAGAAATGAGAGAAAATGGAATCATTAAATTCTCAGTTAAAACCTGGGAAGGCAGAAAAAGAAGAGGAAAAATAGAAACAAGGAAGAATTGCAAGGAGTAGGAAATAGTTACAAATACAGTAGATATTAATCCAACTACATCAATGATCAGTTAAAATATAAATGGTCTAAATATACCAATTAAAATACAGAGACTGTCAGAACTGATAAAAAAAAAATGACCCAACTACATATTGTCTAAAAAAGGACTACTTTAAACACAATTAAACTGATAGATTAAAAGTAAGGGGATGGAGAAAAATATGCCAAGATAAGACTAACAAAAAACAGAACAAAAAATAACCTCAGGTAGCTATATTAATTTCATAGAAAGACTACAGAGCAAGAACAATTATCAGGGATAAAAAGGAGCATTACATAATCGTATGGGGGTCAATACTCCAAAGAGACACATCTTTAATCTGTAAACACCTAACAACAGAGAGTCAAAATATGAAATATATAAGGCAAAAACTGATATTTATATTAGTTGGAGATTTCAACACCTCTCTATCAGTAATTGACATATCCAACAGGCAAAAAAACCAGTAAGGACATAGTTGAGCTGCACAGCACCTCAATTAACTGGAGCTAATTGGCATTTATAGGATACTTCATCCAACAATAGCAGAATATACATTATTTTTAAGTTCACGTGGAACATTCATGAAGACAGGCCATGATCTGGGCCATAAAAAGCACCTAAAATTTTTTTAAAAGTATGTATCATACAAAGCAAGCTCTAAGACCACAGTGGTATTAAACTAGAGATTAATAACAGAAAGATAGCTGGAAAATCCCAAAATATTGGGAAATTAAACAGTGCAGTTCTAAACAGCATGTGGGTCAAAGAGGAAGTCTCAAGAGAAATGAAAAAATATTCTGAGCTACATGAAAATAAAAAGAAAACAAACTTTGTGAGATGCAGTAAAAGCAGTGCTTACAGGGATCAAATGCATATATTAGAAAAAAAGAAAAATCTAAAATCAGTAATCTAAACCCCTACTTTAGGAAACTAGAGAAAAAAGCAATCTAAACCTAAAGCAAACAGTGTAAAAGAAATAATTAAAATTAGAGTAGAAATACTATTTTTATAAATTTTTTATACATTTTATATTTTCACAATAATTTATTTCTGTGCTTTTTGTTTATTAATATATTTTAACCTAAACAGTCTTTCTGACCATTGATTTAATTTTCTAGATGATATGAATTATTTAATTAACTGTTAGTCAATATTTTTAGTTTTAATTTGATCATCTATTGCCAAGAATCATCTAGAATTTTAAAAACCAAGTTAGAACAAATTTTTGAGATTGTAATTACTTTCTTACTTTGTTATACCAGTTAATGCAAATTGATACAATTTGTAATCAGTGTTATTTGTATAGGTTTCCTTTGTGGCTATTACAGTTTCATGCTTTAGGAAAATTCTAGGAAAATTTTTGTATTTTTTTCAGATATATCAGATTTCCTCATTACTGTATTAATGGGGAGGAGCAGGACTTGCGTCTCCTGGTCCTGCATTGGCCTCAGTAATGTGACTTTCTCAGTGACACCTCCCTCATGAAAGCAAAAATGTGCCTCGTATATTTAAAGTGTCCTGGGGAGAGAAACAGATCCTTCCATACCTCCGGTGGGGGCTGACTTCTGATCTGAATCAGTGCCAATACTGTATCTACGAATGCTTCTTACTCTTCCCCCAAAAAAGATACCTTTTATTTCTACTCCTCCCTCAGAAGTGGATTTTTGCCTGGGTCATTGAGGGCAAGGGGGTTCCAGCCTCTTATCCGAAGGCTCAAAGCTTTCTTATTAGAGAAAGGTCAAGCAAATAGGTGGTGTTTTTATCTACTCACTACTATTCCTATTTGTATAATGTCTACATTTTAATGATTCATAACAGTCGTAATCTTTTACCAAATCAGAACTACAGCAGTTGTTTATTCTGAGATCCACAACTCTCTAACAGTTACTGTAGATCAGGAATTCATGACTATCTTGGTTGGATAATTCGACTCCAGGTTTCTTAAGAGGTTGCACTCATGTCAGCCAGGATGCGGTCCTTTGAAGGCTTCCCTGGAGCTGGACAATCTCCTTCCAAGGTAACTCAATTCACATGTTTTGCCAAGTTGGTGCTAGATGTTGGTTTATTCTCCTGGGCCTCTAGAGAGGGCTACTTGAGTTTTCCTCACCACCTGAAGACGGGTTTCCCTGAAACTGCGTGGTCCAATTTAATCACTGATAACTTACCACGAGTTTCTCCATTTATTTCTTGGTTGACTGAAGTTAGTCCAATTGTAGTTTCATAATGAAGGGCTCAGAGAAACAAAATTCCATGAGTTCTTGCATGTCGGAAATGTTTGGCAATATGGAAAATTTCAGCCACACTTTTTTTCACTCAGTGCTTTACTATTTTTTTTACTTTCTCATTTTCTATTTTCTCATCTCTTATTTGATGTCTGTGACTATGTTCTGACACTGTCTATTCTAATTTGTGCTTTCTACAAAAAGACCCTCTGTTCTGGGACATTTTTTCTTTCCTGAATTCTGACAGTCCATATGTCATCTCCTCTTGTCTCACCTTATTTTCTCTTAGGTCTTGTAAATTTGATGAATTTTCGTATTCCACATGTAGTAGATTCAATATTGTTCTCCGCAAATTCATGCCCATCAAGAACTTCAGAATTCGACCTTAGATGGAAATAAGATCTTTACAGATGTTGTTAAGCTGAGGTTATATTGGATTAGGGTGGCTCCTATAAGAGTAATGGGTGTCCTTATAAGAAGGGAACAAATACTGAGACGTACACAGAGAAGAAGCCCATGTGAACATAGAGGCAGACTGGAACAAAAAGACTATAACCTAGGATTGCTGGGACACACCAGAAGCTAGAAAAACACAATGAAGGATTTTTCTCTAAAGTCTTCCAAAGGAGTGTAGCCCTGCCACCACCTATTTCAGATTTCAGTACTCAGTCCTTCTGTGGGTGAATAAATTACTGTTGTTTTTAAGCTACCAAATCTGTGGTAATGTTACTGCAGCCCTAGGAAACTAAAATACTACATGTGATGTATTATTTTTTTTTTTAATTTATGGACTAAATTTTTAGCATAATGCTTTTATCTTTTCTCTGATATTATTAATCTGCTGCATTTTATACTTCTATTTATCTTGCCTCTTTCTTTTTAGAAATCTATTAATTTAAAATGTATTCTGATTTACTTTCAATTTATTAATCACTACTCAATGGAGTAAGAGCCTTCATAATCAAGAATGTTTCCCTGTTTACTTTTTAATTGAATTACAACTTATTTGGGCATAAAATTCCCTTTTATTTTTCTTAGAATATTTTGACTTTTCTCCATTTCTAGCATTCATATTTTTTCATTCCAAGTTTATCTTAGTCCATTTTACTTATGTTCTTTCTGTTTTAATTATAGCAGAAAATTTTCTTTACCATGAAGTTGAATAAATTCACCAATATATACCTTGTTCTCTATTCTAGAACATCATGTACTTTTTCACTTAAAATTTCAGTTCTTCATTTCAAAAATGTGTTTTTCTTTCCCTAATATATCTGTGAATATACACTATCTTCAACTGATCCTATTCTCTTCTCAGGGCTAGTAATTATGTTTAGTTGGATCTTCTTTACTATTCATAGCTCCCAATGAATTTCACTATAACACAGGTATTGTGTGATGACTTGGCATGTATTGCAGAACAGGTGACTGTGATTAATAGTTTTAATTATGGTTGCTGCTCCTCTTCTTTCTACTCTTGATTCTGTTTGGCCTTTTGAGTAAGAAGAATCATTTATACCAAATAAAATAATCTATTTTTATATTTTCCTCTAAATCTATCCTTCATCCTTCTTTTCTAGTTGAAACTAGGTATATAGCTAATCATATATTAGAGATATATAATGCTGTACAGGATTGACAGTCGCTGTCCTTATGAAGATTATGGTCAAGGAGTACTTGATCCAAAGACTCTCATCAATAAGACAGTCAACAAAGTCAAAAATCACAAAAATAAATACCATTTCTAAAGAGGCAGCAAGATAATTGTGTCACCAAAGCTGAAGTGCGTCTTCCTATTTTCTGGTTGTTTACCAAGCCTGTTTACCACTACTCTTTCTTAATTTACTCTTTTAAATTACAACAACCTCCCATTCCTTAATATACATAAGAGTACCTCTGACCTTTTCAAACTGAAAGAACATAATTTAGTAATTCCGTGAAAAGAAAAAAGAAACATTAATCTGAAAGCTTGATTTGATATGGAGAATATTTTGCAGTAGATAGACCATGATGTGAAACTGTACAGATAAGATGTTGTTGTCATTATTCAGGTGAGAGAAATGACATTTTAAATTAGATTGGCAGTACCCAGGATAAAGAGAAATGAAAGAACCACTGTGTTTGACTGATGATTCCATTCATAAGTCAAGAGCTCTATTATTAGACACAATTTTTAGGCATTATCATTAGTTATTAATATTAGACACAAGATGCCTAATGTTAAGAGCTAACGCAGAACAGTCTACATTTTAAGACACTGGAACTTATTGTAAGAATGGCAATGCCTGTTTTGGAATTTCACTCTTAGTGTTCTTGAAACCAGCATAATGTTGCAGAAATCTAGCAAATCAACTGTTGATAAATAGACTTAAGATTTGTTTGTACATCAGCTTATAACGAACTGCCTCTGTACTGAGCATTTCTTATTCTGATAATAGGAATTCCACTTTCCTTTTATAAGCCCCCAGTCTATATATTTCTAGGATTGGCAATCATAGTACCCTACTGCTTGATATAGTGGTGAGCATATAACCAAATAGTGGTTAAGTATGTTTAAACATCTTCCTGCCCACAGTATTTGGACAAAATGGTAGGCACATAATACAGAGACTATTAGAATATTTTACTGGAAATTTTAAACCAGATTCAGAGACTGCTTTCTCTTTGAGTAACCCTTTAAATTTCTTATATTTCTCCAGTCCAGTGTTCTCATTCTTTCAATGCTTAGAGAAAATTCCCCAAAAATGAGAAGAAGGAAGGAGAAAAAAGTCATAAACAGAGTGAAAAATGTGGCAATATGATGACAAACAAGATGCTATGCCGATGGCTTTGAAGATGGAAGAAGGTGCCTGATCCAAGGAATGCATTTGGAGAAAATAAAAAATGGCAATAAAATGGATTATCCTCTAGAGCCTCCAGAGGGAGGTAGTCCTCCTGACACCTTGCCTTTAGCACAGTGAAACTGATTTCAGAGTTCTAGTCTCCAGAACGGTAAGACAGGTAGATAGATAGATAGATAGATAGATAGATAGATAGATAGATAGACAGACAGACAGACAGGTAGACAGAACACTTATTTAGTTTTAATGACAAAGTTATGCTAAATTTTAATGATGAATTAGAATGTTTCACGTAACTTTCTATACTTTTGAAACTTCTGTTTTATAATGACGTAAGGATTTTCTGTTCCTTGAATTTTGCTCTGTGTCTTTATAATTTTATTGAATGAGGTTAAATTTTCAATTTTTCTACCAATATTAACTATTTTGAATATACTTTGATGAGTGTTCCAATTATGCACCTCTACAGGGTGTGATTCTGATTTTATTATATAGAGTATGACTATCTTGTGAAATTCCAACTAGAAGAGCCAACTGGTCAGCATTCCTGACTAGAATTCTAGTGAATAGAATTCATTTTTGAATGAAAGCAATAAAATGATTCCTTATGAGTTTGTATATATAAATTCTGAAGTGCAACTTCATAGAGCAGAAACAGATGAAGAGGTCAGGTTGTTATAAGCTAATGAGAAATAAATTGCTATAATCAGTGACCTAACATTGCCTGAAGGATTTCTCTCTACAGTAATAGATTCAGCTGGCAAAGGGTCTTAATGTTGCTGTTTGAAAGTCCTGTTTGGCATTTGTAATATTATTCTAAAGTTTGATTACATCATGGACAAGTTAATCCATTACAAAGCACTTGCCTGAAGTGATTTGATTTTAATGTTTCATAAGTAGCCAGTTGCATGGCACTAGAAGTATAATTGGCTTACTCCTTACTATTAGGATGACTTCTTTTCATTCCTTTATAAATCAGTTTTTGCTCTGGTCTTTTGGGCAATACCATATCATATGATTTGTTTTGTTATTGTTTTTTGATTTTTATTTCCCTGATCTTTGTTTTTTGCTTTGAAAAAAAATGTTTATCACTTAGAAGTCTATTAATTTAAACTTACTTTTGACAGTTATTTATTGAAGATTTATTTCAAAACTTAAACATTGTTACCTAGGATCAATAGGGTATTTTCTATTTGTTAATTTTTTTTAGTCACTCATTTTAAATATTTTCTTTGCACCTAGGGGTGATTAAAAACTAACAGTTCCTTTATAGATTAAAATTGAAAACAAGTAAAACAAAAACTTAAATAAGGATGTTGTTACAGTAGTCATAGGAAACTATGATTTCACTGTAATATAACCAGTACTGTTTACATCATATATTTCCATTTTTCTTCCTATTAGACACAGGGTAAGAATGCAGTTCCTGGTCTTCTTGAATGGGTCATATGACTATATCTGTTCAACCAACAGGAAATTTGTTGATGTAATTCACTCTTGCATTCCATTGCCCTGATGTGCTTCAGATAGCAATTGCTCTGTCAGCCTGGGTCCATGGGAAAGAGTCGTAGAGAAGAATCTCTAAATGATCTGCAGTCAACAAGTAGCCTAACTGAGAATCAAACATTTATTGTTATAAGCCACAAAGATCTTGGCTTATTTATTACTGCAGAATAACCTAGATTATTCTACCTAGTAGATCCATTATAGATAGATAGATAGATAGGTAGGTAGGTAGATAGATAGAAAAAATTATTTTAATCATATAAACTGATAGGATTAATCTTTTTCCAGGTACCTAATTGAAATTCAGTCTACTTATGTTTTGCTCTTTGTCTTCTAAATGCAAACTTGAAATAAGTGTTATTTCACATGACATAACTCTAACTTTTCCCATTATAATGAATCTTTTCTTATAGCTCATTATGTATATGGAAACATAATAGGATACACTGTATAAAAAGAAAACCATCAGGGAACTCATAAATCCAAAATCAGGAGGACGTACAGGGTCATATATGAGTTGTCTAAAAAAAATCTTCTTCCTTCAAAACCAGGGAGCTGCACTGATAAAATTTTAGTAACTTCTTCTACTGATATTATTGTAAGGGCTTCTATAAATAGTTCTTAAAAATTCCACAAAGATAATTTTCAAGCTCATTTAGGAGGATGAACAGAAATGCATAATTTGAGACATAGAATATACTTTTTAACATTTCATAGGTACCTCTTTTACTGATTTGGGCTGCAGTTATATATTTTTCACCCTTGTTAAACTTATAAAAATACTGGTTGAAATATCAATAAGTAAACTTTAATATATTTTAGTATATTTTTATTTGGACAGCATTTCCACATAAAATTTAAAATGATGTTCAATAAGGGATATAAATAAATGGGGAAAATATTAATTAGAAAATCTTGGTATGTGGAACCTAAAAAGATGATAGAAATGAACTTATTTACAAAACAGAAACAGACTCACGGACTTCAAAAACAAACTTGTGGTTAACAAAGGGGAAAGGTGGGGGGAGGGATAAATTAGGAGTTTGGGATTAACATATACACACTACTATATATAAAGTAGATACTCAACACGAACCTACTGTATGGCACAGAGAACACTACTCAATATTCTGTAATAACCTATATGGGAAAAGAATCTGAAAAAAATTGGATATATGCATATGCATAACTGAACCACTTTGGTGTACACTAGAAACTAACATAACATTGTAAATCAACTATACCCCAATACAAAATAAAAATTAAATTAATAAAAAAGAAAGCTTGTGTATATTTTGTGTGTTTTCTACCTATCACAGATGTTTAAAATAATGTAAATAATACTGATTAAAAATTTCTTCCAGGTTCTGATACTGACTTGTGTTCTCCTGGAAGGAGTATAATAAAAAATTTTGGAGAATAAAAATTTAAATTAGAAAGAAGTGACTTTGATAAAAGAGCCAGAGATTTTATTTTCCTCTTCAGCATAGAGAGTAAGTGAAGAGTGAGGAACAATTTATATCAAATGAGTGCTTATGAAGAATTATGCCATCCTTATAATTTTTATATCTATATAAAATTGATATACTTCTATATAATTATGCCAGTTTTAACTTGATATTAATCTAGGAGGAGAGGTGGTATGGCAGGATACATTTAACATTTGTGTGTGCTGCCACCTGAATCGATTATCCAACTAGTCATATAAATTTTGGGTAGAAACCACGAGAATCTGTGCACATACACATAAAGAGGAATCCTCTTTTTTATGAATTGCTTTTAGAATTTATATTATATGCTTTCAACGCAAGAGGGAGGGGATATGGGGATATATGTATACGTATTGCTGATTCACTTTGTTATGCAACAGCAACTAACACAACAATGTAAAGTAATTATACTCCAGTAAAGATGTTTTAAAAAAAAAGTGGGTTATTCTTTGTCAAAATGTAGAGTCATGAATAACAAAAGATATAAAATTTTCTCTGTCATGTGATAAATGGGATGATTTTATTTTAAAAATTACTTAAAATAACATCAACTGTCCCATTAAACTTGAAAAAAAGAGAAAAATAAAATTGAGAATCTGCCTGGTAACTTCCAACTATTTCTAAAACTCAGCAAACTATCATTTCAAGTTCCAGTAGCCTCCAATTTATTTTAACTAGATGTGAATCTGTTTTCATATGATTTTAAAAGGCATATCCTAGGAGTCATGAAGAACAAAAAGCAGCTACTGCAGAGGGTCTAGGTAGCCAAACAGGTGCAAGAAGATAAGAGTATGGCCTTAGCCAAAGACAGAAAGTGCACTCAAATCATCCTTCCAGTGATTATTGAAACCTGCCCAGTGCGATCTTCAAGAGAGCAAGTTGGTGCTAAGTGATCTTCCTGGAGGGTTTTTAGTAAAATCAGAAGGAAATATCTGAGCAAATCCAAAAGAGGATATAGAATTCTGGGACACCCATTGTCTATGTCCTAATGGCAATATCTGAAAGAGTGATACAGAGGATTTCTCTTTTAAAGACTGACCACTTGAACAAGCTGCTTCCTATTAGTGTGTAGGTTTAATGGCCAGGAGATTGCCTTAATGATAACAAAAATATTCTTTGGCTTTCTTCACCAGGCCTGACATTATTTTGCAAAACAAACCAAAACCAAAACCAAAACCAAGCCAAAACAGACCAAAAAAATCCCCTTAAAGTTTTAGGAGATTCCTATTGAATTTGCATTTAGAGAATACATGGTCCCAGAACAGCTTTTTCACCACATTGCAATGATCAATGATCTCTCAGGAAATAAACGGGAAAGACTCACTGTGTCAGTTACACATTGAGATGGAAAATTCCACCATTTAGGGTATGTCACTTGTAATGCAATTCTTCCAGATTTCTATTCAGGGTGTTTTTATAATTAAAAGGGATAGGAATATAACTTTGGTTTAAATTAGTTACTGTTCCATCAGCTGAAGATCCCAAAGATAGGGGGAAAATCTCTAACTCAAAGAAGAGTAACTAGTCTTAGAGAAGGCTTCTGGTTGTCCTGGCTTGAGTCATGTGACAACTACTTGATAAATAAATGAGATGATTCCTTATTGAGCACTCTCAGTGCCCAACAGAACAGAAGGAAGTACCATGTGTTTGAGAGTCTCCTCAGGTATCTTCTTTTCCTCCTCTCCCAGAAAGGATAACTGTATTTTGTTGGCATACTGAGGGATAAAGTGTTGAAAAGCATGAAAAATGATGTCTACTAGACTCTTCTTTCTCTTCACTATATTTGCTTTTAGTTTGTATTTATTTGTTTTAAGCAGAAAGTTTAAAAATTACATTTCAGTAAATTGTGATGAGGGTAAGAAAGATAACTTTTAAAACAATGAAAACCATTTATTTTTGTATTTTATTTTAAAGTTATTATTGCATCTAAACATGTTAAGGTTATTAATGTTCATAAATGCTTAAAACCACAATTTTTTTTTAGAACATAATAGTAACACAACACAAAGTTATATTTGAAGTCAATGTTAGTAGATAATTCTTTGTTAAATTTTATATATCAAGTTCCAATTTTTCACATTTTCTTTTTTGTCTAAAATGTCCTATATTCTATTAAAAGTTGACCTCTGCAATGAAATTTTTATGAAAATTTTGGTTTGGTTATTTAACCCTGGCTTAATTCCTATTTCTTCTACTGCCTATTACTCTACATTACCATGTTGATTTTTCCATTTTTTTAATCGACTTTTATTATTTTTCTTATTGTCTAACAGTTTGTTTGTGTTAGTAATTTTCTTCACTAAATTCATGGAGGAAAAAACTTCACACAAACTATTTGAACAATTGACTGAATTTCTGTTGCTCATTCTTTAACCTTCTCAAGGTGTAGGCTGAGACAAGTGTGTTATAAACAACAGTAAAGATAGTGAATAATTAAGAAAATCACCTGGTTTATATTGTCTAAAATAAGCTAATATTAAACTATTTTTTAAATTAGAAATTACACAGGATATTCCAATAACATTTATATTTAAGAAATGCTACTTGCTGCCCCTGTTTAAAACACAGAAATTGTATTTTTCACAATCTGGTAGATCCAACTAATTTAACATTGAGCTTTGGGAAAGTTTTAGATTAAACTGCAATACTACTTTTATAGCTGCTCTCATTAGATTTTATTTACTTTTTTCAAACTGAAAGTATTTTAATTATATTTACAAAACCAGTGAGTTTAAAAATAATGGATACTAATTGTCTGAGGCCATAGCTACCTAAAATGGGAAACATATTACCAACAGTTTAGATTATTATCAAAAGAAAGACAAGTATATTTATATCAACTCTTCTGTAGCATATTAAGTAAAACAAACCAGAAGAAGTAGCATGTTAGCAGTAATCTCAAAAAAACCCAATTATCTTAACAAAAAAATTATCAGGTAAAATAATGTAAACATGTCAAGAAAGCTGATTTTAAAATACAATTCTAGTAACACAAGTGCTTCTTAAAAGAAATGCCAAAACTGAGGCAACAACAGTATTTGTTTTACAAAGTCAGAGTGACTGCAAAACCAAAATTAAAGCTATTCTTCAAAATACAATATTAGTAATTGCATCATATGGAGTTTTTTAAAAAATGGAATCTAAAGTTTGTGTATATGTGTGTGTACATGCATAGGTATTTATATATGTGTATGCATACACACATATATATACAAACACATATCAGACAAGCACTATACAAAGAGGATGAAATGTAGTACCCAGTACTTCAATAGATCATGACATTTATATGCTTTATGTCCAATTCTGTCATCTGACAGTTTTTCAAAACCCAAAGGACATGTATTTAACCAGAGAGTCTGAAATGTAAATGAAGTTCTGACAGCCTTAGATCAAAGACAGAAGTAAGGACAGAAAACTTCTTCAGTAAGTCTCCAAGGAAGAAGTCACAGTTATAAAAACAGCTAAAGTATAATATTTCCACATCACAAATTGTGTTAAATTTATCCTTGGCAGGAGAACTCAGAGGTAGCCTTAAGCCAAGGCAGGAAGTTGGTTAAGAGACTTGCATTTCGTTAATACATTTGACATTAGGATGTTCTACTTAGTACCCATGGCAAATCTCCTTGATAAGGTATAGGCTAAAAGATACTAAAATCAAAAGGATTTTGACTCCTTGGGCTCAGGAGACAGAATCCTTAAATGCTTATCTGAATTACTTACTGATTTCTAATACAGAAGAAACAAGTTAATACTTATATTAGTGAAAAGACCAAATTAAAGATGGTTGACTATAATTCATTAAAAAAGCAATCAATTTTGAAGCCTGCTTTTGGAACCCTTGTTAAGAGAAGGAAAAGGGGAAAATCCTGATTTAATTCTCTCTCTCTTTTTTTTTTGAATTTAGAGTGTAATATATCATTTCCATTAGGAACCAGAGTAAAAGACATGGTCCTCTTAAGTATATTAATATGAAAATATCCTTCATTTACCCAGTTGAAGAAGAATATTTAAATATCTGTATATATCCCTGAAAATATAAAAGTTTAGATATGAAATAAAATTGGAATAAAACAATAAACATATCAAAATTTAAAAGTCATATTAATACAGATATTGCATCTTATATGTCCACATACATGGATGCCAGTCACTATTTATAGGTAGGCTCATTTATGTGGCAGACTGTAAAGAAACCTATTTTAAGATACGGAGGTTTTCTCACATATTGTGATGAAGATCTCTGAGCTAAATCTCAATTTTCTCCATAGTCAAAATGGTGAAAGGGATATTTCATGTCTGATTGTTACAGGATTGGTGCCACTTACTAAAATACTTTTGTGCAATTAATTAACAGAATGAGTCCCAATATCTATTTTGATTTCAGAAAGAAACATGATTTAGTGACAAATAACTCAGTTCTTCCTTTCACATGTAAGTAATAACTAATAGTGTTGTCCAGAAATAGAAAAGTAGATCCATTTTCAAGTACATGCTAAGGTCCAGGTTTCAAGACAGTCCAATGAGCACAAGCTGCCGTGACACTACCCTGTGCCAAACATAGAAGTGAACAAAAATAAGTTTAGCCTAAGTGACTATCCACTCCCAAACCAGGAAAATTATCAGGTGGCCAGACAGTGTGGAATTCCAGTGGGGATGAAAGCAAGCAGGGTAGAGTGAAATAGCCCTGAGAATGACAGTCCAGAGCCTGTGAGAGAAACCATGGCCCAAGATGGGCACAACACAGAGAGAGCTTAGCTCCTGGGGTGGTGGGAGTGAAGAGCAGAAGAAGCAAAGAGGCCATAGGCAGAGGATTGCTTGGAAAAGCAAAATCGGGTTTGCACATGCTGACTCTCTCCTGAGGCAAGACAACTCCCTAAGGAGACCCTATCTAAGGCACAAGCAGTGCCTATTCGATGAGTAAAGCCAAGGAAGACAGCAGCAACTGAACAATAGTAATATCAAACAAAACAACATGAGGAAAAGAATCTATGCATTTTATGATGGTAAAAAGACAAGCCAACAATAAATGCAGACTATAATGATTTTAATACAATTTAACACAACATATTAAAATAACACAATACAACATGATTAAATTTTTGAGAAAAATATCACAAATCCACAACCATAGTGAGAGATATTAACACAGCTCCCTCTCTCTCAAATAAATAAATCAAGACAAGAAGTAAATAGTGTTTGAGCAACTTAATAATAATGATGAACAGGTGCAAGGTAATAGATTAATTTATTCATTCAAAAATATTTATTGATGTGGCTGGTGTGCTGAGCCTCCGGGGCGATGTGTAGTGACTTCCATAGGGCTGAGTCTGGGGCAGAGCTCCTTGCCCGACTGGAAGGTAGAAGTTCCTTGAAAGAAACAGACCCATAGAACCACATCTGTTGGCTGATGAAGATTCACCTGTGCATGGTTCTTGCATCACCTCATGCCAATTCAGCAACACACAGTAATAGTATTCTTCATGTTCTTGAGTAAGTTTAAGAGTGTTCCTTTAGGAGACTGGTTCAAGATGGCTGAGTAGAAGGACATGCACTCACTCCCTCTTGCAAGAGCACCAGAATCACAACTAACTGCTAAACAATCATCAACAAGAAGACACTGGAACTCACCAAAAAAGGTATCCCACATCCAAAGACAAAGGAGAAGCCACAATGAGATGGTAGGACGGGTGCAATCACAATAAAATCAAATCCCATAACTGCTGGGTGGGTGACTCACAAACTGGAAAACACTTATACCACAAAAGTCCACCCACTGGAGTGAAGGTTCTAAGTCCCACGTCAGGCTTCCCAACCTGGGAGTCCAGCAATGGGAGGAGGAATTCCTAGAGAATCAGACTTTAAAGCCTAGTGGGATTTGATTGCAGGATTTTAACAGGACTGGGGGAAACAGAGACTCCACTCTTGGAGGGCACACACAAAGTACTGTGCACAATGGGACCCAGGGGAAGGAGCAGTGACCCCATAGGAGACTGAACCAGACCTACCTGCTAGTGTTGGAGGGTCTCCTGCAGAGGCGGGGGGTGGCTGTGGCTCACCAGGAGGACAAGGACACTGGCAGCAGAAGTTCTGGGAAGTAATCCTTGGCATGAGCCTTCCCAGAGTCTGCCATTAGCCCCACCAAAGAGCCAGGTAGGCTCCAGTATTTGGTCACCTCAGGCCAAACAACCAACAGGGAGGGAACCCAGCCCCACCCATCAGCAGACAAGCAGATTAAAGTTTTACTGAGCTCTTCCCACCAGAGCAACACTCAGCTCTACCCACCACCACTCCCTCCCATCAGGAAGCTTGCACAAGGTCTTAGATAGCCTCATCCACCAGAGGGCAGACAGCAGAAGCAAGAAGAACTACAATCCTGCAGCCTATGGGACAAAAACTACATTCACAGAAAGAAAGACAAGATGAAAAGAGAGACGGATATGTACCAGATGAAGGAACAAGATAAAACCCCAGAAAAACAACTAAATGAAGTGGAGATAGGCAACCTTCCAAAAAAGCTTTCAGAATAATGATAGTGAAGATGAACCAGGACCTCGGAAAAAGAATGGAGGCAAAGATCGAGAAGATGCAAGAAATGTTCAACAAAGACCTAGAAGAATTAAAGAACAAACACTCAGAAGAATTAAAGAACAAACAAACAGAGATGAACAATACAATAACTGAAATGAAAAATACACTAGAAGGAATCAATAGCACAATAACTGATGCAGAAGAACGGTTAAGTGACCTGGAAGACAGAACGGTGGAATTCACTGCTGTGGAACAGAATAAAGAAAAAAGAATGAAAAGAAACGAAGGTAGCCTAAGAGACCCCTGGGACAACATTAAACGCAACAACATTCGCATTATAGGGGTCCCAGAAAGAGAAGAGAGAGAGAAGGACCAGAGAAAATATTTGAAGAGGTTATAGTTGAAAACTTCGCTAACATGGGAAAGGAAATAGCGACCCAAGTCCAGGAAGTGCAGAGAGTCCCAAGCAGGATAAACCCAAGGAGAAACATGGCAAGACACATAGTAATCAAATTGACAAAAACTAAAGACAAAGAAAAATTATTGAAAGCAACAAGGGAAAAATGACAAATAACATACAAGGGAACTCCCACAAGGTTAAAACTGATTTCTCAGCAGAAACTCTATAAGCCAGAAGGGAGTGGCATGATACATTTAAAGTGATGAACGGGAAGAACCTACAACCAAGATTACTCTACCCTGCAAGGATCTCATTCAGATTCGACAGAGAAATCAAAAGCATTACAGACAGCAAAAGCTAAGAGAATTCAGCACCACAAAACCATCTCTACAACAAATGCTAAAGGAACTTCTCTAAGAGTGAAACACAAGAGAATAAAAGACTTACAAAAACAAACCCATAACAATTAAGAAAATGGTAATAGGAACATACATATCGATAATTACCTTAAACGTGAATGGATTAAATGCTCCAACCAAAAGACACAGGCTCACTGAATGGATACAAAAACAAGACCCATATATATGCTGTCTACAAGAAACCCACTTCAGACCTAGGGACACATACAGACTGAAAGTGAGGGGATGGAAAAAGATATTCCATGCAAATGGAAATCAAAAGAAAGCTGGAGTAGCAATACTCGCATCAGATAAAATAGACTTTAAAATAAAGAATGTTACAAGTGAAAAGGAAGGACACTACATAATGATCAAGGGATCAATCCAGAAGAAGATATAACAATTATAAATATATACGCACCCAACATAGCAGCACCTCAATACACAAGGCAACTGTTAACAGCTATAAAAAAGGAAATCGACAGTAACACAATAATACTGGGGGACTTTAATACCTCACTTACACCAGTGGACAGATCATTCAAACAGAAAATTAATAAGGGAACAGAAGCTTTAAATGACACAAAAGACCAGATAGATTTAATTGATATTTATAGGACATTCCATCCAAAAACAGCAGATTACACTTTCTTCTCAAGTGCACATGGAATATTCTCCAGGATAGATCACACCTTGGGTCACAAATCAAGCATCAGTAAATTTAAGAAAACTGATATCATATCAAGCATCTTTTCTAACCACAACACTACAAGATTAGAAGTCAATTACAGCGAAAAAAATGTAAAAAACACAAACACATGGAGGCTAAACAGTATGTTACTAAATAACCAAGAGATCACTAAAGAAATCAAAGAGGAAATCAAAAAATACCTACAGACAAATTACAACAAAAATACGATGACCCAAAACCTATGGGATGCAGCTAAAGAAGTTCTAAGAGGGAAGTTTATAGCTATACAAGCCTACCTAAAGAATCAAGAAAAATCTCAAATAAACAATCTAACCTTACACCTAAAGGAACTAGAGAAAGAAGAACAAACAAAACCCAAAGTTAGTAGAAGGAAAGAAATCATAAAGATCAGAGTAGAAATAAATGAAATAGAAACAAAGAAAACAATAGCCAAGATCAATAAAACTAAAAGCTGGATCTTTGAGAAGATAAGCAAAATTGATAAACCATTAGCCAGACTCATCAAGAAAAAGCAGGAGAGGACTCAAATCAATAAAACTAGAAATAAAAAGGAGAAGTTACAACGGACACCACAGAAATACAAAGCATCCTAAGAGACTACTACAAGCAACTCTCTGCCAATAAAATGGACAACCTGGAAGAAATGGACAAATTCTTAGAAAGGTATAACCTTCCAAGACTGAACCAGGAAGAAATAGAAAATATGAACAGACCAATCACAAGCATTGAAATTGAAACTGTGATTAAAAATCTTCCAACAAAAGTCCAGGAACAGATGGCTTCACAGGTGAATTCTATCAAACATTTAGAGAAGAGCTAACACCCATCCTTCTCAAACTCTTCCAAAAACCTGCAGAGGAAGGAACACTCCCAAACTCATTCTATGAGGCCACCATCACCCTGATGCCAAAACCAGACAAAGATACTACAAAAAAAAGAAAATTACAGACCAATATCACTGACGAATATAGATGCAAAAATCCTCAACAAAACACTAGCAAACAGAATCCAACAGCACATTAAAATGATCATACACCATGATTAAGTGTGATTTGTCCCCGGGATGCAAGGATTCTTCAATATACACAAATCAATCAATGTGATACACCATATTAACAAATTGAAGAATAAAAACCATATGATCATCACAATAGATGCAGAAAAGGCTTTTGACAAGATTCAACACCCATTTATGATAAAAATTCTCCAGAAAGTAGGCATAGAGGGAAACTACCTCAACATAATAAAGGCCATATACAACAAACCCACAGCAAACATCATTCTCAATGGTGAAAAACTGGAAGCATTTCCTCTAAGATCAGGAACGAGACAAGGATGTCCACTCTCACCACTATTATTCACCATGGTTTTGGAAGTCCTAGTCACGGCAATCAGAGAAGAAAAAGAAATAAAAGGAATACAAACTGGGAAAGAAGAAGTAAAACTGTCACTGTTTGCAGATGACAAGATACTATACATAGAGAATCCTAAAGAGGTCACCAGAAAACTACTAGAGCTAATCAGTGAATTTGGTAAAGTTGCAGGATACAAAATTAATGCACAGAAATCTCTTGCATTCTTATACACTAATGATGAAAAATCTGAAAGAGAAATTAAGGAAACACTCCCATTTACCATTGCAACAAAAAGAATAAAATACCTAGGAATAAACTTACCTAAGGAGACAAAAGACCTGTATGCAGAAAACTATAAGACACTGATGAAAGAAATTAAAGATGATACCAACAGATGGAGAGATATACCATGTTCTTGGATTGGAAGAATCAAAATTGTGAAAATGACTATACTACCCAAAGCAATCTACAGATTCAGTGCAATCCCTATCAAATTACCAGTGGAAATTTCTACAGAACTAGAACAAAAAAATCTTAAAATTTGTATGGAGACACAAAAAGACCATGAATAGCCAAAGCAGTCTTGAGGGAAAAAAACGGAACTGGAGGAATCAGACTCCCTGACTTCAGACTATACTACAAAGCTACAGTAATCAGGACAGTATGACACTGGCACAAAAACAGAAATATAGATCAATGGAACAGGATAGAAAGTCCAGAGATAAACTCACACACCTATGGTCAACTAATCTATGACAAAGGATGCAGGATATACAGTGGAGAAAGACAGTCTCTTCAATAAGTGATGCTGGGAAAACTGGACAGCTCCATGTAAAAGAATGACACTAGAACACTCCCTAACACCATACACAAAAATAAAATCAAAATGGATTAGAGACCTAAATGTAAGACCAGACAGTATAAAACTCTTAGAGTGAAGCATAGGAAGAACACTCTGACATAAATCACAAGATCTTTTTTGATCCACCTCCTAGAGTAATGGAAATAAAAACAAAAATTAAAAGATGGGACCTAATGAAACTTAAAAGGTTTTGTAAAGCAAAGGAAACTACAAACAAGGCAAATAGACAACCCTCAGAATGGGAGAAAATATTTGCAGATGAATGAACAGATAAAGGATTAATCTCCAAAATATAAAAACAGCTCACGCAGCTCAATATTAAAAAAAAATCAACCCAATCAAAAAATGGGCAGAAGACCTAAACAGACATTTCTCCAAAGAAGACATACAGATGGCCAAGAAGCACATGAAAAGCTGCTCAACATCACTAATTATTAGAGAAATGAAAATCAAAATGACAATGAGGTATCACCTCATGCCAGTTAGAATGGGCATCATCAGAAAATCTACAAAAAATAAATGCTGGAGAGGGTGTGGAGAAAAGGGAACCCTCTTGCACTGTTGGGGGGAATGTAAATTGATACAGCCACTATGGAGAACAGTATGGAGGTTCCTTAAGAAACTAAAAATAGAACTACCATATGACCCAGCAATCCCACTACTGGGCATATACCCAGAGAAAACCATAATTCAAAAAGACACATGCACCCCAATGTTCATCACAGCACTATTTACAATAGCCACGTCACTGAAGCAACCTAAATGCCCATCGACAGACGAATGGATAAAGAAGATGTGGTACATATATACAATGGAATATTACTCAGCCATAAAAAGGAACGAAATTAGGTCATTTGTAGAGATGTGGATGGATCTAGAGACTGTCATACAGAGTGAAGTAAGTCAGAAAGAGAAAAACAAATATCGTATATTAACGCATACATGTGGAACCTAGAAAAATGGTACAGATGAACTGGTTTGCAGGGCAGAAATAGCGACACAGATGTAGAGAACAAACGTATGGACACCGGGGGGGACAGTGGCAGGGGTGTGGTTGTGGTGTGATGAATTGGGAGATTGAAATTGACATATATACACTAATATGTATAAAATGGATAACTAATAAGAACCTGCTGTATAAAAAATAAAATAAAATAAAATTTTTTAAAAAAAGTGCTTTCCTTTACAGGGAACATAAGTAACCTATTTACTGTTATGCTTCTTCCTAAATACTTTGTGTTTTGTGGTTTTTGTGGGCTTTGTTTTTGTTTTGTTTTGTTTTTGCTACTGAATAGAATTATTTTCCATTAAATTTTCTAATTTATGCTAATAAATATTTATTGAGCACCTACTGTATACTAGGTGGCATTGTAACACTGTGGAGATAACAGAGAACAAGATGAACACCCCACTGGGTGGGTCAGACATTATAAAGCTGTATGTGCAGTAGCATAAGGCTGTGAAGTCAGTTATTCTGGGATCCCTTGTTACAATGTAAAGGTTGGTAACTTACTCTCCTTGAGGTATAATGTCCCATACATAAAATAGGATTTGTTATGGTATTGACCTTACAGAGCAATTGTAAAAGTCAAATAGATCAAATAAGATTATATACTTAAAGTTGTTAGAACAAGGATTATCCCATGATGAACAGTTAATAAGCTTATTTGTCAAGTTTTCTTTTCAGCACTTACATATATGTATCCATATGCTTTTGTGTGCATAAATATAGGCACAGTACTTAATTTTTTATATATAAGGCATAATAAAAGGTACAATATAAAGTTTTGTCAACCAAATGTGTATAACAATGGGGAAAATAGCTGTATTCTGACCCCAACGAAATATGAACATAAATCAATATCATCCAAAAGATACTGAAATCTTACCAAATGTTTGAAAATACCGTGCACAAAACGAACTGACTTTTAAATAACCTAGGTACTGTGATATAGATATAGAACAACTTTAGTGTGTGTCAAGCAGGGTGGAATGACTGGAGGATGGACAGTCAATGTGGAGGGAAGGGATATCACAGGTAAATAATAATAAGACCATCAGAGGAGAGGCTTTCATGATGAGAAGGAGTATCATGATAATAATAATGGTTAAATATGAATAGGAAACATTTATTGGGTGTGAATACTTTATATGAAGTGACCCATTTAATTATCAAAAATTTTAATAAGTTAGGTAATATTATTATCTCCATGTTACTGATGAGGGAATTTAAGGCACATACAGATTATCTAAGAGGCTCAGAGGCACAGTGAACTTATGTAACATGCTCAGAGGCTACACATCATGCAAAATGGCAGGGTTAAGATATCACCTCAGGCAGTCTGGCTCTAAAGATCTCACCCTCACTCTTAATCACTGTGATATACAGATACTTATTGCAACACAGAAGTTCTTCTATTATGTACATTCACAACACTTGTTTTAGAAGCAGAAACTGACACTTTGCTCAGCTTTCATCATGTTAGGTACTGTTACAATCCAAGAAAAATATAAACATTTCCACATTAAGTTAAATAAATAATAATAAGGTCATCTAGTCTGGTTCTTTTCCCCAGAATAATAAATCCTTGACCTTGTCTCACTGAATTGGACCTCTTAGGAATAACAACTTTATTCCTGGTTTTGTTATATCTCTGTTTATGTATATTTATGAATATAATAAACATCTGTGAAAGTTGCTCTTTTCCTGCTATGAAGAGAGTGATGAAAATTTGGTTAAGTTTGGCATTTATTTTCCTTTTTCTTTTAATATGGCTATTTTAAAAATATTTTTAATTTAGAAAGCCAATTCTTTTGAACTTTAACTCATCTGTACTCTTTCTTGATGATGTTTGTTTGCTTCAATGTTTTCTGATTGAGTCTTTTTTTTGTCTTTGCCTTCCTTTGGCTTTGTGTGTGTGTGTGTGTAGGGGTGGTGTTAAGAGAAATAGATAATGGGATCAGAAAGTTTAGGGCTCCTTTTTGGCAAGAAACATTAAGAATAAAATAATATATATCTCTTATCATTCAATCTTTATGAAAATTCACGATTTTGACATAGATCAACAGTTTCGCACATATGCTTTGGGCATAAAAATACTTTGTTCATTCAAATGCCATACAGTAAGTTGCTTCTCTTTGTGTGATTAAGAAAGATGAAGGACACAGAATATTGATAATCCTGTGAGCTAAGAGAACCTGCCTATTAAATTACTAATCACACTTAGGTGAAGGTTCACAAAAATTAAATTTACCATGCTCTATCATTTACAATAAGTTGCAGATCTGTTTTGTCTTTCTAGTAATCAATGTAAAGGTATAAGGATGTTTTTTGTCAACTCCTTTACTTCAGAGCCTGTCTTTAAACATTTTTATATAACCTTTAACCCTAAGAATTGTGTTAACTTTAACTGTTTGTAAACATGTTTATGGAAGATAAAGCTGCTCAGCAAGAATTCCAGTTCTCCCCTTTCCTGACACTTGAGGCATTTGCAAGAGTCTTCCTCTGTTAAACTGAGATGATACGACATGTGTCACCCTGGCTGGGCACAAGCATTTAATTCTGATACAAGTGTGTCTAGCACCCTCTTTCCTGCTGCAGCCACGGAGGAAGACTGCACTGATAAGGAAGTGAAACGGCATCCTCCTGAGGCAGATGGCTACCCTGAATGTCACATGGAATTGCAACTATCTATATATAAGCAATAAATACACTTTTGTTATTTAATCCACTGAGTTCTGAGGTTGTGTGTCATAGCAGCTTAACTGTCTATCCTCACTTGTAGATTATTTTATAGAATTTCCTCACGCTATGAAAATATTTATTGTTAGAAAGAATGTTGTTTTAAGAAAAATGCATCCTGTTATTCATTTAACTTGAAGATGACCTCTCTAGTGATTTTAAAAATGTCTTTGTCTCCTTTGTTGTCTCAACATAAACTTTGTTAAAAACCTCTGGGCAGGGAATTAGGGAAATAGCAGTTCAGAGTAGTGATCATTTATGCTACTACTGGCATCGAAAATAAAGAGATACCACTGGATATATCTGATCTACACACAACTGTGAAATTTGGTTACTTCTACAAGAGATAAACTGATAGCTATAGACACACACCCATACACACACAGACACAAACATACACCAGTATTCAAACACTCTAATTTTTAATCTAACACTCTACCTAAACATATTTTCCTCCCATACTTTTAACCATATTATTAAGTCTAAAGGAATGGACATTTGTAATAGAAGTGCTAAGTAAAGATTTTTTTGGAAAAAAGAGACTTGCTACAAAGCAGGTTTTTTAACAATATTTGTGTCATGGGCTTCTTTGAGGCCATTTGAAGCCTAAGAACCCTCTTTCAGAATAATGTTTTTAAATGCCTACAGTTAAAATTTTAGGATTACAAAGAAAATTATATAGAATTAGATTAGGATTACAATTACATTGAACTAGAGTTACCAAATTTTAAAAACAAATGTGTATTATCATGTGCTTCTTTATTAACACAATAATAACAAGATCTATTGCATGCTTAGAAACACAACAATTTCAAAGTAGTGATATCTGTAAAAAAGCATTTAAAAATATATATTCCATCTGTATGTGATATAAAATCACCTGTGTTTTCTATTGGTGACAAATCAAAAGTATTGTTAATACTACTATGTCTTTTTGCTTATACATATACCTGCCAAATGTACATTTTAGTTGAAGATTAGTGAATATAAAATAAATTTTCATGTGTTCCAATTATTTATCTCTGTGTATTAAAACACTCCAAAACTTATTGGCTTCAAAATTATTTTTTATATTTTATCTCTCACAGTTCTATGGTTTACTGGACTCAGCTAAGCAGATTCTCGCTTGTCTCTCTCAATCAGTCTTCTGAATGCTACCGAGAGCTCCACGGGGATAGTTATCTGATTTGCCTATTGCTCAGTTTTGGTTTCTCCCATCATGATGACTGCATTCCAAGAGGGAAACTTCCAAGAACAGCTTCCAATACCTAAGCAAAAGTTGCAAACGTTCTTTTCTCCTAGTGTCAGAAAACTCAAAGTGTTACTTACACCCCAATCTATTGGTCAAACAAACCACTAAATCCTCACTAAAACGAAGGAAAGAAAAATTAAGATCCATGTCTCAATGGAAACAATTTTAAAGCATTTGTGGTGAATAAATTCTAAATTCTAAATTCTAAAATTCAGTCTTTTCTACCACACTACCCAGGTTCACAGATGCCTTGAATTCTATCCCATGGACCACGAGCTTAAGAACATACCCCTCATGTAAAGAAGGATATAATCATAATATAGAATTAAAACTAGCAGATATCATACAAAACTTTCAAGTTTTAGAATTGGAAGTGGGAAAGGGAAATTAAAGAATAATAAATAAGATCTTCTAAGGAATATGTTGGTGGGAGGTGACTGTGGAAAATAAAAGCATTCTGTACTTTTAGTTGTACCGTTATGAGGGCTAGTGGACCAATAAAACAGCTTAAAATTAGAGGAGTGAAATCTTGATTATCAGTATCCATGAGGGGAAAATAACTATGAGGAAAAAACAGCAACTTCACCAAACCAGACAAATTAAGATTACAAAAGAGAATGAAACAGTGATGTAAAATAAAGATTAAATTAAACATAATGTAAACTGAAGGAATAAATCACCATTTGAGTGTGTTAACTCCATAAGTAAAGAAGTCGAATTTCCATAATAAAAGACAAAATTGATCATTTGGGGGGAAATTGTGTATTATTATGCATTTCTCAAGGACAGACACTTGAAATGATTAGAAAACAAGTTTGAAAATAAATATCTGGGCAATACAGAGAACTAGATAGTTTTATAAAGACTTGAGGACATGGAGGTTGAATCTGTGTGCACTGTTGGTGAAATAGGTGGTATAACCACCTTGAAAAACACTTTGGCGATTTCTTATAAAGTTAAGCGTATACTTACTATATGAACCAGGAATACCACTCCTCAGTGTTTGCAAAAGTGATATGAAAAATTTATGTCAATGCAAAGATTTCTACTCAAATGTTCATATCGGCTTCATTTAAATCAGTCAAAAAACTAGATACAATCCAATGTTCATCAAATTATACATGGAAAAGCAAATGTTGTTACATCCATACCATAGAATAGTCAGCAATTAAGAAGGGCACATTACTGACACATACACCAGCTTTGATGAATCTCAAAAGCATTATGTTCAGTGGAAGAAGGTAGACAAAAAGGCCAGATATTGTATGATACTGAGAAAAGTCAAAACCATAGCAACAGAGAGTTGATCAGATGTTACCTAGGACTAGAGGTAGAAGAAGAGGATTTACTATAAATGATGATGGCAATGTTCTGTAACATGATTGTGCTATTTTTAAAAAATTCAATAGAGTAAAATCAAATCTATTTAACTGTATCCTTTAATACATATTAATATGTATATATACATGAATTATATATATGTAGAATTTTATATATATATATATATACACACACACATTTCTGTCCTCTCTCCTCACTCACTTGCCCAACTGAAGAATTAGAAAAGGAGAAACTTAGCATTTGTATTCACGGCCTTTCCTCTCCCTTTCCCCTATTGGAAGAAAGATGCCCACAAGGGGACCCATTCTACCTACTAGGAGGAGACAGCATTTGTTCCTGTAGAGGAAAGCCTGCCCAGGCCTTGCACTGCCTAATCCTACAGTTAGTATTATGGAATCCACTTGCCACAGCTATAAACTATATTCAGTCCCAAATATTAGATATACCACTAATAACAGTGATATTTAAATATCTACCTGCTTTATTTGTTCTAATTCTCAATTGGGTCAAAATCAGATGAGAGAAGAGGTCTTGGGTAAGGTCTTAGCCACTCTCCAACTCTCCTAACATTTAATGTATAAATCTGGCATTTAAGATTTTTAAAATTAGAATTTAGGAAGCAAAATATGAAGAGTCTCTTGGTGGTTCAGTGAATGCATGTGTGTGAATATAACTATAACTATATATATGTGTGTGTATTTATTAAATTAGATTAAACTGAAATAAGAAGGAGCAGGAGGTTAAGGCGTCTAAGGTGCTATTGCCAGTTTGCTGAGCAAATATTTAAAGCAATGCATTGTTGACTATTCTTAGAATTTATGTGCTACCTTTAGGCAGGTATTATGCTTACCTGACTCTATTAAATATTTCATGTCCAAAAAAGAAAATTACAATAATAGATGAAAAGGATTAGAAATAAAATACAGGAATTTGAAGAGGGAAGTGAAAACATAACCTATAGACTCTAATGTGTGTTATCACATGGAAGTAACAACTTGTTGAATTCAAAACGCAGTGTAAATAGATATTGACACTAGATTGATTCTATAGGTTTTACAGAGGTCAACCCAAATGCTCTTCATGGAGTCTTCTGGGATCCAGCTCAAAATAACTTTAATGCTGTTTCCATGACTCTTTGTGCATGACATGGATACCATATAACCTCTATCAGACTACAAACTTAAAGAGGTTATAGTGCATATTTCAATAAAATAAATCATGACCTAATAAAAACATTGATAAATGCAAATAATATATAGGTCAATTTTTTCCTAAGTGTATTTATGATTGATTTTTTCTAGCTCCTTGAATGAATATTAAGGAGTGCAATAAATTTTAAAAATTTAAGAATCATGATTGGTGAGTACAATAATGTCAAAAAACTTACAAAGCTTAAGTGATAAATGAGTCAATGAGAAGTTGAAGAATGCAAAATGTGTTAAATAGGAACAACCCCATCAATGTAGGTAAGGAATCTTATTATTTGGAAATGTTTATGTAATCTGGTAGTTAATAAAGTCTAACACAAATGTGAAATATTTGACAAATTATAAGCGTGCATGTTTACAAAATGTGTGAAAAATACTAATTATCTTTATATCTTGATTGGCCCACACTTAAATGTCTAAGTTTTATATAATTTGTAAGTAAAAAGTACATTGTGAAATATAAAAAACCTTAACATTTAATAAAGTTTTGATAAAAACTCTCAATGTTTCATGTATTTTATCTGAATATATAACTCAGCTGTGAAACAGAAATATTTGGAAACAATGCTGATGTTAAGTGAAGAAAAGTCACTATAAACTTGAGAAGATAGTTTGTGTATGACCCATGCCACTGTAGCCTCAGAGTGAGGTAAAAATTGTAGAACAGAGGTGAATTAAGACATCTACTACCTGATATTGTGTTTAGAGTTACTTGTGATAATAATTTTTTATTCTTGATATTAATTTTAATTTTTAAAAATGGGCTCCGAGATCTCAACTACATGACGTTGCAACATTAGATAGTTGTTTCTAAATTCCCCAATGAGTTATTACAAAGTTCAAGACAGGATTTAGTTTGGACTTATCACTAGAACTACTTAGTGCTCCATCTTCATATTCCATAATAACATGTAAGTCTAAATAATATCAAGGATATTATTCTTGAGTATATGAAAAAAACTATATTTCTATGAGACAAGTTTTATAATTCTATAAAACGTATTTCTGTAAGACATGAACAGACATCCAAAGGAGGGTGCTCTTAAAAGGACTCCTTAAACTTACCTAGTTTGAATATTTGTGCAATTATAAACCAGGAACAAGCCCAAAGTAAATTTTCATTGTCATTTGCTACAATATATGCACTTACAAAAACCAATATCCCATTTCCACTTATTTACATGTGACCAGTAATAAAAATAAAAATTCTATTACATAAAACTGGATGAAAGATTGTCCTCCTAAACTGATTGTTCTTTCAAAATAGCTTAAGAAAGTTGATCAAAGTTGGAGGCTTTTGATTTCATCAATTAATACCACCAACACAAAATTGTTAATAAGAGATTATATCTAAATATATTTTGTAGCAGACATTATATTTCTATTACGTTTTTTTCTATCTAAAAGACAGAAAAAAGAATAAAAAACAAAGATAATATATTAAGACTTACATTTAATCCTGTGACTACTGATGAAATGAAGCATCTTACTAGACACTCTCTGTTCTACTTTTCCTGTGAAGTTAGAGCACGGATGAGTTGTTCAGTGCCCTTCTCATCACCTTTAATTTACTTGCTTCCCTGTCTTTCGACTGTCCTGTTTGGCAAATCTCCAACTTTCTACTAAGTCAAACAAATGACTCCTCTTAAACTTATGCAGCTGAATAGTACAAGGGAGAAAATTTTATAGCAAGGGTGGTAAATGCCATCAAGAATCTACAGTCTATAACAATAGTAATTATTCCCTTTTGCCAGGGAAGTTGTTCCTAACACTTATGACCCTTTTAATGCCTCCTCAATTGCTTTTCACTTAATTTTTTAAAAGGAGGTTTTCTGGATAAAAATCCCTAATCTTGTTCTAGCATCTAGAAACCTATCTATAACCATTTTTATTTCTTTCAACTAAATTCTAGGAAGAGGTTTAGCATCCAATACCTCACCCATGCCCAGGGTTAATTCTTTCTTTTAGTAGACTTTATTTTTTAAAGCAGTTTTAGGTTCGCATCAAAATTGAAAGGAAGGTACAAAGATTTCCCATATACTCCCTGGCCACACACATGCATAGATTTTCACACTACCAACATCCCCCACCAGGGTAGCACATTTTTTACAATTGATGAAACTACATTGATTGACTCATCATTATCACCCAAATTCCATAGATTACGTTACGGTTCACTCTTGGTGTTATACATTCTATGGGTTTGGACAAAAGTTTAGTGACATGTATCCATTATTATAGTACCATACAGAGCAGTTTTACTCCCCTAAAAATTCCCTGTGCTTAGCCTATTTATCTCTTCTTCTCCCTAAGCTCTCGTAACTACTGATCTTTTTACTGTCTCCATAGTTTTGCCTTTTCCAGAATGTCATATAGTTGGAATCATACAGTACGTAGCCTTTTCAAATTGGGTTTCTTTTACTTAGCAATATTCATTGAAGGTCTCCCCATGACTTTCATGATTTATCATTTCTTTTTACTGCTGAATAATATTTCATACCACAGTTTATTCATCCATTTACCTACTGAAGACATCTTGGTTGCATCCAACTTTTGACAATATTAATAAAGCTAATATAAACATCCACTTGCAGGTTTTGTGTAAACATAAGTTTTGAACTCCTTTGGGTAAATACCAAGAAATGTGATTGCTGGAACATACATTAAGAGTATATTTAGTTTTGTAAGAAATTGTCAAATCACTTCCAAAGTGACTGTACCATTTTGCATTTCTGCCAGCAATGAATGAGAGTTCCTACCGCTCCAAATCCTCTCCAGTATTTGGTGTTGTCAGTGTTCTGGATTTTTGGTGTAAGTGGTCTGGTTTTATGCCATTCTAATAGGTGTGTAGTAATATCTTGTTGTTTTAATTTGCATTTCCCTGAGGACATATGATGTGGAGCATCTTTTCATGTACTTACTTGCCATCTGTATATCTTCTTCAATGAGGTATCTGCTAAGGTCTTTGGTCCATGTTTAAATTAGGTTGTTTGTTTTTATATTGTTGAGTTTTAAGAGTTTTTTGGTATATTTTGAATAACAGTCGTTTATCAGATGTTTATTTTGCAAATGTTTTCTCCCAGTCTGTGGCTTATCCTATTATTCTCTTGATATCGACTTTTATAGAGCAGAAGTTTTTAATTTTAATGAAGTCAAGCTTATCAATTTTTTCTAGCATGTGTATACATGTCTCTTAGCCTGTGTATTCAAGGGTACCTCACCCCTTTGCCTATTGGAAGTAAGCTGCCCTCAGGATCTTGCCTTCGATGTCATATCTAAAAAATCATCACCAAACACAAGGTCAAATAGATTTTTTCCTACGTTACAGGATTTTTATATTTTTGTGTTGACATTCAGGTCTATAATCCATTTTGAGTTACTTTTTGTGAAAGTTAAATAAATAAATCTATTCACAGACTTTTTATTTTTTGCATGTGGATTTCCAGTCATTCCAGTACCATTCACTGAAAATACTATAATTGCTCTATTGTATCACCTTTTGTTTTTTTACCAAAGATCACAATATTTATGTGAGTTTATTTCTGGGCTCTCTATTCTGATACATTAATTTACTTGCCTCTTCTTTCCCCTACTCAGGGCTTTTTATTTTACCTACTCAAAACTGTTGTCCTCCTATCTCTGCAATGGACATAGCCAGTGTCTCTATTCTTCCATATCTTCACTGTCCCCATACCTATCTACTCTCTCCTTGCTGCTTATAAGATTGCTCATATTTTTCTTGTCTTAAAAAATAGCCCCTTGTCGCTTAACACTAAGCCACACAATCATTTCTTTTCACAGTCTATTTTCTCTCATTCGCCATTCACCATTACAGGCTGGTTCCATGAAACTTGTAATGGCCTCATCACTGCCAGCTTTCATATAGGCACTTTTATGCTTTTGACCCCTACCCATTTTAGCAGTTGACTTAGCTAAGTGTTTCTTCATAAAATTTACCTTACCTATATTTATTTTCTATAGGGTCTATCTAAACATTTGTCACTTCTCAATTCCCTTTGCAAAATATCTGCCTCCACCAGCATCTTAAATGTGAGTATTCCTCACAGACCTATCACTGGCCTTTCTTTTCTCTTCCCTCCACTCATTCTTATTCTTACCATGTCATCCATTTCAACTGAATTTATTTGATGATTCCAAACATATATCTACTGGGGAGGAGGTATGTTTATATCCTGCTATTTTCTTCTATGTGAAAAGATATCTCATTATATTAACACTTCTGGCTTTTCTCCTCACTCACCTGCCCGACTGGAAAATTTGAAAAGGAGAAACTTAGCATGTATATTCAGGGCCCTTCCTCTCTCCTTCCTCTATTGGGAGAGATGCCCACAAGGGGACCCATTCTACCTACAAAGAGAGGACTTGCTCTTGTGGAGAAAGGCCTGTCCAGGTCCTGCACTGCCTAATCCTGGAGTTAGTATTATGGAGTCCACCTGCCATAGCTATAAATGACATACATGCCCAAATATTAGACTTATTAACAAAGATGATGTTTAAATATCTATCTGCTTTAGTCATTGCAATTTTCAAATGGATGAAAATCAGGAGAGCTAAGATCTTGAGCATTCTCTACACCCCTCCTTACAACATTTGATGTAAAAACTTGGTGGTGGCCACTGCATGTGCTTTTGGACTTGAAAATGATAGGTTTAAAGCATTTTATTTGATTGTTACTGTATGAAGTTAGGCTGCAGGGTGGCTAATTCAGCTGCTTTGCTATTTGCTCAAAGACCCTGCTTCTCCTTTTTGTCTTCTATATGTCAACTTCTTCCTGTTTTTGGTGCCCTTCATGATTATGAGATGGCTGTGCATATCAACAAGGGCTATAGAATTCCTTGATGCACAAAAGAAAGCATAAGTCTTTCCTCCAATTGATCCCTTTAGTGTAATATTGCCAAGCATGGGCCATGCATCTACTTCTGAAAGAATAACAGACAGTAAGGTAATGCTTGTGTTAACTGACTTCAGTCATGGGCTCATGACTCAGAGAGATACAATTAATGTAAACTGTTTAGAGGAATCATTCCCAAATGAAATGCTGTGACTGCATTATAGGTGCAATGATCTATTGGGTCTTCCATGCTCAGAGGGGCTGAACAGAGCCTAGTCAATGGAGCTTCCTACTGAGAGAAGCTTCAGCCATTTACCCTAATGTATCCTGAAATTCTATCTTATTGCATGTGTGTGATGATTAAAAAATAAAATTTGGGAAGTCCTGGATATTTAGAACAATTGAGATTTATCCCTGCTAGAATCAGATTTACCTCCCTCAACCAAAATGACAATGTTTTAAAAAGTAGGTAACTGAATAAAATAAGAGTTGTATCAGGATGTAAGTAGGGGTATGGTGAGAATAAGTGCTGAGTAAGCAAACAGAAGTGTCATCACACTTTCAGAAATTTTTTCCTAAATAAAGTAGGCATATCATTCCATATCACCTAAAGAATAAAATCTATATATCATTTTTACCTGATGCTGGCTGATTTCCCAACATACAGAATTGCTGAAATTTCCCTAAAAAGGTCCCGCTATTTCTTGCTTCTGTGCTATTTATACATTGGTTTGGGTTGTAATCAAGGACTTTTTTCTCCCTAGTTCAGTTGAAAATTTCCTCCTTTCTCATTCATGACTTATATTTGTTGGAACCACTTTTTAAAAGGCCAAGGTTGATACTTCACTCTTCTCCCATAGTACCCTGTTTATCAGATCACAATCACATTTATGCAATTACAATTATATAATCACACTTAATGTTTAGCTTATTTGCCTGTCTTTCTCAATTTTGTGAATTCCTTGAGGACAAGAATAATATCATTTACTCATAACTCTCACCTACCAACCTCAGTTTGATACACATAGTAGGCTGTCATTTTTAGGGCAAAAGATACTTCCTAACTCCTGCTCTGAAAGTAAAACTTAGCTAGGGACCGAGAGCATAAAGACATATAAGAAACAGCCCCTGCACTCCTTGGTGAAAGAAATGATGAATGGATTCATCGGGACTAGTTGATGATTGCTTCTATTTGAAGTACTGGCCTTAGGGTATTGTTGCTGTGGTTTTTGCTATCTTTGAGACAATTTTCAATTCCCTTCTCACTGACTAGACACTCTCCTGTAGTCGACCTTGCAGAAATGTGTACATGTATTAGCTTAGTTAGAAGCAGAGTGAGATTTGAGTGTTAACATTCTAGAGCTTCTAACACCTTTTATAAATCCTTTCAAAGTGTTAAAATCATAATAAATGAACTGCCAACATTTCAATCACGTCAGCATTATGCGAGAACAGCACAAGGTGATTTTGTGAGTATAAAAACAGAATTGGGTTAAAGGCTGACAATGGGAGTATATATTATGTGACGTGTAAAATCCTTGTAAAAAGGTTTTAATGAGAGATATCCACAGGGATTCTTTTAGAAAGAGAAAGAAAAGATCCATGGGAAATACCAAGTCTATCTTAAAGGATTTGTGATTGAATCCACAGTTAAAAACAACAACAAAAATAATAACAAACTATTTTCTATAAGATAAAATTTGAGGGGGGCACTAGGACATTTTACCTATCAGTCCTAAATAGTGTGGGACATGATGCATTATATAGATTGCATTGTGATGGTTTTTGCATGTGACCCAATCCTTAAGGATGAAGATTAGTTTCCTATTTATCACTGCATTCATAATAACTAATAAGTTGTCTGGTACATGGGAGGTTTCATTTTATGTTTGTCAAATAAACAGAAATATGAATGAGTTTAAACACTCAGAAATCTAAATTTTGAATTCCCATTAAGTATAAAAGTAGTATTTGAAAGACTGCACTAGAATTTCAATTTCTCTACATCAAAATTATAAGTGATAATTAGAAGACAGGGAGAACTGAGTATTGGGAATATAAAAGCCAGGCAAAGTAGATGGTACAAGAGGAAAACAAAAAATAAAGTAGAATAAAAATAACTAGAAATAAAAGTAGAAAAAAATAAATAATAAAAATAAAGAGCAAATTTGGGGTTAAAACTCTGCTTATATCTCCTTCTTATCCCCAAATTCTGCATTTAAATTGGATATAAATTTCTGGCTGATCCCTGAACTACGTGCATGAATAAACTCCAAAAAGCCAAGCTAAGTCTACAGAAACAGAGCAGAGATTTCTTTGAATTGCAAGGGAGACAGACTTTGAACTGAGTTCAACCAGGTTAAATGACTAAAAAAAATAAAAACAAATAAAAAAGTCTTTGGAGAAAGATATCACTCAAAATATCGAACATAAAACACAAATGTCACTAAAGATAAGAAAAAAAATGGGGAAAATGTCAAACATAACTCAGGGAAAAGTTATATAAGAAACAATTCTGAGATTACCTAGATATTTTCATCAAAAGACAGATATTTTAAAGTATATTATATACAATAACTTGGCTCAAGAATACAAAGGAAGATATGTTTGCAATAATTGAACAAATAGGAATTCTCAAAAGAGAAATAGAAATTATAAAAAAAAAAAGACCCAAATTGAAATTCTAGATCTGAAAAGGGAATTAATGTAGTGCAAAATAGATAAGAAGATAATTCATGAACTGAAACATGAAGATAATGAAACAATAATTAGAAAAAAATTTTAAAAACATAGGAGACATGTGGGGTGTAATAAAAATATCTAGCATATGAGTAATTGGATTACCATAAAAAATGAACAGGATGTGAGCAATACGTTAAGAGGCAAAAGCCAAATTTTTTTTCAAAATGGGAAAAATTAAATCACAGATTTAAGGATTATTAGCAATATAAATACAAAGAAGCACCAGGGAATTCAAGTAATGCTATAATACAAGGACACTTAAAAAAAAAACAATCACAGAAGAAAAATTATCATCATCTTCAAAGGAAAAAAATAAAATTGACAAATGTCTTCTCAACATAAACAATGAAAGCCAGAAATAAAATGGAATAAAAACTTTAACTGCTCAATGAATATAACTGCCAAACTTTAGTATGTCAAAAATTAAATTAAGTGTAAATAGACTAATAGGGGAGGCTATGCATGTGTAGGGGGGGGAAGGCATATGGGAAACCTCTGAACTTTTCCTTCAATTTTTCTGTGAACTTTAAATTGCTCTAAAAAACTAAAATCTAAATTTTATTTTATTTTTTTAATTTAATTTATTTTATTTTTTGGCTGCGTTGGGTCTTCATTGCTGTGCGTAGGCTTCCTCTAGTTGTGGCGAGCGAGGGCTACTCTTCATTGCAGTGCACGGGCTTCTCACTGCGGTGGCTTCTCGTGTTGCGAAGCACAGGCTCTAGGCATGTGGGCTTCAGTAGTTGTGGCACAAGGGCTCAGTAGTTGTGGCTCGCAGGCTCTAGAGTGCAGGCTCAGTAGTTGTGGTGCATGGCCTTAGTTGCTCCGTGGCATGTGGGATCTTCCTGGACCAGGGCTCGAACCCATGTCCCCTACATTGGCAGGTGGATTCTTAACCACTGCAACACCAGGGAAGCCCCTAAAATCTAAATTTTAAAAAGTAATATTCTAAATACTCTAATTAAGAGACAAATACTGTCAGACTAGGACTAGACTATGTACATACAAATAGGATTTTATATATATATATGTATAAAATCCTATTTATATATATTTATATGTTTAAATATATATATTTATATATTTAAATATATATTTATATATACATAAAATCCTATTTTATATATATATATAAAATCCTATTTAACTATTTAGAAACAAAATGAAAGGTATATACTAGACAGAGGAATAGAATACAAGTCAGAAATCTTGGTTTGATCTCAATGCCTGTAACATTTAAGACTTTCTCAATTTTTCAGTAATAATTTCTTTTCATTACTAGATCATGATACTTTTGCTTCTTCTCAGCCAATATATAAAGTGAAAGCATATTATAATTAGTTGTCTATCTCTCCAGCTCTTTGAAATTAAGGGCTATAACTTTTTAACTTGTCTGAATCACAGTGGGCTCTTAATTTTGGCTATGTTGAATTAAGTTTCTAGTGTTTATTCATTCAACCCATACTTATTGAACACCTACTACAAGTACACCTTTTTAATTGTACTTCACTTTATGGCACTTCACCGATTTTGCATTTTTTACAAATTGAAGGTTTGTAGCAAACCTGCATAAAGCAAGTCTATCATTGCCATTTTTCCAATAGCATTTGCTCATTTTGTGTCTGTGTCATATTTTGGTACTTCTCACAATATTTCAAACTTTTAAATTATTATTATATTTTTTATGGTGATCTGAGATCAGTGATCTTTGATGTTACTATTGTAATTGCTTGGGGGCACCCCAAACCACGCCCATTACTATTAATCAATAAATGTTGTATATATTCTGATTGCTCCACTGACTGGTCATTCCCCATCCCCATCTCTCTCCCTCTCTTTAAGACTCCCTATTCCCTGAGACACAAGAATATTGAAATTAGACCAATTAATAATCCTACAATGGCTTCCAAGTGTTCAAGTGAAAGGAAGAGTCACACACCTTTCACTTTGAATGAAAAGCTAGAAATGATTAAGCACAGTGAGGAAAGCAAGTCAAAAGTTGAGATAGTCTGGGACTTCCCTGGTGGTCCGTGATTAAGACTCCATGCTCCCAATGCAGGAGGCCGAGGTTCAATCTCTGGTCAGGGAACTAGATCCCACATGCCACAACTAAGAGTTTGCATGCTGCAACTAAAAGATCCCGCATGTCACAACTAAAGATCTTGCATGCCTCAGTGAAGATCGAAGATCACATGTGCCACAACTAAGACCCAGCACAGCCAAATAAATAAATAAATAAATATTTTTTTAAAAGTCAAGATAGTCTGAAAGCTAGGTCTCTTGCACCAAACAGTCAAGCCAAGTTATAAATGCAAATGAAAAGTTCTTGAAGGAAATTAAAAGTGCTACTCCAGTGAATACATGAATGATAAGAAAGAGTAACAGCCTTATTGCTGATATAAAGAAAGTTTTAGTGGTCTGGGTAGATCAAACTAACCACAACATTCAATTAAGCCAAAGCCTAATCCAGAGCAAGGCCTTAACTCTCTTCAATTCTGTGAAGTCTGAGAGAGTTGAGGAAACTGCAGAAAAAAAACTCTGAAGCTAGCAGAGGTTGGTTCATGAGATTTAAGGAAAGAAGCCACCTCCATAATATAAAAGTTCAAGGTAAAGTAGCAAGTGCTGATGTAGAAGCTACAACAAGTTATCCAGAAGATCTAGCTAAGGTAATTAATTAAGGTGGCTAAACAACAGATTTTCAGTGTAGATGAAATGGCCTTATATTGGAAAAAGATGACATTTATGACTTTCATAGCTAGAGAGAAGTCAATGCATGGCTTCAAAGATTCAAAGTACAGGCTGATTCTTGTTAGGGGCTGGTGACTTTATGTTGAAGCCAATGCTCATTTGTCAATCTGAAAATCCTACAGCCCTAAATTATGCTAAATCCACTCTGCCTGTGCTCTATAAATGGAACAACAAAGCCAGGATGACAGCACATCTGTTTACAATATAGTTTACTGAGTGATTTAAGCTGACTGTTCAGGTCTACTGCTCAGAAAAAAAAAAAAAAAAAAATTCCTTTCAAAATATTACTACTCATCGACACGGCACCTGGTCACCCAAAAGCTCTGATGGAGATGTATAATGAAATTAATGTTGTTTTCATGCCTGCTAATACAACATCCATGCTGCAGCCCATGGATCAAGGAGGAATTTTGTCTTTCAAGTCTTATTATTTAAGGAATACATCTCATAATGCTATAACTGCAATAGATGGGTGATTCCTCTGATGAATATGGGAAAAGTAAATTCAAAACCTTCTGGAAAGGATTTACCATTTTAGATACTATTAAGAAAATTCCTGATTCATGGGAAGAGGTCAAAATATGAACATTAGCAGAATTTGGACTAATTTGATTCTAACCTTCATGGATGACTTTGAAGGGTTCAAGACTTCAGTGGAGGAAGTAACTGCAGAGGTGGTGGAAACAGCCAGAGAATGAGAAATAGATGTAGAGCCCAAAGGTGTAACTGAACAGCTGCAATCACATGATAAAACTTCAGTGGATGAGGAGTTGCTTCTTATGGCTGAGCAAAGAAAGTAGTTTCTTGAGATGGAATCTCTTCTTGGTGAAGAAATTGTGAAGACTGTTGAAATGACAAAGAATTTAAAATATATCAACTTAGTTGAGAAAGCAGTGGCAGAGTTTGAGATAACTGACTCCAATTTTAAAAGAAGTTTTACTGTGGGTAAAATGCTATCAAACAGCATTACATGCTACAGAGAAATAATTCATGAAAGGAAAGTCAATCAATGCAGAAAACTTCATTGTTGTCCTATTTTAAGAAATTGTCACACTTTTGCTACTCATTGTTTTAATTATTGTACAGGTCACTTATATTCTCATATTTAGTTCTCCCTTTTGGAAAATGACTATAAAAATTACAATTAATAAAATTGTTGAGAATAGTAGATGTGTTATCCTTATTGTTAATTACCTGGATAGTATTCTTTCAAAGTTCTAAAAGGCAATATATGATCATTAGACTAGGCATTCCATGAAAAGCAAAAAAGCCTAATTATCTACCTATATGTTAAAAATACATAAGTATTTGTTAAAATTAAATAAACAGACACTGTGCTTCTGGATAGGATCAAGCAGTTCACAACAGGCCGACACTTATCATTTACAACAGTCCAAAACTTCCACACAGAACAGCTTTAAAAATCCAAATAAATTATTTAAAAATAAATTTTAAAGGTAGAAAGAATTGTGTAAGCAAACCAAATTAAAGGTACTAACATTCCAGAGAGGAAAGAAGCTTTTAGAGGGAAACCTTTATAGGTTTGGCTGGTATTTTCCAGGGGGACTTAAACTACTTCTGGGAATAAATCAGAGGCTAAATATTCGAGAATCCAAGAATACAACATTTGGAAATCAATCAATGAAATTTACCACACAAAAACACACAAGAAAATTAGAAGAATCATATGATGATTTGAGAAAATGCAAAAAAAATGATAAAATTAAAAATCCATCAATGAAAAGAAGCTCATAAAAACTTTAAATAGAAAGACACTTCATTTACAGACACTGAGTTTCAAAAACAAGAACCTACAGAAACATAACACACAGTGATGAAATATTAGTAATTCCCACCCCTCCCAACCTCACTGCTATTGGGAAAAAGACAAGACTACTGGCTCTTACTGGTTGTACTCAATATTGTATCCTGGGGAACTGGCCAGTGCCAAAAGGAAAAAATAAAATAAAATAAAACAAAATTCACCAATCAACAGGCATAGAGTAACTAGATAAACAAAAAAATAAATAAATAAGACCCAACTATATGCTGCCTACAGGAGACTCATTTCAGCTGTAAAGACACACATAGGCTCAAAGTGAAGGGAAGGAAGATGGTATTCCAGGCAAGTGGAAATCAAATGAAATCAGGGATGGCCATACTTATATTGGTCAAAATAGACTTTAAACCAAAACTGGTAATGAGAGACAAGCTAGGTCATTATATGATGATAAAGGGGTCAATATATCAAGAAGATATAATTGTAAATCTATATGCACCCAACATTGAAGCACCCAAATATATTAAACAAATACTAACAGATCTGAAGGGAGAAATACCATAATGGTGGGGAAACTCATACCCCATTGTCAGCAAAGGATAGATCATCCAAACAGAAAATCCACAAAGAAACACTGGGATTGAACCACCCTTTACAGCAAATGGACGTAACAGGTATATATAGAACATGCCACCCAACAGCAGCAGACTACACACGCTTTTCCAGTGCATGTGAAACATTCTCCAGGATAGATAATAAGGCAGGACACAAAATAAGACAAAGCAAATTTAAGAAGACTGAAATCATACCAAAATCTTTTCTAACCACAATGGTATGAAACTAGAAGTCAAAAAGTAAAAAAGGAAGCTGAAAAATCTACGAATATGTGGAAATTAAACAACACATTTCTGAACAACCAATGGTTCAAAGATGAAATCAAAAGGGAAATAAAAAATTATCTTGAAACAAATGAAAATGAAAACACACATATCATATCCTATGGGATGCTGCAAAAACGGTTCTAAGAGGAGTTTATAGTGATAAATACATATATTAAAAAATTAGAAAGGTCTCAAGTAAACAACCTAACTATACCTGAAGGAACTAGAAAAAAGAAAAAATAAAAATAAGCCAAAAAGTAGCAGAAGGAAGGAAATAATAAAGATTAAAGTGAAAATAAGTTAGAGACCAGAAAAACAACTATTAAAAAAGATCAACAAAACTAAGTTCAAGTTTTTCAGAAAGATAAACAAAAGAGACAAATCTCTAGCTGGACTATAAAAAAGAGAGAAAGACAGAAAAGATTCAAATAAATAAAAATGAAAGAGATCTTACAATTGATACAACAAACACACATAGGATAAAAGAGTACTATACGCCAACAAATTAAATAGCCTAAAAGAAATGGATGAATTCCTAGAAATGCACAATCTTGCCAAGACTTATTCAGGATGAAATAGAAAATATGAACAGACCACTAATAAGTATATAGATTGAATAAGTAACCAAAAATCTCTCAACACAGAAAAACCCAGGATCAGATGACTTCACTGGTGAATTCCACCAAACACTGAAAGAAAAATTAACACCGAGAGACCTTCAAGATGGTGGAGGGGTAAGACATGGACATCACCTTCCTCCCCACAAATACATCTACATGTGGAACAACTCCTACAGAACACCTACTGAACGCTGGCAGAAGACCTCAGACTTCCCAAAAGGCAAGAAACTCCCCACATACCTGGGTAGTGCAAAAGAAAAAAGAAAAAACAGAGACAAAAGAATAGGGACAGGACCTGCACCTTTGGGAGGGAGTTGTGAAGGAGGAAAAGTTACCACACACTAGGAAGCCCCTTCACTGGTGGAGACTGGGGGTGATTGGGGGAAGCTTCAGAGCCACGGAGGAGACCATAGCAATAGGGGTGCAGAGGGCAAAGGGGAGAGATTCCCACACAGAGGATCAGTGCCGACCAGCACTCACCAGCCTGAGAGGCTTGTATGCTCAATTGCCGGGGTGGGTGGGGGCTGGGAGCTGAGGCTCGGGTGTTGGAGGTCAGATCCCAGGGAGAGGACTGGGGTTGGCTGCGTGAACACAGCCTGAAGGGGGCTAGTATGCCACAGCTAGCCGGGAGGGAGTCCAGGAAAAAGTCTGGAACTGCCTAAGAGGCAAGAGACCATTGTTTCAGGGTGTGCAAGGAGAGGGGATTCACAGCACCGCCTGAAAGAGCTCCAGAGACAGGCGCAAGCTGCAGCTATCAACACAGACACCAGAGACGGTCATGAAATGTTAAGGCTGCTGCTGCAGCCACCAAGAAGCCTGTGTGCAAGCACAGGTCACTATCCATATCTCCCTTCCCAGGAGCCTGTGCAGCCTGCCACTGCCAGGGTCCTGTGATCCAGGGACAACTTCCCCAGGAGAACACAAGACATGCCTCAGGTTGTTGCAATGTCACACCGGCCTCTGCCACTGCAAGTTCACCCCGCATTCCATACCACTCCCTCCCCCCGGCCTGAGTGAGCCAGAGCCCCCGAATCAGCTGCTACTTTAACTCTGTCTTGTCTGAGAGAAGAACAGACTCCCTCAGGCGACCTACAGGCAGAGGCAGGGCCAAATCCAAAGCTGAACCCCAGGAGCTGTGCAAAGGAGAGAAAGGGAAATTTTACCCAGCAGCCTCAGGAGCAGCAGATTAGATCCCCACAATCAACTTGATCTACCCTGCATCTCTGGAATACCAGAATAGACAATGAATCATCCCAAAATTGAGGTGGTGGACTTTAGCAGCAAATGTAGACTTGGGGTTGGCTTTCTGCAACTAATTTGTTTTTGGTTTTATTTTTATCTTAGTTTAAAATTTAGAGTTTATTATCATTGGTAGATTTGTTTATGGATTTTGTTGCTGTCTTCCCTTTTATATATATACATATACATATATATATACTTTTCCTTTTTCTTTTTTGTGAGTGTGTATGTGTATGCTTCTTTGTGTGATTTTGTCTATATAGTTTTGCTTTTACCATTTGTCCTAGGGTTCTGTCTGTCTGTTTTTTTGTTTGTTTTTTTTTAAGTATAGTTTTCAGCACTGGTTATCATTGGTGGATTTGTTTTTTCGTTTGGTTGCTCTCTTCTTACTTTCTTTTTTTTTCCCTTTTTTTAAATTACTTTTTAATTTTTTTAAACAATTTTTGTATATTTTATTACAAAAACTTTATTTTATCTTATTTTCTTCTTTCTTTCTTTCTTTTTTTCACCCTTTACTTCTGAGCCATGTGGCTGACAAGATCTTGGTGCTCTGGCCGGGTGTCACGCCTGTGCCTCTGAGATGGGGGAGCCGGGTTCAGGACACTGGTCCAACAGACACCTCTGGTTCCACATAATATCAAACGGCGAAAGTTCTCCCAGAGATCTCCATTTCAACGCTAAGACCCAGCTACACTCAATGACGTACAAGCTACAGTGCTGGACACCCTATGCAAAACAACTAGCAAGACAGGAACACAACCCCACCCATTAACAGAGAGGCTGCCTAAAATCATAATAAGGTCACATACACCCCAAAACACACCACCGGATGTGATCCTGCCCACTACAAAGACAAGATCCAGCCTCATCCACCAGAACACAGGCACCAGCCCCCTCCAGCAGGAAGCCTACACAACCAACTGAAACAACCTTAGCCACTGGGGTCAGACAACAAAAAAAATGGGAACTATGAACCTACAGCCAGCAAAAAGGAGACCCCAAACCCAGTAAGTTAAGCAAAATGAGAAGACAGAGAAACACACAGCAGATGGAGGAGCAAGGTAAAAACTACCAGAACAAACAAATGAAGAGGAAATAAGCAGTCTAGGAGAAAAAGAATTCAGAGTAATGATAGTAAAGATGATCCAAAATCTTGGAAGTAGAATGGAGAAAATACAAGAAACGTTTAACAAGGACCTAGAAGAACAAAAGAGCATACAAACAATGATGAACAACACAATAAATGAAATTAAAAATTCTCTAGAAGGAATCAATAGCAGAATAACTGAGGCAGAAGAATGGATAAGTGACCTGGAAGATAACATAGTGGAAATGACTACCACACAGCAGAATAAAGGAAAAAGAATGAAGAGAATTGAGGACAGTCTGAGAGACCTCTGGTACATTACATGCACCAACATTCGAATTATAGGGGTCCCAGAAGAAGAAGAGAAAAAGAAAGGACCAGAGAAAATATTTGAAGAGATTATAGTCGAAAACTTCCTTAACATGGGAAAGGAAATAGCCACCCAAGTCCAGGAAGCACAGTGAGTCCCATACAGGATAAACCCAAGGAGAAAGATGCCGAGACAAATAGTAATCAAACTGGCAAAAATTAAAGACAAAGAAAAAGTATTGAAAGCAGCAAGGGAAAAACGACAAATAACATACAAGGGAACTCACATAAGGTTAACAGCTGATTTCGCAGAAGAAACTCTACAAGGCAGGAGGAAGTGGCATGATATACTTAATGTGATGAAAGGGAACAACCTACAACCAAGATTACTCTGCCCAGCAAGGATCTCATTCAGATTTGATGGAGAAATCAAAAGCTTTACAGACAAGCAAAAGCTAAGAGAATTCAGCACCACCAAACCAGCTCTACAACAAATGCTAAAGAAACCTCTCTAAGTGGGAAACACAACAGAAGAAAAGAACCTACAAAAACAAATAGAAAACAATTAAGACAGTGGTCAAAGGAACATACATATCGATAACTACCTTAAACGTGAATGGAAAAAATGCTCCAACCAAAAGACACAGGATGGTTGAATGGATACAAAAACAAGACCCATATATATGCTGTCTACAAGAGACCCACTTCGGACCTAGGGACACATACAGACTGAAAGTGAGGGGATGGAAAAAGATATTCCATGCAAATGGAAATAAGAAGAAAGCTGGAGTAGCAATTCTCATATCAGACAAAATATACTTTAAAATAAATAATGTTGGGCTTCCCTGGTGGTGCAGTGGTTGAGAATCTGCCTGCCAATGCAGGGGACACGGGTTCGAGCCCTGGTCTGGGAAGATCCCACATGGCGCGGAGCAACTGGCCCCGTGAGCCACAACTACTGAGCCTGCTCGTCTGGAGCCTATGCTCTGCAACAAGAGAGGCCGCGACAGTGAGAGGCCCACGCACCACGATGAAGAGTGGCCCCCGCTCACCACAACTAGAGAAAGCCCTCGCACAGAAACGAAGACCCAACACAGCCAAAAATAAAAATTAATTAATTAATTAAAAAAAAAAAAAGAATGTTACAAGAGACAAGGAAGGACACTACATAATAATCAAGGGATCAATCCACAAAGAAGATATAACAATTATAAATATATATGCACCCAACATAGGAGCACCTCAATACATAAGGCAACTGCTAACAGGTATAAAAGAGAAAATCAACAGTAACACAATAATAGTGGGGGACTTTAACACCTCACTTACACCAATGGACAGATCATCCAAAATGAAAATAAATAAGGAAACAGAACCTTTAAATGACACAATAGACCAGATAGATTTAATAGATTTTTATAGGGCATTCCATCCAAAAATAGCAGATTACACTTTCTTCTCAAGTGCCCACAGAACATTCTCCAGGATAGATCACACCTTGGGTCACAAATCAAGCATCAGTATATTTAAGAAAACTGAAATTATATCAAGCATCTTTTCTGACCACAATGCTATGAGATTAGAAATCAATTAAAGGGAAAAAAAACGTAAAAAAAAGAAACACATGGAGGTTACACAATACGTTACTAAATAACCAAGAGATCACTGAAGAAATCAAAGAGGAAATTAAAAAAAACCTACAGACAAATGACAATGAAAACATGACGACCCAAAACCTATGGGATGCAACGAAAGCAGTTCCAAGAGGGAAGTTTATAGCTATAAAAGGCTACCTCAAGAAACAAGAAAAATCTCAAATGAACAATCTAACCTTACACCTAAAGGAACTAGAGAAAGAAGAACAAACAAAACCGAAGGTTAGCAGAAAGAAAGAAATCATAAAGACCAGAGCAAAAATAAATGAAATAGAAACAAAGAAAACAATAGCAAAGATCAATAAAACTAAAAGCTGGTTCTTTGAGCAGATAAACAAAATTGATAAACCACTAGCCAGACTCATAAAGAAAAAGCGGGAGAGGACTCAAATCAATAAAATTAGAAATGAAAAGGAGAAGTTACAACAGACACCACAGAAATACAAAGCATCCTAAGAGACTACTACAAGCAACTCTCTGCCAATAAAATGGACAACCTGGAAGAAATGGACAAATTCTTAGAAAGGTATAACCTTCCAAGACTGAACCAGGAAGAAATAGAAAATATGAACAGACCAAACACAAGCACTGAAATTGAAACTGTGATTAAAAATCTTCCAACAAACAAAAGTCCAGGACCAGATGGTTTCACAGGTGAATTCTATCAAACATTTAGAGAAGAGATAACACCCATCCTTCTCAAACTCTTCCAAAAAACTGCAGAGGAAGGAACACTCCCAAACTCATTCTATGAGGCCACCATCACCCTGATGCCAAAACCAGACAAAGATACTACAAAAAAAGAAAATTACAGACCAATATCACTGATGAATATAGATGCAAAAATCCTCAACAAAATACTAGCAAACAGAATCCAACAACACATTAGAAGGATCATACACCATGATCCAGTGGGCTTTATCCCAGGGATGCAAGGATTCTTCAAAATATGCAAATCAATCAATGTGATACACCATATTAACAAATTGAAGAAGAAAAACCATATGATCAGCTCAATAGATGGAGAAAAAGCTTTTGACAAAATTCAACACCCATTTATGATAAAAACTCTCCAGAAAGTGGGCATAGAGGGAACCTACCTCAACATTAAAGGCCATATACGACAAACCCACAGCAAACATCATTCTCAATGGTGAACCTGAAAGCATTTCCTCTAAGATCCGGAACACGACAAGGAGGTCCATTCTCACCACTGTTATTCAACATAGTTTTGGAAGTCCTAGCCACGGCAATCAGAGAAGAAAAAGAAATAAAAGGAATATAAATTGGAAAAGAGGAAGTAAAACTGTCACTGTTTGCAGATGACATGATACTATACATAGGGAATTCTAAAGATGCCACAAGAAAACTACTAGAGCTAAACAATGAATTTGGTAAAGTTGCAGGATACAAAATTAATGCACAGAAATCTCTTGCATTCCTATATACTAATGATGAAAAATCTGAAAGAGAAATTAAGGAAAAACTCCCATTTACCATTGCAACAAAAAGAATAAACTACCTAGGAATAAACCTACCTAGGGAGACAAAAGACCTGTATGCAAAAAACTATAAGACACTGATGAAAGAAATTAAAGATGATACCAACAGATGGAGAGATATACCATGTTTTGGATTGGAAGAATCAATATTCTGAAAATCACTATACTACCCAAAGTAATCTACAGATTTAATGCAATCCTTATCAAATTACCAATGGCATTTTTTACGGAACTAAAACAAAAAACTTAAAATTTCTATGGAGACACAAAAGACCCCGAATAGCCAAAGCAATGTTGAGGGAAAATAATGGAGCTGAAGGAATCAGACTCCCTGACTTCAGACTACACTACAAAGCTACAGTAATCAAGACAATATGGTACTGGCACAAAAGCAGAAACATAGATCAATGGAAAAAGATAGAAAGCCCAGAGATAAACCCACACAACTATGGTCAACTAATCTATGACAAAGGAGGCAAGGATATACAATGGAGAAAAGACAGTCTCTTCAATAAGTGATGCTGGGAATACTGGACAGCTACATGTAAAACAATGAAATTAGAACACTCCCTAACACCATACACAAAAATAAACTCTAAATGGATTAGAGACCTAAATGTTAAGACCAGACACTATAAAACTCTTAGAGGAAAACACAGGAAGAGCACTCTTTTACATAAATCACAGCAACATCTTTTTTGATCCACCTCCTACAGTAATGGAAATAAAAACATAAATAAATAAATGGGACCTAATGAAACTTCAAAGCTTTTGCACAGCAAAGGAAACCATAAACAAGATGAAAAGACAACCCTCAGAATGGGAGAAAATATCTGCAAATGAATCAACAAAGGATTAATCTCCAAAATATAAAAACAGCTCATGCAGCTCGATATTAATAAAACAACCCAATCCAAAAATGGGCAGAAAACCTAAATAGACATTTCTCCAAAGAAGACATACAGATGTCCAAGAAGCACATGAAAAGCTGCTCAACATCACTAATTATTAAGCAAATGCAAATCAAAACTACAATGAGGTATCACCTCACACCGGGTAGAATGGTCAGCATCAGAAAATCTACTAACAACAAATGCTGGAGAGGGTGTGGAGAAAAGGGAACCCTATTGCACTGTTGGTGGGAATGTAAATTGATACAGCCACTATGGAGAACAGTATGGAGGTTCCTTAAAACACTAAAAATAGAATGACCATATGATCCAGCAATCCCACTACTGGGCATATACCCAGAGAAAACCATAATTCAAAAAGACACATGCACCCCAATGTTCATTGCAGCACTATTTACAATAGCCAGGTCATGGAAGCAACCTAAATGCCCATCGACAGACGAATGGATAAAGAAGATGTGGTACATATATACAATGGAATATTACTCAGCCATAAAAAGGAACGAAATTGGGTCATTTGTTGAGAAGTGGATGGATCCAGAGACTGTCATACAGAGTGAAGTAAGTCGGAAAGAGAAAAACAAATATCGTATATTAACGCATGTATGTGGAACCTAGAAAAATGGTACAGATGAAACGGTTTGCAGGGCAGAAGTTGAGACACAGATGTAGAGAACAAACGTATGGACACCAAGGGGGGAAAGCTGGAGGGGGTGAGGGTGGGGATGGTGGTGTGATGAATTGGGCAATTGGGATTGACAGGTATACACTGATGTGTATAAAATTGATGACTAATAAGAGCCTGTTGTATAAAAAAATAAATAAAATTAAATTAAAAAAATAAAACAAACTTAACCTTACACCTAAAGCAATTAGAGAAAGAAGAACAAAAAAAAAAATTAATTAAATTAAATTTAAAAATTAAAAAAAAAAGAATGAATATTGTTAAAATGTCCACACTACCCAAGACCATCTATAGATTCATGAGAACCCATAGAAAAAGTCCAATGGCATTTCTTTCAGAAGTAGAAAGAAACAACTCTAAAAATTGTATGGAACCATAAAATACCCTGAATAGCCAAAGCAACCCTGAGAAAGAAGAACAAAGCCAAAGGTTTCATACCTCCTGATTTCAAATTATACTACAAACTATAGCAATAAAAATAGGCATAAAAAGAAACACATTGAACACATACAACCAAAGGAATAGAATAGAGAGCCCACTATTAAACCTCCAGGAATACAGTCAATTATTTAACACGGGAGCCAAGAACACCCAACAAAGAAAAATTGTCTTTCCAGCAAATGGTCTGGGAAAACTAAACACATGCAAAACAATGAAATTGGACCCCTATCTTAAAGCACTCATAAAAATTAACTAAATTTGATCAAACACTGAAACATAAGACTTGTTATTATAAAAATCCTAGAAGAAAACATAGGAAAGAAGCTCCTTGATATTGGCCTTGGCAATGCTTTCTTGGATATGACACCAAAAGTACAAACAACAAAAGCAAAATCAACAAATGGGGCCATACCAAACTTAAAAGCTTCTGCACAGCAAAAGAAACAATTAATAAAAAGAAAGGGCAACCTATGGAATGGGAGAACATTTTTGGAAACAATATATTGGATAAGGGATTAATAGGATAAGTAGTTAATATGCAAAATATATTTTTAAAAAACTCATACAGCTCAAAACAAACAAACAAAAAACAATCCAAATCCAAATATTAGAGGAACTAAGAGAATTTTCCAAAGAAGACATCCTAAGGACCAACAGGATGGATGAAAGATGCTCAAAACCACTAATCATCAGGGAAATGCAAATCAAAACCACAATAAGATATCACCTCACACAAGTTAGAATGGCTATCATGAAGAAGACAGAAGATAACAAGTGTTAGTGAGGATTTGGAAAATAGGGAATACCTGTACACCATTGGTGGGTATATAAATTCGTTCAGTCACTATGGAAAACAATATGGAGGTTCCTCAAAAAATTAAAAATAGATCTACCATGTCATCCAGCGATTCATCTTCTGAATATGTATCCAAAGAAAATGAAAACAGAATATCAAAGCAATATATGCATTACCATGTTTATTACAGCATTATTCATAACAACCAAGATACAGAAACAACTTAAGTGCCCATCAATGAATAAATGGGTAAAGAAGTTTTGGTATATATATGAAATGGAATATTAGTCAACCATGAGAGTATCCTGCCATTTGCAACAACATGGATGGATTCTGAGCACATTATGCTAACTGAAATAAGTCAAATACAAGTAGTGTATGATATCACATATGCGGAATCTAAAAAAGCCAAACTCATAAAATCAGAGCAAAATGATGGCTAGCAGGGGATGATACACGGGGGATAGGACAGACATTGTTTAAAGAACAAATTGCAGTGCGTGGTGAATTAGTACTAGAGAATAGTGAATACAAAGAATAGTGAATAGTGAATACAAAGAATACAAATAGTGAGTACAAAGAATAGTGAATACAGACATCAATATTGTATTATAAGGCTCATACCTGCAAAGAGACTAAAACTTAGTCATCCAACCACTAACAAAGAAATGATAATTATGTAAAGTGATAGAGGTGTTAATTATCACTACAATGGCAATCATATTACAATATATAAATGTATCAACTGGACATGTTGTACACCTTAAATTTATGTATTATATGTCAAATATGTATCAATAAAAATTATAAAATAAAAGGAAATAAAAATAAAAAGTTATAGGAAAGGCAAGAAAAACACATTGGACATGGCATTATTTTGTGTAAAGAATATCTAAAATAATATACATAAAACTATTATAATTAATAAGCCTATTTTATATTATATATGGTATGAGAAAGTAGGACAGTTTAATTCTTTTCATGTAGCTGTCTAGTTTTCCCAGCATCATTTACTGAAGAGGCTTTTTCCACATTGTATAATCTTGCCTCCCTTGTCCTAGGTTAATTGATCATATAAGTGTGGGTGTAATTCTGGGCTCTTTATTCTGTTCCACTGATCTATGAATCTGTTTTTGTCACAGGACCATACTGTTTCGATTACTGCGGCTTTGTAGTATAGTTTGAAACCAGGATGTGTGATACCTCCAGCTTTGTTCTTTCTCAAGATTGTTTTGGTTACTTGGGGTCTTTTGTGATCCCCTACAAATTTTAAAAGTATTTCTTCCAGTTCTGTGAAAAATGTCATTGGTATTTTGATAGGGATCACATTGAATCTGTAGGTTGCCTTGGGTAATATAGACTAATAATAGACTAATTCTTCCAATCCAAGAGCACTATATCTTTCCATTTGTTTGTGTCATCCTAAATTTCTTTCATCAGTGTCATAGTTTTCCAAGTACAGGTATTTTACCTCCTTGGTTAGATTTACTCCTAAGTATTTTATCCTTTTATATGCAATTGTAAACAGGATTTTCTTAATTTTCCTTTCTGATAGTTTGTTGTTCATGTATAGAAATGCAATACATTTCTGTATATTAATTTCATATCCTGTAACTTTATTGTTTATTAGTTATAATAGGTTTTGGTGGCACCTTTAGGATTTTCTATATAAAGTATTATGTAATCCACAGTGACAGTTTTACCTCTTCCTTTCCAATTTGGATTCCTTTCACTTCTCTTGTTTGGTTGCTGTGGCTAGGACTTCCAATACTACGTTAAATAGAAATGGTGAGAGTGAGCATCCTCAGCCTGTTCCTGATCTTAGAGGAAATGCTTTCAGCTTTTTATCCTTGACTATGATGTTGGCTGTAGCTTTGTCATGTACGGCCTTATTTATGTTGAGGTATATTTCTTCTGTACCCATTTTGTTGAGAGGGCTTTTTTTATTATTATAAATGGATATTGAATTTTGTCAAAACGTTCTTCTGCATCTATTGAGATAATCATGTGAATTTTATTCTTCATTTTGTTAATGTGGTGTACCACATTAATGGATTTATGTATCTACAAACATATTTGCATCCCAGGGATAAATCCCACTTGATCATGGTGTATGATCCTTTTAGTGTATTATTGAATTTGGTTTACTGATGTTTTGTTTCAGGATTTTTACATCTATGTTCATCAGTGATATGGACTATAATTTTCTTTTATGTGGTGTCTTCTGTTTTGGTAGCAGGGTGATGATGACCTCATAGAATCAGTTCAAAAGTGTCCTGTCCTCTTAAATTTTTTGGAATAGTTTGAGAAGGATAGGTGTTAACTTTTCTTTAAATGTTTGGTGGAATTCACCTGTGAAGCTGCCTGGTCCTGGACTATTGTTTGTTGGGGGTTTATTATTATTATTGCTGATTCAATTTCATTACTGGTAACTGGTCTGTCCATATTTTCTGACTGAGTCATGGGAAATTATACACTTTTAGGAATTTATTCATTTCTCTAGGTTGTCTATTTCACTGGCATACAATTGTTTGCAGTAATCTCTTATGATCTTTTTTATTTCTGTGGTTTCAGTTGTAACATCTCTTTCATTTCATATTTATTTGGGTCTTCTCCCTTTTTTTCTTTTGAGTCAGTATAAAGTTTTATCAATATTTTTATCTTTTCAAAGAACCAGCTCTAAGTTTCATTGACCTTTTCTATTCTATTTTTAAAAATTTTTGGAATGTATTAAACAAGGATGATAAATGTGTTATCCTTTAGGAAATAAGAAATCTCATTGTGAGAAATGAATAAAAGATTTTAAAAGGGATTTTAAAATCTTGCCAATTAGCACCATTATGACTTCTAGAAGTCAATTTATATAAAATGTATTATTTGAAAAAATAATTTAAATATTGTTTCACATAAAATATAATTCTGTATTGAAGTAGACATTTGGGTCTCTTTTCTTTTTTTTAAAATTTATTTATTTATTTATTTATTTATTTATTTATTTATTTATTTATTTATTTATTTTTGACTGTGCTGGGTCCTCATTGCTGCGCACAGGCTTTCTCGAGTTGTGGTGAGCAGGGGCTACTCTTCATTGCGGTGCACGGGCTTCTCATTGCAGTGGCTTCTCTTGTTGCAGAGCACGGGCTCTAAGCACGTGGGCTTCAGTGGTTGTGGCACACGGGCTTAGTTGCTCCACAGCATGTGGGATGTTCCCGGATCAGGGCTCAAACCCATGTCCCCTGCATTGGCAGGTGGATTCTTAACCACTGCACCGCCAGGGAAGTCCCTGGGTTTCTTTAATGCAGTACTGCTCAGAGCTTTTAATATGTATTGTTAATCTGATGTCTCAGATATGTTATAAAGTATCTCCTGGAATTATTTGATAGCATTATGCTTTTTAAAAATTTGTCAAAGATATTTTTCAGAATTAGTCTCATTTGATACTTTCTAATGGTGTGTAGTTGAGAATTTAAAATAAAACTATAATCTTATTATATTTATCTTAAATGGGAAGGCAGATAGCTCTTGTGTATTGAACTGATGCTAAATTCCTTGTTAAATTAAAGAAACATCATCTGCATACCTATAAAAAGAGTCTAAATAACCAAAATGCCATTAGATAACCAGTCTTTTTTTTTTTTTTTCCATAATAGACTAGCGGTAAGGGAAGAACATTTCATCTGTTTGACAAAACCAAATTACACATAAAATCTGGGTTTTATATTATTAAACACAACAGGAAAGCTGGACAGTTAAGCATAGACTACAAATACCCAAAAAATAAAAAATTTAGATGTTTTCATATACATACATGACTTCTCAAACAAATATGCCAAAAGGTTTCTGTTGGAAAGCATGACGTTTTTCTATAAACTGATTGGATCATTGCCCTAAAATGCAGGTGAGTTTTGGCTGAGAGAGAAAACTGACAAAATGTTATTTATGTTACTGCTCCTTTCTGAGCCAGGTCACCAAGACTAAAGATTTGATATACCACATAACAGCTAAGATTTGATCACATCTACTTATCTCACCTTTCAAAAACTTAACCTGAAGAATGGAGAAAAAAATGATATGAATTAAACAGGTTTTCCCAAGAAAAATATACAGGCCAGTCACAGAAATATAGCCCTACTGGGTACTTGTTTTATTATTTTTCTAGAATTGAACAAGGCCCAAATAGGAAACAGATGGCACACTCAAATTAAGAAAATTCAAGAAATGTTTAATAAATGGACTACTTTAAAAAGTATAGGTGGATATAGGGATAATGCAGTCACTTAGACTTCTGAATGTTAAGGCTTTCTCACCCCTAGGCCCAGAGGGACAGGGAGAGTATACTTTTATTGAAATAAAGGAGAAAATAATAAGACTACTTTGAAAGGCATGTGATATGCTTAGGCGATGCAGCCCTAATATCCAGCTTAGGTGACATGACGTGGATGTTACTATGGAAATAAAGATGCTAACCTTACTCATTCCTTCCTCTCATCTCACATAGGAGCTTCCCTTGGAAGAACCCAATGGGAAGCTAGGGGGCAATTGCCCATTAACATCTGTCACTTACAGTAAAGAGCCAGGTAAGGGTAAAACTAAAGGGACCAATGAAAGATAACCTACAACGATTAGTCAGTCTCCTTTAAAATTCATCACATGTTCAATTAAATGAACCAAGGAAAATTACTTTGAATTCCATCATTCTGTAATCCCCTTAAGTGTAAGAATAGTGTTTTCTTTTCCCTTTTTTACTTCACTTTTCTTTTATATTTTTTTCTCTATTCTCTCATGGCTTCTCATGCTGTGTTGTGACTCCAAATGTCTCTATGGCTAATTTTCTGTTTTCTGATTTATTTTTTATTTATTTGTTTTCTGGCTTGGATTGAAGTAATCAGCTATGAAGTTAAAAAGTAGTTTTCAGACTATCTTAACAGTTAAATTTGATGATGAAGCTCAGATTAAGTTAGGGCTATGAGTTAAAGAAGGTGCATAATCTGAAAATCCTCTGAATTTTAGTAGTTTTCTTAGACTTTCACCTTCAAACCCCTTCATGAATATTTTAGGCATGTTAGGTTTTTATGAAATTTATGCATTTTGTGATGCTTTATATAATAAAATTGTTGCTTATCTATTTAAGAAATGATTTTGATTACATGTATAAACATATACGTGCTACATGTTCATATTCAGAATGTGAAATTTACTTACATCTGAGGATAACATCTTATCTTTCAAATTCCTGAATTAATTTCTCATTATCTGAAACTTCCTTTTGTACTTCAACGACCACTCATATTTCATATGGCATTAAAATATTCCTGACTACTAAGTGTTCTATTTTATTAGACTGTTATCACATGTCTTCCCCAAGTGACACTGTCTAGACTGGCTGCTTGCTGAAAAAAATATGCCTTAGGATTTTATCTCTCCCATTTTTCCAACACTCTGCAACAGGAATGGTGACCCCAATCTCTTATCTACACAATACTGTATGCAAGTGGGGGGAACCTGGTACATACTGTTTAACTATCATTGTAGAGTTTATTTATTGGTTTGGGCATTATATTCAATATTGATAGTAATTTTAAAAAGATTCAAAGGTCTGTAATTTACATGAACAATGTGTAGGGTGATCTTAATTCCAGGATCACCCCAAACTGTTCTGGCTTACCCAGGACAATGACCATTTACACACTTCTCCCAGTTTAATTGTTAACAGTGATACAGTCCCCTCTCACTTTCAGGAGTCCCAGGTTTAGATAATAAAGTATATGATAACCATATTTACAGAATCTTATTTATTTTAGATGTTAATAGATTTACATAAAAAAATAGTTGGTCATAAAACATTCAAGGAATGCTGGCTTAATGAAATTTGAATAATTTAATTCATTTACTTTTTATTTTTTAAAGGTATTCTCTGAGAATTTACTATGATACTCTACATTGTGATTCTTTTTTCCAAAGGTTAATTTAGTATGACATGTTAGCCAATTTTCTTTCACAAAGGAATTTTGTTCCAGGTAGATTTGTGAAAGCACACTATCTGCTCTGTTCCCAGACATGTCCCTTATCTTTCCACTTTCTAGCCCCTCTGCTGTATTTTGGCTGATAGTTCATACACTTCATTTCTGCCATTCCCCATTGCATGTAGCTAGGGTGACCACACAATTTATCATTCAAACAGGAAAACATCTGAGACTAAACGGAAGCACAATGAATAATTAAACAGAGAAAACAAACTCAACACAGGATTGCCCCAAGTAAACCTTGACACAGGGTCAACCTACCTATGGAGCATATTTAGAAACCTAGTATCCTTGTACATGAGGGGAAAAAAGTACCTTAAATAAATTAACTCATGTCTTATAATTGGCTTCTTCCAAGTTGATTTATCTCTGTTTAAGTGGTTTATCTTTGACAGATTTCCTTTAGGTACTACTGAACTACAGCTAAATAGTGTGGAATGTGTATTCCAATGTACAAGACACGCTCATGAATATGCTGCTTCATTTAAAAGCCCTTATTTAGGGCTTCCCTGGTGGCGCAGTGGTTGAGAATCTGCCTGCCAGTGCAGGGGACACGGGTTCGAGCCCTGGTCTGGGAAGATCCCACATGCCGCGGAGCGACTAAGCCCGTGAGCCACAATTGCTGAGCCTGCGCGTCTGGAGCCTGTGCTCTGCAATGGGAGGGGCCGCGATAGTGAGAGGCCCGCGCACCGCGATGAAGAGTGGCCCCCACTTGCCGCAACTGGAGAAAGCCCTCGCACAGAAATGAAGACCCAACACAGCCATAAATTAAAATAAAATAAAATAAAAAATTTAAAAGCCCTTATTTAGAAAGGCTCTGTATAGATTGCTCAGGTAAAGGTACAACTTATTTTTATCGCCAAGACTGGTTAATATTCCAGAAGGTGAACAAAACATCAAATCAATATTATGGATGAATTGTTTAATTGAAAATATTTTTATATTTTATGTACATCACCAACAACATTTATTACCAATCTAAAATGAGGTGTATGTGTTAGGCATTTTGAGAGTTCATTAAACAAAATAATCCTAGCCTAAACGTCACAGTAGATTAAACAAGGACATGTGGGATTTAAAAGAATGAAAGTTATACTCATCTTAATGCCAACAGACTGGCCAAAATCAACAACAATAAATTCTGGCTTGGGAATGACGTTTACTAACACACTGATACTATCTTTAGGAATATTCTAGCCTGAAGAAAAACTGGTCCACCTGTTAGGAATTTATCACATTACTTAACTTTGTTTAGATATGCATATCAATACTTTTAAGGAATAAAACTTAAGTGGAATATAAAATAAATATGTGTATTAACTGCCATATTTGAACTCCCCAATTTTTAAAACCTTTCTCTTAGTTCTTGAACACACTTCTGCCTAATTACTGCACACATGGAAAATCTAATACATCATTGCCAAATACAGATTTAATTCAAGGTTGATTGGTTAAGAATAAAAATAGATATATTCATCAGATGAACATAGCTGACACCAGAAAAAATAAGTCAGTCAAACAAAGAGAGCACAAATGGAATACGGAGAAACTCTAAAATGCTTCAGGTGCACAAACCTCTTTAAAGGTTATTCAGGATGAAAACAGATTGCTTTTGAATGGTGGAACTTTTTTTCCTAACAAGCTCCCACTGACTAAAACACAATTAATAGTGAATCAAACTTTTTGTCAACTTCTGAGTGTTGGCAGTCTCTAGAAAAGGACTACTGGGGGTCAGCGCTCGTGAAAGATTAACTGCATATTCTCTACTAAGACTAGGGTTCAATACATGTCGAAAAAATAAAAATATATGAATCACTAGCATGGAATTTTACAGTTCTCAATATAGTCAAATATCTATTATAATATTTTCTCCATTTCAATTGTTAAGGATCAACACTTTAAATATGTTTTTTTAATACTGTGTTAATACCTATTTGCAGATAGTCCACTGAAATTTCAGGGTGTGGACATGGACCAACAAAACAATATAAAGATATAATATAGGGTAAATATCTTTAAATAAGAGATTTAAGTTAAATATATACATATAAATTATATATATGACATATTCTAGCACAATATTCTATATATCAATATCCATTTAGCTAGCTAGCTACATATCTATCTACATTGGGATGTAAATAAAGGACTCCAGAAATCCTAATTCTATTGGAGGGAGAGAGGAAAGAGAAAGATAGAAAGAGATAGAGAGAACTATATGAGAATTCAATTTTGTTTCGGTGCTAACACCCCTAAATAACTCTTCAGAATTCCAAATCTACAACTTCCTATATACATTGTCATCAACTAAGACACATATATCTGGAATCTACAAATCTAGTATCCTTCACTCCCTATATAATTTTAGAGAAGAAACAGGGCCATGTTTATATTGGCTTAGTAGTATTGATTTTTTCTCCTTAACTGGCAAATAAAAAAAATTGTCTTTCTTCTCTTCACACATGGTTAACAGTGTCATCTACCAGGGAGAATGATGTCAAATCATAATTTTAAAGGATGTAATGATTAAGTAAGCTAATGATTCTGTGTATTCTCTAATCATTTGGATTTTATGTTTGCTGGGTTATGTAGGATGGACAGCTGCTCTGAATGTTTCCTATCAGTGCTTTGCAGAATAGCAAACAGGATGCTTCATTTGACAAGTCAGAAGAAGAAACCCTTCAACGTACATGAGCCTCTAGAAACTATGAAATGAGAAAACTGAAAACACTTGAAAGTCATTGAAAAGGTCTCTGAAATATTTACTTTAAGCTTAAAAAATAAAGACTTGCAGGGAAAAAAAGGCAAGAAAAATTTACAATACCACAATATATTATTTGGAAAACATATTTTCTATAAGCACAATACCTGTCCATTGTTGAAAATTTGAAAATTATACGAATGCACTGAAAACCAAATAATATCTCCATCTAGCTTTTTTCCAGAGAAATCAGCCACTGGCAATTTTGTACACTGATTCTCAATTTATCATTTGTCTCTACAGTGAAATATTACTAGCTGCTTACTATCTCATACAAGTATCATTTAATCAGTTTTTTAGCCTGTATCCCATTATTAGGCCATCAAGTTATGTTCATTTTTTACTTAATTTAATGAAATGAGATGTTTCATTAAAAAAATCTTTATACACATCTACATTTATTTTTTGAAAACATATTTCTGGACATGATCAAATGTTGATTACATTTTAAGAGTTCTGACACATACTGCAAGGCTTTAAAAACACTGTTCCAATTTACACTGATATCATATAAGAGTGTGCCTCTCTTGCACCTTTACAAATATCGGGTATTTATTTAATGGGAAATTTTTCATTATATAGGCAAAAAATAAAATCTCGTTATTTAAATTTATGTCACTGATTTTTCATGACGATGAATGTCTGTGTCTTGTTCAATTATAGTTCTCCTCTTGAAACGATCTGCCTATATCCTGCCTCTTTATTTCATTTAGAAGGCTTTTTTTTTCCTATATAAGATTTGTTCATATGGTGATATAAGTAATCCCTCTTTTGTATGTACTTTGTAATTATCTTTTCTCAATTTGTCTTTTCTATTTTGCCTGGCATTTTACTGTTTCTATAATCATATGTATGATTTGTTTATAGTTTTAGTTTTTATTTTGTTTTGTGTGAAATATGTATATGTACATATACATATATCTCATACATTTTATAATCAAAGACAAATCTTTGTACTCAGCTAGAGAAATAGAATATTATCAATAGTTTTGAAACTCATTGTATACCCTTCCCTATTTGCATTCTTGTCCATCCCTCACAGGTGTAAACACTATTCAGAATCATTGACATATCTAAGAAAATCATAAGATATAAGACATAAATCATATGACAACTGTCTTAATCATTACCTCATTTTCTGTATAGCTTTTCTACATATGAATGTTTTCTAAATAATACAATGCTTGTCTTTAAAATATAACATAAGTGGAACTAGGACACGCTACATAATTTTTAAGACCCAGTGAAAATGAAAATGGTGTGGGTCTTTATTCATAATTTACTAAGAATTCTAAGATGGTGACAGCAGAACCTTAAACCAAGAATGGAGACTTGTGAGTCTGCACAGGTCACATATCCAGGCAGACTATAGATTTCCCACTTGGGACTTGATATTTTTGCTTCTATTATGTTTTTGAGCTCATTTAGTGAAACTAATAAATTCAATAAACTCAAGAAGTCATTTTCACTGATACAGTATGTAATTGTAAGAACATACCAAAGATTTTTTTTAACCCATTAAACTCTAAATGAAAATTTGGAATATTTCCTGGGTTTTTGATTTGCCTCTACTACAGGTCTCCATTTATATGTGCAAATGTTTCTTCGGTGTACATAATTAGGAACAATCCTGGTCTCTAACATTTGAGGGGCCTGGACCAAGAGTAAAAATGGAGGCCATATTACCATATGTCTTAAATATTTCCAAGATAACAAACTGTTGAATAAAATATGTTATTCTCTTATCTTGGAAATATCTTTCTAAAATCACACAATATTCTTTAGTTGCCATATATAACTCTTGCAAATACCACACTAAATCATAAGTACTTCTGGAATCACAAACTGGAACATGATGAAAAGATCATGGTTGCTCAAAACTATTGGCAATGCACCACATTACTACCATCTAAACAAAAGGATTTGACAAGTTAGTTGTCTTTTCCTTAACTTAATCACATCTGCTGCTCAGATCCTCCCCACGCTCAGAAGCAATGTCTGTCTCCCATGGTAGTAGCAGCCCAGCCCATAAACCATGCAGTTAAGTTTTATTGGTTGGCCAAAACATCTTACAGGAAAACCCGAACGAACTTTTTGGCCAGCCAAATATTTTGCCAAATAGACAAGAAAACACCTTTATCTTAAAGTTTCAAAGTGTTAGTCATGAGATCTCATGTTTGCCTGAGGATTTAGCTACTGGGTAGTCTAACTATGTGATTTATGATGGGGGCTTTGGACCACGTGGTGTCATTCCTGATCTCTGGAGGAACTGGAAGACTAACAGTATTAGCCTGACTTCTGGGTGGGGCTGGAGACTAAATGTCAGTCACATAGGGGTATGTGATTGTGTCCCAATGAAACTCTGGACACCAAAGGTTTAAATGAGCTTCCCTGCTGGCAACACTCTGGACATATTGTCACACTCTGTAGCTAACAGGAGTGAATGCTGTCCATGATTCATGGAGAAGACAACTGGACGTTTGGACCCCTCCCGGACTCTGCCCCATGTGCTTCTTCCTTTGGTTAATTTTAATGTGTATCTTCTTCCTATGATAAACTGCAACTATGAGTATGACAGCTTTCACTGAATTCTGTGAGTCCATCTAACCAATTATTGAACCTGAGGGTGGTTTTAAGAACCCCTAAAACTTGCAGCTGATGTCAGAAGTGAGGGAAATCTTGTACAGAGACTGTACCCTCAAATTTTGTTGTTTGGCTAAATTCTTTGCAATAGCTTCTATGGCATTCTCCAAAAAGTCATGACTCAGATTCTGAGTTTTGTTGTTGTTGTTGGGTTTTTTTTGTTACTAGTAATTCTTAGTTGGGTATAGTTCTGTTGAGTGCATTCAATAGACAATGTGTCTTCCTCCTAAAAAAGATCATTGTTAATTTACCCATAAATTACCCATTAGTTCAGTTGACAAGGAGATTAGACTGAGTCACCTGTCTTCTTTTCTTTCCTTGGAGGTGTCCCCCAAGTCAAGGGAGTAAATGTATCCATAAAAGAAATAAATAAGTTGTAAGCCAGCTGCTTTAACACCTTCCTCCCATTCAGTAGTAAGAATTTAAATGTATCTGCTACAGCCCTTAATTCTTGGCATCAGTAGCCAGTAAGGTAGCTACTCCTTCACAAAATCAAACAAATAAATATATTTTGAGTCTTCTGTTAGAGACAATATGGGACTGGATGAATTTGGTCTTTAAAATGTTTTTGTTTTATAACCATTATGTTAACCTCTTCAAAGTACAAGCAATCGATATTCTTTTCATTCACAAATGACCACTATACTCAATAGCATTATTTCTCACTCTCAGCAATTTCCATATTATAAGCTGCTATAAATAACATTTGTAAATAAGTTATACTGTAGTAGAAAATCATTACTCATAAAGTAAAACAAAAAATGGTCATAAGTTAAAATTGCTAATTACTAACTGTAGTCTTGTTAAGATGAAGGATTATAACATTTTATCTTTCATGGAATATTTCTCATAAACAGGTGTCCACTGCCTTGGGTTAACCTGTATTCTAAAAAAATATCTAACATTTGAATCATTTGTCTTCTTCTGTTTGTAAGTCAATAGTAATTAAGTACGAATTAGTTGTCTGGTGTCTGAAACACTTGAGATTTATTATCTAAAATAGATTAGAATCCTAAGGAGAAAAATACTTTATACCAACAATAAAAACCATTAAATTTCAAAATATGAAATCTTCTGAGGCTTTGATGAAGACCTTATTGTCCCACTGTGGTATACGATCTTTGTAAAGGATTAAAAAGGGTATCTGAATTATGACCCATCTTACTCATTATGAAGGGAGAACCTCTGCCCTGAAGGGTCTTAGAGAGAAGTAAGAACAGGAAGGGTTCCTCAGCTTTTCTTGGCACTGGACACATTCTCCTCAGTCCATTTGAATAAAAACTAAACAAACATCCTATTTCTACATCCTGCAAATTTGCAAGTATTTGGAGATATCTCAAAAGCTGTAAAGGTGAGGGGATTAGATCAAACAAGTAAATAAAAAACTTAAAAAAAAAAAAAAAGAAAAACAAGCAAATAAACTGGTATATAAATGAATAACAACTGTTTAAAGAAACTAAAGAAGACAAATCAAACTTAAAACTAGAATATGGTACAGATAAAATATAGGTTGAAGAAAAAAGGATTAAGCAAGCATTGTGCTCCTCAACTGCTAAAGTATACTTCTGGAATAACATATATAACATAGAAAAAGGAACTTATAGTAATTAAAAAATCCTATGATCACTCACGATATTCATCCGGTAGCGTTTTAAAAAAGATATTTAACGATTCAGAAACTTTAAAACCAGTGATTTCTATTTAAAGAAAGCAAATGAAATTAATAATGATAATATAATAATAAAATAATAACAGATGATTCTGATGTTTACTATCTTTTAGGCACCTAAGTAGTTTTTTTTTTTAATATCTTTATTTAATCCCAACATTATCTTTGGTTACATACTAATAATTTAGATACTGAATAAAATTTCTGGTAGGCTTATGCCTAGCTGTTGGGCCCATATTCTTACTTAAAAAACACACACACACAGTAGTAATTTTTAACAAATATTTCAATATAGGTAATATAAGGAGTATAGGAGGTTTTCATGAACTAGTTGTACAGCTATAGTACATTCATGCAAGCAATCAAACATATAAATATGATTAATTTTATTGCATACTATGTGACTATATAATCAGAATGATTAAATATAAATTTTGAAGTATGTGTAGAAAAATCCAATCATAGCCTGTGATTAAAATATGTAAACTATTTTAAGAAAAAGCCAGTAATTGAAAGGGAAGCAGTTATGGAATTCAAAAAGGAAAATGTTTCTTTTGTCCTGTATTGGTATCAAGAAATAAAAATGAGCAAATATTGCTTTCGTAGAATGAAATTTTGTTATTTAATACTTATATATTAAAAATATATATATTTAAAAATTTTTATTATCAGGGTTCAGAATGAAATCACTATTAAATTCAAAAGCAGAGTAAAAGTTTCAATTACACAGTGGATAAAAGAGGTAAGGATAATGTAACTAGCCTGCACATGCTTCTATTTCTTCTATTAACACTTACAAACCTTCCACCCAACTCAATAGCAGGAACTCCAAAACAGAAAAAAAAAAAAAAAAAAAACTGAATGTCCATAAACATATAAGTTCATTTTCTTTATTAATTGGGGATATACAAATTAAAACTTTGATAAGTTACCATTTATATCCACTGTCTAGGAAAACACTTGAGAAGTCTGAAAATATTAAGTGTTTGGCAAGGAATTATAAATTTCTAGTAGGAGTACAAATATTGATTGCCATTTTGGTAAAGAACTTTTTCTTGTAAGTTTAAACATATTAATACTGTTATGAATTGAATGTGTCCCCAAAATTCATATGTTGAAACCCCAGACCCAATTACCTGAGAATGTGATCTAATTTGGAGACAGGGTCCTTACAGAGGTAATCAAGTTAAAATGAGATAATTAGGATATGCCCCAATCCAATATGACTGGTATCCTTATAAGAAGGGGAAACTTGGACTCAGATACAGATAGAAGACAATGTAAAGAGACATAGGAAAAAGCTATTTACAAGCCAAGGAAAGAGACCTAGAACTTATGCTTCCCTCACAGCCCTCAGAAGGAATCAAATCTATCTACACCTTAGACTTCTAACCTCTCTCCAGAACAGTGAGAAAACAAATTTATATTGTTTAAGCCACCCAGTTTGTGGTACTTTGGTACAGCAGCCCCAGAAAACTAATACACATACCCAGCAATTCTTCCCTATATGTATTACCCAAGAGCAAAAGTCAGAACATTGAGTCTCATGGGCCAAATAGGCACTCATTCACCTATTATTGTCTATGTCTCTTTCTACCACAATGACAGGATTGAGTAGTAGTGACAGAAGTGAGACCCTATGTCTGGCAAAGCTGAAAATGTTTACTATCTTGACCTTTCAGAAAATCTTGAAAACAGGAGTACGTGCAATATTTCCGTGTTCTAGAAAACAGCAAAATAATTATAGTAACCCAAATTTCACTGACAATAGAATGGATAGGTAAACTATGGTATATATCCAGTGCTGTTCTCAGAAATTATTAATAACTACCTCCCTTCCCCAAAATAAATGTACACGTGTGTATAAAACTTCATTACACATTTTACTGATATAAAGAGTATATATATATCACAATTTGTAATTAATAATAAAATATATGATACAATTTATTGTAATTTTCATAGAGCCAATTGAGTCTCACAGAATGCTGTCTTTAGTTTTGACCATACTTTTTTCTATCAGTATGCAAATTTGGTTGCAATCCATGAATAAGTAGTTCCTACATAAATGCTGATGTTTTTGTTTACACTAAAAAGTTAAAATTGAAACATTGCTATGTTGTTCATGTTACATAACATTGAAACAACCATGTGTTTTAAAAATACTGGAAGTATATTTACTCAAATTTTTTATGCTATTCACAAAGTAATGGCTACTGGCACAATATAGTTTTCACTTTAATCTGTACTAGTAACATTTTATCCAACATTTTCTTAAGTTGAAACAATCAACAAAACAATAAATCAAGCTCTGATGTGTACATTTGACAATGTTCTTGGTGTAGATATTCCCACTATGGACTATTTCAACTCTATATGTGGGTGTCAAGTTTTCTTAATATCTGTGATCCTAGGGATTCCTGTTCTCTCTCAAGCCTTTTCCAATTTGTTGACAATATTAGCTGACTTCTTCTTGCAGATGTCTGGCAGCATCTGTCCCAGGTAAACAAGTGCTCATGTCTCTTTCTTCTTGACTTAAGGTTAGTTAGTTGGTCTTTTACCTCCATCTGTAATGGATTCAGGAAAGCTTGTGAATGTGTAAATTGTTCTGTCTGCTATTGTTGACAGGGTGGGAGTGATGTTCTTTTCAGGTTATTACATCCCTAACAGAAACTGTAAACCTGGTTAGGTTCTTTTAGTAGTTTTCCTATTAAGTGAAGTTTTCTGAGACCCTGCCCCATCTCCAACCTGCTTCCAGAGATAATTCTTTCCTTTCTCAGCTAACATATGACACATTTAATTAAGGCTAGATATTTTAATAGGGGAGGGGAGTAAATGAACAGGGCATGGGGATATCACTACAAATGTCTCATCTTTTTCTACAAAAAATTGATTTCAAGATAGAACATAGCGCATTTATTTTTAAAACTTTCAGTTTCTCCTATATATCCTGTGAAACCTTTGCCATGATAAACTGTATTTTATATTTGAATCTGTGAACATGTACTCCTTGTCAATAATACAATAGAACACTGCTTGGTGCTGAAGTGACTATACAGATAAAAATCGCACAGCCTCTGTTCTCCAGAATGTCATATTAAATTTGATATTATGATATTAATACATGTTCCTAATGGAGCTCCTTAATACAAAGAATACCAATATTGCATATATGCAATAATTTGGTTTAAATATCCACACTTTTGTGTTATACAATTATTTTTGCATTTAATATACTTAGTTTCATCTAATTACTACATTAAATTATCATCAAATTATGCCTGCCTCTATTGCAGAGTCTCAAATTCAAACATCTGCAGTATAGTTTTATTGTTATTTCATGCTATGATAAACATGTCAAAACAATACTGTCTTTCTTCCACGTACACTTCAAACTAGTATTCATTTCCAGTTGCTGCTTCTATTTTTTTTTCCATTACTGACACTCTAATTACAGTCACCTGTTTTCGAAGAAAGAATAACAGAATGATTACCATGTATGTGTTTTTAGTTGAATTTTATATTTCTTGATAAATTAATAATTTTATTTTGAAAATTCCGTTAACAATATTTCAAGGAGACAAATTAGTCCTCCATGTTGCACTGTGTTGGTAACTAACAGCTGTAAATGCCACCTTTGAGGTTTCTCCAATTCTTCCACAACAGTACTTTCAAAGGTTTTCAGTAATGACATATCAAACCATCATGGCTCAAAGACTACTACAATGTTAGACTAATTCTAGAATTTTATATGTGGTTTTGGATGTTTTACTAAATTTAAATGAGCTTAAAATAAGGTATGTCTTTCAATAAATAAATTCTATTTCTAATTATAACATATGATACAGGAAAAATCTGGCTCTGGATGTCACTGGAATAGAACCAGTAAAGAATTCATTAATGTCACATTGTAGTATCTGCATTAACTATAACTTGGTTGGTTAGACAGTAACTCACACGTCGCATTCAGTTTTGAAGGCTTGCATAAATTTTGGTTAATTTATCCCTTTTTATTTTATGTTTTAATGGTATTATAAATGATTTTATCAATTTAATATTCCAGTTGTTTGCTGTCAACATAAAAAGGAAAATTGATTCTGTTTTATTACTGTTGTATCCTGAAACCTTGCTAAACTCACTTGTTAGTTGCAATTTCATTTGGTAGATTTCTTAAGATTATCTATATAAACAATTATGATGTCTGCAAAAAGTTAATTCCTCCTTTCCTCTTAGTATGCTTTTTCTTTTTCTTGCCTTGTTTTAATGGCTAAAACACACAATACTATACTTAATAGAAATGGTAAAAGTATATACATCCTGCCTTTAGCCTAATGTTAGTGAGAAAGTGGCTCATATTTTACTATTAAGTTTGAAGATAGATGTAGGTTTTTACAGATCTTTTATGAAATTAAGAAAGTTCTATTCAAAGTTTGATGAGTTTTTTCATGAATCGGTGTTGAATTTTGCCAAATGCTTTCTCTGAAACTTTTGAAAAATCATGTGGTTTCTTACCTTTACTCTGTGAATCTGGTGAATTATATTGGCTGCTTTTCTTTTAGAATGCTTTTAGCATTAAAGCAAACTTGTATTTTTGCAATGAATCCCACTTGGTCATGATAAATTATCCTTTTATCTATTGCTGGATTCCACTTGCTATTTGTTAAGGATGCTTGCATTTATGTTCATGATGGAAACTGACCTGTAATATTCTTTCCTCTCTTCTTTCCTTCCTTTTTGGTAATGATTTCTCAGATTTTAGTATTGGGATTATATTGACCTTCTAAAATTCGCTAGAAGTATTCACTCCTTCAATATTTTCTTGAAAAGCTTGTATAGAATTGTTTTTTATTCCTAAAATGTCTGATAGAAATTTCCAGTGAAATAAATCGTGCCTGAAGTTTATTTGTAAGGAATTTATTTTTGTAATAAAATTAAATAAATTTAGAACATTTTTTTTCTTTCACATTGTGAGCTTGTGTGTTCATCTAAGTGTGAAATGTCTTTATTTCACTTACACTGTCAAATTGCTTGACAAAAAAATTCATAATATTACCTTATTATTCTTTATTTGTGTGAGATCTGTAGTGATAATCTCTGTTTCATCTGTGATACTGGTAATTTGTATTCTCTCCCTTTTTTATCAGTTTAGCTGGATTTTAAGGCTTTTGGACGTTGACAATTCACTCTAACTTGTCTTTTTTCCAATTCACTACTTAATGCACTTTTATTATTTTATCCTTTTACTTTCTTTGGGTTTACTTTGCTCTGTTAGCTTATTAAGTTGACCTCTTAAATTACTGATTTTAGACTGACCCCACTTTTTTCCTAATATAAGCATAAAGGTATACATTTTCGTCTAAGTACTTCTTACACTGGATCCTACTGATTCTGACATCTTTCATTACCATTCAGTTAGAAATATTTCTTAATTTCACTTGTGAATTATACTTTGACTCAAGGACCATTTAGAAGTGTGTTATTTATCATAAGGTTGTTTGATATAATGTTCTATATGTATCAGTTAGGTCAAGGTGGTTACTAATGTTTTTCAGATCTTATATTTCTTTGATATTTTCTTGTTCTCTAAATTGCTATTTATGTGGATTGTCTTAGAATGTGACAAAAAACCTTTTCCCTTGAATAATTTGAGAGTAGGTTACTATTATGAAAAACTTTGGTGTGTAATTTTTAAAACCAAGAACATTGTGCTACCTAATCACGTTAAAACCACCAAACTCCAGATGTTAATATTGATACATTAATGCCATCTAAATCACAGCCTCCATCCTTGCATTTCCAAAAGTCAAAGTAAGAGAGAAATATATTTATGTCTTATTGAACAGGTATAGTATTGTATTTTATTTTGTTTTAGTAGGAAACTAATTCAGTTTAGTGCCCTACGTGGCATTTGGTTGTCGCATCCCTTCAGACTCCTTCAATGTGGAACAGTTTTTTTTAGTCTTCTCTTGACTTTGAGACCTTCACAATTTTGAAGTGCTCTTGTGTAGAACATCACTCAATTGGGTTTTCCTGATGTTTCCTCATAATTATACATATTTTATTGATTTTTTGCAGAAATATCACATAAATGATGCTTTGTTCTTCTCATTGCATCCAATTACATTGTACCTTATTTTGACTTGTTCAGTTATTGTGATGTTAATTTTGATCACTTTGTAATAATAAATATTTTGTGTCGTGGTCATTTGAGAATATGTAAATACCCTTTTTCTGCTCCAACTTTCACCACTATTTTGAGCATCCATTGTATTCATTGGCTAAATTAATTTTTACTATGCTGGTTGCCAAAGGGTACTTTTCTAATTCAGCATTCTTTCTGACTAGAATCACCAGTTTCAGAGTGTCAAGAACTATGAAGGTGCAGAGAGTGTTCCATACTTTTGGCTAACATCTTAATCTGTCACAGTTTCATGAAGGTTGGCAGAAGACCTGGAACTCCTAGGTTAGAGACAAAGGGGATTACTCATGGCAACAGAGGTATGCAAACTATCAGGATTGGTGCTGACTCCTCAAAACCCATATCCCACAAGGCAGTAATAAGAAGGCTAGACAACACCTACACATACAACAGTAGGTTGCTTTCCAGGAGAGGAACTCCAAGTGCAGGGAACCACAATCTTTTATTATGAGCAAATACCCTGCCTGATCTTTGCTAATATCAGACAATATTGGACAGTAAAAAAATCTGCCCTTTGCTCTAGACAGTGACATTATCCCTACCTTTCAAACTTTCTAAAACAAAGTCAGTTAGCGCCACTGCTCATAAAATATTCAGAAACGTAAGAGACCCATGCAAAATTGTCCCTGAATCCACCATGGTTTACTGCCTTCAACTTATCATCTACCCTGCAACAACAAATGTCTGAATCTTGAAAAGAATTGAAATATTCATGTTTACACTTATCTTTGTCTCCCCTGCTAGCACAGTTTCAGGTAAGATCCAGTAAACCTCCTCCTTTCAATACTCTTGGCAAAAAGCTGTGATCTCTGGACCTTTATTCTCTTTCAGTGTCCTCACTCAATTTCCAAAACTTTGCTGAAATTCACAGACCTTCTTTTAAAATTGAGTTTTCCGATGGGTTATTTCCAAGATTTAACAAATAAATACTTCAAATTTTTCACTGATCTCATTTTTTGATTGATTTTATTAAAGAAAGAGGAGCAATTCTATTTTTGCTTCATCACTTTTAACTGAAGTTACTGTATTCCCTTTACTCTTTTAATAGCATAGCAATAAAAGTTTCTTTTGCTTTTATACCACACAACCCTCAGTAACCAAAATGGCAAAAACTATTGGTTGTCAACCAAAAAAAAAAAAAAAAAATTCTGCCTTTTTTCATAGGAAAACAGTTGTAGCCATGCATATGGTTGTGTGAGCAGAGGCTTCATGTGCTCAACTTTTGGTCACCTCCAATTTAAATTTAAAACATTCCTTTAGCTAGCCCTCTATTTCCTCCTGTTGGAGACTGAATGCAAATGGAAATATGGCTCCATTTCAACCAATCTTGAAGACAGGCAAAATGTTCTAGGAGATGATGCAAGAACCTAGGTCACTGATTGAATTTATAAAACAGAAATGTTAAGAAATACACATATGTCTTATGTAACTTATGTATTTTAGTATTTCTTGGAATTCTTTGTTTCACTAGCTTAGCCCTAAACCTAATATTACAGGGGACCACTTCTCCCTATTCAATCACATGAGCCACCAGAGCAAAATAAGAATATAGTAAAAACTGAGAAAGCAAACATCTAGCTCGATTGATTTATGAAAAGTACCACTTCTTTGTTTAGTCATTTGAGTATTTATGTCTCTATGTATGAGCATTCGACCCAGTCCCAGGTCAGGAACCTGAGAGAGTTGAAAATTTTGCATAAATATATTCTGAACTTGCAAATGTGATTACTTCAGGGGTTATTTTAAAATTTATTATCAATTGTATCACTTTACCTCTTAAGATAACTAACATTATTTAGTCATTTAACTGAACTACAAAAAAAAGTCATTTTATCTATGCCCTTTTTAAGGCAAATGGAAGGGTCCATTTTGTGAATGTCACACAAACCAACCCCATATATAGTCATGTTCTGCTTGTTCAACTTGTCTATTTTTGGACAGATATATGTATACTTAGATGCACAAATGACACTGTAAGTTGTATGCTTAGAACATGATAAAAGAGAAAAAAGATTTTCTGTATTAATTATTTGTTTCATAAACTTCCTAGTATTTTGTAAGAAAGATATGCTGAAGAAAAACAAGCAATTTTTGTTTTATGATTATATCCTTATGCCACATACAAAAAAACTTGAAAGAAAATTTGCAAGATATGCATTGACTCAACAGTTTGCTCTCAGATTTAAAGATGTAAAAGCATTAGAACAAATTCCAGGAGCTGTTCTAGCAATTAACAGAATGCAGAAACAAGTGATCTTAATGATTCAAAAGGAAATGAAGGTTATTTGTCACTTCTTATTTAGTCCTTGAAATTATGCCTGTGAAAACTACATTATTGAAGACAATTAGCTCAAAGTATATCCTTGAATTCACTAGATATCTGCTAAGAATCTACTTTGGCAACATTTACTGCTAAGTATAAATGTTAACTGAATGGAGTGAATATTAATTGAAGCTAAACTAGTGAATAAATAATCACCCTCTCAAGAGGCTTACAATCTGTGAGGAAAACAAATATTTAAAATCAACTACTGTTACCAGGAAGAATAACGTATTTGAATAACAGAATAATAAATTTTATGTAGTAAATCGCTGTATTTTTGTAAGTGTAATGCCTAACTAAAAGGTAGTGAGGAAATCTTAGTGGTATGGTGGGTTTTTGAATATATGAGAGTGTCAGATTGAAATTATTCACTGTAATCCATGTGCAATTCCTTTCTCCACCACAGGTCTACTAATCTCAAAGGGTCAGTGGAGGAGGACTACAGGTCTCTCAGCTACCAGAGACATGTCCATTTGGAAGTATCACTGGACGTTCTAGCAATCTTAGTTTCTTCTTTGATTTAGCACATGTGGGATTAACGTTAGATGTGAGTTATTTTTAAACTTATTATTTACTACTTATTATTTATATTAACTTTGTTTATAACTTGCTTGGTATTTATTCCTAAAAAGTTTAGGGTTTCAAAATGAGGCATTATTAAGTTAGAAGCAAACATAAATCTAGCATGGGAAAGACATTGATGTTGCCTCCAATGGTTCTATATTTAGTAACTGTAATCATTGTGATACGATGTAGGGACTATGAGAAGGATGGTCAGGTATATTTCTTTAGTTTATCAATGAGAAATTATGGCAATTAGATATGAATTTAGGCTTTTACCTAGAAAGACATTAGATTTTAGAATATGAATATAGATTTAAGTCATTGCCACTTAAAATGAGAGTGCATAATGTAGTCTAGGGTAGGAGTTTGAAATTAAACGGTTCTGAAGGTAGAAACATGTTGAATGCTTACATTTACAGAAAACGTGGAAATAAGAACTTCTTGGGAACCATGGAGAAAGATAGAGATGTTTGCTTATCAGACCAAATGTTACACATAATTTAGCCAAGAAAGGATAGGAGATGTTTGATTAGAATGATGTGAAGATGGGGTGGTGATGCTTCGAGTGAATAATTTTAGTAAAAAATGTTGTGTTGTGGGCTAGATTGCAGGAAAATATTGTGAGTCATGAGAGCTATTAGAAAATGAATACTGGCTATCTATTATCTTCACAGGAACATATCCAATGATTCTTATTTGAAGATAAAGTGCTGGAATCTCTAGTACTTCAACTGACACAACTGCTGCCAAGAAATGACAGCTTATTAGAAGTGAATACCTACAGGGAGCAGATTGTTTTTAAAAAATGGTATTTTATAGACTGTTGTAACTAACAACTTTTTTATATATGCATGTGAGCATGACACCACATTTTAAGAATTATTCCAGTTTGGCAAAGATTCCTGCTATTTTTCATCCCTTAAATGTGATACAATATCTATACAAATATTACTATGGGATTTTTTCTGGTGCCTTAAAGGTCAATGCAGAATAGAACTGTATGGTAAAAAAGGAATACACCATTACTGATCATTTTAAAGAAAAAAATTACAGGGAACTGACTTGTTCACAGATGTTAGTGAAGTTAGTGCCCTTGCCTAAGGCATGCATGAGAGACAGAATACTCAAGCGCTCTTGACATTTTTCTGGTTTTACAGTTAAAACATCACTTTTATTCCATTTGCTTATTCTATTAACACAACTTATTAGTAGATTTGTTGTTAATAGAGGACTGCCTTTCAAAAAATTCTTTGTTTTTGATTAAACCTCCAATTAGAGAACTGAAAAAAATATTTTCCAGTGGCTTCTTTTTCCTGTACCTTAATATTCACCACCACCTATCAGTAACTTATAATAAAATAAACTATAGAGTAGAAGACCTTAACAATTCAAGTTATAAATAATTTTTTAAACAAAAACACATGCGTGAATACTTGTTCAGTTCTGTTTCTATCCTATTTTCTGAAAATTTTTGGCATATCTTTTACGTAGCTGGCCATTTAAGTATGATTCTATAAATACAGTTTTTCCTATTTCTCTTAAAGGCACCTTATTATAAGTGATGGAATATGAATATAGAACTATCAACATATACATGTGGGGCAAAAATAAATAAAGCATGGTTTTACTGTTTTCATATTAAGCTTATAACAGCTTCTAAAAATAGCAATTATCTGCAGTTAGGGGATTATAAATTTCTTTCAAGCATATTAGTTCATCTAACAATTACTTTTTTGAAAAGTGGCATCCCCCACCCTCAGCTTTTCAAGAGTGAAATTGATAAGAGATCAATTAAAATAATGATAAAGTACTTATTAAAGCATTTAGGGAATTCCTTCTTTGTTTGATGATAAGGTTTACTTTATCCTTGTGCACATCGGTTAGAAGATACCAATATTGCCTTTACAGGATATTTCTTAAATTTATTTTTGTGATTGTCAAACTATGAAGAATGGAATAAAGAAAGTAAGCCAGACATGAACATCTGTACTAGAGGAAAATAAACATAAAAGTCAAACAAATATCTCAGGTATGTTTTTACTTCAAATGTATAATGAATCAAGATTAACCTAGTCCAGGACAATATACCAGGGCAGAAAAATATGTTATTTTGTATATTAATTACTTGCCTATCTTGTTATGTCTGTGGAATGCACATGAAAAATGCTTTGATAGAGTTTTAAGAATACATAAAGCAAGGAAAGATCTGGTCTTCCTCCCTCATTTCTTAGTCTTATATAGCATCTTATTGGGAAAGGTTACCATGAGATGTGACTTTTACGTAAACAACATGAAACTTCAGTTTCACTAATTTTTAAAAGGCTAAAAATCCATGGTTGTGGTCAAAAATAAGAAAGTAAGTTCGGTACAATCTAGAAGGAGTGGTAGGAAGCAGCTGAAGTTCTGAAGTTCCAAAGGATAGAAACAAATGTGTTGAGAGCTTAGATAAGCAAAACCTATGGGGTATCCAGTGATAAACTGTGTAAGACTTTTTTTTCAAATGAGGAAATTTTATGTAGAAAACATATTTTTAAAGAGGCATCAATAAAGGGAGAAAGTGATACAAATTTTGTAGATGGGAAAGTTTATCATTCACAAATTAATTAATAAATGTAATGTAAATCCAATAAGTATCCCAGTTAAGAGGTTTATTTTGTTTCTAAATTGGATAAATCTAAAATTCATATGGAAGAACAAATAAATGTCAGAGAATAATAAGTCAAGCATATATGGAAAATTTCCTTATCAGCAATTGAGCTAGAATATGAGCCTGGGGTATTAGTGGTAAGAATAAAGAAGTAGAACACTATACCAGAATAGAGATCCCAAACACAAATTCATATATGGAAACTTGGTATGTGATAAAGGTGAACTTAGAAATGTAGGGAGAGGTTATACTACCACCTAGGTTGTAGAAAGCCACAGGAAAACATCACTCCTGCTGTAACAACAAATACAAGCTGGGCAATCTATGAAAGCACACCTTTTTCTTGAGCCCAACAGAGGGTTGACGTTGCGCAACAACTAGGTGAACCGAATTCCAATTTGTGATGACTCCCTGTGATAGAGACGGATATGCACACCTTCTCTTTTGATAGAAAATGGGAAGAACGTAGGAGGAAGAGGCAGTGACTAAAAAACTGTGTAAGAAGAAATTAGCTATAATCTTTAAAATTTCATAAAGGCTAAGTGTTAGTTAGTATTACAGCTTAAAATCCCTGGGATCCTTAAAACACAAGGGGAGTCCATACTCAACCACAAGTGGTTTTCCACAGGCCTCAACTGAGTGCTCAATAGGAGATTGAGAATGAGGCAGGAGACTTGAGAGAGATCTGCTTTGGAAAGAACAAACCACTACCCAGGTCCTTCTCAAATGTAAAACAAGAACTTTAAGTCACCCATGGAGAGGCAGGACACCCATTTGCTCCCCCTCTCCTGTCCCTGGTCCCAGGCAAAAATAACTGCCATTGAGGGAAGGGTTCAACAAAAGTTGTCTGTCCATGGGAGAGGGGAAGGAAACCTGCTTGTGCCAGGAACTTGCATTGATACAAACTAGAGATCTGCTAATACAGGGGGGAGAAAGGAAACTATCCCACCCAAGATCAACCACTGATAAAAAAGCAGTTTCCTTACTATGTGAAAGAGCAGTCAGGACACTAAAAAAGCCCCAGTGCTGAGGTTTAGGTACAGAGGGTCTGCCTAAGATGGAAGTTAAACTAGTAGAGCAGAGAACCCATCTCTAACCCCATTTTAAGCCTAACACAAAATATAAACAACAGCAGTCCATTATTAAGAGAGTGGCAAACAAACAAACAAGCAACAACAAAAAAATCCCTCTGTAGTACAGGCATGCAAGACCTGCATTTATTGGAGAAGTAACCCTAAGAAAAACTCTGAAAAAGTTCAAGACCATAGATAAGATCAAGATTACAACAGATTTTAACCACTACTATGAGTTAAAATCTGCAGGGAATTGAAGATAACTATAGATACAACAAAACCCCAAAGGCACCTCAACTATTGCTTAGGTTGACTCAACAATGTATCATAATAGCCTAAACAACAACAAAAAATATATGCCCTTTATGTAAATACTATTTATCCTGATCTCTAAATTCTTCTACACACTTTGCTCTGCATTCAAAGACATAGAGAGAGAGAGAGCCCACAAAAAAGAAAAAAATCTTCATTGTCAGGGATAAATCTATCAATAGGGCCACACCAGAAGTTCTCCAGATACTGAACTATCTAGATAAGTACTTTAAATAGACACACACACAAAAAAACCCACTAAAACTAAAATAAAAATGCAATCAAAGAAAAAAGAAACACTGGATACAAAAAAATATACAAATATTAACAGACTTCTTATCAGAAACATGCAAACCAGAAAACAATAGAGTGACATCATTATAGTACTGACAGGAAAAACAAAAAAATCTAACCCAGGAGCTTGTATCTAGCAAACATATTTTAAAAAATAAAAATAAAATAAAGATATTTTCAGACAAAGCTGAGATAAATCACTGGCAGTAGAACTCGAGTACAGTCAATAATAAAGGGAGTTCAATAGCGAAAGATGGTGCTAAATAGAAACAAATCAATTCAACAAAATGAAGGGCAGACATGGTGAGATTTATAGTGAATAACTTTTTTCTTCTTCCCTTTTCTTTTAAAAATTATCTTAAGGAAAAATTGTAACAATATATCAGGATTTATTCCAATATAGAGATAAACTATATGAAACAAAAGCATAAATGATGGGAGGAAGAAAATTGAACTATCATGTTGTAAGGTTCTAAAATGACACATGAAGGGCCATATTATTTGAAGGTACACTGTGATAAGCAAAAGATGTATATAGGCTAGAAAACACTAAAAAATAAAAAGTAGTATAATTAAGAAAAGAACAGAGATAAAAAATGGGAAATAAAAGTCCAGTCAATCCCCAAGTAGTAGGGAAACAAGGAAAAAGAGGAACAAAGAGAAAATGGGAAAAAAATATAAAACAAACAGAAAGATGGTAGATGGAAATCCAACCACACCAATAACTATATTAAATCTAAGTAGTAGAAAAAACATAACTGAAGCCAGAGATTGTCAAAATGGATTAAAAAACAACATACAGGAATACCTCAGACATTTTGCAGGTTTGGTTCCAGACCATCAAAATAAAGTGAATATTGCAACAAAGAAAGTTGCACAAATTTCTTGGTTTCCCAGCGCATATGAAAGTTATGTTTACACTATAGCCTCCTAAGTATGCAACAGTATTATTTTTTAAAAATATACATACCTTAATTTAAAATGCTTTCTTGCTAAAAAAAGTTCATCTGAGCCTTCAGCAAGTCATATTTTTGCAATAGTAACATCAAAAATCACTGATCACAGATCACCATAATAAATATAATAGTAATGGAAAAGTTTGAAATATTGAGAGAACTACCAAAACGTGACAGAGAGACAGGAAGTGAGCAAATGTTATTGGAAAAATGGCCCCAACAGACTTTCCTGACGCAGGGCTGCCACAATATGTAAAAAACACATCTGCCAAGTTCAATAAAGTGAAACACAATAAAACTAGGTATGCTTGAAGAAAATAAATGCACTGAGATGGCAGAGTAGAATGACATGCTCTCACTCCCTCTTGTGAGAACACCAGAATCACAAGTAGCTGCTGGACAATCCTAGACAGGAAGACACTGGAATTCACCAAAAACGATACCCCACATCCAAAGACAAAGGAGAAGTCACAAAGAGATGGTAGGAGGGGTGCAATCACAGCAAAATCTAATCCCATAACTGCTGGGTGGGTGACTCACAGACTGGAGAACACTTATACCACAGAAGTCCACCAACTGGAGTGAAGGTTCTGAGTCCCACATGAGGCTTCACAACCTGGGAGTCCAGCAATGGGAGGAGGAATTCCTAGAGAATCTTTGAAGCCTAGTGGGATTTGATTGCAGGACTTTGACAGGACTAGGGGAAATAGAGACTCCACTCTTGGAGGGCACACACAAAGTAGTGTGCATATTGGGACCCAGGGGAAGGAGCAGTGACCCCATAGGAGAATGAACCAGACCTACCTGCTACTGTTGGAGGGTGTCCTGCAGAAGCGGGGAGTGGCTGTGGCTCACCGAGAGGACAAGGACACTGGCAGCAGAAGTTCTGGGAAGTACTCCTTGGCATGAGCCCTCCCAGAGTCTGCCACTAGCCCCACCAAAGAGCCTGGTAGGCTCCAGTATTTGGTCACCTCAGGCCAAACAACCAACAGGGAGGGAACCCAGCCTGACCCATCAGCAGACAAGCAGATTAAAGTTTTACTGAGCTCTTCCCACCAGAGCAACACTCAGCTCTACCCACCACCAGTCCCTCCCATCAGGAAACCTGCACAAGCCTCTTAGATAGCCTCATCCACCAGAGGGCAGACAGCAGAAGCAAGAAGAACTACAATCCTGCAGCCTGTGGAACAAAAACCACATTCACAGAAAGTCAGACAAGATGAATAGGCAGAGGGCTATGTACCAGATGAAGGAACAAGATAAAACTCCAGAAAAACAATTAAATGAAGTGGAGATAGGCAACCTTCCAGAAAAAGAACTCAGATAATGATAGTGAAGATAATCCAGGACCTCGGAAAAACAATGGAGGCAAAGATCGAGAAGATGCAAAAAATATTTAACAAAGACCTGGAAGAATTAACAAACAAACAGAGACGAACAATACAATAACGGAAATGAAAACTACACTAGAAGGAATCAATAGCAGAATAACTGAGGCAGAAGAACGGATAAGTGACCTGGAAGACAAAATGGTGAAATTCACTGCTGCAGAACAGAATAAAGAAAAAAGAATGAGAAGAAATGAAGACAGCCTAAGAGACCTCTGGGACAACATTAAACGCAATAACATTCACATTATAGGGGTTCCAGAAGGAGAAGAGAGACAGAAAGGACCAGAGAAAATATTTGCAGAGATTATCCTTGAAAACTTCCCTAACATGGGAAAGGAAATAGCCACCCAAGTCCAGGAAGTGCAGTGAGTCCCATACAGGATAAAACCAAGGAGAAACACACTGAGACAAATAGTAATCAAATTGGCAAAAATTAAAGACAAATAAAAGTTATTGAAAGCAGCAAGGGAAAAATGACAAATAACATACAAGGGAACTTGGACACTATAAAACTCTTAGAGGAAAGCATAGGAAGAACACTCTTTGACATAAATCACAGCAAGATCTTTTTTGATACACCTCCTAGAGTAATGGAAATAAAAACAAAAATAAACAAATGGGACCTAATGAAACTTCAAAGCTTTTGCACAGCAAAGGAAACCATAAACAAGACGAAAAGACAACCCTCAGATTGGGAGAAAATATTTTCAAACAAAGCAACTGACAGAGAATTAATCTCCAAAATATACAAGCAGCCCATGCAGCTCAATAGCAAAAAAACAAACAACCCAATCCAAAAATGGGCAGAAGACCTAAATAGTCATTTCTCCAAAGAAGATATACAGCTTGCCAACAAACACATGAAAGGATGCTCAACATCACTAATTATTAGAGAAATGCAAATCAATACTACAATGAAGTATCACCTCACACCGGTCAGAATGGCCATCATCAAAAAAATCTACAAACAATAAATGCTAGGGAGGGTGTGGAGAAAAGGGAACCCTATTGCACTGTTGGTAGGAATGTAAATTGATACAGCCACTATGGAGAACAGTATGGAGGTTCCTTAAAAAACTAAAAATAGAATTACCATATGATCCAGCAATCCCACTACTGGGCATATACCCAGAGAAAACCACAATTCAAAAAGGCACATGCACCCCAATGTTCATTGCAGCACTATTTACAATAGCCAGGTCATGGAAGCAACCTAAATGTCCATCGACAGACGAATGGATAAAGAAGTTGTGGTACCTATATACAATGGAATATTACTCAGCCATAAAAAGGAATGAAATTGGGTCATTTGTTGAGATGTGGATGGATCTGGAGACTGTCATACAGAGTGAAGTAAGTCAGAAAGAGAAAAACAAATATCGTATATTAACTCATGTATGTGGAACCTAGAAAAATGGTACAGATGAACCGGTTTGCAGGGCAGAAATTGAGACACAGATGTAGAGAACAAACGTATGGACACCAAGGGGGGAAAGACGTGGGGGGGTGGTGTGGAGGTGGTGGTGTGATGAATTGGGCGATTGTGATTGACATGTATACACTGATGTGTATAAAAGTGATGACTAATAAGAACCTGCTGTATAAAAAAATAAGTTAAATTAAATTAAAAAATTAAAAAAAAAAAAGAGAACAGATGAAAAGCCAAAACTGATTATTTTATTCCTAGTGACATTTTATATGTTACCTAATTATTTTATAAATTTTTCAGTTGATTATATTGGATTTGATAGAAATACGATAATATAGGCAGCAATTAATCATGTTTGTCTCATCCTTACCAATATTTACCCCTTAAATTATCATTTCTCATGTCAAATTTCATGTGCTATTTCTAGAATAATATTAATAGTGGAGATGGTAGGCATTACTATCTAATTCTTATTCTAGATATGAAAATAAAACTTTTAATGTTTTATCATTAAAAAATAAATAAATAAAAAATAAAACTAGGTATGCTTATATATGCCCTTTAAAAGAAATTTTAAATGTAAAGACAGAGAGGTCAAAAGTAAAAGGATAGAAATAGATACAGCACATAAAACACTAAGAATAAGAGAGGTTGAGACGATATTTTACTATCACATGCAGTAACTTTAGCCCAGAGAATTTTTACCAGAAATATAAATAGAAATTTCATAAAGTTTGTACAGGATAAGTACATAAAAGATATAACAACCCTAAATTCTATGCAATGAACAAAGATTTATAATATATAAGCCAAAACTGACATAACTTGAGAAACAGAAATCCACAATTATATTTAGATACTTTATCATTCTACTTGCAGTAATTTATAGAAAAATGCAAAATATCTGAAATATATAGAACACTTGAACACTGTCAACCAGATGAACATAATTGACATTTACAGAAAACTGTCAAATGCCAAGTTTATTTAGCCATTATTTGGGTTGTTTCTGCTCTTAGTAACATTGCCATTCTTTTACATCTTTTGACATAAACCTATTATGTTCATATATAATTTTAGATGGATTGCCAAGATCAGCTGGAATGCATAATTCATAGGTAAAATATATTGCCAGATTGCAGCACAAAAACATTAAACTCTAATTTTCGTTTTATTCAATTCATCTAATTCATCTTTCCCAGGAATTATTAAAACTTTTCCTAGTTTATTAATCCTACTTCTTATCTTCTCTTTCTTGGGTGTATGACTATTTTCCCAAGCAATCCTGCACTGTAGCATCTACTTCTGTCTTTAACACAGTATAAAAATAATTGCACTTCTGTCTTTTTGTGTGGTTACACAGGGCTGAAACATATGAGTCCTTGGCTCAACCATTTTTCCAAGCATTCATCAAGATGCTGGACTTCAGATGTTTTTTACATTAGAATGGCTTTTACTCATGTTTATAAAGTCTTGAGTTATATGTCTTTATGATGTCTACTAGCTCCTACATGTTTTATACAATCACCTCTCTGGCCTTCTTACATGGTAGTCCACTGGGTCAGAAGAACAACTTTTATGTTATTAAAGAACTTAGTGACTGTAACATGATTAAATATTAGATCTATAACTTCAGCACACTGAGATTTTGATAGCCAGTTTATGCTCACAATTCTTTATGAAATAAATTAGTTTATTCATTCCTTCAGTATTTTTGATCATCTATTATGAAATAACTATTGTTTTATGAAGTACTAGCCCTCATGGAGCTTGTTGTTTAATTGGGGTTTATAATCACACATAATCTTTTACTAGTAGTTACTAAATATTCAATTAATAGAAATGAAATTATCTTTTTAAATTCTAGAAGCAGAAATTTACCTTTGGGGGTAAACACATTCTCTTTCCTTAATGTTTAGAGAGACAGAAATAAGGTATAATGTGAGAGAATATAAAAACATTATTCTAAATGTCATAAAATGGTGGTGAAAGGAAGTCCTTGAACAAAATGAACTAGGTTTCTTGCTTTAATTAGACCCCAATTGTTTTTTTTGTTCTACTTGGAGTCTATTAAAGATTTTTTTCTTCTTAATGTCTTTAGTACTTGTACATAGGCTGTTTCAGTGAGTTTAAAAATTGCCAAGAATTAGTGCTTCAGCTCTCCCATTAAGATTGATACTTAGCCTTTATAACTTTGTTTACTAAAAGCTAAATCTTCATCAAGATGAATCATGTATTTGACATTTATGTTTCAGAAATGTTAGCAGAAAATTGATATAATACTGGTAATAATTATTACATTAAATCATATTTATATACTTTGTTCATCCCAAATATCTAAACATTTTATAAAATTAGAAACTTTTGTTCAACTGGAACAAGGTAGTAAACTTTCAAATTATATAATGTAAAATGTTAGCAAAAGAATACCTGTAAATTTCTGCAGGTAAAATCATTACACAAAGTTGAAAAAAATGAGACTCTGTCCTCATGGTGTTTGCTCAGCAATTCTAGATGTGGGTATTAATATCCTTTCTTTGGAGAAGGAAATTGAGAGACAGAAGAATATAACTCCCCCCAAATTATACAGTTAATAAATGGCAGAGCTTGGATTCAAACTCAGTTCTTAGGCCTCTTCATTAAAACAATTCCTTCTTAATCTTCAAAATACCATACCATCAAACTCTCCCAGTCACTGAGTGACTCTACATGAAAAAAATAAACCTCCATTGTCCCCTTTCTCTATGAACCTTTTATCTGATTCATCTGCGAATTTTCTCTAATAACTAGAGACAAAGCCAGAGCACAAACACTCCATATTGCTCTATTTATCACATTCCTATACAGCATGTAGATTTCACATATATTATTAAAAATGTGTTATTAGAGATATAATTATACAATTGTACCATTGTATATTATTACTAAAGAATTATTTCTACAGTGTGATATTCACATTATTTTTTTAAAAAAACTGAAGCAATGATCAATATTGAAAGAATTAATATATAGGTTAAGAACTTTAGAATTTTATTTGTTCACTGAATGCTGACATTTCAACATAGTTGTGTCTTTAGAGTCTGTTTTAATGGAATAGCTATTCTACTGACAAAGGTAATGATGGTGTATGTATTACAAGGCTTTTTTTTTCCTTTTTTAAAATGTATTTATTTTTTTATAGTAGGTCTTCGTTGGTTACCTATTTTATTTTATTTTATTTTTTAATTTTTATTTATTTTTTAATTGGAGTATAGTTGCTTTACACTGTTGTGTTAGTTTCTGCTGTACAACAAAGTGAATCAGCTATATGTATACATATATCCCCTCCCTCTTGGACCTCCCTCCTACCACCCCCATCCCACAGCAGGTCCTTGATAGTTATGTATTTTATCTATTTTAAGTATAGCAGTGTGTACATGTCAATCCCAAACTCCCAATCTATCCCTCCCCCCCCACCCTTCCCCCCGGTAACCATAAATTCATTCTCTAAGACTGTGAGTCTGCTTTTCTGTTTTGTAAATAAGTTCATTTGTATTATTTTTTTTTTTTAGATTCCACATATAAGCATCAAACTCTCCCAGTCACTGAGTGATTCTTTCTTATAAGACTTTTAATTGTAGAAGCCTAGTTAACTAGCAATTAACAACAAAAATGTTTTTTTCATATATTCTTTTAAAATTCTCTATCTTGATATATACACAATATACTCTGTATATCCTGTTTATAGATATACATGTATGTCTGTAGTAAATACTTATATTTTTACCAACATAACCTACATCGTTTAGTCTAATCTATTTTTGGTGGGGGAGGGGAGGGTATTTGTATGTGTGTATGTGTGACTCTGTAGAAAAATGTGTTTCTCAAGGAAAAATATTGCTAATCTGGATTTAAGGAGCCCTACATCTAGTTCTTGTTTATTCTGCTACTAATCACCTATGCAACTACAGAAAAATTATTAATTCTTCTTAAGATTAGATTTCTATATCTGGAAAAAGACTGAAGAATATAGTCTCCAAAGCTATTTTATAGTTTAGTTCATCTGTTTTGCTAATGCTATTTTGTGTTCCTTTTAATTATTACTTACATGAATCTCATGTTTATAGATGATTGCTAGAAAGTAAACACATAAAACAAAGTAGAAAAACATGACACCCCAAACCTATTTGAAATATTTGTCCATATTTTAAAGTCACAGTATATAACCATATTTATATCTATATCTTAAACATGTATAGCTTGGGCATCTTTTCATATAAATTATAACTATACAATGTTTTTTTATTCCATGTCTTGTTTTATTCATTTATCAGTATATCTTAGATTATTTTATTTGTAAAAAATATAGATTATTGTTTTTGCCAGATGCAAGGCATTTTATTGTATGGGTATAGCCATGTTTTCCTTCTACTGATCTTTATTTATTTTACTTCTATTCTATTGGTGATGACAAAATTTTAATAACATTTAATTTAGATTGAGAAACCTACACAGACAATTATTAAAAATGATAACTGTTCCAGTCCAACCAGGCTTCTCTTGTCTTCCATGTCACTTTTGCCCAATGTTTTAGTTTAACTTCAAAATTAATATTTTTAGTATAGCCAATGGCTTTTTAGATCTATATACTTACCCCACTGTTCTCTTAATTTAACTACTGTATCTCTCTCCATTCTCTAGTTATTTTGGTAAAAGTTTTTCAGTGGTAAAGTTCTTTAATCGTTGTCTCAAAATAATGTTAATTTACCCCTATTCTTGACTGAGTTTAATAGTGCATAGATTTCTAGGCTAATAGTGACTTCTCTCAGCATTCTAATTATGTATTGCTTTATATTCTTGGTCCAGAGAAATCTGTGCTGTACAAATTCACTATAATGTGTGTGTGAATTTACATTGCTTTTTTTTTTCTTTTCTTTGTGCTTTCTCACCTTAAGAATTCATGTCTTTGACAAATTTTTAAAAATAATTTGTCCTTTCTTTGAGTATTGCTTCTTTCATATTTAGTTTTTCATTTTCAGATTTATGCTAGATCTTATAATTTTCTAACTTTTTAAATTGTGTACTTCTTCCCCTCCACATGCTCTGCCCCCTCCCAAAAGCTTGATTAGAATTAATACATTTTTATTCTACCTTTTAAAAGTTTTCTGACAGATTTAGAAACTATTCCATGTATCTTCATTACTGGTTGCCCTTGATTTTTAAATAAATGTATTAAAAGATAAATTTCAACCAATTTCCAGAGTTAGTATCTTTATCCTATTATACTTATATAATTCAAAATTGTTTGATTACTAATTATGTTTAATTATATTTCATTTTGTTCCAATGTCTCCTAATTATCACCGTAAGTCAGAAAGCAATATCAGCAAAATTACTAGGGCTTAATGGTAACTTTGACTCCATTTCTTTTTCTCTTTCTTAAACTATAGCTGCCTTACAATATATCAGTTTCAGGTGTACAGCACAGTGATTCAATATTTTTATAGATTACATACCATACAAAGCTATTATAAAATACTGACTATATTCCCTGTGCTGTACCTTACATCCTCATAACTTATTATATAACTAATAGTTTGTACCTCTTAATCCTCTTCACCTATTCTGCCCTTCTCTCAACCTCTGGTAACTATTAGTTTGTTCTTTGACTCCATTTCTTAAATTCCTGTTTTGTTGGGCTGGGGTATACCCTCAAGTGATATATCTTCAAGTGAAAGAGTGGGATGAAATATTCATAGTCAATATAATCTTAAAGGCAATTGTATCCAAAATATCTAACAAAGTCCTACAAATCAAGACAATCTAAAAGGAAAGTGGGCAACAGTCTTGAACTTTACAGAAAAAAAGAAATGCATACGAAAATCTGCTTAATTGCAAGAAAATACAAATTGAACAACATACAGATTGGTACTAACTAAGAATACTGAAGATACAAAGTGTTGCAAGGAAAGTGAAGCCAGCTCATTCTTATCATTGCTGGTAGAAGCACTGGTATAACCAATCTAGAAAACAATTTGGCATTACCTTCTCATACCGCAGACAAATTTTTGCCAACAAAGAGCAAGCACTGTTCTTTAACAAGGGGATGAAGAAACTGATAAATTTAAAATATAAACTATTTTAGAGCATTGAGATATGTGCTTTACCATACATAAAACAATACGATTATGGTTTAAATCTCATAATTTGGGACATTAAAAAAATCAAATATCAAAACAATACTTATTATATCATATAATATACTATCATTTAAGTAACCAAAATGATCACAAATTCTATGTAAAGTTTTCTATACACATATGTATCTAAAATATGTAAGATATTTTGATTTGCTCAAATTGCACATATTGATTACTTTTGTGATTGGCAGAGAATAGAATCCACAGGGGGCACAAAATGCATCAATGGTTTCATGATATTCTATTTCATGTATTGTGTAGTTGGATAACAAATAATGATTTTAGTATGTTTTGTTAGGCACATACTGTTTGCATTTCTGTTTGCATTAAATAATACTAAACGTGAGTTTAAGTTGGAGTGAAAGAAGGAATAAAAACAACTTGGTGTATACATTTTAACTTAATCTTCAAAGTTCTGAAAAATAAGATTTGATTAAATAGTGAAAAAAGGTCAGTGATATACTTCTTCCTTCCCTCATGTCCTACTTTGGAGAAATACATACACAAAATGATGATTAAATAACATGAGGAAAAATCAAGGTGAGCCTTTGAAAGGAAGTATGGTAATGATTAAGAGCATGAGTTTTGGGTTCATAATACTAGCTCTACCACTTGTTAACTTAGTGATCCTGGGGAATCATTCCATCTCTCTTGGCCTCGGTATGTCTCTTTGTAAATGGGAATTAATAGTATTTATCTCATGATGTTTTTGTGTGAATTAAATGACATATATAAAGCACTTAGATTCTGGCTCATAGTATGTACTATACAGCCCTTTGCAATTATTAACATCACCATGGAACCTCGGCATATACAGAACAATCTATCAGCATCAGACATTTTGTGATATCTGTGATCATTTTGAGATAACAGAAAAACTCCACAATTAAATGTGCTGCTGGCTGCATGAGGTGGGCTGTAGTTCAGATTATTTGATGTAATTAATGGAACCCCAGAACCACAGTAATGAATAATGCAGATATAATTTAACTTTTCCTGAGCATGATCTACAGAAATGGAACAGCGAACAATACAATTCTATAAACTATAATTTGAATATTAGAAAACTATCCAGGATAAGGAAAAAGTATAAAAACTAATTCACTCAAAAAACATCATAGACATGTATTTACACCCCAATGCTATACAGACAGTTCCAATACACTAAAAGTTCTCCTGTTTCCTTTGTAGTAAAGCACCACCCATCACCAAAAATCTTTGGCAATCGCTAATCGGATTTCCTTTGCTTTAGTCTTGCCTTATCCAGAATGTCATATCAATAGAAACATAGTATAAAGCTTTTTGGTCTGGATTCTTACTATATACATGTGTATATATGTATATATTTAAGATTCTTCCGTGTTGATGCGTAAATCAACTTGTTCTTTTTTAATCACTGGATTGAATCCTATTGTATGGTTGTACAGTTTGTTTGATACCCTCTTGAAAAAAATCTTAGTTGCTTCTAATTATATACGGGAGGTGAGGAAGATGGGGGCAGAGTATGTGACTAGAAGAAAGGGAATGTGCCCTTCCTCCGCCTTTTTGTTCTATTGGGGCCCTCAGTGGATTGGATGATGCCTGCCCACTATGATGAGGACAGATCTTCTTTACTCAGCCTTCTGATTCAAATGCTAATCTATTCTGGAAACAATGTCACAGACCTACCCAGAAATAATGTTTTACCAGGTATCTGGGCATCCTTTAACCCAGTCATGCTGACACATAAAATCAAGTTCACAGATTCTTTTCTTGAATGTGTCAAGTCTGATAAATCTGATGAGATACTTTGTGTCATATCTGAGTTTGGTTCTGATAATCACTTTGTCTCTTCAAACTGTATTTTTCCTCTTTCTATGTCTCAATTCTTTGGTGAAAGTTGTTATTTTAGGGCAATAGACACTAAGGTAAATGTTTTATGTTTCGTGATAAGCACATCTTTCCTTCTTCAAAGTCTTTAGTGTGGTGGTTTTGCTAATCTTGTCAGGAATTAGGCTTGGATTAAATTTTACTGTTTTTATGGTTACCTTCAGTGCAACTAGAAATGTCACATTCTTTGATTGAAACTTTATTTCTCTCCATTTGGATTATGGTCTTCCCTTTGTCCTACTCCCTAGATATACTCTCTTGCATGTCTCCCAGCTGTATTCCACTGTTAAATCTTGGGTTTGTTTGCATAGATGGGGGTGTTCTGTGGTGCAGTGTTTAAGCCTCATTCTTAGGTGACACTGGTAGAGCTTTTCCCTCCCTGTTTCCCTACCATGGTTCCCAATAGTACTCTCAATTTATACTTTTTAGGCCTTGTCCTTGAAAGTTAAACCTTTGTTCTACAGGGGAGAAACACCCACATGTGGTCTTCAGCAAAACATTAAAAATATCTAGTTTAATCTCCTTATTGGTTTATATGGCATTTGTTGATGTTTAAGTCAGCAAATGCTTGAGTCTTGTTTCTGTTTGCATACTCCTTTCTCTCTCTAGATTTCAGGTTAGTTGCTTGTTCTGAAACTTCAATTCCCTGATAGGTAGCCAGATTTCATATTAATGACTTTTCTTGAACCTTTAAAGAAAAATAAAACAGGCAATTGTGATGTTAGTCCTATCTTTCTACATGTCTGAGATCTGAGTGCTATAACAGTTTGTTTAACATTTGTCTTCTAGTTACATCATCACTTCCACTTCTTGCTTTGTGTCTATTGGCCGCTTTCTTTGTTGGTTATGGGACTATTTGCATGCTTCTTGGCATGCCTAATAATTTTTTGTTAGGTATTGGACATTACGATGCTACCTGCTGAATGTCTGAAATGTGTTTTCCTTTAGATTTGTTCTGACGTACAGTTAAATTCAGGTCATTCTGACCAATTCGAGACCTGATTTAAGCTTTGCTACCCTGGGCCTAGAGTCGGCTTTACTCTAATTCAGCAAGCTGTGTCCCTCCCTTCCAATTTCTACTAAATGTCCCAGGAGAATAATCGCTGAGGCCTCTACTCTTTGGCTGGTCAGAGCTCAAATGAGTACACTATTTGCAAATGCTCTCAGCACTTTTCAGCAGCCATCTTCCATTTCTTTTTTCCCTTGACTTTTGGACTTTTATTCCACATATATACCCCTTTCCTCAGCAAATATTCAGGATTCCTGATGCGGATTCTGCAGTTCCTTTTTCACGTAGCCCCCTCCTTTCTTAGACCCTGTCCCTCAATTTTCATTTCAGCCTTGCCAAAGTCTAACCTCCATCTCCCAAATAAGAGTTCCAGGTTCTGTGAATGATTTCTTTCTCTGCAAAGTGATCCCAAAATTTCTTAAAGAGTTGAAATGATTAGAAAACTCACCCTATTTGTTTCCCTTCTCCAAGAGACCACAGTCCTGCACTGGCTGATTTCCAATGTTTGAAAGTATTTTGTATATTTTATCTAGTTTTATGGTTGTTTATGATATAATGTTAAGTTTGATCTTTATTACTCTGACGCCTTCCTGGAAGCCTTTTGAAAATCATGAAGTTTTATATTTTATTCTTTCCTGCCTCAATCTATATCTTTGAGATCTCTGATCTAGGCTCTAGCAAAAGATTAAATTTAATTAAAAATAACTATATAATTTAGTATTTAACTATTAACACTTTACATTGTCTTGCAAAGAACACAATTCTAGAAACTCTGTGACCTGAATAAGCATAGAAGTGTTTGCCCCATAACCTAATGAAATGAATACTAAGTTTTATCATTTTAAAAACATCCTAGAAGACAAAATAAGAATTTTAAATATCAGCATAATGTGCTTACATAATTTTTTAAAAAATACGGCTGAATGTTTATAACCCTTCTAAAAAAGATATTAATTTTTGACTGGTTTATTGGCACTTAAGTGTTTAGTAATCAAATACTGGCAAACTGTAATTTTCCACAGTAAATATGTATATTAAATTATCAGTACTTCTAAAAGGGTCTAAATATTGACATTTGTTAATCTTAGCTTTCAAATGGCACTCAACTGACCATATTCTTTCGTAGGTAAAGAAATTTTCATTAATTTTTCTAGGCTTTATAAAATACTTAAAGTTGCAAACAAACTCGAAAGCATTTCTTATAGTGGTTATATCAATACTTTATTTTATTTTACTTCTAGATATATTTAAGATAAGAAAATGGTGTTTATTTTAAATCCATCTGAGTTGTCTAAAAAATTACTATTCAGAATAATAAACACAGGAAGATATACGGGCTGTGCATTTATGAAAAAATGCATTGATTTGTGCTCAATTTTCATGACTAAGAAAATTAATAAACCACAGGTGTGCTTTACATGCATTGATGAAAAGTGTGTGGGCTAGGATTACAACTTGGCTTCTACATGCTTGGTACGTTCACTCAAGCTTGCCAATATCTAATTGTTCTATGTTTAGGCACATTATTATTATGGACTGATTCTGCAGTCCTCTGATCAAAACTGGCACATGATGTAGACATATTTTACAGTTCTCAGGCTTATAGTGTTTGAAGAATGTTGAGAAAGAGGGCCAGAAAAGAACATCCCTGATGGAAATAGCATATTAGCTACAGGAGAATTCTCTCATATGGTCTTTTGGTGATGACTTTACGCTGTGTTGTACAGATTTGGATTTAGGTAAATTCATAAGTTGTTTAATAATATTTGCAATATTACTGATGCAGCAACTTTCAGTCCAGAGATACAACACAAAAATAAAATCATTACCTTCTTTTAATAAAATACTAAGAAACAAAACTACAGCCATAAGAGCCAAATGCTGAATCAACTGCCATATTAGCTATAAACACCTAGTATTGAGAAGTCTGCATATTTTGGCCAACTCAGTCACGAACAGATGAAGAAAAAAAATCAGGATTGTGACAAAATAGAAAATATTAGGCCTCAAAAATATATGTATCTATGGCTTTCTAAATAAGAATGTAACCAGTGTATGGTTTGTCTTGAGAGTATATCTGGTTTTTATATTTCTGGGATAGCCTCTGCTTCAATATCATTAGCTATATGGTGATTCTATTAATTTTTTGAAATGAAAATGTACTTAGTAACAAGATTTCCCATAATCTCTCATGGCAATCAAAGCAAAACTTAATTTTTTAAGAAGTCATTAATAGTAGAAAAGAAACAGATTTTGAATCTGAAAGTTAGACCCAAACCCAGTCAGTGTGATTGTATATGAAATTTCCTTTCTAGGCTGTGGAACGTAGAAAGTGATATGTACTCCAGCAGATTATTTCGAGTAAAATTCAATGTGAACATGCTCTTTCATATTAATAAACATGAAATATTACTGAACTATAATTTGCTAGACAATGGTAAGAAATAAATGATGACCCCTGACCTCAATGAGCTCACAAACTTACATTTGTTTACAGAGGCAAATATACCTAGTGCAACGTTTACTGTGTTCTACTTATTCTGTGTGTGAAGTGATATGGAACTACATCATTCATCCTGTCTAGGATTAGTGGCCTAATTAGAAATAATCCACATGTCTTAATATATTTGTGGAGAGTAATCACCTTACCTTCAAATAAAAGGTGTCACTGAACTAGGTACTACATTCTTTTAAGAAAAGTAAAACTGTATAAAACATAAAACAAGTTTTCATCACAATGAGTTCATAATAATCCCTGCATGGTGTCATGTCTATACATCTGTTACCTTAAATCTATACTTGTACTAACCCTTAGTCCCTGATGCTCTCTAGACCACTGAATTCTTCTCACTATGCAAATGTAATTCTTTATCTGCTATGTGATAGAAAAAGATTGATTATATATCTAGAAAAATTGGTTTTGTCTTTAAATCAAATAAACTTTGTTTTTAGAATTTAAGGTGATTCCATTTGTGGAATATTTTTAGAATAAGAAAAATATTTGTGGTATTTTTCACTACATTATAGAAATATAGGTAGACAAATGAACTACAGATCAAACTGATAACAAATGTGACTTGCACTTTATAAAATAAGCATAACAGGTTAGAGTATAAAACTCTAAAAACACAAGATTCTTGAAATAAGATATATCTATTAACAAAAGTATTACATGTAAAATATACATGTGTATCTCTCTCTCTTTCACTCTCACACACACACGCTTTCTTAGTAAAGTAAATAAGAAGGCCTAATACTATTTAATAGAGAATTATCTGGGACTGCCTTGTCAAATACAAGAGATATGCACATAGTCTAATGAGAAAAGTACAGCATATGCTCCTACCAAAATCTATGTAATATTACTATATAACAGAAACTCAAAGTCACAAGGATATTAATTCTTCTAGAAATATGTCTTCTCTCCCAGTAGCCAAGTTACATCTAATCTAGAGAGCAAATATTTGTACACTTGCATGAAATTTCAACTGAGTTCATTTTAAGGTAGTAAATGGGAACACTTAAATGAAATGTGTTTATGACCTACCATGATGTGGTGGTCTATAAGCCAGACAGTATCCAGAATGCTTAGTATATGAAGTTTATAACACAGTAAACTTGGGTTCAAGTCCTGTTTCCATTTTTCATAACTTTAGACAGGTTACAAAACCTTTTTGAATCTACTTCTTCATCTTGAATAAAGAATAAATAACCTAATTCAAATATAGTCTTGACAATTAAGTGGCAGGTTGAGTGGTTTTTGAACAACCATCCCACAGAGGACAACTAGAAATGTTCAAGTACACAGAGACACATACACTTACATATGTTCCAGGGTACTGCAGAAATAATGATAGGGATAAAATAGGATAGTTATACAGGTAGCTGTAGAAGACCCAGTAGGGGATTAGAGATAGAGAGGGAAACCTAGGAAACTTTGGGAGACCACTGTAAGTTAATGATCGCTCAAGAAAGCTATCGGAACGTCGTGGAACAAGCAGGCTTGCTTAACTATAAAGCCATAAATAAAAGCACGAGATATGCCCCAGGTCATTAGGTGAAAGAAAAATGTTACCACCCTTCTACTGATTTGAGTAAGTGCTATGACAGTCCTAGTTTGACTTCATAGGGTCAGACACTCTCCTGCCCAATAGGAGAGGAGCTAGTGATATAAGCCTGACATCTACTTGAAGAAGGTGGTCTTTTCCCCTTCCCCACTTTCTTTTGATTATAAAACTGTAGTCCACTTAATCCTCGGGGCAGAGTCTCCTCGCCTGCCCGCTTGCATCTCTCACAGCATCCTATATTAATAAATCTACTTCTTGCCTATCACTTTGCCTCTCACTGAATTCCTTCTCCACTGAGACACAAAAAACCTGAGCCTCAGTAAGTCCAGATACCAGGTGAGTGATTCTAATTAAAAGACTGTGGGTTCAAGTCCCAATCTGGGTTTGGGTCCTGGTACGTTGGTTCAAGTCCCAATCTGAGGAACACTGTTTCAATATTAGTTAGTGATGAATTGTGAGACCACGATCTGATCTACAAGATGAGAGAATCCCAGAGAGATGAAGAGGGCTTTGGGGGTTGCTTTTACCTGAAGAAACTTGCCCTTTCAAAACCATAGGTAAGAATCTAGAAAATCAAGTAGAAGCTTTGATAAACTCACAGGATTAGAGAGATAAATGTTTGGAGCTCAGGGTTCAGAGATGATTTGGGGCCTTCATAGTCTACCAGACTTTGAATTGGCACCCTAAAGGGTTACATTGTAGTAGCGACAATAAATTGGAAATAATATCAGCCCATAAGGGGCTAAAGCACAATTTAGAATCATCTCAATCTGTTCAGATTAAGGTGATCTTGGATTTCTCATACTTCTAGCCTGGCCACTTTTCAGGAGTGAGAGTAAATTTTCTCTCATGAAGAAACTATCAGTTGGGTTCCAGTTCAAATTGGTGAGAAGAGAAGCTCTTCAACTCATCTCCTCACATGGACACACCAAAACTACAGCTACATTCAGAATAATTCCTTTTGAAATAAATCTAGAAACTAGCTGAGTGACTTCAACACATTTGGCAAATGAGAAAAAAAAACCCAGATCAAAATAGGTAGGAGAGACTGAGACACCATCTCACCATAAACTCTACCCCCAGAACAGTGACATACAATTGGGAGGGAAATCACAACTCTAAGCTTCTAATTGAAGAGTGAAGAACCCCTACATTTAGTGCCTCAACTGTGAAAACTTCCACCTGAGACAGCTCCTCAAAACACCTAGTTCTGAAAGCCAATGGGACTTGAGTCCACAAGGCCCACAATATTATAATAAACAAAGATGGAGTACTTAATGAGATCCTGAGCAATTACCATACCCCCCCCCCCACCCCAGCAGGCTTGGCACAGAGGCAGCAGGCCAAAGCACTCAGTCTTTCCCTGAAAGAGGACTATTTGCATATCTTAAAAGCTATAGCCTGAGGGCTAAATTTGTATTTTTATTTAATACAAATTTAGCAGCAAACTGCAATAGTCTCCAGAGATGGGGAGGCTGGCCGGCACCATCTTTGAGCTCTCCCTCTGACCCATTCCAGGTTGCTATTTCCCTGAAAAAAAAAAAACTTGTTCACACACCTGGTGCCTTAGCTTTTGTGGCTGCCACCCAGAGGAAACACTGCTTGATAGCCTGGCTTTGGTGGCCAGCAGGACTTGTGTTCACTAGGTCAATGGGACTGTAGCAAACAAAGAAATAGTTTTTAACTGACTATCCCCCCAGGAATCAGAGCAGAGAGAACAGACAAAGAAGCTCATCTCCCAGTCTTTTCTTGAAAGAGGTCTATTATCATACTTTAGAAGCTGATTCTTGAGGGACCAGCTACCAACCAGGCTGCATCTAGGTGGTGACTGAGATCCTCCCCTTTGGGGCACTAATAGGTCTTGGCATACCCTCAGTAATAGGGAATCACTAATAACAAAGAAGGCTGCTTGGATAATCACAAAGGTTTGAGAGGCAACTAGGAGCTCAGGCCAACTGAATGATAAGGTTTATCTCTTACATAAGATCACTCCTTCACTCCTACACAAGACCACTTCTTTCACCTTGGAAGAGGTAGATGTTTTAGCTAATGCACAGAACCAACACAGAGAATCAAGGGAAAAGAAACAGAGGAATATGCTTCAAGCAAAAGAACAAGATAAAACCCCTGAAAAAGAACTTAATGAAATGGAGATAAAGGACTTAACCTGATAAAGAGTTTAAAATTATAGTCATAGAGATTCACTGAGGTCAGGGGAATAGCACAAGAACAAAATGAGAATTTCAACAAAGAGATGAAAAATACCAAAGTACCAAACAAATCACAGAGCTGAGGATAAAATAATAGAACTGAAAATTTCAATAGAGGGGTTTGACAGCAGACTAAATGAAGCAAAAGAAAGGATCAGTGAACTCAAAGACAGGGCAGTAGAATTCATTAAATCAGAGGAGCAAAAAGAGAAAAAGGAATGAAAAAGAGAAGTTAGCTTGAGGGATTTATGGGACACCACCAGGAAGACTGATATTCACATTACAGAGGTCCCAGAAAGAGAAAAGGGAAGGGATAGAAAGCTTTTTTGAAGAAATAATGGCTGAAAGTTTCCCTAACCTGGGAAAAAACACAGACATCAAAATCCAGAAAGCCTCCATGTTCCAAGTAAGATGAATCCAAATAGACCCGCACTGTGACATACTACAGTTGACCCTAGAACAACATGGATTTGAACTGTGAGAGTCTACTTATATGCAGGGCTTTGTGTTTTTTTCCCAATAAATACATACTAAAGTACTACACAATTTGCAGTCAGTTGAATCTGCAATGTAAAACCTCATACAGAGGGCTAACTGTAAAATTATACACAGATTTTCAACTCTGCAGGGGATCAGCACCCTTAACTCCCATGTTGACCAAGGGTCAGCTGTATAATTAAACTGTCAAAAGTAAAACACAAGGAGAGAATCTTAAAAGCATAAATAGAAAAGGTTACATACAAGAGAACCCCCATAATTCATCTGGAACAAAAAAAAGAAAAAATCACGAATAGCCAAAGCAATCTTGAGAAAGAAGAGCAAAGCTGGAGGGGTCACAATTCCTGATTTCAAACTATGTTACAATGCTACTGTAATCAAAAAAATATGGTATTAGCATAGAAACAATTCCATATAACAGTGGAATAGAATGAGAGCCCAGAAATAAACACATGCATATATGTCAATTAATTTATGACAAAGGAGCCAAGAACATATAATGGAGAAATAATAGTCTGTTCAATAAGTGGTGTTGGGAAAACTGGACAGCCACATGGAAAAATAATAGAACTGGACCCCTATCTTACACCATACACAAAATCAACTCAAACTGGATTAAAGACTTAAATTTAAGACCTGAAACCATAAATCCCCTAGAAGAAAACAAAGAGGTAATCTCCTTGACATTGGTCGCAACAATGATTTTTTGGATGTGACACCAAAAGCAAAGGCAACAAAAGCAAAAATAAGCAAGTAGGACTATATCAGAATAAAAAGCTTCTCTGCAGCAACAGAAACCATCAAAAAATGAAAAGGCAACTAAAGAATGGGAGAAAAATTTTACAAAACATACATATGATAAGGGGTTAATATTTTAAATATATAAAGAATTCACGCAACCCAATATCAAAAAAAAAAAAATCGGATATAAAAATGGGTGGAAGAACTGAACATACATTTCCATGTTCATTGTAGCATTATTAATGAGCGTTAACACATGGAAACAACCTGTTTATCACCAGATGAAATAAGAAAATGTGATTGATATATATGTGTACATACACAAAATTGATATATTTTGTGTATGTATACATGCACACATATATAAATACATAAAATGGAAATTATTCAGCCATAAAAAAGGAAATCCTGCCTTTTGCAACAACATGGATGGACCTTGAGAATATTATGCTAAGTGAAATAAGTTAACTGGAGAAAGACAAATACTGTATGACCTCACTTAAACACACATGCACACAAACACACACACACACACACACACACAACAAAAGTAAACTCATTGATTCAGAGAACAGAACAGATTGGTGGTTACCAGAAATGGGGGTGGGTAGTGAAGTGGGTGAAGGTGGTCGAAAAGTACAAGTTTCCAGTTATAAGATAAATAAGTTCTGGGGATGTAACATACAGCATGGTTACTATAGTTAACAGTACTCTGTGATATATTTGAAAGTTAGTAAGAGTAGATCTTAAAAGTTTTCATCACAAGAGAAAAAAGCTGTAATAATGTGAAGTGATGGATGATGATCTAAACACTTATGTTTTATATATATCTAAGTATATATATAAAATCCTTATTTTGTATACTCAAAACTAATACAATGTTAATGTCAATAACATCTCAATAAAACTGGAAAAAGAGACTATCAGGCATCACCTTAAATTATCACAAAACTTTTTCATAGATAATGTATAAAAGAAAATTTTTTAAAAATAATCAGTCATGAAAAGAAATAAGACAACACAAGGAAACAACCAAGAGAAATAGAAGGTTAACAGAAACAGAAACACAGGAGACCCATGTAAAAGGGTTATCAAATTTTACTTTAAAATAGCAATGCTTTTTTATGACATAAAAATAGAACAAAAATATGATTGACAATATTTTCAGAAAACAAAAATATGTTATACATATAGTAATTTTAGAACTGAAATCTGTAATGACTCAATAGATTGGTTTAAAGGCAGCTTAAAATATTTAGTGAATTGAAAAAAAGAAACAACACTCAATGTCTTCAGGTAGCAATTAAGTATGTAAAAAATAACATCCATATAGATAATTAGAATGTAAAAGTAAACTTAAGTTGGGTAGATAAATTCAATATACAAAAATCAAGTTTATTTATATATCCTACAACATATATTTATTAAAAGAACACATATCATTTAAGTAGCAACTAAAAGTACCAAATACAATGGAATACACATACCTAGAGTTGTCCACAGAAAACTATGTAACATTATTAAAACTTTAAAAAAATACTAAGTAGATAGATGAAGCAAATTCATAGATGAAAAGTCTTACAGAAGTAAAGATGCCATTTTCTCCAAATTGTTCAGTTTGAATGCATTCTGAATTAAAATTCCAGGAAATTCTTTTTTGGCAATTAAGCCGATTCTAAAGTTTATATAAGAAGGCAAAGGACCCAGAATAGCAAAGAAAATATTAAAGAGGAAACAGAGAAGGAGAAGAAAGGACTTGCTACACTGAGTAAGGAGATGTACTATAACATTACAGTAGTGGAGACAGTTTAGTCTTGCTACAAGACTAGACATACACCAAGGGAATACTGTAGAGAATCCAAAGAAAGACTCAACACTTGATTTATGACAAAGATGGACCTTCATAGCAGTGTCCAGATAGAAATCTTTTCAATAAAATATTCTGAGTTAATTGTAATATCACTATAAAAAAATTTAAAAGAAGCTAGACCATTACCTCACAGCATACACAGAATCACTTGCAGGTGAGTTTTGTATTTTATTGTTATCTTTCAAGAGCCTATACAGTTACCATGTGAAAAATCCAGTCTAACCTATTAGATAATGCCAGACCACAGGAAATCAAGATGCCCTATCCCAGCTACAGGCATCCTGTATCAACCAGCTCAAACTGGCAGCTATCTGCAGAAGCATTAGTTAGCTTAACTGAGACCAGAAGAATCACTATGCCCAAAGTTATGACACTCAAAGTTTCAAGACAAATAAATGGCTGTTGTTCAAGATCAATTTGATTTGCTATGCAGTAAAAGCTGACTAATAATATTAAACATTCATCAGATTGTTTTTTTTTAAAGGTGAAAGTTTAGGATATAAAACAACAATACCTCTTATTCACTGATACTAGAATATAAATTGGTAGAACTTTGGAAAAGTTTTGGACATGTTTTACTAGATATATGCATATATTCATATATATTATGGCACTACTAAATTTGAATACATATATATGCATTCCTGTATGACCTGACAATGCCACTTAGATGTATACCTCCAAAAATGTACACATGTGCACCAAATACTATGCACCAAAATGTTCATAAAGGCAACTCAAATGTTCGTCATAAATTATGGAGTCACATATTATAATACTGTACAAGAAAATAAATGATCTACAGCTATCAAAACACAATATATTTCTCCCATATACATGATTTTGAAAAAAGCAGACAAACAGAAGTTATTCTGTACTTAACATAAGTTTCAAAAGATAATCAGGGACTTCCCTGGTGGTCCAGTGGTTAAGACTCCACACTCCCTATGCTGGGGACCCAGGTTTGATACCTAGTCAGGGAACTAGATCCCACGTGCTGCAACAAGACCCGGCACAGCCAAATAAATAAATAAATAAATTTTTAAAAATCAAAACTAACCTAGTTATTTAGAAGTCAGGATAGTGCTTATAGGAAAAATTAGTGTGATATGAATGGATCATGAGGGGGTTTCTGTGATTCTGATAACATTCTCTTTATGTGGATGGCTGTTTCCATAGATTCACTTTAGAAAAATTATTGAAATGTGCTCTTACAATTGGTGCACTTGAACAGAATCTAGTGAGACTCAGTTTATTAGAAAGATAAAGTTTCGTCTTACTATAACAATTCTCCTATAATGTGTTATTGATTTAAGAAAGTATCATTTGTAAACCACCCTCTAGAAATTTAGACCATAAAAATACTTTTTATACCTCAATAAGCTCTGCTAGTGTTTAACCCTACTTTCACATTTGGAAGTTTTCATTGTTTTTTCTTGATTTAGATTCTTCCATCATTGTTTCTCCAGAAAAACCATCTTTATTAATGTAATTGCACCTCCCTCCAAATATGCTCTATACTTTATTAAGTCAGTCATAAATGTTTTAGTGCTTCTGACATGCCAGGCATTTTTCTAGGAACAGACAGATAAAAAGACTTGCCTTCATTGTGCTCACATTCTAGTGAGTGAAATAGATCCAGTAAGTATGGCAACACAATCAAGATGTGACTTTTTCATAGCCTTAACATTCTTCTTCTCTCCTTCTTACAGAATGAAGATTATTAGAAGCAGATTATCTTCTTGCTTCTGAAATGCTATAGCATCTATCCCTATGGCATATTGGGTTATTGGTCCCAACTCTATTCTCCCTCTATAATAGGATAATACATCCATGACTACTGTGATGTCAATTGCCTAAGCTTTCGGTGGAAAAGTTAATTCTTCCTACCTCCTTAAACTCTGGGCTTGGTCAGTGTAACATGTTTTGGCTAATGGTATGTAAGTAAATACAGTTTGCTTCATCCCAGTAGAAGCATTAAATAAAACTGCATGGTTAGGCTTCACTTTTCTTGCTCCCAATATGAAAACATGTTTCCTAGATAATGGTTATTACTCCCTTCAATGTTGAAAAAAATTATCATGGACTTAAGTCCAGCTCAGCAGAATCCAGTTAAGCATAACTAAGCTCTGTTGACCTGCCACGCAAGTGACCCACAATACCTCATGTAATGTGAGCATGTGAGCAACAAATGTTTTTGTTGCATGCCAAGTAGATAAAGAGTTATCTACTTTCTTTTTATAAATCTATTTATTTATTTATTTGGCTGCATTGGGTCTTCGTTGCTGCACACGGGCTTTCTCTAGTTGCGGCGAGCGGGGGCTACTCTTCGTTGCGGTGTGCAGGCTTCTCATTGTTGTGGCTTCTCTTATTGCAGAGCATGGGTTCTAGGCGCACGGGCTTCAGTAGTTGTGGCGCACGGGCTTAGTTGCTCTGCGGTATGTGGGATCTTCCTGTACCAGGGCTCAAACCCATGTCCCCTGCATCGGCAGGCAGATTCTAAACCACTGCGCCACCAGGGAAGTCCAAGAGTTATTAACTTTTGCATCAAAAGTTGACTATTTCACATAACATAAGTAACAGTCTGAAAAGTAATCTGGAGATATAACTACTGAGGTACGAACCCTATACTCTAATTGAGCTCAAAAATTTTTTAAATATTGATATTTCTTCTTTAAAATTAAAAAAAAAAGTTTTTAATTGTATTGGAGTATAGTTAATTTACAATGTTGTGTTAGTTTCAGGTGTACAGTAAAGTGAATCAGTTATACATATACATATATCTACTCTTTTTTGGATTCTTTTTCCATATAGGCCATTACAGAGTATTGAGTAGAGTTCCCTATGCTATACAGTAGGTCCTTATTAGTTATTAAAAATATTTATTATATGTTGTAATGCCCTTTTATTTCACTTGAGCTACCCAAAAGAAATATTTTAACATTATGTAATCTTTTGATTGCTTTAGATTTCTGAAGTTCTTTTGGAATTTTATGTTGAATATTTGTGTCTGGCTAAGATTAAATACAAAGTTTTCATAAACTTGTTGGAGAACAAATTTTTTCCATAGATATAATTAGTTCTGTGAACTCATTCACTTTATAGGATATAGTTGAAAAGTCATTTTTGGCTTAGCTGTCATTCACTACTATAAATCTGTATGTATTTATACAATTTGCATGGTATAAGAAAATCAGAAGCTATCATAACTGACTAGTGGAAACACAAAGAACGCATTTACACAGTTGTAGGTAATATGGTGCTTTAAAAAAAGCCAGTAGACCAGAAAATCAAAAATCAGAATGTTTCTTTTTAATCTGGTTTTAAGGAATCATGCTGTCGATCACTCTACTGGTGAACTAATACAAAAAAAAAGTGAATAATTCATTTTTCTATAACTCAGTACTTATAATCATTCAATCAACGTATTTACCTAGATAGAACACAGACCCATCTAATTTTATTTTACTGTAGCTCTTTTCCTTTGAATCTTCTGTCCTTAAATACAGCCTATTTTGCAACTGTTCTTTTACCTTTTAGAAACAGTCAACCAGGCTTCACTATGATTCTGATTGCTTGTATTAAGCTTTTCCATGTGATCATGTATCCTGTATAGAGCATAATTCTCTCCGACAGGCACCGCTAATTAAGTTCTGTAATCAAGGATACTGCAGCCAAGAGCTAATTTAAAAATTAAATGCTGGAAACAGAACAACATAATTTACTCTACAATTAAACGATTAGAGATGAAGGAACTGTGGCATATTTTGTCCGTTTTTATGACACTAGAAAATCTTCACAGTGAATTTTAACATTTTTCTTTATAACACTGGACCTTTTAGTTTAACTCCATAAGCTTTTTGTCTAAGGTATTTTACATCAGCTAGCTTTAAACTCTGTATATGTAAGTTAAAACTTAAGGTACCCCCTGACAATAGTGTTTTGCAGACATTGTCTATCTTTTACAAATGACGTGTTTCCATGCTGATGTGAATTTTCTGGTCCTGTAATAGCGACACCAGAGCATGACACTTGGCTGTGTGTTCCCATTGCAAACTCACTTTTTTTCCTTTTGTCACATTACATTTTATTTCCTCCTCCCTCAGGCATCAAAGGATGCCTAAACACATCTCTTCAATATATTATGCTGCCTGTCAAAACTGGAAAAAGGCAGGGACTCTCGGGTTCACTGTGTTTGGTTAAAAAAAAAAAAAAAAGAAAACTGGTTGTGAATTTTGGTCTTATTTATTTGAGAGAGCTGTCAATGATGTAGTGATAGCCAAAGTTTTAATGTTGGGTTTGTATTATTCTATAGCAAAGGGTAAGTTAAAGTCTTTTCATTGATTGGTCGTATATTGTCTGCAATGATCCTCTTTTTGTGGAAATGAGAGCACAGTAGGAAATGTGAACATTTATTTTATATACCAGTCAGCAACAAGGAATGAGATACGAAATATTCATACTTACATACCAAAATTATTGCAAATAAAAATCTGTCCCCAGACACACCTGATAGTGCCTGTTAAGCTTAAAGTTACTTTGAATACAAGATAGGGTCCTGTATTGTTTACAACAATACAGTTAAAGTTGGGTTATCTAATACTGCCTTAGGACCAGTCTGTTCTTTACAACACTAACATGTAACACTAATAAAGTTTGATTCTAGAAAATGTAAATATCATTAAAATAAACTTATTACTAAACTTTAGTAATCCAGGTAAAGTTAACTTTTGGAAAAAAATAAATAAGCCACACAATCGTTATAAAATGCCTAATCTTAAAATGTGTTACCTATTAGTACTTCAGAAGTATGCATCACTAATTGCTTTAATTATAACCAATTGTATTATATAACCAAATGCTTTTATTTCTTATTAGGTTTAACTTCACTGCGATCTTTATCTTTCTTGCTCATGTGACTTCTACTGGAAACTTTATGTTTACTTAAGCTTGTGAGCCCCAAAAAGTTTAACTTGAAAACTATTTCATATCCAGATGGTATTCTTTTACTAATTAAAAACATTTTTACTGGGATGTTTATATTTAAATTTATTCCTTTCCAATATTATTTTCCTGACTGAAATTAGCTGAGCCATCACAATACTGGAGGTTTCATTTAATTAATTAATTAATCTTAGTGGCTTAAAATAGACGTGTGTTTCCCACTTGTGACTAAGTGCAAGTGAATACTCAAAAGGATGCCTTCAGGCACCAGCCCACGGGTCCAACATTTCCAATACCTGACTTCCAAGGTCATCAAAGAGAGGAAAGAGACAATGGAGGAAAAAAGTGGATGGAGACATCCACTTTTAAAATTATTTTGGTTTCAAAGTGGCATAACTCAGCATATTCGTTTCATATTGTTACTGTATCAAATTATTACAAACTTTTGACTTAAAACAACACAAATTTATTATCTTGCAGCACTGCAAGTCAGAAGTCCCCACAACCCAAGTGGGGCTGCATTCCTTTCTGGAGGCTATATAATAAAATCAGTTTTCTAACCCTTTCCTTCTTCTAGAGGCTGCCTGTATTCCTTGTCTCATGGTTCCACTCTATTTTCAAAGCCAGCAACGTTTAGCCAAACTTTTGTCAAGATACCTTCTTTCTGGTTCTGACTTTTCAGCCTCCTTCCTCCCCATTTAAGAATGCTTGTGATTACACTGGTCCCCACCTGGTTATTCCAGGATACTCTCCTTAAGATCAGCTGATTAGTGATCTTAATTCCACCTGTAACCTTAATTTGCTCTTTGCCATGCAACCTAACATATCCACAAGTCCTAGAAATTAGGATGTAGATATCTTTGTAGGGCCATTATTCTGCTTACCGACTCAGTTTCACTCATACTGGGTTGTTGAAATCACATAACTTGCACCCATCTGCAGTTCCTGTTTGGGCAACCACTTCCTAACAACAAATCTATACTATATAAAATGGACAGCCAGCTTTCTCTGATACAATTGTTCTATATCCTGTGGGTAAGCCATTACACTCAAACCATCCCATGAAGTGCCCCCAGTGGATATTTGTGACAGTATACAAACTCCAAACTCTTAATTTTCTATAATATTATTTTACTCAGGGCACATATGTTCTTTCCCTATCCACTTATGATTCCAGAGGAACCCCACTTCTTACACTTGTGTTTGACATATGTACATTGTTATCTGGAATAAATTCAACATCTTAAAAATTCCCTGCAATCATAACATTGGAGTGTTTTGTTTTGTTTTTCCTCTTTTTTTCCCTCTCTTTCATAAGATATTCTTAATGCCTATTCTGTTTAAATGACTGTGCTGAGGACCATGCATTATTATTACTGGAGGCTTGTTAGAGTGGTAGAGTGTTGGGGAGGGTATTCTCTAAACTTCTCATTAAGTTCCAGTCTTTGCAGTGGACATTGGACCTGTGTCTTGGGATAGAAGGCCTTGTCTTGGAAGGGACCTGTGTTGTCTGGGAAGAAACACAGGGGGAGTGTTTCTCTCCCTCCTCCGGAGATAGAGCTTTTTTCCCTTTTTCCTCCTATTAATTTCCCCAGTTACAGCAGTTATCCTCCACTTTTCCTGGTCTATTTCCAGGAAAAAAGCAGACTAAGGCTCTCCTCTCCCCCTTAGTGAGATAGGGAGGCTGCAGCTGGGTGGAGTTCCTTTCCCCTAGCTGTAATATTTCATCACTGCCTTTTGATGACGTCCTTCCCCTACAAAGTAAGGCTTTTGTTTAACAGGAGGAGGGGTCTGGGTGGATTTCATGGTGGTTGTTCTTCCCCTCCCCAGCCAGTACCATAGAAGAACTTTCTGGATTCTTCCCATTATCCTGTGAGAACCTAGTAAGATTCCTGGAGGAAAAGCCTACAAAGTATGAGGACCCCCCCATCAGTGTGGTCCCCAGGAAAGCTTCTCACTCTCACACTAGCCTACACTCTACTTCGACTAATGTGTCAAAATTGCTGCTTTAATGTCTGGAGAGCTTATAAGGCATTAAGCAGCTTCTAAGTTTTCTTTCTGAACTATCAAATATCTTTCTTTTCATTTCTTTTTTAAAGATTAATTTCTTTATTGGCTATGATGCATTTTTGTCCCTTTTTGAGCCATGCCCTGTGTATAAGACTGGGTTCCCCAGAGAAACAAAATAAAGACGATATATATGTATAAAGAAAGAGATTTAAGATTTCTTATAAGGAATTGGCTCACACGATTTTGGAGGCTGATAACTTCCAAGATGTGTAGTAGGCAAGCTGGAGATTCAGGAGAGCAATGGCGTAGTTCAGCAACTATCTTTCATTAATCTTATTTCCTACTTTTCCTCAATACTATATGTGTTTAATTATTGTAACTTTTATAAATAGTTTTAAGAAGTAATGTGGAAAGTTTTCATTACTTTTTTCTAAAAATCTTATCAGTTTTTTTTTTTGTTTTTTTTTTTTTATAGCTACTTTATTTATTTATTTATTTTTGGCTGTGTTGGGTCTTCAGTTCGTGTGAGGGCTTTCTCTAGTTGCGGCAAGCGGGGGCCACTCTTCATCGCGGTGCGGGGACCGCTCTTCATCGCGGTGCGCGGGCCTTTCACTATCGCGGCCCCTCCCGTTGCGGGGCACAGGCTCCAGATGCGCAGGCTCAGTAGTTGTGGCTCACGGGCCCAGCTGCTCCGTGGCATGTGGGATCTTCCCAGACCAGGGCTCGAACCCGTGTCCCCTGCATTAGCAGGCAGATTCTCAACCACTGCGCCACCAGGGAAGCCCATTATCAGTTTTAAAAAAAAAAAAATTTACCACCATCTTGAAAATTAACCTCTCAGAAAGCCTTTGAGGTAATTAAATACAAGATCATGTTATATTACTTTATTTAATTCAAGAAATATTCTATATATCTGAATAATTTTTCAAATAATCATTATAATTTCTGCACATTTATTTTTGAATTATTCTTCATAATTTTTTTCCAATCAAAAAGCACTTTTATTTATTTTTTTATAAAGTTTTCTTCTAAGAAACCTACTTTTTATTTATTTAAAAAAAATTTTTTTAAAACATCTTTATCGGAGTATAATTGCTTTACAATGGTGTGTTAGTTTCTGCTTTATAACAAAGTGAATCAGCTATACATATACATATATCCCCATATCTCCTCCCTCTTGCATCTCCCTCCGACCCTCCCTATCCCACCCCTCTAGGTGGTCACAAAGCACTGAGCTGATCTTCCTGTGCTAAGCGGCTGCTTCCCACTAGCAATCTATTTTACATTTGGTAATATATATAAGTCCATGCCACTCTCTCACTTCGTCCCAGCTTACCCTTCCCACTCCCCGTGTCCTCAAGTCCATTCTCTATGTCTGAGTCTTTATTCCTGTCCTGCCCCTAGGTTCTTCAGAACCATATTTTTTTTATATTCCATATATATGTGTTAGCATACGGTATTTGTTTTACTCTTTCGGACTACTTCACTCTGTATGACACACTCTAGGTCCATCCACCTCACTACAAATAACTCAATTTCATTTCTTTTTATGGCTGAGTAATAGTCCATTGTATATATGTGCCACATCTTCTTTATCCATTCATCTGTCAATGGACACTTAGGTTGCGTCCATGTCCTGTCTATTGTAAACAGAGCTGCAATGAACATTTTGGTACATGACTCTTTTTGAATTATGGTTTTCTCAGGGTATATGCCCAGTAGTGGGATTGCTGGGTCGTATGGTAGTTCTATTTTTAGTTTTTTAAGGAACCTCCATACTGTTCTCCATAGTGGCTGTATCAATTTACATTCCCACCAACAGTGCAAGAGGGTTCCCTTTTCTCCACACCCTCTCCAGCATTTATTGTTCGTAGATTTTCTGACGATGGCCATTCTGACTGGTGTGAGATGATACCCCACTGTAGTTTTGATTTACATTTCTCTAATGATTAGTGATGTTGAGCATCCTTTCATGTGTTTGTTGGTCAGCTGTATATCTTCTTTGGAGAAATGTCTATTTAGGTCTTCTGCCCATTTTTGGATTGGGTTTTTTGTTTTCTTGATATTGAGCTGCATGAGCTGCTTGTAAATTTTGGAGATTAATCCTTTGTCAGTTGCTTCATTTGCAAATATTTTCTCCCATTCTGAGGGTTCCCTTTTTGTCTTGTTTATGGTTTCCTTTGCTGTGCAAAAGCTTTTAAGTTTCATTAGGTCCCATTTGTTTATTTTTGTCTTTATTTCCATTTCTCAAGGAGGTGGGTCAAAAGGGATCTTGCTGTGATGTATGTCATAGAGTGTTCTGCCTATGTTTTCCTCTAAGAGTTTTATAGTGTCTGGCCTTACATTTAGGTCTTTAATCCATTTTGAGCTTATTTTTGTATATGGAGTTAGGGAGTGTTCTAATTTCATTCTTTTACATGTAGCTGTCCAGTTTTCCCAGCACCACTTATTAAAGGGTCTGTCTTTTCTCCACTGTATATTCTTGCCTCATTTATCAAAAATAACATGACCATATGTGCGTGGGTTTATCTCTGGGCTTTCTACCCTGTTCCATTGGTTTATATTTCTGTTTTTGTGCCAGTACCATACTGTCTTGATTAAGGTAGCTTTGTAGTATAGTCTGAAGTCTGGGATCCTGATTTCTTCAGCTCCGTTTTTCTTTCTCAAGATTGCTTTGGCTATTCGGGGCCTTTTGTGTCTCCATACAAATTGTGAAATTTTTTGTTCTAATTCTGTGAAAAATGCCATTGGTAGTTTGATAGGGATTGCACTGAATCTGTAGATTGCTTTGGGTAGTAGAGTCATTTTCACAATGTTGCTTCTTCCAATCCTAGAACATGGTATATCTCTCCATCTGTTTGTATCATCTTTAATTTCTTTCATCAGTGTCTTATAGTTTTCTGCATACAGGTCTTTTGTCTCCCTAGGTAGGTTTATTCCTAGGTATTTTATTCTTTTTGTTGCAATGGTAAATGGGAGTGTTTCCTTAATTTCTCTTTCAGATTTTTCATCATTAGTGTATAGGAATGCAAGAGATTTCTGTGCATTAGTTTTGTATCCTGCTACTTTACCAATTTCATTGATTAGCTCTAGTAGTTTTCTGGTGTAGTCTTTAGGATTCCCTATGTATAGTATCATGTCATCTGCAAATAGTGACAGTTTACTTTAAATATATTTTTTCTATTGTGTGTTTTATATGATTATTTATGTTACATATGAGAGCAAATTTTTATATATTTATTACTGGATTCTTTACTAACTCTGATATCCATTTTCAATTCACCTTGTTGTATTGAAGGAATACCCATTGCCAAAATGGAGACTAAATTTATGCAACAAGACAGAAAACAAAACATAAAAACTGGAGAGTGAATACAGGTCTAGAAAAAAATTGCAATCATACATATGCTTAGATTTATTATGAATGTCAACAAATTTAATAGAAATGTACAAAATTATAATACAGTCATACTGCTGTTGCATATAAATTTTAATTTAACCTTAATGTTTTCAAAACTTTGTTCTATTTTCTTGAAATTGAAATCTGAATTATATGGAAAATTTTATAACTTAGGAAAAAGTAACTGTTCTGTGAGAATTTTTATTTCATAATATTTAATTACTTTAAAATTACTGTATCTTATCAACAAAGTGATCCATGAAAGATCACTCTCCTTGTTTCCATACTCATTGTTTTCTATGATCCCTACACATTTAGTTGTACTTTCAGACCAACACTGTCATTTTTTTCTTTCTGCATCTTGCCAAGTAATTTAAGAATTTAATATAAACTCAGGATTTCATAAAATTAAATAGCTTATCCTCTAGCTCTCCTGTAGAGCTCCTACACCACAGGCTTCATCAGGCAATACTGTATAAAATGATGCCACAGCATTGATCTGACTTGTTTGACTTACAGAACTCTCACTATTCATCTTGAATAATACAGTATTTAATGCAATAATTAAAATCTAACATTTTATTAATGTCTAAACTAGTTCATTAATAAAATAACTCAGAAAAAGACAAATACTGTATGATATCAGCTAGATGTAGAATCTAAAAAATAATACAAATGAATATAAATGAAAAACAGAAAAAGACTCATAGATACAGAAAACAAACTTGTGGTTTATAAAAGGGGAGAGGGAAGGGGGGAGGAACAAATAAAGGGTATGGGATTAACAGATACAAACTACTATGTATAAAATAGATAAGTAACAAGGATATATTGTATAGCACAGGGAATTATAGCCATTACCTTGTAATAACTTACAAGTATAACCTGCAATAATACTGAATTATTCTGCTTTACACCTGAAACTAATATAATATTGTAAATCAAATATACTTCAATATAAATAAATAAATAAACTAGTTGATATTATGAATTGATTTATAAATGTCTTTTGGAAAATCATAGCTGACAGTCAATTCGTTTGCTATAGATTTGACTACCTTTGATAGACTGAGATTTTATATTATTTAGTTCATGACACTTTGCAAATACTCATGATTTTCTAAATAACATATTGATCATTTTATCTTTAGATCTTGCTATGGACTGAATGTTTTTTGTCCCCCCAAAAACATATGTGTGGAAGCCTAAATCCCCAATATGATGGTATCTGGAGATGGGACCTTTAGGAGGTGATTAGGTCATGAGGGTGGAGTCCTTATGAATGGGATTAGTGCCATTATAAGAAGGAATAGGAGAAAGATGATCCTCCCACGTGAGGATACAGCAAGTAGACTGCAGTCTGTGAAGCAGTAAGGGAATACTTACCAGACACCAGATCTGCTGCCGTCTTGATTTAGGAATTCCAGCCTCTAGAACTGTGAGAAATAGATGTTTGTTGTTTAAGCCACCCAGTCTATGGCATTCTGTTATAGCAACCTGAATTAAGAAGAGTTAGACTATTACAGTCACATGACCATCTTAATATATTTTTCATTCCAAACATCAAAAATTTAAAGAATAAAAGTTTTGTAAAAAATCAAAAGGCATGAAACAATTAAATATTTTAAAACTTCCCATTTTTACTTAGCTTATGTCACATTTCTGTCTTAAAATATAATAGTAATCAATAAACATATACTCACATTCAAAGTGAAAATCATTGTCTAGGGTAGTAATTTGGAGCAAAATTTATAAAGAAAATCCAAATAACACACTACAGTCTGTACTTGTCATATGTAAGACAACCAGGACAATTTGAAATAGAAAGCCTCGATGTTGAATTCTATTAAAATGGATGCTAGTTCATATTGTTTAAGTTATTCTAAGTTGAAATAGAATAACTGCAGCCCAACTAATGGGTTCACAATCTCTTTGATTTTATTCTCTATTGCTAACTCTCAGTATTAAAATGATAGGAGCTTTCCAGGGTAGAAAAATATTAGGTTTATTGCTTTTCCTTATTGTGTAACTTATTTTGTGGTGCCATTTCCCTCTTTTCCATTATAATATACCATACATAGACACTGTCAGCATTTGACTAAATTTAATAAGAGAATAAGTTAATTTGGAGGCTAGTAAAATAATTATTGCACATGGTTTCACACTTTGGGCCATTTAGCCAAAATAAAATGTAATGACATGGTATTAGCTATTGTGTTCTAGTTGCAATTTTTCTATTTTAATCTCAGTTTGGGTGATTATACAATATATTGCCCAAAGACCTGTCAATCGAAAAAGTCTGTTATTTAATTTTCTAGATGCTATGAGACAATGGGTATACACCAGGGCTCTCCTCGGAAAACTGTAGTGAAAAGCAATACAACTTTTAGTCTCTGCTAACTACTTTCCTCTATACCAGGGGTCAGTAAACTGTTTCTGTAAAGGGCTAGATAATAAATGGTTTAGGCATGGTGGGTAATAAAATCTTTTTTGCAACTATTCCACTCAGGAATTGTAGTGTGAAATCAGCTACAAGCAATATGGAAACAAATTGTCACGTCCGTATTCCAATAAAACTATTTATAAAAATAGATGTTGGATTTTGCCAATGGCCTGTGGTTTGCCAATGCCTGCCCTAGACCCTATACATTTCGGTCTACTCTATTTTATTCATATCATTTCTTTTACTTTCTCATGGTCTTATTTATTCAACTATGTATTGAACTCTCTCAAAGTCATGCCTTTCATCCAGGTGTCTCCCCTGTATTTTTAACTGTATTCTCAGTATCCTTACTTTGGTGTCTGATAAGCATTCTCAAACTAAATATGTTCAAAATTAAAAACTTGATACGACTTTATTCAAAGCTGATCCTTCCAAAACGGAAATAAATAGAAACAATACCCTTCAGTTGCTAAGGCTAAAAATACTAGAGTTATCCTTTTTCCTTCCTTTTTCTACCAATCCATATCTAATTGACCATCAAGTTCTATAGGTTCTACATTTACAGTATATCCAGAATTTCATCTTTCCTCTTCACCTCCTTTCTACCACTCTGGTTTGAATGACTATCTCCTCACCAATGTATTACAATACCTTTCTAATTTTGACAGATCTAATAATAAGTTTAGCACTGAATATTGTCATTTGAAGAATCTGCCAAGTATCAAATGGAAGATATCCAGAAGTAAGTTAGATTTCTGTATGTGATAAAATCTGTCACATATCCTAGAGTGTTTATCACCAGACAGTATGATGATCATTAGATTGATAATTTTTCTTTATACTTTGCTATGTAATTTTCAAAATTGTCCACATAGAACAATTCTTGTTATTGTAATAATGAAAAACATGAATGTGTTTTTTTAATAGAATAAGGGAAACAATAAAAATGAAGACAGTAAATGAGAACTAATCTGTGAGAAAGTGTAGTTATCAAGAGAAGAAGACATAAAGCTGCCGATGCAAGTTTGAGGTAGAGTTATTCTTGAGTTATACTCTCATTTGTTTAAATATTGCAACATCTTTTTAAAATTCTAGTTAGTGTATACATGGAATTTCAAGATATTTTTATTTGAATTATGCTGTTTAAAAAATCACAGCCTTTATCATTTATTGATTTGAGGTTAGATCACATGCACATTAAATACATCTACTAAAATAAAAATTAATCAAATTATAAATCTAGCATTTATGTTGGGTTGGCCAAAAAGTTCGTTTGGGTTTTTGGTAGGAAGTTAAGGAAAAAACCTGAATGAACTTTTTGGCCAACACTACAGTTTTCAATTTCATGATATCTTTCCTTTTTTAATAGATTCCTGCTTTTGCACTGATTTAGAGTAGTTTCTTTCTCTAAGGTACAATTTCTATATTCCTAGATCACATCATTAAGTTCATCACCTACCCTAATTCTCTAGATTAGTTTCTTACAGAATGTTTCAATATATGATACTTAACTCATCTGAAAAATGCTGAGACTCATTATAGGTTATATGTAATAATAGTATGCTAAGGTAAAGATGAATCAGGTTTAGATATGGATACTGAAATCAAGACCTAACTAGAAGAAAGGGGGGAAGTGACCATTTAAAACATTTTTAACAGTATAACTATAGTTATTAATAGGAAGAATTTTGCTAAGGAAAAAAATTAATTATTTTATGTTTCACTTTTACCATTTCTACAAACTAATAAATAATTATTTTGTCAAAATGAACAAGGTACAGTAATATTGTTTAGTAATGAAATCTAATAATGCTATCACCTTTTAGGGAAAAAAAGAAATGTTATTTAATTTAAAAAATAAGAGAGAGAAACAGAATGAATCTTGTAAGAATCACTAAATTAGGGTAGAGATGAATGAATGAATTTTAATACATTTTTGCTCAAAGATGGAGGTTAAGAAGACTGAGTGAAAGAATAAAAACCACATAATATAAGCAGTACATTGTTTATACCAATACCCAAATCTAATCTGCAGTGTTATTTGAAAAAATAGATATTCAATTCAAAAATCAGGATGGTTGAGGATGACATTTAAAATAAGTAAAATTTCCATAAAAATGAATCAATTAGCTGTCTAGACATTCACTCACGCCTTCTGCTTAAACCCCATCTCCAGTGATTATGCATGTGACAGTAAGTCACCCACTGATATTTTGGATTGAATGGTTTTTTATTATTATTCTTGTTTAGCCATATTCTTCAAATAGAGTGAATTCTCACCATTTTCATTACAGTTCTGCTGTTTCATTCCTCGATTATTTATTGCCATCATTTTACCTCAGATTATTAATAGATAATATATTGTCAGAGATAGCCTTTTAAGTTTTATTTGACAGGTTATGATGTTTCTTTTGATTATAAATAAAGATAGAGTAGTTACCAAAAAAAAAGGCATCTTTATATTGACAAGCTCTTTGGCAGGACAATTCTAGTTACTACACCATATGACTTTCAAGGTAGACAAGCAGGGGGAGGGAGACAAATAAATAACAGGGATGCCTAGGAGTTGCCCCAATTATTCTACACTTTAGTTGATATAATATAAGCTTTTAGTTGAAGTTTTGATCTCTTTTAAATTCTAAACTACACATATTTTGATCCAGCCTTGTAAGCCATGGAAGAGAGGTGCTTGTGACATAAAAAGGAGGGTGCAGTTTTAGAAATGTGCTACTTCCTCTTATATCTACTCAGAATTCTGAGAAAACCTCTCTACCAAGCAGTGTAATAATCCTATATCAAAAGCCCAATTTGGAAGCAGATGGTCATTGTGATTCTAAAAGAAGTTTAGTATGACAAATATATTTATAATAAATTAATGGTGAGTTCTAAAAAAAAATATGTTTAGTATGAAATCAAAAAAACACTATACACATGGTGTCTTGCATACATCACAGGATCATGAAGTCACAGAGTGGTGTCATTAACAGTAGCAGGGTCTTGAAGTCAGATACGTGAGTATGAATCCCTCTGTTGTCAATGGGAAAGTATGTGATTTGGACACTTTAAAACTTGTTTGAACATCAGTATCTTCACATGGCAGATATAAATAACAGTACTTACTTTATAGTTGAAGATAAGTACCTATAAAATGCTGGGTTCGTTGTAAGAGTAAATAAATATTTGTTTCCTCCACTCTCTGTCACACAATTCTAGTGTCTCACAATTTCATTCCTATGTCATAGATCTAAGTATGTAGCCTTTGATAGCAGAGATCTCTGTGGGAATTAGGCAATGTAATACGCGGGCCAACTTTTGGCTTTACTATTTATTAGCTGTATTATGTTAATATATGAGGGAAGGAACTGCCTTTGTTCCTTCATATATGCAGTAAAAATAATAGTACCAGTTTACCAGCTTGTGGACTAACAGCATGTAACATGATTTGCATGGTCCCTGACTTATTAAGTACTAATGTATATCTATTTTTATTACTCTTATTCTCAGAAATTTTGTCCTACATTTTATTCTCTTTTCAAGCATACATTGCTTTAATGAAGTGAATTACTTCCAGTCTCAGAAAAATTTTTGGAATCTATATTTCTACAGGATTAATCTGTTAATTTGTAAAAAGGGAATCTAAGGCATAGGACCTATTTCAAATGAGTGAAGTTTGTGTGTTTGGTGTCTCTTAGTCATTCCAGGAATGGAGTTTCAGAAAGGATCCAGCTCATCTTCTCTGAAATGATTTATATTTTAAAACCAACCAGTCCAGAGAAGAACACATGAAAAAGAGCCAATCCTTTTTCATTATATGGACCACATGAATTCGATCTTGAGGAAAGTGAAGCAGGGCTAAAATTTCCTGTTTTACCACTGAATCCCACTGAATAGACTTGAAGAGCATGGTTTTTAGTAACGCTTAATCTGACATGTCAAGAAGGGCATATGGAGGAAGAACCCAGGAAGGATGGGCTGCCCTACAGCTGAGACCATTTAAATTAAAATCCATAAGTTAATAACTGTACCCTATGCCCAATGGTACCAAAGATTTACCAATACTAACTGAATTCCTAAGTAGGGTCTTGCCTAGGGTCAGCACCTAACATCTCTGAAGAGTAGGGCTGAGTAGCCTTTCCTAACAAGACAACTCTTTGCATGGGGAACTGGCTGGACACCCCTGTTGTTTTCCAGGTTATTCTCTCTAGGCTTTAAATAAGATTAAAGCAAATTTTAAGGGTGTGTGTATATATACATACATGCATGCATATGTGTCCATTTGTACATGTATGTATATTTCATATATGTATGTATATTTTCTTTCAGGTGATATCAATTTTTACAAATGTCTTCTTATCTCTAATATAAGTCCTGGCCACTCACTCATCCTAAGTGACACACTGAACCTTTATCATAGTCTAGAGGCCCTCCTTTCAAGTTCCCTATGTATAAATATTTAAAGGACAAATTTAATTTGGATCACCAGCATTGTTCTATATAGGCAGGTATACACCAGCATACTTTGTCAAATAATACTGAATGTATTCTAACTGGAATTGGACTTGGCATTCCACCAAGGATAATCTTTTTCACCTAAAAATTGTCAAACTAAAGCTTTAAACAGCATAAATGTGTGACAAGTCATGGACCCATAAATAAATGTGAGACAGTGAGGCATACAGTATAAGGGATATAAGCTAAAGTTTACAATACTTTTCTATCAATTTTAATAAATTATTCACTAGAATTACTCCAAATTATTTATATATACTCAACTGTAAAAGAACAGGTTAAATCACTACACGAAATTGAATAAACCCGTCTGTTCTGTGGTGTTTTTAGTAGGCCTACTAACGGGTGGATGGATCAGTTGCCTGTGTACAAATTAATCCATCAGTTTCCTAGCAGAGAAAGGAGACACCTACACTCTGCGAACATTATTGGGTTCAGAGAACATTTAGGGGCAGTGTTTAAGGAGTTGTGGGAAAACAAATAAATGACAGAAAGAAAAGTGAAGTTGCTGAAGACTGCATGTATTTCTCATTATTGTCTACTTATATCCCAACAATGTTCATGTAATTTAACAAAGCTATGAAGGGCAATGACCCTAACCTCATAAATCATTGTATTACTACTTGAAAAACTGCATACAAGAGGACAGCAAGATTTAAGTGGGTTTTTAGATCTTCATGAATCTGCTATGATTTAATATAAACCAGGCTCTTTAATCTTATTATAGAATAAATACTATGCTCTAGGTTTACTCTTCTGATTCAAACTATGATCTTCCTTGGAGTATTCTTCTCTACCTATGCTGTTTATGAAGGGTAGCAGGGTATCTAATAAGTCTACATGTGCACATGTATTGGAAAAGGTTTAATTTTACTGCCTTTCCCCCTTTCTCTGTTGATATACTCCTCCTTTCTGATTTACAGATACTAAATCTAACACGTAATACATAAAGCAAAAACTAAGATATAATTTATCAACCTGTGCAAACTATTTCAGATACATTCTTTTGTGGTCTAGACAGTCAGCAAACATATCTGTCATTCAATTCTCCTAATACCATAAAAAAAGGAAGAGAGCCATTCTTGTGGGATTTTATGTACCGTAAAAAAAAAAGGTATATGATAAGGATCTATTCTTTTTTTTCTATTCTACCCAGTGATCACAATAATAACCTGTTACACATAAACGGTACTGTATAGTTTTTCAATTTTTTCATACCTATGCTTTTGATTCCTTTAGCCTTTTTAAAAAAGAAAAGCTAATATTACAACCGCATTTTAAAGATGAAAAAACACAGGAGAATAAAATAGGGTAACTGACTTATACAGAGCCACATGGCTTTTAAGGGTAGACTAGAGACTAGAAACCTTGTCCTCTACTAACCCAGTACTCATTCAGTGAAAAACACTTATCTTACTCAGCACCTTGCCTTATGAAATGGACATTTCATCTCTATATAAGTGAGCCAACTCTTGTATCTGCTGCTTAAAAATCTTCAGTCTTGCTATAGTTACCATAATTAATTGCACATCATAGAAATTAAATAGAAAAATATTAATACTTTTTAGATATAAAATAATAATTATAATCATGGACTAAGTACAGAACACATACAAGGAGCCAACATTAATTCTTCAAGTTAACTCTCCTTAGATACATAAAAATGACCACATTACACAATTAATGCTGGATTGTTAACTCCATTTTGTTATGGAATAACTGAATTATAGCTCAGTCTATTGAAAAAAATCACAAAATGATTCTGTTAAGATGAGCTACTATATTGAGAAATAATATAAAATTATATGTGTGGATAAATTTGTTGAATATATGACCTTAACCATCCAAAATTTAGGGAACTAGTGTTTTTGAGGGATTCTATCTAAATCAGCAGTCCCCAACATTTTTGGCACCAGGGACCGGTTTCATGGAAGACAATTTTTCCACGGACGGGGTGGGCAGCATGGGGAGGGGGGATGGTTCAGGCAGTAATGTGGGCCATGGTTTATGTGGTCATGTGCACAATGGGGAGTGATGGGGAGTGGCAGATGAAGCTTCGCTCACTTGCCTGCCACTCACCGCCTACTGTGTGGCCCGGTTCCTAACAGGCCGCAGACTGGTACCAGTCCGCAGCCCAGGGGCTAGGGACCCTGCATCTAAATTGATCAGTATATACTAATTAATTAAATTCACATACTTTAAGTTTGAAATTCTGGGAAAGATATGTACATAGTATATAAAAACCAATTAGACAACATCCACCTGAATTTCTGAGTTGTCTAAAGTATAGCTAAGAATTTGTAGCTTGGCTCTCATTCTAAACAAGACTTGGAAATATTCTAAAATTGTTTATGCCAAAAAGCAAGCAGGACTCCTTTAGTGCAATCACACGGAAAATATAAAAACTTAGCCAGAGTTCTGGATTTTGCTCTGTGGAGTCTGTCCATCCATAAATTAAAGGTTGTATTTTCCAGTATGTATCCATAAAGTGTAAATTTAATCAACATACCCAATATTTGCAACAATGGCATTTCAGAATACTGAGAACACCTTACTTGATTAGGTTAATCTTAAAGAATGCTTCACCCTTAGTCCTCCAAATTCCTACCCTTAGGAAAGCATATTTGCTGTGGAGGTTGTATCTTTAGATTATATTTCTACACAACATAAATGAATGACCTGATCCCATTTATAAAGGATTTCCCTCAGAAATCTCAGAGCTTGTCAAAGTAAAACATAATATTGGCAAAGGTACCGTTGTTTTTTCCAGATTTTTTTTTTTTCCAAGCAGATTGTTGTGCTTAGCCAAAGCAAAAGCAAACATACGGCACTAAGAGATATATGAAAAGATGGTATTCTAGAATGCCTGATGATCTTTTTTCCTCTGCCTGCTTGCTGCCACTTTTTCCTGCTATAGGGGTAAGCCTGTGCCTCATGAGCATGAAATACACTTATGGAGAACAAGAAGTTCATCGCAAAGACTGATCATAAGAACTGCTACATCAATTCACAGTTTCAGGCCTTTTCAGTAGTGTCAGCTGTCCCTGGAGACTCCCAACAGTCTGACGTCAAACTCCCCTCCAGGAGCTGTTTTTAGTTCCACTTTGGCTGATTTCATAAAATGTCAAATGCAACAGGCCTGCTGGGGTGAGAAATAATTTAGTATTAACAAATTTGTGCTTCATTGGCATTTCCTCCATGTTACTGTTTTACCATTAGGTTTTTATTAATGAGGCTTGGAGTGTCTCCAGGCTTATTATGCAACATTGGAAATGTAAAACTTATTTTCTGGGGTTGTTTGGTGTCCTGACATTCAGACATCAGCCCTCAAGGCAGCAGTAGTAAAATGACTTAAGTGCTATTAAAATAAGTCCAAATAACCACATTTATTCTGTCTTCTTATTAAAAACTATTCCAACCAATATTTTTCTGACAGGCCTATCTTGGCTTGATCCAAAACATTGGAACCCTCTGTGAACATCAGCAGGCCACAGAAGGCAAAAAGTCTGTTCAGAACTCTGGAATCCAGCAGCCTTGGCCACTGTTTGCTCTGGAATAAAGAGAGAAGCAAATGGTCGCTGGGTTTTCTTACAGAGCATCACTCTGCAAGCACTGAACTGTCTTCCCTAAGTGTACTTTAACAGAACTAGCTCCATGTTTATTACAAAAGATGTGGTGGAAAAACAGCCTCCCTAGGACAAATATTTTGTTCATGATATATAGAATGGTTGACAAGAGTCACCAATCATAATTAGGAGTATTTATTTCACATATGAATCATCAATGAAGATCTATTTATAGTCATCTCTACTTTGCTCTTTACACAAAACACATAGGAAAAACCCTCCATTTTATATAATTCTTCAGTCTAATAGTTCATTCTAAGACGAGAATTGTCTATAGGGGATAATTGAGTTAACAGCAATCAGCCATGTTTCAAGAGATAACATGAAGCTAAAACTGGAAGCAATGGGCTAAGTTACTATGATTTTCTTGTATTTTCTTAAAGACTTAGATAACCCAGAGCAAGTGAGTTCCTTCAGTGCTTCAGTGTTCTTTATCTGTATAGACAGATCCTTAGGATACCGTATTTTAAGACTGAGGCACAATACACACAGAGAAATGAATCACAGGTGTGAACATTGTTTTGCCTATCACCCCTACTGGGCACTGAGAGAGGCACCATGGTGTATTAAGGAGCTATTCTGTGAGCCAAGAGACCTGGCTTGGCTTTCTTCTCCATTGTAGGTCTTGAATAACTCAGCCAAGGCATTTAACTTCTGTTTTCAGTTTCCTTAACTGTAGCATGTTTAAAAGGCCCTAAATGAACATGGAATTCCTCCTGCAATCAATACTTTGTCATTCTAATTAGTTCTTAATAAAGTTTAAAGGAAACTTTTTGAAACTGGTAGAAGCAAATCCTGAGTGTCTATTGCTTGCCTAACCTAGGCTATGACCTAAAAAGTTCACACACTAAATGCAACTCATTTTATAAAATACAGTTAGCTTTAGGACTACTCTACTCTGAAGAAAATCTACTTCCTATGACTGCCTACAGGAATCCCCACTGATCAAATATCTATGAATAATATAAAACTTATTTAAAATAGAGGATGGAAAATATATGTGCTCTGCCTACTTCACCTCCATAAAAACCTACTTCATCACCATGCTGAATATCAAATTTCTGATGCAGGTCAAATCATGAATTGGAACTTGCCTAAATATAACAATAAATAAAGAAAGGAACAATTAAATTATCTTGGTTTCTTTTATTAATCTTTCTAATAAATGGATCTATTTCTGGGTGTACTCTGGCCAGAAAAATTACACAATATATCTAGAATTTTATGAGAAAGAGCCTTTTTCCATGACCTCTTTGTCCATGGTTATTTGGATGTACTCAAATAATATCATCATTTACTATTTCTAATTACTTAAAATAATTTAGTTCCTAGATATCAGTGTGCTGTATTAACACCATCACAATTCACAATCACTAGTATTGAGATTCTATTACATAACCTTTTATTTTATTATCTATTAAGCACGGTACTAAATATGTCTATAGAAAATAGATCAAAGCACTCAGTGGAGAAACTGCAGTAATTGTAAACTTGGACATCCAAGAGTAGAAACAGGATTTAAACAGTTGCAGAATTATCCCAAAACAAAACAATACTGAGTTCTTGAATTTGACTGTTGAATTGTTCAACCTTTATGACTGTCTAATACCTTATGAATATCATTCTAACCTTTGGGGGAATACCAAGATTCATAAATTCTGCCTCCATTAAGGAGAAACAGAAAGCCCTGGTCATCACACAGCTAATATAAACCATTTAAGCATATGATTTGAAAGGCAGTGAATGAAGAAGCCGGTTTTGTGTTAGGTATCCATCTGGTGGCAAGAAGAGGAGCAGAAATATCTGGCTTTTGATTTCATCAATGGTCACAAGCTCCGCTCCCAAATGCACAGAAGGCATTGGTGCTGGCATTAATGGCAGTGTGACTAAGTCAATCTCTGGGCTGTAAACATGAGCATCTAGCCACTAGTGGCAGCAAATAAATTTGTGTTGCTGTCCTCACTGCCACTTCTGCAGTGGTTTTGGAAGTTTGTCAGCACTTACCCCGCAGCACTCTTTCCTCCATGTTCCTAACTATTGTGATACCCTACAATACCTTTTCAATAAACTTTTCTGTTTAATCAGCCAGCCTCATCTACTAATATGCCTGATTGATACAAGTGAGTAGAAGTACTATAATTATTTTTCCCCAACATATTAAACTTCACAGAGAAGTTCCCCTGGAATCAGTGCTTAGGTTCAAATCCTAGTGCTGATAATCAATAGGTAAGTGATTTAAGATAATGTCTTCATCTCTCTATGCTTTAATTTCTTCATATGAAAAGTGAGATAATAAACATCTCATGGATTTATTATGATTTATTATGAAGTAATACTGGTTGAGTGTTTAGAATAGTGATTGGGATATACAAAATACTCAGTCAAGATTAGTTAGCTGATAAAATAAAAATGGTAATAACAACAATACATTATGCCAGTCAATAATGGAAATCCATATTTATGTATTTCAATATTCTGACTTTCACAAAAGTAGCTATTATTAAGATTAGATATTTAAATCAAACTTCTTAGGACTATATTATTTTATACCTTTCTTCTCCGTAGCTGTTTTGAGGTTATTTATAAAATTCCCTTTCTTCCAACTACCCCACCAAATATGAGCCTCTTTTCTTTAGGACTTTTGTAGGTTCTGTATTAAAATGGAAAGTAAAAACCTTGTGATGAAGCTTGGTAATATATTTGGTCCAGCAAGACTTTTTTAAAAATTTAGAAAACAAATAAAATGCACTTATAGATTTGCAGTCAAACTATTTATACATAAAAATGAAATAGAGGGGTGGGATAGGGAAGGTGGGAGGGAGACTCAAGATGGATGGGATATGGGGATATATGTATACATATAGCTGATTCATTTTGTTTTACAGCAGAAACTAACACAACATTGTAAAGCAATTATACTCCAATAAAGATATTAAAACAATGAAATAGGTAAGGGAGCACTTGATAATATCTGTGAATCTGAAAATTTAGAGGAACAACAAAACAAAATAAAAAGCAACAAAAATGCACATAAGTATACATTCACATACACAGTACTTAATTTCATTTGCTTCATTATTTAAATAAAAATTATTTATACAGTTCTTATATTACATTTAAATTTTACTGGACGGAATCAAGAGTCTCATATGAAGCATAATCTAGTAGGAAGAGAAGTACTGTGAAATCTGAGTATTTAGTTCTCTATGTCAATATATACTATAAGCTGACATTCTAAATAGATTCTGAAAATACATGGCTTTATTTATAAAATAATTTTTTTCTCCTTAAAATCTACTCAAATTTCTAAGATAGTAAGATCAGTAATTAACCTTAGTCCTAAATATACTTGTATTACTTGTTAAAACCAAGTAATGTTTTGATGCTTGATATAGGTAGCTACTGCTATTAAAATTCCCTTATTTAAAGTAACTCAGTTAACAAATGTCAAAAAAACTTTTTTCTTTTAAGCATTCTGTGTAATGCATGATACATTTAAATATGGATATGTAAATGAGTGATTAATGTATTCCCTAAACTATTGTAACTAGAACATTTTATGCTATAATTAAAAAGAATTACTTATCTGCTATAGTTCAAGTAATGAAACTGTAAGGTAATAGGAATCAGTCTTGTTTTGACAGAAAAAACAAAAAATAGAGTCTCTCGATTATTGCTCACGGCAAAAACATAAGAATGAGTATTGAAGGGCACCTACAAATTGATGGAATATTTCCCCTAAGTATTATTACCTTCCGGGTCACCTGCCTTTTATGTTCTCTGTACTTCATTTTTAGCTTATTTAAGTTTGCAATTCAATAATACTTTATAATTCTTAAGAATTTTGCTTCATGTTAAGCTTCCTTTGTGCTAATATATTTTAATTCAAATAAAGGTGAATTATTTTGAACTTAAAGTAGGAAAATATTGAGAAATTCATAGCCTGTTCCTTTCCTCGACAAAATTCTTGACTTCATAGACCTCTATAGCCTAATGATATTCATTTTACCATTTAAACTATTAGAATTTCTTGCTCAAATTTTCTTATTTTCTTACTATAAGCAAACTTAAAAAGAGATTCATTCATTCCCAGACAACAAAATCAGCATTGTGAGCCACACTTTTTCATCAAATGAGCTTGAAAAATTCCAAAACTATCAGTGTTTTTTCCTTTACCTCTGAGACTGTATTGTTTAAAGGGAGTATGGCAATACAAAACTTTTAGGTTAAAAGTGAATAATTCTTACTGTGAAATATAAGAGGCTCACACTGACAGTAACTGTCAAATGTTCCTATTTCTCCTCCCATTTATTTTCTCATTCTATATATCTTCTGTATCAAACAATCATAAGAAGGACAGTCAACTCTAGCCAGACTAGGCAGCAAAAGTTTTTATTGGAAAATGGTTAGGAACTCAAGAACTGATGGCAAACTTAATAGACCAGGCTTTGAAAACAGGTAAAAAAGCAGAAGCTGGTCAGGAAACATTACTAACCATGCTTAATACAAACAGTTTGGCTAGGACTCTGCCCCTACCACTATAGAAGGCTCCTATTGGGCCTTGGTGCTGCAGTCACTGAAAACCCCTTCATTTGCTATAAATGAACCCTAACCACTCATGCCTCAAATTCCATATTCAAAGTTTTTTGTGGGAGCAGCTATTTGGCTGAACCCATGTCACATGCCCAAACCTTTGGTCATCAGGGGCAGAAAAATGAAAGTTAGTCTTATTTTCACTACCACTGTGAGAAGCAGGACATCTCATGATAATACACAAATTGAAGAGTATTCCAAAACAAGAAAGAAAGCTGAACTAAGAGCAATCAAAATAAACAAACTGAAATGCCCATGGTCTTCTTCCATACTGTCTCATCTTTGCCTAAGATTTCAGTTATTACTGAATAACTACTGAATTTGTGTCTCCATCTGAAAACCCATTCCTGGGCTTCAGATTCTTATATTCAAATGCTGATGGATATTTATACTTATATATTTCCATACATCTCAAAAACTAAATATGATGTACACATATCATTGCTCATTGATTCCCCCTCATTAACCTCCCAAAAAAAGACTGCTCCTCATTTCTTTACTCAGGAAAAAATTCAAACATTCTCCTAATTGCCAAAATCAAGGAGTTATCCTAAAAACTGTCCCCTCTCTTACCTTCCCACTACATAAAATCATTTACCAAATTGGAATCATTTAGCAAAATTGGCCATTTCTACATATATTATCAATCAGTTGACATCACTTCCTTCATTCCGGCCTTCAACACTTGCCAATTCAATTGTGGAAAACTCCTGTTTTCTTTGCCTGTAGTATCACTCCTCTCCCATACAATCAATGTGATCTTTCTAAAACTAAAATCAGACAATGCAAACACCTTCTTAAAGGGCTTCAAAAACTTCCTGTGACTTTCATTATAGCTTACAAACTCATTTTCAGGGTTACAGCCTGTAGTGAATTTGACACATGCTTTGTTCTTCAGGCTCGCTTCTATTTTCTTAGCACCCTATAAACCAAATTTATAAAATCATATTGCAACTATATTTTTAATTGTCTGTTATAATCTCTTAATAACAGGATATTAAGAAAAAATAAATGAATGCATTTAATGTGCTCTTTAATTGTAAGAAATATGTCATTTTTCAGAAATATCAAAATGTAAGAAAAATATGTGCTTTGTAGCCCAAAACTGCCAATATCTGGAATCCCATGAACACTTGTATTTCCTGTAGCTTCCATGTCTGGGCATGAGCTACTCTGTTTTCCTAGAGGGTCAAATCACCATTGCTCCACTCTTCACTAGCTAACTTTTAATCATCTTTCAAAACTCTACTTAAAAGTTATGTTTTGGAAGGGAGCTTCAAGATGGCGGAAGAGTAAGACGTGGAGATCAGCTTCCTCCCCACAAATACATCACCAATACATCTACATGTGGAACAACTCCTACAGAGCACCTACTGAATGCTGGCAGAAGACCTCAGACTTCCCAAAAGGCAAGGAACTCCCCACATACCTGGGTAGGGCAAAAGAAGAACCAAAAAACAGAGACAAAAGAATAGGGACAGGACCTGCACCAGTGGGAGGAAACTGTGAAGGAGGAACGGTTTCCACACAGTAGGAAGCCCCTTCGCGGACAGAGACTGCGGGTGGCGGACGGGGGAAGATTTAGAGTCACGGAGAAGAGCGCAGCAACAGGGGTGCGGAGGGCAAAGCGGAGAGATTCCCACACACAGGATCAGTGCCGACCAGCACTCACTAACCCAAGAGGCTTGTCTGCTCACCCGTCGGGGCGGGCGGGGGCTAGGAGCTGAGGCTCAGGCTTCGGAGGTCGGATCCCAGGGAGAGGACTGGGGTTGGCTGCATGAACACAGCCTGAAGGGGGCTAGTGCGCCACGGCTAGCCGGGAGGGAGTCCAGGAAAAGGTATGGAACTGCCAAAGAGGCAAGAGACTTTTTCTTGCCCCTTTGTTTCCTGGTGCGTGGGGAGAGGGGATTAAGAGTGCCACTCAAAGGAGCTCCAGAGACGGGTGCGAGCTGCGGCTATCAGCGCGGACCACAGAGACGGGCATGAGACACTAAGGCTGCTGCTGCCACCACCAAGAAGCCTGTGTGCAAGCGCAGGTCATTCTCCACACCTCCCCTCCCGGGAGTCTGTGCAGCCCACCACTGCCAGGGTCCCGTGATCCAGGGACAACTCCCTCGGGAGAATGCACAGCGCGCCTCAGGCTGGTGCAACATCACGTCGGCCTCTGCCGCCACAGGCTCACCCCACATCCGTTCCCCTCCCTCTCCCCGGCCTGAGTGAGCCAGAGCCCCCAAAGCAGCTGCTCCTTTAACCCCATCCTGGCTGAGCGAAGAACAGATACCCTCAGGCGACCTACACGCAGAGGCGGATCCAAATCCAAAGCTGAACCCAAGGAGCTGTGCGAACAAAGAAGAAAAAGGGAAATCTCTCCCAGCAGCCTCAGGAGCAGCGGATTAAATCTCCACACTCAACTTGATGTACCCTGCATCTGTGGAATACCTGAATAAACAACGAATCATCCCAAATTGAGAAGGTGGACTTTGGGAGCAATGATATATTTATATTTTTGCTCCTTTTTCCTCTTTTTGTGAGTGTATATGCATATGCTTTTGTGTGTGATTTTGTCTGTATAGCTTTGCTTTTACCATTTGTCCTAGGGTTCTGTCTGTCCGTTTTTTTGTTTGTTTGTTTGGTATTTTTTTAGTATACTTTTCAGTGCTTGTTACCATTGGTGAATTTGTTTTTTTGGTTAGATTATTCTCTTCTTTCTTCCTTCTATTTTTTTTAATAACTGAAAAAAATTTTTTTAATAATTATTCTTTGTTTTTCATTTTAATAACCTTTATTTTAGTGTATTTTATCATTTTCTTCTTTCTATCTTTTTTTCTCCCTTTTATTCTGAGCCGTGTGGATGACAGGCTTTTGGTGCTCCAGCCAGGCATCAAGACAGTGCCTCTGACGTGGGAGAGCCAAGGTCAGGACATTGGTCCACCAGAGACCTCCCAGCTCTACGTAATATCAAACGGTGAAAATTTCCTAGAGATCTCTATGTCAACACCAAGACCCAGCTCCACTCAAGGACCAGCAAGTTACAGTGCTGGACACCCTATGCCAAACAACTAGCAAGACAGGAACACAACCCAACCCATTAACAGAGAAGCTGCCTAAAGTCATAATAAGGTCACAGACACCCCAAAACACACCACCAGATGTGGACCTGCCAACCAGAAAGACAAGATCCAGCCTCATCCTCCAGAACACAGGCACTAGTCCCCTCTACCAGGAAGCCTACACAACCCACTGAACCAACCTTAGCCATTGGGGGCAGACACCAAAAACAACGGGAACTACGAACCTACAGCCTGCAAAGAGGAGACCCCAAACACAGTAAGTTAAGCAAAATGAGAAGACAAAGAAACACATAGCAGATGAAGGAGCAAGGTTAAAAACCCACCAGACCTAACAAATGAAGACAAAATAGGCAGTCTACCTGAAAAAGAATTCAGAATAATGATAGTAAAGATGATCCAAAATCTTGGAAATAGAATGGAGAAAATACAAGAAAAGTTTAACAAGGACCTAGAAGAACTAAAAAGCAAACAAACAATCATGAACAACACAATAAATGAAATTGAAAAAGTCTCTAGAAGGGATCAATAGCAGAATAACTGAGGCAGAAGAACGGATAAGTGACCTGGAAGATAAAATAGTGGAAATAACTACTGCAGAGCAGAATAAAGAAAAAAGAATGAAGAGAATTGAGGACAGTCTCAGAGAACTCTGGGACAATATTAAACACACCAACATTCGAAGTATAGGGGTCCCAGAAGAAGAAGAGAAAAAGAAAGGGACTGAGAAAATATTTGAAGAGACTATAGTTGAAAGCTTCCCAAATACGGGAAAGGAAATAGTTAATCAAGTTCAGGAAGCACAGAGAGTCCCATACAGGATAAATCCAAGGAGAAACACACCAAGACACATATTAATCAAACTGTCAAAAACTAAATACAAAGAAAAAATATTAAAAGCAGCAAGGGAAAGACAACAAATAACACACAAGGGAATCCCCATAAGGTTAACAGTTGATCTTTCAGCAGAAACTCTGCAAGCCAGAAGGGAGTGGCAGGACATATTTAAAGTGATGAAAGGGAAAAACCTACAACAAAGATTACTCTACCCAGCAAGGATCTCATGCAGATTCGATGGAGAAATTAAAACCTTTACAGACAAGCAAAAGCTAAGAGAATTCAGCACCACCAAACCAGCTTTACAACAAATGCTAAAGGAACTTCTCTAGGCAGGAAACACAAGAGAAGGAAGAGACCTACAATAACAAACCCAAAAGAATTAAGAAAATGGTAATAGGAACATACATATCGATATTTACCTTAAATGTAAATGGATTAACTGCTCCAATCAAAACACACAGACTGTCTGAATGGCTACAAAAATAAGACCCATATATATATACTGTCTACAAAAGACCCACTTCAGACATAGGGACACATACAGACTGAAAGTGAGGGGATGGAAAAAGATATGCCGTGCAAATGGAAATCAAAAGAAAGCTGGAGTAGCAATTCTCATATCAGACAAAATAGACTTTAAAATAAAGACTATTACAAGAGACAAAGAAGGACACTACATAATGATCAAGGGATCAATCCAAGAAGAAGATATAACAATTGTAAACATTCATGCACCCAACATAGGAGCACTTCAATACATAAGGCAAATACTAACAGCCATAAAGGGGAAATCGACAGTAACACAATCATAGTAGGGGACTTTAACACCTCACTTTCACCAATGGACAGATCATCCAAAATGAAAATAAACAAGGAAACACAGCTCTAAATGATACATTAAACAAGATGGACTTAATTGATATTTATAGGCCATTCCATCCAAAAACAACAGAATACACTTTTTTCTCAAGTGCTCATGGAACATTCTCCAGGATAGATCATATCTTGGGTCACAAATCAAGCCTTGGTATCAAGTATCTTTTCTGACCACAATGCTATGAGACTAGATATCAATTACAGGAAAAGATCTGTAAAAAATACAAACACATGGAGGCTAAACAATACACTACTTAATAACCAAGAGATCACTGAAGAAATCAAAGAGGAAGTCAAAAAATACCTAGAAACAAATGACAATGAAAACACGATGACCCAAAACCTATGGGATGCAGCAAAAGCAGTTCTAAGAGGGAAGTTTATAGCAATACAATCATACCGTAAGAAAAAAGAAACATCTCAAATAAACAACACTTACACCGAAAGCAATTAGAGACAGAAGAACAAAAAAACCCCAAAGTTAGCAGAAGGAAAGAAATCATAAAGATCAGATCAGAAATAAATGAAAAGGAAATGAAGGAAATGATAGCAAAGATCAATAAGACTAAAAGCTGGTTCTTTGAGAAGATAAACAAAATCGATAAACCATTAGCCAGACTCATCAAGAAGAAAAGGGAGAAGACTCAAATCAATAGAATTAAAAATGAAAAAGGGGGAGTAACAACTGACACTGCAGAAATACAAAGGATCATGAGAGATTACTACAAGCAACTATATGCCAATAAAATGGACAACCTGGAAGAAATGGACAAATTCTTAGAAATGCACAACCTTCTGAGACTGAACCAGGAAGAAAAAGAAAATATGAACAGACCAATCACAAGCACTGAAATTGAAACTGTGATTAAATATCTTCCAACAAACAAAACCCCAGGACCAGATGGCTTCACAGGCGAATTCTATCAAACATTTAGAGAAGGGCTAACACCTATCCTTCTCAAACTCTTCCAAAATATAGCAGAGGGAGGAACACTCCCAAACTCATTCTATGAGGCCACCATCACCCTGATACCAAAACCAGACAAAGATTTCACAGAAAAAGAAAACTACAGACCAATATCACTGATGAACATAGATGCAAAAATCCTCAACAAAATACTAGCAAACAGAATCCAACAGCACATTAAAAGGACCATACACCATGATCAAGTGGGGTTTATCCCAGGAATGCAAGGATTCTTCAATATACGCAAATCAATCAATGTGATGCACCATATTAACAAATTGAAGGAGGAAAACCATATGATCATCTCAATAGATGCAGAGAAAGTTTTTGACAAAATTCAACACCCATTTATAATAAAAACCCTCTAGAAAGTAAGCATAGAGGGAACTTGCCTCAACATAATAAAGGCCATATATGACAAACCCACAGCGAACATCATCCTCAATGGTGAAAAACTGAAATCATTTCCACTAAGATCAAGAACAAGATAAGGTTGCACACCCTCATCACTATTATTCAACAAAGTTATGGAAGTTTTAGCCACAGCAATCAGAGAAGAAAAAGAAATAAAAGGAATCCAAATTGGAAAAGAAGAAGTAAAGCTGTCACTGTTTGCAGATGACGTGATACTATACATAAAGAATCCTAAAGATGCTACCAGAAAACTACTAGAGCTAATCAATGAATTTGGTAAAGTAGCAGGATACAAAACTAATGCACAGAAACCTCTTGCATTCCTATACACCAATGATGAAAAATCTGAAAGTGAAATTAAGAAAACACTCCCGTTTACCATTGCAACAAAAAGAATAAAATACCTAGGAATAAACCTACCTAAGGAGATAAAAGACCTGTATGCAGAAAACTATAAGACACTGATGAAAGAAATTAAAGATGATACAAACAGATGGAGAGATATACCATGTTCTTCGATTGGAATAATCAACATTTTGACAATGACTCAACTACCCAAAGCAAGCTACAGATTCAATGCAGTCCCTATGAAACTACCACTGGCATTTTTCACAGAACTAGAACAAAAAATTTCACAATTTGTATGGAAACACAAAAGACCCCGAATAGCCAAAGCAATCTTGAGAAAGAAACATGGAGCTGGAGAAATCAGGATCCCAGACTTCAGACTATACTACAAAGCTACCTTAATCAAGACAGTATGGTACTGGCACAAAAACAGAAATATAAACCAATGGAACAGGGTAGAAAGCCCAGAAATAAACCCACGCACATATGGTCACCTTATTTTTGATAAATGAGGCAAGAATATACAGTGGAGAAAAGACAGACCCTTTGATAAGCGGTGCTGGGAAAACTGGACAGCTACATGTAAAAGAATGAAATTAGAACACTCCATAATACTGTACACAAAAATAAACTCAAAATGGATTAAAGACCTAAATGTAAGGCCAGACACTATAAAACTCTTAGAGGAAAACATAGGCAGAACACTCTATGACATACATCACAGCAAGATCCTTTTAGACCCACCTCCTCGAGAAATAGAAATAAAGATAAAAATAAACAAATGGGACCTAATGAAACTTAAAAGCTTTTGCACAGCAAAGGAAACCATAAACAAGACAAAAAGACAACCCTCAGAATGGGAGAAAATATTTGCAAATGAAGCAACTGAGAAAGGATTAATCTCCAAAATTTACAAGCAGCTCATGCAGCTCAATATCAAGAAAACAAAAAACCCAATCCAAAAATGGGCAGACGACCTAAATAGAGATTTCTCCAAAGAAGATATACAGTTGACCAAAAAACACATAAAAGAATGCTCAACATCATTTATCATTAGAGAAATGAAAACCAAAACTACAATGCGATATCATCTCACACCAATCAGAATGGCCATCATAAAAATATCTACAAACAATAAACACTGGAGTGGGTGTGGAGAAAAGGGAACCCTCATACACTGTTGGTGGGAATGAAAATTGATACAGCCACTATGGAGAACAGTATGGAGGTTTCTTAAAAAACTAAAAATAGAACTACCATACGACCCAGCAATCCCACTACTGGGCATATACCCTGAGAAAACCATAATTCAAAAAGACTTAATGTACCACAATGTTCATAGCAGCTCTATTTACAATAGCCAGGACATGGAAGCAACCTAAGTGTCCATCGACAGATGAATGGATAAAGAAGACGTGGCACATATATACAATGGAATATTACTCAGCCATAAAAAGAAATGAAATTGAGTTATTTGTAGTGAGGTGGATGGACCTAGAGTCTGTCATACAGAGTGAAGTAAGTCCGTCAGAAAGAGAAAAACAAATACCGTATGCTAACACATATATATGGAATCTAAAAAAAATAACTTGGTCATGAAGAACCTAGGGGCAAGTCGGGAATAAAGACGCAGACCTACTAGAAAATGGACTTGAGGACACGGGGAGGGGGATGGGTAAGCTGGGACAAAGTGAGAGAGTGGTAGTGTATATATGGACATACATATACACTACCAAATGTAAAATAGATAGCTAGTGGGAAGCAGTCGCATAGCACAGGGAGAACAGCTTGGTGCTTTGTGACCAGCTAGAAGGGTGGGATAGGGAGGGTGTGAGGGAGGGAGACGCAAGAGGGAAGACATATGGGGATATATGTGTATGTATAACTGATTCACTTTGTTATAAAGTAAAAACTAACACACCATTGTAAAGCAATTATACTCCAATAAAAATGTTAAAAAAAAGAAAAAAGAAAACAAAAACAAAAAAACAACAACAAAAAAAGTTATGTTTTTATGAAGTCTTTTATTGATCAACCATTTAGCAGCCTCCTCAATACCTTAGGACACTCTCAGTAACATTATAATATTCTCATCCCTTTGTTGCTTCTGCCTACCTAGTTAAATGCTGTGTTAGGCTGACTAATGGCCCCAAAGATGTCAATGTCCTAATACCCAGAACCTACACATTTTACCTTATATGGTAAAAAGGACATTGCCAACATGATTAAGTTAAGGAATTTGAGATGAGGAGATTATGTTGAATTACTGAAATGGGCCCAATATAATGACAAGGGTTCTTATGAGCAAAAACTAAGAGTATCAAAGTAGTAGGAGATGTGATAAGGGACAAAAGACATTGGAGGAATGAGAGGAAGGGGACACAAACCGAAGATTACAACCACTGGATACTGAAAAAGGCAAGGAAACAGATTCTCCCCTTTTGGGGAGAGCTTTTGGAAAAAATAAAAAATCAGCCCTTGCAAAATCCTTAACTTTAGCCCAGTGTGACTGATTTTGGACTTTTGATTTCCCGAAATGTAAGATAATAAATTTTTTTTATTTTAAGACACTAAGTTTGTGGTAATTTGTTACAGCAAAAAACTAATTTACATGCTGTTTTAAAAAACTAATTTACATGCTGTTTTAAAATCTCTCTTACCATTAAATGCCTTGACGAAAAAAATCATGTATATATCTCTGTATCCCTACACCTAACAGGACAGCTAGCATATTGTAGAGAATAATGTGTTTTTAGATGAATGAATGAATGAATGAATGAGTGAGTGATTTAATATAAGGAATGAAGAGCCACAGATAAATGTTCTGGTTTATAGACGACTTTGGACTTTCAAATTAATTATGATAAGGACCAATGGTTCTACATGGACTCTACATATTTAATTTGTCGTGAAAATATTATGACCCACTTGAGTTTCCTAAGATTGCAAATATTTGAAGTAAAATATGAATTAAGACTATAACCATAATCTCTGGAATTTTCCTACTTGATACTTGATATTTGTCATAGACTGTGCTCTCCAGAAGCAGAAGCAGAGTTTGGGATACATGAGGCTTATTAGGTATCCCCACATTTGAAGAGAGATATCAGAAAGCAGTATCAGGCTAAGAAAGAAGTCACACTGAGATGCAGCCCTGACAAAATCTCAGGAAAACTACAGGGAATTATGAACTGTGCATTACCTGTGGGAGTGTCCCACATAAGGCCAAAATAGCAAAGCCTTTGTATCCTGTCTCATTCATTTACAAAATGGAGCTGCTCAGGGAAGTGTGTGACCTGGAGCAAGTTGGTTCTCTGTGATTGAAGGAGACCCTGAAGGAGCTTCAAGGGCATCAGCTGGGTAGCAAGTCCTGCCTTTAATGGGGATCTTGGCATCACATCCTTATTTCTACAACTGTATGCATTATTGCTAGTTGTCTTAGTCCCAGAGAGTGAAGAGTAACTAGACTTCCAAGTATGTCATCATTTTCCTTCTTCACAGTGCATACATAGCACTTCATTTGGGTTGAAATATACTCAATATTTTATTTAAAAATAGATAGGTAAGATATCAAGAATTGGTAGATGTATTGGAGAACTTGCCAGAATTACTAGTAATTCTGATACATGAATAGAACTATAGTACTTTGTCCTTGGTAGAACTGAAGGAATATATGGCTCCTAGCACATGGTGCAATAGAATATGATAAAGAAAGTAAAGACTTGTCTTTTCCCATGCTTCCTACTTCAAAAAATAAAATAAATGAATCCTACAAACTTCATGTGATTTTTAATAAGAAACAAATGAACATAGATACATATAATAATATAGTCTTCAAACTATGTTCAGTAAATACCTAGAATTTTAATGTAGGCCTAGTAAAGAAAAAGTAATAAATAAAATAAAAATTATTAATGGAAAAGGGTAACAAGGCCATTTTGATATTTTATAAAAAGTAAACAAATGTATGTTAAGTGTCTCAATGTAAATTAATAAAACACATGATGTTTGTCCAAATAATTGCCAAAAATTTAGAACTTTATGAAATTACAAGATGAAAAATATCTGATTGCAAGGATGATAGTGCATGGGGTGAAGAACTGAATAGTTTAAAAAAGTAAAAATGTAAAAAAGAATGGCCAAAAAAATGTAGTCTTGAAAGCATATTACTATTGTCAATTGAGCAATCATTTTTAACATGGCTATAAATACGTATATTTAAAGCCTGTTATTCATTTGATGGAGTGTACAAAATTTAATAATAAAATATTTTCAAAAGATCTATTCAAAACAAGAGAGATCTCAATGTGATGCAGTCATAATTTTTAGCTCAATATCTCACATAGTTCCTATTACATAGTAGCTATTCAATAACTGATTAATTTTACACACACACACACACACACACACACTTCAGCCTAGATCATAAGGTATTGGATATAAATAATTTTAGATGCTACTGTCACCTGTGTTTAACACTCCTACTCCTATGTAATATAGTTGTTTTTATGCTGCCTTGACCTAGTTTTGTGGTTTTGACTAGGTACCAGTCAGATCCCCTTCTTGAACAGCTGATTAACTACTTCCCTTTTGTGCTCTGACACTCAGGGCTACTATGTATCTGCCCTAATCACCCTCAGCCCGGTTATCAGACAATTAGGGACAACCCTTATATGCCAGAGCCCAGGAAATTATTCAAATTAGCCAATCCACAGAGAGTCCTGGACACCTAGCTAAATCCACTCCATTTGTTGTACATAAGCTGCCTCCTACAGCTCCACCTACTTGTTATTGATAACACCGCAGTACCCAGGACAAAACTGGGCATATAGCCTCTGCAAATAATCACATATTGATTGATTTAACAAAATATCTCATTAAACATTATAGTTAAAATTATGTTCATGTCCATCAGCAGTTAAAGCCTTTTAAAATTTTGGCAATATATTTCTGCATTCATTTTTAGAAAGAGAAAGGATAAAGAATATAATAGCATAAGATGGTCAAAATATTACTTAGGCTGGTTTCAAATATAGAATCCCATATAGAACATGAAAGACAACAAATCTGTTAAATAAGCCAGAATATCAAGTCACAGCTTCCTAAGGTATTAGAAACTGTGTGGATCCTCTCTCAGCTGGAAGTAACTAACTCTAGGTGTCATAGCATCCTGCTGACAGCTTAGCTTTTATATGACAGTAGTGATTAAACATTATCCATAAATTTTTTCATTTCATCAAATTGAATCATAATTTTCAAGGCAAATAAAAGATTCATTTGTCACAAATATTCATAGAGCTGTCCTCAAATGATACCATGAGATTAGACTCCTTCAAACTGCACTTGCAGAGAATGGATTCAAAATCTCAATATAATCTATCAAAAATGAAAATTAACTCCTTATTCATCTTTCAAGTAATGATAGGAAAATCGTCTATGACCGTCCTTTTGCCAGATTTTCCCGTCCAGACATGCATATAATAAAGTACAACAGTGTTTTTTAAAAAATGTCTCTTTTAAGAACTTAATTCTTTCCTACTGTGAGGTAAAGTAAACAAAGAAAGGAACCTCCTATCCTTTTATATGATTTCATAAGATTTTATTTTTTTCAAAGAAATAAGGTAATAAGAATCATGAAAAACCCAAACCATAGACTGATAGGATTAGAAATAAAAGCTGTGTATAAATAAAAGAAATGAGCCCTTCCAGTCTTTCAAGGTGATAAATGATTGAAATTTTCCTTTGTAACCTCTTGAGAAGCAAATTTAAGGAGCCAATGTCATCATTTTATGTTCAGTTCAATTCTATTTGCTGCAAGACCAAAATAGTGCTGAGAGAAGCCACCTTCAGTCCAAAAGCTACTTAGAATTGATGCATTCATTTTATATCAGAACTTTTTCATTGAATACCTATTATATACCATGTGCTGTGCTAAGCATTACTTGGTGATACAGTCAGGGAATAAAAAAAGCATGGTCTACCTGCTAATTAATTCAACAAAGATTTGTTTAACCAGGCACTTTTATAGGTGCTAGGGATAATGCTTTGAACAAAGTAAACAAATCTTCGTGTATTTCATATTTTAGTCAAGGAGGGAAAGACAGAGAAAAATTGTAACATGGAATGATAAGCACTATGAAGAAAATTGAAGCAAAGTGATAAATCAGAGTTCATTTATTCCTTCACTACTATTTTAACAAACATTTATTAAACACATAATATAAGCAGGTACTTTTTAGGCAAGTGAGATCCATTAGTTAAAAATAACAAAAGCCCTCATTACATTATATTGTAAGGAGAAAATCAATAATTATAAATAAGGCAAATACCAATAATATATGATGTTAGAAGGTGAAATGTGTTATGGCAAGTTCCTCACATGCAACATCAAAGGAGGAAAGAAGTTGACCTGGTTAACAAATGAGACAGCCCAAAACATTGGTGCAAGCTCAAAATAGACCTCTGCCACATTTCAGCTCCACCCAGTTTGGGCCCTAGAATCAGCAGCAATTCCTCCTAATGGGCAGAGCTGTGAGAAGTGAACCCAATCATTCACGTTTCATGGAAGGAAAGGTAGCAAGTGATACAGATATATATTGAGTCCTCAATTGTGCCAGTGATTTAGCTCATTGGTCACATGTCTCATATAAAAAAGACTGAAAATCAAGGCTAATAAGTTCTGGGAAGAAGTATGTGGATGATCACAAGGGAATGGGCACAAAGTAAGCAAATATGTGTAATTAATGTTAATTTCCATCAAAGAGAATCCATTTTCATGGAGGATCTCTTCAACAAGGTAGACAAGATGATTACTCAAGTGCTTACACAAAGGGCTCATGACCAGAGTGGTCATAGTGGAAGTGAATAAGGTTATGTATGGCTCTCATAAGATGGTTTTGTCTTCACCAAGACTGACATAGTTTCTACCACTGCTGAATGCCCAGCTTGACAGTAGTAGAGATTGTTGCAGAATCTTCCATCTAGCACTATTCCTTGGGAAGTCCAGTCAGTCATTTGGTGACAGGTCAATTAAATATGACCCCTTCTGCCATGAAGAAGACAGTGATTGTCCCTTTCCAGGAAAAAATTGCATACTCTGGATATGCATTTGCCTTCCTTGTCCATAGTGCATCCATCAACACCACCATCTGTGGGCTTACAAAATGCCTGACATCTCAACAGAATATTTCACGTGACACTGCCTCAGATCAAGGTACCCACTTTGTCACAAAAGAGGTATGATGATGAATTAATGACAATAAGATTAACAGGTCTTGTTAATTACATTCTATTACACTGCTGGGATGAAGGCTCAATTAAGGAGCCAGCTCAGATACAAAATCCAAAGTTAATTTCCTCATATATATATATATATATATATATATATATATATATATATATATATAGTATGTGCACTGAGCCAACAGCTGATAATTAGGTCCGGGAAGCAAGAAGAAAAAGTAGAATTGCCTTATCACCATTATTCCCAGTTACTCACTTTTAAATTTGTGCTTCCCATCCCACCTTAGACTTTGTCAAGTTAGAAGTGCTACTTTCCAAGTGGAGAAAAGACGTACGACTAATTTGAGCTTCTAATTCTGGTGAAATTAGAAAGTAATGGTGGGCAGTCTACCTTGATAATCATTAGTAGATATAGCTGCTATTATACAATAAGTTCAAAAAGAAATACGTCTGGAACCCAGTGATTTACTGTAATATTTCTTGGCATTTTTGAACCAGTGATAATGATAACTGAAAATGTCAATTATATAAAACACAACCCCATAAGCTCAAAGTAATTTAGGAAGCACAGCCCTTGAAGATCAAGGTCTGGGTCACCCTATCCAGTAAGAACCCACATTATAGCTGAAGGTGACCAGACGGAGTTTCCTTTGACAACACCTTTTAAAGTTTGTGCATTAGTTGGTTTGTTTGTTTAAGGATAGAGCAACTAGAAATAAAATTTTGAGACTGGGTTTTTATCCTTATTCTCAGGGAAGAATTAAAAGTGAGTACTGAATATCTTAGCAGAGTATAAGCAGATCTGAATGGCACAAGGGATAAACTGTACCAAATTCAGATTATGCATTAGGCCATCTCTTCTCCCTGGCCTTGCTTTCTGAGTGGAGTGACATCAAATGCCTGGTAATGTTACCATTCTGTGCTCACCTCCAAAAGACTGAGAGGCTCACTGGCTATGCCCTATCAGTGCCTGACTGCTAACCTACACTGAGAGCCCTTTCTTTCCACCCCCTGGGTTTCTGATTGTCTCTGAAGTATAAGATTCAAGTTCCTCAGCAGTCACTGTATGTTCAAGGGGGTTAACACTCACTGGGGTTAAGGTGGGAGACATGTTATACAGATAATATAATTTTTCTCCCTGCATTTCCCAGGACAAACAATCTGGAGAAGAAACCTCTCTGAAGATGTCTGACAAAACAGACAAATTGCTTGCCCTGAAGTTATAACCTACTGAACAATGCAACAACTCCTTGTATTTGATTTACTTCCTTCCCTGCCTCATTCTCACCCCACCTCCCCCAGGCATCCACCGAATTTGCATGACCAATAAAATTTCTACTGCATGAATTTTATGTCAGGTCAGCTCTTCAGGGAACACAGATTAAGACAACATGTAACAAAATATTTGCCCATATTTACCATCACCTATGGGAGCCATATGATGTTACTAACTACAAGAACATTAGAATGCACAAATACCTGGAGAAAAACCAGCATCTATTTCAAAAATTTTAAGAAAACTATGTCTGAAGGCAATGATTTAACACAAGTAGCTGCAGAATGTTCGTTTATGTATTACTCTGTGCAGCATGAATTTTCATATAAAAAGAAGTAAATTAGGTCTTTTACCCATTTTTTAATTAAGCTGCTTGTTTTTTTGATATTGAGCCCCATGAGCTGTTTGTGTATTTTGGAGATTAATCTTTTGTCCATTGTTTCATTCGAAAATATTTTCTACCATTCTGAGGGTTGTCTTTTCATCTTGTTTATGGTTTCCTTTGCTATGCAAAAGCTTTTAAGTTTAATTAGGTCCCATTTGTTTATTTTTGTTTTTATTTTCATTATTCTAGGAGGTGGGTCACAAAAGATCTTGCTGTGGTTTATGTCAAAGAGTGTTTTTCCTATGTTTTCCTCTAAGAGTTTTATAGTGTCTGGTCTTACATTTAGGTCTTTAATCCATTTAGAGTTTATTTTTGTGTATGGTGTTAGGGAGTGTTCTAATTTCATTCTTTTAAGTGTAGCTGTCCAGTTTTCCCAGCATCACTTATTGAAGAGGCTGTCTTTTCTCCATTGTATGTTCTTGCCTCCTTTGTCGTAAATTAGGTGACTATATGTGCGTGGATTTATCTCTGGGCTTTGTATACTGTACCACTGCTCTATAATTCTGTTTTTGTTCCAGTACCAGACTGTCTTGATTACTGTAGGTTTGTAGTATAGTTTGAAGTCAGGGAGCCTGATTCCTCCTATACCCTAAGAAAAACATAATTCAAAAAGAGACATGTACCACAATGTTCATTGCAGCACTATTTACAATAGCCAGGACATGGAAACAACCTAAATGTCCATCAACAGATGAATGGATAAAGAAGATGTGGCACATATATACAATGGAATATTACTCAGCCATAAAAAGAAACGAAATTGAGTTATTTGTAGTGAGGTGGATGGACCTAGAGTCTGTCATACAGAGTGAAGTCAGAAAGAGAAAAACAAATACCGTATGCTAATGCATATATATGGAATCTAAAGAAAATGGTACTGATGAACCTAGTGGCAGGGCAGGAATAAAGACGTAGACATAGAGAATGGACTTGAGGACATGGAGGGGGGATGGGGAAGCTGGGGCAAAGTGAGAGTAGAACCGATATATATATACTACCAAACGTAAAATAGATAGCTAGTGGGAAGCAGCAGCAGAGCACAAGGAGATTAGCTCTGTGCTTTGTGAAGACCTAAAGGGGTCGGAGGGAGGCTCAAGAGGGAGGGAATATGGGGATATATGTACGCATATGGCTGATTCACTTTGTTGTACAACAGAAACTAACACAGTATTGTGAAGCAATTATACTCCAAAAAAGATGTATTTTTTAAAAGAGTAAATTAAATTTACTAATTTTTGCTTCCAAGTTTTCTTGTTCATTAATGAAAACTGAATATTGTGTTGTTAATGTTGACTCTCTTAGCAAAAAAAATTTCTCAACGAAATAACTCCATTTCATTTTTTACATGCATCATTATTTATGTGTATCACATGTTAATTTAAAAACTCAGAAATTTATTTCATAAAAAGTAAAATATTTGACATCACTGTGAATATTATTGCAAATACAGTTAAAAACCTGAGCATATAATTATTTCTTTTTGTGTTAATAATACAAATACAAATTTTTGTGTAGCACTCATGGTAATAGAACTATTTTTACTAAGTTCCTAAATTAAGACACCGTAATTGGTCGTCATATACACATAACTTAAAATTGCATCCCCAAACAACTGTAGTTGTGAAAATGTACAAATACCTTATTCTCTATATTATTCTGTGTATTTTACTCACAGTCAAAATAATAAAACCAAACAGTTTTTATGACAAGTCTGATATTTTTTTCTCTTCTCAAAAGAAAAAAAGCTTGAAATGACAATATATGCTTTGTCTCCTTACTATCCATTACCAATTGGATTTTTTTAATATACAAAATTTTGAAGAACCAACTTTAAACATACCTAAGTATAGTATGCTGATACTCAATTTACAATAAAATCTTCTAATTTTTATTGCATTTCCAAAATTAATTGAGTGTCTTTAATCAAAATATATCAGGAATGGGGCTTCACAAAATTTAGCTTTGGAAGCTTATAAATTTAGCAAATTAAAAATATTAAAAGCATAGCTTACAGACAGGAAGACATTAAAATTCCTACAAAAGCAAAGGAAAAATCAAATAAAATGAGAGTACAAAGAGAGAACAAGTTGAAGTCTGAAATTTTGTAAAGTTTTCTTTGGAATATCTCGATCTATGGGAAGAATCCATTGACATTATATCAGAGGCAGATAATACTAATAGAATTGATTGAAGTATTAAAATATGTACTAAATTAACTTACTCCTCATGCTTTTATTAATCTTTGAATAATAAATATAAAGAAGTTTTTAATTTTAATATTCATACATATATGGTACTTTTATTTTTAGAAGAAATTGCATTTTAGAAAATAATTTTTGAATAGGATTATTTTTAGATTCAACAATATAATAAAACCAATTTTTTGTCAGTTAACAAGTATTTCAAAAAATATATACTTCTAGTTACTTTAGTATCCCCTATCATTCTTAAAAGTATATATTTTTGAACATTGAATAGTATGGCCACCATAATTTTAGTGCAGAAAACAAAAACCATGAAAAAATATAAAAATAAACATAATAAATAACTATCAAGTAATGATAAGCCTTTTCAAGGGAAGGGAAGAGAAAAGTTACAATTAGGGTCATTTTAGATTAGTTTGTCACTGAAGATGTCTTAGACAAGGAGATATTTTAGCAAATACACAGGCAAAGTGATGCTGGAGCCACGTGGACATTTGATAGAAGAGCAATTTAGGCAGAAGCAAAATACAGAAAAAAGGACCTAAGTTGAAACTGAGCCTAACATATCTGTAAATTACAAAAAGGCCATTGAGATTGTAGGAGAGCCAGCAAGGAGAGGGTGGTTGGAAACTACATGATTGTAGGGATAAACTGGGATAGATCATGGAAGGCCTTCTAGGCTCTTGAATGATTTTTTTTTCCCTTTCATTCTAACTGTTATAGAAAGTACTGAAAGATTTTGAGGGGTGGAGTAACATGATCTGGTTTATGGTTAGAAACTGTCTTCTGGTTGTTAGGTGGAAAACAGATTGCAAAGATTAAAGAAGTGGGGAAAACAATTATACAAAAAGTGGTGAACATAAAACTATAAAAATTAAGAGAGGAAAGGAACTAGCAGATTTGAATGTTCTCTACATACTAAGCACTGTGCTGGGTATTTACATAAATTACCTAATATGTTTAATAGATATGTGTATTAATTAGTTGACTGTAGGAGCATACCGCAATTGAAGGTTTCAAATGCATATAAATTAGTCAATCATATATGAAGATAGCACACTAATATACATTTGAAAACAAGTGCTATCTAAAACTTTTGAAATTACTCTTACAAGGATTAAGGTTCAGTACAAAAATTAATGAAATAACATTATCTCAATATGCATATACAAATATGAATAAAGTAGTTATGCTCAACAATAGCATAAGCAAAAGATTATTATAATAAGCTCTATTATCTGAATTAATGAATGGCTCACCTCACTTGATAAGGTCACATTGAGTCCCAATGCATCTCAATATAATTTTATCATTCAGCTCTATCAATCTACTTAATTAATTCTGTATATTTTAACAAGAAATGAAAATTGCATAAAAGATCAAGGTAAGTTGCCTGTGGGAGTCAGAAATCAAGAAAAACTCTTCCTGATTTAGTATATTCCCAAACTTTATTTTTTTTAATATTTTCCAGTGATTCACAATATAGATATTTAATGGTGGATAAGATATTTAATGTTTCTTTGATATTAATCACCACATTTTATTTCCCAGTTAAGGTTCTTCAAATTTCTTATCTCACAGGGATAGTGATTAATAAAATTACATATGAAATGACCCCATGTATAAGATCTATGAGGTCCTCACTTGCTAAATATCTACATTTGATTAATGTACTACTCTCTACCTCTGTGAGATGAATATAGATAGTTCCCTAAAAGGAAAATATCTTGCCTTGAAAATAAATTTATGTGCAATTTCTTCAAATCATCCTTGGAGATAGAACCTGGAAGCAAAACATATCGCAATGCCAAATGTGTTCCTCAAGAGGCCAAATAAATTAAATCTTCATCAGGGAAGCTACGTAAAGACTAGATTGCAACAGCCATGTTCTGCAGCCAGATTTAAAGCACTACTTATAGTTACACAAAACTGTGTGGCCCTATCAAATTATTTTATTATTCTCTGCTAATTACCCTAAAACCACTAAACTTCTTGAGGTATTTTTATTTTTCTATTAAACATAAGTAGTTAAAAATAACCATGATTGAAGTCATCATTACCAAATTCTTAGCTATTATATACATTAACAAATCTTTTATTCACCCCAACTAGGGGAAATTGCAGACACAGGTTATGGATTGCATAGGGCAAAGAGGCTGCTGCTTAATGGGAAAAAAAAATGCTCTCTAGGGACCAAATAAATAGTTCTAAAAGAATTCCCACATAGTATATGACTTTTAAAACTTCAATTCCCAAACTGTGTGCCAAAGTACACTGGGGCATCACAATGAACTAATAGGGGCACTGTGGGATATTCTAAAATTTCTAGGAAAACAGAGTGACACCAGTTGGATGTTGTGCAAATTACAACCATTAACTTGTTTGGATATGATCACTTAATAAATGGAACTAGTTTTATGTTTTGTTTTTATTTGATTTTTGTCTATAAGTATTATGGAAAAAAATATTAAGACACTAAAGGTGCCAAGACCTGAGAGATCTGAGGAACCACTGTTTTGTACTGATTTCAGAAAAATGTGTGATGAAACCTCCAACTTGGCCAGTAGCATGCCAGGATCAATTTAAAAAGAGAGAGCTATCGTATTTTTTAAATATATATTCTTTCTATCAAGATACCCAAAATCTATTACTAAACTGTTAGTATGGGCAATAGCAAAATTAAATAACAGACTAGAATTATTAGCAAGTATCAAGAAAGTTAAAAGCAGATACAATTTAGGTACCTGAATATGGAAAATTAAGCTCTTTCTGTTTCTTAGCCTCTTAAATCCATTGTGTAGCATCCAGTATATCTAAATTATCTGTTCAGATATTAAAACACTCAGGTCTCTCAAGTAAGGAAAAGGCCACAGAAGAAAATGGAGATTAATAAGTGTTAATTTGACTATATATAAAACTGTCTAAAGAGGATTAGTACAGCCTCTGCATTGCCAAATTTTAAGGCAGGATCTTTATTAATCTGTGATAACTTAAACTGTACTTACATATACACAAAATCTCTTATAGAATTTAAAGTGAAAAAGTAGATTCTTTCTTCAAAAAGTGACATAAATGTAAAGTTTACTGTGAACCAAATATTGACATTATTTTGGAACCGAATGAACATTTTATTACTACTAAAAAATAATAATAGCACAATGACTCAATACATGGGATTTCAAATGTTAACCATTATATTCATTCTAAGACTCAACTCATTTTATTTCTGCAAGTTATCTAGCTCATCTTTGTTGCTAATGAAAATTATTTCATTTTATATTATTTTATGTTTCACTAATGAGGAACAACTCATTAAAAACTAGCATATAATTATTTCTGAATTCACATTGTATTTATTATTAGAAGTAATACTAAATTTGCTGATCATGGAAACACTATACTACTTAAGCAAATCATTTGTGAGGCTTAATTTCTGCATTCTTTTTGTTATAGTCTCATATTTGAGAACTTATGATTGATTTTCAAACAAAATTTATTGACAAATGATATGATACTTTTATTTTATGCTAATTAAATGGATACTATAAATGACATTTTGTAACCTCCTTAAACTTTTTCATTATCACTATAGAATCCTGCTATTTTCAGCATTAAGGGCAAATAATCTGGATGCCAGAAAATTAAACACCTTGAAAAATTATATGAAAATATTAAGATATTTTTGACCACTGAAAAGGCACCTTGCTTTTTTTCATATTAAGTATTGATTAGAAGTATCACACAAAAGTATACATATGTGATACATAAAAATAAAAATATCATGAAGTTATTATTAACAGCTTTATACAGAAAATTTGAAAATTAAAACCACAAAATCCTAGAAAAAAAACATACTGAAACTAGTACAAAAAATAGAATTTTGAAATATTTCTATAACTATTAACAAATTTGAATCAGTATTTAAATCCACATATTCCCCATTCCATACCAAGAAATCTTCACCAATAAATTCAACAAACAATTAAGGGAGAATTTCTACCAAGTATACACAAATTCTCCAAGATGAGAATAAAATAAGAAAACAATAATTATTTCATTAGGCCAGCATAATTGAGGCTTCATAAATGTAATATATAAATGAGAGGCCATTTCAGAAAGAAAAATCTAAACAAATTTCTCATATATATAGATGTAAAACTCCTAAACAAATTATTTGCAAATTGAATCCAATGACACATGAAAAAAAATAATATATTATGAATATGCTGGCTTTATTCCAGGCATAAGAGACTATCTTCAGATTCAAAAAATGATCAAGGCAATGAGTAACTACCTGTCAGTGATTACTTTAAATATAAATGGACTAAATGCTCCAATCAAAAGATATAGAGTGGCTGAATGGATACAAAAAAAAAAAAAAAACCTGACTCATATATATGTTGCCTACAAGAGATTTACTTTAACACAGACTGAAAGTGAGGGGATGAAAAATGGTATTCCATGCAAAGGGAAATGAAAAGAAAGCGAGGTAGCAATATTTATATCAAACAAAACAGACTTTAAAACTAAGACTGTAACAAGAGACAAAGAAGGATATTACATAATGATCAAGGGATCAAATCCAAAAAGAAGTTATAACAATTGTAAATATATATATGCACACAACATGAAGGAAATATCAGTAGACATAAAGGGAGAAATTGACAGTAACACAATAATATTAGGGTATTCTAACACATACATCAAGGGACAGATCATCCAGAGAGAAAATCATCAAGGAAACACTGTCCTTAAATGACACATTAGATCTGATCAACTTAATACATATATATAGAACATTCCATTCAAAAACAGCAGAATATGCTTTTTTTCAAGTGCACATGGAATAATCTCCAGGATAGGTCACATGCTAGGCCACAAAACAAGTCTCAATAAATTTAATAAAACTGAAATCTTATCAAGAATTTCTTCTGACCACATGTTACAAGACTAGAAATCAAGTACAAGAAAAAAAAATGCCCAAAACACAAACACATGGAGTTTAAACAACATACAACTAAACAACTAAGGGATCACTGAAGAAATCAAAGAAGGAATTTTTTTGTTAAATGCTTGGAGACAAATAAAAATGAAAACACAATGATCCAAAATCTGTGGGCTGCAACAAAAGCAGTTCTAAGAAGGAAGTTTATAGCTTACCTCAGGAAATAAGAAAAATCTCAAATAAACAACCTAACTTTACAACTAAAGGAACTAAGAAAGAACAAACAAAACCCAAACTTAGTAGAAGGAAAGAAATGATAAAGATCAGTGCAGAAATAAATGAAATAAAGACTAAGCAAAACAACAGAAATGATCAAGTGCTGATTCTTTGAAAACATTAAAAGAAAATTGATTACCCTTTACCCAGAGACAGCAAGAAAAAAGAGAGAAGGCCCATGTCAATATAATCAGAAATGAAAAAGAAGTTACAACTGACACCACAGAAATATGAAGAATCATAAAAGATTACTCTGAATAAAAATTTATACACCAATAAAATGAACAACCTAGAAGAAATGGATAAATTCCTAGAAATATAGCATCCCAAGAGTGAAACAGGGAGAAATAGAAAATATGAACAGATCCATTACCAGTAATGAAATTGAATCAGTTAAAAAAAACTCCTAAGACTATAATTACAGGGATCATTTCTATAGTTCCTTACTAGAGAAGTTTCTCTGAACAACGTGTAGACGTGTAGAGCACCTGAAATCACAAGGAAAAACACAAAAGTAAACAAAAAAGACTCCTGACAAACAAAAAACAAAAAAGACTCTTGACAAACAAAAGTCTAGGATCAGATGTCTTCACAGGTGAATTTAAGCAAACATTGAAAGAAAAGTTAACGTGTATTCTTCTAGAAATATTCCAAAATTTGCTGAGGAAGGAACACCTCCAACTCATTCTATGAGGCTGACATCACCCAAATACAAAAATCAGACAAAAATATCACACAAAAAAAAGAAAGTCACAGGCCCAAATCACTGGTGAACAGAGATTCAAAAATTCTCAACAAAATATTGGCAAACCGAATTCAACAATGCATTAAAAGGATCACACACCATAATCAATTTGGATTCATCCTAGGGATGCAAAGAGGTTCAATATCTAAAAATCAATCAATGTGATACACCACATTAATAAAGTGAAGATTAAAAATCATATGATCATCTCGGGACTTCCCTGGTTGTGCAGTGGTTAAGAATCTGCACTCTCAATGCAGGGGGCCCAGGCTCAATCCCTGGTCAGGGAACTAAATCCCACATGCATGCCGCAACTAAGAGTTCACATGCCACTACTAAGGAACTGGAGAGCCACAACTAAGGATCCCGCAAACCACAACTAAGGGGCCCGCATGCCACAACTAAGGAGCTGGCAAGCCGCGACTAAGAAACCCATGAGCCGCAACTAAGAAGCCTGCCTGCCACAACTAAGACCCAGCACAACCAAATAAATAAATAAATAAATAAATAAATAAAAATCATATGACCATCTCAATAGATGCACAACAAACTTTTGACAAAATTCAACAAACATTTATAATAAAAACTCAACAAATGGGTATGGAGGGAATATAACATAATAAAGGCCATATATGACAAGCCCACAGCTAACATCAGACTCAACAGTACAAACGTGAAAGCACGTCCTCTAAGATCATGAATAAGACAAGGATGCCCACACTCGCTACTTTTATCCAACGCAGTATTGTAAGTCCTAGCTCTAGCAATCAGACAAGAAAAAGAAATAAAAAGAGCCTGAATTGGAAAGGAATAAGTAAAACTATCACTGTATGCAGATGACATAATACTATGAATAGAAAATCCCAAAGACACCACCAAAAAACTACTATCTCATCGATGAATTTGGTAAAGTTGCAGGATGCAAAATTAATACAGAGAAATCTGTTGCATTTCTATACACTAAAAACAAACTTTCAGAAAAAGAAATTAAGAAAGTAATCACATTTACTGTCACATCAAAAAGAATAAAACACCTAGGAATAAATGTAACTAAGGAGGTAAAATACTTAGAAAACTATAACACACTGATGAAAGAAATTGAAGACCACAAAGATAGATAGAAATATAGACTGTGTTCATGGGTAGGAAGAATTAATATTGTTAAAATGACCATATTCCCCAAGGCAATATACAGATTCAGTGCAATCCCTATGAAAATACCAATGACATTCTTTACAGAACTGGAACAAATAATTCTAAAATTAAATGGAAACACAAAAAGACCCTGAATAGTCAAAACAATCTTGAACAAAAACAAAGCTGGAAGTATCATGCTCCCTGAACTCAAAGTATACTACAAAGCTCCAGGCATCAAAACAGTATCTTACTGGCACAAAAACAGATGCATCGATCAATGGAATAGAATAGACAGCCCAGAAATGAACCCACACTTAGATAGGCAATTAATCTATGACAAAGGAGGCAAGAACATACAATGGGGAAAAGACAGTCTCTTCAATAAATGGTATTGGAAAAACTGGACAGCTACATATAAAATAATCAAACTGGACTACTCTCTTACAACAGGCACAAAAATAAACTCCAAATGGATTCAAGACTTAAGTGGAAGACCTGAAACCACAAAACGTCTTAAAGAAAACATAGGCAGTAAGCTCTTTGTCATCAGTACTAGTAATTTTTTTCAGATATGTCTTTTTCAGACAATTCCACTTCTGGGTATAAACCCAAAATAACTGAAAGCAAGGACTCAAAGAGATATTTTTGTGCCAAAGTTCATAGCAGCATTATTTGCAATAGTTAAAAGCTTGAAACAACCCAAGTGTCCACTGATGGATGAATGGATAAAAAAAAAATGTAGTATATACATACAATACAATATTATTTAGTCTTAATAAGAAGGAAATTCTGACACATTACACAAAGTGAAATGAGAAAATCACAAAAGCACAAATATAATTTCACTTATATGAGGTGCCTACAGTAGAAAAATTCACAGGGACAGAAAATAGAACGCTGGTTTTCAGGGGTTAGAAGGAGAGGGAATGGTGAGTAAGTGTCTAATGGGTAAAGCAGTCAATTTGGAAACATAAAACAAATCCTGGAGATGAATGGTGGTGATGGTTGTATAACAATGTTAATGTACTTAATGCCATAGAATTATACCACTTAAAATTATTAAAATAGTAAATTTTATATTATGTATATTTCATTACAAAAAAAGAGTGCTTCAGGTAGAAAAAGGATAACAGATGGATATTTGTATCTATGAAAAGAAATAAAGTCTGACAAAAATAGTAAAAAATGAAATTAGAGACTTTTTTCTCATTATACTAGCTCTATGAGAGATGTGATTGTCTAAAGCAAAAATAAAGCAAAGTATTGTAGAGTTTATAATATAGGTAGAATAAATATTAATAACAACAACTACAAAAAAAGATGGAGTAAGGATTTTAAATGATGGTTTTAAGTTTGTTACATTAAATGGGAAGTAGCATGATATTATTTGGAGGAAAATTGTAATAAACTAAAAATATATATTTTAAACATTAGGGTAACCACTAAAACATAATAAGAGAAGTGTTAACTAATGAGGCAATAATGGTGATAAAATTAAACAACAGAAAATAATTAATTCAAAGAAAAAGGAAAAAAGGGCCAAAAAAAAGGGGGGGGCAGAAGGAGCATATTGGGACAATTAAAAAATAGCAAAATGGTAGATTTAAAATAAACTATAATATAAATCAAATTACACCCCCAATTAAAAGGAGAAGATTGTTAGAGTGTATGGAAAATAAGATATAAATATCTATGGTCAGTGTGAAACCCATTTAAGTGGGTTCTACACTGCTAGTAGAAATATACAGTCTTACAGCCACTTTGGAAATCAGTTCATTAATCATTTAAACCATTAAAAATATATCTTAAATATGTTCCAGAAATTCCATTCCTAGGTATTTATCAAAATTAAATGAAACCATATGTCCATACAAGGATTTGTATATAAATGTTTGTAGCACCTTTATTTGCATTGTCCAAAATCTGGAAACAGTCCAAATGCCACATAACAAATTGTGGTAAATATACACAATAGAATACTACTCAGCAAGAAAACAAACAAACTATATACTCAATAACATGGCTGTATCTCAAAATAATTATATTAACTAAAATAAGACAAAAAAAGAGTACATATGGTTGGTTATACTGTATTATTCCATTTATGTAAAATTCTAAAAAATGCTAACATATCTGCTTTGATAGAAAGCAGATCAGTAACCACTGATCTAGAGGCAGGGGTGGGGTGTGAATGACAAGGGGGCTTTAAGGGTGATTTTTTTTTTTAATTTTCATTATGATGGTGATTTCATGGTTCCATGTGTAAGTTAAAACATCAAATTGTACTCTTTCAAAATGTACAGTTTACTGAATATCAGTTATACTTTAATAGAAATAAAACCTTTTTTTGTACAAAGAAAACACCAAAGCCCAGCTCAAACATCAAATTTAACTACTGAACAATTCAAGTGTTATTCAATTTTTTCCAGAAAAATAGGAGAAGAAAAATATTTTTCAGGTAATCCTATGAGTCTAGATTAATTCTGACACTTAAGCCAAAGGACAGTGCAATAAAGGAGAATACTGGGCAATCTAACTCATGAACATAGAGGAAGAATTCTAAACAACATTTTGAATTATGATGTGTCTTCAAAATTAGAAGAAAATTAGGGAAATGCCTTTACGACATCTGTGTGCAAAAATACAAAAATTCTTACAAATTAAAAGAGAAAAACAACCCAATAGGAAGAACTGGGCAAAAGAATAAGCAAGCATTTCAACAAAAGCAGAGATATGAATGGCTAAATATAAGAAACAATTCTCAAACATAATAAATGCAAATTAAAAACAGTGATATTCCACTTAATACCCATTAGCTTGGCAAAAATTATTGTCTGATTATACCCAATGTTGATAGGACGTGGAGCTATATGGACAACAATACACTGATAGTGGTAGTCTAAATAGATACAATTACTTTGGAAAATGCATTATCTTGTAAATTTGGACATGCAATGATCCTATGATCTATCAGTTTGCCTTAGTTTATACTGTAGAAAAATTGTTGCACATATGTTTCAAACAACATGTAAAATAAAATTTATAGCTTTATTTTTGTAATAACAAAATCTAGAAATAATAACATGTCTATAGACAAGAGAATCAATAAATAAATTTTAAAAGGATATAATGGAATGCCATACAGAGTGAAAATAAGCAAATTACAGATGCCCAATACCTGACTGAATATTAGGACCATAATATTAAGTGAGAAAAGCAGAGGACAGAACAGTAAAACTAAAATCAATTATTTTATTTTAAAAGCTTAAAACAAATAAAGCTATTGCCAACTACAAATTGGCACTTGCCATTTACCTCTACAAGGATTAAATCATGAGCCGCTGCAGCTGCTGACCTTCAACACACCTTGAAAGGAGTTCAGGGTGGAGATCAGTAATGAGACACTCTGTGCTCTGGGAAGAACTGGCAGAACAGTTCTTCAGATAGTTAGATATTTTCAGAAGATTTTAAGAGCCCAATTCTTGCATCTCCTCATATCTAGAAAAGCACTAAAATCATTAACGGTGACATCTGCTCCTCGTGACTAGCAGCAAGCATCTCCCAAAATGTGTGCTTGACTGCACGTACCCCCCTTCACTGACATCATATATAGCACTAACCTTCCCCACTACTTCTTTGGAGCAGTTTCTCAGAACCATCTGAAATGCTGTCTCCCAGGCTATATTCCTCATTTTGCCCCAAATAAAACTTAACTCACAACTCTCACGCTGTGCTTTTTTCTTTCAGTCGACACTATACATTCTTACAAAACATGATAAAACAAAAAAATTTAAAAACAAACAAACAAAAATTCAGGGAAAATGTTGCAATAGGGAACTTCAAACATCAGTGTTCTAGTTATTAAAGAAGATGTTGTATTTGTTGCAGGAAGGGGGACTCCTTCCAGGGCCCAAGAGTGGGCTCTTGTCTAACACTCGGAAATGAACTGTCCAAGGAGACACATGTGCTGACAAAGCAAGAGACTTTATTGGGAAGAGGCTCCTGGGTGGAGAGCAGCAGGGTAAGGGAACCCAGGAGAACCGCTCTGCCATGTGGCCGGCAATCTCGGGTTTTATGGTAATTGGGTTAGCTTCCGGGTTGTCTCTGGCCAATCATTCTGATTCAGGGTCCTTCCTGGTGGCATGCACATCGCTCAGCCAAGATGGATTCCAGCAAGAAGGATTCTGGGAGGTTGGTAGGACATATGGACTACTGTCTCCTCTCTCCTTTTGACCTTTCTTGAATTCTTCTGGTTGGTGGTGTCTTGTTAGTTCTAAGTTCCTTACCAGGACCTCCTGTTGTAAGATAACTCATGGAAGTGGTTACTAAGGTGTCTGGCCAGTGTGGGTGGTTGTGGTCAGTGGTTCCCTTAACATATTCATGGGCAGTATGTTGATATTATTATTATTCATAGTTAACATATTCATTAGAATAATTCTTTAAATTTTAAGTATTTTATAATACAGAGAAACATGCATGTGTATTTTTCTCATTCTGTCTTCACCAATATATTCAGATGTGGTTAATTCCCATATTACTGAAGAAGAAAAAATGTACAGAAACACTCATGTCATGTATCTAATTGGAATCAAATTGAGATTAGTAACTTTTCTAGTCCTTATATCACTTTGCAGTGAGCATCTTTTTTGAGAAATGGTAGAACATAAGGGAGCAATCTGATAACATGGACATTTCCCTAGACCTCTTTGTGGAATTGGTTCAGTGCCATGGTAGTCTCATAAGATAGCATTTTAACTAATTTTGGACAGGACCCTTGAACGGGAGCAGAACCTGTCATCCCAAAATATGTTTCTTTGGCATATTTTGGCATAACAGTTATCTTAAATGAATTATTTTTAAGAAACCACAGACACAAGAGAAGTTCTGAAGTTTCTAGTAGAAGTTATTCTTTTGTAAGAGACATTTAAATTTATAAGGAAAATCTCCTTTTGTAAGGAGGGCTCCCTCTCTGTGCCAGGAAGAGGAGAACGACTAAATCTCTTATCACTGGAGAAGGCAACTGACTTAAATCTGCATACGAATCATACCCTTGTTTACTGTGTTTTGCCTGATAATCCCCCATAACTGACTTCCCTCCCAGCCAACATCCTGTTTTGTCTTTAGCCCATTTCAGGGAGTTGCCGTTTTCTGAGGTATCTCTCATATATACAGAAGGTATATATGTGTTAGTAAACTTCTGTTTTTCTCCTGTTATTCTGTCTTTTATTATAGGGGGGCCTCAGCCAAGAACCTAGAAGGGTAGAGGGAAAATTATTTTTCCTCTTCTACACTCTTAAACTTAAGTGTTATAAAATAAAATATAATGAGTCTGGCACGGTGCATGGGGGTGGGAGTGATATTGAGACAGGAAGCGGGCAGGGCACAATCTTTAAAAGCCACTGAGGACAGGATACAAGCTGGTTGAACCAATTAGGTCCAAGATTACTTTACTCAATTTAGAACTTGACTTGTCAAGGATAAATAGAAATCCTAAGTGTCTTTTCTGTAACCATTAGTAAAAAATATTTAGCTATCTAGACAGGTGACCCTGATTTGTATATAAATACTCATAAATATGAAGGAAACTGCCCAGAGTAAATTTCAGGTTCATGTGATCTAGAAAATATTCAGTATTAAATTAATATCTGGTATTAGCTTAAGCTGGTTGGTTTGATTAATACAGATGTCCTTAAGAGTCATCAGTGTTAAGTATAATACTTCTGTTGTAACTAGGTTTACTAGAGGTCAAATAAGATCTTTTTACATCTGTTGCAAATTTGTAAGCAAGAAAAATAACTTGGTATGATAAAATATTTATTAGTGAATTAAATGTAAGTGAGATAAGGGTTTTTGGATGAACTTTTTAGGAATAATTCTATTTTAGGAATGTCTACTTAATAATCTCTCTAGATATTTGGAAATTTACTTGAAATTTTGAGTTGTTCTAAATTAAGTGATGGAAGTTTATTGAATAGCTAAAGTCATTCCCAAATAAAATAAGATACTGAAACATCGTTTACTAAACAGAGAAACTAAAGGTATTTACGACTATTAATAAATATGTTTGGTGCCACCTTGAGATATACTCTATGAGAAAGCACGTTTTTAGAAATTATTGGTATTTACGTTTACTAATCTACAGACTACTGGTGAAGAAAATAGTTCATAGTTGCTTAAAGAGAGTAGGATGTGTGTTTTGAACAAAAGAAGGTATGAGGAAATTATATACAGTTTCTGGAATTTGGATATGTCCTGGTATAATGCTATAGTTCTAGCTGTTATCTTAAAGTGTTTTATGTCACAACAGTAACCCAGCTTTTCATTACACTGTAATCAGATGTATAACCATGGCTTTTAAGTCTTTTGTCATTTATAGACAGTTATTGTTGTACTCTGATGCTGTTACAAAAGTGCTTCAACTTCAAGAAGATTCATAGGAAGGCTACAGAAGCAGTTACAACAGTTCCACATCAAGATGATGGCTATATGAGGATTCCAGCCCTTACCACTCTCTGACTAAAAACAAGAAACTGTCCTGCTCCTGGGGCCCCTAGATCAGGCATCCAAAGATTTTAATCCCTAACAGGCTGGTTCAACGCCCCTACTCAGCCCTGAAGCAACTACAGAAGACAGACCGTTGCCCCTCTGCTTCCCATAAGATTACGGGAGTAAAATCTCTGAGGGGAGAGAGAATGAGATGGGAAGGGGGCTGGGCACAACCTCTAACAAGAATGACAGCCATTGAGGACACGATATAAACCGGTTAGACCAGCTAGGTCCATGATGGCAAATGACTGACTTCCACTAGACTTTGAGCCTCAGTATACGCTCATTGTAATACATCATCAAGTTAAATGACACACCCACAGGTGCAGTGACAGTTCTGAGGCCGACCATAAAAGGCCAAAAAGTGGGCGGTGGCCCAATTCCTAGAAATCCCCACCACTTCCCCAGAATAGTTGGAACAATCCTCCCACTCATTAGCCTATGAAACTACCCATGCCTATAGAAACTGACAACCCAGTGCCCTGGTGTCTCTCTCGCCTTCTGAGATGGCCCACACTCTGTCTGTGGAGTGTGTTTCTCCCAAGGCATCCTGGCTTCTGAGATGGCCTGCACGTATCTCCCTGAATAAACCTGCTTTCACTTTACTATGGCTTGCTCTTGAATTCTTTCCTGTGTGAAGCCAAGAACCCACACTTGGCGGCCTGTCCCAGGGACTCACTTGAAACCTGGGATGTGACCATCCTCTCACGCCTCACTTTCTTTCCTGCAGCATCTTTTCTGGCGCCCAACACGGGGCCTCAAAGGGCATAATCTTGATCTGGCTATTGGGCTATGGTTCCCCTCTCGAGGGTGGCTGGGACTTGTCTTGAGCAGCGTAGATTTAAGTAGCTCCTTAGGTGGCGGCTGAAGCCGCCTGCAGGATCTCGCAGAAACGAGTTCTCTGGCCATGAAGGAGCCCACCGAGGCCAAGCCTTTTCTCCCCTTGATCTTTCTCATTCTCCTATAGCTCTCTTTGGACTCCAGAAGATCCACCCAGACGACCACTGGACATCCAGATTAAGACCACACAGCAAGTAATTGACAACTTGGTTGGGTGAGTTCCCCCTGTGGCTCCTCGAGTCCAATTCCCTCTCCCTACTTGTTCTTAGTCTCAGTCCAGTTCTGGGATGCCAGAACTGTGGCGGGGGCCCAAATTGGGGGACTCCGTGAGTCCTCCTCTAGATTTGTGGCCTGGCCCTCTCCGAGTGTTCTCAGGGCTCACAGCCTCATTGCACCCCTGAGCAGACGTTGTGGGCGAGCACTTCCCTTGAGAGGGTCACAGTTCCTTCCCCACCTAGGAAGCTTCGCAGCTGTGTACCTCCCTAGTCCCACTCAGTCTTCCTTCTTACTTTAACCCCCTCGTTGACTGATACTGAGCCTGGTGTGGTGCTCCCTCTTAGGGGTCACATCTAATGGGGAGCCCAGACACCCCTGAGCCGAAGTGTGGGCGAGCACTTCTCTTGTGGTTGTCGCAGGCAGACTTTATCAACCCCTGAATGGAAGTAGTGGGCAAGCACCCTTCTCAGCAGGCTTACGAATCTCTCTTAGGAAGCATCGTGGCTGTACACCTTCCTACCTTTTTCTCCCCCAGGGATTTATACCCCAGATATTGCACCCCTGACTGGAAGTGTGGGTGAGCACTTCCCTCGTGGGGGGTCGAAGGAGGACTTTATCAACCCCTGAGTGGAGGCAATGGGCAAGCACCTTTCTCGGCTTCTCAGCAGGCTTAGAATCTCTTGCCTGGGAAGCATCATGGCTGTACACCTTCCCTCCTGTCCTGGATTTCTCTTACAGCCTCCTTCTCTCCTGATTCTTGGACTGTCTATTGATCCTTGAGCCTCTTTGCCAGCTTTGCATTGCCTCTTGTACTTCTGTGGAGAGGTAGCCCTCCTCAACATCACAAGGACCATATCCTGAGGGGAGCTTTTGCCTTGTATTGTTATCACTGCCTTGTAGCCTCCAGCAAGGCAACTCTGTTTCTCTTTCTTTTGTTTCAGTGATAAAGATAATCTGTTTAGTTGGTTCAGGACCAAGGTCTCCTCCCTCCCTCTCTGAAGGATTTAGGCTGTGGGACTCCAGCTGCTTTTTCTCCCACTCACTCCTGTTCCTTTCTTTGACTAATCCAAGGGGCCTCCTCAGGCTTACCAACCAGGCAGATTTCAGGTGCTCACAGGGACCCCACTGTTGACACTGTGAGACCACCAGGACAAATAACTACCATCTGGACAGGATCCATCAGACCCCCGTCTTGTCAAGACACCCTAATTTTAAAAAGGGGGCAACTACAAGCATGCCAAACAACTCCCCACTAGGATGCATATTAGCTAATTGGGGAAAATTTAGACCGGATGGTTTAAGAAAAAATATTAATTTTCTTTTGCAATACTGCATGGCTTCAATACAAACTAGGGGACCAAGAGATCTGGCTAGAAAATGGGTCACTGAATTACAATACCATCTTGTAGCTGAACCTATTTTGTAAAAGGGAAGGGGGGAAGTCCCATACATCCAAATGTTCATGACCCTATTCAAAAATCCAGGTCTGTAAGAACTTCTGCCAGGCGTGCTTGGCTCATATCCCTTCAAAGTGACTTCTTCCCCCACAGGAGCATGAAGTCTTAGATGATCTCCTTACGAGGCCACCTCCCCAAGATCCACAACTTGGAACTCCTTCTTCCCCCAGTTCTGAGGGAGGGGGTCATGTTCCAGACCATTTATCCCTAATGCCCCATCTGGGGAGCTAGAGACCCCAGACCCCCATAAATCAGCCCTTGGATTTCGCCTTTGGAGTATTTAACAGTAGATATAGGGTTGAAAAGGCAAAAAAGATTCAAAGACAACAGCTAACAGCACAATTACTAGAGGCAGCCCGAACCCCTGCACCACCTCAGGGTCACCCTCCCTTGCGAAGACTCATGGTGAGGACAGGATCCAGGAAGCCTGGATCAGAGCTACTGTCTTGCCAAGAAAATATGTGTTTTAAGTGTGGCCAAGTGGGCCACTGGAAGAATGAATGCTTCCTGTAGAGGAAAAGTCCACCGGGACCCGGCCTGATATACAAACGACAGGGCCACTGGAAGCGGGACTGCCCCCAGTCCCAAAGGGGAGTGGGGGCTCCCAAACAAATGATGGCCGAAAAGACTGAAGACTGACAGGGCCTGGGACCCTCCCTGGCTCTCAAAGGACACCTGGTCATTTCTCCAGAGGAGCCTCGGGTAACCCTTGATGTGGCAGGTAGGAAAGTTATTTCCTTATTAGATATGGGGGCCACCTACTCTGTGCTGACTTATTGCCCTGGACGTTGTTCTCCCAATTCTGTATAACAGGGATTGATGGAAAGCCCAAAACCAAGCGATTCGCCCCTCCCCTCAACTGCTTGCTAGGAAATTTTACCTTTGCACATCAGTTTCTGCTCATGCCTGAGTACCCCATCCCCTTGTTGTGAACAGACTTGCTTACTAAATTCCAGAAAAGAGCCCAAGCTGGAGACCCTCACAGAGATGGCACCCACCAAGAAAAATAATTGCTCTTGGCAGGAGGAATCTACCTCAGTCCCAAGCCAGAGGAGATCTCCATTCTACCCTATCTAAGTTTTTAAACTATGGGCTGTTAATCTGGTTTACAGTGCTAGAACTAGGTCACTTTCTTCTGCATTCCCCTGCACCAAGACTCTCAATATCTCTTTGCCTTTGAGTGGACAAATCCAGACACTGTAATGCCATGGATGCCTCCACTCTGTGTGCTTATAAAATTCAAGCTGAGGGTGCCTACAGGATAGGAATGAAATGGACAAAAAGTTGGGCTAAAAATTGTCCAGCTACTTTTAGAAATGGGATCACATGAGGCTGTAGGCAAGCCTCCTCAGATCGAATGCACGATTGAGGGCCATAATTTTAAAATTTCTTAAACCCAGGGAGGATCCCCAAAAGTGTTTGTAAATAGAGTACAAAATGGGAGGCCACTGGTCTGATTAAACTAACCATACCTGATAGGAATTTTTAGGGAGGCCTTCTCCCCTAAGCTAAATGAGGGAAAGTAAAACATTCCAACATAGGTAAATGAGTATGGCAGTCCTTCAGTATCATTGAGGTAGCCACCCAATCCTTTGAAGATGAAAATGAAAAAAAAAAAAAAAAAAAAAAAAAACTGTTCTTGTTTTACAAATCTAGTCTTTACAGGACCAGAGGTGTGGCTCTAAAAATAATCCGAAGCCCACCAATCCTTTTACCACTTCCAAAACCTTCCCTATTTATCTTAAGAGGCTTGTAAGTATTAAACAAAGGGAGAACAAAATCATCCTAGGAGGAATTTGCCTATGTCTTGAGATGCAAATACCCTACCTGGTCTTCTCTGGAACCCTTATCTCTGCCATCTTTTCAAAATGCAAATTTTGAAAGTTAGTAAAGACTCTGGAGTGTGTTTCTCCCTTGGCCTCTCACCTTCGGAGATAGCCCACACTCTGTGGAGTGTGTTTCTCGCATTGGCCTCTTGCCTTCTGAGATGGCCGGCACCCTGTCTATGGAGTGTATATCTCCCTGAATAAATCTGCTTTCACTTTACTATGGCTTGCTCTTAAATTCTTTCCAGTGCAAAGCCAAGAACACTTGGAGGCCTCTCCCAGGGACTCGCCTGAGACCTGGGACGTGACTATCCTCTCAGGCCCCAGCTCTCTTTCCTGCAATAATATAGACTTGGTTCCATTTAGCTCCACATGTGGACAGGTTCATGAGCCATTCCTCCCAAACCATCATCATTCCATTGGCAAAAAGGCCCACTCTTTTTCTTACTTAACATTATTCTTACACTTTAAAAGTGTTGGTGGCAGTTTGGTGGAAATGGAGTTTTGTCTATACAAGGCAAGTTGAATCTGGATGGAGCAAACCTCTCAAGACGTATATGAGTGTCATCCTTATTGAACAGTCAATAGAGAATATGCTCAGTGCTCACGAAGGAATGAATGCTGAAAGAAAAGCCAATAACCCAGGAACACTTCGTAGAGGTATAGCATGATGTTCAACAAAAGGAAACTAGATAGTTTGTGTTCACTGACTTGACAACCATGCAATTCACAGGCTAGGGAAAACAATGGTTCTTGCAAAAATGGTGGTTGACAGTCTCTGTGATTGCTCACTTAATTATGTACAGCAAGGTCCTACTGGGATTGGTTGCCTCTTTTCACACCCTACAAATCTCTGGCCTTCATTATGTTCTCTTACTTTCCACCTCAAATTCAAGCCCCAGGAATTCCTTTTCAATATCAAAGGTAGGAGCTCCTACTCCTACTCATAATGTAGTCTCCTTTTGCACTCATATTTCTGCCATGCCACTTATTTCCTAGGCAATAAGCAAATAATGTTCTTACTTGGGTCACTGCAGGAAAACCAACTAATAAAAGAAAATACTAAACATAATTATTTGGACTATCCCTTCACATTATGATCTAAGATTTCAACAAGTATTTTATTTATAATCGTAGCTGTTTCACTAACTGTTCATAGCAGACCAGGTAGTAAGGGGCTTTTGCTGAATAAATTGAAACCATAATGGGATTTTTCTGGCTAGTTTGAGATATCTCTTTAAATGTAACTTTATTCCTAAAATGATAATAATCACTTTTTAGTTCATTTTACTTAATATTGACATTATTTTGTAAATAATAGCACTCTATTGACTTTGTAATAGTAGTATCTACCTAATAAAAAGATGATTTAAACATGAGGAAAAAAGAAGCTAATGTGCTTTCATATATGATATCATATTGTATTTTACCCTTAAAACAAAGTAAAATGAGCCTTATTTCATATATAAAGACTTCAAACCCCATATAGTATAAATAACATAAAAACATACATTCAAGGTAGGAGCTAATAAGTGGCAAAATTAAGTGACTGACTGATTCTGAAGACCATACACTTATCACTCTACAACACTACTTATAACATAGAGCTAGGTATGAAAGAAGAGAAATAAATGTCTATTGCTTGATTATTGTTTTATATTACAAGCTTGAAACATTCCATCCTTATGCACAAAGTAGAACTATTCCTGTAACTAAATTCTAAATCTCTTTAAAAAAGTATAGCAATATAAGGTTCAATGAACAATGCAGACTCTAACAATAAATAACAGTTTTTTTATTGGTTTTTATATTGGCAGTGATATTTAAGTACTATAGTAGTTATCATTCTAATTCACAGTAATTACATTGTTTTACTATACTTCTTGAAGTACTTCATGCAGGTGATTGTTTCTGCAATTTTGTTTTATACAAATTAACTTACAACTTATTTTGAAATGTAAATTAATGCTACTAAAGCCACAGATTTACACTTAACACAATGTTTAAACATGTGTTTTAAGTGGTACTATCTCTGGTAAAATACAGCCTAATTTTCAACTTTTCCCTGCAATATTTCTGAAAGAAAATTAACCAAATATCAATTGAAATGTTCTTTTATATCCTTTAAAAATATGTGATTAATATTAATTTTAACTCTGAGTTTTTAAATGACTCCAGAGAAAGTGGATATTGTTACAGCAAAAACAGCTCTAACAGCTGTTAAAATTTTACCTGGTAAAATCTCCACTTGAATTCACCTCTTCAAAGATAATTTCAGTAGTGCTGAACTATATACAACTAACAGGTGACTATTTAAAAAATTAAAGTTGTACCATAGCTTAAAGAAAACTTTTTTGAATTAGGAGTTAAATTCAAATTAGTCAAGTGTCCCCTGTGATTAATTAGAAGAAGATTTGGAAGTGCTAATTGTGCCACTAGGGAATCTTTAAAGATGTTTCTGCACTTGCTTTGAAGTTTTGTCAAACAAAGGGACATGGAAAATATTTGTATGTGTGATGCCTATATATATATAAGCACTATCACAATTTTGAAAGATATTATAATAAAAGGAGCACAGCTATGATTCTATCTAAACCTAATCACATTACTCCTAGAAATCTAATTTTTAAAGTATATTTCCATTATTTTATTGTAAACTAAGTATACCAATTTAAATCACTATTAAGTTATTTAAGATTCTTTATAATTTAGGGATATGTCTAAATCAGCTTTATTAAGGAAATAATTGTTGAAGGGCTATGCTTTGAGATCCATGTTGTTCTACTGTATAAATTAGCATGGGGAGATGTTATTTGGTAATACAAAAATATAAAAGCTGATGTTCTAAGAGTCCGGATATTAAAAAGTATACATATAGTTGTAAAAGTGATATAAAAAAAAAACAAGATGGACATGTAAAGTGTATTGTTTGTTTTCCTACTAACAAATGAGGACTGAACTCAGGATTTCTCCTGCTTAACCTTACTACACTGAAATCCATCATTGATTTATTGTAAGATCCTAGGAACTATAATTTCCAGAATCCTTTTTGGGGTAAAGTTAAAGAAAATCCCAGGTGAATCTTTCTTATGCTCCTGGTTAGTTCCCTCAGAGTAAAACAGGTATATAAAAATACTTACACCATTTTATTTGTAGCATATATTCATTCACTTTGTGAACTAAGCCCTTCGGTTTTCCTAACTACACAACAGAATTTTTAAAGCTAAATGTAAAGGTATTGGCAAACAAGCTGGTCTTCATTCAGGAGAATTTTATTAGTTTCCTATTAGAGCTATAATGAATTTCCACAATTAAACGATTTATAACAACAAAAATTTACTATGTTATAGTTTTGGAAGTTAGAAGTCTAAAATGGGTCCCTAGGGATGTATACTTTCTGAAGGCTTTAGTGGGACATCCATTTCCTTGCCTTTTTTAGCTTCTAGAGGCTACCTACATTCCTCGACTCTTGCCTCTTCCTCAGTCTTCGCAGCCAACAGGGTAGCATCTTTTCTCCTCTCTGACCTCCTGCCTCCCTTTTAGAAGAAGCCTTGTAATTACATCAGGCCTACCTGATATAATCTCCCTATCTCAAGATCCTTAACTTAATCATATCTGTAAACTGCCTTTTGCCATGTAAGTTAACATATTCACAGATTCTGAGGATTCAGTTATGGACATCCTTGGTGGGACTGTTCAGCCTACCTCAAGAGTCATTAAAATTATTTAAAAAGAAATAGTTGCTGCTAATTTCCATGACCATTACATGACATTGCCCATTAGCAACAGCTCTAATACAAACTTGAGCTTATAAATTCAAACTGTCAAATATGTAACTTTTGATTTTGTCCTTATATTAAAAATTTTATTTTCTTCCTCTATGATGCTTAAATACACATAGAATTTCTCTCCATTGCAGTAGTTACAGCTATATCTTTAGGGTGCTCCTCCACCAAGTTCTATTATTGAAGTTCATCCTTGCTAAAAAACCAATATTTAAAGTCAGAAGATCTCAGAGACTCTACAAATTTGGCTGAAATTTATCCAAATAGGTAAACTTGATTTTTCTCATTTGTTGATAAATGTGAACACATACCTTCTTCGGATGAATGTACCCAAATGATCGTTTCCTCTAACATTCCCTTTTCCTCCTCTGAGCTGATCTTCCTCTGAGCTGATCTACCTCTTTTTGCTACTTTAGCATCTTGGACTTACCTCCAATGATATTATTATCCTAATGTATTTAAGCTTTTGCACCCTTATTGAATAGATTGTTAGCTTTATAACATATTATGTCTTATTTTTGTTTCCTTATAGCTCTTATAGTGCCTGGTACATAGTTGGTCCTAAATAAATATCATTGGAACAAAACTGAACTAAATATTTTTAGATATAAAAATGTCCTAATAGATTTTTATAAAACAAGGAAAACACTGACTCTTAAATCTAATAAAGATAATACAAAAAATAAAACTATAAACCAATATGGTGAATAAATATTGATGCAAAAATATTACAGAGTATCATAAAAGAAAACACAATGTCACATTAATTAAATAATACAGAATAATCAAGTGATGTTAAATCCAATAATTCAAATTTGACTCAATATCAGGAAATCCATTAATATCATATAGCATATTAATGGATCTAAGTGGAAAAACAAGGAATATACTTATTGCCATAGCTGCTGAAATTATTTCAACAATATTTTAACAAACACTTCTGATATTATTAAAATCCAAAAATAAAAAAATTGAGAGATCTTTTATTACTAGTCAATATCTTACATGCATAGAAAACATTAGAGACATTTTCACTAAAATTAAAAAAGGCTGACTCCTATTTCTGCTACTGTTCAACATTGTATTAGAGGTATTAGTCAATGCAATTAGACAGGAAAAAAAAAAGTTCACACATTGCTGGTGGAAATGAAAAGTGGCAAATCTGCTGTGGAGGAGAATTTGGCAATACCAAACAAACCTCATATGAACTTAACTTTGGACCCAGAAATCCCACTTACAGGGAGTCTGAAGATATATCTCCAACAATAAAAATTTAATAAGGAGAAATAATGCAGGCTTATAGCCTTGTTCACAGTTTCAAAATACTGCAAAATACTAGGAACAAACAAAATACCTATATATGGAAGAGTAATTAACTATAATATATTCACAAAAGGCTATCCTATGTAGTGTACAATAGAAGAAGGGAATCTCTATGAACTGACATAAAGTTATTACAGGAATATACTGATAAATAACAAATGGGGAGGGGGAAAAGCAATAAATAATCCAGAGTATGTTACCTTTCATATAAGAAGAAAGAGTATATAAAAATATTTTTGATTTATTTTTGTCAAAGAAATTACATGTGCAGGAAATAAGAAATGAGATTTAATACTTATATAAAATGAGAATGAGGTAAAAAGGAAGTGGGATTTGTGCAATGCAGCTAAAGCAGTGCTTTTATAATTTTAATTTATAAAAGCTTTTTAAAATTTGTAGCATTAAATTTTTACAGAAGAAAGGTCTCAAATTCTAAATCCTGAATTTTAATCTTCTAACTTAATAGAAAAAGAAGAGCAAAATTATCCTGCAGAATTGTGCAGTGAGATATTATGAGTATTATTTCAAGATTTCTTAAAGTTTTTATAAAATCTCTTCCTCAAAAATTTCATGATTAAAAGTTTATTTTTTATTATGCCATCTTTTAAATGTCTTTAAAATTAGTTGGCTTAACTAAATACTTACCCTGCATATTTTCTTTGAAATTACTTAGTTACATTGAATTTTTTACCATTTTCCTAAATTTTGTTTTTCCTGTACTATCTTGATACTAAAGTGCAAAGAATCAAGTATTTTTCTAAATAGCATTGCCATTAATATTCATATGTATTTGTATTTAAAGATCATATTTTAATTCAATCAAAAATATCAAAACTATATAGAAATGTCTTTGATATATCACTATTAAAAACCTATATTAAAGTCATTCCTAATTTTGATATATATTTGTAAGTATCAGGATATTTTATTTTTCACTTGTAAAGAAAAATTAAATCAAAGAGGGGGCACATGCCTGAAACTTCTGAAGAGATTTTGCCAAAACATTTTCCTCATCTTCCTTTTTCATAAAACCATACTGTCTTCTAAAAATAAAACAAAAGGAAACTCCATTCCAGAATGGTAAATACATGTTTGTTGATTTTTTCCTAAATTCCAGTATTTCAGCTTTGATTATGTATGTATGTACATATATATGTATGTATTTAATAGTATCACTTATTTTGTTTTATAAGCTGAAGTTAAAGTCTCAAGTCATATTTTAGTATCCATATAATCACTAAATATATTTAGTTTATCCATATGAAACTAAGATAGAGTCACATTAACATCAGATTAAATTAAATTATGTTAATAGTACATATTTAATTGACTTTAAAAGTAATATGTATTATTAAAAAATGTAACTTTATCATTGCCTTGAAGTTTATAGTAACTATTTCCTCTAGTCTTGTTATTCTTATATTCTTTAAAACAAAACTTTTCAAATATTTTGCAGATTATTTTTTAGTGGATAGCAAACTCTTCATTTTCTTTTACCCTTTACTGTCACTGATGTTTTGTTAAATTTCTCATTATTCTAAATAAACTCAATTACTTTCAACCATCCAGCCTTGCTCTTTACTACCCTTCTCACACCCTTTATGTGGGGCATGCTGTCAGAAAAATAATGCTAGTTGACAATAGTGCTATTTATAAGGTTTTAATTTGTATTTAAAACTAGCATGCATATTTACAACTTTTTCAAGGAAATAAATTAATACTTTGGAAGCTGGAATTGCCCCTTTATGCATTTACCTCTTTTATACATTCTGCTACCTGTTTCTTATTCAAGGACTAGTTACTGTTAGAGATGTCTGAAAAATGAAAGGGTAATACTTTTAACTTGGCTCCTGAGAGTGTAATGATTTTTAGCAATGTTCATGTTTCAGGTATTTGACAGTATATACAGTGTCACTTGTTTCTTTAAAGGGATGTCATTATACAAGTGTTTCTTACTTCATTCTTTAAACACCTCCATATTATTTTTATTAGACATGTTTGCAAAATAAGCACACTGTTATTGTATAGGTAAGTACAGGACCTGCAAAATCTTCCGCTCCCATACATATTAATAATATCCCTTTAGAAATGTCACAGTCATTGGAGTTGTTAGAATTGCTCAGACCTCTCTTTTCTTGATGCTTTATTTATTTAGCTAGTCAGTAAATCTTCAGAGGATGGCAGTGGTCAGTTACAGTACAGTAGCCTATTCCCTTTAGCTAAGATGCATTCTGGGAATAATTAATCTACAAACTATGCAATTTTGGAAAAGTTAATTAACCCCAGTATACAAAAATAATCTTAAATGAAAATGGAAAAGTGGGATAATGATAGTATATATTCCTTGGTTAGAATGAATAATATATATTCTTTGGTTTGTTATGTGGATTAAATTATTTCATATTAGCATAGTACTATACATCTGGTTTTTTGTTTTTGTTTTGTCATTTATTTAGTTTTTAAATTGAAATACAGTTGATATGGACTATTATGTTAGTTTCAGGTGTATAACATATTGATTTGGCATTTAAATACATTACACAATTATAACCACAGTAACTCTAGTAACCACTGTCCCCATGCAAAGTTATTACATTATTGACCAAATTTCTTATGCTATATATGACATCTCCATGACTTATTTATTTTATAACTGGAAGTTGTACCTCTTCATCTCCTTCATCCATTTTGCTAATCCCCCACACCCACTTCTCCTTTGGCAACCACCCATTTGTTCTCTGCATCTATGAGTCTGTTTTCCTTTTGCTATGCTCACTCATTCGTTTTGTTTTTTAGATTTCACGTATAAGTGAGATCATACGGTATTTGTCTTTTTCTGCCATCATGTGATTGCTCTAGGTAGGGCAGCCTCCCCATGTGGATGGCTATGCCACCTAGCAGCATGTGATTGCTGCAGGCTCGCTGGTGGGTGGAGCAAGTTGCTCTGCTAATAGGCCAGAGGGAGGATTCCAAAATGGCACTTGCCAGTGCTGATGTCAACATGGTAGAATGAGACCCCCAAAAATGGCTTCTGCCAGCTCCTCCATCTCCAGGGGGACCAACAGCTGCCTCCAGCCTCTATAGGAGGCTCTCCAAGATCAGCAAATGGATCTGACCCAGTCTCCTTTCAGACTACTGTCTCTGTGCTGGGACTTGGAGAATGTGAGATTTTGCACACATGCTTTAAGAGTGGACTCTCTGTTTCCTAGCCCTCCAGCTTTCCCAAATATAAGCCCCACTGGTTTTCAAAGCCAGACATTCTGAAGGCTCGTCTTCCTGGTGCAGGATCCCCAGGCTGGGGACCCAATGTGTGCCTCAAGCACCTTGCTTCTTGTGGAGGACCTCCATAGTTGTGATAGCATTCTTATTTGTGGGTCACCAACCTGAAGGTGTGGGTCATGACTAGACCACAACTCTGCCCCTCCTATCCGTCTCATCGTGGTTCCTTCTTTATGTCTTTAGTTGTGAAAAATATTTTTCTGCTAGTCTTCAGGTTGTTCTCACAGATGGTTGCTCTGTAAGTAGTTGTAATTTTGGTGTGCTCATGGGAGGAGGTGTGTTCAGGATCTTCCTGCTCCAGTATCTTGATTTTGCCCCTCCTATCTGCTTTTTAATTAAATAAGTTTTAGAAGCTATACAATTGTGAGTTATATTTTTTTTCCTAAATGTTGTCTGCAATGTTCTACCCTCAGAACACAACAAGCACTTTCTTCTGTTAACTTAAATATTAGCTCTGCAGAGAGCTCTTTAACCAACCTATGTAAATTAGGTAGCCTTTAACTAGCTTTGCGTTTATGTGTGTTATGTGTAAACATATGATATCAGTTCTTTTCTATATATACCTATGAGTAAAATTGCTGGGCCATATGGTAACTCTGTTTCACAATTCAAGGAAGTGCCACATAGTTTTCCAAAGCAACTGCACCATTTTATATTCCCATTAGCAATGAAAGAGAGTTCCAATTTCACCACATTCTCATCAGCGTTTGTTATTGTCCATCTTTTTTATTAAAGAAATACTAATTGGTGTAAAAAAGTATTTCATTGTAGCTTTTATTTGCATTTTCCTAAGAATAATGATGTTGAACGTACTTTCTTGTGCTTGTAGGTCATTAGTATAACTACTTCAGAGAGGTGTGTATTCAAATCCTTTGTCCATTTTCAGTTGGGTCATCTGTTTTATTATTGAGTTGTAAGAATTCTTTATGTATTCTGAATACTTTTATACTATTTATGCTCTACAAATACTTTTTCCCATTCTGTTAACTGTGTTTTCACTCGCTTAATGGTATAATTTGCAGTATAAAGGTTTTAAATTTTTATGTAGTCCAATTTATCTATTTTCCTTTCTTTTTTTTTTATTTTTTGCTTGTGCTTTTGCTGTCATATCTAAGAAACCATTGTCTAACCTAGGGTCACAAGCATTCACTCCTACAATTGCTTCTAAGAGTTTCATAGTTTTAGCTCTTAAATTTGGGTCCATAATCCATTTTGAATGAATGTTTGTAGATGGCGTAAGGAAGAGTTCCAATTTCATTCTTTTTCACATGGATATTTGGATGTCCTAGCACCATTTGTTGAAAAATTTGTTGTTGCCTCATCAAATTGTCTCAGCAATCTTAGATATATGAGTGTATTTTTAGAGTTTCAATTCTACTCCATTGATCTGTATGTTTATCCTTATGCCACACTACACTATCTTTATTAGTGTAGCTGTGTAGTAAGTTCTGAAATTGGAGACGTTGAGTCCTCCAAACTTGTTTTTTAAAGGCTGTTTTAGATATTCTGGCCCCTTTCATTTCCACATAAATTTTAGGACTTGCTTGTCAATTTCTGCAAAATACAAGTTGGACTTTTGATAGAAATTAAGTTGAATCTATAGATCAATGAACACAAATATTTCTTTTATTAAACCCAGGATTTTGAGCAAAACAATCCTATCTCATAATATGGCAGTAATGTCAATAGTGATTTTTATAGTTTTGTTCTATTTTATTTGTGTTTCAGGTATAATATAATTGTATGAGTGTTCTACCAAAAGAATGTATTTTATGTCCGTAAACATTAAACATATTTAAAATAAAAATATGAGAGTATTTTATAAAAGTGCAAAACTGAGAATCATTGAGGATTTATTTGTCTTTAAAAAGGTACATATATACAATGGAATATTACTCAGCCATTAAAAGGAACGAAACTGGGTCATTTGTAGAGATGTGGATGGATCTAGAGACTGTCATACAGAGTGAAGTAAGTCAGAAAGAGAAAAACAAATATCATATATTAACACATACATGCAGAATCTAGAAAAATGGTACAGATGAACCTATTTGCAAAGCAGAAATAGAGACACAGACGTAGAAAACAAATGTATGGACACTAGGGGGGAGGGGGGGTGGGATGAATTGGGAGATTGGGATTGACATGTATACACTACTACATAAAAAACAGATAACTAATGAGAACTTGCTGTATAGCTCAGGGAACTCTACTCAATGCTCTGTGGTGACCTAAATGGGAAGGAAATCCAAAAAAGAGGGGATATATGTATATATATAGCTGATTCACTTCGCTGTACAGCAGAAATTAACACAACATTGTAAAGCAACCATACCCCAATTTAAAAAATAGGCAGTTAAAAAACAAAAAGGGGGCTTCCCTGGTGGTGCAGTGGTTGAGAGTCTGCCTGCTAATGCGGGGGACACGGGTTCGAGCCCTGGTCTGGGAGGATCCCACGTGCCACGGAGCAGCTGGGCCCGTGGGCCACAGCTGCTGAGCCTGCGCGTCTGGAGCCTGTGCCCCGCGACGGGAGGGGCCGCGATAGTGAAAGGCCCGCGCACCGCGATGAAGAGCGGTCCCCGCACCGCGATGAAGAGTGGCCCCCACTTGCCTCAACTAGAGAAGGCCCTCGCATGAACCGAAGACCCAACACAGCCAAAAATAAAAAAAAAAAAAATAAAATAAAATAAATAAATAAAGTAACTAGAAAAAAGAAAAGTGCTTTAAAAAAACAAAACAAAACAAAAAGAAAAACAAAAAAAACAAAAAAAACAAAAAGGTATCATTCAGGCCTGAGAAACATTATTTTGGGAAGTAAAAGGTCACTTCTAATTGAAGGAATTGAGAAAAAAGTCAGTGGAAAAGAAAACATGTTATATGTTCAGGAAGAAATGGCCTGATTTTTATGTGAAGTTTGGAGAGTCTGTTTCCAGGTAAACTACAGGGATGAAAAAATATGAAGCACAGAGTAAGATGGCAGACTAGGAAGCTCCAAGCTCTTGTTTGCCTACAAGAAGAAACATCAAAACAAACAAACAGGGACTTCCCTGGTGGTCCAGTGGTAAAGAATCTGCCTTACAATGCAGGGGACATGGGTTCGATCCCTGGTCAGGGAACTAAGATCCCACATGCTGTGGGGCAACTAAACCCATGCGCTACAACTACAGAGCCCAAGTGCCCTGAAGCCTGCATGCCACAACTAGAGAAGAGAAAACCTGCATGCCACAACTAGAGAGAAGCCCACGTGCCTCAACGAAGATCCCGTGTGCTGCAACTAAGACCCGACACAGCCAAAAATAAATTAAATAAATAAATAAATAGTAAATAAATCTTTAAAAACAAACAAAAACACCACCTGTCTAAATCAACTTTGTTGGAGCTCTAGCAAACAAAAGTTTATAGAAAGTAAGGGAATATCCAATTAAGAAAAAGCCATCTTCAGAATGACAGAAAACTTGTGAAATTTTATTCATCTACCCCCAACCCCCAACCAACCTCAGTGGCAGTCTTGGCCTTGGTCCTAAATGGTGGCAGCCCAGGGTCCCCAGTTCCCTCCCTCCAAAAAGGAGGGAACAAAGCAGACTTTGTTTGCAAATTATTGTGTACATCTGTTCTAACCTGTCTGGAGGATACCTGGAGGATGGACTTGCTCATCTCTAACTCACAAAATTCAAATGCAGGTAGGAAAGCTGGTGGGGATTGCTTGTAAGTGTTATAAGGGGACTATAAACCCACAGACTCCTGGACAAGAGATGCCGGGTACAGACATACAGTAGACCACCTAGGCCTGGAAAAGAAGCTTTGGTGAAACTCTGGGAAAGGTGAACAACCTAAATGTACACCAATAAAGACGGAGGGAAGGAAGCAAGGAGGGAGGGAGGGAGGAAGGAAAGAAGGAAGGATGGAAGGACAACCAATGATACAAAATTACCACCAGAAAAACAGCTCTATTTTGACTCTGCAGTCTAAAATATATAAAGTGCTATATAGAAAGATTTTTTTTAAAGTGAAACAAAATTTCCTGTCTTCTCCCACAACGCCAACTCCTATAACCTTCATGATTTGCTTAAACTCCAGCAAAGGTATTGCTGTTTGTCTTTCACATTTGCCTAAGGTGTCCCCTTAGGTGACTATGAAGTGATGAAAAGTCTATTGCTCTATCTCTTCCCTTTACAACACGAAGTATCATTAAATGTAAACTATTACAAATTGCAATCTTTTAACACTATTGAAGATGCATTTCTGAGGTATTTACCAGTTCTGCAGCAATAAGTCAAGACTAGAATATCACAGTTACTTCCATAAAATACTAATGTTGCATCTTATGGGGAGAAAAGGATGCCACGGAACTATTTTGAAAGGCTATTTTATCCTGTTTCTATGAGTTTTATTATTTTCATAATTATACCAAACTAGTAAAAACAATTTATAAATTAGCAAGGGCTGATCATAATTTTCACAATAAATATAGCAGTCTTATACTATCAAATTTAAAGAAAGAACTTAAGGAGAAAGCAGCAGCATGCATGATAGTTCATAAATGAGAAAATATTCATCTAGAAGAAAGAATATCTCCATGTTAGAGCAAGTTGGTGCCAAAACATAAATAAACGTTACTTCCTTTTTCTTCAGCATATAGAAAAATGAGTGGGTTTACTCTTCTTCCCATTAGGAAAGAAGAAGAGTAAACTTAGGATACCAAGAACCTAGTTTCTCAAATTTTCTATTTATAATAGCTCACTTCAAAGAGTCATTTCAGAAAATAAATTAGACAAAAACAGAGAAAGTTCAAAAGAAATATGACTTTGCCATCTCAATTTTGAAAATGTTAATGATCTGCATATACTATATGCATTTACTTCTTGGATAAAGCCACTGGTTAACAGGCACTAGGCAAATTTTAAAGTTGTAAAAGAATATTTTTTCCAAGATGGTTTTTAGTATAATAGACAATATGAAAATAAAGTGTGTTTATAAATATAGGCTTAAAGCCCTTTAGTCATGGAGAAGCATGTGATTTGACTCTAGATCATTCAGTGGTAGACTGAACTTGTAGACCTGGGTACCTGTAACCTTGCAAGGGCCCCTTGAATCAATATCAAGTTTTTCAAGGAAACAATGGAGGAGTGTAGAAAGTAAGATCAGGGCTTCCCTGGTGGCCCAGGGGTTAAGAATCCGCCTGCCAATGCAAGGGACACTGGTTTGAGCCCTGGTCCAGGAAGATCCCACATGCCGCGGAGCAACTAAGTCCGTGCACCACAACTACTGAGCCTGAGCTCCAGAGCCTTCGAGCCACAGCTACTGAAGCCCATGTGCCTAGAGCCCGTGCTCCGCAACAAGAGAAGCCACCGCAATGAGAAGCCCGCGCACAGCAACGAAGACCCAACGCAGCCATAAATAAATAAATAAATAAATAAATTTTAAAAAATAAAAAGGGAAATCTCTTTAAAAAAATAAAAAAAGAAAGTAAGATCAGCAAAATACTCTTGTGCTGCTACAAGAAACATGAACTAATATGACATGAAAACAGTTTAAGGAAAGATTCAATTGAACAAGTATTGAGAGATATCTGTATGTACAATAAGAAATATGCTTACTTCTAAGTACACAGAGATATATTACATTTTCTCATAATTTCAAGTTTGCAGCTGGTAGAAGTGACAAACATGTCATTGGAATGTATTGCAGTATGTTGTGACATTGTTATAAGTGCAAAAATAGAAGTACGTATCCCAGGTACAGAGATAGTGTGAAAGAGAACATTGACTCTTCTAGGGAAAAGAAGGGGGAGATAAAGTCTTTCTTAGTGAATGATTAAAAAGATTAGTTTCTAAAAATGTAATTGTGTATGGGAAGGAAATATAGACTAGTGAAGAGAAAGAGTAAGTATTGTAGCAAACAGTATGGTTTGCCCAGGAAAATATAATACCACTAGCATTGTTGTAGTGTAAAGTGAGGGAGAGGAAATGGCAGGAGGTGAGGAAGAGACTGAATGGGGTCAGCACATGAATTTATGTGTATGACATGTGAAAGTCTGGGACTTTATCTCTTAAATAAAAGGGAAGCAATAGAGACTTAAAGAGATGATATATAATTAGAACTGCTGTTCATAAAGCAGGTTGGGTAAGGAAGGGACTAAAGTGCTGAGACTGAAACAGGGAAAGGAAGTAAGTGGCTACTGCAATATTCCAGTAGATATATGGAGAAAGTTTCTATCAGGTAGTGCTACAGATAAAAAGAGAAAAAGGCAGCCAATGGAAATACAGTAACTTGGAAGAAAAAAAGAACAGGACTTAGCTTATACAGAAGTATGTAGGGCTTCCCTGGTGGCGCAGTGGTTGAGAATCTGCCTGCTAATGCAGGGGACACGGGTTCGAGCCCTGGTCTGGGAAGATCCCACATGCCACGGAGCAGCTGGACCCGTGAGCCACAACTACTGAGCCTGCGCGTCTGGAGCCTGTGCCCCGCAACGGGAGGGGCCGCGATAGTGAAAAGGCCCGCGCACCGCAATGAAGAGCGGTCCCCGCACCGCGATGAAGAGTGGCCCCCGCTTGCCGCAACTAGAGAAAGCCCTCGCACGAACCGAAGACCCAAACACAAAAAACAAAAATAAATAAATAAATAATAAAGTAGCTATTAAAAAAAAAAATCATCCCCTTGAAAAATAGTCTTAAAAAAAAAAAAAAAAAAAAAAAAGAAGTATGTAAGAAAAAGGAAGATGTAAAGGATTAATTTCAGGTTTCAGAATTTGAAGTGTGGGAGATGATGTTATCAATGAAAATACAGGATGTATCAATGGAATACAAGAGGACAGTCTGGCCTCAGTAGGATTTAATAAGTTTATATTGGAGCATATTGAGTTTTGGGTTAGTGGAGGCATAAAAATGCCAATGTCCAGTGGTCATTTAAATAAGTCCAGGGTCCTCAAGGAGATTAAATTAAACAACATGTTGGTTAGAGTGTATAAGACATTACTAGCCAATAAATTACTCAATCATTACATGTTTGTAGAGGTAAAATTATTGCTATAAAGCAAAATAAAGATAGTGGTTACTGCTAGGATAAAGGGAGGGGTGCAATGTCAGGAAAAGACACCAACAAGTGCTTCTGAGTCTCTGACATTGTTCTATTTCTTGGCTTACGTTATAGATTACACAGGTGTTTTCTTTATAGATGTGTGTTGCACTGTATATTTATGTTTATGCATTTTTCAGCTTGTGCATTACATTTGTCATGAAGAAAAGTTTTAAAGGTAAAGTTAGAATTATACTATTTTCTGGTGACTCATGGGTTGGTGGCCTTTATATTTCAGGAGTTTAATGGACTAGTTTCCTCCTGAGACATGTAAATTTATATATTGATGTTCATTTGCAGGTACAAGTTTTTATATATAATTTCTAATGGTGTAAATACGATTTTGTTTATTTGTTTGGTGTGTAAAGACTACTGGAATCTAGAAAATACTATGATGGATATAAAAAAAATATTTGAAGAAAGACATTATGTAAGTGTATTAATTAATAAGCTTAGTGGAAAAGCAATAAAAATATTATTCAATGCCCAGATATGTAAAGATGATGATAGGTAGGTAGGTAGGTAGGTAGGTAGGTAGGTAGATAGATAGACAGACAGACAGACAGACAGACAGACAGATGATAGATAAAAAGTGAACCTATATTCACTGGTGATTCTTCTCAAATGTAGGTTGAATTCAACTAAGTCTCTAAAGATCAAGTCTTAGTAATGCTAACAAGCCAAACTCAGTGATCTCAGAAGCAAAAAATAATTGATGACAGGCTAATTACTAACAGATTGTTCTTACTGATGTGAAGAAAATCTAAATCTAAGACAGAATTTCTGAGTTTACAGTAAAGTATAAAAGTGTGTGATTTAAGTCATGGCAGAAGGAAATGGTGGATTATGTAAGTACAAGGGAGGGTGCTTTTCTGTCATGTAATTTCACCATTAAAAATACCCAGAATTAAACAGTCATTGAAGGGGCTGCTCTTGGGAAGAGGATTTGACATTGATTAAGATGGTTCTCTTAGTCTGAGGGATTTAGCACTAAGCCATTAACAGCCAAATTTCCCAGCAACTGAGGTAATATGCTTTAGATCTGAGAGGAGCCTTCCAGCTCCACTACAATCGATGAAACCTGATTTCAGATTCAAAAATAAACACTTGAATAAACAAAGCAGACCAATGCATGACATTTTAAATATATTCTTAAGGTTAACATGGTGATACTTATTTTTCTATATCTCAGGAGTTGCTTTGCTAATGTACTGAATTCTAAAGATCTTTTTAGAGTATTATGTTCTCTATGGTTTCAGATATTATCGGTTTGTTACTATTTTCCAATTGCATTTGTAAGGCCCAACCTCTTTCTCTTTCTTATTAAAGTGGCATAAATACCATTAAATTGATGAAACAGCTAAGTGAAAAAATGAGGGTGATTCTTTTGTCCTCTGCAATAACCTCCCTTATGCTAGATTTCTGATTTGTTGGCCTTTATTGACAGAAGAAAATACATTTTGTGAGCATGTCAGCTAAAGATAGCATTTATAGCTTCTAAATAACTAGGTATTGATTAATTTCACCAGGAATATATGGGCCATTTTTTCAAACTTGCCCATTCTTAAAGATCATATAATTTCAGCTAGAGAAATCATAAAACAGAGCCTCAATTCTTAATAGCTAGCTCCTATTGTCTATTTTCCATAATTTTATGTGTGAGATGCAACTGCCCCAAGGAGCACATGGATGATAGCTTCAGTTCTGTTAAACTTCTTAAATCTTCATTCTTATATAGGTAAAGTTAGAAGAAAGGGTTGCCAGCTTCTTCCTCCAAACTTTAAGTTTATATAGTTAGAGATGAATATACACATTGACAAAGGTCTAACATCCAAGTAAGATATGATAGGCTACATGCCACTAGGAAAAAATAACAGCAGATCCCAAATACTGGTACTCTCAAATGGGAGAGGTAAATATTTTTTAGCAGACATTCATAAGGTCAGTGCCATGGTCAGAAGTTGACCGTCATACCCCTGCTTGAGTAATATCCTTTTCATCATTATGGTGGGTATTAGAGAGGAAATTATACTTTATTCTATCTTTTGGATATTTCTACCTTTAGACATATTAAGAACCATATTAAGAACATTTTGGTGATATACAGACATAGACATATACAGAGTAATAGACGTAAATCTACAGATACACAAATAACGACCAGTGCAAGACGTAGATATAGTAGCCACCTGCTAAAAACAACCATAAATTTCTATTATATCAGGTAATGTTTGGCATGTTAGTGGTTAAAATGTTGGCTGAATCTTCAAAGATTTCTGTACTCTGGAAAGATTAATATAAAGCTGGTTTCTCTCCACTGCAAAACAAAACAAACAAAAAAAGGGGAAACACTCCCCTAAATTTATCTATGCAGCAATCAGTTAAAAAGATAATTATAGTCTCCCAACTCAAGAAATTTGTTTTTAACACAGACAATCCTGTTATTAATAAGTCAAGCAATTTTGAGGTATATAAAGTTAATAATCACTCCTTCCTTTCTTCCAATTCTTAAAGTGGTCAATGGGACATATCTTTCCATCTGTTTTTCTATGTTAACATTAAAAATTATAGAATTAGTAATAAGTCATGCAATTTTGAGGTACATAAAGTTAATAATCACTCCTTCCCCTCTTCCAATTCTTAAAGTGGCCAATGGCCATATCTTTCCATCTGTTTTTCTATGTTAACATAAAAAATGATAGATTATAGATATCTATCTCTCTATATATAGGTATAGTATATGTTTACATATAGACATTTATACATACATATGCATACGTTGCTCTTTCTTAAGAAAAGTATAATCATATTATATGTGTTTGTGCATATATATATGTGTGTATATATATGTGTATATATGTGTGTGTGTGTATATATATATATACACACACACACATATATACACACAACTGGAATAAGGGGGCTTGGGAAGTTATTGTTTTCATGTGCCTGAGTCATGTTTGATTCCCATGGCACAAAGTTGTACCAGCCAATGTCTTGTCTTATTTTATATTACCCCAGAACCTTAAGGTATATGGCTTCTGGAGGTGGAGGGATGCAAAAAAGTCCTGGTGAACCTTAACTCCATTCTACATTACAAGAGTAATTTCTAACATAAAAGATAGATCTTTGGTGTACTTGAACCCATCAAAGTACCAGTGTTTTCTCCTTGTTTATGCACAGCAGAACTTCTACATGTATGTTACTATTTGCACGTAGGTGCATCCTTGACTGATGAATTAACCTAGAAGACATTACTGAGTTGGACATCCATTCTTTCCTTTATAATGATCCAATGGCCAGTATCAAAGCTGCTGGTCAGACAGACTGTGAAAAAGTGTATCAGCCTGGCCCTGATGGTGACTGAGTGTGATTCTAGAAAGGCAACCTCTCCAGACTGACACAGCCCTGTGCCAAGGTCCATGACTTGTTGAGTGAAACACAGGCTCAATTTCAATCCCTTGGTTAGGTGCCCTTCTGTACAGCACAGCCTACCCCAATGTGCACATCAACACTGATCAGACTGATTCCCTGGGGGAATAATTAGGAGGACAGCATATCTGGAGTATTATTTGCCTTCCACATCTCCAAATGGGTAAATTATTAAGAGGAGCTTATTTGTCCTTTTAAATTAAAGTTAATGTAGTCAGAAACTGCCTAAGGTTGTTCCCTTCCTTCTTCATTTTTCCTTTTTTTCTTTTCTTTTTGCAAGGGGGAGTCTGCTTATTCTATTTGCCTTTATCTCTGATTAAAATTTTTACATTTTTCATGTATGAATGTTTCATATATAGTAAAATGACTTGTTTTATCTGTATTACCAAATTTCAATGTCATTATTTAAAGTTTTAAGAATTCTATATATAGGTGTGTTTGAATTCAGTATTATTCACTGTACAGTATAGAAAAATAATGAAATGTTAAGCTTCAGTTCAGAATTAAATATGCTTTGATAAATACAGCAGGCACTACATGATGTATGGTACAATAAAGTTAAGGTATTGTTTGTGAATCATTTTATATTTTACATTACCTAGACATTTTCAAAGTCAAAACTTGGAGTATTCTTCATATTTTCCCTGCATTAAGTTTTCCACTGCCTTTGAAAATTCACTTAAATTTCATAGTATGAATTAAACAAGGGACCATTTCAATTTCTTTTAAAAAATTTATTATGAGTTTGGAACTGCCTCTTCCTAATATTCTGTTGCATTCTTTGAGGGTGACAGAAGTCTAATAAGGTACAAATGTGGAACATAAGTGAAAATAATAAGTTACAGATATACTATAAGGTATTTGTTCACACACGTTTAAGGTGACATTGAACAGAGCCATACTCTTCAATTTTCAAAGTGCTGTGTACTCAGTCAAACAATGTGAAATGATACTTTCCTGATGTATTTCTACTTATGTTATCCTAGTTAAATTGCTATAAATAAAGGGGCTTTACGTGCATTTGTAGCAATTGTCAGCAACTGAGTAATTTCTATGACTAAATTCATTAAAATATATGGAATAAATTTGGTTTAAGAGTGAATTTATTGAATTTACTTATATAGTTTTATCGCTTTCTTGAGATTAATTTCAGTACAGAGATAATTAGGTCAAAATTCACACTAATTGTTAAATTTCCTTTGTTCTCTGTGATTAACTGCTTTAACTGAAATTTCACAAATAATTACCAATATGTGAATATTCTCTATTGCACTGACAAACATACACTATATTTGTATTTTTAAATGATTATATTTTCTTCATGAATCACTAGTATTTCACCCTATTGTGTTAGCATAGAATTGTTTAAAACTCAGCAAGGAGGGATTGTAAACAAAGAATAAGAACATGGCAAAGCTCAAGAGCTAAATCCAGAAAAAAGGCAAGAACACAGCTGGGCTAGGTAGCAAACCAGCATCAAAACTGTACATCACTGCAACCACTGGACACCTCCAGAGCCATCAGACAGACCACCACACTAGATGGTCACCACCACTGCTATGTCATTACCCTCTCTTTGCCTGCATTTTTGTATCACTTGCTCAAGAGCAAAAGTCTCAGATGTGAACATGTGATTGCCTGAACATAGGAAGAGTGATTTTGTTTTGATATCTAGCTTGTAGTAAAAGGGGAGACATTTTCCCTTTTGTTTTCATATGTTGGGAATAAAAATAACACCTTCTTCCTCAGCTTGATTTCAGAACCAATAGGAATATAGACAAAGTTTTCAAACAGATGGAGGTTAAATATTGGTAATCATGATTTAATTGTGTGGCAACAATGGAATTTTAAATGCTTCACTCTAGAAACAGACATATTTGCCCACCTATGAAAGATCAGATCCACCTGCTACCACATGACAGAGAGTGGAAAAAAATGTGTGCTCTTTGCAAGTAAAAACTCTTAAAGGGAGATTGAGGAAGGGGCTAAATTATGCATTATGCTTAGTAAAATACCTATCAGTTGTTTTAGACCTCTTAAATCTTTTCTCAATTAAATTTTTTCATGTCATTTAATTAAACATCCAATATTCCTTCCTTAGTAGAATCTACCTAATTATTTAGCCATTTTTTCATAACTTCTTTTGAACTTTTCCACTTGAATTATATTTAGCATTATATTACTATGAAAGAATGTCTCCACATACACAGATGGTCCTGCTGAATTCAGGACTAAACATGATTTCTTCAAATTGTTTAGCTGAATTTTTCACTTTTCTTATAAGAGTGCTTCATGTATTTATTTAACTAACCTTATACACTGCTTATTATGTGTCAGACATAATGTGTAAATACACTCCAATGTTAACTCATTTCTCCCTCAAAACAACCCTATTATGTAGATTCTATTATTATTTTCATTTTCAGTTCAGGAACTTGAGGTACAGAGGGTTAAACTGATATGGCACAAGGGCAGAATTCAAAATGGTGATCTAGGCCTGGAGTCCAAATTCCTAAACACTTTGCTATGCTGCCTAAAATTTTATGAATTTTAATAAAGAAGATAAGTGTACTATCTGTGTTTACCACTTTCCTATTCATATACAAAGTGAAGTGATGCTCTGTTTCAGAAAGAACTTTAACTTTCTTAGTTAAAATGCACCTAGAGTCTCAAACCATAATTTTTCTTTTCTTTAGTGTAGGGAGTTAGCTACAAATTTGGATTTAAATTCATTTGGCTGCCAGACTGACAATGACTCTTATCTGGGCTTTTCTCATTCTTATTCTTCTTGCCCCTTGGCCATGCCTAATCGATACACATAGAGAAAACTGACCAAACCTGGATCAATGGGATTATCTACTTTGGGAATTTGAAAATTGAAAAGGAGATGCACAGAGAGAGAATCGTTTGTTGGAGGTGAATTATTTCACAAGAGAAACACAGACAGAATGTTCATTAGCTCCCCTGAGTTTCCCTGAATACTCTTTCCTTAATCCTATTTCATTCCACATTTAAGGAATTAGGGCTATTACAATAAGTAAAAAATGCTCTAAATCTCAATTACTACCAAATTAGAATATAAAATACTTTCTTAGAGAAACTACAGAGATTAATGCTAGCATCAAACACCTAACACATGCAAGTATGTTATCTTTCATTATGTTCAATTTTCCATCTTAACAAACAACAAAGACATCCAGATATGAGAAATGCTTCCTTAAATTTAATCAAGTGAGGAATCTGATAGGGATTTTCTGTTCCAGTTGTAGTTTTCTTGCTGGAGTCCTAATATCTGCAATGCACTTTATCTTCCAAAGGCATTTTTCTACCATCTGATACATAAGGACTACCAGAAGCAGTTGCTTTTGCCTGATGAAAACACCAATACCCTTGCCATCCTGTTCTTTGGGTAGCTCACTCTCTGTCTCCATACCACATGGGCCCTGACTGCCTCACTGATACAAAGGACATCATAGTAGTCTACAAATTTGATGACCTTTTAGCTCAGAACACGTGGAAGGGAGACAGTAGTAATTACCTTTACATGTCTTAATAAGAGATGTGTGACAGAGGATTGAAGAAAATAAAACTCACTTAAGTATGTAATATTCTAGGATCCCAAATATAACCTAATAATAATAAACATTTGCTGCACACTGAATACCCTATTGTTAAGAAGGAAAACTATCAGATGGGCCACTCTGAATTGGGAAGGCACACTTTCTATACTTGAATATGTCTTCTATTTACCAGGTAACTGCAAAGCTGCAACACTTTAGTGAAACATAGAATAAGAGAATAGCCCCCATCTGGTTCAGTTCATGGCACAAGTCCCTCTGACAGTGGCCATTATGAGCAGGAGAAGCCAATGAAATTTGAAATTTCTGCAGCAGATATGAGTACTATATGGAAGCAAATTTCAGTAGGATAAGAAGCCTCTGGATTTTTGATATAGAGTTAACAGACATTTCATCCCAGCAAGCAACTATTCTCCCTTTGAGAAACTGTTATCAGTGGGCTACCAGGCTCTAGTGAAGATAAAATGAGAGGGTGAGCTACCAAGTGACCCTGCAAACTGTTTCACCTCCATAACCAGTTTGTGTCATCTATTTAAGTCATATCATTGTATTTTCTCAACGGCCCAACCTCCAGTGTTAGCACTGAATTTTGCTCTCAGCCTGATCAAGTCTTGAAGGCACAGATGTGTTGTATGAACAATTTGCTCACATTAGCAATGTCCGTGCTCTTATCAAATTGCTGATCTTATTTAAATGCATAGCTATGGACTCAAAGAGAATTCTCTATGATCACTTAACAGAAGATGATCTGTTTAACAAGTGCTGTGTCTTTACCACCTAAACAGTACCAGACACACAGTGAGTTCTCAATATATATTTGCTGAATGAATCAATATGCGAACAAATCTCAATTTCATAATTTAAATAGTCCCTTCAAGTAACCCTGTCTCCTATGGTAAATTCTCCAGAGTTTTTATTCCTTCTCCTCGGTACTCTTTATTATGAATTCTGGCCCTCTCTTCTACCTCTGCCCTCCTCTCCTTCCCACAATCTGCAAGCTCAGAAAGACTAGGCTTAGGGCTTTTTACTTTTTCTACATGTATTTTTTTTCTTTCGGATTCCAGGGTTATGACTAAATCATACTGGTGTACAGGGGTATAAGGAGAGAAAAAACAATTTATACATAAGGAAATAAAAATTAGAGGTATGGAAAGAGGGTAAGGAACTGTCCACAGTATCCTTTCATTCTCTGAATATTAGAAACTACATAGAGTGGTTGAGTCTGTTTTCATTCTTAGATAATTATGAGATGGTAAGAACAAATAAAGAGGTTCTGTAGACTATAGTATACTCAGGTAGTGTATTATTGAATCATTTACAGTATGAGGTGAACTTCACTGGCCTTTTTCAATCAGAATTAAGAGGGATGCCACAGTGGATAATGTCGAAGGCATAAGGGTATCATTAGGATAAGTTTTACTGCTATTTTATCAGTCATCCAATCATGAAATCTCTACTCACTATCTTTAAACTATTTACAAATGTCAATCTTGCTGTCTAGGGAATGGCTTGTTATGAAGTATTCACTGTAACTGTCACATTTAACTGCCAATGACAGTAAAATGAAAGCCTGCCTTAATTACTGTCTTGTCTCATTTCTCATTTGCCATGTCTCTTTCTAGGAAGGTAAATTATAGAGTCTCTAATCTCGAAAGAGTATATGAAACGTAAGGTGATTATTGAGAATTCAGAGAAATACCCAAATATTTTGAAACCAGTAATATGGGTTAGGGTTAGAAAACTGGGGAGTATGGATTTAGTGAGGTCACACTGGTAACTACTGATTGTTATTTTGATACAAACAACATTGGATAATGTCTATTGATGTTCAAAGGAAAACAATTTAAAGGAAAATTAGAGCATAAAAGAAATTCAAATTCCTGAGGGAAAAACGTTTATCAAAAAATTTATTTAAATAGAAGGGATCTAAAATAGGTCAAATTTTATTTCTGGATGGCTACAAATAGTAAGCCTTCATGAAAACAGTATGAAAAACAGCAATATTATTAAACCATATAAAATGGTTTCCATATAATTAAAAGAATAGATATATGGGAGAGAGGTAAATAACATTCAGTCACCCAGAATTATTTCTTCAACCACTATGACATCAGAAATATGTGTTAGTTACATGGTCTAACCTCTGTGGGGAGCTCAAGAATAATTTCTTTCGTTCAAATTCATATTTTTATAGGACTCACAAGCTTTAGGAAAACTGATATGGGTCAATGCCAAGTTTATAAATGGGTCTCCATGCTAGAAGAGGTAGCTTTTAGTGGTAAGTTTAAGGGGATTATAAACAGAACAGCTCAATTATCTTGGCTCACTTGGAACTTTCTCCCTCATGGTATATATTGATCTTTTTGTCCTTTCATGCAGATCTATCTATATGACAGGCCTGGAGGCTCTCCCTCAGGCCCAACCCTCCCCTCACAGCCTTGCACACTCTAATAGGATTAGAAAGTGATCTAAATAAAATAAGAAATCTTCTGCTCACTCCTCCTTAATGAAACGTTGCCCCATGCCTTGGTGGGGTAGGAACATATTTCGACCTTTTTATCCCTCATACTAGTAGAGTAGTAAGATTCTGAGAACTAAAATAAGCACATAAACCTATAATAAAGAAGTCAAAATAGTTACTTCACCTTGCTTTTCACTTATGCAAAAAGGCCATGTAATTTATTTTGAGATGAAAAGATGAATTGATCCAGTCCTCTTTACAGGGAGAAGATAACAGAGTAATTTAGAACTAGAGACTATCAAGTACTACAGAATTTATCCCCTGTGATCCGATGGCAATAAAAGTCTACACATCAAAAATTGATGATTCAGAATCTTTGCCATAAGAACTAACCATCCTTAGTTTGTAAAAACTAGCTTCTTCAACAAATAATAAATGAGATACAACTTAAATAAAATTGGTAATAGAACATGTGAGAAGATAAATATGTAAACTTAAAGCTTTGCAATCAGTAACTAATGACAGCCTCCCTGATACTATCTTCCCTTTTTCCTGTAACTTCCCTTATTGTCTCTCTGGTGCCTACAAACCTCTGACTACTTTATGCCTGTGGGTCCTTATTTCTGGGTCCCAAACATAAAGCTATCAGGATCTACTGTCAACTAATTCCTAGGTTTTTTAATTTCTCATAAAATTAGTGCATTTCAGTTTATCCTGTTACGTCTGAGGGTATTTCCTCCTTAGTTTTTGTTTTTTGTTTTTTTTACTATTTTTGTTAAGAGTTTTATTGAGATACATGTAAAATGAACTCATATCAAGTGTCCAATCAGATGTATTTTAGTATATTCAAAGAATTGTGCTTCCATCACCAGAATCAATTTTAGAACATTTTCATCATCCCCGAAAGAAATCATTTACTACTTAGCCATCATCCCCTAATTCTCCCATTCCCCCTAGCTCTAGGAAACCACTAATATACTTTCCATCTCTTATAGATTTATCTACTCTGAACATTTCATATGTAAATAGAACCATTCAGTATGTGTTCCTCTGTGACTAGATTCTTTCACTTGGCATGATGATTTTCAAGGTTTACCATGTTATAGTATGTATCATTACTTCATTTCTTTTTATTGCCGAATAATATTGCACTGTATGGCTACACCACATTTTATTTATCCATTTATCAGTTGCTGGATTGAAGGTTGTTTCCACTTTTTAAGAATGCTATTAAGAATAATGTTTCTATAAACATTTGTTTATAAGTTTTCTGTGAATGTACATTTTCATTCGGAGTAGAATCAATGATAACTATTTTAACTGTTTAAAGAACTGCCAGATGGTTTTCCAAAGCAACTGTACCATTTTACCTTACCAACACTGTATGAGGGTTCCAACTTCTCTACATCCTTACCAATACTTAATAACTCTCTTTTTGATTATTGTCCTGGAGTGTGAAGTGGTATTTCATTTTGTATTTATCACATTTCCCTGATGACCAATGATGTCGAATATCTTTTCTGGTGCTTAATCATATATCTTCTTTGGAGAAATGTCTATTCATATTACTGGGTTTCTATTTGGAGTTGTAATTGTTTTTCATATATTACAGATGCAAGTCCCTTATCAGGTATATGATTTTCAAAAATGTTCTCCAATTCTGTGGGTTGTCTATTCACATTCTGATGGTGCCTTTTCAACACAACAGTTGTTATTTTTGATGATGTTTAGCTTATCTATTTTTGCTCTTATCACTCACTTGTGTTTTGGTATAACTATTTACTATTTAGTGTAAAAGTAATATGTGATCAATGTGAAATATTTGGAAATCATAGAAAATGTAAAATTTTTAAAAAACACTATTCTTAACTTCACCAATTCAAAGGCAACAACTGTTAATATTTTCTTTAGTTTTTCCAATTGTTTTACATAGTTGATACTGTTGTATATACACTTTTTTTATGCCTATGTTTTCAATTAATGTTATAGTCAAGGTATTTTCCACTCTTTTATTCTCTTTTAAGCCATGCCTCTTATAATGTTCAGTTGCATTCGTTGACCATAGTTTAACTTAAACATTCCCCTAATGTGATATTGGACATTTAGAAGTTTTCATTGTTTTACTATTTCCATACCTTATTTTATCAATCAAGATTCTTCAAGGTGGAATTACATGTAATGGACTTATAAACATGTCTAAAGCGCTTGCTATAAATTGCCAAATTGCTTTCCAGTGAAGGTATACCAATTTACACTACCACTGGTAGTGACTGACCCATCAGTGTCAATCACTTATATTTACCTGCTTTAAGTCTTAATAGATGAAAGGCTTTTGTATTTAACATGTGTATTTAAACCTCTCAACGTTTATTCCATATCAGTGATTTTATAAAAATAAATATATTATTTCATAAAAGTAAATAATTGTGCCTTCAAAAGTTGAGCTTGGGCTACCTGAAAGTCTGTATTATCTTTCCTCTGTGTTTTAAATACTAGATTCTACTTTTTAACTTCTTGAAGGAAACTGTTTCCTTCATCTGCTAAGTTTTGCTTTTTATGACAGTGTATCACGATAAAAGGAATTTATTTCTTTGACAGAAAGAAACAATTGTTTTATCTTCTATAGTAGTTCTAATGCCCTCATTAATACTTTGTACAAAACAGTAATGACTTAGTAAATTAAATGGAGAAAAATCCAGTGGAATATATTATTATAGTACATTATAAAAGAAGTTGAATGAGTGACCTGGAGTTCTGAAATATGAGATCTACATTAAAAAATGAAATGACAAGAATGAAAGGCAAGATGCTCTAGATAATATACTATCAAAAATTATCCCCAGAATTTGCTTCATTTAATTTCTTTATAACCTAGGGACAAGAATGGTGTATTACTTATTATTTTAAAAGATTCTTCAATAAACCAGAAAAGTGATGAACAGTTCTTTTGACCCTGGACTCAGAAATAATTATGACTATATGCACTATCTAGCTTGAAAAGAATCAGGCACTGTTCATGGTCTGTTACTTCTACTATGATATTGGATAATCTATACATACAAGTCAGTGAAGGTCACTCAACCTTAGAATGCTTCAAATGGACTTTTCTTTTTTTAATTAGTTTATTTATTTATTTATTTTAGGCTGTGTTGGGTCTTTGTTGCTGCGCGGGCTTTTCTCTAGTTGCTGCGAGAAGGGGCTACGCTTCATTGCGGTGCGCGGGCTTCTCTTGTTGTGGAGCATGGGCTCTAGGCGCGTGGGCTTCAGTAGTTGCGGCATGCAGGCTCAGTAGTTGTGGCTCACGGGCTTAGTTGCTCCATGGCATGTGGGATCTTCCAGGACCAGGGCTCAAACCCGTGTCCCCTGCATTGGCAGGCAGATTCTTAACCACTGCACCACCAGGGAAGCCCTGGACTTAGTCTTTAATGAATAGTCAGATATGTGTGCTACTTTTATCTACCTGTCTTATACCTACCTAAGTATGAATTCCTGAAAGATGAACATGTTGATTTTATCTGACATTGATAAAGCTTAAAAGAATTCAGTCATTTTGGACTTATAAATATATTTTATTGAGTAGAATATTATGTCGATATTTCACACTGTAGATTTTTGGTATCAAATGAAGCTAGAATCATATTTTATAATTAACTGTCATTTGTTCTGTTATCTTGTTTTGGGCAAGCAATATGCCATGGTTGTAACAATAATAGAAAATTTTCTATGGTTCCCATAGCATTAATGTGGATGTTAAAAAATGTGAAAACAAACCATGTTGAAATATAGAAGCATATGCTATCACATGAACTTGCAAACACTGTATTATATAATAGATATATTAAGAAAGTCCTTAAATAATAATTTTATGTATTCAACCCACAATTATCTTTATTCCTATGAAATCTGTTTCTCTGTCATTTTCTGTAATTCATCCAGTTCCTCACTGTCAACAAAAACACGAAGGTTTAAAACTGCATCTCCAGATTCTGAGGTTACTACAGGATTTTACACTATGTTTATTACACTTTAGTATACTAGACCTTTATTTCTTTTCTAATAAAGGCAGGAATCATGGTAAATTTTACATTGTGAATACTTTTAATTGATACTGTTGAAAAGAGGTGGTGATGAGGATGGGTAAACCCATCTTTTAAATATCAGAAACAAATGAAACAGCCATGTGCGTAACTATCATCCGCACATCAGGGCTCAAGCAATTGTGTTTTATTCTCCAAATGAGCAGAGTGAAGCAAAAAAATACTACATATCAGGATATTTAAATTTAAGCATCAAAATTCTTTCCTGTTGATCTAGTTTATTTTCATTTAGTAATACATCAATAATGAGTTGGATCATTTCCCAATCCTTAGTTACCAAATAGGGGAATAATTTAATCAATAGACTGTGGATGGGAAAAGTGGCCTTAAGATAAAAGAGAGAATGTACTGTGACCTTCATTTGGAGACAATAAATGGTCAACAAGGAGGCTCCTGACCACCGCTGTGATCAGTGTGCACTGTCTGAAGCCATATAAAGCAATGGTGTGACAGGTTAGATAGAGAGCTTCTTATTCTATATACTCTCCCCATGCTCCGGCAGAATAATAATTATAATCAGGGATTAAGAAAATGGGTAAGGAGCACTGGATTGGCAGTCAGACTTCCTAATTTGAATTCTTACTTTACTACTTCCTAAGTCTCTGACTTGGGGAAAGTTATTTAACTTGTCAGTACTCCAGCTTTTTTATTTTTAAAAATGAGAAAAATCATAATAATATTTTATAGGCAGATTGTGAGGATTAGGTTATACATGTAAAATACATGTACCTGGCCCATAATAAGCTCTCATACATGTTAGTCATTTTTGAAATATGAGTCATTTATGGGTTTGCTGCAGTCACATTGAGAGTGTCAGATATAATATAAAATTAAAGATAAGCTTACTAGTAAAACCGATGATTTTCTTAACAAGATGCAAGCCTAGTGAGAAAAAATATTGGATCAATTAAGAGCCTTTTAAAACTGATAATTCTGACATGTACATGAAACACTGAGTTTTTCAGGGTAAGCCTTTCTAAGTAATGAAGCTTATATTGACACACTCCCAAGTTACTGATACTAGTTATGTAACTTTTGCAAGAAAAATGAAATAAGATTTTATGTCCCCATTTTGAGGCTGGGTTGAGAATGGAAAGGTAGAAAATGTGACATTTGTGATATTTCACTAAAGAAGAATTGCAATTGGTAGATTTGGTTTTGGCTATGGCAAAAAAACAAAAGATTAAGACAATTAAAGTAAACATATATTGGTGTCAGCTCTCAAACTAGAGGTTAAGACTACCTTACATATGCAGCACTTTAGGTATAGCAGGAATCTGGGAATTAACCAAAAGTTGTCTTTTTATATCATTAGAAAATAAAATAACAAATGGCATTGAAAATCAATCAAACTATAAAATATTTTTAAATGGAAGAAAATATTGTTCTTTCTCTATCTCTTTTAGTTTCTTTTTAAACTCAAAATATAATACAAATTGCACATACTCCAGGAAAAAAAAAATATTCATTTGAACTAAAGATTTAAGGTGGCTACTTTATGTAGTTAAATCAAACTAAATCAATAAACAATTTTTATACAACCTCATCCTCCTTTGAATACCACTATTAATCTTGAATTAATTTTCTCATACAATTGTTATAACAAGTAACAACATTATTGGTTTTTATATCCCAAATGCTATTTTTAAAAAGTATAAAAGGCAGGGAGAAATATATTCTCTACAAATCAACATTAAGGAAAGAGATTAAAGCTATATTTCATTTATACAACCAAATAACAAGATTGACTATTCCTTGTTAGATTAGAAATAAATCTTCTATAAAGAGTAACACAATAATAGTAAATTTTGCTTCTTTGTATTCTTTCATCCGTAACTCCTTTTATTATAATGTTTAATCACTAGCTTTCATTATTAAAAACTGTGTATGTGTACTAAGAAGTCTAAATGCAAGGGGACTATATCCTACCATGGCTTCTGGTCAATACAAACATTTTCCTAAGACTTCACTACTGCATAATATCCATCCTTCTGTCAGCCCTTAAAAATGCACTAGGCCCCAGACTCTCTAAACTCATTTATTTTTATGACTTTGTATTGACTTATTTCTAGCAGTTTTCTGCTGCTAGATCTCAACTGCAAGCTCCAGGACTCTATCTTCAGTCTAGTGAGAGAGCTTCATCTCTTTAGAAGGCCTTACTGTAAGTTCAAGTTGCATAGGTTCAAGACGAAGCTCATATTCTTCCTTTTGGTGTAACATTGATCATTATTGAGACCACATGCAAGTCTAACTCCTTTTTACATACACAGTACACTTCACAGTAATTTCTTATTTTTATAGAAATATCTAAGGAATTTACTTTAAAAAAAAAAGGTTTTTTTCTTTTTTTACATTCAGGATTTCTTTCTTTCCTCCTTTCTTTCTTCCTTTCTTTTTTTTTTTTTTTTTCCTTTTTGCCAGAGTTTCATTTCTTGCTTCTGATTATCTGCTACTTCCCATTCACTGGCCTTCATTTTCATCAGAACTGAGTGAGCTTCAGTCAATAGATGGGGAAGGCCATATAAGAAAGACTGGAGTCATCAAGCCTCATTGATAGCCTCATCCACCAGAGGGCAGACAGCAGAAGCAAGAAGAACTACAATCCTGCAGCCTGTGGAACAAAAACCACATTCACAGAAAGATAGACAAGATGAAAAGGCAGAGGGCTATATACCAGATGAAGGAACAAGATAAAACCCCAGAAAAACAACTAAATGAAGTAGAGATAGGCAACCTTCCAGAAAAAGAATTCAGAATGATAGTGAAGATGATCCAGGACCTCGGAATAAGAATGGAGGCAAAGATCGAGAGGTGCAAGAAATGTTTAACAAAGACCTAGAAGAATTAAAGAACAAAGAAACATAGATGAACAATACAATAACTGAAATGAAAACTACACTAGAAGGAATCAATACCAGAATAACTGAGGCAGAAGAATGGATAAGTGACCTGGAAGACAGAATGGTGGAATTCACTACTGTGGAAGAGAATAAAGAAAAACGAACAAAAAGAAATGAAGACAGCCTAAGAGACCTCTGGGACGACATTAAATGCAACAACATTCGCATTACAGGGGTCCCAGAAGGAGAAGAGAGAAAGGACCAGAGAAAATATTTGAAGAGATTATAGTCGAAAACTTCCCTAACATGGGAAAGGAAATAGCCACCCAAGTCCAGGAAGCACAGTAAGTCCCATACAGGATAAACCCAAGGAGAAATATGCCGAAACACATAGTAATCAAATTGGCAAAAATTAAAGACAAAGAAAAAGTATTGAAAGCAGCAAGGGAAAAATGACAAATAACATACAAGGGAACTCGCATAAGGTTAACAGCTGACTTCTCAGCAGAAACTCTACAAGCCAAAAGGGAGTGGCATGATATACTTAAAGTGATGAAATGGAAGATCCTACAACCAAGATTACTCTACCCGGCAAGGAACTCATTCAGATTCGATGGAGAAATCAAAAGCTTTACAGACAAGCAAAAGCTAAGAGAATTCAGCACCACCAAACCAGCTCTACAACAAATGCGAAAGGAACTTCTCTAGGTGGGAAACACAACAGAAGAAAAGGACCTACAAAAACAAACCTAAAACAATTAAGAAATGGTTATAGGAACATACATACCGATAATTACCTTAAACGTGAATGGATTAAATGCTCCAACCAAAAGACACAGGCTCGCTGAATGGATACAAAAACAAGACCCATCTATATGCTGTCTACAGGAGACCCACTTCAGACCTAGGGACACATACAGACTGTAAGTGAGGGGATGGAAAAAGATATTCCATGCAAATGGAAATCAAAAGAAAGCTGGAGTAGCAATACTGATATCACATAAAATAGACGTTAAAATAAAGAATGTTACAAGAGACAAGGTAGGACACTACGTAATGATCAAGGGATCAATCCAAGAAGAAGATATAACAATTAAAAATATATATGCACCCAACATAGGAGTACCTCAACACATAAGGCAACTGCTAACAGCTAGAAAAGAGAAAATCAACAGTAACACAATAATAGTGGGGAACTTTAACACCTCACTTACACCAATGGACAGATCATCTAAAATGAAAATAAATAAGGAAACACAAGCTTTAAATGACACAGTAGAGCAGATAGATTTAATTGATATTTATAGGACATTCCATCCAAAAACAGCAGATTACACTTTCCTCTCAAGTGCGCACAGAACATTCTCCAGGATAGATCACATCTTGGGTCACAGATCAAGCATCAGTAAATTAAAAAAAATTGAAATCATATAAAGCATCTTTTCTGACCACAACGCTATGAGATTAGAAATGAATTACAGGGGAAAAAAACGTAAAAAACACAAACACATGGAGGCTAAACAATACGTTACTAAATAACCAAGAGATCACTGAAGAAAACAAAGAGGAAATCAAAAAATACCTAGAGACAAATGACAATGAAAACACGACGATCCAAAACCTATGGGATGCAGCAAAAGCAGTTCTAACAGGGAAGTTTATAGCTATACAAGCCTACCTCAAGAAACAAGAAAAATCTCAAGTAAACAATCTAACCTTACACCTAAAGAAACTAGAGAAAGAAGAACAAACAAAACCCAAAGGTAGCAGAAGGAAAGAAATCATAAAGATCTAAGTAGAAATAAATGAAATAGAAACAAAGGAAACAATAGCAAAGATCAATAAAACTAAAAGCTAGTTCTTTGAGAAGATAAACAAAATTGATAAACCATTAGCCAGACTCATCAAGAAAAAGAGGGAGAGGATTCAAATCAATAAAATTATAAATGAAAAAGGAGACGTTACAACAGACACTGCAGAAATACAAAGCATCCTAAGAGCCTACTACAAGCAACTCCATGCCAATAAAATGGACAACCTGGAAGAAATGGACAAATTCTTAGAAATGTATAACCTTCCAAGACTGAACCAGGAAGAAATAGAAAATATGAACAGACCAATCACAAGTAATGAATTTGAAACTGTGATTAAAAACCTTCCAACAAACAAAAGTCCAGGACCAGATGGCTTCACAGGTGAATTCTATCAAACATTTAGAGAAGAGCTAACACCTATCCTCAAATTATTCCAAAAACCTTCAGAGGAAGCATCACTCCCAAACTCATTCTATGAAGCCACCATCACCCTGATACCAAATCCAGACAAAGATACAACAAAAAAAAAAATTACAGACCAATATCACTGATGAATATAGATGCAAATAGCCTCAACCAAATACTAGCAAACAGAATCCAACAACACATTAAAAGGATCATACACCACGATCAAGTGGGATTTATCCCAGGGATGCAAGAATTCTTCAATATACGCAAATCAATCAATGTGATACACCATATTAGCAAACTGAAGAATAAAAACCATATGATCATCACAATAGATGCAGAAAAGGCTATTGACAAGATTCAACACCCATTTATGATAAAAATTCTCCAGAAAGGGGGCACAGAGGGAACCTACCTCAACATAATAAAGGGCATATATGACAAACCCACAGCAAACATCATTCTCAATGGTGAAAAACTGAAAGCATTTTCTCTAAGATCAGGAACGAGACAAGGATGTCCACTCTCACCACTATTATTCAACATAGTTTTGGAAGTCCTAACCACGGCAATCAGAGAAGAAAAAGAAATAAAAGGAATACAAATTGGAAAAGAAGACGTAAAAGTGTCACTGTTTGCATATAACATGATGCTATACATAGAGAATCCTAAAAATGCCACTAGAAAACTACCAGAGCTAATCAATGACTTTGGTAAAGTTGCAGGATTCAAAATTAATGCACAGAAATCTCTTGCATTCCTATACACTAATGATGAAAAACCTGAAAGAGAAATTATGGAAACACTCCCATTTACCATTGCTACAAAAAGAATAAAATACCTAGGAATAAACCTACCTAGGGAGACAAAAGACCTGTATGCAGAAAACTATAAGAGACTGATGAAAGAAATTAAAAATGATACCAACAGATGGACAGGTATACCATGTTCTTGGATTAGAAGAATCAATATTGTGAAAATGACTATACTACCCAAAGCAATCTACAGATTCAATGCAATCCCTATCAAATTACCAATGGAATTTTTTACAGAACTAGAACAAATCATCTTAAAATTTGTATGGAGACACAAAAGACCCCGAATAGCCAAAGCAGTCTTGAGGGAAAAAAACGGAGCTGGAGGAATCAGACTCCCTGACTTCAGACTATACTACAAAGCTACAGTAATCAAGACAATATGGTACTGGCACAAAAACAGAAATATAGATCAATGGAACAAGATAGAAAGCCAAGAGATAGATAAACCCATGCACCTATGGTCAACTAATCTATGACAAAGGAGGCAAAGATATACAATGGAGAAAAGACAGTCTCTTCAATAAGTGGTGCTGGGAAAACTGGACAGCTACATGTAAAAGAATGAAATTAGAACACTCCCTAACACCATACACAAAAATAAACTCAAAATGGATTAGAGACCTAAATATAAGACCAGACACTATAAAACTCTTAGAGGAAATCATAGGAAGAACACTCTTTAACATAAATCACAGCAAGATCTTTTTTGCTCCACCTCCTAATGGAAATAAAAACAAAAATAAACAAATGGGACCTAATGAAACTTCAAAGCTTTTGCACAGCAAAGGAAACCATAAACAACATGAAAAGACAACCCTCAGAATGGGAGAAAATATTTGCAAACGAATCAACGGACAAAGGATTAATCTCCAAAACATACAAACAGCTCATGCAGCTCAATATTAAAGAAACAAACAACCCAATCCAAAAATGGGCAGAAGACCTAAATGGACATTTCTCCAAAGAAGACATACAGATGGCCAAGAAGCACATGAAAAGCTGCTCAACATCACTAATTATTAGAGACATGCAAATCAAAACTACAATGAGGTATCACCTCACAGCAGTTAGAATGGGTATCATCAGAAAATCTACTAACAACAAATGTTGGAGAGGGTGCGGAGAAAAGGGAACCCTCTTGCACTGTTGGTGGGAATGTAAATTGATACAGCCACTATGGAGAACAGTATGGAGGTTGCTTAAAAAACTAAAAATAGAATGACCATATGATCCAGCAATCCCACTACTGGGCATATACCCAGAGAAAACCATAATTCAAAAAGACACATGCACCCCAATGTTCACTGCAGCACTATTTACAATAGCCAGGTCATGGAAGCAACCTAAATGCCCATCCACAGACGAATGGATAAAGAAGTTGTGGTACATATACACAGCCACAGGAATATTACTCAGCCATAAAAAGGAACGAAATTGAGTCATTTGTTGAGACGTGGATGGATCTAGAGACTGTCATACAGAGTGAAGTCAAAAAGAGAAAAACAAATATCGTATATTAACGCATGTACGTGGAACCTAGAAAAATGGTACAGATGAACCAGTTTTCAGGGCAGAGGTTGAGACACAGATGTAGAGAACAAACGTATGAACACCAAGGGGGGAAAACCACAGTGGGGTGGGGATGGTGGTGTGCTGAATGGGCGATTGGGATTGACATGTATACACTGATATGTATAAAATTGATGACTAATAAGAACCTGCAGTATAAAAAACAAACAAACAAAAAACAACTAATACTAAACTTTCTTTGGGTTATTTGTCTGGAAATATGTTAATATGTTTCAGACATTACATGAAATTTCTAAAAATCTTATACGTTGTGATATAATGTTATGTCATAATTCTAGTTATTACTTTAAAATGTGTATCTCAGAAATAACTAAAAAAATAAATATATAAAAAATCAAACTTTCCCTAAAAAAAAATTAAAAAATTAAAAAATAAAGGCTGGAGTAAATACTGTAAATAGTCCAGGTAGTTAATACATAGACTGAAGTATTTAACTACAGGAGTAAGAAGAAGCCATGGCTATTCTGAGGGTGGAAAAAGAGATTCATAGTATAGATACAAATTCCTAGGAAGAAGAACATGGAAGAGAATAAGAACTATCATGGAAAGTTCCAAATAGAACCTAAGCTGTATGAAGTATAAATTCAAGAGACAGCATTGTCAGGATTGATGTTTATTTATTAGACAGTTGCCAAAGATCTAGAAAGACTGAAAATGGAATTGAAATGCTTGCATAAGGTGCCGGGGACAAGACCACTGGGAGATTAAAATCCATGGAAAAAAATCTGGTCTCTCTTGTGGCAAGACTCAGTGTTATCTGGTAATTGTTGAAAGCACTGGGAGAAGTACATGGAAGGATATATGACATAAACCCTACTAATAAACTAAGAATAAGGCCCAATTATTGGGGAATTTGAGCACAAGGCTGAAGTTGAACATTATAAATCAAAGCAAAAATGCAGTTATTAAAAAAAACAAGCTAACAAATTTAGAGCAAGCCTAATAATAATAATTATAGTTCTTATTTATTAACTATTTTGAGTCAGGAACTGTACATACAATATTTCTGACTTTAAAATAGATATTATTGATACTATTTTGCTGAGGCAAAAAGAAAACCAAAAATTACACACAACATAAGCACTGGGCCTGAAATTCAAACCTAGACTTTCTTGAGTTCTAAATCCTCACCATTTTTATTTTAAAATATTACCTCTCATCAAGCAATCAAGTACAGGAGAGTGTGCCTAAGAAATTAGGTACCATGTTTCTAGAAGTTTAAATTTAAAATTAGAATTCTGATAATGGTTACATATAGCCTAAATTTGGTTTATATTTAGCACCTTAATGCTGTATTACCTAATACAGCAGTCCTGTCCATCCCCTTATCCACATAACAACTAAAACTAGATATTCAAAAGTATAAAATTCCATGCAAGCAAATGTGTTAAATGTTACCATATTTTCTTTTTGCTAAATCACTTGAACTTCTCAAACAGTATCTTTCATAGCTTACCTAAAGTTAAGCTTAAGTCCATGGTCTAGAGTGGTATTGTGTAAAGTCACTCTCATGGAATATTTGTATTTTCCATATAATCTAGAGAAAACAGTTTACTTAGAATTCAGTTTGCTGGCATCAACCCAAATGTTACTGAAATAAAGACATGCTTTTTCATTTGTAAGAAAAAAAATTGTTTAGCTAAAATTCAATTAAATTTTTTCATAATCACTATTCCTAGCTTTGATTTGATCATTACAGAAAAGGATAAAATAAATTATACAATAATTTTTACCCAATAATTGATATACATTTCAAATGCCAACATTTTTGAGCACTGTCTTCCCTTTATCTTTGAGAAGTGGGCATAGCAAGGTTATTCCTTCATCTTGTACATTTCTGTGTGCTAGAGGAAGTGTCATTGAAAAAAAAAGTATTGAGGCAACACCTATATTGCCAAATCTTCATGACTTTTTGAGAAGTCAGCTTTGCCCTTAAACAGATTTGAAGAATGAGATAATTACACCAACTTGAAGGCTCACAGTGTAAATTAACCTAGAGAGTGATTAGTCAGGTTCCTTCAGTTAGAATGAACAATAAAATGAACATATATTTTATGGACTAATCATGTTTTAAACCTTATTTTAGTAATGCAAACAAAAAGCAAAGATAGAAGTTCAAAATTTAACTCTTTAAACTGAATGTATATTTTATTAGTCAAGTACTTATTGTTAGAATAAAATAATAGTTGCTACCCTTAATCCCTGAGCAAAAAGTAGCCCTCTCCACATTGAGATGAATGCAAAAGAAAGACAAAGGGGTCTTGAAATAAGTTTATATATTTGTAAAAAATTGTCAGATGATCTGGATTTTTGCAACAACAAATGCTGTTATTGCTCATTCTCTTACATTTGGTCTAATTTTCTTAAAATTGTGAGTCAAAAAGCATTGACCACACAGTCCCTCTTTGTTATCCTTAGTACACTTTAATTTTCTTCTCATCTTAAAATAAAGATTTTACATCAATGAAACTGGACATTTCTTCTTAAACATAACTAAGTTATTCACTATGAATCAGAAATGTCATTCAACTTCTTTCACTATACATATCTAAATATACAAACTGATTCAATATTTGCACTTAGAGTGAATTACTTATGCTGAAATTAGTAGAGAAACATCTTTTCAACATCATATTCTAACAGCTCATAATTGTCACCAACATTGTGACATGACCTTTGGTTCGTGACAATGATCCAGTCAGGAGATCAGAGTAGATATGCTTCAAACAGATTTTACTGTTTCCTAAATGAGGTTTCAAAACCTCTTTTCGCTTCATGTTGTCTTAAAAATAGTAGACATAGGCCATAACAAATAATCATGCTTCTGTCTGGTTTCATTTACTCAATTAATATAAATAGAGTTTCTTCCAAGTTGAATACATTGTATTAACTTCTATGTAGTATATGGCTTTTTTTCCTCAAAAAATGCATAAACTGTTTTAAAAGAGATGACCATTAAAATTTGCATAGCAATATTCCTCCTTAACAGAAAACAAATACACCTTCATATCACATGAAAGTGTTCATCAATTTCACGTTACTGGACAAAGCCCATTGTATTAGCTATCTACTGCTGTCATAACTTTCCACAAACTTAGTAGTTTAAAAAAGACAGATTTATCATTGTATTTTAATCTTATTTTACTTTTCTAATGTTGAACTGTTACAATCTTCCCAGAAGAGTACTGTTTCTGAGAGATAATAGTAATCCATAAGTATATACATTTTGTACCAGTGATTTGAGCCATTCATTGTGTGGAATGTTTAACAGGACAGTGGAGGAGTGATATAAGAGGTTTAAATGAAATTTGAGAAAATCTGTGAGAAAGAGAACAGCCTCTGACAGTCAGAAGCTGACAAATAGCTATGACTCCATTTTTGCTGTGAGCTATCCTGGCACTCCCAACTAAATCAAGATGTTCACCTGTTAAAAATAAACAATTTCATGAAACACAATCTGACAAAGTTATTCTTCGACCACAATGGAGCAAGACAAAAGTAAGACCACTCAATAATCAAGTCTAAACAACACTGTACAAACCATGGGAATATCCAAACAACCCCTTATCTTAGCTAAAATAAGTAACTGTTGCTTCTTTACAAATTGCCACTTTAGTCTTGCTCAGTTCCCACCACTTTCTAGACAACAATTAAGATACCAAATAATAGAAGTACCCTTGCTTCTTAGTACTACCTAATGTAAAGCAAAACCTGCTTCCTTGCATCCTGCTCAAAATCAGATAACACAATTCCAAGCCCTATAACATTCTCTTACTGAAAGACCTCATGTTTGACCATAGTGGGCATCTTCCTTTGTTGTAAGACATCAAGAATTCAATACTGTTCTACTCTGTCTCTACTAATGAGAATGAATGAGAAATTTACGATATGGAGTTCCTTTTGGTAAAACTTATACAGTTCCTCCATCATATTCAGTTTATTTTGGGTTAGATAGACATACAGATTATAGGTAGATAGATGGAATGATAGATGGTAGATAACAGATAGATGGATACATAGATAGGTAGATAGATAGATAGATAATCTGTTAGAAAATATACCACCACCAAAATTATATTGTTAGCAATTCTGATGAATTTAATTAACAGTATTTAGCATTAGGCCCTGAACATCTCTATAACTAGTTTTATAATATTCACCACAACAATTTTTCATCATCATTTTTCTATACTCAATGTATCTTAATTGTGTTTTTGTTTTATGTGTCGGGTGACTTTAATTAAGCTTATTTAGGCATACATATTTGTTGGCCTTTGATAATGTAATGAATTTCCTGGAAATTTATTCTAACTTCACATTGCACTAATAAAAATGACATAAATTTGCTTAGATTAATGGCTGGCATGCAAAATGCTCTTGCACACCAATGAAAGATGCTGACTTTTACGAAGGAGCTGACAGTCACTATGGAGAACAGTATGGAGGTTCCTTAAAAAACTAAAAATAGAACTACCATATCACCCAGCAATCCCACTACTGGGCATACACCCTGAAAAAGCCATAATTCAAAAGAGTCATGTACCACAATGTTCACTGCAGCACTATTTATGATAGCCAGGACATGGAAGCAACCTAAGTGTCCATCGACAGATGAATGGATAAAGAAGATGTGGCACATATATACAATGGAATATTACTCAGCCATAAAAGGAAACGAAATTGAGTTATTTGTAGTGAGGTGGATGGACCAAATGTCTGTCATACAGAGTGAAGTCAGAAACAAAAACAAATACCTTACGCTAACACATATATATGGAATCAAAAAAAAAAAAAAAAGGTTCTGAAAAACCTAGGGGCAGGACAGGAATAAAGATGCAGATGTAGAGAATGGACTTGAGGACACGGGGAGGGGGAAGGGTAAACTGGGATGAAGTGAGAGAGTGGCATGGACATATATACACTACCAAATGTAAAATAGATAGCTAGTGGGAAGCAGCCACATAGCACAGGGAGATCAGCTCGGTGCTTTGTGACCACCTAGAAGGGTGGGATAGGGAGGGTGGGAGGGAGATGCAAGAGGGAGGGGATATGGGGATTTATGTATACGTAAAGCTGATTCACTTTGTTATACAGCAGCAACTAACACAACAATGTAAAGCAATTATACTCCAATAAAGATGTTGAAAAAAGAAAAAACAACTTTGTTTTACCTGTGGATTTTTAAGAACTAAGCCTCTCACCACCCATCTGTTTTTTACCACTAAGTTTTATAAGTCAGGGACTAGCAATGTTGCTTGATTTTTTTAAATGGATTTCATTTTTGCATAATCCAGGATAACAAATAAAATAGTTCTCCTTTATTAACAAGTAATAAAAAAGAATGAACAGGGTCTTTCCTGGTGGGACAGTGGTTAAGAATCCGCCTGCCAATGCAGTGGACATGGGTTCGATCCCTGGTCCAGCAAGATCCCACATGACGCAGAGCAACTAAGCCTGTGAGCCACAACTACTGAGCCCACGTGCCACAACTACTGAAGCCTGCATACCTAGAGCCCGTGCTCCACAACAAGAGAAGCCACCACAATGAGAAGCCCGAGCACCGCAACAAAGCGTGGCTCCTGCTCACTGCAACTACAGAAAGCCCACATGCAGCAACAAGGACCCAACGCAGCCAAAAATAAAATTAATTAATTAATTAAAGGAAAAGAAAGAGTGAACAGTGTTAGATTCCTTATTTATTTATTTTTTGGCCGCGTTGCGCAGCATGTGGGACCTTAGTCCCGGAACAGCTATCAAACCCACACCCCCTGCAGTGGAAGCGTGGAGTCTTAACCACTGGACCGCCAGGGAAGCCCCTCCTTATTCGTTTTAAAGGAAAACACTAATAATGAAAGATGAGCAAGGGAAAATGCATTAATGTTCAAGGTAAAGAGAAAGCAGAAAGGATATGTAGTTGACCCTTAAACAACACGGTGGTTAATTTGAGTATAATTTATAGTTGGTCGGCTATATGCACGGTTCCTCTGCATTTGTGGATTCAATGAACCACGGACCGTGTAGTACTGTAGTATTTACTACTGAAAAATATCCCCATATAAGTGGGTTGTTCAAAAGTCAACTGTATTTGAGGAAATATTTGGGCTATTTCTCTTTCCTTCCATCAAGAATTATGAGCTTTTAGGCGGCAGGGACAAGTTTTTCTAAACTTCAAATAGTATGATGAATTTATTTCAGATAAGGAATGCAGGAAACAGATTGAAGTGCAAAATATGATGAGAAGTGAAATAAATTTTCTATTCATGTTAAAATTCACTATCATTAAATAACTATTCTCTTTGTAGGCTTTTCTCGAAAATTAAGGCATTCGTTGAGTTCATATAAAATCTTAGCTATAACATCTGCATATTTATGTTTACTTTTCCATTTTTCTCCCTCTACCTATAGATGCAAGTTCTATCATTGCCAAGTTAATGACTGACACAGTAAGAGGAAGAGAATATACTTTTCCGACAAGGGACGGAATTTGGGGATGGCAAGTTGATTTTTCTGGTACTATATTGGATCTGTTACTAATTGTGTGACTTTTTACAATTCATTGAAGATCTATGGGCTTTAGAATCCTTACTTATAAAATGAAAACAAAAATATTTTCAGTGTTGAAGACAATGGGGAAATATACTAAAATATTACATAATGTTATATGATATAGAAGCACAGGCAACATTTTTAACAATAATTTTTCTCAATCTTGTACTTTTTCTACTAAAAATTATACACATTTCAAACATTTCCTCATAATCTGTAACAACAAACTTGTATTTTTCAATGCATCCATGAGTGAATTCTTTACAATGAAAAATAAATCCATATAGGAGAGGAAGAAACTGTGCATAACACATTCTCTTTATTAACACATATATATCACTCAGGATGAGACATGAATTGTTCTTACACAGGAGAAAATTAAAGATATTTATATATTTATCGTTATCAATTTAACGATTCAAATTGGACATTCTTTGCACTTGGGGAAAAGTGAAGGAGTCAAGTAGAGTGGAATTTACACAGGACACAAGAATAGTTTTATGCATGTGAAATACAAGAGTAATCTCTCTCAGAGACCTCAGAATTGAGGAAAGTTAAAATTTGAATGAAGAACATGTATCATTTCCTAATGCTCTTTGGAGAGAGAATAATCTAGTCCTAGTCAATTTTCATTTCATCAGGCATTTAAAAGGAATATATGAAATACTTTGTTGAAAAATATTCATACTTTGGACTTGGCTTTTGCATACAGCTTAAGAAAAGAATAAATCCTTTATTCTTGAGAAGTGGATGTGTAGGGAGATTGAATTTATAGGGAACAAATGGAGGATATCTAGAACTAAATCCTTGGGAAGATATATTCGCACATTAACCAGAACTCTGAAAAATTAACACAAAATATATAAGTAATATTTAATTGAATTCTTCTAATATCCAGGAGTGAAACAAAAATATTCTGTTTAGTGAAATAAATACTACTCAGAGAATTCCAAGATTCTTGGTGGACATATAAATATTTACTGATAAACAGAGAAAACAGATATATAACTACAGAAAACACAAGTTTTTCTTTTTTTTTTATAAGTGTAACTGCATGAATACTCACTATGCATATGTTCAAAAATACAAACTGGACTCCTAACTGTCATTCATTTTATATAAAATTCTTACTCAGCCTAACAAGCATAGGTCAAGACTCCATAAATGAAAAATAAGATTATGGAAATTAAATCCCACTAATTTGGAGTGGTCAGTCAAAATTAAGGTTATGTGTATATTTTATTTCTCTAAAATATTACACTTACCTCACCAAAAATTATAATTTGGGGGAAGGAGAATGGGATCTACAGTCTTAGATATTATCAAAACTCAGTAAGTCACTATTTAAAATAATGTCATTTGTTTTTTGAAAAAAATTGTTGCAATTTTTTTTCTTTTGGAAAACTTTTTTTCTTGATCAACACATTATTTTCTATTTGAGACAGAAATTGCATTTTTAATATTTTTCACAGTTAGCAGACATTTGGTCCTGTCCAAAATGTCTCTAAGACATTTGGTCTAAACCAAAAAGTTCTTGAAATCTGGTCCCATCCAAAACACCCATGAGCATATTTGATCCATGCCACACGGTTTTGGACAGGACCAAATATCAATAAAGGACCTTTTGATGTGGACCAAATGTCTTATGGACATTTCAGACTGAACCATATGTCCTGCAAATGTATTTTATGATATGAAATTTTCTTTGCAGAATGGAAAAGAATAAATAAGAATGTTATATCTTCACACATTTAGAAACATAGTAATTTTTCTGGTATTTTATTAAAATCTTCTTAAAAATTGTTGGCATTTTAAAATTTGTATAGCATTCCCATGTTAAAAAATATATGACATTTGGGCTTCCCTGGTGGTGCAGTGGTTGAGAATCTGCCTGCCAATGCAGGGGACACAGGTTCGAGCCCTCGTCTGGGAAGATCCCACATGCCGCGGAGCAACTAGGCCCGTGAGCCACAACTACTGAGCCTGCGCGTCTGGAGCCTGTGCTCCGCAACAAGAGAGGCCGCGATAGTGAGAAGCCCATGCACCGCGATGAGGAGTGGCCCCCACTCGCCGCAACTAGAGAAAGCCCTAGCACAGAAACGAAGACCCAACACAGCTAAAAAAATAATTAATTAATTTAAAATATATATATATATATATGGCATGCAACCATATTTATATGTTATAAAACCCAGATCCAATGCAGAGGTTAAGTACTAGGGGAAGTCTAGACACTGCCTTGATGTCCCTTATCAAAGCTATGAAGTAGATTAAGTACTACAGTGATCTAAACGATAAGGGGAAAGCTACCTGTTATTCCAAAACAGTTCTGCCTTTGATGACTCGTCTTTTTTACCCTACATATGGAAACAAACCCAATATGGGACTCCCTTCAAATTACTGGAACCTAAAGAATGTATTCTTTGTTGAGTGTTCTTTTCTAAGTGCTTTTTTATTTTGCTATGATTCACTCTATTAAATCGCTTAAAGATTAAGAACAGGGTTTTGAGAGTTAGAAACAGAAGCTCTCAATTCCTGGACCTACTACCGAGGAAGCTGTAACCCTGGCAGTTCGCCTGTTTTTTCTGTGTCTACATATTCATGTTTGTAAAAAGAGGATAGTACAGTCTTCTCTCAGTATCCTCAGGGGACTGGTTCCAGGACCTCCACAGACACCAAAATCCACAGGTGCTCAAGTCCCTTATATAAAATGGCATGGTACAGTGGGCCCTCCATATCCACTGGTTCCATGTCCCTGGGTTCTACCAATCAAATTAGACATACTGTAAAATTGTTATAAATATTAAAAATATATACATACACAAAATGTTCAGGACAATATAACATTATTATAGTATAACATTATTATACTATTATTACTACCACTATTACTACTACCTCAAAAAATTAGAATATGTATTTGTTTGGATGCCCCAGAATCACCCCAAACTTGATTTATTACAAATTAAACTTAATTTCCCCCCAAAGGGCCTCTCTTTCGAACACCTATATTTCTGTCGTTGAACCTACATATCCCCGGTTACTCAAATTTAATATTACAGCGTCATTTATTTAAAAACTTCTTTTTAATTTGTATGCTTTTATTATCAATGTTATACATTCATACAGTTCAGTGTCAAACAGATTGATAATGCTTACTAGGGAAAAAAAAAAGCTGCTCTCCTTCCCCTTTTCATATCTACTCTTTTCAAAATCTTTCAGCTATTTACCTTGGAATTTTTTTGTATATCAAAATAATATGCTTCAGTACTGCTTCTAACCTTTGATGTTTAGGAATTTCCTATTCACTTTTTAACGTGGGAATTGAGGTTTAAATCTCTACTCTGTGCCCCCAGCAAACAGACATGCACAGATCTCCTGCCTTGCCATCCACCCAAGATGACGGTGCCCGATTGCTAGATTTCTTCTTATTACACTCACGACTTCACATAGTCTAACAATTTAATCATGTTAAAGACATATCTCCATCCTGTTTATCTTCATCAGACTTGCTTACTACCTAGGCCAAGTCTCCCTTTACCACCATCCTGGGATTTCCTTTTGCCTTTTTCTTGTGTTGGGTCCTTTGTTTCCTATACCCCGTAGTGGTTCTCTCTTGCTTTATTCCCTGGTTTGGGTGGCACCTCTACCAATTGCTAGTGAGAAAGGGTGCAGGAGAGAGAGATGAGTCCCAGACCTTGCATATCTGAATATATCATCATACTACTTTAGGTATATAAATCTAGTGGAAATTATTTTCTTTCATTATTCTGAAGTACTGTTCCAAGTTATGATAGTATCTGATGTAATTCATTGGTTTTTTGTTGCTGTTGTTGTTTAATAAATTTATTTATCTATTTATTTATTTATGGATGCACTGGGTCTTCATTGCTGCGCACAGGCTTTCTCTAGTTGCGGTGAGTGGGGGCTACTCTTCCTTGAGGTGCATGGGCTTCTCATTGCATTGGCTTCTCTTGTTGTGGAGCATGGGCTCCAGGCACGTGGGCTTCAGTAGTTGTGGCTCACAGGCTCTAGAGCGAAGGCTCAGTAGTTGTGGCACACAGGCTTAGTTGCTCCACAGCATGTGGGGTCTTCCCAGACCAGGGCTCGAACCCATGTCCCCTGCATTGGCAGGCGGATTCTTAACCACTGCGCCACCAGGGAAGTCCCTGTAATTCATTGTTTACCCTCTGTATCTGACATGTTTTTATTTTATTCTGCAGAATCTTTCCAGATCTTTCCCTCAATGTTCTGAAATTTCATGGCAATATGCCTTGTCCTGCTCCCAATTTCATTCATTTTATTGAGTACTCAGTGGGCCCCTTCTAATCTGGAGACATATTCTTCAAGTTTAGGAAATTATCTTGCTTTGTCATTAATGATTTCTTCCTTTCCATTTTATTTGTTCTTTCTATAACTCATATTATTTTGAAATTAATATAAAGCTAACTATTACATCTTTTATTTCTTATTTTCCATATTCTTCTCCCTGGAAGATTTCCTCATTTTATTCTCTAAATGTTTTTGTTTTTAATTTATACATTTCAATTCTAATTTTGAAGAGCACACTTGTATGTTTCAGATATTCTTTTTCAATAGCAACCTATTCTTATTCAGGAATCCAGTAAATTCTCTTATCTATCAAAGATAGTAAAGATTTCATTTATCTATATAATCTTTCTTCCAAGTTGCTTTTCTTGTTGTTCATTAGTTTTGATCTTTGTATTTTATATTAGAAAACTCCCACAGACATATGATGACCCTCTACTCTCTGTTTGTATTTTAAGGAAGGGACACTGAAAAGTGGGTTGAAAGTTCTGTGCCCAAGAATATGGACTGTCAACTATGGAGTTCAGTATGGGGTGACCTGGCTGAGCTTAGTCATTGGAGACACACCAATTTAAGTATATTTTTAAGTTATTTCTTCTTGGACTTTTCAGATTTCCCAGAGAAGCCTCTTCCACTCTCCTGCTGAAGGGTGTAAGTCAGGCTGCCAATATTCTGTAAGCCCAAAGGGAAAGAAGACAGGTACATCAACACTTAGAAAGTAAACTCTCATTTAATTCCCCTGATTTTACTATAGTATCCTTGTATTCAATGGTTCTTGGTTTGTTCTAGATTAGAGATCTTATCTTTTATTTTTTTCTACAGTGGTTCTCCACTTTCCACAAATGCAAATGAGTGGAAAGCCACCTATGGTAAGCCATAAAGTCTACACTTAAAAGGTTAATAAGCAATGTTACCTACAAGAAATTGTTACATTTTCAGTTTGGAGAAAGTTTGAATATATAAATAAACATAACAGGTATCTATTTTTTTAAGCAAATCATATTAATAGTGACTGTAAGAGGCATTCTCATTAAAGTGAGATGACCAAGATGCCTTCTATCATTTTTATGGTCAATATTATGGTGAGGTATTAGCCATTACAATAAAACATGAAAAGAAAATGTTGTCCATCAAAAAAAGATGTTGCTTGGTCACAGAAAGAGAAAAATAAGGAACCAAAAAGGCAAATGAAATCAATTTATCTGTAAGTACAGCCAAAGGTACAGAATCTTACCTGGTACTGAACAATTATTAAGAAACACATGAGAGAAAGGCATTTGATTTCAATGAATGTAAAATCTATTTGGGAAACAAAATTTTGTTATACATAAATCAAGTAGAGAATTTTTAAACGGAGTTCAGAGGACTTAGAGAAGTTTTCATAGGATATTGAAGAGATAAGAACTGAAGAGATATATAGCAGTTGGTTATATTACAGGCATAAAGGAAGGCATTCTAGCTAAGAATATGAGCAAAAACAAAGATTCAGAAATAAAAATGAGCACGATTCTGGGGGCAGAAAGGTAACTGGAGTTCTGTACTAAATAGAGTGTTGCAACTAAATAGTGGGATGAAGTTGCATGTATTAGGTATATACAAATTAAGAAGCAGAGTAGATTAGCCTTCATATTGAGGTAACTCTATTTGTCCTTCAGCATGAAAATGATGTAATGAAACTAATGTTTAATCAATATTGATCCATCAGCAATGTGAAGAACAGGTAAGGAAGAATTAATATCAAAGTATTAAAGAGCAAGGTAAGGGAATGCCTGATTTAATAAAAAAGCATCTCAAGTTCTATATGGTATCTCAGAGTCCATCATTCCAATACTCGTTTTGCTACATATTTGAAATTCAGTTTTAAAACTGAGCTATTCTCTTTGGCACATTTCTTGTATCTACTTTTATCTACCTTCTCATTCTCATTAACTGCCCTTATTGTTCATTATCTCAGTTTTATCTTCATCTCATAATGTAGATTTGATGCCCTACTTAAAACTATGAACTTGGCTCCTCTTGACATTTCTAGTTCCCCTCCCTAATATTGCTTTTCTTCTACCCACTCTGACTAGAATAGGAATCCCACTGTCCCACTGCCACCCTTTCAAGAAGAACTCATCTGTTTCAAGCCTACCCTGGACATATGTAAACATCCAAATTGAGGGATTCGGGAAAAAAGACATCAATTTCCTGGAACCAAGTGAATACAAAAGTCATTATAAAAAGGGCTTATCTACTGAGTATTCAAATATGAATTATGAAACGCTCACTACAATTCTTAATGTTTGTGAGGAGGTGTAGAACAAAAGTTAATCTCAAAAAATAATTATGTCATATAAGACAAAACATTTATTCACTCAGGGAAAAATATCTGAAAATGAGGATATATAATTATATTGCAGAACATAACACCCTAAAATAAATTGACCCTACTGAAAAAAAAAAAAAAAACACAAAAGGTTTAGAGCTTTTTAAAAGGCTTCTCAGGCACTAAAACATAAATCTAGAATACAGATGCCAGATTCCAGATGGTTCATGTAAATGACTGCATAGAATGTGCATGGTGCCTGAAATCTAGGTTTCTGAGCTTTCCAGGTAAGTGTAGCTCTAAACCATTCTTCAACACATAGTGTTTAGTTTTTAAAAAGGCAGCTATTATTTCTCCCTTAGAAACAATATGTTAAAAATAAAGGCATATGTTTTCATTAGACACATATATGTTCCCACATTATACAATATGTCAAAGTAATAGGCTCATCTCACTTTACTGTATAGATTTGTAGAATTGTATGTTCTTCCCATTAGAATATAATGATAAGAATAATAGTTTGCATTTTCATAGCATTTGCCATGTGACAAACGCTCTTCTAAATGCTTCATATACATTGACTAATTCAATCCTCACAACAAATTTAAGGAAGTAGGTGACACTGTTACTCTTTTCCAAAGGAAGAAACTGAGAAACAGGGATTAATCAACCTTAAAATCAAAATGCAAAGAAAATCTCCCAAACATTTGGCATCCTTTGTTGTTTTCCAGAAATCTTTGATCTAATTTAAATATACTTTGAATTATTTCAACAGGAACTGAGAGGTTGGGTGGGATGAGGGTACAAACAAGAAGTATTCTCAAATTCTTATCTTAAACTAGAATTCAACAGTATATCTCACTTAAGTCAAGGTAACAGTAAGTGTACAGTTCTCTATGTAGGTCAACAGAACTGTCCCCCTTTTCAACACTTCTATGGATTGTTTAGAAGACAATTAGATTTCGAGATGATGACTTGAAACCTGAGTTGCCATACCTAGAAGTTGTGCAATATATAACATAACTTGGATTACAGATCAGTCACATGTTTTTAATCCATTATATGAAATAAAGGATGAATGATGGCTTTATTATGTATATACTAAAACAATTATTTTCAAAGATTAAAGAGGCAAAGGAATATAAAGATATAATAGTGGCTTGAAGCCATGCAATTCACTTAAGATAAACTTTAGAGGTCATTTGTACTATCTGAGTCTATGATCTATGCATTCAATAAATAAGAACATTTAATTTAGTTTCACAAATTAAAGGAAATAAAATAATGGATGTTAATGGCAAGTAATCTGCATGCATATAACAATTATAAACCAAATACATAGAGAAGAATTAATTCCAAAACAGATTCTTATGCCTGAAGTCTCAAATATAAAGAAAAAGAAAAAAATAATAATTAAAATTCTAGGAATATCATTTTTTGGCTGAAGATTAATTCTCAGCCTACTCACAGAAACAAACGCTATCAACCTTATTGGTAGTTTAAAATATCAGTGCTGGGGGTGGTAGAAGAAAGATGGTCTAATATTACCAAAAATACTCATGAAAAATAAATAGCTTTCAAAAGTGTGGTGCATATCCAGACTTGATGGCAAGAAATAGACCTTCAGTTTAAAATAATACCCAGAATTCAAGAATAAATATATTCTTTACACATGTGACATATTAAGAATACCTGGAAGAATATTAATTCCTTTAACCTAAAATAAAAGTAGGTGTATTCTTCCAAACTTTCTGAACAATCTCCATATTTCACAATTTCAAAAGTCAAAGTTAGCATAATATTTTATTTGTTAAAATAAGTTATACTCATGGATTGAATGGAGTACTCACAAGCACTATAATACCAGGTTCTTTAAATATATTTCTTTTCATTCACTCGTAGATACCAATAAAGCAACTGAAGAAAAAAAAATATCAATAGAAGGGGAGGAAAAATATGAACTTTGACATCTATTTCTTTAATTCTAGGATCCTCAATATGCAATTCTTAAGGAAGTTCTAAACAATGTTTTCAATTCAATACTGAATCTTCTTTTATTATTTAATGAAACCAGAGATCTACAAATGTTTGTTAAAACAAATCCTCAGTGCAGGTTTATTATCCAAAATTGACCTGACATTATATTCTTTTTACTACTGTGAATGCAAATTTTTAAATTTCTTTGCCCTCTTCATTTTTTCTATTTCTTTTTATCACTTTCATATTCTGCACATAGTTGTTTCCTACATTAATTTTACAAACATGTGTTGAGAACCATGTACCAAGTCTGAACTAGAATAAAGTGTACTGCTTTCCCTCAAGGAGATCACAGTTTAAAGGGTGATCTACACCACTACACCATTGCTTTCATTCCACCACTACAAAAGGTTGTAGAATGTCACCATGAATGTTATTTGTTTTCAGTTAATTTCAAGTGATGGAGACAATCAGAATACCTATTAAATCAGTGATATATTACCTATTCCTTAAATGGAAGGTTAAAATTCATGAAAACCCAGGACAGATAGTGTCTATGGAAGGTGGAATATAATTTGGGAAAATGGAATCTCAGCTCTAACACATGAGTTACTTCATTGACTCCAGTAGCAATCAAAATTTGGATCCCTATTCTAGTAATCTTGCTTTTAGCACAACTCAGATGCCCACAACATTTTCTCCTGAGAGGGGGGAATCCAGTAAATAAATAGCATCCTTCTTGTGCATACACTTATGATTTAAGGATTTATTTTCAGGAAATTCCTTTGAATCATACTAAGTTGTGAAGAATTTATTACCTCAGCTTATCCAGGGCACTGTAGGAGATTTCATGCTTGCAGAGTCACAGCCAATCCCATATTTTTCAAGAGTCAGACATACCTATGTACTTATGAATTCACTTAGAATCCTCTCTTCTCCTCTAACAGAAGTATAAGTTTCTTTACTTGGTTTGCATGACCCCCTAAAATTTATCACCATACCGTTGGAAAGTGTCCATTATAATAGTCAAGTTTTAATCAATAAATTATAAAGGTTTTCTTGTCATCTTCATTTATTAGCTCCAACCAGCCTTAAGTCATTTGCGGGCTGTTATCCATGGGAAAAACAGGAAAATATACCTATAGTATACACTACTCACACAATATAATTAACCTTGGATAGCTGCCTCTTGCCTCTTTAATTGCATTAAAAATACCACGTTACAAGCATAGCTATGTCCTCTGAAAAAGTATACTGTGAAAAATTAAATTTTAACAAAAAGCAATTGCTTAATGATTTGTTATTTGGACTTGGGCAGAATTTGTAAGACAACTTGTTTTGAACTGAAGGACAAACTGGTTACTAGAGTTATTCCCATTTCCTCCTTCAAATTGCATTTCTCCACTTATATATATACGAATGAATTATTTGGTTAAAAATCCTTTGTCCTGTGGTAAAAATAGATATTGTGAAATAACAGTGAAGAAAAAATTCTAATGCAAGCATTCCAATAGCTGTCTGCATTACACGAAATCATAAAGTTAATCAGTTAAGCAATGACTAAAATCTATCCAAAGAGATCCCATGAAAATGAAAATATTAAAATGAACAATTGGCATATTTGTAATATGGAAACTATTATAAATTATTTAGGTAGAAAATAAGAGTCACAATAATAAAACTATATTTTATACCTTCACAAAATATTTTTAGAGTAAGCTTCAATTTGTTCCTCAAAATATTACCATATACCAAACTTCTGCATTTGATCTCTAATTTGTTGCTGTTTCAAAAAATGTGTATGTCTCTGTCAAAAGTTGGTTGTAAATATGTCACTACAACTACAAGTGGCAGTGCTATCTTAACATAAGGGGAAAATTGATTTTGTAATGATCTGAAGTCAATTAAGTCTGAATATCTTATATCTCAAAACAAAGATAACATATTTTGAAGGGTTTTGCTTTGAATTCAGGTTAAAATGGGGGATGGTATTAATATATCTTTACCATTCAAATTTATAATTTTTGAAAATTGTTTTTCAACGATCCTGTAGCTACAAATAGGTAACATGCAAATACTGATCTATTCTAATTTTATGCTTTCTGCATTTAGTTTTCTTTTCAACGTTACAGGTCATAGACTTCTTTGAGACTGTGATAAAAATGCTTTTCCCTCATCACCGAAAAGTGTAAATAAGTATACCTTCTCAAAATTTTGTCTGTAATTGATGGCGGTCATGTTGTAGACCATTAGAAGTGTACGCTGATCCATGGAAACTAGGTTAAATATTCCTGTCCTAGAACTTTACGTTTAAGGATATAGCTATCCAGCTCCCACTGCAAATTTTTCTTTCATTTATTCAACACAGTCAATAAAAACTTACTGCCTGTCTTCATATCAGTTAGGACTCTCATGGCAGAAAATCCAACTCAGACTCTGAAAAGTCCAAGAATAGGGCAGACTTCAGCCATAATCAGATGCAAGACCTCTAACGTTTACCAGAGTTTTTTCCTCTATATATGTTAAATCCTTTCTTTCCAGGTAGAACTCCATTTTTACACAACTCTCTCTTTAAGGTAAAAGGTAGCTTCAGTAGCTTAATACTTCCTATACTCTCATTCTATTTTGATTCCAGAGGGAAAAAGAGAAATGATTTTCCCAGAAGTCACAGCAACATCCGTATGCATCCCACTGGCTCTCGTTATAAAACCATTTATTATGGTTATACTCTGATTTTCCAAGCCTGTGTACCCATCCTTGTTCCTGCATATCCTCAAGATTAGGGACAGAGCCAATTCCATCAGAAACAATTGAGAGAAGGATGTTAACACCTGCAGGTAATCTGGACTATGATTTTCAGAGGAAAGAGTGAATGGATGTGTAAAGTAAAAAATAAATAAATATACTTACCTTTACTCTCTGGAATATATGCCCTTAAGTGATAAAAACAAATGAAAGCCCAGACCTCAAAGAGGTCTCTGGTTTATGGACTGAACATCCCACAGATCATAAATAGTACAAAAATAAGCAAACACCTAGATAACAGGCCAGTGAATTCTCGTTTTCACTGCAAAATTTCTGATACTTTCCAACTGGTGATCCTGCCCTCCAGTTCAGACTTTCTCCAAATGTTATTTCTAGTGTCAAGTTTTCATTATAAAGCTAATCCAGATGTTGTTTAAATATAAAACTCTTCCAATCAACATAAACTATTGGAATAAACCTCACCCTTTGAAGCACAGTACTTTTATAGTAACTAATGTTTCATAATCACTCTGTATTTTTTAGACACGGTTATTCTAGAATTAAGTTTATTTAAGGACCTTTATCATCTACCCCTTGCCAAACTCCCCAACCTCATCTTTTCTTCATTCACACTTTCTGATAAAATACCAAAATTCTTACAGCTCTGTGACTTACCTCTGAGACTTCCATTCTACCCTTCAAACGTACACTCACAATATTCATTAACTTTTTTATTTGCTTGTCTCTTCAGAAACCCTTACACATGCTTAAACATACCTCCTTTGTAGTTACCTCTACCCTAAGAATAATTCTACTGATGCATGCCGCTTCTAAACGTCTTTACCTTTTTTCTGACAGATTCCCCAGTTATTAATGGGAAGCTTAAATAATTATGGTCCAAGGCAGTTCATGTTCTGAAACCTCCAATTCTTCCTACTCTGAAAAAATCTTTAACTTTCTGGAAGCCTTAGCCATTGAGCCGTTTTATTTCCTCATTTACACCAACACCTTCCCCCCTTTAATTGCCAGTATGTGTTTTGTTGTTACTGAGACCTGTGCTTAAATCACAATTCCTCCTTCAGTAGCTATGTGGTATGCATAACTTTTCTATTTCTTCATCTCTATAATGGAAAAATTATATTTGTTAATCTACAGAATCACTGTAATATTTATATAAAATACTGTATGTGAAAGAAGCATGTAAATAATGGTTGCTTAGTCAATATTTATTTTCATTTCCTCCTCACTCCTATTTGCATCAACTTCACTCTCCATTTGCATCAATTTATTGCCAATCACCTTATATGCTTTCCCCAAGCAACCTCTTTAACGTATTCATGGACAATCGGTCACATTTTACTAATAATGTAAATCTTGATTTTTTAACTTTTTGTGGAGCTCATTTTATTTTTTGGTTTTTTTGAAACAACTGTAATTCACTTTTCTAGATAGACCCTGCACTCCGTAATTTTTTAAACACTGACAAGCAAAGCTTGAAAAAAAAGGACTAATCTTGGTGCAGATCCAACAGACAAGCTGTTGGTGAAATATCTTTTTAAATTACATAGCCCAAACTTTGAGCAATGTGTTGCCAATCTACTGCATGATTTTCTTATTGCATATGTAGTACAGAGTATAAAAACAATCAACCAAATCTGAGGCTAGGGGTCAGCGGTCTTGGAGTATAAGGCATGCATATTCTCAGGAAAACTGGTCCACTGAGAGGTAAGCAAGCCCTGGTCATGTGAAAAAAGGAGACTAGTGGAGTAGGAACCTGTCCAGGTAAGAAATACTTGGGAATTTTTGTGCCTGTGTAGTAGTTGTAACGTATTTGTCATTTCTTACACCCATTATATACACAAATTCAATAAGCAATACAGCCTGATGCTAACTGTTGGTTCGTCAATCATGAAATAGACAAAGGGATATCAAGGCCCCATTCCTTTCACTGATGCTCAAGTGGAATTAGCCCAATGGGTCTTGCAGATCAGCAATCTTACATAATTCATAGAAATATCCTGAGGGGATTGGAGGAAAAAAAAAAGGACAGCAAACAAGGAAGCAAATATAGATAGCTGGGAAAGCATTATATGTGTATTAATTTCCAGCAATAAAACTAGTAAGGGTTTCCAGCTTTTAATTTGGAGTGGGATACTCCTTAAGAGCCATGACCTTTATTCATTAAATTATTCAACATAATTTTATTGAGTACCAAATATATGCCAAGCATTGTTCTGAGATAATGATCAGATTCTGCCAAGAGTACCTGCCACCTCTTATAATTCTGGTTTAAATATGTGTTTTCTCTCTCTTTCTTTCTCTCTCTCTCTCTCTCTCCCTCCCTCCCTCTCCCCCCCTCTCTTTCTTGCCTCTAAGAAAGTTGCTACCTACAGAGGGCAGGACTGTCATCTGACCCACTATAACCTGAGATTAATTATAATGGACATGAATCAGAAAAACCAACTCTGCTCCCATGTTTTATGACTTAGTTTTGGCATTGATCATATTTTATTTCTAAACACTCACTTTACCCAGTAATCTATTATGTATGTCACTTAATCAACTATTTTACTCTTATGGTCTGATGCTGTGTTCTTTCTCCTAATGATTTGTCTTGTGATTATAAAACCTAGTCCTTTAATAAGGTTAATTAAACTATTCATATTTATTAGCTATGAAGTGACATGTTTGAAAGTGTGTGCATGTGTGTGTGTGCACGTGTGCATGCACACAGCACACCTATGAGTGAATTGCACATTCAGGGAAATGTTGGAAATAATTTACCTCCCTCTACATCATAAATTTACATATTCCCAAAACATCAGTCAGCTAGGGTAATGGTAATAACATGAGCTTTGTTCAGAAAACAGTGCTTCAGTTAAAGTTACAGTCTCACTCCTTACAAACCTATATAACAGAACGAATCATTTAATCTCTCAAAACTCAGTTTCACATCTCTGAAACTTCTTTGGCTAAGATTCTGATAGTCAATGTATTAGTTTCCCAGGACTGGCATAACAAAAACCTCTCTTCTAGCTTGTGGTGATTGCTGGCAATTTTTGCCATTTCTTGCCTTGTGGCAGCATAACTCCAATTTCTGCCTCTGTGTTCACATGGCATTCTCCTGTGTACCTGTATCTCTGTGTTCAAATTTCCTTCTTCCTATATTGACATCAGTCATCTTGGATTTAGGGCACATTATAATCCAGTATGACCTCATCTTAACTGTAGTACATCTACAAAGACCCTATTTCTAAATAAGGTCACATTCACAGGCTTGGGGTGACATGAATCCGTGGGGGAAACAACTTGATCCATATAAGATAACACATGAAAAATACAGAATATTGTAACTACATACAGTAGATACCAAATATCGATATGTATATTTCTTCACCAGCTCCTGGTGAAGAAAGAAAAAAATCCTACCTCTATCCAATATTCTTTTGGTTTAAACCACAGTCTCCTCTTAAAATAAGATTATTAACATATTGTTACTAGCACTTCTCAGCCTTAAGCATGAATGTTTTTATCAAGATTTTTCTTGAAGAGTTTCTGTAAAGCTAGGGGAAAAAGGAGATGGATTAGGAAATGGAATGGAAACACCAAATCCTAGTCTGTTTCATAACTTTGTACACAGCGGTTATTGGAGAAAACATTTAAAGTGCTGGTTCTCTAGTTCTTTACGTTTTCTTATAGCTGCCACCAGAAGGTTTATAGAATTGTCCTAATATTTGTGTGTATCTCTTTAGTCTACAATTTCTTCCAAATCCGCAGTACTTATAAGTAAACTATATATAAATAATACAAACTTTTAAAAATTTTCTCTGAGAAACAACTTGCCAAAGGATGCAATGACAACCTACAAACAGGAAAAAGAATATCTGCAAACTGCTACCTGACAAAGGACTCATATCAAGAATACATAAAGAACTCTTAAACCTTAACAGTAAAAAGAAAAAGAAATCCAATTAGATAATGGACAAAAGACATGAATAAAAATTTCACAGAAGAAGACATACAGATGGCAAATAAGTACATGCAAAAATGGTCAGCATCATTAGCCATCAGGGAAATGCAAATTAAAATCATGATATCATTTCACTCCTTTCAAAATGGCTAAAATAAAAAATAGTAACAACTCCAAATGCTGCGAGGATAAGGAGACATTAAATCACTCACACACTGCTGGTAGAAATATAAAATGGTAAGGCCTCTCTGGAAACAGTTTAAAAGTTTCTTGGAAAATAAATATACTACTACCATACAATCCAGCAAAACACAATCTCACACATTATTCCAGAGAAGTAAACATGTGTTTTCATGCAAAAACCTGTACATGAATGCAGCTATGAATGATTAGGAGCTTTATTTGTAATGGCCAAAAACCAGAAACAACACAGACGCCCTTCAAAAGGTGAATGATTAAACAAACTGGTATGATATGGTACATCCATATCATGGAATACTTCTCTGCAATAAAAATGTGTTATTGGGCTTCCCTGGTGGCACACTGGTTGAGAATCTGCCTGCCAATGCAGGGGACACGGGTTCGAGCCCTGGTCTGGGAAGATCCCACATGCCACGGAGCAACTGGGCCTGTGAGCCACAATTACTGAGCCTGCGCATCTGGAGCCTGTGCTCCGCAACAAGAGAGGCCGCGATAGTGAGAGGCCCGCGCACCGCGATGAAGAGTAGCCCCCGCTTGCCACAACTAGAGAAAGCCCTCGCACAGAAACGAAGACCCAACACAGCCATAAATAAATAAATAAATAAATAAATAAATAAATTTTAAAAAATGTGTTATTGATAAACACAATAAATTGGACGAATTTCCAGGGAATAATGTAGAGTGAAAAAAGCCAATACTAAATGCTCACACACTGTATGATTCCATTTATATAACATTATGAATTATACAGTTATAGAAATAGAGAACAGATTAGTGGTCGCCAGAGGTCAGGGTCAGGGGAATTGAGGAGGGAATGGGTATGGCTTTAAAAGGGCAACAAGAAGTATCCTTGTGATGACAGATTGTTTAGTAAGTAGACCAAATCAATGTAAACATCCTGGTTGTGACATTATGGTAATATAGTTTTACAAGACGTTATCACTGGGAGAAACTGGGTAAGAAATACATGGGATATCTCTGTATGATTTCTTACAACTGAATCTGTATCCACATTTATGCCCAAATATTTTAATTAAAATTTTGATTTAAAAAGTCTTGAAAAAGAATCAGTCTATTTTAGAATATCAAAATAAGGCACTTAACTAGATTAATTTACTTAAATTAGTGTTTCAAAGTTAATCCATCTGCTTTTCAAAGAGAAATTAGCACATCTTTTATAGTTCATTTAAAATCGACACTGCTATCTGAAAAAAATAATTTCTATCTCAACACACTGCATTTTATCAAAAAATTTTTAACTTGCCCATCTCCTCTGACAGGCTGTTTTCAGGAACACTATTTTCTGTATCCTAAATACCTAGAATAGTGGCTAACATTTAGTAGAATCACAATGAAATTATACCGAATGACTGAATAAATTATAGGTTGTCAACCTAATATTGCAACCAGAAGTAAATTTTAAATTGATGACTTTGTTAGGAGTACAACAAAAGACAATCATTTAACTGAATAGCATGTCCCCTTTCCCTCCATTATGGCCCTTGCTTTGCTTAATATATTCATTAGTTGATTAACTCTTCTTCTCTACACAGTTGGTACACATTTAGAAGATTCTCCTCATCTCATGTTAATTTACAGGGCAAATCCACACAGACAACTCAGGATGCAAGAGGACTACAGACTCTACAGTGGCCATGTCATATGTGTGTGTGTGTGTGTGTGTGTGTGTGTGTGTGTGTGTGTGTAAAACTTCCAACATAAAATTGATCAAGTCTGTGCGTAGCTGCTAAGTTACCTGAAGTTAGACACATCCCATAACTTTCCATGGATAAGGATAAATGATGACATCCCAAGAATATAATCACTTTTCTAAATAGGTAAAATTGTAGTCTTTATATATTACTAAAATTTCAAAACAGTAGTCCTAATTCTGTTAAGGGAATATGTATGTTTCTGTGTGTATAATATATTATTTTCTTTATAAGCATCTTTCTTAGTTCTAGAAAAATGTCAGAAAAAAATAAGGCCCACGTACTACCTGATTTGGTGCCTAACTTAAAGAATTACTATGACCTCATGTGAGAAAGGATAGTCAGTATGCCTCCTGATAGCACATACACACACACACACACACACACACACACACACACAGAATTGGCCATTTAGCATTTTTATTTCTTGGTATTGCAAACAGATTATTTTAACACCAAGCATATGTATGAAGGGGGAAATTGTGAAAGGTTTTAAAATGGAACAAAAAATTACTGAGTGTATTCAAAGGAAAATTGTTAGAGCACATCCTTCAAGGTTATCTGATTCTAAGGGGTTTTGCCTTTGTATCATTTTCTACAAGCTACTTAAAATCCTGTAAGCTGTAGGTAACTGAAAGCAATGCAAATAATTCTTGCTTATAGTCACAGAAATAAAAGTCTGTCCAATAAAGAAACACTTGATTCCCCCAACCCACCCCATGGAAAAATCCAGTTTTGCATCTATTTGTAAATTTCTAGCCTATAAATGACACTGATCTTAAACTTTCCTCTGAATTGACTGTAGCATTTTACTGGTTCTCTCAATCAATAAAATATCTGGCATATGTTCATTTTACATTTGTATATAGGTCATGATGTTTTACCGATTCTTTGGAAGTCATATTTTAACAAGTATAAATGAAATTTTATTACATATACAGCTAAAGTATAATAATCACAAACTACATTAGTCCTGCTTTCTGATTTGATATTCAACTATAAGCTTGAGAAGTATAATTAAAACCACAATATCTCTACACACTAACCAGAATGGCTAAAAACAAACAAATAAAACAACTTGACAATATTGGATATTAGAAAAATGTGTTAGTTCTCATATATTCTTTGCAGGAATATAAAATAGCACAACCAATTTAGAAATAGGCAGTTTCTTATAAAAATAAATATGTATCTACCTAGTAACCTAGCAATGCCATTTTTAAGAATTTATTCAAGGGAAATGACATATAAAAAGATAAGATTGTTCATAGATGCTTTATTCATAATAGCAAAAAGCTGGAACATCCCAGATGTCCATCAATAGGAGACTGCATAAATTATGGCAATTCATACACTGGAATTCTATTCAGCAATAAAAAAGGAACAATCTACTTATGCAACAAGGATAAATCTAGAAACATTACGCTGAATGAAAGAAACCAGACACAAGAGTACAAACTGTATTAATTCCCGTTATATAATAAAAGTTTTAGATTGGAACTTGACCATAATGTATCCTTCAACCTGACCTGATATTTTTCAATAGGAGAAATGCCTCAGCCTCCATCTTCTGGATTGAGAATATTATTTCACAACATGAAAATACATTGCACTTGCTTGGGTCTGACATGTGAGTACTCTGAAATAAAATAAGATTTGCTTACATTTGATGTTCATAAATAGCAATTGGTTTTGGCAAGTAAACTTGGAATCTCTAGTACCTGACTAGATTTATCTAGATATAAACAGAATCTCTAACGTGGTAACTTGTACTGTAATTTTTAAATAGGGCATATGAAGAAAAGAGAATGCAGCTCAGCACAATTTTCTTTTGTATACAAACTGCTCTCGGAGTTTGAATTTTAAAGTATTGAATGGGCAGATCAGAAGGCACATGGAATTATTCCTGAAGTGAATGCTGGTTTCTAGAGGTGCAAAATCACCCATCTTTAAGTTTCTCTGGGCTTGAAGATAGTGGCATCCCAAGTACACATTTAAAATCCTCCCCTCCCTCAGGATACCCTATGGAATAAATCTCCACAAAATAAAACATCCAACTCCCAAAGTAGGAAAAGCCTCAAACTAATAACATAAAGTTAAAACAATATTGGTCAGATGAAAATACAATTTGGAAAAAAATACTGGAAGAATTAGCCAGTGTTATGAACAATCTTGCTGCAAATGAGTACAATGTAGTGTGGTGGGTAAATGTGGAGTGAAGTCTAAAGGAGGCTTATAAAGGAGCTTGGCAGGGAGCAGGCTGAAAACTCTCCACCACTCTGGGTCTTTTCTTTCATCATAAAGAGGAAATAAGACAATGTGGGAAATAATTAAAGAAAATACTTAGCTAAGTTGTTCCCCATTCCCTTCTCCCCTGTCCCTGAATCACAACCCTCTAAACGAAGAAAGATGAGATGTGAAAGGAAGTCAACTTTGCATTTATGGAACAGTAGTAATAACGAAATGAAAATACATGGTGAAGTACAAAATGTCAGTATGCTTCAGGGAGTTGGTCTTACCCATTTTATCAAAAATGTAGCTGGTTTCCATGAAAGCAGTGGGAGGAAGCAGAAGATGTACTGCTCAAAGCTAATCACAGGTATTAATACTTAAGAAATTACAGAGAAAAATTTTCAGACTGCTGCCCAGGATAACATATTCCTCCCCACCTTAACTTTAAATAAATGTAGCTCTCTAGCTCAAATGCTAACATGAAACTATAAATGTTTCTTGATAACCAAAGAAGGTATAATCATACTATTATGAAAATGAAGTCATTTAACTTCAGAAATTGTTCATCAAATAATTTAATTTCAAAGAATCCTATTATCTGTGTAGGAATTTGGTTTTTTTTAAATCACTTACAACCAACCACAAGAAAAAGCTAACCCTCAGACTCATCAAATGTAGAAACAGAAGATACTAGAACAACCAACATCTGCTGAATTCGAGAAAAAGATATGGTGCCTGAGTTCTGTATCTGACTACATTTATCCATGTGCCAAAGCAACATAAGTATATTTTCAAAGTCTTTCTGCTATACTCTTTTTGATTCATACCATTACCACAGCCTGAAAAGTATGCTACTTATGTGCCCTTCTTCAAAAATTTTATCTGGATTGCAATCTGGCCAAGCAAAATGTGACATATGAAGCAAGTAAGAGCTTATCAAAGTGAATAAATGATCCACTAACACAAACCTAGAAGTAATGACAACCCACAAGCAATAATCTCACCTAGTGACTATGTCCTGCTTTGTAGACACCATTTCCTACTAAAAGGAATCAGAGATCTTTGAGAATACAGCTGACAACAAATCTGGGCAGGAAAAATACAAACATGTTAGATGTAGTTTTTCCAGAAAGCAAGGAAGTACCAACACCCCTCACCTCCCCAATGGATTTATGTCAAAAGAACACAGAAGTCAGCCTGAAGGGGCTCCCACTGTCCAGTGACCGTTCAGGCCCTGTCTCCACAGACCGCGTCCTCTCACTGGAATCAGTGCAGAAGCAGTACACGTTTCCTGTCTTCTGCTTTCTATTCCATGTGCAACTGAAATGGGTGAAACGACAGTTGACTTTAAACTGTCCTTTCTTATTGGCGGTTTTAAACTGCAAAACCATAGAGCCCCGAGTCAAGGAAGTACCCATGCGAGGGACAGTAATAGAACTCCTGGGCCTGCCACATCCCTGGGCATTGGCATCCATTCTCCTGCTTGAGGCTGAGGAGGGGAAAAAAATGAGAGCCATTCTCTCAGGACTGCTTCGGTAAGGTCGTTTTTTTAACTCCCCTGCTGGTTGTGCCTGCGTTCTTTTGGTCTTTTCCATAGAAGGGAGTATGACAAAGATTATTTAGGAATGATGAAGTTTGGGTGTTTGCTTTTTTGTTTGCTTGCTTTGTTTCTTTTTTACTAAATACAGCCCCAAAGTCTGGAATTAATTGTTTGTTCTTAAACCTGTTATCAATAAATTATATGCAAGTTTACAACATACTAGGTTGATTATTATTAGTGGTGGTGGTGTTTACATATTCTGTTTTAGTGGAAATATTAGTACAAACACACACACACTAGGAGGAAGATTGTTGGGAAACAAGATACATGGATGATGTTAATATATCACCCCACAGATAACAGGTCAAATGCAAAAGGGGGAAAACTCTTTAACAGTGGTGAGATCTGACAATCATCACCTTAACCAAATGATAAAATTAGCATAATTAACAGTGGAACAACATAACATGTGTTTCTTCATGTGATGCAATATGAAGTATACAACACTAGCTATTATGTATTATGGCAAAAAAATGTTTTACATAAATCCAATCAAGCTTATAAGCTTATTTCTAATTTACAGAAATGCTGAAGATAGAGATCCTAGCAAAACAAAACCTACCACAGGAAACAGGAACGGAGAAGAAAACTTAGAATGCAGGACCTTCTAAAATCCTAAGCATGAGCCACACACCTACAGCATCCCCTGGAAGCTTATTAGATTTGCACAATTTCAGACCCATTCTGGACTTACTGAATCAGACTCTACATTTTAACAGATTCCTGGGTAATTCACTGTCCATTAAAATTTTAGGAGCACTGATCTACAAGAGACCCAACTGGGACTCTTTAAAAGTCAGTCTAAGGCCTAGATGGTGAATCTACAAAACATTTAAAGAAGAAATTATATCAAATCTCTACATGTCTTTCAGAAGATGGAAGCAGAAGGAATACTTCCTAACTCATTATTCTATGAAGACATCATTACCCTAATACCAAAACCAGACAAAGCTATTACAAGAAAACTACAGACCAATATCTCTCATGAACATAGATGCAAAAATCCTCAACAAAATATTAGCAAATCAAATTCAACAACATATAAGAAGAATTATTCACCATGACAAGTGGGATTTATCCCAGTATGCAAGGTTGGTTGAACATTCAAAAATCAATTAATATAATCCATCACATCAACAGGCTAAAAAAAAAAATCACATGATCATATTAATAGATGCAGAAAAAGAATTTGACAAAATCCAATACCCATTCATGACAAAACTCTCAGTAACCTGGGAATAGAGGGGAACTTTCTCAACTTGATAAAGACTATCTACAAAAAAACTACAGCTAATATCACACTTAAAGGTGAGAAATTCAAAGCATTCCCCCTAAGATCTAACACAAGGCAAGGATATCCCCTTTCATCACTTCTTTTCAACATTAACAGGAAGTCCTTGATAATACAATAAGGTAAGAAAAGGAAATGGAAGGTATACAGGTTGGGAAGGAAGACAAAACTGTTTATTCACAGAAGACATGATTATCTATGCAGAAAATCTGAAAGAATTGACAAAAAACTCCTAGAAGTAATAAGCAATTATAGCAAGGTTTCAAGAGATCCAGTTAATATATAAAAGTCAACTGCTTTCTTATATTGTCAGGAATGAACAAGTGGAATTTGAAATTTAAAACACAGTACTATTTATATCAGCACCTAAAAAAAAGTATACTTAGGTATAACTCTAACAAAATACTTAAATGATCTAGATGAGGAGAACTATAAAACTCTAATGAACAAATCAGAGTACTAAATAAATGGAGCAATATTCCACATTCATGGATAGGAAGACAATATTTTCAAGACGTCAGTTCTTCCCAATTTCATGTATAGATCCAATGCAATCCCAATCAAAACACCAGCATCGTATTTTGTGTAATTGGCAAGCCAATTATAAAGTCTTATGGAGAGGCAAAAGACCCAGAAGAGCCAATACAATATTAAAGGAAAATGATAAACCTGGAGGACAGACTATATCCTACTATAAAGCTACAGTGATCAAGACAGTGTGGTATTGGTGAAATAACAGACAAATAGATCAATAGAACAGAGTAGAAAAGAAATAGCTCCCTATAAATATAGCCAACTGATGTTTGACAAAGAAGCAAAAACAATACAATGGAGCAAAGACGGTCTCATTAACAAATGGTGCTAGAACATCTGGACATTCACATTTAAAAATAAATCTACACAGAATCTACAACCTTCACAAAAATTAACTGAAAATGGACCACAGACCAAAAGTAAAATGCAAAACTATAAATTCATAGAGGATAACATAGGAGAAAACCTAGATGATCTTGTGTATTGTGATGCCTGTTTAAATACAACATAAAAGAGATGATCTGTGAAAGAAAGAATTGATAAGCTGGACTTCATTAAAATTAAAAACTTCTACTCTGTGAAAGACAGTATGAAGAGAATGAGAAGACAAGCCACAGCCTGGGGGAAGGTATTTGCAAAAGACACATCTGATAAAGGACTGTTATACAAGATATACAAAGAACCATTAAAACTCAACAATAAGAAAACAACCCAATTTAAAAAATGGGTCAAAGACCTTAACTGACACCTCACCAAAGGAAATATACAGATGGCAAACACATGAAAAAGGGATCCACATCATATATCATCAGGAAAATGCAAATTGAAATGAGGTTAGAATGGCCAAAAATCTGGAATACTGACAACCTCAAATGCAGGGGGAGTTATGGAGCAACAGACAGGAACTCTCATTCATTTCTGATGGGAATGCAAAATGGTACAGCTGCTTAGGAAGACAGTTTGGTGGTATCTTACAAAACTAAACATACTCTTACCATTATGATACAATAATCATACTCCTTGGTATTTGTCCAAAAGAGTTGAAAACTTATGTACACACAAAAAAACTGTTCAGAGATGTCCATATTTATAGCAGCTTTATTCATAATTGCCATAACTTGGAAACAATCAAGATGTCCTTTAGTAAGAGAATGGATAAATAATATGTGTTACATCCAGACAACAGAATATTATTCAGCACTAAAAAGAAATGAGCAATCAAGCCAAGAAAAAACATGGGGAAATCTTAAATGCATATTACCAAGACAAAGAAGCCAATCAGAGAAGGCTACATACTGTATGATTCCAACTATATGACATTCTGGGAAAGGCAAAACCATGGAGATATTGAAAAGAGCAATGGTTTCTGGTGGGGGCGGTGTGTGTAGAGAGATGAATAGGCAGAGCACAGAAGATTAGTAGGGCAGAGGAACTACTCTGTAAGATATTATATAATAATGGATATATGTCATTATACATTTGTCCAAACCCATAAAATGTACAACACTGAGAGTGAATCCTAAAGTAATCTATGGACTTTGATTATGATGTATCCATATAGGTTCATCCTTGGTTAAAAAAAAAAAAAAAAAAAAAAAAAAGCACCATTCTAGTGAATGATGATGATAATGGGGGAGTCTATACCTGTGTGTAGGTAGGGGGTATATGTGAAATCTCTGTATGTCTCCCTCAATTTTGTTATAAACCTAAAACTGCTCTAAAGAAACAAAGAATTTAAAAAATCAGTCTAAAAAAGGTGGGGATTATTTTAAGATACAGAAAAACTCAAGTTTAGTGTTGGAAACAATTTAATCCTGGTTCAAAAAAGTTATAAAGTACAAAATATATTATTGGAACAGTTGAGGCAATTTGACTATAGACTAGAATTTAGATGATGTTATGGAATATTTAATCTTCTTAAGTGTTCTGCTGGTATTGTGGTTATGTAGGGAGAGTGTCTATTATGAGGAGATGCATGTTGTGGTATTTAAGGGTGAATTGTAATATCTGTAACTTACTTTCAAATGGTTCAGCAAAACCTTATTTACAGAGAGAGATAAAGGGAAGATGGTAAAATAATAACAGTTGCAGAATCTACAAAGGGATTATTTATTATACTAGTCTTTTAACTTCCTGAAATGTGTGCTAGTAAGTTGAAGGAAAGTGAATGGAGAAGTCACAGTATAAAGGGAAAGGCTTCATACACTGAGTACAACTAAAATTAGAATAGGGATGAAATAACTGACTGATATTAAATTGTTAGAATTCTTAAAAGGAAACACTATAGTGTAATAAATTATTTGATACAAATATACTAGCAAACAAACACCAGAACACTTTTTAAAACATAAGGCAGCAATATTTTGAACATTTTAGATGTGGATCAATAATACAACTAATCAATTAAACAACTATTTAAAATAGATGACTCTCATTCCAGTTTAAGAAAGCATGCACTGGTAGGAGTGAGAGGATAGCTTCAAAACCAAGAATCATACTTCCACTTCCCACAAGCCAGAGAATCAGTTCCTTACACCTATTCCCCAGACCCAATGTCACTGTCATTGTAACAGAGTAGAATATGATACATCCTTGAGTGTGCTGTGGAGAAAAAAAAGATCAAGAACCACTTAAATAGAGTATAGAACTATATATGGTGATTAAGAAGTGAATATGACTCATTTTTCTGTCAGACAAAAGAAAATATATGATGAATAGGAATATCTTCTTATACTTAATATTTTATATAAATGTCTAAAAATATGAAAATTATTTTAAAGCCCTTCATTTCAACTACTAATTCTCAAAATGAAAAGAAAATATTGGGCTTCCCTGGTGGTGCAGTGGTTGAGAATCTGCCTGCCAATGCAGGGGACACGGGTTCGAGCCCTGGTCTGGGAAGATCCCACATGCCGCGGAGCAACTGGGCCCGTGAGCCACAACTACTGAGCCTGCGCGTCTGGAGCCTGTGCTCTGCAACAAGAGAGGCCGCGATAGTGAGAGGCCCGCGCACCGCGATGAAGAGTGGCCCCCGCTCGCCGCAACTAGAGAAAGCCCTCACATAGAAACGAAGACCCCACACAGCTAAAAATAATAAATAAATAAATAAATAAATTTATTAAAAAAAAAAAAAAAAAAAAGAAAAGAAAATATTAAGAAGTTTAGATTTAGTTAAACATAATTAGTATATACTTATTTTATAAAGTTATTAATTTTATTACTGAAAAATATATCTATTACTAATTTATTTTAAAGATAACAATGCAAATACAACTTGAGGTTCTTTTGTGAATGTGTGCTAAAAATAATCTTAAAATCACACCACTAGTAAGTATTAATATAGTGACATAGTACCATAATTTTACCATTTACTACAGCCTAAGAATACATTGATTTTCTTTATCATAGACTCGTATTGAAGAGCTGTGATGTTTATTCAGTTAAGTTCAGTAGGGCATAGGATGCTTTTCACTTTTCTGATCTAAATACAACAGGAACCATATGCTCAAACTGTGACACACTGTCATTGGCTATTATAATGGCATTCTTCACACCAATATGTTGAAGCCCTGCCTGTTAGTCTTTCCATTGTGAATTATGAATTTAGAGACCTATAATAAAATTATTGTTATTACTTACTTTGATATTATTTTATAAATTATAACCCCCAAAATATAGAATCATGATTTCTATATCTAATACTACAAATACGTACAAAAATGTAAATATAGCTATATACATGCATGTTAAAAATAAATATAAATTTCAATTATATTTAAAAAGGCTGGAGGACAGCATAAAATCAAGTAAAACATATCCATAGATCTCATTTTTTCACTGGCTTCAAGGTCCAACATTACTAAATTATAAAAGGAATATAAAGTTATAAATTTCATCCCAAAATACAGATAGATATCACTGAAGTCACCTAGCTATCTGAAAACGAAATTTAGTTATAATCAGGTTGACTCCCTTTCTCAAGTTTCTGTGGGAAAGCATATATTTCTTCAAGATTAAGAAAGAAAGAAAGAAGGAAGGAAGGAAGGGAGGGAGAGAGGGAGGGAGGAAGGAAGGAAGGAAGGAAGGAAGGAAGGAAGGGAAAGAGAGGAAGGAAGGAAGGAAGGGGGGAAGGGAGGAAGATAGATGGAAGATAAACAAACATCTTTTTTCCTATTTCCAGGGTTGCCAACTTCTCACAGTCACATTTTAAACTTTTGGTGCTTTTAACTTACTGTTTTTTCTTCTTTTCCATTCTACTCAGTAAGGCTTTTTTATTTCTTTGTTTTGTTTTTGTTTTTTTAGTTTCCCTCTATATTTACCTATACATTTATTGATATAAGGTTCTTGTTTGTGCACTAAAATATGTGGTCAAGTGTGGGATTTTACAGTCCAGCCTCTACCTTGATTTTAACCTTCCTTTAGACTCCTGATCATCGAAAGCTACTCAATGAACCACCTGCTCTCAGCTCCAGCCCACTCTCTACTGCTCCCTCCCCATCATTCCTACCTTAGTCTTCTTGTTCACACTTATCCATTGAATTCCTAGATAATTATTGTGTACAACACTTTATTTTATTGTCTTTTAATGAATCCTTCTCTTCTTACAGGAAATGGCACAAGTTATTTTCCTAAACAAAGGAAACGTTTCTCCCATAAAAGGAATTCTGGTGCTAGCTGTTAAATTATTATTGTTGTTGTTGTGACTGCTACTACTACTATCATATTGCTTCCAAACTCAGAGCAAACTAGTTACATTTCTTCTCTCTTATATTTTAGTTTACAGGCAAAGGTGAAGACTGGGAGTAAAAAGATCAAACACCATTTCAAATCAACAGTGCTCAACTTTAGCATTTGAAAGCCTGGCTTCAAATAAATACACAAAAAATTCTTGACCACTCCTTCTTCTTTAAGTGTTATGCTTTTAAAGATACAAAAAGGAATTCATTTTCTAAGTCGTAAGAATTATATAAAAGGGATGTACTTTTGACCTAAGAGTTTGTGTGCTTAGTATTTTTCCTAACTCAGAAAGAAAAGAAAAACATGAGATTTTTCTTATAAAAATATAAATAGTATCAAATTGTTGAATTGTCAGAAATTACCTAATTCAGATGTTCTCAACAGCTGTGGTATCATGCCCTAGACCTGGTGTACTATAAACTTCTGGGACTAATTGGGGGTACTGAAGCTGACACTTTATGAATGGAGTCAAAGATGCTGGATTACCTAAAATCTATGGGTCCTTACCACCCAAGAAAGATTTATACTATATCTTTCTTAACCTTTGAATATTCAACCAGGCATTCATGAAGTAAAAAACATGTATATAAACATCCAAGCATAGAACCTAACCTAAACATTTAATGTAAACAAAAAGGCTTTTTTGCACAGAACAGTTGACCCCTGAACAACACATGTTTCACTCTACTGGTGCATTTACATGTGTGTTTTGTTCAATAAATACATACAGTACTACATGATTCATGGTTGGTTGAATCTGTGGATGTGGAACCATGGATATGGAGGGCCAACTATGAGACTTGAGCATCTGAGAATTTTGGTATCCACAGTGGGACTGGAACAATCCCCTACAGATACTGAGGGACAACGGTATATGCTGAATTTTCCATCAATGTAATTACTGTGTAAATCACTAGAAGAATTTTACTTTATTTCATTCAAAATTTTACCAAGAGCATCATTTTGGAAAATCAGGTCACCAATGGAACACATCTGTATGCTATACAGATCTGCAATACAATATACCTAACTCATGTTGATTCTATGTATAGACAAGAACCAGATTTACTTATTTAAATATTTTAGTGTAGTCAAGCCCAAACATTTAAAACTTAAAATACAAATTTTTATTGTAAATTAATTTCCTTTTATTTTTCTTTAAAATTAGGGCAATATATCAATTTTATTTAAACCACATATACAGATAGTTTATACTTGCATAAATAATATTTCAAGATAGTGATAAGGAGTACTACAAAATGTTTGCTATACAGAGTGGCAATAAGTCCATGGCATGAAAAGACTAATCTAGACCATAGTCAGGCTTTCAGAAATTATATACGCATAGACTTTTAGTGAGTTACTTCAGATGTTATTTTTTTTTCCAACTTTGCTTCTTTGTCACCATGGGCAAGTTGCTTAGGCAGTCTAAGACTCAGATTCCTTATCTATAAGATAAGGATGATAACAGTACATACTTCATGGACTTATTATAAATATAAATGTGTTAATATGTATAAAGCACTTAGAACTGACAAACACCAAATAAGAAGTAGATATTCCAATCATCATTATCATCATCATCATCATCATAATCACTATTAAATCGAGGAAGCAGACAAGAATAAAAAGTGTAAATTGCAATCACAGCTTTTTTCAGGAAGGACTGAAGGGGATTTACCTAGGCAAGCATTATATAGTTAGCTCATGAGGATATGATATTAAGTTGCTGACAATGATGGTGGAAATATATCAGGAAGAAGCAAGCTTCAGCTTACAGAGTATAGGAATAGATATGGAATCAGTATAGAGATGTCATATAATTGAATAGAAACTTGAGCTTACAAGAATTGTTCCACACAAGGCATAGGGAATCTAAGGTCATGTCTAGAGATATGAACAAAAGGGACGCACACAGTATGTATTTCTACATAACTCTTTCTTTAATACAGATGAAAAAGAATAAAAAGTATATCAAGGATATCCTTGAGTGAGAAATCATTATAGAAAACATAAAAAGCTAAAAGGCATATGTTAAAATGGGAGGGGAAAGCCCCACCTAATAGCAGTATGTGTATGTTATTAGCCATAGAAAATCACACCACTTGATGGTCAGTCATCTCTTTTCTTTCCAACCATAAATTTACCTGAATCATTATTCCAAAATCCTTGAAATCATTATTCTCATGTAATACCCTATTTCACCATTTAATAACAGCCATAGTAATAATATTAATAGTAATGATAATACTATTAATAATAATAATGTATCTAATATCTAAGAGTACTTATTAAGTTTTTTTCACACCAATGAAAAATTAAAGTATCAATTACTGATTATTTAAAATATATATGAGAAAAGACAAATGTACAAAACATTTACATACAATTAACATTAACATACAATTGTTTTCTAAACTCAATGCTTTTGAAATACAAAACAATGATCATTACCTCCAAAAGTCAGTTTTTTTGAAACAAACTGATTTTTAAGTTGGTTTTTAACTCTTTTCACTCAGTTTTGTTTACAAATGTAACTGGATTTTTCAGTTTCTTCCCACATCAGAACTTTGTCTTTTTGACATGTTTATGAAGTACATAGTTATTTCTTGCAATTAATGTCAGCAACTATAGGAAGCTTCTTTAAGTCACAAGAATTCAATATGGTTGCTTCTTTGGAAATACTTGCTATTTGGGGTTACCTGCACTAAGGCTCATGTATTGAAAGGCAAAATATTAATGTGCAAAATATGGGATCTGAGAGCAGGATGACTAAGAAAGACTTAATAAGAAGGATTAATAAATAAAAGATTAATTAAAGCAGCATTTTTAGAACTTCTCATGAATTATCTAATACTTATAATTACCCAGTGAGAAAATATTCCTATCGCCATTTTGATGAAGAAGAATGTAAGACACAGAGAACCAGTATTCTGAGGATGACTCACAATAAAATCTTAATGGAATGAGTTAATGTACCCCCGAAAGAATCCAACTATTTTTCATGTAATAACATATTCTATATCTCTTAATTTTTTCACTCTATCTTTAGTTCATTGTCCCATACTCTTTGCCATTAATAAACTATGTTAGAGAAAAGTGGAAGGTCGGAGAAGTTGGAAAAGAATAGGAGATAAATATACATGAAACCATAATCTATAGAGTTAGAAAGGTTCATAATTAGATTAATTTTCAAACTATCCTGTTTTCTGAAATATAACAAGATTTGCAAAATGTCTATTAAAGAAATGGGCTGTCACATTACTATTTGTAAAATCATATTTTATTCTAGGCTTAATTTTAAGTATAATCACTTTTTAAGTGTTTTATCTTTATCATGGTATTACTAGTATATTAGCTGATCAACTAAATTAATAATTAAACAGCATAATGTCTCAAATATAAAAATGTAACTAGTGGATGTTAAATCAACATTTTTTTGGTTATACATCCTTTTAAGGCAATGGGTTAATATTTATAATAGTTACTGACTATGAATAAAAGATCATTTACTAAAGAGATAAACAAACACAATAGGCATCCAACCAGTTCACAAGGTAATTCACATATGTTTAAACCCTAAGCCACAGAATGAACCAGTTGTAAGTACCAGGAAGAGAATATGAATCCCAATTTCTGGCACCTGTTTTAAGCCATGTGAAGATATCCAGTTAGTAGTCCACTAACAATAATCTACAAGAATCTTCCATCCCATTTGCATAAAAAGAATGACTAAATTGAAACGGCTTTTCTATTATTGCTAAGGTTGAGTGATCTCTGGTAGTGTAAACGTATACTAGAAGTTGTTTCTGTTTCTCATAAAGAGAAAGTGGTCAAAAGTTTAAAGTTTCCTAAACATTTAACTGCAGTGGCAATTTGGAACACAATTATATTTAAAATCAATTTCAACTGCCAAACTGTTGTTGAGATTATCTATCTATCTCTCTATCTCTCTGTCTCTCTATCTATAAAACAGAATTACTTCTTTCTTAGGTTTAATAACTCTTGCAAATTTGTTCATTAAAGATTTTAAAATATAAACATGTCAAGATTAATATGAATTCAGCCTCTGCTTCTAGTACAGAATTTCAAAAACAAAAATGTATATTAAAATGTATATTAGAGAAACAAAGAACTTTGTTTACTCTTACCCTAGAATCTAAATGAAATGTGGCAGAAAAACAAACAATTAAATAAGTAAATTTAATCTTACTCTAACAAAGAGCAGGTATTCTTATGCCATATATCCTTTGAAATGGTACTTTTACTTTGGAGAAAACTTGAAAGAAGAGATTGACAGAGTAGCAGTTTTAGATAAAGTCCTTTTTTCTCTCCAATACCATTTTTCTTTGATTTAATCTAGTTTTATTGCACGATGATATTTACATTAATCAGGTTGCTATGGAAATAACAGTGAGATCAGGCATTTACATGACATGACATTACCTGACTTATTTCCCCTTAATTTAATAGGACATAAATTGAATTCAAATGTAAGATGCTTAAGGAAATCGATCACTAGTTTTTATGGTTGGATTTCTGTATATGGCCCTTTTACTTGACAACAATAATAAATCAATGTCATAGTAAGACTAGTCTAAGAATCATTCCTATTATCCACTGTCCTTGATTAAGAAAGAATCTGTCAATGTATTTATTTATACATGACTGCTTTGCACATTGTGCTAAAAATCAAAAGATGTAATCAATAGATATACATTTTATCTTCATAGAGTTTACAATACAGTAAAGAAGACAAAATAAATGTATAGAAAAAATACAACAACTAGAGATAAAAAATTCAAACTAATAAAATAGATCCTAAAATATGGAGGCAGGAAATCTACCAGCTTGTGAGTAGGTGAGTTTGGAGAAGTTTAAAATATTTACACTTTTTAATAGTCTACTCTGAATATGCAACCGAGAATGTCAAAGTATAAACGATATTCAACATTATGTTTGGGTTGCTGAAAGTATTTAAAACAAGTAATGGTTAAAACAATGGAATTTCATATAGCATTTAATAACTATGAATATTTTAAAATACTATACAATTGAGATGGTTAGGATATAGAACACTTTAGAAATTAATTCAACCACTGCATATTCCACGAAAATGTGAAGCCCAAAAAGTTTTTACTTGCCCAAGATGACCAAGTTAGTTAGCAACAAAAATAAGAATAAAAATTTAGTTCCTGATTTTAAGACCAGGAACTTACTGTATCTCCCTGGAATAGATTATGATGTCTACCATAAAACCTCAAATTTGGAAGGTACCCAGGATACTATATAGGTTTGGGAATCAAGAATGCAAGCACTATTTCTATGAGCCTAATTCCTATAGGGTGAAAAAACTTGATTTATTTGTTTTCAAAACCAGATGGAGATCTTATATTTGAAAGAAAAAAAAAATGGAAGAAGAAAAAAAGAAGTTAGGCACATAACTGTGTATTAACTAAGTGGGGCCTAATTCTAGTGTTTTATGTACATCACATAAAAATCCACAAATTAAGGCAAAATGTGATTTGAAGTAGTATCTTCTATAAATAAGAGCTTTTCACACACACACAAAGAAGATTGAAATAGAAGCTTTTAAAAAAATTGGGAGTCCAGGAAGGTACTGTTTTAGCTCTAACAAATTACGTACATATATATGTTTTGTTTGTTTTTTCAGGTTTCATCTCGCAGGTCATTATATCACCACTACTTAAAACAAAAACAAAACAATAAAACACATGCAAAAAACAAACAAAAAAAACCCCACAGGGCTTCCCTGGTGGTGCAGTGGTTGAGAATCTGCCTGCCAATGCAGGGGACACGGGTTCGAGCCCTGGTCTGGGAAGATCCCACATGCCGCGGAGCAACAAAGCCCGTGCGCCACAACTACTGAGCCTGTGCGTCTGGAGCCTGTGCTCCGCAACAAGAGAGGCCGCAATAGTGAGAGGCCCGCGCACCGCGATGAAGCGTGGCCCTCACTTGCCACAACTAGAGAAAGTCCTCGCACAGAAACGAAGACCCAACACAGCCATAAATAAATAAATAAATAAATAAAATTTAAAAAAAAAACCAAAAAACCACTCCTACAAAGTGGCTATTTTAAAAGAAAAAAAAAAAACCCACAAAAGGTAGACATACCAGTTATCAGAGAGGAAGATGATATATGAAAAATTGGAAGAAATTCAAAGCAGATGAATTTTGAATTATATTCCATAATTGAATTAATTACAGTTTCAAGGTTAATAATTCCTTCAACATTACTTCTAAATTCTTCAGTACTTCATCATTTAAATCCTTAAGTTTACTCTAATGAACTTCACTTACCATTAAATTTAAATATTCTGTGTATGAGATGTGTATAGACATTTTCATCCTGTGCTTCAGCCCCTTATATAGAAAATTTCTATGTGGTTACATCTTTAACACTTTTCTGACCTCAATATCACATATACCTTGCTTCTTAATTAACACCTTTAAGACTTGCTGGGTGAAATAATGTATTACCTAGTAGAATTCTGGTGAGAGTTAACACGCCAAAATTTTCCCATCTCCGTGCCATTTTTAAGCTCGTTTCCTTCATTGGGGAAGGAACTCCATAATCCTCCTGCTTGCTTCATTCAGGTCTCTGCTTAAATTTTCACTAATCTGAGTTTCATTCCTTAACAATTCTATCTAAACTAATACCTGCCTCCAGTTTACGTCTTCCTCCCTCTCCTTAACCTACTTAACCTTTCTTCATAAAATATATTACCACCTGAAATATTACATATTTGTTAGTTTATCACCTTACTGTTGGTTTACATTTACTGGAACAGAAGCTCTACAAGAGCAGGGAGTTTATTTTATTCACTTCTTTATCCTTAGTACCTAGAAAAGGCACGACACAGAGTAGAAACGATAGGTATTTGATAAATCAATAATATAATTTTTACTAAATTCCTCAAAATTATTAGTGATAAAATATCACTAAGTGAATGTGATCATTTGCTAAACACTAATCTCTTGAACCACATGTTTTAGAAACAGGCCAGGCTATGTGCTATGCACTACTTATATGATTCCCACAACATTCTGTGAATTTTTCATACATGAGAAAAATAAGATTCAGAGATGTTAGGCCACCAGCTGAGCTAACATAACCAGTAAATGGCAGAACCTGGATTGAATTCGGCTTATCTAATTTGGAATCCCAAACTCTTCTTGCTAGATAGTTCGTGTAATAATTAAAAGCATCAGCTTGCTTTTATTTTTCCATTTCTGGACATAAGTGAAATGATTAATTCTGGGTATCCATAGTGGTCATAGAGTTATGATTAAAGATATAATAGGAAACTTTAAAGATTAAAGATTTTTTTTTTTTCTGTCTCAGAGAAACAACAAATTCTAGCCTTTTCCCTCTAAGGAGTGATGAAAGGATCTATCAACAGTCACAGAAATGTAAAATGCTAGGGTTAATTATTGCTCTGGACACTCCAAAATCTAATGTGAAGACACTTTTATGAAGATAATCTGTTTCAAAATATATCAGCCCAGAAACTCTTTCCTGAGGCTCTCTGAATTACAAATTTTCTGAAGCTGAAGTACAAGAAAAGGTGATTGTGAATCAGACAGTCTACAAAATGCCCTTTTCCAAGTGTCATATTTTAGAAGCCTCTCTATATTCAAACCATTGCACTCTGGCCCTTTAATTACAAGACAGATCAGGAAGAAAAAATTAAATGAGCAAAATGACAAATTGATGTTAAAATTCATTCTTGAACTCACTCATTATGAGGTTTGTGTCCGTGCCCTAAAATATCTGCTAAGCCTTACAACAACGTTGATTTTACTAAGTAGATAGCACTATTTACTGTCAGAACATAGCAGGTGTGGTAAGAGAAGTATCAATTTTATTAAACAGGATTTACAGCAATGAAACCAATGTGTTTGGATACTTTAAGTGTATCTTACAAGGCAAACAAAGGTGATTGATGTCAGTTTGTTCACTGTCCACTCTAGGTGAGCATGTAATGGTGCACGCAGAGAGCTGACACTTCCATTTGTTTTCCTAAGTCATCTGAAACTTCTATATTTTCTTTCACATACTTTTGTCAAATAAATAAAGGATTAGGCGGAATTATTAAAACAACTTTAGAAGATGTAAACTTTACTGTTTAATTAATCTCTCCTTATTTTAAAACAATTCTACATAATGAGGAAAATGTATAAATAATTAACCAAAGGAATTTGCACTTTATTCTTGGTAAAGTCTCTTTCAGCTTAAATTAGAAGTATAACAAAGTCCGTCAGTGTATTACCTTTCTTTTGATTCACTTTGGAATCTAATTCACACCTTTTTTTACTTCTTATATTTTTATTCAAAAGTCTCTGACCTGGTTTTGCCGCCTCCAGATTTTTTTTGCCTTTCAGCCCAAACAATGCATGTGGTCAGATTAATAACCCTAAAACATAACTCTAATCCTGTCACTCTTCTACTGATAATTCTTCAATGATAGCCGTATCCTAAAATAAAATTCAAATTCCACAGCTTGGCATTCATAAGCCTCTGTTTGGTCTGAAACTGCCCTATCAGTAATAACTTCTACTTCCTCCCCTCTCTATGCCTATTCCTCTGTCTGACTGGACCCCCCAACCTTTCAAGACTATCTTCATATTTATTTTTCCTACAATGCCTTAATTTACGATTAGATTCAAAGACAACTTGTACATAGTTAGAAGTGTCTTCTTATTTCTTTCCTCAAAACTCTGTTTTGATGGTAATAAAAAAAGAGTGAAATATTTGAAAAAAATATTTAGGAAGTAAAATTGTCAGGAACTAGCAATTGATTAGAAAAGGTAAGAGTTTGGGATAACTTCCAGGTTTCTAACTAATTTAATTTGGTAATACTATTAACTGGCAACATATGGAATACAAAGAAAACCACAGGGCGGATGAGGGTGGAGGTGGGTCACAGACAGAGATGATGAGCTCAATATGAGGTAGGACAGATTTGAAGAATCCACAGGACACAGGAGTAGTGGGCTTTTGGATGCATCATTTTTAGCTCCAGAATAGGCCATACTTAGAAAGTTAGGGTTGGATCATTTAGCATGATTGTAGGGTAAACCCTGAGAGGGAATGAGATAACTCAAAGGAAGAATATATAGAGAGGAAAGAATTAAAGACTCATGGAAGACCCTAAAGGTTATTAGAGCAAAATGAGAAACTCATGAAAGAGACTAAGAATAAATACTAGTAAGGAAAGAAGGTCAAGGAAGATAAGGAAGCAAAAAACAAAATGAAAGCTAAGGAAAAATAAGTCATTCATTAGGCAATACAGCTTAGATTTATACCAAGATTAAAAAACCAGAAAGTGTGTATTAAATTTGTCCATAAAGAGACCATCAGTGTCTTTTTCAAGAGAAGTTTCTATGGAGTGATGTTATCAAAGCATATTGCCACTAGAAGTGATTGGTACCTGGGAAGTGAAGACCAGGGGCTTGCACTATTTCAAGGAGCTCAGATAAGAAGGAAAGGATATAGGATGTAACTAAAAAGAGATGGGCAGATTGTTATTTATTAAAAGATATGAAGATACTGGAGAGAAAGAGAAACAATATATATGACTAATATAAACCTATATTTGTTTTTAAAAGTGTGTGTGAATATATGTATACATACACACATATACATATATGTAATTGTGTGTTCATATTTTATGGGTGCACATTTATACATGTGTATGTTCAGATACATAGATCCATCTTTTACTTTTTTATTGTATAGAAACAGTCCAGAAAGATGCACAACAAATTGTTAAGATTTGTAATCTATGGAGCTAGAGACTGGAGGAAATTCTGGTGGGATCTTTATAAATTCTCCCTTTTTTTCTTGTTTCCTATCATTGTAATAAAAATAAACTAAAAGTTTAGCAAGAATAAGATAAGCCTTTTAGGATTAAAAAAGAGGACAAACACCTTAGAATTTTGAAAACATAAAGAAATCTAGACCTTAGACTAGGGAGCTCTTCTTTCTCCGTTTTATTTTATCTTTTTAAAAATATTTTATTCATTTATTTATTTGGCTGTGCTGGGTCTTACTTGTGGCACACGAAATCTTCACTTCGGCATGTGGGATCTAGTTCCCTGACCAGGGATCGAACCCAGCCTCCCTGCATTGGGAGCACGGAGTCTTAACTGCTGGACCACCAGGAAAGTCCCAACACCTGTTTTAAAAAAATAATGCTCCGTGGTGATATGTGGCCAGGGAAAGAGAGAGAACTACTGCTCATCAAAACAAATGGACACTGATGTAGAAAGAAGGAATCACTTTAACGTAGTAACTATGCAGCACATTTGGATTCATGGGGTAAAATCATTTTTGTTTTTTACTATAATTATCTTAATGACCTATGGTGAAATGAATCATAAAGATGTCCATCACTCACAGAATGAATGAATGAAAGGAGGATGGTACAAGTAATAATTTCTTAATACTTATTATCACCATGCTTTTAGGCATCACATTTCATTTGGTATTAGTAGCTATGGATAAATAGCAAGTAAGAAAGATCTATTAGGATAACTCTAAAGAAGAACATGCCTGACACTTTAGAGTACAAAGTAGTAATGTTAATATTGTAATTCAGGGCCCATGAGAATCTATTCATTTGTATCATTTAGCTCCTTTTTTCTTTTTTTAACATCTTTATTGGAGTATAATTGCTTTACAATGGTGTGTTAGTTTCTGCTTTATAACAGTGAATCAGGTATACATACACATATATCTCCATATTTCCTCCCTCTTGCATCTCCCTCCCATACTCCCTATCCCACCCCTCTAGGTGGTCGCAAAGCACCGAGCTGATTTCCCTGTGCTATGCGGCTGCTTCCCACTAGCTATTTTACATTTGGTAATGTATATATGTCCATGCCACTCTCTCACTTCGTCCCAGCTTACCCTTCTCCCTCCCCGTGTCCTCAAGTCCATTCTCTACATCTGCGTCTTTATTCCTGTTCTGTGCCTAGGTTCTTCAGAACCTTTTTTTTTTTTTTTTAGATTCCACATACATGCGTTCACATGCACACGTATTAACGCATTTTTGTTTTTCTCTTTCTGACTTACTTCACTCTGTATGACAGACTCTAGGTCCGTCCACCTCACTACAAATAACTCAATTTCGTTTCTTTTTACGGCTGAGTAATATTCCATTGTGTATATGTGCCACATCTTCTTTATCCATTCTTCTGTCGATGGACACTTAGGTTGCTTCCATGTCCTGGCTATTGTAAATAGAGCTGCAATGAAAATTGTGGTACGTGACTCTTCTTGAATTATGGCTTTTTCAGGGTATATGCCCAGTAGTGGGATTGCTGGGTCATATGGTAGTTCTATTTTTAGTTTTTTAAGGAACCTCCATACTGTTCTCCATAGTGGCTGTATCAGTTTACATTCCCACCAACAGTGCAAGAGGGTTCCCTTTTCTCCACACCCTCTCCAGCATTTATTGTTTGTAGATTTTCTGATGATGGCCATTCTGGCTGGTGTGAGGTGATACCTCACTGTAGTTTTGATTTGCATTTGTCTAATGATTAGTGATGTTGAGCATCCTTTCATGTGTTTGTTGGTCAGCTGTATATCTTCTTTGGAGAAATGTCTATTTAGGTCTTCTGCCCATTTTTGGATTGGTTGTTTTTTTTTTGATATTGATTAGCTGCTTCTTTAAAATGATTTAACTAGCATTATATTTTTAAAAGAATATGTAACAGACTACTTGAGATTTTAATTTCTTTTTTTAACAGTTTAATGTTACTAGCATAGACCTTTCTTCATCTTTAACTTTTTGTCCATTGCTATATCTGGATGGACCTAATTTATCTTCATTCTACTTTTTACACATAAACAAGGCTACCTTTACATTTGAGATGATGACATAGTCAATGTAATGGTCATATCTTTAGAAAGGATTTGTGATTTTAAGCATTATTCTCTTATAAGAAGTTATTCAAAAATAGATTCAATATTTAAGAGTAAAAAAGAACTTTCAAAATGTAAAAATTCCTCAGTTCAGTTTGCAATTTTGGTTTTAGATTTCAGTTCTCCATGAATAATATGTTAAAGTCCCTTGAGCTATAAGAAAGAGCAATATACCGAAGACATAAATATGAATAGTGTAAAATATAAACTAATGAAAATTGTAAGCAAAATCACATTTGGAGTTAATAAAGACCAAGAGCAAGTCTTTATTCAGTGTTAACAAAAAAGCAAACAAAACATCAGCTCCACTGATCCCTGGATGAATGTCATACATTCAACATATTGCTGACTCTTATACACTCTAATAATTCTGCTATCCTTATATACTAATTAGCAGTAATTATCTAATTGTAGTTCATAAAAGTCTTAAAAATGATAACGTTAAATGCTGGGATGTCATTAGCCTCTTTTCAACATATTTATTGCACCTTTTATAGCTAGACACGAAAGAGGTAAGCAAAGGTTTTTAAATGTTTTTAAATTTTCAAAGATTTCAAGAATACTAATATCATCTTTAACTGAAATTCTTCCTATTCATTCCTTCAAAATACTGGATTTTTCCCAGGCCTCATCAAAATGGTAGGTGATTTTCAATGGGGAATATACCACATTATCAATTTTTATCTATATTTATTATAAATAACATATACATATATAACTAAGTAACATTTTTACTTTCCACTAATTCAAATTACTAGTTCCTTTTATTAAAAAGAATGCAGAAATTATATTTCCACACTGACTTAACACACAAATAGTTTGCTTAGTTTTTACTCATCAAAATTACTAACTGGAATTATTATTCCTTCTTGGATCTGTCTTCCCTGAATCTATCTTTCTACGAGACACCTGACCTCACCTCTTTATTTTAAAATCTTGGCTGAAGAAAGAAAAGATACCCTTGAAATATAAAAGCCATTTTAGAGGCAGCAGGAGTTTGGACATTATTGAAGGTCATACTGTCACTGAAATGAGCTTCTACTTCCTTTTAAAATGATATTCAATGTCTTGAATACGACTATTTTTTTTTACTAGAAAGTAAGAAAGCACCCACATTTCCAAGTTCTGACTCCTGCTATTCTAATTTAATTGATAGACAGAGAGGGGGAAATTAAGATTTTTTTCTTATCTGATTCAGCCCCAATCACTTTCCATGTTAATAAGCCTAGACTAGGAAATATGTGTGTGTTTGTATGTGGGTGTGTTTGTGTGTGTGTATTCATTTATGTTATTATAGAATGGTCAGACTCATGAGAAGCACTTGCTGTCATGTTTTTGATGACTGTATTCAAATAATGGATGACAGGGCTTAATGAAAATATTCTTGATATAATAGCAACCCCAGCTGTCATAGCTTTAGGGCAAGAGTCCTGTAGGGCTAGAAACCTAGTGATCGGTAGATACGACAAAGGAGATTAGATTTAGGAGAGATCAATACAACAATTCTGTTCCACAAATTTTATTATTATCTTTCCACCAGCTGAGTTGAAATGTAGGATCTGATTGATTCATTATATTACTGTGTCCTCAAACATAGGTCACTAGACAGAGTGTGTAACGCATATAGAGGGCCTTAACCTTAATCACTATAACCACCTAAGAAAATTCCATATATATTATTGTTTTCTTTAACGTCAAGGTTTATTCTGTGTAAAACTGTCACTTGTGTTACAATTCCTTTACGGTTTAATTCACATCAAATAGGAGATAGTAAATAGTAGCCACTCAGCTTTTTAATTTTACCAGTGAAGTCGTACTTCTGAAAAAGAATTGGATAGTGTTGAATATTGTAAAAGCTAGAGTGTATATGAGTCTTTATCAAGTTGAAAGATTTTCCTCTATTCCTAGTTTACTGAATTTTAAATATTCTTAGTATGATTTAGAATACAGTCCTTTATCAGATGTGTCTTTTGCAAACATTTTCTCCCAATCTGTGCTTGTCTCCTCATTTTCTTTACATTGTCTTTTGTAGAGAAGTTTTTAATTTTAATAAAATTCAGTTCATCAATTATTTCTTTCATGGACCATGTCTTTGGTGTTGTATCTAAACGTCATTGCCACACCCAATGTCATCTATTTTTTTTTCTTATATTATTTTCTAGGAATGTTATAGCTTTGTATTTTACTCTAAGTCTGTGATTCATTTCAGATATTCAAAGATTTTAGGTATTGATTCATTGTTACTAACTCAATGCTATTCCTATCATCGTTTTAGTCATTTCAGTACACTCATAAATGACCCTAACATAAAATAATAAAGCATAATTGTTCTTCTCTTGCAGTGATCTTGTCTTCACACATATCTCATATGTCCATTCCATCATACAAAAGAGTTTGTCATTGTTAATAACTGTGACACCACTAAAATCTCAGTTTCAAGCATCTCAAATCACCACTTATTTTCTTTTCAGCTGATATCCAATACCTCCATATCAGGAATATTTCGACCCTACTGGGACCCATAATCTATTGACCACTTTTTCAGTGTCTCTTAAAGACTTAAATAAACTTTTTTCATATATCCTAAAATATCTTGCATCTTTCTTGGTTCATTTTAAGTACTTGACTAAATGAAAAACATTATTAATTCTAACTTTATTTTCCCAGCTTATTTACCTTTGCAGCTGAATGTGGACAGACAACCAAAACCATGCTGATTGGCCCATTAACTTCACCTACTAAAAAAAAAAAAAAAAAAAAAAAAAAATTCCTTTTACCACCCCTTAAGCTAGGATCCTATTTATCTACTTCTCTTATATGAAAAATTCTCAGAAGTCATTAATCATCACTGTCTTAATTTTTTACATTCCTTTTTGAATCTCCAATCAGGTTTTTGCAACATCCCTATTCTCCCCTCCCCCACACAAGTAGACACCACCCCCACCACCCCCACTGTAAACATCTCTAATGGTTCAATGACCTACAGGTTGCTAAATCCAATGGTAAAGTCTCAGTCCTCCTCTTTCAGAATAAAATCCTTACAAAATAGCCTAAAACTGGCTACCTTAATCTGGCTTATTTAAATTTTCTAATCTCATTGTCTATTACTCCTACTACTCTTCTAACCCTCTTCAGCCAGCCTTCTTACTGTTCTTCAAATCCATCAAGGATTCTCCCACACCAGAACATTTGCACTTGATGTCCCTCTGCCCCCAACATTTCTCCTCGTATCTTCTTCCCCCGAGAGGCTGTGCCAATTTGCTTTTCAACAAGCTATGTCGTTGGATGAACAAAATTTCTTACTTTTCATGTAGCCACATTTGTAGTCCTTTCACCTATAATTAGGATTTTAGTTTCCTGTATACAAAGTCTTTCTCTGCCTCAAGGTTATAAAGATTCCCTCATGCTTTAGCTTCTAAAATCTCTATTATTTCACATTTAGTTTTACAAGCCATCTTGATTTAATTGTGGTATAAGGTATGAGTTAGGGTCAAGTTTTCATCAACTTGAATTTCTAATTGTCCCAGTATCATTTACTGGAAATATCATTTTTTCTAGTATTCTTCATTTCCACCTTTGATACTAGCTAATAATCCTAATATGCATGGTTCCACTTCTGAATACTCCACAGTTCTCAAAAGCTGCACTATTCATTTTAGACTGGAAAATTATTTGTTTCGAGGGAATTGTGTGTGAATTTTAGGATGTTTAGCAGCATCTCTGGCCTTTACCCATTAGATCCCAGCCAATCTACCCACTCTTCCTCCCATCCCCCAACCCAGACATTCAAAATGTTTTCACGCATTGCAAAATGTCTCCTAAAGGGTCAAAACTGCACCTCGTTGAGAACCACTGCTTCCTGATGTTTATGTTTTTTACCTTGGCCAAATCAATTCTGTCATAATAACTGTCAATTTATAGTAAATTTTGCTATCTAGTAGAGCCAAGGTTCTCATCCTGTTCTTCAAGTGTGTCTTGACAATTCTTGCCGTGTTGAATTTCATGTACTTTTTAGCATCAAACATCATATAACACAAACATATTTTAAATTGTGCTAAATATACAAAATAATTTGGGATAAAGGCATCTGTAAACAACATTAAGTCTGTCAAATCATGAATATTGTATATTCTTTTATTTACCTAATTCTTATACAGTTCCCTTTAGTACTCATCCATAAGTTTATGGATAAAAGTCTTGTAAATTTTTGTTATATTTATTTCTAATATTTAGTATTTAAATGTTATTTAAATGTTACTTTTAATTTTGTTTTCAAAATATTTGTGGTTGGAATATAAAAATGTAACTTTTTTATATTGGCATTGTGCTCAGCAACATGTTAAACTCTCTTATTGATTCTAAAAAAGTCAGCTGGGGATAGCTTTTTAAATTTTCTAAATACACAATTGTGTTGTCCACAATTGAGTTTATTCCTTACTCTTCATTTTTTATACATTTGTTCATTTTTTTTCTTTGCCAGACTATACTGGCTAAGACACTATAGTGCAACATGAACTAGAAATGGTGATAGTTTCTCAGTCTCTAACTTTTCCAAACTTCATTATTAAGTATTATGTGTATTGTCAACTCACTAGATCAAAGTGTCACTCTACTCCTAATATACTAAAAACTGTTTATCATAAATTGATATTAAATTTGATTATAATTTTTCTTCAACCATTGAGATAATCATATAATTTTCTCTTTTAGATTGTTAATGTGGTTAAGCACAATGATAATCTAATTTATTTAATTAAGGAAGAACAATTTACATCAGGTAAAATGTTCAGATATTAAGTGTGCAATTTGATGAATTTTAATACACGTATACACCCCTGAAACTAATGTCCCAATCAAGATACACTTGCAGTACCTAGGAAAGTTCTTAATTCCCCACTTTTGGTCAACCACCAGCCCCCTCTTCCTTAGGCAACTACTCTTCTGATTTCCATAACCATAGATTTGCCTATACTTGCATGCCAGATAGAGTTTTATAATACGTACTTTTTTGTGTCTAGATTCTTTCACTCAATATGATATTTTTGAGATTATCTATCTTGTTTGTATTGGTAGTTCTTTTTTTTTATTGCTGAGAAGCATTCTACTTTATGAATATACCACAATTTGCTAACTTTTTCGTCTTTTGTTGGATACTTGGCATGTTTCAGTTTGGGGCTATTATAATTAATTAAGGTTGCTATGAACATTCAGGTCCAAGTCTTTGTGGACAGATGCTTTGTTGTTTTTGTCTCTTGGGAAGTACCTATGAGTAGAAATGCTGGGTCATGCAGTATTATGTTTAACTGTACAAGTAACTAAGTTTTCTAAATAATAGTATTATTTTACAGTACCTTTTGCAATATATGAGAGTTGCAGTCCCTCCACATCCTTGCCAATATTTGCAGTTGTCACTTTTTAATCTTAGACATTCTAGTAGGTATGAAGTCATATCTTTTGTTGATTTTAATTTGCACTCCCTTGATAACTAATGATGCTAAACCTTTCATGTGCTTATTGGCCACTGGAATATATATATATATATATATATATATATATATATATATATCTTTTGAGAACTGTCAGTGTCTTTGGTCATTTTAAAATTGAGTTGTTTTTCTCTTTATGACTGATTTGTAGGTACACTTCATATATTCTAAACTCAAGTCCTTTCAGAATTATATATATTGTGACACTTTTCTCTCAACCTGGAACTTGTTATTTCCCTTTTTAACAGTGTATATTTATGACAAGTTAGGTTTTTTTTAAATTTTGACAAAGTCCAAATAATCCACATTTCCTTTTATGTTTCATGATTTGTGTGTCCTCTCAATAAATATTTTATAAATCCTAGATTATACAGATATTCTTTTGGGCTTTAAACCTTTAGCATCTACATTTTTTTTTTTGAATTTTTGAATTTTATTTTATTTATTTTTTTATACAGAAGGTTCTTATTAGTCATCAATTTTATACACATCAGTGTATACATGTCAATCCCAATCGCCCAATTCATCACACCACCATCCCCACCCACTGTGGCTTTCCCCCGTTGGTGTCCATATGTTTGTTCTCTACATCTGTGTCTCAACTTCTGCCCTGCAAACCGGTTCATCTGTACCATTTTTCTAGGTTCCACATATATGCGTTAATATACAATACTTGTTTTTCTCTTTCTGACTTACTTCACTCTGTATGACAGTCTCTAGATACGTCCATGTCTCAACAAATGACCCAATTTCGTCCCTTTTTATGGCTGAGTAATATTCCATTGTATGTATGTACCACATCTTCTTTATCCATTCGTCTGTCGATGGGCATTTAGGTTGCTTCCATGACCTGGCTATTGTGAAGAGTGCTGCAATGAACATTAGGGTGCATGTGTCTTTTTGAATTATGGTTTTCTCTGGGTATATGCCCAGTAGTGGGATTGCTGGGTCATATGGTAGCTCTATTTTTAGTTTTTGAAGGAACCTCCATACTGTTCTCCATAATGGCTGTACGAATTTACATTCCCACCAACAGTGTAGGCGGGTCTCCATTAACAAACTGAAGAATGAAAACCATATGATCATCTCAATAGATGCAGAAAAAGCTTTTGATAAAATTCAACATCCATATATGATAAAAATGCTGCAGAAAGTGGGCACAGAGGGAACACACCTCAACATAATGAAGGCCATATGTGACAAACCTACAGCTAACATCATACTCAATGGTGAAAAGCTGAAAGCATTCCATCTAAGATAAGGAACAAGACAAGAATGCCCATTCTTGCCACTTTTATTCAACACAGTTCTGGAAGTCCTAGCCACAGAAACAAGAGAAGAAAAGGAAATAAAAGGAATCCAAATCGGAAAGGAAGAAGTAAAACTGTCACTGTTTGCAAATGACATGACACTGTACATAGAAAATCCTAAAGATGCCACCAGAAAATTACTAGATCTCATCAATGAATTTGGTAAAGTTGCAGAATACAAAACACACAGAAATCTGTTGCATTTCTATACACCAACAATGAAATATGAGAAAGAGAAATTAAGGAGACAATCCCATTTACCATCGCATCAAAAGGAATAATATACCTAGAAATAAACCAATCTAAGGAGGCAAGATACCTGTACTCCAAAAACAATAAGATGAAAGAAATTGAAGACCACACAAACAGATGGAAAGATATACCATTTTCTTGGATTGGAAGAATCAATATTGTTAAAATGACCATACTACACAAGGCAATCTACAGATTCAATGAAATTCCTTTCAAATTACCTATGCTATTTTTCACAGAACTGGAACAAAACAAATTTAAACTTGTATGGAAACAAAAAAGATCCCAAAAAAGCCAAAACAATCTTGAGAAAGAAAAACAGAGCTGGAGGAATCTTGCTCCCTGACTTCAGACTATACTACAAAGCTACAGTAATCAAAACAGTATGATACTGGCACAAAAATAGACACATAGAAAAATGGAAGAGGATAGAGAGCCCAGAAATAAACCCATCCACTTATGGTCAATTAATCTGTGACAAAGAAGGCAAGAATATACAACAGAGAAAAGACATCCTCTTCAATAAGTGGTGCTGGGAAATCTGGACAGCTACATGTAAAAACATGAAATTTAGAACATTCGCTAACACCATATACAAAAATAAACTCAAAATGGATTAGAGTTCTAAGCGTAAGAGTGGATACTATAAAACTCCTAGAGGAAAACACAGGCAGAACACTCTGATATAAATCACGGCAATATGCTTTTGGATCTGTCTCCTAGAGTAATGGAAACAAAAGCAAAAATAAACAAATGGGACCTCATTAAACTTAAAAGTTTTGCATAGCAAAAGAAACCATAAACAAAATGAAGAGACAACCTATGGAATGGGAGAAAATATTTGCAAACGATGTGACTGACAACGGATTAATCTACAAAATATACAACAGCTCATGCAGCTCAATGCCAAAAAAACAAACAACCCAATCAAAAAATGGGCAGAAGATCTAAATAGATATTTCTCCTAAGAAGACATACAGATGGCCAACAGATACGTGAAAAGGTGCTCAACATCGCTAATTATTAAGGAAACACAAATCAAAACTACAATTAATTATCACCTTACACGGGTCAGAATAGCCGTCATCAAAAAGTTTACAAGTAATAAATGCTGGAGAGGGTGTGGAGAAAAGGGAACCCACCATTCTGAATTTTAATGCAACAAAAGTGCAATTTGATTGGACTAAAGAGTGAATCTTTTATACTGAAAATTTTCAGTACCAGTAATGCATTAGTGACTGGGGATAATAGAGGCAAAAGCATCAGCTGCACTGCAGGGGTTTAGCTTTCCCATGTTTTCCCAAGTTTTGAACATAGACTGCATGATTATATATACTGATGATATAATTATGAATACAGATGTAAATTTATTTTAGAAAAAAATTTCAAAACATCTCACATACGTATGACAGCACCAAAATATAGACATTTTCTAACTTCTTGAATCATGACAGTAATCGGAATATCTTTATGAATGTGTACTCAGTTCTAGAGATATTCTTGAGTGTCAAAGACTCATTATAATATGGCTCTTTGGGCAAAAGCATCATTTCAACATCAGTATGGTGACGTATCAAAGGTTAGACAGTCGTTGTTGTTCACAAAAAATGTACTTAGATAGGTTTGAAAATAAAAATTTGATATTCTGCAAGGAATTCAGACACTTGAAATTTCAACCACATAGAATAACTTTTAAAAAATAATTGGAACAGTTCAGTCATGGTTTTCTTTTGCTGAGAATATATACTTTATACGTTTAATTTTACCATGATAATTGAAAGGGCATACTTTGTTTTTGAGACAACTGTATAAAATATTGTACAAGTCTTCATTTAGGTAATTAAGAGGGACCTTAATAAAGTGCTCTTAGAAGTAGTATTAAAATTTATTCTCTCACAGAGTTTTCTTTTTCCATCTAGCTCAGATATCTGTGGCATTTGTTACCTAAAGTTACTTAAATTTTTATGAATCTCTTCTCTTAAATTTATCTTATTCTTATCAGAACATTATGAAATATTACACTCTATTGTACATCCTTGAAAATAGAAGATTCATACACCATTAAAAATTCCAGTGAAAATTAAAATTCCTAACTGAACCTCCTTGTCTTTAACTGTCCCCCCCTCAAAAAAATAACAATTGTTTCAAAATTTTTTCTAACAAACATCAATAGTTAACCAAGTTTACTCAAAATGTTGAGTGAGGTTAGCCAAAACTAGTTCTCTCCAGTCCATGGCAGCAAATATGAGCTTTTTAAGAACAACATTCACAATACCAAAGAATTGTTATTTATATATATATATATATCCCCAATGAAGATGTGGTACATATATACAATGGAATATTACTCAGCCATAAAAAGGAACGAAATTGGGTCATTTGTAGAGACGTGGATGGACCTAGAGATGGTCATACAGAGTGAAGTAAGTCAGAAAAACTAGTATCGTATATTAACGCATATACGTGGAATCTAGAAAAATGGTACAGATGAACTGGTTTGCAAGGCAGAAATAGAGACGCAGATGTAGAGAAGCAGGGGTGGTGGTGGTGGTGAGATGAATTGGGAGATTGGGATTGACATGTATACACTAATATGTATAAAATAGATAACTAATAAGAACCTGCTGTATAAAAAATAAATAAAAAAAAAAAGACCAATAAAATATGGGTTGATCAAAACAAAAAAGAGGCCCTCCCCAAAATAAACAAACCAACAACAAAAACTACAATTGTTCCACCAGTTCGTAGTAGCACCTGCTAAATATGACACTGAAAATCCTTTTGCTAGAATTAGGAAAGATCATGCAGTAATACATATACACATCACATTATGTTATGCCAAAAACAATGTAGCAATAATGCCAAGAGTTGCCAATGCCAATTTTATTTCTCTGATTGTACAAACCTGAGTTCTCAACCCTACCATTCACTTATACTCCCTCAGTGAAAATCTGAGTGAAATTTCTACTTTATATTTACAAGTTAATGAAAATATTTCCCTCTTCCCACCCAACTGTCTTGTTAGCCAGTTACCCACATTTCAGATCATAGTCCACTATTCATCCACACCTATCTGGACTTAGCCTCCAGCATTAACAGTCCCTGCCATTTGACATTAATTAGCTTAACTTCTTGGACCTTAATTGAGTCCATCATTTCTGCCTTTCAAAGTTTCCTCACTTTCCTGGTTTTCTTACTACCACTGTCTTGTCTTCAGTGGTATCTGCATGTTCTTCTTATGTTAACTATTATTAAAATAATAGTATTCCTTGGTGTTTATTCTAAGCTCTTTTGCCTCAAATAAATTCAGTCATGTGAGTCTATTGGCTTTTATGGCTTTAATTATAAGCTGTATGCTGTGGACTCACACATATTTATCTCTATACTGGCTCCACATGTATAGCTGCCCACTTTTCATTTCTCTTGGATGTTTTAGAGATACTTCAAATTCAACATGTTCAAAATTGAATTAAGATTTCCCCCTGAAACAATGTTATTTATCTCAAGCTGTATCCATTTGCCCAAGTCAGAAGCCTGTGAATTAAGCCTCACTTTTCATTTCTTATAAACACTCATCAAGGACAAGTACTCTTTAATAATCTACTTTTTTACATACACATAGCTACCTCCAATCATTTCTCCTCTGTACTCTTTAAGATTCACTTTGTTATACAGCAGAAGCTAACACACCATTGTAAAGCAATTATACTCCAATAAAGATGTTAAAAATAAATAAAAATTGGATCTCACACACACACAAAAAAACTCTAAGTAACTTTATTTAACGTATTTAAAAGATAACTGTTATTATATCACCAGATGCTTCCTATACTTTATTATTCTTCGTTTTTTAACAGCTTTATTGAAATATCATTGTCACAAAAATTGTATATATTTAAGGTGTACAACTTGATGTTTTTATATAGGTATACATTATCAATTACCACAGTCAGGCTAATTAATATATCCATTACTTCTACATAGTTATTATTGTGTATGTGTATGTGTAAGTATATAGTGAGATTTAATTTAAAATCTATCCTCTTAAAAAATTACAAATATACAATACATTATTGTTAACTATCATCACCATGCTGTACATTGGATCTCCAGGAACTGTTCATCATGCATAACTGAAAATGTGTACCCTTTGATGTACACCACCCCATTTCCCACAGCCCCTGGCAACCATCATCCTATTCTGCTTCTATGAGTTTAACTTTATTAGATTCCATATATAAGTGAGATTATGCAGTATTTCTCTTTTTGTTTCTGGCATATTTTACTTAGCATAACATCCAACAGCATCAACCATGTTACCCAGTGGCAAGATTCTTTCTTTTTTAAGACAGAATAATATTCCACTGTGTGTGTGTGTGTGTGTGTGTGTGTGTGTGTGTGTGTGTGTGTACACCACATTTTCTTTATCCATTCAGCCATCAAAGGACATTTAGGTTGCTTCCATATCTTAGCTATTGGGAATAATACTGCAATGAACATGGGAGTTGCAGATATCACTTTGCAATCCTGATTTCAATTTGCTTGGATATATACCCAGCAATGAGATTGCTGGATCATATGGTAGTTCCACTTTTAATTTTTTGAGGAGCTTCCATACTATTTTCCATATGGTTGTACTAATTTACATTCCCACCAGTAGTGTACAAGTGTTTACTTTTCTCCACATCCTGCAAACACTTGTTAACTTCTGTCTTTTTATAATAAACATCCATAACAGGTATGAGTTGATATCTCATTGTGATTTTGATTTGCACTTCCTTGATGATTAGGGATGTTGAACACCTTTTCATATATCTGCTAGCCATTTAAATTTCTTCTTTTGAGAAGTGTCTATTTAGGGATTTTGCCCATTTTTAATCAGGTTATTTGTATTTGGGGTATTAAATTGTATGACTTACATATTTTGGATATTAACACACTTATCAGATATGTTATTTGCAAATATCCTTTCACATTACATAGATTGCCTTTTATTTTATTGATTGTTTCATTTGCTGTGCAGAAGCCTTTTAGTTTGATGTAGTCTTACTCATCTATTTTTACTTTTGTTTCCTGTGCTTTTTGTGTCATATCCAAAAAAATGTTGGTAAGACCAATATCAAGAAGGATTTTCCCTATGCTTTCTTCTAGCAGGTTTACAGTTTCAGGTCTCACATTTAAGTCTTTAATCCATTTCAAATTGATTTTTGAGTTTGGTGTGAGATTGGGTTTCAATTTTATTCTTTTGCATGTGGATATCCAGTTTTCTCAACACCATTTACTGGAGAGACTATTCTTTCCCCATTGTGTTTCTAGGTACCCTTGTTGAAGATCAGTTGACCATAAATTCCTGGCTTTATTTCTGGATTCTCTATTCTGTTCCACTGATCTATATTTCTGTTTTTATGCCAGTATCACACTGTTGATTACTACAGCTTTGTTATATAATTTGAAATCAGGAAGTATGATGCTTAGATTGCTTAGCTATTTGGCATCTTCTGTGGTCCCATATAAATTTTAAGATTGTTTTTCTTTCTGTGAAAAATGTCATTGGAATTTTGATACGGATTTCATTGGATTTGTAGATTGCATTTGGCAGTTTAAGCATTTTAACAATATATAATTTTTCCAATTCATGAATATAAATGTCTTCCAATTTATATGTGCTTTTTAAATTTCCTCATCAATATTTTCTAATTTTCACTGTACAAGTCTTTTACCTCTTTGGTTAATGCCAAAGCATTTCATTCTTTTTGTTGTTAATGTACATGGGATTATTTTCATAATTTCCATTTTATATATTTCATTGTTAATACAGAAATGCCAATGATTTTTGTGTATTGATTTTGTGTGCTGCAACTTTACTGAATTCCTTTATTAGTTCTATTTTGTGGAGTCTTTAGAGTTTTCTACATGTATGATCATACCATATGTAAACAGAGATAATTTTACTTCTTCTCTTTAGATTTGGATGCTTCTTTAGATTTGGATGCCTTTTATTTCTTTTTCTTGCCGACTCCTCTGGCTAGGACTTCCAATACTATGCTGAATAGCAGTGATTAGAGTGAGCATACTTATTTTGTTCCATATCTTAGAGGAAAAGCTTTCATATTTTTCCCACTGATTATGATTTAAGCTGTGTGTTTTTTCATAAATGGTCTTTATCGTGTTGAAGTAAGTTCCTTTCATACACAATCTGTTGCAAATTTTTATCATGAAAGGATGCTGAATTTTGACAAATCTTTTTCTTTATTTATTAAGATGATCATGTGGTTTTTGTCCTTCATTCTGTTAATGTGATATATCACACTGATTTATTTTGATATGTTGAACCATCCTTGCATCCCAGGGATAATACCATTTGGTTGTGGTGTTTAATACTTTTTACTCACTTCTGAATTTGGTGTGCTAGGATTTCTGTTGAAGATTTTTGCATCTCTGTGCACAGGGATACTGTTTTGTAACTTCATTTTCTTGTGTTGTCGTTGACTGGCTTTCAGAATCAGGGTGATGCCAGCATCGTAAAATGAATTTGGGAATGTTCACTCTTCTGTTTTTTTGGAAGAGATTAAGAAGGTTGGTATCAATTCTTATTTGAATGTTTGGTAGAATTCACCCATGAAGTCATGGTCCTGGGCTTTTCTTAGTTGCAAAGTTTTTTATTACTGATTGATTGTTTCATTCTTGGAGTAGCTTGCACACAGCTTGCAGAAGCCACGGTGTCCAATGGCAATCTATCTTCCAAATACCAGAAGTCTTTGTTCTGATCACTGATTGGTAATTCAGATCATGGAGGTGCAGGCACAGAAGTGGACAGCCATTGTTGCCAAGCCCCTCCCTCTCTGCCTAAAGCAACTACCAGGGAATTTAAAGAAACAACCTTCTCTTTCCCCCTTCATTTTTCTCTTTTTTCCTTAAGGGACCATACATTTAAGACTAGGACATCCAAAGAGAACCACATATATGGGAAAATTTAAAAAGTCACCATGAACATGCAAGCTCATAAAAGACCTCAAAAGACCTGAAGTATATACCACAGGCTTATCCCTGACACAGAGACACCCTACAATTAAAAAACAAAAACAAAAGTCAGCAAACTCTGACAAGGGGTGGAATCTGATCTTGAGTTATCACATTATGAGATTCAAATGTTCAGTGTCAACAACAAAAAAATCACACGCATACAAAGAAACAAGAAAGTAGTGCTCCTTCAAAGGAAGAAAGAGAGAGAGAGAGAGAGAGACACTGTCCCTAAGAAAGACCATATAATGAGATTACTAGACAAATATTTAAAAGAACTGTATAAAGATGTTCAAAGGCCTAAAAGAAAATGTGGAGAAAGTCAGGAAACAATGTATTAATAAAATATAAATATCATAAAGAGAACACATAAAAACAAACCAAAAAGAAATTCTGGCACTGAAAAGTACAATACTTAAATTAAAAATTTGCTGGAGGAATTCAAAAAGTAGATTTGAGCAGGCAGAAGAATGAACCAGTGAACTTGAAGACAATTAAATTATCAAGTCTGAGAGAAAGAAGAAAAAAGCTTAAAGGAAAGTAAACAGAGCCTAAGGGACCTTTGGCATACTATCAAGTGGACCAACACATGCATTGTGGGAGTCCCAAAAGGAGAAAAGAGAGAGTAAAGGGCAAAGAGATCATCTGAAGAAATAATGGTCCCAAACTTCCCAAATCTGAAAAGACATGAATATAAACATCCAAGAAGCTCAACAAACCCTAAGCAGAATAAACTCAAAGAAACCCACACCAAGTCACACTTTAATCCAACTGTGGAAAGACAATGACAAGGAAATAATCTTAAAAGCAACAAGGGAAAAGCATCTCATTGCAAACAAGGGATCCCCTATAAGATATTCAGCATATTTCTCAACAGAAACTTCGGAGATCAGATGGCCGTGGGTTGATATATACAAAGTGCTGAAGGGGGAAAAAACTGTCAACCAAAAATCCTATATCTGGCAAAAACTGTCCTTCAAAAATGAGGAAAAAATTGAGATATTCTTAGAAAACCAAAACTGAGGGAGTTAATTACCACTGTACCTGTCATGCAAGAAATGCTGAAGGGAGTCCTTCAAGTTGAAATGAAAGTTAACTAAACTAAACTAAAGGTAACTTAAAGCTGTATGAAGAAATAGAGATATCTGGTAAAGGAAAGTATATGAACAATTATAAAAACTAGTATTATTGTAACTTTGATTTGTAATTCCACTGTTTGTTTTCTCCATGATTTAAGAAAATAATGCATAAAGCAATTATAACTCTATGTTTTTATTTATAAAATATATAAAGATGCAATTTTGTGACATCAATAATTGAAAGGAGGTGGGGATGGAGGTATACAGGAGCAGAGTTTTTGTATGTTATTGAAGTTAAGCTGGTATAAATTCAAATTAGTATGTTATAACTTCAGGATGCTAAATGTAATACCTATGGCAACCACAAGGAAAACAGCTATAGAATATACACAAAAGAAAGTGAAAAGAGAATTAAAACATTTGGTTACAAAAACTCAGCTAAACACAAAAGAAGACAGTAATGCAGGAAATAAGGGACAAAAAGCCTATAATGCACATAGAAAAAAGTAGCAAATTGAAAGAAGTCCCTCCTAATCAGTAATTATTTTAAATGTAAATAGTTTAAACACTCCAATCAAAAGATAGAGATCAAAAGAATAAATAAAAAACAAATGATCCAACTATCTGCTGTCTGCAAGAGAATCATTTTAGAGCCAAGAACACAAATGGGTTAAAGGATGGAAAAAGACATTCCATGCAAATAGTAAACAAAAGAAAGCAGGGATAGCTACACTAATGTCAGGCAAAATAGACTTTAAATCAAAAAAAAAAAAAAAAAGGATTACAAGAGACAAAGAAGGAGATTATATATTAGTAAACGGTTCACTACAGGAAGAAGACAACAATTATAAACATTTAGGTATCTAATAACAGACCAACAAAATCTATGAAGCAGGAATTGACAGAATTGAAGGGAGAAGTAGATAGCTGTACAACAATAATAGAAGACTTCAATGCACCACTATCCATAGTACAACCAAGCATAAGTAAATAAATAGAGGACATGAAAACACAATTAACTAATAGACATATACAAACTCTAACAGACATATATAGAATATTCTATCCAATAACAACAGAATATACATTCTTTCCAAACATACATGTGACATTCTCCACAATAAATGTGAGGAAACTGGAAGGAACACTTATGCACTGCTGGCACGAATCTAAAATGGTGCAGCTACTATGGAAAACAGAATGGCAGTTGCTTGAAAATCGAAAATAAAATTACTGTATTATCCAGTAATTCCACTCCTGGGTGGAATTCTTTTTTTATCAAAAGAAGCAAAAGCAGGGACATGAACAGATATTTGTACACCATGTTTATAGCAGCATTATTCACAATTGCCAAAAGGTGGAAGTAACCCAAGTGTCCACTGACAGATTAATGGATAAACAAAATGTGATATATACATATAATGGAATATTATTCAGTCTTAAAAGGGGAGGAAATTCTGACACGTGCTACAACTCAGATGAATTTTGAAGACATCATGCTAAGTGAAATAAGCCAGTCACCAAAAAACAAATATTATATGATTCCACTTATATGAGATACTTAGAGTAATCAAATTCACAGAGGCAGAAAGTAGAATGGTGGTTCCAGTGGTTTGATGGTGGGGAGAATGTTGTTTAATAAATAAGTACAAGTTTCAGTTATGCGATATGAAAAAAGTTCTGGAGATGAGTGGTGGTGATGGTGATGGTTGCATAAAATGTGAATATATTTAATGTCACTAAACTATACCCTTAGAATGGTTAAAATACTAAATTACATGTTATATGTATATTTTGACAAAATTAAAAATAATTTTTAAAAATATATTTACAAATAAAGTCTGTTAATTATTTTGAGCATTATGTGTATTGAGATTTGTTAAACCAAATAATGACTATTTTAACCTCTTGTTCCTAATATTGATATCACTATTAACAAGCACTTCCAGGAAGACCTGTCAACCACTGGCAAATTTAATGAAAATACTCCTAATATTTATCAATGGAGTTAGAAAATGCAAATTAAGTTTTATCATTGGGAATATCCAGTAAGAAAACAAATTATAATATCAATTTTTCTTCATATAAAGAATCTATGAAAAGGAGTTTTCAAACTCTATTTACATCCAAAAGAATGTAATATTCAATGTTTCTTATATTTAAAATATACTAAAAGCAATCTTAAACCCAGGCATTAAATTGAAAAATGACTGACATAAAATAACATTTGAAATTATATAATTGCTTTTGAAGAATACAACGGTGAGTTTGGCTTCCCTATAATAAGAAAATAAAACACCTCAAAATGGTAAAAAGGACTTTATGAACTGAAAAAATTCATTCAAACTAAAAATAGGGCTTCATTGTATTAAGAATATGAAAATCCAATCAAAGCTAACAAAATCTGCTTTTTCTATTAATATTTAAAACACAAACATGCCATTACATTGAAACATACTAAACTGGTTAATAATGAAACAGGATTATCAATAGTGGATACCTAAACAGTTTCAATCAATAGTACAATTGTTATTGATCTATGTATCAATGAACATCCATTAAATTTGTTATTTTTATGAAGTAAAATTTTCTTACACAGTTAACAAAATATACATAATAGTACTGTTTTTAGCAGCATATACTAAAAGCACAGATATAATGATAATGATTTGTTTTTACGTTTTTGTTTCTCAATTAAGAAGGGAAGGGAAGACAATTTTGCTACTTTTAAGACTAGTCCTTGAGTAATGCCCCCTAAGTGGGAAGAATATTCCCTATTATATATGACAGTATTAGTAAGAAAATGGTTATATTCACAGTGTTGAACCATAACATAGGATAAAATAAGCACAAAATAGCAGACAAATATGTTGTATGGCATAAATTTACCACAAACAAGCAAACAAATAATCATTGAAAAACTATTTTAGATCTTTGAAGTTTACGAAAAAGAAAATGAAGCGAGAAATTTGAACTCCTGAGTATCTCTGAGCCTCCTTTTTTCTGTGTCTGAGGAAATTAGCCTTCAGCCTTCCACTGTCTGATGATCCCTTAGTCTCAACTGAAGCAGTTGCCTTGCAAGGAATGCCTAGTCTCCTCAAGACCAACCCCACCACAACTTATTGCCTATATTCCTGTAATGAGCATGAGAACTTAGTATGGTTTAGCATATGGTTCAGAGACCTCCTCAGCATCCCTGAGACCCAGCCAGAGGATAGACAAGGTAAAAACTCTTTTCATAACAATAGTAACAGCTTATTTGTCCTGCTTGCTCTCATTTAGTAAATTAGCCCAAAGAAGTTAGAATTGGCTCTATTTGTTTGCTTAGTTTATTGGCTGAAACATGGACTCAGTAGTGATCTTCATTTAATAAGTTGAGATATTTGAATTTCTTTTGGATAATGTTGGAGAGGTTCTCAAGGTATGGTACTCAGATGTATAAGGTCTCTCAGTCTCTTTCAGGTCTACGATACAAACTATTTTCACAACAGTAGTAAGATAGTATTTTTCATGAGGTTGACATTTGCAGATGGCACAAAAGTAATGATGGGTGTATGGACCTAATGTCTGTGTCCCCCTAAAATTCATATGTTGATATCTTAACACCCAGCATGATGGTATTAGGAGTTGGAGCCACAGGGAGGTTAATTAGGTCATGGGGTAGAGCCCTCCTGAATGGGATTAATGCCATTAATCCCAAAAAAGGGATCCCAAAGAGACTGCTTCTCATCTTTGTACCATGTGAGAGAATACAAGGAGAAGTCAATGGTCCACAACCTGAAAGAGGCTCTCACCAGAACTTGACCATACTGGCACCCTGATCTTACACTCCAGTCTCCAGAGTTGTGATAATACATTTCTATTGTTTATTTTGTTATAGCAGCCTCAGCTTACTTGAGAGGTGGGTAAAACTGCTGGTCCACTGCTGATATACAGCAGGAAGTGGCACATCCTGTACTAGTAGGCATTATATTCTTTACCTCTATGCACTCTCATGGTGGGGGGAGGGATTTAACTTAAGAATGTCCTTGTCAAAGCAATAAAAATATTAATGTTATTGAATCTTGACCATTGAATATATATCTTTATAATATGCTATGACAAAATGAGAAGTATATATAAAACACTCCTGCTGAAAACTGAAGTACAATTACTTGAATTGTGTGATGAACTACCAGCTGTTTAACTTTGGGATACATACTTAAGCTTATTATACCTAAGTTTCCTTGTCATTTAAGTAGGGAAAAAGTAATATCTTTTTAATAAAATTGTTATGAGGATTAGGTTGAAGGGATGCATATAAAGAAGCCCTTGGGACAGAATATAGTGTATCTGCCCAAAAAGTGTAAAAAGCAATATCATGTGTTGAGTGACAATACATATCTGATAGTGTTGTAAGTACTTCACACCTATTATCTCATTTTGTAATTGTAAAAACTTCTATAAAGTTAGGAACTGTCATCAGTCCTATTTTAAAGAGAATGATGCTTCGGCACAGAGTGGCTTGTGGACCAGGCATTCTTAATTCCCAAGCCCATTCATGGAAACTCCATGTTATAATATCTTTTAGCATCATTATCCCAAATCTTGTTTGTTTTTCAAATTCTGTGCTATTCTAGGTGAGAAAGAATATATGAACTTTTATGTCAATTAAATCTATGAGTTGATGACTCAGTTTTAGTGTTTTACAAATTTTCAAGTGGTTTGATTTTGGTGAACTGAGATTTTTCCCAGTCCAGCTCCACTGGCCCCCAAATTAGTAACACTGGCACTCGGATCCAATGCATGAAATGATATCCTATGTTTCAGGTGACTTTAACCAGTTCAGTTTTATATTAAATCAGAAAGTTGAGGGGAAAAAAAGTTCCTCAGTGATTCCTACCCTAATTCCAAATTAACTTAGAAGAAACATAAATTATTCTAGTATTTTTACTTATATATACCAAATCATTGAGAAAGATATTTTGACTTTATTGAATACTTTTTATGTTCAATGTTTACTTCTTTTCTATTGATTCTTCTTTTTCTTCATAAATGTGAGGGTCTGACAGCCCCTGTTTTTCTATTCCTCTTAGAAGAACATTGTTATTTTTTAAAATTTGATTTCTCATTACCAAAAATATGTCATTGATCTAATCTTATCTACACAACCTCTTTCAAAATCATCAAATTTCTACATTACTTAATTCTATATTTTGTGCCATCACCAGTTTTTCTACCCAAACTAGAAGTATCCACATACATATTTTTTCCATACATCTTTTATTCATTGGACCACAGTTTTGACTGATTGCTATACACACTCAAAAGAAAAAAAAAATTACTGAGTCTTCTGAGACTCATACGTTTTACTTATGTCTTTCTATTATCTTTGTCAGTGATCATGATAAAATATTTTTATCAACACCATGACACATAATTAATGCTCAAGAAATGTAAACTTTGACCATTAATATGACCATTTTTTTGACTAATGTTCCATCTATCACTATATAACAAATCATTCTCAAAATGAGTGGTATTATGGAAAACTATTTTATTATGCTCAGTTTCTGTGAGTCGGGAATTTGAATAGGACATAGCAAAGATGTCTGATCGCTGCTCCATAATGTCTGGGGCCAAAACTGGGAAGACTGGAACATACGGTGATAACTGAGAGAGTTGGAGAATGGAATCATCTACAGCATTCTTCACTCTTGTCTGGTACATGAGCTAGGATTACTCAAAGGCAAAACTCAACAAAGCTATCTACTGCACTGATCTGTAACCTCTCTGTATTTCTGAAGCATATTATGGCAGTGTGGGTGGGTTACAAGAATGAAATCCCAAAGGAATTGTCCAAAGGGGAAGCATTCCAAGACAGTCAGGTAGAAAATATAAGGATTTATATGACCTAAACTTAGAAGTCACATGGTGTCACTTCACCCTACACTACTGATAGTAAACTATCATGGCAGTGTTTCTCAAGCACTCAGTTGGAAAGCTTATTAATACATAAATTGCTGGAACCCTCCTCCACACTCACAAGTCTGCTCAGATTCAAGGGTAGGGCATACAAACCCCAAATCTTAAGGGAAGCAGAGTCAAAGAATTTGAGACCAAGTCTGAAATTTGCCTTAAATAGCTGCTCAATAATTATAACCACAATTAAATATTACCAATAACACCTAACATTCACGTTGGATTCCAGTGAAAAATTTGAATTCACTTAACTTCCCTATAATCCATTTTTCTACTCAGTGAAATAAGGGGAATAGATGGCCACTTTATCTACATCCCTTCAATCTCTAAAATATTACTCTTTATGATTTAGAAGGGATATTTGATTCAAACATAGTTATCAAAATGCCAAATGCTATTCGTGTAATATGCTTTCTAAAAACACAAGTCACAACTGTATTCATAATCTACCTAATGAATATATACCCTTGTTCCTATTCCATCAGATTTAGGGAAGCTGATTAGTCCCCTTCACTCCTCCAAAGAGTGGAATATTAAGCGTATCTGTTGATCAGAATTCTCCATTCTTCTGTTTCACCTTAGCCTTTTCACAACGATGCCCACACACACATGAATACACACATACACACACACACGCAGACACATACACAAATACTATTTTACAAATTTGATAACTTTTGAAATATTTCTTGGAACAAGATATTGTTTTTTAAAAGATAATGTTATTGAATTTATGTAAGTTAAATGTCACTAAAGTCAATTTTTTTGACGGTCAACTCTTAACCACAGCTTGAAATATCTGAAATTAGCAAAAGATAAACTTCCCTTGATACTTTATGTGAAGGTCCGATTAAAGCAAAACGCAGCCAGCTTTTTTTCTCTTTTACAATAAAAGCATTAAGTAATCGTAATTCTCTTAATGTTGACAATTCAAATACTGCCTGAGATGGTTCAAAATTTCCATTTAAAATTAAATAACCTGTATCAAATAAGAGAGTTATTTATGCCTAATAAATCATCTGCCCAGAAAACTGATTTTTCATTGCCTAATTTGGATTGATTTTTATTTTGAAGCCATATTTGGAAAAAGGTTTTAGCCTGAACAATATTTCTGCTACTTGTAAACAATAAAAAAGAAATTTAAATAATATATATTCATATTGTCATAAAACAATTAATATGTTTGCTTCGGTTTTAAGTTAATTCCTGATGATATATGTACAAACTCAGTAAGATTTTCATGCATTTGGAAGCTGAAATTCAAAGTACAACATTCAATGGCTCAGGCTCTAGGAAGATTAGAATCAATGTCCATAAAAATATTTTCAAAGAGATAAAAGTTCTCCATATAAACATTTCAAGAAAATATTTTAAATAGAATTCTTTCTCCACAGCTGCTCACGTTTTTGTTTTGTTTTTGTTTTTACCAGAGAAAGTCTTACTAGAATGTTTTAAAAGCAGCTACACATAAAAGTCAAAAAGTATTATTCTCTGAAGTGAAAAAGAAACAAGGACCCTGTAAAATTAGAGCTAACATTAATTATATATGTAATATTAAATCTGCATGGATTATTACAACATTGATGAATTTGCTAGATATGTGGCCATTTGCCTGATCACTTGCATACTTAGAAATTAGAAAATATACATTAAAATTGCTATCTGGGGGGAGACTATTTGTCTACCACTAATTTATATTTATATGATTATATTTGTCTATTTCCCTCTGCTGTTGTTCAGATTTGTTTTCTCTATTTTCTATTTTCATTAGTTTTATTACGGCAGTGGTTATGAAACATTCACTTGGAGAGCCTGTGAACATACAGATTACTAAGCCCAACCTCCAGAGTTTTGGATTCGGTATGAATGGGGTGGAGCCTGAGAATTTGTATTTCTAACATATTTTCAGGTGATGCTGATGATGCAGGTCTGGGACCAAAGACTGAGAAGAGCTGCACTATGGCATGCTTTTTATTTATTGATTTGGTGATCTCAGATATTAATTTTTTGAGTTGATATCTTTTAGCAGTTTTCACAAATTAGTTGCAATTATATTGTCAAATATTTCGTCTGCTCCATTCTCTTACCTCTACTTCTGGGATTCTAATTATAAGTGTGGTGGAATTTTCCCCTGTGTTCTATGTCTCCTGTGGTCTCCTTTTTCTTCTATTCTTTTTTTTTCTTTGCATTTTTTAGCTTGCATATTTTCTATTGATCTGTCTTCCATTTCATCATTTTGTGATCTGCTGGCTCAGATCTTTCTTTTAACTAATATTTTGAGTTTATAATTTTCAATGTCATTATTTTCCTGGTTAAAAAAAATCTCCACTTCATTTAAAAAATTCTAGTTATGTGCTGAAATTCTCCGTATCTTCAATTTTATCTTTTCTCTAATTTTAAACATGTTAACTATAGGTAGTTCAAAGTCCTTTTTAGCTAACTTTAATACCTGCATCACATGTAGTTTGTGACTATTGTGTGTGTGTGTGTGTGTTTTCTTTTTGTTTTCAGTCATATCTTTTAGTGTGCCCCCACCAAAACACAGAATAGAGTATCACTTCTATGGCAATCCTACCAGATATGCATAATCTGAAAATAATCATTAGAAAACATCAGACTAAAGCATGTGGTGGGGTGTTCTACATATTAAATGACCTCTTATTCATGTTGAGGTAATGAAACTGTTTCTGATTAATCAGATAAAGAAACATAACTAAAAGCAATGAATTACTTATGTATATTTGAATCACTGTCACAAACTCTTAGTAACACATGTTGGGTTTCGATAGTGATGTCATTCAATTTACAAACCCTTAAGAAATTTTTGACATCTTTAGAATATAGAGTTACCTCTTTAAAAAATATAGGATATATAGACATTTTGTCTTTGTGTGTTTTCTGGTTTTTCTCAGTTCTTTCCATTATATATTTCTCTTACCTCACATTTATTCCAAAGTATTTTATGGTTTTTGCTGTTTTTACAGATGGAATTGTTTCCATTACAATTTCTAATTGTATTCTACTGTGCATATGAAAGTTATGGATTCACTTTTTTAGCTTCAAAATGGTCACACTTACTTTTTTTTTATTTTATAAAGCCAAGTTCACAGAGAAACAAACAAGTAAAATCATTAATCCCTTTTTTAGAACTCAGTCTTTAAACTCAAGTAAGTAATTGTTATCATACATTTTACAGTGTGGCACTCAAGAAACACTGCAATATGTCTAAATTCATAAAGACCACATCGTTTGCATGAGGCTTAAGTAATTTTCATGTGTATAAATTAGAAGACATCATTGAGAGTAGAATATTAGTGGTAGAAAATTTACTCCTAAAATGTTTTTCTTCTTTATTTTTAAATCTGTGTATATAAAAGTTTTTAATTTTGTGGAACAAATACATGAAGTGATTTTACTTTTAATCTAACCACATTTGCCTTTCTCTGTTCTAAAGAATATTTGAGCAAATCTGTGGTCACATTCAGTTATTAACACAGAAATCATGCCATTTTAAACTTCTGTTCTCATATTTCTTTAAGAGCTTCAAATTCTTTCTTCCAAAGAAGCCTGAAACTATGTCAATTTATTGGAATTTGTGTGTGTGTGTGTGTGTGTGTAAACAAGAAAGTGGATACATGTGGCACTAGGATATCTCTTGTCCAGTCATTTTCACGACTTACATTATGTAGTTCAGTGTTATAAGGCAAAAACAGGAAGAGGAAATAGAAATAGGGATCTTTATCTTTTCTCAATCTAACTTAGTCTGGAGTTAATATCTACTGTGGTAGCTTATGTAGCTGTGAGTGCCAGAAGTCTCCTCAAGATGATTTGACAGGTTTGCTGAAGCAATGCTCAGCTTCATCCTTCACCCCTCTGTTTCAAAGAACCATCTTACACAGCGGCAGCCAACTCTGCCATACAAGGCAGGATATTTCTTTGCTTAACAGCCATTCTCAAAGCTCGTGTTCCTTCTCATTCTTCTCATATTTCTTCAAATCTCATTCTTCTTTAGTGGAAGCCAGAGGAGCCATTCATCACCTCTTCAGCATCATCTAATACCTTCAGAAAGCTAGGGTGTGGTTGCTCTCCATTCCCTTTATTCCGAGACACACTAAATTATAATCCCTTCTTTCTATGTTATTATCAGCTACTCCATCAACCATGCTCTTTCCATAAAGCTTTAAATGGCAATTTAGTACATGCAAACACATTCTTCAAAGCTACTAGCCTTGCTGTTCCAATCTCTCTTACTGAAAAATCACTCTGAAATGGCAGAACAAGGACCTCCATAAATTATTCATCTATAAAAGCACTGAGAACAGGAGCAAATACTGTAAAAGCCAACTTCTTTTTACAAATTTGATTATCAACCAAAGGCTTCGAACAATCCAAGAAGCACTTATATATGAAACTGGCTGAATCTTGGTTTAACTAAAAGTGAGATTTCTAATATTTTACTTGCTCTATTCCCATCTCCCTCTCCCTAGCCACCTAGTAGCTTTGAAACCAGCAATCTCACAACCATGGTAGGTGTAAAAACAAGCAACCTAGCAGCCAATGGAGGAGAAAAGTTGGCTTTGAGCAACACTGAAAGTTCCATTCTCAGAGAATTATCACTGTTTTATCTTTTTAGCAGCTTCATTCACAAGGCTGCTCTTTACCTGACCTAACTCAGAGTTCACTTACTGAGAAAAGCCACAATCCCATAGGGCATTTATGAAAGAAAGAAAAAAAACAACAACACAGCAGTTGTTTTAATATTGCAGCTACTCAGGACTGCAATACCAGTTGTGGAAAACAAGAGGCTCAAAAAACTTAAGAGGAAAATCTTGGAAATTAGATATCCATACGGGGCTTTGGCAAGCTCTGACATATTTCTGGGGACCTAGAACATTATACACATGGGAAGGACAGGGTGCATGCTCAGGAAAATCATGACAAGTATCTAATCTCTCACTTCTGGCTTATCTTGAGACTCTACAAAAGCAGGAAGTGAAGGCTAAGGCAGATTTGTAAACTGCCAAAGCAGGGAAAGTGTGCCCCAACATACAAACAGAACACTTCAACAGAGGGTGGCAAAAGGTATTAAAGGGAATCTCTGACTAATCACTAGGTGACTTTTAACCTAACTGAGCTGAAACTTCAGTGGTCACACATGATATAATATACAGACTTTATAAAATTAATCCAGGAAAGTCTCTAAACAAACAAAAATCATAACAACAACAACTAGCAACAACAAACCAAAACAATAAACTAATTATCAAAGTTGCCATGCTACATGATTTAAAATATCTATTTTTCAACAAAAAGAATCATAAGACACACAAACAGTAGTAAATGGTCCATGCACAGGAAAAAAAAAAATGGAGAAGTCAATAGAAACTGTCCATGAGAAAGCCAAAATGTTGGGACTTCCCTGGTGGACCACTGGTAAAGAATCCGCCTTACAATGCAGGGGATGTGGGTTCGATCCCTGGTCAGGGAACTGAGATCCTACATACTGTGGGGCAATTAAGCCTGCGCACCACAACTACTGAGCTCGTGAGCCACAATGAGAGAGCCTGTGTGCCACAAACTACAGACCCACATGCTCTGGAACTCACTCACCACAACTACAGAGCCCATGTGCCCTGGAGAAGATCCCGTGTGTCACAACTAAGACCTGACATAGCCAAAAATAAATAATAAAAGAATAAATAAATAATAAAGTAAAATCTTTAAAAAAAAAGAAAGCCAAAATGTTATTAGACCAAGATCTTAAATAAGCTATTTGAAATATATTCAACAACTAAAAAAAGTTCACGTCCAATGAACTAAAGTGTGAAAATGACCTCTCACCAAATATAAAATGTAAAAAAGATATAAATTAATGAACTGCCCAAATAGAAACTTCGGAGTCAGAAACAATGATACTGAAATGAAAAATTCACTAGAGGGACTCAACAGTAGATTCGATAGAAAAATGAACCAGTAAACTCAAAGACAGGTCAATTGAAATCTTCCAGTCTGAGGAACAGAAATAAAAAAAGAACAAATAAAAATAAACCAACAAATGTACCAATATATGCATAATTAAAAGTCCAGAGAAGAAGCGAAAAAGAGAGTCAGGAAAAAATACTTCAAGAAATAATGGAGTAGCCAAGATAGCAGAGTAGGAAGACCCTGAACTCACTTCCTCCCATGGACACATCAAAATTATGACTATTTATAGGGCAACTATCTATCAGAACACCCTGAAGACTAGCAGAAATTTTTTCCACAACTTAAGACATGAAGAAGGAATCACAACAAGATGGGTAGGAAGGACAGAGACACAGTATGGTCAGGACTCACACCCCAAGTTTGGCTACCCACAAATAGGAGGAGTATCATAACTGTAGAGGTACATCCCAAGAACACTGGGTATGAACAACACATCAGGCTCCCCAGACTGGGGATTCTGCACAAGGAAGATGAACCCCTAGAATGCTCAGGTTTGAAAGCTAGGAAGGCTTATGTTTAGGAGAGCTGGAGGGCTATAGGAAACAGAAACTCCACTGTTAAAGGGCACATCATCAAAGGGAGCCACATCAAACTAAAAAGCTTTTACACAGCAAAGGAAACTATCAACAAAACAAAAAGGCCACCTACTGAATGGGAGAAGGTATTTGCAAATGGTATACCCAAAAAGGGATTAATATCAAAAATATACAATGAACTCAAACAACTCAACAACAAAAAAACAAAGAACACAATTTAAAAAAGGATAGAAGATCTATATAGACATTTTTTCAAAGAAGACATACAGATGACCAAGGGACACATGAAAAGGTGCTCAACATCACTAATCATCAGGGAAATGTAAATCAAAGCCACAGTAAGAGAACACATCACACTTGTCAGAATGGCTATTATCAAAAAGACAACAAATAATAAGTGTTGTTGATGACGTGAACAAAAGGAAACCCTCCTGCACTGTTGGTGGGAATGTAAAGTGGTGTGGCCACTATGGAAGACATTATGGAGATTCCTTGAAAAATTAAATATAGAACTACCATGTAACCCAGCAATTCCACTCCTGAGTATTTATCTAAGAAAATAAAAACACCAATTAGAAAAAATATATGCACTTCTATGTTCATTGCAGAATTATATTTTATGTGGAATGAGAGCCTTAAATGACACATTAGATAAATGTAATTAATAGATATTACATAACATTTTATCCAAAAACAGTGGAATACACATTCTTTTCCATTGCGCATGGATTGATCACATGTTAGGACACAAAACAAGTCTCAATAAATTTAAGAAGACTGAAATCACATCAAGCATCTTTTCCAACCAAATGGTATTAAACTAGAAACCAATTATAAGAAAACTGAAAAAACAATAACACATGGAGGTTGAAAAGCATGCTACAAAACAACCAATGGTTCAATGGAGAAATCAAAGAAGAAATCAAAAATGACTTTGAGACAAATGAATATGGAGACATAATTTGCAAAATCTTTGGGACAAGGGAAAAGCAATCCTAAGAGAAAAGTTCATTGTGATACAAGCCTATCTCAAGAAACAAGAAAAATCTCAAATGTAACAATCTAACTTTATACTTTAAGGAACAAGAAAGAAAAAAGAACAAGTCCAAAATTAGTACAAGGAAAAAAATAATAAAGATCAGAGCAGAAATAAATAAAACAGAGACAAAAAAGTAGAAAAGATCAATGAAACCAAGATCTGATTCTAGAAAAGATAAACAAAATTGATAAACCTTTAGTTGGATTCATCAAGGAAAAAAAAAAAAAAGAGAGGGCCCAAATAAATAAAAAGAAGTTATAACTAATACCACAGAAATACAAAGGATCATAAGAGGTTACCATGAACAATTAATGCCAGTAAAATGGACAACCTATAAGAAATGGATAAATTCCTAGAAATGTACAATATCCAAAGACTGAATCAGGAGAAAATAGACAATATGAACAGGATGAATACCAATAATGAAATTGATTCAGTAATTAAAAAAAAAAAAAAAACTCCCAACAAAAACAAAGTCCAGAATCAGACAACTTCATGTGTGAATACTAGCAAACATTTAAAGATGAGTTAACACCTATTCTTCTCAAACTATTCCAAAGAGTTTGGTAGAAAGGAATGCTTCTGAACTCATTCTTCGAGGCTTGTATCATCCTGATACCAAAACCAGACAAAGACACCCTACACAAAAGTATTACAGGCCAATATCACTGATGAACAGAGATGCAAAAATCCTCAACAAAATATTACCAAACTAAATTAAACAATACATTTAAAAGATAATATACCATGATCAAGTGGGATTTATTCCAGGGATGCAAGAACGGCACATATCTGCAAATCAGTCAATATGATACACCACATTAACAAAATGAATGACTATCATATGACCATTTCAACAGATGCAGAAAAAGCTTTTCACAAAATTCAGCATCCACTTATGATTTAAAAAACTCTCAACAAAGTGGGTATAGAGCAAGCATATCTCAACACAAATAAGGCCATATATGACAAACCCACAGCCAACATCGTACTCAACAGTGAAAAAGCTGAAATCATTTCCTCTAAGGTCAGGTAAAAAACAAGAATAGCCACTTTCACCACTTTTATTCAATATAGTATCGAAAAAACTCTGCCACTACAATAAGAAAAAAATGATAAGGCATCCAAATGGGAAAAAAGAAGTAAATCTGCAACTAACTGAAGATAAAATGATACTATATATAGAAACTCCTAACGACTCCACAAAAAAATATTATAACTCATCAGTAAAGTTGCATAATACAAAACTAATATACAAAAATCTGTTGTATTTCTATATACTAAAAATTAATTATCAGTAAGAGAAATTAAGAAAACAATCCCATTTACAATTCCATCAAAAAGAATAAAATACCTAGGAGTAGATCTAACCAACAAGGCAAAAGACTTGTACTCTGAAAATTCTAAGACATTGATGAAAGAAATTGAAGCCAACAAAAACAAATGGAAAGATAGCCCATGTTCATGGATGGAAGAATTAATATTGTTAAAATGACTATACTACCCAAGGAAATCTATGGATTCAATGCAATCCCTATCAAAATACCAAAGACATTTTTCACAGAACTAGAACAAATACTCCTAAAATTTGTATGATAACACAAAAGACCCCGAATAACCAAAGCAATTTAGAGAAAGAACAAAGCTGGAGATGTCACATTCCATGATTCCAAACTATACTATAAAGCACAGTAATAAAATCAGTATAGTACTAGCACAAAAATAGACACATAGATCAATGGAACAGAGTAGAGAGCCCAGAAATACCTATATTTAAATGATAAGTTAATCTATGACAAAGGAGGGAAGAATATACAATGGGGAAAAGACAGATTCTTCAGTAAATGGTGCTGGGAAAACTGGACAGCTACATGCAAAAGACTCAAACTGAACTACTTTCTCACACCATATATAAAAATAAACTGAAAATGGATTAAAGACAAATGTAAGACGTGAAACCATAAAACTCTTAGAAGAAAACATGTACAGTACAACCTTTGACATCAGACTTAGTAATATTTTTTTGAAACTTTCTCCTCAGGCAAAGGAAACAGAAGCAAAAATAAACAAAGGGTACTACATCAAACTAAAAAGCTTTGGCTCATGGAGGAAGCCATCAACAAAACAAAAAGGCAGCTTACTGAATGGGAGAAGATATTTGCAAACAATATATTAGATTAGGGATTAATATCCAAAATATACAAAGAACTCATACAACTCAATATCAAAACAAAAACAATCCAATTAAAAAATGAGCAGAAGACCTGAAGAGACATTTTCCCAAATAAGACATACAGATGGCCAAGAGACACATGAAAAAAAAAATGCTCAATATCACTAATCATCAGGAAAGTGCAAATTAAAACCACAAAAATATACCAGCTTACACCTGTCAGAATGCCTACTATCAAAAAGACAACAAACAAAACATGTTGGGGAGGATATGGAGAAAAGGGAACACTTGTGCATTGTTGGTGGGATTGTAAATTGGTGGATCCACTATGGAAAACAATACAGAGGTTCCTCAAAAAATTTAAAATAGAACTGCCATATAGTCCAGCAATTTCACTTCTAGGTATTTACCTGAAGAAAACAAAAACACTAATTAGAAAAGATACATGCACCCCTATGTTCATTGCAACATTATTTACAATACCCAAGATATGGACGCAACCTAAGTGTCCATTAATAGATGAATAAAGAATATGTATTTATGTACAATGAAATATTAGTCATAAAAAATGAAATTTTGCTATTTGTGACACATTGATGGATGTACAGGGTATTATGCTAAGTGAAATAAGGCAGACAGTGTAAGGCAAATACTATACTGCATGATCTCACTTGTATGTGGAATCTAAAAAACAAAACAAACAAAACAAAATAGACTCATAGATACCGAGAACAAACAGGTGGTTGCCAGAGGGGTGGGGACTAAAGAGTGGAAAATAGGTGAAGGGGATTAAGAGGTGCAAATCTCTAGTCATAAAACAAATAAGCCACAGAGATGTTAATATACACCATAAGGAATATGGTCAATAATATTGTAATAACTTTGTATCAGGACAGATTACTAGACTTATCACTAGGATAATTTCATAATGCATGCCAATGTCTAATCAATATATAATACACCTGAAACTAGCATATTGTAGGTCAACTGTATATCAATTAAAAAAATGATGGATGAAAATATCAATACCCCAAATTTCACTTTTAAAAATTAATCTACACATCTAAGAAGGTCAATGAATTCCAGATAGAATAAATTCAAAGAGATCACTACTAAGACCCTTCATAATCAAACCACTGAAAGACAACAACAAGAAGAAAATTTCAAAGGTAGCAAGAGAAAAACTATTATCATAGTACAAAGGATTCTCAATAAGATTAACAGCTGACTTCTCATCAGAAATCATGGAGGCCAGAAAGCAGTGTGATGATACACTCAAAGTTCTGAAAGAAAAATACTATCAACCATGAATTCTATATCCAGAAAAAATATCCTTCAAACATGAAGGAGAATTTAAGACATTCCCAGATAAACAAAAGTGGAGATGGTTTGTCACTAGCAGATCAACCACACAAAAAATTAAAAAGAAGTTCTTTGAGATAAAATGAAAGGACACTAGATAGCACCTCAAGTTTTCTGAAGAAATAAAAACACTGGTAAAGGTAACTACATAGGTAAATACAAAAATATACATGTATTTTCTCATTTGTTCTTCTATCTGATTTAAATGACAACTGAGAAAAGAAAAAATTATAAACTATGTTGATGAACTTATTATGTAGAAAGATATAATTTGTATTAAAATAATAGCACAAAAAATAGACCAAAGTAGAGGGTAGGGAATGAAGGTTATTGGAGAAAAGTTTTTAATAAACTTCTGAAGTTAGCATTAATTGTTGTTTTAATTAGAATTGGTTGTTTTAAGTTAAGAAACCCAAGGTAAACCATTAAGAAAATAAATTAAAAATATATAGTAAAAGAAATAATCAGGGAATTAAAATAGGAAGATGGAAAATAACTATCAAACCCAACATTTCGTACCATGTTTGTCCTTTTTACAGCACCAGGAATCAACCAGCAGGTTACCATAAGTCATCTTTCCCTTCTTGAAGACACATTCAATATCTACAAGTGATTCTCCTTAGCACTCTGCTTCCCTCTGTTTGTACCGGGTACAAATCAACACCTTACCTGCCATCCTCCCACTCTGATCAGGAATATTGGGAAAGCATCTAATTAGATACATTACTACCATAAAACCAAGCAATCAAAAAATGTCTTTCTTGTTTTTAATTAATAAACTTCATTTTTAGAGCAGTTTTAGGTTCAAGCAAAATTGAGTGGGAAGTATACAGAGTTTGCTTATACCCTCTGTCCCTACACATGTACAATCACCCCCGCTATGGACATTGCACACCACAGTAGTACACTGTTACAACTGGTGAACCTATATTGATACTCTATTATCATCCAAAGTCCATTGTTTACATTAGAGGTCACCCTTGGTGTTGTACATTCTGTGAATCTTGACAAATGTATAATGACATATATCCACCACTGTATTATCACATAGAAGAGCTTCACTGCAGCAAAAATTCTCTATGCTCTACCTTCATCCCTATTCAACATTTCATCTCTATTCATCCCTGCCTCCTCCCCAACCCTGGGTAACTTCTAATATTTTTACTCTCTCCATAGTCTTGCCTTTTTTCCTATTTTTTATCAATACTCTCATCTACAATGAGGTGAAAATTTTGGTTGATTGTACTAAAGTTGACTCTGTGGGCTCTTAATTATCACGGAGGGAAAAGTCCTAGTTATTAATGACTCACCTTAGGAAATAAGATACTCAGTACCTCATGTTTTCAGTTGTAGGATCTACTCAAAACTTTGAAGACAAAGAGGTAATTTATATTTCACTACCTGTTATGAAAATATGTTATTTTTGTTGTATAAAATACTACATACTTTGAGTAACATTTACAAGAGTCAGGTAATTAAAGAAAACTAAATCAACCAAGGACTTGCCAATAAGAGATAACTATTCATACATATTTGACTCTTAGTGGCCAGCCACCATACTGAACACTATCTATAGAAATATCCATAAGATTTCACTAAGCTGGGGGCCCACTCTTAAATTATGTTCATTTTATTCCATTGATCTGTTTTTTTGGGAGGGGGGCATAGTTTCACACTCTTAATGTAGCCTAAAATGTTGCTTAATGCCTACAATAAAAAACATCTTTAAAAGTATATAACCAGAAATTGATAATAGTTATATATCCTATTTGGGTCAATATTTACTGGTCTTTATTTACTAATTTATTTTTTGGTAAAATACAAAATAATGCTGTCGATCCAATAGCTAAAAATTGTTAAAAATGATGAATGTTTTATTTTGTATAAATATATGCTAACCTCTTTATAGAAAATTATATGATTTCACAAACAATAAACATATGAAGTCCAGGGTAGGTATTATTTATTGTTCAGTTACTATTATAATTACTGAAAACATAAATTAAATTAACAGTGGGGAAAGGATTAGTGAGTTTAAATAGTTTGCTGAAGGACACAGTGCTAAGGGAAAGAACCAGTATTCATGTCTATAAGAAATCATCTGTAGGATTTTCAATTCTGTGTAAAGAAACTACCCTTCTAGTATTTCTGGAATGATTTTTGGGAAACACAATTCAATTAATATATTGCTGGATTGTATTGACTGCTGTATATTTGTATGTGAGTTACCTATATTTATATCTGAGATACATACTGATGATATGTTTCATTTTTGTTTTTGTTTTGTGTTTGAATTCTTTTTTATTTTTTAATTAATTTTTATTGGAGTATAGTTGCTTTATAATGTTGTGTTAGTTTCTACTCTACAGCAAAATGAATTAGCCATACATATACATATATCCACTTAAAGCTTGTATGTTCCTAACAAGTGAGATTTAAATTATACTTAAATTTCATTGAAATTTACTTATAGGCAATATTTGAGTTTTATAATTGAATTCTTTTTCTAAAAGAAAATTATGATCAGAAGGGAAATTATGTCCTGATAAAGTTTATCTATCAAAAAACCCACAGAAAACTAATAAATTTTGAAATACAAGATGCATTTCCCTTAAATTGTGAAGAATAGAAGGCTCCCAATACTCACTAATACAAAATTACCACTACTCATTATTTCTGTGCAGAAATAGCGGAGTAAGAAGAGGAAATATATATATATCTATCTATATATATAGATAGATAGATAGATAGATATGTATTAAATTTGGAAATAAACTCTCATTTTTCACAGACAATATGATAAAGAACCATGAAAAGCTGTAAACAAATTGTGTAAATCAGATAAGTAACTTTGCAGAATATAATACACACATAACCAATGCAATTATGTTTTATATAACATTAAAAGACCTTGTAATCCAAAAATGTATCATATGTAATAGCAACACAACTAAAAGATACCTAAGAATATAGCTAATAAAAATATTGAACTTTTTGGAAAAAATATAAAATTTTATTAACAGACATAAAAAATATTTTAAGAAATAGATATACCATGTTCAGAGACAATGAGACGCAATAACTAAATTTGAGATTAAGAGCCACTGGACAAAGCTAAGGCTTTGAGTTATCCATAAAATAAATAAATAAAAATATATAAAACCTGCTCTGAATATGACATCAAAAACTTTAAAATACTTCAAAGAAAACTTAGGAGAATAGTCTTATAAATTTAAGAATAAATTTATAAATTTAAGGATAAAAATTAGCTATATAAAAATTAAAATTAAAATGTAAAATATTGGTACCTTTTAATAGAGTAACAATGAAACCGTTGGTTAAGTGTAAAACATCAAAACAAAATAAACAGGTTAACTACACAATGAAAAAGATATCTACAACACATAAGCCCAATAAAGGATAAGCACTTAGAATATAAAAACTCTATAAACTCTATCAATCATGATTTAGTCAAGAAAAAATTACACTATGTATTTCAAGCATAATGGATTTGATACAGAAAATTTGGTAATTTTTCTGTCACAACTCTTTGGCAAAATGTAACCCAGAAACCTACTTAATACATTTTCAAGAATGAATTATTCTCACAGTCCCTGTAAATGGAGAGCAAAGTAAGAGAGAGAAATAGACAATCTGGCACAATAACCAAAATAAAATTCGGTAAAAGTGTGACCAAGCAATTTACAGATGAGGAAACCAAAATGGCCAATGTACATATATGTAAGGACACTCAACATCTTTCATAATTATGAATATGCAAATTAAAGCGACAAAAATACACCATTTTTTACCTCCAGATAGGCAAAGATAAAAATTCTGAAAACACAAAGCATTACTGCAGATATACCTTCTTCAGGAACTCTTTTCCCAGTTCAGAGGGAAGTAATACTAGGAAATTTCTATGATTTCTTTCAGAAAAAAATTCTCCTACACATGCATGTAGAACTGCACAAGACTAGTTACACTATATTCTATACTGTCCAAAAATGGAAGCAATCTAAATATCCTACACAGGGAAGGAATGATAAACGTGAGGGGGTATACTCAAACAATAAAAACTATACAAAAATAAAGATGAAACATCTGCAGATAAATATGGGGATATATAAACAATTATGGAGAATCTCAAACATAAGTTTAAGCCAAAATTATTTTTGTAGAAGAATACAAACAATATGAAAGTACTTATTTCAAATTTTAAAATATGAAACTATAAATAGTTTGGGACTCCATATGTAAATGTAGAAAAAAATATATGAAATAAAATTTACCAAAGGAAGAAGAGCTGCATGCTGAGTAAAAGGATTTTGGCTATATTTCTTTTCGTTAATTTAAATAGACCTGAAACATTGAAATATAACGTCCTTTTAAAATTCACTTAAGAAAAGAGAATACTGTATGCCAGATGGCCACTCTATTCAATAATGAAAACATTTAAACTAAAAACATAATGTGGAAAAATAAACCAATAGAAATTTCTACTCCTTCCTTTTATACATGTGTGTGTATGTATTTTTTTAAATTTCAGTGAGGATTCCAAATAAAATATGTTAGGAAATAGGAGCTAGAGATCAACAAAGGTTATTTAAAATTATTCTAAACTGAATTTTGAATCCTAATCATTTTGATTTAAAAATAAACATTTCCATGGTAACAAGGTCCTAAAACTTTTTTTAAAAAGTTTTAATTAAATCCTCCAAGTCTGACTTTATATAATGAAACAACACATTATCTTGAATCCCTCAAAATTTTGCCCGAGATTTTCAATTTGAAATTGCAATGACAAACTTTAGGTTTCCAGTTCTACATTTAAGGAGCTTGCAAGTTGCCACTCCATCCCAGCAACAAGCAAAAAGTCAAACAGACTGAACAATTAACTTTTCTAGGATTCATAAGAGAAGTGAGGAGTCTTGGCAAACCTCTGCCTCCAAGATTGGAGAGACCTACAGGTGCATACAGGAAGCTCATACTTACCTCCATGGGAACCAGTACCAGAAACGGAAAATGTAAACTGTAATTGATGATTTGCTGGAGGCTCAGTGTGAACAACTCTGAAATTTAAAAACTCCAAGGTGAATCCAGTCACAGGGGGGCCCCACAGTTTTGTGAGATTTACCTCTAGGAGCTCCACAAGGTTCTCACAGTAAATATCAGAGAAAATTCCCTTGTATTTCTGGCGGGGGAGGGAAAAAATAACCATTTTGAGATATAGTTGTCCCTCAGTATCTGCGGGGCATTGTTTCCAGGATCTCTCACAGATACCAAAATCCACAGATGCCCAAGTCCCTTATATAAAATGACTCCATACAGTCAGCCTTCTGTATACATAGATTCTGCAACAGGGGATTCAACCAACCAAAAATGTGAAATCTGCAGATATAGAGGGCCGACTGTACATAACGATACTGTTCTTCTTATTAAGTCCTGCCATCAGGAGAAACTAGTTAACTGGAGCCTAACCTGCTGGGGTATTATCAGAGGCTAACTGACCTGGGGGAGGGGAAATACCCAACTCCAAATCACTCTAGCCATACTATCCCACCTAAGCAGGGAGAAAAAAACCTGAAAAACACTTGTGAAATTCACAGGACAGAGTCATAGGCTCCATAAAATACTGAGATCTAACCTTAAGACTATAGAATGCTTCCCCTTCCCCATACCTCACCACCAAATTACTAACGGCATATTTATGATAGTTCCTTTTACCTAGTACATCATGTCCCACCATTAAGAAAAGAATTACAAGACACACCAGAAGGCAAAAAACACAATTTGAAAAAACAGAACATCAGAACCAGACATGGCAGGGGAACTGGAATTACTGGACTGGGAATTTAAAACAACTATGATTAATATGTTCAGGGCTCTAATGGATAAAGTAGACAGCATGCAACAACAGATGAACAATGTAAGTAGGGATATGGAAATCCAAAAAAGAACCAAAATGAAATGCTAGAGATCAAAAACACAGTAACAGAAATGAAGAATGCCTTTGATGAGCTAATTAGTAGATTGGGCACAACTGAGGAAAGAATTTCTGAACTTTAAGATATCTTAACAGAAGCCACTAAAACAGAAAAGCAAAGAAAACAAAAACTGAGAAAAACAGAACAGAATATCCAAAGTCTGTGGGACAACTACAAAAAATATAACATACACATAACAGGAATACCAGAAGTAAAAGAAAGAGAGACAGGAATAGAAGAAATATTTGAAACAGTAATAACTGAGAATTTCTCCAAATTAATGTCAGACAGCAAACCACAGATCTGAGTACCTCAGAGAACACCAAGCAGTATAAATGCTAAAATAACTATGCATAGGCATACCATTTTCAAACTACAGAAAATTAAAGACAAGCAAAAATTCCTGAAAGAAGTCAGAGGAAAAAAATATCTTACATGTAGAGGAACAACAATAAGAATTGTATCTGACAGCTCCTTAGAAACCATGCAAGAAAGAAAGTAGTAAAATGAAATAATTCAAGGGTTGAGAGAAAAAACAACAAACAACAAAGAACCTATGTCTGTGCTCTGTGAAATTCCCTCTCAAAAGTGAAGGAGAAATAAAGAACTTTCTATAAAAAACGAAAACTGAGGGAATGTACTGACAGTAGATCTGCCTTGCCAGAAATGTTAAAAGAAGTTCTTTAGAGAGAAGGAAAATATGTCAGAAACTAGGATCTACATAAGAAAAGTATCAAAGAAAGAATAAGTGAAAGTAAAATAAAAACTATTTTGCTTATTATTAATTGATCTTACAGTTCACTGTTTCTTCAAAATAATAATAGCAACAATGTCTTCAATCACACATGCTTACATGAATATCTTATGTGTGTATATGTATATGCTTATGTATGCATATTCTTAAGCAAATGAATGATAGCAATGATCCAAGGGACATGAGAAAAGAATTAGGATTATTTTGTTATTACACGGTACTCATACTACCCATGAGCAGTACAGTATTATTTGAAAGTGGACTTGGATTACTTGTAAATGTACAGTGCAAACTCTAAAGCAACCACTAAAAAAAATTGAAAAAGAATGCTAAGAAAGGAGAGAAAATGGAATCATATGAAGTGCTCAATTAAAACCAAAGAGTCAGAAAAAAAATGGAAGACGAAATAGGAACAAAGAACAAAAACAATAGAAAATAGTAACAAATATGGTATATATTAATGCAACTATATCAATAATTACTTTGAACTTTAATGGTCTAAATGTACCAATTAAAAGACAGCGATTGTCAGAGTAAATGAAAAAAACAACCCAACTATATTTGTCTATAAGAAACCTATTTTAAATATAGAGAAACATACAGATCAAAAATAAACAGATAAAGAAAAATATTCCATGCTAACACTAATCAAATGAAAGGAGTAGCCATAATAATTTCCGTCAGAGTGGACTTGAAAGCAAGCAAAGGTATCAGGGATAAACAAATCATTACTTAATGATAAAGGGGTGGATTCTCCAAGAAGAATAACAATTCTTAAAATGTATGTGCTTAGCAACAAAGCATCAAATTATCTGAGGCAAAAACTGATAGAACTGCAAAGAAAATTAGGTTATTCCTATTATTGGAAACTTCAACACTCCTCTCTCAGAAATGGACAGATCAAGCAAGGAGATAATCAGTAAGGACATAGTTGAACTCAATAACACCATCTATCAACTGGATATAATTGATATCTATACAGTACTTCATCCAACAACAGAATACACATTCTCAAGCTCACATGTAACATTCACCAAAATAGACCACACTCCGGGCTACAAACGACTATTTTACAAATTTAAAAGCATGGAAATCATAGTGTCTGCTCTCAGACAACAATGGAATTAAAATGGAAATCAACAACAGAAAACGCCCTATTACTTGGAGATTTTTTTAAAAACAGTATTAAATAATACATGGGTGAAAGAAGAAATCTGAAGAGAAATTTAAAGATATTTTGGACTAAATTAAAATTAGAACACAACTTATCAAAATTTGCGGGATGTGGCAAAAGCAGTGCCTAGAAGAAAAGTTATAGGCTTGAATGCATATATTAGAAAAGAATATCTAAAATTAATAATCTAAGTTTACACATCAGGAAGGTAGAAAAATAAGGATAAATTAAACCCAGAGGAAGCAAAAAAAGAGAAATAATAAAAATTAAAGCATAAATCAATAAAATTGAAAGTAGTAAAAACATAAGAGACAAATCAACAAAGCCAGAAGCTGATTGTTTGAAAAGATCAATAAAATTGATAAGGCTCTAGTGAGGGATCTAACAAAAAGAGGCAGAACACAAATTACTAATATCAGAAATAAAGGGAGCACGTAACTACAGCTCCCATGGACATTAAAGGATAATGAAAGAATACCTATGAACAGCCCTATACCTTGATAACGTTCATAAAATGGACCAATTCCTTGAAAGACACAATGTGCCTAAATTCACACAAGAAGAAACAGATGATCTGAATAGGCTTAAATAAATTAAAGAAATTGAATCAATAACTAATAACCTTCAAAACAGAGAACCAAGCCCAGATGAGTTCATTGATGAAATTTACTGAACATTTAAGAAAGAGATTATACCAATTCTTTACAATCTCTTTCAAAGGATAAGAATCAGAAGGAATACTTCCTAACTCATTCTATGAGCCCAGCATTACCCCTAATACCAAAACTATACAAAGACATTACAAGAAAAGAAAACTACAGACAAATATCTCTCATGAACAAAGAAAAAATCTTCAACAAAACATTAGCAAATCAAATACAAAGAAGTATTTAAAAATTATACACCATGATCAAGTGGATTTATACTCCAAAAATCAATTAATGTAATCTATCACAAGCACAGACTAAAACAGAAAAATCACATGGTCATATCAACAGATGCAGAAAAAGCAACTGTCAAATTCCAGCACCCACTCATGATTAAAAAAAAAAAAAAAAAAAAAACTCTCAGTAAACTAAGAATAGAAGAAACTTTCTCAACCTGATAAACTACCTACAAAAAAGTCCTATAACAAACATCATATGTAATGCTGTGAAACTCAAAGCTTTCCCACTAATATTAGGTACAAGGTAAGGATGCCCCCTCTCACTACGCCTATTCAACTGGAAATTCTAGCTAATGCACACAAGTCAAGAAAAATAAATAAAAGTATACAGATTGGGATGGAAAACATAAATCTGTCCTTCTTTGCAGATGAATTGATCATCTATGTAGAAAATCTAAAAGAATGAACAATAACAAAAAACTCCTGAAACTAATAAGCAGTTATATCAAGATTACAGGATACAAGGTTTAATATAACAGTCAATTGCTTTCCTATATACAAACAAGGAATAAATGGAATTTGGAATTAAAAGAACAATACTATTTACATTAGCACTCAATAAACTAAAACACTTAGATGTAAATCTAATAAACATGTAAAAAATATATATGTGAAAAACTGCAAAATTCTGATGAATGAAATCAAAGAAAAACAAAAATGGAAAGATATTCCACATTCATGGATGGGAAAAAATATTGTCAAGATGTCAGTTCTTCCCAAGTTGATCTACAGATTCAAGGCAATCGCAATTAAAATCTCAGCAATTATTTTTTTTAAATATTAACAAACTGATTCTAAAGTTTATATGGAGGGACTTCCCTGGCAGTCCAGTGGTTAATACTTCACCTTCCAGTGCAGGGGGTTCAGGTTCAATCCCTGGTCAGGGAGCTAAGATCCCACATGCCTCACGGCCAAAAAACCAAAACATAAAACAGAAGCAATATTGTAACAAATACAATAAAGACTTTAAAAATGGCCCACATCAAAAAAAAAAATCTTAAAAATAAAAAAGTTTTTTAAAATTTCTTAAAAAAGAATTAAGTTTATATGGAGAGGCAACAGACCTAGAGTAGCCAACACAATATTGAAGGAGAACACCAAAGCTGGGGAACAGACACTACCTAACTCTAAGTTTTACTATAAAGTTACAATAATCAAGAAAGGAGGTACTGGCAAAAGAATAGTCAAATAGATCTATGGAGTAAAATTCAGAGCTCAGTAATAGACCCCTATAAATACAGTTTTCTGATCTTTGACAAAGGTGCAAAGGCAATACAATTGAGCAAAGATACTCTTCAATAAATGATGCTGGGACAACTGGACATCCACATGCAAATTAAGAAAAAAAGAATCTAGACACAAACCTTACACACTTCACAAAAATTAACTCAAAATGCATCACAGACCTAAATATAAAATGTAAAACTATAAAACTCCTAGAATATAACATATGAGAAAACCCAGATGACCTTGGGTACAGGATGCCTTTTTAGATACAACATCAAAGATGCAATACACCAAAGACAGAATTGATAAGCTGGATTTAATTGAAATTGAAAATTTCTGCTTTGCAGAAACCAATAACAAGAGAATGAAAAGACAAGCCATTTACTGGGAGAAAGTAGTTGCAAAGACACATCTGATAAAAGACCATTACCCAAAATACACAAAGAACTCTTAAAATTCAATAAAAAAACAACCCAATTAAAAATGGGTCAAACTCCTTAACAGAGGCCTCAACAAAGAACATATACAAATAGCAAATAAACATATGAAAAGATGCTGAACATCATGTCACCAGGAAAATGCAAATTAAAATAACAATGAGGTTACTCTACACACCTATTAGAATGGCCTAAATTCAGAACACTGACAATAAGAAATGCTGACAAGGAGATGAAGCAACAGAAACTCTCATTCATTGCTAGTGGAAATGCAACATGATATAGCCATTTTGAAAAAGTTTGGTGGTTTCTTACAAAACTACTCTTACCATACGATCCAGTAATTACGCTCCTTGGTATTTACCCAAAGTTGTTGAAAACTTATGTCCACACTAAAATCTGCACACAGTTGTTCTTAGCAGCTTTATTTACAATTGTTAAAACTGGGAAGCAATGAACATATCCTTCAATAGGTGGATGGATAAATAAACTGTGGTACATCCAGACAATTTAATGTTATTCAGCACTAAAAAGAAATGAATGACAACAAAACAAAAACCAAGCCATGATAAGACACAGAGAAATCTTAACTTCATATTACTAAGTGAAAGAAGCAAATGTGAAAAGGCAACATACTGTATGATTCCAACTATATGACATCTGGAAAAGGTAAAACTATGAATTCAGCAAAGAGATTAGTGGTTGCCACAAGTTGGGGGTGAGGGGAGCAATGAATAGGTGGAACACATAGAATCTTTAGGGCAGTAAAAATATTCTGTATGATACTACACTTGTGGATATGTCACTATACACTTGTCCAAACCCATGAAAGGTATAACACCACAAGTAAATCATAACATATACTATGGACTTTCAGTGGGTATGATGTGTCAATGCAAGTTCACCAATGGTAACAAATGTACCACTCTATTGGAGGATGTTGATCATGAAGATGGCTACACATGTGTGGAGGCAAAGGATATACGTTAAATCTCTGTACCTTCCTCTCGATTTGGCTAAAAGTGTTTTAAAATATGAAGTCACTTTTTTTTAAACTGCAATGAAAAAAGCAAAGCCTAAAGAAAGGTAATTTTTGAACTAAGTGGTTCAAACTTGATCTAGCAAACCCCAAATATATCTGATTTGAAATTAAAGTATGCCTTAGTTTTTTAGATCAAATTAAAATTATATATGGAATAAATTTAAATTGTAATAAGGTCTTAAAATATTTTCCTCACTTTTAATAGTCATATGAGTATAGGTTATCCATGATAACCTAGATAGATACAACATTTATCTAGATACTTGCTATTATCAGCCTTTCAGGACGTGGTCTCATATTCTGTAATCAAATCTTGAGAATGTTTCATGGTTTATGGTTACAAGATTTCTGTTTTTACATTGTCATCCCAGAAGAAGTTAGTGTTCATATATTAAGATCTTATCCTTCTAAACGATCTTTCTTTTCTAATTATTTTATGAAACACATCATCTGAATTTTACACATTCCTATATACAGTTATCTATAAATTAAAAGTTTAAAAGGACTGCATAAGAAGAAGTGCAAAGCCCTCCTGAATAAAAATTTAAAACCTCAAACATACTCATTTGTCCTCGTTTTTAATCTACTTTCTTTTATATTACTCCTATGTTCTTCAAAAGAATTCCTTTCTCCTTCTCTGGGAAAGTAATGTTGGTGGTAGCCATTTTGGAAAGAGTGCTATGAATATCTAGGTTTACAGTAGCTAGGGAGTAAATGGAACATTTCATCTGTTAATTATAGCATAGCAGCTTACAGTGAGTCCAATTCATTTTCCAGGAAACTTAAGCAAAGGTTAATTTTGATGGAATCTAAACCTTGCCTAATTTTCAAATTGCCTTGTTCAACTTACGTGTCTCTGTTTAAATTTGTTAAGGAAATATTGCCTTTTAAGTATTTTAGAATACCTTTAAGACTTTTTCTTCAGAAAGCTGCCTGTATTCTAATTTTATGGTTAATTTATTTCTCATATAAACTTCAAAGTTTAGAATATATAGATCCATTTTCTCCTGATTTGTGTTTACTTCTATTAATGATAACAGAAGTCTTAATTTGCACTTTGTGATTATAGGCACTTGGATCCAGATTTATTAACAAGTATTTTTAACACGAATTACACAGAAAAGATATAATGGTCACAGGGTTTTTCAAATTGTTTAGATGTCTGAAGCACAATTTCAAAGTTGAAAAAAATTAAACTGTGTAATTCTGACTTGTAATAATGTTCAATATTGTGCTGCTCAATTTATCTTTTTTTTTAGTTCTGTGAAACGAGATATGAAGTGCCATTGTATAAAGAAGAATGTGCATAACACTATAATTCTGTCAAATGTAGGATGTGACAATGTGAAGGAGTAATTTTACTTTTTAAGTTTTGTGCACATATTTTTAAAAAATATTTTACAAGTGTCCACCATATAGTCCATGGTATAATTAAAACTACTTAAAAATGAAATACATTTAAATCACACATTTCCCAACAAGCAGATTCCTAAACAAATACATTTGGTTCATTTCACCTGGGTACACCATTGACTGAGGAATAAAGTTTTATATATTTTTAATATTTTCTTTGTAATGCGATTCTAAATCACATCCATTTCCAAAGCTTTATTATATTTCACTATCTAAAATTTGAGAAAAAGTACATCAGCTTTTTATTCCTGACTCATCCCATTTATCTCCCTATTAAATTTCAAAATAATCACATAGCAATTGACATATACAGATATAATATATTTAAACATATTTATGTATACAGTTGACCCTTGAACAATGTGGATTAATCTGCACATAACTTATAGTTGGCACTCCCTATCCATGATTCCTCCACATCTGTAAATTTAACCAACCACAGACAGCATAGTACTGTAATATTTACTACTGAAAAATATACCTGATAATTTTTTTTACCCCTTCCTTACCAATCTGGATTCCTTTTACTTTTTTTCCTCCTCTGACTGCTGTGGCTAGGGCTTCCAAAACTATGTTGAATAAAAGTGGTGAGAGTGGGCATCCTTGTCTTGTTTCTGATGTTAGAGTGAATCCTTTCAGTTTTTCACCATTGAGTATGACATTAGCTGTGGGTTTGTCATATATGGCCTTTATTATGTTGAGGTATGTTTCCTCTATGCCCACTTTCTGGAGAGTTATCATAAATCGATGCTGAATTTTATCAAAAGCTTTTTCTGTATCTATTGACATGATCATATGGGTTTTATTCTTCAGTTTGTTAATGTGGTATATCTCATTGATTGTTTTGTGAATATTGAAAAATCCTTGCATTCTGTAATAAATTTCACTTGATCATGGTCTATGATGCTTTTAATGAATTGATGGATTTGGTAAGCTAGTATTTTATTGAGGATTTTTGCACCTATGTTCACCAGTGATACCAGCCTGTAATTTTCTTTTTTGTGAAATCTTTGTCTGGTTTTGGTATCAGGATGATGGTGGCCTTGTCGAATGAGTTCTGAAGTGTTCCTTCCTCTGCAATTGTTTGGAATAGGTTCAGAAGGATAGGTGTTAACTCGTCCCTAAATGTTTGGTAGAATTCACCTGTGAAGCCATCTGGTCCTGGATTTTTGTTTCTTGGGAGTTTTTTAATTAATGATTAAATTTCAGTACTGATAATTGGTCTGTTCATATTTCCTGGTTCAGTCTTGGGAGACTGTACCTTTCTAAGAATTTGTCTATTTCTTCTAGCTTGTCCATCTTATTGGTGTATAGTTGCTCATAGTAGTCTCTTAATGATCCTTTGTTATTTCTGTGGTGTTGACTGTAACTTTTTTTCATTTCTGATTTTTTGATTTTGGCCCTCTTCCTAACTAAACGTTTATGAATTTTGTCTATTGTTTCAAAGAACCAGCTTTTTAGTCTCATTAATCTTTTCTATTGTTTTTTCAGTCTCTATTTCATTTGTTTCTGCTCAGATCATTATGATTTCTTTCCTTCTACTAACTTTGGGTTTTGTTTATTCTTCTTTTTCTAGTTGCTTTAGGTGTGACATTAGGTTGTTTGAGATTTTTCTTGTTTCCTGAGGTAAGCTTCTATTGATATCACTATAAACTTCCCTCTTAGAACTGCTTTTGCTGCATCCAATAGGTTTTGAATCATTGTTTTCATTTTCATTTGTCTCTAGGTATTTTTTGATTTACTCTTTGATTTCTTCAGTTATCCATTAGTTGTTTAGTAGAATATTGTTAGGTCTCCACGTGTTTTGTGTTTTCTGAAGTTTTTTTTCTTGTAGTTGATTTCTAGTCTCATAGTGTTGTGGTCAGAAAAGATGCTTGGTATGATTTCAATTTTCTTAAATTTACCAAGACTTGTCTTGTGGCCAAGCAGATAATCTATCCTGGAGAGTGTTCCATGTGCACTTGAAAAGAATGTGTATTCTGCTGCTGCTTTTGGATAGAATGAATGCACACTCTCTCCCTCTCTCTCACACTCTCTCTCTCTCTCTCTATATATATATATATCAATTAAAAAAAATAAAAGGAATATCAATTAAGCTAAATAAAAGGAATCCAAATTGGAAAGTAAGAAGTAAAACTGTCACTGTCATGACGTGACACTATACATAAAAAAATCCTAAAGATGCTACCAGAAAACTACTAGAGCTCATCAATGAATTCAGTAAAGTTGCAGGATACAAAATTAACATACAGAAATCTGTTGCATTTCTGTGCACTAAAAACAAAATATCAGAAAGAGAAATTAAGGAAACAGTCACATTTACCACTGCATCAAAAAGTATACCTAAGGTTTATTCCTAAGGTATCCTACCTAAGGAGGCAAAAGACCTGTACTCTGAAAGTGATAAGACACTGATGAAAGAAATTGAAGATGACACAAACAGATGCAAAGATATATCACATTATTGGATTGGAAGAATCAATATTGTTAAAATGATCACACTACCCAAGGCAATCTACAGATTCAATGTAATCCCTATAAAAATACTGAGGGCATTTTTCACAGTACTAGAACAAATAATTTTAAAATTTGTATGGAAACACAAAAGACCCCAAAAAATCTTAAGAAAGAAGAATAGAGCTGGAAGACTCACACTCCATGACTTCAGACTATACTACAAAGCTACAGTAATCAAAACAGCATGGTACTGGCACAAAAACAGACATATAGATCAATATGTCTATACTGATCTATAGAAATAAATTTCTGGACAGAAGGCCCAGAAATAAACCCATGCGTTTATGGTCAATTAATCTACAACAAAGGAGGCAAGAATATACAATGGAGAAAAGACAGTCTCTTCAATAAGAGGTGCAGGGAGAACTGGACAGCTACATATAAAAGAATGAATTAAGAACATTCTCTAACACTGTATACAAAAATAAAGTCAAAATGGCTTAAAGACCTAAATGTAAGACTGGATATTATAAAACTCCTAGAGGAAAACACAGGCAGAACACTCTTTGACATAAATCGCAGCAATTATTTTTTTGGATCCATCTCCATAAGGAAATAAAAGCAAACATAAACAAATGGGACCTAATTAAACATAAAAGCTTTTGCACAGCAAAGGAACCATCAACAAAACAAAAAGACAACCTACTGAATGGGAGAGAATATTTGCAAATGATGTGATCAGTAAGGGATTAATATCCAACATATATAAACAGCTCATACAACTCAACATCAAAAAAACAAACAACCCAATTTAATAATGGGCAGAAGAACTGAATAGCCATTTTTCCAAAGAAGAAATGCAGATGGCCAACAGGCCCATGAAAATATGCTCAAGATTGTTAATAATCAGGAAAATGCAAATCAAAATCACAATGAAATATTGCCTCACACCTGTCAGAATGGTTACTCAAAAAGTCTACAAATAACAAATGTTGGTGAGGATGTGAAGAAAAGGGAAGCCTTGTTCACTGTTGGTGGGAATGTAAATTGGTGCGACTGCTGTGGAAAACAGTGTGGAGGTTTCTCAAATATAGAACGACCACGTGACCCAGCAATTCCACTCCTGGGTACATATCTGGAAAAAAAAAAAAAAAAAACACTAATTCTAAAAGATACACGCACCCCAATGTTCACTGCAGCACTATTTACAAAATACACCAGGATGTGGAAGCAACCTGAGTATCCATCAACAGATGCATAAAGAATAGATATATACAATGGAATACTACTCAGCCATAAAAAGGAAATTTTACCATGTGCAGCAACATGGATAGACTTGGAAGGCATTATGCTAAGTGAAATAAGTCAGATAAAGATAAATATTGTATGATATCACTTATATGTGGAATATTAAAAATACATCAACCTAGTGAATATAATGTAAAAGAAGCAGACATTCAGATATAGAGAACAAACTAGTGATTACCAGTGAGGGGGGAAGGGGAGGTGAGGGAGGGGCAGGTACAAATTACAGAGATGTATTGTACAACCCAAGGAATATAGGCCAATATTTGGTAATAACTGTAAATGGGAAATAACCTTTAAAATTTTTAAAATAATAAATAGATAAATAAATAAATCCCTGATAAGTGGACCCATGCAGTTCAAACCCAAGTTGCTCAAGGGTCAACTGTATTACATATACACACAATGATGCATACTAGTATGTATCAATATATATACTATATATATATATACATACACACACACGCACGCATGCACACTGGTTTTCATATTTGTTTAAAGCATCTATACTAAAAATAAAATTTGATAATTGCCATTAGGAAATTTGAATGGAGTCTACCTTACTTAATAGGCAACTTGAAAAATGCTTCTCAAAAATTAAATTATAAGATGTTAAAAAAGTTTTAATAATCTTACAGGTTTTTACTGATGGAATTCCATCTGTCTTTTAACTTTTCATCCCTAAAGAGAATCATTCTGATGGAGGATTAATTTGCTTAATTAAGTCAACATTCCTTGAAATTTCAGTGGAAAAATCTGACTTTTTTCTGCTTTAATGATGTATAATTGACAAAATTGTAATATATTTCAAATACATTGTGATGATTTGATAAATGTATACAGTGTGAAGACATCTCTTACTGAGTTAATACATCCCTTATCTAACATAGTTAACTTTTTTTTTGAGAACACAAGTTCTACACTCTTAGCAAATTTCAATTATACAATAGATTACTATCAATTATAGTCACCATGTCATACAATAGATCCTAAGACCTTATTCATGCTGTAACTAAAAATTTATACCTTTTCACCAACCTCTCCCTATTTCTCCCACTCCCCAGAATGATGGCAACCATTCTACTCTCTGAAACTGTGATTTTGAGGGGTTTTTGTTTTGTTTTCATTTGTTTTTTTAGATTCCATATATAAATGACACTGTGCAGTATGTGTCTTTCTCTGTCATATATATCATATTTTCTTGATCCCTTCATCTGTCAACAGACATGTAGGTTGTTTCCAATCCTTGGCTATTGTGAATAATGCTGCTGTGAACATGAGATAATCTGGAAAATCATCCAGATGAGTTTGTTTCCTTTGGATATATACCCAGAAGTGTGCTTGCTGAATCATATGGTGGTTCTAGTTTTTGTTTTTTGAGGAACTGCAATACTATTTCCCATAGTGACTGTGCTACTTTACATTCCCACCAACAGTGGACAAGAGTTTCCTTTTCTCCACATCTTCACCAGCATTTGTTATCTCTTGTCTTTTTGATGATAGATATCCTAACAGTGTTAGGTGATATCTCATGATTTTGGTTTGCATTTCCCTGGTGATTATTGATGTTTAGTACATTTTCATGTATCTGTTGGCCATCTGTATGTGTTCTATGAAAAATGTCTTTCGGGTCATTTGCCCAGTTTTAAATTGGTTTATTTAGTTTTTTGTTATAGAGTTATATAAATTCCTTTCATATTTTGAATATTAACACCTATTGAACATGTGATTTTCCAATATTTTCTCCCATTCCATAGGTTGCCTTTTCTTTTTGTTTTGTTTCGTTTTTATTTTTATTGGGCTATAGGGGATGGGTAGGGAAATATCTCTGCAAGTTATGCCCTACTAGGGTAATGTCCATTCTAATTTTCCTGGGATAGCTTTTGGAGCCTTTTCTTTTTCTTGATAGTTTCCTTTGCTGTGCAAAAACTTTTAGTTTGCTATAGCACCAATTGTCTATTTTTGCTTTTGTTGTCTTTACTTTTGGTGTAGAATCCAAAAGATCACTGCCACAACCGAGGTCACAGAGGTTACCCTCTATTTCCTTCTAGTTTCATGGTTTCAAGTCTTAGATTCAGTCCTTAATCAATTCTGAAGTGAATTTTGTATATGTTGTAAAAGAGAAGTTCAGTTTCATTCTTTTGCATTTGAAGAATCAGTTTTCCTAGCACCACTTATTAAAGAGAATATTCTTTCCTCATTGTATATTTTTGGTTACTTTGTTGAAAATTAATTAATCATCCATGCATGGATTTAATCCTGGGCTTTCTTTTCTGCTCCATTGTTCTTTGAGTTTGTTTTTATGCCAGTACCATACTGTATTTACTGCTAAAGCTTTGTAATATAGTTTGAAATCAGGAAGTGTGACACCTCCAGCTTTGCTCTTCTTTCTTAAAATTGCTTTGGCTATTCAGAATGTTTTTGTGTTTCCACATGACTATTAGGAGGGTTTTTTTCTATTTTTTTATGAAAAGTACCATTAGAATTTTGATAGGGATTGCACTGATTCTATGGATCAGTTTGGGTAGCATGGACATTTTTTAAATGTTCTTCTCCCCATTCATGAACACAGAATATTTTTCCATTTATTTGTGACTCCTTCAATTTATTTCATCAAGATTTTATAGGTCAGCATACAGACCTTTCACTACTTGATTAAATTTATTCCAGAGTACTTTTATTCTTTTTGATGCTATTGTAAATAGGACTGATTGGAATTTTTCCTTCCAATACTTCATTGCTAGTGTATATAAATGCAACTGATATTTGTATATTGTTTGTACCCTACAACTTTACTGAATTCACTGATTAGTTCTAACAGGTTTTTGGTGGAGTCTTTAGGGTTTTCTATAAATAATATCATGCTATCTGCAAACATAGATCATTTTACTATTTCCTTTCCAATTTGGATGATTTTTATTTCTTTTTCTTGCCTAATTGCTCTGGTTGGGACTTCCAGAACTACATTCAATAAAAATGGTTAGAGTGGGCATCTTTATCTTGTTCCTGATCCTAGGGAAAAGCTTTCATCTTTCTACCATTGAGTGTGATGTTAATTGTGGTCTTGTCATATATGTCCTTTATTATGTTGAGGTACCTGCATTCTATATCTACTTTCTTGAGAGTTTTATCATGAATAGATGTTGATTTTATCAAATGCTTTCTCTGAATCTATCAAGATGATCAAATGACTTTATCTTTCATTTTGTTAATGTGGTATATCATAATGATTTATTTGTTAATGTTGAACCATCCTTGCATCCCAGGAATAAATCCCACTTGACCATGCTGTATGACCAATTGAATTCAATTTGCTAATATTTTGTTTTCAGAATTTTTGCATTTAGATTCATCTGGGATAGTGGTTTGTAATTCTCTCTTCTTGTGGTGTCCCTATCTGGTTTTGGTTTTAGAGTAATGCAGGCCTACTAAAATGAGTTTAGGATTGTTGCCTCTTGACTAATTTTTTGAAAGAGTTTGAAGATTGGTTTTAATTTTTCTTTAAATGTTTGGTAGAATTTACTAGTGAAACCCTCCAGTCCTGATTTTTTCTTTCTTGGGAGATCTTTGATTATTGATTCAATCTCCTTACTAGGAACAGATTTATTTAAATTTTCTATTTCATAATTCAGTGTTGGTAGGTTGTATGATTCTAGGAATTTAACCATTTTCTAGATTGTCCAATTTGTTTTCATATAATTGTTTATAGTAGTCTCTTACGAACCTTAGTATTTCTGTGTTGTCAGTTGTCTATTATCTCCTTTTTCACTTTTTATTTGAGTCCTCTTTTCCTTATATGGTCTAGCTAAATGTCTGTCATTTTATTGACCTTTTCAAAGACTCAGCTCTTAGTTTAACTGATCATTTCTATTGTCTTTCTATTCTCTATTTTATTATTTCTTTTTTTAATGTAAAATTAAAGATATTCAATAGTTTTAATTTTTTAACGTTATTGAAGTATAGCTGATTTTCAATATTGTATGTTTAGTTTCAAGTGTACAGCGAAGTATATATATACTTGTTCAGATTCTTTTCCATTATAGGTTTACAAGATATTGACTATAGTTCCCTCTGCTATACAGCAAATCATTTTTGTTTATAGTAACGTGTATCTCTTAATTCCACTCTCCTAATTTATTCCTCCCCCCACCTTTCCCCTTTGGTAACCATAATTTTGTTTTTTTGTCCGTGAGTCTGTTTCTGTTCTGTAAATAAGTTCATTTGTATTATTTTTTAGATTCCACTTATGATATCATATAATATTTGTCTTTCTCTGACTTACTTCACCTAGTATGATAATGTATAGGTCCATCCAATATTTCATTTATTTCTGATCTGATCTTTGTTATTTCCTTCCTCTACTAAATTTGAGACTAGTTTTTCTTCTTTTTCTAATTCCTTGAAGTACAGTATTAGGTTGCTTATTTGAGCTTTCTTTTTCTTAACAAAGGTGTTTATCACTATAAATTTTGCTTGTAGAACTGCTTATGCTGTATTTCATAATTTGTGGCATATTGTGTTTCCATTTTCATTTGTCTGTAGTTTTTTTTTTTAATTTTCCTTTTGATTTCTTCTTTGACTCATTGGTTATTGAGGAGCAAGTTGTTTAGTCTCCAGATATTTGTAAATTTTGTAGTTTTCCTTTTGCAATTGATTTCTAGTTTCATTCCACTGTAGTCTAAGATGCTTGAAATGATTACAATATTCTTAAATTTATTAAGAACTGCTTTGTGGCATAACATATGATTTATCCTGGAGAATGTTCTGTGTGTTCTTGAGAGGAATGTGTATTTGCCTGCTGTTGAATGGAATGTTCTGTATATGTCTGTTAATTTCATCTGATCAAACATGTAGTTTAATTAAGTCCTATGTTTCCTTATGATTTTTTTGTCTGGATGATCTAGCCATTGATGAATGTGGAGTACTGAAGCCTCCGAGTTTTACTGCATTACTGTCTATTCTTTCCTTCATATCTTTTAAGTATTAGCTTTATATATTTAGATCTCCAATGTTGGGAGCATAAATGTTTACAATTACACTCTTATTATATGTAATTGTAATATACTGTTATTATACTAACATTAATATACAATATATAATAAAATTATATATCAATTTATTAAACTCTAATTTTATATACCTATAAGATTAAACTATCATGATACTCTTGTGATGAATTGAACCCTTTATTATTATATAATGACTTTCTTTGTCTCTTGTTACACATTTTGGCTTAATGTCTATTTTGTCTGATATAAGTATGGCTACCTGGCTTTCTTTTTGTTTCTATTTGCATAGAACATCTTCTACCATCCCTTTCCTTTTAGACTGTGGCATTAAAGCTAACATGAGTCTCTTGTGGGCAGCATATAGTTGGGTCTTATTTTTTTAATCCATTCTCTCTATGTCTTTTGATTGAATAATTTAGTCTATTTACATATAAAGTAATTATTGATAGGTATGGACTTACTATTGTCATTATGTTGCTTTTCGGTTTTGTAGCCTTTGTTCCTTTCTCTATTGTTACTTTCCTTCGTAATTTGAGGATTTTCTGTGGTAGTAGCATAGATTCCTTCCTCTTTATCTTTTGTGTAACTACTGTATCATTTTGTTCTGTGGTTATCATGAAGACTGCATAAATCCTCTTACAGTTATAACAGTCTATTTTAAGCTTATTACAAGTTAAGTTTGAATACATACAAAAGCTCTACATTTTTAAATCCCCCTTCACATTTTATATTTTTGAAGTCACAATTTACATGTTTTTACATTACAGTATATGCATTATTATTGTAGTTACAATTATTTTAATACTTTTGTCTTTAAACCTTTATGCAGAGTTATAAGTGATTTACCTACTATCATTACATTACAATACTCATAAATATATATTTCCTTTACCAGTGAGTTTTTTACTTTCATAAGTTTTCACATTACTAATTACTGTCCTTTTACTTCTGCTTGAAGAACTCCCTTTAACATTTGTTGTAAGGCTGGTGTAGTGGTGATGAACTCCTTTAACTTTTGTTTGGGAAATTTTCTCTCTCCTTCAATTCTGACAAACAACTTTGCTGGGTAGTGTTCCTCGTTGGAAGATGTTTTTCTCTTTCAACAACTCAAATATGTCTGGCAGCCTTAAAAGTTGGAGTGCTAGATGTATGGTCCAAACTTTTCATGCCTCAGGGATAAGCTCAGAGTTGGGGGTTCCCTTCCAATTTGTATGGTGCTTTGCCAAGGAGATGGGTTTATGGCGAGAGTGTGTCTCAGCCTTTCCTACCCATGTCAATATGCATATTTTCTCAATTACCTGATGTGTAGGAATCACTCAGCTGGTTTCTGGATTTCTCTCAAAAAGAACTGCTCTCTGTATAGCTGTATATTCAGTATACCCATAGGAGAAGGGAAATTCAGGAGCCTCTTACGTCAATATCTTGGTAACTTCTTAATTATGGACTTGCAATATTCCTTACCCTGGTCCACCTGCAGCCCTTGTGATAATTGTCAGAAAATTCTAACTGTTGTTCATCCGTCAAAGGAGGTATAAAAAATATCTCTGTTCAGGATTCTTATGAGATTAGGAAAATACATGTAAGCAATTGGTAAGTATTATGTACTTAATAAATGAAACATATTATTGTATATTTAAAAATTCTTATTACATGATAATCACTATAAGAATACTGAAAATATAGGCAAAATGAAGAAAACTGGTAATCACACAACACAAAGATAAACACTGATATTCTGTAAATGTATCCTAATTATCTGGTCATATAGTAGCCATTACTAGCTATCCAGGTTTATATGAATAAAGTTATATAGACTTAAAAAATACGTTCAATTGTTTTTTATATCACTATCTTTTAAAACTTCATTTTATTTAGAGTCATTATTTGCTTTCCTACCAATTCTTTTATCTGTTAATAAATACATCATTTTATGCTCTTTATTTCATAAACTCAACTTTTCAAACTCATCTTTCAGTATAACAGATTTGGAGCTAGACGATAACCACACATCTAACGTCATAACCAAAAAGCTAGTTTTAAATATAAAGGAAGGTTTATCTTGACATTTTTAGTGAAATCTGTGGAGTGAAATACTGTGCAGGAGCTAAAAGGATAATATTGTTTATATTTAATTTGCTTTCTTTCCCCAGCTTCATGAGTTGAAAGCTTAAATAATTAAATTTCAGCTCTTCTTTTTCTTTTTTTGATACGTCTATTTAAAGCTCCAAATTTCCCTTTAAGTATTGTTACCTATATCCTATAAATTATATTATTGCTTTGGTATGAATGTTTGTGTCCTCCCAAAATTTGTATGTTGAAATCCTAACCCTCAAGGTGATGGTATTAGGAGGTAGGACATTTGGGAGGTGATTAGGCCATGAGAGTGGAGCCCTCATGAGTGAGATTATTACTATTATAAAAGAAGCTTCAGAAAGATCCTTTGTCCTTTCAGCCATACGAGTTTACAGTGAGAAGATGGCCATCTATGAAGCAGGAAGAGTGTCCTCACCACACACCAAATCTTCTGGCTCCATAATCCTGGACTTCCCAGCCTCCAGAAGTATGAGATATAATTTATAAGCCACTCAGTATATGGTATTTTTGTTATAGCAGCCTGAACACACTGACAGATATATATTTTTATTTTTACTAGGCTCTATATGTTTTCTAAATGTTGCTGTGATTCAACATTGACTCCTAGGTTATTAAGAAGTATATGCTTTTTAATATCCAAATTTTCGGAGACTAAAGAATATAGTTGAAGTTTTTAAAATTCAGTCTTATACTCTATTAATTAAGTGTTTATGCCATTTAAGTTTTGTATAATCATAAATATAATTGGTTTTATAACTTCAACACTGTATCTCTTTTATTTCTCCTTTCTTTTTTTTCTGGATTAAAAAAATGTTAATGATTTATTTTTGTTTTTACAGTATCAGCTACTTAACTCTATTTTCTGTTATAATTATTTTAGCAGTTAGCCTATACGTTACAACATGCACCCTTGATTTATTTATATATTTTCATTTAATGCTTTCAGTACTTCTGAAATAACATAAAAATCTTGCAACAGCTTAGTCCCATTGAACCTCTCCAACCTTTTGTGCCACTGTCATCATATACATTTGCCAATGTAATAAATACCATAAGACATTATTATTACTGTTCTTTTAAATAACCAATTTTTATTTATATTTATAAAAGAATTTACCTTACCTTTTCTGGAGGTCCTCATTCCTTCCCACAATTTTTTTTTTTAATTAATTTCTTTATTTTTGGCTGCGTTGGGTCTTCGTTGCTGCACATGGGTTTTCTCTAGTTGCGGTGAGCAGGCACTACTCTTCCTTGCAGTGCACGGGCTTTTGGCTGCAGTGGCTTCTCTTGTTGCAGAGCACGGGCTCTAGGCAGGTGGGCTTCAGTGGTCGTGGCACACAGGCTCAGTAGCTGTGGCTTGCGGGCTCTAGAGCGTGGGCTCAGTAGTTGTGGCACACGGGCTTAGTTGCTCCATGGCACGTGGGATCTTCCCGGACGAGGGCTCGAACCCGTATCCTCTGCATTAGCAGGCAGATTCTTAACCACTGCACAACCAGGGAAGTCCCTCCTTGCCACAATTTTAATTTTTTAAATCACTCTTGGATAATGTTGTTCCCGTCTGAAGAATTTCCTTTCCCTTTTTGGTAGTGCATGTCTGCTGGAAATACATATTTTCCAGTTTTTTCTTTTGTTGGAAAATATTATTTTGCTTTTGTTTTGAAGACCATATTCACTGGCTACAGGACTCTAGATTGGCACTTTTTGACTTAAATACTTTAAGCATCTCTTTCCATTATCATCTAGAGCTCCATACTGTCTTTGTAACATTATCTACCAGGCTTAAATTGCTCCTTTGAAGACAGTATGTCTTATATTTGCTGCTTTTAAGATTTTCTCTTTGTCTTTGATTTCCAGAAATCTGGCTATAGTGTAGTTTTATTTTCTTGCCATTTATCTTGCTTGAGATTTACTGAGATTCTTGGATCTGAGGGTTGGAACTTTCCATTACGTGAAAAAATTCTTGCCACTTCTTTTTGGAGTATTTCTTCTGGACCATTGGGACTCAAATTATATGTGTGTGAGACATTTTCAGTATATAACACAAATACCTCTCATCCTTTTTGTCATTTTGATTTTTGATTACCTATTTTTTTTTAAGTTGGATACTGTGCATTAAGCTATTTTCAAGTTCAATTGATCTTCTGCTCTTATCGGTCATTATTATATGCATCCAAAGAGTGCTTAATGTTCACAATGAATATTTTAGTTCTAAAATATCCACCTGATTATTTTTATAGATTTGAATTCCTTTTTGAAATTATCAATTTACTCCATATTTTCCTTATTTTGTTCTGTATCTAATAAGATATAGAGGCACTATATTATGTTATCTTCCTCTAAAAAATGTTGCTTTTTTGTTTCTGGAAGGCATTTAATATAAAAATCAATTATCTAATATTGCCAAAGCTTGGCTACAGGCTTTGTCTGTTTTAATTTTGCATTTATTGCTGGAGTATGCACTGTGTAGCCTCTTAAATCTCTGCTCAGCTTTCCAGCCTCCCAGGGAGTCTGTGAAGTTTATCCCTGCATATGCTTAGGGGACTTTTTTCACAGATAATTGAGATCTCCTCTCTGGTAAGTTGTCTCCCAAAATCATAACTGCTTTGGCAACTTTTAATTCTAATCCCCATTTCCTCTGTCCAGAAAAACTACGATTTTCTACAACTGGTTTCTTTACCTGCAATGCAGTTTTGAAATGTCTTTAAGGAGAACAATGAATAAAATGTGGGATCACATAAGTGCTTTTCATTTTTGGCTGCTCTCTGATACCTGCAAACAAATTTTTAATAAATTTTGTCTTGCTTTCATAGTTATTTAGGTTGAGAGGTTAGAAACCCATACTGCACAAGACTGGAAATTCTATTTGGTATTACCTTTTTCAAATGATTTTTTTGCATATATAGAGAAAATGATGTGAATTGGCATTATTTATTCCTTTTTTTTTTTGTATAATTTACAATTGAGGCATCTGTGCCTGGAGGTTTTTTAGAGGAAAAATTTTAACTGCTGATTCAATATTTTTAATAGATATACAGATATAGTGTAATTTGGATCTCCTTTCTACCGTTGTGTCTGCTTTCATTAGTTTCTTTTTCTATGGTTTTATCCTATTCACCTACATTTTCAATTATTTTTGGAATAAAGTCATTCATAAACTCTTTTTTTTTTTTTTTTTTTTTTAGTATTTAGGATCTGTAGTGAAGACCCATTCTCATTGCCAATATTAGGAATTTCATTATTTTATTATTAACTTTATTATATAGTGCACAGAACCAATTTTTGTTTTTATTTATCCAGTTCTGTTTATTAAATTTGTTAACATCTTATCAGTTTCATCTGTACATTAACTTTTTTCTTCCTTCTTCAATATTAATTTTGCTACAGTTTTCTTACACTCTTTAATTTTATATGACTGATTTTTCCTTCTTTTTTTCTATTCTTATGTACTTAATGTTATAAAATTAACTTCCAGCCAAGATAAACAGAGTCAATATTTATTCTCCTATTTAAGCAACTCAAAAATCATACAAAAGTATGAAACGATGATTTTAAGTAACTGGACATTAGGTAATAACTCTGAAAAGAATGAAAAAATAAATAATGAGATTAGCCCTATTCTTACCCCAACTTACTGTAGAGAAAAAGTTTCTAGTCAGGAGCAAGGGAAAAAGGAACCCAGGTAGAATTTGAAGAAATCCCTACAACAAGGAATCAGAGCTGAGACTCTGGAAAGACCAAGGTTGCTAGAGCTGACAGGATGGAATAGCAAGAGTAGAGTACCGCACAGGAGAAATATCTGTAGATCCACAGTGGACCCCTTTAGAGTATTCAGTAGAGTACAGATCATCACATACATATAATGAAATTACCAGAGGCTGTGAAAGGAACCCCACAGAAAGATTAGTGGTATCAATAGGTATCAGTACATGGAACTCACATAAGAGCAGACTAATGGATGCTTCCATTAACCAGACTGAAAAAAATCTGATATTTATGGTTCAATGAATAGAGTACTCATAAAGGTCTTGAACCAGAAGCAGTAGTGAGGAGTACTTAGCTCAACTTAAATGCTAACCTGTACCACCCCATAAATAGTAAAAGAATGAGTTGAAAGGATAAAACAATGTCCAACTAACTTAACTGCATCTGAGGACAAATCTCATGAATATTTAAAGTCATACATATGTATCCATCTTCTAATTATAAAATTATAATGTCTGGGATCAACCAAAAAATAACCAGATGTGCAAAAAATCAAAACTATATAACCAATAATGATAAGAACTAGGGATATAATGTAAAACACAATATAATTAACACTGCTGTCTGTTATATATGAAAGTTCTTGAGAGTAAATCCTATGAGTTCTCATCACAAGGAAAAAATAATTTTTTCTTTTTCTTTTTTTTATTTTTATGAGATAATTAATGTTCACTAAAGTTATTTTGGTAACCATTTCATGACGTATGTGAGTTGAATTATTAGGCTGTACACCTTAAACTTATGCAGTGATATATGTAGATTAAAGCTCAATAAAAACGGAAGGGGAAAAATAAAGACATTTTTAGATATATCTGGACCCAAAGAAGTTACTTTTTTTCCAATTCATTATTTTTTATAAAAATACCTGAGAATGCCACCTAGCATAATGAAAAATCTAGAAATATAACAAAGGAAGGAAAGGGATCTTCAAAAGTGCAGATTCAAATTAGATGTGTGCCATATTTTTTTTTATCATGGTAGGCACAAACATTCCTAGAAAACAATCAAGTTAGTATATTTAACAATTTTGTAATTAAATAAGCCACAGAAGTCATCTGACACCTTTCACAAGGAAAAAAAAAAAGAGTCCATTAAAAATTCAGGGAGAATAATTTTTTAAGAGAACCATGGTCCTGGGACTTCCCTGGTAGTGCAGTGGTTAAGAATCTGCCTGCCAATTCAGGGGACATGGGTTTGAGCCCTGGTCCGGGAAGATCCACATGCCACAGAGAAACTAAGCCTGTGTGCCACAACTACTGAGCTTGCGCTCTACAGCCCCCGAGCCACAACTACTGAGCCTGAATGCCACAACTACTGAAGACCGCATGCCTAGAGCCTGTGCCCTGCAACAAGAGAAGCCACCGCAATGAGAAGCTCGCACACCACAACGAAGAGTAGCCCCCGCTCGTTGCAACTAGAGAAAGCTCGCACATGGCAACAAAGACCCAATGCAGCAAAAAATTAATTAATTAATTAATTATTTTTTAAAAAGGGAGAGAACCTTGGTAGCATGATTTTGATAAGTTTAATGGAATGTTATGAGATTAAAATCCACTGACCTTGATATATGAAATATTTTCTTTCAATTGCCTTTTTCTCCACAAATGTAATATTTGGTTCTTCAGTGAATAGTAGTTGTAAAAGGATAAAATTGTGAAATCTATTTATTAGATTTCAAGTGTTCTGAATCAACGAGTAGACAGCATGAAGAAGACCTAATTGCAGATATAAAAAAACTTTGAAGGGAAATGTGAGGACACTAATACCATATCTGAAGGGTAATAAGTTAAACAATAACATCAGAAGCAGATGGATAAAGATCTAAAACTTAAATATAACTTTTTAAATTGTAAGTAAAACCAATTTAAAAAAATTGAAATAATACAGGGACAGTCTTCAGCCACTGCTTTTTTGGATACATCATCATGATTAATAAAATAATATATGTGAGACATTTCTGAAATAAGGGTTAATACGTAAATTACTGTCTACATCTATATTTGATTTGCATAGTTTTCTAAATAGTAGTACACTTGTTTCTTGATTGCCTGACTAGTTTAAACTCATCATCTTGCTTAACCTTATGATAACTGTATGTACCACTGACTGCTCACCAATGCTGATTTTGTCTTATACATGGAACTTAGAACTTAGTTTAGTAAAAGAGGCAGCATACATAGTGTACTGGTAAAGTGCACAGACTCTGTAGTAAGATTACCTAAATGAATCCTTGGCTCTATCATTTAGTAGCTTTTGTATTTAGGCAAGTTGCTGTGCCTTATTTCCTTATCTCTAGAGAAGTGTTAAATGAGTTAATAGGTAGTGCACTGAGAAAAGCGTCTGGCATATATTGAGAGCTATATGAGTATTACCTACTATCACTGCTCTACTATCATTATTGTAATTCTTATTACACGACTAAATCTTTCTTTTTCTACCCCAGAAAACACCAATCTGCACTTATAATATTTGTGTAGTCATTGTGATTTTTGATATTGGCATATAGCAAAATGGCTATATATAGCTGAATAACTAATGGACTAGCAATGAAGATATATGAATTTAACTCTAGTTCCAATATTGACACCCAGAGTATAACATCTAAGAAACTCACCTAACCTATTTGTTCCTTCAACTTTATCAGAAAAAAAAATTGAGTGAATAGTACCTATTTCATAAGAAAATAAAAGAGATCGAAAGTGATTTTAAAATAAATCTCATTTGTAGCATGGCAAAGCAAAATAATTTGAGCAACATCTTACATATACTAGTATTTGAGTCATAACTTGATCATTACAAATGACTGTATAAGGGAAAGCAGATTACCACAGACAGGGAGTGTAGACCAGAAATCATAATACATGGTCTCTAACACCAACCATTCAATTTACATATTGTATAAACAAGCACAAGATGAATAATCACTGTGATCTCAATATCCTTATTAATAAAGAGATAAATGTACTTATCTGCGTCTATTAAAAGGTTGTGAGTCACATCAAATTAGAGAGTAAACTGAAATTTATTTTTTATTAAACTATATTAAACCAATAAAGGTTGTTATAAATATGCTTTTCTGAATTTGATCAGTATTTTTTAGACAGATAGATATGGATGGATCCATGTACAAATAGTGTTATTTCTGCTTCTAGGATATTAAAAAGATTATCTAACTGCATAGTAACCTTACACAGAAACAAATATCATATCTTAAAATGTGTGACCATACATAAACACCAACAACGCACTGAATTATTTTCAACCTTAATAGTACTGATATTAATTTACTGAAGATACAGTGCAGTTTTTTGTGTGCCTATTTCTGTCAACCAGTTGTCTTTAACGTTCTGTCAAGGAAATTTATTTATCTGATTAAAAAGTTAATGCTTTGGAAACTTTAGTCAAAGATGTCATTGTAATGCTATATGACAATACAGTTGATTTTTCTTCCTTCCTTCATTTCTTTTACCCTCTGCCTTTGACCAAACTAGGTAAAGCACATTGCACAGGCATTGGTGGTTTCATCGTATTACTGTATTTCAAGAAGGTACATGTTATTGTCTGAATGTTTGTGTCCCTACAGAATTCCTATGTTGAAATCCTAATGCCCAAGGTGGTCATGTTGGTGGGTGGAGCCTTTGGAAGATGCTTAAGTCATAAAGGTGGAGCCCTCATGAATGGCATCAGTGCCTTATAAAAGAAGCTCCTGAGAAAACTCTAGCTTCAATAAGAGAACACAGCAAGAAGTCATCTGCTGTAAATCAAAAGAGGGCCCTCACCCAAAGTGAGGAAGGCAGTGGTTCCTTTATCTTAGACTTCCCAGCTTCCAGAGCTGTGAGAAATAAATTTTTGTTGTTCATAAGCTACCCAGTCTGTGGTATTTTGTGATAGCAGCCCAAACACACTAAGATAGTACATAACATAAATCAAAGAAGTAAACTGGTTTTCACATGAATAAACTTATAGGATGGGGGGAAATGAAGGTAATGTTTCTGTGAAATCAAATGTGGATCCCTACAAAACGACTAATAAAATAAACATTTCAAGTCTTTGCTACCTTAAAGTATTTATAAATCCTGAAATTAAATATAAATATGACATAGGGGACCAAAATAATAGTATACACACTTTGATGTAATTTAGCCTAATAATTATAGGAGATGTATTCATACAGCAACAACTGATGAATACGTTTAGTGTAAATACAAATGCAGGTATATATTTGTATTTTCTTTACTAAATATTAGAAAAAATATTTTAAATTTTTGAGATGTGATTTCTGGACACTACATGAATACATTTGTTGGCAAAAGTTAGTAATCATGAAAAATCAAGCAAAAATAGAAAATACTAATTTTCCTAGTAATCTAGAACATAGGTTGGCAAACTACAGTGCACAGGCTGGCAGTAGTCTTATTGGAATACAGTCATGTCCATTTGTTTATGCCTTGTTTATGGCTTTTGTCACACTAGAAGGGCAGAATTGAGTAGTTGCAAGAGAGATGCTATGTCCCACAAGTATAAAATATTTACCCATAAAGGGAAAGTTTTCAGGTTCCTGATCTAGAAGTCGTATGTCATTTCAGAGATTGTATACACCCATAAACACAACACATTCACGAGTAAGAGCATTTCAAATACAAGATAAAAATATTTCCTTGGAATAAAAAATATTTTCCTCCTTCTGGCCATGCTTAAAAAGAAATAATATAAGGGATTAGAAGGGTCAGATACATCTGAGGAGAAAAACGAGCTATATTTACTTGGTTTGGTGAACCAGGAGATTATCACAAGGGGTAATTTATGTCAGAGAAGAATGAGGTCCTCAGGAAAATAGAGAAGTTTATTTGTGAAAATGAATTTAGTGACTTTAGTAATATTTATGAATGTCTCCTGCTTTTATTTTCATGGATTAAATCCAAGAAGAAGAAATTCAACAGAGGAATAATACAGCCATAAAGAGTAACTCAAAAATTCACAAACACAAACTCTCAAAAGAAGAAATGTTTCATATACATAGATTCTTTCATTAAAGAAAAAGTAGCCAACAGAAAGCTTGACAAATGCATGAGGATAGTCTTGGAATTCCTTCCACCTGACACTGCACCTAGTATTAAGGGAAGCTAAGAAGCGTATAACAAAAGGCTATTTCAGTTTCAGTGCAATCCTATTGCAGTGAGGAGGAATGGATTATTACTTATTCCTAGTGATTCAACTTGATACCATTTCCTACAGGGAACATGTTGAGCTAACTGGAAGTACTCAGGGAGAGACCTTCAAGATGGCAGAGGAGTTAAAGATGTGGAGATCACCTTCCTCCCCACAAATATATCAAAAATACATCTACATGTGGAACAACTCCTACAGAACACCTAACTGAACGCTGGCAGAAGACCTCAGACTTCCCCAAAGGCAAGAAAATCTCCAGGTACCTGGGTAGGGCAAAAGAAAAAAGAAAAAACAGAGACAAAAGAATAGGGATGGGACCTGAACCTCTGGGAGGGAACTGTGAAGGAGGAAAAGTTTCCACACACTAGGAAGCCCCTTCACTGGTGGGGATGGTGATGGGGAAGGAAGCTTCAGAGCCACAGAGGAATGCGCAGCAACAGGGGTGCAGAGGGCAACACAGAGAGATTCCCGCACAGAGGATCAGTGCCAACCAGCACTCACCAGCCTGAGATGCTTGTCTGCTCACCCACTGGGGCAGGTGGAGGCTGGGAGCTGAGGCTCAGGCTTCAGAGGTCAGACCCCAGGGAGAGGACTGGGGTTGGCTGCATGAACACAGCCTAAAAGGGGCTAGTGCACCATGCGGCACAGCTAGCCAGGAGGGAGTCCAGGAAAAAGTCTGGACCTGCAGGAGAGTTAAGAGACCATTGTTTTGGGGTACGCGAGGAGAGGAGCTTCCTGCTCCGTGTGCCCACAGACGGCAGAGCACTGCTTAAGTGAGCTCTAAAGACTGGCGTGAGCCATGGCTATCATCTCGGACCCCAGAGGTGGGCATGGACCACTAACACTGCCACTGCTACCACCAAGAATCCTGTGTGCAAGTGCAGGTCACTACTCACACTCCCCCGGGAGCCTGTGCAACACGCCACTGCCAGGATCCTGTGATCCAGGGACAACTTCCCTGGGAGAACACATGGCACGCCTCAGGCTGGTGCAATGTCACGATGGCCTCTGCCACTGCAGGCTCACTCCACATTCCAATTATAACTACTGTACCTCTCCCTCTCCCCGGTCTGAGTGAGCAAGAGAACCCTAATCAGCTGCTGCTTTAACCAGTTCCTGTCTGGGCAGGGAACAGACACCTGAGGGTGGCCTACACACAGAGGCAGGGCCAAAACCAAAGCTGAACCCCAAGAGCTGTGCGAACAAAGAAGAGAAAGGGAAATTTCTCTGTGCAGCCTCAAGAGCAGCAGATTAAATCCCCACCATCAGCTTGATAAACGCTGCATCCATGGAATACCTGAATACAAAATGAATGTTCCCAAAATTGAGGCGGTGGACTTTGGGAGCAACTGTAGACTTGCGGTTTGCTTTCTGCGTCTGACTGGTTTTTGGTTTTATGTTTATCTTAGTTTAGTTTTTACTGCTTGTTATCATTAGTGGATTTCTTTATTGGTTTGGTTGCGCTCTTCCTTTTTTTTTCTTTTTCCTCTTTTTGTGAGTGTGTGTGTGTATCTTTCTCTGTGTGATTTTGTCTCTTTAGGTTAGCTTTTACCATTTGTCCTACGGTACTGTCTGTTCGGTTTTTTTTTTTTTGCTGTTTTGTTTTGGGGTTTTTTGTTTGTTTTCTCTTTTTCGTGTGTGTGTGTATGTTTCTCTGTGTGACTTTGTTTAGTTTTGCTTTTAACATTTGTTTTGGGATTCTATCTGTTCGGTTTTTTTTTTTCCTCTTCCTTTTCTTCCGAGCCATGCAGCTGGCAGGGTCTTGGTGCTCCGGCCAGATGTCAGGCCTGAGCCTTTGAGGTGGGAAAGCCGAGTCCAGCACACTGGACCACCAGAGACCTCCCAGCCCCATGTAATATTAATCAGCAAGAGCTCTCCGAGAGATCTCCGTCTCAACACTAAAATCCAGCTCAACTCAATGGCCAGCAAGCTCCAGTGCTGGATGCCCCATGCCAAACAAATAGCAAGACAGGAACACAACCCCACCCATTAGCAGAGAGGCTGCCTAAAGTCATACTAAGTTCACAGACATCCGAAAACACACCACCAGATGCAGCCCTGCACAACAAAAGGACAAGATCCAGCCCCACCCACCAGAACACAGGCACCAGTCTCCCCCACCAGGAAGCCTACACAAGCCACTGAATCAACCTCACCCACTGGGGGAAGACACCAAAATTAACAGGAACTACAAACCTGCAGCCTGCAAAAAGGAGAAGTCAAACACAGTAAGTTAAACAAAATGAGAAGACAGAGAAATATGCAGATGAAAGAGCAAGGTAAAAACCCACCAGACCAAACAAATGAAGGGAAATAGGCAGTCTACCTGAAAAAGAATTCAGAGTAATGATAGTAAAGATGACACAAAATCTCAGAAATAAAATGGAGAAAATACAAGAAATGTTTAACAAGGACCTAGAAGAACTAAAGAGCAAACAAACAATGGGGAACAACACAATAAATGAAATTTAAAATACTCTAGAAGGAATCAACAGCAGAATAACTGAGGCAGAAAAACTGAGAAGTGACCTGAAAGACAGAATAGTGGAAATAACTGCCACAGAGCAGAATAAAGAAAAAAGAATGAAAAGAATTGAGGACAGTCTCAGAGACTTCTGGGACAACATTAAACACACCAACATTTGAATTATAGGGGTCCCAGAAGACAAAGAGAAAAAGAAAGGGTCTGAGAAAATATATGAAGAGATTATAGTCAAAAACTTCCCTAATATGGGAAAGGAAATAGTAAATCAAGTCCAGGAAGTGCAGACAGTCCAATACAGGACAAATATAAATCTTGAGATCAATAAAATTAAAAGCTGGTTCTTTGAGAAGATAAACACAATTGATAAACCATGAGCCAAACTCATCAAGAAAAAAAGGCAGAAGACTCAAATCCACAGAATTAGAAATGAAAAAGGAGAAGTAACAACTGACACTGCAGAAATACAAAGCATCCTAAGAGCCTACTACAAGCAACTATACGCCAAGAAAATGGACAAACCGGAAGAAATGGACAAATTCTTAGAAAGGTATAACCTTCCAAGACTGAACCAGGAAGAAATAGAAAATATGAACAGACCAATCACAAGCACTGAAATTGAAACTGTGATTAAAAATCTTCCAACAAACAAAAGCCCAGGACCAGACGGCTTCACAGATGAATTCTATCAAATATTTAGAGAAGAGTTAACACCCATCCTTCTCAAACTCTTCCAAAATATAGCAGAGGGAGGAACACTCCCAAACTCATTCTATGAGGCCACCATCACCCTGATACCAAAACCAAAGATGTCACAAAAAAAGAAAACTACAGGCCAATATCACTGATGAACATAGGTGCAAAAGTCCTCAACAAAATACTAGCAATTAGAATCCAACAGCACATTAAAAGGATCATCCAACATGATCAAGTGGGGTTTATCCCAGGAATGCAAGGATTCTTCAATATACACAAATCAATCAATGTGATATAGCATATTAACAAGTTGAAGGATAAAAACCATATGATAATCTCAACAGATGCAAAAAAAGCTTTTGACAAAATTCAACACCCGGGGGCTTCCCTGGTGGCGCAGTGGTTGAGAATCTGCCTGCCAATGCAGGGGACATGGGTTCTAGCCCTGGTCTGGGAAGATCCCACATGCCGCGGAGCAACTGGGCCCGTGAGCCACAACTACTGAGCCTGCGCGTCTGGAGCCTGTGCTCCACAACAAGAGAGGCCGCTATAGTGAGAGGCCCGCGCACCACAATGAAGAGTGGCCCCCGCTCGCCACAACTAGAGAAAGCCCTCGCACAGAAACGAAGACCCAACACAGCCAAAATTAAATAAATAATTTAAAAAAAAATTCAACACCCATTTATGATAAAAACTCTCCAGAAGTGGGCATAGAGGAAACCTACCTCAACATAATAAAGGCCATATATGACAAACCCACAGCCAACATCATTCTCAATGGTGAAAAACTGCAACCATTTCCTCTAAGATCAGGAACGACACAAGGGTGCCCACTCTCACGACTATTATTCAACACAGTTTTGGAAGTTTTAGCCACGGCAGTGAGAGAAGAAAAAGAAACAAAGGGAATCCAAATCAGAAAAGAAAAAGTAAAACTGTCACTGTTAGCAGATGACATGATACTATAGAGAATCCTAAAGATGCTACCAGAAAACTACTAGAGCTAATCAATGAATCTGGTAAAGTAGCAGGATACAAAATTAATGCACAGAAATCTCTTGCAGTCCTACACACTAATGATGAAAAATCTGAAAGAGAAATTAAGAAAACACTCCCATTTGCCACTGCAACTAAAAGAATAAAATACCTAGAAATGAACCTACTTGAGACAAAAGACCTGTATGCAGAAAACTATAAGACGCTGATGAAAGAAATTAAAGACGATTCACACAGATGGAGAGATATACCATGTTCTTGGACTGGAAGAATCAAGATTGTGAAAATGACTGTACTACCCAAAGCAATCTACAGATTCAGTGCAATCCCTACCAAATTACCAATGGCATTTTTCACAGAACTAGAACAAAAATGTTCACAATTTGTATGGAAACACAGAAGACCCCAAATAGCCAAAGCAATCTTGAGAAAGAAAAACGAGCTGGAGGAATCAGGGCCCCTGACTTCAGACTACACTACAAAGCTACCGTAATCAAGAGAGTATGGTACTGGCACAAAAACAGAAATATAGATCAATGGAACAGGATAGAAAGCCCAGAGATAAACCCACGCACATATGGTCACCTTATCTTTGACAAAGGAGGCAAGTATATACAATGGAGAAAAGACAGCCTCTTCAATAAGTGGTGCTGGGGAAACTGGACAGTTACATGTAAAAGAATGAAATTAGAACACCTCCTAACAACATACACAAAAATAAACTCAAAATGGATTAAAGACCTAAATGTAAGGCCAGACACTATAAAACTCTTAGAGGAAAACATAGGCAGAACACTCCATGACATAAATCACAGAAAGATCCTTTTTTGACCCAGCTCCTAGAGAAATGGAAATAAAAACAAAAATAAACAAATGGGACTTAATGAAACTTAAAAGCTTTTGCACAGCAAAGGAAACCATAAACAAGATGAAAGACACCCCTCAGAATGGGAGAAAATATTTGCAAATGAAGCAACTGACAAAAGATTAATCTCCAAAATATATAAGCAGCTCATGCAGCTCAATATCAAGAAAACAAACAACCCAATCCAAAAATGGGCAGAAGACCTAAACAGACATTTCTCCAAAGAAGATATACAGATGGCCTACAGACACATGAAAGAATGCTCAACATCATTAATCATTAGAGAAATGCAAATCAAAACTACAATGAGATATCATCTTATACCAGTCAGAATGGCCATCATCAAAAAATCTACAAACTATAAATGCTGGAGAGGGTGTGGAGAAAAGGGAACCCTCTTGCACTGTTGGTGGGAATGTAATTGATACAGCCACTATGGAGAACAGTATGGAGGTTCCTTAAAAAGCTAAAAATAGAACTACCATGTGACCCAGCAATCCCACTACTGGGCATATACCCTGAGAAAACTATAATTCAAAAGAGTCATGTACCACAATGTTCACTGCAGCACTATTTACAATAGCTAGGACATGGAAACAACCTAAGGGTCCATTGACAGATGAATGGATAAAGAAGATGTGGCACATATATACAATGGAATATTACTCAGCCATAAAAAGAAACGAAATTGAGTTATTTGTAGTGAGGGGGATGGACCTAGAGTCTGTCATACACAGTGAAATAAGTCAGAAAGAGAAAAAATAAATACCGTATCCTAACACATATATATGGAATCTAAAAAAAAAATGGTTCTGATGAACCTAGGGGCAGGACAGGAATAAAGATGCAGACGCAGAGAATGGACTTGAGGATACGGTGCGGTGGGGGGAAGGGGAAGCTGGGACGAAGTGAGAGAATGGCGTGGACATATATACACTCCCAAATGTAAAATAGCTAGCTAGTGGGAAGCAGCCACATAGCACAGGGAGATCAGCTCGGTGCTTTGTGGCCACCTAGGGGGTGGGATAGGGAGGGCAGGAAGGAGGCGCAAGAGGGAAGGAATATGGGGATAAACGTGTACATACAGCTGATTCACTTTGTTATAAAGCAGAAACTAACACCACATTGTAAAGCAACTATACTCGGATAACGATGTAAAAAAAAGAAAAAAAGTACTCAGGATCAACACTGGAAAGCATGTCTTCATACTGGAAGAATTACTGAGACAAGGTTGGATTCCTCAGAAATGACCCTTTCCAGTTCCATGTCCATGAAGCTAATGGTGTAAATGCAGAAACATTTTTGAACATATTTGAAATTATGTCTTCTTTAACTGAACAACTATTACCATTTACAAATTCATGGATAAAGAAGATCTATATATATATGCATACACTTCACATACTGTTATATGTATTTCTTTCATATCATTTTTAAAGATTCCCAATTATTCAATCATATAGTGTATCTTAATCTACTTGATTTCCCTTTATAGAAAAAACTAGGCCCTTTATTTTCACCAGTATAAACTATGTACCACTGAAGAATCCTGTGATTACTGTAAGTAGATCTACAGCTAAAGGGTGTATGAACTAAAAAGGCTTTTGGTAGGTATTTTCAAGTTATTCTCCAGAAATATTATACCACTCTATATCCTCACCAACTGTGAGCAGGGATACCTGTTTCCTTACACACACAGAATGATGTAGTCAGAAAGAAAAGCTATTAAGTCAGTAGGCACAATATAAAAAATAATGATACAATTTAGATATAACTGTAATGAGTCAAGTATATAACACTAATATCATGCTAAAATTTTATGAAAGGGAAAACTAACATTAAACATGAAATACAATAAAAGTTAAAAAAGTTCTGAAATAGAAATGAGAATTAGACTTGGTAATTATAGTGCAATGTTGTCAGAATTTAGCTTTAGTTGAAGGTATTTTCATATCAATGTAGCATATTGATAATGGTGTCTTAAATTTAATTACAAAATTATATTTATGATCTACAAGCACAAGGACACCAAGAATCTAGACCAATGATGAGCCTTTTAGGAAGCTTCAGGGCAATTTTGTTTAAATCTTACTTCATAAAGGTCTGAATATAATGGATAATAAAAAAATATGTCCATGAAGTAGTTAACCTAACCTCACTAGACCTTGGTTTCCTCATACCATCAATGAGAATAATATTATATCTCACATAATAATATAAGTACATTGAGTGAGATAATGTGTACATATCTTTAGCAGTGTCTGGCCCATGAAAATAGCTAATATTTATTAAATTATATTTCATGCATTTTTATAACTCTCTACATGAACACACTGATTCTCACACACACACAAAAAATGTTTTGGAATTGGTATTATGATCATCCACATTTTATAGATGAGAAAGCCAAAGCAAAGGAGATTAATCAGTGAGATCACACAGCAAAGAAGTGGTACTGCCTAAGTGGACTAGCCAGACTAATTTTAGAGTTTTGACGTCAAATCTCTATTCTTTACTGCCTCTTGTAGTAACCACTGGACATACACTTTTCTGTAACAAATACTAACTCTGTAAACTGCAATTTTCATAATGTTATATAAATTTAATCATATATGTATTATCATTTTGATTATTTCACATTTCATATTTTAGCAAGCTGCAAATGAAACTTAATTTGAATTAATTTTCTCTTTGAAAATGCTTGAAACAAAATTTTTCAACTCACAGTAGCTTTGGAAGAAAAAGCCTCCTATGAGTTTCACAAAGTTAAGAATTAATTCTAATTGTTTAGCTGAATATTCTTAGCAGCAAGATAGTATCTTTATCTTCGAGCATTTCAGTAACATCACAAAGCCTGATTCTTAACAGGTGAATATTCTCTAAATAATTTGAATGGGACAAAGTATGCCCTTGTATAATTTCATGCTGGTTCCAATGTGAACACACATTTTAAGATAGGTGTTATCAGCTAAAATTTTAAAGAGTCTTCAGGATAGTCTGGGCAGAACTCACCACAGGGCAATGTGCTATGTGGTGATGAAATAGCCCCACACTCTGAGGAACCCAGGATTTGGAACTTAAGTGATTTAGATGAAACACCATATCCTACTTCAGTTTTCCTGCTTAGTAATAATGGTGAAATAATTCACCATAGTAGGATTTTTCTTTTAATCAGATTTCCAAATTCATTTGTAAATAATTTTACTTGTATGAAAGACAGGTGTTCAAGATAATAGTGATATTATAATTCCTAATAAATAAGCAGCCTATTTTCACCCATCACATTTATCACTGCTTCAGAGAGGGCACCATATACTTCCATTTACACTCTGCTAATAGCATGCAGTTGAGCCTGTCGAGTAAAGAGGTTTACTGTGGAATTTGAGGACCAGAGCTCATATTCTGCTTATGTCCATCTGGCTCAAAGACACTAGGCAAATTGACCTCTCTAAACTTGAGCTACATCATCTGTAAAATGACTTAATATGAGTATCCACCCATGTGAATATTATCAGGATTAAATGATATAACATATGTAAGTAACTTGGTCTAGTGCGTGATTTAAAATGTGTCAAAGTGTAGCTGTCATTAATTTTAGTAATAATGCCTCATTTAATACAGCCAATCAGAATTAGTTATATTTTAATTTAGCATTGTCTATGATCAAAGACATATTTTAAAAATCATAATTTTATTTACCCTTCAAAATTAATCGTACCCTCATAAAATACACTCATCCATGCACACAAATGCTTATTTCATCACCTTAGTAAAGTGTGATTTATTTTTTTCTAGTTTCTATATAAGTTGATACTTCTTTTGAAGAAATTAATTCTACAAATTTGTGAAGCAAATTTCTGAATGTATTAATTCTAGAAATGTCACTGTTAATTAGGTCGTATTGACATTCTCTATTTGTATTTCTTGGAGAGGAGAGAGGTTTCTTCAATGTTTTGTGCTGTCTGCACTCATTTTAGGCAGATGAAAAATAGAAAAGAAAATGTCCCAGGCCAAAGGAACAGTATAACCAGGTGATTTGGGATAAACTAAAACACACAGGAGTCATTCAAAGAAGTTTATTACAACTGGAGCTTAGAGTTCATGAGAGAGAAGAATGAGCAGTGGGGCTGGACATAAAGGCCAGGTATTAGAAGCCAAGTTGAACTATTTTGATTTTACAGAAGTCACTGAAAGATTTTAAACTAGAAATTAATAGAATTAGATCTCCCTTTTGAGATTTTTCTCTGGTTCAAGAATAGATGAGAGGAGAATAGTAGAAGCAAAGAATGAAAATGGTCCAGTTTGGGAGTCAAGAATAAGACAGTAATTGATTGGAAGTGAAGGTTGGTCACTCTCAAGTTTCTGCTTTTGGTAATTCGTAGTAAAATATACTGGAATAGGGATCACTTGAAGAGAGAATGGTTTAGGGAAACAAAAATGAGTTCAATTTGGGACACATTGAACTTAAGATCCCTGTGAGTGTTTATTAAGACAGGCTAATCTACGTTGAAGAAATAAGCAAAGCCTGAAATATCAGTAGCTTAACCCATAAACTTTGTCAACAACTGTAAACAGTCTGAGATTTTACCCTATTTTCAAACTAACCAGTTAGGATGCCACAGTGACATAGATGGACAAGGATTTCTGTGTTAGAGACAAAGGACATTAGTACTCATGGCACAGCAGGCCTCAGAAGCTTCAGGCTCACTTGGGTTCTCTTTGCTCTACAAGCCTCATGGGGGCATGGATGGATGCAATGCACACAGTGGGTTCATGTCAAAGCTGAGGAACCCCAAGTTTAGGAAAGCTCTCATCTTTTAAAGAAGACCACCAACCCCAGCTAACTCTCTCTGCAGAGGCAGATACTATCTTTACCTTTCTGGTCAGTAAATACATCTACGTTCTGCCCAGGGGGAGATCCAGTTTCCATGGCTGTTTGCTAAACAAACATCCTTGAAACGACAGAACAGAACAAAAGCCTGTCACAAGACTCATGGCAATATCACAGAGAATTTTTCCCCAATAAAAATTTATTTTTCCTTCATACAAAGTGTGGTATTTGTACATCACCTCTTTTGAGTGGTGATTAGTGTATCTAGGCTACTTCCTCCTTGTTGCTATGACATCCTTAAATAAAAGAAACTAAAGAAAGTTTTTTGATGCCCATACCAAAGAATAATGGAAAATATGGATTGGATGAAAATATGGATGATGTTTTATTCATATTCTTTGTTGCTTCATGATGGGTAGTTTTAAGTGGGAGGATGCAATCATATTTGCTTGCTCATCTTAGAATCAGAGATATCAAAAAAAGCACAAGGTAAAAAGTTTAAATTGTGACAATTGTGACAATTTTCTAGACACAGACCTCTGGGGAAAGGTGGGGAATTCCCTTATGCCAAAATTCTCCCAAAGTGAAAGGGAATTTATCAAGAGATGGGAGGCCATGAAGTTTCTGAAACAATGATGCCTAGTGATATAGAGCTCAAAGTGAGGTTGTGTCAGTTTAATGTCTTTAGACCGGGTCCCTTCGCAACTTATCCCAAATTGGTTGTACAGCAACTACATAAAGGGAGACTATTTCTTTCCTATCTCGGTTGCAGGAGTAGTGAAGTAGCAATGACTCACTGGCCCTTAGAGGTGAGTGAAAGAAGTTTGACCATGTGTATTGAAGCCACTACTGAGTGAAGCAGACAAACTGGAGTTTCAGATACAGGTTACTAACTGCTGCTGAGAGAGTCTTATGCAACTAGGACCCACTCAATCTAGGGGTTTTTGTGTAGCTTGGATCATGAGTCTAGGATCTGGAGTCAAAGTACTTCAAATTGTTTCCAAGGCTTAATTACCTCACAAGTCTATCTCACAAGGATATAATCATATCCACTTAATTAAGCAGAACGAGCAGAGTTAGAGTCTTCTTTTAATTCCACTTTATTTGTAAGTACTTAAATTGCTGATGTGCACAAGTCTAGAGTAAACAGTTATGGATGAGTTTTTAAATAATTCTGTTTGTAGTAAGTTGCCCAAAATAACACAAAAACAAAAACAATCAAAAAGAATATTCTTAACCCTACAAGTCTCAGTCCATAAACTAATTTACATCCTGTAACTATTTTTTCACCTCTTCTTCTACAAAAATGTCAAAGCAGTAAAAATGCCGTTAATAGGATTAATGCTAAATGACATTCAGATATATAAAAACTGACATTTGAACCCAATTTCATTTCCTTATCATTATTATTTATGTTTGATATTCTAACCACTTCAAAATAATTTGAGGAAGATTTTTAAACTACCCATTAGATAAAACTGAATATCAAAACATAAAATTAGGAATATCTATATGAAAGCAAAAGAAAATATTTATGCGGTATGTTACCTGAGATGAGTTAACTACTTTAATAAAGCACCAATTTAAGATTTCTCAAAACTGAAGCAAATATAAAATATGTAGACTAGTCAATATATACTAAAGATATATAGAATATACAGAAATACTTATTCTATATACCCTAATTTTTTTTTTTAATGCCAGCTCCTCAAATTCTAGGAATGTAACAACCATTCATTTACACGGGCTCAAAATCTGACATCAACTGTTTTTTATTTATCTTATTTTTATTTTATTTTTAAAAATATTTATTTATTTATTAATTTGGCTGCACTGGGTCTCAGTTGCAGCACGCAGGATCTTTAGTTGCGTCATGCAAACTCTCAGTTGTGGCATGTGGGATCTAGTTCCCTGACCAGGGATTGAACCTGGGCCCCCTGCACTGGGAGCACAGAGTCTTAGCCACTGGACCACCAGGGAAGTCCCAACATCAACTCTTTTTTAAATAAAATTTTTATTTTAGAGTAGTTTTAGATTTACAAAAATTACTGCAAAGATAGTACAGAGACTGACTCCTCATATACCTGGCGCCTAGAATCCCAAGTACTATATCTTACATTTATTACCACTAATGAACCAATATTGATGTATACTTATTGTATTAGTTAGGCTTCTCCATAGAAAACATAAAGAGATTTATTATAAGGTATCAACTCACGCAATTATGGAGTCTGAGAAGTCCCAAGATCTGTAGTAGGAAAGCTGGAGACTCAGGAAAGCAAATGTGTAGTTCCAGTCCAAGTCTGAAGACAATGGTATAATTTCTAGTCCCAAAGTCAGCAGTCCCTAGAACGAAGACAAATAGATGTTTCAGTCTGAGTCCGAAGGCTTGAAAAGACCAAGATCACAGCTCAAACAATCAGTCAGCCTTTGTTCTATTCCGGTTTTCAACTGGAATGAGGCTAATCCACTTTAGGGACAACAATCTGCTCTACTCAGTCTACAGATTCCAATGTTAATCTCATCCATAAACTACCTCATAGACACAATCAGAATAATGTTTGACCAAACGGGCACCCCATGGCCTAGTCAAATAAACACATAAAATTAACCATTATACTTTTTAACTAAAGTCCATATGTTATTCAGATTTCCTTAGTTTTTGCCTAATGTTCTACGATCCAGGATCCCACTCAGGATACCACATTACATTTAGTTTTCATATCTCCCCTTGCCTGTCAGAGTTTCATAGACTTTCCATATTTGGATGACAATTTTGAGGGATATTGGTCAGGTATTTTGTTGTCTATCTCTTGATAGGAATTTGATGTTTTTCTTATGATTATACTGGGGTGACGGGTTTGGAGAAGGAAAGCCACAGAGCCTTCTTATAGTGCATATTTTATCAACATGACTTATAAAGGTTGATGTTGACCTTGATCACCTGGCTAAGGTAGTGTCTGTCAAATTTCTTCACTGTGAAGTTACTTCCCCTTCCTTCTTTTTATAGATACTATTTGGAAGGAAGTCACTAGGCACTGCCTAGACTTAAAAAGCATCTACATAAATTATTTGGAATTCTCCTGCAAGGAAGTTTTTTCTATTCTTCCATTCTTCTCATTTATTTATTTAACCATTTATTTGAATATGGACTTGTATTTATTTTATACTCTAGTTTATAATCAAATACTATTTTATTTATTTTGTTGCTCAGATGTGTCCATCTTTGGCCATTGGAAGCTCTTTCAGTCAGCTCCTGTGTCCCTCTGACATACTTCCATCATTGTGTTGTTGTTTTCTGAGCACTTCCTTACGTGTTCTCATTAAGGTGCTCCGGCCTCATAGTATTTATTTCCTACACCTGTCCTAGAATCCTCCATTTCTCAAAAAGCCTGGTTCCTTTTACTGGAGACTAGCATAAGAAACCAGTATCTGAGAGTTGGTGTACTCACCACTAAAGTGTTGTTGCTTCTGGGCCCTCTTTGTGGAAAGAACAAGGAAGTACATGTGCAAATAGTAACCCATGTATATAAACATATCTATAATTATTTCTATATGTAACCATCTGTATCTATCTTACCTTAAATGAGTTCATACTGATATCTCCAATTCAAATCCATTACCACATAGATTATTCTAACTTCCTTTTCTTGTTTCTCTGTAAACTCCCACTCCAACACTGAGAAACCCGGCTCCCAGCATCTGCCATCCATGTACTTAATTGTTCAGTTCCAGTGTATATGTATAGCAGTATCAGAAATAACCTGTACCCCAGGGAAAATAACTTTGTCAACTAAAGTACAGGGCCTATGCACAGTTGATATGCTTTTAGTTTTACAGACTCCACTCAATGCCTCTTTTTCTTTGGTTTTGCAGTTTGAATATGATATGCCTATGTCTGCTTTTCTGGTTTGTTTTACCACTGCTGTTTCAGTTGTGTTATCATTTTACGATTCATCATGTTTCCTTTTCACAGCATGAGCGTGGTCCATGGGCTGGATTCTAGTCTGAGTGGGCAGACTGTGAGCTTGCTGAACAAAGCAGGCAGGGCTCGGCCGGTGCCCTCTATAGGTAAATTCTGCTGCTTCGAGTGTGTAATGAGTGAGAGGTAAATGAAGGAACTGATACAGGGGCTGCAAGAGGACGGGTCTCTATGAGGCACGTAGGGACCACAGAGAAAGGCAGAAATGGGCCCCAGTCTCAGCTGACCATACTTACAAGACAAAGCCCCACCACGCGGGATCACGAAAGCCGGGGTTCCTCCTCAGACGAGAGGCCACACGTCCCCCGCAGCAGGGCCATATGAGGTCTGGCTCTCCTGAGTTTTCTCGCCGTCACGTCTCCTCAGGGGAGCAGCGCGGGGTCCCGCTAGCCCCAGGCTGAAGGCCAGGCCTGAAGGCCACGGACTGGGAGGGGGCCAATGTGGCGGGTGCGTGCCCACAGGCGCCGCTCGACTCTCGTCTTCCAGGGTGCTTTAGCCCGTCCTGGTGTCTAGGCCGGGTAGGTACAGAGTAGTTCACCGGCTGGGGTCCTGGGAATCACACCGCCTCCACCAAATTCCGAGCCAGTTCCCAAATAAACGCGCTTCTTCGCCTGAAACCAGATCTCGCGAGATCTCCTGAGTGCTGCCGGCCTTAGCCAGGCCCCTTTCGGAAGAGAGAATTCTGGGAACCCTGATTGTCGAAGTGGTCTCCAGCTGCTTACAGCAGGGAGGGCGTGTGGAATCTGATTCCCACGACCTTTCCGGGTACTGAGAAAGTATTTTGTCCTGGGCTAATAAAGCTATATGTTGAAAGCTATATGTTTTCTATATGCTGAAAAATACCTTAAAGGGCATTCTATTATAACATATCCATGGGTTATTTTCTTCACAGAAAAGAAAACAAAACTATGTCTTAGTACTAAACTCATTTTTTATACTATACTTTAGGATTTTTTTCTCGCTGGAACATATAACTGTTCTTGCTTTTGGCAGTGCAGTGCAAATGCAGGGACACTTTACATAGTGTGAAAGCAGGTGCTAATGCCTTCACAATGGTTCATCAACCGTCTGGAACCCTCAAAGATGTATTGCTCTAGATACTTTATTGAATAAAGTTTATTAAACCTAGTAAACTTGCCTGTCTCCAGAGCGCTTTTATAAGATGCTTGAAAAATTATTTGATTGTATTTAAAACTGTATTTGAAGAAAAAAGAAAAACAAGCTAGTAAGAAATGAAAATGAATCAAACTCCTTTGAAGGCAAGTTGGAAATAGAAGCGGCATAATAAAAAAACTTAAGCCTCCATTGACCAAAAGTATTAAAAGAACACTTGCAGGTCAGGAAATACGTTATTTTTTTATTGCGATGGTTTGAGGAGTTTTTAATGATTACTAACTGAAACAAAGACATAACAATCAGCAAATCAAGCCACCTGCAATAGACAAAGTTCCCATAACCCATGAGTGAAAGATTTATTTACACACGCGCACACAAGCACATACACACACAATGGTTTAGAAATTATAACCAATAGAAAGAGAGAAACATCTTATCAGATTAGATAATTAATTCTTTGGGGTCCATTTAGAAATATGATCAAATGTGCAAAAAAGAAAAATAAGCAAAATTTATTTGATTGAATTTTATCTTCAACATGAAGCAGATGTTGGATATTTTCTGCCTTTTTTCTTTACTTTTTTTTTTTTTTTCTGTGACAAATGAGTGAGAATAGCTCTTGAGGGAAATCCATTTCCAAAATGCATTTATTAGGGCTTTACTCAAGTGCAAGGAAAGAAGATGAAGTGACAAGTCAATTTTAATATAATATGGGTTTGAAAGGATTTTTTTCCACCTAGAGTAATTATGAGACTAATTTACCAATGCTCAATCTATTATGAGGCCTAGAAAACTCCTGATTACATATTAAAATAAAAGAACACTATTTTTAGGAGCACAACATTTGAAGGCTTAATTTTGAGTTGAGGAACTTGATATTCATGCTCAAAGTCAAACTCTGATGTTTACTGAGAGGGAGAAACAGAGAAAAAACACATTCACTCATAACTGTGGTTCAGCAAAAAACTGCTTCAAATTTTCTGTTTTCAACAAAAACCAGCTGCATTGCATTTAGAAATTTGTTTAATCCTATCAGCCTTTTCTCTACATATGTAAAATGGGATTATTAATGTTTAGCTGTTACAGTTGATGTGACGAGTAAATAAAGTAAGTGCAGAGCCTTGGCATCTATCTAAAAATAGGTACTCATTAAACACCATTCCTCTCCTACTCCTTTTGGGAACTTAAAAGAGTTAATGACAAGATTTTTGTCCACTTCAGCCACTCACAAATATGGCCATAACCCATTTTCAAACAAAATATCTCTACTATGATTCTCAAGGCTGTAACATTCCTCTGTGAACACAAAATTCTGTCCTTTCTGTTTCTTTTATTGCCATTGAAATTATTCTCTTTCTTGTGTTGTTTTAATCATACTTTGCAAAACAATATTAAACATCAATTAGTGTCAGGCACTGGGCAGGCACTGGCAAAAATAAAATTAAAAGAACTCAGTGCCTGAATTAGTTTATCTCACAATTCATTTAAACATAAGCAAATTAAATACCTTGAAAGAGAATATAATATAAAAAGGTGTGCAATTTTATTTTTATCTCCCCACTTTTATACCCACAGATACACCTGGTAATACACACATCAATTTTTTGGAACCTCAAATCTTTCATGTCCTGCCTTCCAAAACATCCATTCTTCGGTCTCATTGAAGCATCTTGTTTCCTCACCTCTCTTCATTTTTCTAGTCATGAAATTCACCTCATATAAGTTTATTCCTTACTGCCATTCACTTTGATGATACTCTCACTAGAAACTTCAATCCCCTCATCCTACTGGACAAGCCTTGTAGTTCAAGATGGTAATATTTATACAACGTTGTGGATGGATTTAATTTACTTCCCAGGAGTTATATGGTCATTTTTAAAAATAAATATTTATTTAACATTTACTATAAGTAGAACTTACTACAGATATTGGGGATGCGAAGATAATGCAGGTTGTTTTATTAGTTACCTTGTACTTATTTAAGCTGTCAACAATTAAGTTTTTTCAAATTTAAAGTGGAACTATTAATACTTACATTGCTTGGCTTCCATGAAGGTTAAAGCATCTTCATCTTCCATGAAGATGTAAAACACCTGACATATAGTCGGATTTGATATTTATATTATTCCTGTTGTTATTAATACTAATCTAAGTATTTCAATCATGGTGGCAGCACAATTGTCCTGAAATACATTTACTAATGGGAAAGCACAGTAAGGCCAAGTTTACCCTTTATTTTAAATGTTTACTGTACACCTGCTCATCTTCTTTTCTTAGCTATCAGTAAATCATTACAGATATGACCACATATAGTATAATTATCTAACATTTTAACATTATTGTACATTTTTCAGAAGAATAATTTCTAGGAAGAGAATGTAAAGTTGCAGGAATACTAATGGTCTAGAAGTTTGGCATTTCTCCCAGAAGTGCTACAGATAAACACCTGAACACTTTCTCCTTCAGAACCAGTAGGTTTAAATAGAATTCTGTTTAGGTTTTTGAATTGTGACATATGTTAATCCCAATGAGAGTCTCTGCATGAAAAGAATGTTAGCAGAATTTTAACATGGTATTATCAGGATAACTTGCCACTTTGCAGTAAATATGCTATAAATATGCTGACCTTTGGGAGTTTAAACCTATAAGAAAGGATTCAACAAACTATAGTTTGATGACCTGAGACCAACCATTATTCATTAAGGGGTCAATAACACCTCACATATTTTCATAATTCATATTCAAATATAATATTATATATTATTATACAATAAAATTTATATTAAAATATTTTAATTTACCATAACTTTATTTGCAAGTGGTATCAAATTTAAAAATTTATTGACAAATTAATGTGGTTTAAAATGTATTTGAAATTAAAATTTCGACTAATGACCAGTAAGTAAATTAAAGTTTTCAGTATCCCTATCAGGCGTTCATAATTAATTTTGATATTTGTTAAATACATTTTAAATATAATGAAACTTTATCTGTTCAGGTTTCTCTATTTAACAGTCATACCAATACTTTAATGTACAGAACCAGAATCAACAAGAAAGTCTAAAAATCTGTCCCTGTCTCAATGGGTAGCATAGAGGTGGCTTAGGCTCAGTGCTTCAGTCCTCAAATTATGGTTCTCCTTTCATAGAAAAGGGGGAGAAAAAGAAGTAGGGAGAGATAAGCAAGAAGGAAGAAAGGGAGTGAGAGAGAAAGTGGAGGAAGGAGAAAAGGAAGACAATAGTTGAGAGAAAACCTGGTCAGCTACTTAGAACGCATTCCCTTTGCCTAGCCACAGTGTTAAATAGGGAAACAGACAAAATTTCAAACATTGGTCTATTAAAAACTAAAGATGACCTGTCATATTCAAGACACTGTGTATGGTGTTACTGCTATTTTTTTCCTTCCTTAATAGGAAAGCTCCTGATTTAAGTTGTCATGGAGGAGAACTGGCTACTGAGTGTGTGTATGGTACCTCCTCCCTCTCTCAGGTACATCAGATGTCAGAGTGTCAGATGTCAGATAATTTATAGGTATAGTCCCAGCCAGACCAATGGTGTTAATTTAAATGATATCCTGAGATCCCTTCAAGATCACTATTATAACTCCTCTAAAAATATAAAATAGCAAAAAAATACTTTTTTAACTTGGTGGCTTTCATATTATCAGGGCTGTGAGAGATTAACATACAGAGGAGAGAAACAAGGATGTATGTGTTAATTCAAATAATTTTAAGTATAAGTTTTAAATAGTTCCTCTTTGTTAAGTAGATTACCCTTCACAGCATGTGAAGACAGGCCTCACTGACTGGTGTTACCAATATGGGTAGTAGATAACTCATTCTTGAGCTTTTGATACTGCTCAGTTAAAATATCTTTTGAATTAGATATCTGAGGAAGGAAGAAGATTATCATGAGTTGGAAATAGAAGAAGAGACTACTACAAAATGTAACATTTAACCTTACAACAGCCCTAGGAATTAGCTATACATATTGTGTCACTTAAAAATAAGGAAACTGAAGCAGAAAACATTTAGAGAGTAACTTCATTCTAATGACTATGGAGACACCATGGATAAAAAATTCTTTTGAAAAACATAACCAGATGAAGGAAAATATCTTAAGTTTGATTGTATATTATGATGATGATGACTTACAGATCCTTGCTCTGATATTTTTATGAGGAGAAATAGACCCTCCAGATTATTCAGCTTTTATCTATAAAGAAATAGCCCTTGTGATAAATACAGTGCAGATAAAATGTATCTATAAGGGCAATTGAACTTGTTTACTGAAAATATTTTTTAACAAAATTGAATTTATTCACCTAAGTCATAAAATGAATTCACTGACTTGAGTTGTAGAGAACAAAAGTTTTCTCTAAACTGGAGCCACGATACAAGGTAAAGTATATATACCTACCCATATGTACATAGATATATTCATGGAATATATTCACACAGTTGTTTACATATATGTTCCAAATACCCCACTCTACCCCAAATACCTCATTCAAAGCACCACTCTTTATTTTAGTTTCTAAGTAGTAAATTACTTGAGCCAAATCCTATGCTGCTCATTTAGACAGGGATGAATATACTACTGGTAAAAATGGCCCTACTCTAACCTGTGCACCGACCTCACTGGGGCATCCAGAGATTTGTGTGTGTTCCCAGAAAAATGAATCCTCCCTTTGCCTCAAGCTGGACCCTTGCAGACTGAAGGAATGAACACCAGGAAGGCCATTGTTGTATACTGTGTCACCCCAAACTCCCTGTCCAATCACTCCAAAGTATTTATGAAAAATTTTGATGCAGAATGTACTAGATGAAAGAAAAGAATATGAGTAGCAAAATCACAGAAGGGAAAATAAAACATGTTAATTGTTCATACATGAGCAACATGTTTCTTAACATTTATTTTAATTTTCTTCACTGATTATTCTCCTTAACCTTTGTAATTTAGTTTCCTTTTTCAGTATGCTACCCAAAATGTTGTACTGAAGGTCACTGAAGACGTTTTGAATTCTAAATCTAACCTTTCCCTAGGTCTCTTGAACTTTCTGAAGTTTTTAACCTTATGACTGTACCTCCGTAACTTTTCCTCTCTGGACATTTGTTGCATAGGATTATCCTACTCCTAATGAATTGTCCTTTTGTTTCTCTAGTCTTTCACTCAGGAATCTGATTGATTTTTACGAATTTTACCAACCTCTGTCTATACTAATTTATTCCATACCATTACCTCCAGACCTAAATTCTCTCCAAAAGGTCAGTCACAAATTGCAAATTCCAGTTGGCTTCTGGTGTCAATATGTAAATGTGCTAGCATCATTTCACTCTTAATAAATGAAAAAAAAAGAAGACAAAAGTAATTCTGTGCATAGTTTGAGTGTGTGTGTGTGTGTGTATGTGTGTGTGTGTGTGCGTATGTAGTATAAATAGCTGCTGAATTTAGGTTAAGTGTATATTGAAGTTCCTTGTACCATTCTTGCAATTTGTCTGTGAGTTTGAAATTATATCAGTTTAAAAATTTACCAGAACAAAAAAAATATCAGTTGAATCTGTACTTCTTTCTCTCACACATCTGTAAAAAATTTTCCATATTGCTCATAATCTGGATTTGAGAGTTATGAGCCAAGAGTCAAACATTAGATTGTTTGTTTCAAATCCTGGTTGTTCCGTTTACAACTAATATGACCTTTGCTTATGTACTAAAGCTCTCTAAATTGTATCATTTCTGTAAAATAAGGGCAATACTGGTATTTATTTTATAGGATTATTGTGAATATTAAGGGAGGTAACCCACATAAAATGGTTAGCTTATCATAAGAACATAAGCATCAGTTTATACAGTTATTAATATTGTTATTTTCCCCTGTACCTTCTAATCAGCTCACACATTTAGGAATCCTACCTCTGCAATACCATTATTCCTTTCCTCAATCTATTCACGTTATATGGTTTTTACTCGTGAGCATTATTGCAAAGACTTTTATTACTCCCTGCCTCCAAACCATGTTATTTATAGCTGCTGGATTAATAGGCCTATACTACACTTCAAATTGTGTATTTTGGGGACTTCCCTGGTGGCTCAGTGGTTAAGAATCCACCTGCCAATGCAGGGGACATGGGTTCGAGCCCTGGTCCAGGAAGATCCCACATGCCTCGGAGCAACTAATCCCGTGAGCCACAACTACTGAGCCTGCGTGTCACAACTACTGAAGCCCATGCACCTAGACCCCGTGCTCCTCAACAAGAGAAGCCACCGCAATGAGAAGCCGTGCACCTCAACAAAGAGTAGCCCCCACTGGCCGCAACTACAGAAAGCTCGCGCGTAGAAACAAAGACCCAATGCAGCCAAAAATAAATAAATAAATAAAAATTTAAAATTGTGTGTTTTCCTTTGCTGATGAGCCTTTATTATTTCCCCATTGCCTCCCAAATAATTCAAGGGCCTCAGCTTGACACTTGAAGCCTTCCAGAATATGGCCTCAATATCCTTTGTACTATTATTATCTCCCCTTATTCTATACAACTATCTATTAGTACAGTCAGAACACCTGATACTCTACATATATGTCTCTCACTTGCCTGCTTCTGCCCCATTCTCATGCTGTGCTGAATCCCTCTTTTGTCTTGACTCCTCTCCCTACTTAGAAGTTTCTTGTGTTCAAATCCTTCCCACTTGTATTAAGTAAGGTGACAGTAAGGCAACTGTTGTACAAGATAAACCCCTAAATTTCAGTACTTTAATAGACAATAATCTACTTCTTGTTCATGGGAAACCCCCAGTAGGTACCCCTGCTTGGAAGGCAGCTTTCTTATACAGGGTAATTCAGGGACCCAGTCTCCTTCAATCATGTGGTTCGGACATTTTCAATTCATTACTTCCAAGGTTACTATGCTCATCTGTATCAGGCCAGTGGAGAGAAAAGGAATGTGAATGGTTTTATGGGCCAGACCTGGTGCATATCATTTTTGCTCTCATTCCATTGTCAACAACTTAGTCACATGATTACACTTGACTTCAATGGAGTCTGGCAATGTAACCTGGCTGTGTGCCCAGAAACAAGAAGAAACAGGTCTTGGTAAATACTGTCTGCCATACTACATTCTGTGTACATTTCATATATTCTCTTTTCTATGAAGCTCTTCCTATACCTTCTAGGAAGATGTCATGTACAATACATAATACATACAAGTGAGCACAGCAACAAATTTACATTTCTAAATTTGAGTTTGGTTATTACAAGATGTTATTAGTAAAACAATTTGTGTTAAAATTGTTATTAAAGTAGATTGTAAAACAAGATCATGTATCCTCTTTACAGAATCCGTATAGAATAGAACATGTATTCATCTGTATAGAATAAAATACGTATTCATACCAGATGGCAAATAGATGAGTTAATTAATCTCTTAAGGTCCCTTTTGACCTTCTACTTCTAATGATTTAGGGACTTCCCTGGCAGTCCAGTGGTTAAGACTCTGCGTTCCCAATGCAGGGGGCACAGGTTCAATCCCTGGTCAGGGAACTGGGAAATAAGATCCTGCATGCCGCAGGCACAGCCAAAAATAAATAAATGCTTTTGAAAAAGTATGAACAAGTGTCATTTTGTTTTCTATTGTGACAACGTACACAACTTGTATCAGGTTTTTAAGCTTTCCAAATGGCAAAGCAAATGGCACTTCCATAGAGTAAATGTTTCTAACCAATGCTCACACTATTTCACTGAATTAAAGGGAACTAAATAAAACTGAAGAGCATAGTCTCCCTATCTTATTATGGAGAAGTAAACCTTAATGCAATTTAATAATCCAAATTGCATTGCCCAGATTTTGAAATTATGCTATGAAAGCCAACTGTATTGCAAACTGAATCAGAAAATGTAGAATGTAATGGGCCTTACCAGACAATACTGTGCTTGGTGTTTTCACTAGCTCCACAGATAGCTTTCTCCAGATGTTGCCAGGCAACAACAGCTCATATGAAGAGATTTCTTGTTCATAAAATAAACCTTGTTGGTAATACAATGAAACTCAAGATTTTTACCTCCTATACAGGCGGAATTACAAATAAAATAACTTTAGCTATAATCTCAAAGAAAAGAATCAATGTATAATTTTTTACTAAAATTATGATGGTGACCTTAGTAGAGAGATCTGTAATCAAAATGATAACCAATCACATTAATCATATGCATGCTGTCTGTATCAAGGAACAAAATGGGAGATTTCAGGAAGAAATTTTCAAATTATATAAATAATGCTTTATATGAATAGGAAATTAATCAGAGACAAATTGATGTAGTGGCCCTTGTGAAGAATTATCAAACTTACAGTTAAAATTTGAGTCGTTGATACTAAAGAATGCGTGATGCGACAGAATTTTGCATTTGGACAGAAGGCAGTCACATGAACATTGGAGTAGTATACAGATGAATGAAATAAAACATGAAATATAGAAAAAGATTTACGACTTCTCCATATTTCGGACAGTGGCATCCATGAATATGTAACCAATATATTTGGAGAATATTCTTCAAAATATCATATAATGAAATGAGCATTTAAAAAAATGATCTCTAGCAATAATTAAAATATAAACATTTCCTATTCTCCCCCCCTTTGTGTGTATATATGTGTATGTGTGTGTTTTGTTTGCACGAAAATTTGTTCATAAAAAAAAACTTTGAATAGTTCATTTTGTGTATTTCTGTATAGAAAAATGTCACATATCCTTGTCAGACAAAGAACTGCAGAAGAAAATAGGTCAATTGAGAGAAGAAAATATGGACATTTTTCAGTGTGAGTCAGGAAAATGCAAGTATGATATGTTGAATACAGAAAAACTTTAAAAATATTTACCATGACTACTGTGTATTTATATTTTTTTAATTCTTGATATATTTAAGCACTTTACACGTAGTATAATTTAGATGCCAGTTCATTCATATCTTGCCTTCCATTTTTTCATATGCATGTAATTTCAAATGTGACTATCTTCACCCATGTCCACTCATAAACTTATTCCTCTCAATTACCATCAGTTCCTGTTATCTAGCTTGACAGGGAACTGTTGTGTTCTCATTATATGAATTTTTTCTGATTCTAATCTAAAACACATATGGATTACTAATTTTCAAAGTACAGTAGTATAGAAATTACTTTAGCATTAAAATGATACTAAGTAAAATTACTACTTTTCTTATTTATAGAGTTTTACAGTTTTTATTAATTTAATCATCATTTATTAAAAGCTTAGAATGTGCATGGCAATAATTTAGTGTGTTTAAAGTTACTGTCTTTTTCCTCAAGAAGCATATAGAATTTTGGTTTTATATTATATAATTCAAAATAGAGTAAAAATTGCAAAGAGAAAAAGTATACATGTCCATTGTAGAAAAAGATCTATTCTCCAAGGAGATTTATCACAATAACATTCTTTACATTATGGCAAAATCAAACCATGTTCTTGGTCTTTGATGTCCTGAAGATTCCATAATACTTTATAATATACTTTGTGTTCTAGAGTTTCTAAGTTTTTTTCCCCATCTATTCACAAATGTCTGAAAACAATGAGTAGGTAGAAAATTTTCATGTTACTGAGGCACGTGTTTTAATTTTCCAAATTTTGAAATAGGGGTGTAACTCTAGTGGTGAGCCTAACTGCAAAACTAACCCCTCAGCATTTATATCTCTATGCTACATGGCTACATGGCTGTTATAGTTTAATACTTGAATCCATGTAATCCACAGTGTCACCTAGTGAAGTATCTATTATCACCTTCATTTTGTAGCTGAATAAAGTCAGGAAACATATTGTGAAAATTGTGGGATGAATCATTTGTGAATATTAAGTATATTTGAGACTTCCACTTCCAGAGTGAAGGGGTAGCTGGTATTTGACTAACTCTGCTGAGAACAGCTGAAAAGCTGGACAAAATACAGAAAGAGACATAGAGAGAGATAGAGAGACACAGAGAGAGACAAAGAGAGAAAGACAGAGAGAGAAAAAGACAGAGAGGGAGGACTTGAGGAGCCAATATCCTGGAGAGACTATGTATGCATTTTCTATTGTTGCTGTAACAAATTCCCACAAATGTATCAATAGTAGCTTAAAACAACTACAAATGTACTATGTTACAGTTCTGGAGATAAGAAGCCTAGAATGAGTTTTAGGAAGCTAAAATCAAGGTGTTGGCAGAGCTGTATTTGTTCTGGATGCTTTTTACATAATGTGCACATGTAAGGAAAATTGAATTAACATTTACCTAAATGCCAAGTATTCTACCAGTGAAGCAGTATGAAGAAAAGAAAAAAAACTAAGAAAAGATTATTTGTCTCTAGCTCCATCCTTCAAGAACACATTTTATGGAGAAAATGTGCACTGTGAAGCATTGCTTATGGTGACCTGGATTTTGTTTAGTGGGAAGGTAAAAAAAATACCAACTCTTAGGCTAAGACTGACACGGGAAATTAATTTTGCCTTAGCACAACCCTATAAATTATTGTCATTTTAATTTCATCAATAAGAAACAGGAGAATCCAAAATTTTAAATAAATTTCCTATTAACAACTATTAATTCAAGAGCTAAGTTTTTAATTCAACTCTTTCAGACTCCAAAGGATGCATATTCAGTAATGTTTAAATAATACATAATCTTATGTCCATATTGGAGGCAATGGAAAATAAATTCTTTTACCTCAAAAAAAGAAAAATACCACTAGGGGGAGGCTTCAAGGCTATTTATGACCTACCCTTAAAAGTCTCATAAAGTTATTTCTGGAGTATTCTATTGGTGAAGCCAGTCCGTAACACTAGTGCAGATTCAAAAGCATGGTAGGAATAGAGTTCATCTCTTGATGGGGGAATTAAAAGTGAGAAATGGACATATTGATGACATTCATCATGAAGATGGGCTATCACAGCTTCTGGTTGACTGTGGTCAATGGGAAGTTGACACCAGAGACATGAAGAAAGAGAAAATATTCTAATATTTATTCACTTGTTCATCCCTTGTTTGATCATGGATTGCCAGTACCTTCCTTCTTCAGCCTTCTTTTACCAGTAGGCATAACCTCTACTTCAGCTACAAGTCTTTTGGGTTATTTTACTCTCTCTGTATTCTTGACCCTTCAGTCCTAGGTGGTATTCAAAGATTTCAACTATTGCTAAACTCCAGGATTTGGGGTGGAGTTAAGGAAATCACTATCCTGTTGTTTTCTTTTTTTTTTAACCCATCTCACACATTTGTGAATAACTCAGTTTTCATATTCTTTTTAATCACTTTTTTCAGAATGCCATTCATTTAGTGCAAACTTCAAGCAATACACAAAGAAACATCAATAGAAATCAATTTGACAACACCAAAGTAAGAATATACTATTATCTGTATTCAGAATTATTGCAATTTGTTCTGAAGCTTTTATTATTCTTATTGAGGCATGTTACATAAAAAATGCACCAAATTTAAGCATGTAGCTAGAAGATTTTTGAAATTATATACAACTGTTTATACACAAACACAACCAAGATATAGAAATTTTATATCACACCAAAAATTTCTCATGTGTCTCTTTATAGTCAATTTTAACCTACCATTGTATTTTCTAAAGAAAATTTAGGGTTCTACAATATAATATATTGAACACCCATTTAGGAACACTCTGTCAGTGACTTTGTCAGTTTAGACAGTGAGTATTTTATAATTTGAAAGAGGCATTATGACTTGGTATAGCAGGAAATGGCAAATTATAATAATACAGAGAAAAAATACAACTTATTGTTGAAGAACTATGTATAGATAATAAAGGGAAATATTTTAAAAATTAATTAATTTATTTATTTTTGGCTGCATTGGGTCTTCGTTGCTGCACACAGGCTCTCTCTAGTTGCGTCGAGCAGGGCCTACTCTCTGTTGCGATGTGCGGGCCTCTCATTGCAGTGGCCTCTCCTGTTGTGGAGCACGGGCTCCAGGTGAGCAGGCTCCAGTAGCTGTGGCACGCGGGCTCAGCAGTTATGGCTCACAGTCTCTAGAGGGCAGACTCAGCAGTTGTGGCGCATGGGCCCAGCTGCTCCGCGGCATGTGGGATCTTCCCAGACCAGGGCTTGAACCCGTGTCCCCTGCATTGGCAGGCAGACTCCTAGCCATTGCGCCACCAGGGAAGCCCAGGGAAATTTTTAATTAGATGAAGCACACCTCTGAAGTGCCACTGATAAGTGCCAGTTAACTTTCTAAAAAATTGCTTTGATTCAGCTAATCTAATTATTTACTCCATATGATGATAGTTGAAAGTTTTCATCAAAAGTGGACTCAGTCAATTTTAGAAAGAGAATATCCCTTTAATCTCCAAAATATATAAACATCTCATGCAGCTCAATATCTAAAACACAAACAACCCAGTCAAAAAATGGGCAGAAGACCTAAATAGACATTTCTCCAAAGAAGACATACAGATGGCCAAGAGGCACATGAAAAGCTGCTCAACATCACTAATTATTAGAGACATGCAAATCAAAACTACAATGAGATATCACCTCACACCAGTCAGAATGGCCATCAGAAAATCTACAAACAGTAAATGCTGGAGAGGGTGTGGAGAAAAGGGAACCCTCTTGCACTGTTGGTGGGAATGTAAATTGATACAACCACTATGGAGAACAGTATGGAGGTTTCTTAAAAAACTAAAAATAGAACTACCATATGACCCAGCAATCCCACTACTGGGCATATACCTTGAGAAAACCATAATTCAAAAAGACACATGTATCCCAATGTTCATTGCAGCACTGTTTACAATAGCCAGATCATGGAAGCAACCTCAATGCCCAATGACAGGTGAATGGATAAAGAAGATGTGGTACATATAAACAATGGAATATTACTCAACCATAAAAAGGAACAAAATTGGGTCATTTGTAGAGATGTGGATAGACCTAGAGACTGTCATATGGAGTGAAGTAAGTCAGAAAGAGAAAAACAAATATTGTATATTAACGCATATATGTGGAATCTGGAATCTAGAAAAATGGTACAGATGAACTGGTTTGCAAGGCAGAAATAGAGACACAGATGTAGAGAACAAACGTATGGACACCAAGGGGGGAAAGCGGGGGCGGGGGGTGGGGAGTGGGATGAATTGGGTGATTGGGATTGACATATATACACTAATATGTATAAAATAGATAACTAATAAGAAACGGCTGTATAGCACTGGGAAATCCACCTCGCTCTACGGTACAAGCTAACACAACATTGTAAAACAACTATACCCCAATTAAAAAAAAAAAGAAAGAAAGAAAGAGAATATCCTTAATTTTTTATTAATTAAAAAGAAAACCACTACATCTTTAAATTATCTTATCTAGTAGGGTTTCTATTGTTTGTGCTTCATTTTACAGATTACAGATTAAGCAGAAAAAAATAACTGGAACAGCTTGAGTTAAGGACAGATTGTATCCAGACACAGATATAAAAGCTGCCAGAATAAGACACTTGTTTGGATTAATATTGCAGCAAAACAAATTACCTCAAAATTTAGCAGTGAAAAACAACCATTTTGTCTTGCTCACTGTTTTGTGATTGAGAAATCCTAGAATAGTTTAGTAGGTGCTTCTTGCTTGGACTTTCATGTATCAGATGTTGAATGGAGCTACAGTCACCTGAAAGCTCAAATGATCTGGGCTTCAAGATGGCTTATTCAAGTGCACAGCAGTTGAGGCTAAGTGACAGCTAAGAGCTCAGCTGGACTATTTAAGAGATCATTTATGCATGGCCTCTCCAGCATGGTGATCTCAGGGTGATCAACATTCTTACATGGTTCATGGCTTTTCCTAGAGAGAACATCACAAGAGAATCCTGTAGAAACTTCATGCACTTTTAACATCTTTGGAAATCACAAAGCCTTACTTCCACTATAATCTATTGGTTGAAATGTTCATAAGGGCAACCAAAATCAATGGGAGGAAATATAGGCAACTTTACCCCTCTGCAAACGGAGGAGTGTCAAACAGAAGTGGTATGAGCTAATGGGTGAAAGTCTAATGGCCGTGTGTATTCAGATAATTCATTATGAGAATATACACTTTGCAAAAGTCCACAGAAAAATCAAAGCCTTTAGAAGATAAATCTATGAGGATTTGTGTTCTAGAAAGTCACTGTAGATACCTTAGTTTTAAGAGGCCAGATTGCAATTATATGTATGTTCTTAGTCATTGGTTTTGACTGTATGTTGTATCTGAATTGTCCTTATGTTGTTTTGTTTTATTTCTTTCTTTAGGTTTCTTTTAGTTTTTATAGTTTGCTTTTCTCACCATTCACCCTCTTACACTATTGTTGGGAATGTAAATCGGTGCAGCCACTGTGGAAAACAGTATGGAGTTTCCTTAAAAAACTAAAAATAGAGTTACCATATGATCCAGCAATCCCACTCTTGCGCATATATCCAGAAAAGATGAAAACTCTAATTTAAAAAGCTACATGCCATTCTGACCGGTGTGAGGTGATACCTCATTGTAGTTTTGATTTGCATTTCTCTAATGATTAGTGATGCTGAGTATCCTTTCATGTGTTTGTTGGCAATCTGTATATCTTCTTTGGATAAATGTCTCTTTAGGTCTTCTGCCCATTTTTGGATTAGGTTGTTTGTTTTTTTGATATTGAGCTGCATGAGCTGCTTGTATATTTTGGAGATTAACCCTTTGTCAGTTGTTTCATTTGCAAATATTTTCTCCCATTCTGAGGGTTGTCTTTTCATCTTGTTTACGGAGTGAAGTAAGTCTGAAAGAGAAAAACAAATACCGTATGCTAACACATATATATAGAATCTAGAAAAAAAAATTGTTCTGAAGAACCTAGGGGCAGGACAGGAATAAAGATGCAGACACAGAGAATGGACTTGAGGACACAGAGAGGGGGAAGGCTAAGCTGGGACGAAATGAGAGAGTGGCATGGACATATATACACTAACAAATGTAAAATAGATAGCTAGTAGGAAGCAGCCACATAGCACAGGGAGATCAGCTCCGTGATTTGTGTCCACCTAGAGGAGTGGGATAGGGAGGATGGGAAGGAGATGCAAAAGGGAGGGGATATGGAAATATATGTATACTTATAGCTGATTCACTTTGTTATACAGCAGAAACTAACACAACATTGTAAAGCAATTTTACTCCAATAAAGATGTTAAAAAAAAAAAGCTACATGCATCCCAATGTTCACAGCAACAGTATTTACAATAGCCAAGACATGGAAGCAAACTAAATGTCCGTTTTACAGATGAATGGATAAAGATGATGTCACGTGCACACACACACAGACACACACACAAAATGGAATATTACTTGGCCATAAAAAAGAATGAAATAATGCCATTTGCAGCAACATGGATGGACCCAGAGATGATCATACTAAGTGAAGTAAGTCAGACAGAGAAAGGCAAATATATGTGGAATCTAAAAAAAAATGATACAAATGAACTTATTCACAGAACAGAAATAGACTCACAGACATAGAAAACAAACTTATGGTTACCAAAAGGGTAATTTGGTTACCAAAAGGGTAATTAATTTGGGATTAACAGATACACACTACTATACACAAAATAGATAAAAATCAAGGTCCTACTGTTTAGCACAGGGAACTATATTCAGTGTCTTGTAATAACCTATAATGGAAAAGAATCTGAAAAAGAATATCTATATCTACATCTATATATAGCTGAATCACTTTGCTATACACCTGAAACATTGTAAATCAACTCGACTTCAGTAAATAATAAATGAATAAATAAATATCACATTTCTGTTAATATTTTTGTTAATTTTAATTATTCTTTTTATTACTTTTTTACTTTATCATTTTACTGACAGTTATTCTTCTGCTAACCTTTTGTTCTCGTAGTTTTTTAAAAGGCAGGCAAGGAGCACAGTAAAGTAATGGACACTTAAGAACAGTCTGCCTAAGCAAAAAATTAGACATACAAGGGATTATGTTAGTCCTACAACGGTGCTTCCAGATTCCCTTATTTTGAGCTCTAACACATTGTCTAAATACATTTACTCCTATTCTTTCCAGTGTTAGATCTCATTCTATTAAAATTTTAATTCATCTTCTGAATTCTACTAAAATTTTCATCTTTCCTTACATTAATTGACCTTTTCTGCATGACTTATTTTAAAAAGTAATATAATGGACAAGCTCATCATTTCATGAGAAGTGCCAGAAATTCTTGGTGTTTTTCTTATAGAATCCATGAGCAATGGGCAAGACGTATAATCAAATTGCTCCACCTCAGAAGAGATAAAGAGATAGATTGATTAAGGAAAGGTCCCAATCATAATTCCCAGTGTTTTATTGTGATACATACCCTGCTTTTACATCTGGATTAGTACCATCTTCTCCAAGCTTTGTTTCTGTATTGACTCCTGTCCTCTTTTAAACTATTCTCCAGGACTTAACTCTTAAAAATGTAAATCCTATCATGTCAACTCTTCCCACTCTTAAATCTTTATATGGTTTCCTATGACTTTTAAGTAAGTGACCAAAGCCCCTTGTAGTCCTTTAAGAACAGACATGGTCTAGCCCAGTGCCATTTAATTTACTCCCACCTGACTCCAGAATACCACTCCAATTGCATCTCATTTATCTAGTTATGTTTACTTATAGTATACCCTGTAGACTTTTTTTAGTGCTTAAAAATTGTTTGTAAGTAATTACTGCTGTAGCCAGTTGTTTGATATCTACCCCTCAATAAACTCCAAACTCTCTGAGGGAGTGCCATCATCTGCTCAGTTCACTGCTATGAAACAGTGTCAGGAATAATGCTTTGCATGAAAGTATTATAATGCTCAGTAAATATCTATTGAACTAATTAAAAGATAAAGCATCATGGACCTGAAAGAAAATGTAATGATTCAGTATTTCTGGGGGGTTTTCCCCCCTTAAGATAACAAAAAAAAAAAAAAAAGAGAGAGAGAGAGATTATTTGGCTAATTGCCAAAAAGACAGAGACTGAACCAGAAGCCCAGATAACAGAAAATTTGATTTTCTAAATATTGGCCAATGAGGTACTATTATTTAGTTCTTGGTAATAATGATTAATTTGATTGATAATATTGTTTATAATTTAACATTTTTACATTGATTATCAGCTGTTAGTATTTAAAGTCTTAATTTGCATTATAAATACAAAAAGGAGTAAGAAACAGGAAAGATAAAGTGAGAAAATCTAACATATCTAATTAGAAAAAGAGAGGGTGAGCCAGAGGCAATTTTTGAAGAGATAATGGCAGAAAAATTTCCAGAACTAATGGAAAGAAAATAAGCTAGAGATGCATCAAGACAAAGAAATTTTCATGCAGGATATCTAAGACGAAATCCATAATAGATATTTCCCATTCAATTTGAAACCTCCAAAACAAATAAAAGATTTAAAAATAGCCCAGGGCAGGCAGAGATTATCTTCAAACAAGTAGCAATTAGACTGAGAGCTGACTTTACAACAGCAACAGTAGAACACAGAAGACAGTAGAATGTACTAAAATAAATACATGGCAATATGAAAAGCTATATGCAACAAAAATACATTCATGAATGAAATGAAATAAAACATTTCACAGAAGGAAAACATGAGAAAGTTTGAAACAGGCTGACTATCACTAAACGAAATTCTAAATGATTTATTATCAACAGAAGGAAGGTGATTTCAGATCAAAAGTCTGAAATACAAATAGAAACAAAGATAAAAGTAAAGAGTAAATGTGTGGTAATATCTAAATGAGAATAAAACCATTAATAATTTTTATGCAATAAAGTAAGATAAAGTAATATAATATGTAACTAGAATTCAGGTGTTCTAAAGAATTTATTGTTTTAAATACACTTTGTTTTTAGATCAGTTTTAGGGTTACAGAAAAATTGCAAAGATAGGACAGAGACTTTCCATATATGCCACACTCAGTTCTCCCAATTACTAACATCTTACACTAGTATGGCACACTTATTACATCTTCAATGTCCCTTTTGTCATGTAAAGTTACATGTAGGTAACAAAACAGTTTCCAGGGACTAGGACATAGACATCATTGGGCAACCACTATTCTATATCAAATCTTGTTTCCTATGACATTGCTATATTTCCCTTATTAGTTATAGGAGTTTTTTGTCAATCCTATGGGATTTTTGTATCAATACATAGACATCATGCCACCTGTGAAAAAAGACACTCTTATTTCTTCCTTCTTTATTTGTATACCTTTTATTCTTTGCTTGTCTTACTGCACTAGCTAGTAAATACAGTACAACATTTTTGATGTATGATGTTAGTGGTAGGTTTCTTGTAAATGTTCATTATCAGGTTGAGGATGTTCCCCTCTATTACAAATTTACTGAGGGGAGAAAACTATGTTACCATGCTGGCTTTGAAGATGAAAACAGTGGCTCTAAGACAAGAAATGCTGGCTGCTTCTGGAAACTGGAAAAGGCAGAAACGGAATCTCCACCAGAGACTCCCCTCTCAACTCAAGAAGAAGGCAGCCCTGAATAACCCTTTCAAACTTCTAACATCCAGAACTGTAAGAGCACAAATCTGTGTTGCTTTATGCCACTAAGTTTGTGGTAGCTGTTACAGCAGCAATAGAAAGTAATATTTATTATTTATTTTATATCTTTAATAAAGCCATGCTATTCAGATTACCTACGTGTTTTTATAAATTGTGGTAGTTTATGTCTTCCACAGAATTGGTTCATTTCATCTAAATTATCTGTTTTGTGGGCCTGAAGGTATTCATTTTTTCCTTTATTATCCTTTAATGTTTGATTCCGCATAACTTTCCTTTAACTTTTCTGGGCCTTTATATATAAAGTGAGCTTCTTGTAGAAAACACAGTTGAGTCTTAAGTTATATCCACTCTGATAATCTCTGTTTTTTAATTGATATACTTAAAACATTTTACATTTAAAGTAATTATAGACATAGTATCTTTATCTGGTTTTGGTATCAGGGTGATGGTGGCCTCGTAGAATGAGTTGGGGAGTATTCCTTACTCTGCAATTTTTTGGAAGAGTTTGAGAAGGATGGGTGTTAACTCTTCTCTAAATGTTTGATAGAATTCACCTGTGAAGCCATCTGGTCCTGGACTTTTGTTACTTGGAAGATTTTTAATCACAGTTTCAATTTCATTACTTGTGATTGGTCTGTTCATATTTTCTATTTCTTCCTGGTTCAGTCTTGGAAAGTTATACCTTTCTAAGAATTTGTCCATTTCTTCCAGGTTGTCCATTTTATTGGCATAGAGTTGCTTGTAGTAGGCTCTTAGGATGCTTTGTATTTCTGCGGTGTCCGTTGTAACTTCTCCTTTTTATTTCTAGTTTTATTGATTTGAGTCCTCTCCTGCTTTTTCTTGATGAGTCTGGCTAATGGTTTATCAATTTTGCTTGTCTTCTCAAAGAACCAGCTTTTAGTTTTATTGATCTTTGCTATTGTTTTCTTTGTTTCTACTTCATTTATTTCTGCTCTGATCTTTATGATTTCTTTCCTTCTGCTACCTTTGGGTTTTGTTTGTTTTTCTTTCTCTAGTTCCTTTAGGTTTAAGTTTAGATTATTTATTTGAGATTTTTCTTGTTTCTTGAGGTAGTCTTGTATAGCTATAAACTTCCCTCTTAGAACTGCTCTTGCTGCATCCCATAGGTTTGGGATTGTCGTGTTTTCATTCTCATTTGTCTCTAGGTATTTTTTGATTTCCTCTTTGATTTCTTCAGTGATCTCTTGGTTATTTAGTAACTTAATGTTTAGCCTCCATGTGTTTGTGTTTTTACATTTTTTCCCCTGTAATTCATTTCTAATCTCATACCGTTGTGGTCAGAAAAGATGCTTGATATGATTTCAATTTTCTTAAATTTACTGAGGCTTGATTTGTGACCCAAGATGTGATCTATCCTGGAGAATGTTCCATGCGCACTTGAGAAGTGTAATCTGCTGTTTTTGGATGGAATGTCCTATAAATATCAATTAAATCTATCTGGTCTATTGTGTCATTTAAAACTTGTGTTTCCTTATTTATTTTCATTTTGGATGATCTGTCCATTGGTGTAAGTGAGGTGTTAAAGTCCCCCACTATTATTGTGTTACTGTCGATTTCCTCTTTTATAGCTGTTAGCAGTTGCCTTATGTATTGAGGTGCTCCTATGTTGGGTGCGTATATACTTATAATTGTTACATCTTCCTCTTGGATTGATCCCCTGTTCATTATGTAGTGTCCTTCCTTGTCTCTTGTAACATTCTTTATTTTAAAGTCTATTTTATCTTATATGAGTATTGCTACTCCAGCTTTCTTTTGATTTCCATTTGCATGGAATATCTTTTTCCATGCCCTCGCTTTCAGTCTGTATGTGTCCCTAGGTCTGAAATGGGTCTCTTGTAGACAGCATATATATGGGTCTTGTTTTTGTATCCATTCAGCCAGTCTGTGTCTTTTGGTTGGAGCATTTAATCCATTCACATTTAAGATAATTATCGATATGTATGTTCCTATGACCATTTTCTTAATTGTTTTGGGGTTTTTTTGGTAGGTCCTTTTCTTCTCTTGTGTTTCCCATTTAGAGAAGTTCCTTTAGCACTTGTTGTAGAGCTGGTTTGGTGGTGCTGAATTCTCTTAGCTTTTGCTTGTCTGTAAAGCTTTTGATTTCTCCATTGAATCTGAATGAGATCCTTGCCAGGTAGAGTAATCTTGGTTGTAGGATCTTCCCTTTCATCACTTTAAGTATATCAAGCCACTCCCTTCTGGTTTGTAGAGTGTCTGCTGAGAACTCAGCTGTTAACCTTATGGGAGTTCCTTGTATGTTATTTGTCGTTTTTCCCTTTCTGCTTTCAATAACTTTTATTTGTCTTTAATTTTTGCCAATTTGATTACTATGTGTCTCAACATATTTCTCCTTGGGTTTATCCTGTATGGGACTTGCTGCCCTTCCTGGACTTGGGTGGCTATTTCCTTTCCCATGTTAGGGAAGTTTTCGACTATAATCTCTTCAAATATTTTCTCAGGTCCTTTCTCTCTCTCTTCTCCTTTTGGGACCCCTATAATGCGAATGTTGTTGCATTTAATGTTGTCCCAGAGGTCTCTTAGGCTGTCTTCATTTCTTTTCATTCTTTTTTCTTTAGTCTGTTCCACAGCAGTGAATTCCACCATTCTGTCTTCCAGGTCACTTATCCATTCTTCTGCCTCAGTTACTCTGCTATTGATTCCTTCTAGTGTAGTTTTCATTTCAGTTATTGTATTGTTCATCTCTGTTTGTTTGTTCTTTAATTCTTCTAGGTCTTTGTTAAACATTTCTTGCATCTTCTTGATCTTTGACTCCATTCTTTTTCCGAGGTCCTGGATCATCTTCACTATCATTATTCTGAATTCTTTTTCTGGAAGGTTGCCTATCTCTACTTTATTTAGTTGTTTTTCTGGGGTTTTATCTTGTTCCTTCATCTGGTACATAGCCCTCTGCCTTTTCATCTTGTCTGTCTTTCTGTGAATGTGGTTTTTGTTCCACAGGCTGCAGGATTGTAGTTCTTCTTGCTTCTGCTGTCTGTCCTCTGGTGGATGAGGCTATCTAAGAGGCTTGTGCAGGTTTCCTGATGGGAGGGACTGGTGGTGGGTAGAGCTGGTTGTTGCTCTGGTGGGCAGAGCTCAGTAAAACTTTAATCCGCCTGACTGCTGATGGGTGGAGCTGGCTTCTCTCCCTGTTGGTTATTTGGCCTGAGGCAACCCAACACTGGAGCCTACCTGGGCTCTTTGGTGGGGCTAATGGCAGACTCTGGGAGGGCTCACGCCAAGGAGTACTTCCCAACACTTCTGCTGCCAGTGTCCTTGTCCCCACGGTGAGCCACAGCCTCCCCCCGCGTCTGCAGGAGACCCTCCAACACTAGTAGGTAGGTCTGGTTCAGTCTCCCCTGGGTTCACTGCTCCTTCCCCTGGGTCCACTGCTCCTTCCCCTGGGTCCCGATATGCACACTACTTTGTGTGTGCCCTCCAAGAGTGGAGTCTCTGTTTCCCCCAGTCCTGTCAAAGTCCTGCAATCAAATCCCACTAGCCTTCAAAGTCTGATTCTCTAAGAATTCCTCCTCCCATTGCCAGACCCCCAGGTTGGGAAGCCTGACGTGGGGCTCAGAACCTTCACTCCAGTGGGTGGACTTGTGTGGTATAAGTGCTCTCCAGTCTGTGAGTCACCCACCCAGCAGTTATGGGATTTGATTTTGCTGTGATTGCACCCCTCCTACCATCTCATTGTGGCTTCTCCTTTGTCTTTGGATGTGGGTATCATTTTTGGTTAGTTGTGATTCTGGTGTTCTCACAAGAGGGAGTGAGAGCACGTCCTTCTACTCCAGCATCTTGGTTCAGCACTTTCTTCTTGATTATATAGTTTCTAATAAAAAATCTGCTGTAATTCTTACCATTTTTCTCATTATGAATGGTGTCCTATACCCCTTGCTGGATACTTTAAAGATTTTTTCTTTGTATTTGATTATCTGCAGTTTGAATACATGCCAGTTGCATTTTTTTTTTTAATCCTTGATTGATGTTTTCTGAAATTTGTGGACCTGCGGTTTGGTCTCTGGTACTATTTTGGAAAAAAATCTCAGACTTTTTAACTTAATATATTACTTCTCTGCTTTCTCTCTTCTCCTTTGGGTGTTGCAATTTTATATTTATGTATATTTATGTATATATATATATGTATATATTGTACCATTTGAAATTTTAATATATATTGAAATTATATATATAATTATATATATATACACATTACACACATTTAGTATGTTCTATTTTTTATCATTATTTTTGCATTTTGAATTTCAGTTTGGCAAGTTTCTGTTAACTATCAAATGCACTGATTCTATTCTTGCTCTTATTTAGTCTAATGGTGGCCCAACAGTATTGTTTTAAATACTTTAATTCTTCATCTCTTTTACAGTGTTTTTAATTTCTAGCATTTCCTTTCGAATCTTTCTTACAGTTTCCATTTCTCTGCTTACATTACCCATCTGTTACATTTTGTCTACTCTTTCCATTAGTGCCCTTAACATTTTAATCGCAGTTATTTTTAATTTCCCATCTGGTAATTCCAACATCTGTGGCATATCTGGGTTGGGTTCTGATGATTGCATTTTCTCTTCAGTCTATGTTTTGCCTTTTAGCATGCCTAGTAATCCTTTGTTGAAACCTGGGTATTAGGTATTGGGTGATAGGAACTGAAGAAATTAGGACTTTAGTGTGAATTTTTGTGTTAATTTGGCTAGGAGTTAAGCTGTATTTATTGTTTGCTGTAGCTGTATATGCTAGAAGCTTCAGATTCCTCCAGTGTCCCTGTTTTTTGTCTCCTCTGTTTACTTTGTGCTACTCTAAGTCTTACTTAGATAGAATCTGCTTTTTGTAGGTCTTTAACTTATAATCCACTGCAATTGTATTGGAGCTGTGTTGATGTAGTGGTAAGGTATGAGAGAGCAGAAATTTCTATAATCTTACGATTATGATTGAATTTCAGTTTTAAGGTAGGCCTGTCTCCTTGGGTTTTAACCTTTAGAGGTGTTTCTTACATTTTACCACCCTTACATAAGATAGGAAGGCTAGAGGGTATTGGACAGAACAGGAACAGATTCATGTATATAAGGAATCTGATATTTGATGGCTGTAGATAAATATAAGGAAAAGGTGGATTTTTCAATAAAGGTGTTGGGGCATTAGGTACCTATGAGTTTCCTGTGGTTGCCATAACCAATTACCACAATCTTGGTGGCTTAAAACAAGAGAAATTTATTCTCTCACAGAAGTAGTGGCAGAGCCACACTCCCTCTGAAGGCTCTAAGTGACAATTTTTCCTTTCTTCTTCCATCTCCTATTGGCTCCAGGTGTTCTTTGGCTCTGACAGCATAATTCCAATCTCTGTTTCTATTTCACGTGGCCTTCCCCTCTGTGTGTCTGTTCCCATTGTTTCTCTTATAAAGACATATCTTTGAATTTAGGGATCAAACTAATCCAGAATGATCTCATCTCAAGATCCTTAACTACATGTGCAAAGAACCTTTTCCAAATAAGGTCAGATTCACAGGTTCCAGGGATTAGAATTTTCACATATATTTTTAGGAGGCCATAATTAAATTCACTACACTATCTATAAAGAAAAGAAAATGATCCCTTATCCCCTACTATGTTCCAGGCAGATTAATTACTTAAATGCCAAAAAAAAAAAAAAAAAGTATAAACTTTAAAAATTATATTACAGAAGAATATATTTAAAACTTCAGAATAGGATTTCTTAAGCAATATTCAAAAGGTATAAATTGTAAATAAGATATTGTTAAATTTGAATACATTTAAATTAATAATCATATTCAGTAAAGGACGGTATAAAAAAGTGAAGAAATGATCTCTGTATCCATAATATATTGAGAAATACAACACATTAATAAGAAAAAGTTAAGCCACAAAAAAGATTGATACACACAATTTATGAAAGGATTTCTGACAGAGGAGGATATACAAATAGACCATAAACATATTAAATATATTCAAATTTATTAGTAACCAGCAAAGTACACATTAATTCCACAATGTGGTATCACTGAACACCAATAGATTTGCAAAACAAAAATTCTGAAAATGCTGAGTGCTGTTAGAATAGGGGACAATGTAAATTCTCATATATTTTTAGTGGGAGTAGAAATTTATACAATCTCTTTGGAGAACAGTTTGTCATCACCTAAAAATGTGATAGAGTATCCTTAAATCTTTTTTTTTTTTTTCCTTTTCAGATCTATTAGTGGTAAAAATTGACATGTGGAAGAAGACATAGCTAAAAAAACCAAATTGACAACCTGGTAGAAAAATAAATAAATAAATTGAAGATCCTGTTTTTGCACATTGAACTGTAGAGATAGTTCAAAAATCCAAAGACATCTCATCATGGGAATAGTATTCATACACTAGGTGAACAAAATCCAAGTGTGATATATATAACATCTCAGAAGAGATTACATACCTTTATTACTAAATTCTGATCCTTCCCCTCCCCAAGTCCCCCTCTACTTCCCTATCCACCATTAGCTCAGATTAGAAAAAAATGGATACAATGACTGTTTACAACCCTTATGGCTAAGTTGAAGGGAAGAGAAAAACTGACTTCTTATTCAGTGAAAATAAAATCAAATCCTACATATTATATCAAAATAAATGTAATGTCAAGACAAAGGCATTGAGAATGAAAAAAAATTAAAAGAACTGGTTATTTAACTCTGAACACATACTAGATTAAACACACATTCACAGTCAGTATGCAAAAGGCAGAGTTCAAAATCTAGAAAAGTATATCTTGTAGAATAATAGAAAATTTGTCATAATTTGTTCATGATGTAGAATAAATTAATGAATATTAAATTCAATATAGCAGGAGGTTTAAATATTGAAAGGGGAAATTAAAGACCAAATAATGTAAACTGAAAAAGTCATTAATAAATTAATTAATTAAAATCAGGAATAAACAGAACAGGCACCATTGAAAATCAAGCTATTTCCAAAGAAAAATGACTTAGATAATCCTAATCAATATGTTAGATAAGATTTAGAACAATGAGAAAGGTACAAAAGATGTGAAATTAAAAGTCATGTAACATATGAATATTTGATATCTCTAAATTTGAGAAAAATTAAAAGTAATATAATCCAGCAGATAGAAAATATATAAATTTATTGTTGTAATTCTAGAAGTTTTCCCTAGCTGGAAAAAATAGATATTTCCGGAAATTTTTATTTAGAAAATTCTCAAAAGAGTTATGTAATTTCATTAATCTATTCAACTTTAAGATTAAAGAAATAATTCTTCAATCATGATCAAAGAAAAAAATCAATGTCTTAATAGGGAAAAGATTGAGACAATAGGGAAAAGGTAGACCTCAAATTTTTCCAAATCATTACTAATGCCAGAAGACAGCAGAGCAATCTACGAAGTTCAAAGGGAAATCACGACCCAAGTACACCACCACAAGCCAAGGTTCTTGGCAAATATCAAGGCAACAGACAGACACTCTCAAACCTGAGAGAGCTGGTATAACAAAAAATTTTTGACATGATAGAATATTTTAAAGTATACATTTCAAAATCTGTGTATTTTCTGATTACTTAAAATTAAAAAATGTGGAAAGGAAAAGTCATTCTAACAAGGCCAATGGTGACTACTAATTCATTTAAAATATTCTATGAATATTAAACACCTAAAAGAATTATGGAGGACAGAATGCAAATATCAAAAAAGCCTAGATAATATATAAATAATAACCTAACTAGCAAGCAAATAATTGAGGATAAGGTCATAGGAGCAAAAGAGCTGACTTTAAAACACTCAGATTTCATAGCAGAGAGTAATTTGATTCTCCCTCAAAATATTTACTCTATTTCAATGTTATCTATATGTGTTCCATTCGTATTTTCATCTTTATCTCCATCCATGCATTCTACAACAGATACATCTTATATGTGCATATAAAGATTTCTGCACACATGCTTACCCAGTATTAATGATGCTCATGAATGGCAGGATTTGTATTGTCTTTTTATACACTTTTCTGGCTTGTTTGAAAACTTCATTATTTGAATGTATGAATTTTTAAAAACAAAGAGAGATTGTTTTAAAAATAAAGACTGAAGGCAAAGATACTAAAAAAATATTGATAATGTCTAAGTCTATCTAGTGGAGATGGATGATTATTTTCTTCTTTCCTTTTTCCTGAATTTATGTTTCTTCTGAATAAAAATAATAAAATATTATAAAATGAAAACTGAACAGAATCAATGAACTGAGTAATGCGTTCTCCTTTCTTTCAAAACTATGCTTTTTGCAAATCTCGGGTATGTATATTAAAATCCCTTGTCAGTGTCCCATGTATGATCTATACATTTTAATAAGAATTAGAAAACTACTTTATTCCGTGGCAATGAGTCTACCTAGGGAGGCGGTCATTTGGAAGCTGACATATCTTTTCGTAATCCTTAAATCAGACCTCACTGGTGACTATCTAGACATAAAGATGAATTTTACCTCTCAAGTCCTGTATACAGCATCATTCTTTTTTTTTTTTTTTAATTTATTTATTTATGGCTGTGTTGTGTCTTCGTTTCTGTGTGAGGGCCTTCTCCAGTTGTGGCAAGCGGGGGCCGCTCCTCATCGCGGTACACTGGCCTCTCACTATCGCGGCCTATCTTGTTGCGGAGCACAGACTCCAGACACGCAGGCTCAGTAATTGTGGCTCACGGGCCCAGCCGCTCCACGGCATGTGGGATCCTCCCAGACCAGGGCTCGAACCCGTGTCCCCTGCATTGGCAGGCGGATTCCCAACCACTGCGCCACCAGGGAAGCCCGCATTCTTTTTAATATAAAGGAGAACAATCTGCTATTATGCAAATATATGTATTTGCTCCCTTTATAATTTTCCCAGGAATCAATTTTGTTTTCACTTTATATCTTAAAATGCTTAAGTATTTGACTAGATTATTTTCAATTTTTATGATCACATCAACTTGAACAATTGAATTCAGAGTGAGGAGAAAAATGCTCATTAACATCCTGTTTCACTAATTGATTAATTGTTGAGGTTTTGTTTTTGTTTTTGTTTCACTGCAAATAAAGGTACTATACAGGGATTAAAACACAAGGAATGGGATATCTCCATGCCATACATAAAAAACATTGTGAATTAGAACTTTATAAAGATTTAAAATGTATTTTATTCTGGGCTATTTCATTCTTTTTAAATCCAGATTCTTAACAGCGTGTAGCAGCATTTCAGAAGCATTACAATTTCTGCCAATAACCTTTCACTAAAAAATAATTTCAGTCAGCATTATCACTCAATGTAACCAACAGAAACCAGAAATCTACTTCAAATGTCCTTCAAATAGCTAAAGATGAATTCAAGGGGATACGAAATATAAAACCCAGAAGATGAGCCCTGACTTTGATACTTACTTGGTCTGATAGAGCAATTTTGTCTCTATATAGATCTCACCACATAAGAAAAAGGAAGGGGGAAAGGAAGCTGTAATGTGTCACCTTATCTAAATAAGGTACCTGTCATTTCTGGAATTTTGTTTAAACTGTGATAGATGTTCTTATTCAACAAAAGGATCTCTTTTCTCCCTAGAAAACAGGTCTTTTAAAGAGAAAATAGTACAAGTAAACCATATTTTCTTCTGGAAATGCTATGAATGATGGACATTTATGCCTTGATTAAAGACAACCCAGAATTTAGAGGGAAAGGTACAAACCACCCACAGGTGACCAAGGGAGTAGTTTCTTTTAATGTGAGTGTCACATTGGCTTATTACTGGTTTTTTCCTACATGTTGGGTTACCTTTAACATTTTTCATTATATTATATTTTTTATACATTTGATCTATGTGATATTGTAATTTAAAATAAACACATATTTGGTCTTTGTCAACCTTTCTGACACTGAGCTTCTAAAACCCTTGGAATTTTCTGTGATAAGAGTGTGTTTCATGTTTGGTAATTGCAATCATTGTTGCTTTTGTTGTGGTCATCCATGTACAATGCTTGGTGTCAGTCTATTTATCTCTTGTAAAAATAAAATACAGTGTGTGTGTGTAAAAAAAAAAAAAAAAAGGTGTCTTTTGTTATGTTGAATGAGGTAACTTTTGGAAAGCACCTAAGGACTGAGGTCTGGTTGTACCTAACGTCTGCTTTCCAGGACAGCCAACTGTGTGATTAGAGGATTAGAACCTCCAGCCCCATTCCCCTTGAGGTTCAGGGAGGGAAGAGGGGCTGGAGATTGAGTTCAATCACTAATGGCCAGTGATTTAATCAATCATACCTGTGTAATGAAGCCTCAATAAAAACTCAAAAGAACAGGGTTTGGGGAGCTTCCAAGTCAGTGAACATGTGGAGGTGCTGGGAGAGAGGCAGGCTCAGAGAGGGCATGGAAGCTCCTTGCCCTTTCCAAATATCTGTCCTATGCATCTCTTCCATCCTGATTTTTATCCTTTTATAATAACCCAGTGATCTAGTAAGTAAAATATTTCCTGAGTTCTGTGAGCTGCTCTAGCAAATTAATCAAACCCAAGGAAGGAGGGAGTGGGGGTGCGGCAACCTCTGATTTAGAGCCAGTTGGTCAGAAGTATAGGTAACAACCTGAACTTGTGACTGTTGTCTGAAGTGGAGCATGGGGGTGTGGGGCAGTCTTGTAGGACTGAACTATTAACCTGTGAAATCTGATGCCAATTCCAGCAGATAGTGTCAGATTGAGTTGAATTCTGGGAGACCCTGCTGATGTCTTGTGGGAAGACCTACCCCCCACGCGCACATACACACATTGAATTGGAATTGGGTCCAGGAACCCAAAAGAATCTACTTTTTTTTGCCTCCATGGAATTTGGAGAATTTAATTTTTACAGAAAAATATGCTAAGCAAGTTACAAACTATAATTTTTTACCTGGCTAGAGCTGGAGAGAAATGTAGGAATTTTTGTTAAACAACAGGTGAATAATATCAGGAGATCTGTTTTATTTGTTTCTTCTCCAGCTACTCTTCTTATTTCTGGAAATAGCATCCTATCCAAAGAGTGAGTTAGAGATCCATTTCCTCAACCATATTCCTTTATAGTGATGGTCAAAGTATAGACAAGTGTTCAACAATCTGCCAATCTTAATTCACCTTCCTGCCTCTGTCTATCATGGTTGAAGGTTTATATACAAGACAAGAAGCCAAATAATTACCCCCTCTGACTTTTCAAAATTGGAACATGGATTGGGGGCAGGGGAGTTGGCAGTGAATATGAGCCCATAGTTGTTGGTAGCCACAATTGTATTAAATCTCAATTTTGCCTAAGACAGATTTCAGCTGCTTGCAACTAAATGCCTAAAGATTAATGCAAGTATAAAGAAAATCAGATTTCTTATGCCTAATTTTAGTGAGTAGGTGGAGTAATGGCAGAAAATGAAACAAATATTCCTGGTAAAGTATAATAAAACACTGAATCAGCATTTTTTTTAACATAAGATGCAATGGCCATGTGAATACAATACACAGGCAGATAGATAGATAGATGATAGATACTAGTTCCAAAGTTGTAAAATATTTTAACAATCAGGATACCATCTACCTTATTTTTTTCTATACCTCCTACAAATGACACTCTTTGAAATGTTTTCCAATTCCTTTTGCAGTATGTAACATCAAAATCGCCTTTTTACTTGCATTTTCATGATTATTTAGTAATACGGAATAGGGTAGTGTAGACTTAGACTTACTTAGCACTCCTGGTAAAAGCTGAAACAGTACCGTTATAATGAAAACTTAACAAAAAGTGCAATATAATATATGGCTATATACTAAGTATATGGAATGAATTTAATCATCTGGGATTCTGATGCATTTTTAATCTTAGTATTTAAATACCTTTTCCCTTTGGCTAAAGCCTTTAAGCTATATATATCATATAATATAACAAGGAAAACCTATATGTAAAAATAATTTTTCCATCAAACCTCACAATTTCATACTATTGCGGATTATGCATGATCATTCTTACCTCTTTTTTCTTCAATAACAAAACTAGATATATGAGTTACATCTTAAATATTATGTCCTAAGTGTTTTAGAGAGATACAAGAATACAATCTCAAGTCTATTTCTGCCACAACTAGTCTAACTATATTATTCTCTCCTTTCCTTCTCTTTTTCCTGTATCTATTCTCTCTTCTTTACCTGTTTTCTTTACCTCCTCCTCCTCCTTCTTCTCTCTCTCTTTTTCATACACTTACATCAATGGAAGATAATGTCAGCTGCTGAAATAAAAAAAAAAATAAGTAAAAGGCAATAAATATAAATCAACTATATAGTTGTTTTATATAACAAACACACACAAAGAAACTTATATTCAATATATATCACTTTGAACTATTGGGCAAACAAAATGAAACAAGTCTCAAAATATTTAAAAGCATTCAAATCATACAAGCTATGTGATCAATCCCAATTGAATTAAATTACAAATCAATAATAGAAAGCTGTCTGGAAAATCTCCAAATATTTGGAAACTGAATAACATACTTTTACATAACTCAAGGGCCAAAGAAGAAATCAAAAGAAAATTAGAAAGTATTTTTCACTGAATGAATATGAAAATATATCAAAATTAAATAATTATTCTAAAATCTAGCCAGACTATTCACTTAAAAAGAAAGAAGACACAAATTATCAAAAATGAGGAATTTAATACTGCTGCAGATTCTACAGATAAAAAGGATGAAAGGGGAATATAATGAAAAATTTTTGTCAATAGATGCTTCAATTTAAATGGAAAGCACAAACTACCGAAGCTCACTCAGGAAACAGATTACCTAAATAGCTCAAATTGAATGTATAATTATTTAAATTACAAAGTTCTCTCCACAAAGAAAACTCAGTGGTGAATTTTACAAAATATTTAAGGGTGAAATGATACCGACTCTACACAAATTCTTTCAGAAAATTGAAGGCTATGGACTACTTCTTAATTCATTCTATGAGGCCAGCATTACTCTGATACTAAAACCAGGCAAAGATACTATAAAATAAGAAAACTACGCTCCAGTTTTATTCATGAACAAAGTCCCCAAGGCTTTATGCTTAGCTCTGTTAAGAATATTTCAGGAAATGTAGCTTTTTTATGATTTTTAAATTTTCCAAATAAATAGAATTCAACAATCTAGATTCTGTTTATAAGCACACTTATAATTCAATAGGAGTTTCAGCACAAATTAAAGTTTCAGATCAAATTAAAGTTTGATCATTGGAAAAACTTAGTATCTTCTAATTTTGAGACACATATATTATTTTTTCTTCAGAGTGGACTTTACTTCCTCTGCCTCTCCATTAGTTTTATTAGAATTTTAATTGAATAATTTATCTTTAGAAAACCCTGTTTAAAATGTTTATGAATTTTTGTTAATTTTTATAACTGAACACATGGTCCCTTACCTTTAACTGACAACACGTTAAGTTCTAATATTTCACAATCCAACTTATTGGGAATGAAATGCACTGAAAGTAAAAAGCCATAGCATATGTTTGCGTTACTCAATTGAGATAATGTGAAGTAAAATCATATGTTTAAGAGCTGAAGAAATGATGTTATGTTGTAAAGTTGTCTATAGTGGCACTGTTCAGTAGAAATTTAATGCAAATAACATATAATTAAAAAATTAATACCTTATTAATAAAAGTTAAAAGAAATAGGTGAAATTAAATTTAATAATATTTTTTTAATTAATATTTTAATTAATTAATTAATATTTTCATTAATATTTTAATAATATATTTTATTACCCCAATAAAATAGTTTTATTTCAGCATGCCGTCAGTGTAAAAATAGTTAAAAGACATTCCTTTTGTGCATGTGGTTACAATATGAATCAGGAGAAATATAAATAATTTGTAAATATGAGTTCATAAATATGTTTCCAGCAAAAATAAATGTAAATTAAAAACTTATACAACTTATTTGTCATATTTGACAAATTACATATTGAGAAGCAGTACAGCCTGGTGGTTCTAATGATTAAGGGCCTGGTATCTAAAGCTAAGTTGCCTGGATTCAAATCCCACCTTCAGAGTTTACTAGCTGATGCCCATAGGTCTCAGTTTTCTTTCTTTAAAATCAAATTTAATAATAGTATATAACTCCTAGGTCATTGTATGGATTAAACAAGTCATGTCAATATATATAAATATGTAAATATATATATATACACCATAGATTAGTACTTGACTCATAATTAGCTTATGCCAGTATTAGTTATTGATATGATATTTATTATGAATACAAAATATTTTTCCACTGAGGACTCATAAGACAAACAACATTAATAACAAAAAAAAGCCCTCAAAAACTAATACAAAACAACAAAACTATTCTTAAAATGTTACATGTGAAGAAAATAAAATTGAAATACCTAGTGTATTATACATATATTTTATACATTCTTAGATTTTTCTAGTCTTTCAAACAATTCTAAAGCATAATTTGCCTATATGTTTTTATATTTCTCTTTTTCCTCTTGTTTCTTCTTTCCTTTTTGAGGACTATTAACAATGTTGCACAAACAGTCTGTTATTTCTGCCTTACTAAGTACAGAAAATTCTAACAAAACAGGTCCTTGAAAGTTCAAAGAATAATTTGGTCATATCTTGTTTGACACTGGCTCTGGGAAAGAATGATATTGTCAATTCTACGGACAGCTTATTAAGCCACTTTCTGTGCTAGACTAAAACATAGCTAGTATTTGTATTTAATGAGATGGTTTGTTTTATTTCAAAGCCCAGGTGCCTTAACTTTTAAAATATATTCAAAGCCTTCTTGCACTAACAAGTAGAAGACATGGATAGCAGTGAGGAAAATTTTTCTTTATCTCTTTTGTTGACATTTCAAATATTCTGAGTTTAGTGACTTTTAGGATACAACATTTTGATGTTCACTTAGCTACTTGAAATGGCAATTAGGAAATTGGAAGTTGTAGTAAATCATGTTTAACTTTACTAATAATACTGTCTCAACTGATAACTTATTGGACTAAAATATTTCTTAAAATGTAAAGAGGGAAATATTATTCTAATCTGCCCTTCATATTCCCAACTTTGGGAGGTGAAATTATTTATGAGCGTCAACTGAGTTGAGGACAGAAAAAACACTAGGAAAATTAAACTTTGTGTATGTGACAACTAAGATGACCAGACCTGGAAGAATCATTTCATATATTACTTCTTGCAAAGTAATTGCGTAAGTAAAACATTACCCGCCAACAGAAACATTAATTTTGTACCTAGTTGTAATTCAGATTTATTCTAAAATATAAGGGTAATTGTCACCAATCAGGACTAAAATCAGAGATAAAAAAGTTCAGAGTGGTGCTACTAGTTACTCCAGAATACACTTATAATACACTTCTGAAAGTACAGTTTTATATAATAAGATGCTGATGTCTTTATCCTTTCTAGCAGGAGTGATAGTGAATGAATTGTGTTACTTGCCTTGGATTTTTTGAACATTTGTAAAACGCTGTCTTCCTTTCTAGTCCAAACAACAGCAACTTTGGGAATTTATTTTTAATTCTTCTTCCTTTGATTCTGTACCCCCTGATACCTCTACCCTCTAATTGTAAGAGAAAGGGGTGCAGGGAAGCAATATAACTTCTGTTCTAAGGTTCTATTTCCATTATTAATTACTAGCTGATTACAGTTCAGAACATCTATACTGGAATGTGTGCTGGAGAAATTTAAAATACTGGGAGTTTTGTTTGTCTAATGGTGCCTATTTTAGAGTTGGAAGTTGAACAGCTGTGGCATTACATGCTTTGTTTTTTTACTGAAACTTTGAAATCAAACATGTCTTGATTTTTCTGTTCTATTGAATAGCTACATTCAGGAAAAAAAAAAGTGACAGTTTCTGCAAAAAATGAAAAGAAGAGCAAAGTTTACTCTGCTAAAATGTCATTGGACTCTCTCCAACATCCCTTCCTCTGGCATTAAGGTATAATCTAATCCATAGAACTTCAGGACATATTTAAGAAACTGATAACCATTTTCTTAAGCAGCAGTGAATCTTGGATTGACAAATGACATTCCATTGTTGGAAAATAAATCCACTTCATAATGAATAAAACCTAATTACACTCATTTAGTTACTCTCTAGAGAAGATTTAACAAATACAGATTATTTTTTAATTGTATTTTAAAAACAGCTTGTTAATAGCTCTTAGGATATGGGATACTATTTACTCTTTGTAATATAAAGTGATAATATACATTAATGTAAAAAAATCAATGGAAAGAAAAACTGCCAATTAAATAAATAAATGGGAAGCCAAATAAATTATAGCTACTTCCATACAATTTTTATATAGAGTCTTTCTAATCCCTTTAAAAATCATGGACCCCTTTTAATTCTCTCCCTAGAAAAATTCACTTTGGCTATGAATCCAAATTTTTGCATACAATTTCAAGGGACTAACAGTCTATTCATGAACTCTAGGTTGAAAATACTTTTTCTATTAAAATGAGGTAAAGGTGTGTTTGTACCTTCAACAGGGAAGATGAATGAGCTCCATTCTCTGAAGACAGAATGTTGTGACTATGTAAATTTAAATTCACTGCAATCTACACTTTGTGATATTTCAGTTAATATATAATAGAGCAGTTAATATGTCAAACTTCTAAGACCTTTGTGAGGGAGAAAATATTTAGACTCATCATAGAACTGCAATTGTTAACAGTTGCTGTAATTTGCCTCAATTTAGTGGGTGTCTAGACAAAACAGCCATATGACAGATATTTAGTAGACCGATTCCTTTCAGAATGATGTATACATTTTGTTTTTTACTTTATTTCATCTTCATAAAACTATCTGGCACATCATTCTGAGGGCAGTGCTATTGCCGCTATAAGGTCTGCTGCCCAGAAACTGTATACATTTTTACAGAGAACCATATGTTTCTTTTTTTCCTCATGTTAAAGTACAATGTGGCAATCTGAGAATGCGTGCTAGTAGATAGTAATACATTTACTGGGTCTTCTATAGTCATCAGAAATTTTATTAACTGTGTCATAATAAAAATACCTGAAGATTTAAAATCAATTATGGTAATTTTGCATGCAGTCTAGTCAGACAGTTTAACGTCTGATGTAGATTTTCTCCTCTGGACTTGATTCCAGCCATATAATACTCTTTGTTATATGTCCTGAGGTAAAAATATAATCCTGACAAGTTAAAAGAGATTACACCTGTGACACAAAGTTGGACCACAGTTAAATGGTATAATTTTTAAAGTTTATCCTTAAAACCCTTTTACTCTTTCACATCCCTTGTAGCATCCTATTCTCTGTCTTTCTCAACCCCATGGTTTCCTCATCCCTCTTGCTACTTCCTTCCTGTGCAGTAGACAAGGTCCCCACTGAACAAACACTATCAGTTTCTACCTGGATGACCGTGGATATGTTACTTCAACTCTGAGAATCATTCTGCTCTGTTGCAAAAAGGGTAAAATAATGCCAAGTTGTTATTAAAATAAAATGAGACAATATTTGGAAGAGTGCCTTGCACATACCAAGAGTTAGAATTATGTTTCCTTTGGAAGAAATTGTCAGTTTAAAAAAACATGTGAATTAGAACTCACACTGGGTAATTAACTTTTTTTTTTTTAACATCTTTATTGGAGTATAATTGCTTTACAATGGTGTGTTAGTTTCTGCTTTATAACAAAGTGAATCAGTTATACATAAACATGTGTTCCCATATCCCTTCCCTCTTGCATCTCCCTCTCTCCCACCCTCCCTATCCCACCCCTCTAGGTGGTCACAAAGCACAGAGCTGATCTCCCTGTGCTATGCGGTTGCTTCCCACTAGCTATCTATTTTACGTTTGGTAGTGTATATATGTCCACGTCACTCTCTCACTTTGTCACATCTTACCCTTTCCCCTCCCCATATCCTCAAGACCATTCTCTAGTAGGTCTATGTCTTTATTCCAGTCTTGCCACTAGGTTCTTCATGACCTTTTTTTTTTCCCCTTAGAGTCCGTATATAGGTGTTAGCATACTGTATTTGTTTTTCTCTTTCTGACTTACTTCACTCTGTATGACAGACTCTAACTCCATCCACCTCACTACAAATAACTCCATTTCGTTTCTTTTTATGGCTGAGTAATATTCCATTGTATATATGTGCCACATCTTCTCTATCCATTCATCCAATGATGGACATTTAGGTTGCTTCCCTGTCCTGGCTATTGTAAATAGAGCTGCAACAAACATTTTGGTACATGACTCTTTTTGAATTATGGTTTTCTCAGGGTATATGCCCAGTAGTGGGATTGCTGGGTCGTACGGTAGTTCTATCTGTAGTTTTTTAAGGAACCTCCATACTGTTCTCCATAGTGGCTGTATCAATTTACATTCCCACCAACAGTGCAAGAGTGTTCTCTTTTCTCCACACCCTCTCCAGCATTTATTGTTTCTAGATTTTTTGATGATGGCCATTCTGACGGGTATAAGATGATATCTCATTGTAGTTTTGATTTGCATTTCTCTAATAATTAATGATGTTCAGCATTCTTTCATGTGTTTGTTGGCAATCTGTATATCTTCTTTGGAGAAATGTTTATTTAGGTCTTCTGCCCATTTTTGGATTGGGTTGTTTGTTTTTTTGTTATTGAGCTGCATGAGCTGCTTGAAAATCTTGGAGATTAATCCTTTGTCAGTTGCTTCATTTGCAAATATTTTCTCCCATTCTGAGGGTTGTCTTTTCGTCTTGCTTATGGTTTCCTTTGCTGTGCAAAAGCTTTTAAGTTTCATTAGGCCCCATTTGTTTATTTCTGTTTTTATTTCCATTTCTCTAGGAGCTGGGTCAAAAAGGATCTTGCTGTGATTTATGTCATACAGTGTTCTGCCTATGTTTTCCTCTAAGAGTTTGATAGTGTCTGGCTTTACATTTAGGTCTTTAATCCATTTTGAGTTTATTTTTGTGTATGGTGTTAGGGAGTGTTCTAATTTCATACTTTTACATATACCTGTCCAGTTTTCCCAGCACCACTTATTGAAGAGGCTGTCTTTTCTCCACTGTATATGCTTGCCTCCTTTATCAAAGATAAGGTGACCATATGTGTGTGGGTTTACCTCTGGACTTTCTATCCTGTTCCATTGATCTACGTTTCTGTTTTTGTGCCAGTACCATACTGCCTTGATTACTATAGCTTTGTAGTATAGTCTGAAGTCAGGGAGCCTGATTCCTCCAGCTCCATTTTTCGTTCTCAAGATTGCTTTGGCTATTCGGGGCCTTTTGTGTTTCCATACAAATTGTGAAATTTTTTGTTCTAGTTCTGTGAAAAATGCCAGTGGTAGTTTGATAGGGATTGCATTGAATATGTAGGTTGCTTTGGGTAGTACAGTCATTTTCACAATGTTGATTCTTCCAATCCAAGAACATGGTATATCTCTCCATCTATTTGTATCATCTATAATTTCTTTCATTAGTGTCTTATAATTTTCTGCATACAGGTCTTTTGTCTCCTTAGGTAGGTTTATTCCTAGATATTTTATTCTTTTTGTTGCAATGGTAAATGGGAGTGTTTTCTTAATTTCACTTTCAGATTTTTCATCATTAGTGTATAGGAATGCAAGAGATTTCTGTGCATTAATTTTGTATCCTGCTACTTTACCAAATTCATTGATTAGCTCTAGTAGTTTTCTGGTAGCATCTTTAGGATTCTCTATGTATAGTATCATGTCATCTGCAAACAGTGACAGCTTTACTTCTTCTTTTCCAATTTGGATTCCTTTTATTTCTTTTTCTTCTCTGATTGCTGTGGCTAAAACTTCCAAAACTATGTTGAATAATAGTGGTGAGAGTGGGCAACCTTATCTTGTTCCTGATCTTAGTGGAAATGGTTTCAGTTTTTCACCATTGAGGACCATATTGGCTGTGGGTTTGTCATATATAGCCTTTATTATGTTGAGGAAAGTTCCCTCTATGCCTACTTTCTGCAGAGCTTTTATCATAAATGGGTGTTGAATTTTGTCAAAAGCTTTCTCTGCATCTATTGAGATGATCATATGGTTTTTCTCCTTCAATTTGTTAATATGATGTATCACGTTGATTGATTTGCATATATTGAAGAATCCTTGCATTCCTGGAATAAACGCCACTTGATCATGGTGTATGATCCTTTTAATGTGCTGTTGGATTCTGTTTGCTAGTATTTTGTTGAGGATTTTTGCATCTATGTTCATCAGTGATATTGGCCTGTAGTTTTCTTTCTTTGTGACATCTTTGTCTGGTTTTGGTATCAGGGTGATGGTGGCCTCGTAGAATGAGTTGGGGAGTGTTCCTCCCTCTGCAATATTTTGGAAGAGTTTGAGAAGGATAGGTGTTAGCTCTTCTCTAAATGTTTGATAGAATTCGCCAGTGAAGCCATCTGGTCCTGGGCTTTTGTTTGTTGGAAGATTTTTAATCACAGTTTCAATTTCAGTGCTTGTGATTGGTCTGTTCATATTTTCTATTTCTTCCTGGTTCTGTCTTCGCAGGTTGTGCATTTCTAAGAATTTGTCCATTTCTTCCAGGTTGTCCATTTTATTGGCATATAGTTGCTTGTAGTAATCTGTCATGACCATTTGTATTTCTGCAGTGTCAGTTGTTACCTCTCCTTTTTCATTTCTAATTCTATTGATTTGAGTCTTCTCCCTCTTTTTCTTGATGAGTCTGGCTAATGGTTTATCAATTTTGTTTATGTTCTCAAAGAACCAGCTTTTAATGTTCTTGATCTTTGCTATTGTTTCCTTCATTTCTTTTTCATTTATTTCTGATCTGATCTTTATGATTTCTTTCCTTCTGCTAGCTTTGGGGTTTTTTTGTTCTTCTTTCTCTAATTGCTTTAGGTGCAAGATTAGGTTGTTTATTCGAGATGTTTCCTGTTCCTTGAGGTAGGCTTGTATTGCTATAAACTTCCCTCTTAGAACTGCTTTTGCTGCATCCCATAGGTTTTGGGTCGTCGTGTCTCCATTGTCATCTGTTTCTAGGTATTTTTTGATTTCCCCTTTGATTTCTTCAGTGATCACTTCGTTATTAAGTAGTGTATTGTGTAGCCTCCACGTGTTTGTATTTTTTACAGATCTTTTCCTGTAATTGATATCTAGTCTCATAGCGTTGTGGTCAGAAAAGATACTTGATATGATTTCAATTTTCTTAAATTTACCAAGGCTTGATTTGTGACCCAAGATATGAGCTATCCTGGAGAGTGTTCCATGAGCACTTGAGAAAAATGTGTATTCTGTTGCTTTTGGGTGGACTGTCCTATAAATATTGATTAAGTCCATCTTGTTTAATGTATCATTTAAAGCTTGTGTTTCCTTATTTATTTTCATTTTGGATGATCTGTCCATTGGTGAAAGTGGGGTGTTAAAGTCCCCTACTATGATTGTGTTACTGTTGATTTCCCCTTTTATGGCTGTTAGTATTTGACTTATGTATTGAGGTGCTCCTATGTTGGGTGCATAAATATTTACAATTGTTATATCTTCTTCTTGAATCGATTCCTTGATCATTATATAGTGTCCTTCTTTATCTCTTGTAATAGCCTTTATTTTAAAATCTATTTTGTCTGATATGAGAATTGCTACTCCAGCTTTCTTTTGATTTCCATTTGCATGGAATATCTTTTTCCATCCCCTCATTTTCAGTCTGTATGTGTCCCTAGGTCTGAAGTGGGTCTCCTGTAGACAGCATATATATGGGTCTTGTTTTTGTGTCCATTCAGCCAGTCTTTGTCTTTTGGTGGAAGCATTTAATCCATTTACATTTAAGGTAATTATCGATATGTATGTTCCTATGACCATTTTCTTAATTGTTTTGGGGTTTTTTTGGTAGGTCCTTTTCTTCTCTTGTGTTTCCCATTTAGAGAAGTTCCTTTAACATTTGTTGTAGAGCTGGCTTGGTGGTGCTGAATTCTCTTAGTTTTTGCTTGTCTGTTAAGGTTTTAATTTCTCCATCAAATCTGAATGATATCCTTGCTGGGTAGAGTAATCTTGTTTGTAGGTTTTTCTCCTTCATCACTTTAAATATGTCCTGCCACTCCCTTCTGGCTTGCAGAATTTCTGCTGAAAGATCAGCTGTTAACCTTAAGGGGATTCCCCTGTGTGTTATTTGTTGTTTTTCCCTTGCTGCTTTTAATATGTTTTCTTTATATTTAATTTTTCATAGTTTGATTAATATGTGTCTTGGCGTGTTTCTCCTTGGATTTATCCTGTATGGGACTCTCTGTGCTTCCAGGACTTGATTTACTATTTCCTTTCCCATATTAGGGAAGTTTTCAACTATAATCTCTTCAAATATTTTCTCAGTCCCTTTCTTTTTCTCTTCTTCTTCTGGGACCCCTATAATTCGAATATTGTTGCATTTAATGTTGTCCCAGAGGTCTCTGAGACTGTCCTCAGTTCTCTTCATTCTTTTTTCTTTATTCTGCTCTGCAGTAGTTATTTCCACTATTTTATCTTCCAGGTCACTTACCCATTCTTCTGCCTCAGTTATTCTGCTATTGATCCCTTTTAGAGTATTTTTAATTTCATTTATTGTGTTTTTCATTGTTGCTTGGTTCGTCTTTAGTTCTTCTAGGTCCTTGTTAAATGTTTCTTGCATTTTGTCTATTCTGTTTCCAAGATTTTGGATCATCTTTACTATCATTATTCTGAATTCTTTTTCAGGTAGACTGCCTATTTCCTCTTCATCTGTTAGGTCTGGTGTGTTTTTACCTTGTTCCTTCATCTGCTGTGTGTTTTTCTGTCTTCTCATTTTGCTTATCTTACTGTGTTTGGGGTCTCCTTTTCACAGGCTGCAGGTTCATAGTTCCCGTTGTTTTTGGTATCTGTCCCCAGTTGCTAAGGTTGGTTCAGTGGGTTGTGTAGGCTTCCTGGTGGAGGGAACTAGTGCCTGTGTTCTGGTGGATGAGGCTGGATCTCGTCTTTCTGGTGGGCAGGTCCACGTCTGGTGGTGTGTTTTGGGGTGTCTGTGGCCTTACTATGATTTTAGGCAGCCTCTCTGCTAATGGATGGGGCTGTGTTCTTGTCATGCTAGTTGTTTGGCATAGGGTGTCCAGGACTATAGCTTGCTGGTCGTTGAGTGTAGCTGGGTCTTGGTGTTGAGATGGAGATCTCTGGGAGGTTTTTGTCATTTGGTATTACATGGAGCTGGGAGGTCTCTTGTGGACCAGTGTCCTGAAGTTGGCTCTCCCACCTCAGAGGCACAGCCCTGATGCCTGGCTGGAGCTCCAAGAGCCTTTCGTCCACACGGCTCAGAATAAAAGGGAGAAAAAATAGAAAGAAAAAAAAGAAAGAGGATAAAATAAAATAAAGTAAGATAGAATAAAAGTAAGTTATTAAAATAAAGAAATAAAACATAATTATTAAGAAAAAAAAATGTTTTAAGTAAAAAAAAAACAAAAAACGGACGGACAGAACCCTAGGACAAATGGTGAAAGCAAAGGTATACAGACAAAATCTCACACAGAAGCATACACATACACACTCACAAAAAGAGGAAAAGGGGAAAAAATAATATATCTTGCTCCCAAAGTCCACCTCCTGAATTTGGGATGATTCATTGTCTCTTCAGGTATTCCACAGATGCAGGTACATCAAGTTGTTTGTGGAGCTTTAATCCGCTGCTTCTGAGGCTGCTGGGAGAAATTTCCCTTTCTCTTCTTTGTTCGTACAGCTCCCGGGGTTCAGCTTTGGATTTGGACCCGCCTCTACATGTAGGTCACTTGAGGGTGTCTGTTCTTCGCTCACACAGGACGGGGTTAAAGGAGCAGCTGATTCCAGGGCTCTGGCTCACTCAGGCGGGGGGGAGGGAGGGGTACTGAGGAGGCGGGGCGAGCCTGCAGCGGCAGAGGCCGGCGTGATGTTGCACCAGCCTGAGGCGCATCGTGCGTTCTCCCAGGGAAGTTGTCCCTGGATCACGGGATGCTGGCCGTGGCGGGCTGCACAGGCTCCCGGGAGTGGCAGTGTGGAGAGTGACCTGTGCTCACACACAGGTTTCTTGGTGGCGGCAGCAGCCTTAGTGTTTCTTGCCCGTCTCTGGGGTTTGCGCTGATAGCCGTGGCTCGTGCCCGTCTCTGGAGCTCGTTTAAGCGGCGCTCTGAATCCCCTCTCCTTGCGTACCAGGAAACAAAGAGGTAAGAAAAAGTCTCTTGCCTCTTCGGCAGCTCCAGACTTTTCCCGGACTCCCTCCCGGCTAGCTGTGGTGCGCTAACCCCTTCAGGCTGTGTTCACGCCGCCAACCCCAGTCCTCTCCCTGGGATCCGACCGAAGCCCGAGCCTAAGCTCCCAGCCCCCGCCCGCCCCGGTGGGTGAGCAGACAAGCCTCTCGGGCTGGTGAGTGCTGCTCGGTGCCGATCCTCTGTGCAGGAGTCTCTCCGCTTTGCCCTCCGCACCCCTGTGGCTGTGCTCTCCTCCGTGGCTCCGAAGCTTCCCCCCTCCGCCACCCGCAGTCTCCGTCCACGAAGGGCCTTCCTAGTGTGTGGAAATCTTTCCTCCTTCACAGCTCCCTCCCACTGGTGCAGGTTCCATCCCTATTCTTTTGTCTCTGTTATTTCTTTTTTCTTTTGCCCTACCCAAGTACGTGGGGCTTTTCTTGCCTTTTGGGAGGTCTGACGTTTTCTGCCAGTGTTCAGTGGGTGTTCTGTAGGAGCAGTTCCACGTGTAGATGTATTTCTACTGTATCTGTGGGGAGGAAGGTGATCCCCGCGTCTTACTCTTCCGCCATCTTCTCCTCCGCCCTGGGTAATTAACTTTTGAACAGAAGCCTTTGAAGACCAAAAGGATGAAGTTTCAGGAAGAAATGGCTAAACTGTAGTATACAAAGATTGCTGTAAGGAACCTTCTCAGTGTCCCTCAAGCTATACCTGTGTGGTTCACTTTTCCAAAGGCCTTTCCCAGAGATGAGTCTGACTAAATAATGGATGAAATATTCATTAAAAATAGCTTAATAAAATATATTAAATTCTGGAAATTTTTCTCAGGTTCAAATTATTTTTTTGGCCTATTCATGGACAACGTTCAAAATTTCATCTTTTGAGAAATGGGGGAAATCATATTTTGCAAAAAACTCACTGTATAACAAACGTAAGAGGGGAATTCCCTGGTGGTCCAGGGGTTAGGACTCAGTGCTTTCTCTGCTGTGGGCACGGGGTTCGATCCCTGGTCAGGAAACTAAGATCCTGCAAGCAGTGAGGTATGGCCAAAAAAAAAAAAAAAAAAAAACGCAAGAAAATGGAACGTATATAACATAGTGTATTAGGCTTGCAGAGCAAAGTTTTCAAAGAAGAAAGAGAGAGGTAATTTAATGTAAGAGTATTCAAACTATATAGTCATTGACAAATTTCACACTATGGTAACAGTGGTCAACAATTATTTTCACTGGCCATGGCTGGATAAACTTTGCTTTTCAAAATCTAAGTTCTTACTTGTCTTATCTTAACAAAAATACTGATTGTTCTAAGTAACTCTAAGAGATATATATGTTCATGTAACATATGGAAAAATACATCTGAAATTAGTTATCATAAATAAGGAATTAAAGGATATCAGCAAACCTTGAAAAAAGGCCTCAAATTTTTGGTGAAATCTTAAATATAAAATTTCAACTAAGGGCCTAAATATTTTAAATCTGTCATGGTATTAAATTCTGCAGTAGTATGTCATAGATGGTATTATTTCAGGTTTTACTATAATGAGGATGATGTAAAAACATTAAAGAAAGGTACATTGAAACAGAAAAATTATGCAGTACATATATATTTACTTGTGAAATCTCATTTCTAACACCTTTTCAGTAACTCTGAAATAGAAAAGGCAACAGCTCATGAGGCATATTTTCAATCATCTTGAAATGCCCTTTACCCTAGTAATTTACTTTCTAGCTCTGCATGCATTTTAAATGACTACTTTGCTAAAATGTGAAAGATGTTAAAAAGTAAAATGAACATATCATTCACTAAAGAAGAACGTAGAGAGAAATTGAGGTCATTCAAATTATTGGTAAGAGGTTTATAACTCATAATGATGATCATGACAATGAAAAGATGGCAGGGAAACTGGCAAGCAACTATGAGCTAGTTGATTGTATAAGAATGATATCATTTCCTTGACTGGGCAGCACAGATACTGTGGAAGCACTTGTCACTGCTCTGAGTGACATTTCCCAATGTCAAGTGAGAACATAAACCAGTCATAAATTCTTATAACAATAAGTGGTCAGTAATGGCAAATTGAGAAATATTGACAAGGCTCTTATTGTCCCCAGACTTTTTCTAAATTGATCTTTTTTGGTTTCTAAGTACACAAGTCACATCTTCAGAGTATTCTAATTGCCTAAATATGTTTTCTGTACCTATTCAGATGAAATCTAATTTATCATCTCTACTCTAAATTATGGTGGAATTTCTACTTTCTCCCTCCTAAGTTCTGCTATTTCTACCTTTTCCCCAGTAGACTTAGATGGTTTAATATTTATCACAGTGGTATTTGAGCTTAAAAGTTCCCTCTGCTGTTATTGTGGAAAATAAATAATAAAAAGTATTGCACAACACATTGCAGATAAGGATATTTTATTAACTTGGGTTAGAACAATTCTCACTGGAGTTCAATTTACAGCATCAAAGAACTACCCCAAAACATCTGCCTGAGATAAAATAACTCCAATAACTGTCATTGTATAGGCCAGTGAAATGAGGCTGAGAATGTTAAGTAGGTTTCCTAAGGTATTAGAGTAAAACTCCAATAAAATCAGAAACAGAAATATAGAAGAGGCATGAGGAGCTTTCTGGATTTTGACTTTATCATTATTCTATTTATCTCTTCTGATAAATAGACTTGCCTCATCTGACTACAAAATTTATAACCTGGCATTTCTGAAATGTTGTTTTCGATAACAGAAATCACAGAGGTAAATTTAACACTTAATCACAACAATTATATTAGGAAAGAGTTTTGGTGCATCATGTTTTGATATTGTATTTATAATTTATTTGGTTTTAATTTATCTGTGTGCTATAACATGTAATTACAAATCTTTTGGGAAGCCAACTGTGAAAATAAATACATACAGTGGCAGCATCTACATAACTTATTCTGTGCTTTAATCAGAAATAATAAGTGATCGTTATTACCATCACCAGCTAAGCCAAGTTATAATTTTAAATATATGATCTTTCTGTCCACGTTTTTGGAACAATACTATAGTTTATTAAATTTTCTTTTCTATGTTTCTTTTCTATGTTTCTATCTGGAATATGGAGAAAAACTGCTTAATTTTTAAAACAATGTAATCTGGATTGAAGTTTTCAAAGAGTTCTGAATACTGAAATGAATAAGAAAACCCTTTAAAAAACTATTCCTATGCCTTTCAGGGGTTTGAAGACTGCTGTCCTATTTTCATCTACTTACCTTTAGCCAAGATCTCTACATTTATGTCCTTTAATCCTTCTTCAAAGATGAGTACCTCGATTCCTTAATCATATTTGAGAAACTTTTCATAACTCCCTCCAGTTTGTCTGTTCCTGAATCTGTGTTTGAAATCAACATCAAAATCAAGTAGAAAAAATTTCTTATACCAGAAATCCAGGACAACTTTTCCATTTGTTGGATTGGTTTTTTCACTGCTTTTGACGGGTCTAATGTACTGTCTGCTGTGTTTGCCTAGGTCTCCTTTGGTATTTTTACTTATCAGGTATTTCCATTTACTACCTATCTGTGTTTCCAAAAGGTGACTTTATTTCTGCCCTAAGTCTAATAATGTTAACTGCACTTTATCTTGCTATCTGCCTATTTCTTAGTTCAGTAGTATTGCAGATTTTTTACTCTGATTTTTCGTCCTAGTTTCTCTGCTCTTAAAGTGGAAAGCAATTTTTAAAATCCTATACATGCTACTTCTTTTTAATCAATTGGAAAAAATTTTTTCTCAAAGCATATTGCCATTTTTCCTAGGATTCTTTAAGTAATACTGCTGAGAAATATGATTCAAATTTGTCCAGGCATGGTTATGAGTGAAGAAATTCCTGAAGGCAAGTCCTGAAGGTAGGTCAAAATAACGGATGACTTTCAGAGGACTTCACTGGTCCTCTGATTCTTACTGAATTCAATTCAATACAGAGAAGGTAAAGAAGAAGGAAAAAAAAAGACTCCATCTATATCATTTAGCTTTTGCTGCATAGAAAACAATCCCAAAACTAGTGGCTGAAAACAATAAACATTTATTAGATCATGATCCAGTGGGTAGGAAATATGATCTTGGCTCAACTGGGCATTCTTCTGCTGCTCTTGCTAGGTTCACTCATGCAGTTCCAGTCTGCTGGTAGATAAGCTGGCATTTGACTGGGGAATTGGAGCAACTCGGCCACTAGTATCCAACATCTAACATGCTACTGTGAACTTCATATCACAGCTGTGTTCCAAAAGCAATGAAAAAGGGCATGCACTAGTGGCTGTGTTCCAGAAGCAATAAATAAAGGCATTCATTGATGAGCAAGCATGTCCTAAGTCTATGCTTGTGTTGCATTCACATACATCTCATTAGCCACAGCAAGTCACATGATCAAGACTGAAATCCAAGGAAGAGTTAGAACCCACTTCTTGATAGAAGGGTGACAAAGTCACATTACAAAGGGCTGAATCATAATACAGTTGAACAATAGGGGTTTGAACTACATGGTTCCACTTATACATAGATACTTTTCACCTCTCCTGTTCAATGGTCAATTGTAAATCATAGTCTATTAAACGTTCTTTGCCCCTAGCTTTCTCTTTTTTGCCTCCCTTTATTTGTCCCCATCCATTTAGGGGATGCCTTTCATTAGTGATTTAGTGGAATTCTTTCTGAGATTTCTCTTTGAATGTATAATATCTTCTAAATTTATAAGAAGCTAAGAGCATTCCTTAATTGGGAGTATACCAATTAAGAAATTCTTTGCATACACCAAAAGCACTCTGCATGCAAAGATCGTTTGTAATTGTGGCCCTGAAAATGTTCTAAATATTTAATTTATACTATCTCAGTAGAATCACCAAGTCAGTGCACTGCTTTCTATTTTCATCACAAAAAGACTAAAATGCAGTAATACTTTTTATCATTTAAGTGTAATATCGACTTTCACAATTATGGTATTCTTCTTATATGTCTGATTAACTGGGACTGACTAGAATTGTGAGATATCAAAATCCAAAGGGAAGAAAAAAAAGAATAGTTGTCTGTCTTGGAAGGGTCTGTTAAATATTTACATTATATACTGACACATCATCTGAGGGCATGGGGGTAAGAGGTATGGCACAGAAGCAGAAAGTCTGGAGAAAACCAGGCATCCAGATTAGTGAGACGCAAATAAATAATATGCTTTCAAACTAAAAGAAAATGTAATTTCTTCTTAGAGAAGTAACTATGATACCTGTATCATATTTTTAAAAGCTTATTTAGGGAATCTCCTGGTTGTCCAGTGGTTAGGACTCCAAGCTTTCACTGCCTGGCCCGGGTTCGATCCCTGGTCTTGGAACTAAGATCCCGCAAGACAAGCACATGGCCAAAAAAAAGGAAAAAAGAAAAAAATTTAAACAAACGTATAAGGAAAAAATTTAAGTTAAATAAATATTGAAAGCATTGTTACTAGATTAGGCTGTGACACTTTAATTTTCTAGTGAAAATCATGTCATTGACTTGTAATAAATATGCAGCAGGTATGTCTAAAGGTATGTAAATATATACATAGAAAATGGCCTCCACACAATAGATAATAATGATAGCTATTGGGATAATAATTTGAAAGTTTTTTCATATGCTTTTATTGCTCCCAGTTAAATTATCTACCATGTATTATCAACTCAGGAAACAGAGAAAGAATGTGTTTACATCTTGGCATTATTTACCTCATATGTTAGTCAGGATTCTCCAGAGAAACAGAACAAATAGGATATAAATATAGGAAGAAATTTGTTGTAAGCAACCGGCTTATGCATTTATGGAAACTGAGATGCCCCACAGTCTCCACTCTGTAAACTGGAGACCCAGGAAAGCTAATTGGTGTATACCGAGTCTGAAGGCCTGAGAGCAAAGGAGGTGATGGTGTAGATTGCAGTCTGGGTCAGAAGTCCTGATAACCAGGAACATGGAAAACAAAGATCCATGTCCCAGCTCAGACAACCAGACAGGAAGAGCCATATTCTTCCTTCCTTTGCCTCTTTGTTCCTTTCAGGCCCTCTATGGGTTGGATTGTGCCCACCCACACTGGGGAGGGCAAACTGCTCTACTGAATCTATGGATTAAAATGGGAATTTCATCTGAAAATACCCTAACAGACACCCAGAAAAATGTTTAGCCAAATATCTGGACACCCTGTAATCCAGTCAAACTAACACCTAAGATTAATGATCACATCTCACTTTCCCAAAGATCTCTTGGCAGGAATCCAAGGAGTGAAAGATAGATGTGCTGTATGATTATTCATCTGTTAACATGTTTTTCAGTTCTGTGCCTGTCTGACTTCCAGAAGATTGTTTCTGAGATTACATAATACAATATCTTTTCTCAAAATAATTAATATCATGACAACACAAAAATAGGGTACAGATAGCATTATATTTCCTTATTTTCCCTATGATATAAAATTTTTTACATTACTATGGATGTGAAGTATTTATGTAAAAATTTTATAAACTGACTTTAGTGTCACGTTTATCTCTATAATTCAGTGATTCTAGTATTGTTAAGAAAAAGACAATCCAATATACCCATTTTCAGGATGTTTAAATGGCATATATTTCCTAATCTAAATATTTTTACAGTCCAGAATGCTGACAGGATCATTGGAATAATCACTAATATCCTTAGTTGCTGGACAAAGTGTAAAATTTTTTTTCTAAAATGCATCAATAGACACACTTCTAAAATTATATAAAGACACATTCCTAAGTAATTAAAGAAAACTTGCATATATAACTCATAAATTAAAGATGTGTGGATAAATAGTTATAAAAGAAAAGAGGTGCATATCAGTAGTAAACCATGAAACACAATGAGTTACTCTACATTATTCTTGGAATAACACAAGCTCCTACTTTAAAAAGCCCTAGACAATAGTGGAAGTATAACTTTCCCATCAGAAGTGAAGAATAGGAATAGGATTTGATGTGATATATACTTTAACAGGGATTCAAAATGATGTTTACCAAGAAATCTTTATATCCTTAAGTACTTCCATCCCTCTACGCTGCTCATTAAAAATGTATTTCTTATGAACAGAAGCAATTTTAAATAACCTCACAAGACTAAGGTTGTGTGGTTCAGTGGGATAATTTTAATTGCCTTAATTCAGAGATAAGTCCTATTTCCCAGGAGGGTACTTGTTTATATCACTTGATAAAAATGATAAATCTATTAATTTGTATCATTGCAAATAGCGATTTTATCAGATAATGTATCAACATATTATATGCTGTGCAACAAAGTCCTGAAGGCAAAATAGAGTGAAAACCTTTATTTAGCAGATTTTGTTCTTGCACTGACTTTTACATTAATATGCAACCTAAATAATCTTTTTCATCATCAAAACCCTCTGGCAAAACAGTAACTAAATCTCAATACCTTCACAAAGAAGGTTTTATCCATGATGTATAAAGAAAATAAGGACGAAATCAGAGTAATATATTTGAAATACGGAACTCTTGGCAGTGAAAGGAGATGCTTTGGAACATAAGGTTCTGGTACTGTTAAAAGCTACATGTGAAATCATAGGGCATTGGGAAGAATCTTCTATAATATTCTACTTGAATCTTGTCTGCATAATAAAAATGTAAGTTCAAGTAGAAGGGAAATAATGTAAATAAATCTAGAAAATTTAAAACTTAGTCTAAAAAGAAAAAAAAGCCTGGAATAGGGGAAAATTCAGATTTTATTATCTAAAATCTTAGGTGACATTGTATGACTTTCTGAGGTGATGGCCATACCTTGAATCCCTAAGAGACCAGAGAAAGGGGTTAAATGAATGAATCCAGCCACACATAAGATGGAACATGGCAACTGGCTCAGAATCAACACAATAGGGATTTGTGGGAAAAAAACAGGAAAAATACCCCCCTTACTAAATGGTAGCAATACTTACATTGCAAAAACATGTGCCCATAGTAGTCATATCTTCTGATTTGCCAAGGGAATTTCAAAATCTAGATTTTTATGTGAAATATCTTTTTACATTAAAGATTCAACTTTTCAAATGTTGGTAAAAAATTACTGTTTGTATCAATATAAAACAATTTTTATGGTGAATAGTCTTCACTTCTGATCTACACACTAAAAGTGGTCTGGAAATGATTACATTGTTTATTATGAGAGTTTCAATAATTTATTCTGGTGAATTTTGCATAGCATACTATCTGAAAGTTATCCAACTCTTTTGGCTCTAAAAAGATTCTTTTGGTTTGATTAAAGTAGAGATATCAAATCCTTTGGGGTTGCCAAATAAAGTTAGTTAACGGGTATGTGTGTGTGTATAGAGAAGTGAGTATAAAATAGTTTTGAGTTGATACATCTCTTGTAAGTGCTTATTTAGTGAATTTCTGGTGATAGCCATAAGATTCTGGGTTTTTTCCTACAATGCAGTCAACAGTAAGTAAGAAATTCCAGTTCCTTGGAAACATCAATAAGCAGTACAACATTACCTGTTGTCAGGAAACAGGGCATAATTGTGCTTAAAACATGTGACTGGGGACAAGTCGATGATATCTTTTTGTTTCTTGCTATTAATATTCTAGAAAAGTTTATTTTATTTGCAAACAACGATATACACTTTCCTAAAAGGAAGGGCACTGTGTTCTTTCTTATGTATGGAATTCAAATTTAGTTGGACTCCAATTGTGTTATTATTCAGAGGTTTGCCCTATGTCAAGTCCATATTCAAATATTCAAGTTTTAGATGGTATTCACTGAAATTGAAACTCCATCAGAGAAGAGATCTTTTTTGTAGAGCCACTGCCTGACAGAATTACGAAGTCCTCTTACAGATGTATCATAACGACACCTCAATGATGCTTCTTAATGAAAATAAAACTGACATTTATAGTGGGTCTTTAATGGCAGCAACTGAGATTGCAGTACTATGTATAATAGGAATTAAAGAAATACTTTTTAATGTTCGTGCTACCCATACCAGAGGATAGAAAGTTCTTGCCAACATGATATGTTTTGTTCAGGTTTTATTCTAGCAAGTGTCTGCTCAGAACAGTGGCTGTAAGGTTGTGTGTGTTCAGAAGCATGTAGCTGGAACAAAGGAATGAACCTGAGTGAAGGAGTAAGTCAGCAGAGTACAGGATATACCAATGCTCAATATTTTTAAATCATTTTGGACACCCCTGGCCTTTATCAGACTACAGGGTGTTATAGCCTGATGCTGTTTAGAGATGCTGCAGGAAGAGACCATTATGCAGTATAAAATGTTCTGAATGTAGTTCAGGTTTTGTCTGTCATAATACTTCACATTTTCCTTGAGGAAGACATTTTGGTTTGTTTGTTTTAATTTTTATTATTATTTTTTTGTCATCAGCCAGGGAAACTCAGAAATTGACTTATAGTTAGAAGGCCCATAATAGCAGGATAACTATATGAGGAATGAGATATATGCCCATAGGTGAGAGAGATTGAAAATCCCTAACTCTCCTCTCATTGACGTCAGTAGGCCACGGCCATCTGAGTATTTGGGGGAAGCAAAACCAAAAAAAAAAAAAAGAGAGAAAGAAAGAAAAGAAAAACAAATCTAACAGCAGTGACAACAAAGATAAAACAAAAAACGTAAGAAGTTGGGCTTCCCTGGTGGCGCAGTGGTTGAGAATCTGCCTGCCAATGCAGGGGACACGGGTTCGAGCCCTGGTCTGGGAAGATCCCACATGCCGTGGAGCAACTAAGCCCGTGAGCCACAACTACTGAGCCTGCGCATCTGGAGCCTGTGCTCTGCAACAAGAGAGGCCGCGATAGTGAGAGGCCCGCGCACCGCGATGAAGAGTGGACCCCACTTGCCACAACTAGAGGAAGCCCTCGCACAGAAACGAAGACCCAACACAACCATAAATTAATTAATTAATTAATTTAAAAAAAAAAAGAATAAAGAGACTTTAAAAAAAAAAAAAGTAAGACGCTAACAAAACATTGCAAAGGTGAATAGTATATGTCGATTAAAAGCACTACACCATTTTCAAACATATCTTAGTGAGAGAGATTTTATTTGTCATTAGTTATAAAAATGAATGATATTTGGAGACAAAGCTCTCTTTGATATAAATTAAGAAAGAAGAGTTACAGAGGTGCAATTTTCTACCAATGACTGGTTAAACAATTTCAGCCAAATCTTTGCTCCTGTGGTTTTAGACCAACAGATCTGTCCTTGGAGGCCACAATCTCACTGATTTCACTCATTTTAATAATAACTCTTAAGTCTTAGAAAACTGCTATAAAGAACCTTGTCTACTCAATTATCAAAATCCTTTCCTTTGAGTTTGGGCTTTATTCTTACAGAAGTTCTCATAACTTGGGATGATTGTTATTATTTTTATTATTTTTCCTTTTCTGTAAGTGCCATTATGAACCACCTTTTCAAAAGCCTTGCAAGGCTATAGGCTCATTATGCTAGTTCCTAATTATAATTGCTACAACATTCTATTCCCATGTGTTGAGAAACCTGGAACAACTTAAGACATTTTGTAGTATTTATTGATCTGTTGTTAGCCTTTGAGTCAATTGGAAAGAACTACATGTAGAAAAGTGCTTCTGATGATACCTGCTTAACCTTATCACAATATCACATAATAGCTGCATGCTATGAATGGAATCCCAACAGAGAAAACTGTACCTTTATATGTCCTGAGGTAGGATGAAAGCTTTTTTTTTTAAACTTAAAAATCCATAACTCTACAGAGATTTATGACTAATAGCACAGAGGCAAGTCCTACATTCTTTTTGGCACCCTGGATGGATAGTAGCAAAACCAGTTATCAACTGAATTGTAGGTATCTGGAGAATATTGAATCTATCTCTCAAGACTTAGAATAATGCAATTCTAATTTTTAAAATCCCCAAAACTCCAGCTCATACATTTCAAGCATTATAGTGAAGAAGCTGGGCACTTCAATAAAGTACTCGTTTAAGCATTTGAGCAGTTTAAATGGTGTTACTTGAAAAAGACTTTATCCTGCCTACAAGATTTCCTGTAGCCTACCCCAATGGAGACATACATGGGTCACATATTTATGTCACACCCTTTGAATTCTAAAACAAAGTGTCAAGCTTGCCAGGTATATTCTTAACATTTAGATATTTCCATAAATAATACAGAATTTAGCTTGTATTTCAAGACCAAACCATAATAGTTTCATTTTGAATTATTTACCTTCTAGTTTCTATCCAAAGAAATAATAACACAATTAACAGTTAGAGAAAAACATGCTGATTAGTCAGTCATTAGGTTTTTCAACACCTACCCTTAACCTCTAACCTTAAATTGAAAAGAAATCATCTGAAAGCTAGGTAGATTATATATCAGTTCATTACACTTAGAACTGTCTTCATGAAATAAAATGTATACTATTATACCTTTGTCTTTTATTAAGGGGATACCTTAAAAATAACAATGTAATTGATGTTCCTGATCTTTTCTAAAAGTACTATTGAAGTTACCTTCCAATAAACGGTCTAATGTCCCATACATAAAGATTCATCAAATTAAATGTCTAACTTGCATTAGAAAATACTGCGTTGTATTGCCCTGATCCACTTTCACAAATTAATAAGGAGGTGACATAGCATATCATAGCCCCTCATGTGCTTCAATTTCCAGGAGGCGCAAAGCTTTAATTTATATTCAGACCAGTAGTTAGTCTTATCCTGTTTTCTGATTCATTACCTGGTTCTTGTTCTTTTTCCTCGTTTCAATGATATGTAATGCATTTGTGATTTTTGGCATAAACTACTTCTGATTGTTAAGGGAGTGAAAAAAAAAACATGAATAAAGCAACTAAAAAGCAAATCTAATGTGCCCCGAAATGAACACGATTTTAAGATAAATGTGAACACTGCATATAGGTGTGCCAGTAGAAGGTAAACCTGCATTCCAAAATATTTTAATAAGACTATGAGTCTTCTTGAGTTATTCAAAATTTAAAAGTAGTTAAATTCATCAATCATTTACTGAAGAGTCATTATGTGGAAATTACCATGTAAAACAGTTTGGTAAAGAGCCCAGAACCAGAAGTCAGGAAAAGTAGTTTCTATTCTGACTAGACCAGTTTTTTGGCTTTGGGGAAACAAATTCTCTGAGCTTTGGATTAATTGGCTATAGAAAGCAGGGCCCTAGGCGCCTTCTCAGTTCAAAAAGTTTATCGTTGATTTTGAGACATATTTTTATTTTTGTAAGCTTATGAAGGTGCCTAAGACATATGTGCTAATCAGTTGTACATGAAGCAAAATTTAAGTTGTAATTCTTAAAATAAAAATTTTAAGTTAAAATGATTTTGGCACACAAAGCTCCTTACCTATTAATTTTGACGCAGTAGTTCCTGGAATAAGGGATTTATCTGCATTTTCAAAGATGGTTAGACTTTCAATGAAAGACTATTCAGTGGAGGTCATTAAACAAAGAGTAAATAATATGAAAAGTATAGAGGAGCAAAAGTTACTTGACACATCTGCAAGACTATAATAAGAAGTTCAAAGTCCTGAGGATTAAACACATTAAACTGCCTCCCTCTTCCAATTAAAAATAAAATACTAATATTAAAATAAATCTAAATATATTGAGAAAGTTTTGATATTAAACCTGATGCTTCTTTTCAAGTATATAATTATCGTCTGCTTATAATGGTATCCTAAACAAATGCTTAGTTTGAATATTTGATAATTCAGAACTGCATATTTGTGATAGTTGTTGAACAATCATATAGTTGAAGCTGCTGGATGAGTATTATAAACACATATTGTGGATCTTTCATAGATAAGATTCTGCTTTTTATTACATGAGTGTGGACCAAAAGCTTCAGGGAAAGAAATAGAGAAACAGAATTAGAAATTGATGTTCAAAGCATCTATTACATTGGAAGAATTCAACTAGCAGAAGCTATTGATTTATTTTTCAAAGTTCTGGTGGTTTAAAAGTATCACTGTTTCTGAATTCACCCATTAAACCATTTCATATGTGAGTGTGGAAATGTACCATTTGAGCAAAGGGGAAAACTGGAAGAAATATGTACATATAATTCAATAACTTGTCCTTAATTTAGTTTTATAACCAATCATGCTCATATTATCATTTTTAAAATTTATTTATTTATTTTTGGCTGCATTGGGTCTTCGTTGCTGTTCTCAGGCTTTCTCTAGCTGCAGCAAGTGGGGGCTTCTCATTGCTGTGTGCGGGCTTCTCATTGTGGTGGTTTCTCTTGTTGCAGAGCACAGGCTCTAGGCACGCGGGCTTCAGTAATTGTGGCACACGGGCTCAGTAGTTTTGGCTTGTGGGCTCTAGAGCGCAGGCTCAGTAGCTGTGGTACACAGGCTTAGTTGCTCCAGGGCATGTGGGATCTTCCTGGACCAGGGCTCGAACCCATGTCCCCTGCATTGACAGGCAGATTCTTAACCACTGTGCCACCAGGGTTGTGCTTGTGTTAAAATGATACTAATGTAATTACCCTAATGATGCCCAAATGCATTATAAATCACTAAAACAGAAATCCTGACTAAAAAGCTTCTGTACAGCAGAGAAAACCATCAAAAAAATGAAGAGGCAACTTGCTGAATGGGAGAAGATATTTGCAAATCATGTATCTGATAAGGGGTTAATATCCAAAATATATAAAGAACTTGTACAATTCAAAAGCCAAAAAACAAACAATCCAATTTAAGAAATGGGCAGAGGATCTGAATAGACTTTTTTCAAAGAAGGCATACAGATGGCCAACAAATACATGAAAACATGCTCAACCTCACTAATCATCAGGGAAATGCAAATCAAAACCACAATGAAATATTACCTCACACTTTTAGAAGGGCTGTTATCAAAAAGACAAGAAATAACAAGTGTTGGCAAGGATGTGGAGAAAAGGGAATCCTTGTTCACTATTGGTGGGACAGAATGGAAGTTCCTCAAAAAGTTAAAACTAGAGCTACCATATGATCCAGCAATTCCACTTCTGGATATTTATCTGAAGAAAATAAAAACACTAACTCAAAAAGATATACGCACCCGATGTTCACTGCAGCATTATTTACAGTAGCCAAGATATGGAAACAACTTAAGTATACAAGAATAAAGAAAATATGGCATATATATATATATATATATATATATATATATATATATGAATATTATTCAGTCATAAAAAAGGAAATCTTGTCATTTGTGACAACATGGATAGACTTTGAGGGCATTATGCTAAGTGAAATAAGACAGAGAAAGATGAATACTGAATGATCTCACTTATATCTGGGATCTAAAAAACAAATAAACAAAACCAAACTGATAGATACAGAAACAGATTGATTGTTGCCAGAGGCAGGGGCTGGGAGTGGGAAAAATGGGTGAAGGGGGTCAAAAGGTACAATTTTCCGGGTATAAAATAAATAGATCGTGGGGATGTAATTTACAGCATAGCAATTATAGTTAATAATACTGTAATTGCATATTTGAAAGTTGCTAAGAGAGTAGATCTTAAAAGTTCTCATAACAAGACAAAAACATCCGTAACCACAAATGGTGACAAATGTTAACAATACTTATTGTGGTGATCATTTCACAATATCACATCATTATGCTGTACACCTGAAACTAATATAATGTATGTCAGTGTAATTCATATTTAGCTACAGTTAATTATTAATGCTACTGCAGCTGGCTTACACACTTATGGGTTACTGTCCTTCAGTTCATTCAGAATTTCCTTGCTCCATTTGAAAAGAATAATGGTTCAAGAAGTTCCTATTTTCTAGAAGTCCTTATGTGATGCCTTATTTCAAAGATAGCTTCACGATGGGAGTTAAAACATAGGATGCACTTGTATAAAAACAGCAAAAAAAAAAAAACTTCGTTCTTGGGGCTTCCCTGGTGGCGCAGTGGTTGAGAATCTGCCTGCCAATGCAGGGAACACGGGTTCGAGCCCTGGTCCGGGAAGATTCCACAGGCCACGGAGCAACTAGGCCCGTGAGCCATAATTGCTGAGCCTGCGCATCTGGAGCCTGTGCTCCGCAACAAGAGAGGCCGCGATAGTGAGAGACCCACGCACCGCGATGAAGAGTGGCCCCCACTTGCCACAACTAGAGAAAGCCCTCGCACAGAAACGAAGACCCAACACAGCCAAAAATAAATAAATAGATAAATAAAATTTTTAAAAAACCACAAAACTTCGTTCTTTATTATATGGAGTAGCTGCATTTATTTATTGATAGCTTCAATGAGCGCTTCTTGAATGTTTATACTATTTACTTGAGCTACAAGATGAAAAAGGCAGAAACTATGTCCATACAAGGCTGATGATCAGTTGAGAAAAAAGTGACATCTTCATAAGCTTCATTTATTATTCATTTAATACATGGCTCTGGTATTAGTACATAGCACTATGTGATTCAATTAAAATTTGTTGAGTGGGTGAATGCATAAATGAGTGAATAATAATATTATATGAAATGGATATTATGACCATGACATTATGCTAAGCTTTGATGATATATTATAAATGTGACTCAACTGAGTCCTTTCTCTGAGATGCTTGCAATCCATTAAAGGGGACACAATCATAAGTAACAATTTGATAAGTGTTATAAACAAGTTGATATAGAGGCCCTGGGCCCACTTAGCTCCACCTATAAGAAGGACAAGTTGAGTAGGGAGGACATATTGGAAAAAAAGAAAAAGATCACCAAGATGAATCTTGAAAAATAAGTGGAAGAAGAATAAAGAAGTGAAGGAAACATGATCCAAGTAGAGGAAAAAGCAGGAACAAAGGCAAGTAGGCAATGTATATTATTGGAAAGCAACAAACAGCTTAGTAATGTGAGAGCTTAAAGAAGGAGGATAAACTTTGGGGAGAATATAATGAGTTATGATTTACCCAACTCTCCTGTCTCCAATAAGGAATAGCTTCCACTTAAGCTGACTTTAAGGACTTTATAAAATATTAGGAATAGAGACAAAAGTGTTTTTAATAACCCATAATCATAACATGAAAAAATAATCTCTGTTAACATTTTGACATATTTTCGTTGTCTTTGTAATACACACGTTCATATTACATGGATGTATGTATAAATATACATATATACATATTTTTACCTATTTTGAAACATACTATATATAGTTTAACATCCTTCTTATCTTACAACATTAAACCTCATTTTATTTTATTAAATTTTATTCAAGATAAGGTTTTAATGGCTTTGTGGCTTTCTATTATATGGAAATATTACATATTTTAATAAATTTATTTTTAAACAATAAAATATATATGCTTTTAAAGTTACAAAATATGTAAATAATCATTTCTTGTAGAAGTGTGTGAAAGGTCAACAGTAAAACTTTCTGACTTTCTGACCTAGAGTCTTCTTTGAGGTCTTTAATATGAACTATCAAGCATAAAGTTAAGGTCACAGGGCTGTTATTTTAATGATCCAGAATAAAGTAAGGGGAGGTTGTGCTCCCATATTTAATGTAGTTGGCACCATTTATTTCAGAGACTATTGAGCATTCTCCCGGGCCAGAAAATTGATAAAACAAAAACTATTCTTTGGCTTCTGAATCTGCTAAAATGGACTCACCTGCTCTTTCTAAGCCTTCTGGCATGATTTGAAGACTTAATTTTTAAAATGTGTATCCTTGCCTGTGAAAGATTATGCTAAGGAATTAGGGAAGAATGCTATGTGTATCAGAGTACAGAATTTAATATTAATTTTGTTTTGTATATGCTGGTTCTCCTGAGTTTTTGTAGCTATTGGCTGAAATATTTTAGAAGTTGTGTGGTAGGAAGAGGTGTTTTTTCTAAAACCTGGTTTATTTGTTGACTATTTTCTTGTTGCTATTCTCCAATATAATATATAAATAAGGAGGTATCCCATTCTATTTAATTTTACTGAAGGCTGAAATAAGTATAAGGCAAAATACAGATATGTGGTCTATTAGTTTCTGCTAGCTTTTTGGAAGAATTGTATTCATTCTATAAATATAATTTCTGACTGTAAAAACCTTACTTTAATATTATGGCCAGTTAAGCAAAATCTTTTCTGAGGAAAGGAAGATGGGAAGCCCTTACCACCCTCTATAGAGTTTCGTCAGTTAGCATTTGCTGTATTAAAAATTACTCCAAAAAAAAATAGTGACTTAAAAGACCAACTCTATCACTAGCTCATGATGCTATGGGTCAACTGGGCAGTTCTTTTTTGGTCCAATTTTACTTACTCATGAATATGCTGTCACTGTGAAGGAGGAAAAGTATTTGTTGGTCTTGGTTGGGCTCTCTCACATCTCTGGGGCCTCCACTAGGACAAATGTGATGACTCTACTTTCAGCATAGTTTCTCAACCTACAACAATCTAATATGGGCTGAGCAGGGTCTCAAGACAATAGACCATTCACAAGCCCAGCCAAACTTTCAGGGATAGGAAAATAGACACTACCTCTTCATGGGAGGAGCTGCAAAGTAACATTGGAATGTGTATTGATACAGGGTAGCATTTTTACTTTCTGCCAGTAGCAGTGAATCATGTTTATGTCTTATCTTAGTATCCCAGTTAATTCTTAAGGACAATAAACATTTTTAATATTTCTCTTTTATCCAATTACCATGATCAATGCTATGCATATAGCAGGCATTCTTTTTAATGAGAACAATACAATAAATTATACAGTTAATATATTTCCCTTTCCAAAGAAAGAGTAGGAAACATATAGACTATTATTTCATAACCAGTAGCATAGATTGTAATAATATATCTCCTTTATACAATGCACTAGGGATGACCACAGATGTAACTAACCCATTGTTTCTACCTCTCAGGGTAAAGACAATGACAGAGACATTATCCATGAGGAAGATATACAAGCTCCATATCACTAAAAAGTTGCACCCATTAAGCCTCCACCAATGGCAATTACCTTTACAAATGTGTCTGAAGATATTTTATTAATGGCTTTTCTCTTTTCCTCTGTTCTAATTCTTGCCCATTTGCTGTAGGTAAATCTAACTACTTCCTTCTCTGTAAAATCTTTTTCTATCCCTCTATTCTTTTATTTGATGCTATCTTTCCTATATTCCCTTGATTTCCTTTATTATTACTTATTGTTTTTGTATGAAGACATGGCTAATTATTTTAAAAATAAAAAATGAAACACGTTTAAGAAGTAAAAAAAAGAGTTATGTGTGGAAATTAAACTATATACATTGAAAACAGGTGACATAAAACTCTAAAGCTTTTGAAAATATCCGTATTCAGAAGCTCCAAAAAGTATCCAGCTGACTCTCCATTCTCCTATGATGAAGCCTGCTTTCCTTCAGAAAGAGAATCATTTGGATTGAATTAACATTTGCCATTCAATTTCTCTTAAATGTGTACAAGTGTTACAGCATATTTCCCCATTTTTCATAAGGAATAAATATAAATTTTTGGAAAGATTGGTGAACTATTATTTATAATATTGTTTCTAAAAGATTAATGTATTCATATTTCCAATCATGATATCTACAGATGAACATTTAATCTACAACTGGGTTTTTAATTTGGTGGTTTACAATAGCAAATACATCTTTCGTTCTAAGTATTATTAAGTTTTCCTTGGTATTACAATCTAGTTTATTCAAAGGTTAAATAATCACTGACAAGGGACATTGGACAAATGAGAAGGTGAAAATCTTTTTCCTTGACATTTAGATGTAACAAACCAAACTCAGTTTCAGTAATCGTGATCCATTTAATACCACATTTAGAAGACTGATACGTAATGATTTCTCAACTGGCACTTACAAGCAGAACAAAAGTTTTCTTTCCCTTTTTTAGATTCAGATTGAAGAAATAAAATGTAATTAAGATTAAAAAATAATGTAAAATAGGAAAATAATTTACTGATAATTGAGAAAAATATGTTTCCAAGGGATAATTTGGATTTTTCCCTAAGCAGCCAAATTTTGTAATAAATAAATCAGTTGAGCTTATTGCTGTTCTTAGATACAACAAATATGTTGTAATTATTATAGAAATTCTCAAAATTAAAAAATATATATTATGGTAGTTTGCTTGGTACAATATTTATTATTGCTTTTGTTGTAATTTAATTCTACTGAATAGAACAAAATAAAAGAAGAATAGTAAAAATTAAGTACTAGTTCTAATTCTGACGTCAAACAGCTATGTGCTTTTAGCTTAGACTTTAGAGAAATTCTTATCACATAAAAATGTTGAGTCATATGTGAAAATATCTATTATAGATGATGAATTCTCAAGGTATGATGCAAATGATTTTAGGTTAAATTCTCAGTGCTCATCATTGTCAATTAGTTTTTCCCTTTCCATGAGTTTAGGCCACCTTTTTAAGTCTGGTCAATTGTCTCACATACGTGTCATTGGCGATTACAGGGAAGAGACAAGAAATAATAGGCTTAAAGAAAACTGTCAGCACTACAGGAGAAATAGAAAAGGAGAAATATGAAAGGACTTGTTGATAAACTGATATTTATATTACTACATTTTTTATTTCATAATAAATAAAATATATTTATTTTACTATGATAATATTTATCTTTACAATCACAAATCCCAGCAGTATATCACTCCTGAATGTAATTAAATCCCTCTGCTCCCTGTATGCATTTTTAGACAACTTCCACAATTGAAGGCCATATTACCATGAACATTATAATCGCTTAGTCATAAAATTTTTCTATAACATTTTTACAAAATGACCAGAATACCTCATCCATTTTCTGCTATCTTCCCAGTATTTCACAGTCATCTCCTATTTCTCTACTTGTGGAATTCTCACTGTGGCAAAGACTTATGGGATTGTCAACTAATTCAAAGAAATTAAAATTCTCAGAAAGAAAATTTCAATTTTGGGGAGAATTTAACTGGAGACTTGGATTTGGAAACAGAAAGGGATTATTAATTTCTAGGCACTGATTTGGGAATTTGAAATTAAAATATAATTTTGCTGCTAGTCTCAAAACCTCCCATCATTTTAAGGAAGGCTGACTCAAGATCAGTGACAACAAAGTAAGAAAAAGAATGAAAGTCACATTTGAATTGGATAGGTGGATATACAAAAGAGTATGTTTCAGACAGAAAAAGTAGCATAAGCAAAGGCACAAAGGTGTGATGTTCCATGACATATTGAAAGAATAGTAAATAGTCAGGATGGCCAGAATGTTGCAGACAATTGACAGGGGAAAGACTATTGAAAATATGTGTCTGGAATACAGGGTGGCATGTTGAAAGTGGCCTTATACATCAAGGTTGAAAGTTTTAGTTTATTCTATATTTAATGGAAAAGCACAAAAGTCTTGTAAAGGTAGGGTTAGACAACCATAACTGAGTTTAGAAAAAAAATTTTAAGGGTCACCCTGCTATAATACAGAAAAATTAATTTTAAAGAGAGAGATGAGATAAGAATGCCATTCAGACAACTGAAATAGTCAAAATGGGATATTACTAGAACAGGGTCATCAATAGGTCTCATCCAGAACAATGAGTATACTCATCAAATATCCTAGAGAGCTTTCTAAAATATGCCCAGTTCCTACCGCAAAAGGGACTAAATCAATGATGGGTCTCTGCAATCTGCAGTGGTAAAAGTCCATATGATTCTAATGCAACCAGCCAGATACCAGTCTTCAGCCCAGTAATTGAGAACCAATGAACTGGTATCAAAGTAATCAGATAGAAATGCTTGTCTAGGCTGATAAATTGAGAAAGATTGTGAGGCTAAATCTGGGCTCTGTGGGATAGAGAGAGATAGTCAATCAGTGCTACTAGCTGTAAACTCAGGACCATGCAATTCGCCTCCTCTGGCCTAGGTTAGGACAGGGACTGAGGGGATGGAGAGGAGTTGAATCTGAGAATTAAGATTAAGAGAATTATCTTAATAAAGAGATAAAATCAGCAAGTTTTAATCAGTAATCAGAAACAGAGCCTCTGAAAAAGAGAAGTCAAGTGTGACTGACTTGTTTCTTCTTTACTAGCTTAGACAACTAGTTGGAGGATGATGTTAACTAAGAAACAGAGGGCATAAGGCATGCCTTGAGAATATCTGTAAACAAAAACAGAGAGTGAGGCATAAATTAAGTTTGTAGATATAAGAGGAAGGTGGAGGTAGGCTGGTGAGAGAAGGGATTGATGTATGAAAGTACTGGTGGAGCTGGAAAGAAATGATATTAAAGAGACCAGTGGAGGGGTTAGCCTACAAAGGCATATGAATCTCTCATGCGAATTCCAAAGGGGAAAGATACAAAGCAATATTATGTATATAGATGCAGAGATAAGCAGAAAGGAAAGTGGGTGATTTCCTGAGAGATTTTTGCAGTGAGGTAAGAGTAATTGCTTTATTCAGGGCAATAGCTTTCAAACTTAAGTATGCTCCAGAATCTCTTGGAGGACTTGTTAAAACACATATACCGCCAGACCTCACCCCCAGAGATTTTGGTTCAGTATGTCTGAGGCAGAGTGTGAGAATTTGCATTTCTAAAATATTCTTATGTGAAGCTGTTCTCTGCCACCCTTAGAACCACTGGATTAGACTATGGGGGAATCAAAGCTCATGCTCCTTTCCTTGTATGTTTAAGACTTTTAGGGTAGAAGAAATATTTCAAAATCCACCTGATAAGAGAGGTTCACAGACCTTCCCTCTGAAGATACTGATTGCTAATAATGATTCTTACGATTAGTGATTTTTGCAGAATTCTAGAACAGGGAGGGATCTGCAAGTATTTGCTATAAAGGGCAGATAGTAAATATTTTTGACTTTATGGTCTCTGTTGCAACTACTCACTTTGTCCTCAGGGAAAGCCATAGAACAATATGCAACCAAGTAGGTATGGCTTGATTCCATTAAATCTTTATTTACAAAACTAAGAAAGAGGCCAGATTTGGCCTGTGGGATGTTGTTTTCCTACACTTGTTCTAGAGTAGAAAATGTTAAAAGATCTTTTAGGTTAATATGTTAGTTAAGTTCTCAGTATGATATTGAAGTGGACATATTATTCAAAGTAATTTATGGAAGGTGGAAACCAGGTGCTAAAGTAAGCAGTGAAATATAGGTTCATAGAAAACAAGAATGGAAATTGAATCACAACTACATTTTAACAGTTTCAACAGAGGAGAAACTTAGAAGTAACAAAGTAGAACCGAGAGGAGGCCAGTTCTGCCAAAACATTACCCTGGAGTAGATGAGATTTAAGGGAAAATGTATTGCTTCTTCTAGACAGGTTTTTGGAAATCAAGGCAAGAAGATTTAGGAATCATTCTCTTGACGTAATTCATTATGAGTTCTAATAACACAAGGAGTGAGTTTAGAATGGAGATTAGCAAACATGGAAAAAGGGCCAGTGAGACGCGAAGGTGCCCTGCATTGAAATGAGAGAGATGAGAGAGTGAAAAGCACAGTTGAAAGCAAGGTTGCTTCTTTGATGGGAGATTAATAATCCTGGGGTTTGTGGGATAGAGATTGAGAAACAGGCAACAGAGAGAGGATATTGAGAGACAACTTTGAATAGAACTATGAATAGAATTTGAGACACCAGCCTCAAATAACATGTTCATTGTTGGCTCTCTTTAAGGAATTTATTAACATTAGATGACACTCAATTTTGTGAGCCTTGGGTGACTAATCTGAGCAAGATTATGGAAAGTGTATTCTATTACACTTTGGTAGAGAAAGGATAGTGTCTCTAAATGAGAGGATAATCCAGGCAGAGCAAACCCAAACTTAATTTAGAAATTGTATGTATCTAAACTAGTTCAACTAAAGGGGCATTAATATTCTGAGGAGCTGACACTGGGCATCTTTAATTTACTGACAAGATGTGACTGTAGGAGACCAACTGACTAGATGCCAAGAGATTATGTCTCAAAATAAGATGGCTTATTATACATTTTATAAATTTTATTTTTGATATGATAATATTCATTTTGCATTATATAGTTTTGTGATTATGAACATGCCACTTTTATTGTATAAGCATAACTTAAGAAATTATTATTTTATAGCTTTTGCTTCCCAGACTAGACAATTCATTGGCTGCTATTATTTGACCACAGCTTCCAGCCACCTGAAAAATAGCAATGCTAAGTAACAAAGTTATTATTTTTTTCTGAGAACTTAAATATCTAGTTAAGACTACCTTAAACTTTAAAGTTGTTGTGATAAATAACACAACTCTATCACCCAGATAACTTTTCTGCACTTTACCCTCAGAATAATCTATTGGCATGGAGCAAAAATATAATCCCAAATGGCTCTTTTTATCATCTTCGGTTTGTATTGTTATTTTGTGTGAATAATAAAGTACACTTGAGTTGGCTGGTTAGCCATGATAATTGGGATGTATCTAAGGATGATAAATATGATAGTACCAACTAAATTACTTTCAAGGATGTATGTGAGATTATGTTTATACATACTCGTGCTTTTTTTTTGGTTTTTATTCATTTTAACAAAAAAGGAGTCAATAGGGCTGATGTTTTATTTTGCTTCAGCTGTATTGACCAGTAATGATCAATTACATTTTGACACTTCCTTTTTACTACTGACTACACTGTTTGAAATGAACAATAATACCCCAATTCCATGATGTCCCATTGGCAATCGATTACAGATAAACTTAGAAATGGAAATAATATTATGAAAGGCATAGCTTTGTTTACATGTCAGCATCTGGTTTCCTTCATTTCTTCTTTATTCCTGTTTTTCTTCCTTTATTCTTTCTTTCGTTCGCTGTTCCCTTTTCCTTGCTTTCTTTTCTTATTTTTGGTGTAATAATCAGTAATGAAAGCCTGAAGTGGTGTAGCATTGTAACAATATTTTTTATGGCAATCAATTATGGGCTCAGACACAAAGAAAGTAACAGAGAAAGTGAATTTGACTGCTCTTTTGTTTGTCAGGGTAGATGAGCCGAGTTAAAGCAATCTTTGTTTGCTAAAAATTATCATTGCTCTCAGTAGAGCTAGAAATATAATTAATTTAAGATATGGAAAGCTGTGTTTCCAGAGACTATATAAGCTCTCCTAATACCCTGAATATTGAAAATATACACATTCATCCATATCAGAAGATTTTCACCTCTCTGCTTATTAGTGTACTAATAAGCTACTGTGATATTGAGAATTTTACTGTAGCATTGCAAAGGTCATGTGTGTACAATGCTATCATATCCTTAGTCATCTAAGCAGCCAGATATAACTTCTGTTCATTTTTCTAATCCTTGTTTTACCTATTCAAAATTTACGTTTGCATTAACATTCTGGGACTTGAGGGAAAGAGAAGATACAAATAATGGTTCACAAGCATTTCAGTTACTTGACAGAGAAGACAAAATCTGAAAAATATTTAGAAACAGAAAAACATCTCTTCCAGAGTAATTAATGATTTTATAAGAAAAAAAGCAACTCCAACGTTAATGTTTTCATCTTCTTTTTGGAACAATAATAAATAATTAAGCAACATATTTAAATATTTTATGGTGTGTTATTGGTAGATTATGGCATATGTTACATAACCAACAACATATACATCCAAGATGCCTGAATGACAAAAGAAAAGAACCTACCAATAGTTCCATTGCCTGGTTGAAAAAGCATAAAACAAGAGGCATGTAGAAGAGAAGGGGGAAAAAGTCTTGATAATCTAAAATGAAGAATAAAATATTTGTTCCATGCTTTCCTCACTACTTCCTCCCTCCTTCCTTCTGGTCCTTCTTCCTCCCACTAAATGATTAAGTCCATGTCTTTGGTGATGGAAATAGTGGGGATGAGTTAAGTATATTAGATTAAGCAGAGCTGGAAAACATCCAAGACAGCCAGAGATAACAGATCAGGAGTTTAGATTCTAGACAGGCAGAAGGCACAACGTCATGAAGAATGACAGAACAGGCACCAAAAATGATGCACCATGGCAGTTGAAGCTTAGGGAAGTCTCCTAGATCTTTCTGATAACTCCCCTATACCCTCAATCTTCCCTGACCACAGCTTCTTGACTCAAGTGAAATTTGACTATCTCCTGAGGACCCTGGGTTTCTGGTACAGTCTTCTCCAGGAGGAGGATTCTCAAACACTCGTGATATATCAGGATTGGGTAGTAAGTTGATTATGTTTTCTGCCCACTAATCAATGTAACTTACATTCTAAAGTTCCACCTCTCTCATTTTTAAAAATAAGGTGAAAAAAATAATTTTCCTTTGAGGCTTGCGGAGTCTGACCCCATTATTCTCTCCCATTCCATTTCCACAAGGAATCTGTTCCTGATCATTAACAACCTTTTGGAAAACTCCCTTCATTTATTAATCTTTAGAAAATGGATTTCGTTCTTCCACTCCTCTGAACCTACTGTGTCATTCACATTGCCCCTACCACCCCCACACATGATCTATCCCTCTCAATGATTGATCGGTTGCTTCAGCTTCTTATTTCCAATTGCTTTTCTTAAATGTACTACTCTATAGCCAAACCTAGAATTTGTCACTAGTGAAAACTGCACTATCTATGAAATCATAGTTTCAAAATCCACCTGACTACCGCTGACTCTTCTTCTAGTTCATTGGCACAATTAGCTTCACTGATGAATTTCTTCTCTCATTGAGATCCTTGACCTCACCCGTTTTATATACTATCCATCAGTCTCTTTCTGGATTTACTTTCCTCTTTGAACAGCCTTGATTTTGTGTTATATCATACCCACCTTTGCAAATTCTTTTAATTCCTTGACTCTCTCCCTTTCCATCTTATTTGTACCGAATGGAACTCAATATATACTTCTGTAGCCACATAAACACAGTTGAACTTCGCTGGAGAAAATTACAGAACAAATATGTCTAATTTTATTTTTCTAAGTCAGGTTTGTTGAACTATAATTTATATAAAATATAATTTATCCTTTTTAGGAGTACTTTTCTATGATTTATTTTTGAGTTTGAATCTTTTTTTTATACATAAACTCAGTTTATTTTATTTTTTATTTTTGTATTTTAAAATTTTTTTATACAGCAGGTTCTTAGTAGTTATCTGTTTTATACATATAAGTGTATATATGTGAATCCCAATCTCCCAGTTCATCCCACCAGCACCCCAACGCCCCGCTTTCCCCCCTTGGTGTCCATATGTTTGTTCTCTACATCTGTGTCTCTATTTCTGCCTTGCAAACCGCTTTTCTATGATTTTAACAGGTGCATATGTATGTGGTAACTACTACCACAATCAAGATATGGAAAATTCCCTTCGACTCCTTTGTAATCAATCATCTTCCCTCACCACCTACCCTTGGCAAGCAATTGAAAGACAGAGTATACTAACTGACGATAGCCAGACCATATATAAAAATAGAAGTGTGACCCATGAACTGCAGCAAACAACCCAGGAAGCCAAACCTTTGTGGCTGTAAGTCTAGAACAGCCAGGATTGATCAATAACTACCAGTCTCCCCAGTTTTTGCCTCTGCCTTCACTTAGGACTAAGCAGAGAAAGCTAAATATGCTCTCTTAATGAATCACATAAGATTCCAAATTTAGTGAGCCCACCCCCAGCTCCAATGCCAAAACCTCCAATCAGGGCATGCCTGAATCCTTTTTTTCCCACTACACATATGTCCAACTTCCCTGTCTGCTTTTAAGCCTCTGTCAAATGCAAATAATGATGGCTGACTCACTTGCTATAGCAAGTTCAGAATATATAGGCTTTACTTGTTCCTATTTGGGTGGTTTCATTTATTTCCAGAGTTTTCCTGGAGGTCCCATCAAGACACTGTTGTAGCAGACCCCAGCCCTCAACCAGGTGTGGTACCTACAGAGACATTATGCCTTGTTGCTAGAGGCTGATTGAGTCTGGGTTGGCATTGTAAGGTAGCCCCAGTTCTGAACTCTGCTATCTTTGCATTGAATTCCTTGCTTATTTATTCTCAGTTTGGCATCTGGGTTTTGTTATTGCTTTCCATTTGCTTGGGCATCCTTGGTGAAATCAAGCTATTCATTTTCATCTGTTTTTGGTGTCTTTTTTGTTACTCCTTTGTGTTGTACTGTCTAAAAGTGCTCGTTGTCATAAGATGGAAAATGGTAGGATACAGGGATAGGGCATACGAGCCTTATTGTTCAAGCTGGCCTCATAGATCAATGAATTTGCAGTTTTACCACACCGACATCTGCTTGGACAAGTTTTTCTGTCCAAGTTTTTCTGTCACCAAATGTTCTCCTTCATATAAACTCCTGAGAGCTCAACTTTCAGCCACAGAGAACATTCTTTCTGTTTTTCTACCTGTCAAAAGGCACAGATTTGGGGGTTTGCCTTCAGAGGTGACCAGCTATCAGGTTGGGGGCCTGAGACACAAGATATAGAAGCATTATGTTCCTACTGACTAGTGCCAGCTCTCACGAGGTCATTTAAGTCTATAACCTTTCCTTTTCCAGAAAAAAAAAAAAAATCCTTCTTGTATGTACTCTCAGCATAATCCTTATTCTTATGCCTTTCTTTCTACATGGCATAAATTCACCAAAGATAGTTTGGGCTTTCAGTGGCGACTTTGGGGAACATTTGACTTGAACAATAATGTTCATTTCAGCGACTCCTTAGAAAAGAAAGGGAATAAGTTTTCTTAGGGCCAGTGGGCAGCAAATTTTGACTGCTATGCAGAGACCTCCAAATGAAATTCTGAATCAAAATTTGCTTCACTAAAAGATTTTTTAGCCAAAGCTAATGAGCAATTTGATCATCTTAAGCAAAAATGAACTAGATTCATTTTCCTTGTGAGTCCTCCCTTCCTTGTCCTCCAGTGATTTCCTCATATCCAACTCTCCCTCTTCCCCTTAATCTTTCTGATCTCTCTTCTTTTGGGCCTCTGTTGTCTCCTTCCTCTTCTCTGCAGATTCCTTACCTTTTCCCCAAACTCCCAAAATAACAGATGACTCTAAAGATTCATTCATCTCATGAGCAAGATATGCAGGCAACTACAGAATTAAAATCTTCCCTAAGGGACCTGAATTGAATTATAGGTTCTAAATAAAGATTTCCCATAGAAGAATTTTGAATTTTGGGGGTGCATATGATTCAAGTTTTCATGATCTATATCAACATACACACATGTTAGTTAGAACCTCAGAGACTAATTCCTGAGGCAAAAGATGATTGGATTGACTCAGAAAGGGCCCTTCAGGATTCCTATTTCCACAATAAACCCAAAGTTCAAGAGAAAGGCCCCCAAACTCAGGCAAAGCTCTTATAAGCCATCCCAGAGCATTTCCAAAAAAATTATTTGAACATAATTTGAATAAGTTAATTGATTCAAATAGTTTGATTTACTGAAATGATTGATAACAGAGAAAAGATGAAACTATAGGAAATTTTCAGTATTGACCAGAAAATACTTTTTGACAACAGTTGTGAGTTAAAGAAAGTGCTGATATCATAGCAGCTCTTTCTTCTCATCTTGTCCATGGAGTTAATCCTGAAATTAGACACGTAATTAGTAAACAGAAATTAGAATGGGAAATAACCTCTTTATCTAAACTATGACACTCACTGAACATTTTGAAAGGGCCTTAGAGCAAGATGAGACTGGTCTTAAAAAAAACTGTGGCCCTACTGATCAAACAGCTAGATGGTCCACTTTCCAACCAACCACCTACTGCCAAGAACACTTATAAATATTGTAAACATAAGGGACATTGGGAGAAAATTTTGCTTTCCTACAAAAGAATAACAAAAGACAAAGAAAAATCCTTCAATTCAAATCAGTAAAAGTGTCCCCCAAAAGGAAAACTTGCCCAATAGCCTGCTTACCCTTAAACATTCATTAAAGGTATATTAACCATAAATCTAGGTGATCATCTTCATCAATTCCTGGTACATGTGTACATCTTTCTTCATTAAACCCTACCAATTTTGCTCAACATTTGCCTCAGAATAAACATACTACACAGTTGATAGATATTGCAAATAACCCATAGATTTTCCCTATCTTCTAGCCCTTAACTGAACCCTTGGGCTCTTGACTGAAAAATCTTTCCTCCTGCTTTGTGATACAACTCCTGCAAATTTAATAGGGAGAGACTTATTCTGCATACAAAATTGTAATATTAAATGTGCACCAGAGGGAATATTTTTTGAGGTTCCATAGAACTCCTCTATTTATAATCAAGTATGTCTTCTCTGGATATACCTTTGTCTCCTCCATTGTATTTGATACATACACCAGGTAAGGATACCTGACATTATATGGGCTAAAAATTCCATTGGCATAAGAAAGATAATTGGAGCAAAACCTATGCAAGTTCAGGTAAATCCCATTAAACCATTACTGAAATTTCCTCACTCTCTCTTAAAGCAGAAGCAAAGAAAGGGCTCAAACCTATAGTTGAAAATCTTATAACAAAGGGGTCTTCTAATGCCCTGAACTAACCCTTGTATCACTCCCATTCTCCAGGAAAGAAACCAAACAAATGAGGAGATTGATTTGTTCAAGATCTTGGGGTCATCAACAAGAATGTTATCCCTCACTTCCTGGTAGTACCCAACACAAATACCATGCTGTCATCAGTTCCTCCTGAAGCCACTCGCTTTACTCTACCTCTTTGCTCTACCACTTTCAGTGTATCTCTACACCAAGAGAATAAATACACTTTACCTTCACCTTGAGGATAACAATATACCTGGATATTTGTGACCCCTTCATTTGGTTCACTGAAGCTCCCTCCTATTTTCTTCAGGTATTCATTAAAGACTTAAAAAGATCTAAATTTCCCTTGTGGTCCAGTTCTGATTTATGTAGGTGATCTCAGCCTCCTTCTGTATGTATCCCTAACTGCAAGGAACCATTTCATCTATTTGTGCATGAGTGATCCAGACAGACCCTTGGGGTTTAACTCAATTCATGGGAACCATCAAAAATGCTTTACTTATGCCTCACAAAAACATCTCATTCTTGACCAGGTTGCTAAGTCTTATCCTTCTTGTGATACAGCATTAGCTGCTATAGCAAAACTTGATGCTTCTGCTGAACCAGTTCTAGACTCCACATTTGACCTCATGGTTCCTTATGAAGTGCAGACATTACTACTCACTGAGAACACAAAATACATTCAGACAGTTGATGACCCTCTTGGGAGATTCTGTTACTCTTTCCTTTTCACATTACTATCACTGCAACACTCTGAATCTCGGAAGAGGAACATTATAACTGTCTAACCTCAGGAAACTTTATCTCACTCTGTTTTGTTAGGGACTCTCATTAAGACCCTGACCTGATATTATCTGTTGATGAATCATACCTCAAAACTAAAAGTAGATTTTATCAAGTATTGATAGAGCTATCAGTAATCTAAGATCTCCTTTGAAATATAGTCCTCTATGTGAAATAAAATTCATACACTATAGATTTTAACCATAGCTTCTTTGTCTTAGCATAATATGCTTGAAATTTATGCAAGGTTTTTCATATATCAGTAATTAATTTGTTTTTGTCACTAAGTAGTATTCTGCTATATGGATGTAAAACAGTTTATCTATTCACCAATCAGTGAGCATTTGGGTTACTTTCAGTTTAGGGTAATAATGAAAAATGTCTATAAACTTCTGCTTATATAGGTTTTTATTTGGACTTATGTTTTCATTCACTAAGATAAATATGTAGGCATGAGACTGCTCTTTTTTTGTATTGTAAGCATGTGTTTAATTTTATAAAAAACTGCCAAACTTTATAGCCATTTTCAAAATGGCTGTACTATATTGCATTCCTACCAGCAATATATGAGAGTTCTACTTGTTCTGCATTTTCATCAGCACTTCGTATTAATACATTTTATTTGGTTATTTGTTTCTGAGCCTTTCTAATATGTATATAGTGATAGCTAATTGTGGTTTTGTTTTGTATTTCCCTAATGACTAATGATGTAGAACATATGGCCATATTTTTACATAACAAATCTTTTTTTAAGAGAGATGTCTATTCAAATTTTTTGCCCAATTCTTTTAAATTGAGCTATAAAATTATATATTCAGGGGACCAGTCTTTTAACAGATAAATATTTTGCAGCTATTAGTATCTGACTGTCTTTTCATTTACTTAACTGTGTCTTAAGAACAGAAGTTTTTAAATTTTCATGATATTTAAATTGTTATTTTTTCTTTTAAAGTCTTCTTTTTGTACCTTAAGATACTTTTGCCTAACTCAAAGTCACAAAAATGTCCTCCCATGGCTTTTTCTGAGAGTTTCATAGCTTTAGATTTAACATTTAGATTTATAATCAGTTCAAGGAATTTTTATTGAAGGTGTATGTTATGAATTAAAGTTCATTTATTTTAAAATGGAAGTCCAGTATTTCCAGCACAATTTCTTGAACAGAGTATCCATTTCCCATTGAATTTCTTTAATACCTTTGCCAAAAATTAGTTGCCCATATATATTTGCATTTTCTTTTGAAGTTTTTATTATGTTCCTTTGTATATATGTCTTTCACTACTACTACTACACTATATTGATTATTGTAGCTTTATAACATGGCGAGATTATAGAAATACTAGATGAAACAAAAAAAGCCACTGAGATTTTGATGCAGACTGCATAAACCTATAGATCAATTTGGGGACAATGATATCTTAACAATATTGATTGTTCTAATCAAGACATTGGTTCTATCCTAATTGATCTGTCTTGATCCCTATAAAAATTTCAGTGGGAGTCTATCTAAAATTATATGGGAAGGCAAGGGAACTGGAATAGCCAAAACAGTTTTGAAAAATAATAAAGTTGAAGATTTCCCACTGCCTGATTTTTATACAAACTTATATGTAAAATAAAGATAGTGTGGTATTGTTTGGTGGGTAAGTGTATATTCAATGAAACAGAAGAGAGAATCCAGAAATAGAATCTCACAATTATAGCTAACTGATTTTTGACAAAGGTACAAAAGCGATCCAATGAAAGAAGGATAGATTTTTCAACAACTGGTGCTGGAAAAACAATTGGAGATTCATGTGTAGGAAAAGGAAGAGGAAAAAAAAGAATCTGAACCTAAACATCATACCTTTTACAAAAATTAACTTAAAATGTATCATAGAACTAAATATGAAACATAAAACTGTAAAAATTTTGTAAGAAAACATAGGAGAAATTTTTGTAACCTAGAGTCAGGTTAAGAGGTCTTAAACTTGACATGAAAGGCACACTTCATAAAAGAAAAAATGGAGATAAATTAGACTTCACCAAAATTAAGACCCTGTTAAAAGAATGAAAATAAAATCCACACTAGGAGAAAAATTTTGCAAATCACATATCTGATAAAGGACTTGTATCCAGAATATATTTTAGAAATTCTCTAAACTCAACAGTAATAAAACAAACAGCTCAATTAGAAAATGGGCAAAATATTTGAACAGACTTTTCACAGAGAGGATGTATGGATGGTAAATAAGACAATAAAAATGCTCAATATCAGTAGCCATAAGGGAAATACAAATTAAAGCTATGATGAGATACCACCATATATATATTACAAGATGAAAATAAAAAATACTGATGATACTAATGCTGGAAATGATATGGAGTAACTGAATCTCTCATACATTGCTAGTGATAATGTAAAATATTATAGTCATTTTTATAAACAGTTGACAACTGTATATAAAGCTATGCATTTACTTACCACATGACCTAGTGATCACACTACTGGGTATTTATCCTAGAGAAATAGAAACTTTTGTTCCCACAAAATTCTGAACACAAATGTTCATATTAGCTTTATTTATAGGGGCTGCAACTGAGAACCACCTAAATGCCCTTCACCTGTTGTACCTCTATATGATGTAATACTACTCAACAATAAAAGAAACAACTATTGCTACAGCTATTGATGTGATATCTTGGATAAATCTCAAAGACATTATGCTGGGGTAAGGGGAGTGGGAGGAGAAGCCAATCTTGACGAATTGCATACAGTGTGGTTCCACTTTAGAATAATCCAAAGATGTCTGCTGTCAGAGGTTAGGATTGGGGAAAGGGTGTATGCTTATTAAGGTATAACATTAGAGAGTTTCTTTGTGGTGATAGAACAGTTCTATATCCTAATTGTGGTGATGGTTACTTGAATCCGCACATGTGATAAAATTATTTCTGGAACTACACACACACACACACACACACACACACACACACACACACACACAGACTGAATGAGTAAACTAGTGAAATCTGAATAAGTTTATACCACTGTCAATTTCCTGGTTTTGATAATGTGTGATGATTTTGTATGATATTATCATTGGTGGAAGCTGGATGATTGGAATTCTCTGTACTGTTTCTACAACAACTTATGAGTCCTAAACTATTTCAAAATCAAAAGTTATTCAAAAATTATTATTGCATTGTTTAGATTTTTATCATTCCCAATTTGTTCCCTATGTATAGTGTACAGTTGCTTAGTGTTAGTTCTTTCTTAATTGGATTGAATGGCCACCATAAATTCTGCTACCAGAACTTCTGTATTTTAAAGTTCTCTATTTTGCTTTGCCTCAGAACTGCACGAATTTTGTTTTAATGTAGTTTTTTAAAGAGGGACTCATAAATGTTTGCTTTCTCAAGTTTCTCCATATTTGAAAAGGTCTGTCATCTTACTTTATATCAGATAGTGATTTTGGCTAAGCATAATATTCTTAGGTCATATTCGCCTTAGAGTAAAATTAAGACTTAATTGTCTTCTGCCATTGAGCATGGCCTTTGAAAGATCTGAGAATGGGATAAATTTTCTCCCTTAGAACCATTTATATTTCTTTGCCAAGATTTTTAAAATTAATATGTTATTAAATGTAGTACTGCTCCTTTTATTTTGTATTCTAACCACCAGAATACCAAATTTCCTTTTATTTTATTGCCTTTAAGGTTTCTCCAATTATTTTATTTTTTCTGGTATCTTTGTTTATCAAAAATCATTTTTTCTATAAGTATTTACTTCTGTTCTGTAACTCACTGCTTTTAATTTATTAATTCCAAAATGGTATAATTTTGGTCCTCAATATGTTTCAATAAGTTTGAAATCTCTCATTGAGTCTCATTTTGAGTGCCTCCTTAATTGGATTCATGCTCTTTTAATTTAGCATGAAGGAATTTTGGGAAATTTTGTTTTTGTTTAATTATATTTCCAACTTGTATGGAGTCACTCTCTGTTTCATTTTGGTTAGTGATATTTTCATAGACCTGAGACATCTATTAGCATCTTTGGTAGACAGTGTCCAGGCCTTCCTCTAAGCTGCTGCCCATATGTGGGGAGCACTGTTACCAGAGAGCTTCCACTTGTCAGTTGCTTCAGGATGTGAATCAGCTGCAGAGAGCTGTCTCATTAGAGAACACACTCTCCCCATGGAAGCCACCATCAGTAGCTGAGAGTAGTAGGAGTGTAAATGGATTGCTATTTGTACCATATGTGGGACAACTCTAATAGACAATATGCACTTCGGTTATCTACACTAAGTTGAGTATTTGTGAGACGCAATTTCTCCCTCTTTCAGTCGTAATTCCTCTTCCTTACTTTCACATCTTTTTTTTTAAAGTTTGTATTGAATTTGTTACAATATTGTTTCTGTTTTATATTTTGGTTTTTGGCCACGAGGCATGTGGGATCTTAGCTCCCCAACAAGGGATTGAACCCGCACCCCCTGCATTGGAAGAAGTCTTAACCACTGGACCTCCAGGAAGTCCCCCTTCCTTTCACATCTTACACCTCAGACACCATCTTGGCATCTGCTTCCAAATACTCAATTGTGACAATATTTTTGGTTCATTTTTAAAATTTATCTACAACTAACTTACCAATATAGTTATATACTGTTCTGCTTAGTTCAATATTTATTACTTACATAATATCAATTATGAAAATATACACTCAAGCTATGTAGGATGATCAAAATATCTTTTTTTGCCTCATCATGTTTATGTTGCCTCATTTTTACCTGTTTAGTTTTCTATGTGCTAACCACTAATTCAGCCCAGACACTAAAGAATAATTATCCATCTCCTTTAAATATGTTCAAATAAAGGAAGTAACCATGATCTTCCAAAAAATATGATCTACCCTTATATTTGAATGATAGTTTGAGTATAGAATGTTAGGTTGAAGACCATGTATTTCAGAACTCAGAAGGAATTTCTTCTTTTCTTCTAAACCCTGGTGTGACAGGTGAGAAATTAATTCCGTTCAGATCCCTAATCCTGTACATATTACAATTCATTTTTCTTTCAGGAAGACTTTAGCATCTTTCTCTCTATTGTTTGAAATTTCACGATAATGTACTTTTGTGTGAATGGGTCTTTTTTCTTACTGTGTAGGGCATGCAGTAGATGCTTTAACTTTTTAAACAATTAGTTCTTTAATGCTTTTCTTCTTCTAGTATTTCTTTTGTAAACTCCTATTATTCATCTCTCCAAGACCCATCCTTTAATTCCTTTGTTTTTTCTACTTTTAGACATTTTATAACCTTGAGTTTTCTGAGAGTTTTTCTCAAATTTACCATTTTATCTGCTAAAGTACTTTTTATTTCTACTGTCATATTTTAGATTTCCAAGAGTATTTTTATATCTGAATGTTATTTTTATAGTACTATAAATCCATGATCCATTGCCTTCTATCTCCTAGGAGATATTGATTATACGTGTTTTGAGGTTTTTCTCCTGATCTCTGCATTGTTTTTGTTTTTGTTTTTTAATTTTTCCTAATTAATTTGTTTATTTATTTATTTATTTTTGGCTGTGTTGGGTCTTCGTTTCTGTGCGAGGGCTTTCTCTAGTTGCGGCAAGTGGGGGCCATTCTTCATCGCGGTGCGCGGGCCTCTCACTATCGCGGCCTCTCTTGTTGCGGAGCACAGGCTCCAGACGCGCAGGCTCAGTAGTTGTGGCCCACGGGCCTAGTTGCTCCGTGGCATGTGGGATCTTCCCAGACCAGGGCTCGAACCTGTGTCCCCTGCATTGGCAGGCAGACTCTCAACCACTGCGCCACCAGGGAAGCCCTGCATTGTTTTTATTATCTCTAAAATAATTCTTATTTCATTGTTTTAGTTTCTATATTTAACAAAGCTTTCCTTAAATGTGTTTTGATCTTATTTTTTTCAATTGAAATACAGTGGACATACAATATTACATGAGTTTCAGTGCACAACATAGCGGTTTGACGTTTAAATACATTACAAAATCATCACCCCAATAGGTCTAGTAACCATCTGTCCCCACACAAAGTTATTACAATATTACAGACATATTTCTTATACTATATGTTATATCCCTGAGAATTATTTTTTTTATAACTGGAAGTTTTAACCTCTTAATCCCCTTCATCCTAGTGAAGGACCCCCAGGCTGGGAAGCCCAGTGTGGGGCTTGGACCCCTAGCTCCTTGGGAAGGACCTCTGCAATTGTGGTATCCCTCCCATTTGTAGGTTGCCACCCTGGGGGTGTGGGTCCTTACTAGACTGCATCTCTGCTTCTCCTACCTATTTTGTGTGGCTCCTTCTTTATATATTTAGTTGTGGAAAGTCTTTTCTTCTAGTCTTCAGGTTGTTCTCAGGGATAATTGGTCTGTAAGTAGCTGTAATTTTGGTGTGCCTTTGGGAGGAGGTGAGTTCAGGGTCTTCCGACTCCGCCATCTCGACCCTGCCCCATGATCACCATATTTTTCTTTTGATCTCATTTTTTCATTTATAATTAAGAAGAAGGAACTAAGAAGCTAATTGAAAGTTTTCAGTTCTTGGATGGAGTTTATTGAAGGTTAGGCTTCAAAGCAAATTGATAAGACAGTGAACCATATTTTTCCCTGAGTAATGACTAATTTCCCCACATAGAGAAATATAAACACTTGCATAGTGAGAGGGATGGGGATACATCGCCATGCCAGCATTATGGGATCTATCAAGGTGCAGGGTGGTCTTATTGGTGAATATGTAAACTTTAGTATCCTGAACCTGTGTTTACAATGGCATCTCAAGCATTCTCAGTGGGGCAAACCTCTTCTTAGAATCCCTAGTTTCTGTTAGGGGGTCAGTAGTCTTCTGCTGTGTGAGGTTTGGGAGGAGGTTTATTCACTTAACACATTTAAAAAAAAATTCTGATTATATGTCAAACATTGTTATAGGTAATTGAGATATATCAATGAAAATAACAGGCAAGACCCCTACTCTAATGGTGCTTACATTCTAGAGATTAAGGGGTCCCAAAATTCTTCAATCAAATTTTGAACTAATCTTCATATTTTGGCCCTACTTTAAACCCCCACTTCTGGAGATTTCTTTCCAAGTTATGAGCCTTTTTGGACGTTCTACCTTGTAAATCCATTTGCTTTTCATTGGCTTCTCTTCCTGAAGGCTTAACTATCAGCTTTCTCTTATTAGCTAAGACAGTTATCATTCTCCATTTAATGTCATCTTCATGATTCTGCTGAAATTCTTGCTGTTGTAGTCTATAAATGCTTCTGTTATTTTTTAATTAAAATCTCTTAAAATATTATTTGAACTAACAATGTATATACAGTCCAAGATTTCTACATATATATCTAATGAATGTTTGTTCCAATATACTTTAAACAATATACGTAGTTTCAGTTTTTACATGGATGATATATAATTGTTCCATAATTGAGTGATGACTTTTTCAAAGGACTGATTTTAAATGTTCTAGGTCTTCAATGTTGATAATTTTAAGAACCAAGTTTTAATTTCAATCTATGATTGTATTAGTGGAATTTCTCAGTGGAGAGATGAATACTAAGCTAGAATGATTAGAATTAGTTTTCAAAAGAAAAGGGTAGAGGCAATCATACACTGTGATCTCATTTAGAATACAAATACAAAATCCATTCTCAGATTGATGATACCAGTTGCAACATTAATAACTTCACAAGTCGGCTAACATAGATTTCTCTGTCCATGAATTTTTTTTTCTAAAATGCATTTTCACTGTAATGTATTATTCAGAATGAAGAATTTTAATTTATAAAAAGAATGGTGACATCTGCCCTCTCAGGACTAGAGTGAGCCATCTTAGCTAAAAGAAAATATTTTTTACTACTATCACCAGATGCTTGAATCACTAGCATAGCAAATGGATAGTTATTATCATAATGGATTCTTTAGCTTTGGCATTAATTTATAAACAATAACTTTTTAATATAGTTATATTATGATCAATTTGTAAAATTAACTAAATTATAAAGAAAAATCTTCTAATATAAGTATTATATTAGGCAATCGTTCAAACATTTCTTCCCTCCTCCCTCATTTCCAGAGAATGTGACAGTATCCCATACTTCAATATTAATATTTCCACCTTTAACTATTTACTTGACAGGAAGCACAAGTAACAATAGCAATATGAAAGGACAAGGTAGAAGCAGACATGCGCTAACAAGGAAAAAAAGAGTGGACAGATTTATAATTCATCAAGCTATATATACTGTCTCCTATTCTACAAGATCTGCTCAGACCACCTATCTAAATTATGCAAGTTAACAACTTTCCATAAGTATAGTTTTATAAATGCTGTATAATATTTTTCTAACCCTTTTGTACCAATGAATTGGAAATCTAAGAGTTTTTTCCCATATAAGTGGCAGACTTTTTTAGTAAATTTGTTAATTGGAAGGATTTTGCTAAATTCCAGCACACTAAGAAAGAAGATACAATACAGACATCAAGGAATTCACAGTTAATGTTAGAAACAGACATGTAAATAAATACAAATAATGTATTTAGGTGTTAGTATAGAAATAAGGCACGAGGAAGAAATGGATGCTAACAGAGCTAGAAATAAAAAAGATGAGGTGTTGAAGGTTAGGTCAGGCTTCTTAAAAGAATTACAAATCCAACTTCTAGGACTAGTCATCATGTTCAAAATCTTGAATTCCTCTGTGTGCTTAGAGTTGATTCCTAAACTATTTCCTTTCACAAATGTACTATGTGCCTCCACTTCAAGTTAGGAACAAAAGAACCTAATAAACCCAACATAATTGAAGATTTTGAGTTTATATGCAGCTTCTCAAACTCAAGGGAGAGAGGAAATGCCTCTATTCACTCAGGATTCAAATCATTGTCCCTAAGGCAATATAGACTGAGGGGTTCAATTCTCTTCCCTACATCTCCCAAAGACAAAGTTTAATGATTTTATAATATGAGATGTATATAGCATAAAAATGATCATTATCAAATTATTTTACATATCTATTTTAAAATCTCAATCAGAATGTTCAGAAGGAGACAATATAATTTTTTCTTTTGGCAAACATTAAGAAGATTTGGCCTTTAATCAATCTAAACTTTTTTTCAGTTTGTTAGGAATGCTTCAATAAGATGATAAAATTTGAAAGAAAAAGTCTTAAGGAATATAGCTAAACTATAATATTAAAGCATGTTTTCTCACCTTAGAGATAGATAAAAATGTTTTAATCCGTTTGCAATTTTGGGCAGTATGAACTTTTTCAAATACCCTGAATCACATCAAACTGGGTAGTTTGGAAGACATTCAGAAACCTGGAGACCTTCTCTAACAATTTTATTGGAAAACATAAGCTGGTTTAATTTGTGTTTTAAATATGTTGACTCTTAATAGGACCTTGTTGCCTCCCTCCAAAGGAAAATTTTCATTCAAAAGAGATATACATTTTGGAAATATTGTTTGTACTACTTCTTCACATAAAAGTTGTGAAATCATTGGGTTCAGATAAGTGACAGAAATGTATTTTTAAAATATATCTAATTTTAAGTATGCTTAATAACTGTTACAGAATTATCAAGTATGATGTTTTAAAGTATAAAACTTACTCTCCTTTACTTTATTTATTTATTTATTTTAACATATTTAGAATATGACAGGCAGATAGAGCCAAAGTTTATTTCATACTGGAATAACTAATGAACCAGAAAAGATTTTAAAGATTTGTATTATCTAATTGTGAGGAAAAAAAAAAGGAAAGCACATTTAAGAGAAGTGAGAGCCAAAGATGAGGATGGTAAAACTAAGGTGATGTTTTCTACTGAACTGAGCAAAACCAAAAAAGATGTGTCCAAAACAACACAGTCTTGGATTGAATCCTGCCTATGGGGGAAGATTGGAAGGTCCAGGCCCCATACCTTGGAAGATATATTCCTGTGTGGCTCCTCAGTAGAGTTACCCTATGAAGACTGCTTAGAAAATTTTAGCTTTCACTTGAACAAAGGAGGAATTGTCTATGCACAAGAAGGTTATTTCATTTGCTAATGTATTTAAAGGCCAGGATACCCAAAGTTTTTTGTATTTGTTTTTGTTTTGTTTTTATGTTGTTGTTTTTAGTGCCTTAACAGAAGGTTCTGATAAAAGATAGGGATAAACTTTTCAGATCTCAAAAATAGTATATATGATTCAATTTGAATTATGCTTTCATTTATATCCTCAGTATTAGCTGAGACCAATTATGTACCAGGTTCCATGTATAATAATTTGAGGATAGAGAGAGGGATTAAAACAGTGATCATATTTAAGAAGTTTCTAGTTTACAATTAGAGTTCTATGTTTATCATTCATTCATTTTTTTTTAACATCTTTATTGGAGTATAATTGCTTTCCAATGGTGTGTTAGTTTCTGCTTTATAACAAAGTGAATCAGCTATACATATACATATATCCCCCTATCCCCTCCCTCTTGCATCTCCCTCCCACCCTCCCTATCGCACCCCTCTAGGTGGTCACAGCACTGAGCTGATCTCCCTGTGCTCTGCAGCTGCTTCCCACTAGCTATCTATTTGACAATTGGTAAAATGTAAAATGTCCATGATGCTCTCTCACTTTGTCACATCTTACCCTTTCCCCTCCCTGTGTCCTCAAGTCCACTCTCTACATCTGCATCTTTATTCCTGTCCTGCCCCTAGGTTCTTCAGAACCATTTTTTTTTTTTTTAAATATTACTTCAGTCTTCTTGTTTCTAAAATATGTGGTTTGGAATGATAAATTTAAAGCTCTTGTCCAAACATTACATTTAATTATTTGAATGCAATTGAAATTTTCTAATTCTCATATTGAAAAGGAAAAGGATTTTTAAAAAACTGAATGCTTGCCCCCTTTAGAAAGAAAATATGACACAGCATATGGACAAATGGATTAGGAAAATACATTTTATATAGATTAAAATATGCAGTTAAAGGCAACATTTTATAGTTTCAGTTGGAAACCTCAAGAAGCAATTCTTTTTCCCAGTAAAGTAAATTTGACCTTGTAGGAAGCCCAGAGCTAGAGACATGTGGTATGTTGTTTAAATGACCTCTGTAAGATGATAAATTCTTTGCACCTCTGTGTTTCTCCAAAAAACCTTGAAATCGTCTAGGAAATTGTTCAAAAGCTAAGATGAAGCTATGTAGTTGAAAGTTAAAACAATGCTTGTTTCTTGATCTTTTTGTAGCTATTATAATAATTTTGGCTATAATGATCTGCATAAATGGCACTGTGTGGTGTTTATAATTGTCACATACTAGATAAAATTTGTGATATCTATTATTGTAGATCTTCAATCTGTGTGTGTGTATAGGGACCTGAAATCAATATTTTTAAAGTATTTAGCCATTGAATTCTATAATTCAAAAAAACAAAAAAACAATGCTTGTTTCAGTTTCTTACCTCTAAACTAAAAAATGTTTTATATGACATTTTATTGTTTCCCACAGGAATATTAGAAGGGAAAATCAGTTATATTTTTCCAAATTGAAAAAAGATGCAAATCTTCAGATTCAGAAAGCTCAACAAAATATTTCACAACTAGATGTATCGTAGTAGTCTCCCCTTATCCTCTGGGGATATGTTCCAAAACCCCCAGTGGATGCCTGAAACAGCAGATAGTACTGAACCCTGCATATGCTATGTTTTTTCTATACGTATATACCTATGATAAAGTTTAATTTATAAATTAGGCATAGTAAGAGATTAATAACAATAATAATAAAATAGAACAACTATAACAATATGCTGTAATAAAAGTTATGTGAATGTGGTCTCTCTCTCTCTCTCAAAATACTTTGTACAAATTTAACACCTTTTCCATTTTAACTAAGCACTTATGCATAGTGGCCATAACTCTTATAGTCTGAGGTGGGACAGCAAAAATAGCATAATTTTTTTTCCTTCTTCATAATCTCATGGATAGAAGATGTGTTTTTACTGTGGACCTTAGCAACCTCAGCATACGATTTTTTTTCTTTCCTTATTAAGTCGAGAACGTTCACATTTTCACTTAAAGGAAGCACTTTATGGCTTCTCTTTGGCATATCCAAATTGCCAGAATTACTACTTTTGTGCTTTGGGGCCATTATTAAGTAAAATAAGGCTTACCTGAACACAAGCACTGTGATGAGACAGTCCACCTGATAACCTAGGTGGCTACTTTGTGACTAATGGGTGGGATACAAAGAGATGATTCACATCCTGGGTGGAATGGAGCTGGATAGTGCAAGATTTCATTATGCTATTCAGAACAGCACACAATTTAAAATTATGAATTGTTTATTTCTAGAATTTTCCACATAATATTTTCAGACTGAGGTTGACCACAGGTAACTAAAACTGCAGATAAAGGGGGACTACTCTATACTAAACCAGAAAATAAACATGGATGTGTTTTTAAACAGAGCCAAAGATAAAAGAAAAATTACCTTTAAAATGTAGATATAGCTGACTTCTCAATAATAACGATTGAAAGCCAGTAAAATAATGGAAATATTTTCCAAAAGCCAAAGGGAAAAAAAAAATCTAAAAATATAAGTATGAAAAAATTAACTTTCAAAAATGGAAGCAAAAGGAGACGTTTTCAGACAAAAACTAGGAAAATATCTATCAAAAGACTCTCTCTAAGGGAATTTCATATATATATATATGCAAAATGATCATAGAAAAGAGATCTAAATTGAAACAATGTAAGATGAACAAAGAAAAATAGATTTGTGTATGTGTGCTTACATAAAGTTTAATTGCATAAAACAACAAAATAATGAATACCGGGGTTAAAATATCCATATGGATAAAACTGCATATAAATGAGGAGAGGTGAGATGGGAATGAAATTTTTCTAAGGCTCTTGTATTATTAAGGTAAAGATTAAATATACAAATTAATGTAAAAGAACATTCTACAGTGACCAGAAAGGATGGAAATTGTGTAAATTCCAACACAGCGCAAGGGAAAATGTGGAGTGAGGAAAATAACACAATTAATTATTTGAAAGGCAAATAAAGGGAAAAAATCATATAAAAATAGGGAAATATAAGTAAATTCACATGTAAGAGTAATCCACAATGAATATAAATCAGCTAACCCTCTAATTAAAAAAATAGAAATTGTCAGTCTGGATTATGAGAATCTTGCTAATAGTTGCTTAGAAGAGGTATATTTATAATAAGAACACAGAATAATTAAAAGTAAATTGTAAGGTAAAATATCTCAAAGATACTCTAATCAAAATATAACTGGAAAAGTATATTAATATCAGAAAAATAAATAAAAGACAAACACATATTTGTAGTATATCTTAACAGAAGCAAGTGAAGAAAAGTTAATCACCAACAAAGTGGGAGATTGTAACTTGTTCCTCTTGGTAGCTGAGAGATCTATCACACACAAAAATTAGTAAAGACATTGGAGACTTACAAATGCAATTAGCAAGCTTTGTTTATGATATACATACAAAACACTGTACCCAACACCTTTAAAACTATAGAATAAACACTAAGTTTTTAGAATAGGGAAAATTAATTATATGTGTATGTATGTGTAATTTGTATACATTTGATTAATACAAATTTACCTTGGGGAAGGAGGACGATCTAATCAGAGAGACTGGACACATGAGGAAAAGGAGGACTTTAAATTTACAGGTAGTATTTAGCTTTTAAAATTAAGTGGTAGGTACATGTTACAGGAGTGTAATATGTTATTTTTATTTTTGTTATCATTATTATTTTAAATGGGTATAAATATGTATGGAAATATGTCAAAAACCATAAGAAGGAATTATAATTTTTAATAGAAAGAAATATAAAAATTAAAAATGATAGTGTATGTTAAGTGATGGCAGAACTAAGTGAAAAATGGTAATTCTCAAAAATCAATGTTTACTCTCAATTAATATAATCAAATCTAGCAGTTTTAAAAATTATACATCAAGATTTTTGTTAGTGTGGTTTTTTCCACATAAAACAGCTTATAAGGAAGGAAGAAATAAATATTAGTTTGCTAGAGCTGCTATAACAAAGTACCGCAGATTGGATGGCTTAAATGGTCTTTTAAATTCCTGGATCTAATTCCAGTGTCGTGTTGGGGGACGGGAGCACTTCCCACACAACACAAAGCAATTCTCTGACAGGTGTCTGAGAATTCAACTCAATTCTGACACTGTCTACTGGGAGATAGTGTCATATTCCATAGGTTAATAGGTCAGTCCCATAGGTTAATAGGTCAGCCCCATAGGACTGCCCCTCACCACCAAATCAGACTTTAGTTGCAAGCCCAGGCTTTTACCTATGCTTCTTAAAACTGTCTGTAAATTAGAGGTTCCCACAACTTCCTTGGGTTCAATTAATTTGCTAGAGTGACTTCCAGAACTCAGAGAAACATTTGACTTACTTGATCACTGGTGTGTTAAAAAGGATATAACACATGAAGAGCCAAATGGAAGAGATGCTTAGGGCAAGACATGGGGAAAAGTTGCAGAGCTGTCATGTCCTCTCTGAGCACGTGACTCTCCCAGCACCTCCATGTGTTCACCAACCTGGTTCCGCATCCTTGGATTCAACCAACCACAGATCAAAAGTATTTTTTAAAAAATTCCACAAAGTTCCAAAAAGCAACCAGAATTTGCTGCAAGCAGGCAACAATTCACATAGCATTTACATTGTATTACATTGTATTAGGTTTTAAAAGTAATCTAGAGTTGAGGGGATAAAGGGGGGAGGGATAAATTGTGAGATAGAAAATGACATATACACACAACTATATATAAAATAGATAACTAACAATAACCTGCTATATAGCACAGGGAACTCTAATCAATACTCTGTAATGGCCTATATGGGAAAAGAATCTAAAAAAAGAGTGAATATATGTATATGTATAACTGATTCACTTTGCTTTACACCTGAAACTAACACAACATTGTAAATCAACTATACTCAAATAAAAATTAAAAAAAAATTAAAGTATATGGGAAGAGGGCATAGGTTATATGCAAATACTATGCCATTTTATTATGAGACTTGGGCATCATGTCTTGGTGTCTGTGGTGGGGCTGAGGTGTCCTGATACCAATCCCCTGTGGATACCAAGGGATAAACATACTTGGGGTTTGGGACTTCAACATATGAATTTGTGGGTGAGGAAACACAATTCATCTCACAACAGAATCCCCTGGGGATTATTAACTTAGATCCTCCTTTTCTTTTTTTTTTTTTTTTTTTGATTTGAGAAGATGTTAATTTATTCTTTTTTTTTTTTCACACACACACACTGTATTTTTTATTTTACAAGAGATAAATAGACTGACACCAAGCATTGTACATGGATGACCACAACAAAAGCAACAATGATTGCAATTACCAAACATGAAACACACTCATACTATGTCATAATATTGACATTCAGTCCAGTAATCCTCCACTGTAACAGCTCCTTTACTTTGCAGTGAATATTGATTTGTATATTCTTTGCCTCTGAGTCCTTGTGGGATTTTTTTTTTTTTTAATTCAGACAGAAAGTCACAAAAATTATACTCATCCTCATCAGTTCACTCAGTCCCATGTAATTAATTTTTTTTTTTCATCTTGATCTTTTGTTAGCACTTTTATGAGTTCATCAGTTTTTCATTAGAGTTCTGAAAATGCTTATTCATTCAGTTCAGCAGTACAGTCAGTTACCAGAAACCTGTACTTGTCAGAGTCTTTTCCATGAATTTCTTGAAGATGAAAGCCTTTTATAGGAACATATTTGCAAAAGCATCAGAGTACACCCAGAACTGTCTGTAAATGACAAAAGACTTAAAAATGACCACTGTTAAAGATTTGATGAAAGTTCATAATAATGCAGTTGACAAGAAAATTAGTTATTTCTGAGATATACATTTTAAAGTAATAACTAGGATTATTACTTATAACATTATACCAGAACATATAAGATTTTTAGAAATTTCATGGAATGTCTGAAACATTTATATTAACATATTTCCATACAAATACAAATATAAGATTTTTAGAAATTTCATATAATGTCTGAAACATTTATATTAACATATTTCCATACAAATACAAATATAAGATTTTTAGAAATTTCATGTAATGTCTGAAACATTTATATTAACATATTTCCATACAAATAACCCAATGAAAGTTTAGTATTAGTTGTTTTGTTTGTTTGTTGTTTTATACTGCAGGTTCTTATTAGGCATCAATTTTATACACATCAGTGTATACATGTCAATCCCAATCGCCCAATTCAGCACACCACCATCCCCACCCCACCGCAGTTTTCCCCCCTTGGTGTCCATATGTCCATTCTCTACATCTGTGTCTCAACTTCTGCCCTGCAAACTGGCTCATCTGTACCATTTTTCTAGGTTCCACATACATGCATTAATATACGGTATTTGTTTTTCTCTTTCTGACTTACTTCACTCTGTGTGACAGTCTCTAGATCCATCCACTTCTCAACAAATGACTCAATTTCGTTTCTTTTTATGGCTGAGTAATATTCCATTGTATATATGTACCACAACTTCTTTATCCATTCGTCTGTTGATGGGCATTTAGGTTGCTTCCATGACCTGGCTATTGTAAATAGTGCTGCAATGAACATTCGGGTGCATGTGTCTTTTTGAATTACGGTTTTCTCTGGGTATATGCCCAGTAGTGGGATTGCTGGGTCATATGGTAATTCTATTTTTAGCTTTTTAAGGAACCTCCATATTGTTCTCCATAGTGGCTGTATCAATTTACATTCCCACCAACAGTGCAAGAGGGTCCCCTTTTCTCCACACCCTCTCCAGCATTTGTTGTTTGTTGATTTTCTGATGATGCCCATTCTAACTGGTGTGAGGTGATACCTCATTGTAGTTTTGATTTGCATTTCTCTAATAATTAGTGATGTTGAGCATCTTTTCATGTGCTTCGTGGCCGTCTGTATGTCTTCTTTGGAGAAATGTCTATTTAGGGCTTCTGCCCATTTTTGGATTGGGTTGTTTGTTTCTTTAATATTGAGCTGAATGAGCTGTTTATATATTTTGGAGATTAATCCTTTGTCCGTTGATTCGTTTGCAAATATTTTCTCCCATTCTGAGGGTTGTCTTTTCATCTTGTTTATGGTTTCCTTTGCTGTGCAAAAGCTTTGAAGTTTCATTAGGTCCCATTTGTTTATTTTTGTTTTTATTTCCATTACTCTAGGAGGTGGATCAAAAAAGATCTTGCTGTGATTTATGTCAAAGAGTGTTCTTCCTATGTTTTCCTCTAAGAGTTTTATAGTGTCCAGTCTTATATTTAGGTCTCAAATCCATTTTGAGTTTATTTTTGTGTATGGTGTTAGGGAGTATTCTAATTTCATTCTTTTACATGTAGCTGTCCAGTTTTCCCAGCACCACTTATTGAAGAGACTGTCTTTTTTCCATTGTATATCTTTACCTCCTTTGTCATAGATTAGTTGACCATAGGTGCGTGGGTTAATCTCTGGGCTTTCTATCTTGTTCCATTGATCTATGTTTCTGTTTTTGTGCCAGTACCGTATTGTCTTGATTACTGTAGCTTTGTAGTATAGTCTGAAGTCAGGGACTCTGATTCCTCCAGCTCCATTTTTTTGCCTCAAGACTGCTTTGGCTATTCGGGGTCTTTTGTGTCTCCATACAAATTTTAAGATGATTTGTTCTAGCTCCATAAAAAATGCCATTGGTAATTTGATAGGGATTGCATTGAATCTGTAGATTGCTTTGGGTAGTATACTCATTTTCACAATGTTGATTCTTCCAATCCAAGAACATGGTATATCTCTCCATCTGTTGGTATCATCTTTAATTTCTTTCATCAGTGTCTTATAGTTTTCTGCATACAGGTCTTTTGTCTCCCTAGGTAGGTTTATTCCTAGGTATTTTATTCTTTTTGTTGCAATGGTAAATGGGAGTGTTTCCATAATTTCTCTTTCAGATTTTTCATCATTAGTGTATAGGAATGCAAGAGATTTCTGTGCATTAATTTTGTATCCTGCAACTTTACCATATTCATTAATTAGCTCTAGCAGTTTTCTGGTGGCAGTTTTAGGATTCTCTATGTATAGTATCATGTCATCCGCAAACAGTGACAGTTTTACTTCTTCTTTTCCAATTTGTATTCCTTTTATTTCTTTTTCTTCTCTGATTGCCGTGGCTAGGACTTCCAGAACTATGTTGAATAATAGTGGTGAGAGTGGATATCCTTGTCTCGTTCCTGATCTTAGAGGAAATGCTTTCAGTTTTTCACCATTGAGAATGATGTTTGCTGTGGGTTTGTCGTATATGGCCTTTATTATGTTGAGGTAGGTTCCCTCTATGCCCACTTTCTGGAGAGTTTTTATCAGAAATTGGTGTTGAATTTTGTCAAAAGCTTTTTCTGCATCTATTGAGATGATCATATGGTTTTTATTCTTCAATTTGTTAATATGGTGTATCACATTGATTGATTTGCGTATATTGAAGAATCCTTGCATCCCTGGGATAAATCCCACTTGATCGTGGTGTATGATCCTTTTAATGTGTTGTTGGATTCTGTTTGCTAGTATTTTGTTGAGGATTTTTGCATCTATATTCATCAGTGATATTGGTCTGTAATTTTCTTTTTTTGTAGTGTCTTTGTCTGGTTTTGGTATCAGGGTGATGGTGGCCTCATAAAATGAGTTTGGGAGTGTTCCTTCCTCTGCAATTTTTTGGTAGAGTTTGAGAAGGATAGGTGTTAGCTCTTCTCTAAATGTTTGATAGAATTCACCTGTGAAGCCATCTGGTCCTGGACTTTTGTTTGTTGGAAGATTTTTAATCACAGTTTCAATTTCATTACTTGTGATTGGTCTGTTCATATTTTCTGTTTCTTCCTGGTTCAGTCTTGGATGGTTATACCTTTCTAAAAATTTGTCCATTTCTTCCAGGTTGTCCATTTTATTGGCATAAAGTTGCTTGTAGTAGTCTCTTAGGATGCTTTGTATTTCTGCAGTGTCGGTTGTAACTTCTCCTTTTTCATTTGTGATTTTATTGATTTGAGTCCTCTCCCTCTTTTTCTTGATGAGTCTGGCTAATGGCTTATCAATTTTGTTTATCTTCTCAAAGAACCAGCTTTTAGTTTTATTGATCTTTGCTATTGTTTTCTTTGTTTCTATTTCATTTATTTCTGCTCTGATCTTTATGATTTCTTTCCTTCTGCTAACTTTGGGTTTTGTTTGTTCTTCTTTCTCTAGTTTCCTTAGGTGTAAGGTTAGATTGTTTACTTGAGATTTTTCTTGTTTCTTTAGGTAGGCTTGCATAGCTATAAACTTCCCTCTTAGAACTGCTTTCGCTGCATCCCATAGGTTTTGGGTCGTCGTGTTTTCATTGTCATTTGTCTCTAGGTATTTTTTGATTTCCTCTTTGATTTCTTCAGTGATCTCTTGGTTATTTAGTAACGTATTGTTTAGCTTCCATGTGTTTGTCTTTTTTACGTTTTTTTCCCTGTAATTCATTTCTAATCTCATAGCATTGTGGTCAGAAAAGATGCTTGATATGATTTCAATTTTCTTAAATTTACTGAGGCTTGATTTGTGTCCCAAGATGTGATCTATCCTGGAGAATGTTCCGTGCGCACTTGAGAAGAATGTGTAATCTGCTGTTTTTGGATGGAATGTCCTATATATATCAATTAAATCTATCTGGTCTATTGTGTCATTTAAAGGTTCTGTTTCCTTATTTATTTTCATTTTGGATGATCTGTCCATTGGTGTAAGTGAGGTGTTAAAGTCCCCCACTATGATTGTGTTACTGTCAATTTCCTCTTTTATAGCTGTTAGCAGTTGCCTTATGTATTGAGGTGCTCCTATGTTGGGTGCATATATATTTATAATTGTTATATCTTCTTCTTGGATTGATCCCTTGATCATTATGTAGTGTCCTTCCTTGTCTCTTGTAACATTCTTTATTTTAAAGTCTATTTTATCTGATATGAGTATAGCTACTCCAGCTTTCTTTTGATTTCCATTTGCATGGAATATCTTTTTCCATCCCCTCACTTTCAGTCTGTATGTGTCCCTAGGTCTAAAGTGGGTCTCTTGTAGACAGCATATATATGGGTCTTGTTTTTGTATCCATTCAGCCAGTCTATGTCTTTTGGTTGGGGCATTTAATCCATTCACGTTTAAGGTAATTATCGATATGTATGTTCCTATGACCATTTTCTTAATTGTTTTGGGTTTGTTTTTGTAGGTCCTTTTCTTCTCTTGTGTTTCCCACTTAGAGAAGTTCCTTTAGCATTTCTTGTAGAGCTGGTTTGGTGGTGCTGAATTCTCTTAGCTTTTGCTTGTCTGTAAAGCTTTTGACTTCTCCATCAAATCTAAATGAGATCCTTGCCGGGTAGAGTAATCTTGGTTGTAGGTTCTTCCCTTTCATCACTTTAAGTATATCATGCCACTCCCTTCTGGCTTGCAGAGTTTCTGCTGCGAAATCACCTGTTAACGTTATGGGAGTTCCCTTGTATGTTATTTGTCGTTTTTCCCTTGCTGCTTTCAATAATTTTTCTTTGTCTTTAATTTTTGCCACTTTGATTACTATGTGTCTCAACATATTTCTCCTTGGGTTTATCCTGTATGGGACTCTCTGCGCTTCCTGGACTTGGGTGGCTATTTCCTTTCCCATGTTAGGGAAGTTTTCAAATATAATCTCTTCAAATATTTTCTCTGGTCCTTTCTCTCTCTCTTCACCTTCTGGGACCCCTATAATGCGAATGTTGTTGCGTTTAATGTTGTCCCAGAGGTCTCTTAAGCTGTCTTCATTTCTTTTCATTCTTTTTTCTTTAGTCTGTTCCGCAGCAGTGAATTCCACCATTCTGTCTTCCAGGTCACTTATCCGTTCTTCTGCCTCAGTTATTCTGCTATTGATTCCTTCTAGTGTAGTTTTCATTTCAGTTATTGTATTGGTCATCTCTGTTTGTTTGTTCTTTAATTCTTCTAGGTCTTTGTTAATCATTTCTTGCATCTTCTCAATCTTTGCCTCCATTCTTATTCCAAGGTCCTGGATCATCTTCACTATCATTATTCTGAATTCTTTTTCTGGAAGGTTGCCTAGCTCCACTTCATTTAGTTGTTTTTCTGGGGTTTTTTCTTGTTCCTTCATCTGGTACATAGCCCTCTGCCTTTTCATCTTGTCTATCTTTCTGTAACTGTGGTTTTTGGTCCACAGGCTGCAGGATTGTAGTTTTTCTTGCTTCTGCTGTCTGCCCTCTGGTGGTTGAGGCTATCTAAGAGGCTTGATGGGAGGCTCTGGTGGTGGGTAGAGCTGACTGTTGCTGTAGCGGTCAGAGCTCAGTAAAACTTTAATCCACTTGACTGTTGATGGGTGGGGCTGGGTTCCCTCCCTGTTGGTTGTTTTGCCTGAGGCAACCCAACACTGGAGCCTACCTGGACTCTTTGGTGGGGTTAATGGCAGACTCTGGGAGGGCTCACGCCAAGGAGCACTTCCCAGAACCTCTGCTGCCAGAGTCCTTTTCCCCACAGTGAAACAGAGCCACCCCCCGCCTCTGCAGGAGACCCCCCAACACCAGCAGTTAGGTCTGGTTCAGTCTCCCCCAGGGTCACTGCTCCTTCCCCTGGGTCCCGATGCGCACACTACTTTGTGTGTGCCCTCCAAGAGTGGGGTCTCTGTTTCCCCCCAGTCCTGTCGAAGTCCTGCAATCAATTCCCACTAGGCTTCAAAGTCTGATTCTCTAGGAATTCCTCCTCCCGTTGCCGGACCCCCAAGTTGGGAAGCCTGACGTGGAGCTCAGAACCTTCACTCCAGTGGGTGGACTTCTGTGGTATAAGTGTTCGCCAGTCTGTGAGTCACCCACCCAGCAGTTATGGGATTAGATTTTACTCTGATTGCGCCCCTCCTACCATCTCACTGTGGCTTCTCCTCTGTCCTTGGACGTGGGGTATCCTCCTTGGTGAAGTCCAGGGTCTTCCTGTCAATGATTGTCCAGCAGACAGTTGTGATTCTGGTGCTCTCGCAAGAGGGAGTGAGATCACGTCCCTCTACTCCGCCATCTTGGTTAATCCAATCCCGATCCTCCTTTTCTTAAAAATAATACCTGTATTAATTTTAACCTTCATTTGGGATATTTCTCATTTAATTTAATTAAATTTAATTAAAATGACACTTAATACAATACTAACACAGTATTAAACAATAAAGACATTTAAACAAAATAAACCTCTAAACATACATGACACTGAATAACAGATATCTAAAAATAATGTCACTTAATAGGAAGTTTAAATATATATCATATATCCATGCAGTGGAGGCCGGAAGAAGAGTAAGGAAAATTTCTGCACTGATATGTATAAATATGCAAAATTTTTTAAGTGATAAAAACAAAAACTATAGATATTATTTTACCTTTCCTAAAACTATGAAGAAAAATAATGTATGTATATGTGAGTGTAGTAGTTACCAGTGGAATCACTGGAATTATTCTAAATAATAAATATTAAATATCACTCAATATTTTTGGTAGAACATGTATTGTGGTTTTGAGAGTATATTATGTATATCATAGAATAAATCAAAGAATTGTATTACTACTATTTTCAATATGAAAGAAGAGAGATAACAAAATAAATCAGAACATTCAAGAAAAAAATTAATGTTAAATTTGATTTTGGAATAGTAATATGAATGTGTAATTTAAAAACATATCTGGCTCTGCACATAACAGGGCCTTAAAAGCAATGGCAATCTAGTGACAGAAATCATACTTAATGTCCTGGTATACATTTCTAAACATTACTTGAGACTAAAATGAATCAGGCTTCCTTGGAGGAATGGCTGATTCTGTGTTTGGGACAGGGAAAACACAAGGTGAATCTGGGATATTTTGTCATAACAGAAAGCACAGATGTACTAAAAAACTAATGCAAAGAATGTCAAAAAGACACAGGAGCCAACTTGAAGGAAATCCCATTCTCCATGTTTGTCACAATTTGAACATTAAAAAGAATAATGATTGTAATTGATGGTAACATCTTGAATAAATAAATATTCATAAGTTTGTAGAGATATTAAGGAAGCAGGAAAAACAAACTAAATTTCAAACATTGGGGGTGGATATTATACAAACTCCTTAGTTTAATAATAGAATGAGAAATTAAACATTTACTGTTTTTTGGAGATACTGTTGTTCACCTGTAGACAATGAGGAAGGCTCTTTTCTTTTACAAAGGAACTTTGGCTAATAAATGTAAATTAAACATTATGAAGCCTCTAATAAAAATAATGAACTGAGGAAAGTATCATAGATGGATGCTAAAGCCATAAAGTAAAATGTTGTTGGGGAATGCAATATTCACATGATGCCAAAATATCACCTCACAAATTATAATTTCAAATATATATATAGATGGATACAGATATAGATATCTTAAAATAATGACATTTAGTTACTACCACTTTATTAAGTAATGAAAGTGAATGTCACCTATAAGAGCACAACCAGAATTTACACACCTTCTCATCTGATGCAAAGTGAAGTACAAAAGCATCACTTAGGTAGTATTCTGGACAAAAATTGCACAATCTAAATGTAATAAATACTTTAGATATAATTTCTAGTTTATAGGACAGAAGACAGAGAAACTGGGTAAATAACACCATAAGGAAACAATCATAAATGCAGAATGTGGGGCATTCTACAAGACATCTGACTTAATCTTCTCAAAAGGTTAATAAAAGGAAGCAAAGATACAGAACTTTTAGGAACAAGATATAATCACCAAATGCACTTTGGTTTAAATCCTTGTTTGAAACTACCGAGTTTTATAGGACCCTTTTTTGGACACTTGTGAGACTTTGTATTATATATGAACTTACTTGACTTAAGCTAATAGTAGAGAATTATTGTTAATTTTTGTTAGCTGTGGTAATGATACAGTAGTTATGTGTGAGAAAGCACTTATTTGGGGGCAAGGCACGTTGATATAGTTTGAGGTGAAATTCCATGATGTCTCCAGCTTTTTTTGAAATGATTCTATAAAAACAAATAAAAATATGTATGTGCATAGATGATACACACATTGATATGCATATAGCAAATTTGGCAAAATGTTAATAATAGTTGAATCTAGGTAGTGGATATATAGTGCTTATTTTACAATTTCTTCAACTTTTCTGAATTCTAGAAATTTTCCATAATAAAAAATTTAAGGAAAACCCCACATAAAATTGAACTCATCTTTTGAATCCTTTTGTGGAGCAGCAGAGGTGCATTATTTTTTTCCTTCTTCTTTTCATCTTTCACAAGAAAGATTTTACTACGTATCAGGTATAGCTTATTACATTAAACATTTGCAAGATAATTATTTTCTGTGACATCAAAGTGTCATGATAAATAATGACTACCAAACGGTTTTCAATCTCCAGATAAGTTTTGTAGAATTAATTCTTCAAAGTCAAACTGCTTTACTAAGTTGAGAGTTTTCTTGGTATTTTAAATTTCAGTTCTAAGAAATTTCAGGTATCTTTTCCCATCTTCTTCCTTCACAGTACACTTGAAAGCTTACTAACTATTGATTTTCCTTCTCATTCAAATGTAGCCATCAGGCTTCTGAAGTTGAATATACACATATTTTACCCTACTTCAGGATTTAGATACAAAAATAGTGTCTTTGATCAATTATATATTATAGGATTTATTCATACACAGTTTAACTTTATAAATGATACTAATATAAAGAAAACTTTTTTAGCACTGATGATTTGTGATAATGGATTATCATTTTCATTTCTCTTTCTCCTATAAATTTTATATTGAAAATATTTATTTGCTGATTACGTGGATCCATTTCAATTACTTCTAATAAAAAATGTTCTTACAAAACTGTTTTTATGGGATTCTTCATCTTTCTAGATGATAGATAGATATTTACTCAAACATAAATTTCCATCTGATTAGATCAATTTACCAAACTCAAAATTTTGTTTTCAATATGTAATGAATGCATGTTACTGAATATGGCCCGTGTTATCAAGATCCTTTTTATTTTATAAGAGGACATAATTAGGATCAAATAAAGTTATATGGATTTTAGCTCACTGTTTAAAAAGTGCTCTATAAAAGTAAAACTCTCTGGCAAAGGGGTGAGCAGTTTCACGAAATAAGTGAAAGCCCCTACACTGGAAGTATTCAAACAGAGTCCAAAGAAGCTTGTGCAATAGGCTTCGTAAAGCCTGTTGAATATGTGGCACCTTCCAGAATGAGTATCATGCCATATATACTCTTCCCCCCCACTACCTGTACTGTCTACCCACCTTCACTCCCACCACCTTGGCAAAAACCCACAATGATTTTATATTACCTAATACAGCAAATAAGTGCAGTAAAGTGAACAAAACTAATACTTGGTTGGAACTCAGGAGTTCTAGCTCCAGTACTGATTCACTGTATGCATGTTACAGTAGTTTTTAAATGGCTATGTCTAAGTTCCTGGGAATAAACCTCTGTTAATAAGAGTGTATATTTATCATAATTTTTCAAGCAATGCAGTGAATTAAAGATTGGACAAACATGAGGATTACAGCCCTGAAAGGAAGTTGGTATGAGCTATTCTATATATAAAAAAGGAAGTAGAAATTATTCTAATTAACCACTCTGAATTACATCAGTTGTTTAATATCTGATAGCCATTAGTAGAAATAACTTGCAATATTCTTTTCAGGTACTTTCTACTTTGACCTCTATAGAAGTCAACATCTGTTTATTGAGAAATGAATATCAGTAAATCTTTCTGTTATTATGGTAACATCAGCTCAAGTTAATTCCCTGCTGAGATGGAAAAATATGATTCAGACAGTGAAAAACATATGTTTTGGAGAGACAGTTTGCCATCAAGCTACATCAACAATTTAAGTGATTAAAATGTTTCTATAAACATCACTTTCCTTGTCAGTAATGGATGAAACACACTTGCTCCCCATTATTTTATTTATTTTTTATGAACAGCTGTTAATGTCATGAAGGAAACTTATTTTTACAGTGTTATAATTAAAACCATATCTTATTACCTTTTTGTCATATATATTAAAGGAACCTCAAAATTATTTTGATAGCTAAGCTTGTGAAACAGATTCTCTCTTAATAGACAAGTAGATCAGATTATAGACCACTGTTTAGATACCTGCATACTTGCTTATTTTGACTAAATAGTCTAAGAAAGACTTAATTTTAACCCTGATGGAATAAAAAAACAAATTTCAAAATCATTTCCTTCTGGCAAGTGCATTATAAAAATTAAAGTGTAAGTAGCTAATCAGGCCCTATCTGGTTACCCTGCTTGATGATTTTGCCCATATAAATTCCTCTTAAAGTAGAAAAAAAGTTAGTTTTATGTAATGCCTCTGTAATTTCACATCTCAGTCAATAGCTTCAATGTGGTATTCCCTTTGAACTGTTCTTACAGAATGAATTACTGATGGTTTAAATGTTACATTTACATTTATTATTCTCTGATATAACATGGAAAGCCCCTGAAGATTAAAATGCAGTATTTGAAATTAGGTCTTTGGAAAGGAAGTTTGAACTATGCAAGGAGTTTCTTGAAATCTAGAAGAGAGGCAAGAAAGATAAGATTTATGTTTTTGTAGGTTATATATTCCATGATTTACAAGGTACCATAAAGTTCTTTTAAACTACATTTTCCCACATTGACCATAGTCTATTTCTTGGTCAGAAGGAATGAAAGAATACGTTTACACTACACTCCAATGAAAAATACCATGCAGGACTTCCCTGGTGGCACAGTGGTTAAGAATCCGCCTGCCAATGCAGGGGACATGGGTTCGAGCCCTGGTCCTAGAAGATCCCACATGCCGTGAGCATCCCACAAGTCCGAGCACCACAACTACTGAGCCTGCGCTCTGGAGCCCGTGAGCCACAACTACTGAGCCCGTGTACCACAAAAACTGAAGCCCACGCGCCTACAGCCTGTGCTCCGCAGCAAGAGAAGCCACCGTTCACCACAACTAGAGAAAGCCTACATGCAGCAATGAAGACCCAACACAGACAAAAATATATAAATAAATTAATTAATTTTTAAAAAATACCATGCAGCAAGAAAAAAAAAGTCTTTGGTAATCATTTTCCTCTGAGTTCTGTAGTTTTTTCTTTCCTCTATTTCTCAATCTCTGGCAAAACCAAAGATATCTTAACAATTTTTGACTTTATTGAAAACAGAACTTTCCTATTTAAAATGTCTACATTTTGGAGCACCTTCAAGGTTTTGGTGCATTTGTGTGCATTAGTTCAGTGAAGCCGAGATTCAGGTTCAGCAGTCATGTTATGAGGACTTATTCACAAGTGCTAAATTAAAATGAAAAAAATCATACATTAGAGCAAGATCAGCCCTGATGTATGACATTTGCATTGTGCAAAAATGAATTTAATCAAAGAAATATGCTCAGTAAACTAAACATAAAATACCTTCAGAGATTAATATTGAGACTATAGTCATAAAAAATGCAGTAGTTTATGATATTGGGTAACCAAAGAAAATGTCCCATTTGTTCTGCTTCTTTATTTTTCCATTTATAATGAAATAGATTTGATCTTTATTATAGTCCATCAATGATAGAGAAGCTGAGTGTTGATTAGTAGATTAACATTTCCCATCATACGAAGAACACTCTGAATTGCATATAGTTTCTGAAGTCAGATATTGCTGCTTAGAGAATCATATGCTTTGTGTCTTGCTGCTGTTAAAGCTTTTGCAAAACCAGATTTCTAGAAATCCAGAATGTTCATATTTCTCTCAAAAAACATTGGTACCTAGTATAAAAATACAAGTATGACCATATGCTATTTGTATGACATTGACTAAAGTATTAGACTTTATTCAGTCTTGTTTGCTCATTCACAAAATGAGAAAAACAGTACAGGTATTTTAATTTTGTTGGGGGCTAAATGTTTTAATGAATGTAAAGTCCCTAAAAGACTTCATGTCAAAATTAACATCTTATAAATGATAGGTATTTTTATCATCAGGCTAAATCTTGAGTAAACCACATAAAATTCAATAGGGTCACTTGATTCATCTGAAGAATAATTTTCAATGTGACTCAATGAATAAGAATTTAACAGATATTATATATGCAGCAATTTTAATGTGTTGTGGATGTGATTTAAAGAATTAGTAAAATGTGATTCATATCCTTATACAATTTATAGAATATGGTAAATTTTGTGGTTGCCTGCTCAGAATCCATTCCACTTGAGAAAGATAAAAGCAGCTTCATGTACCCCCATTACTAGATATGAAATTTTAAGATACCAATCACTGAAATGTCCCAGCTTTATGACAATTCTCAATCCAGAGGAAATCTCTACTTCCTTGAATCTTTATTAAATTCACTAAACACAGTCCCGTCTCCTATAACCTTCCACTACCAATACTCCTTTCACCAAGACATCTCACAGTTCTTCATGGTGAGCAATCTCCATCGTTGCAGCAAAAAATACATCTTTGACCACAGGTGTGCCCTGGTGGTCATTGGCTGGTTGGCATCAACATACCTTTAGTCATTTGTACAGTATCTGTAGAGATGAATGGAACTTTTCCACACTCAGATGAGGAAGATTCTAAGACAGGTCAAACACTGATAGATACAAGTTGAGCAGGAGAGACACATAACCCAGCTTGTAACCACTCAGTGCATCACAGTTACCTAGTCACAGAGACTTGTTAAAAGATGGGTACATGACTAGACTAATCAGAATGCAGAACAATACACTGATGTGATCTTTGTGAAAACCTGAATCCTCTCACCTTCTGGGTATCGTGGTTTGTGTGTTTGACACTGGAATTGCTATGGCCATTTTCCTGCTATGGGAGTAGCCATCTTGAATAAAAGGAAAGAACAAAAATCAAAAACAAGCAAAATAAAACAAAAAACCTACAACAGAAGAAGGAGTAACCAAGAGAATCATAGAGAGATGGAGCAGAAACCTTGGTCAAACTACCCTGATATCATCCCTACATTTGTAAGCTGGAAATACATATGCCAACAAATCATCTTTATTAAATTTTAAGCCAGATTTGGCTGCTTTTCTGTTATTTGAAATTGACTATTCTGACTGGAACACATAACTTGTAATCCACAGAGTGTCGACAGGCACCACAGAGATAGGCTCTACTGGGTTTAGCCATTACTTTGGAGGGACAGTAATGAGTTAGCAGTAAATGACGATTATTACGCCAAGCTTTTATGTCTGAATGATTAAGAAGTTTGTGATTCCTTTATTTAAAATAGAAGGAATCAACTTTCTATAGTAGTGTAGAAATAAAGAGAAGAAAACGTGGATTATTAAGAGATGCCCAAATATTAATGCTACATCTTTAACTCAGAAGTGTGAGAAAGGCTATGAACATTTTTAAATATGCAGAGTTCCCAGACCTACACCAAGATAATCTGTTTTAGCATTTTGTGAATAAATCCCACGTATCAAAATTTATTTAAAAGAAAAAAAATAGAAAAGATAGAAGCAAGGAACATGAAAAAGGATTGCAATATGGATAAAGACCTGTCAGAATACTGAAAAAATGAGCAGCTTAAAGATAACATTTACTTAGCGATTATTATTTTCAAGGACTGGTCTAAAGACTTCTAGCATGTATTATTTATTTTAATACATCACACTCTAATGTAATTAGGAGTAGCCCCACTTTTCAGATGGGCATAAAAGTGCCTGCCTTTTACATATCCTAGTTTGTTCTAAACAAATAATAACACATATTCATGGGTGATATTAGTATATATATGCATAATAATGTTCAAATACATTTTTTTAATATGAGCCATTTCTTCAGATTAAGGACCATATTAAGGCTAGAGAAGTAAAAGGATGAAAACTTTGCATCAGAGTGAAGTTGCTAAAATACATTGTTAATGATCAGGTCTTACTGTGGAAGGAGAGTTTCTCAAGCTTCACTGTGTCTGATAACAAAAGTGGATATAATCCAGAAACATGCTTGCTTGAGTCCCTTGAACACTTGTGTGCTCCCCTTCATTTTTTACCTGACAGCTTTGAGCTGTCCCTGGATGAAAACCTCTGTTGATATTTATATTATTCCAGATGTAGCCCCCTGACAGGGCTACATGAGTTGCGATGGCAACTCCTGTCCCAGATGTAAGAAGACTGTTTGCATCCTTCAAGACTAAAGTGGGGGGAGGTTGATGCGTGGGGACATAACAGCTGCCAGCTGTTCCCCTTTCCTTCCTCCTGGTACTTAGTGTTACTGGGCTGGAAGCCCAATCCTCATGTTGGCCTGGCAACATTTTGTGATGCCAACACCTTCTGCATGAATCCCCCCTGGGCATGCACCAGACACTGTGAGGAATGGTCTGTGGAGTACGTGACTGCTCTATTTGGGGATTTTTTGAATTTAGACCATAAGGAAAGCTGTATCCCTAAGCAGGCGTGACACCACGAATGAGGCTTCAGTTTGCTCCAGTCAGAATCTTCTCCTGTTATTCGATTCATCAGGCTGTTGGCTGAGTCAGATGTTTCCAGAACCCTTAGGCTTCCAAAGATTACATGATTTTTTGCTTGTTTTATCTACTGATACCTCATCTCATTTTGTTGGACACAGTATATACTTATTAATTTGTACCCAGCAGGCATATTTTAATCTGTTTTTTAATTCTAAAAGTCTAGCCTGAGGTGTTTTACTATACATAGTTCATGGTAGACACTCAATAATTGTTAGCTAATATTATTACTAAGTGGGAGAGGAGTGTAGGCTATACCCAAGGCAGGATGATAATGCCCCCTCAGTCTGTTTTTCAAGATATGTTCATATTTGTCTGATTGTCTCAATTGTTATATCTCTATCCAGACGTATATGTACATAGTTTATAGTCAAACACTTGGGCTGATCCTTAGACTATAGAAACCTCTGTAGCATGAATGTGTCTTGCAATCTGAGATATAGCTTTAGATCTGCTCTCTGCATCTGCACTCATAATGGTATTTATATAAAAGAAATTGTACTTTCTGACTCATATTTTCACTTGTGGTGAGCATAGAAACACTCTGTTCGCCTCATGTCAGCTCCCCAAATTCTGTAGCCTTCTTCCTAAGGTAGATAGATGCCTGGATCCTAGTACATTCAATGGACTCTTGGGCTCCTACTGTGTCTTTACATTTTCAAGGGCCTCCTGGGCTTCTATGTGTTATGAGGCAGATCCGTGTGCCCTTGTCCCTAATCAAACGTTTCTTTTCCATCCTGTAGATGGATAATCTTATGGTTAACTAACTTCCATTGCCAAATCTAATAACCCTACAGATACCACATGTTGGACTGTCAGTGAAAGAACCAGGTCTTTTTTTGTTTTGTTTTATTTTGTTGTAAGTCAGTGTGTCTGAGAACTTAGAAATACCAAAGGATAGCATAAAAAATAGAAGGTAGAGACTGCATGAACTTTGTGGCCATCGTCACAAAGAGATTCGAAGAGGAAAAGTAAGAATGAACTGGTGACCTTAAAGAAAATACCACCAAAAAAGTGAAAGAAATAAAACAGTGAAAAAAGAATGAAACATTTTCTTTCCCACCTTCTCTCTTCTTAAATATCCTTCCTAAATATTATTCTATATTTTCATGTCAGCACTGTCCTTCAGATGCCTGATTTAGCTACTCTAAGTAATTCACACAAATTCTCAAATATCTGTAGGTTATCAAAGTAAATGATTATTTTTTATTCACACCTTTCTATGGGTTTATTGGGGAGCCCAGAATCCTTCTATCTTGTAGCTTCACCCTCTTCCACATCCTTGAAGCCCAATCTATTCAGCTGGGAGATGGGTAAGAGGTTTGACTGGGGGCATGGGAGATGTACAAAACCAACACTGGTAGTAGTATGTATGTATTACTTTCACTTACAATTCATTAGGCAGAATTCAGCACAGAGTCACATCTGATTACAAGAGATGCCAGAACCTGTAGCCTAGTTGTATAACTAGGAAAGAGAACCAGTCAGATATATGTGAGCACTACCAGTCTTTGACACAAATCTGTTTACCATGTCACTCTTTCTGGCTACTCTGTTTTTATTTTGTCTGCCTTTCTGAAATATTCAGGGATTGCGGGTTAAATCTAGTGATGGAGTTTACACAGGCACTTTTAAGAATGGATCTCTTTCCATTTTTCAGTTATTAGTGTTGTAGACAGCAAAAGAGTTACTTGCCAACTGAAATGGAAAGGTGTATGTGTATGAACATATATGCACATGTGTGACTCACATGAGTATTTGTGTATAATAAATTCTGAAGATGGTAAGGGAGTTTCAGTATATGATTATCTAAGATAATTTTCTTCTTATTTTTAAAATAATTTTTATAAATAAGAGTAGCCAAAGTCTATGTGATACGGAGAGAAGGGCGCTAGGATTGAAATAAAAGTTTGGAATAGCAATGATCTCACATACTTCTCGTTTCTCCTCAGCTAGTAATTCAGTTTCTCTGACCTTCAGATTCCAAATCTGAAAAATAAGAATTACGATGCCTGTATGATGAGTGTCCCTGATTTTTCATTCCATCCATACCTCATAAAATTTCTATCTTTGCCAACTCAAATTCTCCTTTTTTTCCCCCCCTCTCATTCCAACCCAAAGAAACTTCACCAGTCACCAGTGCATATCTTATGATTCCAAAGCAAAAGACTGGGTAGAGAGCAAGGAGGCAAAGAATAAACGGGGAAGCAAACTTCCACAGTAAGTTCTAAGAAATAAAAGCGGAGGCTCCAGAAGTGGGGAAGGGAGCAACAGGGAAGACAGCAACAGTGTTTTTATTAGGTTATATCGTGGCTATGAAATTAATTTTCTCTAAAGTTCTTAGAGACATAAAAGTAAAACTTTTAAAAACAGTTTTAAAATTATTTTCAGTTCTGCACTGTGATTTGTTACATATGATTTGTGCAGAGTTGACTATGGGAGTTCCCATATTTTTAAGTTGGTTTAAGTCTCTTCAAAAATTGTCACATAAGAATTAAATGTAATTTTAAGTTATAAAGATTATATACAAATGATAGTTACTATTATTTTCAATAGCTCAGCTATATGCAGCCTTAGATTAAAAACATAAAGTGAAATGAAATTTGCTTTGGCTAACCATAGTAGCAATTGAAGTCCATAATACTTAGGAAATATTGGTTTGAAGGTCACAATTAATAATATTTAAAGAAATATCAACAAAATCTACATAGAAGAAATGCACACCTACACAAACACATGCATACTCACACTAGTCTAAACAAGCAATTTAGATTTCTCATAATAAGTGTGCTTATTTTGCTTATTGATTAAGTAGAATTGTTTTAACATTCCTATGCTAACAGTAATGATTTGGGCTAACTGAGACCTCTTTTTTTCTTTCTTTTTTTTTTTAGAATGATTCACTAGTATCAATACCAGAAGGAAGTAATATGTAAAAATTTTACTAGCATCATTATTGCAAAGTCTTAAATTACTTAGCTAAGGCCCAGCTTCAGGAAATATTTTCTCAGTACATTCCACAAGGCTTAAGTTTTGCTTTAATAAATCCTTGATTGTTGAAATAGAACCTCAAATATTATCTTAATTAATACATTGGTGAATAGCTCTTCCCCAAAGATCCACATTTGGCATCTAAATCCAAATGTGGCCTTAGTCATGATGAATTACGTTTTTAGGTCATTTTAAAACCATTCACAAACACCCAAACATTACCTAATTAAGGAGATACAAAAGAAGTTTGTATCATTACTAAGACCTGTGAGTGAACCTTTGACCTTAAAAATATACATTAAGTCACATGATTTTCAGAAATCACTGGATCTGTAAAACTTGATATACTAATCTTATCTCCCTCCATCTATTCTCCTAAATTTCACTCACATTTTATTTAGTTTTTTAAAAATAAATTACTACATGTGACAAAATGATTTCACTGATTGGGGAGAACTGAAGTAGTGAAGACTTCTGTAATAAATGACTTGGCAATAAATGCAATAAATGGGTTTTCTATTTAGGAATTCTATCCAGTTGGGAAATACTTCCATAAAATTAATATGCAGAGATATCGAGGGGCACTGAGGTTATAAACACCAGTGTACATAGGTCCAGTTCTGCTAAAGACATAATCCTCCCATTTTCTAATAATTGCACATTTTAAAAAATTTTGTACTCGTTAAGAAAAATAATTACTGAAAACTAGATCTAAACGTTGAAAAAACAAAAGTTTTACCTAATAGAGAAAGAACTGGTAAAAAATAAGGAGGTTTTCTGAAGTTCTTAAACATATATTTTATCTGGGAGTGCTTAAATCATTATTCATTCAGGGAGCGACTATATCTATCAGATTTGGGGATATGTGCAGGTGTCAAAAAAACAGAGGGTTTGTTTCCTTAGGCAACCAGTGACAAAGGAAGAACTGCCTCTTACCTCGTTCTCACACTCACAATTTTCTTCATTTGTCTCATGGCACACAGCTCTTGGCTGCCTTTCCAATATCCAGTCTATTGAATTCCTTCTAGATTTACTTCCCTATTTACCAAGACTTATCTCAAATGTATATTTTAAATGCATTCTCACTAACTCCCTCAAATTTATCTGCCCTTGCAATTTTAACACAATCACTGAAAATCCTCTAACCCTAACACCACCATCTTCCTCTAACCCTAACAACAACATCTTTAGCCATCTTTACAACCAAGTACTGTTGAAGGAAAAATTGATTCCAAGACAAAGATATTCATTAACTCCAGTGTCAATTAAGCCTTTAGAACTTCTCAGCCACCCTTTCACGAGCCAGTGGGCAGCTCTCATTGCAATCCCAGTGGCAGCTGTTCACATCCTAGGCCTTCCATAGACCCTCATCCCACCCCATCTTCATCACTTTCTGATGACAACCTGAAATGATAAGGTGGAGGCTTTGCTATGAGGTAAAGGGCATCCCTCACACAGTTTATTTACTCTTACTCTTCAATTATCTGTACAATTTTATCGATAATTCACTCATCCTCATCTTTCCTCCTTTTCCTTAAAAGGAAAAAGCATTCATCCTTCCATTTGGGGTTTAACTTTTGACTTGCGCATTTGCTCTGAATTGCTTACTTCTGCCTGCTCCAAGATGGTGCTTCATGGAATATCATAAATTTCTTCTATTCCATTGGGTCTTTTTTCTTTTTTTATTAACATCTTTATTGGAGTATAATTGCTTTACAGTTTTGTGTTAGTTTCTGCTGTATAACAAAGTGAATCAGCTATATGCATACGTATATCCCCATATCCTCTCCCTCTTGCATCTCCCTCCCACCCTCCCTATCCCACCCCTCTAGGTGGTCACAAAGCACCGAGTTGACCTCCCTGTGCTGTGAAGCTGCTTCCCACTAGCTATCTATTTTACATTTGGTCGTATCTATATATGTCAATGGTACTCTCTCACTTCGTCCCAGCTTACCCTTCCCCCTCCCTGTGTCCTCAAGTCCATTCTCTACGTCTGGGTCTCTATTCCTGTCCTGCCCCTAGGTTCATCGGAACCTTTTTTTTTCTAGATTCCATATATATGTGTTAGCATACGGTATTTGTTTTTCTCTTTCTGACTTACTTCACTCTGTATGACAGACTCTAGGTCCATCCACCTCATTGCAAATAACTCAATTTCGTTTCTTTTCACGGCTGAGTGATATTCCATTGTTTATATGTGCCACATCTTCTTTATCCATTCATCTGTTGATGGGCACATAGGTTGCTTCCATGTCCTGGCTATTGTAAATAGTGCTGCAATGAACATTGTGGTACATGACTGTTTTTGAATTATGGTTTCTCAGGGTATATGCCCAGTAGTGGGATTGCTGGGTCATATGGTAGTTCTATTTTTAGTTTTTTAAGGAACCTCCATGCTGTTCTCCATAGTGGCTGTATCAATTTACATTCCCACCAACAGTGCAAGAGGGTTCCCTTTCCTCCACACCCTCTCCAGCATTTATCGCCTGTAGATTTTTTGATGAAGGCCATTCTGATCGGTATGAGGTGATACCTCATTGTAGTTTTGACTTGCATTTCTCTAATGATTAGTGATGTTGAGCATCTTTTCATGTGTTTGTTGTCAATCTGTATATCTTTTGGAGAAATGTCTATTTAGGTCTTCTGCCCATTTTTGGATTGTGTTATTTGTTATTTTGATATTGAGCTGCATGAGCTGCTTGTATATTTTGGAGATTAATCCTTCGTCAGTTGCTTCATTTGAAAATATTTTCTCCCATTCTGAGGGTTCTCTTTACGTCTTGTTTATGGTTTCCTTTGCTGTGCAAAAGCTTTTAAGTTTCATTAAGTCCCATTTGTTTATTTTTGTTTTTATTTCCATTTCTCTAAGAGGTGGGTCAAAAAGATCTTGCTGAAATTTATGTCATGGAGTGTTCTGCCTATGTTTTCCTCTAAGAGTTTTATAGTGTCTGGCCTTACATTTAGGTCTTTAATCCATTTTGAGTTTATTTTTGTGTATGATGTTAGGAAGTGTTCTAATTTCATTCTTTTACATGTAGCTGTCCAGTTTTCCCAGCACCACTTATTGAAGAGGCTGTCTTTCCTCCATTGTATACTCTTGTCTCCTTTATCAAAGATAAGGTGACCATATGCATGTGGGTTTATCTCTGGGCTTTCTATCCTGTTCCATTGATCTATATTTCTGTTTTTGTGCCAGTACCATACTGTCTTGATTACTGTAGCTTTGTAGTATAGTCTGAAGTTCAGGAGTCTGATTCCTCCAGCTCCGTTTCTCTTTCTCAAGATTGCTTTGGCAATTCGCGGTCTTTTGTGTTTCCATACAAAGTGTGAAATTTTTTGTTCTAGTTCTGTGAAAAATGCCATTGGTAGTTTGATAGGGATTGCATTGAAACTGTAGATTGCTTTGGGTAGTATAGTCATTTTCACAATGTTGATTCTTCCAATCCACGTATGTAGTATGTCTCTCCATTTGTTTGTAGAATCTTTAATTTCTTTCATCAGTGTCTTATAGTTTTCTGCATACAGATGTTTTGTCTTCTTAGGTAGGTTTATTCCTAGGTATTTTATTCTTTTTCTTGCAATGGTAAATGGGAGTGTTTCCTTAATATCTCCTTCAGATTTTTCATCATTAGTGTATAGGAATGCAAGAGATTTCTGTGCATTAATTTTGTATCCTGCTATTTTACCAAATTCATTGATTAGTTCTAGTAGTTTTCTGGTAGCATCTTTAGGATTCTCTATGTATAGCATCATGTCATCTGCAAACAATGACAATTTTACTTCTTCTATTCCAATTTGGATTCCTTTTATTTCTATTTCTTCTCTGACTGCTGTGGCTAAAACTTCCAAAACTACGTTGAATAATAGTGGCGAGAATTGACAGCCTTGTCTTGTTCCTGACATTAGAGGAAATGGTTTCAGTTTTTCACTGTTGAGAATGATGTTGGCTGTGGGTTTGTCATATATGGTGTTTATTATGTTGAGGTAAGTTCCCTCTATGTCTACTTTCTGGAGAGATTTTTATGTTGAAATTTGTTGAAAGCTTTTTCTGCATCTATTGAGATGATCATATGGTTTTTATCCTTCAGTTCGTTAACATGGTGTATCACATTGATTGATTTGTGTATATTGAAGAATCCTTGCATTCCTGGGATAAACCCCACTTGATCATGGTGTATGATCCTTTTAATGTGCTGTTGGATTCTGCTTGCTAGTATTTTGTTGAGAATTTTTGCATCTATGCTCATCAGTGATAATGGCCTGTAGTTTTCTTTTTTTGTGACATATTTGTCTGGTTTTGGTATCGGGTGATGGTGGCCGCATAGCATGAGTTTGGGAGTGTTCCTCCCTCTGCTATATTTTGGAAGAGTTTCAGAAGGATAGGTTGTTAGCTCTTCTCTAAATGTTTGATAGAATTCTCCTGTGAAGCCATCTGGTCCTGGGCTTTTGTTTGTTGGAAGATTATTAATCACAGTTTCCATTTCAGTACTTGTGATTTGTCTGTTTACATTTTCTATTTCTTCCTGTCTCAGAAGGTTGTGCTTTTCTAAGAAATTTTCCATTTCTTCCAGGTTGTCCATGTCATTGGCATAGAGTTGCTTGTAATAATCTCTCATGATCCTTTGTAATTCTGCAATTCTGCAGTGTCAGTTGTTACTTCTCCTTTTTCATTTCTAATTCTGTTGATTTGAGTCTTCTCTCTTCTTTTCTTGATGAGTCTGGCTAATGGTTTATCAAATTTTATTTATCTTCTCAAAGAGACAGCTTTTAGTTTTATTGATCTTTGCTATTGTTTCCTACATTTCTTTTTCATTTATTTCTGATCTGATCTTTATGATTTCTATCCTTCTGTTAACTTTGGCGTTTCTTTGTTCTTCTTTCTCTAATTGCTTTAGCTGTAAGGTTAGGTTGTTTATTTGAGATGTTTCTTGTTTCATGAGGTAGGATTGTATTGCTATAAATTTCCCTCTTAGAACTGCTTTTGCTGCATCCCATAGGTTTTGGTCATTGTGTTTTCATTGTCATTTGTTTCTAGGTATTTTTTGATTTCCTCTTTGATTTCTTCAGTGATCTCCTGGTTATTTACTAGCGTGTTGTTTAGCCTCCATATGTTTGTATTTTTTACAGTTTTTTTTTCCTGTAATTGATATCTAGTCTCATAGCATTTTGGTCGGAAAAGATATTTGATACAATTTCAAATTTCTTAAATTTACCAAGGCTTGATTTGCAGGATATGGTCTATCCTGGAGACTGTTCCATAAGCCCTTGAGAAGAAAGTGTATTCTGTTGTTTTTGGATGGTATGTCCTATAAATATCAATTAAGTCCATCTTGTTTAATGTGTCATTTAAAGTTTGTTTCCTTATTTATTTTCATTATGCATGATCTGTCCATTGGTGAAAATGGGTGGTTAATGTCCCTTACTATTTTTGTTACTGTCAATTTCCCCTTTTATGGCTGTTAGCATTTGCCCTATGTATTGAGGTGCTCCTATGTTGGGTGCATAAATATTTGCAATTGTTATATCTTCTTGTATTGATCCCTTGATCATTATGTAGTGTTCTTCTTTGTCTCTTGTAATAGTCTTTATTTTAAAGTCTATTTTGTCTGATATGAGAATTGCTACTCCAGCTTTCTTTTGTTTTCCATTTGCATGGAATATCTTTTTCTATCCCCTCACTTTCAGTCTGTATGTGTCCCTAGGTCTGAAGTGGGTCTCTTGTAGACAGCATATGTATGGGTCTTGTTTTTGTATCCATTCAGCTAGTCTATGTCTTTTGGTTGGAGCATTTAATCCATTTACATTTAAGGTAGTTATTGATATGTATGTTCCTATTACCATTTTCTCAATTGTTCTGGCTTTGTTTTTGTAGGTCTTTTCCTTCTCTTGTGTTTCCTGTCTAGAGAAGTTCCTTTAGAATTTGTTGTAAAGCTGGTTTGGTGGTGCTGAATTCTCTTAGTTTTTGCTTGTCCGTTAAGGTTTTAATTTCTCCGTCGAATCTGAATGAGATCCTTGCCAGGTAGAATAATCTTGGTTGTAGGTTTTTCCCTTTCATCACTTCAAATATGTCCCACCACTCCCTTCTGGCTTGCAGAGTTTCTGCTGAAAGATCAGCTGTTAACCTTATGGGGATTCCCTTGTATGTTAGTTGCTGCTTTCCCTTGCTGCTTTTATTTTTTTTTTTTTTTTTTTTTTTTTTTTCACACACACACACACTGTATTTTATTTTTACAAGAGATAAATCGACTGACACCAAGCATTGTACATGGATGACCACAACAAAAGCAACAATGATTGCAATTACCAAACATGAAACACACTCATACTATGTCATAGTATTGACATTCAGTCCAGTAATCCTCCACTGTAACAGCTCCTTTACTTTGCAGTGAAAATTGATTTGTATATTCTTTGCCTCTGAGTCCTTGTGGAATTTTTTTTTTTTTTTTAAATTCAGACAGAAAGTCACAAAAATTATACTCATCCTCATCAGTTCACTCAGTCCCATGTAATTAATTTTTTTTTTTCATCTTGATCTTTTGTTAGCACTTTTATGAGTTCATCAGTTTTTCATTAGAGTTCTGAAAATGCTTATTCATTCAGTTCAGCAGTACAGTCCGTTACCAGAAACCTGTACTTGTCAGAGTCTTTTCCATGTATTTCTTGAAGATGAAACCCTTTTATAGGAACATATTTGCAAAATCATCAGAGTACACCCAGAACTGTCTGTAAATGACAAAAGACTTAAAAATGGCCACGGTTAAAGATTTGATGACAGTTCATAATAATGCAGTTGACAAGAAAATTAGTTATTTCTGAGATATACATTTTAAAGTAATAAATAGGATTATTACTTATAACATTATACCAGAACATATAAGATTTTTAGAAATTTCATGTAATGTCTGAAACATTTATATTAACATATTTCCATACATATTTCCATACAAGTACAAATATAAGATTTTTAGAAATTTCATGTAATGTCTGAAACATTTATATTAACATATTTCCATACATATTTCCATACAAATACAAATATGATTTTTAGAAATTTCATGTAATGTCTGAAACATTTATATTAACATATTTCCATACATATTTCCATACAAATACAAATATAAGATTTTTAGAAATTTCATGTAATGTCTGAAACATTTATATTAACATGTTTCCATACAAATAACCCAATGAAAGTTTAGTATTAGTTGTTTTGTTTGTTTTTTTATACTGCAGGTTCTTATTAGGCATCAGTTTTATACACATCAGTGTATACATGTCAATCCCAATCACCCAATTCAGCACACCACCATCCCCACCCCACCGCAGTTTTCCCCCCTTGGTGTCCATATGTCCATTCTCTACATCTGTGTCTCAACTTCTGCCCTGCAAACTGGCTCATCTGTACCATTTTTCTAGGTTCCGCATACATGCATTAATATACGATATTTGTTTTTCTCTTTCTGACTTACTTCACTCTGTATGACAGTCTCTAGATCCATCCACGTCTCAACAAATGACTCAATTTCGTTCCTTTTTATGGCTGAGTAATATTCCATTGTATATATGTACCACATCTTCTTTATCCATTCGTCTGTTGATGGGCATTTAGGTTGCTTCCATGACCTGGCTATTGTAAATAGTGCTGCAATGAACATTCGGGTGCATGTGTCTTTTTGAATTACGGTTTTCTCTGGGTATATGCCCAGTAGTGGGATTGCTGGGTCATATGGTAATTCTATTTTTAGTTTTTTAAGGAACCTCCATATTGCTCTCCATAGTGGCTGTATCAATTTACATTCCCACCAACAGTGCAAGAGGGTTCCCTTTTCACCACACCCTCTCCAGCATTTGTTGTTTGTAGATTTTCTGATGATGCCCATTCTAACAGGAGTGAGGTGATACCTCATTGTAGTTTTGATTTGCATTTCTCTAATAATTAGTGATGTTGAGCATCTTTTCATGTGCTTCGTGGCCATCTGTATGTCTTCTTTGGAGAAATGTCTATTTAGGTCTTCTGCCCATTTTTGGATTGGGGTGTTTGTTTCTTTGATATTGAGCTGAATGAGCTGTTTATATATTTTGGAGATTAATCCTTTGTCCGTTGATTCATTTGCAAATATTTTCTCCCATTCTGAGGGTTGTCTTTTCGTCTTGTTTATGGTTTCCTTTGCTGTGCAAAAGCTTTGAAGTTTCATTAGGTCCCATTTGTTTATTTTTGTTTTTATTTCCATTACTCTAGGAGGTGGATCAAAAAAGATCTTGCTGTGATTTATGTCAAAGAGTGTTCTTCCTATGTTTTCCTCTAAGAGTTTTATAGTGTCCACTCTTATATTTAGGTCTCTAATCCATTTTGAGTTTATTTTTGTGTATGGTGTTAGGGAGTATTCTAATTTCATTCTTTTACATGTAGCTGTCCAGTTTTCCCAGCACCACTTATTGAAGAGACTGTCTTTTCTCCATTGTATATCTTTGCCTCCTTTGTCATAGATTAGTTGACCATAGGTGCGTGGGTTAATCTCTGGGCTTTCTATCTTGTTCCATTGATCTATGTTTCTGTTTTTGTGCCAGTACCATATTGTCTTGATTACTGTAGCTTTGTAGTATAGTCTGAAGTCAGGGAGTCTGATTCCTCCAGCTCCATTTTTTTGCCTCAAGACTGCTTTGCCTATTCGGGGTCTTTTGTGTCTCCATACAAATTTTAAGATGATTTGTTCTAGCTCCGTAAAAAATGCCATTGGTAATTTGATAGGGATTGCATTGAATCTGTAGATTGCTTTGGGTAGTATACTCATTTTCACAATGTTGATTCTTCCAATCCAAGAACATGGTATATCTCTCCATCTGTTGGTATCATCTTTAATTTCTTTCATCAGTGTCTTATAGTTTTCTGCATACAGGTCTTTTGTCTCCCTAGGTAGGTTTATTCCTAGGTATTTTATTCTTTTTGTTGCAATGGTAAATGGGAGTGTTTCCATAATTTCTCTTTCAGATTTTTCATCATTAGTGTATAGGAATGCAAGAGATTTCTGTGCATTAATTTTGTATCCTGCAACTTTACCATATTCATTAATTAGCTCTAGCAGTTTTCTGGTGGCAGTTTTAGGATTCTCTATGTATAGTATCATGTCATCCGCAAACAGTGACAGTTTTACTTCTTCTTTTCCAATTTGTATTCCTTTTATTTCTTTTTCTTCTCTGATTGCCGTGGCTAGGACTTCCAAAACTATGTTGAATAATAGTGGTGAGAGTGGACATCCTTGTCTCGTTCCTGATCTTAGAGGAAATGCTTTCAGTTTTTCACCATTGAGAATGATGTTTGCTGTGGGTTTGTCATATATGGCCTTTATTATGTTGAGGTAGGTTCCCTCTATGCCCACTTTCTGGAGAGTTTTTATCAGAAATGGGTGTTGAATTTTGTCAAAAGCTTTTTCTGCATCTATTGAGATGATCATATGGTTTTTATTCTTCAATTTGTTAATATGGTGTATCACATTGATTGATTTGCGTATATTGAAGAATCCTTGCATCCCTGGGATAAATCCCACTTGATCGTGGTGTATGATCCTTTTAATGTGTTGTTGGATTCTGTTTGCTAGTATTTTGTTGAGGATTTTTGCATCTATATTCATCAGTGATATTGGTCTGTAATTTTCTTTTTTTGTAGTGTCTTTGTCTGGTTTTGGTATCAGGGTGATGGTGGCCTCATAGAATGAGTTTGGGAGTGTTCCTTCCTCTGCAATTTTTTGGAAGAGTTTGAGAAGGATGGGTGTTAGCTCTTCTCTAAATGTTTGATAGAATTCACCTGTGAAGCCATCTGGTCCTGGACTTTTGTTTGTTGGAAGATTTTTAATCACAGTTTCAATTTCATTACTTGTGATTGGTCTGTTCATATTTTCTATTTCTTCCTGGTTCAGTCTTGGAAGGTTATACCTTTCTAAGAATTTGTCCATTTCTTCCAGGTTGTCCATTTTATTGGCATAAAGTTGCTTGTAGTAGTCTCTTAGGATGCTTTGTATTTCTGCAGTGTCTGTTGTAACTTCTCCTTTTTCATTTCTGATTTTATTGATTTGAGTCCTCTCCCTCTTTTTCTTGATGAGTCTGGCTAATGGTTTATCAATTTTGTTTATCTTCTCAAAGAACCAACTTTTAGTTTTATTGATCTTTGCTATTGTTTTCTTTGTTTCTATTTCATTTATTTCTGCTCTGATCTTTATGATTTCTTTCCTTCTGCTAACTTTGGGTTTTGTTTGTTCTTCTTTCTCTAGTTTCTTTAAGTGTAAGGTTAGATTGTTTACTTGAGCTTTTTCTTGTTTCTTTAGGTAGGCTTGTATAGCTATAAACTTCCCTCTTAGAACTGCTTTTGCTGCATCCCATAAGTTTTGGGTCGTCGTGTTTTCATTGTCATTTGTCTCTAGGTATTTTTTGATTTCCTCTTTGATTTCTTCAGTGATCTCTTGGTTATTTAGTAACGTATTGTTTAGCCTCCATGTGTTTGTCCTTTTTACGTTTTTTTCCCTGTAATTCATTTCTAATCTCATAGCGTTGTGGTCAGAAAAGATGCTTGATATGATTTCAATTTTCTTAAATTTACTGAGGCTTGATTTGTGACCCAAGATGTGATCTATCTTGGAGAATGTTCCGTGCGCACTTGAGAAGAACGTGTAATCTGCTGTTTTTGGATGGAATGTCCGATATATATCAATTAAATCTATCTGGTCTATTGTGTCATTTAAAGCTTCTGTTTCCTTATTTATTTTCATTTTGGATGATCTGTCCATTGGTGTAAGTGAGGTGTTAAAGTCCCCCACTATTATTGTGTTACTGTCGATTTCCTCTTTTATAGCTGTTAGCAGTTGCCTTATGTATTGAGGTGCTCCTATGTTGGGTGCATATATATTTATAATTGTTATATCTTCTTCTTGGATTGATCCCTGGATCATTATGTAGTGTCCTTCCTTGTCTCTTGTAACATTCTTTAATTTAAAGTCTATTTTATCTGATATGAGTATAGCTACTCCAGCTTTCTTTTGATTTCCATTTGCATGGAATATCTTTTTCCATCCCCTCACTTTCAGTCTGTATGTGTCCCTAGGTCTAAAGTGGGTCTCTTGTAGACAGCATATATATGGGTCTTGTTTTTGTATCCATTCAGCCAGTCTATGTCTTTTGGTTGGGGCATTTAATCCATTCACGTTTAAGGTAATTATCGATATGTATGTTCCTATGACCATTTTCTTAATTGTTTTGTGTTTGTTTTTGTAGGTCCTTTTCTTCTCTTGTGTTTCCCACTTAGAGAAGTTCCTTTAGCATTTGTTGTAGAGCTGGTTTGGTGGTGCTGAATTCTCTTAGCTTTTGCTTGTCTGTAAAGCTTTTGATTTCTCCATCAAATCTAAATGAGATCCTTGCCGGGTAGAGTAATCTTGGTTGTAGGTTCTTCCCTTTCATCACTTTAAGTATATCATGCCACTCCCTTCTGGCTTGCAGAGTTTCTGCTGAGAAATCAGCTGTTAACCTTATGGGAGTTCCCTTGTATGTTATTTGTCGTTTTTCCCTTGCTGCTTTCAATAACTTTTCTTTGTCTTTAATTTTTGCCACTTTGATTACTATGTGTCTCGGCGTGTTTCTCCTTGGGTTTATCCTGTATGGGACTCTCTGCGCTTCCTGGACTTGGGTGGCTATTTCCTTTCCCATGTTAGGGAAGTTTTCGACTATAATCTCTTCAAATATTTTCTCTGGTCCTTTCTCTCTCTCTTCTCCTTCTGGGACCCCTATAATGCGAATGTTGTTGCGTTTAATGTTGTCCCAGAGGTCTCTTAGGCTGTCTTCATTTCTTTTCATTCTTTTTTCTTTAGTCTGTTCCGCAGCAGTGAATTCCATCATTCTGTCTTCCAGGTCACTTATCCGTTCTTCTGCCTCAGTTATTCTGCTATTGATTCCTTCTAGTGTAGTTTTCATTTCAGTTATTGTATTGGTCATCTCTGTTTGTTTGTTCTTTAATTCTTCTAGGTCTTTGTTAATCATTTCTTGCATCTTCTCAATCTTTGCCTCCATTCTTATTCCGAGGTCCTGGATCATCTTCACTATCATTATTCTGAATTCTTTTTCTGGAAGGTTGCCTATCTCCACTTCATTTAGTTGTTTTTCTGGGGATTTTTCTTGTTCCTTCATCTGGTACATAGCCCTCTGCCTTTTCATCTTCTCTATCTTTCTGTAACTGTGGTTTTTGGTCCACAGGCTGCAGGATTATAGTTTTTCTTGCTTCTGTTGTCTGCCCTCTGGTGGTTGAGGCTATCTAAGAGGCTTGATGGGAGGCTCTGGTGGTGGGTAGAGCTGACTGTTGCTGTGGCGGTCAGAGCTCAGTAAAACCTTAATCCACTTGACTGTTGATGGGTGGGGCTGGGTTCCCTCCCTGTTGCTGTGGCGGGTCAGAGCTCAGTAAAACCTTAATCCACTTGACTGTTGATGGGTGGGGCTGGGTTCCCTCCCTGTTGGCTGTTTTGCCTGAGGCAACCCAACACTGGAGCCTACCCGTGCTCTTTGGTGGGGTTAATGGCAGACTCTGGGAGGGCTCACGCCATCCCTTGCTGCTTTTAATATTCTTTCTTTGTATTTAATTTTTGATAGTTTGATTAATATGTGTCTTGGCGTTTTTCTCCTTAGATTTATCCTGCATGGGACTCTCTGTGCTTCTGGACTTGATTGACTATTTCCTTTCCCATGTTAGGGAAGTTTTCAACTTTAATCTCTTCAAATATTTTCTCAGACCCTATCTTTTTCTATTCTTTTCTGGGACCCCTATAATTTGAATGTTGGTGCGTTTAATGTTGTCCCAGAGGTCTCTGAGACTGTCCTCAATTCTTTTCATTCTTTTTTCTGCTCCCTGGCAGTTATTTCCACCATTTTATCTTCCAGCTCACTTATCCGTTCTTCTGCTTCATTAATTCTGTTATTGATTCCTTGTAGAGTTTTTTTAATCCCAGTAATTGTGTTGTTCATCACTGTTTGTTTGCTCTTCAGTTCTTCTAGATCCTCGTTAAATTTTTCTTATATTTTCTCCATCTGTTTCCCAGATTTTGGATCATCTTTACTATCATTACTCTGAATTCTTTTTCAGGTAGGTTGCCTATTTTGTCTTCGTTTATTTGGTCTTGTAAGTTTTTTATCTTGCTCCTTCATCTGTAACATTTTTTTGTCGTTTCGTTTTTTATTCGATGGGTGGTGTGGTATTCCTGTCTTACTGGTTGTTTGGCCTGAGACATCCAGCACTGAAGTTCGCAGGCAGTTGGATAGAGCTGGGTCTTGGTGCTGAGATGAGGACCTCTGGGAGGCCTCACTCCAATTGATATTCCCTGGGATCTGAGGTTCTCTGTTAGTCCAGTGGTTTGGACTTGAAGCTAGCACCAGAGGAGATCAGGCCCAACCTCCAGCCTGGGAACCAAGATCCCGCAAACATCGTGGCACAGAGAAAAAAAAGAAAAAGAAAAAAAGGAGCAGTATATATCAAAGAATAAAAAACAAAATAAAATTAGAAAGATAAAAAATATATTAGGAAAAATAAAACTATAAGTGAAACAGCTGTAGCAAAGTAAAATAAAACCACAATGGAGAAAGGAAAAAAGAAAAAGAAGGGGGAAACAAGCCAAAAGGAGAGAACAATAACAAAGTATAAAGAATAAAATAATATTAGAAAAATAAAAGATTTATTAGGAAAAATAAAAATATAAAATAATCAACAACAGTGACTCAACAAGGTAAAACAGAACCCCAATCTAAAAGAGGAAAAAACAAAAAAAGTCTTGGCTATGGGGGCAGAGTTTAGGCGGGGGTAGATCTTAGGCAGGGGCGGGGTTTAGCGTCGGGCAGGACCTAGGTGGTGAGGGTGATGTTTGAGCTTGGGGTGAGGCCTAGTCGGGGCAACGTTCAAGTGTGGGGCAGGGCCTCTGCTTAGGACCTGCGTGGAAGGGAAGAGGCAGCACATCCAAAGGAGGGCCTCTGGAGTGTGAAGTACGGAGTTTGGAGGTAGGCCCCTGAGTGAGGGTGAGTGGGTGAGGTTTAGGCCCAGCTTGTTGCAGGGGGTTTCCGAGTGTAGAGGTAGGGCCCTAGGTGGGAGTGTAGGGGTGGGACTTGGGCTCTGCATAGCAGGAGGAGGCTCCTAGGGCAGAGGATTAAGCCAGGGAGCCCAAGAGGCTCCCTGGTGCCTAAGTGGACAGGGAAAGCACTGGCCCCACTCCCTTCTGTTCCTTTGCACCCCTCCCCCACTGTCTCCCCCAGGGTCTCCCCTGTTGCTGCCGGACCCCTAACTGTGGGTTGGTCCCACTGGATGTAGGAACTCCTCCCCTCCCCCAGCCACCCCTCAGGGGTGCCGGTTCCGGAGGTACGGCCTTTACTTTTGCTCCCCCTTCCCTCCCTCCTGCTCTTTCAGTACCTGCACGGCTGGAGGGGGCCTCAGTGGGCAGAGGATCAGACCCGGGATCTCAGCAGGTTCCTGGGGAACCAAGTGGGCAGGGGAAACCTGGCCACGCTCCCTTTTGATCCTCTGCCCTCCCAATGGTTCCCCAATTTCCCCCTTTGGGCGTGGGATCCCTTCCTCTCCCCCAGCCGCCCCTCAGGGGCGCCTGTCCCATCCCGCCTCCACTTCTCCTCCCCCTTCACTCCCCCCATGCCCCACGTCCTACCCAGTCGCTGGGGGTTCCTCCCATCCCCTTAGGTGTCCATGGTCCCCCACCGGTGCCTGGTAGGTGCCCTAGTTGTGAGGAGATGCGAATTTGGCACCCTCCTAGTACACCATCTTGACCTCCATTGGGTCTTTTAACTTAGCCTAGAAACTTATTCAACTCTCCAGTCTCCAAAACTAAAAAAACAAACAAACAAAATAAAAGCAAAAGTTAAGAAAACAACCCCCCAAATTCCTTTACTTTTTACTCAGGAACTTGGAATAATTTATGCACATTGACTTCTAACTTACACTTCTCATGTAACAAATTTATCTTTGTCAAAGTAAATATTGTATCTTGTATTTTCTATTACTTGGTAATTACTGAAGCATTTGACCCAACGCTATACTTTTTTTCTAAATTCAAAAAGAGGACATTAGTTATGAAATTGATTTTTCTACATAATAACACATGTTCGCTGGAGAAACCACAACATGCAAACAATGTATTGTAATAAAAAGCATCTCAAAAGTACCATCTAGAGATAACAACTGTTAGAATTTTGGTAATTTCTTAACTATGTTCTATCTCGGAGTGTATTTCACCATCATAGTTAAAATATGATGTTTATACAAAGTTCATTATAATTTATTTTTTACAACATATCATAACATGTCACTGTCACTGCATTACAAAGTTATTCATGAAACATAACTTTTAATGGCTGCATGGTTTTCCATCATTTGTGTGTATCTCAGCAAGGTTTCAAATAGTCCCATGTTGAAAATAAGACTGTTTCCACTGTTTCATTATCATAAATTATGCTGTGATAACCATCTCTGTGTACAATTTTTGTTCTTGTTTCTTATTGATAAAAGGTATGAACATATTTAAGTTTAATACATATAAATTGCTTTCTATAAAGATTTAGCAATATATAGTCTCACTAGGAGATAGTCTGTCTCATTAGACTAACAATTAAATGAATATATTCACTTTTAAAATCTTTGCTAATGACACAGGAAAATGCAATCATTGTTAGAGGAAATGTTCAACTTAATTACTCATGAAACAGAGACATATATTTATAAACCAACTATAATTCTTTTATATAATTCTTTTATTGTGACTTAAAAGCTCACATAGATTTTCTGCTTTTTCTATGTGGCATTTGTCTTTCCTTTATTGTGTAACAAACTATCTTTATATATACCTATTATATGTTTTCAAATATTTTCCAAAATTTATCAAATGTTCAAATATTTTGTCCTAGTTGTTATGATTTCTGACACATAGAAATTTAAATCTTGTTTTCTTTTTTTATTGCTTCTATCCCTCTGCATTTATTTTTCTATTTGGTTTTGTACATTTTTTGATATATAGAAATCACTTACACTTTAAAATTTCTCTCTTCAAGAAATCTGAACATGTTTGTAATTACTCTCTTCTAATTGTATGCATGTCTTTTTTAAAAATGTAATTCCTTAATGTATTTTGCGTGTGATGTGAGATTTTAAGTGGGTTGTTTCCAAATATCCATGCCTGGGTTTTTTGGGATATCTTTTTATTATATTTAAAGTTCTTATGTATATCATGGTGCAGTGGTGTTTCATTGCCTTCTGTTTACCCCATGGGTGAGGGAGGGATTCTCATTCTAGGGTTATGGGATTGCCTGAATACAGGACATCCAGCACGGGACAGATTAGATTGACAACAGCAGTCTTTTAGTCACAGGTACTCACAGGCCTGGGAAGGAGGACACCTCATGCCATACAGAACCACATGGAGGTTGCACTTGGAAACAGTGAAAAGCCAGAAGCTATGTAGTGTCAAAAGAGTGGACTGTCCTCATTTCCTGTGGGAGATTGGCTTATTTGCATTAATTCTGCCAGGGAACTGAAACTTGCTACTCAGAGATAAGTGGGAACTGCACTTGATCCATTTCATAGTGAGTGGGGCTCATTTGGGTAGAGATTCTTTCCCATGGGAGCAGAGTGGGGAGGATAATTTGCAGTTCGGCCATTTGAGGACCTCCCGGTACCCCTTAGGTCAAGGTAACACATAATATGGAATGAACTCATAAGTGCCCACTTCAAAATTCTCCTTTTAACTTTCTCTGTCTTTCTCTGTTCTTTCTATCTGTCCCATGTCTCTCTATCTTTTATATATGATAATTTAAGTACTTATAAAAAGAAGTGGTGTTGAAGGAACAGAGTTGAAGTTGTTTTCAATTAGCAATTTAAATGAAACTCTAGGTATCTTCAGAAGAAAAGATGTGTGTGTTTGTGTGTGTGTGTGTTGTTGTTGAGAGGAGGAAAACAAGAGCTAGTTAGTCATTTATAGATCACAAATGGATACTTCATGAAAGACAGCACACTTTGGGGTCTGCTGTAAGGGTGATATGGAAGGAATCCCTAGGGAAAGGGCTTTTGCAACATGAACAATCCCTACTTTAGAAATACTGCTTTGAAAAATTTCTTATTTTTGGCAAACTGCTTTTTATCTTTCATTATCTTTAAGCTTATATGTTAAAATCCAACTTACAAAAAAAGGCCCTGATTTTAAATCAATATGCACTATTTAGTTATTCTGTTCAAAATTCCAAAGTAGTGATTTCTGAAGCTAAGAACAGTTTGTATGAGTTTCCATAACAGCTTAACTCATTGTTTAATTTGTAATTTACTAAGATTTTACATTTATTACAGTTTCCAATTCAAAGCATAATTATACTGATGAGAATGTAATGTGTTTATTCCTATCCCAAACCAAGGTGCCATGTTGATGATGTTTGCTTTCTAACACGTTTTATACAATTTAATTCAGTGACATATATGTAAAATAAGTTATGCTTAACTTATTCTTTTAAAATGTGAAATATGTCAATTTTTTGTGTTAGTGTCAATATCTAGGTTATGCAAAACTATTTGATATTAAGAGAGAGCATTCTAATGAATACACTGTAGTTCACTTAATTCCCTCTTTCTGGCTGTCTTCTTTTTCTTGCTTTCCTTTTGCTTGTCTTGTTATGCTTTGGCACTATTGTATTTCCATTGCCTAGAAGAGTGCCAGGCACATAGTAGGAACTCAAGAAACTTTTTTTTTTTTTGAGTGAATGAATGAATGTTAATCATTGAAATCCTTATTAACAAGATAAACTAAGATAACTCAAAGAGCTATATAAGTTCAAGGTACTGTGTTACCAACAATGAAACAATAGTCATGCTCAAAATATTATCAGTATTAAACACTTTCAGAAATAATAAACCTGTTGCTTACATTGATTGGCTCATAACTATGCATATTTACGCATCAGATAATATATCTAAAAAATCTTTAGTTATATATACTTAGTAGTTAAGTTCTTATTATTTTTGAGCAAAGAGGAAAAGAAAATAAAAGAATTTCCAGGGAAAATTATTTGTAGCATTTTGCCTCAGTTGATTCTACCAACACATTTAATTAACATGAGCAAAGATAGAGGCATATTTATGAAGCCCTCTTACCATTAAAGTGATAAGTTTCTCCTGCTTTCTTGTGTACTTTCTTCACACCTACCACAATAAGGACAGCAATAATTAAGTAATAAGTGTGAAATTTTTTCCCAGAGATTTCAATAATATTGAAGGGCTTATTGACTAAAGGCCTTGTGTGTAAAAAAGCAAAGTCAAGGGAAGAATAGAGGATAATATAATCCCTCATACTAGGAATTAAGTAATTTTTAGAATTAATTATTTACATAGTCTATCTATGTTGATACAAATATTGTGTTATATGTGAAACTTTTTATTTTTTGCAAGTAATTACAACCCTAAAGTTAAATCCCTGTTTATTTAAACATGTATTATTAGCATATTTCATTTTGAATATAGTTAGCTCTCCATGCTGTGAACCGAGATGTACAAAATTACTCCCTTGTCTAAAGTTATTGCTTCAAGAAACCTGCAGGATGTCTGGAATATTCACCAAAGCTCTTCACTTATGGTTAGATAAGTGAAAGGAAACCATAAACAAGGCAAAAAGACAACCCTCAGAATGGAAGAAAATACTTGCAAATGAAGCAACTGACAAAGGATTAATTTCCAAAATATACAGACAGCTCATGCAGCTCAATATCAAAAAAGTGTGAAAATCTTAGTTGGTATGTCTACCTAGTCCAGTGGTTGGACAAGGAGGCGTACATTGTAAATTCTTATAAAGAATGCATTCCAATAATTGTGATATCCCTAATGGAAACAAGTCAATATAGTTAGCTTGAAGCATTGTGATTTTTGTTTTGTTTTGGTTTTTAAACAGATCTTTTCCCCAAGAGATTCTGCACATCTGGTCTGTGATATAGTTCAGCTGGTTGAAGCTAAGGTCATCAGACATCCTTTGCTTTAATAAGATCTCAAACTTCAAAAGAATACTCTCATGAGATGAACATTCTCAAATAAAGTCTCAGATAATATTAGATAAGCAGAGTATGTTCAGGTGGAGAGAATGTCCCAAAAGGGAAAAAGTGGGCTTAAGTTAATTGTCACTCTGTCGCAAAGCATTTTTCTTTGGTTGGGAGAGAGGATTGGGGGAGCCTACAGAGATTTCTCTCTCTGTCTCTGTTAGCTTCTTGGTCACTTTGGGCTGCCAACACTGACTAAAGCTTCAAAGATTAACAATGCACACTCTACTTGACCCCCACCCAATAATAAAAAAGGATAAACTGTGATACCAGAACAGAATTTAACTGTTGTAGGAAGGAAGCTTATTGCTCTTAATGAAAAGACACAGGCATTTTATTTGCTAGAAGGAAATTGCAGTAACCTGAAAGACATAAATACAATTTGTTTAAACAACAGAAAGAGTTAAATTAATTAGTTTGGAAACAGGAAATTTTGATGATTCTAATAAAATGTACTCTTTCCTGTTCTACAGTGCATAATTCAGCCTGCAATACTTACCGTTATTACACATATCAGCTGCAATCCCCTTATGCAGCTGACACTCATTAATTAATAATTGTATGTCATGGGTAAGATGAGTCTCTAAGTCAGCCTCTTTGTCAGGCAGATTTAAGATCCATTAAGGTATATTTAACCCTGAGTAGAGAAGAGAAATAATTAGGATCCGTGAACTGGAAATCAAGCACCTTCGAATAGTCAGGATGCAGTTGTCTGGAAAAGTAAGCTGGGCTGCATTTGAGATGAGTAGATATTCTTCCTTGTTATAATGGAAAAAAACTTAACCTCTGTATATACCAGGGGCATCAATTTTTAATTCCGATTTATAGACAGTATTTTCACTGTCTTTTCATGTAACTACATCAATCTTTTTGGGAAGAAGCAGCCTGGTAGATAAAACTACATATTCAATTATGTATAACTCGGTTTCTTTTGTATTTGCTGTTGTAAGCCCACTTGTTACTAAATGATATTTTTTTTTTTTTTAAATTCTTAACAGAGCATTCAAGACCCTTCGCTGATTTCTCACTAGATGTATATTCACCCTGAGCTGCTGCCATGAACAAACACACACACACACAAACACACACACATCTTTTGCTCAAAGATGTAGACACACTGGCCATTCTCAGTTTTGAACAATCTCTTGCTTCTTTTTTTTAAAATTAATTAATTTATTTATTTATTTTGGCTGTGTTGGGTCTTCGTTTCTGTGCGAGGGCCTTCTCCAGCTGCGGCAAGCGGGGGCCACTCTTCATCGCGGTGCGCGGGCCTCTCACCATCGCGGCCTCTCCCGTTGCGGAGCACAGGCTCCAGACGCGCAGGCTCAGTAATTGTGGCTCACGGGCCTAGTCGCTCCGCGGCATGTGGGATCCTCCCAGACCAGGGCTCGAACCCGTGTCCCCTGCACTGGCAGGCAGACTCTCAACCACTGCGCCACCAGGGAAGCCCCTAAATGATATATTTTTAATTAGCTTTGTCTGCTTGGCACTCAGAAGGTTGACTTGGGCTCGCTCCAGAGTCCTGTTAGCCAAATGACCTGTTTCAGGCTATGGGTCTTTTCCTCCCCTAGGCAGGACAAATGACATGCATTTTTATTCACACACTGGTCTTCAAGGGTATACATCAGTTTTATTTATTGCCTCTACTCCCAGCTCCTCCCAGCCAGCTCCTTTGCCATTGATCTACCTGCTTTTCTACTTCTTCAGGCTAATTTGCTATCTCATTTCCATACTCACTATGCCCCTTTGTTTTGCTAGGTTTGCTACCAAGCTGCCTCAGAACTCCTAAAGATCTTTTTCAACCCTGTCTTCAAAATCTTCTCATATTTGAGAGCCTGAAAGGAGCAGAAAGACTGTGACTAGGCATTTGTGTTTCTACTTATACGTGTATATAACCAGTATATGACCAGTTTACATGCAGTATATATTTTAAAAAATGGACTAGAAATTTTCTTACTTAATGATAAAATAGAACTTTAAGTCAGCATTAGACTCCATAAATGTTAACTGACTCACCATTTCCCTAGTGTCATATCACCAAAACAAGGTCATGTGCAAAATGTTCAAGATTCCCTGTGTACACCAGTGTTTTCAAGAAATCAGATCATACCAAAGATGTTGATCTGTTGGGGGACTTAGATTATAGCCAACATTCTTTGAGAATCTGGAAGAACTTGATATCCTTACTAAAATCAAATATAATTGAGCTAATATTACTTATTTAGATTCACCCATTTGAAAATATATAATAGAGACTTAAGATAATTAAGTGGCAACTGAACTGTGATTAATGGAAAGCCAAATGTAAGTGAGAAAGATCAAGAAATGTTCTAAACATTTCTAATGTTTATAGGTTTGTATGATTTTGTCCCTAAAGTAAAGGGCAATTTTACTCAGGTGTAGGACTTCATCCTTCTGTTCACAGCACACAGAAAGACTAGGAAGATTAGCGATAGTAAATTATTAGATAACTGAACAAATGAACAGCCTATAGCAGATCATTTAAAAGGAAAACCATAAGGTCCTGTGAGCCTCTGCATACCCTAATTCAACCCTCACTAGTTCCACCAGGATAAAATAAACAGACAATTCTCCCTTCCGGCTGTCTTTATATTCCCACCATAAGAGACAATTATCTACTTATAAGTCAAAGCAGTACACAGCCTGCTGAATGTCACTTTTTAAAATGTGAACCCAAGTGGAAGGACCCTGGAACAAAATGCTTTGCCTTAATCATCTTTTATTAGCATGTTAGTATGGATTTGTTCATCAAATTAACTGATTTTTACCTTAAAAGGCCTTACATTTCCATTGGGAAGAAGAAGAAGGACAATCCTTTGATACCATGATGGGATCGGAACACTGGCCTACTGACCTGTGAGTCAAGCCTTAGGAAAGTACCAGCTTGAAAATGTGACATTGAGGGTGAAGGTGGCATTTGGAGAATATATCAGGAGTTGTAATAAAAATCCATTGGTTAAGATATGCAGAACAGCTTTCTTATTACCCTACCAACCATCAAGTCATGTTTCCCTGTTCTGCAGCTTTCCTTATCTTCTTTTTCTCTCTTAGGTTATATTTTTATTATTGTTATAATACCAAGTTTTTCTTTTATAAATCTTATTAATATATGCACAACAGAAAATTTTAAAAGTTTCATCATAATCCTACTCAAAAACAATAGTATTAATAAGATAATAATTTAATTTCTTCCATTTTTACCAAATTTTTATACAGTAGACAAATCATTTCAGGAAGAAACAGATTATTAAAGTAAACCTGTATATGAGGGAACAGTAGGTAACTTAGCTATGAGAAATTTCATTTATTAGTGTCTTTTATAAATAGTGTATTTTAAAAATACTACCTTTGTAGGTATTCATTTATTCATACAACTAAAAATATTTATCAAAAACCTATACAAGGATAGAACTCACCCCGGTGTTGTGAGTAAAGAGAACAAAACAAACAAGTGTCCTAATCTTAAGGAACTTAAATTCCACTGGGCTAGACAGAAACACCAAGTAAAAAATTAAATAGGTTATTTCAAATAAAGATAAATATTATGAAGAAAGTGAAAAGAATAAGGTGACAGCGTCTGGATGGGAGTGAACTTTTAGATGAGGAGAACATTTAAGGGGTTGATATGTGGGAGCCAGCCTTGGGAAGATCTAGGGGTGCCGGGTGCACTGTGCTGTAGACAGGAGTGACAGCAAGTGGCCTTGAGGCAGGAACAGAGTAAAGTGTGTTCAAGGAGACAAAAGAGGCTTTTGTGCTGGTCATGGAGAGAGTTAGTGGAAAGGTGACAGGAAATGTCCAATTACATCTAGGTGGGGGCGTCTTACAGTTCATAGAGAGGAGTTTGGATTAAATTCTGAATTCTAAATTTAATAAGAAGCCGCTGAGGATTTTTACACAGTTTATATACAGCTTTTACATCAGGAAGTGGCACGATTCCTACCCCATCTTTATTTGCAATAAAAAAGAGAACGATGAACTTAAAACAAAATACAATATTTTGATAGCAATTTGTCAAAGGTTTGAACTACCTAGCTTTGTTCTTTCTTCTTGAGTTTCTAGTTCTGTGCATTTTGTTTTGTTTTCTGAGCAGGGTGCAATGGTGAGAAGTTTCAGGAAGAGATTTTTTTGGAGAAGCAGAAAAGCTGGAAACAAATTACTGGCATTGGGATAAAGGTTCTGATTTGGATTTCTTCCCTGACTTTTTATTTTCAGTGGGGAAAAAGGAAGAGTGTGAGCTCATCTGTAAAAAAGACAAGTTTGATTTATTTTCCCTATAAATCCCACATAACTACAATCAGGACTTATGTCATTCTTGCAAATTTTTCTCTGTGTGTGTCTGCATAGACAGAGAGAATGAATTTGGGGATAGAAAGCACATTTTAGAGGGAAAAAGAAAAATAGGTAGTCAGAAGGAGTGTAAAGAAGAGAGAATTTAAGAATGAAAAGTATTAAAAGGCAAAAAAATATTCAATTTTATTTAGGATTTTGTATGCCAGTAATAATCAGTTCATTAATATTTAACATAATAAAAGAACGTGCAGATTGGGAGTGGTTGGAAAATGTGTTTGCAATTTTGGTGTAATACTAATCTTTCTCCTTTTTCTAAAGAAAAAAAATAGATTCAGAAAAAGAGAGAGTGTGAGAAAAGGAGTAAAGAATATGGCTTTGGCAAAGGTGAAAAGCTTGATGCACTTAAAGCAGATAAATTACCAAAGGTTTATAATATTCATTATGGTGGTTTTAAAAACTGTTTATTTTTTATTTTGGGGAATATATTGCTAGAGAGTGATTCTGAATATAGAACTCTGGCAAGAGCTCTGTAAGAGTAGTCTAATATGGACTTAGAAGTAAGTCTCCTCAGCACTCAAAAAGCATGCCCATGCAATAGTTTGAACTAATCTAGTCTTGAGTTTTCAGAAACCATATGTATTTTAATGTAAAATTTGAGATTTGATTCTGATAGTTTATCATATAAATTTAAGGTTATCATTAATAATTTTGTGACCATTATTACTTTACAAAGAGTGCCTTAGTCTCTAAAGACACTGCAAATTATTTCAGAGATAGAAAAGGCAACTAAATATGTTGAGTGGCAGAAAAACAAGTACTATGTTAGGTTAATCCTTCCAAGCATATTTTGAAATAATATGATCAACCCCAATTTAGAGATAATAAAAGGAGCTCAGGAAAGCTCAACAATTTTCCTAGTTTCACAGTCAGAAATCATATTCAAACATTAGTCTGCATAACTTGTTTCACTAACTAGAACTTTAAAATTAGATGGGACTTTGAAGGTTATGCAGTCCAACTTTCCATCCAGTGCTGGATTGCCTTTTATGATACCCGTCATGCAGCTTCACCACTAAATAAAATCTTCCCCCAACTTCGATTTTGAAATATCCCTGTCCTGAAGATCCATATAAACAAAAAAACTTCATAGGTTGGAAGACACATCTTATGTAATTCATCTCCATCATTATAATTATAGGGGAATTCTAATAAAAATTTGAACAGTTTGTTTTCACAGATGTTGACTAACTGTCCAATTTCATAGTGCAAGAGAAAGAGCGCAAGTAGTCACGAAAAAAATATATAGGAAGATCACTAATAGAACTAAGAACTAACTGAGAAGGTAACTACCAGATATAAGCAGTCTATTAACAGAATGCCAAAGACATTTACAATAGTGTGGTTTTGGCACACTGTTATTTAATAAAATAAAATTAGAAACCCAGAAACAGTTTCAGATATAATGTAAGAAGCAATAGAAAATGTGACAATACAAATCATGAAAGAAATGTAAATCAACCAATGAAGATTCTGGGAAAATTAGTTATCCAAATGAGAAAAGATCAACTTAGATCTCTGTATCACACTATACACAAAAATAATTTTCATAGGTTTTAATGACTAAAGGTAAAAAGTAAAATAATAAAAGTGCAAATTTTACAAGAGAATATAGACAAATATCTCTATATCAGTAGAATAAGAAAAAAATTATTTCTAAAAAACATAAAAGCAAAAACCATAAAGGAAAATAATAAATTTGTCTAAAATGAAAACATTATGTGAGGCTTGAAGAAAAACAAAATGTGAAGAAATGATATAGTATATGAGAAATTTGCATTCATATAAATGATAAAATTGTATACAAAGCATGAATGTGTATGAACTTATAGAAATAGATAGATAGCTACATGGATGATAGATGTTGGATAGGTAGATAGATAGTTTCATTTATACATTGCCATTCAGTAACCCATCCCAAAACAAAATGGTTTAAAACAACAAAAATCATTCATTTTTGCACACTAATTCACACTATGGGCAATACTTGACAGGGATGACTTGTTTCTACTCCACGTTCCACGGGCATCTTTCTTGATGTAATTTTAAGACATCTTCATGCAGTCTCTTTGCATGGTTTCCCACATGGCAGTCTCAGGGTAGTTCAAATTCTTGGCATGGAAGCTCAGGGCTCCAAGAAGCATGTTTCAAGAGACCAAGGTGAAAGTTAAAGCTTCTTGTGACCTACCCTCAGAATAGGACCAGCCCTAATTTTATATATATATATATATATATATATATATATATATATATTCAATTTTAAAAGACCAAAGCCTGACTTTAAAAAAGAGCAAATATGAACAGATAAGCTAGAAAAGAAAACTGAATGGCCAATGAATACTGGAGTACATTGCTATCTCTACTAATTAAAACAATAAGATATCTGAAATCAGAAGAGTGTTTACAGTTCAATAACATTTTAAAAATGGGAGTCTAAATTATTAAGATCACTTTAAAAAGCAATTCAGCAATACAAAGGAATTTGAAGACTCCCACCCATATCCTTGGCGAAGCAGCTCCACTCCTATATATCTACCTTGGAGAAACTCTCTGACACTGGGTATAAGGAAATATGTACAAAAAAGTTCATGGCAGCATTGCTTTTGATAGTGAAAAAAAATCACTTAACTCTTCTAATAGGGAAATTGACAAAAAAAATGATGTCTTATTAAAATCATGTAATATGGCAGTTAAAATGAGCAAACTACGTATAAATATCTCAACATTGAGGAATGCATAAAAAAACACAATGTTGACTAAAATAAGTTAGTTGATAAAGGTTTAGTAAAATGTTAGTACATTATTTAAACTTTCAAACACTAAATAATGCTATATAGTTGAAGAATCAAATATATATAGCAAAAGTTCAAAAATTATGAAAATATTGCAAGCTAATTTAGACTGCCTCCATGAGGATGAAAAAAAAAAAAAAGGCAAAGAAAAATCTCAAACCAAAGGGAAGGAAGGGAGGGAGGAAAGGTGGGAGAAAAAGAAAGAGCAAAAATGCATTCTAAAGAATGTTTGCATATATCCAAAAAACATTCCTGGCTATTCTAGTCTAGCCAGTGAAATTTGAAGAAACATATCACCTCTGCCCCAGCTGCAAACAGTTCCTAAAGCTGAGGCTATACTACCATTTCCAGTAGCAGAGAAGACCTAGAGTTACAAAATAAAAATCAAAACAAGTAAACAAAAAACCCTGATCATTTCTAAGAGGTGGTCCTGTCTCTTGCTACCAGGCAGAGCATAGCTCAGTGATACTACCTGGTGGACGCTTGAAGAGCAAACTTCTGTGACTCTGTGCCTCTCATTTTGGTGCTACCATCACTCCTGAGACTGATGCCTTAATGGAGATGTAGAAGGTCTTCATGAGCAAGGAATGATACTTCTCTCCGTGGCTTATTTATAAAATTGATGTCAGTAATGCAACACAATCATTCCCCAAAGGCATATTCCTGCAAGGTCAGGAAGCTTGGGTCATCAAGAGTTTGAGTCTCAAGGGTACTGCAGATCCAGAACTCCAGTTCCATCCTGACCCCATCTTTGTGGAGAAGGCGTCCCTCCTGTTCTCTTGTTGAATTCTGTTTCAGCAGTTTCCTGACCTTTTCTTGGCGCTTGGCTCTGATAGAGGCTATTCCGCCAACTGACATGCTTTAATAAATAACTTTGAAACTCTAACTCAACTGGACAATGTTTCCATTAATTTCCCCTACGAGAACATTTGCTTATATGTGTAACATGTACATTAGCCCGATTCCTTCCTAATAATATGTCAGTCTCCATAACATTTCAGTATATACATATGTATATTAGGCAAATGGAGAGGTGGTTCCCTATAGGCCCTGACTCAAAGTCTCCCATTTCATAAACAAAAAGTACAATAAGAGCAAGTATATTCATAAAGTCAAGTATAAACCAAATAAGAAGACAACACTTAAGTGTCCTTAGCACTGTAAGTTCTTAAAATTACTGGGGTTTTTTTTGTTTTTTGCTTTTGTTTTTGTGGGGACTTAGTTAAAATACCATGTTTTACATAGAAAATTATTGTTTGATTACACCTGGTTATTGGGTGGGAAAATATAAATTTCAAAAAATCCAATGACAAAAGCAAACCAGCAATGGACACAGAAATATCAGAAATTTGGGACTATATATTAAAAAAGAATTCAGGATTAGTTGAAGATGACTGATCACAATAAATTTCAGAAAAACAAGAAAACACGACAAAGCTTGTCAAACAGAGTCTTTATAGACTCCTAGTAATAAAAGAAAAAAATATTTTTTAAGAAAATACAGTGGAAAAGGAAGTTAATACATGTGGGGAAAAAAAGCCATTAGGAAGGAAATTAGTATTTGCCATTGATTTTTAAAATTAGTATTTTCTGAAATAGATAAAAGTAACAATAAGTGGTGATTTTATACATCTTTTCTTTTTTACATTGTAGTGATAATTTAAAAAATATGGCAGTATATGATTAGAGGTAATGAGAAAACTGAAATAGGTTACAAATATGCTAAAAAAAGACTTTTATATTTGTTAATAATACTTTTGCTGGGTTATTATGTGAATAGGCTCTGGGATCTGGATTTTATTAAATATATTTCAAACAGATGATTTCAATTGAACACACTTTGCTGAAATTAGGTTATTTTCAAGCTCACCCAGCAAATTTATGAGTAATCAGTTTGCACACTTCAGGCTTTTTAGCTAAGCCTACCCTATTAGGTCCATTCATGGGTCGAAGTATGCAGGCTGCCATACTTTCCTGTGAGTGACTTTGTTTTTTACAGAACTGATAAGCTCTTTGCCACTCTGCCAGTTCTGGCTGAAATTAGCCTCCGGGATCAAAAGTTATTAGTGGAAAAGGATACGGCAGACTGACATAGTGATTTTATAATTCTATTGTCCTAGGAAAGTAGGGTAATGAGGGTTGACTGGTGCAAATAAAAATGATCATGAAATGCTCCAGGCACCACACCTCTATAAATAGTGAAGAGAAAACAGCCTATAAAATTTCTCCTGCTGCCACTGATGCTGGGTTGACAAGGTGAACCCAGCCCAGCTGGAAAGGAGAATGAGATAATCCTCTCCCCTGTTACCTGTCCTCTTAATCCCTTTGACACTGAGATGATCCTCACCACTTTTTTCTAAACAAAAGATAGTGACATATGCCTAAATCATGTTCTTTCTCTGTTGTTCTCTTGAATAATTCAATAAATTCACTTCCCTTGCATACGAACATAAGTGACTGAAAAAACAATTCAGAAATGAAGTTGCCTGAGAGACTCCCATCTAGTGGAGGCGATGTTGAAAAGGTGCTTAGAGCGAACACAATATCCTCTGACAACACGTAATTTTAAGTTGATGTCAATGACACCATGTTTAGGAGCTGCTAAGACCCAGTCAGACAAATTGAGAATTTGTAGCATGTAACTATTCAAAGGTGTTTTTGTTCACGTGCCCTGGATTTTTACTAGCAAATTGAATATATTTTCAGGGGCATACTGGGAGCACACTGTATTAGTCCTGAGAGGACAAAGATATAGAATTTCAGTGGAAGAAACCAAAACATACGTTTGTTATACATGTATAACTATAAAGTTATAACATAAAAATGTCATACAAAATTTTGTTATATAAAATTTTTATATATAACACACAAAAATGTAGGAGAATGTCTTCAAATTAGTCAAAAACAGTAAGCAAAAACTTGATTAATTTAATTATATCCAAAATTAAGAACTTATGATCACTACCTTTTCTTGACAGGAGGGGGTTGTCTGGGCTCCTCCAGCTACCTGACATGTTTTAGTAACGTTGGGTCTAACACAACCGGTCAGTCTCTCTGTCAAATTTCCCCCAGGAGGACACATTGTTCATATATAAACTATTCCAATTTCTTTCTAAAAATGTAGCCATCATGTATAAATCGATATATTAAGGGAATATTAAATACACAATGGTCAAATTTAAAAGAAAATAATATATTGGGAAAGATGTTTGAAACATCTAAAACCTACAAGAAAGTAATGACTAGAAAAGGCACAGTATATTTACAAAATCAACAAGTTAAATTTTTAAAAATAAAATTCAAAAGGCAAACAAGCATATAAAGAAATGTTCAAATTTGTTCAGAGTAATGCAAATGAAGGTAAGGATAAGGATAGATCGATTTAAACCTTCTGGACTGGCTATAATCAGAAAGGTGGATAATGTCAAGTGTGGCTGGAAACATGGGCTGAAGAATCTTCATACCCTGTTGATGGGATTGGTGTAGCCTAAGTAAAGAGATGAATATTCCATCAGGCAGCAATTCTGCTCTGGCTTTCTACCCCAAAGAAATTACCCCACAGTCTATAAGGGACACATATAGTTATGTGAATTGCAGTGCTGTTCATGGTGGTCCAGAGATGGAGACAATCCGGGTGTCCATCCCTGTAACGGTGGGGGGACAATATGTGGCAGAGGCACACCATGCCACAATCAGAGGCTGATAGACCTGATAAACATATAACAATATATAGATCCAGAAATATTGTTTTGTATAAAATAATAATAATGGTTAATATTAATAAGCAGAATGATATATAACATAATACCACTTAAGTACATTTATTGTATATTCAAACAAAATAATCACATTTCTACAAGATCACAGACCAACATTAGATATCAGTATTTATATTGGAATGGTTGCTGATGAGGTGGGAAGGAAATGGTAATAAAGGGAAACAAACCCCAATATCAATGTGTTGAATATTGGAGATAAGATCTTTGTCTGAAAGGATGAAAATAATGGACCACAATTTGAAGAATATGCTTAACTAAGCCAGATGCTTCCAGTCCCTCAACAAAAACAAAGAGGTATTGTCTCCATTCTTATGACCTTTTACATGAATCTTGACTTTCACAAATCTTCACGGAATTGGTGAAGAAGCAGGTTCCCATTTGGACAAATGTAAGGAATAATTCTGTGGTGTTGTTATCCATTTCAACTATGAAATGATCAGGTTCAATTTGTTTTTTTATTACTGTTTATTCCTTTATGAAGCTCATTTTTTCCCCTTAGTATTCAACTGGAGACAGTGTCTCTCTCTCTCTCTGTCTCTGTCTCTCTCTCTCCGTGTCTCCCTCCTCCCATCCCTCTCCCTCCCATCTTCCTTCTAATCTTGACCTCAACCACTGTAAACAGAAGTGATCAGCAAGTTATGTTCTGTGGGCACAAAATTCTTTGTAATTAGTGCAGGCAAATACTGAATCTGTTAAGAAGAGTCTGAGTGCCAGACTGTGCTGGTAAGAGCAGCCACAATGCACTCCACAAGCACTATGGCCAACTGCTTACAGTATAGTAAGCACTACTAAATGTTCTTTATAGTGGAAAGATTTGGCATTAACAAATCATTAAGCAGGCACATGTGTTGATTCTTGCAGAGAATGAGAAATCATCTCTGGAAATCTGCCCCAGATTTCACTTTAACCTTGGTTGAATTAGGAATCAGAAAACTCAAGTCCTATTCACCATTCAAAACTTACTAGCTGTGCAAGTCTGAAGGACATTCAAGCACATTTCTGTGCTTTGTTTTGTTGCATTTAAACATGTATTTCATGGTACTCTGCCTAAAGAATGAGATCTGAGCATGTGATCCCTTGACTCTTGAACTGAATGGACTGAAATGATTATATGGTCTACATTTAATTCCCTTCTTATGGAGATGGATTATTATTACACAATTACAGACTTATAAAGAAACACATCAGAACTGCTATTTAAAAAATATCCAGGTATTTAAAAAATCACCAGGTCCAACTTTCCGGTAGATTAGAAATGAGAAGAGTGAACATCAGAGAAGTTGAGTGTCTTTCCAAGATCTGACAGGTGCGTAGTGCTGGAGCTGAGACTACAAGCTAAGTCTTTTGACTTCCAGATGACTGTTTCATTTCTAAAATTGACTCTAATTATGTAGTGGTCAATTATGCTGTCTGATCTTAGAAACTCAAAAAATTTCTTCCTCACACAGAAAATATCCCAACATAATTATTTAGTAGAAGAAAAATATTGTTTCTATAAGGACCTATTAAAATACATGCTATTATCATAGACATATTTTGCTGATGGGCACTAGCAAGGATTATTTTATCAGTTTAGCAAAGGGATATCTTGGGTCTTACAGAGATGAATGGTCAGGCAGACACCTGTCTGTGCCAAGTAGCACGGCATTAGCAGGCCTAGGTGAGAAGATTTGGAGGGTTGAGAACAGTATGACATTGCTACAAAGGCCTGAAATGATGTATCAGCTGGCTATGAGGGCTGGCTTAGGGTTAGAGGAAGGAAGAAAGGACAGGTGCTGAAACAGAAGAATGTCAAGGTAAAAACAAGCTTCACCCAAATTTGCAGTTTTGCCAACAGCCAGTCATGCATTGGAGCTTCCCTTGCTCCAGGTCCTGTATAAAGTCAGCCCAATAATTAGCTGAAATAATACACTTCTGCAACATGAAGTAATGTCTAACATATGACTTCTATGTAGCAAGGCACTCTTGGACTCAAGAAAGCATATGCAGAAAGAAAAATGAAAGCTGGTCCTACTGAATCTGCTTGCTTTAACTGACTGCAGCCTCCAAGAGAGAAAAACATTAAAATATGTCCCAAAAACCACCTCTAATTCTGAACGTGCACACAAACCGTGTTCTTAATCAGTCAAGGAACAGGCACATGTGCGCACACACACACAAAACAAACATTTGTGTAATTTCATATTATTTTTCAATATTTTTTATTCCTTTACATTATTGGAAAGCACAATGTTCATATTTTCATTCTGTTTTTAAGGCTTGAAATTTGTTAGATTTTCAAGCAAAGGAAATAATTATTAGAGCTTGTGATATCTTATGTATTTCTGATATTGCTACCATAGCATAGATTTCAATTTTCAACATCAGCTTAATATTCCTACAGTACTGATACAGTAGGCAAAGAGACTGTTACCTCATTTTCGATACATTAGTCAAAATGTCAGTAATTTCACGGGCAATGTAAACTAAAAGAGTGCAGCTATGTACACAGCTCTCCACATGATTTTTGACCAAAATTAAAACGTGATTACTTAATGATTTATTAGTAAGTACAAATAATGAAATGATCCTGAAAGCAGGATTTAAAGAAACACAAATCCTATAGATAGTTAAAAACCTGTGCCATGTTAAAATTTAAATAGCCTAATTGAATTTAAACATTACTGAAAGCAATCTGGCACTAAAGGAGCATAAGCTCATCTTGAGTCTTTCCTCAGAGTCGTCTTCTGAGGGACTGTCCATTAAACTGAATCTATTTTCCAGTATGTCAGAATTGCTCCTTAGAGCATAGCTCTAAGCTTTAAACAGGGACAGTGGTAGACTTTGCACAAATTAAAGAAAAAAATATCCCTTGCTTAGAGGGACACATTCATTCACCAGGATTCATGACTTAGCAAACACAACATGGATTGGATTTTAGTTGCCATTTCCCACCCCCACCCCCCACCCCCGCCTTGCCTGGAGTCCCTTGTGGAGGGAAAGACTAGTACAACCAGAAGTGAAAGTTCTGCTTTAAAATACTTACTGACAATAGAACAGCCAAAAGCTGTTAATTTGCTACCTTGCCATTCTCAATCAGCCAAAAAAGTTATAGCTGTAATTTTGTAATTCCTCTCCACTTGATGCTTTTGCTAGGAAATTTTTCATTTTCATATTCATAATATGTGCAGCTTTCTTATTCAAAATCAGAAACAAAAGATGAAGAATGATTGGGAAAAATCATTTGCACCTAATTATGGACTACCTTGTCCATGAATGTGCAAATTCCAGTGCATGTCTATTTAAAGGAAAATGTTTTCAAGGCACTCCCTTGATTCATTCAACTACCTATAAGCTACTGGATTGGTAGCTCCCTTCAGATAACACTTATTGATATTACTGAGTATGAGTATTCATAAATTTAGCCAGCTTAAAAACCTCAGTATTTTCTAAACCTGAGTAAGGGATGATTTGGTTTTTGTCTGTTTCTTCCAAAACACAAAACAAAAACAAAACTCACCAATACATTTTTAAAGCCTATTTTAAAAGAATAACAGGACTTCATGACTAGGTTTGTAAGCCAAAATGGACTCTCATGTATTGATATAAGGTATCAGTGCATTACAATCTCAGTGTCCCCTCTTCCATTCTTTCTTGTTTCCTCTCCTTTTTCATGAGACTAAAAATATAAGCTTGAAAGTTCTGATGAATTTGCTGTTGAAAAGTCTGACACTTTGGCAGCAGAGAACTATTGGAAATTATTTTTGAATAAAATGCAGAGTAACTAAAATGTGGATTTGCATTAAGAGCAAATTAATTCAATCTTTTAAAAATTAGTTTCCCATTTCAAAAAGATCCACAATAAAGTTTTATGTGTGTTTGAAGCAACACTGTAATTAAAGGTCCCTATTTGTTCTTCTCAGAAGGTAATGTACTCAGTTCCTCCTCAGAACACAGCCAAACGTAGATAGCAATCCTGTTTTCTAAGTATTGGTTGGGCTGGTTTCTGTCAAAGTAATCAAATAAAGGATATTTGTGTCAGTATACAGTGAAACTAAGTACACTCAGCCACCTGGCTTTTGTTCTGATATCCATGAGCTCCATAAACTGATGGATTAGTAAATTGTTCTCTTCCAGCCAGTGCCAAATGATTTACTGATTCTCTTTTCACTGCCTCACAAGCACTTCTGTACAAACACATGACATTCTAATAGAGAGTGGAGACAAGAGCCCTGCAACACGTATGAACTTATATCATGATAATCTGTACCACACCATGCCATGCCCATCTTCTTTAAACTTAACAATAATTTGTTGTTAACTGACCAACCTCCTTCCAGAGTTGTCCAAATCAACTTTCTATCCATACTGCAGCTAGAGTAATGATGGAAAAGAAACAAAGTAGAGAAATGAAGAGATGTTTGGAAAGTAGAATATATGGGACATGGAAATTGAATGTGAGAATGTCTTTGTGAAATATTGCCCATTGAAAAGTTTTTAAATTGTGCAGAGAAAGTATAAATGACAAAATTTGGTATGGAATGTCATGACAAATGCATGCACACTACCAAAAACCTGGATACACTGTCCATTAGGATCTGATGTATTTGAATAGGAGCGCCTGTAAACAAAAGACTTGGAAATAGATTTGATACAAAGTAGGGAGAATAGAGGAGAATGGAAAGAAGATGCTGAAGATGACCCTGAAGTTCCTGACTGCATATATTAATGAAACAATGGATAGTGATGCTTCTGATATAAGGAGCAGTGGAAGAAGACCAGGAACAGACTTGATGCAAATATGAGGTGTTAAAAGGTATTTTTTTTTTTAAAAGGTAAAATCATGACTCTCTTACAAATATGAAATAAGCATGTGTCAGTCTATTTAAATCATTAATTAATGAGGGAACCAGTAAGATGTTACAACCAGTTCAAAGGGGCATCCAAAAGAGTAGACACATATAGAAGCAATTAGGACTGCTGAAATGAACTTGCTTAGTAGATGCAAAGCATGCATCTTTTATAGAGGAGAAGAGAAATCAGTTGCACTTGATGAGACAAAATTCATTTGCACGTCTAGGGACAAGAATAATTTGCAGTTCTATCATTTATCCACATTTTACAAAGTGGTAAAGCTCAGAGACAATGAAAGGTACATTAGAAAGATGCATCACACAATACCTAATTTTCCATTGAAGATACCTAATAATCTCTTAAATTCATTTGAAAGTATTCCATATTTTTCCCATACAAAGGTGATTTAAAGACAACCATGTGGAGATATCAAATAAGCCCCTAGATACAGGTTCACTTCCTTCCTATCAAGTTCTAACTTAAACAACTGGCAAACCGCTTATACCCTACATTTTCAGAAAAAAGGGACCACTTTTATGATCTTTCACTTTTGCAAAACAAAGAATAAATTATTCTTGATAAAAACAAATGAACAAGAAAATATTACATCATCTTACACATTCTTTTTTGCCTTTCCAGGTCCAACTGAAGCTTTTATCTGTTCCAAATAGTTTTCAAAAGATGGAACATGCATCTTTCTGAATAGTTTACTCTGAATTGAAATGAAGTAAAAAAGTTCTGTTGTAAGAAATATTCATCAATTGGCAAGGAATTGAGTTTCTGAAAAGGACAACACTGGATGGAAAAATTTGAGGGGAGGGATGGTTTGTAGTATTTGATTGGTGTTAGAGGCAGTTATTTAGATGGCCTCAAATACTGAACAGAGTATACATTTGTATTTAATTTATTTTAAAAACTATCACCTGTTTTTTTTCCCTCTCTCTAATGTGGGCATAAGGGAATTTATCAAGGAGATTAACTTTGGGGGTAGGGGTGCTTACTTCCCAACACAAGGTTTTCTTGGAATAGAAGCAATGTTGGAAACTACTCAGAGGGGTCAATATTCTGTCCAAACACTTGACCCTCAGAGACATCTTAACTACCAATCACACTATTCTAAGGGGAAAGAATTCCACATAGTACTGGCACCAGAAATGAGGAAGGATTTTGTTCAAGTGTTTGATACTGGAGAGGGTTTCTGAAATACTTCAGTGGTCTGTCTTTACTTTCCCATTTTCGAAGGGCTTACTAATAATTGCAACATACCTGCCATGTAATGACAGTGATTAATAACCTTGTGTATAGACAATAGGTTTAGTCATAGGTATGTTAAACTAGATGTTATTCAATTCGATGGTATTCAGTTTTATAGTATAATAAACAAATATAATACTAAAATGTGTTTCTAAGAAATCATCTATGAGAACATATGTTTAAAACCAGGAGATAACTTGCCTCAGAAAAATATATTTCCCTAGCTTTGAATACTCACACAATATTTGTGATTTTTAAACTTGAATCTAGCAGCTGACATTTAGAACTCACATTTTCATATTAGTACTGAAAAAAAAAGTAGTCACTCTAAGACTTAAGACATTTTTTTGTACCAGCTTTCTCTATTCTCTTCCTTCTTATAGCCCTAATACTCAGAGAAAACATACCTACCTCAGCTTAACACATATGCTATCATTTCAAGTGTATCATCACTCACACGGCATTGGGATGGACTATGAAGGAATAAATTAAAAACAGGTTAGGTACACAAGCTTGCATTGATCAGTTACCTTAGAACAACTGAATGTTGATTTATGGCAGCTCTCTTGTTTCATTTCCTTTACTTTTTTTCACTTTTGTTCCACTTTCATGTGTGCATGTGTATACGTATACATATATATCAGACAATCTTTGGAGTCTATACTTGAGCTTTGGAATGATTTTTGATCTCTGGAGAAATAACAGGGCTTTCTTTTATTCTTCTGAGGGTAAAAATTTCCATGTCTCAGTCTGTCAATAGTCAGTTCTTTCTTGACCATAACCTGACACATGCCTCACGAACCTCCTAATGACTCTGACTGCCATGTTCTCCTGCTCAAATTGCAAGCTATTCTTCTGATGTACGCTTCACATCTCTAAATTGGTCCTCTATTTTCAATTAGCCCATCCTAAGTTCCCAAAAGACTTATTTTATTTTTCTTTCTTTTAATTCTTTTTGAAATGCAGATGCCTTGTGTAAATTAGCATTTTGGTGTGAATCTGGATGTAAAGGGCAAATGTATGTACAATGTATTCTCCTGCTCATTTGAGGAATGCTCCTCTCCTGCTAATCACACTTGTACATTCATACATGGATATCTCCTCGAGTTCTAGTCATGTTGGACGTACCTATAAATTCACAGTAGTTGTGAGGGCTAGGTTTTATTTTTTCTTTGTGGGTTATCTTTATCTGGTAGACATAAAACCAATTAATGGTGTATTTTCTTAATATCCTAATTTAAGCTTTTGTTTTATGGGGGCTATAAAATATAATAAGGGTTGACTTATTTATTTTTTAAGATCAAAACATTGATGCATTAATTAGGTTAGGGTGTCAATTTTCTCATCCATTTGCAGTTTTTCACTTTCTTCTGTATAAATATCTTTCCATCTCTAGCCAACATCTCCCTTTTCTCCATTACACTGAAGTACAGTGTATGGCATTCAGGCCATGCTTCTGTACCCAGCAGTGAAGTGGTTCTGAGAAATATTCCAAAGAGATGAGAAATATTTTTGTTTGACTAAGAGAGGGTTCAATATTAGAATAGTCCTAGAATGGTTTTATGCTGTTGTAACCTTAGAGAGGTGGGTGGAGACCCTGCCACACCAAATTGGTCTGGATGTTGAGTCTGGTGATGCCACAAACACACCAATAGGGTATGAAGAGATTTATTACTCATCTGGGGAAGCTTTCTGGGGAGACAAGGGCAGCTTCCCAAGCAGGTCAGAAAATGACTAATAAGAGCCAGGAAGAGATAGGCTTTAGCTTTTTTGTGGTTAGGACGTGGTTTGGCAGGTGAGGCTTCCCACGTTTGGACTGGGGCTTGTGTAGTTTGAACTATTGTCAAAGGCGGGAGCACCTGGGCTTTCTGACTGGTTTGCCCAGAAGGGAGGCAAGAGTATGGGAAGCAGAGGTGGGGATAGAAAACTATCAAGTCAAACATTCAAAAATGGATTTAGACTCTTTATTGTATATGCCAGCTTCTCAAGATACCAACCAAATATATGATAACTGATTTCTAAAACCAGTGATCATCTCTATTAAAACAAATAAAATAAACAATTTAATTAAAATGGGCATTTTGAGTTATTCTCAAAAAACTAGTAAAATAAATTTAAAAATATATTTTACATATACCAGTCCTTATTCTTAGGCTAAAAATATGTTATGCTTCTAGAATTAAACAAGATATGAATTCTAACTTACGGACAAGGTAAGACGATATTAGAGGATGCTATAAATGCAGCTTAAAAAAACCCATTTCTGATCTGAATATGTCAGTTGAGCTATATTACTCCTCAGGTAAAAATATCAAGATGTAGTAGAAATAATTCTGCATTTGTAATTAGAAGACCCAATTTTAAAACCTTGTTCCATGCTTAACAGGTAAGTGAAATTGAGGAAGTACCTTTTAATTTCCCTATTTATGAAATAAGATGCTGTTGGTTTTGTTATAATGGGACATGTATGTTCCTAAAAATCACTGCACTGTACAAGATGAGCCAATAAAAATCACACGGTTTACGGGGAAAATGGAATTAACAACACATACTCAAAATTTTCATCAGTAAGACCTAAAAATGGTAGGGACATATCATAACATTTATAGAGCAATTTTATGTTTATTAAATGGTTAAGAAATACGTATTGCCATAACAAATACGGCTCTTTACCTTGAAAAAGACTTGACGTTTGCTTGTGGTAGTAGTCATGGGAAGTGTTCCAGCTTGTTAACCATTGTGAAATGGTGAAGGAAGGAGGATTATCTGAAATTGGAAGGAAGGTCATAACATCAGAGGTAGTGATAGAGGTTTGAGGTGTGTGTGCGGTTTATGTATCCCAATGTGGCTTAGTTCACCTGTGTGCAGTATTCTACATTTACCTAGTATTTCTCAGATGAAATCGTGCATAAACAAACTGAAATTTGCATTATGCCCAAATTGTTCCCTAATATATCAATTGCACTGAAACAAATTCACATTTGAAAACAAGAATATAGAAAAACTAGCTACACTACCATCTGCCCTGTTTTTATTGTGGTGGTTGAGACCACAGGTCTTAGAGCCAGACAGATTGGATCCAACTCCCGCTATCACATCTTTGCTCTGTGATCTTGGACACATTAATGTAAGATCTAAATGTTAGGCTCCTTATCTGTAAAATGGAGCCAATAATTGTTTCCAGCAAATAGGTTTTTTTTTTAATGGGTTAAATGCTTAATGCATGGAGAGGATCTTGTACTGGCTAAGGGTTCTGAAACCTTGGTGAAAATATTTTGTAATCTAGGAGTATATACTTGGAAGAATTTATTTCAGTATTAAGATGAACCATATATTTGAATTGCCAATATTTGATCATTTTTCTTCATCAAACACAGTAATTTCATACGGTTTGTCCTAATATTCCTTGTGTTTTTTGGTAATACAATACTTATACATGAGTTAATAATTTTAGAATTATATAAGACTAGCATAAAATTAAAGAGGTGGAAAATGTGTTTAATACTGTATATAGAATACGCCAGTAACGTTAATTTGTGGTCAGTAAACGAAATCTGTATTACAAAACCCACTTTCATAACTAACATTCTGATCCTTAATTTGTATTTCTTCCAGTCCTACAACATTGAGAATATGAATTAACTTGGAAATTTTCTCCATAAAGAAAAGTTTGAAGTGCTCTATTTAAAAATGCACAAGAATGTAAATTAAAGATTAATGATAAATTTCCCCTTTGGAGAAATTTAATTGGTTGTAAACAAAGACTCATTGAGGCCTTTGGCACAATGTGGTCTTGGAAACTTGAGAGACATATTGTTATTTAAAAGTTTTGAAGTTTGAATACAGATGTTTGTTTCATATTTTATTGTATTTTCTCATCCTCTTCTGCTAATCAGTTTTTTTTTTTAGGCCTAGTCAATTAAATTATTCAGCATTTTATGGATAGAGGCCCAATTTATCTGGTTACAGTGATCTGTATTTGGTGTAGTATTATGGAAATCTGAATATGGTAGAAGGAATCTTAGCCTCAACTAGTAGATTTTTCAAGTAAGATTAATTCTGAATTTTGTATTTTGATTAATAGTAGAGGAGCTGTGTCAGATTTTAATGTTATTTGCAGTCATCATCCTGTCTCCTTGTAATAAAATAACTGAGTGATAGAGAACAAGGGATTAAATCAATGTACTTTTACTTTCTGTGGGTAAAGACACAAAAGCACATAAACAAATTTCACAAGTTTTACACTGCTACTTTCAAAAAGGGAGATATTCAAGCATTGTTCATATAAATCAGATACAGTCTACTATTCTGCCATTATCTTTAAATGGCAGTATTATTTGTGAATCAGATGTTTAATCATTATGCTATTTTCTGTGGATATTTACTTAAAGAGAAAGTTTACTTATAAAAAATATAAAGCTGATAAAATACTATGTTAACCATGCTTTGATATTAATTTTAACAGCCATACACAAATGGTTATACTTCTATGTCTGGTGAAAGTATTTCATAAGATATACCCATTATATAAAGCCCATAAAGCCATCAATTTGAAATTTTAAAAAGGCAAATTATTGTAAAACTAATATTAAAAAATGATTTGTCAAAGGACGCTTTAAATTGCTAGGCTGCATTCATTTTAAAGTGTTTGATGATGATCCATGGCTTTGTGATAAGGTTTATTGTAAGCAAGCTTGTTCTGCCTAAAAAAATGATCAGAATTAAATCTTTATGTTTAGCTAATAGATTTTAACTACATGAGAGATCATATTCTTTGCATCCGTCTATTCCCTGGAGCAAGAAAATTCATATTTCAAAAAGACACGAGTCCAAACCAAACCTAGTTATTTTATTTTTCAGGCAAAAAACCTACATTAAAGAAAAAGGTCTTAACATTTACACTTATGAAAAAATATAGTCATTTAAATTTTATTTTATTGTAGAAGTTACCACCAACATTTTCTTTTAATAAAATTATAGTTGAAATCCTAAGCTTCTACTTAATTCTTCTGATTAGATTACAATGGGGGTGGGAGGAAGGGAGAAAGAGAGAATGAATGGGAGATAAAAGAGACAACTATTCTAAGCTTTCTGAAGGGAGTGGGGAACGGTCGCTGTGACGACTGACAGAAAATCAATTTCCACACCTCCTATCTCCTAGGGAAATGGAGAAGTGGAACTCTTATGCTCCCATTTCCCACAGGTAACCCAAGGGGAACTTTCAGGCTTACTGGAGTATTTCTGGTTGCTGAGAGTTCCCTGAAAAGGCAATCTGAATTACCTTCCATTGTGTTCAACAAGGTAGAGGACCTTTAGGGTGCTGTTCAGGGTAAGAAACAATTCTCTGGCCTTGTGACATAGATACTATAAGAGGAAGTTAAAACAAGAATCCATTTCTACTTCTATTCTGAAAACTCATATTATCTTGTGAACAGTGGAGAATTATACTTCTATATGTCTGGTGTTTATTCAGTACATAGTGAAACAGATTAAACTCTTGTGAATATATAATATAACATAATATAGTATAAATGTATATTAACATTCAACAGAAAGAGAAAGTAAAAAGCCTTACTTAGTTAAAAAAAAAACAAAAGCATTCTCATTTAAGTTTTCCTTAGTTCCTTAGTTAAAAAAGAAAGCATTCTCATTTAAGTTTTGCAAGCCATAAATATTATTATTCCTACTATACAGATGAGAAAACTGAAGTTCAGTATTATTTGTTTTATTACTTTTTATTTTCTTAACACTTTTCCTTATGCTAAGTAATTTGTTCAAACAAGCAAACTTCCTCTGAGAGAATTATGATACAAATATATCTCAGCAAAATGTGTATTATTCTTCACCTATGAACTTGAAGTAACTAGGAAGTATTTCAAACCCCAAATCATAAAAAAATGAAGGGTATAACAATATGTTAATATTGTAGTAATTTGATACTTCCCAGTTTCCCATAAATTTTATTCTTTATCATTGCTCTAATACCCTGATTCTTACTAAAAAAGAGAGAGAAAAAAAGTAAAGGTTTATAGTACAAGTAACTATGTTCTTGGAAGCAAAGGAATTATACCTGATACCTAAATAATAATTTTATGTAGAATCCTATGCTGATCAACATACACAGACACTAAAATTTAAAATTGGCACAAATTCAGACAGCAATAGATACGTAACTTTTTATTTTTAAGATCCCATAATCATTATTTGATCTCTGTCTGGTGGTAACTCAGTTATAGCAACTGTTTCAATTAATACAAAAGTAAATCTAACTAATTCATTTGAATACATGCTCAACAAGATGAGAATCATCTGCTTTTGGTCCTTAAGCAATACAAAAATTACTAATGTGGAGGTAATTTATATTCTATCTTGAAATATACTTACTAATATAGAAGTAATTTATACATATCCTAAAAGGATAGCTCTAAAAGCTCTGAGGAAACCAAGAACAGTTTCTTCACTAAGATTGTGTTGATAAATTATTCACTTGAGTGATAGCAGTACAAGCCCCAGAGAGGATTGCAGAGTTCACATCCAGCATCTGGATTTAAATCCATATACACACACACACAATCATTTACAAACACGAAGCAGACCATGTCAAATACTTGGCCAAATGAAACAAAGTTAGGGAGGAAAGGCAAAAAAAAGAGAAAGGATATTCATTTTAAAAGATGTTGACAGCGCTTCCCTGATGGCACAGTGGTTGAGAATCTGCCTGCCAATGCAGGGGACACGGGTTCGAGCCCTGGTCTGGGAAGATCCCACATGCCGCGGAGCAACTGGGCCCGTGAGCCACAACTACTGAGCCTGCGCGTCTGGAGCCTGTGCTCCGCAACAAGAGAGGCCGCGACAGTGAGAGGCCCGCGCACCGCGATGAAGAGTGGCCCCCGCTTGCCACAACTAGAGAAAGCCCTTGCACAGAAACGAAGACCCAACACAGCCATAAATAAATAAATAAACAAACACTTAAAAAAAAAAAAAAAGATGTTGACAATGTAAAGTTGACTAGTCTGGATTACAAGGATGGTGAAAAGTTCATGTACATTGTCGACTCTCTTCATCATTACCGAACAACTCCTTATTCAGAATAAGAGTACTAGAGTAGTTTGTGTGGTAGAATTATGTCTTCTGCAAATATTTTTGTTCTTTCCAAGGCTTACTGCAAATATATTGGTTCCAGTAGTTCCAGTGTTCTACTTTACCTTATACAGGAGCATGGCAGTGACATGTTTTCACTACACATGCCTATTTTCTCTTCCAACAAATGCCTAAGTAGAGAAAGGTAGTATCTGGATAGCAACCTCCACACTTGTCTCCTGATAATTGAAAAATTGATGCAGTAGTTGTAAGCATGCACACCTTTGACCTTTTGCAATAATGTATAAAGAAATATAAGCCAGAGAAATCAAAACTCCTCTACTCTATGAATCAATAATCCAGTGTGTTCAGCTCTCCAAGCTGAATATCAGTCAAGCAAAGACCTGCTTTAGCTATGAAATTGGGTGTCATTTCCTTCCAGATCCTTGCCTTATTCTCTCTACAGGCACCCATATACCTACCCACATATCTCTACATGCACAAGTCTAAGATGCCATGAAGAAGCCTAAATTCTTCCTATGCCAACTCAATTTTTTTTTTTTTTTTTACTTAATTATCCATCCAGGTAAAAGGAATCTCAAACAACTCACTTCATATAATTTTTAACCTATTTTCTCCTTCAGCTTTTTCCTTTCCTTCTAGATCATCTGATATAAACATTTTTTTTCTTTATAAAAGATAGTCCGACCTCAAAATCTCCCCAATTACAAACTGCCTGAAAAGGGAGACAAATAGAACCATCTAAAGTTTATTTAGCTATATATCTTCTCCAACTTGTTTCTGTTCTTCATCACAGAGCTGGTAAAGTTGGTGAGAATATGAGAGAGAATCAGCATGAATAGAACCCAAGCATAATTCTATTCAACAGACCTTCCTTGAATACCTACTCTATGCAAGCACAGTGCTAAATCCCATGGTTCTTTTCTTCAGGATTTCAGAGGCTAATGTGAGAGAGTGAAATACATAAAAACGAGTCTCAAAACAAAATGTCACATACTTTATTTAAAGTGTGCACAAAATCTCTATGGATTTTTACAGTAAGGTTTATCGATCTTTGAGGCTCTTCCTTTAGACAAGTATGTTAGAAGCCAGAGGCATTGCACAGGTTCATATATACCTACATTTTTAGTTTTTGGAGAAATTTGAAAGGTTTGAAAATTCAGTTTGGTATCAGTATGATTGATCTTCAAATAAAACTGATTTAAGGCTGAATTCAATTGTAATCGACTAAAATTGGTTCATATTCTGTGCTTTAAAACTGAGTCATCAATCAACCCCTTTTTTTCTCTCTCATGAAGAACCATCATTTTCCATTCAGTAACCATGAAGATAGACTGGTTGTATGGACAGGTGTGATTTGTTTGTTTTTATATTATTCTAGAAGCCTACCCAATATGATCACTCTAACTGCTTTAACTTCTTTTGTGGCCTCCATTTCACAGGCTTGAGAATGAAAGCAGAGATAAGCTATTCCCATAAACATGGACTACCAATTATGTCAATTCACATGGGTGGTTATGCAGGGTATCATGATGTATTCGGGTACCTAAAATATGCATTTGGTTTTCTGTTTCCAGTGGAGAAGAAAGAGAGGTCCAAAGAGAAAACATGGGTAAAATAAATTAATTATGAAATCTATTATATATTATACATGTATTAAATATATGTACTTATAATAATGTATAAAATATACCAAATGTAATAAACTGTGTTATATATTTTACTGTAAATTTTTCAATATCTACCATCATTATTTTACAATTTTGAAATAATCTTGGAGTCAAATTTTTGACAGTATAACTTATATGTGATGCTAAACAACCTTCTACTGAATATTTCTCTTTTTTGGGGTGTTTCCAACTTTATAATTTAAAAAAATGAAGCTATAAATCTGATATAAGGGAAAACGTTAATTTATATAACACTAAGGTCTTACCTAAAATGAAGTAAAATAAACATTGATGGGTCAGTATTTAGAAAGTAACATTTTCATTTTAGCTTTTGTTCAATTATGCATACATAAATTTGTTACCATCTTCCTGTTAATATTTGACCACAATGGCTACATAGCAATGTCTAAAGGTTACTTTTTACATAAAAGGATTTTAATTGATTTTTTTTAACCACAATAGGTTTTATGTGTCATAGCTGCAGTAAATTAATTACTCCTTGGAAGTAAGCAGCAGAAAGAAACTGACAAGTATTTCATTGCATAAGATAGTTGTGCTTCACTGAACATGCTCAGCCATGAATTAGTAGAATAAGAGAAAAACTAAATAAAATTGGTAAGCGTTTCAGAAAGAAAACAGTGGAAAATATAGGGAAGAAAATACTGTAAGATAACTGGCAATATGGTCAAGAGATAGAATTTGATTCCTCCTGGGTGGGGGTAAGAAGTAAATCCCTCAAAGAAAAGAATATTCAAAACAAATTTTTTTTCATTGTGCAAGACCCCAAATATAGAAAAGTAAGTCAAGAAGTTTAGAAGAAATGAATGGGATAGTTAGTTAGTAAATATCAAATGCAATGTAATGTGGAGACAAAAAATAATAACCCAGATGTATGCCCCAAATTGAAAGCATTGAAGGTATTTATTATGCCTCACTGGGCTATAGACTATTTCTTCAAGCACTCACAAGACTAATGCTTCTTGTTTTTGTTCCCTGAATTTCCTCACCAACTTTGTTCAGCTATTCTCCAAGTGCTTTTCTGTCCTCTTTGGTCCAATGATACCTGAGGGATGTTCTTCTTGTAGTGGATCTTGGAAGCAAGAGAGGACAATCCTAATCATGCAAACCATGTTTAGAGCCCCCACATCCTATGTCTTGTTATATTTTATAGCCTCAGCAAGTCACATAGCAAACCCAACATCAGTGGTCCAGGAAATGTACTTCATCCCAAGGTGGAGAGAGAGAGGATGATAATTTGTTGAACAATAATATAATTTATCACATTAGGAATTATTGACCAGTTTTACAGATAGCCAAGATTTGAAGATTTTTAAGCAGTGGTTAATGTTTCACAATTAGCAAATAACAAAGCTAGAATTTCAACATATTGCTATCTGTTTCCTGCGCTTAGTCTTAATTATTGTGTCATTTTGCCACTTTGATCCACTTTTGAGTATATGGACACAACACCACAAGAAACACGCACACACAACACATATAAACCAATACTCTCCAGATTTTTACTAAATAGTGCTTTCTCATTGTTCCAGTCAATGATATTCAATGTTCCTTGCATAATCTCTGAACTACTGCTTGTCCTGTAAGAAATTTAAACTATAACCAATACAAATTTACTACTATGTGTTTTACTAGAGAATTCAAAATATTGTTAGCCTGAAAATTGTTAGCCTGAAATTACCAGTAGAGTCCTCAATGTACTCATTTTTCTAGGAATCTCTGTCTTTTTGGACTCTGTATCCTGAGACTACATATATGCAAAATTTAAACATTTATTGAAAAGGTATATTATTATATATGATAAAAATTGAGAAAATTATTAAAAATAGTTAATTCATTCATTGTCTAAAAAGAGGAGTTAAAATGTATTATATACTGATATAATTTAGTTAATAATGTAAAAACTGAAATATAAAACAAAAGATTTTAAATATAGACATAAACTCACATACTTTATGTTGGCTTCAATAGTGTAGGGATAGTTCAACAGTTACTGAAATAGCACTGAACAAGATATCGAGGATTTAGTCTCTATTCTGTTACTAACAAGCTCAAGTAACACAGCTCAAGTAACTGCTTTCTTCGAGCTGTAGCGTTCTAATCAATATATTGAGGATGCTAGTTTCGATTATCTATGCATCCTCTTTTATAGTGCTAAATATTTTTGCACACAAAAAAATCTATTATCAAAAAGCTGGAGGTGGAGGGGAAAATTATTAAACTAAGAGTAGCAACTAGAATTGAGTGAGATGCACTTATACAAAGCAGTCAGATAGGCATATCTATCTAGACCAATTCCTACAGTTGTGACATTTGAGTATACATACCAATGTAAGTAAAAGGGAAAATATAGAATTAGCCTCATAATTGTTATCTCTTAAGGGTATGCTTTTATATTTAATAATAACTCTTTAGGGATATGAGAGGATGCTAAATATCTAGACTATCCCAATATAAAAAATGAAAAGAATCAAAAACATGTTTGCATTACATGAATGCTATACTGTCACAAGCTTAATTAAATGATTTGCAAAGAATCTTTGTACCATTTATTTTTCTTAATTTCAAATATCACTTTAGAGTTTTTCTCTGACTCTGGATTTCTTTTCTTTTTAAATAGAGTCTCTTGTAAGCATAAGTATTTCTTGAATTTCAAATGAAATCTTGACCCATATAAAGAAATTTAAATCATTTCTTAACTAAGTATACTTTATTCTACTTGGACATTTAAGACAGATCAACAAATGCGATTTTAGTTGTTAGTCAATGCTTACATAATACTCATGTTATTATGCAAAGAAGGAATGGTGACAAGAAGTAATCCTGATGATGGAAAAATAATTTGTGATTTAGATTTTAATGAGCTCCATTTTTGCTGAAAAAAACCCTTATCACTTTGCTAAAACTTAATGTATACCCAAAGTTTTAAGGTATTTTCTTAATCTGTCTCCCTTTACATTTTTATGCGTGTAAAATAAGACGTGACTTTGTCCATGATAGCTCTTTTTCCCACCTAATATGGAGGAAACTCCTTTTGTTCACACTACATTTTTAGTGTGATTTAATAAATAGTCATGGAATTTAAATAGCTACTGAGTAATACTGCTTGTACAGTTTGCTTAAATGAAAATGACATAGTATATATTTTTTTAGCATCTTTATTGGAGTATAATTGCTTTACAATGGTGTGTTAGTTTCTGCTTTATAACAAAGTGAATCAGTTATACATATGCATATGTTCCCATATCTCTTCCCTCTTGTGTCTCCCTCCCTCCCACCCTCCCTATCCCACCCCTCTAGGTGGTCACAAAGCACTGAGCTGATCTCCTTGTGCTATGTGGCTGCTTCCCACTAGCTATCTATTTTACGTTTGGTAGTGTATATATGTCCATGCCACTCTCTCACTTTGAAAATGACAGTATTAAAGGATATTCCTTTTCTGTTTACCTCTGTTCATCAGAAGCCAGTAGCCTGAATGGGAATCACCCTAAAGCCATAAGAAACCCATAAAAAAGTACACTGCTGCCGTATATATATACGTATATATATATGTATGTATTCATCCTTTTTTGCTGCTTTGGCCAGTAACTTACTCGAGTTCTTAAATTTTTCATTTTAAAATCTATCCCATCCACAAGTGCACATTTCTATCCCTTCCCATGTACATAACTTTTAAGCCAAATTCAGTTGTCAGTGCTTGTAGATCAATACTATAACTTTTATTTGAAGGTCAAGAGTTCTAAGAGTCTGGTTTTCTATTACCCGCTGTAATACATTGTTCTAAGTGGAACTTTAGAGAGTTTCCCCCCATTTCACTAGATGACATCCAATGATAATGGCCTTACCATGATGGGAAATTAATTGAGAAAGCATTTCTGTCCTGCCATAAACTCATCATCCATCCTGTTGCTGCTATTAGCAGAAATCCATAACCCCATGGGTGTTTCAAGTGAATCTCTTTTAACAGAGCTAACAGTCTGGAGGTCATACTGTTAGCTACTGCCATCAGCCGAGTGTCAAATCATTGTCAAAAAGAAATTACTAGTGTATTCATTTTTTTAGCTTCTAGTCTTGTGCTGTGGTACCTGAGATGATTTGTAGAGAGTCATTGGGGGAAAAAAAAGAGCACTGGTGGTCCTGAAGGCTTCTTTCACATCAGCACTTAGTCGAATCATTACAAATTAACTTGGATATGTGAGGTACTGCCTGGTACTCACTTTTAAGACATGGTTAGGAACTCCTGGATTCTAATTCCTATTGGGCATAATTTTTTCTTAACTTAATGACACCACAGAAAGGATCAGTGCCACTTGTGATATTAAACACATATGTTAAGAATTGATAGAGAGTTCCCCCATCATATTGAAAACATATAACTGCATTGTTATACAAACAATAATAAATGAAGGTTACCATATAAATGGCTGCTGTTCCGTTTTTATCTGACTCTGCACCTAATGTAATTGTTTCCATACGTGCATTTTAGATATCCTAAATATAGTTTAGACACACACACACACACACACAAGACACGAATAAAATTCAAAGGGGAAAGATAATTCTATGAAATCTATTGTTCTATTCTGATCTTTTTTCCCCCTGTGATATAGAACAAGCAAACAATCTCTAATATCGTTTTTCTATACCTACTTACGCAACGAAGCACTGCAAACTATAGCGATTTTTTGATACGCGTGTATAAAATACAACGTGGTGAAATAGTCCCGTGTTTAGAGTTTGTGTGAATTGCCTGTAGACTATAGTTGCTGTTTTCCTAATAATATTTTTTTAAAGAGACAGTTTGGGAAGGGCTTCTGTCTATCTTGTCTCCACTGGTATTTAAGTAAATGGAAACAATTACTGAAATATGACATATGATAATGGCATATAAGAGGATTTTATGTACATCCTAAATCAATTGTACTTGGAAAAATGAAGCACTACTCTGACAAACACAGGCATACTGGTGTATAATTACACTTTCTAAAATCTTTCACACGTATTTTAATGGCTTTAACAAGTTTATCATAAAATGGCTGTACCAAGACTGGAGCTTCTTTCTTTCAGGTAGACCTTCTGAATCAATGGCAATGCTGAACTCTTCAAATTGTGACATATAGGCTAACATTTTTCTTATGAAGGCAAGGATGGGAAATAAAAATGACCAAGAGGTATTTATTCCAGCTAAGAACTGAAGGCAATAATATCCATAATTGAAAAAAGATTCTCTAGAATTTGAAAATAAATGTAAACAGCTACATTTATGCACACTAAAAATGTTTTCTGGAAAAGAGTCATTGTTCTCTACAACATAGATAATTATCTCAATAACTCATGGACCTTTCATTCATAAACTTGTCAAAAGTCTTTTGAATACATTCATATTTCTGTCAGCATGTATTTCATGTCTGTTAATATCTATGTTTTCTGTCAAACATAGATAAAGTATATGATCATAAAAGGGAATTTGAAAGATTGGATACAGATAAATACTCAAAATGTGTTGCATGTTGAACATAAAAGCAAAGTTAAATATGCGTCTAGACTTTTTAATAGTAGTGTGTATGCTTTAAGTTTCAATTAAAATATTTCCTATGTGATAAAATGGTTTCTTATTTATAATACCAGCTTATCATTATAAAAATATTTAACAACCAAGGATGAACGAAAGAAAAAGTCTAAAGAAAATACCTTTATAAAAATGTTTAAGGGAATAAAATGTACACAATTATTTTCTGATTTATTCATTTTGAAATTACTGAGAACTAAAATTGTGTTTAAATTAAGCATTTACAATTATTGATAAGAAGAAAATTTTTCTCTGCATTTAATCATAATGATTCTAGAACTCAGTGTGTAAAAACTGGAAAAGTTGTCCAGGAAACAATACAATGATGAAAAACATTATTAAGTGAAAGAGCATCATGCTATTTTATTGCTGGACAATTATATTCAGCTTAAATGCAAGAAGTGTGAATAATTCCCAATAGATTCTAAATAATTTATAAGGAGGAATGCTCCAGAGTTATAAAAATTAGAAACATATTTGAACTGAAGCTATATTCATTTTTGTTTTACTTTTATAAAAACAGAAAATATTGAATTTAGGCTAAATAAGTATCTACATTAATTTTGATGATTTGAAGTGTTTATACTCACCAAACATAATCATGAAAATTTGGGTTTAGGAAACTAATAAATTCCAACTCATTTATTAATTTTAACTGGAAATGTGTGGTTTGGTCTCATCTTCATTTCTGTTATAATTATACTCTGAAATGTTACCTCTTATGCATTACTCAAAAAGCTTGGAAAAGATTGACTCCAAAATCAAATGACTGTAGTTTGTTTTGTGCTTTGATAACCCCATACTCATGCAGATTTTTACCTATCCATAAGCGATAATATTTTTTGTAAGTCTTCTCTAAAAGGACTATGAATTCTTACCCTTGAATTAAGAAGTTGTATTTTGCTCTGACATTTAGTGGAAGTTAAACAAAAATTTTAAAAACATTATCTCATAATTTATCTCTTTGAGGGTAATGAATTAATGTTCTTGAACTAGATTAAAATTATACATGTGATTAAGGACAGAATATTACTTCAGTATTTATCATGCATGCTTACTACATGCATTACTCTAATTAATAGTAAAATACCTAACTACACATATTTGCATTTATTTCTTCTTCAACTACATCAAAAGTCAGTAAATAGGAAAAATACAAGTTCCACTCCAAGCAAGAGATCTCTTATGAGCCAAATTTGCTCAGGATTTAGTGTTAACATCATGTTTCCTGCCATGATTTCTTTATATAGAAGCTGAACTTTTGCTTTGAATTACACATTATAAAATGCTCCGTTTAGAGAAAAATTTGCATCATATTTATTAGATTTTTCATTTGTTCCTTTCTAACTGTGTTTTGCTCTGTCAACTGTTTGTTAGATTTCCCTCAAGAGAAAATTGAGCTTCATACCCATGCTCATAGATCACAGTGTAAATACAACTTGCCACACTTCACTTGGCAGGTAGGAATATCCGTGAATAACACTGAAATATAATTGGCTTCAGCTCCTGGTGTTGTGCCCTGAAATTGTTTCATTCTTATATCGCCTGACCTAAGCAGCAAGGACATTATTTTAAATTCAGACAGCCTTAAATTGCTGTATTGCAGTTTTGTTTTTGTTTTGTTTTTTTAATAAACCTCAAGTGTTACTAGGGTGACAAAAATTGCTTGTTTTTCAAAATATTCTATATGTTTTGGTGAGGTGTATATGTGAGGGTGGTTACTGGAATTATGAAACGCTGACAGTAGTAAGTATATTTGGCCAAGGAATAATATCCACTGGGTTTTATGCTCATATCTTGTTTATATCCAAATCGCATGAAACTACTGCATACATTATTAAAAGGCAAACTTGAAGCATCACTTATTGCTTATATTGTTAATATACTAAACATGTGTTTGAATATGGTCCTTGGCCAAATTTCATAGGCAGTGGTTTAAGAACACAGAAGACACACTCTCATCCTGATTAGCTAGTTCCCCATGAGAGTAGGGTTGGGGGGGTGGGTGGGTGGAAGCAGCCTTGGTAATTTTTCAGCTCATTAGGTGCATATTCATCTTAATGGGGCATCAAAGTTTAAAACTATAATGCATTCCCCTCATTTAATCCACCAGAGAATATGCATAGTAACCACACGAAAGCAGAAAGGATTTCAACACTTTGAAACTGCAACAAGCAGGTGTCATCTTTCCCTCTAGGCAGAATGGAAACGGAAACTTGATGAGTCTAATTCTGCCTCAGTAACCCCCTTTGCTGCTCCCTCGCCATCCGGAGTGGATGTATAGCAGTGCATCACCTCAAATAAAACACAAATTCAATTGCCTTCGGCTACATTTTCAGAAATGGGTGTGGGAGGGAAAGAAACATGACCTAAGTCATATTCTTTTCAATAAAAGTATTTTTATTCATTTTCTCCACACACATTCATTAGCCCCCCTTTTTACATAAAACCCTCTGCTGAATGCTGCAGGGTAAAGAGTGTCAAAATTCTGAAAAGTGTTAAAAGAGGACATAATAATTCTTTTGCAATCTATCCAAACATATTCATAAAGACTTTAAACAAACATTAGACTTTCCAATTTCTTCTTCAGAATGTAACTCAAGTGGACATCTGGGATATTTGTCATTTAAAAATTCTCTCTTAAATACTTGCTTTTATGCTTAGATTAAAATAATCTCATATTACTTTTGTTACAAGGGGTGTGTATCTTATTACTCATCCTCTCCAGATAAACATATGCATAGTAATTTACAATTAACGTCTGATTCAACTGAATGATTGGAGTTCTTACCTGGGGAAGTAACAAGGGAACAGCCCTACTTTAATTTCTGGAAAAGAGAAAAATGGAGGAAAGGAGCAGAACTTATTTTCGTATGATATATTCCCTTTGTAAAATTTCTTAACATTTCCCTAACTGTATTTCATTTAGTTACTTATTTTAGATTAATCCAAAGTCAGAAATAGAATAATTCAGTGACACAAATATGTTTTTAAATTACATAAAGTATATATTTGAAGTAGTAATAAACTATCTGGCATAAAGAATATTTCAGGAAAGTCAGTTCAAGTAGAAACTGCATATTTTCCCATGAAGTTGAAAATTTATAAATGGGAGAGTTATCCCTGAGGGCTTCAGAGGTAGAACTCTTTTGTGAAAACTTCAAAACTCAAAGGCATATGGTAAAGTAAAATAGTTCATTAATAAGAACTGGCCAAGTCTATTTAAAAAAAATTGGAAGTAAAACATTTTGTCTCCATGTCATCTGTGTTTGTTACTAGGCTGTCACTAAGTGACTTGAGGATGAGGTCAGTGCAGCTTTTCCTGTTGTATCCCCATTCCTGGCACATAGTAGGTGTCAGTTAATAAGTATTAAAAAACAAAACCAGGAAAAGTTCAAATGGTATTAAAGCTCTGCTAAATATCTGCATGCATATACTCTCAAATTAAACATGGATTGGTCATGTTAACTGATCAGATTTTTATAATAAGCTTCTAATGGCTTAAATAGTTTAGGTGGTTATATTTAAGCTCAGTAGCTGTACGTTTCCCTGAAATGAACTGATGCTAAGGAAACACAGCCTGAATAGTGCACCTTGAAACCACTTTGTCTGGGGGGGACATTATTCTTTTTTTTTTTTTAAAGGCATTTCTTTTTTTTTTTTTTAATTTATTTTATTTATTTATTTTTGGCTGCATTGGGTCTTCATTGCTGCGCACAGGCTTTCTCTAGTTGTGGGGGGCTACTCTACATTGTGGTGCATAGGCTTCTCACTGCAGTGGCTTTTCTTGTGGAGCACGGGCTCTAGGCACGTGGGCTTCAGTAGTTGCAGCACGCAGGCTCAGTAGTTGTGGCTCGTGGGCTGAGTTGCTCCACGGCATGTGGGATCTTCCCGGACCGGGGCTCGAACCCGTGTCTCCTGCATTGGCAGGCAGATTCTCAACCACTGTGCCACCAGGGAAGCCCCTGGAAGGGTCATTAGTCTTAAGATCAAACATTCCTCATGGGTCATGTATACATTATAATGCTTACTGTATACATTTCATTTGATAAAGCTAATTACATCACATTATTTGTGTATATCCAAATAAAAAAAATGTCTTAAAATTAAAATGGCAGTGTGATACAGCCAGCATATAATATTGGTCCACACAGATAGAGTCTAATGCCTTATTACTTGTTTTCCTTCTTTCTTTTATCTTCCCACTGAATCAAAGTCTCAAGTTACTTATATTTCCATCTGATAGTCTGATTAAATTAATTGAAACTCAGATTTGAATTAATGATAGATCAATAATCTTACTAATTATCCCAAAACTATAAAAGATCTCCAGTTGATAGAGTAAGAAATGATGACTTTCCCTGGCATAACTCCAGGCATTCTTCTTAATCCATAAAATGGCAGGCACTTCCTTCTCCTTCCTTCCATATATATCAAGTAAACCTGAGAACAAAATACACAGAAGCAGACTTTAACAAACTCTTCCTCACTTTTTCAAGTGATTATATACCCAAAGGAATTTAGTAAAAATAGAGTCATATTTGAAGAAAAGAGAATCATATGCAGAGTGATAGATTAACTGCTAAATTGTGAGAAGAAGAATGAGAGCTGTTTCAGCATATGTATAATATGGTCGTATCTTAGTGTTTAGTGTTTCTAACAAGCTAGATAGAAAACAGAATAATAGTGAGATAAACTGGTAAAGTTTAATCACACAATAACCCTATTCCTGTTTGAAAACACACTTTTTTATAACCATCATATTAAGAGCAAAGTAAGTCACTGCCAAAGTCTGTTTTTTTCTTTTTGGTATTTTTAAAATTTTTACTCTTTATATTTCTGGTATAAATTAAAGGTTTATTAATTCAGTAAGTCTCTTGAATTCTTGCCAAGAATAGTCTTGAAGAGTGCTTTTCAAATTGATATAATATTGTTAGGTTACTGCTTTTATGATTTACAGGTGTGAAATCTAAAGTTCTAAGATTATTCACTGCCTTGACCATTCTTTCACCTAAACTCTGGTCCTGGATACCTAGGAGTCTCATCATCATCTCAGACCCAATATATTTAAGACCTTTTATTTTCCAAGGCCAAATTCTTTCCCGCAAAACTCCAACTTGATATTTATCTACATAAATTTTAATCCTACGTCTGCCATTCCCTAGCTATGAGGCTTGGGCAACTTACTCTGTTTTCTCATCTTTAAAAGAGAGATAATGATAACCAACATAAAAAGCTGTTTCATAATTAAATGAGTCAATATATAGAACAATGATAGGCACCTTGAAAGACTCTATATAAGGGTTATTATTATCCAAACTGGGAAACTCATATTTATCTTTGTTATTTACTTTTTCTTTATCTGAAGAATTTAGCTAATAACCCAGTGTAAGTGAATAAAAATCTTATAATTCCTTACCACATCTTGGGTTCATCTCCTGTCCTCCCTCTGATACAAGCTCTGTTCACTTTAGACCTTAAATATTAGGCCAAAGTATCATCACACTATACCAATTTATGTTACATAACACTGGCAGGCCAGTGGTATTAATGACATCTTGCATCATGCCATTATCACTTTGAAAACTGAGAATGGCTCTTTATTTTCTACAGAACCAGTTGTCCACTTTGCTGGCTTTCCGATACACTCTAATTTGATCCTATGATACCTACCAATCCTGAGTTCTTACTATTCCTACTTTTTGAGTGCAAATAACAGGAACCCCTACTCAAGCTCGCTTAAAATACTACATGTATACAAGCTCACAAAGGCTTATAAGTAGGGCTGGGCTCAGAGGCAGTAGATTCAGGGGCTCACAACGTGACAAATGACTTAAGTTCTTTCTCTCATTCACACTACTGGCCTCAATCTAAGGCTAGTTGATCCCAAGAGAGTAGAATATCCTCATGCTCTGTGTTCCTATCTTTACCCAAAGTGACCAAGAGACATGCCTTTCCTTTCACTGGCCAGGCAAGAGGATTGAGATTAAGTGACTTGTTTATATTATCAGCAGGGACTGAATGAATACTGGGGACTCAACCACAGACTATATTAGAAGTGCTAAAATTAACTGAAACTTACTAAATTCGTGTTGATTGATGAATGATTAAAAATCTGTTTATATTGCAAATTTATAAAGTGGAAAGAAATCAGTAAGAGTCATTGAGTTCCTGGGATTGGTAAAACATGATTTGGGTGCTTTCATAACTTATATGAGATATTAGAATATGATTATTCTGGGAGATAGAGAGATGTAGGATTGAGGCCTGGCTTTACCATTCACTACTAGTGACTACTACTCACTTTTCCTCAGGTTCCTGCTATAAAATTGGAGTGAATACAAAAATATTTAATAAGATGGTTTTTATATGAATTAAGAAATGAAGTTCTTAGTCCAGTGTGTGATACATGTAAGCTCATGATAATTCTTAAAAATAAATAAATTATAGCCAATGAAGACAAATGCAGAAATGTATTCTCAATTAAATGGAAACCTAAATGATAAAAATATTATTTAATTGATTCAAGATTATAAAATAAATCGATGAACAAGGGGTTTTGTGGTTTAAAAGAAAATGAGAAACCTACTACAGGTGTAAAAGAATTATTTGTAATGAATTATTTGTAATTACAAATAATGGAATTATTTGTAACTTTGCAACTGTTTGTTTAAAATTGTTGATCCTAAAAATAATGGAAATTTGTGTAGGCTCAGGAATTTAAGTGTTTACTTTGCAAATGATTAAGCAAGGAGGTTTTCCCACAGGTAGTTCAAAAGAAGACATCAGATGAGCACTGTTTAAATTATTCATATATTCTATCTTACGGGTCTAAATCCATGTGGTTCTAGTATATCCACTTAGCCTGCTCTTAGTCATGGGTCTACAATTTCGACTTAGTCAACCTGAAGCATTGAACAAAAAGAATGACCCCATTCTTCATGGTTTCCCAGTAATCCACATCTAGGATACACTACTTGAAGCTGCAATTTTGTTCATCCTTAAAACATTTCTTCTGCCCTCCCTGCTTGAACTTATCTTCTTCAATTCCAATTCAGAAGCTCCTTGGGGAATCCTGCTACCATCCAGTCTTTACAAATCTCCAGCCCAGCAGTGTTTCATTAATCATCATCTCAGTGCTGGGAAAGACATTGTGGATGTGAATCTTGTCCTCTATTTATATGCATTTGTTAGAGTTTATGGGGGATGCTGCTCAAACAGATTGATTCAAAGCCTGGGAATACTTTACCTTAAAAGGTGTTGAAGAGGTCTGACATTACCACCACTTAATAGACTTTTACTTTTGTGTCCAGCTTGATGCCTCTTTAAAGTCACTCCTCCCAAAAGCAAAATGGCCCTCCATTTCCAACTCTGTGTGTGGATACAGAAGTTTCGATGGTGTGTGTGACTCCTATGGAGCAAACTAGTCCATAACATTTATATCTGGGTTTTCTGTCCATATAGAATTTTGTTGTAACTTGGAAAAGTAAATCTTAGGAATTTTATCTTCTTAGGCAACTATAGTAAGAGGACAGAAATTAATATTTACCTTGTCTTTTAATTCTGTCTTTGGGAGGTTAGTTGATCTTTTTATGCCATGGAGTTTCCTCAATTCGGCAAATAAAAAAAATATACAGTTTTGAATAAAAACTTAAATTTGGAGGTGTTATTATTGCTCATCCTAAATTCTTCCTTTTGCAGATGGAAAAACAGAGGCCCAGAACTGCTTGCTCATCATTACTCTTTAATATTATTATTACAGCCATGACTATTATGGAGTATACATCGTTCCAGCAATCACAGTAAGGAAAAGTCTTCGTATCAAAGTGTTCTGAAATAACATGATTGTGAAGACAGAGAAGAATATAGCTAATCTATCTTCCACAGTGGGTGACAATAACAAAGGGTATGTAAGAACATTTTTTTTCCTTTTGGGGGTTGATAAAAGACAAGAATGATAAAATTGCCGGTAACACTTAGGAACATGAAAAATGTAAAATAAAAATTAAAATAGTATATAAAGTATTAGGAAAGGCAGTCTTATGTGCATAGTCTTTCCACCCCCAGTCAGCCACATGAGAATGGGCCTTGGGTCTGGAACACATCCTTACTGAGAGAAAAGAGCCCATAAAACCTGTGTCAGTCTTGTCACCTTGGGTGGGAATATCTTTCCTTACTACGGCTCAATCAGTACTTTTTTTGTCTCTGTTTAAAGTGCATCATAGGGTACCTGGGCAAACCCACTTTTATATCTGTACTCTGCAAGGAAGGGATAGCGTCCTTCAACTCAGGCACAGGAGGGGGTGGGCGGTGCATGGGTTAATTGCCTGGGGGACCGAGGAACACCCACTACTAAAGCTGATCTTGCTCTGTCTCTTCTCTGTATAAGTAAAGCATTGTTTCATTCAGTGCTTGATTGCGTCATGGTTTCCTTGGCGACTCTCAATACCAGGATGCAATGGGCAAAAGCATTTAGAGTCTTCCTCTGGGACTGGTAATGGATGCACGGTATTCCACCTGATATAAAGTATGATTTTGATTAGGTAAACACATTTGACAGAGAAAGAAAAAAGTATTTAAAACCAAAATTAATATAGCTAGTTTTGCTTTTGGGGGGTAGGGAGGTGGTGGCCTAACATAGTTTATGTCAGTGAGGAAGCAAATCTTCTTACAGAGGGGAAAGAGAAAGGATGAAACTAGGAAGAGATGCTGTATCATTTACCAGATACATTGAGATATTTGGAAATACAAATGGACGTAGAAAGCTACATTCTTCTGTATAATAATGTATAGGAACTTTCTGGGAACTGTCAGGGAGAACAATGAGGAGAGGGGGCAGGGCTGAGAAATAGTGTGGGAGGCCAAAGCCTGAACCTAATTTTAAGTTGTTTGTGTTTCTGCTATGTGATCATCTGCTAAGTCCCCGAACATCAGTAAAGTGTGGTCATATTCCTTCCGATGTATTGTATATTCCAATACGTCTGTGGTTATTGGTGAAATCAAGGGGGAGTGAGTAACCGCAACATCTGAGTGGCACAGCAGAAAGAAATGAATAGCCTCCAAAGGTGAGATGCCAGGGAATTTGCAGATTAGCCCAAGCATAGCCCTGCAAAAAAAATGGAATGGAAAAAAAAAAAAAAGCCTAACTTTTTGAGGCTGTTTCCTAGTTTTAACACTTTTTTTTTTTTCACTTTCTATCTTCCTTTTTGTTTTTGTTTTCCTGTTTCAGTTCATGCACTGAAAGGTACTTGGGCAGATTCTGTGACTTGGTCCTGTGCTTCTGGTCCTTTTTCTACATTTTTTCCTAAACCCCACTTTCTATTTATTGCTGTCATTGTTGCTGAAATATTTAAAACAAATATCTAACTGTATCATTTCACCCATAAATATGTCCATATACATCTTTCAAAAGTAAGAACATTTTCTTTACAAAACCAGGATGCCATTACCACACCCACAAAAATCAACATTATTTTATTAATACCATTTAAAATTAAGTCTAATTAAAATTTCTCTCTCTCAAAAAATGACATTTGGAATCAGGATGCAAACAAAGATTACTCGTATTTGATTGTGGTGTCTCCTAAACCTCTTTTAATCTAGAATAATCTTACCCATCCTTTTTCTGTCATTTTTCTTCATGTCTTTGAATTGTTGATGAAACCTGGTTACTTGTCCCATAGAATGGCCTATTTTCTGAATATATATGATTGCTTCTTCTTGGTGTCATTTAACTTGTTTCTTTAGCCCTGTATTGACTGTAATTGGAACTTAGCCAAAGTTTTCATTCATTAGATTAAAGTTCAACTTCTTGGCAAGACTACTTTATAAAAAATAATATATAATTCTATGTGGATACTTTATATCTTATCACATCAGGAGGCACCTAATGTCTGGTGGTGTTAGTATTCAATGCATTCAGGAGACAGAATCAAGAAAAGCTTTATAAAAGGCACAGCCTATCTCTTTGACCTTTTGCCCTTCACTGGTTTTTTTTTTCCCTCTTGAGAATACTGACAATGATGTCTGCAGATTCAGCATCCACCTTGTGATCATGAGGACAAAAGCCACAGACAAAGCAAGAAGATAAAAAGTACATGGACACGTTATAGTGAAGACATATGCAATCCAGGACCAGCCTAACCCTTGATTTATTGTTGTATGAAAGAAATAGAATCCCGTATTTAATAAGCTGTTATTATTTGAAATTTCTGTCATTTGCAGCTAAATGCAATACTGATTCACCCTTTTATCACTTTCTCCCTCAGCAACTCTAGTTCTGTAAGCACCAGGAAAGCCATCCTGGTTGTATGAAGCCAGCATCTATTCTGATCAGTATGTGACCTTACCATACTGGTCTCTTCAGTAAGATTTCAAACCTATGTCCCATGCCTTAAATCTCTTAACTTTAAAAATGTGAATATTAACAATACCTACTTCATAGTTTTATTGTGAGAACTGCATTAAATAATTCAAGTAAAATAATGCAGTTAAACCATAGTATCTGGTATACATAAGTAATCAAAGACTAATAGCTATTGCTCTCTTCCCATTAACCCTCAAGATCATTGAAACTAGCATCTGGGTGAGGTAGTAACTGATGTTTATTATCACCCAGGAATCTCACAGTCATTTTCCTTGTCACTTATTACTTAATAATAAGTGAAGCTACTACTACCTGAAGTTTTACATAGGAATCATTTGTTCATGAAAAGAAAAACCATTGTAATGCAGAACTGGAGACTGAAATAATAGTAAATTATGTGTTAGTATCAAGATAGAAGTAAAAAAAAAGGGGGAACAAGGGAACCTATTATAGTTAGCTCAGTAAATATGTGTCAGCAAAGCTAAGTCCATGTTTGTTCACTATAAATTTGTATATTAAAAGCAAGGCCATACTAAATATGTGGGACAGCTGTGGCAGAGGCAGAGCTGCTGGCTGAGAATTATGAATTTATTAACATGGTGGAAGAAATTTAAGATAAAATAATTTTCTGAGTGACATCTCAAGTCTACTAAAAGCTGATAAATCAATAAACCAAATTTGATTTACCCAGAAGAAAACTCTAGCTTGGCCAGGAAAGAGCAAGTATAGGTCAAATCTACATTGGAAACACAAACCATTTAGGGGACAGTAAAACATCCTGCTGATTCAGGGGACCACAACTAAAGGGCTCTGAAAGGGAAGTGTTCAGACCTCAGAGGCTTTTGAAACACTTATGAATGAATTCAAAGGGTGTAATCACCTGGCAAATTAGATTGTCCTATAAATCGTAGAGCATAAAAAAGTATAATAGAGATCTGACTTTCCCCTATGATGGAGTAAGGAGGTTGACAACTCCACTGGCTAAAAATAACTATCAAGTGGGACAAAATGTCCAAAGCCAACAATTTCATCAGCACTCTGGAATTTGACCAAAGGTATACAACAAACTGAGAAGTGTTTATTCATGAAAAACACATTTATTAATGAACTTTGAGAAAGAACAGTGTAGGTATGTGCAATTCTTTCCTAGGCTGCTTCTCTTGCTCCCTACCTGCAGCTGAGTTCTGTCATCACGGCCCTTCACCGAAAGCATGGGCATGGCAAGCTGTAAAACTGGCAGCTTTGTCGCTGCTGGAAAAGACTCACTTGATTTGTGTTGTCAAGGTGTTGATTCAGTAGTAAGCAAACAGGGAGTGCCAGCAGGCTAACAGGGGATTTAACAGAGAGTTCCAGGAAATGAGACAGCCATAGAGAGCGTAATAAATCTGCCATATATCCAGGATCTACCAGAGGCTATGCACAGGTGCAGAGGTGATCAGAGTGGACACAGGCCACCCATACATATCCAGTCCACAGGACTGGGCTGGGGCAGCAAATGAACACAGAATGGTCAAGGGAGAGCCTAGCAGAATATAAGAGGTGATGCAGATTTGAAAATGGCCTGGAATTTGAATACACCCTCAGTCCATGCACAGATTCATCAGCCGAGAGTTGAAGCTTTACCGGCTTGAAATTTTTGAGCACTAACTCTAGCCAGTCTTTGGGTGATCTCTAACCTATGCCAACCCAGGAACCCTGGCTTAAAAATAAAACCAACCAAACATTTGAGCAGAGATCAATGGTCATAACGTTACTAGGGAGACAAACTTCACAGATTTAGTCTAGGTAAGTTTATAAACAAACAAACAAATAGCAACAACTCAGGTTAGAGGGAGGTACGAGCCAAATCTAGAGTTGTTAATACATTATCAAAAAATATCTAGTATTCCACTGAAAATCAAGAGACATTCAAAGAAGCAAGAAAGTGTGGCCCAAACACAGAAAAAAAATGGCTTTCATAGAAATTTTTTCTGAGTGTCCCAAGATGTTAGATTAAGCAAAGACTTTAAAGCAACTATAATAAATAAGTTGAAATAATAATAGAAACTATGCTAAAAAATATAGCAACAATGATATAGTGAATAAATAATCTCAAAAAAGAGATGAAAATTATTTTTAAAAAGGGTAAATGAAAATTCTGGAGTTGGAAAGTACAATAAATGAAATATATAATTCACTTGAGGAGCTCAACAAAAGATTTTAGAAGACAGAAGAAAATCAGTGAACTTGAAAATAGAGAAATAGAAATTTTCCAATCTGAAGAACAGAGAGAAAAAAATAAATTGAAGAAAAATGGAAACCTCATAAACCTGGGAAACAATATCAATTGTACCAATGGATGAATAATAATGAGTTCCAGAAGGAAAGGAGAGAGTAAAAGATGTAAGAAAAAATATTTGAAGAAATAAAAGCTGAAAACTACCTAACAATAAATGTCAAAAATTCAACAAATTCCAAGTTGAGTAAAGATAAACAGATTCACACCTAGACATATAGTAAAACTGTTGAGAAAAAAAAAATCAAAAGAAAAATTTGAAAACAGCAAGAGAAAAATAACATGTTTAGGAGAACAACAATTAGAATAAAGGCTGACTTCCCTCAGAAACTATAGAGGGCAGAGGCAGTGGAATGGTAATTGAAAGTGTTTAAAAACAAAAACAAAAACTATCTGTCAAGAATTATATATCCATTTTTAAATGGAAGTCAAATAAAAATCTTTCCTTTACAATGACTAAGAGAATGTATTGTTACCAGACCTGCCTTACAAGAAATTCTAAAATAAATCCTTCAGACTGACAGGAAAAAGTATCAGATGTTAAATCAAATCTACAGGAAGAAATGAAGAGCTCCATAAATATTAAATATATGGGTAAAAATAACACAAGACTCTATAGATTTGTTCTCACTTCTTCTCAACTTTTTTACAAGATATGATTGCATAAAGCAATGATTATAACAAGGCATTTTTGTATTTATATTGTATATAGATGTAATACATATGATAATAGTAGTAAAAATGAAGAGCACAAAATGGAGAAAGGAAAAATATGTAGAAAGAAAAGAAAGGGAAGGAAGGGAAAAGAAAATTAAAGAAAGAAACAAAGTATAAAGAAATAAGAAAAATAGACAATATTTAAATACAGATTCAAAAATTCCAGGCAAGATAACAGCATGTAAAATTTATCAGATGTTTATTATTGTTTTAGTTGTCCATGTTAATAATTCAGCTAACCAAACTAATCGATATAAAACACCATATTAATAAATTAAAGAAGAAAAAATATGATAATCATTCCAATAGACCCTGAAAAGGTATGTGACAGAATTTCACACTTATTCCTGATATAGACTCCTAGAAAATTTGAAATATTTAAGTGATTACCCTAAGCTGTTAGGCATATGCACAAAAAACAAAGCAATAGCAACATAAACTAGATTAAACATTCTTATCTTTACTGGTAGAACTTTAGCAGCATCGACATTTCAGCTGGGAAGAAAAATGACATATTCATTATGATCTCCACTTTTCTACCCTGCTGTGGAAGTCCTAGCCAGCAAAGCAAAATAAGGTTTAGGGATGGGGAGGGAAGCATAAAGGCTGGAAGAAATACAACTGTTGACGCACCCATGAGTTGAGTTTTGTGTTTTACCTAAAAAATACAAAAAAAAAAAATACAGTAAAATCACTACAGTTAATAAAAGAGTTTAATGAAATTTATGGCAACAAAATAATGCAAAATTAATATTCTTCTGCATGTGCAATAAATGAGTGAAAGATTATGTTAAAAAACATTCACAATAGCAATAAAAATGTAAGGTATTTTTCAAACAAATCTAAGAAAATGCAAAAGTCTTTATGGAGAAAATGATAAATCTTTACTGAAGGTCATAGAAGAAACTTGAATATATAAAGAGATAAATGTCTGATTGGACTTGCATTGCATTTATAAATTAATTTGGTAAACTTTGCCACCTGCATAACATTGAGCCTTTCAATCCACACACAAAATATCAGTGACTGTTTTATGGAACTTGACAATTTGACTGTAAAGTTCATAGAAAGATAAGAGACAAGAATATACAAGACAATTTTAAAGAAGAAAAAAACTGTCCAGGGAATGTGCACAAGCACACTTTAAGGCTTATGGTAAAGCTATAGTAATTCAGTGTATAGTAACTTCACAGAGATGTACAAATACTCTAATGGAACAGGATCTAGAAGCAGACTCACACATGATTTGGAAATTTGTACATAGAAGAAGTCATACTGCAAATCAGTAGGGAACTAGTGGATGATTCCGTAAATTAGATGATAGATTACCCACCTGTGGAAAAAATATAGATTTTCATCTCATATTTTTATATAAAATAAAATCCAGATAAAGAAAACTGTAAATGATTAGAAAAAGAATAGAAAATATATTTGGGGGATTTTTTTTCTCTTAGAAAATATTGGAAATGTGATTACCTTTAAAAAAAATCATATATAAAAGACAACATTAATAATGTAAAAAAAACAAACAAACAGGTACTGAACTGAAGGAGGATATTTGCAATGAATGTAACTGCCAAGCAATATACAAAATGTACAAAAAGCAGTTAGATATCATTAGGAAAAAGTCAATCAAATAGAAATTATATAAACAATTAACATAGGAGAAAACTGAAATGGTCAGTAAACTCATGAATACTTGTTTGGCCTCTTTATTACCCAGGGAAATAAAAATTTAAAGAAAAATGAAATAGTATTAATCCTATGCCAGATTCACTAAAATACTTATACCTTAGGATAGTAAGTAAGGGGAGGATGTGGGACAATGGGAACACTCATATTCTGCTAATGTGAAACTAAATCAGCTTGATTATTTTTAGAGTCATCTTTATTAACTTTTCCTTTAAAACTTTTTATGGAAATTATCAAATACACAAAAATAGAGAGAATTATATGATCAATCTCCATGTACACATTACTTGACTTCCATGATTAGCAACATTTTGTCAAATTATGTCCTTTACCCTCTGCTACTCCTCCAGTCTCCCCAATTTTTTGCTTGCTTGTTTGTTCACTGGATTATTTTAAAGACAATCCCACAAATGTTATTTAACAGATAAAGAGATCTGTTAAATGCTTTTCTGTGCATCTCTTACTAACATGGGCATTTTTAACACCCACTTAAAAAATGAGCAGTTAATCCCAGACCATATTGAAACTCTTTTAACAATATCATTGTTGTTGTTGTAAGTTTGGATTAAATTCAACTGAAGTCTACATATTGCATTCAGTGCTCATGTCTCCCCTAGGTCTCTTAAAACTGATAAGATGCTCTTTCCTTCCTTTTTATCCCCATGTATTTGGTATGTTGGAAAAAACTGGGTCACTTGTCCTATAGACTGTCCCACATCCTGGATTTGGCTGAATGGTTTCATAGGGTGCCTTAACTTGTTCCCCATGCCATTCATTCTTGTAAATTGATAATTTGATCTTGCATCTTTTTTAGGTTGACATTTTACATCTTAGGCATGACTATTTCATGGGTGGTGGTATGTGCTTTCTATTTCCTTACATCTTGAGGAAGATAATGTCTGTTTATCCCAGTTTTAGTGAGATTGGATCACAGGTTTCAGGTGTAGATAGCAATTTTGTATTATTTGGTGTAGTAGGAGAAAATTCTACTATCTAAGTTCATTTCTTGATATTTACACTAAAGCAGCTCTAAATAAAATGCATAAGGAAAAGTGTAAGAAAGTTCACTAAAACACTGTGCTGGAACTGGATAGCTTCTGTTTGCCCCTTTAATGACACTCTCTAGCCAGCCATGTACCTGTAGGGCTGAACTCTATGAAAAAGTATAGGTGGACTCCTTGGCGCCCTTGGCATCCTTGGCTCCTGCTTGTGTTCATCTAAAGAGGACACAAAGCGAGAGATCTGTGGAAGACAAGAGAGAAAGTTCAGAGTGTTTCCACTCCACACACCAGCCTCCTTCCTGTTAAATTTTCTCTAGTTAAGGTCACAGCTAAGGCAGTCCTTTCCGTGAGATCTTTCTACCTAGTTTTCATTACCACTCACTCCTCTTTTTCCCTCAGGCTTAAGTTTGGTGATTAGCCTTGAAATTGTGAAGTAACCCTTGGGTTTTCCTACACCTTGCCTGTTTCTTTTTAAATAGTTCTTTTATCGAACTCTTTCTTAAAGAATTCAGCTTGAGCATACCGTCTATTTCCTGCCATAATTAGACTGATATATTGCTCAATGGTAAAATTGAGCAATATATCAGTTGGATAAAATGTAAATGTTTATTCGTGCATTTGTTCACTCACTGAACAAAGGATTTTTGAATGACTCTTCTAGGAACTGTCAATACAATAATGAACAAAACGAAGTCCCTGCTCTCACTGAGTGTATATTCTAAACATAAGCAAATAGGTATATATATCCCCGGATATAAGTTCATCAATACGAAAAGTGAGCTTAGTATATTCATACAGTAGAATTCTATGCAGCAGTTAAATTGCCTGAACAAAAGATACATATATTAACAGATGTAATAATAAATTAAATAGTAGATTTTATAACGATGAGAGTAATGTTTATTATTTAAAGTTAAAAAAACAAAACCCAGTTAAAAACTCACACACAAAAACATACAATAACAGAAAAAAACATGAGATTAGTACACATGAATCTTAGGGTTGTAGAAAACTCTGGAAGACAGGGAAGACTATGAAAGCAGGTGAGGCATGCAGAAGTTGTCAACTCTACCTGTAGTAAGTTTTTTCTTTACTTAAAAAAATAAAACATCTAAAGAAAATATGCATTATTTTTCTAAAGCTGTTTATTGGTATACAGGTGTTTGTTAAATTATTCTCTATACTTTTCTATGTGATTGAAATAGTTCATGTTTAAAAAACATGATCTCTTTTATTTATGGATTCTGGAAAACAAAAAATTTTCAAAAACAAACAAAACCCAAGCTCATAGATACAGAGAACAGACTGGTGGTTGCCAGAGGCAGGGGTGGGGGGAGAAATAGGTGAAGGGGTATAAAATTACAGAAAAAAAAGTACTCACTGCTTATATATTTAAAAGTGAAATAAAATGGAAAATACAGAGCTCTGGTTCTGAACTGCCTTTTAAAGACCACTCACGGAAATAATACTAGCTAAATTCTAAGCATCTGGTCTGCCTCTCTTATTCTGTCACAGTTTGGATTTTCCCTACGTTAGTATGCCCTTACTTGTCCCACTGTTCATAAGGCCTTGATCAGAATCCTACCTGAACAAGCCCCACCCCTCTGCCTCTCTTTGGATTATTCAGATTTTCCTGTTACTAAATTCATGCTCATTCAGTTTTGTTCACAACTAGATCTGTCCATGGTGATGTGGTAGCGGCTTAACTGGAGACCAGGTTTAGTATCATTTCACAGTCATTCTAAGCAGAAAGTACTTCAGATAGACAGAAAAGATGATTATTTCAAAAGCTAAGGACTTATTTAAGTTTAGAAGTAATATTACTAGACAACTCTGACCCTGGATTTTAGTGTATATGATAAAACTTCCAAACATTTAAGCCATTTGATGAAATTTAGTCTATTCACTGGCCAGTGAGGCATGCTGGTTGAGGCATGAAATGATTACTGATACATACTTTCAATGGTATGACTATTTATTCAACAGCTATTAAAATTTATTCATTAAAAAAAACTAAATCAATTGGATATGTGATCTATCAGATTTAAGAAGACTGAGTTTTTTTGGGAAAATAAAAATTTGCTTTATTTCAAAACAGTAACTTCCTTATATTGGCGCACTGGTCAATATTCAATACTGATACAAGTGTACATTTCTTAGGAGGTCAAAGCATGTATGTCAGGTGAATTTTCTGAATTTCTTTTAAAGGCATACTCTTTAAACCATATAAAATAATTAGAAACAATGTACATCCACAACACGTGTAATATAAGCCACAGCTCCAATTTAAGCTGAATAACCAAACCATGTAAATTACCTCAACTAATATTTGCTAATATTCAGAACATTACATATTTTCCGTAAAAGTAAACTTCCATCTACTCTTCCCATCTCCTAAACCCTCCAAGAAGTAAAATTTATTTTTCTATTAGATTTAAATAGTAAATCCAAATATTTACTCATGATGGGAGATTCTGGCATTAATTATAGCTGAGTTTAACAGAAATACAGAAAACCTTGAAGATTTATCAAGCATTTAAGCATGATCAATTATAGCAATTCCTTAGAAGCTCTAATGAGAAAGGCAGTTCTCCACTTTCTAATAACACGTAAGGTTTATGTTGCACAATGCAATTCAACAGAACTGCATTCTGACCAACGATAACATGGGGATAACCTCTTAAAATTTTACCTCAATTGGAAGTGAGCATGAGAATAACACAACTAAATATATTAAGAAATAGAAGATAGTCACCATTGAAAGTTATTCTAATGAGTTATTTTTGGAGGTACAAACAATCCAGACTGGAATATGCTTTACAAAGACTAGAGAATTACTTACAGAAATGTTAAAAATGCTGAGCTCTAAATAAGCTAAGCAAGGCAATTGAGCACATGTCTTAACCAGATGCCTACCTTGATTATTTTTATGAACAGCTATTCTGCAGCCCAGTTTTTATGTGCAATTTTATTTTACATATGTGCACAAGAGAGAAAGTGAAATGAGAGAAAGTTCAACATTAACCATATTTAGCATTCCCTTAGGCATCGCATACTCACCAGTGCAGTCACAAATTGTTCCAGAGAAAACTGGATAAAATCATTGTAGCTGTTAAGCATGTCATTTTGTATTGAGAGCTAATATGAAAGATGATAAAGTCCATAAGGATATTATCTCTAATGCCTGAAAAAAATCCTGTAAAACATAAAAAGAAACAAAACAAAAAATCATCACCACTATCAACAACAGAAAAAACAGATCAAAGGGAGAAATATACCTCACTAAAAGGTAAACATCCAGAATACCTAGCATGTAAGTCCAAGCTGAATTTGAACACATTTATAGAAGATGCATTCTTGTAGGCTAGTGTGACCAGACAATACTACTTGCTATAGTCTGTCTTCAAACTATAGAATCAACAAGTCATATCAATCATGAAATTATTGAATCAGCCACCTGTATTGATTACTAATATGGCCAGGACAACTTTACTGACTTTTTCTGCTGTATCACAATCCATTTGGTCAGAAGCAGAAAACCTTTGCTAAAAGTGAGTTTCTAATAGTGGCAGTCTTTGTTGACAAACAGGTGCCAAAACCATGCTGACTTGAAAATGACAAATGACTTTGCCAAAAAGTCACCTCGGACTTTGAGTTCTTGGCCCCAAGAAACATCTCCTAATGGATGATTCACAAGTTCTGTGAGAGCCTCGGCAAAATTCTTTCTTCTCAGAGATGTAGCAGCTAACAATACTTTTTCTATTTTAGTAAAATTGTGTTTGGTAAACAGATGAGCATAGGCAAGTGAAGACGCCTCTGTGTTGTGAAACATGGACATAGGTTTTTTAAACTTGTTATTGAAGGATAACATATCAAACACAAGTATAGACATTGTAAATGCAGTTAGCTGAAGTTTCACAAACAGAACACATCCTTGCAATCGGCACTCAGAATAAGAAATAGAAAACTACCAGCACTCAGGGAGCTCCCTTTTGCTCCTTTCCAGTCACTATCTATATAATCCCATAACCAAATGCATAGATTAGCTTTACCTGTATTTGTTCATTATATAAATGAAATCACATGGTACAGCTTCTTGTGTGTGGTTTCTTTCCCTCCATATTATTACATCTGTGTTTTCTATACCTCTTGTTTACGTACATCTTAATAGATGTGGGGTTCTTCCTATGAATTTCATCAGATATTTCCAAACCCAGGTCATGCTAATGTGTAACTTCCAAAGTAAAATACAATCAGGGGATATAGGGCTCAAAAATATTAATTTTTGAGGAAACTTTGGCATGCTAATTGGAATTATTCCAGTTTCTTAGGTCAAATAAGAAGTCACCAGAGTAAAAATTCAACTGAGTAGGAATGTTATTGATAAAGGTGCTAAAACCTGACCACAAAATCCAATATGTACACTTAAAAAGTGACTGAAAAATGTAAGTAAATAATAATAATGGACAATTTAAAAGGCTTTATATACCTTTAAAATTCAAATTACTGGGCTCTGAAGTGAAACATTTTTGTACTTGGGAAGCACTTTGAAACACTAAATGTACATCTCATACACTTTCATAGATGAATAGATCAATATTTAAATATGAAAGTAGTTTTTCAACCTCATATAATCACTGAGTGAGGAATAAAACTCAAGTCTTTGACCTATCCATCTCCAAAAAATATATTGTGAGAATAAGGTTATTATTATTCAGCTGAGCAAAGCAGTGAGGAAAAGAGAAAGGAGAAAGGATGGACTCAGAAAGTTCCTCCAAATATGCATTAAAGACATTTATGCAACTTTCTACTTAGCACCAGATATTGTTGTGTTATTTCTTTCAACAATCTTGCCTCCACTTTTCAAATTTTAAATCCTTACAATTGCTGGAAAATTGCCAGTTTAGTAGCAGAAATAATTGTTTAAACTAGAAGTTATCACCATATTTTGGACAATATTAACACAGGGATACCTCCAAGATATTGTTGATTTAGTTCCAGACCACCACAGTAAAGCTAATATCACAATAAATCAAGTCTCACAAATTTTTTGGTTTCCCAGTGCACATAAAAGTTATGTTTACACTATATGGTAGTCTATTAAGTACACAATAGCAATACCTTATTGCTAAAAAATGCTAACCATCATCTGAGCCTTCAGCGAGTCATAATCTTTTTGCTGGTGGAGGGTCTTGGTCCAGTGTTGATGGCTACTGACTGATCAGGGTGGTGATTGTTGAAAGCTGGGGGGAGTTGTGGTGATTTCTTAAAATAAGAGAACAATGCAGCTTGCTATATTGATTGACTCTTCCTTTCACAAACAATTTCTGGGTAGTATGCGACAATGTCTGATAGCATTTTACCCACAGTAGAACTTCTTTCAAAATTGCAGCCAGTGCTCTCAAACCCTACTGTTGCTTTATCAACTAAGTATATATAATATTCTAAATCCCTTGCTGTCTTTTCAACAATCTTCATAGTATCTTCCACAAAGTGGAGATTCACCTGGGGAAGGAGGTGAGCTGGTGTGTGCTGTGGAGGGAGGGGAGGGGTTGGAGCGTGAGCAGAGCTGACAATGGCACCTGTGCAAGAGGACACAGAGGCAGTGCTGATAGTGGAAGATGGGTTACATGCAGGGAGGATTCTCATCAGAAGTGAGTAAATTAAAAAGAGGTTTTCACTGATCAAGAAGGGGGGCACAATTATAGGGAGAAAAAGAACTAGAATAAATGCTGTGGTGGAAAAGTGTAATTGGAAATACTGGTATGAACACATGATTTTCAATATATATGAGAAGAAATTTTTTACAGGTGTATATATATATATATATATATATACTTAAATACATATATATATATATCTGTTGAGAAGGCCTGGAGCAGTGACCCACCTCCTTCCCAAATCAGTGAGTACACTGATCAGTGAGATCCCATACCTTGGTTTCCAAATATTTTCTTCATGAAAGGGAAAAAGAGCTTCACTGAAAAATTGTTGATTACAAGGCTAGAGCAGGAAATGGCTCATGGAATGGCAAAAAAACTTGGAATATATTCTGGTGCAAAAAATAATGAAGGACTGAAAACGAAATGTGGTATATCAAAGGAGCACAGAAGTCAGCTTGAAGGAGTTTCTTCCATGCAAAGCTGGGGTAACTTCAGTACCAAAAGAAATAATAATGATACTACAGATTATAGCTCATTGAATAAAACAGCAATCTATGAGTACATGGAGATATAAATAAACAAATAAATAAATGGAAAGAAGTGAATGCTCTCCCTTATAGTAGAATGCCAGCTAATAAAAGTAGAATGAAATTTAAATTTACAAAATCACCACTTGGAAACTCCCATAGTCATAATTATCATAACATCAACAGATGCTAAAACTAGCCTGTAAAATATTGATGAGAAAAGGGAAACACATGTTGTCTCAAAGTATCTCCCCAAAAGTACTTATTAATTACAAAGTTTAAAAAAGTATACCTTTATAGTGGAGAAACTTAGAAAGTACCACTTAATTTTGTGATGAAAGTTAACATCACTGGTAACAGGACAAATCAAAGCCATGTACCATTGGACAGGATTCATAAAGAAGAACACAGCATCACTTCTATATTTTTCTTGCAAGGTATAACCTGATTGAAAATTGAGGAAACATAGACAAATCCAAATTTGAGGTCAATTCTGTAAAATAACTGACCTATAGCACTTGTAAGAGTCAAGGTCATGAAAATCAAAGAAATACTGAAGAACTGTTTCAAACTGAAGGAAATGAAAGACACATAACTGAATGTAACATGTAATCCTCAGCTGGATCTTATTACTATAAAAGACATTATTAGGAGAATTGGTGAAACTTGAACTGGGTCTGTGCATTTCATAGTAGTAATGTTTTAGTGTTAATTTCCTGGTTTGGATGGTTGTGCTATGGTTATGTGGGAAAATGTCCTTGTTTGTAGAAAATACACTGCAGATTAACCTCAAATAATTCAAGGAAAAAAGTTTTCAGTACTGTACTTGCAACTCTCCTGTGAGTTCAAAATTATTTCAAAATAAAATAATGGAAAAAAGTAGAGGAAATTAGTGTTTAATGGGTTTAGACTTTCAGTTTTCAAGATGAAAACATTTTAAAGACTTCTACAACAGTGGGAATACTATACTTAACATTTCTGAACTGTACACTTAGCAATGATTAAGATGGTTCTGCGTTTTTTGCCACACTAAAAAAATGGAAACAAATGAATCAACAAGCAAAAAAAAAAAAAAAAGAGTATTATTTAGGAGATGAGTTCCCAACGCTGAGCAGGGGGTAGTTTTCAGAAAATACAGATGTCGAAATCCCAGTACTGTAGATTATGATTCAGTATGTCTGGATTATGGTTTCACACACAGCCAGGGATGGGAAAACACTAAGCACACTCCCCCACTTGCAAGTAAATAACAAGAGCTACATTGGAGTAGAAAAAGCACTTGACCCAGTTAGGAGTGTTCCACTTACTAGTTTTTTGTTTTTTTTTTTTAACATCTTTATTGGAGATTGTTGCTTTACAATGTTGTGTTAGTTTCTGCTGTATAACAAAGTGAATCAGCTATATGTACACATATGTCCCCATATCCCCTCCTTCTGGTGCCTCCCTCCCACCCTCCCTATCCCACCCCTCTAGGTGTTCACAGTGCACCGAGCTGATCTCCCTGTGCTGTGCAGCTGCTTCCCACTAGCTATCTATTTTACATTTGGTAGTGTGTATATGTCAATGCTACTCTCTCACTTCGTCCCAGCTTACCCTTCCCCCTCCCCCTGTCCTCAAGTCCATTCTCTACGTCTGCGTCTTTATTCCTGTCCTGCCCCTTGGTTCATCAGAACCTTTTTTTTTTTTTTTTTTAGATTCCATGTATATGTGTTAGCATACGGTATTTGTTTTTCTCTTTCTGACTTACTTCATTCTGGATGACAGATTCTAGGTCCATCCACCTTACTACAAATAACTCAATTTCGTTTCTTTTTAAGGGTGAGTAATATTCCATTGTATATATGTGCCACATCTTCTTTATCCATTCATCTGTCGATGGACACTTAGGTTGCTTCCATGTCCTGGCTATTGTAAATAGAGCTGCAATGAACATTGTGGTACACGACTCTTTTTGAATTATGGTTTTCTCAGGGTATATGCCCAGTAGTGGATTGCTGGGTCATATGCTAGTTCTATTTTTAGTTTTTTAAGGAACCTCCATACTGTTCTTCATGGTGTCTGTATCAATTTACATTCCCACCAACAGTGCAAGAGGGTTCCCTTTTCTCCATACCCTCTCCAGCATTTATTGTTTGTAGATTTTTTAATGATGGCCATTATGAAAGGTGTGAGGTGATACCTCATTGTAGTTTTGATTTGCATTCCTCTAATGATTAGTGATGTTGAGCATCCTTTCATGTGTTTATTGGCAGTCTGTTTATCTTTGGAGAAACATCTATTTAGGTCTTCTGCCCATTTTTGAATTGGGTTGTTTGTTTTTTTGATATTGAGCTGCATGAGCTTCTTGTATATTTTAGAGATTAATCCTTTGTCAGTTGCTTCATTTACAAATATTTTCTCCCGTTCTGAGGGTTGTCTTTTCGTCTTGTTTATGGTTTCCTTTGCTGTGCAAAAGCTTTTAAATTTCATTAGGTCCCATTTGTTTATTTTTGTTTTTATTTCCATTTCTCTAGGAGGTGGGTCAAAAAGGATATTGTGTGATATATGTCATAGTGTGTTCTGCCTATGTTTCCTTCTAAGAGTTTGATAGTGTCTGGCCTTACATTTAGGTCTTTAATCCATTTTGAGTTTATTTTTGTGGATGGTGTTAGGAAGTGTTCTAATTTCATTCTTTTACATGTAGCTGTGCAGTTTTCCCAGCACCACTTATTGAAGAGGCTGTCTTTTCTCCATTGTATACTCTCGCCTCCTTTATCAAAGATAAGGTGACCATATGTTCGTGGGTTTATCTCTGGGCTTTCTATCCTGTTCCATTGATCTGTTTTGGTGCCAGTCCCATACTGTCTTGATTACTGTAGCTTTGTAGTAGTCTGAAGTCCAGGAGTCTGATTCCTCCAGCTCTGTTTTTCTTTCTCAAGATTGCTTTGGCTATTCGGAGTCTTTGGGTTTCCATACAAGTTGTGAAATTTTTTGTTCTAGTTCTGTGAAAAATGCCGTTGGTAGTTTGATAAGGATTGCATTGAATCTGTAGATTGCTTTGGGTAGTATAGTCATTTTCACAATTTTGATTCTTCCAATCCAAGAACATGCTATATCTCTCCGTTTGTATCATCCTTAATTTCTTTAATCAGTGTCTTATAGCTGTCTGCATACAAGTCTTTTGTCTCCTTAGCTAGGTTTATTCCTAGGTATTTTATTCTTTTTGTTGCAATGGTAAATGGGAGTGTTTCCTTAATTTCCCTTTCAGATTTTTCATCATTAGTGTATAGGAATGCAAGAGATTTCTGTACACTAATTTTGTATCCTGCTACTCTACCAAATTCATTGATTAGCTCTAGCAGTTTTCTGGTAGCATATTTAGGATTCTCTATGTATATAGTATCATGTCATCTGCAAACAGTGACAATTTTACTTCTTCTTTTCCAATTTGTATTCCTTTTATTTCTTTTTCTTCTCTGACTGCCATGGTTAGGACTTCCAAAACTATGTTGAATAATAGTGGTGAGAGTGGACATCCTTGTCTCGTTCCTGATCTTAGAGGAAATGGTTTCAGTTTTTCACCATTGAGAACGATATTGGCTGTTGGTTTGTCATATATGGCCTTTATTATGTTGAGGAAAGTTCCCTCTATGCCTACTTTCTGGAGAGTTTTTATCATAAATCGGTGTTGAATTTTGTCAAAAGTTTTTTCTGCATCTATTGAGATGATCATATGGTTTTTATCCTTCAGTTCGTTAATATGGTGTATCACATTGATTGATTTGCGTATATTGAAGTATCCTTGCATTCCTGGGATAAACCCCACTTGATCATGGTGTCTGATTCTTTTAATGTGCTGCTGGATTGTGTTTGCTAGTATTTTGTTGAGGATTTTTGCATCTATGTTCATCAGTGATATTGGCATGTAGTTTTCTTTTTTTGTGACATCTTTGTCTGGTTTTGGTATTGGGTGATGGTGGCCGCATAGAATGAGTTTGGGAGTGTTCCTCCCTCTGCTATATTTTGGAAGAGTTTGAGAAGGATAGGTGTTAGCTCTTCTCTAAATGTTTGATAGAATTCTCCTGTGAAGCCATCTGGTCCTGGGCTTTGTTTGTTGGAAGAGTTTTTTTTTTTTTAAAGATTACTGGCAACCTTTTGGTTTTGTTTTGTTTTGTTTTGTTTTTTAATTATTTATTTATTTATTTATTTATGGCTGTGTTGGGTCTTCGTTTCTGTGTGAGGGCTTTCTCTAGTTGTGGCAAGTGAGGGCCACTCTTCATCGCAGTGCACGGGCCTCTCACTATCGCGGCCTCTCTTGTTGCGGAGCATAGGCTCCAGACGCGCAGGCTCAGTAATTGTGGCTCACGGGCCCAGCTGCTCTGCGGCATGTGGGATCTTCCCAGACCAGGGCTCGAACCCATGTCCCTTGCATTGGCAGGCAGATTCTTAACCTCTGCGCCACCAGGGAAGCCCCTGTTGGAAGATTTTTAATCACAGTTTCCATTTCAGTACTTGTGATTGGTCTGTTTATATTTTCTCTTTCTTCCTGGTTCAGTCTTGGAAGGTTGTACTTTTCTAAGAATTTGTCCATTTCTTCCAGATTGTCCTTTTTATTGGCATATAGTTGCTTGTAGTAGCTCTCATGGTCCTTTGTATTTCTGCAGTGTCAGTTACTTCTCCTTTTTCAATTCTAATTCTGTTGATTTGAGTCTTCTCCCTTTTTTTCTTGGTGAGTCTGTCTACTGGTTTATCAATTTTGTTTATCTTCTCAAAGAGCCAGCTTTTAGTTTTATTGATCTTTGCTATTGGTTCCATGATTTCTTTTTCATTTATTTCTGATCTGATCTTATGATTTATTTCCTTCTGCTAATTTTGGGGTTTTTTGGTTCTTCTTTCTCTAGTTGCTTTAGGTGTAAGGTTAGGTTGTTTATTTGAGATGTTTCTTGTTTCTTGAGGTAGGATTGTATTGCTATAAACTTCCCTCTTAGAACTGCTTTTGCTGCATCCCATGGATTTTGGGTCGTCGTGTTTTCATTGTCATTTGTTTCTAGGTATTTTGATTTCCTCTTTGATTTCTTCAGTGATGTCTTCGTTATTTAGCAGTGTATCATTCGGCCTCCAGGTGTTTGTATTATTTACAGTTTTTTTCCTGTAATTGATATGTAGTCTCATAGCATTGTTGTTGGAAAAGATACTTGATACAATTTCAATTTTCTTAAATTTACCAAGGCTTGATTTGTGGCCCTAGATATGATTTATCCTGGAGAATGTTCCATGAGCACTTGAGAAGAAAGTGTATTCTGTTGTTTTTCGATGGAATGTCCTATAAATATCAATTAAGTCCTTCTTGTTTAACATGTCATTTAAAGCTTGTGTTTCCCTATTTATTTTCATTTTGGATGATCTATCCATTGGTGTAAGTGAGGTGTTAAGGTCCCTTACTATTATTGTGTTACTGTCGATTTCCCGTGTTATGGCTGTTAGCATTTGCCTTATGTATTGTGATGCTCCTTTGTTGGGTGCATCAATATTTACAATTGTTATATCTTCTTGGATTGATCCCTTGATCATTATGTAGTGTCCTTCTTTGTCTCTTGTAATAGTCTTTATTTTAAAGTCTATTTTGTCTGACATGAGAATTGCTACCACAGCTTTCTTTTGATTTCCATTTTCATGGAGTATCTTTTTCCATCCCTCACTTTCAGTCTGTATGTGTCCCTAGGTCTGAAGCGGGTCTCTTGCAGACAGCATATGTACAGGTCTTGTTTTGTATCCATTCAGCCAGTCTATGTCTTTTGGTTGGAGCATTTAATCCATTTCCATTTAAGGTAATTATCGATATGTATGTTCCTATTACCATTTTCTCAATTGTTCTGGCTTTGTTTTTGTAAGTGTTTTCCTTCTCTTGTGTTTCCTGCCTAGAGAAGTTCCTTTAGCATTTGTTTTAAAGTTGGTTTGGTGGTGCTGAATTCTCTTAGCTTTTGCTTGTCTCTAAAGGTTTTACTTTCTCCATAGAATCTGAATGAGATCCTTGCTGGGTAGAGTAATCTTGGTTGTAGGTTTTTCCCTTTCATCACTTTAAATATGTCCTGCCTCTCCATTCTTTTTTTTTTTTTTTTTTTTTTTTATTTAAGAGCTTTATTAACAGGTGCTTGCAGTTTGTTAACTTTTTTGAAAAAATCAAGCTGTAAACTTTTATTACAAATTAAAAATGAGGTTCTTAAAAATCTCAACTTGACCAGATATGAAACAATTTAAAAACCTTTAAAGGTGTATTGAGAAAAACCAGGCTTTTTTTTTTTTTTTTTGAAACACGTTTGTCATTACCAAAAAGAGACGTCTTTAGGTAAAAATAATAAAAACCCCATACGCTGCATAGACAATGCAGATCGTTCTAGTTATCTGGTCAACAGGCAAAAAGCAAGCACTTAAGGTTTTCAGCTCCAATCTTTTGTTCATTTCTTATTGCTGGAATTTCGTATTCATTTCTTCTTGTTGGATGACTAAACAGGATGATGGTAGAGATGGTAAGCCGGCATTTACTCAGCCCCGCCCTGCTCAGCCTCGGGAGCGGACGAATTCTCAGCTGGTGGATCGGCTGCTTTTGTCTCTTTGCCATCTTGTGGTTTAGGGTTTTCTGGGCGTCTGCGTCGGTAATTGAAGTTGCGGTGGTACCGACGTTGAGGTGGCTGCTGACTTTGGGTCTCATCTCCTTTATTTTCCTTATCTTCTTCATTGCCGTCCTCTCTGGGCTGTCTTTGGTGAGGAGGGCCCCTGCGGAATTGTGGTCTATAACCCCGATACATATTCTGTCTCACTGGTCTACCTGTTCTCCTGCACCCTGGTTGTCAGCACCCTCCATCACTTCTCCCTGCACAGGAGGGTTGGAATACTGTGGTCAACGCCCGTAGGGTCTCCGCATGTAGTAAGGTGGGAACCTTCGCCTGCGGTAGGGCCAGCGCTGTTGGGCCTGGCCTTCAGGAGCACTCTCCGATCCCTCATTCTTTTCCCCACTCTCACTATTCTGGTAATTCTGCTGGTAATTGCGTGGAGGACCCCTGCGACATGGATAGCGTCTATAATGGTTATGGTCTGCTGCGTGTTTACTGCCTTGTACTGGAACTCCACCAGGGCCTGTAACATTTGCTGCCTCTGCACCCTTTTCTCCTTCAACAACATCAAACTCCACAGTCTCTCCATCTCCTACACTGCGAAGGTACTTCCTGGGGTTATTCTTCTTTATGGCAGTCTGGTGTACAAATACATCTTCCTTGGTGTCATTCCTGTTGATGAAACCATATCCGTTTCTTACATTGAACCATTTTACTGTTCCCAAAACCTTCGTTGCGATGACCTTCTTGTCCCCGCCGGCAGGCGCCGCCAATGTGAGGCCACCCGGGCCGCCGCTCCCTGCGCCGCTGCCCGTCGTGCCGGGCTTGGTGTCGGCAGCGCTGAGGGCGGGGGCGGCAGGGGGGGCAGCGGGCGGCTGCTGGGTCTCGGCCTCGCTGCTCATGGTTGCAGTGATGGTGACTGGGGCCGGCTGCGGCAGCTGCGGCTTCTCCCGGGATGTGATGGTAACTAGGCCGGCGGCGGCGGTGGGGCTGCTCAGGGCTCTCTGGGGTCCGCTCTCCGCTCCCGCTACCGATCGAACTAGCGAGAATGGCGGGACGGGCGGGATAAGCCCGGCGATCGACCCTGCCTCTCCATTCTGGCTTGCAGAGTTTCTGCTGAAAAATCAGCTGTTAACCTTATGGGGATTCCCTTGTATGTTAGTTGTTGCTTTTCCCTTTCTGCTTTTAGTATTTTTTCTTTGTATTTAATTTTTGATAGTTTGATTAATATGTGTCTCGGCATGTTTCTCTTTGCGTTTATACTGTATGGTACTCTCTGTGCTTCCTGGACTTGATTGACTATTTCCTTTCCCATGTTAGGGAAGTTTTTGACTATAATCTCTTCAAATATTTTCTCAGACCGTTTCTTTTTCTCTTCTTCTTCTGGGACCCCTATAATTCGAATGTTGGTGCATTTAATGTTGTCCCAGAGGTCTCTGAGGCTGTCCTCAATTCTTTTCGTTCTTTTTTCTGCTCCCTGGCAGTTATTTTCACCAGTTAACTTCCAGCTCACTTATCTGTTCTTCTGCCTCATGTTATTCTGCTATTGATTGCTTCTAAAGTATTTTTAATTTCAGTTATTGTGTTGTTCATCACTATTTGTTTGCTCTTTAGTTCTTCTAAATCCTTGTTAAATGTTTCTTGCTTGTTCTCCATTCTGTTTCTGAGATTTTGGATCATCTTTACTATCATTACTCTGAATTCTTTTTCAGGTAGGTTGCCTATTTCATCTTCATTCATTTGGTCTTGTAGGTTTTTACCTTGCTCCTTCGTCTGTAACATATTTTTTTATCATTAAGTTGTTTTTTTTTTTTTTTTGAGGGGTGGGGCTGTATTCTTCTGTTACTGGTTTTATGGCCTGAGGCATCCCGCACTGGTGTTTGCAGGTAGTTGGATAGAGCCAGGCCTTGGTGCTGAGATTAGGACCTCCAGGAGACCTCACTCTGATTAATATTCCCTGCGGTCTGAGGTTCTCTGTTAGTCCAGCGGTTTGGACTGGGAGCTTTCACCACAGGAGCTTGGGCTTGACCTCAGGCCTGGGAAGCAAGATCCCACAAGCTGCGTGGCATGGCAAAAAAAAAAAAAAAAAGAAAGAAAGAAAGAAAAAAAGGAGCAGTACAATATCAAAGAATAAAAAACAATAAAATTAGAAAGATAAAACATATATTAGGAAAATAAAAATATAATTGAAACAACTGCAACAAGGTAAAATAAAACCTCAACAGAAAAAAGAAAAAAAAAAGAGGGTGGTGGGGAGAACAAGCCAAATGGAGAGAACATTAACAAAGTGTAAAGGATAAAATAAAATTAGAAAAATAAAAGACTTATTAGGAAAAATAAAAATATAAATGAATCAACATCAATGAATCAACAAGGTAAAACAGAACCTCAATCTAAAGGAGGAAAAAAGAAAAAAAAAAGCCTTGGCTATGGGGGGTGGAGTTTAGGTGGGGGTGGAACTTAGGCAGGGGCGGGGTTTAGGGTGGGGCAGGACCTAGGTGGGTGGGGGGTGACATTTGAGCCTGGGGCAGGGCCCAGGCTCAGGATCCATGCAGCCAGAAAAGGCCTTTGGGGCAGGATCTAGGCAGGGTGACTTTCAAGCATGGGACAGAGCCTCTGCTTAGGATCTGCATGGAAGGGGAGAGTCAGCATGTCCAAAGCAGGGGGGGCCTCCAGAGTATGGAGTTCTGGAGTTTGGAGGCAAGGCCCTGGGTGAAGGTGTGTGGGTGGGGTTTAGGCCCAGCCTGTTTGGAGGAGGTCTCAAAGGGCATCTCTGAGTGTAGAGGTGGGGCCCTGGGTGGGGGTGTAGAGGCGGGGCTTGGGCCCTGCATGGTAGGAGGGAGGCTCTGAGGGCAGAGGATTAGGCCTGGGAGCCCAGTAGGCTCCCTGGTGCCTAAGTGTACAAGGAAAGCGCTGGCCGCGTTCCCTTCCCTCTGCGCCCCTCCCCCACTGTCTTCCCCAGGGTCTCCCCCATCACCGCTGGACCCCTAACCATGGGTGGGTCCTGCTGGATGTAGGAACTCCTCCCCTCCCACAGACACCCCTCAGGGGTGCCAGTCCCATCCCTCCTCCACTTCTCCTCCCCCTTCACTCCCCCCACACCCCATGTCCTACCCAGTCGCTGGGGGCTCCTCCTGGCCCCTTAGGTGTCTGTGGTCCCCCACCGGTGCCTGGTAGGTGCCCTAGTTGTGTGGAGGCACGAAATCTGCATCCTCCTAGTCTGCCATCTTGAATCCGCCCCCCCACTTACTAGTTTTATAACCTTGGACAAATCACATCAACAACTCTCATCTTTAAAGTCCTCATCTCTAAAATGGGGATAATAATTCCTGCCTCATAATATTGCTGAGCTGTGCACAGGAGATAATGTATATAAAAGCACTGCAGAAATACAAGGCATTATTATAATATGAGAAATTAATGAGTAAATTTCTTTATTGTAAAAGGAGTCAAATAAGGTATGATAACTATATCACATCACTAAAGTGCAGCCATACTCTCCTGTGAGCCATTTCACAATCTTAGATGATACACCTGCATGATTCTTGGCTTTGGAACATAAAAATTTAGACGCTAGCAAGCAAATTACTCACAGAGTAAGACCTAAATGAAATCCCAGTAGCAAAACTGGTGACTTAAAACTGGTGACTTTTTCATTTCAGTGGGCCCTCTATTAGAACATTTTCTGGGATCTCACATTGGAGGAAAAACAACAACTAAGATGGTACAGTGAATGATTCCAAAGGGATGGCCTCTCACAATCTTTGGTGAAAATAGCTTCCTCCCAGCTTCCCAAGCAATCAGAGAAACTGCAGGTGAGCAGCCTGAGAGTTGTTGTCCTTGTGCAATTGCTGACATGTCAGTGCCTTTGGAGGCTAAACTCATAGACTCTAGATCAGGGAGAGTTGAAGTCAAATTCCATCCACAACTAAGCAACCTTGGATGTGTTTCTTGTCTCTGAGGCTCAGGTTCATGATCGGTAAAATGATGATAATGACAGTATGAGCTTCATAAGGTTAAATTAATAAAGTATAGAATAAGTGCTTGATAAATGTTAGCAATTACAATTTCTTATAAATGATGATATTCAGTACAGCTCCCCTCTGTCTTTTCCATAATGAGTGTTAACACTTAAGAGAGCAGCTGGAGGGGCTTCCCTGGTGGCGCAGTGGTTGAGAATCTGCCTGCCAATGCAGGGGACACAGGTTCGAGCCCTGGTCTGGGAGGATCCCACATGCCGCGGAGCAACGGCCCGTGAGCCACAATTACTGAGCCTGCGCATCTGGAGCCTGTGCTCCGCAACAAGAGAGGCCGCGATAGTGAGAGGCCCGCGCACCGCGATGAGGAGTGGCCCTCCCTTGCTGCAACTAGAGAAAGCCCTTGCACAGAAACAAAGACCCAACACAGCCATAAATTAATTAATTAATTAATTTTAAAAAAAAAAAGCGAGCAGCTGGGATTAGAGTCTTAGGAAATTTCTAATATGGCATCATGAAGTTACTTGATAGACGAATATTACAAAAATAATTAATAAGGCCACTGGAGCTTAAAGCACAGTTTAGATTTGCAGACAATACATAAACAAACAGTGCTGCAAGAAGTGTTAAATATGTGTAAAGCTCTCTGTTGAGTAGGGGGGAGTGTGAAGAGGCTCTTAAAATAGAAAAATCCCAGAAATCAAATTATGTACTTTCCTTAAGATCCACCCAATGCAGCACCAATTCTCACTGAATATATTCTTTCAGGAGAATCGTGTTATATCACTACCAATTTAGACTCTGGTGAAGGAAAGGAACAAAAACAAAACACTGTTTTGGGGACCTTCATCAGCATAGGAACACTTAAGGAAAAAAAACCAGTTGAAATATTCTCTGGTCTCCTGTCTCATATCAGAAGGTTAAAATTCATAAAGTTCACTCTATGGATCAATTCAGACTACCTACAGTAGCCACAGGTCTTTAAATACTCGCTAGTTGGCCTTATAATCCACTCACTTTCAAGGTGAAAAATAAAAATCCTTTCAGAAACTTCTATTTTCCTCAAAATTCTTTGTAAAATGTTTATGCTATTTTACCTTTTTAAAGTTCAGGAAATATGTTATAATTCAAATATAAAACTCATCCCTCCTGGGCTTCCCTGGTGGCACAGTGGTTGAGAGTCTGCCTGCCGATGCAGGGGACACGGGTTCGAGCCCTGGTCTGGGAGGATCCCACATGCCGCGGAGCAACTGGGCCCGTGAGCCACAACTACTGAGCCTGCGCATCTGGAGCCTGTGCTCCGCAACGAGAGGCCGCGACAGTGAGAGGCCTGCACGCTGCGATGAAGAGTGGCCCCCGCTCACCACAACTGGAGAAAGCCCTCGCACAGAAACGAAGACCCAACACAGCCAAAAATAAATTAATTAATTAAAAAAAAAAATCATCCCTCCTTTTATATAAAGTTGATTGGCTTTAAAATACTCAGTTGCTTTTTGTGGAATAATTACTTCTTATTCATTATTCCTATTAAAAATAATGATCTCCAATATTATTCATCAATTCTAAAGATTAATCCATTAAAAATTTCAAGGAATTTTCAGAATTCAAAATTGCTACATGTATAAAATGGATAACTAATAAGAACCTGCTGTATAAAAAAATAAGTAAAATAAAATAAAGTAAACACAAAAAACAAAATTGCTGGTGTTACTCAAACAGAAGTGTTACTTTTGGTCTTTGTCACATTGTGTCATTTGCTAGGTGTCTACAAGGGTTTTGAATCTTCAATGAAATTGTTATTGTTTTAAATACGTTGGTGAACAGATGGTTAAAATATTTTATAACTATTCATATGAAAATGCAAAACATTTCTACTTTTCATTCCCTCACTGTTTAAAAAGACCATACATTTTCTAATCTTCCTCACTTTATTTCTATGACAAAATGACAGGTACAGAAATGTCTGCAGAGAAAAAACATGCTGATTAGCAAGGGTTCCATGCTATCATTTTAGATTTTTTTAAAAAAGTGATTAGCTCTCTTTTGTTCCTTTACAATAGCCTGTTGATTTTCTTAAATGCTGCAAAGGAATTTAAAGAAAAGAAAAAATCCTAACAACTAATTCACAAGGTGTACAATCAATGTGCTGCTCAGCAAGGATTGTATTTCTATTGTGGTAAAAGAAGGGTGTTGAAGAATGTTGGGGAACTGGAAAAAAAAATGAACCATTTGGTTTGATTGATTTTGGTTGTACGATAATTTACAGTATGTACCTCCAAGGTTTGCATATACTATTTTGGCATTTTAGAGTAATTATCATTGTGAAACTTTCACAACTACACCTTATTTCCAAAGGTAATTAAGGTGACCTAGTTATGCCTGCATAAGGCTTAGTCTATGAATAATGCAGTCCCAGGGGAGACTAACAGGTCACTAACAGCAATCAATCTAACTGATGGAAAAGAGGAAGAATCTTGTAGATGATATTTGCCCTATACCATTATAAGGCTATTTTTAAGATGCTTTATTTCATCACTGATTCCCTACAAACATAGAAATCATTTCCTTTGAACTTTCTTGATCTCATTTCAGGCTTCTTTTAAAATTTGAATTGTTGAGCATGGTAACTCTTTATCATTAGTCATGAAGAGAAATGTGATTCATTTTTCAAAATGAACTTTAATCTTGTTGATTTTCAAAAGCATGCTTAAAGAATTGTTTCTATTTTCATATGATTAACAAATCCTTAGCTGATGCTCTCGTGTCTGTGGATTATTGTTTATTACCATGGCCTTACAAATGCTGTACCACAGAAAAGTGTTGTTTGACCCCAAATTGTTCTTTTCCCTAAGGACAGCCCTGAACCCAAAGTCCTACCTCTCACATCAAAACAGTCAATATTCTGGCAGCTAACTGCTCTTACTGAAAGAGGAAGAGGATCTGGTTTCTTGTAAAGCCCGCAAAATGCAGTTTCTGTCCTTTTTTTTTTATTCACAACCTTGAAATTTACTAGAAAAAAATCAATGCATCAGATACACCACCAAGAGCACAGTCTTGCTCAATATAAAAAGGTCACAAGTGTGTTTATTTAAAGCCTCCCTCAGGTTAATTAACAGACACAATTTTTCAGAAAAAGTAAACCAAAAGTCAGCTGAAATATAAAATAGTTCATATAATATGAAGCAGATTTAAGGCCAGAATTTTTTTCCACCTCATAGCACTGTGGCTGAGAAGACATGGATAATATAGTTCACATTTTACTTACAAATGAGTTTTTCATTTCTACTTCTGGGAAATACTAACAAATCAAACTCAGTTTCTTAAATAATGTTGTCTGTGCTGCTAGACATTAAAATTCTAATAACTCAAAGTGAAGCATATACAAAAGAAAAATATATGCTATTAAATATGCAAAGCACTTGCATTCACTCTTGAATCAATATTCAATTAATGAATGACTTATTATCATACCATAAATGGGGATGATACTTGTATAGGAGCTCTAGCTGCTTGAGGGTGAATGCCATGTGCGTTTTTCCTGGAGTCCCTAATAAGTGACACACTTGTGTCATTACATTTGAGGTGAAGCAGAAGCCTCTGTCAGATTGGATTCACATGGGCAATCCCCAGTGGCAAAACATCTGATTAACTAGCAAAGCCACTGTCGTTAACAGCTGTATCATGGGAAGCTTGGAAGTATTCAGCCTATTTAGTAACCGAATGTATTATCATAATCACTCTCTCTCTGGCACATATCCAGGAGATATTAACTACTACCCAAATAATTTACTATTAAAATGGTTAGGCATAAATGAAACAGTGTATGTATAATTTACATTGGACCATATAGCCCATATGTTCTATTTGACTCCAGTAAAACCTATTTTAGTAATATATACATGGCAGTAACTTCAAGACAAGCTTTGGATGATTTCTTCATCTGTAAGTTTGCTGGGTTGGTTTAGTAAAAATTTCTTAAATTTCTGTAATAAGACCTTGCAGAAGGGTCTATTAATAGTTCTTTTATTCTAAATAAAGTATATTCTCCAATTTGTGAGCACAGATATATGCATTTGAGCGATCTATTAAGGTGCCAGCAGGATGTGCCTTTTCATTATATGCAACTATTTTAATGAGATAATTTTCTAAGTCTCTCACATATTTCTAAACTGTGATTATAAAAAAGAAAAGTACATAAATGAGTTTACTTGATAAAACCTTATCAATTTTGTAACTAATGACCATTTAAAGTAGCTGCAAAAGAAAACTGCCAAACATAAATATGGTGCCTACAGATAAATAAAACCTCATAAAAAAGCAAAGTTGTATCTAAATCTAAGATAAGGAAAATAAGTTAGCCAAATTTTAATTTTACTTGTAACAAAATTTATTTCAGTCCTTAGGCAGGGAAATCAATTTTTTAAATCTATTAATATGGTAAGTTTAAAAATAATTCTTATATCTTGTTCACTATCTTATTTTACTCTACCCATTAACTTGTCATAACCATCCATTTTCCTCTGGTACAAAATTTTAATTTAAAATTTAATAAAGAGATTGATGATGCTTTAGTTTACTTGGTTATAAGTAGCATGGGTTTGGAAGGAGCACTCATATTTAAAAATCAAATAAATTATAAAGACAATCTGTCTCAATGACATAAAATAACTTAACAAAATCTTTCAAATATTCATCTACTTCCTAAGTCTCATGGCAGCATTGAATGGAAACAGCAAGGTAACATCAAGTAAAACAAAATGAAGATGTTTAAAGGTATAATACTATTCTGAACTGATAACTCTATTTCATATATGCTGTCTAAATCCAAAGCATGCTATCTAAAACCAGACTGCAACTGCCTAGACTGGTATGAAAAACAGTATGTGCTCACTTGCGTATGCTCCAAGAAGGTAAATGTTATTAAAATGAATGACCAGTTTGTTTAATGGTTTCAAAAAGAAATATTTCATATATATTTGCCTCTTTAAAGAACAGTTTCTAATGACTTACTCTTTGCTTTTACGTCTATAAGTATCTTGTATTTTCTCTAAATTCAGATTTTCGAGAAGGAATTACAGTCAAAACAAATGTTATCCTTAGACTATTAAAGAACATACTTTAAAAGCAACAAATAGAGATAGCATCAGCAATTAGTGAAAACTATCACAATTCAATTAATGTTATATTTTATTGTCTGCCTTTGTAGGGAAAGTGTTCTCTTGATTAAATGTACAGAATGCTCTTCAGAACTGTTCAGAGTCTCTCCAGAGGACAGACTAATTACCAACTGTTAATATTAAGAATACTCTTGGGATGGAAAAATAGGACTTCAATTTACAGTAATAATTTTGGGATGGAGTTATTCCAGCAGTAAATTTTCACAGCTGCTCAAAGTGTGATGACACCCATGAAAAACCCATGATAATAAAATAAATACAATTATAATTTTCCAGTAGATCTTGAGACACTTTGCCAAGAAATGTAAAATGTTTAGTACATTTTCATAATTTACAAACTGAGACTTATACCTTATGTTTGCATAGGGGTTTGGAGTTATACAGTGTTTTTAAATGTGACATGAGTATAGTTTTTGACAACTGAACAATACCGGCATTTAGCATTTAATGCTCTCTCTGCTGAATATTATTCATAAAATATTTCTTATTTTGAATTACTGATGGCCAAACCAAATAACGCCCAAATTGGTCAAGCATAAATGTATTCTTATCTCAGATAGTTTATATTTCTGACGGGTTGAATGATCTTACCAATACCACCACCACCATCATCCCATCCCCAGGATTTATGCTTCAGTTAGCTGAAGGATTCCCAGTTGTCCAAACATCTGTTTCTGCAAAGACAGACTTATAGAAAGTAAGAGTGTTCAGTTACTTGGCACAAAGTTAGTATATTTCCTGCCTCTGAGTCTCCTGCCAAACCCAACCGTCCACAGATTATTTATATGAATTAAAAGCTTTCAGATATGATCTCACTCTTCATTTGTTAGGGCAGAGGAATTTTTCTTTCTCCATGCCTGTGTAAATTCAATCTGGTCATCCCAATGTAGGATGACTTCTCTATCTACAAAGGAAAGACCAATCTCATTTCACCACTTGATTCAATGTGTTCGTGTACAATAGAAGTACTTCCACTGATTTAGCAGTTTAGTTTACCAAGCACTTGCACTTGTACCATCACTTTGCACCCTCACCAGACCCTGTAACATAGTTACCTACATCTTTTCTCTAGACTGAGAATAAGATTTAAATGTGAATCTTCTTTTTCAAAAGTGCTCATATTTTTATTTATCATATTTGGTTATTTTAAATTGCAATGATATTAGGTTTTATTAGAAGTTTCTTTTTCCTTTTCTTTTCTTTATGGCTCAGAACTATTTGCTTTTACTGCTGCCTCTATTGTTGTTCAGCGGCTACGTGCTGCTTATACACTGTCATAGATCAATAATGTTATAACCAAATTGAGCCTGAAGAAACTGAAATAAATTTATGCTTGAAAACTGCTTATTAAATCACTGTGTAGTGTACGGAAAAAAAAATAAAACTTCTAAGAAGGATTTGTAATTTACTTTAGTCTCAATGTAGCAGTAATTTATACTGACAATCTATTTTGCATGGATTTTGACCACTACTAGGGGAAACTACTAAGATACCACCAAAATACATAGAAAAAATGTTTTTATATATAGTGGGCACTGGTGAAATAAAAGCATCATTACTAAATTATCTATAACTCTCTTTAGAATTCTTTTTCCCAACTCTTTCTAATCACATGTCCATATTCTTTGCATTCTGTACTCCCTTTTTTCACCTTAACATCCCTGTTATAAAGATGGGTCCACCCATCTATCCATGGCTCTTTTTCCTTTAACTTGACAAAATGCTCATTTTAACTATTATCTCCCACAGGTACAAAGAAGCTAAGATACAAGTCCAATTAGGAGATATGTTCCAGTGCAAATAGGAACAGATTTGATTCCTTTAATCCACTAGATTTCTGTAGATTTCCTGTTAAATTGCTTATTCATTCATATATTTATTTCATTTTATTTGCTCTGTGTCTGTTTCTGAGTACTTTTTCACCTCTGCACTCCTTTATAGCATCTAGGGAAACATTATGTGCTTCCCAGAGGAAAGCACATGTTTCTATTTTTCCTATGCCCATTTATGCTTTGTGCAAAGCATAGTGTCAGTGTCTCTCTTGGCCATTACTCACCAGACTGGGAAGAGAAAGACTGGGCAAAGAATCAGATGGTCATCAAGGCTGGAGAATGTGCTATGACTTGAAATATCTTTCAAAAAAACAATTTAACTATAAAAGCTCACAAAGACACAAGTTGCTAATTATTTAAATGTTTTACAAGACTGTATGTTGTATAATCTAAGATAATAATATATTCCTACAATGACTAAAGGAATCGCTCCTACTCTATTCACCACTTTTGACAAAAAAAAAAAAAAAAATCTTCAGCAAAACTTCTACCTGCACATTCACAGTCAGAAAATAAGTCTCCTTTTGACGTATCCCTATTAAATATAATGATAATAATTAAATCTTAAAGAATGGAAAAGTACTTCTAATACATCATTCCAGCTGATATTTTTCATTTTTACTTTATAATTGGCATTTTATAGGAAGAGAATCGATTTGAATTGATGTCACTGCCAGTAGCTTTATTCTCAATCACTTTTTTACCAATAGCGTCCCTTGCTCAACGCACCTCTAAACCATACTGACAACAAAGTATCTTGACAAATTAAATATCCTTTCATCCTTTTCTCCAAAATGGAAGTCAGTAGGAAACATAGAAATGAAAACACATGCCTAACACAAAGTTATCAGATGCTATTTAAAGTCCCTGCTACTAAAGCTCCAGTGTGGTGCAGGGAAACTGTGCTCCAGTGACACCAGAAGTCTGAGGTTGGAACTTCAGCTGTGCCAGACATGAGCTGTGTGAGAGTTTCCACTTCTGCTGCTTACTTCACAGGTTCGTTAGAAGGACTAGTTGAGATCCCAATTTCGGAAGGTGCCCAGCACAATTACAAACCCTCATTAAATATTAATTTCACAGTATATTTTTTCAAATAATTTTCACATACATTACCTCCTTTGATACTTGCAATCACTCAAACACTGACTGTGTTCTATTGATTAAAAATGTTAGGATTTTTAAGGAATATAATTGCACTATTTGCTCTGAAAAAATTTTCAACAGGCTATAGATGATCTTGATGGGAAGAAATCCAACTGTTTAGGCAAAAAGTATGGCATAACGAGGTAGTCAATCTAGGAACAGGGAAGTCATTTGGAGAGTTAGAGAGAATACGATCATAGGAAACCAAAACAACATCAAAAGATCCAAGCTGGTCTGCTTCAGGAAAGTCGGTTGGAAAAATAGTAGGGCCATCAGGGCTAGTTGTTATTTATCACATGTATATCCACAGTCACTTGACATGGTATCTTGTGCATAGTAGGAATTAAATGCATAGTGAATGAATTAATTAATCCGTGAATAAATAGATATTCTATATCCCCTATTAGCTGTTCAATATAAGCTCAAAGGAGTCATTCAATCTGTTTTTACTTATGAATGAAAGAATGAATGAACAAATAAATGAATGAATGACATTTTGGGAATCTCTATGTGGCTACTAAATAAGTAAAATCAAAAAGCTTCATGGGGAAATAAATTATTTACTGGAAAGCCTTTTATTTGCACATTTATTTTAATGAACATGAACTTTTGCTTAACATTAATTTTGATTGTTGACTATAATTAAGCAGCTATTTAGCAGTGTGCTCAGTGTGCTCTGATCTTTAAATAGAACAACCTTAGTGATGTACTGGTTCAACCAATAAATAAAGACAAATAAATATCAGATTGTCATCCTCTAATAGGCCTATAGTAAAAATTCAATTTAGATATATAAAAATAAGAACATCACAAGAAACCAAAAAGGAGATTGTGAAAGAAAATGAGAGGTTATTATCTAGATCCTTCAGGAAACTAAATGCTTAAATGCATTTAATTCATAATCAGGTTCCAAAGGAAAAAGCAAAAAGAAAACAAAAAAGCACATTTCCGAAGGACATACATGATAAAACTGATTTATTTCCACATAGTTAAAATAAATGTTTAAATTCATTTCCATCTTATAGTAACATAGAAATCAATCAAATCAAGATACAGTGATGATAGGAACAAAATGTTTCATGGAAAATATAATATTTTCATCAAAGTGTTCAACACAAGGTTGAAATACCCAATGATTGTCTTGATAATAATCAGGTTTAGAGCTTTCATGGAAAGGTTTTAGGGTCAGACAAAGCTTGCTGTTATGGGGAAGCCTACTATATAACCTGGCACACTGGAGACACTTAACAATATAATTATTTCCTTTCTCTTTGAATTGACCACATTCATCCTTTTAAAACACAGTCATCTCCCCACACTGCCATCTAACATCAGTTCAGCAAGAACTCCTTCCTGCCTTAATTGCAGTAAACTCTGCAGTTTCACCTTCCGCATCTTGATTAATTAGAAAAGAAGTAGCAAATTTTCAAGGTGATAAATTACTATGTTTAAAAATTATGTGACTATTCCCCCAAAGAACGTTGCATAGAATAATATCCCCCAAAAGTTCTCTAAAATAGGGTTCTATGAATAAGTACATTTGAAAAATTCTATATCCTCTTTCTTACAGATTCACAGTATACATTATAATACTAAGGAAAAGGGGGAAGGAGCAAGAGTAATTGGAGAGAGCCATCAAATCATGAGGCATGCCTACGACTATGAGAGGAGAGAAGGAAGGAAGGACGATTGGGTAGGAAAAGTCTCAGATCGCAGTACAGTTCTGGGAACTGTCATAGGCCCCAAAGCAAAGATTGCCCATTACAGGACTCCTGCCTTGTACAGTAATGGCCTGATTCTAATTACCCCATCATTCGTAGTCATTGGCTGAGAGTAGCTTGGGATAAGTGTAGACTTGTAAGAAATCCACAGTGTATCCAAACATGCAGCAGTTGAAAGCTGTCAGCCAATTATGCTCCCCACAGTGGGTTCTCTTGAAGAGCACTCCAATGGCCATGCGACTGGATTTGTTACAAAGTTGTTGGTTGAGCTGAAATAATGAAGCAAACCAGAGATGAGGACAGCAGGAAGCTACCAACACCCTCAGGAGTCAAGAGAAGCAGTGGTTTTAGTAGAGACCAGCAGCTGGGACCACCAGACACAATCTAGGACCAGGTTCTGGTCTGGTGAGAGCTGATATGGTGGAGGGAAGGACTGCCTGATGAAAGCTGGGTTCACAGCAGAGACTTCAGAGACATCGACCAAAGCAGAGGGAAAGAGGAACTTTCTCCCTTCCTTCCTTCTTCTCGTCTCCTTCCAATACCTCTCATGGCACAAACTTAAATGTAAACTATTGGCAAGGGACACTGAGGATATTGCAGGGTCAGAGCCCTGCAGTACAGAGCAGATCAGGGAACTGTCAGCAATGGATTTGGGAGGGAACCAGCCCAGGATTGGCACAGCAAATCATGGGATTAAAAAATCTTGGACTTATGCTGAATTAACAGACAAATTAGTACAATGATCGTCAAAATAATCAAGTGCCTACAAGTTACTTAGTCCACTTTACTGGGAGGATAAAATGTGTTTTTATGAAAGACAACCTCAATTTAAAATCATATTTTCAATCAGTAATGAAGAAGCAATAGGTGTAATACTTTTAATATTAGATATTCTTTTTTTTTACTGCATAAGAAATAAGCACGCTAATAAGAATTTTATTCACAAAAACATGTTGACGGTAGTTTGGTAGTTTGGAAAGCACAGATCAAATGTGGTTTCACAGTTGGTTGATTTAGACGTGAACTTAAAATGTATATTAATGAAAATGTTGAAAATAGAACATGACTGAGAGCTGCAGGTTTGGAATGGGTTGAATAGAAGATGTGTCAAAAGGTAGGCACCATTTAAAAAAATTCAATAACATAAAGCCCTTTAATTCAGAATTCATGCCTTATAATTGCATATTTGGTATATTTTAAAATGATGTATTGCCACAGGTAGCATGGTTCCCTCTGCTCCCAGAAAGAAAAGCCTCAAACACATCGCAAATAATGGGGTTTTATCAAGGACTTGCTTACCACATCATTACCCCTCCCAAATGAAATGAATACCACACTCAAAAGGCTTGAAGTCTGGCCCAAAGATGAGCAAATTTCTCCTTCTCCTCTGTTCTGATTCTTCTCCCGGCCAAGCTCAGAATATTTGCATAAAAGGTAGAGAAACAGTGCATCTGTCCAGAGCTAGCTTACTATTCAGCTGTTACACCAGTGCCTGCCTGCCTCAGAATGAGAGAGGGTGAGAGATAGTGAACTAGGAGGGACAGATGCCCAGCATGCCAGCTTTGTGAGGTGCTAAAAATACTACACTGGAAATGATGAGGCAGAGGATAAAAGACTATCCAGGTGTTGGCGCCTTGGGGGTGCTCAGAGCAGCCCTGGTGTTAATGTCCACTACCCCCATCACAGGGCTATAATTGAGTGCTTTAGACAAGATTACAGGGTTGTCTCTTCTGGGAAAGGCACAGTGTCCTCCCCCTGTGTGTGCACCTCTTTCAATTTCGCCATTGGACAACTAAAACCTGAGATGATGGGGTGATGTTTTAATACGTCCCTTTGTAAAGGTCCATTGTTAAACACTGGCTTGGAAATAAAATTGGAGGGAAAAAGATAATTTGCTGTGCTTGTTCAGTTTAAAACAGGCAAAGTTATTTTATGTAGTGAGAACACTGTATCCTGATCTCTGGTGATATGCTATTTAACTATCAGTAAGTCACCCACCTCTACTTTGATGGCTGAGCCTGAGTGAGGAGAACTTTGATGGAGACAGATGCAATTTTAAGAGCAGTATTATATACTGCTGCCCACCTGCTTATAGCCAATAAGCATCAAAATAGAGACTGAGAAAAGCTTCTTTCTTCCTTTTTTTTTTTTTCTTTTTATAAGAACCATAAACGTAACAAGAGATAAGGTTAAGGACAATAAAAGTGTTACTGCAAATGTTTCAGCAGTTATTTATAGAAATGGGAATTGGGAAGACCACAGGAGCACACAGAGCAAACACATTGATGGAAGACCTGGGTTCCAGGACCTACTCTGAACCTCCTTGGGACGTTTACTAAAATGAAGTATGATAAACTTTAAAAATGAACCACTCAAAGCCCCAGACAGGAATAAAAGAAATGTTTGGTAAAGAAGCTTCACTGGTTGTGACCTTCTGTTGAGATCACTCAAAGCATACACACCACAGCGGAAAATAAATGATAGACAGCAAATTGGCAGGCGAATCCCAGAGGACCAAACAACATAATGTCATGTAGTTTGTAAAGGCATGGATATTTGTCGCCACAGCCTGCATGAAGGACACACACTGTGCAAACTTTTATTAATGTGTTCCATTACTTTGGAGTTTGTCACTTCTTCTCCCACATCCATTATGTAAAACAGCCTGGCATTTGGCACGTTGCTTAATAAGGGTTGCAGTCAGCTATGCAAATGCTTAATTATTATGACACGCACCTACACATTATAGCTTCCTTTCCGAATTTTCTCCCACGTTAAAATTATTTAAACTTACCCTTTGCTCCACACCTCTATGAAGAAACCTGGTCTGGTAATATCCAGGAGATAATTGTTTTTACACGTAGGAATTCAGGGGCTATCCTGCTCAGGTGAGGGCCATCATGGGTTTTCTGAAGTTAGCAGTGAGAAGAGTGGCTATCAATTATTTATTGAGTACATTTATCACAGTCTACACAATAAAGCTATTCTTAATCATAAGTGATTTTTTAAAAAAAAATCTGATCATAATTTTTGAGAGTGATATTTTTGTTACTTCTTTAAAAGCAGATAAATAATTGATGACAAATATTCTTTAATATTATGAAATTGGAAGTGATAAAGACAGTAAAGACACACATTTTAAATACACATATTCATCGTAGAAAGAGCATATTGATAACAATATGGAACCATGGTTAATATATCGTCTTTTTAAAAAAACAATCTTTAGATTAATGTGAAGCAACAAAACATGCAAAAAAATTAACTATTAATTAGTTTAATCAAAAATATTTTTACTATTCATAAGTTTATTTAATTTACTTTTACCTGATCATGTCATAATATATGATTTGTAGTGGCTTTACAAGAAGTTTGATTTTGCATTTAAAATAAATGAAATGGGACAAAAAGGAAAATAAGTCTAGAAAAAGTACAGTATATCTAGGGGTGAGATTAGGGCACGTAATTTCTTACTAAAAAGTGGGTTATAACTTTCTGAGGCTATAACTTTCTGGAGGCTAACTCAAATGGGAAACTCAATCACTCATGATTCTTAGTGTCTATAAAATAAAAGTAAACTATCTGGTCAAGAATATTTATTCTTATACTTGACAGGAAAAGTCCTCGTGTTTCTTTATAACAACATCACTTTGTTTGGTGAACAACCCATTCATCATCATACTTAACGTCAACAATAAAAGTCACCAATAAGTTGTTTAGTGATGTTTCTGGTAAATGCAATGAGGCCCTATTACATAATCTCTAAATGAAGTTCAGTCGGTTTTTCTATGATGCTCTAAAATTATGCAGTTTCTGTACTCTGGGCTCTGATTTTTCTGACTCAGTCCAGGAAAGGTATTTTAGACCCTTTTTTAAGTATTATATTGAATTCACATTTAAAAAAATTTACCTGGTATTGACATCCATAGTTGATACATGAAAATTGAAGTCAGGAAATGAAGAGTTCCTGTATTGACTATTCTACACTTCTGGGGAGATGGGATTCTGAACACTCCAGATAAAAACTGTGTGTCTACTTCAGGAAATGGGTAATGCAAGGCCCACTAACATTTGGTAGCCAAGTCCCCAAGAATACATTGCATTTAAAAATCCTCATTCTGTCAGTATACATAGTTTTCATTCCTAATAGATTTCAGATATCACCAATCTGATGTGACTAGACAGAATTTAGTGCACAATTCTTTCTACCAAAACCACCCAGAGGAACTATATTAGTATTCCTAAGTCATTTTATCAATAATCTCATAAGTAATTTTTAATCTATATAATTCTATAGTACCTTTTCCCAATTTTCATAAAATATAAAATATCTTGGTGAGCTTTTTATCAATAAATATGTGTAACCCACTCATGTCCATTTCCAGGACTTTCTGAATTGATATCTCCAGAAGCCAAACCTTTAACAAACCTGGTGATGCTGATGTACACCAAAGTCTGAGAATTACTTGTCTAAGGTGGGATTTTCCGTTGAAAATTTTCCATGAAGTTCTAAAATTTAGCCTTATATATGAATTTATTTAGAGGTTTTTTTTCCTACAATACAGCGATGTTTGTTATTTAGGGGGAGTTGTTAAAAAATATGAAGCTCTTCCCCAGATACTTAAGCCAAATATGTAAGTTGGAGCCAAGGTATCTGCATGTTTTCTTTTTGGATAAGTCTTATGCATACTGATATTAAAGTACCATTACCATAATAGATAGCACTAAGCAAGAGATTTAAAAGAAATAAAATTCAAGTATTATGTAGATAAAGTCGCAGTTACATTTGTCTCTTAAGATTTACCGTAGACTAATTATATTTGCTCACGCATTGTGAACTCTGATTGTCTGTTAATAAATATACATTTTAAAAAGTAAAAAAAAACTAAAACTATTTTCCAAACTGCACAGTAACGGTATTGATGAGTAGGTAAAATCATGTATGTATCCATTAATCAGAGGTAACTCTTATCAACCGTCTATATATCCTCTTCAATTTGGAAAAAAACTGTTCTAACAAAGGAGGCGATATCAAAAAGTTAGTTATGGAAAGTTCTCAGAATGTGGAGCCAGACATATGTCCTTTCAATCCTGGTTCTACCACTAGCTAGCTTTATGATCTTGAACAATTTATTTAACTTCTCTGAAAATGAACACCCCCATGAATGAAACAGCCATAATAAAGTTGTGAATGTGAAGATTAAATGATACCTTGTACACCTTTAATAAATGTGACTTCCTTTCACCTTTGCTTTTTGTCTAATTATGCTGTTTAGAAACTGTATTCCCACAGAATTCATTATACCATCTGAGTTTCTGTCTCTGCTTTCTTCAGTGGTTAGTCAGGATAGAAGATAAACTACCTGTGCTCTTTCGTAGAGAGTAGGAAGACTGTAGTGTCATGGAAAGAATGGGATCTTTGGAGTCTGATCTGAGTGTGAAGTTTGACTCTCCTATTTGCTCTGCTTGACCTGGGGCCAATTTCAGCTTCAGTATCTAATCTGTAAAATTATTACCTCTTGGAATTTTATGGGGAATAAATTAAATACCAAGGTAAATGCCTGGCGCTGAGAAAGAGCACAATAAATGCCAGCATTCTGCGTGTTTGGTGGAGAGACCCTGTATACTCCCATCACCCACTTTAGACAGAAAGTCAACACATGCCATTAGAGAATTCAGTTGGAACTGTCATCAAATTTTAAAAGTTTATTTGACATAATATTAAAGGAAAAATTCTCTTATAAGGCATTGCTGTCCATTGGATAAAACACCTTTATGAACTTGTGAGCATTATTAGATCTTTCAAGGATGAAAGGAATACCCAAAGTAATTAGCAATTATTATTTCACAACAAATCATAGTTGTCTACTCACTGAAGTATTGCACTGGGATTCAGTAGACCTGAATTCTATTCCCACTTCTGCTATTCTCTAGTTTAATGACATTGGAAAGTCACTTCACCTTTCTGTGTCAGAGAAAACTTATAATTAACTTTCATTGATGTATAAGCTTTTTGCTGCAGCAACTGGATAACTAGAATTATATTTCCTATCAGAATGGAAAATCCTAAATATTTCCTAAAGATTATTTACTATGGACTAAATTTTTTTTATTTTAATTTTGTTGATGAAATGATGAACCTATATATATTTTTGAGTAATTTTGCATTTGAGCTTTTATTGTATATCCAAACATGGCAACTAAAATAAGCTCTCTCTATACGAAAGTGATATTTATTGAAACTTTCTCCTATAAATCAGCAAGAAGACAACTAACATACCTCTATACTAAAATAGGAAGAGCAGTTGAGTGGCCCATACAAAAAAGGGCAATAGCACAATAACATAAAAAATATTCAACCTCATTAAAAGCAAAAAAAATTCACATTAAAGCAACAATGACTTTTAAATTTTTGCTGACTAGATTTTTAAATATTTGTTAACACCTACAATTTTATAGGATAAATTAGGCAGTAAATATCGAAACTTTCATAAATATTCACACTCTTATGCTATGTCTTTTTATTTTTAAAAATTTAGGGCTTCCCTGGTGGCGCAGTGGTTGAGAGTCTGCCTGCCAGTGCAGTAGACACGGGTTCGAGCCCTGGTCCGGGAAGATCCCACATGTCGCAGGGCAGCTGGGCCCGTGAGCCACAATTATTGAGCCTGCGCGTCTGGAGCCCATGCTCCGCAACAAGATAGGCGGCGATAGTGAGAGACCCGCGCACCGCGATGAAGAGTGGCCCCCGCTTGCCGCAACTGGAGAAAGCCCTCTCACAGAAACGAAGACCCAACACAGCCAAAAATAAATAAATAAATAAATAAAATTTAAAAAATAAAAAATTTAAATTAAGTATAAACTCAGAGATACACAAAATATTCCTATGTAAGGATATTCATAGCACTATTATGTATAAAGCTGAAAAACGTTAAAAAATAGATGTCCAATAAAAGGGTTATTTATGGTTAAATAAAACATGTTTTATCTTAGCAATAAAAATATTATACAGTCATTAGAACTGAGATTTTCAAAGAACAGTTTCAGAATTGATAAAAAGGATGACAGTTAAGGGTTGAATTTTGTCCTCCCTCCAAAAAGATATGTTGGAGTCCTAACCCTTAGAATCTCAGAGCATGACCTTATTTAGAGATCAGGTCTTTGCAGAGATAACCAAGTTAAAATGAATTCATAAGGGCAGGCACTAATCCAATATTATTGGTGTTCTTATAGAAAGGGGAGATTTGGACACAGAGACATGCACACAGTGAGAATGTCATGTGAGCACAAAGGCAGAGACCAGGATTATGCATCTACAAGAAAAGCAATGCTAAAGATTGCCTGCCAGAAAAACCACCAAAAGCAAGGGAGAGGCATGGAAAGATCCTCCCTCACAGTCTTCACAGCCCTCAGAAGGAACCAGTCCTGCCAACACCTTGATTTCAAACTTCTAGCCTCCAGAGCTTGAGACAATAAGTTTCTGCTGTTTAAGCCACAGTTTGTGATACGTTGCTATGGCAGCTTTAGCAAACCAATACAACTACAATATAATATGTGGTAGAAAATCTACACAGGCAAAAGTCCAGACAGACATATATAAATGTTGAACAGTATACAAGCAGAGAAAATGACAGCAAAGGAACACTTAAAATTATGTGATTATCTCTAGATTGTAGGATTATATCTCTTTTTAAATTTGGGAACACATACTTTCATAAAGACAAAATATTTTTCAATTTAAGCATAAGCATTCTTCCAAAATGTGATTGTATTCACAAGTCCTACAATTCACCATTCTGTTTAGGATTGGATTTTGCTAATATTTTGGTGGTGGTGGTGGTGATAGTAAAGTTATGGAATGTCCCAGAGAAAAGTGCTTTCTTCTGACTCCAGGAAGTTGGTTGGCCCAGTCTCACTGAGGAGAGAAGTAGCCCCGGCCAGCTTTTTTCTGACCACACCTACATGGAAAGAGCAAACTGTGAGGACAATAAGATGCGTCAGTTGTCCTTACGTTGTTCAAACTGTTGGGTGACCTGCCTGCCATCAGCATGTGTGTTTCCCTCTCTCCACACTTTGTATATTTTATTACCTTTCTGTGTCCTTCCACCTAATTTGAAATTCTGGATGCTGGCCTCCTCTTGCAACTGTACTCAGCCTCTGCCTGTGCTCTCCTTCATGATGTAGATCCCCAGAGTTCTTGGTCTAATTCCTTATCTTCTCAGTCTCTTCATTCATTTGAAAATTTAATTGCTGACCATGATTTTGTCCTGAGGATTCACAGCACCTACAAAATCTTCTATCGGTATTCCTTAAACTCTTTGTAGTGAAGGATGATTTTTCCCCCAATGCACTGAAGACTAATAGTTCTGTAATATATTTTAAAATAAAATAATGAAAGCATAAAATTAAAAAATAAAAGAGATTACAAACTGAACTAATAATGTTCTATTGAAAACTAAAACTTCTATAATATACATTAAAATAAATTACTAAATAAATGAAATTTAAAAGTAAAGACAAAATTTCAAATTTATTCTTTAATTATTAGCTTTAACAAACACAGAATTATTCTGCAAATTGCTATAAACATTTCTAAGTGCCTACTCTCAATTTCCATACTTACTTTGTTTACAATGTGACTGATAGTTGCGGGCCAGCACCTGACCACAGATCACCTGAGCACTTACTTCACAGCTCTCCTGTTCCATATAGTCAGTTCTTCTTCTTACTTTAAAATGTTATCCAAGGTTATAAAGTCAAGATTTAAAACAAAACAATAACCAGTATTGATTAACCACTTTGCACATCCATCCTTCTCTGCCTTTTTCTTATTTCATATATTAAGAGCACAGCTATAGTGCAAACAGTTAACTCAGTGCTAATATCTAGCTGTTCAAAATTGATGATAATTTAGAATTTGGAATTCTTTTTTTTTTTTTTTAATTTATTTATTTTTATTTATGGCTGTGTTGGTTCTTCGTGTCTGTTCAAGGGCTTTCTCTAGTTGTGGCAAGCGGGGGCCGCTCTTCATCGCGGTGCGCGGGCCTCTCACTATCGCGGCCTCTTTTGTTGCGGAGCACAGGCTCCAGACGCACAGGCTCAGTAGTTGTGGCTCATGGGCCTAGTTGCTCCGTGGCATGTGGGATCTTCCCAGACCAGGGCTCGAACCCGTGTCCCCTGCATTGGCAGGCAGATTCTCAACCACTGCGCCACCAGGGAAGCCCTAGAATTTGGAATTCTTACTCTTTAAAATTAGGTTCATGACTTTTCAAGTCGATTCAGTTAACAGGACCAAATAACTATTGATGATAATCATAAAAGTAGTGGTTGTATGCATTACAAGGGTTTTGGTATGAAAGGCTGGCCTCACATCTAAGTTTCCAGTATTTGTTAGCTGCTTGACTATGAGCAAACTACTCAGCATCACTGAGTCTTGGTTTCCTAGTTATAAAAGTAGGAAAATAACACCTACATCAGAGAGTTAGTAATTAGATATGTGCGTGATATAAGGGTTTCACATCTGCCTTACTGGTGTAACCTATCAACCACATCATGTCAAGTCTGTATGTCCATGAAAAGCCCTCCCAGGCTGTTGTCTGGGGCCCTGCATTCATTTCTGGGGCTAAGTGAGGTTAAAGACACTTCAAGAGCTAGTGGTATTCCTGACAATCAAAAGAGCTAAAAAAACTACTGTCCTTCATGTCAAATCTTGTAGGTAATATGTACTATACAAATGGATCTTTAAAAAGGTGTCCATAATTAATTGAGTGAAAAGTAGATTTAAAAAGTGTTTGTGTTGTATGATCCCATTCCTGTGGAAATAAATATACATTGAAGTATTTACCTATAAAGAGATTTCTTTAAATTGCTAGAGACTTAATGACTGTCTTATATTTATTGGATGAACATACTTCATTAATAAACCTTACTGAGATAGGCTTGTTTATCAGTAAAATAGTACAGGCTAGGAGTAGAGAGTAAAATGGATGTAATACAAATTGCGCCTCACATGGAGATACTCATGTATCATTAATAACTATAAAGTACATTGAAGATACAAAGTTCTGGGTAAATGATAAGAATTTTTATCAGGTATTGGTCACAGACAGAAGCAGAATAATGTGTTTGATAAATGAAAGATTTAATATAACCTGGCCAAGCCTTAGTCCCTACTAACATCTCACCTACACGTGAGATGATAGGGAATTAAAAACAGGGCCAGAGCACTTCATTCGAGGGTCTCTTCCAGTCTCCAGTTTTGCCTCCTGCAACGTTGCATTCTCCATAGTCATCACCTTTAGAACACTGGCAAAATTGTACATTACTTTGGTTCCTAGTTCTATTGAAACAGTGTTCTGAACCATTTCTCCAAACATGAAGTCATAGCCACATTCAAATAGGCATGAAGTTTTTAGCAGAGTGATACTGGAAGGCACTGGGACTGAAAGAGCAAAGTAAAACCTTCATTCTTTCTCCCCATTTGCTGGGGTAGATCACACATAAGAATTTCTGCATTTAAAATAAAGAATTCTTCCATTATTGATACTGACATGAAAGTATTCTTTGTCTTCCATTGGAAAATAGTTCATTATATTTAATATTGGAAAGCATAGCATATTTCCTCTCATTTACACTTAATTTGTATCATTCTTGGATGCGGGGGTGTGGAAAGCTTGGATTCGTATTACAACAGAACACAGGTGTACTCAAGTTTCCCTATTACACTCCCAGAAACAAAACTACTCAGCACAGAGGTGACCAATGGGCCATACGCACTCTCAATTTACAGTCAGTTCAGCCATTATAACCAGAAGAAATCCTTTTAAAATGAGCATGATACTGAACTGTGCACCCCAAGTCATTCTTCTAAAAATAGAGAGCACCTCCTTAAACTTTATAACCCTTCTCTGCAGATTTCCCAGAACTAGAGAAATAGGCAGAAATACCAGCAGTCACTTGATCACCTATGTAGGGTCAGCATTTTTTTTTTCCTATGGAGACCAAAGTTGGTGAAAGGATTATTATTTCAAATAAGCCTCTGTGATAAGTATTTTATTCCCATTTGAAGAAATGAGCTTTCTACTGTACCATGCTGAATTCCAACTGGGTAACTAAGTAACACTAAGAAGGGAAATGTAAAAAAGGAGACAAGGTAGATCTCTTGATAAATAAATATCCACTAGAGATAACAGAATGAATTCAGCAATCTCATATTTCAAAATTATATGTGAAAACATCATTTTTTTAAAAATTGACTAAGTACATCTTAGAGTAAAGGCGTTGTGAATCCAATTCTGACATATGTGTGGAACTGGATTCAGACTACCAAGCAGTACTCTGACACCAGTTGAGGGTCCTACAATTTAACTCAATTTTGACACTGTTTACCCAGAGCATAGCTTCAGATCCCACAGATTAAGGCCTCAGTCCTAAAAGATTGCACCCAGAGACATATACACACACACACACACACACACACACACACACACACACACTTCAGATGCCAGTCACAAGTCCAAGTTGTCACCTATGCTTCTGACACACCAGGTAAAGATCGGAGGTGCCAGTGACACCTTCCTTGGGTTTGATTAATTTGCTAGAGTAGCTCACAAAACTCAGAGAAACATTTTACTTACTAGGTCACTGGTTTATTATAAAAAGATGTAACTCAGGAAAAGCCAGATGGAAGAGATGTCTAGAGCAAGGCATGGGGAAAGGGCACAGAGCTTCCAAGCCGTCTCCCAGCACATCACTCTCCCTGAATCTCCAGGTGTTCACCAACTCGGAAGCTCTCCAAACCCTGTCTTTTTGGGATTGTTATGGAAGCTTCATTACATAGGCATGATTGAGTAAATCAATTGTCATTGGTAATTGAATCCAACCCCTCCCTCCTTCTTGGATGTCAGGGGGTGAGACTTAAAGTTCCAACCTTCAAATCACATGGTTGGTTCCCCTGACAACCAGCCCCCATCCTTAAATGGGTCCCAAAAATCACCTCATTCACATAACAAAAGACACCTGTATCAGAAATTTCAAAAGATTTTTAGGAATTCTGTGCCACAAATAGGACAAAGACCAAATATGTATTTCTTATTATAAATCACAATATCACATTGCTCATCTGCTATTAAACTGAGATCCATGAAATCTAAAAGGATTTAACAAGGTTCATGAATTCCTTGAAATCCAAGGCAGGATTTTGTGTATATGTGAATTTTTTATAAAGAAATTTTTCCCTCTTCAGGGTTCTTCCATTTGGCAAACATATTCCTATAACTCCCTCTTAACACAAAACAAAAGTCTCCTTTATCACACATCCCCTTTTACTCTCCCACTAATTTTCTAGATTTTCTTCCTAATCAAACTCCTGGAACAGACTTTATAAACACACAGTCTCTTTTTCTTCAACTTCTGCTTTCTCATTCTCTCAGGAACGTTTGTCTTTCTTCTCCATGACACTGCAAAACTGTGCTCTGGGGAAAGGCAAACTAGCCTTTGTTCTGTCGCATCTATTGTCAATTTTGAGTTTATTCCTGGGAATTTTCAGCTATTCAAAACTGTCAGATAGTGTCTTCTGAGAATCTTTCCTCCTTGTCTTCCATAATCTTAGAAAGCCACAGCATCTTTCAACTAGTCTGGCTGTTTCTTTGCACTCTCCTTCATTTCACACTTCACTTCCTAATTATTCATGTGGTAGTTCCTCAGTCTTGGTCAGGACCCTTTCTCTCTGTGCTCTCTTTAGGGGGGATATTATCCATTACCAGGCTTTTACAAACCAGCTTTATGCTAATAATTCCCACATTTATATAGAACTCAGATGTCTCTTCTGGATTCCAGACCTGCATATCTAACTGTATAGTTTAGTTCACTTGGCACAGTACAGTGAAACCAGCCTTCTTTTTTGTCCCTCCAATATTCTAAGTTCTTTTTTCTCATGCATAGAGCATTCTTACTCTCACTCTTTGCATGGTTTTATTTTCCTCATTATCCAAATATGAACTTAAATGTTATATCTTCAGAGATCTCTTCTTTGATTCCAATCTAAATTAGATCACACCCTTTTACTACTTACCATAACAAACTGCTCTTTTCCTTGATTATTCTTTATCTTCATATGTGTTTTAACATGTGTAATATCTGTCTTCCCACTTGCCTTGATAATGGGGATCTTATCTGCTTTATTTTTTGTCCCTACATAATACTGGACCCGGCACAAAGTAAGTATTCAGTATGGATTAATTATATGAATGAATAAATACAGTTTTTACTCATTCAAGAAATCCTTGATGCAAACCTACTATGTGCCAGGCACTGCTTTAGGTACTGAGAACCTGCAATGAAAAATAAATGATGAAGTCCTTGTTCTCAAGGGACTTGGATTCTATCAAGAACAATGACAATAATCAACAAATATTTAATATTTTGAGACGAGATAAGAAATGTGAAGAAAAATAAAGTGGGGTAAGAGGAATGAAAACTAACTAACATTGGCTAAGAGGGTTTTTTTTTTTATAGGGTGGCATGAACTCATCACTGGTTAGATGATATTTAGGAGACACATAAAAGAAATGAAAAATACATGCAAGTATTTGGAAAAGAGCATTCCAGAAAGAATAACAAGAAGTTCAAAGACCTTGAGAGATAATGTCATTCTTTATAAACTACAAGGAGGCCAGTATGGCTGAAGCACTGTGAGTAAGGGAAGCTCAGGGGACTCAAAGTGCAATCACAGAAGTAGTGTGCGGTGGTCAAGTCCTGCTTTGTAGATGGTAGGAAAGATTTTGGATTTTACTCAAGGTTAGATAGGAAGCCACTGAAAGCTATAAATGAATAAAATAAAATAAAATATTCTCCAAATATTTATCTAAAACCCAAATTTTGGATATTGTTCCCCAAGGAAGAGAAAAAGAAAATCACTCCTCGTTTCTGGTTGTGTGATTCTTCTATTAACTATTAAGCTAAATCTGGGCAAGTCACACCATCTCACTTGGGTGATTTCTTGCCGTATCTAGGACTAAATGATCAGTTTGGGCCATTGCAGATATTAAGAATTTTGTATTTCCGATAAGAGAAACTGTGATAGCTAAGAACTGCAGCACTGGAAAAAAAAAAAAAAATCTGTAGATTTTGAGACTTGAATCCTTCATCTGACTGAAACAAGAATCCAGAGATGTTTAAAGGCATCTAAAAATGTTTTCAGAAAGACACTTGTTTCTAGAGTCACACATAATGATTCACTGCACAACTCCCGTGGGCTTAAAAGTAGAGGGTTTCCATCCTGACATATTGTATAAGAAAATGAAAAATGCATGTGTATGTGAATTTGTGTGTTTATAGGAAGTAGATATGTATAAACCAGGACAGCTCTCTAGCTTCGGATTCTAATAAACAAGGGGTTGCTGGCTTTTAACATCACAACCAGTGAGAAGCCTAGAAGCCTACAGGAAATGAGAAGGCTGCCAGAGAAGCTGACCAATGAATTCATTGTTTTTCCCTGGGCTGTCAGCACTCTTCTTTTCAGAGTTGGCTTTTCACTGGGTCAATGTATCAAGTCATTAGTTTTTGGTGAATCAGCCAGAGGAAAAAGAAAGAATATGCAAAAGGGAAACCTTTAGGACTAGTCTTGGAAGACATTTTCTAAGAGTTGGCCTTGCTTGCTTTCTTTTTTTTTTCTTTTTTGGATTGTCTTCAGCTTAAAGTTGTTCTGAAATCAGACTTTGGCATCTTAATTTTGAAGTTTTATTTTTCATTTCTTGAAATAAAAATAATATTTTATTATTCAATTTTTGAATAAAAAATAATAGTCTATAATATAATGCATGGTTAAACATATTTTCCAAAAAAGAAGTACCCATTTTTGTACTTACAAAATTAAAGACATGCATGACAGTTCATAAGATTTAGTTATGCTATTTCTTCAGAATTTGCAGATGGTTACTGTAAGGGTACTCTTAAAGATATTTAGCCTTATATTGCATATTATTTTCTCTATGAGAAGATGCAAATATGAGTGTCTAATCTCTTTTCTGAAAAGTTTGTTTTTAGAAATAAATTCTGATAACTGATATGTTATCAGTTTCTGATTCTGATAACTGGTATGTTTGTCTCTTGCTTATTGTTTGTGTGTCCAATCTCTAGCCAAGAGTTTAGGACATAATAATGTTCATCTTATTTTGTGCTCCTTTCTTTCATATGCTTTAATTTGAAAATATTTTAATTTTACTTTGCTGAATACACAAATCATTAAACCAGTTTTGGAATAAATTTGGTTAGAAATGAATGTAAATGTGTACTTTAAATTTACTTAAGATGTGTTAAATAATGAAATTAAATAAAATGCATAATAGTGGGGAATAAACAGACAAAAATGCTTTCTATAATCAGTGGGTTTTGAAATGGATTTTGACATGTTTGAGGGACCCACAATGGTAAAAATATGGAAAGGCCCTTCAGAACAAACAAACAAAAAACAAGGCAATTGCAGAAGAAAAGATGGGCATGATCAAGTTGTGGTCAAAAGACAGCAAGCAGTTTGAAGGGGTTCAAAGAAGTGTTGGGGCCCAGGGCAGGCTACCTTAAAATATGCTTCAATTGCATTTTGATTATTTGAACTAAAGTTATTTAAGATGCGGCCAGCAGATACAAGAGGGAGGCTTTGACCTTTCTCCCTGTTTCCCTGAAAGCAGGAAATAAATCTCCCAAGTGAAATGTGCCCTCCCTGTACTGGGAAGTAGAAAGACATCCTTATCACCAGAGATAGGGAATTTAGGGCAGAGAAGCCTCTGTAAACAAACTTTGTTATTTCTTTACTAATTTACTACCCAAGCCCAAACTTTGCTTAAATTCCTTACTAATTAAGCACCCAAACCTAAGTTTCTTTGTCCTGTCAATTCCTCTCAAAGGTATTGTTTCTTTGTCTTAAAAAGTATAAAAGCTGCCTGCTTTGGCCACTTCTTAGGTCCCATTTCTATGAGACCTCCATGCACACGAATTAAACTTGTGTCTTTTTTTTCCCCTCTTAATCTGTCTTGTGTCAGTTTGATTACTGGTCCAGCCACAAGAACTCAAGAGGCGTAGGGGAGGAAATTTCCCCCTCCCCAATAGAAGATAGGGTTCAAAATCAGCAAAGAATATCCAAAACAGAGTTGGGTACCATGGCAGGCAAGCCAAGAAAGACAAGTAGAAATTAATCAAATACAGAAAGAGTGAATATGAAAATAGCACATTTCCCAAGGGCAAAGGCACGTTCAGAGATATTGAGCTCAGGGTAAACTCAACTGAATAAGTAGAGTTTTGCATTCATTCAGGCCAGTGTAAGTCCTTAAGGAGTCAACTGGGAAAGAAGGTTGTGAATCCAAGGGTTGGAGTTGGTGTCCAGAGAAGAGACAGGACATGAATACAGAGGTAGCGGCATATCAGGGTGAACATCTAATAACTGAAATTGGGCATTAAATTTTGAGTGATAAAGGGAATTCAGAACAACACAACAGCAAAAATGAACTAAACCTCATCATCTGATAGAGATAAGTGTAACTCAAGACAGCACAAATGAGGTGGCTTTCTATTCTAAGGACTTGACACATGTGCTCTGTCCTGTACCTGGGGACAGATTATTCCAGGTGTCTTTGGGCCTTATACAGGGTGTAGGAATTCACTTAGATGGAAACTCATGCCCCATGGAAGCTCTAGTGATCAGAAGCCATGAAGATCCCAAAGGTGGTTTCAGATCAGTACAGATTCAAGTTTAGCATTCAGCAATGAGACCACAACGTAGGAATGGCTTTCCCTTTTATTAGCAAATAAAGATAATTACGACATTATTTTCTCCTCCCTCTCATGTGTTGCAGTCTACGTAACTGGCTTTATTACTCTGTATAAAGTATGCGGTCTCTTCCCTTTCCATCTCTCCTGAATATTTGTCAAATTAATCTTCCTAAAGTGTCATTTCTTTCATTAGTTTGCCCATGTTCAAGAATATACAGTAGTATTCTACCTTCTATGGTGGAAAAAGTCCTTGAACGTTTTTGCCTTTATTCAGACTACCCACTCGTTATCAAAGGCTCTTCTGCACTTTGCTCCCCAGCAGAGAGAGGGCGCTGATGCTCACCCTTCCAAACTCTCTCTTGCCCCTTCAAAGTCTTAATTCATTATCTCTGTCACTACTCTTAGGTTGTAATTATATGAATTTAATCATTATTTAACTTCTTTAGCCTGTGAATGTTTCACTTCCCTGACATGATTTTAACTATTTAAGGACAAGTTTTCAGTTCAGTGTAGAAGTGTAGTAAATAACTGGTGAATTGGACTTTGTCAGTTGAAAAGAAGAACTTGATTAATTAGCAAATGTTTTATTTTCTACTCTTTTTATATAATTTTCCATCAATCAAAAATACAATTATTGACTTTTTCTCCTAGCAATTTCTCTAAAATTCTAAAACCTTTCTGCTGTGTTTGTCTCTCAATTTATTCTTTTGCCATCCTGTGCAACTTCTAATTGGACAAGATTATTTCATGCTATTTTGTAAAATTAGAGATTGGGCGAGGTTTTAACCTGAAGTCAAGTTTGAACAAGAGAGATAGTTACACCACGGATGAGTCTTTCTTAGGAGGTAACAAAGAGCAAATTTTTGTCCCAGAACACACCCAGAAGGCTCTTTTCCACTTGTCTTAACATCACATGACTATAATGTGAAACTTGTGGCTGCGAAGTGTGCCTGCATTAAGTGACTCCCAGCCTTGCACTGCACAAATCTGTCAGCTTCCAGGTGCTCCTGGGAAAAGTAAAACCAAGGGACAAAGAAGGAGAGTGTCAAGATCAAGATCGTTTGACTTTATTGGTGTTAATGTTATAGCCTCTGCTGATTTTAGCATCAGACGGACCCATCTCTCTCCTCTAAGACTCATCACTGGCAAACTGTAAATGTCAAACTCTCCAGGTGATGAATGGAGAAGAAAAATATAAGACCAATAGTAACTAGATCCTGCAGCATAGGAAATGTTCATGTTCTTCTACTTTATTTCTAAACCCAGAGAGAAATCTCAGTAACACACTGTTGGGCTTTTTAAAACATCTGTTTATAACACAAATGATAATACTATGAAAACTATATCAAGGCTTGGTCTCCAACCAACTTACTACATTGAAAACAATTGCAGTTTCTTTTAATATCATTGCACACAATCAAAGGGTCTAGTACAGTGATAGGAGACTCCATAGATTATTCTAGTAGTGAATTCCAAAATACATAGCTACTTTTATTACCTTGGTTCCTTCCTAAAATGTCAATATAGCATATAGCCTTTCCAATAAAGCCAATGCCGTAGAAAACAAAATCAGCAACCGCTAAGCAGACAGAAATTTGTTTTCGAAATTTACACTCACATACACATACACATGCATGCACACACACAATGTGTATTATGTTTTTATTATATATATATCTATATTACTGAGATCATGATGAACTTGGATTTTAGCTACCTTAATAATCAGTTTGTACCCCCGATGTTTGTCAGGTGTTTCCCTAGCCTCACAGCCTGTCTCTGTCTAGCTCATTCAAATCACTATACAAACATCAGCCCCTTCACTGTTTTATTTTTCAGTCCTGTCACACTCATCATTTCAGGATTTTTGTTTTTAGGTTTATTAAAGATCAGTTAAGGAAGACGAGGAGAGGTTTATATCATGCACGTTTACCATTTCCTCTTTAGACACTCTGGTCTCCTTGCTCTGCTTCTTCAATGTAACCAAGCTTATCTCCTCCTCTGTTTTAGCTCTTCCCCTGAGCTGTGGTTGTCTCCACCAGCTCCTCCTTCTTCTCCACTGAAAAGAGCACAGCCCTTTTCCTTGAAAACCCTGAGCATCAGACCAATACCCAGGACAGAGAAACTCATTTCTGTCCCAGAGTGGCCCTATAAGCAGACGTGATCTCAGGCCACAAACTCAAGTGTTCAAATAAAACATTGCTTCTCTTTGTACCTTATAAACCACTGTAATTGTACTTTTGTGTCTTATTCTCCCAAGCTGGAGGAAATATAAATCTCCATCATTGCACAAGTTTTCCTTTTGTCCACATTATGCCACATGTCAAGGTCTTACACCACATTAGTGAGGCAGTTTTATAGTCACTGAGATGTCCCTCACTCCTTCCTCAGTGACTGTTCAGGTCTGGGGATGCTACGCTATGAGTAAAAGAAATCTGCGATGGGCACTATAACCCTGATGCCTAGATGCACCAGGTAGCCCTCCTTGTCTCATAGTCTCCCACATCCTTGGTGCTCCCGCCAGAAAGCTAACCTCAAGACGTCAAGACATGTTATCAATACTCAGGGAAAGGCAGCTCTCTCTATACATCTCCTCCAGTACAGGAGAATCTGTTTCAGTTTGGGAAAAAAGCTTAACTCACCAACCAATCCTCTTGTCCCTTAATAGACTCAGTCTCTACCCAAGGAGCCTCTTCTTCCATTTGGGCAAACCTAAGTTCCCTGGGAATTTAATTTTAGAAAATTAAATCCAGTAAAAGTTGCAGATTATCTCGGTTTTTATTCCTGACACATAACTGAGGGAGTTAAGTAAAAAATGTCACCTACTTATGTGGGAAAGAAAACAAGGAGGAAGAATTAAAATACAAATTAATATCTCAAAATAGGATCTATCCAGAAAAAAGTGTGTTTAATAAAAATTGGTCTTTCTTTCTCTCTGCACACAAAGAAATTCTGGTTCTCTGCACAGTACTAAAAAAATGATTTTCTCTATATAGTTGTGAGTTCACTAAAATTATTCACTACCACCTTCCAGTAATACTAATTAGTCATAACTAAAACATGGCATTTTTTATTTCAGCCATATATATATATATATATATATATATATATATATATATGTCTTAAACAATGAACCCTTTCATACCAAAGATCATATTATTTAACCTTTAAATTATAAGCATTAGCCTTAGGTCTGCCATATAACAGGCATTTAGTAGTAATTTGTTGAATGGATGGTTAATGGATGAGTTAAATTTAGAAGCTTTATACACAAATACTGACAAACATACATATATACAAACACACACACAATTATTGGAAGTCTGTAAAGTATCTGTCATATAGGAGATTCATTTTTTCTTCCCTATTCACTAACTTGAACTAAGCATGTAATGTGCATAACTATTACCAGGTGAATGGTGGCAACTGTTCAAAGTTTAATAGGTGCAGTAGTTAGGCTTGTTCTAGACATTGTTAGGAATGCACTAACATTTGGCTGCAATATTTGTATAAAATCTGCTATTTAGTGTAGTTTCATTCTTGGCCTATGAAAGGTTAAATAACCAAAGTCATATTAAACAGCAAACTTGTGCAAGACTATGATCATGTAATCACATATGATCATGTAATCACACTGATTACCATCTTATGTAATCCATTTAATGAGTAATATGGACAAGACATGCTTCAGAATTATCATTATATGATTGTACATTTTCAATTATAAGTATAACTTAGAGTAAAAATCTTATGTACTTTACATGTTGGGACTATCAGCCAATTAAAGTAAGAATTAAATTAAAACTTATGAGATGAAAACATAGTCACCCAAAAAACTGTATACAAATGTTCATAGATGCTTCACTTGAAACAGCCAAAATCTAGAAACGGCCAAGATGTCCCTCAGCAGATGGATGGCTAAACAAACTGTGGTACATCCATACGAGGAATCACTATTCAGCAATAAAAAGGAACAAACTATCGATACATGCAACAACTTGGATGTATCTTCAGAGAACTGTGTTGAATAAATAAAGCCAATCCTGAATGGTAATATATTGGATGATTCTATTTATATAACATTTTGAAATGACAAAATTTTAGAAATGGGAGAACAGATTAGTGATTCCCAGGAGTTAGAAACAGTAGGGGTTGAGGATAACAGAGAGGTTATAAAATGACAATACTGGAATCTTCGTTGTGGTGGAACTCTTCAGTACCTTTACTGTTGTGGTAGATACATGCAGCTACACGTGATAAAACTGTATAGAACTAAATGTACACACACACAAATGTGTATATGTAAAATTGAGGAACTCTAAGATTGGTGGATTGTATCCATGTTAATATCCTGGTTGTGATATTGTCAGATAATTCACAAAATATTATCATTGAGAGAAATGGGTTTTAGGGTACATGGGATCTCTCTATACTATTTCGTACAACTGTATGTGAATCAATAATTATCTCAATAAAAGTTCAATAAAAATACAGTTCTTAAACATTAGTTATTGCTATTGCAAAAATAAAATGCAGTAAGAAATGATGATGTAAAAACTATTAATTTTGTATACAAAACCATGAGTAATCACTTTAAAATAGTTAAATAGAGTAATAGATTGACAATACAAGTATTAAGAGAATGTGTATGTGAAATGAGTTAAGGATAATGCTTTTGTGATTTAACTTGTAAAAAAAATTAATAATGAAAGACAAAAAAACAGATATTAAATAATGTAAATCTTTCAGAATTGTCTATTCTACTATTACAACATAATAATTTAAATGATCTATAAGAACTGATTAGATTTAGTAATTTAACGAAATTTAGGTCATGAGTTAAGTGAGGGAAGAAGAAAAAAACAATTCCCAAAATTGTAAATGACAACATCCATGATCAACCTTTTTCAATCTAGACATAATAGAGAACATAAACCATACAGAAAAAAAAGAAGGAAATGTTTGGGGAAAATAGGGTATCCCCAAAATATCATGCTTCGCAATTGATATCACTTGAAAGTAAGCCAGTATTTAATCAAAAATATTCATTAAAGTGACCACAAAATAAACGTACCAGTTGAAAGTGCTGAGAAATTCATGTTCCCACTCTGCAACATCAAACTTCAAATTTGACTACTGAAAATTTAAAAATAAACCTGTATTAAAAATTTAATGTTTTTTATTAAAATTATAGATTTACTTTTGCAACCCAAAGTTTTTTTAGGTTTGGGAATTTGGAAGGCAAACATTTTAGTTACCCTATGAAGATCATTAGATCTTGATTACTAATCTTGATTAGCTCAGAGATGACTAAAAACCTACAACAATGATTTTACCAGTGCCTATCATGTGTAAGCCACGATATATAGCAATATAATTCAATTTATACGCTGTGCATGCAAATCACATGAAGTGTTTGGTAAAATGCAAATTTTGATTCAGTATATCTGGAGTGGGCCAGGGATTCTGTATTTCTAACAAGCTTTCTGGAGAAGACAAATATGCACATCTGGGTACAATTTTAAGTAGCAATGTTTTAGGAGAACAAGTTGTAAGCAGATATTTTTTCCTTATGAAGTTTGTAGACGTACTGGAGAGACAAGATATAAAAACTTGAAATAATGTTCTCTTAGGGCAGAATATCTCAGTAATTTAATCGTATAGAAAAATATTGGGAGGGAGGAGTAAAGTGAACTGGGTTTCTAGGTCCTATTGTCCCAGATTTCCTTTATGGATATTGCTCTTTTGTGTTGCTTTATGCCAATTAAAGCCGAAGGAAATAAGCTTAATTAACATAATTACAAATTAATGAATTTTGTGATTTTAAGAAAAAGACAGGGAACCAGAAACACTAAGAAAGTGCATTTAATTATGCCAACCATTGAGAAGCTTAGGAAACTATGCAGACAGTTTCCAAAAAAAGAGAGTCTGAGAGACAAACTCATTCAGGGAAGTAAGATATTCTTTAGGACTTGGGTGCAAGAAAACATTCCACTAATAAATAAGAGAAACTATTAAATAAAAGAAGAAATCAACTTGGCTAAATTGAAAGTTGTTGCTATTAAAGCCTGAAACATCAATAGGTAATTAGGTCAGGTTACTAGGAATAAATAGAAGAAAAGCTTACTATTTTGATAAAAAGAACAAGAAAGGACAAAAGTAAATTTAAATGCAACTTGCAAAAATAAAGAGCAAGGAAACAACTCAAAGGAGAGAAGGCTAATAACAGAACTCAAGAAAAGAAAATGCCAACTACAGAAAAATAAAGCAGCTATTTTTTTACATACAAAATCTGAGATCAAAAACTTTAAAAGATGAGGATCTAAGATCTCTGAATACTTTATGAACAGGACATCATTTGTTGAATACATTATAAATGTATCAATTTTTTAATAAATTATCTGTTTTAAAGTGTCAAATTGTTTTAAAATTATGCAAACTAGTTTGTAGGTAAGAGGGATTCAAGATCATAATATTAAAACAAAAAATGGTTACACAGAAGAATAATTTTGGGTTTCGAGAAATGTCAGTTTGAAACTTCATCAAAATGTAATTTACAACTGGAAAGGAATTCCCAAATCTAAAATGTAGGAAAATAGAAATATATGTGTTTTCAAGAAATGTATGTATCATGGGCTTAGGAAATACATAAATTAAATAAACCAGTTCCAAATAATCCTGGTAAAATAACCCCTACCCTTGGGAAGCAGGTAGTGTGACTGAATGATGATTGCTAGTTTAACAGGTACATATTCACATACATACAGAAAGCAGAAAATTGAAAAATTGGTGTGAAGACTTAAGAAATGATTCCACTAACATGATAATAGAGAAGCAACGAATCAGACTTATTGGTATAGGTCATGAGATAACAAATCCAGAGAGAAAATTTTGGAAAAAATAATGTGTAATGAACCCAAATATATGACTATAAAATGGGCATATATTTGACAAATATGTGGTAAATAGATAACTAGCAGATAGATAGCCAGCAGATAGCTAATTAGCTAGCTAGATAGATAGATAGAAGGATAATAGACAAAGTGATAGATGAATGGACATCATCTGGCAAAATTACACCACATTAATTTATAAGCCCATTTCATAGCATGACTGTGTAAAAGTGACACTGTTGGAGTCCCATCCACACCTTCTTAACACTCACTGGTCTAGCACTTGTCAGTGACATTCAACTGCAAGCATCTGTGACTCTCCACGCCAGGGCTTTCCCTAGGCTCATATACATGGGGCAGGATGGTAGTGCCAGACAGATACTCCTCTTTGGGGCAGTTCTCTGCCAATGAGAGATGGAGATTGGGAGGATAGATATCCCAGCTTCCTGGTCCCTTAGACAGGAAAACTGAGATGGATTGTACACAGTCCTTCAGAGCTCTCAGCAGAGATGAGCTTCAGTTTCGTGTACTGGTAGCCTGACTGTCTTCCCTGCCTCACTGAATGGGGTTGTTTTCTCCCAAAGTGATCCCTTTGTACTTAAATTCTTGCCTCCGTGGCTTCTAGAGGAGCACACCTTTGACATCGTGTCAGTCTATGTCAAAACCGTCCTCAATAATGGATGTTACTTTTTTTTTTAATTATTGGTAATTTGACAAGAATAATAGTACATACATGAGTATTTTATTGGCATTTAGAAAACTATTAGAGAAGTTCATATGTTTTCTTGTTTTTTGTTCCTTTCAAATGTGTCTTTTTTGGTTTGCATTAGTCCATTTTTTTTCTCCTTTTTAGTGAAGGATTCACCTATTCTTATTGATTTGAAAGATCACAGTCTATTAAGGAAATAAAACCTTTGATTGTAATATGTTTTAAAGTGTTTCTAGGATGTGCTTGAGATATATACATCTATGTGTCATGGATTTGTCATTCCAGGTTATGTAGTCAAATCAGTCAAACATTTAATTTATGATTTCTGTTTTTTGTCACCTACTAAGAAAGATCTTTGTGATTCAAGGTTTGTATAGGGAAAAGTAACAATGGTTTAGTAGATCACTCAACTGTAAATGGCACTTATATAATCATAATAATATTAATCAAAATACTGGATATCAATCTAACCAAAATTACCATAAACCTCTGTTAGGAAGATGATGGAATGGAAAGCGAACAATCATGTGCAACAAGAATAGGAAAGAGAGCTAAGTCTTTTCTCCCTACTAAGAATTCAAAAAGTACACTTAAAACTAAAAAAAGCATGACACTCCATAGAGATGTGGAGATAAATATTCAGTAATCAACTACTATAAGTCAAATTGGTTGTTTCTACTGTTTTCTTTAATTTTTTGTTGTTGTTAAAAGACCTTGTATATCCATTGCACTTTGTAAATCATATAAGCATCTAATTTTAATGAAAATAAACTACAAAAACAAAAAGAACCTTTGGGGTTATAGATAGTTAATTCATGATAAGCTACTTTACTGAGTTCCTTTGACATTTATAGTTTTTTTTAGTTGATTTTCTTTACAAATGATTTAAATTTTAGTATTTCAGTTTGGCTAGTTATATTTCAATTCATTTTGCTTAATGGCCTATGTCTAGAAATGATAAAGACTGACATTCTTATATTGTCTTGCTTTTAAAAGAAATGTTCCTATTACTTCCTATTAAACATAATACTTTCCTTTAGGAAAAAAAATCTTTCTAGTCCTATTTCACTAATGAGTTTTGACAGGACGATTTTCAATGTCTTTCTGGCATAAAAATTTAATAATACAGCTTTTCTCATTTAACCTATTAATATGGTGAATTACAATAATTTATTCACTAATATTAAGGCACCATATAATTCTCAGGGATATCAGGGTAGGGATGGGACCAGGTGAAGTTGATTTTGATATACTGCTGGAATTTATCATTTAATATTTTGTGTATAAAGATTTTTATGCTATCTTTTATACTGTTCACATTTAAAAGTTACTTAGCCTTTCTAAAACAAGTGGAAAGTGTTCTTTCATTTCCTATTCTCTAATATTATTTAAACAGCAGAAAATTTATTTGTTTAAATATTTAGAACTATCTGAACTTGAAAATTTGATTTTTTTCACTTGTTTAGGAGCTTATACATAAGGAGTATTAAAATAGATACAGTTCTATTTAATGTCTTTGGGGTGTTGGGTCAATTTTCAAAATCTATACTTTTCTAGAAAATGGATATATTTATCCAGATTTTCATTTCGGGCAGCATATTGTTGGTAAAAATCACTTTAATATAATAGTTTTTATTTCTCCTCTGTGATTGTGTACTTTTTCATTCCTAATTACAAATATATGTATTTTCTCTCTTTTTCTTGATTAATCCAAGGAGTAATCTCTTTCATTGTTTTTAAAGAATTAGTTCTTAAACTGATGGTTTTTGTGTTTTCTTACTTTTTAAAAAAATCTCCAATGGTTATGTTAATGTCTTCATTCTCTGTCCTAAATAAAAATTTTTCCTGATCTGTGTTTGTTCTAATTATTTAACTTTTTTGTTATAAAAGCATGAAGGCTGTAAATTTTTATATAATAATATTTAATATCCTCACTGCATTTATTTTCTAGACAACTATTAAGTCTTAGGCTTTTTCATTTGTGGATACTATATTTTGATTTTTCTTTGGTTAACTGAATCATATCTTACTGCTTTTGTTTCATTTTATTTTGAAGCCCAGGCAGGACCACAGATTGGTGAGGTACAGCTTCACAAGGGCCATCTATACACATAACAAATGCGAGTGGCACCCCTGGAAGTGCTAGTGAAAAATCTTGAGCTCTCGCACATGTAAGAACATCTTGCTGTTAGTTTTGTATGTAAATTGACCATTCACACAATTCTCAGAGTGCCCTCTTCCTTCAGAACTGTCTATATTTTAAACTCCCTTCTAGCTGCAGTAAGCGTGCATTTGTGTTTTTAAATATTTCCTTTGTATTGATCTGCTGCACAGGACTGAACACTTATGGAAACTGATATTTTTGTCTTCAGGTTCAAAAATTTTACCAGAAAGTGCCTTGGAATTGATCTTTTTAATATACAAAGTGATTTCCTTTAGACTAACTACATTTCTTTCATTACATAAAAATGTTATTTTATTTTTGAACTTGTGTCCATTTCATTTGCTTGGATTTCTTTTGCAAACATACAGGTGTCTTATCATCTTCCCTCCACCACCTGCCATGTCTTTTTGCTTTCCTCTGTTGATTTTCATCTTTTTTGTAGTTTATGCTTTTCCCCATGATTGTTCTTGAAGTTATGGTTTAGTTCACTGATTTGTTTGTTGTTGTTTGCTTATTTGTTTTTTTTGCATATCTATTCTGCATCTTGCTACATGTAAATGTTTTTAAGTTGTTAGTATCATTATTTCCCTATTTCTTTTCATAACCCTGTGAAATTATTTTTCATCTCTTTCCGTTGCTTTTTCAATTCCTGTCTCATTTAGTCTATATTTTCTTTTGTTTCCTTGCAAATACAATTTATTTAGGAATATTATTTTCAACTGCTTTCTAGAAACAGTCTTCTGAATACTCTCTTTTGTGTGATATTCTACTTCTTATACTTTACTCTGTTTTGTATTGGTGCCATGTATGTGGTTTTTTTTCTCCTTACGGTTTATCATTAAACATGGAAAATCCTGTCCCACATTGACCATTTCTCCAAAAACAGTGTGAGTACAATATCCTTGAATACTCTTTGGGTCTTCCCTTGGCACTTTATTAGAAGAAGCACTATTCTTGCTTTCTCATTTTTTCATGAGCAGACTTCTCAGCAGAGGCAATACAAAATGTAAACTCCTGGGCTCTTTGTCCACCTGCTTCAATCAACCCAACGTTCATTAATACTAGAGACACTGACATTTCTGGTCACTCCATCAAGTGAGATTAATGTGTTAGAAGTTATTGCTTGTGTAGCTCCATCTCTGAGACATACTTCACTGTTAATGGCAAGTCTCCTCTATAATGTATGCTCCCTGGCACTGCTCTGCCTTTGTAGCTCTCCAGCTGCTTTTCCTGCAATTGGGTGAATAAAAGCAATTCAACTGGGTAAGTAACAATAGGGCCATTTAGTTCTTGGGCCCAAAGTTGGTCTTCAATCCAGGGGGAAAAAATAATGTTAACTAAATTTCCTCCTGTATTCTTGATTTATTATTTGATTCAGAATCAATTAATTTAAAAATAAATTTAAAAATAAAATTTTAAAAATCAGAAGGTTGTTAATTAGGTTTCCTTTAAACCTTGAAATTCTTGATAATATAGATTATCTATTCTCCTTATTTGATTAAAAGAGATGAAAAGGGAGCTAGGGACAAAAGGGGCTAAATTATGGATGCTTATGATAATTCTCAATGAGTTTTTGTAAACTCCTAAATTCCGGGACATTTATTTTCAGTTGAGAATACATCATCTTCCATGAATAATGGTGTATGGGTATGAGGTGCCTCTCAGAATTCATTTGTTCTTCCATTTTTGGACCAGCCCTTGCTCTAATAATTAAACTAGGAGACTATATAGCAAGTGAAGAAATGCTAAGATATTCTCAGGGAGATGTAAGTACAGTGTCTGTTGGTAACACATGTAGACGTGAGATTAGTCTCAACACACTGTATACGAACCTGTGAGACAGTAATAATTTTCTTCTTCCTGCTAAGATAAAGTTATAAATTATAATTATATAAACTACATATTAAGAAGGATAACAATTGCAGGCTAGCAAATTATATAGGTGCTAAAAAAATGGCATAAGATGACTGGAGCTGGTAAAATTAATCTGGAAAATCTTTTTGGCAGATACAAGTTTTGTACCAGAATTTTAGGAGAGATGATTTAACTGCTGGAAAGATAAGGTAAAAATTCTGATTAAAAGAAAAGGTCTGAGAAAAGAATAACACATTCAATTCTTGTTGAGAGAGTAATAAAGGTTAAAATACAAGAAGCTTATATTAAGCTTATACAAATGTTCATTGAATTGAAGAGCAGTCTTAATCTTCTCTATCTCCAGAGACTAAAGAATAAATTGTTTAAAATGACTAAGATAAATTCAGAATCAAAACAATTAAAATGGTATATGTTAAATCCCTGAACATATGTAATGCTTTATAAGGTGCTAAATAGAGGCCTAAGATCCAGCATTCAAAAGGAGATGCCTACCCTCTAAGAAATGTATTTTCAAATGAGAATTCATAAACACCTAAGCAAATGTATCAGAAGCACGTGTCTTGGAGACAGGTTAGGTTGAGAGTTTTGAGTAAGGGCGAAGAGTATTATTTTATAGTACCATTTCTCTGCTCAGAATGTGGATAAATAAAATTTCTCAAGGAACTGTGAAACATTGATGTCATCAACACAAATAAAAGAAGTGCTGGAAAACCCACTGCACATCTCTGCATTTCTTCCTCACACTCTAAGGGTTCCCACAACTCAGACTTCCCGAGTCCTTGGTCAGAGCTGCACTCATTCCAGAAAATGGTTCAAGAGCCTTTGGTATGATTACATTTCACTGACTGGAAGAAACTAGTAATATCTTATACAAAGAAGTATACCAAGCAGTTCTCAGTGGACCTTTAAGTCAAGTACCACTCTGTGAATTATATCAAAACTTTTCACTGAGGACTATAGATTTTTGGACAGGCCTAATTCAGAGAGAGATGAACATTTTTTGTCTCAATATTAATACTGCTAGAATCAGAACCTGAACTTTCAAAATAGCTCTAGAGACTCTAAATCTCCTAGAAAATAACTATGTCTCCCTCATTTTCCTCGAATAAGTTGCTAAAACAGACATGTCAAGGAATCATTGTGATTTTTTTTTTCACTTTTAAACATTTAATTTTCTTCTTTCATTAAATCTAAATAAACACTTCTTGATTAGGAGGGACAGCTGGATATTTGAACAGGTGGTTGGAGAAGATTATGGAATAGCTTCTCAGGAAAACATTCCTAACTAGATACACAGCCATCTGTCAGATATTGTTAAAAATTCTTATGTGTAGGAAAAATTATGAAATGAGCTTTTAATGGTACACATATTGACATTTTCAATAATAAAACCATGGGTCAGGTAAAAAGAGAAATGTATTAAATAGCCCAAGCTACTTTCTAACAAAGAAATTCTTCTAAGTCAGAATTGTTCAAAGTGAGCTCCATGAATTCTAAAATTAAGATGCTAATACATATTATTAATTCAAAGGAACTTTGGCAAATATAGTTGAGAAATTCTTAGTTAAATGAAGTTTGTTAATGAAGTTTGTTTATTTTATATTCGAAATCCTCAGAGCCTTTAGGATATTAATGTATAATGTAACTTGTTAAATAAGAAGTAAATTCTGGAGAAAATTGACCATTTTGAACTGGACAGGACAAAATGTAACCAGAATTCTGAGTAAGAAACATCGGCTTTATACCACTTCCAAAATCTTTTCATGATCTGGGGAAAATGGCACACAGACCAGCAAAAGGTTAGGGTCTCCACCTCCGTGAGGTAGATAGTTACTCTGAGGCTCTGATCCTGTGTACTCTCTCCTATCATTACACTATTTTAGACAGAAAAGATCTGAACAGAAATCACCAGAAGAGAAACAATGAGCGTGTATATTCTGGACAATGTAATCCCCATATATACAGCACTGTAGACCAGAGACAGAGAAAGGGAATCACGTAGCTGAGCATGCATGAAATCGTGGTTTGACAAGAGTTCTATCAGTGCAGAAACAGATGGGGGTGGAGCGGGTTGCTGTCTCAGTAGGACCCAGAGTACACTGGGTTGTAGCCCAGTAAAACAGATGAGTAGGATTGGGAGTCGTGCAGATTAATCTAAGAATACAATATTGAGAATTAAATGAACATGTTAAAAGCAAGACTAATGTTGAAAAACATTTGATCAGAGACATAGAAACAGACTTTTTTGTGTATTTTGGCGCTTTATTATTGTATAAAGATTATTTACAGGTAGATTTTCTTGTTGGAGTAAATATACGCTAACATATATATGAGTTAAATAAACCTTTTCGTTCTAAAAATAAATGACTCTTCTTACATTGAATTATCTTTAATTTTATAGTAGTATTGCCATTCATGCATTTTTCATTGCTTTTTTTCTTTTTACTTTTTTGTGATTTTTAAAAATTCCTTTACTTTTGCCTTTGTGTCACAATTTGTTTTGAGCATATCTTTTGTAAACATAATAGAGCCACAGATAATTCATATTTTGGGAAAATGGTGAAAATAACAAAACTTGGTAGTCTCTGCATTTTAATAGTAATAACACATGTGTCTTCTAAAATAATTGATAATTTTTATTTTTGGTTTGCTCATGGGAAGGGGTGAACTCAGGATCTTCCTACTCTACCATCCTCCAACAGTTTTCCTTTTCTTTTCTTTTTCTTTCTTTCTTTCTTTTTTATTTTTATTTTTTGATGTTGCTGGATAGGTAGATCAGCAGGCTGCTTTAAACATGAGTTTTGGATTTAGCAATTAGAATGTATTTTTAAAAGTATCCTATTATATCACTGAGCTTTAGAAGGTTAAAAGTGAGATAGACAATAATATGATTCAGTGTCTCTGAAACATTAAACATTATTAAATGTTTCTAACCAAGATTGATGACTAATGAAGGGATGTAAACCCAGAGTAAGATATGCAATGCTAGGTTTCTTACATCATTTTGATAACTCACTCAGATGCTCACAAGAATGGAAATCTTATCAAATGATCAAGTAGCATAATGTTTTAAAGAAGGTATATAGGTGGAAGGTTCACATTAAAAAAAATTCAGACCAGACTGGAATGTTGGACTGAATTCAGTAAGATAAAATTTCATTATTATTTTTTAATGTAGATTGCAATGTCTCATTAAATATAGTCATATCTATGTTTATGCTTCCAAGGAAATCTAAAGTACTTTTTAAGTATTCTTCTTTTATTTATTAAATATTCTATCTTGGCTGCTGAAAATATAGTTCCACAGCACATATAAGATAGATTGAAGAGTAATTTTTGAGGTTAAGTGAGATTTGAATTAACAGTGGATGTCACAGCTGATATATCCAATGATACCTTAGGCTGCCGTCAAAATAGAAAGTTAAGAAAGAGAAGGATCTCAACCTCCTTTTACTTTATGCTGGTTAGACCATGGTGGGAGTTCTGTGTTCAGTTCAGTGTTCAGTCCACTTCAAGAAGGCCCTTTACAAGTTAAATCATTTATCAGTGATTGTAGGTTTAGGCATGGACTAGACAATCCTTTGACAGTGCTATTATAGTAAATTTTTCACTCAGCAAGCTTTTACTGGGGTCCTAAACTGGATTAGCTTCTAGGACGTTATAAAACCAATGGACTGGGTCCTTTGCATCATAGACACTTACACAAACAATAGTAATGTAATGTACATTACAGTAAGTTTCATTACATATACTCATACCTATGTTTTTGCTACCAAGGAAATTGAAATAAATATTTTTTCTTTGAATTCTTTGTTCTTGAATTTATAATAAATTGGAAAAATACTATGACTTTTTTTCAAACTTTTTAGACTTTTAACCAGTGTTTCTCAACCTATTTTTCATTGTCATGTCCCAAGGAGAAAATCTATTTCATTTAATTAATTTTAATTTAATTTACTATCTACCTAATGAAAGAAATTAAATATTAAGAAAGAAGATCTTGTCAAATATAGTTGAGCTTTGGAGGACCACAAACCATTGTAATAAGATTTTTTTCCTACCTTCTCCTCACCCCACCCAACTCAGTTTTGTCCTCTTGGGGATAATATCTTTCCCACTGAGAATTCATGCTTTACCTAATCCGTATTCACTCAACACCTTATTAATTCCCATCTCCCAAGTTTTATTCATATTGTTCCTTCAGCTAACATTGTTTTTTTCTCTCTTTTAATTCATATAGAACATTCCCACGTCAAAGAAACAGTTCCAATCCCCTTTTCCTTCTGAGCATTTATTTATGATAATACAGATTTCAATAACTTTTAATTTTTTTAAAAAAATTTATTTAAATATATTTTATGTGTTTATGTCATTAAATGTATTTATTTTAAAATAATTGTTTCACTGTGAAGATCAAATGAGACTGTGTGTGTAAAGCACATACCAAAGGACACATAAGAGCAAGGCAAAAAATGATACCAATTTCTTTCATATTATCGCCTTATAAATTGTATTACTATACTACACATATAAGCTATAAAACCACTTTCTATTTAATACTTCAAATGGGCTGTTTTTTATATTAAAAGTATGCAATTTCGTATTCAATAATATAGCTACATTCTCGTTATTTCCACTAATTATAGAAACAGGATTTGTGAAGAGGAAAAACAAAAGGAGTTGTGTTAGCCTCTATCCCCTCCAGTATCATCACTGATTTCTCCAGACCACTTAATAATAGGATTACTCATCTAATATCAGTCGGCCTGTTTGAATTCACCACACTTTTCTTTTGCAGGCTTTCCCCACTGCATTTGGATTTCTTTGATGCTGTTCACCTCCCTTTTCCATCTCTAGCACATTGCATGCTAGTCAATAGATAACTGATAATATATTGATACTAATCTAATCTTCAGATCTGAACGTTCATGTTGAGAGGTTTCAAAATGCCTTCCAGCTTTCATAAGAATTTTGAAAGTTTTAGTGAGCCTACCCTTCAGAATTTCAGCTTACTTACATAAACTACTCAGTGATTTAGAAAGTCATTCGTTGAATTGTCCAGAGAACAAAAATGGTCTATATTTTTCAAGCATTGCATTATTCAAAGGGAACATGAAAAAAGACATTTAATGGTGTTGCAGGCATTAAATTTTACTACTCTTTTATCTCACCTCTATCTGCTGTTCCCAAAAACAAAGGGACTCAAAACTGAAAACATCTGGACATGTGTATACCCTTTCTCATCTGAGCATCTCACAGGTGTGATGTGGAAAAACATGGAAGAAGGAAAGAAAGAAAACATAACGAGAGATTTCATTTTGTCATTAACAGTTCTTTGAAGTTGCTCATTAATCTTTTAGATGATTTTGGCATGTTAATGTCCAACTCTAGAATATTAATATTGCTAAGCTAAGAAAAAAGTGAAGTTATTGCCTTTAAAGTTCTTTTTCTAACCGAGCTCTGTGATAATTCTTCCTATTTGAGTCATATTTTAATTGACTATGACTTTGAGCTTAACTATTCCAGTAGTTATGCAGCTACTTTATTTTATACTACCTGGATTTTTCAAGGGGAAGACAGGAGAACAATATAATCTTGAAAAGTGTTTAAGTCCTAAACTATCAGGACAATTTTTCACAAAGGATGCCGGATGGGTTTGGATGGATAAATACCTTTCCATGAGACCACATGCCATTCTTGGGAGAGGTGTGTGTAAAGTAACAACCACACGCGCACATGCAATGTAGGTCCAGTTCTCTGTTCATCTAAAAACAAAGAATGTCCTTTAGTGACTAATCTTGTATAATAAATATTTTTCTGGGAAATAGCTCTAACCCCATTTTTGTTTAAATGATTGTCATATTAAATAAATCTTCAGGATAAGGAATAAAGAATATCTAACCAGAGTGTCCCTTGATGTATTAGTTTCCTACCATTGCTATCACAAATTGCCGAAATGTAGTGGCTTCAAATAAGACATATGTATTATCTTATATGGCAGGAGGTCAGAAGTCCTAGGATTAAGGTGCTGGCTGGGCTAGATTCACTTTGGGTGTTCTTTTGTCTTTTCCAGCTTCTACAGGCTACTAGCATGCCTTGATTTTTGGCTGAATCACTTCAACCTCTGCATCTTTTTTCACATGTCATATCATCTTCTCTGACTCTGCCTTTTCTACCTCTCTCTTAAGAGGACCATTGTGATTACATTGGGCGAACCCAGATGATCCAGGATGATATCCCCATCTCAAGGTCCTTAATTTAATCACATTTGCAAAGTCCCTTTTTGCCATGTCAGGTAACATATTAATAGGTTCTGGGAATTAAATGGGCCATTCTGTCTGCACACTTGCCATCACACGGATATTAACCTTCTGCTCACTTTTGGTCTCTCCTCTTAAATATGCCAAACAAAAGCACATGACTTAAAGATATAAAAGCATCCATTCATATAGTATATCAGTTGGTTTTAGGGTGGTAAAAGGAGGCAGAGGAATGAATTCTAAAAGATCCTTCCTTCCTCTGAGGGGTTTGAATATTTTCCTTCCATTGATTAATGAGTGATTTCTGATAAATTCTAAGAAATCTTTACAATTAGTATAAAAACCCTAAATCAAATTATCATCATCACTACTATAACACAGAAGAGGATTACCAACTGATGCAGAAATGGGGGAACAAAAGCAAAAGAAAACAAAACAAAAAAACTTGAACAGAGAACAGTTAGGTGCAGCTAAAGTCTTGACCATTCTCCAAGTTGCAAATATTATTAATACATGGATACATTTTTTTAACTTTCTCCATTTCAATCCAAATGTAGGTTCAGTCATTTCCAATAAGCTATATAAGAATTATTTCATGGAATCTTATGCAAAAGATCCCCCTACCTAGTCAAATGGGTCCAGCACATCACCACCATCAAATACTGAGCAGGCAGAATGGGCAAACTGAGTCAGAATTAACCTTTACAGAAGGAGCCTTAGCAAAGTACATTCCTTTCTGACATTTTCACACATTAAAATAATTTATTTCAATTCCATGTATGCTCTTTATCTTTAAGTAGACCCAGGATGAGTGTCACCAATAATTCCTACTTTATGTAATAGTTGATTAACCAAAAGCCTCTTCTAATTTTGTCTCAAATCCTGAATTTTTTTAAAAAGTATAGTACTGAAGTACTTACTAGAGAATCAAAATAGGCCACTGTTTATATTTAATCTTTTAAAATATGCACCAAAATCATTCAAAAATATACATTGCTATATTTTTTAAAGTGAAGCTAATTAAATTTTATTCTGAAAATATCCATACTAATATTTTATAATTGAATACATTTTTGTAATTTATGTTTCTCTCAAATGTTTCTAACATCTTACATAGGAAATCCTGACACTAAACACTTCCCATAAAATATAGCAGTGTGATGAATTTCTCAAGCTCTGAGCCTTGTTCATGTCTGTATCCTAGTATCTTCAACAGTGTTTGTCACTTTGTAAATGCTCCCAAAATATTTGCTGACAAACTTTATTGTTTATAAGAAAGAGTACTCACAAATGCACATCAACAAAAGGGGATCTTGTAGGTGGCTGAAAACTAAAGAAGGAAACATTTAAATTTAAATATATGCCTCCATACTGTAGTGGCTCAATGAAGTAGTATTTCTCTTATTTATTTGGTACAATGTTCTACTACAGATTCTCTTTTTCTAATGTTCAGATCTTTTCGTGCTTATTAAAACTTTTCAAAAATAAGAATGTTAACCCTACAGCCTAGGCCAACCACTAATTATTAATATGTATTCTGTCAATGATCTTAAGATTCCTGCCCCCAACTCCCACTACGTGGAGAATTCTTTACCACTTGTGCAGCGTTGCTGTACTCAGTTAATCACTTGCCATGTTTCACTCACGAAATGTCTGCATTCCAGAAGCAAGCAATGTGATTTCTATAATATGTATATTGTAAATTAGTTGTCAAAGTTTTTCAAAATGCCTTGAGACCCTTCTGTTTGCAAGGTGATTTTAAATATAGCATTATTATAATAAGTTATTTCAGAAGTTACCACCAGCAGCAGTATATGTTGTACTTGATTGGAGCCATTGACCCACTGCTCAATGAAAGAAATCAGATGCTAAGTGAAGAACACCAGTCCCATTCACTGTAAAATTTAAGAGTCTTTCTACTGTCGCTACCCAGCTATGAAGACATCAGGTCATACAATAAGTTGTTTTGTCTTTTCAGTAGTGTTAAATGAAGTGTCAGTGTTCCCTGAAATACAATGTGTGTTCCTAGTTAAAACTGTGTCACTTTCTCAAAAGTATCTAAGGACCTGGCAGTGGCCCTTAAAAGGGTTTGTTTCTAAACCTCTTACTGATTTTTTTTTCATTTTATGTATGGTGTTTCTAACTGTTTAGTTCCTGTTGTGTAAGTAGAGTAATAACTACTGTTAAAATTCTTCCATCCATAGTAAATACATAACATATGCAAAGCCAGTTATGAAAACTTTGAGTCTTAGGTACTTAACAATGAGATGTCAAATCTGATGACTAAGTTAAAAGAATGAATTTAAGTGCTTTTAAAAAGACTGAGGAAAAATGGGAAAAGCCTGAGTTCATTGTTGTGAGGTTGTTGGTTTGTGCTGTTAAAAACTTTAAAAAAATTAAAACTTTATTTTAAATAAAGGTACTCTTTAAATAAAAGTAAAACTTTAATACATGAAAAGGGGGGAGTAGTCAAGCCGTAAAAAGTATTAACTACAGATATTATTTTAAGTTCAGTTTTACAGCATTCCAGAATTAAGAAAATTATTTCAAAATATGTGAAAACTAACTGCCACTACTGTTTTGTTCTTTTAAATAATTGTACACCTCATTTTATATTAATAAATATATTCTATTTTAAATCAATGTATCCATTTGCCATTAGAAATATCAATAAGTTATAGTGATTAAAAACAGTTAAATTTATTATTTGGCAGAGTTGCAAGCCAATTTTTCTGAGTATTTCACATTTCTCCAAATCTTGTGAGTGAGGCACTGACTAGATTTGTTCAGGACTATCTTTTCAAAGATGTATATATAGCAAACTTCCTTGAAAGCTAGAGATAGTTCTTCCTTCAGGAGCAAAGCGTAGGCATGTTTACTGCACACTAGAAAAGACTCAGATTCACTAAACTCCCAGATCCTCTCCTGTGATGCAAACCGCTGCATGTGCAGCGGTCACTTTGCCCTCTTAGTGTTACCTTGAGGGAACCATGGCTCAGAGAACAAGCACCCACATGCTAATATGCTGGCTACTGCTATTACTGTGGATAACAGATTATAGCCTCTGACCCAAGAGTCTTATGTTCTCTCTCAGCATCCATGAAATAGTGAAGAGCTAACATGTTAGCTTGCATAGTAGGGTAAAATCGCAGACCCATAACGTTGTTGTTTTTTTTTTTTTTTCAGGCTAGCTGTTGGCAAAATGGCTATAGATACCACTGTGTATCTTAATGTTCTTCCCCATAGTCATCTTTCTACCTACTTTCACCCTCAGGCCCATGCATTTCTTTTGCTCTTCACAGCCTTGAATTAAGTTCTAGGCACACTGTCTAAAACGTTTCTCTAATATTACCAACTTGTAGATTGTGCTCCTTAAATTTTAAACATCTACAAGGAGGTTCTTCTACACAAAGACCTCTCGGTTCCCTTTTGTTATGTTTAGAGTGGCCAATGTTCCCTCGTACCTTAGGAAATTACCCCGGGAAATTTCCATGTTCTTCTAATCTTCCAGTGGTGTCTGAGTTGATCGTCCTTCTTCTAGGCTATTCCACCAGGCATTTCTTTTCTCTTAACCACTAGGTTATAATATATTAAACTCTCGTTTTTTTCATCTATTGGCTTATCTGGATCAACTACTTTATTGTAAGCTCCTAGAGAGCAAGGGATTCATGTTTTGTAGTCTTTATCCCCAGAACCTAATAGAAGTAAAAAAATGGAAGAGTATGGATTTTGGAGACAAAGCAGACTGGGCTTAAATCACAAACAGTGGAGTATTAGCAAAATTCATTGACTACTCATTCTTCACTTCCCATTCTTAAATTGGGAATCTTAAAACCTGTCCCATGTGGTTGTTACGATGATAAAATGAGGCAACACACTTAAGGCAAATAACACAATGCCTGGTAAGTGGTAATCGCAATATACACTTCCAGTGAATGTGATACGGAGAAAATTTGTTGAATCCTCCCAAGTGTTTAAACCACAGTATGTTAGATAATATATTTGTGCAGTTGGTTATCTGTGTTACAATATTATAAATTAATGTTTGCATAGTATGCTTATCTCATTCAGATTCAAAACTTCAAAGGGAAAAAAGGATGTAGTACTTTATGTATTATCATTTCACGAAAGATTTATCATAGATTATATTTAAAAGTTTATGTTAAAATTACAAGTAATATTAAATGCTAGCAATATGGATATTTTTAGTAAAAAGTATTTTTTGCATCCTGCTGAAAACGTGACAAAATATTCTTGCATATTTGTATATCTGTTGAAAATGTTCAATCCTGTGTAATATTTTCAAACTCAAAAATTGCAATATTCTATGAGCAGTCAAGCCCTGACGTCTCCATTTTTTTTTACATTTCAGAGGAAAATAAGACATTAATGGTCTCAAAAATCAATTTAACACTAATTTTTCAATGTCATTTATTTTCAACAATTTATACTGGGTTTCTCAGATGTTTTTTAAATGTGTGCTCTGACAGAATAATGATTATTTATAAAGTAAGTCTGTTTTGCATGAAAATTAACTAAAAGACATCTCTCCACAGGGCATTTATTCAGAAATTTATTAAGTCATTCCTTGATAATTTAATTTAAGGCTTAGACTTTGGGAAAAGAGGACAAAAAATCTGTGCGTTCAAATGATCTGAAGCTTCTTAAAACTGACATCTGGCAGTGAAAAACGTTCAGAAGGGTTACTATGTTAAAATATTCCACCCCACATGAATATTAAAACTCTTAATCATTAACTTGGAGTTGAACCAATAATGTAAGTCAAAATGCCCCTTATTGCATGGTTAGTCAAATGAATTTTTATCTTTTTATAATTACGGGAATTAAGTAAAGTTGTGTTAGTTTGTTAAGTACTTGTCAGTGTACCCAACGATTTACAGCCATGAAGATGTCCCCACATTCATCGTGCCTCAGTATTTAAAATTCATTTTGTGTACCTCTATGAAAAATACTCCATGATTAATCATTATTCTCAGAAAAAAATTATATCTACCCAAGAAAGAATACATTTTAACTAGAAATGAAAAGCCTAAAGCATACATACATACATTTATTTCATTTTGTTTTGTTTTTCAGTATATACTGAGTACAGTGAATACCTTCTATTCATAAAGGAGGGATTTTCTGCAAAACAATAATAAAAGCACATTTTTAGACTCAAATTCTATTATAATTTGCAAGAGGAAAATTAAAATACCTCAGGGACTGGTTGTAAAAAACAAAAACAAAAATCCAAGAGAAACATACTAGGAAGGTACAATATATAATATTTCTGAATGTGCTCTCCCCTAAATACTGACTTCATTATTGTTCACTAATGTACATTTGAATTTATATGTGTGTGTGTATATATATATAATTCAGTTAGTCACATTCCAAATGCTTCTGAAAATTTTTTTTGAAGTCTTTATTTCCACCAATAGTCTCATAGAAAATTTGGCACTATCAATGGTGCTATCAGAGTAATTAAGGAATAGAAATAACTAAGGTTATCATACAAATCTGTTTTGGCTTTATTTTTAAGTTTGAAATGCAAATGGCTGATATAGTTCATTGTACATAACTTCAAGGTGTTTGTATGTAAATTTAGTATGAGGCAGGGACTCACATAATGTATACAATATAATGTTAGAAACCTTTTGCTCAACCAACACTTACCTTGAATAATGCAGTAAGTATGACTTAATCTTATACGTTTGTCCAAAAAAAAAAAAAAGAAAAAGAAAAAAATGAATTGGGGCTCTGCTTTCCATGAGCTACCCTGATTTTTTTGGATGTGGTATCTTATATTAATATTTCACTAACATGAAAAAGCGATCAGAAAGAGGTAATTAACAAGATTTTCTGCTAAAACAAAACTATAATAATATTCTGATTTTTACAGTAACTATTTATTTTCATTGGCTCAAGAAATTAATGATTGAGTAGAGAAGTAACCAAGATCCTAATGGTGCTTTCTTTTTCTTTTTATGACATCTATTAGATTTTTACATTTCACAGCCCTGATATTTTGAGACATCTTTAGAAACTTAGAATCTTTTTGGTTGTTTTTTTTTTGCTATGTAATTGACATACAATAAACCTCACATATTTAACTTGAACAATCTGATAAAATTTTGCACATGAGTACTATTATCACAATCAATATATTGAACATATCTGTTACCATAAAACTCCCTCCTGCTCTTTTGTAATCTCTCCCACCCGCTTCTCCTCCCACCCCATCCCCAGGCTACCACTGAATTCCTTTGTGTCATTTGAAATTTACTTGCATTTTCTAATATTTAATCAAAATGGAATGATACAATATGTACTTTTTCTCTAGCTTCTTTAATGCAGCATAAATATTTTGATATTTGTCCATGTATTTTGAATGTAACAATAGTTCATTGATTTTTATTGCTGATTAGTATTTCATTCTTTGGATATATCAAAATTGGTTATCCATTTACCTGCTGATGGACATTTAGGTCATATCCAGTTTGGAGTTATTACAAATAAAGTCTTGTAAGCATTCATGTACAAATCTTTGTATGGCCATAAATTTGCATTTCTTTTAGAGGAATATTGCTTGAGTAAATTTGCTTGTAAGAATCAAGATCAATATACAAAATCAATTTAATTCTATATAATAGCAATAAGAAATCATAAAATAAAATTTTTTAAATTCCATTTTTAATAAAATATTTAGGGTTAAATCTGACAAAATATGTGCAAGACCTGTATTTGCACTTAAAAATACAAACATTGGGCTTCCCTGGTGGCGTAGTGGTTGAGAATCTGCCTGCCAATGCAGGGGACACGGGTTCGGGCCCTGGTCTGGGAAGATCCCACATGCCGCGGAGCAACTAGACCCGTGAGCCACAATTACTGAGCCTGCGCATCTGGAGCCTGTGCTCCCCAACAAGAGAGGCCGCGATAGTGAGAGGCCCGCGCACCGCGATGAAGAGTGGCCCCAGCTTGCCACAACTAGAGAAAGCCCTCGCACAGAAACGAAGACCCAACACAGCCATAAATAAACAAACAAATAAATAAATAAATAATTAAAAAAAAAAAATACAAACATTGCTGACAGAAATTAAAGAAATAAATAAGTGGAAAGATACCCTGTGTTATGGCTCCTAAGATTCAATATTGTTACGGCATCCCTAAACTGACCAACAGATTCAACCAAATTGCAATGAAAATGTCAGTAGGCTTTTTGGGGGTAGAAACTGGCAAACAAAAACAACTTTGAAAAAGAAACTTAAATTTGAAGAACTTACATTATCCAAATTTCAAGATTTATTATAAAGCTACAGTAATCAAGACAATGCAGAATTGGTGTCAGTATAGACAGCTTGATAACAGAAGAGAATAAAGAGCCCAGAAATGGTGCCATATTAATGGTCACTGATTTTTTATAAAGATGAAAAGAGAATTCAGTGGAAAAATGATAACTATTTCAACAAATGGTGTTGGAACAATTGAGTATCCATATACAAAACAAACATCAACCCATACCTTAAATCATAAACAAAAAATAACTCAAAATGGATTATAGGTCTAAATATAAAAGCTAAAACTCTAAGATTTCTAGCAGAAAATATTGGAAAAAAATCTTTGTAACCTGAGCTAGGCAAAGATTTTTAGATAGGATACCAAAAGCATGATCCATAGAGACCAGTGAAAATAGTTGAAAATTTTAAGCTTACAAAATTAGTCAATATAATTTAAAATCATCTAGAAGATAATGAGTGGAAGGAAGAGAGGGAAAATGAAAGAAGGAAGCAAAGAAGAAACATTTAGATTTTTATAATATTTATATACATTTATAAAATAAGCTGTACATTAGATCCAAATGTAAATGGAACAAATAGAAATAAAATGATTAAATGATTTCAATGAAAAAATTACATCAGATTAAGAATAAAATTATAAAAGGGATTGTGCTATTTTAATTGCTGTAAAAATTTATTAACTCTATGTGTCTTCAAATGAAATGCATAGGTGTATTTTTCTAAATTTTATTAAGGTAGAATTGAAGTATCATAAACTGTACACATTTAAATTGTATAATCAGTTTTGGCATATAGCTACACTTGTCAAATCAAAGTAAAAAGTATTTCCATTATTCCCAAAACTTTTCTCCTACCCCTTGGTAATCCCTCCTCCCCTCAAACCTGTTTTGTTTTCTGACATTATGGTTTAGATTACATTTTAAAACATTATATTAGTGAAAACACACAGAATGTACACATTTTTTTGCCTGAATTCATCTACTCAGCATAACAATATTGAGGTTTATCCCATGTCATTTTGTTTACCAGCATTTACTTCCTTTTCTTTGCCAAGTAATTCTCAAGGATCAGGTACATCATAATCTGTTTATCCGTTTATCTGTTGATGGACATTTGAGTAGTTTTCAGGTTTTGGCTATTACAAATAAAGGTGTAAACATTTTTTAACACGTCTTTGTGGGGCATATATTCCTTACTCTTGGGTAAGTACCTATGAACAGAATGCCTAGACAGTAAGGAAGATGTAATTTTTAACTTTTTAAAATGCTGCCAAATAGTTTTGAAAAGTGGCTCTACCATGTTACAACCTCATCAGCATTGTAGGTGAACTCCATTTGCTCCATACCCTTACTAACACTCGGCGTGTTCGGCCCTCTTAATGTTATCCAATCTAATAGGTGCATCTCATTGTATTTCACTGTAGTTTTAAAGAGTTTTAATTTGCATTTCTCTGAGAGATGATGATAGGCATCTTTTTAATGTGTTTAGCTGCTATGAATATATTTTCTCTTGTCAAGAGTCTGTTCAATTTATTTGTCCATTTGTCAATCAGGTTGTTAGTCTTATTATTTAGATGTAAGAGTTTTTATAAAGTCACAATACATGTCTATTAATTTTTTGTTGTGAATATTGTCTTTCAGGGTGTCACAGTCATTTTTTCTTTTCTAAACAGTGACTTTGGAAAACAAAAGTTTTAAAATTTTGATGAAGTCCACCTTATCAACTTTCCTTTCTTTGTTTCAAACCTACCAGTCTCAAAATTTGTTCTCCTGTATTTTCTTCTAGAATTTTTACAATTCTAGATTTTACATTTAGGTCTATTATCCATTTTTACTTAATTTCATACGTTGTAAGTAAGGTAACAATTGATATTCATTTGTTCTTGCATAGATATCTAATTGATTCTATATTATTTGTTATAAAGATTTTCCTTTCTGTATTAAATTGCCTGTCATATTTGTCAAAATAAATATACATGTGTGGGCTATATATCTATCAGGCAGAATAAGACCCACAACTTTGATCTTCTCTTTTAAAATTGCTTACGTGATTATAGATATTTTGCATTCCCGTATAATTTTTAGAGTCAGCTTGATGATTTCTACAAAACAACTACTGCTGCAATTTTAATTGAGATTATATTGTATCCATAGATCGATTTGGCCACATTTGCCATTTTGACAATATTGAGTGTTACAATCCATGTATCCACTATTTAGATCATGTTTAATTTTTCTCAGCAATGGTTTGTAGTTATCAATGTGGAAGTTTTTGGACATATTTTGTTAGATTTACTTCTAGGTGTTTTAACCATTTGGGAACTACCATAAATGGATTTAGAAATTTTTTTCCAGTTGTTTGCTGGAAATTGTTTTGTAGATTGTCTAGCATTTTCCATGTAAACAATAACATTGCCCGATGATAAGAAAAGTTTTAGGTTTTCTTTTTTGGCTTCTAGCCTTTATTTCTTTATCTGGTCTTATTATGATAGCTAAGGAATCCAAAACCAGCATCCTTTCTTGGTTCTCAATGTCAGGGGAAACAAGTTTTTCACCATCAAATATGTTGTTAGCCCTAGGTTTTTCTTACACGCCGTTTTTCAATTTGAGGAAGTTTCCAACTATTTCAAGTGTGCTAATAGCTTTTATTACTAGTGGATGTTGAGTATTTCAAATACATTTGCTGCATTTATTAAAATTATCATGTGTTTTTTCTCCTTTATTGTATCAATATGGTGAATGACATTGATTTTTGGATGTAACACCAAACATACATTCCCAGGATAAAACATGCTTGGTTGTGATTTATCATCCTATTGAATTTAACTTGCTAATTTTTTATTAAGAATTTTGCATCTCAATTCATGATGAATACAGATCCATAATTTCCTCATTTGTACTTTATCTGTTTTGTTTGGTTATACGCTGGCCTCGTAACTCCACCTAAAGCAAGTTGGACAGTGAAACTCCTGCCCTATTTTCTGAAAAGCTTGTGTAAGATTAATGCTGTTTCATTATTTAATATTTGATAGCATTCACCAAAGAAACCACCTAGGCCAGGAGTTTCACTGGGGAAAGGGTTTTATTAACAAATTCAGTAGCTTTACTAGATATAGGGCTATTCAGATTTTCTGTTTCTTCCTGTATCATATTTGGTGAGATAATTTTTCTAGAAATTTGTGCATAACATCTAAGCTGTCAAACTTGTTGGCATAAACTTGTCCATGCTTTTCTCTCATTATTCTTTTAATGTCTGTAGAACCTGTGGCTGTGACCTTTTTCTCGTCCACGATGTTGGTGATTTATGTTTTCTCTGTTTTTGTCTTTTTCAGTATTGCTATGAGTTTGTCAATTATGCTGATCTTTTCAAAAAAAAGAAAAACTTTAAACCCTGTTATTTTTCCTCTGTATTGGTTTTGTTTTCTATTTCATTGATTTCCACTCTTTACTATTTATTTCCTTTTATGTGCTTTGGGTTTCTTTATTCATCTTCTATCTTTTTAACAAAGAAAACTCTGTTAATTTATTTTTTTATACCTTTCTTTCAAATATAAGCATTTAAATGTTTACCTTTCTCTCTAATAAGTGTTGTGGTTGCATCCCACAAATTTTTGTTTCATTTTCATTGCCATTCAGTTCAAAATTAATCATTCTTGTTATTTTTGTATTTGATTTAGGAATTATTTAGAAGTGTGTTGTTTGATGTCCATATGTTCAGATTTCCATAAATATCTAATTATTACTGATTTCCTAATACCATTAAGATCAGAGAATATACTTTGTAAAACTTTAGTCACTTTGTGTTTATTGATAATTGTTTCCTGGTCCAGTGAATGCTCTATTTTAGTGAGTTTAACATGTACTCTTAAAAGGACATGAATTCTTTAGTTGTTGAAAGTAATGTTCCATAAATGTCAACTAAATAAAAGTGTTTAATATTGTTGTTCAGCTCTTCTGTGACTTAACTAATTTTTTTTTACTACTTTCTCTGTCAATTTTGTAGAGAAGGATGTTAAATGTACTATAACTATGGGTTTATATATTTCTCCCTTTAAATCTGTCAGTTTTTCTTTATGTATTTTGAGGTTTTATTATTAGACATATGCACATTTATATTTGTTATGTCTTGCTGATGCATTGTCCCTATTATTATTATGAAATTTTCCTCTCTTTATCTGGCAAAATCCTTTGTTTGGTACTCTATTTCATCTGATACTAAAATATTTATTCCAGCCTTCTTATATTTACAGTGTTCATGACATATCCTTTTTAAATCTATTTACATTCAACCTATCTAAACTTTATATTTACATTATTTTTATATTTGAAATTAGTGCCTTGCAAACAACATATAGTAGGGTCTTGCATTTTAACCACTCTGTAAATATCTGTCTTTAAATTAGGGTGTTTTGGCCATCAACATTGTTCATCATCCTACTAACAGTCATATAAGTATATTATAGCTTGTATATATAAACTTTAAAGTGAAATACTTAAAACTGAATTACAAGGGTTCCAATTTCTCCACATATTCACAAACACTTGTCTTTTGTTTTTTTTGATAATAAGCATCCTGACAGATGTGAGGTGATATTTCATTGTAGTTTTGATTTGCATTTCCATGATGATTAAAGATGTTGAATACATTTTTATATACTTGTTTGACCATTTGTATGTCTTCTTTGGAGAAATGTCTATTCAAATCTTTAGCCCATTTTGAAAATCAGGTTATTAGTTTTTTTGCTGATGAGTTATAGGAGTTTCCTATATATTTTGGAAAGCAATACCTTATTAGGTGTATGGTTTGCAAATATTTTCTCCCATTCTGTAGGTTGCCTTTTCACTCTGTTGATTGTTTCTTTTGCTATGCAGAAGCTTTTCTAGTTTGATGTAAGCCTCTTGTCTATTTTCACTTTTGTTGCCTATGTTTTGATGTCATATCCATGAAATCATTGCCCAGACCAATGTCATGAAGCTTTTCTCCTACATTTTCTTCTAGGAGTTTTACCGTTTCAGGTTTTGTGATTAAGTCTTTAATTCATTTTGAGCTTATTTGTGTGTACGTTGTAAGACAAGAGTCTAATTTCATTTTTATGCAAGTGGATATCCAGTTTTCCCAACACCTTTTGTTGAAGAGACTATCTTTTCCCCCAATTTGTATTCTTAACATTCTGTTCCATTGGTCAATATGTCTGTCTTTATGCCAGTATTATATTGATTTAATTATAGTAGCTTTGTAATATGTTTTGAAATCAGGAAGTGTGATGCCTCTAACTTTGTAGAAATTCGAACTCTTGTACACTGTTCATGGGAACGCAAAATGGTGTAGCCAGCATGGAAAACATATGGTGCAGCCAGTATAGAGGGTCCTCAAAAAAGTAAAAATAAAATTGCCATATAATCCAGCAAGCCCACTTCTGGTATTTATCCAAAATAACTGAAATCAGGGTCTCAAAGAGGTATGAGCACGTCTATGTACATTCCAGCATTATTCACAATAGCCAAGGCATTGAAGCAACATAAATGTCCATCAAAGATGAATGGATAAAGAAAATCTGGTGTAAACATACAATGGAATATTATTCAGCCTTAAAAAAGAAGGAAATTCTGCAATATGTGACAACATGGATCAACCTTGAGGGCAATATGCTAAGTGAAATAAGTCAGTCACAGAAAGTCAAATACTTCATGATTTGTCTTATATAAGGTATCTAAAACAGTCAAATTCATATAATCAAAGAGTGAAATGGTTGCCAGTGTCTGGGAGGAGGGGTAATAGAGAGATGTTAATCAATGGGCATAAAGTTTCAGTTAAACCTTATGAATAAATTCTAGAGATCTGCTGTATTATACCTATATATACTTATATACTTTATACCTATAGTTAACAATAAGTACTGCACACTTAAATATGTATTAAGAGGGTAGATTTCATGTTAAGTGTTTTTACCATAAAAAAATTTAAAAGTAAATAAAAACAATGTATTTAACATATTTTATTAATGCAACCCAGAGCATTATAACATTATCTTGTTCTCAATATTATAATTATCTTACTACAGACCAAATTACCATTAGCTTTTGTGGGAGATCACTTCATGCTACTTTCTCACATTTAACATCTTGAACATTAAAACCTATGGTGACTAACAATTAACAAGATATCTGATGTTCATTTGAAGTAGATGCAACACCACTAAAATTCTGGTCATAGAGGTTTTTATGTTTTTTTTCTGTCATCATTAGTTTTGGGGGTTCTTTCTTATAGTTTTACAGTCAGAGTTGGCCCCTATATCTCAGATTATGGTGTCTAAGACCTAGTAGAAAGATAGCAGATGTGTCAAAATCACCTTGCCAGCACATTCAACAGTACCTTCAGACTTCATCACATTGAATGTACCTGGAAGCACTTCAAGCAGTAATACTTTTTATTACATGCACTTATTTCCCACCAGGTGTTCATGCTACTTAGATGCTGGGTCATAAGAGGGAAGTGGGGAGCAACTTTTCCAATTTGTAACTGCCCACAATGTTCTGACACACCTAGGCAATTTGAAGAATGCTCTCCAATCTGTTTAGGTGCTTGCAAAGCCTCCCTTTATGAATCTATTCTATAATCCGTGTAGTGTTCCCTGACTCCTTATTTCACAAACAAGGATATTTTTCCTATGCTAATTTTTCATAACTTTTCCTGTCTTCCAGTTTCCTCAAAGATCATCATGACTATTGTTAATTAGGTATAAAGTGATTCATTATACAGAGATAAATATCTGTGTTATGATATATCTCTTTGCTTTGAATTTAGTTATAGTTCAGCAGTTTAAATCCCAAGAGCATATTTCAACTTTTATTCTCTAATCTGTTTTCTTCTGGAAGCAAAAAGGAATGACACTCACATTTATTGTTTGGCTACAAAGAATACTAGGCACTTTCAAAAAAAATGTATTCAATCAGCAACACTGATTTGTACCCAAATTTAAAATTAGAGTAATGTAATTGAAGAAAAAGAAAAAAAAGTTATTAGAAACCAGTGTTTTATTTATGATTGCTTTTTTAGGTATATCATTTTATAGTTTATCTGCCTCTCTTCATGCATAAAGTGGATTATGGCAGCATTTGTGACCAAAAGGTTTTCTTCTTTAGTATATTTGAGAAAATAATATCCAACTTAGCCACAATGTTCATATACTCATCGGGATAAATGGGAGATATAAAGAGATGATAAAAAATCTAACAGGGAAAAGACTCTGTCATGATTTTTCTGTGTTTATAACAATATGGTAATTATATTAATGAAATGATTGGATGAATCACAAGTTATATAGCATGATGACCTGCCTGAGGAGGTTACAAAACTGTGAACATGTATGTATCAGTACAGACTTCAGAATAATGTTATTTCAGCTAAAATTGAAAACAGCTAGTAAACATTGTTTTTGAGCAGAAAGCTCAAAGATTGAAATCAAGTAAGTACATTTCTGTTAAGAACAGTTATGAGTGTATTATTGTCTAATGATTTTTATTATGATGGTAAATAGCTAGATGGTGACAGTAAATATTTTCTATTACGTTATGATATTTGACATAAAATTCATTTTTCTTCTTTATTGGTAGGCAGAATGATTCAGTTTCTGAGACCCACAAGGAAAAGAAAATCTCTCCTTAACAAATACAGAGAACAAACAGATAAAAGTAACCCCTCTGATAATATTACTCAGACGCCTCTTTTCAGGATTTTATCTGAACAAACACAATGGCATTTATTCAAATACTTTAAACTCTTGATAAGCAAGTACTATGTAAATGCAAATACTGCTATATTTGTTATTTCTCTCAGAACTCTAGGCATAGTCTCCTTAGAAACGTAATTAAAATTTGCATACTCTTATTAAAGGAAACTATTTGAGGGCAATCATTTGGTTGCTCTCAGAATAGAACTCTGTTTTCAGAAATGGCTTTTGAATGTTATTTAATTCATCCTCAAGGCTTCAGAAGGAAAATGTTACCGGACCTCCAGCAGGAGCTCTGCCTAAAATTCCCAAGTGTCAGCTTGGTTTTGCAAAGCATGTTTTAAAATGGAGGAATGTTTCATAATTGGAAATCAATGACCTAAGGCCAATACAAGAGGACCCAAGAGGATTTGAGTTGTATAAATTGTATGAGTGTGTGTGTGTGTGTGCGTATAAAATATATATTGGCCAAGAAGCCTACTTATAAGCTGAAGACAACTGAAAGCAAGATCCATGACCTTAAATTGTCACCTTTCCCACACACTCATATTGAGCAGTATACCTGTCAAAAATTGATTCTTGACTTGGGAACCAAATAAAGAAACAAAGGGGTGAGTGAGCACAATGATAGCTAAATACACTTTCAAGGTGTTTTCCAATTGTGAATCTTTAATCTGGGAAAAAATGCTCAATATAGTAAAATGGAGGGTTGTCACAGGTAACCTAACCAGCAGAAAAGGTGTACTGATATAAAATAAATATAAACACGGTGTCCTTTTAAATTTAAAAAGAATTGAAAGGAAATATTTTACCTTTAATTTTTCTTCTGTCTTATTTTTTTAATTTTATTTATTTTTGAATTTTTGAATTTTATTTTATTTAATTTTTTATACAGCGAGTTCTTATTAGTTATCTATTTTATACATATTAGTGTATACATGTCAATCCCAATCTCCCAGTTCATCACACCACCACCCCCCACCACTTTCCCCCCTTGGTGTCCATACGTTTGTTCTCTGCATCTGTGCCTCTGTTTCTGCCCTGCAAACTGGTTCATCTGTACCATTTTTCTAGGTTCCACATATATGCGTTAATATACGATATTTGTTTTCCTCTTTCTGACTTACTTCTCTCTTTATGACAGTCTCTAGATCCATCCATGTCTCTACAAATGACCCAATTTCATTCCTTTTTATGGCTGAGTAATATTCCATTGTATATATGTACCACATCTTTATACATTTGTCTGTTGATGGGCATTTAAGTTGCTTCCATGACTTGGCTATTGTAAATAGTGCTGCAATGAATATTGTGGTACATGACTCTTTTTGAATTACGGTTTTCTCTGGGTATACGCCCAGTAGTGGGATTGCTGGGTCATATGGTAATTCTATTTTAGTGTTTTAAGGAACCTCCATACTGTTCTCCATAGTGGCTGTATCAATTTACATTCCCACCAACAGTGCAAGAGGGTTCCTTTTTCTCCATATCCCCTCCAGCATTTGTTGTTTGTAGATTTTCTGATGATGGCCATTCTGACCAGTGGGAGGTGATACTTCATTGTATTTTTGATTTACATTTCTCTAATAATTAGTGATGTTGAGCAGCTTTTCACGTGCCTCTTGGTCATCCATATGTCTTCTTTGGAGAAATGTCTATTTAGGTTTTCTGCCCAATTTTGATTGGATTGTTTGTTTTTTTCATATGGAGCTGCATGAGCTGTTTATATATTTTGGAGATTAATCTTTTGTCCATTGATTCATTTGCAAATATTTTCTCCCATTCTGAGGGTTGTCTTTTCGTCTTGTTTATAGTTTCCTTTGCTGTGCAAAAGCTTTTACGTTTCATTAGGTCCCATTTGTTTATTTTTGTTTTTATTTCCATTACTCTAGGTGGTGGGTCCAAAAGATCTTGCTGTGATTTATGTCAGAGTGTTCTTCCTATGTTTTCCTCTAAAAGTTTTATAGTGTGCAGTCTTACATTTAGGTCTTTATTGATTGCATTCCTTAATATCACTGATACTTTCTATTAACATATTCTTACTTTTTAGGGCACAGAGTATTAGTGAGTAAACTCCTACTACCTATTAGCTGTTTGACTTCCAGAAAGTCAATTTGTTTCTCTGTGCTTAGTTTACTTGTATATAAAATGCAGACAGTAATAGTACCTTCTCCACAGGTGGTTGTGTGGATTAGACATGTAAATACTTGCAAAGCACCTGAACCATGCCTGGAACATAGTATCTACTCAATAAATATTACCTCTTACTACTACTACTACTACTACTACTACTACTACTACTACTACTACTTCTACTGCAACTGTTACCAAGTCCAAGCTTGCTCTCCTTGCTACACGACATGCCAATAAATTGGAGACAAGGTGTTGAGGCAAGGAATATGACTTTATTTGGAAAGCTGCCATTGAAAACTGTCCACAAGAGAATCAGACAAGTTGATGAAAATGACCTAAGCAATTATGGTAAGTCCACATATAAATAAGTATAGAGTTTTTCCAGTCTCATAATGTATCTATCATGTTGTTCAGTTTGTATTTTTGTATGCTGTACTTTGAAAAAGACCAAAGAATGACTATTCAATACAGAGCCTGAGCTATATAATGACTCTTCCTGCTTAGTGAATATTTAAAAATAGTGAGATAGGGAAGGAATTTGCATAATCCTGTCTGATTTTCCAATCAAATATAAAAGAGGGAAAAATAATCCATTCATCAGCAATGCTAGAAGAACAATCAAAATTTCTTTAGCTTATGTAGGGTAGTGCTATTCAATACAAATACAATGTGAAGAACACATATAATTTAAAATTTTCTAGTAGCCACAGTGAAAAAGTAGATACACGAAATTTAAGTATTTTACTAAACCAAATATATTCAAAGTGTTATCATTTTTAGAATTGATTTTGCTGTGAAGCAAAAGTGTATTAGTTTCAAACCTATATCACTAAGTCTTGTGTCAATTCAATATTATTAATATTGAATTCAGAGTATTGAATAAGTTGAAAAGCAATTCTAAATGTATTGATATTAAAAATTGTTCTTCAAATTTTTCTTGTCGTTTTGGCAGTCAATTTATATAACACTGGATTACAGTTTAAATCTCCACATAGATTCATGGTAGAAAATGTAAAATCTTTATTATTGAGTTGTATTATGAAAAATTTTTAATTCAACATAAATTCTGTCAACATTATCTCTCTAGGTGATGAATAAACTTTCCTTTCCTTGGAGCTTTGAAATTAGCTTGTTCCTATATAGTGTGATAAGCAGTGAGAGAATATAAGTCATGCTGCCATTTTTGAATATTTTTCAATTACTCCTTTTGTTGTTAAGAAAATCTCGAAATAAAAATAACAGCATAGTAATTCATTGTAAAACTTTTCCATAGTTCAATCAATAACATTGACAAATAACAAGATCATTAAAGTCCTTGTTTTCTATTTCTTTCAGCAGTTCCATAAACTGGTGAAGATTCATAGCCTTCACATATGCTGAACAATTTTTGACAACTGTAACCATGATACTTTTCTTAGGATCTGCCTCAGAAAACTGAGCTCCAGTATTTTAATGTATATCATGTAATAGAATAAAGCAATAAAAGATATTTCAGTCTCTTGTTATAAAATACCAATAAATTTGATTTTTTTTTGAACTTAACATAGCTAGAACTCTGTCCATCAAAGTGGAACTAATTTTTTTTTTTTCATATCTAGGTAAACTTCTTCATTGTTATGTTGAAGATTCAAAACATTTACTCCACAATTTGATTTTTTAGGCTATAAATTTACATGCCACCATACATTTGTCAGACCTCTGAGACAAAACACAACCAAAATATTAATTGAGCTGTAGCTCATATTGCATGACTCATCAGGTACTTGATTTTTTTTTTTTAATTGTTTAGATCAGTTGATTTTCTTTATGGTTATAAAGGATTTATATCCCACAAGCAAATGTTTGGTGGCTTAACTTAAGATCATTCACTTTTTACAAAACAGATTTTAATCTTTTTCTTATAATTTTGTAAGAAAACTTTAATAACTAAAATAATAATTTGCCATCTTTTGATCTAAAAATGTGTGTGTGTATGTTTTTGTGTCTGTACACATGCAAGAGTCTAAGCAATTTTACAACTGGTCAAAGCTGAAAGATCACATCCTGTTATAAGTACTTTAAATTTTTTTTAGAATTTAATTTTGATTTCTGATGAATAATTTCATTGATTCTTTTTAGACTATTGAGAGAAAACATCTTATCAAATTCACTGTTTTCTGATATTAACTCTTATTGTCCACTTTATTATCATTAAATTTTTTTTACACAACAAACAGCTTTTTCATTTTGCTCTTGCCACTGCAAATCACACTGCCATTCATCATTAGATTTGTGACATACTCTTGCCAAGGCTGTTGCCCAGAATCATACCCCTGCCCCTACCTTGAATAGAAACCAATTACTGTACCCTTATCTAAGTTTCAGGAGGAAGCTGCAAAGAGGAAAAAACAAGAACTGGTTGGAACCAGCTAGGCCCAAGATAGCAGAAGATTTGACTTCCAGTAGACCTTGAGCCTCATTATACATTCGTTGTAATACATTAGCATGCTAAATGACACACCCATCAGTGCCATGACAGTTGACGATTGCCATGACATCAACCAGACAATCCCATACAAAAAGGACTGAAAAGAAGAGTTGCATCAATTCCAGGTCCAAACCACACCCCTGTTTTTGGATAACTCATGACTATTCCTCCCTTTCTTTCCAATTCCCTCCCTTTTAGCTGGACCCTCGTATGTTTTTGGTGTCTCTGCCCGAATTGGGTTGAGAAGTTGATTTGTGAGCTAGGTTTCCACTTCTCCATGCTTTGGCCATCGAATAAAGCTTGTGCTGTTCCAGTCTCAGCATTGGTTTTGTTATTGGCTACATGAATCTGATTGGAAAAAGAACCTCCCTGGCAGAGACAAGGGGTCTTGCACTCCGCCCAGGCTAGGACCCCAGCGTGGGTCCTGTCGACCAATTCAATAACAATACCTTCTACTAGTCTCTTTTCCATTGATGTTTTCTAGCTGTAACTATCAGTTTCTACATCTCCACTTGATTCTGCATTAGTAGTGCATACTTATTCTAAATTAATTTTTTAATTATTTAAAAATTCAGTATATTATAATTAAGATAATAAGTATTTCCATTTTTAAAATAATTATGATTTACTTAGGTATCACTATAACTCTGCATAAAATGTTCAATTAAATATATTACAATGTTCCATCAGTGTGTAGAAATAATCATTCAAACAATCAATCTGTTAAAACCAACTAGATCAGCTATGTGTTTATGTGTAATACTAAAAATGAAGTACATATCCAATGTACACTACAATAATAATGTTTTATGTGATGCAAAGGTTAAAGTGCCATGTAGTCTTACTGAAACAATAAAGCTGTGTTTAATGGATGAATATTTTTTACTGCTTCATTTTTTACCTTTCAATTTATTAAAACTACGTAAAATTCAAAATTATGTTCCTGGTCACATTAAACTGGTTTAACCAGTCACATTACAAATGTCCAACAGCCATACGTGGCTAGAGGCTACTATATTAGAAGGCACAGATATAGATGTTTAATGGAGTCTATAAAATACAGATATAATTTCCAGAGCTACAAATAACATAAAAAATGCACATTGAGTAGTTTAAAATGTTAAACGAGTGAGGTGAACTAAACATCACGTTTTGTTTTAGGCAATACTTACCCTCTTTTATGGGGGGAGATATTTGAGGAGCTGTTTGAATTTTGCATATCTAATTTAAAGAAGTTTTATGATATTAATGTAATAGACAGCAATTAATGTTTTATTGAAATTATTAGCCTACTCTTAATTGTATTTCCATCACTATAATAATATTTTCTGTTCTCAAAGAGTGATGTTGATCTATATATATATTCCTGTTAATTTATCATGCACTTCTGTGGGAAGGCTAGAAGTTCGCTACTTTAATAACACATCTTTATCACCATATGATATTTACTCTACCTGGAATACCCTTCCTTTCCTCCTTATCTCTGTGTGTATTTTATTGTCCCCTATTTATTTGTTAATAATTAGCTCAAATTTTACTTCCTCTGAGGCAGATTAACATAGTAGTTAATGTCAGACAATCCTGATACAAAGCAGGTGGGGGAGGAGATCTATTTGTCTTGCAGCTGCCCAAGACAAGCCTCATAGGTATGTTCCCTGGCTTATTCAACCTTCCACCTACCAGTCTGGAGTGGTTTGTCTGCCTCTTTCTTTAGTCTCTTCCCTGCCTTCTGTGTTGGGGGCCAGCTTCAGATTTCACCTGGGGAAGCTCCCAAGGTTGCAACCCAACACAATGATAATTACATCTACCTATTAGAAAATTAAATGGGAAAGCATATGTCTTTTAGTACATTATCTTACACATGATAATTCAAAATAAAGCAACTATTATTATTTTTCTAATTTCCAATGCTAAAATTTTCTACTAAGTTCACATAAACATCATACAAATTAAAATAGTGGTTTATTTAACTTTATTCTGACAATGGCACGTCTCAAACCAACTGATACATGTGATTTTTGTCTTGAGTAAAAAAAGAGCATTTTATCAATGAGTTATTTAAGATAATGGACTAAAATATTTTATTTACATAAATCATGTGTGTCTAAAATATTAGCATCAAAATAAAGTTATTCACAATGTATTACATGAAGCCATTTTATAGTTTTTGTGGGTATAAAATTACATATTAAATATTCTTTACCCTCCAGAGTTCTGCACTTTGGATACAGGACCCATGTTCATAAAGGTTAGAAATGATATGACCAAAATTAAATCTATAGTATAGAGTATAACCTTAAAAAGTTGCTCCCAAATTCAGAAAAAAAGGAGAATGAGATCTAAAGTAAAACATGTCAAACCTCTAGATCACAATATTCTTCACCAAATGTCCTCTGGAAAGGTTAAAACAATTTGAATTCCATCTAGTAGCACAAGAATGATAAATTTATGGAACCTCTAACAACAATGATATTTAAAAATTTTTTCAAACTAATAAAATGAAATGTCTCCATTATGAAGTGTATCCCTTTGATGAGAAATGTTAAGCCATTTATATTATTTTACCATTGATATGTTTTGTCTTTTTCCACCTTCTTGATTGATTATTATATTGCCTTGTTCTTTACTGTGTTTTATATCTATTGTTCTATGTTTTATTTTTTTTCTTGTCTTTCTTGTATTAAATTGAAAGATAGATTGATATTTTTTTCTTCTAGTAACAAAAAGTTCTTTGAGAATTTACCTATGCATTGTAAACATTTTATATCTTGTGTGCAGAAACTTTCCCATTACAAAATTGATTAAATTTATTAAAGAAGGTTTGGTGGCCTGTTCCAAATTCATAGGGTAATGTAAGGCCACTTGGGACCGTTAGGTTTATTAACTCTTATTGAGTTAATAAACAAGATTTGCCATATTTCCGTACGTTGGAACTGTGTGGCCATTTCGTCTTGGGTATCCTAAATCTTAGAGTACACCTCACATGGAGAATGCCTCACAGTATTGGCACACACTTGCCAAATGAGTTACTAATAACCAGAAGTAGGTAGCTCCTAAAATAATAGAAATAATCCAACTGTGATTATACTTTTAATAAAATGTTTTACCTATATTGAATGTAAAATCTTATTCTTATCTTAACTTTGCCACCGTCTATTCTTTCATGCCCAGTACAAAAGTTTTGTTTATGCCCAGACTCTGCTTCTGTCCTCTCGCTGATTGAGGGAAGTAAAGCTGGCTTGCTGGTTTCAAACACCTCATGTCTGATTAGATAGCCCCTACTTTGGATTGGCTCTATTTATGCATAATATTTACCAACCTCTCATTCTATATTTATTGTTGTCCATGGTAATGAATTTAGGTATAAACATAGACATTGATATACATATATCAATGTCTATAAAGTATATCTCATCTGTATCTATCCCTATAGGTATAGATACAGATGAGATATACTTTATAGCTCTGCTCCGTCTGCTGATTCCAGCTTTTTGTTCTGGCCCATTGTCCTCTTCCTTCTCTTGTTGCATCTGGCACTAAACGTGGTCTTCCACATGACACTGAATCAAAACTTTCATGGCCTGATGACTTCAAAGCACCTTGAAATAATTTATTTGATTCATTTGGGGCCTACTCCAAATGAGAACTTTCAAATGTACTTTTCTATAAGTCCATTTATAAAGGTTTGAATTTGGTCCTATTTCCCCATCCATAAATAGATCTGTTTTTGTAATGATGGGTAGCTTAAGGCCTAAGATTTATCAAAGATAGGAAAGCGGATAGATTTTGGATATTATATTCCAATTCTCCTGCAGTAACCTTGTCCTCAGGGCCCCCTACTATATTAAGGTGCTATGACTTAAGGCAATAGGTAACTTTAGAAATCAGAAAGAATAAACAGAGTTAACGCTCTGAAAAGAGCAATGATACCATACTAAGAACCTCTAAATAAAGCTGCCTGCTGAAGAAAGCATTAGATTAAAATTGAAAAACCATCTCCTGAAAAATTTCCTTTGTATATGTTAAAGCCAAACAAACCGTGTAGATGTTTCTCAATAGAAAGCAAACATCTATGACTAAGGTAATTAAGATCCCAATTGCGATTCCAGTGAGAAAAATAAGTGTCCATAGACCCGGTAAATTAAGACTCTACTTGGGTGGTGAAAACTGTCATTGAAATTCAAGCACACTGGGGAAGATAAAAAACAGTGCTAAAGGGTTAGTGTGTTTAGGCTTGTCTCCTTCCAAGAGATATGTGTGCACTGGTTGTGAAACACCTCTTAAAAGGATTCCCTTTTTTGACCAGTAAAATGAAGAATATTTTTTACTTTAGAGAAAAACTCAAATATAATATCTCTCCTGAACTTAGTAAAAAAAAGGCATATAAATATGACCTTAATTAATTAATTCAGTAATAAGTAGTAGTGATCTATAAACAGAGAATTATTGTACTTTCTTTCTTAGCATAATTAAATAGTGGAATATCAATACTTCCTTCCAAATAATATAACAAAATATTTCTCAAAAGATTATATTCATATATTTTATTTCCACTAAAGTTGTTATGGTCATGTTTTTAATAAACATATTTCTATTTTCCATTAATGAAGTATAATAGAAGTGATATATACACTAAGAATATGCCTTGGAAATAAAGTATGTAGCAGTGAAACTGTGAAAACTCTTATAAATTTCTGATTCATATAATTGGTGACAAATGTATATAGCTCAGTATTTTTGAGACTTGTAAAAGAAATTCGCAAAGATGTATATTACCTCCTAAAGAATAGGTTCCAGTCTCATTTATCTAACCCATAAATAATTAAAATTCTTATTCTCCAAATTGAATTACTTTGATATGAAGGCATGCTGCTTGCACTACTGATCACATTACCTAAATATTATGCTCAATCAAAAAGCGTTAGATGTTTTAAATGATCTTTATAAACAATACTATGGCCTGTCATGGAATTTCTAAAGGGAAACCAATATTTCTCTTCTCTGGGGAAGCTTTTCTTACTATGGAATCATAGCTAATAAAAATTTAAGAAAGAAATATTGATAAAAAATACTTTCCAGAACAATATATTAGTAAGCTTTCCATACCTCTTAACCCATGACTGTCTAAATTATGCCTTTACTTTATCCTATGTAATGCTGGGACAAAGTCCTTGCATAGAAGTATATAAAGATACAAAGGGAGCACAAAGGAAGAGATGACTAGAATGTATGCATGAGGAATAAAAAATTGAATTGTGTAATTTCAGTGATTTCGCATGTGATTTAAATGCTCTTATGTTTGCATTTAAAACAGACATTGTACAATATAAAATGAACAGTAAAATTCACTGTAATAATTAAAATGTTTAATTTTTTTTACTTAGAATAACATCAAGTAGCAAATTTTAAAAACTCAGACAAGTAGAGAGAGACCATGGAAAAAAGGTAAAAGCTTTATATTTTGGTACATTTAATGGAACTTTTTTTCCTGCTGTTTGAACAAGGGGATGTATTTTCATTTTGCACTGGGTGCCACAAATTATGTAGCTGGTCCTTCTATTGGGATTAACACCTGTGGGACAAAGGGGAAAGCAGGACTGGACTGGGCCGAGGGAGAAGTCTGTGATACAACTACAACAAAAGCCTCAGTGAACTCCACAGGAAGCCCTCAAGCTGGCATAGCCTTCACTGGTGTTCTCAGCTGAGGTGAGAGGATCAGCCTTTATACTCTGTGTCTGCCAGTCATCAAAGGCAGGGTGACCTGGGAAGGTGGTCCTCCTAGACCAGGGCAACTCCCAGGGAGGAACTCAGATGCAAGCCTTGAGCGGACATCCTTCCTGCGGCTGGGGAATGAATGTCTTGGTCCTGAGGGGAGATCTGGGCAGAGCAACACAGCATCTAAATCAGTAAAGAAGGAAGTTTGGATCTTATGTCAGATGTTGTATTGCTGTACCTCTCTAACAGATTTCAAGGGGTTACTGTTTTAATTTTGTATTGTTTTTATAAGAGTCCCCTGACAAAAAAGACTCTTTACAATACAGTTTCCACACTGCAAGGGAATAGCCTATCAAAGAGAAATTGGCAGGATCTGACATCTGGCAGCCTGATATCCTGAAGAGTAAGCCTACTAAATCAAAGCTCATAGATAGTGGAATCTGAAAATCTTTCAGATATGGCATCCTTGAAATAGATCCAAGAGAAAGAGGCTGAAAAATGAACCCTCGTCTAGGAAAGAAACTTTTTTGTGTTTGTCTGTTTTGTTTTGCCACAAGAGCTTTTGTCTCAAGTTAAGGTAGAGACACATAAAGTTCAAACATCATCACATGTGCTCTGCATCATTATGGCTATAGCTCTGACATTGCTGGGCTATCAGTCCAATGAAATACACAAGATTTATGGCTCTGCCTGTATTAAAAACAAAGGAAAAAAATTAACCATGAAGCAGCAGTTTACTGGACACTCATGCTCAAGTGATTCTTTCTACTAGGGGTTGGATACCACCCAGAGTCAATCTGCCCAGTTTGAAATGAATATTTTTAAATGTTTCATTAGTCTTTTTAATGAAGCAGAGAGTACCTTAAGAATATTTGTAACCTACAAACAGCTATTCAAATACTTTCCATTTCTCCTAGTTTGACATGTTAAAGCTGATTTACTTTTTCGTTGTTTTCCATCAGAACAGGGTTATGGTGGTGTGATTCCTGCAAATGATGTTAGTCAGTGGCTGAGAAGCTCAGCAGTCCTGGTGGCAGAAGTGGGGAAGAGGAACCCGCAGATTTGGATGAGCATTTGGCAACACGCTGCCTCCTTCCCTTCCTGTGGCCTTTGTCCCAGCCCCAGCAGTAGAATCCTATACAGATGTGTCTGCCTGGGCCTCTTTCTGTCCCAACTTCAGGGCTGGCTTCATGGGTGTGCTACCTGTATAGCTGCATGGGGCTGTACACTTAGAAAAGCCCCAGACTTCAAGAGCCTGCAGTCACTGTCTTAACATCCTAGTAATTTTTCAGCAAAGGGCCCTGCCTTTTCATTTTGCATGGGACCCACAAATTGTGCTTCTTCTCCTGCCCATCTTCCAAAATATCTGATAGACTCAGAGAGTTGAGAGACCAATCTCAGAGAAGTTTTGACATCTAGAAGCAAAATAGCAGCCTCCTACAAAATACAAAATACTCTCTCTGCATAAAAAAAAAAGATAAAAGTGGAGCTGCTCTGGCAGAGGAGGGATGGACTCCTACCCATTTGGTCTCTGCTGCTATGAACCCCTAGGTTAAGTCTGCAGAATCTTCAAACTCTATGAAACATGGATTGGAAACCATTGCTTTAGGGTTTACCCTGATGACAAACCAGAAAAATAAATATCCAGAAGGTATTCCACTAATCTAACAACTAAAATTTGCACATATTTCTTTAAACAAACAATTTGTTGTTTGGAGTTTTTTTTTTTTTTTTTTTTAATAAAGTGTGGGGTTTTTTGGTCCCCTCCCCAAATGACGGCAAACAAAAGATACTAAAATTGTTTAGGTAACTTATGATAGCAAACAGTGAGTGGGTGCTTCCTCTCTGCCATCCATTGTGCAAAGCAATTTTTCTAAGTATGTCATTGAATCCTCACAATGCTATAGCTCAGAGAAGTGTCCAGTGTTATACAACTAGTAGATTACACAGCATAAAAGTTTTACTACTTTTTAAAGGGATTTTAAACCAGAATGGTTTGACTTCAACATCCTTGAACTAAACATCAATAAAATACTGAAATTTATCATCTGTTTGAACATGCTTAAAACCTCTATTTGTTAATGAGTATCTGTAGTAAAACTAATTATGATTAGAAAGAGATCATTGCACTGAGTGAGTAGAAATGGGAGTAATTTAAAATGTGTAGTAAGATGAGAGAAGTCATTAGAAAAGTGAGTGTCACGGATGTAATCCTAAGATCTAATTCATATACTTGGGTTTTTGAAAGCAATGCTTATTCATTTGTAAGAGGGGGAAAAATGTTTAGTAAACATCTTTAGAAATTTGGTCTGGGTCCAATATTTGTTGGTTTGCATGAGCTGAGTAAAACAGAAAAAGAGATTAGAAAGAGATAAAAGGATATTGAAATGTCAGTGATGAAAAAATATGAGGCAATTCCACAACTGGACTCTTTATATAATGCAGAAGAGTAAATTTGCATGTGAAAACTGACTTTTCAGAGATATATAAATATTTTCTTCTGAAAACTCCATCACCAAAAATAACTCTTTCTACTGAAATCATTATGCTTCTGGGAATTGGACAAGCCACATCACTTAGAATTCATTTCCCTGGGTTCTTTCACAAGAAAGTAATCAATTCAGTTCAGAAAACAAACCATTTTATGGTTGGCACCATCTGCATGATCAAATGAGTCACTGAAGAATAGTAGTCCTGCCTCCTATTTAAAATTAAAAAACAAAAAAAAGAAGTGTGCAGTGGATTAAATGGGCAAATTATATAAACAGACACTTTATAAAAGAGAAGAAAACAAATAATGAATTACCATCCATTTTACTAATGCAAATGAAAATAATATAATACAAATCTTTGCCTAACAAATTGGCAAAGTTTTTATTTGCCTTTTATTTGTTTGTGTCTGAAAACATCCAAGGACAAGAGGATGCAGTCAAAAGCTATTTTCATATAGAATTTGTAGAAGTAAAATATAGTTCAATCTCATAAAAGCAATCTGCAATAAGTATTAAAATGTCATAAAAACACTTATTCCCTTTGAATCAATATTTCTATTTCTGGGAATCTTTCCTTAGGAAATAATATAAAATGAAGCATTAAAGAACAGTTTTTAATGTGAAGATATTCATGATGTTACTCTTATCAGGGAAAACTGGAGGAAAATCAAGTTCTATCATTAAAGAATGGCATAAGGAAATTATGATACATAAACAAGAGTCATATAGTCAAAATTCTTTTCACAAGGAGTTTTTAATTAACATGCAGAATTATCTTAAAATGTAAGTAGTAAAAAGTAATATCAACTACAGATATAGTTTGATCTCAATTATTATGAAAATACGTGTAGGTCTAAATGTGTAATCTACAGAAGAAGGCATATATAAATTTTAGTATATTCATAATAAAATATTATATTGTGAATAATAAAATAATATTATATATGAGTAATAAAATATTACTACTATAATAATATAGCAGTGAAGATGAATGACATACAACCACAGACATCACATTGATAAACCTTATGAACATAAAATTGAAAGAAAAAATCAAGTCCAGAAAAATACTGTATGGACAGCATGAGAGAACCAAGTATTACAGAAAAATTTTTAGTGTTTATAGGTCCCGCAATTATAATACTTTTTAATCAAAGGTAGTTTGGATATATCTAATTGACTGTTAGTTAAATTCTTTTGTTTTATAAATGCAGAAATTAAAAGTTAGAGTCTGAGTAATTTATCAAGGTCACAATGATTTATAGAATCAAATGTCTTTAATATTATGGAAATACAAAAAGGCCAGGATGGCACAGACTTTGATCAACTAATTTGCTTTAAGTGCTAACAATTCAAATTATAGTTTTAATTTTATGGTTTTAAAATGCTTCTTGACTCTTATTTGCATCTTCTTGGGCCTTATGTTCCAGGAGAATACTAATAGGTTATACATTGTCCTATTAATAATTTTGTGCTTAATGTAAAGAGTGGATCTAATTTAATTTAATCCACAGATATAGATTGTGAATAAAGTACCAAGTGAAACTCTAAAGGATAGAAAAGTACAATTGCTCTCTTGCCCCCAAAGTGATTACAATGTGAGAAGGTTTCTGTCCCATTTCTTCTGTAGAGATAAGGATAAGGAAATTATTTGTATTCAGCATCAGCACCTGTTGAGTCTACCTGCATGTTGTCACATAATCATCACAATAGTCCTATACAGTTGGTCTACAGTCCCATCATTTTATAATAAGATACAGAGACTCATGGAAGCAGGCAAGTAACTTTCCAAGAACATACAGCTAACACGTAGTGAAAACGGGATTTGAACCAAGGTCTGTTTGTTGTTGAAGCCTGAATTCCTCCACTCAAATCTATGACCTCCCACCTCATCCTATTGCCCAAGGAAGAACCGTGAGGAGTCCATTATCAGAAACATACTCTCTTACTTTCTAACTACATGAAAACTATTAAGGGCTAGGACCCTATCTGTAAGAAAAACCTTAAAAAACATTTCTTCTCCAACTTGTCTAAAATACCTGAGTGTCTCAAAAAAACAGGGCAAGAAAAATAGGAAACGTCCATTGATTCCAGTTCTTGCTCTGTATTTCCTCAGCTAGTAAACACTATTTTTTCTTGTTTCGCAGAAGAAAAGTGGACAAGATACTTCCAGGCACTAATAGATTTCTTTTAGGACCTCAAATGATTCTTAAAGAATTTTCTTAGAGCTAGATAACATTTCAAATATTAAAAATACGATACTTCAAACTTTTTCATTTACAGTCTTTCTCCCCATCTAATGAACGTCAATTCATTAGTGGTATCTAAAAGCAACTCTGCACTTCTGTCAGCCTACGAAATGCCAAAGCTACCAACTTAAAAATGTAAAAGATTAAACAAATTATATGGCATTATGTAGAACCATTCAGTCTACAGGCAAAGGTTCTTATTAAATTCAAATACTTTTAAATAAATGAACTGAGTCATTTTGGGTTATACATAAGGACTTAGCTGTATTCATTTTATAAATGACAATTACTAAAAAATTCTGAAACTTTCCTACACTGGGTAAGGATAAGCAAACAATTAAAAAAAAACAACAACACTTTTTTAGGGGTTGGTTTAGCAGTTAAGGATGTTTCTAGATTGCCTTACAGAAACCCAAAATTGATAGTCCCACACATTCCTAACAGCTGTGCATGTCTGGAAAACAGCTGTTAGAGTTTGTACTTCTAGTGATCCCGACAGTATACCAATTTGGAAAGATAATCACCTTTTTAAAATATTTATTTAGTAGCCCTTACTCTTTCTCTTCACAATTTCTCATTCTGGAACCCCAGTTAGTTTATCCTAGCTGTTCTCTGCAAGGAACATCAGTACCTTCCAATCTTGTCAGTACCTAAGACATGATTGGAGTAGACCATGATAAAGGTTAAATAGTTCATTTACAGAATATAAATTCTTGCCAAAAAGGCTATAGTTACTGTCACACTTGTTAATTGTAAAGTACTTTATTATCTTAATAGTAAAGAACTTTCTCTAACATTTGAATATTCACCAATGTAATAGTCTTCCTCAAATACAAAAGCAAACTAAATGACTTTGAATACACCAGCTAGCTATGTGTTTGTAGGATAAAGAGTGTGGCACATCTTCATATGATAAATCAACAAAATACAATATTTTTGTTAATGCCTGAAGGTTGCTATTATAATTCTTGTGAGTTATCGTTTTGGAAGTTTTTTTTAAGACTTTGAAAACTTGTGCCATGACTAACCCCATATTGGAGAAAAACAGGTGTACAGCACAGGAAACCATGACAGGTTCCAGTCTTCATTAACACTTTGTTATTTTTGCTGTCATTTTCCTATAATAGGTACGTTGTAATAATTTGTTCTAATATATAAAAAGCTGTCTGGTCTGGCAATGGTACTAGTAATTTTTCCTCTTTTTGAATTTTCATTTTATTGCTTGTTTAAGGGGAATTATATTTTCCCACACATAAATTTTAGGTCTGAGGTAACACTTTATATCAGGGTTAATATTTGGCAATAGTTTGGATAAGAAAATATTAACCTTCCTTCTTTAGACATAACCTGTAATAAAGAACAAAAAGCTAAGGCATTTCTGGAAATATGGCCTTCTGACTCTTCTGGGCTGCAAATTTAGACAAAAAAGTAAAGGTGTATTTTCTCAAATCTTTTTTTTTTTTTTTTTTTAATAAGCCTGACTTTTTTTTTTTTTTTTAATATTCCTGCATTTTATTTATTTATTTATTTATTTATTTGGCTGTGTCGGGTCTTCGTTTCTGTGCAAGGGCTTTCTCTAGTTGTGGCAAGCGGGGGCCACTCTTCATCACGGTGCGCGGGCCTCTCACTATCGCGGCCTCTCTAGTTTGCGGAGCACAGGCTCCAGACGCGCAGGCTCAGTAGTTGTGGCTCACGGGTCTAGTTGCTCCGCGGCATGTGGGATCTTCCCAGACCAGGGCTCAAGCCCGTGTCCCCTGCATTGGCAGGCAGATTGTCAACCACTGCGCCACCAGGGAAGCCCTCAAATCTTTAATTATGCCCATCCCAGGGAAGCTTCTAGAAACTTGCTCTGTCTGTAGACTTTCGGAGGGGCACATTTACATACTACAGTTGTCCCTTGATATCCTCGGGGGATTGGTTCCAGGATCCCTGCAGATATCAAAATCCTCAGACGCTCAAGTCCCTTTTATAAAATGGCATAGTATTTGCATATAAACTATGCATATCCTCCTGTGTATTTCAAATTATCTCTAGATTATTTATAGTATCTAATACAACGTAAATACTATGTAAATAGTTGCAAATACACTGTAAATGTTATGTAAATAGTGTTACGTGGCAAATTCAAGTTTTGAATTTTGGAACTTTCTGGAATTTTTTTCAAATATTTTTGATCTGCAGTTGGTTGAATCTGCAGTTATGGAACCCACAGAGACAGAGGGCCAATGGTACAGGATTCTGTACCCTCAGCCATGGAATATACGAAATTTGATCAAAAATTAGACAATCCATTGGCTAAGCAATGACTTGTCAGATTCCTTCTTTCAAGAGTTAGAATTAAAAGACACAGTTTATAGTTAACCAGTGTTTAGAGCTTATGATATAAAATAAAATTGGGGCTGCCATATTTGGACATATGGAATGCGAGTTACTTCAAGAAGAAGATAACGGAGGATAAAAGATGGAGAGCTAGATGAAGAGTGAGAAAGAAACTTTGATTTATGACTTTTCAGTTCAGAATTTAGTTGGATTTCATTTCCTCCCCATGGATGTTTGTGTTTACTTCTTGCATCCTTTAATAAATCTATTTCTAAAGCTCACTCGAAAATTTAAATTGCAACTATAAGACCTAGATGAGCACAGGACAAATGACTCATTTTATAAATTAATAAATTAATTTGTCTGTCAGTACCTAATTTTATCACCTTTCATTTTTATTTGCTACTCTTGAAATTATGCATCATATATTTTTTTCATATTCTTATGTACATAACCACATACCACATAAAAAACTCTGCTTGAGCAGTTAGGTCTGCTGTTCATACAATTGTTTCTTTGATGAACAAAATCAAGTTTGAAAGTGCATTTATGAACAAATACACAGAATTTGTGATTTATAAAAATAAATGTAGGAGCTGTTTTAGAGGTGCTTTACAGGTGTGTTTTTCAGGTACCAGTGTTATCATTTGGATCCATTTTTCTCTGCAAGGTTTAAATGAAATTTTGTAACCTGGGAAAAGATGGAGTACACAGAAGCTCTTGCTCTGTGCTTTAGGAGAGTGTTAAAAACTGAACTGTGTTTCCAGATTACTATCACTATAGTATGTTCCACTTTATTAGACTTGCTACTTTCCACCCAGGAGGAGATACCTAATTTAGTTGTGTATCCTTGTCAAAGTTATTTCACGTCTCTGTGTCCCAATTTTTGCATCAATAAAATGAGAATAATAATAGTAATAATAATAATTCACTAACATCATAGTGTTATTATGAATATTAAATGAGATAATACATGAAAAGCATTAAATAGATGTATTGCATTTAGGATATATTAATATAGCTGGGACATATTAAGCACTCAACATATATTAATTCTATGTTACTAGATTAAACAATTTACTAGATTAAACAATATTTTATGCCATGTGCTTGGAAAGAGGTTATTATTTAACATGTTTTTGAGATATAATTCATATAACATATAATTCACTCATTTAATATGTCTAGTTTAATGGTTTTTAACATAATCACAGAATTGTCACCCATCACCGCAATCAAGTTTAGGACATTTTCATCACCTCAAATACACTGTACAATTTAGCTATTATCCCCCAATCCTCTATCACTCCCAACCCTTAGCAAGCATAATCAACATTCTGCCTCTCTATATTTGTCTGTTCTGAACATAAGCCATAATGAATAAGCAAGAAATGCATAAAGAAAATTAAGTTTTCATAACATTTATCTCAGTGATTCTAGAAATAGTGGACCTTAATGGATTTCTTAGAATTCTTAAATTAGAGCCCATAGTAGTCTGTCTTTTTTTCCACTCAGAATCCTTCCTTTCAGCATAAAGAAAGCAGCAGCACCAGGGACTTGGGCAATTGCCCAGTGCGCTGTGCACAGCATCCAGCTGACCTTCTGACCCATGTCCCACATACAGCGGATAACGTGATGATTAGGTCTTTAGTCTGTTTAAGGTCAAGCTTACTCCGCTGTGAACAGTGCAATAAAGAAAAAAGTAGAAAGCTTTTCTTCCTAAGAAAAATGTTCAGGAAACCCAGTGACTGAGATCAACTGCAGAAATTGATTTTATGAATGGTTTACCAGAAAACTCATAAAATGGTAAAATCAGTTCAAATGTGACGTTTGTATTGTTCCTATTCCAAGCCTGTGCAGATGGGCAATTCACTATGTAAGTAATTTTCATGGCTAAGATAACAAACCATCATGTTTTCCTTGGACAAACCACCTTATGCAATAACAGTCTTGATCAGTTCTGTTTTACAAAGTTTCAAGTGCAGCAATATTACATACATACAGGGCAAAGAATGAAAAGCTGGAAACTATGTTCTTATTCTTCTTCAGACGGCTTTGTTGGTGTCTTTCACCTCTCAAATTCACAGACAGGATTGTGATGCATGCCCCATGATTTCAAAACTATATTTAGATAATTTCCTTATATGAGTGCTATTTAGGCAACAGGATTCTCTGCAACTATTTATTTCTTTAGGTATTTTCTGACTCGACAGTGAACTTGACAAGAACTAAGTGTTGTATGTAAAGAAAGCCAAGCTGCAGATAAAATATCCTAAGCATTCAGAAAAAAGAGAACAACAAATTTACAGAAATCAGGGGATTTTGTAGTGTATTGTTTGCTAACTAACAGAATCTAAATGTCTGTGTGACATAGTTTTCTGTTTTTCTGTTGCTTCATAAATTTCTATCGTTAATCTGTATGGCAGGTTTGTAAGTTCTACTTAATTCAACAAATTTCTGTTGTCACCAAATTCTAACAAAGTCCACAACTAGGTGTGTGGTTTTCAATTGCATCCAGCTACAGTGATGACTTTTATAATAAGAGTATTTCCCAATAAATTGTTCAATCTGTACGTTAATACAAAGTGTGAATCATACGTTATGACAGAGAAGAGATAGAAGGGTTTGTTCTGTTTTACAGATTTTTCTTCATTACATGGTGCATTGTCTACAAACCAGTCAGAAACAGTATTACACAGAATTTGTTCAACTACTATAATAAACATGTATTCAGTGTGTCTGCCAGTTACTGAGATTTGCTCTTGATCCTAGGTTACATGAAAATATATAAAGAAAATACAAAACTTCCTCCCTCACATAAGACGCTTACTATGTTTAACTTTGCCAATAGAGAAAGGAGTAACAACCTTTTAAAGTTGGATAGATAGATAGATAAATACTGATATAAGATAAAATTAACTGTGTTGTGGACGATTCAGTCATTCTGTTCATGTTAAATACCAAATACCACAGCCTCTGTTTGTGTGATTAAATTGGTCACTGAGCACTTAAGTAGCCAAAGTGATTAGACTGATTATTTGCTATTTATTTGTGACTCATAAAATCACCCTGATTACGAAAGTATTATGGCTAAAATAATAACATATTTACTTCTAATCAATATATTTCTCTACAGTTTTTAAAGTGGCCTATCAATTTTCACAAAGAATGTAAAACATGGCAAAAATCTCCATGGTTAACCGACGTTTGTGTCCTCCCTGAAAATAAAACTCTTATTTCTTTTCAATGACAGCATCCTGTGTTTAACTACCTGAACAAATATGATGGGGTCAATTTCTTGCTACAGCTGTCACTTCCTTGTCACAGAAAGTAAAACACTACCTATCTTAACCATCTGTGATAAACAATCCTAAATTGTTAGCATTATCCAATTTTACCAATAAACAATCAAAATGGATAAGTGCTTATCTCATTTTGCTCCTGTGAAAGGTGGGAAATCCTGTTTTTACTTTCTGGACAAGGAAACAGATACTGCTACCCTTGCTGTTATCAATAAAATTTTGGCTTGGAACTGTGGTGAGTGTTTTGACTAGCAATACTGATATACATTGCAAGTAAACTCTCAAAATTCAGTCTCAAAGTGTTATATAGGCATCAGCTCTTATTGACACAACCACTTTGTTTTTCTACCTTTTCAGCAATCCTTAGTATCAGTCTTTTTTTTTTTTTTAATTTTATTTATTTATTTATTTATTTATTTATGGCTGTGTTGGGTCTTTGTTTCTGTGCGAGGGCTTTCTCTAGTTGTGGCAAGCGGGGGCCACTCTTCATCGCGGTGCGCAGGCCTCTCACTGCTGTGGCCTCTCTGTTGCGGAGCACAGGCTCCAGACGCGCAGGCTCAGTAATTGTGGCTCATGGGCCCAGCCGCTCCGCGGCGTGTGTGATCCTCCCAGACCAGGTCTCGAACCCGGGTCCCATGCTTTGGCAGGCAGATTCTCAACCACTGCGCCACCAGGGAAGCCCCCAGTCTTTTTAATTTTAGCCATTCTGGTAGATGTATAGGAGTATAGTATTTCCCTAATTATCTTTTTTCATTGGTCCATTTAATTTAGTATCAATATTACAAATTTTTCAACCTTTCCTTATATTTAGTGGTAATTATTGAATTCGCATAAATTAACATTTAGCTAATGCTTAACATTTATTGAGTTGAATTTGTAAATTTTTAAAATACACTATAACAGTCTCTCTTTTTAAGTTGCTAATTTAGTCCATTTACATTATTTTTGATTACTGACGTATTTGGACTTCTTTACACCTTCTTAATTGCCTATGAAGTTACACAGACTTGAGTGGTCTGCTTCAACATTATTTTTCCAGTAATCCCTGTCATTTTGTGTGTGTGTGTGTCTGTGCCTGACTTTATTTAAATGGAGGTATAGAGATGTACACTTCTTTATTGTGGTAAAGAAGATGTAACATAAAATTACTATTCACAAATTAGAATGATATATCATTTTCCCGCTTTAATTTAGTTGTTCTGTATGCTTTTCTCTTAAAATATTCTCTTGAAAATAGATTATAGTTGGGTTTTAATTTTATCCAATTAATAATATTACATATTTTACATTTATTAAAAATTATTGATGTAAAAGTATGTATTTTATATTTTTTGTTTATTATGTTTTCATTGCTTCTTCTTTTCTCCCTTCCTACCATATTGAATTAATAATATTTTCTATTGAGCTTTTGTATCCTTGTAGCTTGGATGCTACAAATGTATTTCTCTTTGCTTTCTCCCAATATTTTTAAACTTTAAAAATATAATTTTTAAATGCACTATTAGTTATAAATATTCATTTATAAAACTCTTAAAGTTATTCATTTTTTAATCTCCTTTTAAAGACAACATGGACCTTAACAAGTTTAAACTATTACACAACTCTTCACTTTTCAAATCTTTTTGTTACTGTCCAAAGTTTTAGTTTTACTTATTTTTACACACACATAATGTTGTTCCTTTTTATAGTAAACAGTCAACTAAATGTACCACCCTCTTGTACCCATTAATTGGTTCCTTTGCTCCAGGTTTCTTATATCACATACTCTCCCTCTGGGTTTACTTTTTCTCCTTAAAAAGATGTCCTTTTACATGTCAATTAAAAAAAAAATAAAAGAATAAATTGGCAAAAATCCCTGCCCCCATGGAACTTGTAAAAGAAATAAAATTTTTTAAATATCCACTTCCCCTCCTGCCCATGATATGTTGGATTTATCTAACCGAGGCACTTGTCTTACCTAATGTATGTGTTTTATATGCATGTGTATAATTAGAGGTCTTGATACTAAGACGTCACAAGCACTGAGATCCATTTGGATCTTTTGGAGTGCTATATAGCAAGTACTAAGTATGGCAAGATTCAAAAAAGGTATAAAACATTAAATAGGATATGCCTACCCAAGTAAACTCCAGAGGCCCTCCCTCCCTGCCTGTACTTGCTAATGTTTCTAACTGAAGAAAAAAAAAAAAGCCCTTTAATAATTCTTTCGGTGATGGTCTGTGCATTGTAATTTCTCTTAGTCTTTGAAACACCTAAAATACTTAAATTTGTACACTTTATTGAATGCTGATTTGGATAAGTACAATTTCTGTTTTTCACCTGTACTTTGTAGATCTATCTGCTGTTTTCTTGTTGTTGTTGATGAGAGGTCTGCTGATATTTTATTTGCCATTCCTTAGTAGGAAGGACTACAGTGGGTTTTAAGACTGCCTCTTTATCCTTGATGTTTGTGCCAGTGTAACAAGAATGGATTAATTTATATATTTTAGTTGCTTGATTTGGGGCTCGCACTTTTATCTGAAGACTCAGAACTTTCTTCAATTCTGAAAATTTTCCAACACTGCTCTTTCTTTAGCTATAGCTTCTCTGTTATTTTTTAAAATTTTCTTTCTCTGCAACTCTGATTCATTGTTAGTTGGGGTTCGCCATGCAGCCTCAGTGCCTCTTAATTTCTTTGTGCATACACACACACTCAAGTGTGTATCGTTATGCATTGGAGAGAATGCCACAGTTTACCTTTAAATTTACTAATTCTGTTGTATCAACTATTGTATAGAGTTTATAAGTTTATGGAGTCTTAAATATCCAAATATATGTTTATATTCAATATTTTATTGACCTGTTTTCATTTCTCAATTTTTGGTTCATAAATTCATGTTCTTTACAATTTGTATTACTATTTCTAATATCATTTTGAGAATCCTGACTATACTTACATGCAATAATTTTGCAAATTATAACATAAAGCAATTGGAATATGGAGTGAAATCATTTTTATTATTGATTTTGGCTATCTTTTTTGACAGTATTTTTTCCCATAAGATTTGTGAGATTTGTTCATTTTGAACTTGGGTCATTTGCTGATCCCCAAGGCTGTATCTCAGTGGATAGCAAATTCTTTCGGCTACTCCTCTGAGAGAAGATGACACCCATGAGAGTAAATCAAGCTGTGTATTAGCTCTAACCCCTTCTCTAATGAAGGCACTGAACATTTCACAACCGCATTCACTGTAGGTACCAAATTACTAGTAGTTGGTCTGCAGCTCCATTCCTTTTCACTTTTTTTAATGTTACTGCTCAATTTCTGTTCAATAGAGAAGTTCATTTTGATTTTTTTCTAGGTATAAGGCTTTGGTTGTCTCTTTTTATATATTTTTTTCTCCATGTAGTGTTGAGCAGAGAATGTGCTGTTTCTATTTTGTTAACATCCTGTCTCCTCGGGTTGGTTGTTTGCCCTTCCCTGTCTCTATACTTCAAGAAGCTGACTCGCACACAATCTGTCACCAAAGTTCCTTCGATTTTTCCAAGGCAGACACAAGGAGGAGATCAGAGAGCAAAAACAGAAAGAGTCTGGGGCATATCTTTCCTGCTCCCACCCTGCTCTGAGCTGCATTTCTGTTAAAGGCTGTGTCCCTTGATGACTAAGCCTCTGTCTAGCGGTCCCTCCTCAAAGGCTTCAGTTTTCACTATATCACAGTTTCTTCTTTCCTGCCTTTAAGGTTAGGGATGGTAGTAACTTACTCTGCCTGGTTTCCACAAGAAATTCCTTCATTTCAATCTCTATATTGAACCTATCTGAACCGGACTCTGCTTCCTGACAGGACTGACGCACAGAGGGTGTAACATTTTCAAATAATATTCTGTCTTGACAGGAAGCCCTTTGGTGTCACCCTTACCCACTACCAAAGTGCTTTAACACATTACCGTATCTGCCAGGTCATGGAGACACATTGCTTACGTTAGTTTGTGCAATACTTTACAGATATTTCAGTGTTTGAGAGCATCACACCTTTCTCTATAAGATCAGGGTCAATAGTTCTGAGAATCAAGAATAAGTTTGGTTAGATTTGGCCCTGTTTGACTAGGTTTGGCTTCTTCGAATATATATTCCTTATCAAATTTCAAATACAACCCCAAAATTGGTGCATTTGAAATGTTGTCAAGCTGCTTTTCTAATAATTACTGCTATTCTCTTGAGTAAGATATTTGAAAACCTGGACATACTCTAATTTAGCTTTACAAGGGGTAAAGGATTAGAAAATCAAATGCTCAACAGGCTCCATACAAGAATTTCACCTTCTGAAGTGTTCCAGGAGTTCGTTCCCCTAACAAAACCGAAAAGAGTGGCAACATTTACCTCCCGAAACAGATGTTCTATTTCTTAAAGCGTGTTATGCACTCTACTGTTTGACACATTCATCAAATCCCATAAGGATATTGACAGCCAACAATCTTATAATGGTATCTTGTCATTTCACACCCATCACAAAAGCAGAAACTGACAGTAGGATGAAAATGTCTTTCCTGGGGGGTGGGGGTGACGATCAGCATATCTAAAGATACCCCGCCCGATTCCTGAGAGGTAACTCTCTCATTATACACGGTCACACTCACATGACATATACACATGTTCACACATTGTTTTGAATACCTAATTGTTAATCTTCGGTTCATTCTTATGTGAAATTTTCTGTATGGAAATAAGTTAACTCAAGATTAACTCAAGTTAACTCATGGAAAATAAAAAAAATTATAAGAAAAACAAGAGAGAAGAGTTTTTCATCAAAGGGAAATACATATCTGACTTGGTTACAAAACTGTTCTTTTCCACATGCAACGCCAGAAGAAAGACAAATAGGGAAGGAGCTATAAAATACAGTCTTGTACAAGCTTTTCTTCAATTAATTTCAATTAATTTGAGTCCATATCTATTTCTACATGCTGATCTAGGTCATGGAAATTTAAGGACAAGTAAATTCTAGTTCTACCATTAAGTAGTTTATACACTGATGTATAGCCTTTCAAAGTCCCATAAGTTGCATAACACTACTTCAGAAACTCATAAGTGGATATGATTAATCCTAATTAGAAGCATCCAAGTAGGTTTCATATAAAAATTGACAGTGGTGAGTCTCTTAAAGTGTGAAATTATTTCAACAGTAGAAAATGTCAGACTGAATACTGGTCAACTGAATTCTAGCGATTAGTATAACTAAGGACATGGGGGCATAACAAGGCATCGTATGTCCTGAGAATGAGACATAAAAAATAGTTTAGTTTCATGTAACATAGTGATTAAGTACAGGCACATTGGATTCAAATAGACATGGGTGCCAATATTGGTTCTTCCATTTACTATAAATGTAGCATAAATCCTGCATCCTGATCACTATATCTGAAAATGAGGTCTAGAATACTATATAACTTTTAAGGCTGCTTTGAGTATATAATGGGATAATGCATGCACTGCGGTTACAAGACCTAGTACCTGAAATACCACTTTCAATAATGTAAAACATCTCTAGCACTTAGACTGCTTGAGTGGATTTTGAGTCATAAAGTTGGATAACAAGTTGAAATGTTAGAGTGGAGTCTGATTCAGAAGTCATAAAAGATCTTGGAGTGTTTATCTGCACATGACTTGCACCCAGCTTACTTCAGTGCTAGAAAATTATATAAAATATATTCCCATAAATGGTCAAGGATTTTATGTCTGGAGACTTCAATATCTTAATAATCTTAATAATCTTCCCTACAGAAATTAAGCTTCAAGAGAAAATATTATTTTTGTCTTTACACCTCTGCATAACTAGTTAGTGCAGCTCCAGAATAAATCAATAAATTGCAAAAATGTGCTTTTCTAAAAGTAAAGAAAGCATCTCATGTATAGAATAACTAGAATAACAAATATTCCCTTTTGCTTAAAAGAGTAATGGATCAACTAATTAGCTGGCAGATCTTGAGAGATTCAAAGAATATTTATAGCCCCTTTTCCTGAAATCACAAGATAAATTGCTTGCAGTTAAAGGAATTTAAGAGGTGGAGATAGGGGAAGAGGCTTCTCACTTGCTAATAGGAGTGCAAGAGATATGCAAGCCACAAGATGTAGTGGAAAGGACTCTTAGAGTTGGAAGAAAAAGAGCACCTTTCCTTATGAGTTATGTGAACTTGAGCATATCAGTTGATTTTTCTGGACTTCAGCTTTTTCTTGGGCTAAAAGAGCTCCTAGTTGCCTTCAACAGAGGGCATTTCTGTTCCTTCTCTGATTCTGTTCCTCCTCCTTCCACAGATTCTCTTCTGCCAACAAGGAATTAGAAAATTCTGGACCTCTTCTGTGCCATACATTCTCTTTATAGGTTTGCTGTTGGTTTGCCTTGCCAACAACAGAAACATTAATTGGCACCATTTGAATATCCCACCCCTCTCCATTCTCTCCAGTGAGTGCATCCCTATTCTAAGTGTGAACAGCTGGCTGTCTTTGTTGTGAGAACTGTATATCCTTTTGCCATGTTTTCCTGCCTCCTGTGAGGATGAGGATTTCAGTTCTGAAACATTAGGTAGGATTCATTAGTTCTGTGGTTTCTTGCCAAATAATTGGTTCCTCATTACCATTTTAGATAAATCATAAAAAACTCAAGTCTTGATCATTCAAAAAGTATTTTGTAGTGATGAGTATATTTTGGTTATCCAAACAAAACTCTTAATACAACATTACTCTTTGAACAATTTATCTCATTTTAAATAGATATCTTTATTTTTATTGGCATAATTGGCTTTATGTTGTTGTTGTTTGTTCCATTTTTATTAAAGGAAGTTAACAAAGGCTTAACATGAGCACAATAGAGTTTACCACAACCCCTGCCTTGACTCTGTTTGAAACACTGTTAAGCAACTGATGTTACAAGACCTTTACAAATTACCTGGTATGATTGAAAGTGAGCTGAAGATGGCACATATAGAATAAAAGATACTTTATGCAAAGAAATAAAATCTTACTAAAATAGAAATTCTCCACTTAAATGTTAGCCCTGTTCTCTTAGTAAATTCCATATCTTAATTTTCCAAGCCTAATAAGCCATCTGTATTTATATATGTGCTGGAAAATATGGCTTGAAGATAAATTATGTTTAATGTAAATATTTTTATATTAACTTGATCACTCACTTAATCATTGATTCTTCTTTCTGGGGAATGCATGCTCCCTGACGTCACCGGGGAATGTACATCATTTTTTCACAGTCTGTGACCCAGCTAGACTAAAACTAGTTCTTGTATTCATAAACTTTGTACAGGAAATAAGTAATTTTGATTTCATCTCTGTATAGAGTATTAGTCAGACACTGGCAATGAAACACAGTATGTCATGAGGATTCAAACTAAACAAGATTTCTGAGTACAAAAAGCAAACTTCTATAATAGAGCATCAGATCAAAGCAAGCAAATTCCAGGTGTATACAATGTAATTCCTATTTATTTTTTATTGTAAAATATTAAGTAATCAAAAAATATTTACTAGACTCCAAATATATCTACAGCTCAAATTAGCCACTAGGCAGTATAGAATGTGGGAGTAGAGGAGAGAATAAAATTACTGGAGTACTCATCCTAAATTGTCACAAAATTTATTTGGAATCTAAAATTTTCTAAAGTGTAGCAATGGCATATAATATGGTAGTTAAGAGTATGCCAAGTGTTGAAAGCTCCCTATTACCTGGGGTTTTGGGCAGATTACTAAAGTCTCAGTTTAGTTTCTTAGTTTCTTCATCTGTAAAATAAAGGAAATAATAACACCTAACACCTTAGTTTTCGAGGAGGATTAAATGAGACAATCAATGTAAGGCACTTAGAAAGTTGCCAGGTATATAGTAACCACTCAATAAGTATTTGTTCTTACTTATTCTTTATGTCTGTTCTAGCACCCAGGTTATAGAAAGGTATATAGCTCCATAAATTTATTTATTGTTCCATAAATGGTGAAGAAGAGATTGCAAGAAAGGAGACTGGGAAGAAAAGAAAAATAAAGATCAAGAAGAAAAGGAGACATATTAAAAAGTATAAAAATATTAGCCCAACTCCTAAGTAATTTATATTCTCACAATACATTACTATAATCCATTAAAATAACCAAGTAATATATAATGGTACTAATTCTAAATATAAACAAATTCAGAGAAAGAACTGAAATTGTCAGAAAAGGCTTCTTAAAGAAGCTGACCCTAGTCATACGATTTCAAGGTATCAGTGGCATAATAGTATTTGCTTTTCTTTATCTTTCATTTCTTCTGAAAGAAAGGATCAAAGTAGTCTGATATACATCAGTCAACAACTTTAACTTGGTGAGGCTATCTAAACATATTTTCTTCTTTGTAAGTTGAATTATTTTATTTGTGAAGTAACTTCCTAGAGCAGGAAGTAAGTTTTTGTTTCTCCAGAATTATTGCAAATGATAGTGTTGGATACTTTGTGGGTCTGTGTGACATAACTCTGCACCAGAATTTTCAATTTTAAAAACTAACGACTTTAAGATGAAGACCAGAGAAACTTGGACAAGTTCTTTGTTGCCATCAGGCATGAACCTGCAGTTTCATTTTAACATTTTATTTTTCAGCAAATGTGTGTGGGTTATTTTTTGCCTCTGAAAGCTAAGTAAGATAGCATATTAGACACCATATATATTGTCTGCCTAACCTTTTCTTTTTCTGGGAACCAGCCCTACCTGGGCATATCCACTTGGTTACAGAAGTGATTCTCAGCAGTCCTGTTCCTATATCCTGACCCTGTGCCCTGGTTTCAGGGCAAAGATTGAGCCAGTGATCGAAGGACAGACATCAGTCTCTTTCCTAGGAATTTGAAATTGGGCCCAAAGAGACTCCTCTTTTAAGGTCTGTCACCTTAGCTGTAATACATTACACCTTAGCTGTACCTGTCATGTTTTTCATCATGTGAAATTGAGGTTCACAAGTCTGACAGAGGGAGGTAGGAGGAAATACAAAAAGAAGAACAAATGAGAAACGAAGGGAAGTCTTTCTGTCCCTGGTGCCAGTTCATTCCTGGGACAACTGCATTCCTATTGCATTGGCTTCCATGAGATGCCCCATATCATTATAATAAAGGAATTGATTTTCTTGTTTATGCAATCTTGAATTAGTTTTTACTGCTTGTAGCCAAAAAACTATGTGGTTGATATATAATTCATCAGGACTTGAGGTTTTTTACTTGTTTATTCCAGTTTAGTTCTGGATTGAACAATAGGTGTGGGTCAGAATTCCAGTAAAAAAATTTTTTTTTGGCAGAGACTCTCTGATCAACTGGAAGGAAATTAAGGGGTACCTGGTGGGGTGGAAATTAAGCCTGGACTTATTTAATAAAAGAAGGTTAATTCTAAGCTTATAAGTATAGTGACTAACTCATCATGATTTGCCTGGGACTTTCTCAGTTTTAGCATTCAAAATCCCATGTCCTGCTTCCTGAATCCTGGAAAAATTGGGACAGTTGGTCGCCTTACTTCTAAGACATGGGTAAAACCAAGTTATTTCTTTTAAAAAATCATCCTTGAAAAAATTGATAATTGCTATCTCTTTTCTTCAATCTAGTGCATTGATTGAATTTAGAGGAGGTTACCTATTAATAGCTCCCTTATTTTTAACTGGCAGAAACCAAGGCAAAGAGAGTGCTCTGTGCAAGATGAGAAAGGAACCAAATTCATTAGATTTTCCAAATGTTTCTTTAAAAATCTATTATAACATGTTGCTTAATGAAAATAGCTATCAAATAACTTGAATCTTTTTATTCAAAACAATTAAAATCTGTTAAGCGTGGTCGCTTTGGTGTGCAATTCTCTCAGCCAGTGCTAGTGGCAAGAGCATGGCTTCCTACATCACAAAATCTGGGATCGAGTCTTGGCCCCACTATTCATGTGACCTGGAAAAAGTTGTTTAAACTCTCTTAGGCCGACTCTCCTTACTACTAAAATGAGATAAGCATAATGCATACCTCATAGGGTTGTTGAGAGGATCAAAAGCAATAGAGCATGTGAAAACGTACTTATCACAGTACCTGGGACCTGTTGGGCACCCAGTTGATATTAGCTAGGATGCATTATTTCATTCAATCTGTTATTTACCATCACCTTGTGACATAGAAAGAGTGTGGTGCTACAACTCTGTTCTGCAGTTGAGAAAACTGAGAGTTAGAGAGATGGAGTGCATCTAGGCAACTCACTTAGAAAGTGACAGAGCCTATCCTTGAACTCCTCTGACTTCAGGCCCAGGATTTATTCCTCCGCACTATATTCCCTTTTGTGTAAAAGCATAGAAGACCTAAGTTTTTTGTTTGTTTCTCTTTTTGAGGAAAATAAGAGTTTAATCATGACCCTGTCTAAATACAGCCAAAGCAATATATAAAACAATACATAAAAAAGAAACTCACCTACATATTTTTTTAATTAGGCACCAAGGTTTCTGAAAAGATTCATAAGATTGAATTTTTCACTTTTTAATCTCTGTTGGGAATTATGAAGAAATAGCTATTGTCACTTCGATTGCCAGGCATTATTCAAAATGAGTCACCATATGGTCATGAAACATTATCTGGGAACCAAAGAATCTGTTATTTATTTTAGAACAAACAAAATAAATGATCATGCTACTTATATTTTTAAAAAACCCTGTAATAAAAAGGGACATGTTTGTTGGATTTATTTAATATAAAACTATGACTTTAATGCAACTAAAATTTATACAAATAATGTTTTGAGGAGATAACTGGTATAGGAATTGAGTTTTTATTGTCTGAATTTCAAAACAAAAACTCACATATTTCAAAAATCATTTTTTAAAATGTAGGGAAAAAAAGTCCAAAACAAATTATATAGCGGGAATTCACGTGTTTTTTGGCTTTGTAATCTGAATGAGTGTTTAGGGAAAATCTGATTTATGAACTCACAAGACTCAGTCAACAGAGTTTATGCTGCCAGCAAATTTGTTTGCAACAGTTTTAACCGAATGCTTTTTATGCCTCCGTATAGCCTCTACCATCTATAGAACTACCGATATAAATCTTTCGGAGAAAAAGCAAGATAGATGTATGCCAATATATAGAACATAGAAAAGCAAGTCTTTTTTTTTTTTTCCTCCTTATACAAGAAATAGTTTGCAATCATGTTCCACATATAAAATAGATAATTTAGCTATGAAATTAGAGTGGTCATAATTCCCTATGAATAGTGTGCTAAGGAAAGAAAACCTCACTTTTATTTGGAACAATTTTTATTGATATGACATAGCTTTCATGTATTATTTTTTCTATTTCCCTGATCATCATCTGCTTTGCCACAAAGTTTACCATCTATGTTTGCACCAAGAAAGCATGCAAGTCCTCAATCATTGTAAAAGGACACAGCACTGTATCCTAAGTTCATTTTCTTATTTTATAAAAGTTATATTAAGTCAAATAATTTTTATTTGATTTGATAAATATTATTTGTATATATATATTAAGCTTTTAGGTTCAGAAGGTATTTTTTTATTCTCCTATGTAAATAATGTTGTGCTAGGCATTGACAAGAGTGACTCAATCATTGCTGTGATGGCATGACAGTGTATGCTAGAAGGTAATATCTGATATCTGCAATTGAATAACCACTGATCTCCTTAATTTACTATTAGTAAGGGATCTAAGTGGTTACATTTGCTGTGGATTTCCAATTGTTTATTCACACATGATGTTAGCATGCCATTTTATTTCACTTTAAACTTTACTGAATTAGTAAGCAAAAAATGGTATAGTGATGATTTTTTTGGTGAATTACAGTTAATTTTGTTTGTTTTGTTTTCTGGGTATTTTTACAGCTTTATTGAGGTGTAATTGATGAATAAAAATTGCATATATTTAAGGTGTACAAGGTGATGATTTGATATTCATATGCAGTATGAAGAGATTATCACAATCAAGCTAATTAACACATCTTCACATAATTACCAATTTTATTGTGTGTGGTAAGAACACTTAAGATTTACTTTCATAGTAAATTTCAAGTATACAATATAGTATTATTAGCTATAATCTCCATACTGTGCATTAGATCCACAGAAATTATTCATCTTATAATTGAAAGTTTGTACCCTTTGACCAACATCTCCCCACTTCCTCCACCCCCAACCCCAGGCAACCACCATTCTATTCTATAATTTGAAATTCATTTAATACCAAGTTTAATTTTACAAATTTATTATCCATTTAAAGTTTTATTTTTTGTTATTGATATTTTCATGTGTCATTATTGATTAATAAGATATCTTTATATGTGAATGGCACTGATCCTTTCTCTGTTAGATTACTAGAATATTTTTCAATTTGCCTTTTAATTTTATTTATACTGCTTTGACAGAGACTAAAAATTCAAAAAGATATGAAATTTGGAAAGTTTTATTTTTTGTTATTAAATCAATAAATAATAGGTAACAATAATCAAGTACTAACTGTTCCCAAACATTGTGATGGTACTTTATATATTTTTATTTTATTTAACTCCACAACAGCTTACTAAATAGATACTATTGTCTTCTATGTTTTATACATGAGAAAACAAAAGCTTTTTAAAGAAAGTCATATAACTTCCCCAAGTCCACCCAACTAAAGCAATGAACCTAAACTATCATGCTATAATCCCTTTTGTTTTCTGTCTTGAGTCTCATGTTTAGAAAGCATGTACTTGCTTCAAGATTATTAGATCCTCCTTTATTTTCTTTGTGTCCTCTTATTTTTTAACATATACATTATCTGAAATAATTTGAAGTATCAGTATATCTGTAATTGTTTTTGATCCACAGTAGAAATTAGGAATTAAATATTAGTCCACATTCCACCCTCCAAAAAAATTTGGCCTTCCCTCCTGTTAAACACAAAAGTATTTTTGCTTCTATCAAAGGTCAAATACCATTTGTGCTCTAGATTCTCATTCTTTATTTCCTGAAATATGCCCTCTCTGAATTTTATCTTTCTCTCCCATCAGCAATTTCTCCTTATTAGATCACACCCATTGGTATAAAAATATATCTCGTGCCTCATTTCTTTTTTTTTTAACATTTTGGCTGCACCACATGGCATGTGGGATCTTAGCACCCCACCAGGGACCAAACCCACAGATACTTAACCACTGGGCCACCAGGGAAGTCCCTAGTGCCTCATTTCTGAATCAACAATTTTCTTGCCCAGTTAGGTCATGACCATTTGTATCAAACATGTTCTCATGTTACCAAAACAAACAAACAAAACCAAAAAAAAAGCAAAAACAAAAACAAAAGCCTCTTTACCTTGATATCCCCCTCCAGCTAATTCTCCATTTTTGTGCTACCTTTCACATTGAAACTTCTCCAAAAAATTATTATTATCCATTTATCATTTTCCTCAATTCCTGTTTATTCCTTAAATATGAAAAGTAAGATTTGCTTCACTCATTACATAAAAATATGCTTATGAAAATTACAAATGATTTCCTTGGTACTGAGTATAATAGCCATTTCTTCATACTCAGCTTCCTTTAACTCTCAGCAGTGTTTGCCAGTTTCTCACATACTGCTTTTCGAAATGTTTTTCCTCCATATTTTACGATATCACACTCTCTTAATTTTTCAATTATCTAACTGGCTGCTCCTTCTAAACCTCTTCTACTTTTCTTCTAAGTGTTGGAGCATAAAAGGGTTTAACTTGAACTCATATTCTCTCTTTGCCATTCTCTCTCTCACCTCTTTCCTTTTTTTCTCCTTCAGTCCCATGATTTTTAAATAGTCTCTCTATGTAATAACTACCAACTTTAGATCCCCAACCTCAACTTCTTCTCTCATCTTCAGACTTAAATACAACTGTGTATGGGATATCACTCCTTGGGTATCAAATATTAATAGGTATCTATATCAGTAACCAAGACTGTGGTATTGGCAGAAGGACAGACCCATAGATCAATGGAACAGAATAACAAGTCCAGAAATAGAACCACACAAATATGGCCATTTGATTTTGACATGAGAGCAAAAAGCAATTCAATGGAGAAAGAATACTCTTTTTAAAAATTTCATATGCAAAAAAATGAATCTCAACCTAAATCTCAAACATTATATGAAAAATTGATTCAAAGTGGATCACAGATGTAAACAGAAAATATAAAGCTATGAAACTTTTGGGAAAAAATGAAAATATCTTCATGACTTGGGACCAGACAAATAGATCTTATATATATTAAACATCTAAAGTTTGATCCACCAAAAAAAAAAAAATCGATAAAATGACTCATCAAAAATCAAAAACTTTTGCTCTGTGAATTACATTGTTAAGAGAACGAAAATACAAGCCACAGACTGAGAGAAATATTTGCAAATTACCAATCACTAAAAGACATGTTAAAACTAGATAAAGAACTCTCAAAATAAGAAAGCCTACAGCATAATTAAAAAATAAGCAAAAGGTTGAACAGATACTTTGGGATTCTATGGATGGCTAATGAGCATATGAAAAGTTGTTCAACATCATAACTATTAATAATATGCTAATTGAAACCACTATATGATATAATTACACACATATTAGAATGACTTAGGTAAACAACACCAAAGTTGTATGATAATATCAAGTACAGATGAGGATACAGAACAACTGGAACTCTTATTCATTGCTAGTATAATACCAGCAATGATATAGCCCTCCTACAAAATAGTCTGGCCATGTTTTATAAAGTTAAAAACATCCTTACCCGATTACTATCCTTGGGTATTTAGCCTAGAAATATGTAAACACATGTTCACATACAAACCTGATCACAAATTTTAATGGCAACTCTATAATTACCCAAAACTGGAGACAATCCAAATGTCTTACAATGGGCAAAAAGAAAAAAATTGTGGTAAAGTCATGTGTGAAATACTATTCGGCAATAAAAAGGGACAAGCTATGGCTAAATCTCAAAGCCATTACGCTAAGTGAAAGAAGCAAGTCTTAAAAAATCACATTTGTTATAATTATATTTTATGACATTGTCAAAAAAGACAAAACTGTAGTGATAGGGTTAAGAGTAGAGAGGTTGGGGAAAATGAAGCTCTAAATATATAGCGTGAGGGAGTTTTGACGGGTGATGTAAGAGTTCTCTCTCCTGATTGTGGTGGTTACACAAATCTATGCATGTGTTAAAGTTCATACAACTGTACACCCTAAAAAGTCAGTTTTAGTGTATGATAACTTAAAAATAAAATTTAAAAAAGAAGTACCAGGCCTCATCCCCTTGAGAATATGCATTTACTTAATAGTCATGTCACTGTAAAAAAAAAATCATCTCACATAAATCTTATAAAGTTGCAAAATAGGCCTCAAAATATCTAAAAATGTGACCTAGACAATGATAGATATTCAATTACCTAAAATTCTCATTCCAATAAATAGTAGACTTATTTTATTTTGCTTCAAACCATATCTTAAACAAACCTCTTAATAATAATTCTGTTTCCTCAGGAATGCTGAGGTGGCAACATATGAACATTTTTCTCAAGTCATTTAAGCCTCTTCTGTTTTACTTTCCCTGAATCGCATAACGCAGAAAGACCATTTTGATCCTGGTTATATTAGCTGGCATTGTACAGGTTCTAGACAAGTTTTACTAATATAATATTGATTGTTGATTAAAAAAAAAAAAAACCTTCCTTGACAGTTTAAGAAAATATAGATTCAATTACAAAGCCAATAGAAGATCCTTGGGAATTTTAAATGAGGACATGCCTATTTCATAAAATGAGGCTGATTCTCTGAATAATATTATTAAAGGTCAGTGCCGCAGCTGTGCATTTGATGAGCAGCTGTGTGAGCTATCAAGAACAATGAACTATCTGATTGGCACTGGACCCGGCCGTGCCAGCAGTTAGCGTAGAAGGATTCTGAACAGATTTAGAACAAGTAGCTGCTGGGTCCTGCTGTGTACACCCTACCTATTGGAGAGTTTAAAGTAAGTGGAATAAAGATAGTGCAATTTGAGAATAATATAGACACCCTATGGAGAATAGAGTTGGATTGGGGAAAGGAGAACAGAGAATGTTCCCTAGAGGCAACAGATACAGTCTGTTCAAAAATATTAAAGGAATTTAAATCTTTTAGGTTTAAGAATATCAAAGTGGAATGTTTTTGACAGCATTTATTGAAATGGTGGAATCCCACTTCTACTGGCACAATCCCACTTTCTACTGGCAAGTTGACACTTAAATCCTATTTACTTAGATCTAGAATTTATCTTGGATTTTTATGAGTCTGGGGTAACATGGTAAAATTTCTCCTTCCAGGAGGGTGATTGGAAAATCAAGGAACATATGATGTGTTGTTCAAGTAAAAGGAGCAAATCAGCAGTCTACAAATACATGTTTGCTTATTTGTACATATTTATTTTTCATTTCGTTTGTCATTATTTGTGTGTGTGTGTAAAATAATTTTAGCATTGCTCTTTACATATAAAATACCAAATATGAGAAAAAACTCAGTGGTATGTTTTACAGTTTTTAACACCTATGAAGGCTTATTGTTTTTTCTTGCTTTAATTATAGACAGTTTTCCCTTGCTGTTGTTGTTCCTCTCTATTACACCACCACCATCTTCTTGTCTTTACTTATCTTTTATCCTTTTCTTTATCCAAAGCAGATAGCCTTTGGACTTGAACTATAGCACTAGCTCTTCTCTGGGTCTCCAGACTGCCAGCCCACCCTGAAGATTTTGGATGTGCCAGCTTTTGTAATCACTTAAGCCAATTCCTTAAAGTAAATCTCTTTACACACAAACACACACACTCACATCCTATTGCTTCCATTTCTCTGGAGAACATTGACTGAGACACTTATGATTCTGTGCAGAGATTGATTATGAATGTGGAGAAAAGATCAACAAAGCTGGTCAGCTGTGCAGAACCAAGTTTGGTTTTTTGTTTGCTTTTTGTTTTGTTTTTTTAACCTTTTAAAAATTTTATTTATTTTTGGCTGTGTTGGGTCTTCGTTGCTGCGTGCGGGCTTCTTCTAGTTGCAGCGAGTGGGGACTACTCTTTGTTGTGGTGTGCAGGCTTCTCAATGCAGTGGCTTCTCTTGTTGTGGAGCACGAGCTCTAGGCAAGCGGGCTTCAGTAGCTGCAGCACGCGGGCTCAGTAGCTGTGGCTCGCGGTCTCTAGAGCACAGGCTCAGTAGTTGTGGCACATGGGCTTAGTTGCTCCGCAGCGTGTGAGATCTTCCTGGACCAGGGCTCAAACCCGTGTCTCCTGCATTGGCAGGCGGATTCTTAACCACTATGCCACCAGGGAAGTCCTGCACTCATTCTTTATCGAAATGGATAGTATGCTACATTATTCATTTCTGCCTCTTATATCTTTACATAAACATATAACCTAATGCACTGGTGAGTGAGCCTTCCTTTTCAGCTTCTTAGGAAATTATCCTAAATGCTGTCAGTTCCTGAACACCCTCCACTGTGAAGATTTAAAGGAGAAGGCTGTCTTAGTCTGCATGTAGAATTCTCAGAGACAGCGGGCATCAGTATCTGTGGGAGACATAGACTATACACCAGGACTCTGTCTGCTGGGGCTAAATTGGATGAGAACAGGAGTCAGCTTTTAAGTTGGCTGATCATAATGATAAAAGGATTGACTTATATTTTTATTCTTTTGAGAAGAAGAATGAGCTGGAGTCCTGGCCCACTTATCCTGAATGATTATGTAACATGCAGTTATCAGTGGTAATAGAAAGTGAAGATGAGGAAATTCTCAGGAAATCTCTGTACCTCATTTTAGGCATAATTTAAATGTCAATGATAAAAAATATTTAATCTAGCTTTTACTGAAAGCTTTTCTTTGGAACGTTACTTCTGTTTTATGCCCTAAAAAAAGAAAAGAAAAAGAAAAACTCCCTAGAGCAATAAGTTTGGTCAGTGCTGGATTCAACAGAGTTTAAACCAGTTTCTTTATTGCACGACAGCTAGATGCCTTTAATACCCTAGTGTGCACTGTGAATTTCTACAAAGGGAGGTACAATAGCCAGCATTCTCCAACGTATTGGATTAAAGCACCCTTTTTTTCAAGAAGATTCTTAGAGATGAATTTTAGAGAAGATGAATTTTAATTTTCCATACATTGGAAAATGCTGCCCAAATCAGAATTGGTAATAGACAGAAAATTTATATGATTGCATTATTCTTCTTTTTCTTCCTTGATAAACCTGCCAAAAGAGATCAAAATCCCAAAGGGCAAGTAAACATATGGGAGAAGGAGTCAAAAGTCCTGGATAATCAGCCTGAAAATGCTTCAAAGGGAACCATACTTTTAGCAATAATTGGCCTCCAGATTTTTCTGCAAATAGGCTATTTACAGGAAATGTAAATCAACACATGCCCCCACCAAACACCTTTTTAAAAGTAAACTGCTACATTTACTAAGCAATATTACTTCCTTCTCCCTCTCCAAAGCCAAGGGTGCTCTCCACCAGCATTCAGTCTGCTAGTGGCTGGGAAAAAGTCCAGCAGAACCATGGGCGAGCACTTCCCCACTCAAAGCGAGTGATCACATTGATTAGTAGCTGCTCTGTAGGAGCTGGGAGACAGATGCCTTGTTCTAATTACAGTTTTAGCACCTTCCACTCCACATTTCCCTGCTGCTGACGGTGCTGTGAAGTCTCTGCAGAGGCTTATCATTACCAGTTAAACTCCATTTTGAATACAAAGTAGTATTATTACCTCACAGAAACTCAGAGCACCGGCTAAATTCACATGATGCAGTCCCAGACTTCACCTGAGTAAGACAAAGGAGACTCTTTATCAGTCCCTTATTGACACACAGAGATTGAGGCCTCTGTGGGCCTCTGGTAGCTTCATTTATCTCATACTGCAGCATGAACAGGACAAGGAACAATATTGGTGCAGATGGTTCCTGGCATCTGTACTCAGCGATCATGAGAAAGTAAGGGGAGCAATGAAAGAGGTGAGGAGCAATGGCCAGGGAAGCAGAGGAAGCCGTGCCATTTCATGCGGAAAGCTCTCTTCTCAGTGGGCTGCCCCTGTGCCTCTAGACGGGCTTTGTAGCCCATCAGTCCCTTTTATGAATCTTTTCTCTTTAACCTCTTGTGAATGTTTCTTTTTCTAAATCAATCACTTTTTTCCCTCTAAATGCTCTCTATTGGAACTGGAATTCATTCCCAGGGTTTCAGCCATCAACTCTAATTGGACAACTACCAAAGTATATGCCTAAACCCCAGGCTTCTCTCAGGAGCTACAGAGTCATTATTTCATCTTCCTGGTTAATATCTTCACATGAGTATTTAACTGGTGACTCAACAGTACATCAAAAAGAGAAAGTTTCCTTTTCCACTCCTCTTAAATCTGTCTTTCTTTTAAAAAAAGGTGGGGGGGGGGGAGTTTTTTTGTATTTCACATGTTTGCATTGGGCTAAAGATTAAGAAATAGACCATTTATTCAATAAATATTTATTGAGAGCCAATTATGGACAAGAGACTGTCATTGGGGCTGGGAATATAGCAGTGACCAAAACAGAAAAACAATCCCAGCCCTCCTGGAGCATATATTCTACTATACTGTAACTGAAATAAACAAACAATTCAAACATATACTACGTCAGAATGTAATAAAGTTATGCAGGAAAGTTAAGCAAATGAAAAGCCTGTGAGGCAGACAAATGTTTATTATGTTTTACAAATAGCAAAGAAGCTGAATAGGACTAAAGCAGAATGAACTAGGAGGAGAAAAAATTAGTCCAAAGATACAGTGGGTCCAGATCATGAGATAAAACTTTCCATATTTTTTGAGCTAATAAACCAGACTGTGTGCGGGGGTAAAAGGTGTTAGTGTTAGGGTTGCCTCAATCCAGGCTGCCCTTTCATTATAATTACCTAACAAATTTTTTTTTAATATCAATGCCCAAATCTCATACACTACTGGTTAAATTATCAATAGAATCTCTGAGTATGAGACCCAGATACTGGTATCATTTAAAATCTCCCAAGGTGATTTTAATATGTAGCCTGTGTCAAGAACCACTGAAACGTGGGCTTGCTGGGTATTGTAATGGCTTCATCTACTCTGAGTAAGACAGCATGTCTTTATCAGAGAAATGGTGTGATCCCACGTACATTTTAAAAGGGTTGCTCTAGCTGATGTGTGGAAAATAAATTGTGTGGGGAGTGACAAGGGCATAAGTAGGGAGACCATTTGGGGGCTCTGGCAATGATTCATGAGAGAAGATAGTGTAATGAACCATGGTGGGAGCAGTGGAGGTGGTAAGAAGTGGTCATTTTCTGAATCTGTTTGGAAGAGAGAGTCCACAGGATTTGCTAATGCATTAAATGTGTGTGACAGAAAGAAAGAATTCACTGTAACACCCATAACTGAAGTGGGAAGGAATGTGGGAGAAAACTTAGAAGGGAAGATTGGGAGTTGCCTTTGAATTTGTTCAGTCTCTTATGAGACTGTGTCTATTAGAGACTGAACAAAGTAAAGAAATCCCAGAGTCTGAAGCAGACAAACGGATCTAGAACTCAGAATTTCAGGTGGGAAGTCTAAACTGGAGATAAACATTTGGGAGCCATCAGTAAACAGATGATTTTAAAGCCAAGAGACTGTGTGAGGGCACTTAAGGAGTGAGTGAAATGAAGAAAACACATACAAGATCTGACTGCCATTGAAACTTAAGGGATATGAGTGGCCAGTGAGGAAGGAAGAGAACCAGTAGAATAATGGGAAAGAAGTATTTCAAATAAATCTGCTTCTTCCAATACTGTTGCTAAATCAATAAGATGAGGCCTGAGTATTGCCTATTGGAGATAGGCAATACCTATACATGCACACGCACACACACACACACACACACACACACCATTGGTAGACTTGATAGGAGTAGTTCTAATGGAATTCTGTAGGCAAAAAGAAATAATAGGGTGAGCTTAAGGGAGAACCCAAAGAAATGAATTGGAAACAACTTTTCAATAACTTTTGTAATAAAAGGCAGCAGAGAAGTGTGCTTGTAACTAAAGAGAAAATGGACCTTAAGAAAGTGTGTGATATTTTTATAATGATTACAGAGATTACAGCATGTTTTAGGATAATACAAGAGTCAGCTAGAACAATTGCTGGAGATATGTCCTTGAATAGAAGCAAGGGAATGAGATCTGATAAGGGTCATAAGAGAAGGATCTGGACTTTGCTAAGACCACCAAACAGTTTTTCCAAGAAACAAGTGGGAAGACAAGAACAAGGGAGGATGGTGGGATTACATGGAAGTTTTCTTCTGATTGCGTACTGTTAAATTTTGGAGTGTTTCAAATTCTCTTTCCCCATCATGTAGCACTTAGGTCAAGAAAAGTCTTGCCTTACAAAATGGCTTTCAAATTCTTCTAGGTTAGATGGATTTTTTTTTTTTTTAATTCTGACATCTCTTTTTCAGTGCCAAAGTAACTTATCTCTCCCTCCACTTTCTAAGTCGTCCATATGTCTCATAACTTAGTGATTTGCTAAACAATTATCCTTCAAAACTAGATGATACATTGTGGCAAATAACATCCTGTGTGAGTTTACTATGAGAAAATCACGAGTCAGATATAATGAGTTTTCTCTCCCAGTCTAAGAGCCCTCACAAACATTCTGTCCTCCAGCTCCAGCTTTCTTAAAAGAGCTTTAATCATCTGATTCCAATGGACTTCAACTCAAGCTGAAGTAAATAAAGGATAAAAGAGTCATGCCTCCTGCTTTGACATGGGTTAGATTGATTATATAATTTCCAAAGGATCTACTAAAAATATACAGATGGAACTGTCCTCACATAAAACATTTTATTAGTTCATGAAAAAGTGGAATTTATTAAACTACTGATTATATTTATGTATTAGTCCATGGAATAATGATATTTGCACTTATAGAAACTTTCTTCTTTAGTAATAACTAAAAATAATACTTAGATTAACTACTTTTTACACCATAAAACAACTTTTAGCAAATCCTACAAATAAGGTTTTGCTTATCATTTTGCTGTAAAGAAAAAGCTTCATAAGTCAGAGAGAGAAAAACAAATACCGTATGCTAAAGTACATATAAGGAATCTAAAAAAAACAGTACTGATGAACCTAGTGGCAGGGCAGGAATAAAGACGCAGACCTAGAGAACAGACTTGAGGACACGGCGGGGGGAGGGGTGGTTGGGGGCGGGAGGGGAAGTTGGGACGAAGTGAGAGAGTGGCATGGACATATATATACTACCAAATGTAAAATAGATAGCTAGTGGGAAGCAGCCGCATAGCACAGGGAGATCAGCTCGGTGCTTTGTGACGACCTAGAGGGGTGGGATAGGGAGGGTGGGAGGGAGGCTCAAGAGGGAGGGGATATGGGGATATATGTATACATATGGCTGATTCACTTTGTTGTACCGCAGAAATTAACACAACATTGTAAAGCAATTATACCCCAATAAAGATATTAAAAAAATTTTTTTAAAAAGAAAAAGCTTCAAATGCTTACATCAAATCTTGTTTTTTTAACTGTGTCTGGTATTTTGGGATCATTTTGAAGAAGCCCAGATAAGATCTGGTTTCTACAATTTCCAGCAATCTCACAGGAGTGGGAATATAAGAGAAGCACAATAAACTTAATGAGTGTAGTTGAAATTTTAACTGATAAAATTCAATCAATAAAAACTTTATTGATAAAATTGAATATATCAATAAAAGCAGTATAAACAGGATTTTAGCTGACAAAATTCGTTAGAATATAAACTCCATGTGGGCAAGAGCTTTGGTTTGTTTTTGACAACTCTATTCCCAATACCTAAATCAATACCTGGTTCATGGTTCAATATGCATTGTTAAATGCATATTGAATAATGAATGTGTAGATAATTTTTCCTGCTTACTATGTCTTTAGTTATGAAATGTATGCCAAAGGCTGAAAAACAAAATATTGTTGCTAAATGGGGAAGCCATGTTTCTTTATCATTCTCCTCTTTATTTAGTTTGAAATTATCTTGGGCCGCTTATCTTCCAAGCCCAGTTCTCTAGACCTCCTAGGGATTCTTTGAGCTGCCCAACATTTTTTTAGCAAATGCCTTTTTCTTCTTAAATTTGTCTGAGACAAGTTTTGTTGTTGAAACTAAGAATCCTGACAGATAGAGGATTCTTGTGCATCTTGGAGCCCTGAGGATATTTTAACCCAGGGACAAAACTGGACTTAACAGCTTGGGCCCCGCCTCTTCTTTATTGGAACTTTCTTCCCTCGGGGCAGAGGAAAGGATTTGGGGAAAGAATCAGAATAAATTGTGAATCTGATGCTAATAATACTCTGTTCTTTCCTTCCAACTTTTGTTCCCCACAGAGCTCAAAATGTTTTACAAACCCAGCATTTCATTCTGTGGCCATTATTCCCAAGGATATTACACTTGAAGAGAATATGTATTTCTAGAAAAGTTGCCAATGAACTGTTACATGTGCATAGAAACCTAAGAAAACCTTGCTTCTGACCCACAGTTAAAAGAACATTCTTTTGCTTGCTTGATGATATTAATAATCATGAGGGCAATATTTTAATACTACATGTATGCATTACAGAAGAATAACTTCTAGAATCAGTACTTTAGTTATTTCAACTATTTGGACTTTTAGATGAAGAGCCAAGACAGACCTATTTTTACTATGTACTCTATTGTTTTGAAAGGAGCTGTTTTGGTATTCTGGACTATTAATAGTTATTGTTTCAGTTTTTATTTCTTTAAAGAATGCAGTATCATATTACACAATAAAAATGGCCATCTCTTTTACGTATCTTTACATTTTTAGAAATATAAATAATTTTTAACTAAAATGAAATTTAAAAAAAATCACATAAATGTGAGCTGCAGGATTTTGATCCATTTAGGCAATAAACTAGAAAATTCATTTTGGCCTCCCTCTCCCGCCATCATGGTTTCCAAATCTCTACCTTCAATTGTGTGATCAATCATAGTGTCTATAAGTAACTAACAAATTATTGACCCATTGATTTCTATGGTAGGCAGCCTCCAGGAAGGTCTCCAATGACTGCTTTCTTCTGGTATTCACACTCTTGTGTAGGTCCATGCCCACACTGTACTAGGGATGGCTTGTGTGACCAATAATATATGTTGTAATACTTGTAATGTTATAAATATTCCACTTCTGGGACTAGGTTATAAAAGACTGCAGCTTCCATCTTGGATTCTCTCTCTCTCTCTCTCTCTCTCTCTCTCTCTCGTTGTGAAAAGCCCATATGTTGAGGAACTGCAACCTCTGGACAACAGGCAGCACAGAACTGAGAAACCTAGATCTGCCAATAAACACACGAGTTTGTCAGGCCATGATCTGATTGCAATTCCAGTTGACAGCTTGACTACAACTTTGTGAGCCAGAGCGACTCCTGGATCCCTGGCCTTCAGCAATTGTGTGAGATAATATATATTTTTGTTTTTAGTTGCTGAATTTCAAAGTAATTTGCTACAGAACAATAGAGAACCTATACCATTTCCATGGTGCAAATCTGATAGAAAAATTTTGCTGTAAAAACAAAAATGTCTAGGTGTACATTTGGTTTGCCCATGGGACATCAGAAGGGTGATGCCTAATTGGTCATCATTCACAGTCAGTGCCTCCATTCTGAATTTCATTTACAATTCATATTTAGCTCTTGGTAATATTAACAAAAATTAAATGAAAACAACTTTGAACGTTATTTAAACAAAGTCCCCCATACATTTATATTGACTAACCTTAAAAAAAATCTTTTGGTTTTAATGTACCATCAAAATTTTAGTTTTTTATTAAAGTCTATGCTTATAAGCAAGGAGATTGAATATAAAGAGAATTTCTCTGGGAAATCTAAAAACATTTCCATCAAAATCTTTAGAGTCCTTAATTCTTTTGATTCATTGTGGGATAAATTAAGTGTCTAGCATGGGGCAGATACTATTCTTGTCAAAGGGAAAAAGACAGCAATAAACAAAACAAACAGACAAACAAAACAACTTGGCCCTCGAGAAGTCTACATTCCAATAAATTCTACAAAGAATCCAGGGCAGATGGGCAACAAATTCTTTAGCCACTGTTAGGAAGATTATGATCCCCTATGATGTCATGTTTCTTCATAGGACAAAATATTTATTTATATTGCATGGAAGTCTATCTTTCTATGAAGGACATTCATTAGTTTTAGCCATTTCCTCTGAATGACACATTGTGTATCTGCACCCTTTATTATATGGCTGCCCTTCAAATATCTGAATATTTCCTTGTGGCATCCCACCCACACCCCACCCTCATTTCTTTTATTCAGGCTAAAACTTCAGTAACTTTATATGTGTTTTTGAAAATCCAGATATCTGAAGTTTAAAGAACAGTTGTTGCTTAGGCTAAATAAATTTTTATGTTTGCACATTTGTACTCTATGATAAACTGTAATATATAATAACATCTCATTGTTAAGTTGTTCTTCTTGTACACATTAATATGGCAGAGCTATACATACAGTACCTGCTTTTAAATGTTTCATTGTTGAGAAATGGAATTTTCAAATTATCTGCATTTTAAAGGTGCAGTTAGAGGTTCTGTTTTGGCTTTGTTTTGGTGGGCGCAGGTTAAAGCACCGGTCTCAGGATGCTGCCTTGTGATGAGGCAGTTAGGAAATCTAGTACAGGTGACCCAGTGTAGTGAGAGGGACTCATTGCCTCTGCCAAGAATACACAGAATCAGTAAAAAGCTGCCCATCTGAATGCCTTGTCAGATGTAAGGTATTGTACCTTGAGGATAGAAAGATATTCAGTATATACGGTAAAAAAAGGTTTGCAGTGAGAGATGAACAGGTTGCCAGAAAGAAAAAGGATGGCCTGTACTTAAAACATATTATCATTTGAATGGGTTACCTATTCTTGTTGACTGTGTCCTTTGACATGGAAGAAAACCTTGAGTATTTGGAAGATATTGTCAGAAAAAAAGAAGAGGATCAATTTTCTTCAAACTGCAAAGTAGCTCTGAGTGCATCCTCTTGGAGCTTTCAATTGTCTGTCAGTGACTCATACTCTACCCAACTGGAGCTTTGCATTTTCTCCAAATTTGTGAAGATGGTGTATGACTCATTGACAGACAATAGCAAATTCTCCTCAATATAGCAGGGGGCATGAGAAACAAACATCTGGGAACTAAGTTGTGAAGAACTAATTTAAGAGTTAAGATGCCTCTGTCCACCTCCATCTGTACATCTCTTCTCCTGCAAAATGTTTACTTGTTTTTCTTTAAGTAGAGAGAAGAAAATATATTGTGTCACAATGGAAATAATAGCTTTAAAATGCCACTACAGCTTTTTCAACCATGTATCACTGGGTTCATGTGTTTCCCATCACAGGCAAATTTGAAATACACTGATTTGTTATTGTCATCGCTGTTAATGCATGTAATTTATATTATGCATCTTTTAAAATATACGGATAAAATAAAGGACTGGCAAAGAACTAAAATATAGTAGACATTTGGCTGTATTAATACACCGATCTATAATGAAATCAAATTTGAATTTTATCTGAATCTTAAATGTATACACTTCTTGTATGCAGGTCTCTTTATGTTTATATGTTAGTGTTTATCTTAATATATGCTTCTTTCTTCTGATCTCAATTAATACCAAAAATTAATGTAATCTGTTTATGTTTCAAACTTATTTTATGAATTTCTGAGAGTTATTTTTTGTTTCATCTAGTTATCATTCAGGACGTATGGCATATATGTTTTCACTGTAGGACTTTTACAAAAGTTCCACTTTTTCTTGAGGGGGTAAACAGTAGGGGTTTTTCTATTTAATAATGTATTAACAGTGTAAAAAAATTTTATGCTCTTTATTGGTAAAGAAGTTGTTCCAATTTTTGAAACTTTCTGTTTTACCACGCCAGTTAGTCAAAAATGTGTCATGAATACTTACATTTCATGTTCATTACATCTACCTGCTCTTTTAATGAATTTTCACCACAGACTAAGCAGAAAGCAATAATGCACGAAAATTTCCAACACGCTATGTCTCCAGTATGATTACTTCATGAAAATTACTGATTCTAGTGATTTTCTATGGTGAGATCTTTTTGTGTTATTGTTGCAGTTGTGCATGTATGTATGTTTATGTATGTGTTTGTGTATGTGTGTGTGTATGACCTGATATTCTGAAATTACTCTGCAAACATAGGATCTTAGTGTTTTGTTAGTGTCTTGGGGAAATTCCAAGTTCAGTCTCAGTCAATATAGCCAATTCTTCTAACAGTCTTGAAAAACAAACATCTACTTCCTGCATGAGCACTTCTTTTTTTTACACTTAAAAAAAAAGATAGATGTAGAATCAACTACGTTCCAGACACTGTCTTATTGCTTCAGCTATCAACAGGAATACTGTGAGTGTTGGTTCCCAGAGAGATCCCTTTCTCCTTGGAGAAATGAACCAATAAGCAAATAACTAGACAATAGTAGGATATGTGTCAAAATGAAGTCAAATCAATAGGAGGTAAAGAGAGACTATCTCTTTGGAAAGTCAGAAAAGACCTCATAAAAGAAATAATATTTGAGCTAGATTACAAGGAATTTTTACCATGTAACTAAAAATTAAAGGAGAAAATGTAGTCCAAATAAGCATAGTAGAAGTGATAAATGTTTAGAAGTGTGAGTGTGCATGGTAATCCAAATACAAGACACATGGAGTGACTGGAAAGGCAAAAGAAGGCACCTGAAATGTATTTCCTGGTGGATTGTGAAAGGTTTTAATGTGTTTCAAGGTTTAGACGTTATTCTCTAGGTGAAAGCAAACCACTGAAGTTTTCCAAAGAGAAAGACATACTCATATATGTACTTCAGTAAGTTCTTTTGAAAGCAAAATAAAGGACTAACATTAGCATTGGGAAACTTGAGGCATGGATGTCACTAAGCAAGCTATTATAATAGTCCAAGTGAGAGATAAATAGGGTCTGTCTTAAACTGGGTGGTAGGTGGGGGATTGGAGGTAGACAATAGAAAGAAACATGAACAAATCAAAGGAGTAAAAGCAACTGTTAGAACACTATACTTTATGAGGAGCCAAATATCGCCTCCCTATAAATTTAGTTATTCTGTGTCAGTTGTGATCTCTGTTTTGGGATTCTTACATTTTTAAGTTCAAGAATTATCTTTCTTTTAAGTCTACAATTTCCAGACCCGATATATTCATTTTCTTTAATTATTTATCGTATGACATGATTTTCACCTTCTCATTTTAGCAGCTGTCCTCCAGATATTCTCCAGGTTTTTCTTAAAATCTTAAACTCAAATTTTCATGGTTTTATTGATTCATATTTTCTATATATAGTAATAGTTTTATATCATACATTTTTATTTCCTATTGTAAGAAAATAATACCCTCTTTGCCTGTTTCAAATATATGCACAATGCTAACTTGTCAATTTTCTCTCTTCATCTTCTTCAGATTGCCTAGCATAAATCAGAGAATTAATACCACAAAAACAATTATGAAAGGGGTAGTTGTAGCAAATGGAAAAGTCCACCTAAATAAAATTTAACATACATCATCAGATTGATAAAGTACAATTAAAGAGTTATAATTAATTAGATTAGTTCTCTTTAGAGAATGTGAAGATAATTGGCATACACAATATTTCAATATTTCTCTAATTCTAAATAAATTATTTGGATTTTGGTAATTAAGCTTCTTAACCTTTTCCTTGTACAGAGATAGAACATAGCTTGGAACTTAACTTTTAAAAGGAAAAATGAAATTAATACATTAAATGTTCCATTTTAACTTAAAGTGACCAAGATAAAATATTACAGAGTAGCATATTTGTAGACAACTAACAATGTAGGCTACTGGCAGACTTTTTTTTAATTAACTTTAACTAAATTTTCTTATGAATATACTCAAAATCTCTACATTTTAACATCCTCCTTCCTAGGGCCAAGACTACTTAACTTGGCATGCTTTTTTGCTGGTCAGTGACTGAAGCTGTATTTATTATATCTCCTTCTGACTTTTAAAAATTGATTTCTTAGTAAGGAACATGACAGTGGCCACTGACTAGATAATTAGCCAAGAGCACTGTTTCATTTATATGTATCTGCATTCCTTAGGCAAGTGGGAAAATGTAGCTGTAACTTTCAGAGTTTCACTTCATATGGGCAGCTGACACTTGCAGGGAGAAAATATAATTGCTATCCTCGTACACACTCATGATTAAACTAATAATACTCTTATCTCTCAATCTTTGTTGAAAAAGATGAATGTACTAACATAGATGTGTAGTTTTCATCTCTGATATGACTGTGAGAAAGGCATAGAAATTTTCATTTCAAGGGAGCAATTAGAGAAATGCATGGAATCTTAATTTCTCAATGTGCTCAATAGCAAAGGAGGACATCTGGCTGTAAGCAGACCAACATGCAATCAAATTAACACTATGAGAATACCATTGGCGATTCCCATTTTCTTCTCAACATAAACTATTTTTGAATTCTTTGTAGTTTAAACTATGATCATTTTATTTAGATTCTCAGCCAAGAATTTCATCTCCAAAGAGCATTAAAGTCCTAATTGTTTTGAAAACTGACTGTCTTTATTTCTCTCAACAAGTTCAAGTAGGGTTGGCCTGCCTAGCAAAATGGAGAAGTTGTCATGATGAGGCTTATATAGCATTGTCTCCGGCTCCATTTTCCCCAGAGGGACCACAGCCTGCCCATCTTTAAAAGGGTAAGGGGCAAGATTATCCTTTCAAAAGGGGGAGTGAGACTTCAGCCTCCATGTGTCTTTGTGACGGCCTCCAGTATTCCTGGCATGTACTGTCTCTGCAAGGGACTAGATAGCTGGCTTTGAGATTAATCCTTGATGAGTGAAAAATCATAGCTGCTCAGGAGTATAATCAATATTAGAAACAAGTATATACAATCACACTTTAAAAGATTAGTATATTTTTTCTAAATAATGATAATTGATGTCCATGATTCAGATTTCTGAGTAAATATGATATACATGTGAAATCATATTACTTTGCAAATGATGATCAACTTTTTAGCCAGTATTTGAACTCTAATGCAGCTCTGTGTGTGTGCGTGTGTGCGTGTGTGTGTGTGAGTCTCTTTGTGTGTGCAATGTAAGTACATTCTGGAAAACATGTTTTTTTGTTTTCCAGCAAATACATTTTCTGGCTTGGTAGTTTTGTTATTGCTCAAGATACAAATTTGTATTTCACATGTTATGCGCTCTTCAGTGCTCTTAATCATCCATTATTCAACAATAAAAACCAATTGCTTATTATAATAGCCAAACCATTTAAACAAAACAATGAAGAGTATACAATAATAAATCTCTTCCTAATCTAAACTTCAAGTCCTCTGCTCAAGAGAGTAACGCCCTTAATAGTTTATTATTTTATTTCCAGAAATTTTCTACACAATTATAACTAGACAGAGTATAATATTTTTGTTTTCTAACTTTAATTATTAATAATGCATTTAACATTTTTCAAATGTTTTACTTTTGTTGTTAACACAATGGAAAAACTAGATTGTTCCAATGGAAAATGATTACAGTTAACTTAATCAAGTTTTGTTTTCCCAAAGCGTCGTTGGATACAGATCTAACGTATAAGATGAGCATTAGGACTTCAAATATAGAAGAAAGGGAGAACAAAATTAGATCATCTTAATTTCAATAGACACGTTCTTGATACATCAATATGAAAAATGCAAGTCTTATTTTAGAAAATGTTATATTAGGAAACTCAAAATCAAGGTGAACACTCCATCTTAAGGGTACATTGTGTTATAAGTAAAGAAATACTAACAAAAATCAGGGGGAAACCAATATCCATATAACTTTATTACTTCAGGGTGAGGGCAGAATAGTACTAAGAATATGTTGGGAATTTGGTAGTACTCCAAAGAACTGAATTTTAAATATGGGTGTGTTTATGTGTAGAAACAGTCTTGTCTCTTGGACATGGGGTACGTTTGTAATCATTTGTGCCAAAATATTTTTCCAAACATTTATACTACTTGTTAGAGAGAAATTCTAAATCAGGGTCACAGGAAAGGGAGAAAAACAAAGAAATGCAGGAGACAGAGGGATGTCCAGAGTTGAAGACGTGAGATACTCAAAGTGAAATAGTGGGAGGTACAGAGGAAAGGTAAGAACAGCAAAGTCCCTTTCCTCCATTGTCATGCTCAAGCAAAATTAGAAAATAAACAATGTCTCTTCAGTGTTTCCCCAAGGCCCAAAGGATGACAATCTCATCTCTTGAAGTTCTCTCCCAGCTACTCCCAATCTTCCACTACCCTGGGGAGCAAAGAACTTTTTTCTGTTATACCACCTTATCCTCTCCTATCCAGTATAATAATAATAATAAACAGCACGAACAAAATAAAAATAATTCATATTCTAGCCCCTTAGGACTGTTTTAGGATGAGAATATTCTTGAAATGGCTGATAGAAATTTTGAAAACACTTTCATGTTAACATGGTTTCATAATTTATTAACAGTCAAAGTTATCGCCACTGGAAAAGAAAGCAGCCGTATACTGTTTATCATATAATACCTGTGGTATGAATCCCTATTACATTTTAATCCATTAAGCATGTCAGGAAGTGAGACTCTTGAAAAAGTCAAGCAGCATTCATTCATATTTGGAAGAAAAAATAAGACAAATTTTGAATTATTAAGGAATTTTTAATAATAATGTGAAAGTATACATATAAAATGTTTAAATAGTTAGAGAATTGGAGCGGAATTAAAATATCAGGTAATGTTTAAGACTGGAGTATCAATAAAGGGGGAAAACATTATGTCAGTGGTAACAACTGAGGAAACATCATATTATATTACATTCAGCATTGTCTTTTATTTGTTCAATGAATTAGAATAAACATTTCCGATAATAGAAATAAGTATACAGTTTGACAGGACTGAGTGTCAAGTAAAACCGAGAGCCAATGTGAACAATGGAATGAGAAAGAATAAAACGGAAGAGGAAAGTTCTTTGTTATGTTGGGAAGATTTTAAATTACAAAAAAACTGAAAGCCAGATTGGTAAAAAGAGAGAGTGGAGGAAAATGAAATAACAGGATATAATGAGATAAGAAAGTGTTATAAGGAAAAGAAAGAAAGCATGACATTCTACCAAAATAAAATCATAATATAACAAAAATTTATTGACAGATTTGCAGTTTTGCTCCTTAGAAATTGGATATATCTGCATAGCCTAGGCAATCAATCAGTGTATGTCAATAATATCCAAACTTTTAAATGTCAACGGAAATATGTTTTCATGTTTGCCCATTCTTGGCTAATGAGGTAATTACATAAAGCCTGTGTTTGGAATGAATTGAATACATGAAAATGCATTTCAATTAGAGTCAACTTCAACTGGTACTGACGTTACTGATTTAAAAGATATAATTTTAGTACCTCTGTTTGTCACACTTTTCCATGTTCATTTAAGTGATGGTTGACTTGATAGATTTTAGTCTGAATATATTTGCTGTTTAGCAATAACACTTTTAAACTAAACAATCAAGAAAGTTCTTTTAACGTTTTGTGCCCTCAGAAAACATATGGAATATGTAATTAGGATTTGCACTATACCAAAGAAATATAAAAACTAAAATGACTTGATTTTGATAGCTATGCTACATTTGCTAATTTCCCTTTTAAATTCCATATTTAAGGCAGTATGTTAAAGGTCAGTAGTAGTAGTAGAAGAGGTTAATTTAGAAGTGACCACTAAGGACAATCACAATAAATATTTATTAAGTCCTTTGGCCCAAAGCAGAATGGCTGTTAAATTGCTTATGATAATGGTAGTTCTTAGCTGAAATAAATAAGGAAAAATTCACATCTGTTCATGTTTAAACTAAAAATAATGAGCACATTATTTACTGATAGGGCTTCTGGAAGATAGCTCAGCAATCTTTTTTTTGTTTTTCAAAACAAAATATTAAATAGTCTCCTACATAAAGAGTTTAACAAATTTAAGTTAGGAATTCTTTAGAGAATTGAAAAGAAAAAAGCAAACTCTACAGGTTTAGTAAAAATTCCTCATGTTTTAAAAAATATTTTCAGCTGGAGATATCCCAATTGATTTGGTAAGGAATGGAGCACTAAGTACAAATGCACTTTTTTGACTGCTATTAACTATAAACAATAACAAATTTTAAAATGTGGAATAAGTCCATGAGATTCCTGTAATTCCTGATGGCTTCAGCCTGGCAGTCAATGAATTCTCATTCAAATAAAGGAGCAAAAGAATTTTTTGTCAAATTAAAATATAGTTATGGCTGTTTGATATTTAGCGAGGCACACTTTGGTTGGGCCTTCCATCTAAAACAGCCAAACTTCAATTCAGCAATTATTTTGTCTGTCATACACAATACTACATATTAAGTAAGCATTAAAGGGAAAAAGAAGAAGAAGAAGATCATAAACAATGCTAGGGAATTCACAAACAGGTGAATTACATAAAAGAGAAATTTAAGAGCCTCTCATGATCTCACTGACCTTCAACTTGGAATCACAGAAACTTCAGCTATTCTGGTAGAAAGACTTCTCTGATTCTTTATCAGGCTAATGCCTCCTCCTCTTGCTTTAAATCCCAATTTAAATGCTCCTTCCTTGGGTGTGGCTGCACTTACACCTGAGACTAGGCTAGCTCCCAGATATAGGTACCATCTTGGTGCTATTTGCCTTTCTCTAATAGTACCCATCACAATTGTAATAAATTATGATTACAGGCATACCGTGGAGATATTGAGGGTTCGGTTCCAGATCACTGAAATAAAGCAAACATTGCAACTAAATAAAGTCACACAATTTTTTGGTTTTACAGTGCATATAAAAGTTATGTTTATTCTGTAGTCTATTAAGTGTGCAATAGCATTATGTCTAAAAAAATTGTACAAACCTTAATCAAAGAATACATTATTGCTAAAACATGCTAACCATCATCTGTACCTTCAGTGAATCATAATCTTTTTGCAATAGTGACATCAAAGGTCACTGATCACAGATCAGCATAACAAATATAACAATAGTGAAAAAGTTTAAAATATTGCAAGAATTATCAAATGTGTGACACAGAGATACAAAGTGAGCAAATGCTATTGAAAATAATGGCACCTAAGACTTACTTATATGCTTTATCTCCCCACATGGTAGACTCATTAAAAAAAAAAAATCTATGTTGGGTGAATAGTTCATTTATCAGAATTTTTACACTTATTTCATTTAATTGTATGAAGTGGTTATTACCATTTATACTAGGAAGAAATAAATTCTACAGAGTAATTTGTTCATGATCACACAATTATTCAGTGGCACAGCATGTATTTTGATCCAAAACCCATACCTCTTTCACCACACAGATTGACTAAGGTACTGTTGGCTTGGTAATTATATAATAAATATATTAATAAAGTTAGTATTTCCCAGTTTTTGGTCAAGTATTTTTGTAAATGGCCTCATATTTTCTTTATGCATAGTATCAATTGTGCTAAACATAGACCCTCACCATTTTTAGGACTGCAATAATGTCTTTCTTTTAAGAATCAATTTTAGTGTCTGGTTGAATAATGCATTTTGTCCAGTAGAAAAACTAGCCGTGGACTCTATCTGAACTCCATGTAAAATATTACTTATTCTTATTAGGTTAATTTTTGTCATGATAGCATAAGTTGTTATCCATAGTAATCTAAAATTGGCTATAAAAATTGCTATTAGAGAAGGGAATAGTTGTTGATAAGGATACTACACAAAATAAGAGTAATCACCCATCTTAATTTTTTATGGTAAAGTATTTGTTTCTGAAGTAATTGTAGGTATTTAGCATTCTCAACTGCAATGCAAAGTTCTTTGGGGAGGTAAATGATGACATCTCAAAAAAGTAAAAATTTTGTTTCATTAGAAGACATTGTATTGATTCTAAGAAAACTAGTAAGCCTAGATTTAACTGTGACTATAACAGATCTCCTAACAAAAATAACATATTATGACAATTGTACTAAAATAAGTGAAAATTATCAGCATTCCAGAGCTTGAAGTGAAAATTACTCATGAAATTGTGAAATTAAAAGACCTCAAACTGTTATTGTTGAAGACATGCCTTGACAACACACAATATACTGCACAGATCAACTGATCTTTTAAAGCAATATTCTTTAATGTGTTCTTATGGTCATCAAGTGTAGGCTATTAGACAAGTCACAATTAAGTGCTTAATTTGCAAATATAAAGAAAACTCCCCAGCAATAACCTCAGTTATTCCACAGAAAATTACAAATTGAGTGAGAATTTGTAACTCATTACACTATATTCATAAGGGGGAAGATAGAAGCAAAAATACAAAGTAACATTTTGAGAGATACAGCTTTTGCTCATTCATAAATCTTCCTTACTGTGCTTGTGTTCAGTTGTCCAAATTCAATAATCTTCCCCAGCCTGGATGATATAGTTACTTGAGTCCACTTAACACCCATTCTGCCTTTAAAAGCTCCAGGCTAATCATGATTTTGCTACCTTTTAGTACAATTGTAAGAAAGTAAAAGAGAAATTTGCTTGTGAACCAGTAGGGAAGCAGTAAAATAACTAACGAAATAATAATTTGAAGAAAAATGAATAGAGCCATAAAAGTCAGAGGTAGCATATAGGAATGAAAGGCATACATTCGTACACCATGTCAAGTCATTTTCTCAAGGCTTTAAAAAGAAAACAGCAATAAGGAAGGAAAATGCAGCAAACCGGGTGTCCTCATCTATTTGCTAGCGCTTTCAAAGGAACAACACAGGGGAAAACTAAAATACAGCAACCAAGCCATATACAGCCAGATCATGGTAATTCACCTTTTAAGAGAGCAGAAAAGAAAGAGGAAAAAAAAATCAAGTAGGAAAGGTAGATACTCGACAGACTGCTTTTACCTACAGATCTACAAATATCACTGAAGTGGAGTCAGATGCTTGGCACCTCTGTTCATACTTCACTCCAGTGTAGTACATTATGAGAATGCAGAACGGGCACAATGAAGATTATGTTTAATGTCAGGGCACGTATGGCAGCCAAGCCTAGTTGTTGAGTGCTGTGTGCCATTCACAGTTGCAGTCTAAAAAAGTAACTGTGAGGCTCATAAACTTAAAAGGAATGCAGGGAATTTAGACAGAGTTCAGAGTAGAATGACAACAATAATGGAGACCTCTAAGGAAACATTAAACAGAGTCATTAGCCTGGAGAAATCTGAGAAGCTACCTATTTATCGATCTTTAAACAAATTATGGCTTATCCCTCAAAGGAAAGTAGTCCATACTTTTTACTCCACTGGGCATCACAAAAAGGAAATGAATTTAAATTGCACTATGAGATATTTAAGTTAGACATAAAGAGATATTTCCAGGTAGGGAAAGAGAGAGTGGTCTAAAAATTAACTTTCTCCGGAGGTCATTAAATGTATGCCATCTTAATTGGGTTAAGCCTAATGCTGTCTCTAATTTTCTATCACGTTTCCTTCAGTGCTGTCATATTACTGCCCCTGTTATTTTGGCATTATAACAAATTATATTTTTATTATCATGGCATCTATTCCTTTGACTGAATGCTTTTCACTCTCTCCTTTTAATATGTGCAAAATATACAAGGAATAAAACCAAAATGGTTTGTGCCAGCCCAGAGTCTTTTTCTTCTTTTCAGCACAGATATTTTAGGGAATATTCTTATCTCCACATTGATTTCACATTTAGAAAAGATTAGGACATCTTGACTGCTTCTAGGAAGACTGAAATCCGGGAGAAAATGAAACAATATTCCAAGTATTCTTTCAGCTACTTTTATGTAGAGTTTTAAAACATTCCTCTACCCCTGATGAGTGGTATTGAGAGCAGGCTTGGGGAAGGCTCACTGCACTGTGCCCTCCTCAAGACCAGTATGCCTGTGGTTTCTCGCCCTCAGGATACCATTCCTAGCAAGCAAGTTCACCAAGCTGTCTGAGCAGAGTTGAAGCAGGTAGCTTCAGACTTAAATAATACTTTTTTTTTTGGGGGGGGGGGGTAAAAAAAAAAGTAATGTTTTAAGTTTAAAAATTTTAAACTTCGTTTGCAGGAACCCTTGACCTAGTCTTGTTAGTACTAAATCCAACCAGATAATTCAGGGAGAAATTAAAAAGCCTTAGACTCTTCAAACAATCCAATGAATTCTGCCCCTCCTGCCCCCAAACACTTATAGTTTCAATGTTCTGAATCAAACTCTCCCTTTATTTATTTAATCTTCATGCAAGTTTCTAGAGGAAAAATTTAAAATACAAAATATGGGTCAAACTGTTGCTCCTACTTGATTTAAATCTTTAAAACTGGCTCGTTTGTCAAGTTGGCAGTTTTTAAAATATTAGTTTGTTAAATTATAGATAAATACCTATAGATGCACTGTCTAATATGACAGCTACTAGCCACATGTGGCTATTTAAATTTAAATTAATTAAAGATAAATAAAATTTAAAATCCAGTTATTTAGTCACACTAGCCACATTTCAAGTGCTCCATACCCATATAGGGCTAGTGGCTACCATACTGTACAGTATATATATAGAATATTTTCATCATCAAGTAAATTTATATTGGACAGTGCTGACCTAGATAAGTGAAGACATAAAGGAATGTTACGAATATTTATGACATATGAAACACTGCTTGTTTGCCTTTATTTTATTCCTTTTATTATAATCCAATTCTGTAACATTGTTTCAGCACAATGTTAAATGATTTGAATCCATGTTATCTAAGTTCTGCTCTGGTCTCTGTCATTGACTGAGCCACCTTGGACAAGTCACTTAATCGATTCATTTACTCATTTTTTCAACAAGTATTTCCTGTGCATCTGCTATGTTTAAAGTACTGTGCTGAGCACTGGAGTGAAGGCAATGACCTTAACCAAGTCCCTGAACTCGAGGAACTTACATCCTAGTGAGAGAAGAAAATAGTATGCAAAAACAATATGTAATATAATACCACAAAGTGTTAATTGCTACAACAAATATTACTCCCTACTAAATGGATCAGAAAGTCCTTTTTATGGAAATGATGTTTGGGAGATGAAGCCATGCTCACAGAACCTCTCAGACTCACCTGTCTGGGTCTTTCAGACACTTGTTTCTCTCCAGCTGTTGCTATGTAAACTAACTTCATATGGTTTCTGACCACCTTCAAGCAGACACAGCATTGCCCCAGAACCACCCTAAATGGCAGCTTCCCTGTTGATGCTGAGGCGTGAAACACTGCCTGAATTGCTTGGTATCCATTCACATGTGATCTAGAAACACAGAGGAGTCAATGCCTCAGGATGCATATTTTGACTAATAGGAGATGGGAGCTAAAGGATAAATTCTTCTCACTCTTTTCATCCCAGAAGTAAATCCTGAGACACAGTCTTTTATGTCCTCAGAGGTCCCATGAGATGGAGACATTAGCTGCACTTGATACCAAGCTGTGGTCAACTTCGTAACACAGCATTTTTAGTTTTCCTCTCTCTACTCCCTTCCCCTTAGTCTTTCTTTTCCTCACTCCTGAATCCCTGGGACTGCGCTCCCAAATTATATCATAACACATAAGGCTTTGCCTTTTAGGCTTTTCTTTATGAGAAACCCAGGAAAAATTACTAGAGAAAGAGCCTTGTAGGCAGAGGGAATTTTCAAGTCCTGGAATCAGGAGCATGCTTGGATTGTTGAGACACAGCTAAGCTCTTAAGCCTTGGCTTTCACAGATATAAAATGCGATGGTTGAGTAATTTATCAATATTTATAAAAATCTGAGACTTTTATATATAATATTTGCACATATGTTTCCTATGCATTTATACGATTACATCCAATGTTTATTGTCTTTTTCATTTATGCTAAGTTTCTTCCGCTTTTACAACTTTGTAATCTTATATGAGGGCATCTTATCGAGTCTCAATGGAGCTTTTATACATAACGATTGCTTAATAAGTCTTGACTCAGTGGCTTACTGCTCTTTTGCAACAACTTTTGAAATTTGAATGAGATTTTTCTCTCCTTCTCTGACCTAATAGGCCAGGGTTTTTAAACCTTCATGGGCATCGGTAGCTCCTGGAAAAATTTCTGAATGCCTATATTTCCCCCCAGCCCCATCCAAGATATTGTTTCAGTTGGTCTGGGAGGAAGTCCCACCGTTTGTATTTTTAACTGACATTCCAGACACTTTTGAGATGGTCCTCTGATGACCACACTCTTGAGTAACATTATATCAACAACAAATGATGAGCTACATGGAATTTTGGCACTTTAGTGGTTTTAAACACTTAGTTATGAGCAGTCTCTTTCCACAAAGGGTTTATACGTCTGTGGTACATGCAGGTATAATAGAAATAGCTATAATCGGACCATTTAAAACATTACTTATCAATAAAAACAATTCACACAGCTTATAGAAAAGCAAACTTCAATTGATGTGTCAAGGGTGAAAACATTTTAGCTATTAATTGCATAGACCTGCCTCCCCTAAAGTTATCCTGGGTATTATTTTCAATAATTTTTCATTGTGGTAAATCATAAATCCATTAAAATAATGATTTTAAAAGATGGGTGATGGCAGACTACAAACAGAAGGACCATTATTCTAATAAAGTTTGGTACTCACTCTACTCAACAGATGCAAATTTTCTTGTATGAAGTTGGAGGCACTAATTGTAGCAGAGGTTTGCTGTCTGAAAAATTATTACCGAAATACCTGTACATATTATTAAATATTCAAGATACATGGGGTATTTCTGGGTATGATATTTACCACATCACTTTCTTTGCCAAAATCCTTCAAGATTTTTTTCCAGCTTGCTTGCAGAATTAAGTCCATTCTCCTCAGCTCTTCATTGTAAGTATTCTGTGATATGGTGCTGATTTACGTCTCTTGTTTTATCTCCTGAAATCTCCACAGCACCACTCATGCGCTCTATGCTAGTTTCCAAGAAGGTCATGTTTCCCACAGGATGTCTCTGAAAACACTAATTTCAGGAGACTAATAGGTGTTATATTTTAATTTTTAAAAAAAGTCTCCAAGGTCAAGTACATTTGGAAAATGATATGATAAGCAAATTTAATCAGTTTTTTTCTTCTATAATTCTCAGACCCTTTAGGATACTAGTGTGAATTAAGAATAGCCGGGGAGTGAATATAGAGTGAAATATTCCCAAATGAGTTTTTTCAAAAAACCCTTTTTTTAAATGAAGTACCTACCTATTGAGAACAGTGTTCTGAAGGAGATAGTTTAAGAAAAATTGAGGTGGTGGGATGAGCACATGATTTGGGATCTGACGGCCTTGGAGTCAGATTCCAAGCTTGATATCCACCAATGGTTCGACCCTGGACAGGTAAGTCTTTAGACTTGTGTTTCTTGCAGAAAAATGCAAAGTTACGTTTAACTTAGAAGGTGATTATAATAATATAATAAGGAAACATATATTAAACAGCAATATTGATCTTTGCCATATGTTAGGTGGTCAGTAAAAATTAGTTTTGTTGCTTTTCCTCAACTTCCAGCCAAACTCAGCTCTTCACAGTTTCCTTAAATATATGTAACTCTTTGCTTTTGGAGATGATAGAAATGGGTTAACACTTAACGCACATGTTTCTTCATGTGATTTTTGGCCTCTCTTCCTGTTTTTATTCTCCCATCCTTTAAATTCACCTTCTTTATAAAGCCTTAATCTTCCCATTAAAACTAGTATCTCCCTTGTTTGTATTCCTGTGGAATTGTTTTGCACCAGTATTCCATAAATCCCTATTCCTCTATTAAACTGTAGCTTCTGGGGGCTTCCCTGGTGGCGCAGTGGTTAAGAATCCGCCTGCCAAGGCAGGGGACACAGTTTCCAGCCCTGGTCCGGGAAGATCCCATATGCCGCAGAGCAACTAAGCCCGTGTGCCACAATTACTGAAGCCCACGCGCCCAGAGCCCGTGCTCTGCAACAAGAGAAGCCACCACAATGAGAAGCCTGCGCACCGCACCGAAGACCCAACGCAGCCAAAAATAAATAAATAAAATAAAATAAATTTTAAAAATAAATAAATAAATAAATTGTAGTTTCTGTGTGTCCGGATATCAAGTATTGATTGGCTAGCATAAAAACATTTTAATTAAAATAAATGCATAATATTTTATTTTCTAGGAAAACCGCAAAAAGCAGACTCTCTTCTTAATGACAGCAATGAAATGTAAAAGAGTGATTGTTGATATCAACAAGCTGCCTGTTGGTTCCTGACACACATTTTTTAAATGAATTTTTAGTTTTCTATTGCTTTCTGTGTTTATTGCATGATGAAAAAACTTGGCTTATTCATATCTCTTTTGTAATCTTTTCATCTCTATTGGACCAATATTCTCCTCCAAAATTTTTGTAATTTTTTTTCTTTGGGTTCTCAAGAAATGCCTAAGTTCTATATGTCTCTGGATTTAATGTGAAATGTATTTGACTGCATTCAAAGGCTGTAAATTAGTTCATAAAATTAATATTCCTCTTCTGGTTTGCACTTAAATCTCAGTGTTAAGAAGCCACATGACAGATTGGATGAAAACATGCATTTTTAGTGAAACATCCTTGGCTTAAAATCTTGGGATAACCGTTTTTTTAAGCATTTGAACTAGAAGTTTAGAGAAATTAGGCATACTCCCAATTTTATTTCTATAAGGAGATAATAGTACTTCATAAGGTTATTGTGAAGGATTAATGAAATTATATGCATATACTGTTTATTGGTAAATGAACATATTTTAGATATTATTTTATATAAATGTGGCTTTATTATTTTAAAATATATAAAACTTTTATTACTAATAAAGTTTAATTTGAGTTTTCCAAAAAAGATTTGGTGCTATTTTCATAGTTTTCACTTGTTTCAGTATTATTCAACAAATCAGAAATTTGATGATTCCACAGATAGACTGAGAAGGAGTGGGAGTCCAGGTTGCCCTTCAGTCTTCATCTCAAGATATCAGCCCCCGGACTCTTTTTAACAATATTCCCACTAAGTGGTAATTTTGCACCTAATTAAATTTCCCTGGAAGTAATTTTTTGTTTACTTCAATTTTAGGTTTTAGTAGAAAGTCCCAATTAATCAAACAGAGAGCAAGAAGGAATAAATTCCACAACTGAAAGAGAGAGAAAGTTATGAGGACATAAATAACTGTTATAGGACTCTAAGTAAAAATTTCTTTAATATGTGGTCTGATGCGGTATTTCAACACATCAAGATCCAATAAAGCTGATGCAGCAAGTGAATGAATAGCAGTGAACCTCAGACTTACCATAAGGACGGAGCCAAAAGCCTGCCTCATTGGTACTCTATCAGGCCTACTGGAAAGATGCACTAATCCACACTACTCCCTCCACTCTGAGTCTCTTAGCTTTAGAAGTGGTTGCTTGCAGGTTTTGATAAATCCATTGTTGATATGGTTCCTTCTTGTTCTCTGAGTCATGGAAGAACCCACAATTTCTGCTAATGAAAACTAATTTCTGGTTTTAATAGGTGTTTCAATGGGGCTTCATTTGGAAGTGAACTACTCAAGGAAAAGAGGGAAGCTTAATGTCCAAGTACTTCAGAGAAATAACAAAGACAGTGCTGTATAATCAAAGGTTTAGTCCTAAAAGACGAGAAATACATATTTATTTTGGAGTGAGAAAGTCATTTTTATCCCAAGAGACAGTTCATATGGAAGATAATCAATTTGGGGCTGCATTTCTACTGCTGTAATATGTTTTTATCATATATAAAACAGAAGTCAAAGTTCTCAGAAAATATTAAATGGGATCTAAAAATAAAATAAAGTAGCTGCAATAATGACTCGGTTTAAAATGTGTATTTTAAACTAAACCAAGCATGCAAAATTTTACCTGACATTTAAGTTCCCTTGGTATTTAGGAGAGAAAAATTACTATTTCTATGGAAATAATTTTCCCCAATGGAGAGTGAAATGCTCTGTTTATTTATCAAGTCTAAGTTCTTTGTGTTTCATTAGAATTACCAGCAGACCACTGCTCTCCACCTGATGCCTGCAGTAATTTTAAGCCCTATTCTCTCTTGGCTCAGATAACCTAGGTTGAGTACTCTTTTTTTTTTTTTTATGAGCTCTCCAAGTCTTTCCTATTACATCAGTTGTGTCTTCCCAGGTTATACTAATCCTGGTCTCTTCAAAAACCAAGTGTACATGTTTTTTGCATGTGTCATATCATTTGTGACAAAGGAAAAGAGCAGCCATGTAGAAACCTCTAAAGATAGAGAGATTGGAAATGTGCTCTGAAGTGGAAACGTGAAGAGGGAATAAAAATAGTAGCACTTCCAGGGGGAAGTGACCTTGCTTGATTGGATTTGTGCAGTGCTCCCACCAAACTAACCCACTGACTGCCCCCAGGCACATTTCGCACCTGCACTCCTCATGCTGGTGCTCTTGTTGTCCTCCCAACTTTGTGTTGTTACCCAGCTGGATTACATCCAGTCTCCAGCTATTTCATAATGGCTTCCTTGTTCAGGAGCTGGGGCTGATCATTTTGTTCCCCTAATAAGCTTGTTATCTATTTTTATTGGTAGCTCTTTTCCAGTTGCCGAGGACAGTACTCCTCATCTAGTGCAAGCTCCTTCCTTGCTTCCTGCTCAAACTCCCAGCCTCTGATTACAGACCCCACTGTCATTTGGTCAATATGGAGTAATCAGGTGTAAGCATCTGACCAACACTAGGCCAAACTATTATTACACTCCTTTGCCTGGCCAATTTGCTCCCTTCTTGGTGTTTTGTTAGTCAGTGTGTTTGTTTTCTCTTGTTTCATTTTTAACCTGGAACAGGAGAGAAGATCATTCATAGTCTATCTTTTATAGCAAATCTAAAAAATGTGAACTTGGGATCCATCTCCTAGTAACTATGTTGAAGTAACTAATCTCAGAGAATAAAACTGACATGCAGAGAGAAGAGAGAGAGAGAAACAGAGGGAGAGAGACCGAGAGAGATTGAGAGTTTTGGAGTGTTTGTAACCTCAGTTTTAATCATGTATGAGATCCATCTATACCCTTGAACCCTTGTGACATTTTATGTTAGATTTATGTTGGATATTACTATATTCTTTTTTCATATAAATTAGTTCAAAGTTGATTTCTATACTAGAAATTAAAAGATAGCAAACTAATATGTCAATGTCACTCTTTAAAGGTACAAGATACCATGCTTTTACTGGTCTTTTATATACGTGGTAATTTTAAATTCCCTGGGAGCAGTGACTATATTTTATGTTTCCTTGCATTCCTTGTGGTACCACCACAGCCAAAGGAACTCAATTAACATGTTGGTTGACCTAAAAAGACACAGTCGTAAAGTTCCTTCTAGTTTTTTGAAATTTGTCTTGCCACTCCAATCAATTCTTGGCACTAGCATTAGCAAGATAAAGGGAAAAATGCCGTAATGTACCTTGTCTTCATTAAAAGCAATGTATTTGGTATTTGGACAGAGCATAAACTTTTATATACAGGGATTATAAAGGCCAACTTTTCCACCTTCCAGGTAAAAAAAAAACTTAGACCCAAGATGATTAAGTAACTTGATTTGATGCATGCAGATATGGTCAGAATAAGGATTAAAAATCCAGTTCACTCAAACTTGAATTCCTCTGAATCACATCTTTAAACCTCTCTTAATAGTTAAAATGAATATTGAAATGAACTACTGGAGAGTTCTATCAAAAAGGATTTTTCAGATAAGTGTCTTCATTGCTGGCATATATTTAGGTTGGTCAAGTACATTGCCACAAATCAGATAAAATAAGCCAGTAATTATGTAATTTTTAAATTTCCTACACAAAAGTATCTTTGGTGGCTATGCATCTAAATATCTTGTATTTTATTTCTTAATCAACCTTATAGAAAGCTTCAACTTCCCACCCATAGAATAAAATAGAAAATGGGGTATCAAATGAGACTAAAGTAGTATCAACAATAGTAATAAAACTAGAAAAATAAAAACTAGGGAAAACCCAAATCCACTCTCTTAGTTTTTTCCTATTGTTATTTCTTTGGAATGGAATCATATAGCCAAGTTCCTGTCTATCAAGTCAGAGTACTAAGTCATATTGATTACTCTTACTGGGGTAAAAAGCCTAACTCTGATTGCACACCTGGCCTTCTACATTTCAAATGTTCCCTGTTATGGCATTTCAGAATATGTGAAGTATACACAAAATTGTTTGTTTGATATTCTAATTTGCATATCAAAAAATGATGCTTTTCATTTACTTCATTGATGGCAATTGTGTTGTCTGAAATTAGGAATAAAATTTTAGGGTTTGAAAGTGATTTTGATAATCTGAATTCTTTTTCCTTACAAAGGCAGTAAGAATTTGGAAAGGACTAGATAGTCAAAACTTTTGTTGTTAAGTTAAAAGTAGGAAAGTCAACAAAACACTCAAACTACTAGATAGATAAGTGTCTATTCTATTACGTATTTCACCATCGGGAGGTCAATTACCCTTGGCTGTGTTTCCCACAGGTGTTTTTTAGATTTCTCCAAGAAATCTTTTCTTATCTGAATTTCACTTTTTCTTCTCAATATCCCATTCTGACCTACTTAAGGTTTATGAATATTTAATGATCTCTTGCTCATTTATTTGGAATTGAGGTTGAAACCACCATTGAGCTCCATGTTGACTTACTTGTAGATGTGAACTTAATATTATTTTAAGGTTGCATGGGAATATATAAATATAAGGTAAATATGTATACAGATATAAATCATATATATACATGTATATTTTATTTTTAACTTATGGTTGCATCAAACCCAGTACCATTATTAGTTATATGAGAGATATGTTTAGGAGACAAGCTATAAACATCACTAATAGTTAGGAATATTTATTTATCAGAATACCACAAAACTTTAAAAATTGTAAACCTACTTGAGATAATGTGATGGGATAAAAAATAAAGTATATTTCGGGTAGGTGGATTTAAGTCTGAGTTCTGACATTTCAAGCATTGTGATTTTTCTGAGCCTCACTGGTCCTGAGTATAAATTTTAGCAAATAATAATTGTGACCATGAAGCTTTTTGTGAATATTTATTGAGATAAAAAGTTTGAAAAGCTCTTGGTAAGTGATGATGTGTTATAAATATATTGCTTGCTTTTATATGAAAGTGTCCATGACATGTGGTTTTTGCATATAGAATAAACGACAGTAAAAATATAGCTATTCATTTAATAATTGAATGTCCACTTCTGGTTAATTGAAATGAAAGAAAATTAAAAACTTACATTTGAAGTTGGTTTGTATTTTTCTACTTCTTTGTTATCTAGTAATTTTTTATTGGATGACAGACGTGAATTTATGTTGTTGAGTGCTGGATTTTTTAGTATTCTTTTTCCTGGCAGGCAGTTAAATTACTTGCAGATTGCTGTGATCTTTTGACCTCTCTCTTACATTATTTTAGGGCAAGTCTAGAGCGGCCTTTATTCTAGGACTGATAAAACACTTTGCACAAGGCCTTACACTTCCAGGATAGCTAGTCAAGGTAGGAGGTACAATTCCCAGTCTTATGTAATCTCTGGGAATTTTCTATCTTACAGCACCAGAGTAATTTTTCTTTCCTCAGAAGTTGTGCTTGTCTGGCCTCATGAGGTCTCGTCTATGTACGTATAGATTGCTATTGGGCCGAAGACTCAGGGGAACCATTAGCTCCCTCTCTCTCTCTCTCCCCTTTCCTCTTAGGGATTGTACACTGCAAATTAGAGCTGTCTTGACCTCTACAAACTGCAATTTCTGTCTCCTCAACTAGTATAAGTACAACTAGATCAAACATGGAATTTAATTTTTTTAATTAATGACAAGATTGAAATACCGGATAATTGAATTATAAACACATTGGCTTATTTTAATGTCAATATTTTAAATACAATTTAGTACATTAGATACAATTAGATAGATACAATTTAGTACATTAATTTAGATACAATTTAGTACATTAATTTAAAAATAATAGTTACATAAAAGATTCTTCTTTATGTTGGGAATAAATATTTCAAAGGTACTGGAGTAATTTTTAGCATGTTAGTCCAAGAACAGGACAGAGCAGAAAATTTTCTCAGGAAAACTGTGAGCCTGATGACATTTAAGAAATAATATCTTTATTGTATCTTTGGATTTAATTTTTTAAATAAGTGAATGTAAAAGTAGTTAGGGACCAATAGCAAAATAAGATTTTTCTAAATTGATAAGTCATACTTCTTTACTGTGCAAAATTATTTTTGAATTAAAATATAATTTTGGAAATCTGATGGCATCATCAACGTATACATTAACAGATTCAGGTTTTATGCCACCACTTACCATCTACATATAGGCTTTTTTTTTTTTCTCCTTCTCTTTGGAGTCCCTGAAGTTTCTATGTAATTATGTAAGTGCTAAAATATTGATTTAATAATTAATTTGTCTTATTATTTTATTAAGTCAGCAAAAAAGTTAAGTGTACATTATATTCCAGGCAATGTGATAAACAATAGGAATATGATGAGGGTCCATCACTGAAGAGTTCACAGTCCAGACTAAGATTCAGGAAAGTAAATAGGTAATTAAAATTGAGCATCTCACTGTCAGGATACAGCAAAAAAGAGCAATTAAGTTAATATAGCTTTGGAGATGGGACTGGACGATATTCTCCTTAGAGGTAACATGCAAATGGGTATATATATATTTTCATAAATACATATATGAAGAGAGAGAAAGTGAATCTCTCTATAGCTGGAACTCTACATACAGGTTGATATCTATATCTATGTAGATATAAGGTTTGCCTAAAGTGATAAATTGGTAATACAAATACATAAGGTAAAGTAGTACGTAAAAATACATAAGAATCCTTTAGAATTCAGTGCTTCACTTTAAGTATCCCAGACTTAGAAATCCATTTATTACCTAGTATGGTTGGTGGTTCTGTCCATTGCAGCGTTTTCATAGTCACAATAAAGAATATGTTGTTTTTACAGAGGTGGGAACTAAAATTAAGAATCTTTTCACCAAAACATTTGAGCCAGTGACAAATTTGTAAGCAGCATCCAGAATTAATGAATCTCATTAAGGTTAATCCAAGTTTGTTTTCCTTGCCTGAGCCAGGTAAAGAAAAATGTAGAATTGTATCTAAAAGTCTGGATAAGTGATTATAAACTATAAAGAACTAAAGACATCAAGGTAGTGAGTAAAAAGAATAACACAACCAATTGACATAAGACATTTTCAAGAGTTTCATCTTTTTTGAGAAGTTTTCTTTCTGTGTTTGAGAGGTACACATGAGCTCTCAGCTCACAGGATATGAAAGTTTTAATGTCTTTATTCACAAAACACAATAAAATGTATTGTCCAAAGTGTGCTTAAACCTTGGCATGTATGAATGGCTTTATTCTGCTTTCATGCAATGGATGAATTGTACTTGAATGAATGTAATCGTGTATTGGGGGAAAAAGCAACAACAAAGGGAACAAGTCCACTGAGAACTCTTATGAGATATCAAAGCACAGAGAGTATTGGCATTCAGGGGTTTCATTTGGGCTTTGTCACTAAGCAGGTATATGAACTGCAGCCTTCCACTTAACCTACCTGGAAATATGCTGCCTCATCTGAAAACCAAGGGGTATGTTACATGAGCTCTATGTTTTGGGTATGAGGTAACAATTTTTATTGCCTGATGAATGAATATATGATCATTGCTCATAAAAGTAGTGCGTGAGATAACTTTGTATCTCTAATTAATGCCCTAAAAATCTTGAGATTTATTGAGAAAGACTCTCAAAGTGTAAGGATATAAAATACGTTTTTGGCAAATGAGAACCCAGGAGATTCTAAGTTATATCACACCTAGTAGAGGAGACATTCTGAGACTTAATTATAATGATTTACCCAGCAAGAAGGGAAATAACAGAAATCTTTTACAATCCACTAGTCAATAGCAAGACAGAAGTTTACAAATAGCTGCCAATAAATATAATCATAAATTTAACAACACATAATCTTTTCTTTCCTCCTTCTTAAGGAAATAGGAGATAACTCAGAGTTAATTCAAGTTTAATTTCAAAATAGTTTAAGTATCATTCTTATTATTGATGCCAGGTTTTAGCAAATAAAGTATTTTGTTGAAAGAGCACATGCAAATAAAAAGGGGGAAAGCCCTAAACCAAAAAAGAAGCCGTATTAATGGCTTCTTGAAAAATACAACGAAGACCTAGAGGCTGAATCTACAGCTGCAGTTAACACTCCATCATTGAGCTATGATGGACAATACTGGTACTGTACAGATTCAGGCTAAATTAATGCTGTTGGGTTTTGTTTCTAAAGACAAAAAAAAAAAAAGTGTATGAAACAAGTTCAGTTCTCACTAAGCTGAATCTGTGATCCCATCTGTTCGGATTTTATGCTTTAAGAAGAAAAAAGAAATCAGCCTCAGAAACAAACCTCTTTCATCCTAATACTATTAAGATATTCAGCAGGAGAACTAGATAAAATCCTCGGAATTTTATTCAACTTGAGCAACTATTTGAATGGTGAAGCCACCATTGTTTTGCAATATCTAGGGCAACCTGTCTTCTTCTAAGGAAGTATGTGAATGAAGCAGTAAGCTAGACCTATAGACAGGGATGCCATCTCTCTTTCCTGGCACAATCTGAGTAGTGAACTACCCATTTTTAAGGGTAATAGCTAAGAATCCTACTCAGTTCTCCCATTTTACTAAAGGCAAAGAGGTGATCTGTCTGAAACTATAAAGTAGAGACATCACATTAATATTTTTTCTTTTGATTTTTAAGTAACTTTTAAAAGGATAAATAAATGTCCATCAAAAATTTTTACTGCTTCTCCTTCTTCTTAGAAAGAAAGAGATTTGATATAAACACAAAATATTATTGCCTAATGAAATGCTTACTAGAGAATAACTAATTGGCTTAAAATAGCTTAATTATAGGCCTGATTAAATTTTTCAGTCCATGTTTATATTGGTTTCCTGGGTGCAATAAGTATTGCATTTCTTTAGGATTTATGGTGTTTGTGAATAATCTGCTTCATAATTTAAAATACAGTCAACAAAACATTGTTCAGTTTTAGGAAAAATCTTTAGACACTATAATTTCTCAGAATTAAAATTTACTTTATCATTATTGATCATGATAATTTTACATGTTCCAGTAAGGCTTTAAAATATATGATATATTGATGACATTGCACTTTATTAAATACAATTAATTTTAGGGTACTCATTTGATATTAAGCTGGGTATAAGTACGTATAATCTTATTGTTCCTATTATCATGACTTAGATATATTTCCTTCACAAATGCAAATACAAAAAGGAGACCAAAGGCCTAAATATTCCATATCGGATACCAGGAATTGGATAAAGGAGGAATCAGAAAACACCTGTAATGGATTAAGGCAACCTACGCAGACTCATTAAAAAATGTGCTGAGTACATGGATCTTCCTTCTTCACGCTAGTAAATCGAACAATTATGACATTCTGTGATATGAATGAAATGAGAGAATTTCCCTTGTATATTGTTCCCAACTCCTTATCCTATAGTATCTTCTTCATAATAATGATAGCAGCTAACACTTAGTGAGGACTTACTCTATGGCAGACACTAGACACAGTTATTGAGTATTGTCTATTATATGTTACCCAGTGTAATTTCTTTACAACCTTCTTATTATCCCCATTTTTTACATATGAGAAATCAAAAACACAGAGAGGTTAATTAACTTGCTCAAAGTCATACTGCTAGTAAGTGATGAACTGGGATTCAGACCAGGGCTGTATAGCATTTGATGTCTCTCCAAGGATAATAGAGTGGTTAAAGATTTTTTTCAAAAGGCTTTTCATTGAACAGAAAAAAAAAAAATCAGAAACCTTTAAGTACATGTTTTTTTCCCTCAATTCTCTTTTTAACTGGTATTCAGATCATGTAGAGATTGGAGTCATCGGTCTTGAAAATTCTCTACTTAAAAAAAAAACTCTGTCTACAGTTTTGTTTAGGTAAGTGTCTTGAACTCTAAGGGATCAATGAGAAATTGAAAACTAACATTTGAAGACAGCTACAATGGAAGTCTTCTGATTGGGGGAAAACAGTAAATTTGTTACTCTTGAAATATTTACATTTTGCTCTAAGGCAATTTAATATGTAATAAACGTAAGCAGGGAAAAAGTTATGTACTTATGTTATGCATTATGATCCTTAAAATAGAACATAGGATTGTTTGTAAAAGAGCAAAAATTAATAGCTCAAGAAGCAAAACAAATAAAAGAAACTAAATTTACCTATTGCCAAAGATATTACCTATAGCAATTGTTTGACGTGGAATATTTGCAATTTTGCTGCTTCACCTTGGTGGCATTCTATGTGGGTTCAATAAGCTTAATGATAAAAACACATCATGTTTCAGTCTTTCTTTAGAATTTAGAGACAGCTTTTGCAATCACAATCTCACTAGGTAAGATGAAAAAATAACCATGCTCTCTCATTTTCAGGTAAATGGGTATCAGATGGAGTTTTTCAATAAAGACCCTGGAGAATTCTTTATTACAAGGTCTTTTCAACTTCTGAGCTCAGATGGTACACTCCCTTCCTGATGGTTGAAGAATAATGATAAAGTTGCTTTTATGGAAGGCTAATAGGATGATAGCCCATAAGATGGAGTGACGAGAGTGGAGTTAGAAAAACATTTAGAAGAAAATTGGAAGAATGACAGGGAGGGTTTTAAACATGTTGAGATTGATAATTGTATATCCACCTCAAATTTTCCAAAACGTTGTTAAAAATGCAAATTGTTATTTGAAAAAGATAAGAATGAAGTCATAGATATAGATTTAAGATTGTTCTTTTAACGGGAATAATTCACTTTCAGTGAAGCAAAATAATAGCCTGGAGCACAGAATCATATAGAAACAAGAAAGTACAGGATGAAGGGTCAAAGACTAAACCTCAGAATTTAGGCAAAGCCTAATATTGATTTAGGCTTTACATATGTGCTTTAGGTTTTACATATGTGCTGATCTACGCTTCAATAAATAAGCAATCTTTTCATTGTTCTCTTTGTTTAAGAAAGAAGGCAACACTGCTATTATCACTTTGATTCTGTGACCCACTTGTAACTATTTATCAGTACTTTATAATTTTTATATTTCCCAGACATAACAGTTTATTTTATTTCTATATTTGAAATATTTACGTGTTGTACAGAAAACTTTGTCAAGAAATAAAATCTTGAAAAGCAGTACCGTAAGATGGTGCCTTTGCCTCATAACTGTTCCCTGTGCATTCACCCTCACCCCATTAAAATTTTCCTTCTTATGGACGATTTCTCAGAACATCTCCTCATACATTATTTCACTTCCTTTGTACCACTAGCTCAGGGTTCTTACACTTAGGTGTTTAACCTTGAATCTAAATTTCATCATGTCTGCACCAGGTTGCAATCTCAAAACTACACATTGGTACGTTGAAATAGATCGTATTGTGGGAAATAAACATATGATGGCAGAACTTTGGTGTGTGCAGGAGCAGGAATGGTTCTGCAACAAAGTTAGTGCAATAAAAGCTGCCCTTTATCATTCCCTTGGATGGCCGAAACATTTTGGCTAAGGCACATAGGCAGTTTGGAATTAGGGGCAAAAGTATATCCACGGAGAAGATTTATGAACTTAGATGTGTCCTCCTGAGAGACAAAAGTCATAATAAGAAGGGCCAGCATCCCAAGAGAAAGAATGCTAGATTAGGAGAACAGCCTGAATATTTGTTCAGACTCTGCCATTAACAATACGGCAAGTAACTTGACCTCTTTGAGCTTAGTCTTCATCTCTTAGAGAATTAGATTAAACTATCTTTGTGAATCTTTCCTTTTACCGTCTTTTCTAACAAGTTATAATTTTTCTACACAGCAGAATGTTTATTCTATTGCAGGATGAAAAATATGGTCTATGTAAACAGCTGTCACCAAAATTCATCTTAGGTAGAGAACTGTACGGTTTGGAAAATATATTGATAGGTGTTTGATTACAGAAGGTAAGATCCTAAGAATTATAATTATGAGTTCTAATTAAGACAGAGGAAAACATTGCTTGAGACATCTTGAAAGAAAAAAAGATGAGAAAATGAGACAGAGCAAGGAAGATGGCAAAAGAGCATTATTTTGAGATGAGTTTCTTCCCAGTTAAGCCCTGGTAAAGTCCACTAGAATCATGAGATACTTCATGTATAGATTGCTTATAGAATAGATGAAGCAGTTGAATTGTAAATCCCTGTGGCAATGGATAGAAATGCAGATACAATCCCTAAGCAGCCTGGAGCACAGAATCAGAGAGAAGCAAAAGACAGTAAGCTTTTGAAATTTGCAGAAACTGTGGGGAAGGCCTTGAAATCCACCACAGATGGAGGAATTGGAATTCAGGCCAAGCCAGACAAAATCTTCAAAAGTAAGAAATTCTGATATGACATCTGGCTTACAATTCCAAATTGTGAGTGGCATCACTGCCTTGCTTGAAGCCTCTTCTTTTCTCCATTATTCTGGAAGTAACATCCAAAATTGTTGGCATGAATTATCAAACTATACTCCATTTAACTCTTGTCTACCAAACAACATCATGATTCATATTTTTCTAGCTATTGAATCCCTGTTAGTGAGCCACACTGTATAAATCCTGGACCTAATATTTCATCTTTTCTTTACCAAAAATGTCACCCTTCCCCATTTCCATTTGACCTTGCATAACAACATCTCAGCTTAAATTTTTTCTCCAGTTGGGGTTTCCAGACCCCCTACACTAGGGTTAAGGTCCATGTTTTATGCTGTCTGCAGACATTTTCTGGTTCTTACCCTTTCATACTACTCCTCACACTTGATTTTAATTTCATCTTTGCCTTTCCTTCTAAACCATGAGGGCAAAGACCATGTCTATATTGTTTACCTTTCTATCCCCAATACTTAGTGCCTTGAATATGGTAGGAGCTAAATAAATTAGTACAGAATGACTGCTTTGTAAAAATAACAAATAATTTCAGGTTCTAGGACAGGTTTGAAATAGTCCTTACAAGTTGAGAGTTATACTGTGACAGCCCCATTCCTCAGTCACAGAGTGGTCGTATTTGTTAAAGGATAAAAGCAACAGGAACTATGCTACCTGCAAATGTCAGTAATTTAAAGAGTAGAGACTTCACTTTTCATCATTTATTACTTGCATGATAATGTCATTGATCTGGTCATTACCCCAAAATGATTCAAACAGTCCACATTCTGTTCACCCATCTCTGGTCATTTGGGCTTGATTGCTTGCTCAATTACTCCAGATTTTCTTCTTCCCAATCAGGAAAACTGAAGAAGCCTTATAACTGGCCTGCCTGCTCCCTTGAAAATCTGTTTCACACCCAAAAGCCACAGTGATCAATTTAAAACATAAATACAATCTGGCTAGGCTGTGAGTTAAATCCTTGAAAGCATTATACTTAGGAAGCAGCAAACCAAAAGCCTTTAACATGATTTACAACTCCCCACATAATCTGTAAGATTTGACTTCTTCTTACCCTCCAGAACTCCTATCATTCATTTGTTTGACAATTATTTATGACTGCAAAATACGCTAGACATTGTTATAGTTGCTGGGGATGCAGAATTCCTGCCCACATAGACTTTGAATTGTCAGTCAGATGAACTGAGTCAATCTCTTCATACCACTTCCCAGCCCATCATCTCTCTGGATTCCATCCCATTAATACCGTCCTTGGTAAGTCACCAATGAACATCACGTTGAAAAGTCAAGTGGCACATTTTTAACCCTCATCTTACTCAGCATCTCCAAAACCTATGACAAATTGTTCACTCAGTCCTCTATAAACACTTGTATGTCATGATTTTCCCCTTCCTAAATAGGGACACCTTCTCAATTTCTCATAACGATTCACCCTCAACTCTACCTAAGTGGAAGATGAAAAAAGTATGGGAGGGAGACAGAAACCCTGAGAAACCCCAATATTTAAATGAGTGAGTGAAGAAAAGAATGACCAATTTCCCAAGTCTCTAGATCACATTGGTTTATTATACACTCTATATACTCAAGTGCAGTAGGACCCTGCACTGCTCCTCCATGGAAACTTTCAGAGTGACTTATTTGTGTAATTACTTATTTAATGTTTATCTTTCCCACTAAACCCATTTCCCTATTAAACCCCTTAAGATTGTCAATCTTGTTCCCTGCTACGTCCTCAGAGGTAACTTGGATCTGACTCATAGTAGACATTCAACATGGCAGAAGAAATGAATATACAATCCGATGACATTTTTGCACACTCATCTACATACTTTTCAGTATGTAGCTGTGTGATTGTGTGTATGACGCCCAGGTGATGAGAAAGGTAGATGAATGCCCCTAAATTACTAACAATAAATCAATATACTGATGTTGGAGGAGGTCATCCAAAGGACGTGACTTCCGGTTGACCCAAGAGCTGGACCAGGGCAACTGAGGCATCTCACTCTCTCTCCTGGCCTTGGAATGTACATTCTCCCCACCCTTTCCACAGTGGGAATGGGTTTCAAGGATGCAGCTTTGAGAGAGTAAGGCGTTGTTGAGACCATTTGGACGGTATATGTGACCAAACCCCTTTAAGACCTCTATATAAACTTTTAAGATTCGGTGACGTGTGGGAGTCATTGTGGAGATCTACTTGTCTTGCTATCTCCCAAGACAAGCCTCGTTTATAAATTCCCTGGCTTATTAAACCCACCACCTACCAGTCTGGAGTGGTCTGTCTGCCTTTTTTCAGACTCTCCTTGCCCTCCATGTATAGAGGCCAGTTTCAGATTTCACCCAGGAAACTGCAGAGGTTGCAACCCAACAACTGAAAATAAAAACTATTCGTAAATTGTGGTTAATCCTGCAGCAACACAGTCTTTCCTATTTTTACAAAAAAAAATCATTGATAAGAGATTTAAGTATTTCTGCTATTTTATTGTTCTAATAGTGCTTCCTAATTAAACCCTAACTTAACCCAGAAAAAAAAAAAAACCCTCAGATAGTAATAAAAAAAAGTTGCAGCATGAGAGTATGTAGAAGAGAAGTGAGGCTGAAAATTGAGAAAATTAAATACAAGACTGATATAAAGATCAAATTTGTTGTATTCTCATCTCCCTCTTGTTATAAGAGGTGTTTCTTTGTTTTACTTATTTTATCTTATCATAAATTCACTGGATGTGCTTGTAACAAGTAATGTGAATCAAGAAAAAATTGCAGCAAGCAACAACTGGAGTGGACTTTTCTACTGCCTGCATGCTTGTTAGTAATACCACCTAATTCTAGATGCTGAGATACAATTTATTCAAAGATACAGAAATATTCTCAAAGTCACCATAATTTTTAAAATGGTCTACAAAATTCTTTTGATGACATTGTTTTTTTGTTTTTAGTTTGAAGTTTTACTTCTAAAGACAGTATTGATCATGAAAGAAGTGGGACATTGATATTGATATACATGCTTTGTAAGCTATACCGATGTACATATATTTGAAATATATTTTCTCTTGTCTAACTTTAGATTGATATAAAAACAAATATTAAAATGATCACAGGAATATTATACAAATATGTTCTTTGGTAATAAGATATAAGAGATGCATTCAACATAGTTTCCTAGTTCTTCATATTTTATTTCACCTCCAATATTCCCCAGTCGAAAATCTTATGCAATTTAATAATAAAGCTATTTATAATGTTAACTAGTTCATTGATCATATGCAACCAACTTCCTCAGTTGAAATGCTTGAAAGGGCTCGAAAGATCTATATGATAGAAATAGAAAGTGAACCAAGTCATCTGGAAAGAAACTATCATGTTTCCATAACAAATTGCTTCTTTTTCATGAAGATGGCTTATATAATTTGGTGGTGTTATTTTCCCCATAAATAATAAAACTCATATAAAATAGTGTTTATTCTAAGGGTCATATGTGGGTTTTGGAGAGGTCTTTTAATCTCCTGAAACGACATGCAAAATATTGTGGTATAAGCTTATGAATATTTTTCTGGAAGAACCTTATCTTTTAACCACTTCTCAGTTATGTGATCCTCTAAAATATAAGTACAAATGATGTTTAGAAAAGAGCCTACAACTCCACAGTGAAATAGGTAATGAAATTAATGAGATTTCAGAAGACTTTTTACACAAGGTTGTCATCATAATGTTAAAGTGGGGAAAACAATAAATTTAAGATTTATTTAATGTTTGAATTAACATTATTTAGACTTCCATGTGTTTAAAACTTGTGATAAGTAATTTTAAGAACAGGAATCTATGACTGAAATAATTTTCAGCATGTCTGTAGAAGTCAGAATTTTAAAGATTGAACTGATTGATTGCCACCTTGTGTGCACAATTTCATACCCAAATGACAAATCAACTCACTTAAATTTGTCTTAAATCTTCTCTGAAATAAAGTGGAAGAAAAGTAAATAACATTTAAAAATTGAACTGAAATGACCTATGGCTCCAGACAGATAAATTAATGTTTCTCAAATATACATTTTCATGAAATGTAATTTTGTACAAAATGGCAATGCTCTTAATATGTTATATGTAATACAAATACATATTGTTCACCAAGATGAGGGCATTTTGTTGCTATGTCAATAAGAGCAACATCATCTATCTTCTTACCTTTCAATCAAATGACACTGGCAAGACAATATTTTATTAGAGAAGTAGAACGTGTTAGTGAAATAGGTTATTGTTATGGGCTGTAAGCCTATTAAGCTGTAAATTTATCTTCACATATGTCATGTAAGATGCATTAGGACCCATTAGATGCAGGTATAAGCTATTGTTGATACCTTTTTTATTTATTAATGGAGTTACTGTTGATATGGTTTCACCACAATATCCTCCCAGTCTTGTGTGCAAAGCCTCTGAACAGAGCTTTCTTCTAAATGCTAGACCATTCTAAATGATATACAGTTAAGAAATGTGCTATTCTACTGCATTAAAGCACAAGCCAAATGCAAGTGATTAGTATCCATTTCCAGTACAATGTTGCAAGTGAGAGAATGTGCATAACAAGGAAGCAATCACTTACCTTATAATAACAGTTTAGAAAACTGATATTTACAATCCATGTAGTCTAGCTAGAAAAGCTTTCTTTCCATTCTTGGTAGTTATCCTGACAACTCAAAAAGTAAGTTCATTCTTAAAGAACATTGAATCTTAAGTTAGAAAACATAGGATAAATCTTTTAATATTAATTTCCAGACCCCTAAAATGGCAATAAAAATACTTATGTTGTAAGAATGATGAGAATTATTTGAACAGCTTCGTAAGAAGCAAGTGCTGTGTAAATATGATTAACATTAACACGAATACATAATTAAAAAGTTCACCTACTAAAAGAATTATTTGGTCATAAAATTAACATTGGTTTTTTCCACACTCACCAACAGCATTGTGTTTCTCTCCTCACTCACACAAGGCATCATGTATAACAAATATCTTAAAGACATATAAGTCAATTACAAAACTCTTTAAAAAGATATTTAAAATGTCTGAATTATTGTTTCATTTGCTTAAGGGAAAATCACAGATCAAAATTTCAAAAAAACGATGAGTTATGAAGAAAATCCATTAATTTCTACTTCAGACAAAGTGATTTAATTATGTTTAAAGTATATAGACCCTGGGACTTCCCTGGCGGTCCAGTGGTTAAGACTTCGCCTTCCAATGCAGGGGGCACAGGTTCGATCGGGGAGCTAAGATCCTACATGCCTCGGGGGCAAAAAAACCAAAACATAAAACAAACAATATTGTAACAAATTCAATAAACACTTTAAAAATGGTCCACATCAAAAAAAAATTAAAAATAAATAAAAATAAAGTATATAGGCCATATTTTCTAAAGTTTACTAGTCTTCTGGAATTCATTAGTCCACATGTAAAAAATATGAAATATCATATATACAGTGATTTAATAATAAACTTATATCTACCCTGCTCTTCCATTAGGAACAATTTCTCAATACAGATTGTTGAAGGCTGAGACGTCACCAGTAATTTTCACTGTTTCTGACTCAGACTTCAGCAGCAAAGAACAAATCACATAAATGTCCTTTGCCTTGTACACACTTCAGCAAGTATCAATAGCAAATAATACCTGTCCAATTGCAGAGCGCCTTGCAGATAACAGATCTCATTTAATCCTCACATATGTAACTGGACAGTTACATATATGAGGATGATACAAAGAGGACCAGTGAGATGAGGCTCACACGGCTTCAAGAATCAGAGCCAGAACTTAAATCAGATTCTAAGCAAAGTTCAGAGTCCTGGCCATTACCCTAAAGCTGCTTGTGTGATTGCTAATCCATATCCAAATGCCTGTGTATGTGGAAAAGCACCATTTTTAAAGTTTCTAAAATTCAGAAAAAGGAAGATTTGGCTTTGTGAGAGGAGAGAGCTAATTCACTCTGTCTACACTGATGTGTCATGTTAAACACTATTTCTAACTGATGCAACTATCTTTGTATGATATAATTAAGCTCCCTTGGAAAGAGTTCAAGACCAACCCACATTACATTGAATTTTATAATACGACAACTAATATTGCATTAGATTTTAGTGGGATCATTATGTACTATGCCAGCAATTGGAGAAAATCAGCTTGTAAGAAATTATGTTCTAACTACAACGTTTGTGTGCAAGAATATCAGAATTAAATTTGAAAGATTTTTCTAATATTTCCAATATTGTACTTAGGTTAAATGCATTCCTTATTAAGAGTAGTTAAGAACAAAAATGTAAGGCTTTGTTTGCTAGCTACCTCATTATTTCCCCCTAAAAGCATAGTTATGCTGTCATTGTGGCCTTTAGATTCTTTACTGGGGGAATGGGGTAGATATCCTTGTTGAAAAGACAGCAGATCATACACCACTGCTGCATTAATTTTAATTAGCAAATAAAATAAAATAAATGTCCATAAATAATGGACTGAATAAATTATGAGATATTCAACATAGAATTCTACCCAGCCAAATGAAGTAGCTCTCCTTGTGTTAAGTGAATAAAGCAAGAAATAGAACAATGTATATGGTAAGAATCCATTTGAAATCAAAAGGATACACACATGCACACACATATAAATATACAAAAATGTATTTAAACAAGCATACCTCATTTTTTTGCTCTTCAGTTTATTGCACTTCATAGCCATTGCATTTTTTTACAAATTGAAAGTTTGTGGCAAGTCCATAGGTGCCATTTTTCCAATAGCATTTGCTCACTTCATGTCTCTGTGTCACATTTTGGTAATTCTCACAATATAACTTTTCATTATTATTATATTTGTTCATAACTTTTCATTATTATTATATTTGTTCTGGTGCTCTGTGAGTAGTGATCTTTGATGTTACTATTGCAAAAATTGACTCGTCAAAGGCTCAGATGATGGTTAGCATTTTTTAGCAATAAAATATTTTTAATTAAGCACATTACTTTTTTCAACATAATGTATTGCACACTTAAAAGACTACAGCATCGTGTAAACATAACTTTTATATGCACTGAGAAACCAAAAAAATGTGTTACTCGCTTTATTGTGATATTCTCTTTATTGTGATATTCTCTTTATTGTGATGTTCTGGAACTGAGGCCACAGTATCTCCAAGGTATGCCTATATATATTTATATGTGTGTATGCCTGTATATATTTATATGTATACATTTGTATTTTGATTTCTCTCATATATACATATATATACACATATGTACACATATATATAAACACACACATATATATATAAAGAATGGAAGATCATTTTACTCAGCACATTTTTAAATGAGTCTATGTATTTAATGTGAGAGAGAGAGAGAGAAAATATGCCTGGACAATTCTAGAAGGGTTCTAAAAGTCTAGCAGCAGCAATTACCTCTGTGGAATAAGAAGACCTGGAAGCTAGAAAGGCAGGATGACTCTGTATAATCTGTTCTTTATGGTTTGAATTGTTTATCACATGTAGACGTATACATGCACACAAACGTATTTACACATGTATATTATTTACATATATGTATATGCTTATACACACACACACACGTAGCGTGTGTGAGAGAGGCCTCCAAATATCACCTGCTGCTTACCTTCCTCTCTCTTTGCTCATGTCACTTGAAAATCTCAAATTTCACATCAAGACAATTTTTATTTTGCTTATGATCTGACGAATTGGGTGGCTGATCTCCTGACTTGAAGCAACGGGAAATACAAAGGTAGAGAAAAATAAAGGCACAATTACAGGCTGAGACCATGAATAAAGCTCTGCCCACATGAGGCACTGAGACTAATGACCACTCCTGAGGGAACACCTAGGCAGAAGTAGGAATTCAACAACACTAACCATTGCTGAGGTGCTCCCTGGTGTGTTCAAACATCACCTTCGCAGTTCTTGCTTTTTTAATCCAAAATATGTGCTGCTGCGAATTCCCTGGCGGTCCAGTGGTTAGGACTCCACGCTCTCACTGCTGAGGGCCCGGATTCAATCTCTGGTCAGGGACCTAAGATCCCACATCCCACAAGCCGCACGGCAAACAAACAAACAAAAGTGTTGCCTAACAAAAAAAGGTCTACACTGAACTTCCAGGTTATTACAAAGTGATTTCACTAACTTTCCTGGTGTACTCTTTCTGGAGTGTGACGATTAATGTGCTTAGCTTTAGCATTTTAATTTAATTTAGCATCATCCATTGAATGTCAACTATGTATAAAGCATTTTGGTACATCCTTGGGGTACACATGGACAAAGAATTATGTCCCTGAGCTGCAATTAAAGATCTTTGAAATTCAACATTATTTGACTAATTATTTTAATATGAAAAGCAAATCTTACATACGAAAATCAGGACTTCTAAAAAGTAAATTGGAGAATTTACATAAACTAAAAACTAAGCTAGTTTTATAGTTATTAAATAAGTTTCCATGGAGACATCTCTTCTCCATTATTAGATGTACTAAAATTTAAAATATATACAATTTCATAATAATACATATATAACATACAGTAGACATCTAATGCAGTAAGATACAATTTATAAACACTCACATCTGAGGTGGGGATGTTAGGAGTGCAGAGAAAACTGGTCTATGGGGAGAAAGAAGAATGGAAATAGCTAAAGTAAGAAAAAAAGGAAAAATAAAATGAAGACGCCGCCGCAGAAAGATAAAATGACCATCTGCCTTAACTTTCTGGATGACTTTCTACTTACAGATTTCAATCCTTCCTGTAGCCTGCCTCTTTCCTCCGCTAGAGCTCCACCACATATTCTCCCTCTTACAACAGGCTAAGATTCTTCGTTACTCAAGTGATGAAAAGAACTCTGGCCAACACAGAAAACAGAGGCACAGAAAAACCAAGTAACTTGCCCATGGACACTCAGCTTGTAAGTGTCAGGGCAAAGACTCCAGCCCAGGTGTATACAGATTCCTGGCCCCTGTTGTGCGGCCTTGCCTTGCCATTATATCATAAGCTCTAATAATAGCCAGTGAGTGGCTAAGTGTCCAGATTTTTGCTGCAAAGCAAAGAGATAAGTATAGAGGTGTAAAGAAGTCAATTAAATTCTCTTTAAAATCTTGTGAAAATTTCTATTTAAACATTTTTAGCATGTTCAACAATGTAAGATACAGTTTTTCAGAAAGTAGTGTTATCAGACACAATCTGTATCAGATCCTATGTTACAATCACTGCTAAGGATATTAGAGTATTTAATTTTGAGTTTACATAAGACAAAATTAAGGAAAAATCTTAAAGGTTGTAAGGTGGTAGGGCTGACATTTTAATTATCTTCCCACATGTTTATGATGACAGGGAAAGTCATATGGGACCATACGGTTGAGGAATATTTACCCTACTGTGAGCCAACTTTACTACTGTTTCTGTGAAAAGAGAAGTCAGAGGAAATGATTATCATTCTCATCTAACACACTGACACCATTTTTAAAAAAGCCTCATTCCTCTAAACTATTGTTACTAATGGTGTAAGACATAGAAATCCATTGCCGTAGTTTATTGCAGTGTTTTCTTGCTAAAAGGGATTCCATGATCAAATAATATTGGAAAATTTGAATTCAATAAGGTTAAACAGGTGCTTAGTTTTATTTGATGTGTTTTAGTCTGATTTTACTGCAGGGCTCCTCAGAGCCTTTAATATGCAAATGTGCGTTGTGAAGCTACAAGTGCTGAGTGGTGTTTACTTGCAGCATTTCCCAAATTTATTTTATGACAGAAGCCTTGTCCCTCTTTTTTTCCTCTATTGGGGGGCGAGGCAGGGGAGAAACACTTGCTTAGAAGAAGCAGCAATATGGTTGAGAACATCAGTTCTTGAGTGACCTGCTCTGCCACAGACGAGTAATTTGAGGGAAAAAAAACCCAAACAAAAAACAATTCAGTGTCACAGATAATAGAGGGAGAAATGATACTAATTACACAAATTGGAAGAACTCCTGTTACTAATTCTTTTCACAAAGCCAGGTGTAGTCCACTTCTAATCTAGTTCAATAAAAGCCACAGGTAGCCAAAGACAGACATAAAAAGCAGTTTCATCCCAAACTGATTCAAGCTCCTGCTTCTGACTGCAGAAAAGAAAAAAATGTTTCATAATGATTTGAAGAACAGTATTAAACTAAACTCTAAGATAAGGCTATGATTAAATTAAATAGCAATTGAAAACTTTCGAGTTTGTAAATAAAAAGACACCAAATTATACTGAGGTGTCTAGTGCTTTGCATATCTAGCTCTTTTTAAATAATAGGGTTTTGTTCCCCAAAACTATTGGCAAACTAGTGGCAAACATTAACTGCTGCATATTGCTTTTGTTAAATATCTTAATCAAGGAGTAGCTTTTGTGAGATGCTTATTTTTAAATTTTTAAGTGAAAAAAATCACTCTTTAACCTGCTGAAACTTGGATATTTGTATAATGAGGAAATGCCTACTGATTTCACTTTCCCACTGGCAGTGGTTATCGACAAAGGCTATGCATTACAATCACCAGGGAAACTTTAAAAATACATACCAATGACTCTGCCTCACCTCCAGAGATTTTAAGTCTTGGAGTGGGGACTCTAAAGCAGTTATTTTTAATTCCCCAGGTGATTACAATGTACATTCATGATTGGGGCCCACTGCCCTAAGAGGAAATAAACTATTTCACCAGTGCTGAAATCTAAACATAAACTATCAAAAATAATTAAAGACACAGGAATCGATGAGGCACAGAGAAAACTTTCTTCCATAAAATTATTACTTTAAATTACTGCTCGTTATTTATGCATCATTAACTAATAGTAGCAAAGGGTGGAGAAATAGCAAATTTAATTACTCTCAGTTAAAAAAATCAACCAGAAATGAAGATGACTTCTCTGAAACACTGTCAATAGCATTTGATCTACAAAATTAAACACAGTTCAATACATTTATTACTTACTGATAATATAATATGCATTTTATGTTAATAAATTATTTAAAACTGAGGGAATAATGATTTGGGACATTATACCTATCTATCTGAGGTAGGCTACAAATTAAGGGACAAAATTTTAAGGTATTGGGTTAGATATGAAAATGATACAGTACTTCATTATCAGTATCAATATATTGTGTATTTTGATATCATATACATATGACTTGTATATCTTTAATTACTTTATATATATATACATATATATAACTACACACACATATTTATGTATTCATTCATTCATTCATTTATGCAGGCATTCTCCCCAAGGCCATTACCATTAAATCATACTTTATATCTCCCTTAATCTTCAAAAGAACCCTAGGAGATAGGTATTATTATTACCCATATTTTACAAATGAGGAAACCATCTACAGTCACAGAGTTGGTAAATCAGACATAACAGAAGCTTAATACATATTTGGTAAACATATGCATATGGAAATTCAATTCTTAATGGTAGATAGAGACTCAGACGTGTACAACAGTTCATCTGCACAGAGTACAAGCCTTTTAGAACCTGTTTTAGAAACTTCTGTGCCAAAAGTCCTATGAAAACTGAGCAAGAACCCAGATATCCTTTCACTTCTCATATAGATGCAAGAATTACCTTAGTTTTCAAAAATGAATACTAAAATATAGATTCCACAGTCAAACCCCAGACTTTCTGAATTAGAATCCATGCTAGTGAGGCCTAGAGTTTGTCTATCTTTTAAAAAGCTTAAGTAATTCATATGAATTTCAAGTATGAATTCCAAGTATAGAAACTACTGGATCTCATTCCTCATGTTTGAGATTTAATGAGTGTGGGTCTTACTGGTGCTCCATAAAAAGGGCAGACAAAGAGCCTGCATGGACAGAGCAGGTGTGTTCCCAGTTACTGTTTCCTTTCTCAGAGACTAAGAGGCAGCCATACAGCAGAATATGGTGACTTAGGTCTCAGGCTCTGACACCAGACAGAACTGTGTTGAATTTTAGCTGTGCCACTGCTAGTTTGTTAAGTGGGACAAGTTACTTGATGCTTTAAAAGCCATACGCCTTTTCTGTAGAATAAGAATAATGGCATTCCTTGTCTCATGGTAGGTGCTGGGGTGTTGTGGGAATTAAATAAAAACAATATATTCCTTACTGCATGACACAAGGTCTGATACCTAAAAAGCATACTACATCTCTTACCATTATTGAAGCATCAGAAAGTATTAGAGAGCAGAAAGGAGTCAGAGCTCTGACTGTCAGTGTGTCTTATTTTCCCAGGTTCGTTTATTTATCTTAAATTATTCTTGTTCTAGGGTAACCTCTCCCTCTCCCATTAAAGCTCTGAGTAATCTCATACTTCTTAATGATGTCCTTTCCATGCGGGGGAAAAAACTTTAAAAAAATTTTTCTGTGCTATTTCTATCTAAAAATATGACAATTTGACCCCCTCAGAGCTAATTCTAGAGTGTGTATGCTGCAAATAAACTGATTTAGTTCAGGAATATTGAAAGCAAATATGGTGTAGTATTTTAAAATAAAAAATTTTACAGATGCATGACATGATTGGATTGTACCACTAGTAATCATATAATGCACCATGCAAAGTACAATTCATAGACCTAGTTTTAAATTCAATTCTAATAAGTAAACGGATTTGATCCTGTTGGGGGGAAAGTTGAAGCACTAATCCAATCACTAATCCGATCTTCATTGCCATAAAAATTAAGGCCCGTCTACTTCCTTGGTACTAATGATGAGGCTAAAGAGTGTATATATTTTTATTTACGTATTCAATAATACGATGCTCTGTTCAGTGAATGATGTTCTTCTGCCACTTGGTGGTGCTTGCCAGTTTCAGAATTTGTTTCTTGGTGGCACTGTAACACTAAGTACAAAGTAAGCTGAACAAAATCACAGCATTCCTATTGGAAAGGCTTTGCTTCAAACTGTTTAATAATTTAAAGAACCTCTGTGGAAGCAACTGCTTTTGTTAACTAGTCACAACCCATAATTAACTCCTTTGGAGTTTTAAGTTACTTTGGGCAAAATGTCTTAGGAAGAGTACATATTATTAGAAAGCATGCCAAAATTTTACTTAGCAGAGAATTCAATAACAGTTTTACTCAGCTAAGAGGTTCCGTAAAATTCTACTGCTATAGCCAAGCACTGATACCCTAGCAGGTCCTGTTTCATTATCATAATTCCTGCATAAACACTTTTAAGGACTTTGCCTGCAGTTTCAAGCATGACTTATTTTCATAAGCCTGATTAGTTACCACACCAGCCTTGCTATGGAAAATGACATGTCCTCACTTTGAACTGGGGAGTTGTTAAATCTTGATCTAGATTAGGCGTGTATTTATGTTGCCCTCTCTGCTGAAAGAGTGCAGCGAAAAGACATCTCTGATTCCTTGTTTTTGCCATATCGGCTGTCAGCTCTATCTAATGGGCATTCTGTTTCCTTAAAGAATTTAGCTGCACTGTCTAGAAGCCGATTTTCTGATGCCTCCAATGTCTGGTCAAATTGATCTGTTTTAATGGAGTCTTCGTCGGTGAGGAGCGCGATGCCACCGACTAGAATGCTGGGATCTGCTGCTTAATTGCCAGGAGCGAGAGACACAGAGATTCAGAAATCTTTGGAGGTGGGCGGGGGGATGGGGGGACTCTCCGGGCGGAGGCGGAGATATAAGGTAAAGAGATGGGTTTCACACAGGAAAAAATAAAAGATTTCTTTGAGGCACTGAGGTGCTGCACGATCACATCTCTCAAAGGAGAAGTTAAAAAGCAAGGAAGTGGGAGCAGGTTGGAGGTTAAAGTCCTTAAAAAGATAGCTTGGGTATAGTTTGTTTTTCTGGTGGAGCCTGCAAAGGATAGATAGTCTCTGTTTTCAAAGGGTATTGGTGCCTCTGTTAAGTGATTGGGAATGGACGCTAATTGCCTGTGAGATGCTATCACTCAATGTTCTTCTAATTTCAAGGGACACAGGAGAGGGAGAAAGGCAAGATTTAAAAAGAAAAATAAGGAGGAGATGAGGGCTCTTGAAATAAAGGAAAGAAAGAGAGAGAGAAAGAAAGAAAAACAGAAAGAAGAAAGAGGAAGGAAGGGAGGGGGGGAGGGAGGGAGGAAGGGAGGGGGGGAGGGAGGGAGGAAGGGAGAGAGGGAGGGAGGGGAAGGAAGGAGGGGAGGAAGGGAGAGAGGGGGGATAGAGAAAGGAGGGTACGGGAAGAGAAGGAAAAAAAAAATCCTGAATCACAAAACAATCACACAGCATAGAAGACACTGAATAATCACATAGAAAACTCATCCAAAACACTGTGCAACAACGATCCGGGTCACGAGAGAAAGATGCTCCTCTCCATCCGTGTCCCGGGAAGCTCTGGGTCCCGTTCGTTACTAGAGACTAAAATACCATTAGGCTGAAGAGTGTTGTCTAACTGCGTGAAGAATGCAGCAGACGGAAGGCGGGTCCTATTACGCCGTTTGCCAGGCGCTGGCTGGGGCCAAAGAAGAAAAGGCGCAGAACAAGAGACTTGCCGAGCGAGACCGTCTTGCCTCGCCCACGTCTCTGGCGATCCGGCAGGGACCCGCGTAAAGCTCCCAGGGCCACAACCCGCGCCGCCAAAGAGAGCCGCTCCTCTCAGACGCCGCTTCCCGGCGGATGCGCCCGGCAACCCGCCGTGGCTGATGCAGAGCAGCCTTCCGGCCACTCTCTGACCACCTGTCCCGACCAAATCTGTCCTTCGAAACACATCTGCCCGCACCTCCCAGGCAGCCACACAAATAGGCTCCCGGCTGGAGACGAGTGTTTGGTGGGGAGAGGGCTTCAAACCTTCCACTCCTCGGGCTGATTCTGGGCTGTGAGGGGCCAGGGAGGGGAGGGGAGAGAGAGAGAGCGGAGAGAGCCTGGCTGGCTGGTTGAGCAGCCTTAGGTTCGCAGGCTCCTGTGGCAACTGCTGCTTCCTCCAGGCCAGCCAGCGCTGTACTCACGCCACCGCCTCTCACCCTCTCCTGCTTCCTGCCGCTCCCTCCGCGGCGATATTCCCGGCCTGTATCCCGTTACAGCCAGGCGGCGCGCTCCCGCACGCTAGCGCGCCGGGCGCCGGCAGGACGCCCTCTCCTCCGTGCCCTCTTTCCCCTCTCCTCCCTGCTGCGACCGCTCCTCAGCCACCTCCCCCCTCACCAGCTCCAGCTCCGAGAGACGCCACCCAGCCGCGGCGGGCGCTCGCAGCCCGGGGTCACGCACGGAAGAGGGGCGCGAGATCTGACCCAGCGCGCGGTAGGGGGCGTCCTGCGGCGGAGAGTGAAAGGGCAGGTGGTATTTAAAGGTGTGGGAGTCGCCCGCTCTGAAGCCCGCGATTCTCACTTGAGCCATCCCCGCCTAGCCCCACTCGGGCCAGCGCCTGGTGAGCCAGCCCATCTGTGGCATCGGCCGTCGTCTCCTCCTAGCACCTCCTCGCCGACCCCTCCCTCCGGGACCTGCATCCCGCTCCGCCAATCAACGCCCGACTGCCTCTTCCCACGTGATCCCGGGCGGGCTAAGGACCTGCTGCTTCCCAAACGCCAGAGGGATGCGGGCGGCAGAGCGCGAGAGGCGGCTGCTAGGCTGCTGGGCGCTTTGACTCTCCCTCCACCCAGCCCCCTTGGGCTCCTCTCCTCTGCCCTCTGGACTCCGGTCTCCTCCTGCTGCCCCGGCTCGCCAGAGCCCTCTGCTTATGGCAGCAGCTTACGGCGTCTCCGGTGCGGCTTTTCGGTGCACGACCCTCTCGCTCCCGGGGCTGAGCGGGGTCACTGGATGTTGCTGAAACTCTGGAGATCATGCGCGGGTTTGGCTGCTGCTTCCCCGTCAGGTGCCACTGCCACCGCCGCCGCCTCTGCTGCCGCTGTCCGCGGGATGCTCAGTAGCCCGCTGCCTGACCCCCGCGATCTTGTGTTCTTCCGAAGCCGTTTGCTGCTGCAGAGTTGCGCGAACTAGTCATGGTGCTGTGGGAGTCCCCGCGGCAGTGCAGCAGCTGGACACTTTGCGAGGGCTTTTGCTGGCTGCTGCTGCTGCCTGTAATGCTACTTATCGTAGCCCGCCCGGTGAAGCTCGCAGCTTTCCCTACCTCCTTAAGTGACTGCCAAACGCCCACCGGCTGGAACTGCTCTGGTAAGTCCAGAACCCCAGCCCCCGACCCCTTAACCCCTCAGAGGAAACGCGCGTTTCCAGTACAGACCAACCTCCCCAAGTGCGTCTCCCCAGCCCCTCGACTCCAACCGCTCCAAACCCTTGAGACCACCGACCTCAACCCAGAGGAGCACAGAGAACTGTTGCAGGCCGCTAAGGAAGGGGGCGGGGGTCCTGGGGAGGACAGAAAGTGCAGGTGTAGGAACCTTTGCATCCTTGCACTTAAACTGGAGCTGCGGAGATTTTAAGAAATATTAAGCGGGATGGTTTTGTGGATTCACTGAAAAGAGCACCAATCCTTGGGGAAACAGTAAAACAGAACCTTTTCTGTCATTAAAGAAAAAAGTCTAGCAAAAAAGAGAGAGAAATAAGTTCATGAGAAAGAACGAGCGAGAAAGCAATAAATCAAATGGTGACTGCAGGGGAAACACTGTTACTGGCAAAAGTGCCATGAGGGTGCACTTGTCTGGCATTCAAGACCAGGTCACAGAAATTCTAAAGGAGCTTGTGTTTCAAGAGATTCAGTTACTCTCTCTCTGTCTCTCTCTCTCTGTCTCTGTCTCTCTCTGTCTCTGCGTCTCTCTCTCTCTCCACACACACACAAACAGGCATACACATCCTCCTTCTCTAGTTGGCTGCAAAAGACGTTGTTTTTGCATCCCCGAATTGCCTCTCTCTTGCCTCCCCAAGCTCCTAGATGGTCGAAGGAAGTTGAGACAACAACCATTCGCCCGTCTACCAGGCCGGGCTGTGCATGACCGAGGCCGGGCAGGCTCACGCGTAGGCGGGCGGAGGGCAGAACTGACCCCACTGGGCGCTGACTCCTCCATTTTTGGGCAGGCTTCCTTGGAGTGCGTCAGGCGCTCTTCTTGCTTGCTCGGGTCCCTTCAAAATCTGAACGCGAGAGCTCGGGCAAGCTTTGCTGTGCTGAAGCCTCCTAATTAAATAGCGCCCGAGGATGGGAGTTGCTGCACTGTCCGAGTAGCTTCGCATTTCAGTATGATAGCCCATAGTCTACCGGCGGGATTGTGGTGTGATTTCACTGGCATTTTAAACTGCATTAACATGCCTGGGTATTGTCCCCAAGGTCTAGTCTGTTCTAGTTTTAGCAAGTGTGTATGTAATTTTTCATCTTCTGTATATATAATTCCACCAAAGTTGAATCTAGCTCTGAATAAAGTGGCTTTCGGGGATGTGTGTGAGCTGAAGTGTATGTAACTTTGGAGAAGAGGGAATGACCAACTGTAACTTATAGGATAAAAGAATATGTCGTCCTGGGTAGTTACTGATGTAAATTCCACAAGGAAAATTATTATACATCATTGTAGTTTGCGCTTTTTAAAGACAAGTTGGGATTTGCAACCCTGTTAGATTTGGGTCAATATATTGCCCTTGTTCTCTTTTTGGTGATTTCTAAATTTGGCATTTTTATAAAACTCAGCATGTTTTCTTTAACTTATTCGTGGCTCATGCATGCATATATGTTATTTTGGATAGACTAAGTTCCACTTTGCAGGTACCTAATCACTTTTTTAGGTGCTTTATCATAGGAACATTAAGTAACCTGCAAAATCAATTGTTTGGAATGTTGATAGCTTTGTAGCCCAACATGACTAGTTTGCTTCATCCCTAACTATGGTACTGTTTTAGGAACTAACTTAAATATGAAATTGGGGTTGACAGTCAAGAAATTCATTATTACCAGATATCTTATAAGGATCTGCAGAAACTAAAGAAAATAAACTGGTTTTCCAGGCAGATTGTCAAGAACCTGGCACCCCCCCTTTACCCCTGTTAACTTGGAGGTGATCAATCTTCATTTGAGCCAGACAGACCATCAGAGAAAACACTGTGCCTGTTTATCTTTATTATTGGGGCTTTGTTTCCTCTTTGTCTGGAAAAATTCCAAATAAGGGGTTGTTGCAGACCTTAAAGCAAAAGAATGATTAAAGATGAAGAAATGGTAAAAGGCATTCTGAGACCATCACCAGCTCTTTTCTAAAATGTGAAGTTTGGGGGTCATAAACTATAGTCTACTTAATGAGAAAATAATAAGGAAGCTAAGAAGCAAGTGTTAAATATTCATCCACCACTACCAGTATTAACCCAAGCTAAAATAAAAGAGCATTATCAAAAAAGCTTATTAAAAGACAATTGACTAGAAAAGAATAGTGAAAAAAAGAAACTAACATTAATCACTTAACTAGAATTTTTTTAGGTCTTCAGTAAAGAATGACCTTGCAGTACAGCTGTGGTTGTTGGAATTAACATTTAGGGAAGTTCTTTTAAAGCTTCAAGATACTTCTTTTTTTGTTCAAGTCTATAACATTTAATGACTGGCGTGTTCTCTTTAAATTTGAGGTTATGATGACAGAGAAAATGATCTCTTCCTCTGTGACACCAACACCTGTAAATTTGATGGGGAATGCTTAAGAATTGGAGACACTGTGACTTGCGTCTGTCAGTTCAAGGTAAGAAGTCTGGTATTTGCATCTTCTGATTCATTAATGAGACGACAAAGCAGAGATCTTCTTTTATAGCCCATCACTTGGCAATTTATAGCTATGCAAGCTAAGAGGAAAGCTGGCACCAAACAAAAGTACTGGCAAGAGAGCCAACTGATGTCAAAAAGGCACAGCTTTTTGGAGAAATGTATGTGCCACAGTTATAAATGCCACTGAAGGTAGAAAGTTTCAGGTTGTTCTTTTGGTGTGTCAAAGGAAAATTATGTTTCTGTGCCCCTTCTAACATGCATGCTATAAGTCAACTACTGGGGATAATAGTCAAAATCATTGCTGGATTAGAAGTGTGGATTTATACTTTTGTTTTTTTGATTGGGGCTATCTTCTTTCGGTCATATTTCTCTGTTTTAATGGTCTTGGGTTTTATTATCCTGGCAATCTGGTTAAGTTTTTAAATGAACTCCTTATCAATGTGACTTTAAAACTACTGTGCTAGTTTGGAAATCACAGCACTTATTAACATTTGTCAACTTTTCATGGATACCACATTCAATTACAACTGAATCTCCCAGGAATCCAAAAGAGTGCAAATAGACAAAAGTTATTTCATAAACATGAGGAAGATGTGCTTTGTCTCATGTTAAAAAAATAAATAAAAATTAAAAGAGAGAGCGATTGCAGTTGTGGTATTATCAAAACTAGGTTATTAGTATTTATTAAAGATAGAACTCAATGTCATTATTATAGTCATCATCTAACAAATGCTTTCTACCATGTGAAGTATAAGCCTTTTTTTCTCTCAATATGTTTTTATAATTCAAGTATTAGAGATGCTGTACTGATATCTTACGTTCATCTTTGAGTGTTGTTGAATTACTTTGTAAAATACACATCAAATCTAACAAACGGTTCAACTAGAAAATATTCCCATTAATGAAAGTATATACCGGGGATAAGGGAAAACTTTTCCAAGATTGTAAGGAAAACTTTAAAAAAAATTAAAAAGGCTATAAAACAAATAAAATATTAGAATTCAAATTCAGGTCTAAAATTTGTTATAGTCCAATTGTCTCTCAGTATCCACAGGGATTGGTTTCAGGACCACCACAAATACCAAAATCCAAGGATGCTCAAGTCCCTTATGTAAACTTATGTAGAATTTATATATAACCTATGCACATCCTCCTGTACACTTTGTCATCTCTAGATTACTTATAATACAATGTATATGCAATGTAAACATTGTAAATACAATGTAAATGCTATGTAAGTGGCAAATTCAAGTTTTGCCTTTTGGAATTCTCTGGAATTTTTTTTTCTCGAATATTTTCTATCTGAAGTTGGTTGAATCTGTGGATTTGGAACCCCCAGATTTGGAGGGCCAACTGTGTGTAATATTTAGAATTGTTGATGAAATTTAAATATTTTAGGTTAAGTTCAACCTCCCAGTGAGAGAAAGAAGGGAATTCACATTTCAATATGGTTTTGAATGGCTTATAGATAAGCTAGAAACTTCTTGGACATTATTTTTTTCTTCCTAAGAAAAGTAATAAACAGCTGATATTTGTAAAGTGCACCACCACCTGGTGGGTAAGTATTGCTGTGCCCAGGTTACAGTCATTAGACCATACGATAGTGTTGGAAACATGAATACATATTTAATATTCATGCAACACCAATTTCTAAGGTCTCTAGCCATACTGAACAACGTAATTATGTTCTTTCAGTGAACTACTTGAGAGTGATGGAGCATAAGAACTCTGCAAGTCATACTTCATACAAACGTTAACTAAGGGGAAAATATAGTTGGATAAATCATTAGTTAAAGGCCCACAGGATTTTGTGGATTTTTCCCTTTTCAGTTTGTAATTCCCAGAAATTTATTATTTTCATAACCAAGGGTAGACATAAGAAGTGAACTCATATACAGTATAAAATGAACCAAGAAGAATGTTCCTCAAATGGAAAGCCATAATTATAACAAGATTTTGCCAAGAGAAAGAAAAAGAGGAGTTCACAAAATTCTAAATGGATGCATGCTACTAAAAGAAAATTTATAATTTTCTTATTAAAGAAATTGTGTTCAGTTTTCAGGTTGCACAGAGGGTTTTGGTATAACTTTTACCCACAAAGATATTTATGTTTTTCATGCATTCGGTCAGCCAGTTACATTTGTCATTAATTTAAATAATCGTTGAGTGGTATAGATTGCAGGGGGGCCAGGGGAGTGAATACGAGTTTGAATAAGAAACTAAAACGTAAATTTCCTTTTCCTAATGCCTGTAGCATTTTAAATTTACTACTAGATTACTGCTGCTACTAGTTTGTGTGTTGCAAAGTTGTCAGTCTGTCAGGAGAAAATAAACATTTCCCTAGTGGAAAATTTAGACTCTGTACATACCAGGAATAGAGAGTGGCAGAATTAAGTTCAAGATCACAAGTTGTGCAAAGAATAATAGATATTTTAAGCTAAGAGTATCTTGACTCAGTACTTTCCAATACTTTCAAATTAATTTGAGAATTTTTTTTTGCCCAGTCTGATGAAAAGGCAGATGTCCTGAAAAATCTATTTTTCTATATACTGTTCTAAACTAGCTTAGGTCATCTCCTCTGTTTCTCCTGCTTTCAGATACAAGTCCAAATTCTTCTATTCAAAATGGGTGCCAACTGTGGTCTTTCTGGCTGAGAGATAAATTTCAAAGAGAAGTGGGTATATGAGTGTATAATCTATGTTTTTCAGTTTGGATTACAATTGGAGCACTAAGGTGAACAAATATTTATCTTCACTTCTCTTAGATGATTTATGATAAACATATTCTACCCTTCAAACATGTTATCTCATTTATTTCTCACAATTGAGTGAGATAATTATTTTCTCCTCCTTTTACAGATAAGGAAATTAAGACCCATAAATATAAATAACTTACCATTAAGTGGTGATCCTAAAGCAAGAACCTAGGTCCTTTGACACCAATCTAATTTTTTCTAGGACATTATACATGCAAATAAAAACATTATAATAACAACAAAAGTACCAGTTTATTGTAGACAACTCTTGATGTCAAAAGTAGTACAACTAATTCTTGGATGATGATATGAGTTTCAGAAATGGACTGCAACCTCATGCATCCTACCTTCCTCTCTGTATACCAAATGATATCCTTGTCATTCTGGTAAATCAGTTGTGGTTTGAAAATTTAGAAACAGTGGATGGATGAATGGACGGACGGATGGATGAATGGATGGGTGGATGGATTAAAGAAGGAAGGGGGGAAGAAAAGAAGACACATATGCAGCTATTCATAGATAGCACTGGTCATATCAATTAGTATGTAATGATCAATGATCACTTTATAATTTAAAAATATGATGAAGCCTTATGTTTTTCAGGTATCATTTAATTCAAATGTGAAATGTTTTCATTTAATAAGCCACGCTTTAGATCTGCAATTGTTCCAGTAACTAGGACTGTATAACAAATTGCCCAGAACTTAGTGGCTCAAAACAATGAACATTTATTTTGCTCGTGAATCTGCAGTTGGACAGGGCTTAATGGAAGCAGTTCACCTCCTGCTCCTCTTGGCGTTAGCTGAGCCGGGGAGGGAACTCAAAGACTTGGTTCTGTACTCTTCTCAGGACTCTCACTCATATACTGCACTGTCAGCTGGGGATCTTGGTCCTTCTCCATGTGGATCTCTCCATTTGGACTAGTTTGGGCTTCCTCATAGCACAGTGGCTGGGTTTCAATGGCAAGCATCCAGTGAGTGAGAAAGAGCCAGGTAGAGGCTGTATCCTTTAACGACCTAGCCTCAGAAGTCACACAGAGTCACTTTCACCATAGTCACAGGCCTGCCCACTCACTTAAAATCATAAAAAATTTTCCATAATGAAAAAATGTAGTCACAGAGAAGTAAAAGTTACCTATGGAATGATCAAAGGATTGGGACATATGTGGGTTTTTTTATCTCTTTCTTTTTTGGAAGAGAAACATGCCATATCCTAAGCCATTATTCCTAAGCCTTTGACAACCGGGAATATAACAGAATTCACTTAACATCTGTGGAGCGCCTTCTATATGCCAGACTCTATGGAAGGTGCCGACAATATATAAAATGTAAGTTATACATAGCTTCTAGTTGCTGAAATCTCAGTTAAAAGAAATTCTTATTAACCAAACAAGCAATAAATCATATGAAAAATTTCTCACATAAATTTTTTGTTCATTTGTAGCAAAACAAATTCCATGTATTCATTGAATCCACTGGTGTGACATGTTGCTGCTTTCTTAAGCAATGTGGACATTTTGGAACAAAATCATTCACTGAAAAAACGCATATTTGGAAAATAAACTTAAGATTTTTAAAACATCTGAAGGAAGCAGAATCACTTTTCCCCTGAGAGGAAGTTTGGACAACACATACATTTATGAGCTTAACCATCTGGCCCTGAGTCTTGTTTTTTCTCTACCAGCCAACTATGTGGCCTTTAGCAAGTCACCTAACATCTGAATCTGTCCCTTCCTCTGAAACTGAGCAGTATTCATGATTACCACTGAAAATTATTTCCGATAATTTGGCATATTTTAATGTAGTAGTTAGCTTATTTTTTTGTACTTAGGGTTAGCCTGTGTTCCTTTGTTTTTCTAATTTTAGATACGCATGCTTCAGTGTCGATGTTAGATGGTAACTCTGTTAGTTAAAATATAGATCATGAAAGGCATATAATTTACATTTCTTTTTATAAATGAGTATTCCAAAGCATTTTGAAACATGACTCTTAATCCTCCCAAATGCCCCAGTTAACCATTTCGAATGGGGGAACTAAGCTATAAACTTGTTAAATATTTCATTTTTGAGTGATATACACAAGGTCCTACACTAAGGCAGTGAGAGAAATGGGAGAACCTGGGAACAGACTTCCACTCCTGAGCCTTAATGATTTAGAGTATGCTTCCTCCATGTGTTATTCATTTTAATGAGTGCAAGTCATGGTAGTAAGGGCCAAATACATCGTGCTGATTATCTACAGTTAAGCTCTTTTCAACTCCATACAAATCTTCCTTTTGGCTTGTGCATAGAACTTGGCAGCTCTGTTTTTAGCACTGTTCACATTTGGCTTACTACATCCTTCAGAAGTGGCATATGAGCACTTTATCAGTTTATTCGATATTTTAAGATGCATATCAGCATTGTGTACTAGCACTTGACAGAGATAATAAATACTTCCCACCCCTCACTCCTCATCTTCTGATTACATCTGAATAATCTGCAGAAGTAGATGAGAAGGATAAATAGAGAAATTCTAGGTATTAGAGAGAAGAAAACATGGGCCCAAGTAATCTACACACAAAGTATTGTAACCAGGGCTGGAGATGGAGATTAAAAGGTAACCTGGGGAAAAAAAAAAAAAAAAAAAAAAAGGTAACCTGGGACAAGAAGCTAGGAACCAAGCATGAGAAGCTAACTAGCCCAGCCGTTCACACTAATTATGACTCTCATCTGCCTACTGAAAAGGTCAGCAAGTCTACTGACTATAATATGTCACCAGCTGGTCACTTCTTTCTTGTCCCTCTTCCATGTTCTCAGATACCATTGTAGTGGTAGTGGGTCCTCATAAATCCTCCCTACATTCTCCTGTCCCCGATGCTGAACACAGCCCATTAATCAAGCACCTGTACATCCACCTGCCTCCCTGGCCATGGTTCTGACATGAGCACCACCTCCATTTATTTGGTGTCTCTTCAGTATTGCTTATTGGAAAACTCAACTCTTTACTGACATTTTCTTATTGCCTTTTTTTTTCAGTAGTGATAAAGATGTTCAGTTTTATGGTAGGTCAGTTTTCAGGTATATATATATTTGGAAAGCTTGTGGAAGACAGCCCTTACACAGGTATCACCTGGTCAGAAGTGAATTGCCTACTGAATTAGAGATCCTCCTGAGTGAAAAGTTCCTATCAAAATAGTTTTTAAAATATAATAATGTAGATAGACTGAGTCTGGTAGCCATATAGTGTAACTGTGGAAAGAAATTATTATATAGAACCTTCCAGAATGTCTAGATTAGAAATTGTAGAAATAAAGATTTTTAAAATATGTCATATTTAAAATATTTCAATCATTTTAATCATATTTAAATAATTTCTAAATAGATATGATTTAGTATCTAAATTATCCTGTTAGCAATTACAGTGATTATGAGTGTCATACAATTTGAATTTACTATTAGGAGAATAGTACATAACTATTAGTTAAAAATTATATTTAAGTTTTTCAATAATAGTTGTAAAGTCAGATTCAAAAAACTGTCATTTCAGAGAACATTGTCTTATACCATTTAAAAAATGGTTAGGATGGTTAAGCTATTACAAAAAGGCAACGAACAAGAGCTAAATGGTTGATTGGTAAGGAAGTACAGATATTGTAAGAAAATAGAGTAAGAAAATGAATCTCAGGTTTTTATCATCAGATTATAACCATATTGAGAATTTGCTTTTTTGCATAAATCCTTGAATTGAATTTAACTTTTGATAGAGTTTTAGGTTTATTATCATATATATTAAAACCCTAGCCATCTCACTAAATTATTGGTTTATTTTATATGTGTTATGAATTAGCACATCAAAAATCCAAATATTTTAATAAGAAGTAAAAAACAGAAAAGTGTTTTCACATACATGTATATGTATGATTTGTTTTACTTAGTTTCTGGCATGGGTGAGTATTTATAAATAATCGTCTTGATCATTACATTTGTTAAAATTAAACGATGTAACGCATCTGTAGATAATCACATCAGTGGCGTAATTAGCAGGTATAGAACACAGCCAAGTATCTCTAATGCCTTAGAGTGTGATTACATTATCATGAGTACACCCTGTAGGTTGCCTAATTTCCATTGTAAAATGTGTACATTTTTGTAATGAGGTTGTTTAAAAATGAACTTTTTGTTTTATGAAATATAGGTTAAGTCATACTTTTGAATAATCAAGTTTACATATGGTTCAGTAGTTGTTGATTTTTTTTCTGTATTCCATGGTCTGTTGTTTCTTTCTACACTGTATCTACATCAACATCCAATGGTCTAAAAATATATGAAAAATTAATTAGGAATTCAAATGTCTTATCCAAATATTTAGAAATTTGTAAAGATTCAAATTCAACAGAGGAAAAACATACTAAGGAGTAACTGAATTCTTTGGCATTTCAGCTATATACTTCTGCTCCAAACACAGACACTATTTTTGAATAGCTTGAATACTGTAACATGTTCTGATTTTTTTCCACCAAACCATATGGGCCACATATCAGAAACAAAATTAAATAATATTGATGCATTTGTTGTTATATCTTTTTATTATTGCTTGTCCTATCACTTTGTTGGAATTGCCTGATCAGTTTAGAAGCTCTTTTTCCCCCTATCTGAATCAGATGAATTGACGCTGCTTTTGTGTATCTTTGAATGGTGTCCTTACAAAGTCAAAGACTTGCTGGATACAAGGGGGATCACTGAAAATGAAGACAAGTGCTTTCTTTTGTAAATGATGATTTCTGTTCAAGATGTCAGAGGCATGCAGACTCCAGTACTAACCATAGGCTTACATCTGTGTGCTCCCCAGTGCAACAGTGACTATGTGCCTGTGTGTGGCTCCAATGGGGAGAGCTACCAGAATGAGTGTTACCTGCGGCAGGCTGCGTGCAAACAGCAGAGTGAGATACTGGTGGTGTCTGAAGGATCATGTGCCACAGGTATGTATGTGATCCTGAAGACTCCCGAAAACCTTCGGAATGGATTCTGAATCCAAAAACCATGTCTTGCTTTTCACGTTATGTCCTGTTTATTGTTATCCAAATAAATAATCCAAACTATATATTATTAGCTAGACAAGCCTCTTATTCTTTCGTACAAAGTATGCATTATTCTTATTCTATGTCTTTTTACATTTCAAGTCACTTCTGGAAGAAAGATAAATGTACCATAAGGACATTGGTAGATTTTAATATGTATGTTATTTAATGAAGTACAGACAGCTGAATAACATAATTAGAAATCTAGATTGACTGCTCAGTTTCCAAACATAAGAAACTTATCTATGCATGAATAAAGTTTGTTTGTTTGTTTGTAACAATAGGATCATCTGGTGGGAGGCAGTTTGCAGATTTGGGTTTGGAAGTTAAGATGTGTCTAACCTTAGCAGCCCTGCAAAATGCTCCTCTTAACAGTGAGCAGATTATATTAAAGAATGTATTGGTGATAGACATGACTTCTAATGACATCTGTCCTTTCTGACACAGTCAGCCTGGGCTCCCACAAAGCTTTTTAGTTATATTGTACCAAGAATGCTCTAAAGAAAGTAAGGAAGAAGAGTGACTTCATAGGCTCTTTGGTTTTTCAGGTTTTCCTTTTGAGTACAATGGTTATTAGAGCTGAATAGCATTACAGGAAGGAAAAAAAAAAGAGGAATACAGCCCAACTTGATAAAACCATGCTGTAAAATGAAGCTGAGTTTTCAGGTTAGGCTTGAAACATTAAAGTCACATATATTAAAGAAACTTTAGTGTCCCTTGATAGTTGTTCTTAATGGCAAATAAACATCTTTCTGGAAAGTCATAATTTCTGAGGAATTGGAAGGTATAAGCATATTCAAGGAAAATAATAATGATATAAGGACTTTCTTCAAAATTGGAAATATAGAATAGTGTCAAGAAAGGTCTATTTTATTGAAAGTCTCTCTCAGATAACAGGTATTTCTATTCTGGGGAATTATATTAAAAATTATGTGTATGATGGCTGGGGCAGGGTGGTAAATGAGCAAGAGAAAGTCTCATATTCTTTAAAACAGGGGTCCCCAACCCCTGGGCCACAGACCAGGGCGAACCAGAGAAGCTTCATCTGCCGCTCCCCGTTGCTCCCCATCGCTTGCATTACCGCCTGAACATCCCCCCAACCCCTGTCCGTGGAAAAATTGTCTTCCCCAAAACCAGTTCCTGGTGCCAAAAAGGTTGGAGACTGCTGCTTTAAAAGATTATCTTAGGCCTATTGATTGTTAGCAGTTGACAATGTTCCAGGTTGTACTGGTGACTACCGAAGTTTCTAAGAATTAGCAGAAGAGAAAGGTATCATTCCTCATGGACAATGATGTAGGCTTTTTCGTTCTGGTTTTGGTTTTTAAGTAGTCTTTTCTCCTATTTGATTATTTGCCTCACAATGTGGATGTCCTTCCTGCAAGGGTGATTGGGAGGCAAGTTGGACTGGTGCACCACTTGCTTATTTACTAGAGCTAACAGATCATTGCCATTCAATCTATGAGTGAGAAGTAATGCATGGAAATAAGAGCAACATGTGAGAGTTATTGGACCAGGAATGATGTAGGCATCATTCCTGTAGGCAAATACTAGAGAGTACTGAGGAATGGATTTGCTTATTCAAGATCACATAGGATATCTGTGTGTCTCTGACAATAGCCAATGAGGATCAGTGGGCAGTAGTCCCAATAAGCAGTCATGAAGTTATGGGTTGGCTAACAATGGTAGCAAAATCTCTCTTTCTTACTTTCCAACCTCCAAGTTCCTGTCAGCACATGCAGTCACATTCTTCTGATTCATTCAGTCTTTCCATTCTAGTCCCTAATGTGTTGGTTGTACTATGAAAATAAACACTTGACTAAGTAGAAAATTTAATCACAACTGAGTAATCCATCCCTAGCTTATTCACAGACTTAGATTTCTGCAGGATTTAATTAGTAAGTTGGTCTCGCTGAATGCATCTTCCATTGACTTGTAAATCTAAAAGCGTTTTGATCTGAATAATGATGGCGGGACCAAAGTAATTTTGATTAACCAGGTCTGACTGTAAATAAATTGGAGTTCTTTTGATCTAAAAGAGATTCTCATTCTTTTCTTCATAGATTTTCCTTTTTTTTTTTTTAATGCTATTTGACACTGAATGGAGGTGACAAGTTGTGATCTCTAGGAATAAAAGGCAGTAGAAGATATAACTTTATATTTATTACATTTCATTGAACTTACAAATCATTTTTTGTCTGGAAAATGGTTTCCTATTGGGCAGTCTGCTCAATAGCCTCACTGTCAATTTCACTTTTTTGCCTTATAAGAAATGTATTGACTAGAAGCCCAGATTCAGGTGCAACAGCATGACTTCTTTTCTTAGGTGTTTCTGTCTCACTAATAAGGCTTTAGTAGGCTACTTGTCTCTGGTTTGCAAAGATGATTCATTTTATAGTGAAGAAACCATTAAAGCGTCCCATCACTATTTTATAATGATGCCATAGACTTAAGTGACCATTTTTTTTCAGTCTATTCCTCCTTTCTTCACTAGCTACTTAATTTGGGTCAAATCAAACACAAATTGTCTTAAGAATCATGGTCCTTGATTTTTAGAAACATACATGGGGAATACAAGCCAAAATACTACTGCCATTTTTCTTGATTTTCTCCAGCCATATGTACTTAGCAGAAAACATATAGATGAATAGGCAAGATGTTCATTCAAAATTTTAATTATTATGTTCTAGACATAGTGATAAGCATTTAAAATGTGCTGTTGTGCAGTTATCCTCAAAATAGTCCATTGAGATAGACATTAGTATACCCACTGACTAGAGGACCAATAAGCTTAGGAAGGTTGAATAATGTTCCTTATGTTATCCAATGAGTATGTTTGGAGCTTGGAATACATAAGCTTTTATGCATTTTCTATTATGTGTGTGGAAGTATAGAGAGCTAAACAAGACATGGTTCTTGATTTAAAGACGTTTACACTTAGTGGGAAAGGAATAAGAAACTATACACATTCAACTAAAACACAGGTAGAATGTATTAATGCTGTTAATAGTACAACCTGTTATTAGCCTCTGATGATTTTATAAGTAATACTGAATTAAGCTTTCAAATTAATTCAGATAAAGTCAGTTAAAATTCTAGCTGTGAAAAGATACAAAAAGGAGACTTGACAAATGTTGACCATTCAAGCACTGTCCTGTCCAAAGTGATTGTGCTGTGACTTAGGACTCAGTTCAGTTGACAGGACTATTTTCCTATTATAGAGATGAATGCATCAGCCTTTCTTTATCTGTTACCTTAAAACAATCAAATCTTATGATTAGAATCCTTATTTGAGTCTACATTTACTAAGAAGGGTTTTTATTATAAATTGTTTTACCAATTAGCTTGCCTTTAAGGAAAGGATAGCCTGGCCCAGTGACTTGCTCCTTAGTCATGTAAGCAGTTAATGACTTGACATTCTGATTTAATAAAGGGTTAAACCTTGTGAATTTAGTTAGTCTGGGTCTCCACCAAGGCTGAGAATTCAAACTACTGCTCCTTCATGACAGTGCTAATGTCTAACATAATGACAAAGAAAACTACTGGGGAGGCATCCATTCTTCCCTGTGTCAGCCTTCTGTAGATTTTCATACATCACGCCTCTTTCTATGAGTGCCTCTCAATAAAGTGTCATGGAGGCAAACAAGTAGAAGTAGTAGTTTATTTTAATTGGTCTAAAACAGCAAACACTAATTCGTAACAGTGGCATTTGATATAGGTCTTGAACCTTGAACCCTGGTTGAGATTTCAATGTAAACTGAGGACATATCAGACAAAGAATACTAGTATTAGTCTTATTTCCCAGTATTAACATTAAAAATATATAGCCAAATGTATTTAGAATGGAACGAAGTGGGGAGAAAGAAGGAAGATGATGTCTCCACTTAACAGGTGGAAGCAAATGGAAACTCCATGGTCTTGACTCTAAATTAGGAAATTGAGTGTTTCTGGGAAATGAGTTCTCAGAAATTGACAACTTTCAGGAGTTGTAATTATGTGGGAGGGAGGGGAGAAACGTGGAGAAAGAGAAAGGCAGAGGGAGGTTATTGTCTTTTCTGCCAGCATCGCTTAGGGTATAGCCACTTTTAATCACAAAGGCAAAAGTTAAGCTCACTCTTCCACTGATTTCAAAACTGAAAGATGCTTTTGGGTGCAGATAGATTCACCCACAGTTGTGGTATTTGGAAAACATATTAGCTCTTATATAAAAAGATATTCATTTTTAAACTGTTTTTCCCTTTGTAATGCAATGTACAAGAATATAAGCCTTAATTATGTGTTTATTTGCCACAAGTCTTAGACTGTTTAATTTCTAAGTCTCACTGATTGCTATAAGTATCTCATTTTTAATTTTTTGTGTTAAAGGCACCAAATTCATCTTGATTAAAATAAAAATGAGAAGTTTTAACATAGTCAAGTTTAGGAATTATTCCAAAGCTAGATAATACTTTGTTCATGAAGTTTAAGAATGAAAATAATAAAGAATTTATTTTATAAGTTATAGTATAGAAATTAGATTGATGTGAATGTTTTTCAAATTAAATATTAGTAATTTTTTTAAATTATAGTACCGTATTAATGGAGAAAGTAAACATGAATTTTTTTTAATAAAGTCATACACATTTTTTGAATATGTTTTTCAAGCATAAACAAATTATTTCCTTTTTTCCCCCCAGATGCAGGATCAGGATCTGGAGATGGAGGTAGGAGTTGCCTTTTTATATATTTGAAGACTTACATGTGGATATTATTCATGGATATTTTCTTATGTATTTGCCATCTCAAATATCTGAGACGAATTCACATTTTGCATTCTAGGAAAGGGAAGACAAAAACAATCATTCTCCATACTAAGTAAATGTATATACCATGCAAATTATTTGATGTATTTATGAATATATCACATTCATTTATGTGTTTGTGTTTGAGTTAACTTTGAGATAAATCTGCATGTCAAACTTCCTAACAGAAGCCTCCAAGCATATTTGGCAGGACAGAAAACTCATGAGAAAATAATTTAAATATTGGGTTTTTAAAATATATAATTACAAGGTATTGATATTAACACATACAGAACTATCATGTATATAAGAACATAATTATCAAATTAATAGTTTGAAACTGAAGGAGCTTTAGTTCATAAAAGTAAAAAAGATAAACTTTAAACCAGTGAAAATAAGATAGTGTCTTTACTTCTTTGATTAAATTAATCTATAGTTATTTTTACTAAAACAAGATATATGTTTTCATGATTTAGTTGTGTGTTTAAAGAAGTATGTAAGATAAGAGACAGGCAGAAACTTTCAAAATCTGATCTGACATACTTACTGTCAAATAAGAGTTTATTTATGGATTGAACCTTCATTGTAAATTTCCCAAACTGCTTCTCCAAATGAAATCCAAACAAAATTCTACCTTTATACACAACAAGAAAAAATAGAAACAACTAAATATAATTTCAACAATAATAATGAAAATAGAATGAGTAAAACATAAACATTCTCTCAAGGCCTCGCTGAAGTTGTATAAAATGATTAAATGTATGTTTCTAGTAAATTTTAGTTTTTAAATGAAGAATTTGATAAAAGATGAGGAAACGAAGGCCTTGGAGTCAGGAAAGTCAGATCTCTAGTGCTCATCTTATCTGGTTTGGGCAACACTTTAAAAATTTATCAAGTCGCCCTATGTAATGAATGAAAGGCTTAACTAGTTCAAATAAGCAACACCCAGAGAATAAAATTAGAGCAGCATATTGGAGCACAATTTTTTTTCATAAAGACTAAAACTGAATAGGAGTCAAGACTCAGTACCGTGAGAGTATGAATTTATTTCCATGTCATTAGGCATATGACATTAGGCTGTCATTTGATGTTAAGACAGTCTTTTACTATTTCTAATAAAATTTTTTTTCTCTAGCTGATTAATATAGTATTCCCAAGAAAACTTCCCTAGAAGTTTTGAAAAGAAGAGCTCTAGGAAAATTAAATTTTAAAGAGAAAAAGAAAGGAAAAAAGATAGTTCCTTGAGTAGATATTTCACTATTGGAATATTAAGAAATTAATCAATTTTTTTAAATGTTGATTTTGGAAGGAAGCAGGTCTATGCAAAATTCTATATATTTTCCAGCTATTTAGTTTTATGTGTAGACTACTGAATTTGGCAGATACTGTGTTGTTTCAACTGTTCCACTGTTCACACAATGTCTCGTTAATTTTTTAGCATCTTTAAAAACAAAACAGAGTGTCTTCATTGCTCCTTTTGTTAAAGCATCATGGTATACGTTTTTCTAATTGAGTCTTCTCCTCATATCATACATCATTTCTTCATTTACTTAATAAGGTGTAGTGGATATTCAGACACTAGTTTCCAGTTTTTCGTTCACTGTAATTAGCACAGGCAATTGACAGTGAAGTCAACCTCACTCTTCCTTGTTGCATTTTATATTGAAATCTTAGGTTCATTATTTTATCTTGTGATCTGAATAAGGTGATTTTTTAGGAAATCATTTTAATTTCATGAATATGACATTTATAACTTAAATTTCATATATTAGTTAGAAACTACTTTCATTTATTTTTTCTCCTTTTGTATTTTTACTCTTCCTTTCAATTATAGGTACTTTATAGTAACTTGGAGAAAAACAAAAAAAAACAAAGCAAATTCTTAAGAGATAATTGCTTTGAGAAGAAAAAAAAGCATATAACCTTTGCTCTGAGAAGAAAAAATAGCATATAACCCATTTAATTCTGAGTTGTATTCTTTTTAAAGAGTTGTTCTGAAAGTTGTGGTAAATGAGTATTTACTTCTAGCTGCATAATCCTTTTTCATTTTTAGTCAGAGACACAACAGTGTTTTTGTTTTGTTTTTACTGAATTAATTTTTTCTAGTCTATGTGTTACTTTGCTCTGAAATACTAATGGTTTTAATTTTCTGTGATTTTTTTACTCTAGTACAAAATGACAAAAAGCTTAATAACTAGAACCTAAAAACATAGAGAGACCTGCACAGTTCCATTTCACATATCCATTGGATTGTACATAAAATACGTTTGACTTGCTACCTCTGCTATACAGAGGACGGACTTGCTCTGTATTCTGACTGAGTTCCTATTACCAAAATATCAGAGGAGCCAGAATCAGTTTCCTTTGAATTAACCAGAAGTGATTGAATTACCTGTGATTGTTTGGTTAATCCAACAGTTCTAGCTAGTGATCGTTCTAACCAGTCTCTGTAGGATATAGTCTCAATAACGTGTATTTGGTTAATAATTGGGGCATCTTTGCAAGCACTTTGGATGGTTAATGGTTATTTTTCTAATTTCTTTTAACAAAAGTTAATATAATTCCCAAATAGAGTGCACTGATCTGAATAGTGAAGCGAACAATTTTATTTGGAAAACACTTATGTGTATGACTATCATAAATGATATCATTAAACCTCCAAATCCAAAATCACTTTAAAAATACATCAATTTTTACTTTTTAGATTGTCCTATATTCTTAAACGAATAAATATTACATTAGCATTGAAGATTAGACCTGATTATTTTAAAAATAATTTAAGTTTAGCTCATTTGCACAAGGTCATATCTGTCATTTACTGCACTTGAGGGAACATTTTTACTACAATATAAAAGGGATCTAAATGTTTCATAAAATTTACGTTAACTTGTTTGTATACATTTTATAGAGGGTTTAAAAATCTTTAACTATCGATTTGTTTATTCAGATGAAACAATTCAAAGGGCTTATTACTTTATTTAGTAAAACATGTTTACCGTGTCTTCAACATGGTCTGCAAAATGTGCATTCATTCATCAAGGTAATTTGTAGAGTAATAAGAAACAAATACTGCATACAAATCTTAAAGGTTGGCTTTTCCCATTTCAGTGACTGTATCCTCTTGTTTAGTGTTTAAGAAAACTCATTAATACAAAGAATAATTTTGTATTATTAATTTTGAGCATAAGACCAGCTGTTTATGGAATTCTTTGTTTTCAAACAAAAATGTTTAGTTGGAAAGGCATCTACATCAAAGAATCTTTTGGATAGCCTCATACTTGAAAAATCAATTCAGGATAAATTATAACTAATTATATATGTCCGATAGGAAGGTAGTATGTGGTCATGTGTGGACCAAATTCCAAAGAATTTTAGAAAGTAGTAGAAAGAAAGGGGTTGGTGTTTCAAGTACTTATATATGTGGAGATTGAATGTTGTAAATAAGAAAACAGGTGTGTGTAGGAGGGTTAATAACATCTTCTCCACCCACAGACTTCCTTAAGCAACAAACACTGCAGTAAGGAAGAAGTATTAAAGGAGCCTCCTTTCAAAATCTAAGGGTGTGTGGGTGATTAAGGGATCATTTTTAACACCTGCTTTTCTTTCATTGTCTTTCAGTCATATTATAAAGATAAGACCATGAATATTTTCCATTACTCTTTTTTTTTTATGTCTGAAACATTTATATTAACATATTTCCATACAAATACAAATATAAGATTTTTAGAAATTTCATGTAATGTCTGAAACATTTATATTAACATATTTCCATACAAATAACCCAATGAAAGTTTAGTATTAGTTGTTTTGTTTGTTTGTTGTTTTATACTGCAGGTTCTTATTAGGCATCAATTTTATACACATCAGTGTATACATGTCAATCCCAATCGCCCAATTCAGCACACCACCATCCCCACCTCACCGCAGTTTTCCCCCCTTGGTGTCCATATGTCCATTCTCTACATCTGTGTCTCAACTTCTGCCCTGCAAACTGGCTCATCTGTACCATTTTTCTAGGTTCCACATACATGCATTAATATACGATATTTGTTTTTCTCTTTCTGACTTACTTCACTCTGTATGACAGTCTCTAGATCCATCCACGTCTCAACAAATGACTCAATTTCGTTCCTTTTTATGGCTGAGTAATATTCCATTGTATATATGTACCACATCTTCTTTATTCATTCATCTGTCGATGGGCATTTAGGTTGCTTCCATGACCTGGCTATTGTAAATAGTGCTGCAATGAACATTCGGGTGCATGTGTCTTTTTGAATTACGGTTTTCTCTGGGTATATGCCCAGTAGTGGGATTGCTGGGTCATATGGTAATTCTATTTTTAGTTTTTTAAGGAACCTCCATATTGTTCTCCATAGTGGCTGTATCAATTTACATTCCCACCAACAGTGCAAGAGGGTTCCCTTTTCTCCACACCCTCTCCAGCATTTGTTGTTTGTAGATTTTCTGATGATGCCCATTCCAACAGGAGTGAGGTGACACCTCATTGTAGTTTTGATTTGCATTTCTCTAATAATTAGTGATGTTGAGCATCTTTTCATGTGCTTCGTGGCCGTCTGTATGTCTTCTTTGGAGAAATGTCTATTTAGGTCTTCTGCCCATTTTTGGATTGGGGTGTTTGTTTCTTTAATATTGAGCTGAATGAGCTGTTTATATATTTTGGAGATTAATCCTTTGTCCGTCGATTCATTTGCAAATATTTTCTCCCATTCTGAGGGTTGTCTTTTCGTCTTGTTTATGGTTTCCTTTGCTGTGCAAAAGCTTTGAAGTTTCATTAGGTCCCACTTGTTTATTTTTGGTTTTATTTCCATTACTCTAGGAGGTGGATCAAAAAAGATCTTGCTGTGATTTATGTCAAAGAGTGTCCTTCCTATGTTTTCCTCTAAGAGTTTTATAGCGTCCAGTCTTATATTTAGGTCTCTAATCCATTTTGAGTTTATTTTTGTGTATGGTGTTAGGGAGTGTTCTAATTTCATTCTTTTACATGTAGCTGTCCAGTTTTCCCAGCACCACTTATTGAAGAGACCGTCCCTTCCCCATTGTATATCTCTGCCTCCCTTGTCATAGATTAGTTGACCATAGGTGCGTGGGTTAATCTCTGGGCTTTCTATCCTGTTCCATTGATCCATGTTTCTGTTTTTGTGCCAGTACCATATTGTCTTGATTACTGTAGCTTTGTAGTATAGTCTGAAGTCAGCGAGTCTGATTCCTCCAGCTCCATTTTTTTCCCTCAAGACTGCTTTGGCTATTCGGGGTCTTTTGTGTCTCCATACAAATTTTAAGATGATTTGTTCTAGCTCTGTAAAAAATGCCATTGGTAATTTGATAGGGATTGCATTGAATCTGTAGATTGCTTTGGGTAGTATACTCATTTTCACAATGTTGATTCTTCCAATCCAAGAACATGGTATATCTCTCCATCTGTTGGTATCATCTTTAATTTCTTTCATCAGTGTCTTATAGTTTTCTGCATACAGGTCTTTTGTCTCCCTAGGTAGGTTTATTCCTAGGTATTTTATTCTTTTTGTTGCAATGGTAAATGGGAGTGTTTCCATAATTTCTCTTTCAGATTTTTCATCATTAGTGTATAGGAATGCAAGAGATTTCTGTGCATTAATTTTGTATCCTGCAACTTTACCATATTCATTAATTAGCTCTAGCAGTTTTCTGGTGGCAGTTTTAGGATTCTCTATGTATAGTATCATGTCATCCGCAAACAGTGACAGTTTTACTTCTTCTTTTCCAATTTGTATTCCTTTTATTTCTTTTTCTTCTCTGATTGCCGTGGCTAGGACTTCCAGAACTATGTTGAATAATAGTGGTGAGAGTGGACATCCTTGTCTTGTTCCTGATCTTAGAGGAAATGCTTTCAGTTTTTCACCATTGAGAATGATGTTTGCTGTGGGTTTGTCATATTACTCTTAACAATTATTTCTGGATTAACTAGACTTTTGATAGATCCCTAAAAACAAAAAATAAGTCCAGTAAAATAACAACTATATTTTAACTATTAAAATAATTATAAATATATTATCCTGCTAGAAGTCTGGAAGAATTCATGATTAAATTTTAGTAACATCTTATGGGAAGTTGTATGATAATGTCTGTATAAATAAAATGTCTCTAAGATATACAGCATAGATACAATGGGTATATTTTTAATTCATGAGGTAAAATGAAGCACTGGGCCTACTTATATAACTTATACAACTATATAGTTTTAAGAGAATTCTTTAATAATTAATCTCTTTAATTAAGAGATTAATGTCAGATATGTACAGCAACAAATCAAACTAAATTTACATTCGTTATTTGTATAAAGTCTGATTTTTATTTTAATAATCCAGATAATTGTTATTACGATGACTTTCACGCACAGAATCGATTATGGTATGTTTCTATTTAATGCAAAATTGTCCTGTGCAAATTATCTTTGTATAGTATTACTTGGATGTACATAATTAAGACATTTATTTCATATATACTTTGGATAGAACAAGAAATATTTACATTGCAACAAACTGTCAACCCTAGGCTGTTTCTGATAGGTAGATTGCTAAAAACTAGAAAACAGTATTGTAACAAGTTTGAGAACTTAAAAATTATTTTTAAAAAATTCTTTCTAATTTTCTAATGTCCATTGTTTCTAATGTGGATTTGATGCTATTCAGGAATTAAGTTAAATTGAACAAGCCTCCTGTAACCTGAGGGCCATGGTAAGGTTTCTGGAGCTGTAAAGCTGCGTATGACACAGTTCTTTACATTCTAGGAGATTTACATGTAAATTCTTTTCTTATCACACAATGGGAAAATTATGATTCTAATTATCAAAAGAGAAATAGTCCCCTGTAGAAATAAATTTTTAAGTACTGTAAATAACAAGGAATTGACTATTCATTCCATAAAATATTCTTATATCAGGCTAAGTAATGTTTTCTTCCATGTTGCTATACCCATTCCCTTTCCTGACCTCAATCCGTACCTTCTCCACCTTACTGTCATGGTCAAGTTCTGGCAAGCACATGTGCCTCACCATGTGTTTTCTCCATTGGGTACACATTACAGCCAAAGTCTGACAGGCATCAGTTGTAAGCAACTTCATCTGAAATACTGATTCAACTAAAAAATTCTACCACGTATGCAAGGTTTGAGATTTTTTCAGGGCAATACATACGGGGAGGAAGCAGAAACTATCCTTGCATTTGCTGTCCTACACCTTAGAGCTGCTCTTCTGCCTGGAGATGAGTTTATAGATATCTGAACCACAATTGAAATTTATCTCAGGTTTTCATGGAGTAGAATCCATTTTGCTTTCTCTATACCTCAAAGAGAAACAATATTGTGATGTAGTAATGAAATAGAGGTAGGATGAATGAAGATAATGGAAAATGAAATTGGAAAAATATAAAAGAAGGAGGGAAACAAAGTGAGAATGATGGAAACTGAAAAGGGAGGAGAAGCCTTTGTTACCAACATGGCTGTACTTTGTCTTCACACATGACTACCATCTTAAAAGTAACTTTTTTTCCCAGTAGAATGGTAATAATTGATTGAATTTCCAGAGAAGATTGCTTGGGAATGTGAAATGGATACCACAAACATTTTTTTCTGAATCACCCATTTGGGTTTTTAAAAACTATATCCAGGAAAATAAATGTAAGCATTGTGTGCAGTGTGGTAGACATGGCTTTGGGTTAAGAATCAGGTAATTTGTATTCTAGATTTTTAATTGGCTTGAAGGATGCCTGTTTGATTTTACTCTTAAGCTCCTTAGAGATTCGTTTACTTTATTGGTAAAGGAGAATAATATCTGCTTATAGTAAAAGATGGTTATAATAAACTAAAACTTATAATAAACAAAGAACTTTGGACTCCAAAAAATCAAAAATGAAATTAAAAGAATTTGTTACCTTTGCTCTTTTTTCCCATTTACTCTAAGAATATAATTTCTCTGAATGGTTTAATTAGAAATTTGGATCTTTTAATTAGTGATTTTTAAGTTCATGGTCTAAAGTACTGATGCTGAGATAATAAGAACTCTACAAATCCAACCACAGTATTTAGAGGAGATAGCTAGCTCTGCACCTTGAAGGGGTATGAAATCATAGTGTTGATATGAAAGGAACTGCAGTTCTATGAGATAAATAAGAAATAAGGAATAACGTTTTAAAATTCAAAACAGTACATAATTCTTAAAACTACAATGGCAGGCATATTGCTGCCATAGAAATCTAAAAAAGGAGAAATGGGAGGGATTCACAATTTGAGGGATTCAGTATACTTACAAGGAAGAATTTTCATCAGGATGCTAAGCATTGCAGAGCTCTTCTAAGGGGATTTGAACTTTTTAGAAAGATTCTTTTAAAAGAGATGGAAAGATTTTATTATAGTTCTGCTTGATGTCAGAGCATGAATTAGATAAATCCATAAGGATGCCTAACTCAGGTATAATTGTTTGTAAAATGCTCTATGGTTTATAAAAAGCACTATCATAACATTAACTTATTTAATCACAACAGCAATCTTTGGACGTGTGGATGCTAATCAGAAAAAAAAATAGCATTTTACCCACAATGCCAACCACAGTACATATGTTAACTAAGCCAGTCCTTGAATTTTAAGAAGGAAGGAAACTATAGTCTACAAGATTACCCTACCTCTTGCAGTAGCTGTTTGCAACATCTATATCAGACAGATGCCATAGTCTGTGGTTTATATAAATCATAAATCCTATCAACAGTCATATGAGATTCATTATCCCATCTTCTTACCCCCTTCCCACTCTCATTTTTATTTCTGAAACCATCTATTCTATTCAGTGTAGTACTCAAACCCTTATGGGTTTTTGTGGTGGTCTGTTATCTAAGTTCATCATACTCATCAGTCTATAATAGTTCGTCATCTATTCTCTTCTATTAATTTTCCCCTTCATCTCCCTTCCCTAATCCCATTCCTTTTCTTTGATAAGTATTCACTGTAAGGTATTTCATATACTTTATTTTTTTTTTAAAGCTTAGTTAACATACATTACTTCACATAGTTACACATTGTTTTTCTTCTTGTGTTGATAACTTTTTCTTTTTTTAAATTTATTTATTTAATTTATTTTATTTTTGGCTGCACTGGGTCTTTGTTGCTGCACGCAGGCTTTCTCTAGTTGCAGTGACCGGGGGCTACTCTTCATTGCGATACGTGGGCTTCTCATTGCAGTGGCTTCTTTTGTTGCAGAGCACAGGCTCTAAGCATGCAGGCTTCAGTAGTTGTGGCACGTGGGCTCAGTAGCTGTGGCTCCTGGGCTCTAGAGCACAGGCTCAGTAGTCGTGGTGCATGGGCTTAGTTGCTCCGCAGCATGTGGGATCCTCCCAGACCAGGGCTCGAACCCATGTCCCCTGCATTGGCAGGCGGATTCTTAACCACTGCGCCACCAGGGAAGCCCCGGTATTTCATATACTTTAACTTCTTGGAGAAAAATATGATTGTGTGAGTAACAGCAGGAACTGGTAGTTAAAAACAGAGGCTTTGGAAGTAGACTCTGGGTTTGGTCCCGGCTCCACCACTTACTAGCTATGTAACCATGGACATGTTACTTACACAATCTGTTTCGGTTTCTTCATCTGTGATCCTTGCACGGTTTCCCAGGAAGTAGACTCTGAGGCTGAGATTTGTACATTCGAAGTTCACTGAGTAGTGCTCTCAGGATCAGCATCCGTGGGAGGGAAGGATGTACGATTGGGCAGATGGAGTAGGACTGGTGCAGTTTTAAAAAGCCACAGGGGGGCCCATAAGGAGCCCTCAATATGGGATGGCCCCTGTAAGTTGTGTTTAATCAGGATGATGGGGCTGGGCCTTCCCACCCCACCACTGATCACCACTGATGTGGGTGACCCCAAAAAGAGACTGTTACCCCTGGCCAGGTGGCTCTCTTCCGCTACAGACTAGACCTGGAGAGGGACTCCGCTGGGAGCTGTCTGTGTACAATATTCCCAGCAGCTGAGAAGGGGAAGTGTGCACATTGCACCATGGCATCCTCTACGATCTGTAAAATTTAAAACAAGGAGCAAAACAGACAGAATCCCTGCCCTTGTAGAGTTTATTTCTTGTGAAAAGAGCCAAACAGTAAACAAATAAACAAAAAATATATATAGATTGTTAGATGCTGAGTGCCATGTAAGTGGGGAAAAGTGGGATAAGGGAAGGTACAGGGTTGCTAATATATTTGGGATGATCAGGAAGGCCTGGACAAAGATGAGGAGGAAATGAAGGAACAAGGCTTGCAAATAAGCGAGGGAAGGGCCCTCCAGGAGAACTGCAATGCAAAAGCTCTGAAGCAGGTGCATAACTGGGGTGTTCCAAGAAGATCACGGATGTTAGTTGGACTGAAGTGAGGGGGAGGGTGCTTGGAGATGAGGAAGAGATATGGGGGTGGCCCTGCAGACACTCCTATAGGGTTGGGCTCTTCCTGTGAGTGAGCTGGGAGCCGTTGAAGGTCTGGAGCATAGAGAATGTTGTGATCTGACTGGTGATTTTACAAGATCTGGGTTGAGAACACACTGTGTTGAAGTAAGGGAGGAAGTGGGGAAGACTTCTGTAATTAAAAGAAAAAAGATAACATTTTTTTGTCTGGTTTTCATTGCTGTTCAGGAGTCTGTGGTATATTCTCCAGAGTATCTCTTGTCTATCTCAGATGTACCAGTCTGCTACCCATCTGACCACTGTCTATGGTCCTTTACAAATAGATATCTTAGGTTGTGCAGTAGTCGAATCCATTTTTTTCTCTTAAGGTATTTTTGTATTTAGGGTTTTATTTAAGATGTCCTTCTCTTGTTTTGGTATTTGTAAGCAAGCAGAACATTTCAGGTATTACCAGACAGTATTTAATACATAGGAATCTCTCTGCATGCTGCAGTGCCTGCCAAATTGCATTTGACTTTTGTTTCAAATTTGGATTTGAAAATATAGCTTTTTGTTTTACTGTACTAGATGTACAATACATATTGTAGCATATGATTTTCAATGTGTACTTAACAAAGAGCAATTTCATTTTCTCTGGTAAATTACATACTTGTTATAGCTTTGGGATTTAAAAAAAATCCAGGAGTAAATGGAAAACTATACATTTAAATAATGTCAGCATTCTGGCTCAGTGAGTCAAACCAAAAGAATTATTCCAGTGACTTTCAGTTAGTAAACTAGTTCTGAAGATATTTTAGTTTTGCATTCTTTGCTGATCTCTCTCTGAGAAGAATAAAAAGAGAACTAACTGGATTTTAAATAAGGCTGGACCGATGCTTCCAAGAACTTGTTTAGAGATGGATCATTAAAACTGGATCTATTCCTAATTAAATATTTATTTAATATAAAAAAATAAATAAATATATTTCTTCTAAACTTAACCTTCTCTCCCATTTTCTCGCATTTTCCAGCTGCTTTTCTAACCCCTTAATTCCATGGTTTGGCTGATTGGATGGCTATTCTGACATTACCTTCTGATGGTAAAGGCCACAAACAGAAAAATCAGTATTAGTGGGATCAGTTAAAGAGGGAAACCATTTCTAGTATGGCCTCTACACAAAATTCATGTACTCTGCACATATTTGATCCTGCTTAAATTGAGAAATTTTGCATTATCTTGGAGGCATTGAATTAGGGTGAGAGTCATTTTGGACACACTGACCGTCCTCTCCAGAGACTGTAGCACTAACAGAAAACCATGACCTTTGTCAAGCAGAATTTCTGACACATTGATTTAAGTGGTAGTAGTGGAAACTTGGTGAAGAGATACATTGAGCCATATAGTATCATCTTTTCCTGAAAACTTCAAGCTTTCTGATGCAGTTTGAGATCTAATCCTTAAGGGTTGGAGAGTTTACAATGTTGAAGATTTTATTCAGTTACTCAAAAGACAACCATAATAGCAGCTTGAATGTGCTTATCTTTGAAAGTAAGTGTTATTTTTAAATATAATTAAAGAGAAATAGCTGACAGTTTAGAGAAAAAAAAGGAATTAGTAGTAGAGTTATTATACTGCCTCTTAAATAGTGGGATGATATTAAACCGTTATATTCTGGAAGCTCATGTTCTCACTGCTTTTGGTCCATGCTGCCCAACCGCGTTCAGGCATGGATTCAGGGAACACCCTTGACCTTTCATGAAGAGAGCGCTTCCTCACACCAAACTCTGCTTTGAAATAGAATGTGGCAGAGTTATAAAGCCAGTCCAACCCTATAAATCAGCACACTGTGCGAATTTTCTATTGTGAATAGGTCTCAGATCGCTATGTCCAGACCCTTACCAATCCCCTATTTCAGTCCCTAGTCATCTCTTATCTGTAACGTTAAAAAAAGCTTCCTAACACATCTCCCTTCTTCCAGTTTTGTTGTCCTAAAATTTTTCTTACTTGCACCATCAGAATGATTTATAGAAAATACTTATCTGAGCATATCATTCCCCTGCTTACAACCCAACAATGGCTGTCCATCATCCTTAGAATAAAAGTCAGTCTTCACAGTAGGAGGTACAAAGACCTCCAGAATTGCTCCAGTACCTGCCTCTCCATCCTTGTCATTAATCTTCTTCACCTCAGAGTTGACAACTCCAGTGTACCTTTTCACTGAGAGTAGTTCATTGGGATACAACGTCAATAGATTTCATGCCTCTTTGCTTTGCTAATGCTCTTCCCTCTTCCTGAAACCCATACCATGCTTTTGCCTAAATATTATTCATCTTCCAAGACTAAATCAGGGATAATATAATCCAGCAAGATTTCCTTCAATCTGCTGATTGGACTAAATACAATTCTACTTTGTATCACCAATCTGGTTCATTGAAATAGCCTGCTTGTATATGTGCCTAGAGCTAATTATTAATACCCCTAAATGCAGACCACAAGGCCACGTGCTTAGTAGGATCTCATTAAATATTTGCTCTGCTGAACTAAAACCAACCAAAAAAAAGTGTGCTTAAATTTTGAAATGTTTCTCTTCACATTTGTGTACTACAGCTTAAATTATTTGAAATTCTGAAGTAAAAGTTAAATGTGAAGAGTTTTGTGTGCTAAAATAACTGTAGAATTATTTTAACTTAACAGAAAAGGACTAAAAAAAAACAAAACAAAAAGTAAGAGAATGATCCATTCCACCAATAATAAGGCAAGAAGATGATATTCACAAGCCTAAAACAACTTCAGAAATAAGCACCTGCTTATCCAGGACCTAAAGAAAATCAAGGGAATCCAAGAGGAGCCTAGCAAAAATATAGGCTGCAAGTTTAAGCTAAAAGGCTTTGCATTTCCTTTGGATTTTCTATCAGTGCATGGCATCTGATACTAGTAATATCAATTTGTTCATTTGTGATTTACCTCATTCTCCTAAAAGTAGTGTGCAGAGAAAAAAAAAAAAATGAAGTTATTTTAAGATTCTAGTTAGTTTGTAGGTAACTGAGGTAATTTTACCCTATGTGAATACTTTATCCCACATCCAAATTACTTATTAAAATACCAAATGACTTTGGCCAGAAAATAGAATCGTCTGGAAGTCCATTTGGTACCTTCATTTAATTTGACATTGAACCAAAACAAAAAAACCAAAAAAAACCTGGAAAAAAAGCCTGTCTTTTCTGAGTTTTCAAGGAATTATAATGATTACCCCACATAAAATGTACTTTAACCATAGAATAATATTAGTTGGAAAATAAAACACTGGGTATTAGTTCTTTAGAAGTAGAAAGTTTCTTAATTTAACGAAATACGAAAGTAGAACCCTGTGAGCTTCAGCTTTCAGCTTATGAAATATGCAACAGTATGTGGAGGGGGAAAAGGGAGTCTCCATACGATGCCATGGAGATTCTAGAGGAAATGATTTTAAAGTAAGTCACTGCGCTGTCATCAGACTGAAAGTAAAGATGCAACCAGCAGAATTTCATAGAACTGCGCCTGGCATGTAGTAGGTGCTTGATAAATATTTGTGAAATTAGTACATGGTTGAATGAACGGGCAGAGCAATGTCAACTCCTACAATAGCAATTAATTGATGCATGTGTGAACAAGGAGACCACTCTCCCACCTCCCAGTAACTGCTAACTACGGCCCTCGACTCAGAGTGGGCATCAGAAATACCATGAGATGTCATTCCTCAAGAAGTCCACGGAGTGATTCTATTTCTTCCACCAACTCTGAGTCACAGCTCTTCCCCACATCCCCATGGTCTTTTTTTTCCCATCTATTTCCCCCATGAATGAAACTGGAACAATATGGTAATGTTGTGCTCAGATATAAAAGAAGATATTTATAGGTGATAAAAAGGAGATTTTGGAGAAACAAGATAAGAGAGCAATCTGGTAAGAGAGAAAAGGACTTTTCAATGTAAAATGTCAGAAAAAGAGAGAAAGCAGCGATTTTCAACGTTTTGTGGAAAGAGATTTTTTAGTGTCCGTGTAAGGAACAAAAAATGTGGAATGTTAAATAGCTTCAGACTTGGGTAGGCTGTGCTAATGTTTTTTTATATGTTCCAACTCAACATTTCTTTCCATATTAACACAGCAAATATTTACTCATTTAGTGTATTTCTCCCTCAATAGTTTCTATACCCCAACACATACATGTTTTGAGAAGAAAATCAAGAAAAACTTGTTCCAAGCGTAGAGTTTCTTCCTAACTCTACCCTGCACAGATTTTTCTCACCTATGTACCATTTAAGGCTGCCAGAGGATATTTCATTAGGAAAAATAGATTTTGTTCTTGCCAGACAAGACAAAGGTTGAAATCAATGCTTCATACTGCTAAGTAAGAGATCTGACAACTTTCCCTTACTTTTGAAATGTGTTCAGTAGAACTTGAATGCCTCAAGATGCTATTATACCAGAGGGTATCCAGTTAAGTGAGATGGAGAAATGGAGCATATTTTGACCCATTCTGAAGAGTCACAGATAGGGCGACTAACTTGCTCCAATTTGCCCAAGACTTTTCCAGTTTTCACATGGAAAATCCTGCATCCCAGGAAATTCCACAGTCTTGCAAAAACAAGGATGATTGGTCACCTTAATCACATAGGCAAGGCTAAGAAATCTTACAGTAAAGAAGCTTGCTAAATTTTGTTTGAACAATATTTTAAAAGAACACCTGACCATGAAACATTTTTCTTAAACAGATATATTAAAAATCAAAGGAATTAGTAATCTGCGTTACACACTTTGGGAAACTCTGCTTCAACCCCATCCATTTGTCTCTTTGCCCCTGCAATCTCATTAGCGGTATTCTCTTTATTGCCCTGTCTTGCAGGGCATATGGAAACCTTCAGGAATGATCTGCTGATTGTAATTGCTTGAGTCTCCTTCTGAACCTTAGACTACTTAAGCCTTAAGCTGGAAACTTAAAAGAATTTCCATATAGAAAGTATTTCATCACTTCGAAACCATTTTCTTTTCTCAGTCTCTTTCACAAATATTTACCTGTCTTAATGCAGATCTTTTAGGAATTTCTGCAAGAAGGTAAGGAAAATCTATAAAAGATCTATATTCCAAGTTCTTTTCTTATTTGCTATTATGTAATTCTGGATGAGTCTTGAATATATGTTGGGCAGTATGCATACATTAAAAATATATATATTAGTAGAGAGTTTGGGGGCTGCCATTCTATGACAACATAAGCATTCACGGAACTCTCCTCTGATCCCTCTCTCTGTAGGAATAACCATACCTGAGGGGAGAGGACAAGGAGATAAAAATGCCTAGAATGGAATATAAACCTTTTCAATGTTTGGGAAGGGAGAAGAATTCAGATCTAGAGCCGCTTAGTTCCATTCAACCATTTTCTTTTTTTAGCCAACAGTTCAAGGCTTGATATGGTCGAGCACAACCTATACTTGCCACTGCATCACAAACTAGTACAGGTGCCTCTTCCTGCACCTGCAAATTTGGTCATAGAAGGCAAAGCCCATTTTAATGAACTACAAAGGATTGGCTGAGTGGATTCATGAAATGGACTCCGTTACACTGAATAATGTATTTGTTTCAACAAAGACTTAAATTTTTCTAAATTCAGAGATTTTTTTTCTAACTTTTTCTAAGTAGTTTTCAGCTCTAAATATCTGAGAATTAAAAAGTACTATTTCTGACATTTCTAGCACACTGTATTTACTGATAATGCTGAGGGAGCATTCCTTCTGACAAAATTTCTAATTTTTGTACCTCTGGGACAAGGCCAAGCAAAAGAAAAATGCTTTAGCTGCATACTACTCCCTGAGGTTACTGAGAATGAAAAGGAATAGCTGGAAAAGTACTTCAAATAGTGTATTGCTTTTAGCTGTGCTGCTTTCAAACTGGGCAATTATAGAAACACTGATAGAGACACATCAGTGCTAATTTACATATACATATAATCGCATGAATCACTAAAGTTCATATAGCTTATCTGTTCCAATAATTGATAAGCCCAGTGTAACAATCTAAAGACTGATTTATACTGTCTTTTATTAAGATACTTATAATGATCATGTACTCTGTGTCAGGTATTTTATAGCCGCATAGTAAATACTTGTTACAACTCTTCAAGAAAGACATATCATCTCCATTTTCCAATGAAGAAAATAAAAGACACAAAGGTTAATTTACTTCTCCACAACCATGTAGTTAGTGGCACAGCCAAGCTTTAAACCCAGGCCCCTGAAGCTCCATGGTTACTCTTTTCTCCACTGTCTCCTGTGTAGTCTGCCATATTTTCAAAAGTCAGAGATTTAAAATGAAAATATATAACCTTTCATATTAAAATATGTTAAACATTTATTAATTTGATTAAAAGGAGGCCTCTGCTGTTTAATAGGAATTTTGCGCTAATCAGAGAAACATCTACGCTTTTTGTTTTGTGTGATGTGACTTTGGCTTATTAGTCCTTTGCACACACACACGCACACACATACACAGTTTTGTTTTTGTTTTTTAACTGAGAGCATTTATTCCACTAGCATTTATTGATAATACAGTACTTGCCTCTGTGTTACATTAAATACTCTCTTTATTTGATACCATGGCACAATATTATACTTTGTGACAGCCATGTTTTAGATGCTTGAGATACAGAAAAAAAGTCCCTGTTTGTGAAGCTTATTTCTAAAGGAAAGAAACAGGCATAAGTTGTTTCTTATAAATAAACAAGAACATTTCAGAGAATAATAATTTCTTTTAATAAAGTAAAACAGGGTGACATAATTCTGAGTGACTGGGTTTTATGGGAAGAGTGAGATTTGCAAGGAACGCCTGAATTATAAGAAAGAAATGTGCACCAAGAACCCGAGGCAGGGTACTCAGAGCAAAGAGAAAAGCAAATGCCAATGCCCTAAGGGAGACCTTAGTTAAACCCGGAAACAGAAAGAAGGTAAGTGTAGTTTGAACACAGTGATTGAGCAAGAAGATGGTAGAAGAAGAGAGTGGAGAAGTGATAAAGAATTTGGCTTTTATTTATAGTGTCATGGGAAGTGTTTGAAGGAGAGTAATATAATCTGGCTTATATTTTTAAAAGACTGCTCTGGCTGCTGTGTGGAAAATGAATTATAGATGAAAAAAGAGAGGAAGCAAAGAAATCAGCAAAATGGATTATTGTCCTAGAATAGGTAAAGATGGCCCTGATCTAACTAGGGTGGTGGCAAAAAAGATGGTGAGATGGTGACAGATATTCTGGTGTCCCAAGTCTACTCAAATTACCTTTCATTTCTTTCCATATTGGCATTGGTGTGAACAAAAATGTTATATGCCAATGCGAAGAAGGATCTGGAAAGGAGAAGGAAAAAAGATAACAATCCTCTACCTCATTTTGTGCTCTTGAAATTCTCCATACACATTCAGCATGAATGAATATATAGGTTTACTTTTAAGACATGAAAATGTTTCATAAAAAGCATCATTTTAAAAAACCAAAGCCCATGCATTAAGCCTACTGTATTCATCTAAGGCAATTTTCTCAGACTTCAAGAGGGAAGCAGATTGAGGTACTTTTGGGATTTTCAACCAGTGGCTTTTCAATAAAGCCTGCATCTATTGATGTTTTTGTTTTTCATTTACCATTTTAAATTTATACCACTTAAGCATCATCACTGGTATGGCAGTAAAAGGTAAAATATAAAAATAGACAGCTCTATAATTTGGCTTTTAAATGGCTTTATGTATTTATATTCTATGTAGGATATGTAACAGATTGTGATAACAGAATCAGGTATAATAAAATTGCAGCCTTACAAATATAGCAAATATCATGAAACAGCTCCCTTCTGCTGACTGAGAGAGTGGGAGTTCCACTTCTTTCATTATATTTTTTTCTGTAACAGCTTATCACTAGCAGCACCTTTATAGCAATTCTCCTGCTTTGTCAGTGTGAATGTCCCCACCATAGCACTTTACCTATATTTGCCATTGATTCTTGCATTGTATTTCCTTCTCCGGAGACAACCAATTTGAGTGGCTTGAAATATAAAACTTATGGTTCCACCTTTAGTTTCCCATTTCACGTAGCAATATAGTGAAGTCACTTTCAAATGCAGAAAACCCAAGGCCCTCAGATAGACTTTGTTCAGCCTCCATGGTGCTACTCTATTTTATTTCTCCAAAGCCCTTCACATGTGCTGTTAGAGGGGAAAATTCTACTATTTGTCTACAGTGTCACTACAATTAAGTTCTGCTTGTTACTACATCTGAATGCAAGTGAGGACACCAGAGCATACTGATAGTGACAGCCATCTAGTTCAGTCACCTGTCCACTTGGATGGGAGCTTGAAAGGTACTGTCAAATATTTGTAAGCATGTCATTTGAATATTTCTTTCAGAGAGATTATTTGAGAGTGAGTAGAGTTGTTTTCCTGTTTTGTTTTGCTTGCGGTTGTTGTTTGTTTTTTTAAAACTTATTTAGCTTTTCCTCCTCTTCAACCCTAAACTGCAACTCTGTTTTACTCTACACCTCACAGATGGGATTCCTTACTGGATTCATGAAGAGGGAACAGTGTTGTACCAGTAGGGGGAGCTCATATCATGCCTATTTTGTGGGTTGTAGAAAAGTTACTTTGTAGGTTCGTGTAGTTAAGGTGGAGCTATTTTAACTCTAAAAGCAACAAAGATTTTGGGTTGGAATAAAAGTTATTTCCTCCAATTGAAAAGTGAAAATTTGCTAAAGTTGTAAATCTCAACTACAGTGAGAGTTTAGGTGGCTTTGGTTAATGAATCTGCATGCTGTGGTTGAATTTTTCAGAAAGCTGAAATGTGGAGGCTTTAAAACATGTTGAAAGATTTCTTTCTTGGTATGTATTATCAAGAAAGTAATACATACATCTTAGTATGTATTACTTCCCTCCATAAATAGCAGACGCAGCCCCTGATTTTAAGGGTTTTTGTCTGTTCATTTATGACTATAGGTCAATATAAACATGGCAGGTGCAGGTGTGAGCGGCAGTGGAGATGGGGTTGAATGGATACTGCTTGCACTCTTAAACTTGCTTTTCTCATAAATATCTCTTAAGCAAGTTTGCTTTGGGGCCATTTGCCTTTCTCGCTAAACTGGTGTTAAGCATCGTCTGACAGGCACCAGGATCATGATTAGCTAACTTTCACCCAAATCAATAAGGAAGCAGGGCCTGAAGCATCCTTCTCCCACTCCTTTTTCTTCTGTAAGGTTGTTTTGACTGTCCTTTGAGTTGTCAGCACCCTTCAGACTGCTCTCTGTAATTCTGCAATCTCTAATATGTGAACATCAAGCCCCTCATGGCACTGAATGTACTTTTCCATTTCCCCCGTATTTAACGTGTTCACAGGAAATGCTTGTTCTTTACACTTTATTGAGCACCTATTTAAAGCCAGGCACTGAGCAAGAGACAAGAGATTAAATATCAAAGATGAACAAGACAGGTCTCTACCCACAACAAACTCATGATCTAGGCATTTCTCCACTTGGTGTGTTTGGAAGAGGATGGCTCCAAAAGCTGTTTTCCTCATCAGAAGAAAAGGGCACAGTTGTCTCCAAACTGGTCCGAATGTTTGACTTTCAAACCATTCCTGACTCAAGCCAGTTGACTAATTGCTTACATTATGCATAACAAATTTGAAAGTCTTTGAATTTGCAAGTACACAATGCTGCATTTGGATGGACTTTACTTATGTAACCACTTCTGTCATACAATTTTCATCCAAATGAATGTGCGATTTCACAGGTTGAATCTGTTGTGGAAACACTGGTGTGGAAGTGGCAGAGTGGGAGGGAGGAGCAGGGAGGAATGTGAGGGGGATGGGAAAAGGAGACTGGAAGATGGTAAAATGTCCCTGGGCATTTACTCTGCTTCCTCAGGGTGAGCTCCACAATTGTCTAGCAATTTTCTAGCAGTAAAATAACTGTCCTATGGTTGATAAGGCTTTAGCATGACAGAGTGATGACCCTAGACTGGATTCTCAGGTTTAAATCGCTTTTTGGTTCCCACAAGGCAAAGCTCTTTTCTCCTCTCTCTTCAAAATAGACTTTCTTCTGCTGTCAGCTTTGCTGCTGCTTATTGTTCCCACTTCAGTGCTTAATTATTATGGCATCAGTGCTGCAGCAGTGGCCTCTTTCCCTGTTCTTCCCACATTTCTTTTTCCATGTATCTTATTCTTCCTGACTTGGACCCACCTGAAGAAGCTGTTCCATAAACATTGTCAGTCCTGCATGGGCAGACTGACCATGGCCTTGTGTGGAGGCTATTATATCGTGGAATGCATGTAACTTCAACTTCAGGGCCCCTCATTTTGCACAGGCCCCTTCCAGGCCTCTATACATAGTTGAGCATTTGCGGCATTGTTTTATTTTTTTCCACAGAAGTGCCACAAAATTGTATAAGCTCAGGCTCTACAGAAACTTGGGTCTGTCTCTGCCCATGAGTTTTAGTAATCAGATCTTTGGCTTACTTTTCAATTATTGGGTTGGCGAAAAGGTTTGTTCGGGTTTTTCTGTAAGATCTTATGGAAAAACTCGAATGAACTTCTTGGCCAACCCGATATTTTGTTGTTTGCTGTTGTTGTTGTTTTGTGGTTCTGTAGGTAGATTGTTGCAGTGCTGGTTCTTTTCTCAATGAATATTTTTAATTTGGTTTTTTGTTTTCCCAAGCAGCTTCTTAGTCCAGAGTTGTGTCACAAGGTTTTCTAATAGAGTTTAATGGCCTTTTCAACAATTCTGATAAAATATGGTATCTTAAATCTCTATCACTAGGAATTATGATATAGATATCACATGAATGTATTCAACAAATTGCACAGCATTTGAGCCAAACCAAATGGTGATATACACCATTAATATGACTCACTCAGAGACTCATATTTCAGGCTCAATAATGACTTTGAAACTAGGCTCCTTGCAAAATCTACGGGGTATTTTCTCAATTCCACTCACCTTGACCTCCTTCCCACATATACACACATATTTGCTCCTCCTCAGGGGTCTAAGACTCTCAAAATTTTAGAAGGCAGTTCCAACAGGGCGCCCCTTTCTCAGGCAGTAACGTCACAGTGGAAAACATCCAAAGAATACTAAGCCTCAGGCAATCATAAAGTCTGGCTAAGGCATTGCGAAAGGACATGGTGACCCAGTACTTCTCACTGGCCCTATTACTTTTCGTCATCAGCCCTGGTCTCAGACAAAACTGAAGTTCAAGTCCTTGGTTTCAACTTCTAGGTCTCAAAAAAACTGATATGGCAAATGACTTTCATTCATTAATTCAACATTTTATGTATCAGGCACTTGTTCTGGGGATATAGAAGTGAATAAAACAGGCAATAATATTAACGTGGTAGTGAAGTTTAGTGGAGCAGGGCAGTGAGGTAAGAGAGGTTGAAGGATGGAGAAGGACTTTTTAATTATCTGGAGTATTTCCTTGAGGCACATCTACAAACTTTCAATACTAAGCAGTTAGAGTAGCCCATTGCTCAAAGGGACTGCTATGACAATTCTTTGCATTACCAAATTTTATTAGATGTTGGGTCCATACAGAGGTTAAGCTATACAAGACAGTAAACTGAATATGAAGTCATTAAAAATTCAGTTTTATGTTATTCTTTTGGGTGTCACGAGAGTAGCAAAACTAGCACACTCAGTTCCCTGAATCACGGCTTCTCATAAAGATGAGTCATGGTGAATGAAAGGGACCATATTTTAATGAACCAATCTGGTTACTGTAGCTCATCTTTGCTCAGCAGCAGACTGCCTAGGGAACAGGAGACAATCTATTTTTCAAATGAAGAATTAGTCCCCGATGCCATCCTTCTGTCTTGACTCCCTTCTCAACACTATCTGCTCTGTTGCTTCTTGAATACACTCTTGCCTTGGGGGTTTTCCTTAACTACAAATAATAGTAGCAGAAACAATCTTGATTATTGTGGTTGCAATTCCCCATTTGGCATTTGTTAACAAATAAGAACCAAATATTTATTATGCATCTACTATGTTTACAGCACAGTGGGGTTAGGAAAGAATCTTATAAGATAATCTCTTCTCTTTGAAGAGGAGCTTATAGTCCTTTAAGGGGGTGAAAACATACATGTATGAAACAATCATCAGACCAAAAAGCGTGATGTATAGTCATTCAGAAAGGAATGATTGGTCAGATGGTAAGATGGTAGGTAGTTAGCAGGGAGAACCTCAAAAACAAGAGAGGACATGAGTTAAACTTTAAAGTAGTTTAGGTTTTGAAAAATTTAGCATTTTTTTCATTTTCCAATTTGCTTTCTTTTTAAATTCACACACTAAACATTTCCTCTTGACACATGGATAGTGCACAATTATTTTTTATTCCTGGCTTCAGCCGATCATTCTATGAGTGGTTTTAGTTATTTTTCTAGCTCTAGGAGAGGATTCATACTTTGAATGCTTAGTTTTGAGTCTCTTACTGATTCTAGAGGTACTGAAGTGTAGAGTAATACCTTATGCTGCAGGGAACTATAGTGGAGACAAAAAGATAGGGGAATACAATGGAGAAAAGACAGCCTCTTCAATAAGTGGTGCTGAGAAAACTAGACAGCTACATGTAGAAGAATGAAATTAGAACACTCCCTAACACCATGCACAAAAATAAACTCAAAATGGATTAAAGACCTTAACGTAAGGCCGGACACTATAAAACTCTTAGAGGAAAACATACACAGAACACTCTATGACATAAATCACAGCAAGATCCTTTTTGACCCTCCTCCTAGAGAAATGGAAATAAAAGCAAAAATAAAAAAATGGGACCTAATGAAACTTAAAAGCTCTTGCACAGCAAAGGGAAACATAAACAAGACGAAAAGACAACCCTCAGAATGGGAGAAAATATTTGCAAATGAAGCAACTGACAAAGGCTTAATCTCCAAAATTTACAAGCAGCTCATGCAGCTCAATATCAAAAAAATAAACAACCCAGTCCAAAAATGGGCAGAAGACCTAAATAGACATTTCTCCAAAGAAGATATACAGGTTGCCAACAAACACATGAAAGAATGCTCAACATAACTAATCATTAAAGAAATGCAAATCAAAACTACAACGAGGTATCACCTCACACTAGTCAGAATGGCCATCATCAAAAAATCTACAAAAAATAAATGCTGGAGAGGGTGTGGAGAAAAGGGAACCCTCCTACACTGTTGGTGGGAATGTAAATTGATACAGCCACTATGGAGAACAGCATGGAGGTTCCTTCAAAAACTAAAGATAGAACTACCATATGACCCAGCAGTCCCACTCCTGGGCATATACCCTGAGAAAACCCTAATTCAAAAAGAGTCATGTACCACAATGTTCATTGCAGCTCTATTTACAATAACCAGGACATGGAAGCAACCTAAGTGTCCATTGACAGATGAATGGCTAAAGAAGATGTGGCACATATATACAATGGAATATTACTCAGCCATAAAAAGAAATGAAATTGAGTTATTTGTAGTGAGGTGGATGGACCTATAGTCTGTCATGCAGAATGAAGTAAGTCAGAAAGAGAAAAACAAATACTGTATGCTAACACATATATATGGCATCTAAAAAAAAAAAAATGGTTCTGAAGAACCTAGGGGCAGGACAGGAATAAAGACACAGATGTAGAGAATGGACTTGAGGACATGGGGAGGGGGAAGGGTAAGCTGGACGAAGTGAGAGAGTGGCATGGACTTATATATACTACCAAATGTAAAATAGATAGCTAGTGGGAAGCAGCCACATAGCACAGGGAGATCAGCTCGGTGCTTTGTGACCACCTAGAGGGGTGGGATAGGGAGGGTGGGAGGGAGAGGCAAGAGGGAGGAGATATGGGGATATATGTATATATATAGCTGATTCACTTTGTTATAAAGCAGAAACTAACACACCATTGTAAAGCAATTATACTCCAATAAAGATGTTAAAAAAAAAAAAAGATAGGGGAAGTTAGCAATTTTCAGCCTCATCACTATAACCATAGGTAATTTTTATGACTTGTGATATTCTGATATAAATGCGTTAAGGTAGATTTTGAATATATTATTTTCCACTGAGTATCATATAGTATTATTTTGAAGATTTGATAAGCTCCAACTATGTGCCATGTAATGTACTTTTCTGATGGCTAAAATGCTGGCTAGTATCAGAGGTAGCTAGTTTTCACATTAAAAATGATACATCTAGATTTACAAACTTCTTGATACGTGGTATATTAGATGTATAATCTCTAAAACATATATCCAAATATCCAAATAAGGGCTGTTCTTCAATTTGATCCTTCATGGAACTATAATCACACTTGAATAATAATGCTATCAGTCAGTAGATTTTCTAAGTCTGTGTTTTAGACTTTCTTAGAGAGCCAGTATACAACTGCACAAATTTCCTTACGTTACTGTGAAATCTAATTTAAAGAAAAATGGCATTGCCCTTCTTGGTCACCTGCCTTATTCGTTCATATGACAAACGTTTGCATGGTCTTCCTACCCTCAGTGTTCCAGGCCCTGTGACAGGGAGGCACAGATCCTGCCTCTAAGGAACTCAGCACCAGTGTAAGAGGACAGGCAAGAGTGTGGCAAATGATTATGAAGCCAAGGGCCGTCAGAGACAGAGGAAATGGCATGTAAATACATGGAAGTGTGGAACAGCATGGCATTTTCAGGGAACAACAGATGGTTTGGCATGACTAGAAAGTAAGATGCAGGGAGAGGAAGGGTGCACATGATGCTAAAAATGTTATTTTAAGCCAGACAATGAAAGATTTTCTTAAGTTTAAAAAGACTTTGTATTATCAAAGATTTTATCTGTCCCTTTTGCCATAGTCTAGAAAGCTGCTTTACTTTTACTAAAATTTGAAAGATTCAGAACAGGAGGAACAAATGGTATATTTAAGCCTAGAAGTGCAATATGTGGTATCAAAGTGGTGTCTTCTTGTGAGCTAGTTATTTCCCTGTTCAGTCCAAATAATTAAGAAGACCACAGAGGGTACTGAAACTCACTTTTATGTGTGTTTTTATTGTTTTGATACTTAAAATGCCTTGTTCTATCTAGTTTCTACAACAACCTCATAATAGACATTCATCTCCCCATTTTACAGATGGGAAAACTGAGGCTCAAGGGAAAAAATGCCCAAGGTTTCCAGGTTTCTAAGAGACAAAATCAGGATTCAAACATAGATCTGCCCATCACCAAGGTTAATGGTTTATACTGCACTGGCACGTTTCCTTAGTCAGGCTTCCTTTATATCATATTTGGATGTGAACACACTCTGTTCTGAAGGAAATTTAAATCCTCAACTGTCCCATGTGTCAGGAAATGTTAGCGTCGATTTCCCTAAATCACAATATTTATATTAAACATTCTGGAGGTTGCCAGGGAGACAATTTCATAGCTATCCAATCTTCAGCTTTCTATACAAACTGTATCTTGGCCCATTAATCCTCAAATTCGGGTAAAGAACAAGTGGGAATATTACAAAGTCTCTAAGTAAGACGAGGCTCTTGAGCATGACCTTAGGAAACGTCTCTTGATCTCAGTTCCTCGTCTCCAAAATGAAGGGTTTGGACTAACAACCTCAAGAGTCCCTTTGCGTGGCCTCAGGTTTCTGCACAGAGTCCAAAATAAATAGCATTTAATTCTATAGATACAGTATATGCTGGCTCAGAGGTGAGAGAACACTGTAGCTGTGATTATTTATAACTGCCAAATTCAGAATCAGATTTGAGAACTGTGATTTTTGTGTTTATTTTTAAGTACTCTCATGGCCTGCATATTTCTGGCATCTGTAGGATTTGTTACTGGTGATATACCTGGTTTATAAACAGAAAGTTGTTCTTTAAAAACAAAGTACCTGTGTTTAATTTTTAAATCAATGGAAAGAAAATAATCAGGAGTACGTGGCATTGCAGAGTGCCAGTTACTCTGGGGAGGTAGTAGGTTGGAGGGGTTAAGGCTGCAGGCTCTGTGGCCACACTCCGTGGGTATAAGTCCTGGTGCTGTCACTTCCCAACTGTGGACCTTTCAGCAAGTGAATTCCATGCTCTGTGCCTTCATTTTTTCATCTGTAAAACAGTTTCTGCCTCATAGGGTTGCTGTGAGAATTAAATGTGCCAGTGTATATATAGTAGCTAGAACAATACCTGGTCCATAGGAACATACAGGAAATGTTTCTTGTTAGCATTTTTGGATAAGAGATCATTTATTTGAATTAGAGAAACAATAGAATTAATGGATGAAATACAAATATTGAAGGTAAACTCCAAGAAACCAGGGGTTTTTATATCTTTCTTTCACAGCTATATCCTCAGAGCAACCTAAGTGCCTGGCTCAGATTAGGTGTTTCGTAGATATTTGTTGAATGAAAGAATAGGTCAGTTCTAGACAGTGTTGAAAGTTATGTTATCCTGTTTATTCCAAACTTTCCCCTGTGTTTCAATGTTTCTTATGTTCAAAAGCATTATACCGTATGCTCTAAATCATATAACATAATGAATGATAACTAACAGCTTTAGTCTCTAGATTGGCTCCTGTTTCAGTTTCTTGTGACATTGCAAGAAGAAATATCTGGAAATCTAAGATATCATGGAAACAATTTTTAGGTTTCATCTTTTTTATTTTTATTTTTTGACAAGTAAGAAAAAATCAGACCTCTAGTTATTTAGCCATTTCCTGGGTCTTTGCAGTGCTCTTTGCGCAGTAACTGTATTGATCCAGCTGTTGCAGTGGCTACTTGGGCAGTTGCTGGGCAGCACTGCCAACTACTTTGGATGGTTTTAAACTGCCTTCAGAGAGAAGAGCAATCCAGAAATTCCAGACGTACTGATCCACCTCTCTTTTCCCTTGTCCAATCAGAAGCTATAACCTAGAACCATAGATTCCAAATTCAGGATCCTACTCTCTGGATACAAATTCATGCTTGTTTTGAATAGTCTAACTTTGATAAAATCTTACATGCAGTCTTAATTTTAATAATAATACTTCAGAATTACAGTTATGTAAACCAAGTGTTTATAGGATTTTCACAGTCTTTATCTTATTTTATTAAAAACCCATGCTTTCTTCTTTATTCTTTCCTGTACAGACACTGTTCCCAAGTCACTGTTGACTTGCCAGAGTGACAAGGACAGCCACTTTAGTTAATGAAACTAAATTATCCCTCCCAGTAGGCTCTAAGTCAAAAACATGCTGATATTTAAGGTGACTTCCAACTTTATACTATTTTAAATATTTTATTATTGTCTAAATGACTTTGTTGGAAGCAGTAGCTTTGAAAAGAAAGAGATAGGTGCAGTACCAAAATCTGATGATTGTCATCCGGTGAGGTGCATTGGCCCATGAGAGAAACTTCACTTTTTAAAGTTGATACGAAGTTCTCTGTGGTCATAGGAAACACAGGCATCATTGAAGTATTTAGTTTCTAAATAGAAACTCTCAGCTATTCTTGATCTGTGTGATTCGAGGAATGAATATCAGTTATGTCTGAATCAGAAATTTAAATTAGCATGCTTATTACACTAATGTGGGAAGTAAAGTGTTCATGTTATTATGTCCCAACGTACTCAAGCCATACCCTCAGTCAGAACCATCTCTCTCTTACAGGAAGCTCTAATGAGCTCTGCTCTATCCATTAGAGACAGTTGATACAACGTTATATAATAGTTGGTACCCCACGCTACCCTACCCTCCATGCACACCTACCATTTCTGGGCAAGACGAGTCACAAGCCCAGATTCTAAATACTGAAGTGTTAACACTGCCAAGTCAGGTCCCTTTTCCTTACAGTCTTTGACTCCTCTAATCAAAGAAACCCAAGAGAGCCGCTGGGAACACACAGGAAATCTTCCCCATTTTTAAGAGCAGCCATGTCTCTAATCAAAAACTGTTAATGGAGTTAGCATTGCATTTAATTTCCTCTGCCTTCAAATTTAAGATACAAGTACAGTTTTATTTTCACCCTCTCCTCTGCCATGAAAGAATATAAGCTGGTTTTGATAAAATTGTATCTGAAAATGAAAAAGCTATTTTATGTTTATTTACTGATGGAACCTGTGCCAGCAGTTCTGGTGCATTCCCGAGCAGGCATCGGCCATCTCATGCATATTTGAGTAGCATCAGCACTTTCGCCCTATTCGAGTATACAGTATTTCAAGCATTAGAATGTACGTCGGCATCTGTGGCAGATCAGCATCTTTCTAAACAGAAAACAAACACTGCAGACAGTCTATAGTATGCATTTTTCATACCACAGGTGTTGCTTTCTCCCCCAGGAAATATAAGAATGGTAAATCAACAGATATTAGCCATCATGAGTTAGGATCTGTCTTCTGAATGACGATTTAAAATAGTCTCATTAAAAAAATGTCCCGTGATTGGCAAAATACCTGATGGTCAGCCTGCTCAATAGTTGTTGGTCTCTCATGGACGGAGTACAGTTGACACTGGCACCTCATCATTGGCCAGCATCAGTGAGTCTGCACAGAAGTGGTGATGCATCCGCAAATATGCATTAAGAATTAGCCATGCATCAATACACTGGCAGATATGAAATGAATATATATACCAGGAAAAAATTCAGTGGAAGGTAGGATGCACAATCATCTATGAAAATCCATGATTTTTCAAAAATAATACCCTTATTTAGGTATATCCTACTGTATAAAATGCATTCAAATTATTTGCAAGTGTTAGCATTAAAAATTATATGAACATATAATTTGGTTTAGTCTCTACCTTTTTCTCATATCTAAAACATAGTTCTTTTATAAAGGTCTCTTGAGCAAAAACGAATTCTTAGACTTACAATTTTATCAAAAGTAATAATTCAAATATTTAAATGTAGACTCTCCACTGACTACTGAAGAATTTTCTTAAACTTAACATTACAATGCAGTTTAAATGAGATATCAAATTAATATTATTATGCATAAGGTTCTAAATTGTAGGGTTCTAATGGAGACTGACATATGACTAGTTCATTCCTACTGTGCGTGCTAATTAATTCACTCATACAAGGTTTTGATTAACTGTATTCTAAATATAGTTGTCTCTGCTTATAATAAAAGTTAAAAACAGTTTTCAGCATTTCTCAGCTTTTTAATATTAGTGATCTGTAGGTTATTCCAACATAGTTCTTTTGAACATATTAGACAAATGCAATTGTTAGTTAATAAATCAGATATCATGGGCTTCCCTGGTGGCGCAGTGGTTAAGAATCCACCTGCCAATGCAGGGGACACGGGTTCGAGCCCTGGTCCAGGAAAATCCCACATGCCGTGGAGCAACTAAACCCATGCGCCACAACTACTGAACCTGTGCTCTAGAGCCCGCAAGCCACAACTACTGAAGCCCGTGTGCCTAGAGCCCGTGCTCCACAACAAGAGAAGCCACCACAATGAGAAGGCCACGCACCACAATGAAGAGTAGCCCCTGCTCGCCGCAACTAGAGAAAGGTCAGGCGCAGCAACGAAGACCCAGCGCAGCCAAAAATAAATAAATAAAATAAATAAGTTTATTTAAAAAAATCAGATATCGTTAATGAATCAGATGACTCTGATTTTATTAAATAATTTTCCTTTTTACTAATCTATAATCTATGCTCATTTCTACTAAAATAAGTATTTAGTGACTGTCTGCTACGTGCAAGCACCATACTAGCTACCTTCATAGATGCTATCTTTGGCAATCTTTACAACTCCCAGTAAGAAGTTTTGCAATTGGTAAGTGTGACTCTGCTCCCTGAGGCCACTCATTACTTTTACAGCAGCATCAAGTCCTTTTTGCATGACTCTGTTGAATTATATGATGTCTTGGTCTCTCTCTTGCTTCACTTACCTTCCATGAGGTTAGAAATAATTCCAACAGCAGTGTTACCAAATAATTAGTGCCTATACAAGTGGAGAGAAATCTCTGATTCTAGTGCCTATTTTAGTCCTTTAAAAATGGTAAAGATAGGAAGGTGAAGAGATCCTATGGCCGATTGTTCTATCTTGATGCAAGCCTTGCATTTAGTATTTAACAACACAAAAGACAGCTCTTCACAGTCACTCATAGTCACCCCAGTGTTGTCCTGAGCTGGACAGTAAGGGTCACTGAGTTATGCATGAGATAAAAATTGGCAGCCATCCTAGTGCACTCAGTTCTTAATTATGTATGAATGTATTATTCTTTTGCAGGTAACACGTTTCTCCAGGTTACCACCCCCTAATTGCTATTATGGGGCCTCCAGACCTCTTTCTCCCTGAACAAATTTTCTCAGCTACTCTAAAAGCCCCTAAGGACCTGACTCACAAGATTCCTGAACAATTACCCTCAGCCAACATGGAACATTTACCATTTTCATCCTCTTGGGCCCAACTCTCTTTGGTCATATCACTCAGAAAGCCAGGTGCTGGCCTGCTAGCTTCAACCCACTGGTGCTACCACCTGTTTGTGCTACTCTGAGGTCACACTATATAAACCCTCATCACTAAAGCCCCTCAGCTGGAGTGGGGAGAATAAGGCAGCCATGGCAGGATGGTCCCTAAGGGATGATACTTCCCAGTGTCAGAGAAAAATTTACGTGAGAACATTTTACTCTTTACTCTGCTTACACCTCTATTCTTTGAAATGAACCCCCAATCATCTCTTTCTTGATTTTCACTAAAAAACCACAACTCACCTTGCCCAATTTTCCCCTATAGTTCTTCAATCAGCATATTTGCACCCAGACAGATTTCAGATATTTCAAAATTAACATGCAAAAATGGAACACTTGGTTTCCGTAAACAATTCTCCATACAACAGTCATGGTGATCATCTTAAAATGTTACCTGGGTCAGTGGTTCTCAAATGTTACTGGACATTGGAATCACCTGGAGAGCTTTTAAAAAATACCTGATGCGTAAGTTCTTAACCCAGGTAATAAGTCATCTCTAGGGGAGAAAAGCTCAAAGGGAATAATGCTGGAAGACCCACCTTATCCTGAATTTTCTAAAGAGAATGAAAATATAAACTCAATGTATTAAATTCAGCCTATTCTACAAAGCTTTGGAATAGTGACAAGGACTTGTACCGAAGACAGAGAGAGGCTGAAAAGAAGCATGCCAGGTGGGAGGTTCTTCCCCCTCTGCCCCTTGTTCCCTAGGAAGTTGTAATAGAACTGAATGTCAAAGGAAATTGTGAGGTACGTGCTGCTTGGACCACGGAGTGTGTGCCCAGGGAGCATTTCCAATGGCTTGCGGGTGAGACACATTAGGAAAAATGACCCAAATCAGAAGAGAACTAAGAGTGAAGCAAAGACCTTAGGATGCAATGTAAAGGTGGCTATACCTGTTGTGTGTATTGCTGCAGAATCATGCACTGTGGGATACACCAAAATCACCCTGTGAGTGATGGCTTTAGTTTCTGTTACTTAGATTTGTTTCATTAACATTGTAATGAGCTTTCAACTGGACAGTGTTGGGCTGAGCAAATGAGGGTATTTCTAAGATGTTGAATCAAAGCTTAAGTAAGACAAATGAAACTTCCCCAGTGGTTCTTATTTTCAGGGGATGGCTGACACCTGGCTACTCCATTTATCCTTTGGTCAATGTAGGCCTATGTTTTATTGTCAGTAATGACAATTCCTACGTGTCACCATCCTTGTTTAGGTATATTTTTAGACACAATTTGGTAACTGAGTTTCCATTAAGGAAAAAACACAGATTTTAAAAAATCAAAAAGATAGTGTAGTTCATTCATTTGCTCACTAATTAATTTTTAAATTAATTTTTCAGCCATACGCATATGGAAGAATAAGATACGTCTCAAAAATCACAATTTATTAATGTCAGCTATAGATAGTATACGGCGATGAAACATTGGTTCCCAGAGCTTAAGATGGGATTGTTCTATGGTGGACCTTCTGAACCAGTCAATACCAGGTGGAAGTTCTACCTAATAAGGCACCAAAATATTAATTTATTGTACTTGAAGGTTAGCCATGAAGTTATATAATATTTTGCTTTAATTGGACCATGTGTGTAGTCACCTTCTTTACCAAGAAATTGTATAGAAGCATATAATGTTAAGTATAAGATACACTTATTATGACGCCCTTCTCTCATTGGCACATGTGATTGCAACACATTTCATTACAGGTTATTTACTGTTCTTCAGGGGTTAAGACTATAACCACCACTGTCATTACCATAAGCGCTAATTTTGAGTCCAATTACATGGTGCACGTATAGAAAGAACTTCACCAACTAATCTCTTACTCTGAACTTCATATCTAAGGCAATTTTTAGATTCAGTGTGCTCTAATATTTCCTCCCCATCTTCTTTGTCCAAAGCTCCATTTCTTCAAATACTAAAAATCTCCCAGAATAGTCTCTAATAAACCCTGCTCTCTAATAAAGAAAAGCCCAAATGAAGCTTGAAGGATGAAACAAGCATAATTTGAGCTTTTTCTTGAATTCCTCCTTCCTCTCCCCTCGCCATGCTTGTCTCTCTCACTCTTGTATACACACCCACTCATACATATTTTTGGAGGCAGAAGAGCACTGCTTGCTTTTTGTGCAAATTAAATTGCAAAAAGAAAAAAATGTTGATGTGAAACTGAAATACACTCATCAGACTAACAAGTGCTTCTGGAAAAGCTTTCACTGAACGTCATCCTGTGGAACTCAGCTCCCTTCCTCTCAGGGCCACACACATGAGGCACAGGACCTTCCAACCCCTCAAAGCTTGTTAGACAATGAACAGGATTTGGAGGACAAATTAAAGGCCTGAAAATGGTAGTCACAAAGTAGTGGGTTGTGATCCTGGGAAATAGGGAAGAAATAAACCATTCTTCTGTTCCCTCTCTCTTCTTTTTGTGGTTTTCTTGCCACTCTAAAAAAGCTGGAGATGCTGCAGGAACTTAGGGGCCTCCTGGACACAGAAGATAGTCTAAAAATACATTTGTTTAAAATTTTAAAAAGCCATCCGCTCTAGAATTTGTCTTCTTTTGAGGTAATCTGTTACACAAGGCTGCTATAATTTGGCTTTTGGCAGTAACGACTAGTTATGCCAGAAACAGATCATAAATAATGTCTAGATAAATGCAGTGTTTTTATTCCAGGGGCAGCCAGCAGATGCTTTGTGTGCCCTGCTTTCTCTTGCTGACCAGATTAATTTTGCACCATGCTTTTACTCTGTAATGCTTTGGAACAAAACAAATTTAAAATGTGTCCTTTGGCCACTTGGACTTCCTCAGATCACTCACTGTAACATTCTTCAGTAATAATGAGGAGTAAACTGTCTTTTTAAAGGCTCTTCTGATAATCAGTGACTTAGCACATAGCTCCTCATAGGCAAGGAGATCAAAGGCAGAGTAATCAGTACTCCAGAGATGTTCTTCAATTGTCAAAATGCTGTAACATGTCAGGTGTGGGAAGAAGGACAATGCAAGGAAACAGAAACCTAGGGGAGCAGAAATCTCAAGTTTCTCCATGAACTGTCGCTCAAGTGTATGATTATAATTTCTGATAACCTCGTCTTCCCCTTCTATGACATTCATGTAATAGTGGAAACTATGAAACCTTTCAGATCTAGTACCTTCTCCTCAGAATGCATGTTATATCTGGACAAATAACATTGCTGCTTTCCCAAATGGAATAGTAACAGGACCTTAAAAATCAGGCTTTTTTCTTTTTGTTCTGATGAAAAGAGCAGAAGTGTCAGTGGAACTTGACCTTGAAATATAGCCCAAATGAATAACTAGGTAACCTGAAGGTAAGCATTAGCTTCAGTGATTGTGGGAAACATGATAAAGTTTCCTCTCATAACAAGCAATTCTAAGCTCGATATACAGGCTTTCCCTAATTGAACAGGCATTGCCAATGAATTTTTATGAGTTTATTCATTCTGAAATTTTTCTTCACAATGCAGTCAGTTTATTATATTAAAATGTATATCACAACTGAAGCAGTTTTGTAAAACAGGCATTAATACAGTAGTGTATCTATTTACTTGTACCTTGGGGATGTAAGGCAAAAAAAAAGCAAACTGCTTACTGCTTGAAAAATCATAGCCATCCAATAACTAATAGTGTGGTGTTGGAAGAAAGGAAAATACTTACTGGGATTGGTTGTAATGAGACAGAAGGGTAAGTTGAAATTGAATCAAGATGTAGCACAATTGGATATTTTTTTTTTTTTTTTTTTTTTTATGGCCAGAGAGCATATGATTTATTGTAATATATCCATGTGCTCTTGAGGAGAATTTTTCTGTATTCTTAAGGTACAGGATAAGGGAGATGTAGAGAAATTTTTTTTTTTTTTTTTTTTTTTTTTCACACACACACTGTATTTTATTTTTACAAGAGATAAATCGACTGACACCAAGCATTGTACATGGATGACCACAACAAGCACAATTGGATATTAATTCTATTTAATGTTAGTTGAAAATAAAACGTGAGGGAAGATGAACAAAGTGCATTATTTGTCATTATAAGCCTTTAAAACTATCGTATGCTACTTCTAGCCTACAATGTATACTGAATATATGTATACCTTCTGTGATTTAGACTTTGCCATAACTGTTAGATACCAGTCCATATTTTTAATACATTTACAAGAGTTCCTGCTTGTTTCTGTGGCTGCTGATACCAACAATACTGGAATGGGAAGCCCTAAGCTTTTTTAAAGGTGAAGGACGACCCCCAAGATTAGCAACCTAGAGTGGAGTCCAATTGTGATCTCTTTATATACCCATAGTGCCTTAATGATATTTCTTAATATGTTACTCTGGCTAAAAATTAAAACTGCATATGAGATCTTAAAAATTAAAATTGAAATACTTACGTTTTCTTTGTTCTAATTGCAGTTCCTCCTTTGAATTTCCCAAATAAAATATTCCCATGCAGCTTCAAAAGAAACCAACATTGCTCAGCCTTCACTAGCCCATAAATGTAGAAAGTAGTTCAAGGGTAATCACCAAACCATTAATTTGGCATTGGGTGCTCTTACGCAAGTTTCTCTAGCCAGTATTTTCCAACAGTTTGTTGGAAGAGTTTTTTTTTAGATTTGAAAGAGTTGCTAGAAAATGTGCAATTGGAAAATAATTTACACATACAGACACACACACAAATTACAGGCTGTTGCTATGGGACTCTATAAAGCTTACAAATTCAGAAAATAGGATATTCACATTCTCTCAATGAATCAGAAATGTAGCAGGCCACATGACTAAGCAGATGACTAAGCAGACACTCAGGAGAAGAGCTTGCAAATTGGGCTGTAGGGAAAATGCTGTCATCAGACTCTAAAAATCTAACATAATTATCACTTAAAGAAAGTCAGTGTGGAAAATTAATTAAAATACTTTTTAGGCCATTAATTTTTCTAGTTTAGATCCCTTCCTCCTTCCATAACCATCCTCTGTCATGTTGTATCTAGCCCAATATCAAAAACATATCAAGTATCAGAGGAACGCTTTAAAAACCAAACCTGGAGTTTCTTTTATTATTTTTCCACAATATTTTTATTGGCCAGTGGCCTATCTTCTTCTGAGAATATCTATTTTTTTCTGACTATAAAGATTTTTAAATTTCTTATAGTTGCTATAGGGATGGCACCTTGCATGCTGGCAGGATTTCAGTTATTTTGTCTTGTGTGATATTTACATTTTTGCAAAGATTCTTTATGGTCTTATTTTTATATCCTGCTTTCATGAGCTCATTCTTCCAAATGTGTCCTGATAATAAATAGAGAAGTAAACATGCTTTGTTTCATGTACCTGCTACCATTTGGATGTGGGGCCTTTTCAGTTAATCAGCTCACTTAAGCAACTGCTAAGTTGCTTTTCCATTTTTTCTTCTCTCTTCAAAAGGACTCCCACTTCTAGAAGTGCCACACTGACAAAATAAGAGCAAAATTTATATGGTACTTGTTTCTATCCTGCTCTCTATTCTAAGTTCTATAGGTAAAATCAAACATTTAATCATTGTGACAAACATAGAATATATACATAGAAGAGAACTGAGGCACAGAAGAGATATTCCCATAAGGTTATGTAAGATGAGTGTTTGTCCTTTTTTATCAGATGGTGGACATGCTACTTTAAAAATGTTAAAGTCATTAATTGGAATCACTCTGATTCTAAGCATAATATAGACTTTTAAAAACGCTACTATTAAAAAAAGAAAAAAATGTCACTATCAAGTTCATATAAAAATGAATATCTTATTTGAAAGAAAAATTATCTTAAAAATTGGCACTATGTGTTACCATATTCTTCTCTATTGCTTTCTCTTTTCAGCTTAGCATTTTATAATAAAATGAAATACATATATATTTAAAGGTTCATATATACAATGATAATAGATGCCATTCTTTAGGTATTTTATAGAATACATAATCAGAAGTGTAGATACATATATATGTATTTTCTAATGAAAAATGTTGGTTGAAAATTAAAATATGTAACTTTCAAAAAGGTCAAAATCAAATTCCTTGTATTAAATAATGTTAATGTTAAATAATTAATAATGTTGAATATTCTTAAATAATTCAATATTCTATGTACCATGACTAGCACTATATATATATGTATATATATGACATGAACTTTTACATGCTTAGAAAATGGGTTTTGTTCTGTTAAAAATGTTTATCTGATCCCCACAAAGGGAAAATTTTTCAGAAAATCATACCCATTTCTTTCAAGTATTTTAACTCATAGTGATATTTATTAAAAACCTCTCACATCTGTTATTTTTTAATTCCAGAAAACTCCCAAATCACAAATTAGTCATTATTTGGCCTTTAATTAATCATTCTATCATATGAGTTGACATTGACAAAGTAAAACTAGAAATAATCCCACAAATGAATATGATCTTTAATAAGGAATCTGTATATGTTAAACTACCTACTTATTGACATGTATATGAGCATTATTTTCTCTGAATAAGGTGACCTTAAAAACTAAATGAAAGCAAAACAATTCTGCATTTATCCTTATTACATTTAAATAATTTACTTAACCTTTTGTCATTCACTGTTTCTCACTTGAACAAAATTCAGGGTATTATCAGATCAACCTTGAAATATACACACATACACGCACACGCACATGAACATGCACACATATATATATGTCTGTGCACACACATATATTAATTCAGTCAACTTTATGAATGTTTACAAAACAAAGGATTGAATCAAGTTAAAAGAAGTATGGGAAATAATTCAGTAAAAATACTTTAGGAAGGGTGACAGGTTAACTAAAAGAGCTAAAACCAGAAGTGGCTTCTATCTCTATTCCATCATTGTTGGACAAAGAGAATGTGGTACTCAGAGAAAATAGAAGATGGAATGGGAATAGAGGGATGGAAAAGGGTAAAAGCAAATTTTTTAAAACATCAGATAAATCCACTTACTGATTCTCCAATATCATGCCCTTGATAATTAGGAAAAATTAACTTTTCATTCTAATATTTCTTAAAACACAGAAAAAGGAGGAAAAAAACTTCCCAAGTGATATTTAACAAGGGAAATCAGAAAATGAGGAGAGTGATGATGGTAGTGACAATTTGGGGAGGACTATAAGCCTTTATGAATGAGAGTTTTCCTCGTTCTCCTTAGCATACATGAACAGAATTTATTTTAAAAATAGGAATTATATGTTTTTCCTACCAGATAAGTCAAGACTTACAATTTTGTAAGTGTTTTGATATCAACCATGGTTTCAAAAGACTCCAACATATGTGTAGAGTTATTTTTTAATGTAACTGCTTGGGTGAACACCTAGTAATGGTTAAATGGAATATAGACCTGCCTAAGAACAGGACATAATGAAGTAAAAAGTCAAGTGAAATAAACAGCTGTGATGTACATATGATTTTTCATTCTAAATTAAAGGTGACTATTAAAGAGTATCACTAAGAAAAGCCTTTAGGTTTTCTATCCTTCAAAGAAACCACTTGATAAATGCGGAGAATGCTACAAGAAGGTGCTTCTACTGTTCAGAAATTAGCGAAAATTTGTGGTTGTCATGGGGATACTTAAATTACAGAAAGAAATAAATCAGAAAATAATGAATGTAATTAATTTTTCTTGAAGTTCAACTGATGCAAGGTAAAAGGATATTTATTATGTGAATGTCTAGCCACCCGTGATATTAAAAAAATGAATACCAATTTTGCAGTAGATGTAAATTAGACAAATTTTGTCATTGAAGATCACAGAAAATACAAGATAGAGTTACTCACTGATGACTTTAATTTTCTCATATGTTTTTACATAAATAAATACATTTATAAAAATAGAAGGCTGATTTTTGTTACTTTTGGCATTTTTTAATAGGAAAAAAATAAATCAAAGTAAATTTAATAGCCCATATACACCAAAAGTTATCTGATGTGTAAAAAATTGCTGTAATACTGAACAATACATCACATCTTCAGGAATTTGAGCAGTTTTCAAATGCCCAGCTTTGCTACTAACTCTCAGAGAAATAACAGATCTGGATTAGATTAGAGAAACAGATCAGGCAAATAAGTGAACAACATGGGTATTTTTTAAAAAATTGAAGGAGTAATAGGGATTGGTAAGGTCCATGGTAAACTAAAGAGTTCATGCCTTGTCTAAATGAGCAAGTTAGTTTCTCTAATACTTGTCCTGCATGTTTGTATCCACACATGCTAGATTTGATTTTCATGGAAATCTGGATATCTAGATTTTTATGCAATAACTCCTAATTTTTAAATGTGGCCAGGTGAAATCATCTAGTGGGCCACAGAAGAACTACTGTCAATAACTAGTTTGTGACCTTAGAGGTTTTCATGTAGAGTTGTCTTTAATAAGTAGGCTAAAATCTGACCAATTAGGGAATTGGTTGGACTCATTGCATTTTCTCAGTTCTGGATTAATGAATATGAAATGGCCTACTGTGTTTTATCAGTGGTGGCTTTTAATAAATGATAACTCCTTCAGTCTGTAGGTGTAAGTCTTCCTTTCATGAGGCCACTAGATCTCAGGTGCACACAATAAATCCCATCTATCAGTTCTTGCATTCCATACCATTGATTTTGTTGTTGTTGTTAACAATAACTAAAAAAAATTAAGGTTCACAATGGAAGTTTAAATAGGTTCCAATCAGAGAATTTATTATTTGCTACTCTCATCATTTGTCAATCTTGAGACAGAATTTTCAATCCAATAACAGCAAGGAACCACTGTCTTTGTGATACAAATTAACGTACACTCATTCCTTCATGGTTTTAGAATAAGAAAAATAAAGGTGGTATCTTCAGTGTTATAAAATATATATGATTTTCAAACCAAAAGTCACCACATTTGAGCCACTGAAAAGTGATTCATTCACCAGAGTTATCTGTAGATGCCAGAGTAAGTTCGTTTCTAGAACAGTCCAAGTTTTCAATCTACAGGTAACAAACACATGATACCTAACATTTATTTAATGCTTCAAGTTTACAAATTACATTCTCTTACAGGATCCAGATATAATAATTTGATCCTAGATATAATGAAAACACACATGAAACTCTTCCTTTTTCTCTTTGACTCTCTGGAGAGGGTCTTTCAAAGGTATCCTAATGGATTACTCTCTTATGTTTCCTGGGAAGACTTCATTGCCTGAAAGTTAGGGCTGTGTTTCTGGCTTATATTATCACAGTGTGATCATATGTACTGGATTCCATACCATTTTTTCAGTTACATGTGCTCTATAAACCTGTGAGGATTAACAGAAATGTTTTATGTGAAGGACTTCACATAGTGCCCTGGAATATAGATGATACTCAGTAAATACAAATATCCTTAGCTGCCTCTGTTTTGGCCACCTTCTTTCCAAATGCACTTATTTTGTCAAACGTACCCGTATGCCAGTTCCTGAAGCAAAGTTCCGATTATGGTAATTGTACACTCCAACATGTGCTATGGATTCTTCCTGCCTCCAAAAGACAGGGCATAGCTTCAGAGACCCTTTCTGAGCCTCTTCTCCATTGCTTCCTCTTTACCATCAAGTTGTATCCAAACTGAACAGCTGTCTATTTAGCTTCTCTCTCAGGTCAGTATCTTTGCCCCAATTTCCTATCTACTTGGAATTATTTTCCTACTTCTTTTCCTCACCATTTACATCTGATAAAAATCTTACTCATCCTTGGGGCCCAGTTCAGCAAAGTATTTCCCCTTCCTTACTAGCAGAGCATTGAGTGGCTCAAATCACTTATTTATAAGTGTTACAGCCCTAAAATTAATGAAGTGCACACCTCAGCCCTACTATAAGACCACAGGCATGTTTAGGATAATGTCTTTATCCCATTCACTTTTGTATACCCCCAGAAGGGGGAGGTTGCCTTCCACATAGTAAACATTCAATAAATATTTATTGAATTGACTTGGTAGAAACCATAGGAGCCATTATGACAAGCTTCCTACCCAATTCAGAAATCCCCTCTATACCTTCCCCACTGCCTGGCTTCTGGTAGAAATATGTGGAATCTCATTACTTCATGATATAGTCTTTTCCCTTGTGGGAAAATGGAAATGATTAGAAAGTTCTTTCTTGTTTTGACCTGAAATGTTTTCCTCTTCTTTTTACCTTGCTGTCAGCTCTTCCTGTGGAATTTAAATATTAAAAATTTCTCATTTCCCTCTTCCACATGGCAACGTTTTAAATATTAATATAGTGCTTACCCTAGTCATTCTCTTCCCCTGTTAAACCTCACTTACCCCTGACTCCCAAGTTCTGTTTTCCTAATATGACACCATTTTGGTCACCCTCTTTTTAAATGTTACTTATTTTATCATTTTACTTCTTTTAATGAGGAAACTAGAAAAGGGCAAACTTCTCTGTGAATGATCTGACCAGTCCAGGATGCACTGGAAATATTATCTCCTTAAGTGTGAACCACAATCCTGCAGTTTAGCCTACAACATTAGCACCCAAATCATGTGGTTGGCTCAGAGTCAGCTTCAACAAAAAAACAACCACTTAGTGAGTGCCTGCTATCTGCCAGGCACAATAAGGCCCTTCCACATATGTTATCTCAGTAAATGTGTAGCTGATTAAAGCTCCCAAGTCATTGTCACACAAATTGCTGTCAAGAAAAGATCTCTCTTCAACATGTGTAATTGCTATCCCAACACAAATCTAGGATTTTTCATTTATCCCAGTTAAATTTCATTATGTTGGCATTGTCTCATTCCTTATCCAAGTTGAATTTCATTATGTTGGGTTTGCCTCATCCCTTTAGCCTGTCAAGATCAATTTATATCCTGTTTCTGGTGTCAAAGATAGTAGTCAGTTTTCCCAGCTTCGAGTCAACTACATATTTGATAAGGACATGATTTAGTCTTCAACTAAGACGCTGATAGAAAAAAATGTTAACTGATGGAGCAAAGCCAAGAGGGAAGCTATCTCTCTAGAGTCCATTACTGATGCATAATTAGAACCCCTAAGGTAGGGCTCTTCAATATACCTCCAAATTCACCTACATGTTCTAGCATTTGTTGCACATTCTCTGTCATAGCTACGAGGGCATCATGAACTTTCTTTAAGTATCTAAATAGAATATGATAGAAAGCCCATGAAATATGAGATTGATGTGGTGTGCCTTTATCCGAGTGCACACTTGGTGTTAAATGTTTGTTTATTTATTCATTTATTTGTTTATTTGGTTTCCACGTTCACCACTTACTAGAGGGTCCAAACTGATAGTCTGACAGTCCTTTTATAGATTTTTTCAAAGTTAATAATTGTATGACAAGTCTGTGGATTCCACACTTTGATTTTATCCATTTTTGAAAATGGGGTCATTTGCTCATCTCTAATCTTATGGGATTTCCTCTATTCACCATCATTTCCCAGTGATTACCCAGAATGATTTGTTTCACAACCTTTCAAATGTAATTCATCTGTGTCTGGACTTGAGCATTCATTTAAAAAGGCTAAATGCTCTCATAATCTTTGCTTTTATTTTGTGCTTCAATTACTTCTTTACAATGCTATCCTGCCTAACGTGAAGATAATTCTCCCAGTGGAGAGAAGTGGAAGCAAACACCATTTTACCACAGTTAATAGTATATCATTCTTCCCAAGCAGTGATCGTATCCATCATTTAAAAAATCTTTTTTACTCTGATACAGTATTCATATTGTATGTACACATATTTCATGCACATTTAAAAGAAAACTCTTTAGTGTCCTTAGTATAGGTAAGAAATATCAGCTATTTCAGCCTCTTGGTCCTATTCTTAAATATTGTTGCTTCTCTTTTGTATTCATCTTCGGTTATATGTTCTTCCCTTCATATTTTGTACACGTTTCGTTTAAATCTGAGCTCATCAGAAGAAAGAGAGCCTTAAGCAACCACACTGGTTTCCTTGGATACCGATTCTTTATTTTCCTCATCAGTATTATTTGTGATTGTATTATCAGATCTTCAGTTTTTACTTTCCACCTCCTTTAAATTTTCTGGCCACAGAACCCCCAGGGGAACTATGACAGCTATTGCTTCTTAAATTGTTTTTTGATATAATTTCCTAAAAACTAGGGCATGCTTTAGTAGCCTTTTCTTTTCTTTTTTTTTTTTTTAAAGAAGAGATGATCTTTTTAAAATTTATTTCTTTTTTTAAATTTTTGGCTGTGTTGAGTCCTCGTTTCTGTGCGAGGGCTTTCTCTAGTTGTGGCAAGCGGGGGCCACTCTTCATCGCGGTGCGCGGGCCTCTCACCATCGCGCCTCTCTTGCTGTGGAGCACAGGCTCCAGACGCTCAGGCTCAGTAGTTGTGGCTCACGGGCCCAGCTGCTCCGCGGCATGTGGGATCTTCCCAGACCAGGGCTCGAACCCGTGTCCCCTGCATTGGCAGGCAGACTCTCAACCACTGCGCCACCAGGGAAGCCCCAGTAGCCTTTTCTTGATTACTAAAATGTCCTGGATGCTTTCTCTAAAAGTTTCCATTATTTCAGATTCAAGAATAAGCTCCTCTTTGCTGGTAAAATTAAATCAGGAATCAAAACTCCCTTCATTGTTTTGTCTTCAACCTGAGGAATGTTGTTTCAGTAAGACAGCACAAGTTTCTGATGCTCTTTACTGGAGAAAGGGCTTTCTAGTAAATGTCCAAGTGGTTGAATTTCCCACAAGTTGTCTCTTTTAACATCTGTGTGATTTGTGTAATACAAAATCAGCATCATGTGTGAATTCTGATCCTCAGCCCAGACCTACAGTAGCAGAAACTCTAGAGGTGGGTCTCAGCATTCTGTGTTTCAACAAGCCTTTGAGATCATTCTCCTGCCCACTAAAGTATGAGAAGCACTGTTGTAAAGCATCATCCACATCTTCTGACTATGAAGCAATGCAGAACATTATCCCTTAGTCACTTATGTTGATTCAGATATTGTCTACTAATGTCACATGTTTACAAGCAGATGTACATCTTCTTACCACATGGTAGAATGTTCCTGCCCTTTTTTTTTTTAATTAATTATTAGCTTTGTTTTTATTATTTAAAAAAAAATTTTTTTGGAGTAAAATTGCTTTACAATGTTGTGTTAGTTTCCGCTGTACAATGAAGTGAATCAACTGTGTGTATACCTATATCCCCTCCCTCTTGGACCTCCCTCCCACCCCCCCACCCCACCTATCTAGGTCATCACAGAGCACTGAGCTGAGCTCCCTGTGCTATACAGCAGGTTCCCACTAGCTATCTGTTTTACACATGGCAGTGTATTTATGTCAAACCTAATCTCCCAATTTGTCCCACCCTCCCCTTCCCCCACTGTGTCCACATGTCTGTTCTCTATGTCTGCGTCTCTATTCCTGCCCTGCAGATAGGTTCATCTGTACTATTTTTCTAGATTCCACATATGTGCGTTAATATACGATATTTAACAAAAATAAGCAAATGGAATCTGCCTTTTCTATTGACTTATTCCTTTTGAACAAGCAGTCTTCTATATCACAGGCATAGTTGAATCCCAACAAGTATTCTGATACCGGTAAGATAATTCAACTTGTAATATTAAATTGCCAGTGTTTCCAAAAATATGTTACCCGTCAGGCTCAGTGTATAAGTACGTAAATATCTGAGGCCTTTCATGTAGTCTGACTCATTCAGGATTATTTCCTCCTGAGAACTTCTTGGCACTGTCTCCTGTATTGGTCTTGCTCAGACCATTATCACCACCTTATACCTGCTCTCTCTACTCCCAGACTCCCTCACTCTGATCTCTTCCTCTATGAATCAACCTGAAACACAGCCCTAATTATATCAGTTCCTTGTTGGAAATTCTTTGTTGATTTTGAACTCCTCAAACTGGCATTTGAGGCTCTCTATAATACCACTTCATCCTCTGCAGAATTTCATTTCATGAACCCCTTCTTCATAGCCCACATTCCAATTCAATGGAACTAAGTTTTGTTCCTGGGACTTACCTGCCCCCAGGCCTTTGTTCATGCTCTTCCTTCCTCTTGACATGCCATTTACCTTCATTTTCTTGTTATAACCCTTACCTCATATCTCTGGGGTGCCCCACCCTCATGAATCCTTTTCTGTATAACTTGGTTAGATGTCATCTCTCCTCCTCTTCCTCTGCTGAACACCAATGGAACATAAAACGTTGTATTTTATGTTCCTGATTTCATACAACTTTGGACAATATATGATTGGGGATTTATCATACACCTCTATTAAGAAGGGACATCTGATGCATCCTTCACCCTAAACAATATTTGTGGAATTGAAATAAATGTCATGCTGTAGCAATTCATTTCATCATTTCTTCTAGGCATTTTTTTCTTTCCCTTTTATTCCCCTCCTAAAATTTTCTCAAATGATATAGGTAATTTCAAAGTGCCTAAGCAGGAAATCAAGGGCTTTGCTTGATTTGAAATTCAAAATTATTTGAACTTAGTGATTCAATACAGTAATGTATTACCTTTTTGATGACTGGCCCCTTGAGTATAATGTTCTTTTGATAAGTCTAAAGTTAATTGTTCACCTTTGAATGACTTGTTTCCAAATGGAAATGGTAGAAAATGTTAATTAAAAAAGCTTGATGTTACAAAAACGACATAATGTGTGTGTGTCTGTGTGTATGAGAGAGAGAGATTGAGAGAGAAGGAGGTGGAGGAGAGAGAAAGGGGGGGAAGAGAGAGAGAAGAAAAAAGAAAGAATTCACAAAGAATGAGTTGGCCATATGGGTCTTCAATCTTTCTTTCCCCTTCTGTCAGTAATACCACTAACAAACACTCAATTTAAGAGGAAATGTGAGCTAAAAATATAGGAAAATAATTATTTTATTCCACACATGTATAGGTAAGTGGTGGTTATATTATAAAAATTATAAGTTATAAAAAATGATTAAAAATATACCAGGTATTTGGACAGTATGTTGTAGAATCGAGAGGTTTTATGAATCATAACAAAAGTAAGATATGAGGAAGCTGACTTCATGAAAATAGGGGAAAAGGCTTAGCAATTAACCTTAAGATGAAGTATCTTTCCTTCCTTACCATGATCAACTCATATTTAAGTATTTTAATGGAAAATGACTTGTATTTAACCTTTTATGACTCAGAGAGCCATTTAGTTGTAATTATAGCTAATCCAATTAAAGATGGATTATAATAACTGCTGAATTAATAGATCATGAAATACTGAGTTTAATTAGTAGACTCTATTTTGAAAAAAATGAAAAAGAATTTTTAAAAATATTATGTGAAAACTCTTTAAAATTTTAGTCTAAACTTAAAATTGTGGAAATCCAATTATGTAAAAAACAAAAAAACGTAAAATAGAAGAAACACAAAAAATAATGGAATAGTATGAAATTTTGAGAAAAATTTGAGTTCCAATTTTATATTTATTGAATTTAAATTATTTTAAACCCTTAATCTTGAAAGAAAATATTAGTAATTTTTAATTTCTTCTTTCCCCAGAAAAATTAATATTATTAATATATCTACTGAAATAATAAAAATGGTACAATAATAATAATAGTATTAAATACAATTTTACTTTTTCCAGATTATAGATCACAGTGTAACACAACTAAGTCACATATAGACATTTTGTATGTATTTGCTGCATATTTAGGGAAAATAATGTAGTTGCAGTTAAATTAGGGTAGGTGACCTATGTTGGCATCAAATGTAATATTTTAATGTTAGTGTAGTTTATTTTTTTTTAGAAGAGCTATGGAAACAAATATGAATAAAGGAGACCTTTTTTAAAATTAATGACTATTGGTATGGCAAATAATTACACAACTAAAATTAAAGGACTGTTTTATTATGTGCATAAAATAGATTATACAGTGTGGTGTGCCTTCATCTTTCCAGCTATTCCTACAAACATATTAAAAAGGGCTTCATTCCAATAGATGTGCACATTAAGATCAAGTCCTCAGACTGGGAAATTGTGGAGCAATATAGGCAAATCCCTAATAATAAATGTCATATTTTCTTAATTCTGTGTTATAGTATTTTCATATTTTAACATTTTTGAAATCAGGATGCATCTTAAAATTGAAATGTAAGAACAACTATGAGGTTTTCAAACTCTTGTTCCACTGCATGGGGGATTTTTCAGGGTGATATGAGCTAAAGTATAATATTAAAATGTTTTCCTCTAAAAGTGTTCTTATTCCTTGGGTAGCCCAAGAACTACCTACCTCATGGTCAGAATGCATTGCTCTGAGGATAATGCCTTTTTCTTTTTTTTAACAAGCTGGTAAAAAGTGTCAGGCTATTTCACTCTCTCCTTTTATAAACTTGCCACTGGGTTTTATTTTCAAGATGACTAGAGGTACCCAAATTAGAGAACTGGTAGACATTTAAAAAAAAAATAAATAAGATCTAGAATATATGATTGGAGAACTCAAGGAGCACTTCTAAGGCCTGCATGAAGATCCCAAGACTCCTAGTATTTTATTCATTCTTGGGCCATCCAGGTAGATATATATAAACTGGCACCAGAGGTAAAATACCTAATTTAGGTGCCTCAGACCAGAACAGGTTAAGATTACTCTGTGCTCAACACACACGTATGGGACACCCAGGAATGTCCCAGGGGAAATATGTGGCTCTTGAAAGAAGTACTATGGCAATTATGTATCAGATACAGCAATCCCCCAGAATGCACCATCTGTGCTGTATGCTGGAGAGTTCCATTCCCTCCTGGGGGTGCCGAAATGTGCTGCTGCATCACTTGGAATGGAAATGCATTTTCTGTGAGTAACAACCTCCTATGAAGAAACTAGTTTCTCCTTAAGCATTTGGAAGCTGCTGAGCAACCCATAATCAAGGTTTTCTTAATGCTGTTTTAAACAGACCCATTATCAGAGTTGCATCACTCTGAAAGCTTCAGACTTCATTACACTATTAGAAAAAATTAACATATTATACCTGATAAGCTTCTAGCATATTCAAAATCTTGCAGCCTTACTAATGCTGACTACCCCAGCACTTTCTTTCTTATTAAAAGTGAGTTGCACAGAATTAAAATATATGCTGTTTGTCTACTTTTTTCTTGAGATAAGGCAGCAATAGTTAACTTGTTCTGAAGTTAATTTTCTATTTGTGAATTCAAGTATTTTTAGCATATCTTTTCTTTTGTTCAAATATATCTGACTGTGCAATAATTTATAAAGGAAAACCAATTTGAGCATGTTTATAGTAGATAATATTAAACGTAGATTTGAAGGTTAAAGTGATTGATTAGAATATTTGTCAGTAATTTAAGTAAAAACTAAGAATATTATTATATTATGCTAATGCTGAATTGCTACTTCATATGTCAGTTCTCTAATATTTTTAAAGTTGAGTTAGAAAAAAGTTTTAAAAATGTATACACATTGAGTAAAAATCGTGCTTTTAGCTTGCTGAAAATAGGCTTTATCAGAAATGGCAAATTAAAATAAATTTGTGACAGATACAATTTGTTTGGACTTAAGTTTAATAAGTGAAAAGTTAAATTTATATAAAAGCCTGAAAACTGAAATGATCTGAAATCTAAAGTAGCAGTGGAGAATCAAGGTTGGAAATATGAATCATATCCTTACACAATTCCACGCAGGAGAATTATGTAGCTTTGCGTTAGGAAATACTACCAAACAGCCCAGACCTCTGTATCTCAAAACTTTAAAGAGTTGCCAAAGAGTACATACATATGGCATCACCTTTAAAATTAAATTAAGGTTAGAATACAATCAACAAGTTCCTACTGTATAGCACAGAGAACTATATTCAATATCCTGTAATAAACCATAATGGAAAATAATATGAAAAAGAATGAATATATATGCATAACTGAATCACTTTGCTGTACAGTAGAAATTAACACAAAATTGTAAATCAACTATACTTCGATAAAATAATTTTTTTAAAAAATTAAGATTAGAAGGATGTAAAAGTGTAAGTTGTGTTGGGTAGAAAATGTTTCTAGTAGTTTTAAGAATTTTTGCTAAGCTGAGAGTCAACTATTACAAGGAAGAATAACATACAAATATAAAGAGATTATAACTTAAAATGCCCAGGATTTCTTGAACTAGCATACTTAAGACTTAAAAGGATTGGGCTTTTCAATTAATGTAAACCAAAGTTAAAATTACAAAATTATACTGTTGCCCCATTTTTTACTTTAGACATGGCCAACTCTGTCTGCTCTTGTCATGCCTTAGCACAGCGCTTCAACGTTTGCCCCAAATAATTGTTCCATGCTGGCAAGTCACTGATTTCTCCAAAACAAATAGAAGGACTTCTATTTTAAACAAATAAACAGAAAACTGCATTGTTGATTCTCAAATGTTCCCTAAATGTATAATCTTTACATTTTGGATTTAGGAAAGAAAGTAGGAGAGAAGGGAGGAGGGATAGCACTTAAAGACAAAAGGGAAAATATTTTAATGCCATTAAGAATTCATGCCAATAACAGCTGTGAATTAGGTGGCTTGTGATACTTAATGAACCTTGTATAATTTGCTGTATTGTTAGTCAATATGTGGCTTTCTGTAAGCATTTAGGGAATTATACCTTGGTGAACAATAAGGTCCAGGAAATTTTTCTTTCTCCTTGCTGATAGAGAATAATTTGGAAGTCGTCTGAGGCAATGGCAATTCCATTAGTGCACTAGATCCTCCCAAGACTGAGGGAGGAGCTGCAGACTCTGTCAGAAAGCCTGGTGGAGGGAAGGGTCACTTGTCACTAACAATCTCATTCGTGTACTTAGTATTATAGTTGTCAGGGTAAGAATGCTTCGCTGACACAACACATGACTAAATATGGTAGTTCTAAGTTACTTAGCAAAATAACAAACTTCAAAAACCCAAAGTGAGAATTACTTTGATATTTATAAAAATAAATAAATACAGTGGAGAAGTGAATTGCCCAAAGTGGGAAGAGGGAACAGCCAAAGTGTTTCTTTGTAGCTGGAAGGTAGCTCCACATAGCGAAAGAGGACAGGTTTTGGAGTCTCACCAAGCTGGGAGGAAGTCACTCAGCCTCTCTGAGACTCAGTTTCCCTAACACGACTGTAAGGTGAAGGCACCAACGTCCTGAGTATAAAACACCAAATAATTTGGGTGTTAGTTGTTTTTCCCTCCTTCTAGTTGCAAGTGTGTCTTTTCCTTTCTCTCAAGTGTAATGAGTATGGCAATATCTAGAGTATATCAAGCTGTGACAGGAAACCTGAAAAGTGCACTCCAGGTCTTCAGTTTGTGACTAGCAGTTTTTTTTTTTTTTTAATTTATTTATTTATGGCTGTGTTGGGTCTTCGTTTCTGTGCGAGGGCGTTCTCCAGTTGCGGCAAGTGGGGGCCACTCTTCATCGCGGTGCGCGGGCCTCTCACTATCGCGGCCTCTCTTGTTGCGGAGCACAGGCTCCAGACGCGCAGGCTCAGTAATTGTGGCTCACGGGCCCAGTTGCTCCGCGGCATGTGGGATCTTCCCAGACCAGGGCTCGAACCCGTGTCCCCTGCATTGGCAGGCAGATTCTCAACCACTGCGCCACCAGGGAAGCCCCGTGACTAGCAGTTTTAGTTGTCGCCTTTTATTGTCCTCATACAAATCCTGATGCATTTTTTTCTCTGAAATATATCATACAGTATCTTCATACAAATAATTGAATGTATTTGAGATACGTGAATAATTTATAAGATTTTCTCTGTTACCCAAGCTGTCATATAGACTTGGCAAATGTATTCACAACTGGGAACATTTCCATGGAAAAGAAATGGTAAGTTATTCAGATTGTACTTTTTCTCCATCACCTAATTAATTAGCACAGCATATTAGGGACTCATTTTATGTATAAAGTAATATTCAACTAGACATAATGAACAAAGATTAAAAATGTTTCAGAAAGTGGCTTATAAATAGCTTATTTTTTGTTTGTTTGCAGGGAGGGAGAATATTGATTCTTTTTCAAATATCTGAATAATCAACCAAATTTTTCCATTTCTATCTGGATTTTTGGTAGATACGTCCATATTTATTGGTATTTTTTAAAACAAAATTTTTATTAAACTCACTTTCTCTAAAGTACTTTAGTTTTGTCTGAACTTTAAATAAAATTAATATTTGTTTTAAAAATTATGAAGGATACTTATTAAAATTAGAGCTGTGGTGAATTTTTTAACTCATAGATGGACTTTCCTTATATAATAGCTTGAGAATAATTTTATTTACCTTACTCATTTGCCTATCTCTTCTTGGCTACATATATTTTAAGACTTGACTTCTAGTTTAAAGTAATATTTAGTTTGACCAAAGACAAGGAGGGAAATTTCTCAAATCTTTAAGACATGCCAGTTTCCAAATGTTTCCCCTTCCAAATGAGAAAACTTTAAAAAAAAATAATTTTGTACTATATAATTTCACATATGTGATGCAGTTTGGGACAAGGAATGGTAATGACTCTTTCATGGTACGCTTCTCCAGTTAATCAATGCCTCTTTTATGAGAAGTTTGGTCATAACATCTTTTCAGAGGATATAAGACTAGCTAATGAGGAAGAGTTAATTCTGAGTATACTATAGGTAAGAAATAAAAGGGGCACTACTATGCAAGAGGCAAAACAGTCCTAGAGTGACTAATATCTAGTCTTCAAAAGGAATGTGCTTGTTGGGCAATGAGGACGGATTACGGGAAATAAGGAGGCAGCCATGACTGTGACAAAGTTTGAAATACTGGAAGATAATGTCTGTGTTTCCTCTTAGTTTTATGGTCAATATGAATTACTCTTCTGTCCTTACATGTTTAAACTCCATTTGCCAGGTGTCAGCCAAGAAACCCATTTTCTATTTGCTTATTCATGTTTTCTGTCATCTGAAAATTTTTTATAAGTGTTCAGTCTGCATCTCTGAGGTTGGCTACATAAATTTGAAATACTTGCTGATCTTATCCATCCAGGAGATCCTGGCAGCTTCACAACTGTATAGGGAATCCAATTATTATTCTCAGGAGAACTAATTTGACCCAGAGAAGGTGCAGAGCATTCAGATCCACAGAAGAGAGAATGCAACATCCATCACACCTGCCAGCCTTTTGTCAGGTGACCCACAGAGCCCCATGAGAATGTCTTCAATAGGGAAAAGCTTGACTGCCTCCTTAGGTTAAGAAAACGTGATGCAGTTTATAACAGCTAAGACAGGGGAGATGAGAAAGGGATGGATAAATCACTTCAAATGAAGCCATAAATAGAAAAGAGTGTGAGAGCTCGCCCCTGTGGTCCTGTACCCCACACCTCCTCCAATTTGCAGACTAGACATTCATTTTCATAATGATTGCATTCACGCGTGTTTATCTTAAAGTGGTAGGAGTCAGGTGATTAAATTCAAATGCTGCTGGATGAGATGTATTACCCAGCAGCACTGTAGGCTCAGACTCCTTCAGTTAGCAAAGAGTGAAAGGTGCATTTAGAGGAGCAGCTGATCAGTTCTTGGCAGGTGGAGTGCTGCTGAAGTAACAATTTGCAGTAGTTTTACACTCCTGTCAGTGCCAGTTGGCAAACTAATGGAGATGATGGAATGAAAGAACAAAATGTCACAACAGAAAGGAGTGAGTTGAAAATTCAAACATTTTCTTATTTCTCATAATCCTACTGATTCAAAATTAAATCAGTCTACAAATGAACCAACTCGATATTGAATAAAAGGCAGCTATCTGCATGATTTTTTTCCAAGTAGGAAAATCGATGAACATTCTTGTAACCATTAGCTTGTTCAAAGCATCATGATGATTTGTAATAACTCAGAGAACTAGTTTGTAAACAAGAATATTGATTTTAAGAGAATATGTTTTAGTTGAGAATAGCAATTGATACAGACGTTGAAACCCTACATTAAGGAATCCCTTGTAGTGGTATAGCAGAAAATCAGTACCAAGGTAGCAAGGTCAATTTTAAACTATTATTTTCTTTTTTCTTTTTTTTTTAATACATCTTTATTGGAGTATAATTGCTTCACAATACTGTGTTAGTTTCTGTTTTCTAACAGCAAATAATAATAATGCTAATAATGTATCTCCTAGTTGTCCTCCTAATAATGATCATGTGGATTTACTATATAGTCCTTGCCTTTCACTACAACTGCACAAGGAAAACCAATTCTGTATACATGTTATAAGTCATGTTTTAAACTTCAAAGATTTAATAAGTGTTGTTGACTTCCTGTGATTCATTCAATTATAAGTGTTTTTATAACTCAGAGGAAGTATATCAGTTTTTGACTGTAGAAGAAAATGTAGGTTTATTTATCAAAACAAATGAGAGAAAATCAAATTAGCACGTCACATCAGAAGTTCAGCACAGGATAACTAAATGTGAAGTAAAGATGTTGCCAACTATCATGAATATCACCTCAGTAAATACACTAAAGAACAAATCTTTACTTCAGAGAAACTATAAAACAGCAGCTATTAGCACATCAAGAATGAGCAAGTAACTTGCCAAAGGTTGAAAAGTAATTTTCTCCTTAGTATAATTTTATGTGGTGGCTTATTCAGTTGTCTCCCATTTGGTATAAGGGAGAAGTTGTTTTAACGTTCACATGGAAAAATAGATAAATAGCTTTATCTATTGCATGGCTGCCATAAAGCTCAGAGCCCAATTTGTATGCCTTGTTATTACATATACATCTTAAAATGATATACATTCCCTAATTTTATTTCTGGATTCCAATCTGACTTTTATACCTTCACCTTGCATTTTTGCCATTCTGTTATGGGTTTTTTGTTTTTTTATTTACAAATGATTAAATCACATTGAATAGGGCAAGCATATAGTTCTATCAACCTATTAAAACCTGATAGCGTTCTTTTAAAAGATATATAAAAAAAGGATACTTTCATTTCTATGCAGTGTTTATGTGTATATTCATTCTGTAAAGGTAATCTTCTGATCTCATTATTCTACACTTAATTAGTCTTTGGACCAAGCAGATATATACAGTTAATTTCATGAACAAACTCAATTTCATCACCTATTGACCACAACAGAAGCCATAGAGTACAGTACCGTGCACTGGATTTTAAAAGGCACTGTAAAAATCACACAATTCTTTGGCGGGACTTAGCCACTCCAAAAGGAGAAATGCCTATCCCATTCTTAAGAAAAGCCGCATAATTTACCATCTGATTTTTTTTTTTTTCTGGAATTTAAAATAAAGCTCTTATATTGGCAGAGTCTAAATTCCTCCTCTGACATCAGTTTTAGCAGAGTGGAGGTTAGCTGTTATATGCCAAAATATTTCTCTTGTATATTTCCGTTAAAATGAGTCCTGTTACTAAGTACTTTCTTTTAGTCCTAAGGAAATCAAATTCTGTTTATGCTTTTTCACTGGAGAATAGAGGGGTTGGCCTGGACTGGGGCCAGATTTTATCATAGCTGCATGGTGAATATTTTTCAGGGAACATAGCTGTTGCCACTTCATTCTCCTTATCTGTCCATTCCACATAATTTGCATATTTACCTGTTGAATGTTTTTAAAACTTTTATCATCATTATCATGGGAATGATAATAGGAAAAGGGAGGACGGCTAAAACCCTTAGTGTTGTGTAGAAGCTTGCTATTCAAGTGTGGTCCTCCAGCCAGTAGCAGCGCCACCCCCTGGGCTCATGTTAGAAATGCAGAATGGAGGCCCCACCAACTGACTCAGAAGTTGCATTTTGACCAAATTGTCCAGGTGATTTGTTTGCACAGTAAAGCTTGTGAAGCCCTCATTCCAAAGGCCACGTCAGTCTAGCCCCATCTTGCCTCTCCAGGCACATCCTCCCACCACCCGCCGTTCCCTCCTTCCACATTGCTTCCACTGGCTCTCGTTTTCTCTGGACACAGAATGATTTTTTTCATGCCTCCAGTCCTGTACACAAAAGTGGTCTCTTTATCTAGAATTTCCTTTCCTGACTTCTCTGCCTAAGAAACTATTACAGATGCTTTATGACCAAGTATCTTCTCATCTGGCATTTCTTTTCAAACTATGGCATCTGATAAATCACAATCAGTTGGTTTTCTCCTCTTTGCTCCTATAGTACCTTTACATATTTCTAACACTTATCATATTATGCTGACATGTCTTTTTCCCTCACTATACTGTGTTTTTATTTTTCTGATACCCGTTAGAATTCAGATAACATGGTAGGCCCTTGACAAATGATTGTTCAAGAAATTCATGAAAGAATGGACACTATGAGGTTCTCTACATCTTGCTCAAAGCAAATAAAAACAATAAATATTTACTGTAGGGGATTTAAACAATTACCTTTGGTATCCTTTAGAACAGGGAAACCGCGGTCCAAAACCTACAATTCGAGGGCAAAGTCCAGCCCTCAGCCACTGTGATTTAAGCCAAGTTGGTTTTAGGAATTAGCTTTTGCTGCAAACTTGATAATGTTTCTTAATAAATTCAACCTAAAATTACAAGGCAAAGAGCATCTATGTGTGCAGCTTACGCTGCTATAAAGCAATTTCGAGAACAACTAATATTGTCTGAATCACAAGTAATGTCAAGCTGCTTTAGACAATCCTGGTGCAAAGTTAAAGTAAGAAGAATGATCTTCATTCCCACACATATCTGCAGTGGATATATTTTATGAGCTCAGACTACATTCCCAAAGCACTTTTCAGGCCTTGATGCAAGTGCAAAGGAAATGTGCATATTTCAAAATGCATTTAACTGTGCAACGGAGGAGCTTCCACCTAACCTTCAACTGGAAGTCATTAACTTACAATTTAAAGACAAGCTAAAAGGCAAATACCAAGATGATCTAATACAATTCTATAAATTCCTTCCAAGCAATAAATATGCTCAATTGAAACCGTGTGTTCATGAATTTATATAAGTGTTTGGCACTACCTATGTGGGTGAAAAGACATATTCAAAGAAATAATATATAAAATCACACTACAGAAAAACATTTGCAGTTAATTTTGATGATAGAGAACTTTGGACCTCAGTTAAGCAAAATACTATCTCCCTCACCCCCAAAATTATATTTTCTCACTAATCTGTATTACACAAAACCATACACAATTTTTATTATTATATTTTGAATTTCATCGATATAAAACTTGTGAAAATTTAGTTTCTCTCTTGTCATATAAGTACCCACATAATTGATTTGCCTCTTGGCCTATGATCCTAAAATATTTACTATCTGGCACCTTACAGGAAAAGTTTGCTGACCTCTGTTCTAGAACCAAAGACAGAAAGAATAAACATGTTTTCACTTATACGGGAAATCTAAAGAACAAACCAACAAATGTAACAAAACAGAAAGAGACTCACAGATACTGAGAACAAACTAGTGGTTGTCAGAGGGGAGGGGGTGGGGGGATGGGCAAAATAAGTGAAGGGGATTAAGAGATACAAACTTCTAGTCATAAAATGAATGTCACAGGGATGTAATGTACAGAACGGGGATATAGTCAACAAAATTATAATAACTTTGTATGGTGTGTAATCTATAAAAGTATTGAATTACTATGTTGTACACCTGAAACTAATATAATATTATAAGTCAACTTATAGTTTGATAAAAAAATGGGCAACATATCAATATTTAATAAGTCTGGGAATAAAGTGTAGACAATTTCACCAATTTAGAAGTTATGTTATCACATAGTATGTTTACATATTTCCTAAATAATCTTGGTAAAATATATAACAAAAATATGTTTTTAAAGATGTATTTGAATTATTTTCTGAGAATAGTCACCAGGTTTAGATCAAATTTACTTTATAAACATTTTAAATCTACTGTATAAAGAAACCTAGTCTTCAGGGAATTTATCTCTTTCAGGCAGTAAATTGTTATAATTTTTTAAAAGCTGAAAACAGCCTTCATATTTAGGTGTGCTGAATAAGCTCTCAGTTCCTGAAACAACTTACATAATTAAACTCAGCAGGTATCTCTTCACTGTTTACTGTGCGTCTCATCATATAGAAGCATTTCTTTCTTTCTTTATTTTTTTTAAACTTTGGGTTTATTTATTTATTTATTTATTTATTTATTTATTTATTTATTTATGGCTGTGTTGGGTCTTCGTTTCTGTGCGAGGGCTTTCTCTAGTTGCGGCAAGCGGGGGCCACTCTTCATCGCGGTGCGCGGGCCTCTCACTATCGCGGCCTCTCTTGATGCGGAGCTCAGGCTCCAGACGCGCAGGCTCAGTAGTTGTGGCTCACGGGCCCAGCTGCTCCGCGGCATGTGGGATCCTCCCAGACCAGGGCTCGAACCCGTGTCCCCTGCATTGGCAGGCAGATTCTCAACCACTGCGCCACCAGGGAAGCCCCAGAAGCATTTCTGAACGCATGTCAATGGCTCTTCAGAGCTGAAGAAAGTGGAAAGGTGTTTTGCTTCACCATGACTTGTATATAGATAGCCCTTAAAGACAAAGCAATTTTCTGTGTTGAAACTTTGATTCTCTTAGAGCAATTACAGTGGAGTAGTTATGCCATTCCTGAACTTTTCACCACAAAGTGGTTGCCTGTTAGAAACCCAATCTCAGAGAACTTGTTCAAAAACTAGCCGTCACTCTAGGTAGTCAATTCAAGAGGATCAAAGGAATCTGTTGGCACATACATCTGTTATGAAATGATCTCTACTCTAAACTTTTGGGTACAAAACCCTCTATTTTGATTAGAACTGTTGAGTTGACACAACTGAGACTGAAAATGTTCATAATCTTTAAGGTGTAAGTCATAAAGGAATAAAACCAAACTATTCTCTAGTAGATTAGTTTTATTCCAATTCTATACTTTATCAATAGAAACCAAGAACTTCCATTTACTTCAACCCTTTTTAATTCATTGTTTTTCCTTTCCTAATATTCTATTTGGACCCCTGGTTTTCTTTAAATAAATTGCCATTTCCCTCCACTTCAAGAATCTTTAATTTCTACTTAGTAACTAAGCTATTACCAGTATTTTTAATTTTCTTATGACAAGTTTATGTGAGTATATACCAACTTGATATTAAATACTTTTTAAGTTTACTTATCATTGAGTTGAATATAGGTCTCAGAAATAAATCCTATATCATGTATAGTTTATGAAAATTATCTTTAAATGTAGCTTTTCATAACTTTGAGAGAGCACTGCACTTTTCTAAGATTTCTGAAACACGTAATTTTTTTTACCACCTCAGATAACAGCCATTCTCTGATAACTCCCATCAGTTGGAAATCATAAAGTCTTATTTGTTAAAAAGTAGTTGGTTTTTAAAAATCACAAATATCAGAACTAAGAAAAAGAATGACTTTTTTTAAACCACAAAACAATTGGGAATATATGTAGTAGCACTTATTAAAATGGAGCTGTTATATAATGATGAAAGTAAGAAAAACACTTATTTTTTCAAAAAAAAAAATAACTACAGGGACTTCCCTGGTGGCACAGTGGTTAAGAATCCGCCTGCCAATGCAGGGGACACGGGTTCGAGCCCTGGTCTGGGAAGATCCCACATGCCACGGAGCAACTAAGCCCGTGCGCCACCACTATTGAGCCTGTGCTCTAGAGCCCGTGAGCCACAACTACTAAGCCCGCGTGCCACAACTACTGAAGCCCACGTGCCTAGAGCCCGTGCTCTGCAACAAGAGAAGCCACCGCAATGAGAAGCCCACACACCGCAATAAAGAGTAGCCCCCGCTCACCGCAACTGGAGAAAGCCCGTGCAGCAACAAAGACCCAACGCAGCCAAAAAGAAAAATAAATAAATAAATTTATTTAAAAAAAAAAAAAACTACAAAAATAAAATGTCATTGTTTTGAATGACTGTTGAGATTTAGATGTTTGATCTCTGACATAAAAGGTTTACAAATTCTTATTAGCAATCATAAATAACATGCTGTACTGAGATTTAGCATTTTTAATAATTCCAGTCTTCAAATAAGAATTGATTCCTTCATTTCTTACATCATAGGCAGTAATCTTAATTTATATCAAAATATTTCTAAAAGTCTCACACAGATTCAGACCAGCTTTCAGGGAATACTTTCTTAGAAAGAAGTATTTTGAATAAAATCATGTAGCTGTTTTGTCAATCTGTTCATATCAACAACAACAAAAAGTAAAAAAATATTTCCTTTATGGTCATACCCAATGACTAATGTCAACATATAATACAATTTTAGTAAAATATAGTAACTTAACTGAATATTCATTGAATTGATTCATTCATTTATCTTCATTTTGCTTACAGAATAACATTCAGAATTCTATCAGGCAAGTCTTGTGATTTACTTTTACTTTATTAAATGTATTTATTAAATTAAGCTTACATTATATTTTAAATTTTTATTTAATCCAAATGTATTCTCAGAATTCAAGATTAAATATTATAATGATAAAGTAAAATTATCTTCTACAAAAATAGGTAATATTATGTGAATTTTATTTTCACATGACTTAAAATAACTTTTGGATTAAGGGCTATATTCATATTCTCTGCAATCTGAGCTGTTTGTTTGATATTTGCTTTGGGGTTTTTTATTTTTTGTTTTTTAATGTAAAATACCCCAAACTTAGTACAGTCAGCCCTCCATATCTGTGAATGTGGAAGCCACAGGTGTGGAGGGGCGACTGTATTACACCATTTTTATATAAGGGACTTGAGCATCCATGGATTTTGGTATCTGCAGTGTGTGTGTGCCAGGGGTGGGGGAAGCGGGGGTGAGTGTCCTAGAACCAATCCCCATGGTTACTGAGGGATGACTATATTGGTTAAGGGCTATAGCACACACATACACACATGCACACACACACACGCACATTCCAGGCTTGATCCAATATTGTTCTCAGGTAAAAGAGTAATTCTAAACAGATTTATTGGGACTTCCCTGGTGTTGCAGTGGTTGAGAATCCACCTGCCAGTACAGGGGACATGGGTTCGAGCCCTGGCCCGGGAAGATCCCACATGCCGCAGAGCAACTAAGCCCTTGCGCCACAACTACTGAGCCCGCATGCCACAACTACTGAAGCCCATGCACCTAGAGCTCATCCTCCGCAACAAAAGAAGCCACCGCAATGAGAAGCCCACGCACCACAGCGAAGAGTAGCCCCCGCTCACCACAACTAGAGAAAGCCCATTCGCAGCAATGAAGACCCAATGCAGCCAAAAACAAATAAATAAATTTATTTTTTAAATAAATAAATAAAAAATAAACAGATTGATTGTAGAGGTTAAGAGCCAAACTTTAAGTTGGGCAGATCCAAGTTCCAATCCTTGTTCTACAGCTTATCAGTGATGTGCCCTATTCTGAGCTTCAACTGCTGTCAGTGTAATGAGGATGATGATAATAATATTGATACTAACCTCATTAGGATGTTATAGACAAACAATAAAATGAAGTGTCTGGGGAATATTAAGTACTCAGCAACTGTTAGCTACTATTAATGTCACCTACTTTTGAGCAACTGCACATATTAAAATCACTATTTCAGAACTTGTATTATGTTCATTTTATAAGTTCACTATTTATTGAAAAATATCTTTCATTTCCTTCTACTATTTTTAGGGATGCTAATTTTATTTACTGTCATATGTATTTAAAACAATCTAAACAGCTTATTAGAATTGATTTAATGTGATTAAATGCTTTATTTATTTCATACCATTTCTATTAAGAGAAAAGAAATTTCTTAATAAAGAAATATCCAAAACAAAACTATGTTCTATTATTTGTGCATCCATTAACTTTTCATAATCATAAGACTGGTATTAATTTATGTAAATTAGTTTTCTTGTTTAGTGTTAACATATGATATATGATAACTAAGACATTCAAAAATGTATGAAAATGATTAATTTTTTCTATAGAACATTGTAATTTACCTGAAAAATATCGAGATGAGAACTTTGTCTATGCAAACTGCCCAATTATTAATCTTTTCATTATTAGCAATCACTGGTAAAAATAAGAATAATAGAACTGAAATAATAATTCTGACTTTGATACATTAACAGTATTTTTTTCAGTAGTACATAAGCTTAAACATTTGAAATCAACAACTACCTTTAATAAATGGTAATATTAATTTTAAATGCTTTTATATGACCTTCAGCATTAATGGAAGCACATGAAATTTGTGGAATGTATATTTTTAGTTATTATCCAAAACAGCTACATATACGCAGAGTAAGAGACAAAGTGTCTTAAAAAGAACTGATCCAACTATGTTCAAAAGAAACAAGTAAAAATGAATGAGAAATTAATACAAAGGGATGTGTAGGAATTGCAACAAATCTTAAAATTCCTTTTATAACAAGTTAGCATATAGTAAATACTTAATAAGTTCTACATACCCTAGAGGAGGCAGGAAGAGATGGGCAAGAGTTTAGTCTTGAAAGGTAAGAGAGATGTTTAGACAGAAAAGAAGAATAAAAGTACAGTTGGATTTTTATTCTAAAGATGAAGGATATCAGCTAAAAACAAAAACAAGAAATCTCCCTCTACCTCTAGGTACCAACTTCCTTTTCTTCTCTTGTTTAAAATTGTCTATACTCTCCAACTCTACTAATTCATTTCTTACTCACCACTCAACCCACTTCAATTTGGTTTTCTACCTCATCTTGCCATATACACAGCTCTCTATAAAGTTATCAGTGACCTCTGGGTCATGAAATCCAATGGACATTTTTTAGTCGTCAGTTTGACTGCTTAGAAATAGGTGACTCCATTGACCTCTTAGTCTTTGAAAACCCTGTTTCTTCAGTTTCCATGACTTGCCTAGTCTAATTTCCTCTTATGGCTCTGACAGCAACTTCTCTGTCTCTTTTGCTGGCTCATCCTCATCATCCAGGCATTAAATATTAGAGTTCCTCAATGGACAGTCACAGATTCTCTTCTCTCCTTTTCTGTCTTTTCCTTTCATTTCCATTTCTTATTCTAAAATTTCCCCCTAAGCCATATCACCTATACCTATGATTTTAATTGTGATCTATTGTATATGCTAATGGCTTCCTAATTTATGTCTCTAGTACACAATTCCCTGAGGTTCAGACTTGGAAATGTAACTGCCTACACAACATGACCATTAAATATGTCTCAAAAGTGCTCTAAAAGCACCTACAACCTAGTATGCCCAAAACCAAACTAGTTATCTTCCCATACACAGGCATGCACATATCAAAATCTGGTTTTCCAGAGTTTCCTATTTGAATTTAATTCTGTAATCCAGAAACTTAGAAGTCATTATGATATTTGTCCCTCCCTCAAACCTCCTAACCATATGCTATCTAGCATCAGGTAACATAGACCTGGCACTCAAAGTCTGTCTTGAAGCTGTCTACTTCTTCCCTTCTTCATCATCTGTAAGAAAGATAATATTATAAGGAAAATGTTCATTGAGTCCAGAGACATCTTCAATAATTAACCATTTACTTGGTTAACAATTTAACATGTGTAGTTCAAGTAGAAGTGGTTAGAAGTAAATGCAATGGGGATCAATGTACTAAAGAAAAAAATACCTTGAGGGGATGGGAAATTGATAAGAAGTGGCAACCAGCAATGCGTCAGTATAGCAGAAAGGGATTTTCAGAGATTCAGCCTGCAGTAGACTGCATGTGAATCGAATATATGGCTCTATTGATTTTTTAAAAGCACAATATAGGATTCATAAATAAAAATACAGTACATGGACTCTCATACTAATTATTTATTATACGTAACTCTCACTGATGCACTTATATATAAATGTAAGCTATATATTACATAAAATTTGCCATTTTAACCATTTTTAAGTATACAATTCAGTAGCATTAGTTATAATCAGAATATTGTGCAACCATCACCACTTTCTATTTCGAAAACTTTTTCATCACACTAAACAGAAACTCTACCCATTAACGATAACTTCCCATTGGTAAACTCTAATCTACTTTCTGTCTCCATAAACTTGCCTATTCTAGATATTTCATATAAGTGAAATCATATAATATTTGTCCTTTTATGTCTGGCTTATTTCACTTGGCATAATGTTTTCAAAGGTTCATCCATGTTGTAGCATGTATTAGACCGTCATTGTTTTTGTATAGCTGAATAATATTCCATCCGTATGTGTATATCATATTGTGTGGATTCATTCAGCAGTTGAGGGCCACTTGGATTGTTTCTACCTTTTGACTTTTGAGAACAATGCTGCAATGGACACTGGCATACAGGTATCTGTTTGAATTCGTGCTTTCAGTTCTTTCAGGTATACACCAAAGAGTGGAATTACTGGGTGATATAATAATTCTGTTTAACTTTTTGAGGAATCACCAAACTATTTTCCACAGCAACTGTACCATGTTGTATTTGTACTTGCAGTGTACAAGTGTTCCTCTCATTGATACCTTTTCAATGATGGTATGAGTTTAATGCTTAATAATTTAGGATTGCTGTAGATACTTTGTTGCAATTGATTAACAAAGATTACTAAAGAATTTAAAAATGAATGTTATAAGGCATAGCACAATGACCTGGAAAAATCTTTTAGTCTAGAGAGGGCTATGGAATTATCTAACATTCATTTTTATTACAAAAAGATTTCTATTTTAGTAAAGTCCTGTCCTTCATAGAAATGGATTATACTAACAACCCATGTGATTATGGTATGCAATTCAAATTGTTGATAGGGTAATCAAAAAATATTTCTGATTTAGACACTTTTTTGTGTGTCCAAGCTCCACATGACCAAAGGTACCCATTTTGAGCTTGCTGGCTAGAATAGTAACCTGTTTGTGGAGATGAGCAATCGCCTGCTAGGAAAATCAATTTAAAAGTTGACCTGTTTGAACTAGCTAAGGTAATTGATCACATATAATGGATGACTGGCTATCTATTTGCTATTTTTTCCGTTCAATTCCAGAATGACAACAAAAAAAGAAACTTAGTTTATAACAGATAGTCATAATGACATTATTAAACAGAAGTTATCTGTTTTAATTATTTTCTAAGAAAGAAGTCATATGGTTTCTATCTTTGGTGCAGAATCAGAGAGAGAGAGAGATTTATAAGGCAAACAGAAGATGAACAAGTGATCTCTTAATTTCCCTTGTTGCCTGGTGATTCCTTGACTATCCAACACTACTAATGTATTGACACAATTTTATCTGGAATACAGAAATGTAAAGTCTTATTGCAGCATATGCACTCATACTGACATATGTGGAGAAGTCACTTGAATTATTGCATTTGGGAAATTAACAAAGACCTCAGTGTCTTGTAAACATAGAGTGAATATTTTGTGAATGCGTGAACACTTTCCGAGTCCACAAAAAATCTTGATCTTTGTTCTGACAGACTGTTTTTTCAGCACATAATATCATATCAATTGGGCAGTTCTGCTTTAGAAAGGCTATTTTTACTAATTACGGTTCTTAATTTTCCACAAATGATTATATCTAGCATAAGTATTTGCACTTTCACGGTAAGATTTAGAACATTAAAGTAAATTTAAGAATCTTTAAAGAAAAAAATCTCTAGTAAGAGAACAAAGAATTTCCTAGGTACTTTAGTTGAAATAAAGAAGGAAGTGCTGAAGATTTTTTTCCCTTTTACTTTTGTACTAATCTATCGAGATATCAAGATTTTTTATTCTCATGTGATGCTGAAGCACTCAGAATCTTGAGCTTAGTTGATCTGTACATGAGTTAACAGTCCCTTGATCCTAAGTGTATTTAACCTTAGTATTATTTATAATTAACGTAGATAATGTCATTTCTTTACTCAAAGGCTTTTATTAGCTCCCTAATCAATAGATAATAAAGTCCAAACACCTTAGCCTTTTTTTTTCTGAATGTTTGGAACTTGTTTCAACTCCCTTTTCAGCCTTATATTTCACTGTTACTTATTAAATATTCAATATGTGAGACAAACCATACGATTCACTCTGCTTTATTCCCTCCAAAGTGTTTCTCATCTAATTCCCACCCAGTGGCAATGCCTAACTCAGAATTCATCCATAAAAGTCCAACCCATTCTTCAAGTCCAACTTCAAGGTCAAATGCCATCATCTCTATTAAACTTCTCTTGGTTCACTAGATGGGAAATAATTTCCATTTCCCTGCTACTGTGAGATTATATATCACTATTGACATAATTCTTACATTTTGTCTGGAATTATAGTTAGGTTATATGTGCCTTATTTCTTCTTCTATTTGTGAGCTCCATGTGGGCTGGGGCCATAGATTCTTCATCTTGGAATTTCCCAAAGCACTAAGAAAAGTGTCATGCAGACAGGAAGTACTTATTATTTTGAACTGAATGGAATTCACATCCTCAAGTGTAGATTATAAAAGATCAGTTTAAGATGGGTAAAATTTATTATTCTTTAAGTAAAATAATTAACAAAGAAATTAGTAAATCATGGACCTCTTTTGAAAATGATATAAGCTAAGTAGTGGCAGCACTTCAGGAAAGGAAGAAACATGGTGGATTTCTTAAAATAACTTTTTGGTTTTATTATCAAGTTTATTGATAATCGTATAAAATAATAAGAAGCAAAACAATACATAAGAATAAAATACTTTCACCTGCAATACCGAAGATAGCCCCAGATATACCAAGTTACATTTTTAATACCCCAGAGGGGAGCATAGTTTATATATTTTTCTGTAGTTTGTGTTTTCCTAATAACACTATGTCATTATGTGCCAGTTATTTCTGTATCAATAAATATGCTTCTCAAACATCATTTTTAATTGCTTTCTTGTCTATGTAACCCCCATACTTGAACATTTTGAGTCCTAGGGTTTTTTTTTTACTACAGCTAAATCTCTTTAACTTTCATTCATGTGATTTAAATGTTATGCTCATCTTAGTTTCTATTTCCTAGAGATAGAATTGTCTCACCCAGGACATACATATATAGTGTTAAAACTATCCATATGCATTAATAACTTTCCCTTCAAACTTTTTTTTCTTTTGCTAATTTCTATTGGCAACAGTAGTATTTTAGAGTGCCCAATAGTGACTTCCTTAACCATCTTTTTTCTGACTCAAGCTGCATTCTCTAAAGTATTCCTCAAAATTGGGATATGTCATAATTCTTGTCTGCTTGGAAGACATGAGATGAAGTCCCGGCTAAAGAAAAAGCCATTGGATTAATAATGTAATAACTTAGGTTCTCCTTTATCCTATATTTTCTACGTATCTGAAGATACATGTTTTATAGTTAGTTGTATTTTGACCCACTAATGACAGGTAGTAAACAGTAACTCAATATTGCAAATTCAGTAATGCCAACTGAATTAAAGAAGCATGCCATTGGCTTTTAGTATTCCAGTTCTGGGGTTATACTGCCTAGTTAAACTGTTACCTGCCGCTTGTCATTGTGTGATATTGGGCCAAATGCCTAACAGGTCTTATCTACTGTTTCTGTTCCCACAAAATAGAAATAATGAGGGTACCTTCTCTGCCGGGTGATTGTGAGGGCTAGATTAGATAATGCATAGAAAGCGTATTGCCCAGGGCCTGCCACCTAGAAAATCTTCACAAAAATAGTAGCTGTTATTACTTTTACCTACAGTGTTTGGAAAATAGCTGCCTAAAATACAGGTTCATTACTTGATAGATACGTTCAGTGAATGGTTTTGTTTATTATAGAATGATATATTACTTCAGGGAAGGAAACATGCAAAAACAGTATTAAACTTTATGTTCACTTCAGTAACCCTTCATGAAATACATATATAATCAATCTATCTCATGAACATTAAAATAATTTGGTTAAAAAAAATTGTGTCATTTTGGAATAGGTCAAATGAAAAGAGTGTGTTGCTCAACATTACATCAATTAGACTTCATATGAATATTTAAAGGATTCTGGTAATAATTCATGTGATAAAATCCAAAAGCAGTCTTTTCAATAAATGAAAAGTTTACAGGTCAAATCTCTTCACGATATTCATAGATAATTTTTTGTCTTGAGTTAACATGAGATAATAGTCAGGATTACAATTTCACCTATAACTAACTTAAAGAAATAAGACAGGTAAAAAGAAAAGAACTGCCTTTTATAACACAAATATAGAATTAAACTGTCAAGACTTGAAATGTTCAATAACTACATGTAGAGTAAGATTTTTTTTTAATTCAAATAATTTTCTTTGAATTTGATAGGAAATGAATGTATTGGCCAGAAAATTGTGACAATTAATTGCAGAATGACTGAATTTTAATGAAAGGCTCTAAGAAAAAAAAATGATGAAATGAATGTGCTGTTTGCTTTTAAATCATTTACAGTTGAATAATTTATGTTATCTTTAATTCATCCAGTTAAATTATCCAAGATGAATACAATATGAATAAAAGAGGTTTAAAATTGTCAGGTTTTTGCATTAAAATGTTTGCCGATAACCACTTTCTGGGCTTTTTTTTATTACTATTTTAATGGTTTTATAGATTGCAGTACAAGTTAGAAGACTAAGATAAAGTACATAATATAACGCGTTTGCAGTGTTCTAAATATTTGACCTACATCTTCAGACATTAAAATAAAATCTCGTGTATAGGTAGGTCATGTGTTCGCTCAAAGAAAACTAACCTAACTGGAAATTCTTCTGATTATCCCCCCCAAATTTGGCTTACTCTATTCTCCCCATTTCTGTCCAAAAGCATTCTCCAGGTGTTCATACCAAGACCTTTGGAGTCTTGCCAAAAACCCTTAACTTCTTTTCTGTCAAACCCCATATCTTATCCATCAGTAAATCTTATCAGAAGCTACCTACGAAACATATCCAGTATACGTCTCACAAACGCCTACTGCTGCCACCCTTACCCAAGCCACCATCATTCTCCCGTATTCATAGTCTCTCTCTCCCTCTGATTATCCAGGTAGTCTCTTACTGCTTCTCCCTGCTTTGGCAGTTGCTTTCCTACAGTCTCCTTCTGATAGAGCAGGCAGAATGATCCTTTATAAATAGACGTCAGAATGTGTCACTCTACTACTCAAAACTCCCAATGTCTTTCCATCTCACTCAGAGTAAAAGCCACAGGTCTTATAAATGAACTTCACAGCAGTATAATGAGCTAATTAATCCATGCTACATCTCTGATTCTATCTCCTACCACTTTCTTTTTTCCCAGCTCTTTCCTCAAACACCCCAACTGTGCTGTCACCTCAAAGCTACAACAGCTCTGCATATAAAATAAAGACATAGAATTTCTCAGTTTCTTTCTCCTTCTGCTAATGACCCCACCATTGCTTTGATTCTCACCAAGAGAACCCTGGAACCCAGCTCTAAATGCTAACAGACTGACTGCCTGACTCAATACATACAATAATTGATGGTTCATACAGCACTCTGCTAGGTGTTTTAGTTGAAGAGTTGAAAGCAAGATTACCTCCTTAATGAAGCTTCTATACCGTTAAGAATTAGATACGGGGTCACAACTGGGGTTTTGTTAATATATAATCGGCAAAAGAACCAGACAAAATACAAAGGTTAGATCTGACTCCTCAGGGAACTGGAAGAAGATTGCTGCAGTTCTGAAATGGAAATAAGACAAAGACCAATTATTCTAAAGACAACACATGACGACACAAGTCTGAAGGTGAATCTAAAACCAAAAGGCCATATGCTGGCCAAGAGCCAAGCATAGGTGGGCCAGGATGTGGGGGGAATCTAATAATCATGCGTTTTAGCTTTTAGTTAGCCATTCTGCAATGGTTAGTGCAAGAATGAAGGTCACATTTGACCGGCGCACAGATCCCCTACTCTTCCGTTAAAAACCATTTAGTGGCATTCCATCTCACTCACAATAAATGGCATAATCTCCACGTGGCATGGTGGCATCTAAGGCCCTACAGAATGTGCACTGACCTCAACCTCAGTTTCCATGTTTTTCTCCGTCTTCCCTCTGCTCCTGCTACACTAGCTTTCTTGCAATCCTTCAAACGGGATTTAGAATGCTCTGCCCCCCAGGTACCTCCATGGCTCTCTCTCCCTCATCTAAGTTTTTGCTTTAATGTCATCTTTTTAAGAAGCAAATAGAGGCTTTAATTTTGTTTTTTGTCTTTTATGTGGTAATAGTCTTTTACTACATGAGCTTCAAGACTGTGTGTGTGCTGTTTTGTACACATTTCACTGACATGCTAGTATTATTTAACATTGCAATTCCTTCTAATGTTTTTAGATCAGCTGCCCTAAAACTAAATTAAATTACATTTATTGAGCCTTTGCATGTGCCAGGTACCGTGCTCTCTGCTTTATATGCAGAATCTCATTTATTCTTCCAACAATTTAGAATAATCATTAACTAAATTTTATTGAGAGAGAAACTGTAATTCAGAGAACTTTGCCTTGCCTATGGTTGACATAATACTTGTTTTCATGGACCCAAGTTCCCTCTTCAGATATTTTCTTTAGGTTGACTAATATTTAGTTAGGAGAGAGTGCATTCTCCATGTGGAACTAGATTTCTAAGTGAGAAGACACCATTTGTATCCTCAGACGTTTATTACAGCCTAAGGTACTGCCTGAGACACAGTATAGTCTAGTGACTCAGTATATGTGCATTTGAATCAGAACACAGGGGTCCCTATTCTAGCTCATCCGTTTCTCAGCTCTGCAGGATTTCCCAGTGTCTAGTTGTGGTTCTTCTGTAAAAGAATAGTACCTAAAGCAGCATCTAAACCAATAAGATTTTGAGGTCACATTTTAAGAGAATGCATACAAAATTAGGTACAAAAATTGAATATTTATTTAGAGGAGAAAAGAAAACATAGCAAAATACAAATTTAAGATAGCTGACAAATACCTCAAATATTATAAACTCCAGAAAAAAAAAAACCAGCAATATTCTTGTTTTATGACTAACAATCAAAGTGACACAACTTAGGATTGTTGGAAAATAGCTGCAGTCAGACTCTCCTGGAAGCCCAGGGATGAGTCAGGTCTTTCTGGACAAAGGTTTCCAGTGGACCACTGTTCCAATGCAACATCACACACAAGATCAGGTTTTCAGCCTCCAAGTCAATCAAGAAATTACCTTGAAGTGTGCACGACATACGTACTGGTTTTAGGCAAAACCAGTCTGCTGTAGGCACTCTCTGTATGTTTGTTTAATTGAATTAAATTTGAATTAAATTGGGTAAGGCTGGTTCCTTGGTATAAAATATGAAGATGTTTGTTGAATGTAAAACTTATTTTTTGGCTACTTTAAGGCAGTTACTAACTTTGACAATAAAAGTGTGAACAGAACCATAATTCATTATTAGGCTAACATTTCTTCTTTCTGTGAGTATTTGTCAATAACTTTGGGCCATGACATAGAGTGGTGTATATATTTGTAATATACATGAGTAATACCTATAAAAACAGTTCAAAAAACTAAAAGCTGTCTAAATTTTTCCCATTAATCAAACTATGCCTATTGAAAAGCACTATTGAAACAAAATATACTGTCACTCTTAAGGTGGAAAAAAGTGATAAAATTGTTATCACTTGATGAGGGAATGCAGAGACATGGAGGTAATACCCTAACTTCTTATCCAAGCTTGATCTGTATTGCCAATGTGATCTGGAGAAATTCACTAAATACTTTTGTGATACAGATTCCTTAGACGCTGAAGGAGCCAGTGGTTTTAGGTCTTCCTAAAGAAGTTGGGGAAAATAAATCTTGAAATGAACATGGATGTCTGTGTGCTTTTAGGACCCGAATCTGTTGGGCAGCAGCACAGTCTGAGGCATATGATGCAATTCTACATACCAAACTGAGAAAATTGGGTGGAAAACCCATTTTCCCTTAAACAGCCTTTGAAGCTGCCAGTAATTAATTTGATATAGTTGTTAAAAAACTGAAGCCAATCTCTCTGAGTTGTGGGGCTCTGTATGTGAGCCATCTGGGACTATCAGATAATCAGGACAATTTAAGTTATGCTTACATAATTGTGAATAAGAAAATTCATTTTGGTCTGAGTTCAAGAGTTTAGGAAAACAGAGCATAACCAATCCAAGAAAGTTTGAAACACAGCAGTAACGAGAGATATGCAAACCAGATGCAAACACATCTGGTTCGAGTTTTTTTTCTAGATAGATCTGAAAGCTGTATTCCTAATGTCCTAGGCTTCCCAAAGAATTAGTTCATGGACTTATCTTCAAGGAATGACACTTAACTAGATATTACTCTGACCCTAAAAAAGAAACAAATAAAACAGGCTTGTTGACTACTGAAAAATGCAATTTAACTATGAACATTACTCAAGGCTTTCTGTCCTCATTTCTAGTGAGAAGAAAAAATAGCATGTGTTTGCTCTATAGAAACAACTGGAAAAATTGAAAGAAGGGAAGGAAAAATAAGGAAGGAAGCCTGTATTGATTTTTGCTCAGTTCTCAGTGTAGAAGCCCTGTAGCTCTTACCTGCTATCTTTTAAGAATATTAAATGAGTGTTAATGTAGTTTTAGAAACTTGACATTATTGAGAATTTCAAAAATATAATACCTCTGTTTTTAAAAACCAACTCCTACTTAAACACAATTTCATGCCTGGTTTCTATAACTGAAATACTCTGAAAAATTCAAATCAATTCCTTTTCAATAACTAAACTAAATAATATTTTGCCAAAGTTTTTCTCAATACTTACTCTAAACAAATTTTGTATTATTCACTCAGATACATACAATGAGTTATGAGGATCAGCTGGCCAAAGACAGGCTTTTAAAGAATTCCATTCTGCTGCTCTTCATAGGGTTGCCATATACCCAAAAGAAAAAACTTCAGAATTTGAAATTTTATGGAACTGCCAACTTAGCTAATTTGTCTTTATTTTTCAAATTTTACTTTTATCACCCAGTTGAGAGAAGAGCAGCAGACCGCCTCTGCTTCTAGCTCAACTGCCCTGCTATAATCCAAACTGGATAACAGGGTAGAACCTTGGTTCTACCTTATTCTTAAAATTCTCCGGTATAATCAGGAATTATCTACAGGGAAACCAAAGTGTTTTCTTAAAGACTTGTTTTCTTAGCACTTTGCCTAGTCTCATTTTAACACTTGACTTCTCAGATAATGAAGAGAATTTTTTTGGAGCAAATTGTTTTAATTCTAAATGACAGGCAAATTAAGTACTTTGAAAACATTGATTTTATACTGACCAAATAGTTCAAAAATTAACATAAATAAAAGAGAAAAACATATTTTTTTTCTACACAGGGAAGTCAGAGTTCCAGTCAAATAAGATTTAGATTGAGAGTGTTTTTGCTCAGTAGAATATGACCTTGCATTTGATCCTACTCACTGGGTAGAAAGTCACTTTGTTTTTTAAAGACTATATGTTAGTGTTGTACCTTATTCTGCTGGTGTGGTTAAAATCAAAGTTAGAGATTATTATTTTGGGGGACCATTTCCTATCTTAAAGCATTAACAAATGGTGATATATGGTACTAAATAGCAAGCACAGAATGATATACATTGCACACTTGTATTTGGTTGAGTCAAATGTAGTTGTCATTTGCCAAATGCTTGTGACCTTTCTTTATCTTCCCTTTCCTCTAAGCTGCTGTTTAAATGGAGACTATCATTACCACTTTGGTGAAGTCTAAATGTGATAGCATATGTAATGGACCTAGAATCCTAGCCTTGCACTTTCTTCACTTCATTTAGACAACTTTTAGGCTAACGTGAGCTCTGAATGTGAACGTATTTTTGCATAATCCAATTAAAAATAAAAACATGAGAACTTTAAGAGACATTAACAATGGAGGTCAAAGAACATACAGTGAAGTGCAGTTAAGACATGATGACCTGCAATTGTAGTTACTCCTGCTCCTCCACAAGGAGAAAAAACAGTACTTAAAATTGCAATGAAGATTTATTCCATTTTGGTTAGATTAAAAATGTGCAGTCAAATGCTTTTTTCTCCAAGAGAGGAGTGTATGGTAGGTCAGTTGAAGGTATCTGTTGTATCTTAAAATCTATTTGAAATGTTTGAGTGAATTATTGTCTAAATTGACAGGTGATTCCTATCCAAGCTAACAATATATTTCTGTTAGCATAGCCCAAGAGGGACTACATTAAAGAATATATGCTCTTCATAGGCTCTGGCTGAGTAGATAAGATGATATAATACATGAATTAGGAAACGAATACGCTGGACTTACAACTAAATCCACATAATTCCATTGTGAGATGTCCTTACTTGCAATCCTTTGCAAAGCATGCTGTGCACAGTGTGGTAAGTGTGCTTGTAATGAACAATTAGGGAGCTTCTTACATGGAGAAATGCGCAGGCAATTGTTTTAAAAGATCATCTCAATAAGTACCCAAGGTGAAGTCAACATGATTTCCTTAAATTGTTTAAAAATGTATGTGCCTAAAACTATTCTGTCTACAAAATTTAGTGTATACACAAATCCAAAAATTCTTTATTAAATATTATATTTGTATATGCTAATACAAATAATAATATTAAAAATTGATGCAAAATATACTTGTGTTTTTTAGAACACTTAAAAACCTCAAATTTGAAGATATATCCACATTTTTAAAAATATTTATCTTTTTATAATTTTCAAAATAATGAGTACATTTATAAACTGAAATGAAGTTAATAGGTATAGAGGATTAATTTGAAAGAAATCAGTCATGTATGGAATATTTTATGATATGCAGAATGAGTATCTAATTTCTAAATGGCCTAAAAATTAAGCTCCTAAAATGGTTCTTAAACCATTAAAAAAATTAACCTGTCTAATAAATACAGTCACATTTCTGTTGTTTTTTATTAATGCTTCATCTACATTTATGTCTATAAAATTTTTTAACTTCAGTTGAAAATCTCTTCATGTAAAAAGTCCCAACTGTCCTTTGGAATGAATAAGACTCAATTAATATTCCACTGATTTCATTGTTAATGGACGACCAAGTCACAGCCTGAGCAGAAGAGAAAGTTAAATAGTATCAACTGCTTCCTCTTTCAGAGCAGTAGAACACCCATCCAAATTCCATTTTCTGTGTTCTATGGAGCAGTGTCTCCAAATCCCATAGTACCACTTCTCCTCATTATGAAAACCTCTTCACAGTTTACATGGTAAGAACAGAAGGCTAAGCCATGACAAATGCCCAAAGCAGCTTTTCAAATTAGTCATATGAACTATGAATATACCTTAACCTCAAATTATGGATTATGTCAAAAACTATGAAGTATATTTATCTTACATACATTTCATTTGTTGGTTGTGGTTTCTAAATATTTTGACAGTTGATTATTTATTTATTTTATGTTTAAAGTAAGTTACGGAAGACTTTTATTCCCAGAATGCAGGAAGCACTATGCTTGAATTCGAAATCCTAAATTGAATACTCTGATAATATCTGACTTTGCCATTAGCTTATCCCCAGTATTATTATGGAAAGTGTTTTGGTCTCCACCTCTAAAGTAAATTAGTGATAAGGTTCTCTATATCATGAGGATTTGTGTTGTTATTGTTGTTCCTTGTCTTTTTGTTTTAAATAATTGTTTTCTATATTTCTTTTGCTGCAGGAAAAGTGTTGGGTTTATTGGGTGGCCCCATAACTTTATGATGTTAATTTTGCCATAAACATGCTTGAAAATAAAATTAGAATAAGTGTGTGACCTTATTTGTCAGTAAAAAGCACATTTAGAATTTATTTTCAAGGCAAGAAGGATGACTGTATATTTCTCTCACTGAATTCCATGATGTTGCTATTTCAGAACTTCCTTAAGGCCTTACTACCATGCCATATACGTAAAATGATACATGGGTGCATGTAGAGGAAAGCCTCTATCTTGCTGGAAAGGTATATTTCCATCCATTTCTGTCCCTCATTGGAATCAATTTTTACTTCCTTTATATTTACAAAATATTTCACCTTCTCCAATAAATACGGTACTGAAAGTAACTGAATTATATCCCTCTCTAATATAATTAAAAATTGTAATTGATCATTGAGGATTTTAGCTCAGTAGCAAAATAAGCAGCAAGTTCTCAGCCAAAATAATAAACTATATATAATCAACTCTGCTGATCTCTAGGGTTTTAGTTGTAAAATTCATCAGGCCAGACACTAAGCCTCAAAGCAAGGCCCTCTTTATGGCTTCAGCTGTGTCCCCTTATTCAAGTTACCTTCCGTAACTCCTGCCTATATAGAATCTGAAGGGAGCAGCTTGAGAGGACTCTCCTGTGTATAGGGAAAGAAAAGCTGTCTATGGGTGACTCAGAATCACATGGGGAAAAAAAATAGATGAAGGGAGAGTAAGAAAACAACAGCAAACCTACTCAGGACACAATAAAGGCAAGAAAGGAATGATGAGGCAGATAATTGAGCATGGCAGACCATCAGTGGTTGTAGAGAACCATGTATATTTGAGGAAAGTTCAACCCTGATGTTTAAATTCAGCTTTTGTGATCAAATGTTGTGCTTGCATGAATGTTTAAAGTCTGCCTTACTCAAGTGAATTTACCATGAGCTTCTAGGAATATGAAGGACAGCAGAGAATCAGTTTTGAAATAGGCATAAGTGGTTAATCTGGTAAAACTCAGAGAAATATGTTGACTCATTTTTTTGAGTCATTATATTTGGAAAATCACTGGGTTCTAGAAGAAAATGCATCCATTTCTGTTGCTAGTGGGCTGCTAGAATAGAGATTTTCAAAAATTATTTATTTAAAGCAAAAAATGCTATTAATAGCAGTGAATATGAGTCTTGATTATGGCAGCTTAATTCGCCCCCCACCCCAGTATATGCATTAACTAATGCCAACTGATGTCAACACAAATTATGAGCATGCAAGAAAAACTAATTGTTCCACATTATTTTACAGTTATTATTGATTACCGTGCCCTTTGCAAATCAAGACAGAAATAGAAAGTATAGTAATTCTTAAGGATGAATTTAACACTTACTAGAGGGGAGGAAGGATATTTCTAAATACTTTCTAATTACATATTAAAATCTCAGGATACATTTAAAGGGCTTCAACTGAGTATAAATAAAATCTGGCTAAATTTTAGAACATGATCTCTAATCAAATATATATTGATTTAACAGGAGACTTCTCTTTTCAAGTCGAAAATTGTTTCTTGTTTCTATCAGAGTGGCATCTTCATCAGCCACAAATAAAGTCAAGATAAGATTTGAGATGGACATATCAAACACACACACACACACACACACACACACACACACACACACACACACACAATTATCAATACTAAGAATGTTTGCCCCCGGCTGTGCTGTAGAATTTTATTTCAAATGGTGGACGCTCAAACGCCACTTGAAATGTGTTTGGGTCAGTGTCTTTGGAACTGGACTTATGTTACATTAAAGAAACACAGGAAGGCTGAGAGGCTGAATTACACATTAAAATAAGAACAAAAGCAAAGTAATGTGAAAAGCGGTATAATAAAAGTCATATAATATGAAACTTTTATCTGTGTCCTGAGCCCCAGTTCTACCTCATCCTCTCAATCTAAGCAGACCTCATAAACCTCAACCAGAATACAGTTTATCAACATTCCTCCTTCTCAAAAGATTATGTAAATAAAGCATATAAGCTTCATTCAAGCCAAATTAATAATAAGTACATTCAAAAGTAACTGCTTGGAAGATCAAAGGTCAAGACACTTGAATGTGCCATGTAGAGAATTACCATGACGTACTGTTAATACCATGAGTCTAAAAATAATCCAAGGGCTTGGAAAAACAAAACACATCAAAAACCTAGCCTTAGGCTTAATGCTTGTGTCCCTAAGACCAGCCCCAACATATATGAAAACCCAGAACTTTCCATCCCTTCTTTATCATATACTTTTCTTTCCCTTTTTCTTTTTATTCTATTCCTTTATTCTTTTTATTGCTGTTTATTCCTCCTAACTTAGAGTTCTCAGGGTTTAAATGTGATCTGAAAGACTTCCACTGTGGGTTTAAACTCTTAAAATTACTGCAGTTGATCTAGAAATGACCAGTAAGGTCTCATTGGCTGGGTCTACATGTCATCAAATGGTAAAATTTACTTGGAGATTTCTGGCACAAGCTCTTGTCTGAGTCTCATCTAGCCACTGCTGAGGAAGAGAATAGAAGTGTTTTTTGTGCTCTTGTGGTTGAGGTCTTGGAATTCAGATTTGGAACTTATATCCAAATGATTTCTTATTCTATTTTCTGCATGTTCAATGATGGCTAGTTCTTAGAGATGAGGAACACCTAGCCTTCTAATATCTGAAGAGAGGTGAGATGTTATTTGGGAACCGGCGAGAGTCTGTTTGGAAGTACCAAATGAATACTTCTTTATGGACAGAGAATTGATAATATAGGAACGGAATTTGAGACTTATTCTAGAAAAAAGTTATTAAACTAGGTCAAATGCTCCCTCCAAAATAAATAAATAGCACCAAAATATCACTCTCCATCTCCTTGTCTTGATTTATTTTTCTTACCACCTACTGTATCTTATACCTATTACTCCACTTGTTAGCATCTATTCCTTCCCAGTAAAATGTGAGCTCCGTGAGAATAGACACAGTGCAGGGAGAGCACATGCCTTTAAAGTGATTTTTAGTCTGTGAACAAATCAGAAAAAGGAAAAACAGCTCAACAAACAGCAGCGATGTGCATCTGCTCAAGAAAGGGGCAGCTGGAGAAAATATCAAGAGAAGCTTTCCAAGGTAAACCCTCTATCTTGGGGTTTGTATTGGCCCCCTATTGCTGCTGTAACAAAGTACCACAAACCACTTTCCCAGCCAGAGTTCAATCAATGATAAAAATGTTGGTCTTTGGGAACATTGAAGACTTGTAAAAAATATGGCACGTTCTTTTCTTGGCCATTTATACAGTCCCAAAATTCTTCTTAAAATTCCAGATAATCTATCAATTATCTTTAAATACCACACATTTGGTAAATGTAAACTACCACATGTTCATATACAAGAATCTTATATATTTGAAAGTAAATATACAGCGCCCTGCATATTTGAAAATAAACGAAGGAGAATGTTGAAGAGAATTCCTGAGTAGCAAAGTCAAACTTGATCTTGATTCCACTTTGTTTTCAATCAGAAATAGGAGACAGCACCACACAGGATACAACAGGAATTGTCATTACCAATAAATATCTAGCCCACCATCCAGGAATATCATTTCTTGTAACTGAGCTTTAATAAGAGAGAAGGAACTGAAAATTGAAGCTTCAAATCCTGGGCAAGAACGTGGACTTCAGATGTTTAAGTTTCTGATGAAGAAAGCAAGCCATATGTTTTTAAGACTAAATTTTAAGAGAAAGTAGTCACACTATCATAAAAAACAAATTATTCTGAAGAGGTAGTAATACACACTTGCTGGAAAGAGAGCAAGATTTCAGGACATAGATGTCACTGGACTTTAGGAATTTTTTCCCCATTTTTTTCTCCAGTGTTTTGATACTTTGGCATGAAGAGCACATAGCAGTTCATGGTTTTTAATGAGTTGGAGAATTACACTGAAACTCAGTACTGTGATAATAACCTCCAAATTAATATTTTCCTTCGGATAAATTGCAATGGAAAAAAATGTAATCTTATTGCCCACAAAGTGACATAATAAAACCAGAATGCCAACTATAGCGTGGAAAACTCTCCCAGCAAATGTTACAGAGACCATCCACTTTCCGAGTGTTTGCTCTTCGTGTTTAGCTATTAAAATAAGGGTTTAATTTAAAATGCATGAATAAGCTTCTTACTAGATTGCAGACAAGCAAAGGAAGTAAATATTTTGTTCTCTCATTTAGAGAGCTAGCTGATACTCTATCCTTTTCTCTCTTTCATGCAATTACAAATTTAGTAGGTGACGTGGGGGTGTGAAGGTGGCAAGTAGGGCAGAGGAGGAGGGCGTTGAGCGTACCAGCTCAGTAACTACGCCTCTGTCCTAATCACCTCTGTGGTTTCCCAGACGTTTCTGCTCCTGTGACTTTTGCTTAGGCTGGGATCTATAACTCTGTCATTCAGGAATAGGTGTTTGAGAGGAGCCATTAAACAACCATCAAAGCATTAAACGGCTACACACGCAAAAACCCACCACAAGTACTGCCACGAGCTGGTCGCAGAGACTCCCTAAGCCTTGCAGGAAGTGTGATACTACTTAGAGGAGGAGCCTTGGGATCTGGGAGTTGACAACAATGTCCAAAGGACTAGAGGCGAAAGAACACACAGCTTGAGCGTGTGAGACAGATGCTGCCTTCTTGCTGCATTCACCAGCTCCCACGTGTAATATTTCTAACACATTAACAGAACATTAGAGTTCGTGGCATGCTTAGTGACAGGAATAGAACCATGAAATTGGTAATGTCTTGCCAGTTTTAAAATCTAGATGAATAACTTGTCAAAGCGATGAAGTCTTTCTTGTCCTATAAAAAGAATCCCTGTATAACTAATGAGACCCCTGGGCCATCATACCTGCTCTGTTCAATTTCCTACACTAGTTTGCCTGTTCAACTACCTGTAGTACTTGGACTATGGAGATAGGTATTCTCAGAATTGATTAACACTGTAACAAATTCACATACAAATGCTCACATCTGAGTTGCCTCCTGGATATGACGGGCAAATTTGATGTTACCATTTTTAAGCTATTCCTGGTATTTCTACGTCAATTATCAGACTTCCCTGCCTCTTCTTTATACAGAAAACATGTAAATTAGCTTATGTCACACATTGTGGAGGGAGAGTCTGGGGATGGCAAGGTGTCAGAGAGCTGCCATTTTGACTGATTGTACTCCTGGCAACTTATTGTGATAATAGATTGCTTTCTATTATATCACTGCATTTGGCTGTGATGATATTTAACTACAGAAGATTAAAGACATGTCATGATGCCAGGGAACTTTATGAATGGGCTAGTGCATTTTTGTCACACTTAAAATTAGCAAGCCAGAGCAGAAATAAACAATTCTGGGAAACTTCAGAGTCACTCCACTAAAGAATGCACAATTTTTGTCTCTCGGCATTTCCTTTAATTGTTGAGCCAATAAATGTTTACCGTTTACTCTTTATGTGCTAGCACTGGGCTAGGCCCATGTAGAACACTTCACCATAAACATGATCCCATCCTTAAAGATCTGCTAGTCAAGTTTATATAAGGCAACATAAAAAAAAAATACAAGATAATACATACTAGTTCTAATTTGCTTGCTACAAAAAATAAATGTTATTTACAGAAAAGAGAAGCAGATCAGTAGAAATGAAATTATATAGAACAATTTGATAGTCAACTAGTGGATGAATAGAATTTTGTTAAGACAAAGGAGAAAAGAAGGCAACTTAGATAGGGAGATCAATGCATGGAGGAAGAATGTGGTTATGCACGGAACAGGTGAGGCCAGTTCTTAAGCTTAAAGGTTAGCATGTTCTAGGCATTGTTCCATCTGTTTTACATGCCTTTTCTTGTTTAATCCCCTCAGTAAGGTAGACATCATCATCCCCATTTCACAGAGTAGGAAACAAAAACTTAGAGAGGTTCTATGAAGTCCCACAGCTTGGAAGCAGAATAAGTTGGACTCAGACCCGGCTTGGGCAGGGCCATGTGGCACGTGGCCTGAGAGGAGCACAGGGCACATGGCGGGCACATGTGGGCTCAGTCTGGGTTGGTGGCCTTGGGAACCCAGAGGTGGACCCAGATCACAGATGCTGTTCTCGGGGGAAAAATGTTCAAGGCTATCTGGATATGGAGAGAGGCAAGGGGATTGTCAAAGAAGACTCTATGGCATGGTTTCGATCTGGAAGTTGAGCGCTGACTCTGAGACTCGCTCAGAAAGAGAGGGGGGCATCTCTTCTCTTAGATCCTACATTCTTCAGAGTTTTCAAGGAACTTCAAGAGCAGGATTCTTTGCCACTTAGAGTCCAGTAATCAGTCATCCTCACCTTTGGGAACAAAAAAGGCTGAGGTTGTTGGTCCCTAGACTGCTCACCTAGTTCTTCCATCCAAGTAACTAGGTCAAGCAGGAGGAAGAACAGGTGAGTGGAGGTGGGGAGAAAGGCCTTACCTGAGCCTAGAGGGATTTAAAAAGAAAAGGAAAGGAGGTTAGGAAAGACTGTGCTGGAGTCCAGGGAGCAGGAGTTTTGTCTAGGTACCCTAAATTCAGTGGAGAATTGGAGCAATTTGATAATTCAATCTCCAAATCTCACTTTTGCCTTGGTTTTTCAACATGTGTGTTTTTTAAACAAAAATCTACTGAGGGCCTACTATGGTAAGTGGCTAAAGGGATACAAATATAAATCAGACATAGATCCTACCCTCCAAGGGTTCATTGAGAATTATGAGACCACAAACTCATAATTAACCTTTCAGCCAAGGTGAACGTGATTGAAAGCCCAAGTTAGGGGCAAAGTGCTTCAGAGTTCAGTAGAAGAAGACTTACTTCAGGAAGAAGGGGCAAGGGTAGGTGGAAGGCTAAGCATAAGAAATATTTTGGAGGTGGTGTTTGAAATGTATGTGATAGGCTTTGGGCAGAAGAAATGGTAGAAGACAGAAAACCAGTTTTTGGCAAAAGCAATAGCGTGAGTTAAAAGACTGAAAAGTGGGAAAGTGTGACATATGAGTAAGAAACAGTCCTTGGGTTTGCCTAGAGAGTGCTGGGTACATGAACATTTCAGAAAATATCAAGATAATTGATTCAGTTTTGTGCTATATTCTGCATAGCTGTTGTTTCATTCAAAGCAGCTGACGCTGACACCACCAGTAATGTTATCAGGGTCAGCTTGCCCTGACCCAAATGTCACTCACTGTTTCTGCCAATGAGGTGGAATGAGACCCTCTCTCTTTGTAAATTCTGCAGCCAGATGTGGTCTGGAAAAATGCAGGCACTCCATCGGCTAAAAATCCATGAACCATATATCGCTATGGCTGGAGGACAGATAGGTCCTGGAAATAGCGTTAATAAAATGTGAGCCTCTGTTTTCCCACTGCCCCTTCCATCTTCCATGTCCCTTCGCGAACTCAGTCCCTTCTTACCTGTGGGGAAAATTTAGCCTCCTTGTTAGGAAAAAAATCTTATTTGCTTTGAACCGATAGCAAGTTTCTGGAGGTGATGGAAGGAATTGAAGTCCCAACACCTATATTGCCTGGCAGAACCTCTACAAGGATCTGTTTACTCATTGTTGAGCCACACAGAAAAATCCACCACAGAAACACTGCTGTTCCTTAGTGAATCAGGTAGCTATAGGCATTTGAACCATGCTGGAATGAGTTTGTCTTTTCTAAATCAATGTTCGGCTCAAGGTGAGGAACAGGAACTAATTGTATGAACGATTGCCTCCCAGCATTTACTTCTTTATAAATAAATTTTGTGGGGTTTAATAAACAAGCTATTTCTATTTTGGGTTCAAACACACAGCTGAAATATCCGATGTGGAAAATAATGAATGATTTAAAATATGGTTTTATTAATAAAGATATTAACAGAGGAAGTCAACAGACATCATACAGGGATTGAGTCTATCAGAGATGATATAAAGAACTTACTCAGAAATATTATTTGTCAGTATCACACTTACTGTACGTTAAACATAGACAAGTTTCTAATATAATCTTTAGTCTCTTTCATTGCAGCTAGTTATAACGGATCAGCTCCCTTTTCGTTTCTTCTTTAATTTCACTGCGGTAACATGCTTGAGTGAACACAGACATGGTTCATTTAACCAATTTGGCACTATGCCTTAGGTTTATAAAACAAACAAAGATTTGATGGGCTGTCTCTAAACTCTAGCCCCTCAGGTAATTCCTGCAGCTGTAGTATTGCTCCTAAGGTGACTTTTCACTCTATTGGTGCTGGGACTCAGGATACTGTGAAAGTAGAATCCATCCACTTTGGAACCAATGTTTATTCCTTAGATTTCTCTCCTCTTTTAAACCTGGATATTGTCTTTTCTCTACCTAACTACTTCACCAACCTGCATTTTATTGAATAGAATTATAAGCTGTTTTTTCTCAGAGTGTTGCATATACTTCCTTAGAGCCTTAGAACGTGATTGGGTATTAAATATTTTGCAAAGTTAGGAAATGAATGAATTATTGTATAGCTCTTCCCAATGAACAAAGTCTTCCTCATTGACTGATTAGCTGGATTTTTTTTCCTTGAGTTCCTGCCCAGAGTAGAGTATAACTATCTATCTATGAGCTCTCAGATTGGGAATTTAGTTTTATGTATAAGGTGGAATTTTTTAGGTTGAAAAGATGTATATTCCAATTTTTTTTCTTCCCAACTCCAATCTAGCAAATGATACCTAAATTTTTATTATACATATGTTACATTAAAAGAAAAATTGCTTTTTAATATATTTTTCTGTCATGTATAACACCTAGGTAATAAATTGCAAAAATATGTGCTAACAGAGTAAAACTATTTCAAGGCAAGTGTCTTTAGAGGTTGCATACAGACCAAATACAATAGGAGATACAGTCCAGAGGAATAAAAGACATGTGAACTTAAGGTTGCTTGTCCTTTGCTAGGAGGTGTGTCTAATTCTGCATTAGCTTGGCACCTACCGCAATGTAGATGGATCATAAGGTTTGATCATTACTATGAACATTTTTTATAACCCAAACTTATAACCCATGAATACCACCTCATCTCTCAGCTAACAGTCCTTTCCCCTTTGGGGAGTGTTACCAAGGTGACACATACTACAGAGGATGTACTACTAAAAAGACAAAAATTGCAATAGGAATATTTCATGGGCAACCAGGTTGTAAGCAGTGTCCATAATCAGTCATTTGAAATAAATCTACATAAACTTTGACTCAAGACAAAACCTTGTTAGAAAGCTGTTTTTTTTTTTTTTCCAAAAGAAACCAGGATAAATTACAGTATAACTGAAGTTACCTTTACTCGTGTATGATTTTTGAACAACAACAACAAAAAACTCTAGATGTACTTTTATACAGCTTTCATGGTGACTCACTGATACTGCATAACAATTATGAAGGCAAAAACAAACCAACACATAACTGAATGTACCAAAAACTTAAATGTTCTTAGTTATGGATAGTTATCAATGAATTCTATAACCAATAACTTGTTAAATAATTCCTTTTATTTTCTGATATCATTGATGATTTATATTGGCTGAAGGTGCAGATTTAACCAAAATAATAATACATTTAATTTGTTATATGTTAACTCCTTTGATGTTTACATTGGCCGGTGGAATTTGATAGGGTTCGTTTTCCTAATGAGGGAACTGACACACAGGAAGATGAAACAATCTCTTAAAGATCACAGCAGCCATTTTCAATGGCTCTGCGGCACATTTGGGAAATGGATCCTGTCCATAGGAATAAATCCCTTGAAATGCAGAGCTCTCTGGAGTGCTAACTGCATGATGAGTGAATGCTGTGAGATGATGGTAAAAGTCGTCTCTTAAGTGCTTTGTGATCAGAGTCATACATTTGCACCCTAGATTTCTCTGACCCGACTTTGTTTACTGAATCCTAAAATTACCTTCTTAGTGTTTTTTTTCCTGCTTCCATGAGTTCACCCTTCTCCCTATCTCTATAGATATGGATTTTCCCTTCATATACCGCTTTAATATGGTTATTAGATATAAACTGCTCACAGTTCCGGAGTTGAGATGGAGATGGAGCCAAGCATACTGTTTGGAGGTCTGCATCCTCCCAGTTTACTTCTCATATGGCTGCCTGAGATGGGATTCCGCCTGGCCATCTCTCTGAACAAAGCCTTTCAGCTGCTGTCAGTTTTATTTAAAGAACCCACAATGAGTGATGCCTGACTATGTGGTGCTGTTTTATGTGCAGAAAACCCTAGGGTGCACAAGGAACGTATAGCCCTGATGCCTTGTTTATCTCATTTTGGCCTCACAGAGCTGGTTTTCAGCTACAGGCTGTCTCTTTCTACCACTCCATCTCAATTTACTGAGGAACTGTGAGCTCAAGGAACTTCTCCAAAGCCACACATGAGTGGCTTACCAGAATTCATACCCCAGAACTGTCATGGTTCCTAAATCCTTTATTATGAGCATTATACCATACCATCTTCCAGGTCTCAGTATTAACATCATGTAAATTTATTCTCCAGCATGATTCATTAAAATGAAAATGGGCCATTTTCTCTGATTCTTCAAGCACTTCAGAAGAAGCGTTACATCCTGAATACAGATTTCATTTCTGAGAAGGAGACAAGAAAAGAAGTTAAACCTTTACTTGTATCAGAGGCTGGTTCAACTTAAAAGGGCTTTTATTCCAGTTTTTGGTTTAAAATATTTAAAGGAAAACCAAGCAGTATTAAGGTTAAGCATAGCTACAATTGCATGTTTTAGCAGTAGGTAAAGCAAGGAAACTAAAAAGTGCCTGTAATTCAGTGGCAGAAACCTAATGAATCTCCTCCAGATTAAAAGTTAATGTAAAACTAAATAAAAAAATCAACTTGTGCTAGACACCCACTCATACATTCTAAAATAGTTTCTGTCATCATAAACTACATAGCATTGATTCCCTCTTTTGGTGGGATCTCAATTTCTGTTTAAATAGAGAATTAAAACGACAATAAAGTAACCACTTATAAATATATCCCAGTACAAAATAATACCACAAGAATTAAAAACTCAACATACAAGTATGTTTAAGATTACAGTCAAGAGGTAGAAAGGTGAAAATAAAAGTGGAGAAATGATAAATTGTGATTTTGTCTTTTTCTTCTCTTTCAGTAAGAGTCCTACTCTGAATCCATTCTTTATATATATCTATGTATATATAAAGGACATTCACTTTTCTTTCACATACAATTTCATTATTCTCAGCAAAAATCATTTACAATTATCTTCAGCAAAAATCATTTATGAAGCACCCGCTATGTGCAAAGCATCAGATTTGCCATTATTTGGGTAATAAATATCATCTCCTCTCTCAAGGAAGTTATAATCTGATTGTAGAACAGAGGATACATTTAATGATACAAGCTTACATCATTGATGCAAGGAAGAGAATGCCAAATAAGTGGCACACACAGTAAATAAGATGAGAAATAAATAATGGTAGAGAAAAAAAAAAAAAAAGAGCCCGATCAGAGCAGAGGCACAAGAGACAGTGAGGTACAGTGAAAAGAGCTTGACTTCAGGATTCCAATGGACCTGATTGCAAATCCCATCTCTACCACTATTAGTTCTGTGCCTTTAAGCAGGACTTTTAACTTCTCTGATCCCACATGTATGAGTAGGCATGATAATACCTAGCCTATAGAGTCATTTTGAGTATTAAATTAGAAAGTGTACATAACTACCTACTCCAGGGTTTGTCTCTTAGTAGAAGCAAATCAGTGGTAACAATGGTTCTAGTGGTGGTAGTATTAAGAGCAATTTTGAAACTCCTGGGACCAGAGCCTGGCATAGAAAAGGCCCTGAATGAAATTTAGTTCCCTTTTCTAAGCCCTCCCTTTACCTACAGATACCATCTAATTCTCTAATTGCTTGAGTTAGACCTGAATCAGAATAGATCGTAGAAGTTCAGAAATGGAGACAGACATTTCAGATGTGGATAAAGAATGAACAAAATCAGGAAGTTGAAAATACAATTAGGGCATTCAAGAAACAATATACTGGATTTTTTTTTTTTTTTTTTTTGCAGTTTTTGCATTTGGCTTTTGAAAGCTGGTGCGCTATCTAAACACTACATGTGGTAACCACTATGTAGAGGATTTTTTTCCTACTGCTTTTTGATTTTGAAACAACTTTTCTGTTAAAGCTCTCTAAAAAATCCTGCTAGGGTAGACACGTTCCAAAATGCAGGAAGCAACTGATAAAATACAGTGTTCTGTTCAGCATTTTGATATCTTTTACTGTCTTCTATTTTTATTTCATTTAAAACATATTTTAAGGTTAAAAATAAACCATTACGCAAAGTGATAAAAAGCGTTTTTCAGGGATAACAGTTTGGGAAAATGCACCAAAATAAATACCAGATGGAGTAATGATGACCCAGATCTGACTATCGAGGAAGGTCATTTGTCTATAGAAACCCAGTTAACATGCAAAGTAGTTTTAATAAAAACTCTTTTTTTTTTTTTTTTTTTTTTGGCTGTGTTGGGTCTTCGTTTGTGTGCGAGGGCTTTCTCTAGTTGCGGCAAGTGGGGGCCACTCTTCATCGCGGTGCGCGGGCCTCTCACTATCGCGGCCTCTCCTGTTGCGGAACACAGGCTCCAGACGCGCAGGCTCAGTAGTTGTGGCTCACGGGCCCAGCTGCTCCGCGGCACGTGGGATCTTCCCAGACCAGGGCTCGAACCTGTGTCCCCTGCATTAGCAGGCAGATTCTCGACCACTGCGCCACCAGGGAAGCCCCCAAAAACTCATTCTTGAGTAATGGTAATTAGCAAACATACATATAGGAGAAAGTTTATCCTCACACATGGTACAAGGAACACAAATGCAATAACTTTATGATAAAAAATGTTTAAAAATGATAAAAAGTGATAAAATGTTAGCAAAGTTTCAATGATGTTACTAAATTCATTTGTTTTTAGTAGCATTGGAATTTGGATGATGGTTTTAGAAAATCATAGGAGGAAGATGACAGAGAGGGTCATATTTAGCGTGCTAACTCTGACTTTCTGTTTAACTATAGTGGCTGCCGGGAGCATTGTGCTGTAAGAATTCTAAACCACGTGGGGTCTTAGCAGGAAAGAGCACTAGACTTGAATTGAAACATCTGCCATGGGTAGGGGCACAGCAGTAAGAAGTAAAGATAAAAGATTTTCAAATTCTTTGATTAAAAAGACTCCACTCCTAAGCACATGTTTCAACACAAGAAAGAAATGATGTATTTATGAAGGTATTCATCACAGAATTAACATTATGTAATGGCCAAAAAAAAAGGGCAACTTCAAAAGCAAGTAAAATGGGTTAATAAATTATGATGTCTCATCATTGATTTTTATGTATTAAAAAGTATAGTTTTAAAGATCACATAGAAGACTTTAATACTTTCTCCATGTAACATGCCCATAACTAGGACTCTTCTGCCACTGAAATCAGTTTTGTATCATCTCCCTTCCCCATGGCATTTTTTGTTATAGTTATGATGCCCTGATTCTTTTGAAAGGAAAGCCTGATATTTTATCACAGTTAATTGTGTAGAAATTAAGTTTCAGGTATATGAATTTAACAAATTGCCACATCATCAGGCTGATTGTTTAATCTTTCTTAAATTAGAGTTAATATGACTAGAAAGAAATGACTTCCATCTTATGCCTCTTTATAGTGAAATTTGCTTATTAAACAAAACCTCAAACTACTTAAGAGCAAAACGTATTTTCATGCTTTGCATTTCTTGGCTCAGCATTAAAGCAGACAAGGATTTTTGCAAAGAAATTTTTCAGAAAAAGCTTCAAGACTAAATTACAAAATATACTGAATTTCCTACAGCTTTGTGGTAAACCAATAAGCTGTGTACCAAGATGCTGCTAGAAAAACAAAGAGTATCACTTTACCCTTCCAGTTATTTAAATATGTTTTGGATAAGCCCTAGTATTGGGCTGCAAATACCTATCACAAGAAGTTCTTTTTTTCATTCTTCACTGTGTGTCATAACAAAAAATTCTGCTCTTACAACATTCCTAATTTAAAAAAATAGTTTATTCAGGTAGCACAAATAAAATTACAAAAGGTAGGGTTTTTTTAAGATTTGCTTGTAAATATGACATCTGTTTGATCAAATACTTTGCAAAGCATTATGTGTAATGAAAAGCAGATGAGAATTTGGCAAATAAGTAAGCTCTGGAGTGTATAAAACATTGTCTAAATGAGCACAGGCTTTGGCTTTAGGTTCAGCAAAAAGATTATTTTATATAACTCAAGTCTTTATTGCGGTCAAAAAAGAAACCCATGGAGCAGCAAAACTGGTCATTTAAATTGATATGTATATAATCTGTGCAGTTGCTGTGTATCCAGAAATACCAAATTGACTTACTTTCTCTACTTCAACACAGGGCTCACAAAAGTGTTCAAGAAATATGTGCTACATAAGTTTCTGAATTAACTTAAGTAACTGATATAATAAGTAACTGAATTAACTGTAGAACACCTATGTGATGGTAAATGATTTTGTCATAATATGGTCTAGTTGATGTGAGTTAATAGCCCTATTTTATAATAAAGCTTATATTATTATATTATAATAATATAATAATTATATTATTATATTATAATAATATAATAATTATTATATTATAATAATATAATTATTTTATAATTATTTTATAATAATTACTCTCTAGCATATGCAATCATTGTTTAGCCATTTGTAAAATTATCTTTGTTCCCCCAACCTCAACTCCATCACTACCATCATCATGGTTTTGTGTAAGGTAGAGGCCAGTTCTAAAAATAATGTTAAGATATATGTTTTAGATGAAGGGAAGTTAATAAAGTAGACTTTATACTTACCATCGTATCTCAAGTTTACATATTTTTCTATCTTCCTAGGCAGTGTTTGTGCAACGTGATATACAAGTACCAAGCAATGAAAATACTTTAGGTCTTATACAAGTACCAAGCAATGAAAATGCTTTAGGTCTTTAAAAGTTAATAAACAAATGATGAACTTTTAGTTTTAGAAATCTGCTCAAAGCTTAGATGAAGAAATGACTGAGTTGTATAACATTTGGGAAGGAAGGGAAAATCATTTTAATCTTGATCTTTTATTTACTCATATGTATATTAGCTAGGGCCTGTCCCCATAACAGCAAGACACAATAGTACAGTGGCTCCAAGGATACAGAAGTTTATTTTGCTCTCACATTACAGTACAGCCCTGCAGGACAGATGAATAGTTCTCCTCCACATGATCATTCAGAGACCCAGGTTTTTTCTAACTTGTTGATCTGCAGTCCTCTGAAGCAGGATCGGCAAACTTTTTCCATAAAGTGTCAGATGGTAAATATTTTAGGCTTGGTGGGCCATATATGGTTTCTGCCACATATTTTGCCTATTTTTATTCTTTTAACAATGCTTTTAAAATGTAAATACCGTTCTTAGCTTACAGACCATACAAATAGGCCACAGGTCAGCTTTTGCCTATTGGCTATAGTTTGCTGACTCCTTCTTCAAGGGAATTTCCTGCATATTAGAAGCTCAATCAATGCCACCTCGATGTGCCAGCTTTCAGGAGGAGGAAAACAACTGAAGTAGAAGGCAAGCAATTTCCACTTAAGGAAGTGAAGCAGTAAGTTATACATGTCACTTTCAGTCATATTCTGGCGCCAAGAACTTATCCATATGGCCATCTAGGCATAAAATAGGCTGGCAAATGAAGTCTCTAAGCAGATTCCCACATACCCTGCTAAGATTCTATCACTATATGTGTCAGTTTGGTCCTCTGGGAAGTAGACGCCAAGACAAATTTAGGAGTGAAAAAGGTTTATTGGGGAAGTGAAAGATAAAATGTAGAGGAAGCAGAATTGGGCTGGGAAAGTCCACAAACTGTGATGCAGAGCTGATACTTGTGAAAGTAGAGAGGAAGGGAAGCAGGATTGGGTAGAGCAAACCTCCAACCAAGAGACAAACGTGGCAAAAAATAGGTCAACCCTATGTGCATCTCCAGAGTAAATATTGCACATTAGGGGAGTCTTATCTTGGGCAGGAATGGCCAGACCCTAGTGTCACCACCATGCTCAGTATTTGGCTGTGGCTGCACAACAAGTAAGTCGCCTGGGCTTGAAAGCTGAGGTGAATCTTGAAGTAACTGACAGCTGGGGGCTCCCAACTAACTGCATATCTTGCAGCTAAATGGCAAGTTCTTTCTTGAAATCTGAGTTGGGTACCTCCATAGCTGCCTTACTGTGTAAAAAGGGAGAGGGCATTTAGGGAGCACTAGTAGTTGACACAGTATACGTTACTCATTAGTAGAAAGAAGAAAGAAGTATGGATTTAACCACTGGATGAAACCTGCTAAATCTATCAAAAGGGGTAGTGTCTGCAGAAATACAAAGGATCATGAGACATTACCACAAGCAACTCTATGCCAATAAAATGCACAACCTGGAAGAAATGGACAAATTCTTAGAAAAGCACAACCTTCTGAGACTGAACCAAGAAGAAATAGAAAATATAAACAGACCAATCACAAGCACTGAAACTGAAACTGTGATTAAAAATCTTCCAACAAACAAAAGCCCAGGACCAGATGGCTTCACAGGCAAATTCTATCAAACATTTAGAGAACAGCTAACACCTTTCCTTCTCAAACTCTTCCAAAATATAGTAGAGGGAGGTACACTCCCAAATTCATTCTACGAGGCCACCATCACCATGATACCATAACCAGACAAAGATACCACAAAAAAAGAAAACTACAGGCCAATATCACTGATGAACATAGATGCAAAAATCCTCATCAAAATACTAGCAAATAGAATCCAGCAGCACATTAAAAGGATCATTCACCATGATCAACTGGAGTTTATCTCAGGAATGCAAGGATTCTTCAATACATGCAAATCAATCAATGTGATACACCATCTTAACAAACTGAAGGACAAAAACCATATGATCATCTCAATTCATGCAGAAAAAGCTTTTGACAAAGTCCAACACCCATTTATGATAAAAACTCTCCAGAAAGTAGGCATAAAGGGAACTTACCTCAACATAATAAAGGCCATATGTGACAAACCCACAGCCAACATCATTCTCAATGGTGAAAAACTGAAACCATTTCCACTAAGATCAGGAACAAGATAAGGTTGCCCACTCTCACCACTATTATTCAACATAGTTGTGGAAGTTTTAGCCACAGAAATCAGAGAAGAAAAAGATATAAAAGGAATCCAAATCAGAAAAGAAGAAGTAAAACTGTCACTGTTTGCAGATGACATGATACTATACATAGAGAATCCTAAATATGCCACCAGAAAACTACTAGAGCTAATCAATGAATTTGGTAAAGTAGCAGGATACAAAATTAATGCACAGAAATCTCTTGCATTCCTATACACCAATGATGAAAAATCTGAAAGAGAAATTAAGGAAACACTCCCATTTACCATTGCAACAAAAAGAATAAAATACCTAGGAATAAACCTACCTAAGGAGACAAACGACCTGTATGCAGAAAACTGTAAGCAGAAAACTGTAAGACACTGATGAAAGAAATTAAAGATGATACAAGCAGATGGAGAGATATACCATGTACTTGCATTGGAAGAATCAACATTGTGAAAATGACTGTACTACCGAAAGCAATCTACAGATTCAGTGCAATCCCTATCAAACTACCAATGTCCTTTTTCACAGAACTAGAACAAAAAATTTCACAATTTGTATGGAAACACAAAAGACCCCGAATAACCAAAGCAATCTTGAGAAAGAAAATTGCAGCTGGAGGAATCAGGCTCCCTGACTTCAGACTATATTACAAAGCTACAGTAATCAAGACAGTAGGGTACTACTGACATATAGATCAATGGAACAGGAGAGAAAGCCCAGAGATAAACCCATGCACATATGGTCACCTTATCTTTGATAAAGGAGGCAAGAATATACAATGGAGAAAAGACAGCCTCTTCAATAAGTGGTGCTGGGAAAACTGGACAGCTACATGTAAAAGAATGAAATTAGAACACTCCCTAACACCATCCACAAAAATAAACTCAAAATGGATTAAAGACCTAAATGTAAGGCCAGACACTATAAAATTCTTAGAGGAAAACATAGGCAGAACACTCTATGACATAAATCACAGCAAGATCCTTTTTGACCCATCCTCCTAGAGAAATGGAAATAAAAACAAAAATTAAAAAATGGGACCTAATGAAACTTAAAAGCTCTTGCACAGCAAAGGAAACCATAGACAAGAGGAAAAGACAACCCTCAGAATGGGAGAAAATATTTGCAAATGAAGCAACTGACAAAGGATTAATCTCCAAAATATACAAGCAAGTTATGCAGCTCAATATCAAAAAAACAAACAACCCTATCTAAAAATGGGCAGAAGACCTAAATCGACATTTCTCCAAAGAAGATATACAGATGGCCAACAAACACATGAAAGGATGCTGAGCATCACTAATCATTAGAGAAATGCAAATCAAAACTACAATGAGGTATCACCTCAAACAGGTCAGAATGGCCATCATCAAAAAATCTACAAACAATAAATGCTGGAGAGAGTGTGGAGAAAAGGGAACCCTCTTGCACTGTTGGTGGGAATGTAAATTGATACAGCCACTATGGAGAACAGCATGGAGGTTCCTTCAAAAACTAAACATAGAACTACCGTACGACCCAGCAATCCCACTACTGGGCATATACCCTGAGAAAACCCTAATTCAAAAAGAGTCATGTACCACAATGTTCATTGCAGCACTATTTATGGTAGCCAGGACATGGAAGCAACCTAAGTGTCCATCGACAGATGAATGGATAAGGAAGATGTGGCACATATATACAATGGAATATTACTCAGCCATAAATAGAAATGAAACTGAGTTATTTGTAGTGAGGTGGATGGACCTAGAGTCTGTCATACAGCGTGAAGTAAGTCAGAAAGAGAAAAACAAATACCGTATGCTAACACATATATACGGAATCTAAAAAAAAAAAAGGTTCTGATGAACCTAGGGGCAGGACAGGAATAAAGATGCAGACGTAGAGAATGGACTTGAGAACACAGGGAGGAGGAAGGGTAAGCTGGATCGAAGTGAGAGAGTGGCATTGACATATATACACTACCAAATGTAAAATAGATGGCTAGTGGGAAGCATCGGCATAGCACAGGGAGATCAGCTTTTGACCACCTAGAGGGGCGGGAGGGAGACGCAAGAGGGAGGGGGTATGGGGATATATGTATATGTATAGCTGATTCACTTTGTTATACAGCAGAAACTAACACAACAATGTAAAGCCATTATACTCCAATAAAGGTGTTAAAAAAAACAAAAAAGGAAGGCGTAGTGTCATACCTCCTCTGAGTTTGAGCAACATTTATGTTTTTTTTCCTTTTTTCAGACCGAAATTCATGTAGTTGATAATAGGGTCTACTTTATTGTCAAATGTGTGATTTATTTTTTGTTTATAATCTGGCAGTACATGGAATATAGTTTTCAGACAGTGTGGTGAGAGAACTTTGTGTAAAGCTGTTTAATGCAGACTCTGAACTTTTTGCTGTTTATTTTCTGGAGCTCACTCAGTGGAACCAGATTCAGTTTAGGAAAAAACACTTAAATCATATTTTGAAATACAATGTTTTGTTAAATCTCTTTCTTATAAGAAATTGAAAAGTGTGCTTACGTGGGTGTACATGAATGTAGCCAAACTTGGAAACATAAGCCTAAATATCCATGATACTGTTCTGTATCCTCTCACACATCATTATATAATTGACATTCCTCATTCTTGCTCTAATTATTGCCTGATCTAATGATCAAGAAGTAGAGGAAAGACATCTTTGCAAGGTTAATAAGCCATCCAGAAAATTAGATTGGCATGATCAAACCTTAATGATTATTATTTCTCATTATATTAGATCACCTGAAAAGTTTGAGGAAGAAAAAATAAATTGGCATCATTGAGCAATTATACTTGTAGTTTTCTACAGTAGATTTTACAGATGATCACCAGTTATGAATTCTTTTCATATCTAAAACCAGAGATTTTTTATTACTTATACTACCATTATTATAGTAATCAAAGCTCGTTTATTTGATCATCATCATAATGGAGTACTTGAGTCATTTTCTCCTTTGCTAATTGACAGTTGGTCAGTTAAGAGGTGCTTTTCACAGAATCTTCCATAACTTGAAGGGTTTGAATTAGCTTCTAATAAATGCCTGAGAAGCTCCTGTACATTCTTAAGTGTATTTGCTAAAATTCCCAACTGCTAATTTCCACCTTCTGTTCAGGAAATGCCTTTGATCTGCCATCTAGCTGCTTTTCTTGCTTTTATCTCTCTGTCTCAAGCATTGTAACCCTACTTATCAGCATAATGACACATTATCATTTAGATATCATTTTCTGAAGCCAGATTTCTCTGAAAAAGAAAACAAAATGCAAAGAGTGGGCAAAGGGTCAAACTGAAGCTCAGATTGGCCCATGTGGAGAATTGGGAGAGGTGGCCTGTGGTCAGAAGTCTCAGCCTTGAGCTTGGCCTTCACTCGCACCCTAATTACACACCTAGGTACTTCCTATGCAGACTTTTTGGCTCACTGGCTGCTCCCTGCTCACCCATATGCTACATCACCATCTGTGGTGGGACTCCCCAGAACCCAGATTCCTCAATATCAACATCCAGTTACACAAAAGTTGTTCCTTCAGTTTCATTCTCCCCATCACTTCCTAATAAGGTGGTGGTGGTCGGGTAGAGAGAATAAATTGGACTAAATGAGTAAATGAACCGCTGATTTTCAAATGAGACAACATGTGGTCTTAAAGTATCCAAAAATGTTTAAAGATATTTTCTCACAATACAGGAATACTTCAGAAATATTGCGGGTTCAGTTCCAGATCACTGCAATAAAGCAAGTCACACAAATTATTTGGTTTTCCAGTGCATAAAAAGTTATGCAGTCTATTAAGTGTGCAATAGCATTAAGTGTAAAAAACAATGTACATACCTTAACTAAAAAATACTTTATTGCTAAAAAATGCTAACTGTCATCTGACAATGCAAAGTTGCTACAAACCTTCAATTTGTTAAAAAAAAATATGCAATATCTGTGAAGTGCAATAAAGAGAAGCACAGTAAAACAAGATATGCCTGTACTCTGATCTCCATGATGACAGGGACTTGATTTAGCTCACTACTTCATCCCTATTACTACTAGATACAGTGTGTTCAGTAAACACTACATATTAGTTTCTCAAATATAACAAAGCAATATGTATATTTTAATAAAGAAATGTTATAAAATACCCATAAACATTAACTTTAAAAATTACCATTTTTCTTGTCTCTGCAAGATCTATTTAGTGTTTTTTATTCAACAAATATTTCCTAAGTGCCATACCATTTGCCAATTAATATGTGGGTACTAGGGCACAGAGCAAAATAAAAAAACATCCAGTGAGCCAAAAAGTTCTCAGCCAGAGAGAAACCATAGAGGTAGTTCCTTCCATCTTTCCTTCTTTCCTTCCTTCCTCATGTACAGAATACAAAGTCAAACTAAAAGGATAAAATGACATCCTCAATATCTCCCTCTTCGCTATTTGAATTAATCTGGAAAAGTTACCAGTTGAAATCTCCTTTTCACCAGCCGAGGTTAGCTTCCTCAATGTGTATTTTAGTGTTTAAAGTAAATATTTTGCAATTAGGGTGAAATATGTTAGTGACGGCTGCAGAGACTGAAGGTTTCTATTTATTCAGATACCCATTTATCTCCAAAATATCAAGGTAATGGCAGATCCCCAGCTTATCACCATTTCTAGGTGTGAACACGGAATTAAATCTCTCTATGCCTTCAGTTTGCTTTAATCTCCCTCCTCAACCTGTTAGTACTCATGAGAGGCCTGCTGCTGTCAGTTGGGAAGATAATTCTTCAGTAGGAAATTTTTAGCCACCAAAAATCAAATCAATAATATACTGCTCAAGGCTCCTATGTTGTCTTGGTTTACATTCACATGGCTAAGTTCATGTATGGAACAATTAGGTCCCCATGAAAAGGAAACATTTTTGCAAGGATATATGCTAAGTAGTATGTATATATTAGTGCTGTTTTCTAGGCACAATAACTAATCTCATTGTATGAGGTAGGAATGCTAACCCAAACTATAAATATAATTGGTAGCCAGAGCTTTGGACAGAGGAACCAAAAATGTTCATTAAAAGCACATTTACTCTATTATGCCTCCTTCTGTTCATCTAATCTGTGAGCTTCAAGCCACAGTAATACTAGTTCTCATTATCAGGATGTTCAGAGACTAAATTAGAAGACAGCTATGTTTGGGGCACTTGAGAGGTTTTATTAATTAAGAATTTCTATTATGCTTATTTCTAATCAAGGGACATTATATACAAAAGTGACACACATAGTCAAACCACACAGGCAGGTATCATGGTAAGATATTCTCTCCATTTCATTGGAAGATGAGAATGAGAGTCATGCCATCTCTTATTCTATATACGTTGAAAGACTCTAAAACAAAAACACTGGATTGGGAAGATCGATTCGTGAATACTATTATATGCCGTACTTGAATTATGCATCTTTCTAGAGAAGTGCTCTAAGCGTTCCATGCTGAGGAAAATGTTCCATATCCACCCTGTCCGATACAGTGATCACTAGCCACGTGTTGCTATGAATTTCTTGAAATGGAACTAGTGCGACTGAGGAACTGGATTTTAAAATTTTATTTAGTGTTAATTAATGTAAATTTAAATAGCTACAAGTAGCTACTGGCTACTATATTGGACCACACAGTTCTAGAGCATTTGATTTCTAATTTTTAAAAGACTTGTTTTTTACAGTCGAAATGTAAAATAGAGCTTTCAGTAAAATATTAACCAAAAATATATAAAATAAATCTAGCTTCATCATCATATCGACAAATATTTATAGGATATTTAAAGATCACCCCACCAAAGTGGATTTTCTATGTTGCCATAAAATTCCTCCAAGAAGTTTAGAGACAAAACTCAGTACATTTCCAGCCTTCTTGCCACCACATCTTCCTCAGCACATCAGGATTTTGGAATTTGTGGTTTAAAATGTTAAAACTAAATATAATCATTGCTTGGGCAAGTCAAACATTCTCAGAACTAGTAGCAGAAACTTAAGACAGGTTGAGACTCAGGTTTGCATATGCCACGTCAAGTGACATTAACTTCTCTACTGGCTTATTAGAAGAAAGATTTGATGTCTGGAGCAAAGACATGAGATTACTATAGTCTCCCCCTCTTTTCACCAGCCAACTATTTGATTTATTTGATGAGTGATCTCAGACAACCCTCTCAGGCACTGAACCATCAGAGAGTTATGTTGCCAGGTGATAAGAAAGCTTCAGAGATACCTAAATCTTCTTTTACCACTGGGAGTTTTATCTTTTCTGGAATAAAGAACATTTTTATGTATGATGTTTCTATCTGGATAGCCATAGGAATATTCAGAAAAGATTTACAGCTTTAAATCAAATTCATACTGACAAGGACCTTAAAACTTCATGAAATTTACCAAGGATATGTGAGACAACGCCTTATTTTTATTTGTTTTTTATATTTTGTTTCCCAAAGATTGAAGGAGCGGCTAATGTGTTATACATTGAGAAGTCCATTAATCTTTTGATTAGCATTTGTTTTCCTGTATTTTCCTTAGAGACAAACGAACAAATGAGGAATGTACTTAATTTGATCTCTGGAGTAATTATAGATATGGATATTGTATCATTTAACAGATGCACTAAACTAGTACGTTTTTTAGTGTACATTTCTACACACCAAGAATGCAACTGGCTTCTTAATTTTATTGAAGTTCTTGAACTGAATTTTATTTTTAATCTAATGTGTCTACCGATCATATATCGTCTTGGGTTTTTTTAGTAGAAGCTAAGTCCGAGTAACTTATCTTAAAAAAAAAATTGAAATCCTTCCCAGTTACAATAAAAGTGATGTGAAACCCGCTTTAAAAAACATATACTATGCGAGTGACACTCTTGGCTGTTCTACCCCACCCACAGATCTCTCTCACTATGCAGAGGCTTTCACTAAGGAGACTTCATTGTTTATAGTTTATTCACCTTGCCCTGTGACTCTGCCAGGTGTAGCTGATATATAATAGAAGCTAGCTGTCTTTAAAACACATCTTCCCATTTAGAAATTCTTCACCCGAATATTTTTTCCATTCCTTTGCACTAGCCCATATGTACACAAACAAATCACCACCTCAGCTGTCTGACCCTCTCTTAAGAGTGAAGCTAAGGTACATGTTTTCTTGAAATCCCTTTTTAGGCAAAGGAATGTAGTTAACAACCTTTCTCTGTGACCTGCTTGTCAAGCTGTGTGGGAGCAGAGGAGGAAGGAAACTGTTGTCATGAAAGACAGCCCATGTTTCTGAAGGAATTTAACAACCCAGGAAAAGTCCTCTTCATTTTGATACCTGTATTTGTGTTGGTGGAAAGTAGTTCTATATGGAGATGGTTTTCTTAAAAATGAATATGATGCAGTAAAGATAGTATTAGTCCCTACATACTACCTCCATATTTAGGAGTATTTTGAAAGAAATGATGTTTAGTACATTGTTTCACCACCCTCTATCTCTTCCATTTAAAAAATCTGTCAATATCAGTGCTTGTACAGCTGCATAATTCCATAAGAACGGTGCTTCAGACACAACACAAAGAAAAAGCAATTGAGTTGCTTTTCCAATTAGTTGCTATATATCGATGTTTCACAAGACTTTAAGTATTTCTTTTCATTAACATTTTCTTTGAATCACACTACTCATTTTTCAAGGGAAGAACCTTCTATTCATTTTATCTGATCTAAAAATACAAATATGCATGAAGAAATCTAAGCGGCATTGGGGAAAATGAAAGCAACAGTACAGAATGTTGCATGGGTATGAATTTGGGCAGGAAGCAAAATGTGTTTTGAAATAGGAAAAAAATGTTTTTCCATTTGGGGATACCCCAAATCAGCCACAGTCCAACCTTCATGTCAAAGGACTTTAAGGCATTAAAAGCACGCATGTGAACATAGCTTTTAAAATACCAATAATTATCAGGAAATAGTTCCTGTATGCCTGAGAAAGTAAAATTAGGCCTATTTAAGGATACAAGAATTTAGTATATTCCTGCACTTTTTGATGGTTATTATCAATATTAGCCCTAGTGAAAGAGTGAGATTAAATTGTCTTAAATGTTTCAACAATTTTCTGTTGTCTTCTGCCCAGTGGCAGCACAACACCCCTCCAAACCTTATCTATTGCTGCTCTACTTTTCCACCTCAGGCCATACATTACTGGCTTCCTACTGTCATTTTCAGACTACCATCAATGCAATCTGGCACTGTCACTTAATAAACCACTTCTTATTCAAAACTCATGCTATTTGCTGATACCACCTTTTCCCCACACTTTTGGTATAACCTGCTGAACTTCCCATTACTGCCATTTTTCTCAATGATTCGGCACTTGGTTTACTTTCATATATTCTATTCCAGGGTAGTTGGGTACTTGGGAGTTGCTGGTGAGTTCCATCAACACAATGGAACAGATGGCATCCATGCCTCTTAACCTCATTCCCTGACATACTCTGGTTGTGCTAGATTATGCAAGGTTATGTGGTAGTAACAAACATCCCCCTAAACTTAGTGGCTTCAAAGAATCAAGGTTCATTTCTTATTCTCACTCCATGTTCACCGCAGGTTGGCTGGGTGAGATACTATTTGGGGGCAGCTGGCTCTGCCCATTGCAGTCACTCAGGGACCCGGACAGAATGGACAGCTATCTTGAGCATTGACTTTCTACCTGCACCCAATCCATCAGTAAATATTGTCAGTTCTCTCTCCAAATTATGTGCCACATCTGACTGCTATTTACTGTCCCCCTGTGATAGCCTCCTTTTCTGGCTCCCTTTCTTGCCCATCTTAGGCACGCTTCAGTAGTAGGGAAGGTCTCCAACCAGCAATTAAATCCTCTAGCCTGAATTGACTCGTGTCACTTCCACTCAGCAACTCATTAGCCAGAACTAGTTACATGGACTGTTCAACCACAGGGCATCCAAGATATGCAGTCTTGCCCTGTGCCTGGACATGTTAATGCACAACATTAATAACTATCAAGGGTATATCTGATATTTCTTCTCAACATTGGCCCCATGGTTCCTCAGTCTCCTCAACTTCAGTTTAGCTGTCTAGAAATGTGGTCACACCTTGTGTATTACCTAGAAGTACAATACAAAGATCTGGAGTTCTGAAATTCCCCTCTCTGACCACTACTTTCTGTCATTTCCCAAGCCCTGTGCTAAGAATGGTTATAAAAGCAAATGAGACATATGAGTTGACCTTGAAAAATTCTCAGGACAATGGAAGAGTCAGGAAACCTCTACAATGTGAGATGTTCTGAGAATGGGTGGGTGTACAAACCAAGAGCCCAACACAGACCAGGGATGAAGGAAGAGGGTGAAAGATGAGGACATCTTTCCTGAATGGTGTGATACTACTGCTGAATCTTCAAGGTAGAATCAGAATTAGCCACAGACGTGCCACTATAGACAGTGGAAACAGCATGTGTAGATGCCCAGCAAAGTGACAAGTAGCTATCAGCATAAAGAGCATGGCAGGGGTGCTAGAGATGAAGGTAGAGTGATAGGTTGGGGGCAAATCATGAAAGACTTTGAATACAATGATAAAGGCTGTGGATTTTTATCCTGAAGGTATAGGGAAACTTTGAACTAAACAGGGTTGTATCATTATCAAGATTTGTGTTTTTAAAGTATCGTTGAAGTTTGCTTATTGACCAATATTTCATAGTCATTAGAAATACTTCACTGACCAAATTAAATGAACAATAGCAAAGCTTTACAAAAATATGTTTTTTTATTTTGTTATTAATTCCATAAATGAAACCCACGATGTTATAATAATACAAATGTTTTGATCTTTTAAAATGTTTCTTTCTTGGATTTATTACATTCATCCATATGTTTTTACTTATTCACCAAATTAAATCATATTTTTATGCCTGAGAATTTTAGCATATATGTATGTCCTTCAATATTATAATTTTTAAAACAAACATTAAACAGTAGTAATAAGCTACAGTCCCTGTTAAACCTAAATCTTTATGGTGTAGGCTCACCAGCAAATTTCCCCAAAACTTGAAGAATTTTTTTTCCAAATCTGCAAAAACAAGGAAATTATTTTAGTTCCAACTATCATACAATTCAGGTGTAAGGCATGTAAAAAAGAAAGGTCCATGAATCTTGATGATACTATAAATGAAAGTGGTTTGAGTTTAAAAACTTAAAGTTTAGAAAATCAGTCTCATTATGAAATTCTAAATAGAGCATTGTTAATTTTTAAAAATTTATCTCTTTCCATTTATTTCTGGAAATCCTTGGCAATCTAATGGTGATAAAATTTTCTCTAAAATCCCATGCAATTTTTAAAAATCTAGATGTCTTTTCCACAATTATTCATTCCCTCCACTTTACAGTTTTAGACTGAGGTAATGGTTCTGTAAAGAAGTCATATTGATTAGCTTGAAGTCAATTTCTAACCTATTCCAGCACTCCAGCTTCCTTAGACCATTTTGTGGGTTTGGTTTGGTTTTGTGTTTTCTTTTTTCCCATTTTGTGGAAGATGTTCATGTCTTCTTTCACATTTCAGATTGGATAATTCAGACATTTTTATCCTTACTTTTGACTGTATATGTTTTCATTGCTTTCTATTGTTTATGTTGCTTCGAAATAATATAGGTGAAAGCACTTTTCCGGGAGCGGGGAGTGAAACTGAGCATAGTGGAGCCAGCCTTGCGTGGCTGCTAGTGGGGGCCGATTCCAAGATGGGGCATCACAAGAAAGGTTTTCAAGAGTGCTAGGGAATAGGTCATAAGTTACAGATTTTAAACCAGAGTTTGAGAGACAGCTGTAGACTGGAAAAAGGAATAACAAGAGTAGCCAAATTCCACCAACCAGAGCCAATAGGCAGAGGGAACTTGTAGAAATAAAACAAGGTCTCTCAATATAGAACAAGTAGGGGTGGAGAAAAGAGTGTGGCTATATCTAACCCAAGACTGAAACTAATCACAAACACTGAAGTCCAGCCCTGACATTCTTCCCATTATTTTGGCCACTGTGATTCCAAAAATTAGGGACTGGATCTTTAATAGCAAAAATAGGCTGGAAATATTATAGACAATTCAGAAAAATTATTGCTACAACTACCAATTCTATGAAATGCCTTGACCTCTTAAAATTGACTTCTTTATTACTGCTGCTCTTTTATTATGTTGGCCAACTTATATCAATAAGTTATATATTTAAACCAGCCTTGATCTTTATAAGTTTTATTTTTAAGTCTCATTTAGACTTGGAAATTAGACTTAGGTAAGTATGTTTTTCAGGCTTTACAGTGAAATCCAATGCCCATAACAGGCAAGTAGAAAAAGAAAATGTAAAGCTCTTATTTTATTCTTATCTTTATCAATAAGAACAAAATGATCACTTTAGTGCTTTTTTTGTTCCAAGATCCAGTGTACTAGAACAAAGAGCCTAGAGCTCTTTGGGAAATTTCTGAGGTGACCTATCTGAGACTTCTCATCCGCTTCTTACCTGCTCTTCCCTCAATCCTTTTAGACCTTCATATAAGAAACCAAATGAGGATGTTTTGGTGCAAGACCTCTTCTACAAGTTTCTCAATATTTTTATTTCTCTATTTCATTATGTTGTTTTGTGATTCTTATTTCCCTGCTCCCTCCAAGACTCCTACTTCAGTATCACTATAAGGCCACTCACAAGGGCCAAAAATTCACGTTTGTGATGCCCAGGCTTGGACTTCCTTCAAAGAACTTTCTTACTTGGAATAAGATAATGAGTTTACTTCAACCTTAACACTTCCTTAGTGTTAACACCTTAGGGTGGCAAAGCAATTTAGAGGGCGCAAAGCACTTTCACACGTCCTCCTGTTTAATCTTCACCACAGCCTGTGAGCAAGCAGGGCAGGCATCTCATTTTACAAATAAGAAATCTGGGGATCAAGAAAAGACTCTGGGCAACCCAAATCCAGCTCTCCTAGCATTACCCCTGAACTTTGCCGATCATGTAACTGCCTTTAGATTACTTCATGTCATTTTCAATTTTAAATGATATGATCAGATTTGCATTTTAATAAGATACATGGGAGATATATTTAAGAGAGGCAAGTTTGCAAGTGCAGAGATCAGGTAGTTAGAAGTTTAGGCAAGTATGATGAGGATCTGAACTAGTAGTGTGGTGATGGAATGGGAAAATAGGAAAGAAACATGACATGTAAGTTGTTACCAGATTACAAAGCCCCTCTACCAAAACAAACATTAAGTAGGTTAGAGTTGACTGTATTGGCAATTTAGTCTTTATTTGATGATTCAAATAAAACTTTCTATATCACAAAATGCCTTGAAGTTATCAATACCAAAATTCATGTACTAATGACATACAGAAGTGCAAGTTAATAAAGCTATATCTTTGTTATCAGAGATTTACTAATTAGAAGAATTAAACACAAAGTTGGAAAGCAACAAATTAATGTTGAAAAGACTTAGAAAGACTTTGGTCTTTCTTCATTCACATTCAGTCCCTTATATTTCACATTCTCTTCCAATCACATCCTCTCAACTGATAACCATTCTTTTGAGTACAAATACAATACAGGCAATAAATGCAACCAAAAGAGATATATTTCATCCTCCCCTTTCCAGTGTCATCTCCTTCCTACATCTGTACCCACATACTCTGCCATCCCTCCTCGAGCAGAAGACATGTTTGTACCTCTAAGACCAACCACTGCACCTGTTTGTAAACCCATCCCTTCTTAAGGACATTGCTTCTGTGATTATCCCCTTTCTCTTCTGCATAAATTTGTTCTTTTATGCACCATCATTTCTCTCAGCATGACAATGATGCTTCGACTCCATCCTTCCATAAAAAACCCCTTTCTTGACCATACATCATTTTCCAACTAATGCCTCATTCTTTGTTTTCCTCATCACAAATCGGTGCAAAACTATCAAGTACATTTACTGTTTCCACTTACTAACTCTTAGTCTTTTCTCAATATCCTCTAATTGGAATTTGGTACCCTCTATGCTTTACAGTAGCTCATTCAGCCCAAGTCAGTGTTCATCACTTACCAATAAAAAATACATTTCTCACCTTTTAGGCATTTAATATGGAAAAAATTTAATTATTTTTATGAATTTACATAAAATGATATAAATTAATTACACTGAGAATAATAAAAGTATTTTTGCATATAATTATCATATGATTGATACAATAAGAGTTTCATGAAGTCTTGGCATGGTAACTTTCTCAGATGAATTCTGCCATGCCTGATATCAAGCTGAATAAGATTTTTTGTCTTTTCTTCTTTCCTTCCTTCCATTCTTCTCTCATTCCTTCTTTCTTTACTTCATTGTCTTTCTTCTTTTTTCTAATCAACTGAGTATCTTCAGTTCTAACTCAGATAGGACTGAGTGAAATCAGTCAGACTTAAATGATAATAGAATTTTGCCTCAACATAGTAACATTGTATTAATCTCTTAAATTTTTTTAAGCTGTGCAGAAGATAAATTATATGTGATTTCTAAAGAATCTGTGTCAAACTCTAGCAAACTAGCTTAATTATGAAAAATTAAATTTTCTGTAATGATCTCTTCTTTTGAGTGTTTAACATAGAATTACATTTGCTCAGTCATGAGCTTGGTTGTTTTAAAGCATTTTGTGTAATTTGTGTAAGTGTAATTTCAGCCTTCCTTTAGTTTTTTGGCATTTAAACCACTTAAAAATTATCAGTGGGTTTGTACTTCTTTTAATTAAAAAGAAGCAAAGATAATGAATTGCTTTCCCAAAATCTGAGCACATCTTACTGCATATGGCACTGATACACATATAAAATTAATCTGTGTTAGTTTTGTAAATAGCAGATCAAAATGCTACTTCTTTTTGTTTTAGCATTTCAATAATATGATGTAAGAGTGTATTTGTTATTCACATGACAAATATCATCACATTTTAATATGAATAAAAAGAAAGTACTTATTCTTATTTTTCTTTAAAGTCATTGAGGTTTCTAGGGAAATGTTGGAAAATGTAAAAGAGAACATGACTGTAGCTCAAAAACAACAGCTTAGAATTGTCTGAGCCTCTAGGAACTGTCAGCAGCTTCCATCATTTAAATTCAACTTACATGTGGGAGAGGCATGTGAGAGGTAAAACTGGCATACAAAAGGCAAAACAGATAAGTTGTACAAATTAAAAAATGGAATGGAGGGTTTTGATTTAAAATTTTCTTTCTATTCTTTAAGTGGAATTTTTCCTTCATCAGAGGATAAACTGAAAAGTTCAGCTTTTTGGTGATAATGAGACAGTAATGTATGTAAGTTATTCAGAAAGAAAAATTGCTGTTTATAATTTTATAATCAAAGTAATTTTAGTTACAACAGATATATTGAACGGTATCACTGACAAATCCTTTATCTATATAAATAAAGTGGAAAAAATTACATGCCTAGCAAGGCATGATTACTTTGTCATCTTACCTATTTAAAAAACAAAAACAAAAAACACTGACTACTGGATTGATATTGACCCTAAAATACAAAAAAGAAAAAATGCATTCTAAATTTTGAAAACTTCAGATTAAGGTCTATATAAAATTTGTGTAAATTTATTTTTCAACTTTGCAATAATTTAAATGAGTGTAGAACCAGTCTCTATGAATCATATTTAATGGGAATGTAAATTGATACAGCCACTATGGAGAACAGTATGGAGGTTCTTTAAAAAACTAAACCCAAGAGGGTTCCCTTTTCTCCACACCCTCTCCAGCATTTATTGTTTGTAGATTTTTTGATGATGGCCATTCTGGCCGGTGTGAGGTGATACTTCATTGTAGTTTTGATTTGCATATCTCTAATGATTAGTGATATTGAGCATCCTTGCATGTGTTTGTTGGCAATCTGTATATCTTCTTTGGAGAAATGTCTATTTAGGTCTTCTGCCCATTTTTAGATAGGGTTGTTTGTTTTTTTTTGATATTGAGCTGCATAACCTGCTTGTATATTTTGGAGATTAATCCTTTGTCAGTTGCTTTGTTTGCAAATATTTTCTCCCATTCTCAGGGTTGTCTTTTCATCTTGTTTCGTCTTGTTTATGGTTTCCTTTGCTGTGCAAAAGCTTTTAAGTTTCATTAGGCCCCATTTTTTAATTTTTGTTTTTATTTACATTTCTCTAGGAGGTGGGTCAAAAAGGACCTTGCTGTGATTTATGTCATAGAGTGTTCTGCCTATGTTTTCCTCTAAGAGTTTGATAGTGTCTGGCCTTACATTTAGGTTTTTAAACCATTTTGAGTTTATTTTTGTGGATGGTGTTAGGGAGTGTTCTAATTTCATTCTTTTACATGTAGCTGTCCAGTTTTCCCAGCACCACTTATTGAAGAGGCTGTCTTTTCTCCATTGTATATTCTTGCCTCCTTTATCAAAGATAAGGTGACCATATGTGCATGGGTTTATCTCTGGGCTTTCTCTCCTGTTCCATTGATCTATATGTCTGTTGTTGTGCCAGTACCCTACTGTCTTGATTACTGTAGCTTTGTAGTATAGTCTGAAGTCAGGGAGCCTGATTCCTCCAGCTCCATTTTTCTTTCTCAAGATTGCTTTGGCTATTCAGGGTCTTTTGTGTTTCCATACAAATTGTGAAATTTTTTGTTCTAGTTCTGTGAAAAATGCCATTGGTAGTTTGATAGTGATTGCACTGAATCTGTAGATTGCTTTCGGTAGTAGAGTCATTTTCACAATGTTGATTCTTCCAATGCAAGTACATGGTATATCTCTCCATCTGCTTGTATCATCTTTAGTTTCTTTCATCAGTTTCTTACAGTTTTCTGCATACAGGTCGTTTGTCTCCTTAGGTAGGTTTATTCCTAGGTATTTTATTCTTTTTGTTGCAATGGTAAATGGGAGTGTTTCCTTAATTTCTCTTTCAGATTTTTCATCATTAGTGGATAGGAATGCAAGAGATTTCTGTGCATTAATTTTGTATCCTGCTACTTTACCAAATTCATTGATTAGCTCTAGTAGTTTTCTGGTAGCATCTTTACGATTCTCTATGTATAGTATCATGTCATCTGCAAACAGTGACAGTTTTACTTCTTCTTTTCTGATTTGGATTCCTTTTATTTCATTTTCTTCTCTGATTGCTGTGGCTAAAACTTCCAAAACTGTTGAATAATAGTGGTGAGAGTGGGCAACCTTATCTTGTTCCTGATCTTAGTGGAAATGGTTTCAGTTTTTCACCATTGAGAATGATGTTGGCTGTGGGTTTGTCATATATGGCCTTTATTATGTTGAGGTAAGTTCCCTCTATGCCTACTTTCTGGAGAGTTTTTATCATAAATGGGTGTTGGATTTTGTCAAAAGCTTTTTCTGCATGAATTGAGATGATCATATGGTTTTTGTCCTTCAATTTGTTAAGATGGTGTATCACATTGATTGATTTGCATGTATTGAAGAATCCTTGCATTCCTGGGATAAACTCCAGTTGTTCATGGTGTATGATCCTTTCAATGTGCTGTTGGATTCTATTTGCTAGTATTTTGTTGAGGATTTTTGCATCTATGTTCATCAGTGATATTGGCCTGTAGTTTTCTTTTTTTGTGACATCTTTGTCTGGTTTTGGTATCATGGTGATGGTGGCCTTGTAGAATGAGTTTGGGAGTGTTCCTCCCTCTGCTATATTTTGGAAGAGTTTGCGAAGGATAGGTGTTAGCTCTTCTCTAAATGTTTGATAGAATTTGCCTATGAAGCCATCTGGTCCTGGGCTTATATTTATGCATATTTATACCTTGTTTTTTGTGGGGGGTTTTTTTTTTTTTTTAATTGAAGTATAGATGATTTACAATGTTTCAGGTGTACAGCAAAGTGATTCCGTTATATATATATTGTTTTTCAGATTCTTTTCGAGTATAGGTTATTACAAGACATTGAATATAGTTTCCTGTGCTATATAATAGGTCCTTGTTGTTTATCTATTTTTTATATAGTAATGTGTATCTCTTAGTTCCAAATTTCTAGTTTATCCCTCCCCACTTCCCCCTTTAATAACCATTAGTTTGTTTTCTATGTCTGTGAATCTATTTCTATTTTTCCACACCCTCTCCAGCATTTGTTATTTGTAGACTTTTTGATGATGACCATTCTGACTTGTGTGCGGTGAAACCTCATTGTAGTTTTTATTGGCATTTCTCTAATAATCAGCGATGTTGAGTATCTTTACATGTGGCTGTTGGCCATCAGTATGTCTTCTTTGGAGAAATGTCTATGTAGGTCTTCTGCCCATTTTTTGATTGGGTTGTGTGTGTTTTTGATATTGAACTGTGTAAGTTGTTGTATATTTTGGAAATTAACCCCTTGTCAGTTGCATTGTTTCCAAATATTTTCTCTCATTCTGTAGGTTGCTTTTTTGTTTTGTTTATGGCTTCCTTTGCTGCATATACTATGCTTAATGTGTATATTATGCCTAATTTAAATGGGACAACTTATATATCTGTCAAAGTGATGTGCTAGAGCTACATGGAGAATAAAATGGGAACTGTGAATATACTGGGAAAGGTAGTGCTATGTTGGGAAAAAATGAAAATATAATAGAATAAACACGGCTTAACTATTGCAGAATATATGCTAATATAGAAAAGAAATAGTAAGAAGTTCAAAGGGAGATCTGGAGACAATTAAAAGCATATCTAGGGTTGTATAGTAATGCTACCAAAATCTGAGGTGTGGAAAATGATGTGAAAGTATTTCCTTAGAATTTATTAATATCATTAATTCATGTCTTATTAGCCATCTTTCACTAGGTAAAGTTATAGTTACAAACGACCTCAAAACCTAGAAGGCTTACAGCATCAGTAAGTGACATAATTCTTGCTCCCATGGCTGTGGTCAACTATGGCCCTGCTCTATATATCTTCTCATTCTGGGATTGGTTGAAGAAACAGCTCCTATTTTGGATGTGTCTTTTTTTATGCAAAGGGAACAAGCAAGAAAGTAGAAATCCACATGTTGGCTTTTATATATCTTCTCACTTCCACTGACATTTCAATGGCAAAAACAAGTCATAAGCCTATCAGTGATATCATGGAACTTCAAGTCATATGGCTATGGAGAGGAATGTATAATCCCTTTATTGGGAAAATAATTCAATCTACTGTAAGTGTCATATGCCAATAGTGTCTTCCATGAAGAATGTGAGACTATACATAAGTCTTGAAAAGTTAGCGCAAATACAGGACAGCAGCCAAATAATCATTTAATGATGACAGGAAGGAGTCTCCATTAGCACTGACATCTCTGACTTTTTTCCTTTGAAATTAGAGTAGGATGGATGTTTAAAGTAAAACTAATTTTCAAAAGGAACATGAGTTTTATAGAACAGGTAGAAGTATGATATATGACAATAAGAATGCAAAGGGTGGACTATGGTAATTAAAAATATAGTATTTTAATAAAGTTTTTAAATTGTTCATGAAGTAATAGATTAGGATAATCTGAAGTTGTATATTATAATCCTTAAAGCAGCCATCAAAATAATAACTGAAAAATATAACAATATAATTATTAGAAGAGATAAGACAAAATAAATACCATAGAATATTTGATTTTCCTAAAAAAAAAAAAAAATGGCAGAAAAGGAAACAGAGGAAAACAAAAAGATTAGCTAAATATGAATCAAACACCAAGTTGGTAGACTTAAAAACAAACATATCAATAATTACATTAAAGTAAATGGACTAAATACCCTGATTAAATGTAGACATATTCAGACTAGATAAAAAAGCAAAATCCAACTATACATTGTTTACAAGGAACACTCTTTAAACATAACTTAATGAACAGGTTGAAAGTAAAAAGACAGAATCAATAAGCAAAAGAAAGGTGGTGTGGTTATCTGAATATCAGAACAAAGTAGACTTCAAGATGAATCGTGTGACCAGAGAGTAAAGGGGTGCATTTCATAATGCTAAAGGATCACTTATTAAAGAAGACATAAGACTACTAAATGTTTATAAACCCAATATCAGAGCTCCCAAATACAAGATGAAACAAAAGAACAAAACAAAAGAGAACTAGAAACAGTTTTACTGCCACCAGTAGAGATTTTAGCACACCTTTCTCAGTAATAGAACAATTAAACAAAAAATCCATACAGTTATGGGTGATTTGGACCATCAACTTAAGCTATTAATATTTACAGAAAATCACTCCCCACAAGAGGTTACAACTTCTAAGATGCACATGGAATAGTCAAGAAGATAGATCATATTCTGGCCCATAAAACACAAGTTTTAATAAATTTCAAAGGACTTAAATTAAACAGAATATTTTCTTTAACCATGATGGATAGATCACCATGGATGGATTTTTTTATAACATCTTGAACACGAGACATAGAGCTGTCAAACTCCAGAGAGATTTGTTTCAAAGCCTGGACAATCAGGCTGAGCTCTTTTCAATACTTAAGACTTTTCAGGACTTCAAAACAATTTACTCTTGCAGCTCACACAATCTACTTTTTATTTCAACTCTCATCCAGGTTGATCATTTGATTGAATTTTGCATTGGGGGGGTGGTGGAGTAAAAAGATATAAAAGTCTTCCTACCTAACTCTATAAGTCCTTTGAATTTAATGGAACCTTATGCAATATGTTTATTACTTTCCTTTTAATGTTAAGACCTTGGCTTAACAAGAGTGGCTCTTGGAAGCCTGCATTTCTCTGTGTCCTTAAGACCACACAACTCTTTTGTATATTTAAAATGATTCCCAATGAATTTTGGATATTTAAATTAAAGATAAATAAAAATAATGTACCTTTAAAAACCCTCAAATATTTGGAGGTTAAAAAAATACACTACTAAATAATCCTTGGGTCAAAGAAGAAATCTTGAAGGATATTACAATATATATTTTCACAAAAATACATGAAAACACAACATATTAATATTTGTGGGATGCAGCTAAAGCAGTCTTTAGGAGAAAATGTACAGATTTAAATACCTATATTAGAAAATAAGAAAGGTATAAAATCAAGCACTTCTTCCATTTTAAGAAATTAAAAAATAAACTCTAAGTATATAGCATAAAGGAAATAATAAGAGTAGGAAGCAGTAAAATAGAAAATTTAAGTAGCCTTGTATAAAGAAATGAAATAATAATACCAATCCTCCACAAACTCTTTCATAAAATAGAGAAAGTAGGAACACTTCCCAACTCATATCATGAGGCCATTTTAACCATAATAATAAAACAAAATAAGAACAATACAAGAAAAGAAAATTACAGCCAGCATATCTTGTGAACCATAGACACGAAAATACTTACCAAAATACTAGCAAAAGAAATCCAGCTATAAATAAAAAGGGTTATATACCATGATCAAGTTTGACTTATCCCCAAAATGTGAGGTTGGCTTAACATATGGAAATCAATCAACATATTTCACCACACTGACAGGTCAAGAGAGAGAAATCATGTCCACGTGGTAAAAACAAAGAACCCCAACCTCTACTTCACGTTATGCACAAAATCCAATTTTAGATACACCATAAAAAATATAAAGTAAAATTTTAAAATTAATAAAAATGGGGAATAGAATAAAGCACAGAAGAATATCTGCATGAGCTTCGAGTAGAGGACTTCTTAGAAATGACACAGAAAGGACAAATCATAAAAGAAAAAAATTGATTTCATCAACATAAAAATTTCTGCACATCCACAAAAAAAACAAAACACGTTCAAGAAAATAGACTGAGAAAATATATCCCAATACATGTATCTGACAAAAAGTTGTACCCAAAATATATTAAAAATTTCTGTAACTCAAGAATTCTTTAAAAAAATGAATCAAACACCAAGTTGGGAGACTTAAAACCAAACATACCAATAATTACATTAAAGTAAATGGACTAAATACCCTGATTAAATGCAGACAGATTCAGACTAGATAAAAAAGTGACATTACACTCTATATTGTTTACAAGAAACACACTTTAGACACAAGTTAAGAAACAGGTTGAAAGAAAAAAAGACAGAAACAATAAGCAAAAGAAAGCTGGTGTGGCTATCTGAATATCATAATCCCACTGTGAGGTATTTGTTGAAGAGAAATAACTTGTGTGCAGAAAAAGTCTTTTACAAGAATATTTACAACAGCTTTATTCATAAATATTCAGTTATTGCTTCCAGCCAGTAACTGGAAACAACAAGATGTACTTCAACAAGAAAATGGAAAAATAAGCTGTGGTATATTCACTCAATAGATTACCAAGCAATAAAAAGAAATAAACTACTGATACAGGCGACTACCTGAATTCATCTTAAAAACTATGATGCCAAGTGGAAGAAGTTGAATACAATAATTACATATTGTATGATTCCATTGATATAATATTCTAAAATAGTCCATCTGTGGTGACAGATCGGATTACTGACCAGCCTATATGTAGAGACATAGTAGTGGTAGGGAAATGGCTGAGAAGGGCAGAAGCAAACTTTCTGGAATCATGGAGTTGTTCTTTGTCTTGGCATGCATTCCTCAAAATTGACTGAAAGATATGAGCATTTCACTGAATGTAAATTTTAGTGAAACTTTGAACCAAATAAATGACATTGAATAACTGTGTGTTTGAATATTATATTTCATCATGTTTTCAGAAATAGTATAACATAGGTTAGGAATATTATAAGAGGCCCAGGAGGCATTATAGTGAGTTAGGAAGAGAACTGGGCCCAGCGGGGGGGCACACCCACTGATTTGGGCCAGAACAAGGTCATGATAAGGGAATTTTGGTAACAATTTTCCGGATGAAACCACGAGGGCAGGGAGAGTTTGAGAGAGAGGTAATTTGATCATCTCTTATAATGCTCCAATCCAGAATCTTCTTAAAGGAATTAATTAAATCAGTTTTAACTGTAGGGTAGCATATTAGGTATAATATGCTTTCAGGAGCTCCGCCTCCCTTGCTCCTCAAATTTCCCTCAGTCACACGCTGAAACCTGTTTTTATAGAATAAAGGGAAATAATTCTTTTTTTACTTTACAACTCAAAATAAAAGGCTTAAAATGCAAGTGCATGGTTAAAATAATACTTTAGGATAAATGAATTTCATTCCTGCATAATCAGCAGATGAATGCAAATAATTAAGCACCGATCCTTCCTGTTTCTGATACTGTAAAAAGAACAGGAAAAAGGAACACTCCTGGTTCAACACATACTTTCTGAGCATCTAGCATGTGCTAAATCAATAGTGTTCAAGCTTTTGTGACTGTGACCTTTAGTAAGAAATGAAATTTACATTGCAACGCTGGATGGATGTACATATGTATAACTAAAACAATGTTATAAAATAAAACTTATACTTGCTAAGTAAGATGCACTCTGTGTTTTCTATTCCAGTATATTCTGCTTCATGTACACAAAAATGTTTACAAAAATGCTGATAGTGACCCACTGACTCCATTTCATTACCCACTAATAAATTGTGAATTGTGATTGGAAAAATGCAGTGCTAACCTTGCTACTCAAAATGTGGTCTGTGTACCAGCATCATCAGTTACACCTCACACTTACTGAATCAGAATCTTCATTTTAACAAAACCTCCAGGTGCTTCCTGTGCACTGTGACAGAAGTCCTGTGCTAGACATTCACTGCATGAGGAAGATGTTTGGGCCAGAGGAAGTCTTTTCAGTATTGTTTAGGGCAGAGATTCTTAGGGATGTGTTTTTTAAAGTATACATATCCAAGCCTCGAGCCTACAAATTCAGTACCTCTTGGGATATCTAAGGGCATTTATCTAAAAAACAATACATAAATGAACAAACCAAATCTACCAGAGCTTCTGAGCCCACCCCTATTTAAGAATCTTGGTCTATAGTGTTAAATGAAGCAGTGTAACTGATTTGTTTGTTTATTACAAAGGTACAAATCTGTGCTTCAGGAAATATGGAAAGATTTTACTTTATTTTTCACTGTGATTGCTTCACATTTTATTCCCAGAATGTTTATTGATAGAGGTTTTGCTACTGCTACTTCTGGGTTTACTTCTCCGTGTGGAAGAATTTCCAAACATCTCGAGTCTACCAATAACTGCCCTTTTATAGAAATGTAATGTGACTTCCAGTAGAATTATTATTATTAGTTCTGCTGAGGTAGCACGATTCATCCCCTGGATTACTTCCAGTAGATCCCTAACCAAGGATCCCTGCTGCGAAAGAAGATAGGGCTGCCCATAAGTGGCTGTAACTGTTCATTAAGGACCTTCCCGTTGTGTTAGTATGTTTCCTGAGTGATGGGAAGTTTTAGTCTAGAAGCTGCTAATCTTGCTAACACTAAAAGGCTCTCTCTCCCATTAACAGCTTCTGTGTTGCATTAATAGTAAGAAAGTGATAAAGAGATGGACCTCAGCTGCTCAGTACCCCCTGAGGTGAGGTCCCCAGCTTCCTTCTTATCCCATAGTCCACTCTAATGGTCTCGCCTGTATTAAAATAATAGAGTGGATAATAAGTGCTGTCTATTTTAGCAGAGTCTAAAATTCCTTCTTCTTTCTGGGGAGGAACACCATTTTTTTAGACTTCCAATTTTAAAACTATACCATCAATACTTTTGCAATTGAAGTTGATCTGTTTAATTCATAACTTTTTAAAAGTGCAGTGCAAATCAAGTACAGGGGAAAAAATGTTGCTTTGGAAAAAATAAATCTGTCTTTCCTGGAAAAACTATAAAATAGAGAACTCTCTTAGAGATGTCTTCCTGTTCTTTTTTTTATTTTCTGGTAAATCAAATCACTCATTTGCACAGCAGTGAATTGGAAAATCAAGGAATAAAGACCTTTGCTTTTGTAAATATTAATAACTCTCATGTTAATAGACAAAGAACAAATTATGAAAAATATCATATTAAAATAAAACAAGTAAGGTTAAATTTCTTAGGTTTAGGGTGCATGTTAATCAATGATGTTTTGTTCAAAACGTTATCTTATTAGGCTTCATAATGCTAGGAGCCAATGCCATACTTAATTGCCTCTGTTCTTTTTCTACTGAAAATGCATAACCTTTTGCAGAAGTGCACTTTTTAAGGATCTCTTGATTTAAACACATGCTTTTAGTATATAAGATGTCCATGGAATAAGATTATCTATGCAGTACTTAGGTTGTTGCAATTTTTCATCTATAAGCGAAACTATTTTTGCCTCCAACTACATATTTTTTTAATTGGGTAAACAGTAATCCATCATCTCAAAAGTGTTGCTCAGATTTTTATTTCTTGAACTCAAATACTAAAATTTTTTCCTCGATTTACACAATTCTTTCCTGACTTGAAAGCTTAATTTTATAATTAGGTTGTATATAGTATATTTTTACACTTGTAATTTATGTGTATAAAAAGGACCAATATCAATAATCATCAGCGACAGTATATATTTTTTAAATGAAATATATGTTCATAGCCCTCATAGAAGAAATCACTATGATGAGCTCTGCACAACATTTATGTAAGATTCAAGAAATTACTATAAAAACCAATTAAAAGATGTTTTCTAAAAACATAATTAATATATTTTTCCTTATAAGTACTTAGCATCTTGAGGGGGGGAAAAGACGTATCTAAAAAGTCAAGGCTGCCCATCTAAATTTTTTAAATTATGTATTAAAGCCTTTGAATGAAAAAAAATTTATAATTTAAGAATGAGAAAATGTCAAGTATTTTTTTTATAGACACTAGGTTTTTCCTCTAGGCAAGTAACAATCTAAATCCCTTTTAATTAAGTAACTCTTTCATATGGTCTATTAGCCAAACAATTTTGATAAATCCAGTACACTCTCGTTTGTTTTATTTTTCTTGTTAAAAGAATTATTCACCACATACCAATGGCTAGCATATTATTGTTAGTTTTCTTCAAATTTAGGGAAGAAGGGAGCCGAATATGACAATCTTAATGGAGCTGCAATAGCAAAGGAGTCCATTGGAAAAGTAGCAGGTTTCATATAGAATAGTCTTGAAGTTGTTGGTATTGTGCACACTTATCTGAATTCTTTTTGTTCACTTTCTTCTGTCCTATAGTCCATGAAGGCTCAGGAGAAACCAGTCAAAAGGAGACATCCACCTGTGATATTTGCCAGTTTGGTGCAGAATGTGATGAAGATGCCGAGGATGTCTGGTAATGTGCTATTTTATTCTTTTAAAGAAAATAATGACAATAATTAATTTCTTTTTACTTTATCAATTATTTCCTAAAAGAAGACATTTTCTGCAGTTTTTTTTTTTTTAATCCAGTTCTCATGGGGGTAAAAAATGAGGGCTACAATAACAGCAAGGACTTTCTGAAGCTGAACTAAAAGTTGGGTCAGCCAAGCAGCTGCCCAGGGCATTACTTGATAAGGTACAGTAAGATATCACCGAGACCCCCAAATACTGTCAATGTTAAGAGATGGAGAGAAAAATCATACTTACCAGAACATCTGTCAAAAAGCATGGTCAAGGAACAATGGATAGTTGCTAATCTGCTCCTAAAATGGTGGATCTGGGTAACTGCACAGATTTTACTTAAAGGGTATGCATATGCACTCCCATAGCTGAATTAGGGAGATGGTAGGGCAAGGAATAATCTTTGAGCCACCCTGTAGGATCAACTTCTCCCTTCACCCAAGCAATGCTCAGCTTCTCCTGTAAAGATATGCTGAACAGATTATGAATAATAGTCATTATTTTGAATGGGTCCCAAAATGTTAGCCTTCTAGGGCAGCCACGTGTATTGGTCCTACCCTGATCTCATACCTAAAGTGAGAAACCCAAAGGTCTTTGTATGGCATGACAGTGGAAAGAGGCAGACTCTCTTTCTTTCTGTCTCTCTTTCTCTCTTTTACACACATACCTTTCAGAAAAACAACCAGGTGTCCTTTCATATTTTTTTTTCAATATGCAGACTGTGTTTGCCTAGAGCAGTTAACAATCATTTTGATCGAAGTAGGTAAGGGAGTAAATCTTAAATGTTCTCACCACACACACAAAATATTGGTAATTATGTGAGGTGATGGAGGTGTTAGCTAACACTATGGTGGTGATCACACTGCAATATACAAGTGTATCAAACATGTTGTACACCTTAAACTTATACAATGTTATATGCCAATTATATCTCAGTAAAGTTGAGGGAAAAAGACAATCATTTTCATCAGACTTTTGTGGGTGGGGGGGGGCAATTCATCTAAGAAACAGAAAGAAAAAATTAAGGCAAGATAATTTTGGCAAGAATGAAACAGTCTGCACTGAAAACATTTTAGAATATTTTTGGATGTAGATTAAATTGAGGATTCCAACTGAGCAAACTGAGCTTCTTAGGGTAAATTAACTAGGTACTTACAAGTAAACACTGCTATTGACTAGCCACGTGAAATAGCCACCCATTAATAAAAGCAGATATCAGTAGGATTTCCATACCTGTTAAACATTTCTAGCCAATGGTCAGCTAGGAGTCAAGTCAGGGGGTGTATGCACTGGTTTGACCATCTTGAGGTAAACAGACATATGTTTTCTTAAGAACCTCCTGGACATCTTAATGGCTGATGAATTTTATGGTTCCCAAACCTGGCTGGGAATTTTTAAAACACATCGATTCTTTAGTTCCATGTCAAAATTAATGAATCAGGATTTCAGAGAAGTGGGGCTTAAAACTTTACTTGTCTAAAACTCCCCCAGATGGTTGTATAAATACTGCTCTAAGATAAATGACTGACTCAGAGAATCTTTCTCCTCCCTAAATGCTTTAAGGCTCTGTGTAGCCATAGTCATTATATATTAAGACACATTGATAAGAAATGTATCCTTAAAATATCTTGTTTTAATGTTTGCTGATGACTACATCTGTAGCTCAACTTTATTTTTAATGCTGTAAATTATCTTGCTGTCAGCTATTTTACTTTTTAAAAATTCACATGGGTCCCTAATTTTTTCTTAAGAATTTTCCATTCCCCATTCTTATCTCTTTTATGATCACCTTTAAGTGACATGGTTTCACTTTACAACTGCAAAGATTTAAGAAATGAGACAATAATAGCAGATAAAAATTACTGATTTCTTACTATGAGCTTAGTCTATTTGTATGCATTCTTTTTTTTTCTCAGTTATCTTCAAAATACACTAGAGTAGATTCCATTATGATCACTTTACAAAGAGGAAACTGAGTTTTAAAATGTTTAAGTGGCAGAGCCAAGATGAAGATATGAGGTGAAAGTAACTAGAGGATGTTAGCATAACAATTCAACCAAAGATGCAATTGAAGTATTTCTTTCCTGTCATGTCTGGAATAATGAGATGGCCAGATTGCAGGCAGCTTAGATCCAGTGACTGAAGTCCTGCAGGGTTAGAGCTGGTGACAAGAGAGAAGCCTGCAGCAGGCAATGGGAAAATGTCCAGGCAAGCAGTGTCACTCCTGGTATTCTAGCAAAAGTTTAGATCTCTGGTATACAGGACAAGGAGATTTGGGCAAGGTAAGTGGCATCAGAAAGATTAAGCAGCCATGGGTACTGGAGTTAGGAAAAGAAATTCGGTTACAAAGGGAGCAAGGAGAAGGATAAGGCATAACTTCAGTCATCAAGGAATTGGAAAGCTAATCAGGGGCAGATACTGGATAGATACCCACCTACCGGAACTGGTATATAAAGCCAAGCCTTGGCTACAAAAGGCTGGGACAAGCCCCTAGATCTCAGAAATAAATTACAAGGTCAGAATGAAGCCAGCAGCAAGGATGACTGGTTGCTGAATCAGTTAGCTTTTGGCTAGAACATCTTGTATGCCCCCAGCCTAGAGACAAGATTAGTTCCAAAATGCAGAATAAGGCTGAACCTCCAGATGGGGCTAAGTGGCCATAGCTGTGAAGATTAGAGGGATGCAGGGGGCAGGGAGCCAAGAAGATCATTATACTTCCCAGGCAAGAATGAAAAGTTGTTAGCGTTCAAATAAAATGTACTTAAAATGTCCAATGTAAGCAAGAAGGAATGGTGCTGAAATGATAAGCATATTGATTTTCATTTACATAAGTACCTTTGCATGTTAACATATTGTATTTAGTTATGGCCATGAAGGGCAGACTGGAAACAGCCGAAGGACACAAGAATAAAGCAATAAATGAAATTAAATAGGCGTGGGATGAAAGAGGCTATAAAGTAAGATAAGAAGCAATAGGGGAGGGATCTGACTCTAGTACTAGTCAACTGAATCAGGGGAGCTTGATGTGCTATTGATTCTGGATGAAACCATGGCCAGGTCCTGTCACAAACATAAAATACTGCATATGCTATGTGGAAACAAAGAGTATACGTCAGTGTTTAGTTTTATTTTTTCCCTTGACATTAACTAAACTACAATTCTATGCATACAAGTTCCTCAACCGTACATTATGAAATAATAACAAGATGTGAATAAATACTACTGAGAAACAATGTTATTATTGTAACTGCAATATTGAAACAAATGTAAAAGATTAATTCCTGATTTTTCTTTAACCCTAGCCTAAGAAATTCGTATTTTACATTTTACCACAAGGGGTTAATCTAGCTATTCAAAGATATTCAGGTATTTTCTAGATGAAGGTAAAGCTTTGTTAGAATTAAAAAGCCAGTACACAATCAGCTGATCTTGTTTTCATAGTTAGATGAGTTTTTGAGTCAAGAAGCAAGGTACATTGGACACGGGGAAGAAAAAAAAATAAATGGGGGAAGGGTAAGGAGAGTAGAGGAAAAGGAGAAAAAATAATAGAGGATGGCATTCATAAACGATGATACTAATAACGTAAAATTTTAATGCCTTTATTTTGAGAAAAACAGATGGTTTATAAGCTTATACAAGCTCCTCCCTTATGTTCTATGATTTCCTTTCAAGGTTTTTCTCTTGCCTTTTCCTTCTTCTTATGGAGAACATCAAGGCTGTAGAAATAAGAAAATGGTCAGATTTCCTCAATAGGAAAGAAAGATCATTGCTACAAAAGATTCTTCGGTTATAGATATTTACCTATGTGTAGGAAAGGATCATGCTTTCAAAAGAGAGTTGAAAGTCCACATGGTAAGTGGTCCACAACACAGATATATCCACTCTCATATCAAGGCATCTCTTTATTTAGGATGGACCTCAAAAATAATTGGAACACCAGTGCAAAGGGATATGCATGCCTGTTTATGGGGAAAGGGTTAAAAGGCAAAGAAAAGAAGGGCTTAAAAGATTGTTTCTCTTTATATCTAGACTGAAAAAAGGTCAAAACTAATATATTTATACATCAAAGAGACTCTCAGATACCTCCTGCCAAGTATAATTTATAAAGAAAAAGAAGGGCTTCCAAGTCAAACATAATAAATTTGACTCACAGCAAAGTAATAAAGCCCCATCTGATAGTACTGGGAATACTAACTTATGATTTCAACAAATATTTCTGATACTTGCTTGGTTTTAGAAACAGCTTTATATTCCCTTAATTATCTTACCTGATAAATTATTTCAGTAAGTCCAAAGTAGGTCAGTAGTAACTCTTTGCACTGGGAACTAGTCCTAAGAAGTAATTATCCTAGAACTTTCTGTTGGTCCTGTCAGTCAGAAGTAGTTCAGAGCCCTGGGGTTGATACTTGATTTAATATAAGAAAAGAGCAAGTTGATAGCTGGGTCTGATCATAGAAATGACTGGGTATGAAATTGGCTGCAGGCCTAACATTTCCAGGGTATCCAGATAGATCAAGGAAGGGAGCACAGGTGTAAGAGCAGATGCAGCTGGGTGACAAATTACATAAAGGGACAACTTAAATCATTATGCGTATTTGCTTCATATGTATGCTTTATAGCACCTGTGCCCATTTTAACTTTGCTCTTGTATTATTCTCAACATGCCACTCAGGCCCCATTAGCGAAATCGTATTGGCTTAAATGCTATTAGTTCCTCAGTAGTCATTCATTTTGTCTTTGAAAGCATTAATAATGTTTTCCAGTTTTAGTGCATCACATCCTTGTGTTTGACTGCAATGGTAAGAAAGGAGAAAAGCAAAGTAGTTCAGTAAAAAGAGTTCAGAAGAGAAAATGAATGAGCATCTATTTTTTTCTTTATTTCATTGATGTTCCGTAACTGAAACAGGGTGTGAGATTTGGCATTACTTTTGTGAGCCTCTCTTACAAAGACAGTTTAGTTTGAAGTCTTTAACATCTTGCTCCTTTGATCTAAGAAGGCTCCTTGTCACTAGGAAGACTGTGTGTTGCTGGCATCATTCCCACCTTTAATGCGTTTTGGACTGTAGAGAATCATGAATATTTGAAGCGGGGCAATGGCCAAGGATGATCCTTGGCACTAGATTTCACCATACATATAAGCAAATTAGGCATTAGGTCCTGCTGACTTCAGTATTGGGTTATGAGTTTGATTGGGAAAAATTAGACACCTCTGAGTCTTAAGATTTAGAAATGATTTCTTTTTAAAACTACTACTGGTCGACAGTTGAACAAAAAAGATTGTGTTGCAATCGGAAAGTTTCCAACTGTTTTCTACTAAGTAAAAAGAATATCATTTGGGGTTGTATGTGGGATCTAAAGAAGAAGATGCTGATTAGTCACAAAATTTTACTGAACTACGAGTTCATTCAGTCTTCCCCTAGGGTGTTTTCTTTATACTGATTTCTTTTACTCTCTTGCCTTAGAACTGTAAAAGCGGTTACCATAATTAGGACTGGCTTCTAATGTGAGTTTACTCATGGAGAGAATAAAACACACACACACACAAACAGAAAACAGGTCTGTCTAGTCCAGAAAATCTAAGGTTTTGGTGGGTTGTAGGTTTTATGAGAAAACCTTCTTAGTTCTAAGACTCCTGTAGTTAAGATGCTGCCTCCCTCAAATTGCCTTTCCCTCACCATGAAGACAATGTTGTTACCTCTGAAAACTGCCATAGTATTGTCTGTTTGTATAGATGGGGTCTGAAGACTAAAGACATCTCTCTTTCCTTTAATACTTCCATTTGCCCAGAAACTTTTTCCAGAGTAGAGGGCAATATACAGCTTCTGCTGTATATTTGGGGAAACACACCTCTTTCCACTCCCATAATTTCAAGAGAAAAATGCTGACATTTTTAGCAAATCTATGGCTTAATGTAAAAATTTGAGTTTGATTTTGTTATTTCCTTCTTTTATGTATTTATCCACCTATCTTAAACAAGAAAAAATAATTTGTACTTTTAAAAAATTTCACACAATTTAGAAGTGCAATTATAAATAGGACTAGTATTTGTAACATGGTCTGTACAATGGTGTGTGCCTACAAACGCCATGTCTGTGACCCAGACTTCCCTCTGCCAATAGCTGCCAGTAAATAGCCAAGTCTGCAAACTGAATCTAAACACTTTAAGTGTTACTTAGAAAGATGAATAAATAACGATGCCACTTCAAATGCACAGCAGGCCATTCCAAAACAAACAAACAAACAAAAAAATATACAACTAACCCACCCTCCAAATTTGGGTTGAGCTTTGTGAAAAGTAAGATTTTTTAAATAAAACTGAAATTTGAAAATAAATCATGGTCTTTCAAACAAAGACATACCTCAGGTCTTCTATGTACTGCGCTACTTTACTTAGAAAGGAATTGGATTTTCATATAAGTTCTGAAGAGTCTTTTGAATTTTTCTCAGTAATTATGTATGCCTCAACTGTGCTAGTTATCGCACAATGATTAATGAAACTTAATTAGGATGTGATGGGTGCAAATGTGGATCTGGTGTAGAATATCGAAAAATACAGGAATAAAGTATTGAAAACTTTAATACATTTTATATGTTTTTGCAATTTTTATTTAGCTCAGACAGTAGAAATCAGGTAACTTCGATTTTATATAAAAATAATGAAATACTACATGAAGGCAGAACAAAGGAAACAAAACTCCAAAGCATAGATTGTATTTCTCCCACTAACTTAACTGTTTTCATTACTTGTTTCTCTTTTACCTGCTTGTGTAGACTATACCCTGCTACTCCTGCCTTACTTCTGGTGCTCACTCACAAAACTCTCACCCACAATTTTGTGTTGAGTTTTCTAAGTCTCAGTTTCTAGTATATTCCGAGTCAGAGACTCCTGTGCCTTAAAATCAGGAAATACACGCTCCATATTCCAACATCACAACATAACATCCCAGTCTCAGAGATAAAAACATGAATCTCATTGTGATCATCAAAAGATGACAGAATTTTCACAAGCATGTGTTTCCTGTGCGGCAGGTACCATGGTAATGTTTACATTCATGGAGCTATTTAATCCTCCTGCAAATCTTTTGAAGTTAGATACACTAATAATTTTCATTTTACATGGAAGGAGACGCAGAGAGGTTAAGCAAACCACCCAAAGCCAAACAGCAAGTGGAAGAGCTGGGATCTGCACCCTGCCAGGCTGACTCCAGACACCATGCTCTTAACCACCACGCATTATCTTCTCATATGTTCAATAACATAAATTATGTGTCTGCATGTGTGTGTATGTGTAGCATGCATTAGGTGTATACCATACACGTATAACATGTTGGATATATTCAGTACAGAATTTCACACTTTTTTGTTGTTGAAATAGAAAATGCAACCACTTTGTGATAAAGTCCACCACTAACAGGTTCACATCACCTACGATGTCCTTTGAAATATTTTTTTTCCATTAGATATATACACCTTATTTTTTGCAGACTGTGTGGGTTTTATGTGTTTTTTTGTAGAGGTATCGAATTATTATCTATGGAGAATATCCTTATGACTATGTGTGTGCCCAATTAGGTTGAGAAGGTTATTAACCATGAGGTTGCAGAGAAGAGACATATCTTCACCAAAACCTGGTTCTTTGAGCTGTTTCAACTTCAATTTGCTTGTTTTGAGTAAGCAATAGCAACCCTGATTATGAACCAGGATGAACATTATTTATAACTAGTGATAGGCTTTAGATTTTTATCCAGAAAAGAGGCATATAACATGGAGAGTGGCCATTATAATACTCCCCCTTCCTTTAATGCTGGTGCCACTACTAGCAATATTTCAAAGGGCTACGCAAAAGGCAGAGGAGCATTGGGGAACCCAGAAGAGCAGGGGCACTGCTCAGTAAGCCATTTGTTAAGAAAGGTGGGACTTCATTCCTTAGTATCTTTGGGAATAGCTGATGGGCTACACGCTCCTTTCCAAGTGGTAAAGGAAGGTTTATTACAAATGCATATTCTTGCTGCAAGAATAGAAATTATGAGACATAAAGAGAGAGGGAAGAATCACCAAATTAAATGGCAAATAAATATGGCCCATATGCCAGTGGATTTTAATCCCTATCTTAGTACAATGCTCTGCTATATCTTTTTATTTAACACTTAAAAATAGAATGCCAAGCCTCTTATTTCCCAATCTAATGTATGTTTTAATGGTTACATTAAAATGGAATTTGCTGTGGCTTTTTCTGATTATAAAAGTTGCACATTTATCATAGAAATTTCAAAAGCCTAGAAATATTACAATGTCATCCCACCATTCCAAGATAATTACCGTAAAATTTGGAGGTGTGTTCTCCTCCTGTCTGTGTGTGTACATGCACATGTGTGTGTATGTATTTTTGATGAGTCTAATCGTATTTTATATATCAACAAAGTCTCTCTCTTGAAAATTTTACTTAATCTTGAGGCTGTGCTTGGAGATTGTTACAAACGCTAAACAAATTTATGAGTAATATATTTAGATTTGAACATAATTTCTGTGGGCCCAAATTCTAATTATTCTTTCAAAATTTTTGCCTTTCTCAAGACACATGAATTTGAGGGCAGTGTCCTAACATTTGCGATCTAAAGAATTTACCAAAACCTAAATCCCCTCTAAGTCTACCTTAGACGTTTTTCTTGGTTAACTCCAAGAGGCTAGACAGTATGTGTACTGAAAACACTTCCTTTGTCTGTATCCAGAACATTCATAATAAATAGCTTTCTGAGGTATAAGCATTATTTACTGAGAAACTGTCCTCCCACAGGCGTTTTAAATTGGGTAGAAACTGCTCCTGGCCTTCAGTCGTTTACTTCCAAATAGTAATATACTGTATATGTTGGTTCATCTAAACAACAAATCAGCAAGCAGTCCTCGGCAGCCCACATCAGTCTGTTCCAGAAATATGCCCCTATAAGCAGTATGTGTAATATCTAATAAGTGATTGAACAAATTGTAAAATTATATGCAACATCCAATTGAAAAATCAATACTGCTGAAGAACTAAATGCTTATTATAGTATAAAGAAAAAATAAACAAAGGAAACAAATATCTGGTTTTTCTAGCTTCCCCCCAATGCAAAGTAAAATTAATCAGGAGTGGGTCCATTCATCCCTTCACTACTAAGCTATGAATGAAACATAAGAACTCAGGACTATGCACTTGGGACGAGTGATCTTCTGAAGTTTGTTTACCACAGCTCTTTTTTATTCATTGCAGTCTTTTCAAAGTCTTTACATAATAGTTTATTCTGTTCGCTGAACTCATCCTAAAATGAGCTTTCTATAATCAAAATTGTATTATTGAAGGTAATAAAAGTAATGCTAGGTCCCAACTAGTCATAAGTGCCTATAATCAGCAGATATTAAAAGATGTATATCAGGGAGAAGTGTGCAACAATTGGGGAAAAAGCAAGAAATGAAGTAAAATATCTTCACTTTAGCAGAAATTAGTGATGTATTTCTGTTTAAACATTGATATGTAAATAAATGTGATACTTTAAGACATTCAAATATAACATCAAATTATCAATTATGACAAAGAAATAAAAATATTATATTTGAATGAATTATGCAGTTTAATTTTAATTGAATATATTTTTCCTTCTCTAAAAGATTTGTTGGTTTGGGAAAAAGAAAATACAACAGAGATGCTTGCATTACAGTGACATTGGATGGTCAGACTTGGGAGGGGAAATAAATAAAAAGAATCCCTGTATTGATCAATATATCTGTACCTGACATTTTTGTGTATTATTACATGCTTAGGAGATATGTTATGGTATGTTTTACACTGAATTCATAAGTCTTTTAACAATTGTCTTTTGTTGGAGAAAGTATTTCCCTTTTGAGATGCGCATGGCATTAAGGGACAGCCAGAGGAAAAGGGAAACCTTCTAACATATTAAAACCTAATTCTTTTCAGCCTACTTTCTCCTCTCCTCTGATCCTCTGATATCTCTAGGATGTAGTTAGGGCAGGTAATGTCATCTTCATTTGACAGATAAATACACGAAGCCCCTGGGGATTCCCTGGCGGTCCAGTGGTTAGGATTCCACGCTTCCACTGCATGGGGCATGGGTTTGATCCCTGGCTGGGGAACTAAGATTCCACAAGCTGCACAGCGTGGCCAAAAAAAAAAAAAAAATACATGAAACCCCTGAAGGGTTAAGGGTAATCAACATGTAGTAAAGAGAAGGGCTCAAGTGATTTATGCCACTTTCTCATCAAAGCTACCCAAGAGAGATTTTAAAAAGAGAGAGAGAAATGAGTTGGTATGACATAGTGGAAAGACCACTGGGTTCAGAGAAGTGAGGTCTCATCTTGGATAAAATCACATCATTTCGCTTGGTCTCTGTTTTTTTTTTCCTATAGACAGATTAGATTACATAGATAATTAGATGACAGATAGATTTACAGTCATTTTGTAATACAATTCACATAAAACTCATTCATTTGAAGTATACAATTCAGTTGTTTTTAGTATATTCACCAAGTTGTGCAACCATCAACACAATCAATTTCATAATATTTTTATCACTTCAAAAAGAAACTTGTACACTTTAGCAGCCCCTCCCCATTTCCTCCCCAAGTTTCCCTCCTCCATCCTTAGGCAACAACTAATCTACTTTATGTCTCTATAGATTTCCTTATTCCAACATTTCATATAAATGGAATCATTCAACAGGTGGTCCTTTGTGACTGGGCTTCTTTCACTTAGAATGTTTTCAAGGTTCATTGTATCATGTATCAGTATTTCATTTTTTGATTGATGAAAAATATTTAATTGTGTGGATATACCACATTTTGTTTATGCATTTATCAGTTAGTTGATGAACATTTGGGTTGTTTCCAATTTTGGGTTCTAATGAATAATGCTGTAATGAACATTTGTATACAAATTTGTGTGTTTGTATATGTGTGTAAGTACAAGTTTTAGTTTGGACGTATGTTTTTATTTCTCTTGGTATATACCTAGGAGTAGAATTGTTGGACTAAATGGTAACCTCATGATTAACTTTTTGAGGCACTGCCAGACAGTTTTCCAAAGTGGCTGCACCATTTATATTTCTAACAGCAATGTATGAGGATCCAAATTTCTCCACGTCCTTGCCAACACTTATTATTACCATCTTTTTGAATAATACAATCCAAGTGGGTATAAAGTGGTATCTGATAGTGGTTTTGATTAACATTTTCCAGATGGCTAATTGTGTTGAGTCTCTTTTCAATGTACTTACTGATCATTTGTATGTCTTCTTTGGATAAACATCTCTTCAGATTTTTACCCTTTTTTTTTTGTTGTTGTTAAACAAAGAATTGCTTTTTTAATACAAACTATTAATACATACCCACAGACTATAAAGTGCTAAGAAATTTAAATATCTAAGTCATAGCAAACAGGTGGCAATTCAACATCCAGGGTCGACAGAATGCTTGAGGGAGACTGCAACAGATTAGACTCCCAGGGTGGAGGAGGCATCTTCAGAGGTGAAGGGGGGCCCAGGTGTAAGAGCTGTTCAAGCTCCCTCTCCTCATCGAGGATCATAAGAGGCACTCCATTCAAGGGCATGTGTGCAATCTGGTGCTCTTCAGGCAGGTCGAAACTCTCGAAATCTAATGGGTTGAAGGGAAAGAATTTTTCTATTTCTGGATAGGTGTCATCTGAGGCAGGAACAGAGCTTTTTGCCTTAATGGTCTTCTCAGTCATCTTTTTGGTAGAGAAGGCTGTCTGTTTCTGTTTGAGGGGTCCATTAGTCTTTATTGACTTTTCTGTAGCTCTGTTAACAGTTCCCAAAGCCTTTCTGGCAGCTTTAGGTAAAGCTGGTGGAGCATCAAACATTTTGCCAACATGTGGTGTTGAAACCTGAGATCTCCCATCTAAAGCTTTGACTGAAGGCCCAGACCCCAGCTTCAGCCCATCCTTAGAAGCCACACGGGTGCCTGGTTCTCCATTTTCCTTGTCAACATAGATCAGAGTAGCCATTCTGGATTAGGCTGGGAACAACGGCCAAACTCTTCCTAGACATGGTCTCTACCCATTTTTTAATTGAGGTATTTATTTATCACTGAGTTGTAGGAGTTTTTTTTTTTAATTGTAGGTATAAGCCTCTTACCAAATATATATGATATGCAAATAGTTTCTCCATTCTGTGGAGTTGTCTTTTCACTTTTGTGGTGATACCTTTCAAAACACAAACGTTTTTAATTTTGATGAATTTCAATTTGTCTGTCTTTGGTCAGTTGTGTTTTTGGTGTCACAACTAGGAAGGTTTTGCTTAACCCAAGGTCACAAAGATTTACTCCTATATTTTCTCCTAAGGGATTTATAGTTTTGGCTCTTATATTTAGGTCTCTGATTCATTTTGAGTTAATTTTTTATATGGAGGAAGGAAAGGGTAAAGAATCATTTTTTTACTTGTAGATAATCAGTTGTTTCAACACCATTTATTGAAAAAACTATCCTTTCTCTGTTGAATTTTCTTGGCACCCTTGTAGAAAATCAATTGACCCTGTATGTTAGGGTTTATTTTTGAGCTCTCATTTTATTCCATTGATGTATATGTCTATCCCTATGCCAGAATAAACTCCATTTTCTCATAGGTACAATATAGGAAATAAGGATGTTGGTCTAGATAATGTCCATGCTTCTTTTGAATTCAAACATCACCTAAGATAGGAACAGAATTACTGTGAGCTATATAGACCTACTCCTCAAGCATACCCAGTGGCCCCAGTGGCATTGTTCCTCTTTCCTTTTCAACCTAAAATTTTTACTATCAGTTTTAAATTAGAAAACATGGTCTATTGTGTCCAGAAGGTAGCATTTACAACTCTGTATTTTAACCCTCATGCAGAAATAAGATTTTCATACTGGCTAATCATCTCTTTAGAAAGCACAGAAAACAGGAGGCTCTTCAAAGGATATGAATCAGTGGTGGCAAAAGGTAGAAATACAATGAAGTTATTTAAATAAGAGAAAAAATTCAAGAATTTAATAAAACAATGTTGAGGAGAAGAAAGAAGGGGAAAAGTAGGATAGAAAAGTAATTTTAAAGAAAAATCAAACTAAGAGAATATGCTAAAGCCGTATTTCTGAGTAGCCCTAATTCAAGGTAAGGAAGAAAAAGAATAATTCTCATGATGTAATTAGAAAAGACACTAGTTTATCAAAAGATACTTTAACAAGTTCTGAACTCCACAAGAATTTATACTCTATGACTTTAATAACATTTTGATTGAAATAAAATACAACATCCTTGATAACTCCCTTATAAATTATACAAAATTACTTATATTGGATCTTAATGTAATGTATTAATGATAAAATTCTAAAGTTGTGAGATTATATCTGTAGAGGTGATTCTCTGTAAGACCTGAATAATGATACCCAGATATGTCATTGTTATGGTATCTGATTCGGTGCAGGGTTAAAACAAGATCAATGGCCAATGTGTTTGTTAGTCTTTTTCTCTTAATTATTGTTATCTCAGCCAGAGATTAGGCAGAACTCCTAAAATATTTCATATGAGTTTCTAGGATTATAGTTCCCATGTACAGATAACAGAACTAAGCAGTTGTTGAGAGAGAAATAATTTGTTCAAGCAGCAGAGAAAGGAAGAGTGCCAGGTCTTCAGATGGTCCTAGAAGAGTGTTTCTTGAACTGTTCTCTGATTTACTCTAAGCCATTTATGAACAAATTGGAAATCAGATGACTTGGTTTGTGACAATAAAGTGTCATTTCCTTATATCATTTTTTTCTGTACTTTATTTTACTATTAATTAAGAATAAAAGATGTGGTTGTTACACAAGTTCATGCAAAGTGGGAAAACACTGATCAGATTTTTATGACAAATATCCTTGCTTTGATCATATTTAGTTAAAAGATTATAAGTAGAAATGAGAAGCAAATATAAAAATATGCAAAACAATAGCAATATATCATAATATAGAGCCTAACAATTATGATTATGGGTTTAGAATACGAAATGTGACTTAACAAGATACAGTTGCTTATAAGACCTCCTACTATCAATTCTGCTTTTTCTATTTTTCCTCAGATAATCAATATATAACCAATAATTTGCTAGATATATTTGACTATATATTTTTAAAATCTTCATAATGGGATTTGTAGTCCTTTATTAGTATAATCAAGCTTCTGGGAATTTTAACCCACTTATTCATTGATTGCATCTTTTTTCCCCAACTTTTGTTTGTCCCAAATCAAAGTATAGTTTCAAATTAATATCTTGTACCGCAGTGTTGAAAGACAAAAAAATCTTTGCACTAAGGATGAAACAACACATGGTAATACAGTACAGTGCACAAGGGCAGTAGGCTTGCATTTTCTTTCTTTTTTTTTTAATGTTTTTATTGGAGTATAATTGCTTTACAATGGTGTGTTAGTTTCTGCTTTATAACAAGGTGAATCAGGTATACATATACATATATCCCCATTATCTCTTCCCTCTTGCATCTCCCTCCCTCCCACCCTCCCTATCCCACCCTTCTAGCTGGTCACAAAGCACCGAACTGATCTCCCTGTGTTATGCGACTGCTTCCCACTAGCTATCTATTTTACATTTGGTAGTGTATATATGTCCATGCCACTCTCTCACTTTGTCCCAGCTTCCCCTTCCCCTTCCCCATGTCCTCAAGTTGATTCTCTAGTAGGTCTGCATTTTTATTCCCATCTTGCCCCTAGGTTCTTCATGACCTTTTTTTTTTTTTTAGATTCCATATCTATGTGTTAGCATACAGTATTTGTTTTTCTGACTTACTTCACTCTGTATGACAGACTCTAGGTCCATCCCCCTCACTACAAATAACTCGATTTTGTTTCTTTTTATGGCTGAGTAATATTCCATTGTATATATGTGCCACATCTTCTTTATCCATTCATCTGTCGATGGACATTTAGGTTGCTTCCATGTCCTGGCTATTGTAAATAGAGCTGCAATGAACTTTGCGGTACATAACTCTTTTTGAATTATGGTTTTCTCAGGGTATATGCCCAGTAGTGGGACTGCTGTGTTGTACACTAGTTCTATTTTTAGTTTTTTAAGGAACCTCCATACTGTTCTCCATAGTGGCTGTATCAACTTAACATTCCCACCAACAGTGTATGAGGGTTCCCTTTTCTCCACACCCTCTCCAGCATTTATTGTTTGTAGATTTTTTTGATGATGGCCATTCTGACCAGTGTGAGATGATATCACACTGTAGTTTTGATTTGCATTTCTCTGATGATTAATGATGTTCAGCATTCTTTCATGTGTTTGTTGGCAATCTGTATATCTTCTTTGGAGAAATGTCTATTTAGGTCTTCTGCCCATTTTTGGATTAGGTTGTTTGTTTTCTTGATACTGAGCTGCATGAGCTGCTTGTAAATTTTGGAGATTAAGCCTTTGTCAGTTGACTCATTTGCAAATATTTTCTCCCATTCTGAGGGTTGTCTTTTCGTCTTGTTTATGTTTCCCTTTGCTGTGCAAAAGCTTTTAAGTTTCATTAGGTCCCATTTTTTTATTTTTGTTTTTATTTCCATTTCTCTAGGAGGAGGGTCAAAAAGGATCTTGCTGTGATTTATGTCATAGAGTGTTCTGCCTGTTTTCCTCTAAGAGTTTGATAGTGTCTGGCCTTACATTTAGGTCTTTAATCCATGTTGAGTTTATTTTTGTGGATGGTGTTAGGGAGTGTTCTAATTTCATTCTTTTACATGTAGCTGTCCAGTTTTCCCAGCACCACTTATTGAAGAGGCTGTCTTTTCTCCATTGTATATTCTTGCCTCCTTTATCAAAGGTAAGGTGACCATATGTGCGTGGGTTTATCTCTGGGCTTTCTTTCCTGTTCCATTGATCAATATTTCTGTTTTTGTGCCAGTACCATACTATCTTGATTACTGTAGCTTTGTAGTATAGTCTGAAGTCAGGGAGCCTGATTCCTCCAGCTCCATTTTTCTTTCTCAAGATTGCTTTGGCTATTCGGGGTCTTTTGTGTTTCCATACAAATTGTGAAATTTTTTGTTCTAGTTCTGTGAAAAATGCCAGTGGTAGTTTGATAGGATTGCACTGAATCTGTAGATTGCTTTGGGTAGTATAGTCATTCTCACAATGTTGATTCTTCCAATGCAAGTACATGGTATATCTCTCCATCTGCTTGTATCATCTTTAATTTCTTTCATCAGTTTCTTACAGTTTTCTGCATACAGGTCTTTTGTCTCCTTAGGTAGGTTTATTCCTAGATATTTTATTCTTTTTGTTGCAGTGGTAAATGGGAGTGTTTTCTTAATTTCACTTTCAGATTTTTCATCATTAGTGTATAGGAATGGAAGAGATTCCTATGCATTAATTTTGTATCCTGCTATTTTACCAAATTCATTGATTAGCTCTAGTAGTTTTCTGGTAGCATCTTTAGGATTCTCTCTGCATACTATCACGTCATCTGCAAACAGTGACAGCTTTACTTCTTCTTTTCCGATTTGGATTCCTTTTATTTCTTTGTCTTCTCTGATTTCTGTGGCTAAAACTTCCAAAATTATGTTGAATAATAGTGGTGAGAGTGGGCAACCTTGTCTTTTTCCTGATCTTAGTGGAAATGGTTTCTGTTTTTCACCATTGAGGACGATGTTGGCTGTGGGTTTATCATATATGGCCTTTATTATGTTGAGGTAAGTTCCCTCTATGCCTACTTTCTGGAGGGTTTTTATCAGAAATGGGTGTTGAATTTTGGTGAAAGCTTTCTCTGCATCTATTGAGATGATCATATGGTTTTTCTCCTTCAATTTGTTAAGATGGTGTATCACATTGATTGATTTGCGTATATTGAAGAATCCTTGCATTCCTGGGATAAACCCCACTTGATCATGGTGTCTGATCCTTTTAATGTGCTGCTAGATTGTGTTTGCTAGTATTTTGTTGAGGATTTTTGCATCTATGTTCATCAGTGATATTGGCCTGTAGTTTTCTTTTTTTGTGACATCTTTGTCTGGTTTTGGTATCATGGTGATGGTGGCCTTGTAGAATGAGTTTGGGAGTGTTCCTCCCTCTGCTATATTTTGGAAGATTTCGAGACAGATAGGTGTTTGCTCTTCTCTAAATATTTGATATAATTCACCTGCGAAGCCATCTGGTCCTGGGCTTTTGTTTGTTGGAAGATTTTTAGTCACAGTTTCAATTTCAGTGCTTGTGATTGGTCTGTTCATATTTTCTATTTCTTCCTGGTTCAGTGTCGGAAGGTTGTGTATTTCTAAGAATCTGTCCATTTCTTCCAGGTTGTCCATTTTATTGGCATATAGTTGCTTGTAGTAATCTCACATGATCCTTTTTACTTCTGCAGTGTCAGTTGGTACTTCTCCTTTTTCATTTCTAATTCTACTGATTTGAGTCTTCTCCCTTTTTTTCTTGATGAATCTGGCTAATGGTTTATCAATTTTGTTTATCTTCTCAAAGAACCAGCTTTTAGTTTTATTGATTTTGCTATCATTTCCTTCATTTCTTTTTATTTCTGATCTGATCTTTATGATTTCTTTCCTTCTGCTAACTTTGGGGTTTTTTTGTTCTTCTTTCTCTAATTGCTTTAGGTGCAAGGTTAGGTTGTTTATTGGAGATGTTTCTCGTTTCTTGAGGTAGGATTGTATTGCTATAAACTTCCCTCTTAGAACTGCTTTTGCTGCATCCCATAGGTTTTGGGTCATTGTGTTTTCACTGTCATTTGTTTCTAGGTATTTTTTGATTTCCTCTTTGATTTCTTCAGTGATCTCTTGGTTATTAAGTAGTGTATTGTGTAGCCTCCATGCGTTTGTATTTTTTACAGATTTTTTCCTGTAATTGATATCTAGTCTCATAGCATTGTGGTCAGAAAAGATACTTGATATGATTTCAATTTTCTTAAATTTACCAAGGCTTGACTTGCAATCCAAGATATGATCTGTCCTGGAGAATGTTGCATGAACACTTGAGAAGAAAGTGTATTCTGTTGTTTTTGGATGGAATGTCCTATAAATATCAATTAAGTCCATCTTGTTTAATGTATCATTTAAAGCTTGTGTTTCCTTATTTATTTTCATTTTGGATGATCTGTCCATTGGTGAAAGTGGGGTGTTAAAGTCCCCTACTATGATTGTGTTACTGTTGATTTCCCCTTTTATGGCTGTTAGTATTTGCCTTGTGTATTGAGATGCTCCTATGTTGGGTGCATAAATATTTACAATTGCTATATCTTCTTCTTGGATTGATCCCTTGATCATTACGTAGTGTCCTTCTTTGTCTCTTGTAATAGTCTTTGTTTTAAAGTCTATTTTGTCTGATATGAGAATTGCTACTCCAGCTTTCTTTTGATTTCCATTTGCATGAAATATCTTTTTCCATCCCCTCACTTTCAGTCTGTATGTGTCCCTAGGTCTGAAGTGGGTCTCTTTTAGCCAGCATATATACAGGTCTTGTTTTTGTATCCATTCAGCCAGTCTATGTCTTTTGGTTGGAGCTTGCATTTTCTTTAATGGAATTTAGTTTAATTCTATTTGTGCTGCCTAACATTGGCTGTTAGGGTCATTGTAGAGAACTATGGATATTGAAAACTATAGCCTGAAAAGTTACTAGTCAAGAAGACTTTCTTTTTAATGGGAAATAATACAATGGACACAAGTATCTTAACTATAGAGAAGAGCAGTGTCAGCATGAGCTGGGGTAATTAGGTTCGAAAGGTTTGAAAGAATAATTTTAAAATAACCACTAAGCACTAGTGAACACTTACTTTGTGCCCTGCTCTCCTCCAAGGGTTTTGCATTCATTAATTCATTTAACATTAACTGGAACACTACAAGTTAGGTACTAGGATGATTCCAGCTTTAAATAGGATGGAACTTAGGCACGAAGGTGTTAAGTAACTTGTCTAAGTTTACTTGGCTAGCAAGGGTCAAAGTCAAGCTTTGAACCCAGAGGCCAACTTGGGGAACAGTGGAGAACTTACAAGACTCAGAGGAGTTTTACAGGTATAGAGAAGGGGAAACAGATAAAGAAAGGCATGTTTAAATAGCATGGAAGTCAAGTACACCATCTCATTTCATTCTTCACAACAGTGTGGTGAGCTAGGTATTATTTTCCTCCATTTATACACAGGATGGAACTAATTTTGGGGAGGTAAATAACATGACAAGTGTATGTTGCTAGGTAGGGGCAATTCTTGAATTCAACCTCAGATTTTTCTAAGATAATTCCAAGGTCCATGCACTTTTCTTCGTTTAACACTAGAGGGAAGATGTTAAGGTAGAATTAAGATAGCTAAAGAAAGGAATAGCTTATGACTGAGAATGTGTGTAGTACCTGAAGAGCTAGAAAGGTACTTGTAACCAAATGACTGAAGACTTAGTTGTCAAGTATATTAGGATAAGTAACACTAAATGTTAAAACAGATAAATGTTAAATTTTCAGAGGTATAACACATGCACACACACATTTATTTCTTGCTCTCATCACAGTTCAAGGCAAGTGTTCTTAATCAGGTAATCTTACACATGGTTTGTTAGGAACCATATCTCTTTCCATATCATGGGCCCGACATTCCCTAAATCATTAAGGTCCTATTCATTTACTTAATAGAAAACAAAAGAGAAGGAACGATCATACATGTGAGTTTTTATCGGCCAGTCTTGGAAGTGGCATTCCTCACTTCCACATAGGTCCTTCTGGCCAGAACATGTTACACGGTCAAAGGAGCATTAAGGAGAAAGAACTCAGTAATGAAGTTTGGTAATTGTCGCTAAAAGAGAGACAGATTGGAGCCAAGGAAGCTGTACAGTAGCAGTGTATATTTAGTTAGTACATGTGATGTGTCACGCTCTGTCTCAGCCTTGGCAATACAGTGTATAACACAGATCAGGTCCACACCTGCAAAGAGCTTACATCCTGGGGAGGTTCTGGTCCAAGATGGTGACATAGACATCCTGAGAAGAGGAGGGGGAGATAGGTGATATAGAAATAAACAAGTGAGCAAGTAAGATGCTTCCAGATAATAAGTTTTTTTAAAAAAAAATACAAGAGTTCTGAACAACAAGGTCCTGGGAAAGGGGGATGCTATTTAAGATTGGGTATTTAGGAAATGCCTCTCTGAGGATTGCCATTGGAGTCAAACAGCAAGCAAGGACCAGCCATACAAAGATCTGTAGAAAAGGAATTCTGAGCAAAGAGAACCTCTGGTCCAAAGACACAATAATGCTGACAAGCTTGGTGTGCTGAAGGAACTGGCAGAAGATTAGTGTGGCTAGAGCCCAGAAAATAAGAAAGTCTTAGATGAAATTGAAAAAGGCCTGGATCATGAAGGTTCTAGTAACCTTTAATGGAGTGAGCTGTTTTTATTTTAAGTATTCTGAGAGGCCTCTAGATGTTTTCATCTGCGAGTAATTGATTTAGTCATCTGCCATCTCCTGGAGGCTTACTAGACCCTTCCAGAACATCATCATTGCCCCCTTCTCCAGATCTCAGAGCATTTTCCCTTGTTTCAATCCTATCAGTACCTAGTTATGGATACGAGATTTCCTCAACCAGAATGTAGCCTCCTGGAGAGCAGAGACTTATATTTAATTTGTGGTTCCCTCGGTAACAAGCACAGTTCCAAGAAAGCACTTAGGTCCAGTATAAGTGCATGCATAAATGAATGATGAATAAATAAATGAAGGAGGGAATGAAAAATTGTTAAAGGAAGAGAGAGCACTATCCCCTTGACGTAGAGCCTGCAACATGCTTCTCAGTTTCACTATGTCATTTGATCCACACGAGCACAATGCATGGGGAAGCATTTGGCAACTGCACAATTATGAGAAGCAAGACATTAGAAAAAGAGTCAGAGAGAAATGAAGGTTTTGAGGCTGAGTGCTGGGAAGAATAATGGAACAACTTTGGAAATAGGGGTTGGGAGGTAGAGTCAATTTGGAGGAGGGGAGGGAGGTCGTGAGAGAAAGTTATGTTCTGGTTCAGCTGACAAAAGGCAGAACCAACTGCAATGCCCAGTAGGCAAATAATTAAAGGTTAAGTTGTGTGGTACAGACAGAAAGAGCTGCAGGAGTTCAGAGGAATCTAATAAAGAAAATGGATTTGGGGCTGAGGAATGAGAATAGACATTGGGTAGCAAAAAGTTAGATTGCTGGGCAAAAGGACACAAAATATTTACTGCAAATAACATGAGACTGGAAAGAAAGGGCAAACTAAGTAATGGAAAATAGAAAGATATCAGGATATTTTAATTAAGAGACAATAAATTAGAAATAGACTAAAGGAAAAAAAAAAAAACTGAAGAACTGCTATCCTCTATTTGTTTAATTAAAAGATAAAATTACTGCCCTGCTGCTCACTGAACATTTCTGATTTCCCACCTCCAGAGTAAGGGAAATAGGTCTGCGTTACAGATTGTACTTTTGGCTCCCTTGAAGTTGGGGAAACTCATGTATCTAGTTCAAGACCCTGACCTGGGGCTGAGTATTTGATTGCCAATACAAGACTCGGCAGTGTTCTTTCCTCTTTCTGGCATGGTAACTGGCACTGTTCAAGTAGGCACCTGCTTCGTCATCCCGGGTCCTTGGGTGACACGTAGCATGAATAAGAAATAGATCTCTGTTGTTTTAAGCCACTGAGATGTAAAGGTTGTTTGCTGCTGCAGCATAACATCGTACCATAACTGACGAACCCAACATCAGTAAGAAAAGATAGATTTTGAGTGAGAAAGACTCTTGATCACAAGTAGTGGAGAAACTGAGTCGTTAAACAAGGCAGAGACACAGGTTGGCAAATGATAACTGACTGCTATAGTCTGAATGTTTGCGTCCCCCTGCAAAATTCGTATGTTGAAACCCAAAGGTGATGATGGTGTTAAGAGGCCTTTGGAAATGATTAGATCATAAGGGTGAAGCCCTCAAGAATGGGATTAGTGTCCTAATCAGAGACCTTAGAGAGCTAGTGCACCCCTCCTGCTGTGTGACATTATAGCAAAAAGACGGCTGTCCATGAGAAAGTGGCTCTCACCAGATACCAAATCTGCTGCTACCACAATGTGGGACTTCCCAGCCTCCAGAACTGTGAGAAATAAATTTCTGTTGTTGATAAGCCACCCAGTTTATGGTAGTTTTGTTAGAGCAGCCCATTGACTAAATTCATGACTAAGACATTGACCAAGCTTCTAACCTGCTTATCCTCAAAGGCCTTGCAATGGCGTGGACCTGGAAACGCGGCTGCAGGTGAGTTCACCCACTCATCCATGCTTCACCCAGTGAAAAGTAGGATAAGCCATCTCCTTCAGGGCCTCTGGTCAGCTCTCTGAGTGCTGGCTGTGTCACTCTCCTTGCCTCCTCTTCACAGCTAACATGAGTTAGGTTGACTTACCTGAGGATCAAAAAGTGGGGCTTTTTGATCTCCAGATCCACAGTGCCTACGGCACTGAGGACAGCTTACCTGAGGACAGCTAGTGGGGCTTCCAGATCTCCAGTTCCACAGTGGCTATGACAAAGGCGAGAAAAGAACCAGAGATAATCAGAACCAAAAGTATAAAGTAGAACAATTTATAAACAGGGAGAACAAAATGCTTGATTGGCTTCTGACAAGAAGGATATATTTAGGAAGATAAAACCAAGCTTACAAGAATAAAGCAGGAGTTGATTTTCCATATGATGCCTACAAATATAGGGACTAGTAAAAGGAAAAGAGATGTGCAATGTGCAACATATTAGTGAATTTTTTTTTTCCCACGGAGGGCTGAGGAGGAGGATGAAAGGGCAAGGAAATGAATGTCTTTTTTAGCTCAATCTTGACTACTTGTAGTGACCTAATTTTAGATTTGAGGAATTATACTTAAAACTGTATTTGAGATAGTGTTTTTAATACTTTAGATGGAATTCTAAGATTCATTGTGGACTTTAAATAAGAAACATTTATCAGTTTTTATTTATTTTTAAAACTCAAAATCATGTTTTTAAAAAAGAAAACTTGTTTTTTCTTTTTAAAAGAGGAATGCGGAACAAACTAGTAAAACTCATTCTGTTAGCAAATTTGTTTCACAAGAAGAGAATTCTTACTGCCTAACAAAAAGGCCCACCAGCGGAGATGCTCAATTTGCCGTTGAATTGTACCTAAATCACATGTGTGTTGATCACACTATATCAGTCAGAGTCTAACAAATCATTCTCACTTTACTCATCAGCCTTGAACCAAGAGTTCAAATCCTGCTGATCATATTTTAATAGACAAAGACATGCTTTGATAGATGAATGGATGGATGGACGGATGGATGGATGGATGGACAAGTATATGGATAGATTTATATAATGAGGCAGCTTCGTGTCTTGAAACAGCATAGACTGTGTAAAACAAACCTGAACGAAGGGCTCTTGTGCTTAAAAGCCGTCTAATTAGGAGCTCAGATCAGATGCTAAAGTCAGACTGCCTTAAATTTTGGTGCTGCCATTTACTCCTGTGTGGCCTTCAGCAAGTTCCTTAACCTTTCTGAGTCTCCACGTTCTCATCCATATAAGGAGAATCTGAACATCTATTATATGAAGGTGTGTGGAAGATACATAATAACTATTATCATTAACTTCAGTTTTCTTTGAATTTCTTATTTAAAAACTTGTATCTCAAAAGTGTTTCTCTTTGCCTATATTATATTGCTCAGACTGTGATTTGGAGGAATGTCACTCGTTCTCTGATTGTTGGTGAACTGTATGATGGTGTCCTAGCTTATCTCCGAAATTCTTCTTATGTCTCCAAAGCATCCATTTAAATAAGCCTCAACTTCCCAACCTGGGGGTCCAGCGACGAGAGGAGGAATTCCTAGAGAATCAGACTTTGAAGCCTAGTGGGATTTGATTGCAGGACTTTGACAGGACTGGGGGAAACAGAGACTCCACTCTTGGAGGGCACACACAAAGTAGTGTGCACATCGGGACCCAGGGGAAGGAGCAGTGACCCCAGGGGAGATTGAACCAGACCTACTGCTAGTGTTGGAGGGTCTCCTGCAGAGGCAGGGGGTGGCTGTGGCTCACCATGGGGACAAGGACACTGGCAGCAGAAGTTCTGGGAAGTACTCCTTGGTATGAGCCCTCCCAGAGTCTGTCATTAGCCCCACCAAAGAGCCCAGGTAGGCTCCAGTGTTGGGTTGCCTCAGGCCAAACAAGCAACAGGGAGGGAACCCAGCCCCACCCATCAGCAGTCAAGCAGATTAAAGTTTTACTGAGCTCTGCCCACCAGAGCAACACCCAGCTCTACCCACCACCAGTCCCTCCCATCAGGAAACTTACACAGGCTTCTTAGATAGCCTCATCCACCAGAGGACAGACAGCAGAAGCAAGAATAACTACAATCCTGCAGCCTCTGGAACAAAAACCACATTCATAGAAAGATAGACAAGATGAAAAGGCAGAGGGCTATGTACCAGATGAAGGAACAAGATAAAACGCCAGAAAAACAACTAAATGAAGTAGAGATAGGCAACCTTCCAGAAGAAGAATTCAGAATAATGACAGTGAAGATGATCCAGGACCTCGGAAAAAGAATGGAGGCAAAGATCGAGAAGATGCAAGAAATGGTCAACAAAGACCTAGAAGAATTAAAGAACAAACAAACAGAGATGACCAATACAATAACTGAAGTGAAAACTACACTAGAAGGAATCAATAGCAGAATAAGTGAGGCAGAAGAACAGATAAGTGACCTGGAAGACAGAATGGTGGAATTCACTGCTGTGGAACAGAATAAAGAAAAAAGAATGAAAAGAAATGAAGACAGCCTAAGAGACCTCTGGGACAACATTAAACACAACAACATGCGCATTATAGGGGTCCCAGAAGGAGAAGAGAGAGAGAAAGGACCAGAGAAAATATGTGAAGAGATTATAGTCGAAAACTTCCCTAACATGGGAAAGGAAATAGCCACCCAAGTCCAGAAAGTGCAGAGACTCCCATACAGGATAAACCCAAGGAGAAACACGCCAAGACACATATTAATCAAATTGGCAAAAATTAAAGACAAAGAAAAAATATTGAAAGCAGCAAGGGAAAAATGACAAATAACATACAAGGGAACTCCCATAAGGTTAACAGCTGATTTCTCAGCAGAAACTCTACAAGCCAGAAGGGAGTGGCATGATATACTTAAAGTGATGAAAGGGAAGAACCTATAACCAAGATTACTTACCCAGCAAGGATCTCATTCAGATTCGATGGAGAAATCAAAAGCTTTAAAGACAAGCAAAAGCTAAGAGAATTCAGCACCACCAAAAGAGCTCTATAACAAATGCTAAAGGAACTTCTCTAAGTGGGAAACACAAGAGAAGAAAAGGACCTACAAAAAGAAACCCAAAACAATTAAGAAAATGGTCATAGAAACATACATATTGATAATTACCTTAAACGTGAAAGGATTAACTGCTACAACCAAAAGACACGGGCTTGCTGAATGCATACAAAAACAAGACCCATATATATGCTGTCTACAAGAAACCCATTTCAGACCTAGGGACACATACAGACTGAAAGTGAGGGGATGGAAAAAGATATTCCATGCAAATGGAAATCAAAACAAAGCTGGAGTAGCAATACTCATATCAGATAAAATAGACCTTAAAATAAAGAATGTTACCAGAGATAAGGAAGGACACTACATAATGATCAAGGGATCAATCCAAGAAGAAGATATAACAATTATAAATACTTATGCACCCAACATAGGAGCACCTCAATACATAAGGCAACTGCTAACAGCTATAAAAGAGGAAATAGACAGTAACACAATAACAGTGGGGGACCTTAACACCTCACTTACACCAATGGACAGATCATCCAAAATGAAAATAAATAAGGAAACAGAAGCTTTAAATGCCACAATAGAACAGACAGATTTAATTGATATTTAATTGATATAGGACATTCCATCCAAAAACAGCAGATTACACTTTCTTCTCAAGTGTGCATGGAACAGTCTCCAGGAGAGATCACATCTTGGGTCACAAATCAAGCCTCAGTAAATTTAAGAAAATTGAAATCATATCAAGCATTTTTTCTGACCACAATGCTATGAGATTAGAAATGAATTACAGGGTAAAACACAGAAACACATGGAGGCAAACAATATGTTACTAAATAACCAAGAGATCACTGAAGAAATCAAAGAGGAAATCAAAAAATACCTAGAGACAAATGACAGTGAAAACACGACGATCCAAAACCTATGGGATGCAGCAAAAGCAGTTCTAAGAGGGAAGTTTATAGCTATACAAGCCTACCTCAAGAAACAAGAAAAATCTCAAATAAACAATCTAACCTTACACCTAAAGGAACTAGAGAAAGAAGAACAAACAAAACCCAAAGTTAGCAGAAGGAAAGAAATCATAAAGATCAGAGCAGAAATAAATGAAATAGAAACGAACAAAATAATAGCAAAGATCAATAAAACTAAAAGCTGGTTCTTTGAGAAGATAAACAAAATTGATAAACCATTAGCCAGACTCATCAAGAAAAAGAGGGAGAGGGCTCAAATCAATAAAATTAGATATGAAAAAGGAGACGTTACAACAGACACCGTAGAAATACAAAGCATCCTAAGAGACTACTACAAGCAACTCTATGCCAATAAAATGGACAACCTGGAAGAAATGGACAAATTCTTAGAAAGGTATAACCTTCCAAGACTGAACCAGGAAGAAATAGAAAATATGAACAGACCAATCACAAGTAATGAAATTGAAACTGTGATTAAAAATCTTCCAGCAGGGCTTCCCTGGTGGCGCAGTGGTTGAGAATCTGCCTGCCAATGCAGGGGACACGGGTTCGAGCCCCGGTCTGGGAAGATCCCACATGCCGCGGAGCAACTAGGTCCGTGAGCCACAACTGCTGAGCCTGCGCGTCTGGAGCCTGTGCTCCGCAACAGGAGAGGCCGCGATGGTGAGAGGCCCACGCACCGCAATGAAGAGTGGCCCCCGCTTGCCGCAACTGGAGAAAGCCCTTGCACAGAAACGAAGACCAAACACAGCCATAAATAAATTAAAAAAAAAAAAAAAAAAAAAAAATCTTCCAACAAACAAAAGTCCAGGACCAGATGGCTTCACAGGCAAATTCTATCAAACATTTAGAGAAGAGCTAACACCCATCCTTCTCAAACTCTTCCAAAAACCTGCAGAGGAAGGAACACTCCCCAACTCATTCTATGAGGCCACCATCACCCTGATGCCAAAACCAGACAAAGATACTACAAAAAAAGGAAATTACAGACCAATATCACTGATGAATATAGATGCGAAAATCCTCAACAAAATACTAGCAAACAGAATCCAACAACACATTAAAGGGATCATACACCATGATCAAGTAGGATTTATCCCAGGGATGCAAGGATTCTTCAATACACGCAAATCAATCAATGTGATACACCATATTCACAAATTGAAGAAGAAAAACCATATGATCATCTCAATAGATGCAGAAAAAGCTTTTGACAACATTCAACACCCATTTACGATAAAAACTCTCCAGAAAGTGGGCATAGAGGGAACCTACCTCAACATAATAAAGGCCATATGTGACAAACCCACAGCAAACATCATTCTCAATGGTGAAAAACTGAAAGCATTTCCTCTAAGATCAGGAACAAGACAAGGATGTCCACTCTCACCACTATTATTCAACATAGTTTTGGAAGTCCTAGCCATGGCAATCAGAGAAGAAAAAGAAATAAAGGAATACAAATTGGAAAAGAAGAAGTAAAACTGTCACTGTTTGCAGATGACATGATACTATACACAGAGAATCCTAAAGATGCCACCAGAAAACTACTAGAGCTAATCACTTAATTTGGTAAAGTTGCAGGATAAAAAATTAATGCACAGAAATCTCTTGCATTCCTATACACTAATGATGAACAATCTGGAAGAGAAATTAAGAAAACACTCCCATTTACCATTGCACAAAAAGAATAAAATACCTAGGAATAAACCTACCTAGGGACACAAAAGACCTGTATGCAGAAAACTGTAAGACACTGATGAAAGAAATTAAAGATGATACAAGCAGATGGAGAGATATATACCATGTACTTGCACTGGAAGAATCAACATTGTGAAAATGACTATACTACCCAAAGCAATCTACAGATTCAACGCAATGCCTATCAAATTACCAATGGCATTTTTTATGGAACTAGAACAGAAAATCTTAAAATTTGTATGGAGACACAAAAGACCACGAAAAGCCAAAGCAGTCTTGAGGGGAAAAAAACCGAGCAGGAGGAATCAGACTCCCTGACTTCAGAGTATACTACAAAGCTACAGTAATCAAGACAATATGGTACTGGCACAAAAACAGAAACATAGATCAATGGAACAAGATAGAAAGCCCAGAGATAAAGCCATGCACCTATGGTCAACTAATATATGACAAAGGAGGCAAGGATATACAATGGAGAAAAGACAGTCTCTTCAATAAGTGGTGCTGGGAAAACTGGACAGCTACATGTAAAAGAATGAAATTAGGACACTCCCAACACCATGCACAAAAATAAACTCAAAATGGATTTGAGACCTAAATTTAAAACCAGACACTATAAAACTCTTAGAGGAAAACATAGGAAGAACACTCTTTGACATAAATCACAGCAAGATCTTTTTTGATCCACCTCCTAGAGTAATGGAAAAAAAACCAAAAATAAACAAATGGGACCTAATGAAACTTCAAAGCTTTTGCACAGCAAAGGAAACCATAAACAAGACGAAAAGACAACCCTCAGAATGGGAGAAAATATTTGCCAACGAGTCAACGGACAAAGGATTAATCTCCAAAATATATAAACAGCTCATGCAGCTCAATATTAAAGAAACAAACAACCCAATCCAGAAATGGGCAGAAGACCTAAATAGACATTTCTCCAAGAAGACATACAAATGGCCAAGAAGCACATGAAAAGCTGCTCAACATCACTAATTATTAGAGAAATGAAAATCAAAATGACAATGAGGTATCATCTCACACCAGTTTGAATGGGCATCATCAGAAAATCTACAAACAACAAATGCTGGAGAGGGTGTGGAGAAAAGGGAACCCTCTTGCACTGTTGGTGGGAATGTAAATTGATACAGCCACTATGGAGAACAGTATGGAGGTTCCTTAAAAAACTAAAAATAGAATAACCATATGATCCAGCAATCCCACTACTGGGCATATACCCAGAGAAAACCATAATTCCAAAAGACACATGCACCCCAATGTTCATTGCAGCACTATTTACAATAGCCAGGTCATGGAAGCAACGTAAATGCCCATCGACAGACGAATGGATAAAGAAGGTGTGGTACATATATACAATGGAATATTACTCAGCCATAAAAAGGAACGAAATTGGGTCATTTGTTGAGACGTAGATGGACCTAGAGACTGTCATACAGAGTGAAGTAAGTCAGAAAGAGAAAAACAAATATCGTATATTAACGCTTGCATGTGGAACCTAGAAAAATGGTACAGATGAACCGGTTTGCAGGGCAGAAGTTGCGACACAGTTGTAGAGAACAAACATATGGACACCAAGGGGGGAAAGCCGCGGTGGGGTGGGGACGGTTGTGTGCTGAATTGGGCGATTGGGATCAACATGTATACACTGACGTGTATAAAATTGATGACTAATAAGAACCTGCTGTATAAAAAAATAAATAAAATAAAATTTAAAAATAAAAGAAAAATTAAAAAAAATAAGCCTCGAATCTTAACCCCTGTTCTCTTGAGGTGGGGGATGGTGGAGGGAGTGAAAGCAGTCAAGCCAATTGTTCGGGATTGTATAAATGAAATTAATGTTTTGCCTTTTTTTTTATACTTCCAATATTAGTGTAGGTGTTAAATAGATTTTGAAAACAGTGTAAATATGTTAAAGAGTTTGACCAAGAAAAACCATACCATCCCGTATTCTTAAGAAAGTTCTTGTTGGAGCTTCCCTGGTGGCTCAATGGTTAAGAATCCGCCCACCAATGCAGGGGACATGGGTTCGAGCCCTGGTCTGGGAAGATCCCACATGCTGCAGAGCAACTAAGCCTGTGTGCCACAACTACTGAAGCCCACACACCCTAGAGCCTGTGCTCTGCAACAAGAGAAGCCACCGCAATGAGAAGCCCGCGCATCACAACGAAGAGTAGCCCCTGCTCGCCACAACTAGAGAAAGCCCGTGCGCAGCAAGAAAGACCCAACGCAGTCAAAAATAAATAAATTAAAATAAACAAATTTAAAAAAAAAGTTTTTGTTGTTGTTAGAGGGTAAAAAAAGTTTAACTTATAAAGTAAATAGCAGTTGTTCACAATACTGTTTATTGATTCCTTACTAAATCCAATGCTAAATAGTTTACAATGATGATTATGTTTAATGCTCAAAAAGATTGTACAAGGGTTGCTATCCTCATCTTGCCAAAAAGGAGCCTGAGGCTTAAAGGGTTACAGCGTACCCACGTCATGTCATATGACTAGAAAGTGAAGTGAAGCAGGATCTAAACATAGGCAGTCTGGTTCCAGAGCCCAGGCTCCTTACTACTACACTAAATTGCCTCTCAAATAATCATAGTGTGTTAAATCCATCTGGACGGGACCTTGGAGATCATATAATCCTGTCTCTTTGTATTACTGCTTGTAAATGTAAAGTAGAGAGAAGTTAAACGATCTGCCCAAGGTTATATACTTCTGCCTTTTCCTCAACATAATACACTCTCGTCTGAAACACATTTCTAGGATTTATACAAACTAATGGCACAGTCATGGTATTTTTTAATTGAATACCAATAAAAGAATCATTTCATATTGTTTTTCCATCTCATGCCCATGAACGAAATGTAAAACTATATTGCAAAGCCAAGAATCCTTATATTCACTAATAGCCTGCTTCTTCATAGAAGGAGGAAAACCATCCTTAGGCTGAGTCTGTTTTAAATGAAATAAGTGTGTGGTCATTTTCTTGTGAAGAACATCTCGGAAGCATTAAGGAAAAAGATGTGCTGACTGGCCTGCGAAGTCATGTAACTTTAACTTACAGCCAACACATTGACTTTAAGAAAAGTACAATCTCTCCTACACTGCTAGTGTTATGCATTTTATAAGGTCCCCAATATCACTTCACTATAGTTCCAGCCAGAAAACCAATGGGGCTAAAAATGCTTTGTCTTTTCAATAGGCAAATTGATTTTGTTTTTAACTTTAAATTTTTTTCATTTGATCAATTTTTACTCTTGCTTTATTCAGACACTAGAAGAGATGTTTACAAGGATGTATAGTTATCTGAATGAGCTTCTGATTTTACAGCCAGGGATTATTTTTCTTGAAAGTTTAAGAAAGGGGTGACTTCTGCTTTTTACAAAGCCAGAAAGCAAGAACAACTCTGGATCATTTTCCTTGAAAACTACATACCATGACTGAACACAATTTAAAATTCCATCCATTAGATAAAATTTCTGTTAAAAGTTCTACCTAAGAGCTTATCTTGGTCTTTTACCTAAAGGACTAGCTCCTTCACTAATTGTTTAACCTTAGTTGAGTTACTGACCTCTCTGAACCTCAGCTTCTCTACCTATAAAGTGGGAGAGATAACTGTCTACCCATAAAATTTTTATAAGGGTTAACCGCTCAGATGTATATAATAAAATGTTTAAGACGATACTTGTTACTCAATAAATATCTGGTGTTATCTTTGTGAGTTCAGTGTTCAATTACCATACATTCATCTAGTCCTGAGGCTGCAATTGCTACCTTTAGGCATATGATGGACAAATATTTTTGCAGGCCTGACTCTCATGCTCTGAGTATTTATTCACTCCTTTAATACGTATTTATTATCAACTAAGTGTCAGGTATTGGTCTGGGTGCTGGAGTTACAGCAGTGAACAAAACAGATAAAAAGTTCCATTATTGAGCTTACTTTCTATTAGGAAAACATGATAAGTAAGTAAACATATATATAGTTTATTAGATAAGTGCTCAGGTAAGAAAAAAAAAAGAGCGTACAAATGACATAGGACTCATTAAGACATTTTGGACAAATGTTAAGAAGTGAAGCATGAATATTATAATTTTAGATAGAGTGATCAAAAAAGGCTTCCATAAGAAGGCAACATTTTAGTGAAAGTGTGAAGGATACAAGGAAGCAAACCCTAAGGATATCAGATTAATTTTGTCCTATATCACAACAGACATTTATTGAGTACCAACCGTGCACCATGTATTTTAGGTATCTCCTTCACTCTGTATGTTCAAATTTAATCCATCATCTTCCCTCCCAAACCTATTACAGGTGCAGTGTTTCTGGCACCACTGTTCTTCTAATTACCCAGGCAGGCAATTAACTGTGTCATGGCTGGTGCTTCCTTTCCATCCCCCGTCCACACACACCAATATCCATCTATTCAGCAGCCAAGTCCTACAAAATTTACCTCCACAATTCTTTCATGTCTATTCTATTCTGTTTCTGTTGATAACCAGTGTATTTCAGACCCATATACCTTTACCTGGACTATTTTAATAACCACCTAGCTGGTGCCTCAAAGCCCAGTCGATGGCAGTCAGTTCAATCTCCACATATGTCAACGGGCTTGTCAGTTCACAGTTCCAAAATCTTCAAAAACTCAGTGGCTCAGTGGTATCCAGGCTCTGGGTCAGCTCACTCAGATTTTCTGGGCCTTCTCATCATTGAAACGGTGGTTACAACATCCTGTTCTTTCAGCACAGTGTCCAAGGTCAGAAAGGAGCAAGCCTCTGTCTCAATGAAAACTTACACATTCCCATGAACACCGGCAACTGCAGACTTTTTTTATTGCCATGGCTGTGTCACATGTTTGCACTTATAACAATCATGGGAAAAAGGAAGCCCAATTAACATGCACCCCCTCAATACACACACTTCCAATATCTGAATAGAATCAAGGATTCTTTAGCAAGGAAGGAGAGCAAGAATGGCTTTTGGATTGACATCAAATAATTTCTGCCAAACCCTTTATTGCATAAGCTATTGAGTATGATATTCAAGCCTTCTGAGATCTACTTTCCCGAGATTTTCTTTCTACAGCATGCTCTGGCCAATATGTGCTCTGAACTCTCCCATCTCCATGCCTTAGATCAGTTGTTCTCAATGTGTGGTCCAGGGACTAGGATATTATTTGCCTTTTTCATTCTCATTCTCACGCAAATGCACAGTGGAGTTTTCCAGAGGCTACTTGATATGTGTTATCCAACAGTTTCAATGCAGAAGCAGGCATTAGAATCTAGCATTCTTCTATTAAGCCAAACAATGAAGGGATTTTCCAAAATGTACACATTGCCATTCTTCTCATTAATTTTTAGAAAATATACTTATTTTTATAAAAATATGTTACTGTCAATATGCAATGCATATATTATTGTCTTTAAATGAAATAAATACAAAATTTTTAATGCCTGTTTTACTTTCCAGTATGATAAATATCAATAGATATAATTTTCATAAATAAGAGCTCTTTGAGGTCCTCAATATTTTTTAACATTACAAAGGGTTCTTGAGATCAAAAGGCTTGAGAAGTGTTGCCCTAGCCCAGATTACACAGTCTCCTCTACCTCAAAGCTGTGTCCTCCATCACTAAATGCTTATCACAAAAGACATGTCAAATGATCTTCCTCAGTCCTTAGAAGTAAGCTCTTATTCCACTGAATCCCAGTGCATTCATTTTCTATTGCTGCAAAAGAAATTACCCCAAAATTTATCAGCTTGAAACAACAATATTTACCTCATAGCTTGTGTTGGTCGGGAATCTGAGTGTGGCTTAGCCACATGCTTCTGACTCAGGGTCCCTCCCAAGTGTGCAGTCAGGATGTCAGCTGGGGCTGCAGTCGTCTCAAGGCTCAACTGGGGGAAGACGAGGTCCACGCTCACTCCCATGGCTGCTGACAAGACACGGGTCCTTCTGCGCTCTTGGCTAAGTCTCCTCACAAAATGGTAGTTTGCTCTCTACCTCAACCCCCAGAGAAAGATTTCACATAGAAGGGGAAAGAGAGAGAGACAGAGAGAGAGAGAGAAAGAATGAGAGAAAGAAAGGTGGAAGCCAGGGCCTGCTGTTTGTGGGACCCAAGGCAAAAGGAAAATGTAAAGTCCGTAGTTCAAAAAGCAGGAAAAAAATTCTATCAAAAGCTTTTTTCCTTTCTTTTGTTAGTCTCTTTCTTCAGTTGTCATGGTGATTTTTATTTGCTCTGTCATTCTGAATAGAGAAAGGTTAAATTTTTTAATTATTAGCATGAATTTTACTGTTAATTTTTATATTGTACAAAGCCAGGTTTAAATGCAAGTGTAAGAACATTAAATTTGTATACAGAATCTCTACAGGATCATACTTCGTAGCTCATACAGGCACATACATTTTGTTCCTTCCAGAACAGTAGAAACTATTGCATAAAACTAACTCAAATGTTTTTAATTCATTGCTTGATATTTACACATTGTACCAACCCTCTCTACCTTCAGTGTACTGATGAGTAAGAAAGGACTGAAAAGAAAAGGAACTATGGGTTGTCTTTTCTCTTTCTTATCAAGTCATAATTTTTAGCACGAGTGGCTGGCTAATCCAGAAGAGTAACATGAAAAAAAAATATGGTAGAGCTCCTTGGTCATTCATTGCCTTCTTCGTATCTGCTAAAAAAAAGTTCTGGGTTGAAAGGAAAGGACATCTTGTCGGGCTGTCAGGGCCTGCACTTACTCAGTTGTAGAAGTAGCCCACTTACTGCATACTTGCTTTGAGTCTCATGAGCTCCTATGAATCACAGACTCCTGTGCTGGTGGGGTATTGAGAACACCTATATAGGAATGGGGTGGCCGAGAAAGGAGGCAGGCACACATATTGAATCTACCTCTTCTGCTCATGTGCACACTCCATTGCGTCACTGGACTCCGCTTATGAAATTCGAAGATAAAATTTCAAGTTGATGCCAGCAGAATATTAAACCAAATCCAGGTCCCTGTGTGGGCAGTCCACATGCCCATGAAGTCAGCCCTGCCCACCACTTTTGCTGCATTAGAGGAGAGTTGCTGGGTCCAGCCCATACTCAAGTGGAGGGGATTACACAAGGGCATGAATACCAGGAGGCAGGGGTCATTAAGGGCCATGTTAGATGCTTCCTACCTCATCCAGTATCATTTTTCTCTCTTGATTTGTTCCTTTCTTCCTTGTACGCTATAGTTACTTTCGTGCATGTTATCTTAGGTACTGTACCTGATGGTAACCTCCTCAAGGACAAGGTCCCTCTCTGATATATATCCTGGCACTCCTTTGTCTTATGTAATATGCAACACTTAGCAAGCCCTGAAAACATGCTTATGGAATGAGTGAATGGATGAATGAATAAATGATGCAATGGAAGTTTCATTTATATTCTGATGAGTGGTCTTTGTTAAAAACAATCAATATGAGAACCTGACCTTCATATTTTCCTCAAGTGTTGCCAGATCTTATGACTGACTGCCTTTATGATTTCAGATTTTTATCTTTCCACAAACCACATATTCTAATTTCTCTTTTTACCCCTTTGTTGTGAACTGTCCTCTCTTCAAGCATAGGTTCTTTCTGACCTCTAAAAAATCTTATTTAGGTTATTGTCATGGGTGAATTATTGTATTTGAGAAGAGAATTAATGATACAAAAGACAGCTGGAGCATATCTGGAGAAACTGTTCCATTAGCATTTACATTTTTATTTTGGGCCGCATCAAAATGGCAGGGGAGCTACGCCCTTTTAATGGTTCGCACATGTGGTCAGGCATTGTGTGAGCAAATAATGCTTCCCAGAGCTTGTATTCAATTTTCAGAAAAAGAAAATAAAAATGAGCAGAAGCCTTTGTAGATCTAAGCATTTTCTTCAGTTTTCTTCATTGGTCTATCCCACAATGCATAAGCTTTCACTTCCAGATCTGTTTCAAGGGTCTTTTATAATGACAGAAGCTAAGTCTTTGTTTCCAAGGAGCAGAATACAAAATGCATCAGTGTGCCATTTAAGAAGAACTATTTTGTCAATCTTATTTATGCACTCAAGATAATACAGTGTTTTTAAGAAAAGCTGGACCCAGCCTCTGCCTGTTTATTCAGTATAAACAGAAGCATCCCTTTTGAGGTTGTAAGGACAGGGTGTGTGCTAATTTCACCAAGTAAAAGCCACGGCACTTGGCCATAGAAATCCTTGTCTAGAGCAGCCTTGCCGCTTCACAATATTGTGAAAGTGCATATAAAGGATAATATGATGATGCACATCAAATATTAATATGCACTGACACATAGTCATCTATTACAGCAGCAAAGTGCCCATACTGAGCCGGGTTATGAGTAGGGCTATGCCTTCTTTCACCTTGTCTTCACACTTCAGCCTTCCCTCCTCTCCTATGTCAAAACAAAACACTCTGTACCCTTACCAGCAACTCCAAGGAAGTGCTGGCAGCACAGTAACTGGTGTCCTCATGTTGGTCTATTTACGTACAAGAGAACACCTATCAGCTAATGTGTGATCAAGAGAGGAATGGTATTTATTGTTTCGGATTTATGATACTGTGAACCGAGCAAAAGTGAGAGCCACGCAAGGGATTGGGAGAGGGGGCAGAAGTTCACAAGCAATGTGTATTTATTTCTTTAGCAACTTCTCACCAGCATTTTAGCGATAAATGCATTGCAGTTTTATCATGTTTCATGTAAGAATGTATGAATAACCAAGCAACAATTCAACTCTGTAGTTTAGAAATAAGTGTTAGTTAAATAGTTCAATCGAGTATGTATTTTTCTCTTTGTACAAAGCTGCAAAAGCAGTTGTGCTGCAGCCATTCGCTGCATTCAGACGTTCCCTCCTCCCTACTGTGTATCACACCCCCTCGAGCCGGCACCCATCCCATATCCTGCTTCGTTTTAGACTAGTACCAGCCCTAGATAGGAAGGAAACACTAGGAATCTGTTTACGTGTTTCTAAATCTCCCAGTTTAAAAAGATATATGCCAAAATCAGTGTACTGCTTCCAGACAGATTTTTCTATTACTGTGGCACAACTTCAGATCTCTTCCCAGGGAAAATGCAAGTACTGAATTTTATACCCCATGATAATATGCTCAAGCAGAAATTTTGCTTTTCATTACACAGAAAAAACATTTCTACCCTTTATAACTGTGCCTGAGTAAGTTTCACCAACTTCTTAGATTTGAACTGTGCTGTTTTCCATGTCTTCCCCATCCAGCAGTTTCTTTTCTTTCTCCAACAAAAACCCTATATCATAATGAAAGCCCTTCCTGTGTCCTGTGAATTTCTTCCAACGATAAGACCTTACCCAGCACCAACTTAACTAGTAACCTCACACTTGATCATAGGCACATCCCTTATCATTCCTGCTCAATAATTCAAAAGCCCAATAGAAATGCTTTACAGTGAAATTGAACCACCATTACCAGTCCTAGAAAAGTAGGCATCATTCAAGCAAAACAACCAGCAGCACCCTCTTAGTCACCAACTCAACGCCCGACATAGCTGGAAGTCTGGATTTCTCACTGACTGCCACTGCATTTTCTCCAGATCAATTATTTAGTCCTGACTGAGTAAACTTCTGATCACTTCCCTTCATCTGGACATTAGTGTATTTCCTTTACTTTAGGCAATAGTATACCTCATTCCTTCCCTCTTTTTTCAGGCTTCTCTGCTGCTCATTAATTTTCTCACAGTCAACCAGCCAGCTCTGCCCACTGTGGTTATAGGAAATTATCCATGCAATGAACCTAATTTAGAAAACTCAGCTGCATAAAGAAGCGGCAACATTATTCTTCTCAGAGTCCCATCTATGTTTACTTTCATGCTGAAGCTTCTCAGTGGTCACTGACAAAGAAATAGATACTGAATTTAGAATCTTTTTGCAGAAGCCATTGGACTACTAATAAAGAAATCTGATGATAGAGTCTAAATTAAGTGCTTAAAAAAGCAAAACTCTAGCATCCATCTTCCTTATCCTTAATGTGGAAAGACTCGTATAAAACATTGACCATATACTCTGAGATTATACATTTTAAAACTTGTGTCTTTAACATTAGAAAATATTAAACAAAATTTACAATCTGCTACACACAATTTACAATAGGTAAATTCTAACTCAAATTTTGAAGTTTTACTGTAGGATAACTGTTTTAAAGTTCTGTTCAAGAACTGCCAGTGTCCTCCACATGCCTGACACAGCTCTATGGAGTATGACACTAACATTGAGAAAACATTCCACTTAATTTGATACATTTCACAGCTTCTCTTTGATTTTACTCTTGAAAAGACAAGAACCTACCATATGTATTAATAAATAAATATATAACAAAACACTGAAGGGCACTCATGATTTTTTTACAGACTGCAACCTTATGCTATATTTAAATGGAAATAATGTGTTGGCTTATTATAGTCTGTGTTGACTTAATGCAAATTGTAGCAAAATGAAGAGCAGGAAGTATCCATAAAATAGAATTCCATTTTAGTGTTTATGATAAATCAACTATGGATAACCTTTATGGATGGGAGATATATTCAAAATTATCCCATGAATAAAGAAATATGGGAATATTGTGCTTTAGCAACAAATACATGTATAAGAGATATTTGACTGTCACAAAGTATATCTGTAAGCTGGTCATGCTTTGATCCCAAATTCTTACCCTCTGCAGTGTTCTTTCACAGAATTTCAGGGGAAAGACTCATTTTGTTAATCTTTCTTTAACATCCTTCTTAATTACTTTGAAATGTGTGATTATCTTTAATCAATGAGAGTTGCTAGGCCTTCCTCCAACAAGTATAGTCTGTCCCAAATTCATGTAATCTAAGGATAATAGAAACATCACTAAAAAGGAGATTATAGATGTGGTGAGGGGAAAGATCTCCCAGTTTAATATTGTGTCCAGCTAGCAAAGCTAATGAAACTTTTCCCCACTAATAAAACAACTGGAAATATAGATGCACGTCAGACAGATAGATAGATAGACAGCTATTTTTTTAAACTATCAAAAGCTGCAGATATTTTACTAACTAAAAGACCAATAAAATGGAATTTTAAAATGAGATCAACATCTACCAATTCTTTGCCTGAAGAAACGAAGACTACCCACCCCTACATCCAGCCCATCTGTTTTGAAAAACATAAGGACAAACCAGTCAGAGAACTGGGTGGCCTTCTCTATGTAGATCAGTGATGCTTTCATAGAAAGCCAAAGTGCTGCTTTGCCCCTCTTCTTTCCCATGATCACCTCTCTCTCTCTCTCAATGTGCAGGCAGAAACCACAATTCCTAGAATGTAAGTAGGCCAGAAGTGGGTATACCAGCTGTTGGTGTAGTTCCCACACAAAAAAATGCCACAGGCAGAGGAGGGGGCATACAGAGAGAGTCATGGACGTTGGGCATATCCATGATTGTCGATGTTTGTGTCTGAATCTATTCAAAGTGTCTTAGAGAAAAGGTGGGAAGGCTGTCTCTTTTAGATAAAAGCCTATGTACTGGACATTGGACTAGGAGATGTGGCCATCAACCCAGCACTCAGATGTAGACATGAAAAAGGAGTATGTACACGTGAAAAAGGGCAGGGAATAGGATAAATCACAATCCACACACTTTGCATATTGGCAAACTAGTTTTAGGTAAATCAAGACATGTTCTAAAGATGAATAAGCAAGCCAACAAACCAACCAAAAAAATTCCCAACATCTTCTCATTTTTCATACTCTATAACATAGGGAAATCCAACATAATATTTAATTTTCTCATTGGGAGATATCTACATCATTTTTATTGTAATGAGATCAAGAATATAATGCATCTAAAGCATTTGGCTCCTGGCAAGTAGTAAATCTGACAAACAGTATTATTATTGATAATAATAATAAAACAGATAATCAAAAACTACTTTCTTGAGTGTAAATGAACAATTCCCAAAACAACTGAGTACAGATTAAAAGAAAAATTCCCACTCCACAACAAGAGAAGCCACCGCAATGGGAATATCCCACGTGCCACAGAGCAACTAAGCCCGTGCACCACAACTACTGAGCCTGCGCTCTAGAGCCCACGAGCCACAGCTACTGAAGCCTGCACACCTAGAGCCCGTGCTCCTCAACAAGAGAAGCCACCACAATGCGAAGCCTGTGCACCACAACAAAGACTAAGAGTAGCCCCTGCTCGCCACAACTAGAGAAAGCCCACGAGCAGCAATGAAGACCCAAGGCAGCTAAAAATAAATAAATTAATTAATTAAAAAAAAAAAAAGACAAATTCCCAGGCAGAATCAATGAATTAGTGAATACATGCCCACTCCAAGACATATCCCGGAAAATGTTTTTAATCATAAAAATAGAAGAGAAAAAAAAAACAAAAAACCCTGAAAACATCCAGGTAGAAAGAGACAAGTTACCTACTCCCTCAAAAGGGTTCAATAAAAAAAAAAAAAAACAGCGCTACTATGAATGTTACAGAATTAGGGATTTTTTTATAGGAATAAGACCTTATGCATTTGTGGGAGCTGCTGAAGAAGTAAGAAGTCTGCTGCTTCTGTATCTGGTGTTGGCCCTGATAGTGCTATGGGTCAGCAAGGGCATTGGTCAGGAAGAGAAGCTGGCTATGAGACAGGGAAGACAGCAAGGACCAACTGGAATGCACCTCTGCCACTCACAGCCTCCAACCTCAATGATGTGGGTAACTTGCAGAAGAAGTTGTTACCTTTTATTATGGAGCTGCCTACCCACTGGCTCAGGACTCAGAGACACTGATGGAGGAAATCTAGTGGGAGCTTGAGATGCTGCAGCCTCCATTGCTGCCCCACAATAATGAAGTGAGGTACCAGCAGATCAGCAACAATCACTGTGGCCTGCAGCTGATTCTGGTGCCTTTTATGAACCTTCACAGTAAAATAGATGCTGCTTTACTTCCAGCTGATTCTCCTGTGGCCCAGAACCAATGCAGGAAAGCAAATTCTGGGAAATGTAATTCCATTTTTATTCCAGTAAATTTCATGTAATTCCAGTTTATGTGCCTGCAAGAGAACAAAATGAGAATGACCTCAGACTTCTCCTCTGCAAATTTAAATTCCACAAGACAGTGGAACAGTAACAACTGAATTAGAAGAGAAATAAGCTATGAGCTAAGGATTTACTTCCTGTATTAGTTATTTTTTTCCTGTTTGAAGACATCTGTCATCTTCAGCTCACTCAGATTTTCAGAACGTTCTTAGGCTTCCCACACCTTCATCTGCCATTGTTCTTTCTCTGTTTGCAATCCTTTTCCAGTAGCTCAGTGTTACCACATATGATGTTGCTCCTGGGGCAGTTCTCCAAACTTCACACTTCTACTTGTGTCTTATCACTCTTAGTTATGGTACATGGAGTCCTGAATCTTACTAATCAAATTTATCTTTCTATCTTTTCTCTCCATTTCATGTTCAGCCACAGTCATCCTTTAAATCAGCTTCTGGTATACTATGGTTCTTTCAATCAGGGGCACAGGTTTACCACAAAATCAGGAGCTAAAAAGACAGTCTTTAGGTCATCCAAGCTTTGTTTATTAACAAAATCCCAGGCCCTCTTGAGTAATTGCCTTTTTGATCCCAATTCCTGCCCTGCTTTTCTTCATGCGATTCTCAAACTTTGTTTCCCAGTTTGTCACCATATTTACCCCACAAATTATAGATATCTAGAATGTATGTTTGTTTTTGTTTTTATTTTTATCCTCCTTAAATCAGTTAACTTAACGTATAAGTTAAATACTGAATTTTAGGAGGAAAAAAACTAGCAGATTCATTCCCTTCGAATTACAATCAATGAGATGCATCAGCAAGATACCATTAATTAAATCTCTCCTTTTTAAACTAACAACAACAACAAAAAGAAAATAGAGTATAAGTCAATTTTGTATGATTTTTGTTTGTAATATGAACTTTGATTTGTATAATACTAGGGCTTAGCTCTTTCTTTGGTGTCATTTGGGAGCTATATGGAAGCTTTTCTCACCAAGATTCAAATAGTTCTGACTGCCCGCTGGTAACAAACAAATGACAAATTCAGTTTCATTTTCTACTCAGGAAGTTAAATTAACAAAAATATTTATATCCTCCAGGCAAACTACCCTAGGTAGTCAGCCTGCAGTCCCCATGCCTTATCTGTTGCTTCTATTGGGGCTAACTCTGTCACCAGGAAAGGACTCACTCTCCATGACCCTGCCCACTTGGAGCAGATTCCCAGGACACCCTCATTTAATCCTTTTTTCAGACCAGACTTTGAGAAACACTATTATGAAAGACGATTTATTGTATATTTTCTGGCTGATCAACAAAGGATAAGAACTGCTGAGTCTGTTTTGAAAAATGATAGTTCTCTGGGCACCCAAAATGTTTAATCTATTTTGTCCTTCAGCTTTTACCATATACTCTCATTTTTCTTTCTCTTCAAAATTTTTTTCTTAATTTCTACACTTCTTTAAAGTAGAGAACTCTGGAACCTTCAATAATCAAAATTTCTCTTTCTTCCCTTGACATCCTGCTTCACCCTATTTCTTCTAAGAGTCCTGTGATCAGTCCTCCAGGAAAGTGACTGGTAAAATAAAAGGAAGTTGAGTAAGCAACCCTTCCAATCCCAGAGTAGGATTAGTGCAATAATATAGAAAGAAAGACAGCACCTGTGTTTGGAAAGATATAGCCTCTCTTTAAGATATGAATGAGGGATATGTATTCTTGAGCTTTTTAAAATGCTTTTACAACAACTTGAGATGATCAGAAGATAAGAAGACAAATGCCTAAAAATACTATTTAATAGATAAAGGACAGGAGTCTTACACATTTGAGAGGTCACTTTAAAACGGAACAAAAGTTAAAAAATAAAACAAGACATATATTTTTCCCTTTAAGTGTTAGCATACAATTCAATATGCTGTTGAAAGCACAGGAATGATTGCAAGTCAAATGAAGGTTATGTTATAATTGATACTCTGAATTGTTAAGGAGAAGCAAAGGTGAAATAGAATGCTTTTTATTATTTCTTTTGTTGAAATCTTATTAAAAACTTTTAATGGAAAGCAAACTAGAGACCATCTTCAAGGTCTCAAGTTAGGTTAGATGTGCAGCCATTAATAGTATCACTTAATATAAAGCTTTTTGAAAATAACTTCCCCAACACAGACATGGGCTAACATGTTTTCTATCTTCTTTGTATTTTCTTTGCTATTTCAGAGAAAGTTTTGAGCCCAAACAATATAAAGTATGATCATCATAATCAATTCTGATTCTGAAATATAGCTGAAAATCTCCGGATTACAATTTACACTCAAAAAATAAAAACTAGTAAATAAATTTAGCATTTTAATTCAGTGGTTCTCAGTCATGCTTAAATGTTCAAACACCTGAAAATTTATGACATTCTTTGCAGATTTCCATGAAGTAATGATATTTTAATTGAGTTGAAAGAATTAGGAAGAAATTCACCTGCAGAAATATGACAGTTTGTAAATGTATGCAAGTCTCTACACATAAAAAGTAATGATTCATAACATATACTTGAGAATTAACACACACAAGGTTTTGTCTCATTTCTTATGTGCTCTTGGCTCATTCATTTTTGTCAACTTATAGCAGCACATGCCACTAGACAAATTGAAGAAACAATGGAACAAAAAAAAGGGAGGGGTGTAGGAGAAAAATTTACAAATCAGAAAAAAATCTTTTCTGTTTTTCTTAAGGAATTGGAAAAAAAGCTGTTATTATTTTATTTTAGTGGCAGAACGTCTTGATTGAGCTCCCAACAAACAGAATTGTTTCCTAGAAGCATAGTATGAAACCTACTATTCTAGTGTGTATTTGTTCAGACACATTTCCAAAAGAGAACACTTTATATGAGCAAGCAAAAATAGCATAATTACAACAAGTTTCTTCACATTATGAAAAGTGAAGGCCTTTAAAATAATTTTCATCATGTAAAACCAATTCGCCATGTAATATTCTGATCATTTTGAACACAGTTTATATATTATTCTAATTATTTGACTAACCTTGTCTGTCCTATTGAATCACCATCTAACAACTTCTCAATGCCCTTTATTCTTAGTAAAGAAAAATGTGCAAACTTTAATACAGATACGCTATCATGAAAAGCCAATGCAAAATACAAGGACCCTGAAGAGAAAAAAAGAAACAAAGACAATATTTATAAATGCAGTATCTTGTGCATGTTATAATCATCATTTCAGAGGAAGGAAGCAATTCTGAAAACAAATTTTCAAAGCTATTTTTACACTAACATTATTTTTTTCTAAATGTACACCCATTATGGTAGAGTTATCTTTTCCTTCCTTAAGTTCAGAATTGTCAAAGTTAATTTCCTGGTATGCAGTGTGCCTTTATTTTTTGTTATTTAAATGGTTTAGCTAAAGTTAGATTAGAGTGCCCATTTATTTATACATCTGAAGCCACTGTGAGCTGAAAAGGCAAATTCTGTGTAACATATCCATGTGAAGATCCTCCCAGTACTTCCAACGATGCTTCTGATGAAGTGTGTTCAGTAATTTATTAATACTTTTTATGCTTTAAGAGTTCTAATACTAAAAGTTTAAAAAAAGGTATCATCCACTTTGGGTGACTCTCTTATACTGAAATCAAATAGTTGCCAGAGGATTGTTAATGTAAAAAAGAACTCATTAAACATAATATTTTGGGATAGTAATAGTAACCATCTCTATAGTGACAAGCAGTGAAACATCAATCTTCTAGATATTTATTTACTTTTGTTTATAATGCAATTTATTTTTATAAATAAAACAAAAGTAAATAAGTATTAGCATGACAATTTCACCAGTGTTTTCCTTCCAGGAGAATTATTTCCAAGAATATTTTGCCTTAAAATAAATACCAAGCATTATAGTGATGTTGTGGGAATGTGTGTAAGGGAGAGTCACAATATTATGTAATAATGTTACTATTATTGCCCTTAAAAGGAATTGGTTTGATCACGTAGATACAGTGAATTAAGTAATAAGACCTTAGCATATCCTGGCTACTTCCTAAGTGCAGCAAAGTTAATTTTGCTACCTTAAAATACTGCAAATAAACCAAAAACATAATTTGTCTAAATTCACAGAAAAACTGTAATTTTGCTAGTTATGAGTTTTTTAAATTCATGACTTTGAAATGTTTAAATACTTAATTATACTTTTGCTGCATGAAAATATATTGGATCAAAGTTTCACACAGACATCATCAGAGGGCTTGAATGGGGAAGGGCAAGAAGGGAGAAAGGAAAGAGAAGATCTAGCACCACTCCCACCTCCCTGCATCTGGCACTGCCAAGCTGCAGGATGCCAATTCAATAGGACAGAGTCAATCAAATCCCCTTTTAAATAGCGATTGAAGAAAATAAAATGAGAGGAAGAAAGACAAGTACACTAGATTAAATGCTCAAAGATAAGTGCAAATAAATGAAAAATGCTTGCAAAACTGAGAAGGAAGGAGAACCAGGAAGTGGATATTTATGGTATCCTAATGTGTAAGGGTAAAAAGAAATTAAGTATACTAAGGGTAAGCTAAATCGAAGGGAAAATGTTGAACCACTTTAACTTTTTGCTAAGTAAAAAGTCCAACACAGTTATATAGAATTTTTTTCCTGGCTCTCTCAAATGACTTTACCAGTTAGAAAGAATATCTGTTTATTGACAGAGAATAGAAACCTAAGGCTCAGAGAAACTAGAACTGCCTCTAACAGAGCTTGCATTTTAACAGGCTCCGATAAAACTTATTGTCCTCATAGAATCAAATAGTACAAATTCCCCCAACCGGTGTCCCCCTCTAGTCCCTTGCTCTCATCTGTCAACAAGCCAGAGGCTTGTTCTCTCAGATGAGCTTGTCATCTTAGGCAGCAGTGAGGAAAGTGAGGAGAGGAATAGGTTTGGTGAAGGATTAGGGTAAGAGGCGAGAGAGAGTATCAATCCTGACCCCTAGGCTTCTGGCTTTCCCACTTGGTTAATGTAGGTGCCAATTACTGAGGTGGGAAAACCGAAATAGAAGTAAATTTCTGGGAAAAGAGCAAGAGTTTAATTTTTAAGGTTAGTTGACGGTGCCTAGGAGGCACCCAAGTGGGTGTGTCAAGTAGGCAGTTGGATTCTAGTGGTTGAATTCTAGTGGATGCTAGGCTAGAGAAACCAATTTGAGCTTGTCAGACTGAATAGAAGAGATTGCCTAGAGAAAGACTATAAAGAGAGAAGAATGGGGAAATTAGGACTGAGCTTTGAAGAGCACCAACTTGTAGAGTGTGAGAGAAAGAGACATTAAATAGGCTGAGAAGGGGGAGCCAGAGAAGTCCAAGAGAAACCAGGAAAAGTGAAAAGAAGCAAAGAATGGTCAACAGAGTGGATGCTCTAACAGCTGTAATCAGGTCACCCAGGCCTCATCATTTCTCCTCTGTATTGATACATGGTCTTTGAACTGATCTCCCTGCTTCCAGTCTCCGGCTCTCCAGTCCATTCCCATTACTCCTGTTACACTTCTGCTTCCATTCTTCAAAGCTCTCTGAGCCTTCACAGTAAAGTTCAATGTCCTCTTCTGCTTCCATTCTTCAAAGCTCTCTGAGCCTTCACAGTAAAGTTCAATGTCCTCTTCTGCTTCCATTCTTCAAAACTCTCTGAGCCTTCACAGTAAAGTTCAATGTCCTTAGCAGGTCCCAGATCTGCCTCAGGATCCGGCCCCACCTCTTCAGCCTCACTCTACTACTTTCCTGGCACACCGGGACCTCCAGGTCTACTAAGCCACCTGCAGCTCCTTGACCAAGGCTTCATGTCTCTGTGCTTGGGCACAAACTCTTCCCTCTTGCTGGAAGATCTATTTGTCTCCCACACCTGTGCCCAACCATGTCCTACTCAACCTTCATTCCTCCTCTGCGAAACCTGGACACTCCACCATGCCCAAGCTCAGTTAATCTCAACCTTGCCTCTGCCTCTAAATCAGCTCTTTGTGATTAATTTTTGTCCCTTGTTCTTCACTCTAGGTAGCGTCCTGTTCACCTTTGTATCCCCAAAACCAGTGCTTCCACACGTTAGATGTTCAGCACAAATCTACTGAATAAATGACTGAACGAATGAGCACACCAAATTCTGCCTTTTGTAATCTCTTCAGAGCTTTTTGCCATGCTGCTTTATTGTTACTTATTTGGAAGATGTAATATTTAGAAATGCTAAAGAAAATATAACTTAGTTTCTTTTTTTCTCCCTCCAGTTGAGGAAAGCACCTTTTTGGACGCTGAACCTCATTCATTGGCTGAAATAGAGGAATGTCCAATTTCACTGAACTTCTAATAACTAGCTTGTAAAAGAACATAGGGGAAAGTATGAAAGGCTCTGAGATGGACTCACAGGGTCCTAGGTATATTTCACTGATTGAGAGCAGGGTCTCAGGCTAGGAGTATCAGTGTTTCACAGTTCATGTCTCAGTTGATGAGGCATGGGATTAAAATCAAATATTAGTTATTTGATTGAGTGCCATATGCAGATAGTTTCCTAAGAATTTGGGGTTACCATGGTCAAACTGTAGTGTTCAAAGTGATTCCAAGAGTAAATGAACCTTGACCAATATAATCTAATTATGAATTGTTAATAAACAAAGGTAGATATGTATTCACTAGGTAATTAGACCATGTTGAATTGAAATGAGAGTCATCCCATTCAGTTCCTTGTAGCCTGATACCTCTGTATATTTCTAATAATTTTTTTCTAACGGAGTTAATTTAATCATATCTCAATTCATGGGATTCTGTCATGTTTGGTCCATGCACAAGTTCTTTCTTATGATGTGGCCACCCCTCCAAAAATTGGTAGCATCATCATTCTCCATTTAAAGTAGTCTTTAGAATTTATAAGTTAAAAGTGAGTATTTTCCTGTGTGACTTAAGGTCTGGTATGGATATATTGGCTCATTTCTGTACAGTCCTTATATTTAGCGAACATTCATTTTCAGTGTCATGTCCTGTGAAACTTTTTATTATCTCTGACTGCAAGCATACACTGCAGTTAGGTTAGGCTGACATAGTGATTGCTTGAACTGTGGCACTGTGTTATGGTATAGTGAGACAACACCAACGTTTTGTGACACTGGCATTATGCTTCAAGGAAAAGAGGATGGACCCGAGTCTCTCAAGCTGACAGCTCTGGCTCCACTTTCCTGTATATGATACCAAGTAAAATGGTGTGTACCTTCTCATAGAAAGGAGACATCTTCTAAATGTCACACTTATTGTTCAAAAGGCTTGAGCTACTTAAGTGAACACCATTGTTTTCTGCATATACATTATTCTTTTAAAGATATAGTAGTCCTTTTATTTGGTGTTGATTGTTTGAATAAGATTCCTTCAAAGTGTATTATATTTAACAGGCTTGTGTTTCCTGCTATTTAAAAACATTAGCAAAGGATGATCATTTTTTAGCCTTTAAAAAATAGACTACAAATTGTGCGATTTAGCTACAGCTTTGGTCTTTAATTGTAAATTCTTTCAAAGGGGCACACATATTGCAGAATATGTAGCCAAGTGGAACAAGTTCAGAATTAGCATCTAAAACCCTGTAACTGTTTTAGTCCTTACCAGCCTGGCAAAGAAAGCATCAATGACAGCCTCGAGAATGCCATGCGACCATTTTAATGTCCCTCTGTCAACAAAAATATTCTAACGACAAGTCACAGCTATAAATTTTAGATGTAATTTTTATAAATTATTTTTGTAGATAAAACTTTATAGAGCGACATATAGTCCAATCCCTAATATTAACTAACCACCACCCTAACAGCATGCTGTCTGCCCAGGCACAGCATATGTATTAGGAAAGCAAAAGAGCATTGCTGCCTAAGAAATCTTGCTAAGCAAAGGGAGGTATTGTCTGCTTTGCATTCGCTTTCCTTATTACCCACACATACTGCAGAGCATACCCTCTGACTAGTAGTCTCCAGAAACCATAGTCAAAATAAAAACAATGCCTGGGAAAAGGCAAAACCTTTCACTTCAAAATGTATACGCAATATTTAACATGTCTTCTGATTCCAATTCGTGATTTAGTAATAGCTGCATATAAACCATAAATTGATATACATTTTCTCCTTGTTCTATCTACATATCTGAATCTACAGACAGCACTTTCAACCAGTACAGGCCCATTTATTCAGTTTTCAGTAGCTGCTGCTGCATCTTTGAAATGAAATAGATCTGTTGATACAAGTATAATTGGAAGTTAGATCAGAATGATCAAATGATCAAATTACTTAAATTAGACACATAATGAATTGCCTAAAGATGAAGAAACTGCTTGATTGGCAAAGGCTTACAGCAGACAGTAACCTTCAATCATTTCCTACCTCTGCAGTAAACACTGACTCATATTTTGAAGGATAGGTGATATAAAGGATAGTAATATCAAAGGTTGGTACAAATTAAATAATCATTAAAAGAAATAAGACTGATTGAGTTTTTGTTCAGAATAAGAAGATTCTGACAGATAGGAAGTCTAAATCATTTTGAGCATCTCAATGGAAAAAAAAAGGAAGATAGAAGTGGTATAATATGGATTTCAGTGCCCCAAATGTACATAGATAATGAAAAGGCAAATTGTATGCACTGCATGTAACCAGGGACTCTCAAACTGTGGGGACTTTTACCATTCATACTGATTACTGAACACTGATCCTTGGGACACGAAATTCATCATCATGTTTAAAATAACCTAGTCCACGTAACAGGGAGATTTAGTCCATTTTCTTTTCGGTAATTAAATACCAAAATGTCTAATAACTTGTACATGGTAAGCACTCCATTTATTCAGCAAGTATTTATTGCACATCCACTACGAGCTAAGCATTTAACAAAAATTAATAAATATGAATTTTACATAAGAATGAAGAAATGCTTTTCTTGAAAATTGAAGCAAAATAATATGAATCCATCAATTAACTATATAATTCAAATCAAAACTTTGTCACAGGGGATGGTGGTGGGATGAATTGGGAGATTGGAATTTACATGTATACACTAATACGTATAAAATAGATAACTAATAAAAAAGAGATTAAAAAAAACTTTGTCTAAACTACTAAAATATAAACATATTTTTAAGTCAGAAATTTATTCATTTATTTACTCATTTATTCAACAAATATTTATTTAGTGTTTATTAGGTGCCAGATATTGTTCTAGGCCTGAAGAATATAACAATGAACAGAACAGACTAAGTCGCTTTCTACATGTAGCATATATTGAAGTGGAGAAAACAGACAATTTAAAAAAATCAAGTATGTGATATAATGTCAGGATTCAGAAATAGAAGTGCTGATTTTGATAGGGTAGTCAGGGAAGGCTTCTCTGAAAAGGTCATATTTGAGTCATGCAAATATCTGATTTAAGAGCACTCCAGACAGAGGGAACAGTAAGTGAAAAATCCTGGTGCCACAAGCATATTTGGTGTGTCCTCAGAACAGTAAAAAGTCCAGTGTGGTTGGAGCATGGAAAGGGCGGAGGACTGATAGGAAATGAAATTGAATAGGTAGCCAAGGGCCTGATCATGTAGGGCCTCATAAACCATGGTAGGAACCATCGAATTTATCCTACAGTCCATGGGAAGACTTTGCTGGGTTTTGAGCAAGGAAATGATGTGATCTCGTTTACGTTTTTATTTATTTATTTATTTATTTATTTATTTATTTAACGTCTTTATTGGAGTATAATTGCTTTACAATGGTGTGTTAGTTTCTGCTTTATAACAAAGTGAATCAGCTATACATATACATATATCCCCATATCCCTTCCCTCTTGCGTCTCCCTCCCACCCTCCCTATCCCACCTCTCTAGGTGGTCCACAAAGCACCACCAATCTGATCTCCCTGTGCTATGCGACTGCTTCCCACATAAGCTCACTTCGTCCCAGCTTACCGTTTTTAAAGCATCACCCTGGCTATTCTGTGAACTGACTCTAGGGAGGCAGAGTCAAAACACAGAGAGCAGTTCAGAGGCTCGTTCATTTCCCTGGTGATTTGGAGTAGAGGCACACTAATCTTTAGCTGTTTTTTAGTTCCTAGCATCTTAGTGTCCTAACTCTGGATTAGCCTCTATTTCTTTTCTATGTCAGAGGAGAGAATTTTTAATTTGTATGTACTTTTACTAATTTTTCTATACTTTGTCATTCCAATTTATATACTGATAATTTTTCTCAGTACAATATTTTAAATCTCTTATGATCCAAGTTACTCTTTGATCTATATGCATATGAATACAAAGCTAAAGTCACCCCAGTTCTTTCCAGATATAAATATATTTTTAATTATATTGTTACTTTTGATTAGAACTTTACATTTAAAAAGTATTTTTCAGATTAGAAAAACCCCAAATTTAAGAACAGACCAGTTCACTTATTTAGGGCTGGCATGTTATCAGGGAAAACAGAGCTTAAACTCCAATTCATGTTCAGGGGCCCCCTGACTGATACAACATCTGGATGAGTAATGAAAGCATCCTGTATGGTTTGTTGGTATTAGTCTCTTTGGTGCCTTGATATGAGTCTGATAATGATCTCAGCAAGCCCCAAGTCTGCCCAAGTCTGACAGCTGTCAAATCTCGGTAGATCGTTTGTGAGCTAGAAAGATATAGACTACATGCTATTCAGTGGCATAAACAGAAGTTATCATCCAATGACTTTAAATTGTAATCAACTATAGGCTGATTTATTTAAATAGAATTTATGTTTTTTATATGCTCATTCAGAGTGTGGAACATAAATGTACTTATTTTGAAAAAAATAAAAGATAATATGTGATAATAAGAAATATTGTTTTGAATTCAAAGAAATTATAATTTAGGTTGCTTAAGATAGAAGACTGGCAACTTATGAAATGGATGGGTAGAATGGGTAAGGATAAATTAAATCCCTAATATAGACTGTATGTAATATATAGTCACCATAAAGTTAAAAATATTGCCAAGTTTCAGATAATAACTTAATGATAGCCCCAGTATTTGTTATAGTCAATAGCTTGTTGATTTTTCCTCTTAGAAAAGTTCAAAATAGTTTTTTTACAAAACATAATGTATTCCTGTAGTGGCCACATACTATTAGTGAAAGAAAAGTCCACACTTGATTATGCAGCTTCAAAAGCCTTCTGAGATGAAGCCAAGAGCAGGACCATTTTGCACGGCCATGCTTAAGAACAGAAATGCGGATATATCTTAACTAGAATAAAAAGAATAGCACCGTTAGCGAGTAACTCTAGCATGAAAAAATAAATGAGAGCAAAAGAATTCAATGTGGCTTTATGCATGTTGCTACACGTACATTTATCTAAAATCTATAAATTGAGTTTGTTTCTACTATGTTTGAGAGTACAAGTAGATTCATTTCTCATTTCATGTATATTGTCTCTGCATATAAATACATCTTATAGACAATATATTAAAAACATGCTTTTCTACATTTTTATCAAGAATTTTGAACCTTCCCATGTTCTAAATAGCAAGCTTCTCTGCTAGATGGTAAGCTCCATGAATGGCAGGGGATTTTTTTCCTAAGTACTGTTGACTGAAACAAAATACACAACCTGAAAGTTGAGAATTATGTTATTCGGTGGCCTTACTGAGGACTGTAGCCCAGAATAAGCCTCTCAGATAGCTCTGAGGAACTGTTCCAAAGAGGTAAGGGAGGAGCCAGGAAACATAGGAGCTTTTGCTGAAAAAACAAACAAACAAACAAACAATCACACGTTGAACATCAAAAGATTATGGCTAATCACAAAAAAAAAAAAAAACCCAGCCATCTCCAGTTAATGATTTTAGTGCCTTTTTATGTATGGGAAGATGCAAGAGTCTGGTCTCATTGAGATTATTCTTTTGATATGTGTCTTAACTATCTAGGGCCAGTATGTTATTTTTCTCCGCCCTGAATTCCACTCAGGGAGCACCAGTAGGGGCGGCTGCCATGGCTGATAGCTTGATGGTGGGCAACATTAGTTGTTTATTGGAGTGGCAAGCAACATTCTTTGTTTACTGAAATGGCAGGTAATATTTTTTGTCCACTGTACTTAGATTGTATACTTGGCTTAAATATCTGAAGAGAGAGAAAGCAATAAAAATATAGAGAAAAGTGAGGAAGAAGTGAAGGACAGAGATAACAAGGACTAGAAAAAATAGGAGTAGGAGTGAATGCACTTATTTTCAGCATTACTCAGTACGATGATATTCTTAGAATTTCCAAGAATGTGTAATATTTCTGGAAAATCAGATAAATAAGCTAATGGTTTCTGTATTTTGAAAATTATATAAAGTTAAAAATTATTAAAATCTATAGGACAATGCCAAATATCTCATCTTTAAAATAGAATATACTGGAGATGTTATCTGTTAACAGTTTCGTTTTTAAGCAAAAAAAAAAAAAGGAAGAAAGAAAAAGAAAGAAACGTTAGTCTTGTACTTCCAAACACGGCAGAAAAAAACTCAATTTATAGATTTTAGATAAATATGCATGGCAAATAGTCTTTTTATCCAACTGATCAAAGCTTATTTGCAGTTGATTAATCAGGTGTAGGTGGAAAAGTAATATAGTGATGGCCAGCCTGGAATGGACTCTAGACCAATTTAATACAAGATGAACAATGAACTCTTCATGAGCATGGGAAGCAACAGAACCTGCTATGCACCAAATATCATATGAAGTTATTTTCATTTGTTCTCCACTCATACCCTCAGACAACCTTTAGAGGTAGGTATTATTATGAGCTAAGAGTTATTTTCCACATTTTATGAATCAGTCAACTAACTTGTAAAATTAAGATTTTTAACTCAATGGCATATGATCCTGCAATCCCACTCCTGGGCATATATCCGGAGAAAACTATAATTCAAAAAGATACATGCACTCCAACGTTCATTGCAGCACTGTTTAAAACAGCCAAGACATGGAAGCAACTTAAATGCCCATTGACAGAAGAATGGATAAAGAAGATGTGGTACATATATCCAATGGAATATTAGCCATAAAAAAAGAATGAAATAATGCCACTTGCAGCAACATGGATGGACCTAAAGATTATCATACTAAGTGAAGTAAGTCAGAAAGAGAAAGACAAATACCATATGATATCACTTGTATATAGAATCTAAACTATGACACAAATGAACTTATCTACAAAACAGAAACAGACTCACAGACAGAGAACAGACTTGTGGTTGCCAAGCAGGGGAAGGAAGGGATGGATTGGGAGTTTGGGATTAGCAGATACAAACTATTATATAGAGAATGGATAAACAACAAGGTCCTACTGTATAGCACAAGGAACTATATTCAATATCCTATGATAAACCATAATGGAAAAGAATATGAAAAAGAATGTATATATATGTATAACTGAATCATTTGCTATACAACAGAAATTAACACAACTATACTTCAACTATATTTCAATAAAATAAATTTTTTAAAAAAGATTTTAACTCAGGTCTGTTGTTCATTCAACAAGCATTTATTAGGTACAGCTAACCGGCTAAGACCCTAATAACAATATCCAAAGGTCCATGTTCTTTCCACTAAACTGTGGGGACAGGTGACACAGGACAGGATGGAGAGCAAGTGAGTAAGGCTACAGATGATGAAACAGCCAGCAACCTAGTAGAGGAAGCAGCAGCCCCAGGAAGGAAGCACTCTCAGATGACACAGAGCATGGTTGGAGCCCTGGAGAGTTAGGAATCACTGAGTAGCTCACCGATTAGAAGGACATTAAGGAAACATTGAAAAATCAGACAGAAATCCTCATTCATCCATTCTTTCATTCAACAGTTATATGTGGAATGTCTATTATGTGCAAATCACTGAGCTAGGGGCCAGGGAGGGCAGGGGAGAATGCCAAGTTCATTGAGTAGAGGCTTTAACAGAGAAGAAGCTACAAAAACGGGGAAGATGGTAGGAAAATGAGGATGTGTGCTAGATAAACAGAAGTAATAGTTAATATGAATGTAAGGAAATAAAGTATCAGAATTTTAGAACTGACCACCCTAGACATCATCTTATTTGGTCAGCTTGTTCTCCAGTAACCTGCAGCCAGATACCCAGCAGCTAGAGAGCAAGAATGCCCAAACCAGAGTCCTGACTCCTGGTGCAAGTTTCCTTCAATGACCTGACCTGATCTGCAGAAGCCTCTAGGGCTCTGGGTTCCAAACAGGAGGCATATGTTGTCATTTCTAACATGAAACAGGAGACATGAGTTTTAGGGAAGAAGAAAGATGTTTTATCATGCACACAGAGGAGAGAGTCAACAGAGGGAAGAAAATAAGAAATGATATTGTTATGGAGGTAACTTCAGTGCAGTAAAGGATTTAGAAGTTCTCTTGCTACAAGTCACCATGGAAACCACCTGTTAAAATTCTACTCCTCCTTAAAGTTCTAGTTCAAGCATCATATTCTCCCTGAAACCTTTCAAGATCCTCCAGGTAGAAGTCATTGTTTCTCCTCAGTGCTCTCAAAACACATTGTTTATGCCAACTTTGAGGACAGTTTTGTGGATACTTTTTTTTCTCATTTCACTGTGATCTCTGTTGCCAGCTGGGATCACATGAGCCATCTTGGTGTCTGTGATATTTAGCCCAGTACCTGGCACCAAGTAGATGCTCAACTACACGTACGGGGTTAGACTGAATTCAGTGAGATCCGTGATAAATGAAAATGCATGTGCCTAGGAATAAAAGACAAACAAAAACACAAAAAAAGTGTGGCAGTAATAGTTGCAGACCTCCAAACACCTTTAACAAGAGGACCTTACCGGGAGTTCGCAGCAGGGAGGTATTCACACATCCTGTAACTTTTTACCTTTTAAAGCTTAATATGTTCGAGAAACTCTAAAGCATTCTTATTTCAAGGCAAAATGTTCAAACACTTCTACTTAAAGTCCTTCATCCCAAGGGTTTCGGAATAGCTCACGACTATTTCAGGCTGCCAACACTGCCATACAGCCCTGTTTCAGAGCATCAAAACTCACTGGCAACACTGCAGGAAGTCAATGAAGAACGCTGGCTTGGCCTGTAAACTAAAATGCCACCATGTGTTTGCAAGTTTAACATTTCAGTGGCTGAACAAGTAAGATGAGGAGAGAGAGAAGGACAGAGATGATTCCCTTCCTATAACAAACTCTACTTGAAAGTCATTTTTATATAGACATAAACAGTTGTTATTTACAAAGACACATGTTAGTCTACTGGAATTTCTCCATGCTCATATTATTTTTTTCAAATGTGGTTTAAACAATTTAGAAATAGATTATCTAGATCTAAATCGATGCAAAAAATATTTACTAAGCTTGACATTTAAGCAAAATGTCAAATCTAATATTTTTATCTTTAATTATATTTTGAAACTATCAAAAATATAACACATGTGCATCCACCACCTAGTTTTAACAAACATTTTACCATATTTATTTTTGATCTTTTCTTAAGAGACATAACATTATGGATAAAGTTAAAGGCATCTTCCTTCCTTAATCATATTTCCTACCTTCTCTTTCCAGGATTGGTATATAACATCCTTATGAATATTTTAATCATATTTTTCATTATTTCATTTCATTTAATCATATTTTTCATTATTTAATTATTCAAATAATGAAATTTATGATAGCATGTTATAATATGTATTAAATATTATTTTAAAAACAAATTTAAATTAAATTGACACTAAAATTAATAAGTGAAAGATAAAGGATGGTGTAATCATAAAGGGAGATTATTTGATACAAGTTTTAATTATGAATGTATTTAGTTCATGCCAGCATAACTTAATCAACACTTTATTTTTATACTCAATTATAACAGCATAAACTTTTGTGGACATCAGTCTGGAAAAAAAACATGTTACAAAAGCACCGAGAATTAATTTCATGAGGAAACGCTGCAAGGATACAAAGATCACCTTATTTTCCTACCTTTATATCATAAGATCAATAAAACTGACTAAAACTTGTTGGATAGATATTTTATTGTTCCCATTTATCACCCATCATTTATACACACACACACACACACTTTCTCACTTACTGTTCTTAGCTCCCTGAGAGCCAAGGAGTAAAGGAAAACACATCAGGTCTTAAGGTGACATTACCTAATAAAAGGAGATATACCGTATCATCAAGTAACACTACCTTTTTTCTTTGAAAAGAATTATCATGAGTGTCCTTATAGGAAACGAAATAAAAATTAAACAGACAAATGAAAACTACCTGAACAATGTAATGGACAGTGTTTTCAAACTAGCAATTTTACCACAATGCAGAGTTATTTTTCATCTACTGTTTCTTATATCTCATGGATAAAATCCAAGGGCATGATATGAAATTGCAGCTTTCTGGAAAATCTAGACTGTAATGATGTTCATGCATATTTACTCCTGAAAGTCCTTTGGCAAATGAAAGCATACCAGAGGACCAGTTTGTAAAATATAAACATGAAGCCACCCCACTGGCTGAAGTGGGTGTGGGAATCCCACAGCTGGTCCTAAAGGAAGGTGCTAAAACACTCAACATGCATTGTGACAGAAAGGAGTGAGTGGGAATTCAGTCTATCACGTTATTCAAATGCGATTTTTTCATTATATTGTTTTTCCTTCCAACTTTTTATCCTGGGGTTTTCATGCTTTCTGACTCTGTTGTGTACTAAGACCCATCTAGTCAGAGCAACCGTGCTTCTTAGTAATCAGAGAGTCACCCTTGGTTATTGAATATGTTTTCCAGCCTAATGAGCGAGAGCATACACATGATGCTAATGAGGGATTTTTGCTTCAAGATACTTTTTAAAATGTGTATGAGTAAGAAGAATTGTTTACTCAGATTATTTTAAGATGTAAATGCAGCTGCTTCAAAAAGGAAAAAAATAATCCTGAGAAAAATGCAACTGTGATATATGAAAATGGATCACGAGCTCAATCCTGCTTCAACTGCATCCTATATACTGAAGAGGGGCGTGGGAGCGCTCGAGGCCTCGGAGGGAGCCTTGTTTGCTCTCCAAAGCAGTGGGCACTAATCGTAGCTGCTGCCACAGTCCTCATCAATCAGTCCTGGAATCAGGCCAGGTGTATGTGAAAAATCCAAGGAATAATTCTCTACACCACAGTTAAGGGTGCTTACATGATATCTACATCATGATAGAACCCTGTTTGCCTCTGTCCCAGTAGCAACGAAAGAAAATTCTCCCTACCAGGAGAGGAAAAACTGCCTTCCTGAATCCCACATGCAGCTGCCACCCTGAGCCTGGATTCTCTTCTCTTACGTTTCCGATTTGGAACAGAACACAGGTCAGGAAAAAAAAGAGGAAAGGGTAGAGCAGGAAATGCATAGGGGTGACATTTTTTACCTTAGTGCTTTGCTACAATGTGCCTTAAGTATCAAGCCACTAAGCCCTATTGATTCTTCCTTCGAGTGACTGCCTCACTCTTGAGCTTTCCTTTGCTAGTCCCTCTAGCTGACGGTGACAGCCTGGTGACTAGTCGCCCTGCCCACACTCCACTGCCACCTAATCTTCCTAAAGCACGCCTTTCATCACATTGACTTTCTCATCACCCTGTGATCAGAAAGCTTTCTGGACTCCCCACTGACTAGAAGATAAAGGCCCCTCTTTGGACTAGAATTGAGGCCCTTTATAATCTGTCTATAGAGTGCTGGACTCAGCCACTTTTATTGGGAAGAGTTCATTTCAATCAGACTGATTTGTTCCTGTTCCCCAGCACCCGGTGCCCTGCCTGCCTCCACACACTACCCCATGTCGTTCCTTCCATCACAATTCTGTTAAATCCTACCCATCTTTTGAGATAGTTCAGCTTCCATGGTTTCCTCCCTACCTTGTGGGCATTAAACCTGGGAGTCATGTGGAAGTTGGAGCTAAGTGCCTGGCACTGGGGGCCCCTCCAGACTTTCATCTCCTTTCTCACCACTCCATCTTGGTTTTACTTGATGAATCAGTCCTTCTGACTTCTCCACTATTGATGCTTTTCAATCAGTGCATTTAATCACCTGTTCCTGTCACCTGAAACCACACACATATCACCTGAAGCATGTAGAGGAATACGTGTCACTGAAGCATGTACATTAAACTAGAATATTAAACTCCTTATAATGGAATAAAAGAGAAAGAGAAAAAGGGTGTGGCTGAGATTTGTCAGTAGGCTGTGCAAGCTATCTGCCTTAGAAAGAGCTAAGGAACTTGCTTAAAATGTTGATTTCTGAGTCCCATCCCAGATGTATTGCATCAGAATTTCTCATGGCGAATCTTACACACACTAAATTTGGAAAATCTCTTAGTCTTAGAGGGTAAGAAAGAGTATTTACTATGATTACAACTCATCACAGCTGCACATCAGAATCACATTTTGTAGCATTTTTGACAACTGCAGTTACCTTGACCTCATACCAGACCTCCTAAGTGAGAATCTTTGGGTTGGCACCCAAGGTCAAAATATCCCACAAGAGGTTTTGCTCTGCGTCCAGGATTGGAAACCACTGAGCCAAAAGTTAATGACGACCAATATTTATTAGGTAATTACGACTCCTAGAAATAGTGTTAAGCAGTTTATGTACATTTATAAACGACTTTCATAGGTTTGGAGAAGTTAAATAACTAGTCCAATGCCATACAAACTAGTAAGTGATCAAGCCTCAGTTAAACACAGGTCTATTTGATACAAAACTCCAAACTCTAATCTCATTCCCATCTACCTTTATTATTTTAGACATTATTTTAATGCATGGCCGTCAGTCTCTGCCTGGAATCGTTCCTCCTGTTAAATATGTGATTCTGGTTTTGAAAGTTCTGACATCACCTAGGGGAAGGGTTCCTCAGCTTAGTTTCCCTTCGTTCACACACCCATTGACTGGCTATCTGTAGTTCTAGACATTTTTCAAACCTTTCCATCTAATAAGCCAATTTCCATGCTTTAATCCTTATAAAAAGATAGATATTAATAGCAACTGAACTTTTTCCATGTACAAGAGAAGCCTGGTCCCCTTCACTGTAATCCTAGGTTACATGTCTGGAGAAGGGCATTGCTCCTTCCTCCTAGGTTTCAAAACAAAAAGGATTGCCGTTCTCAAATTTAAAAAAAACTATTGGCCCAAGCTTACACATGTCACCTGAGTAACAATATGGTAGACTTCCTCACCTTACCTCTCAGTCAACACTCTTCCACCCTTTGTATAGAGGGTTTAACTTTTCAATGAATTTTCACATCTCTTACCTTATTTTTTCCCCACAACTCAGTCGTTCCTGAATTGTAGCTTCTTTACAGGTAAAATACTTATAATCAAATTCCATCAAAAGGGGTGACATGAAAATTAATGAGTAAATGGATTTAAAGTATCACAGGAGTCTTGAGTGAAAGGTACACACTGTTTTTACTGTTACTACTATAATGCAGCTCACCCATTACAGTTCTGACGGAGAACACTGACAGCAGCTCTGACCTCATTTACTGGCCAGGCCAGAAGGGGTCTGCATCGTAACCTTAGAGACAGACAAGCTCCAGGAAAACAAACCAGTCAAGGTCCAAAACAACCCCGAAACCACCATCACTGCCATGCAACTGAGTGCTTTAAAACTGATTAGGAATGTTGTATGGTCAAAATTCTGAATGGACATCAGATCAAGAAACTTGGGAGAGGAATAAGTGACAGGCATGTTTGATAGATGAAACAAAATCTAGTGAAATTAGAGGGCAGCCACAAACCAGACACATGAACAAGTAATTTGCTACCTGGCAGCGTTTGCCTCCTCACACTCTGGTGGATGACAAGACATTCTTAAATACACGGGAAAGGCTTATTTAACTCATTTCAGAACATTCTTGGAAGAGGCATTTCAAGAGAGGCAGGGAATTAAATTAATGTCAAATCCCCCAAAATATTCATGAAATAATTATAAATGTATGTGAGTTTTACTTCCTATAATTTAGATTCTTCACTCCATCAAGTGGTCTTTTAAACTTATTGGATATTTCTCTTCTTTCTTACAATTCAGAGAGCTAAGGTTTTCAGTCAATGTTAATTTTCTGTGAAGGATTTTCAGAGGGGAGTATTTCCACATAGAGACCCCTGAAATTATTATTTTCAAGTAGGGCTGATTCTTTTTCTTTGTAGCCTAGAAGAAAAGAGATCTATGTAATCGCAGCGTCAAAGTGTCAAAAGACCGAGATAGGTTGAAAAAAAGAAGAAAAGAAAAGAAAACACAAAAAACCTTAAAGGCATCCATGCAGTTCTCAGCCTTACCAATCCTTGGCTCACATAAAATACTTGTGACATGCTGTAATTAACTAGTTACTCCTCTCAGAATGAATAATAATGCAATTATTTGCCAAAAGCAGGGAAGAAGGGATAGTTTCTGTTTTTAAAAATGTTCGCCTTTCATTTCTGTAGAAAGCAAAACCCTGGATTAGTTTACATAAGCTGTGAAAGCACAGAGTGACCTGCATTCTCACTATTACACTATATGATAATTGTCACCTTTTTATCAGAGCCTTATACTTTTCAATGGTTTGAAACAGTACTAAACTGACAAGTCAGGACCACATTCAAATTGTATTGGTTCTTAAAAACAGCACCCAAATACCACAGAATGTAAGTAGTAACCTGGCTGGTGAAAACATCTTTTTGTACTTGGACTTCCATGTCATTGAGGAGGCTAAGGGCTAGCGAGGGTTCTGTTTCCTTTGTCTGTGCAGACACAAATAAAAGGAGGAAGGTGAACCTTAGTTCTTCAAGGTCCTTCTCCTTCCTTAGAGATTCCATGTGCCAAGTAACACAAAGTTAGGTGAGAGTTTATCTGAATATATCACTGGTTCTCTCTCCTATGTGTTAATGTCTAGGCAATGACTGTTTTCTTTAAATTTTTCCAACTCCATCCTGCCACAATTTCAGTAATTCATTCAGCAAGCATTTATTAAAGCCTTGCTATGATGCACTGTACTAGGTACCAGGAATTCAAAGGTAAAAAAGACACATTGCCCTTGAGAAGGTTGCAGAAAAGTAAAAATATGAACTAGAGAGTAGGCACATTAACAGTGGAGTAAATGCCACCAAGGAGCCCCCTCTCCACACACACATACACAAATTCATCCACTGATATAAAGACACAAAACCCTGCTGCCCCATGAATATGAACTTCCAAAACTTTTTAAAAAGTTTTGAAGCAGAGACTTGGATTTAGTGCTAAAGCATAACAATTTTGTAATTTCAGTAGAGTCAGTTGGAATGTGTTTGTATGTATATGTGGGTCTGTTTGTGTGTGTTTTTATGTGGAGCCAACTTTATATAGAGTTTCATTAAGGATAAAATGTTCTGAACAATTGATGCCTTAAAGAAACAGATTAATTTAACATGTATCAGTTACTCATTCTAATACCAAGTGTTAGCTCAGAATTTTTTAAAACTAATATTCTCTGATATATCCTCATGACCCTATGATACTAAAAATCCTGGATCCCTTGTTTTGGAAGACAGAGACTGAGTCAATGTTATTTAAGTTCATAAAATCATGATAAATATTCCAAAAGTAGACACAGCCTTGTTTTTTTCAAGCCCTGTTCACCCAAAGCATTCATTTAATTAGTTAATATTAGGCATTTGGATCTTTCTTGTTTTTCATTGTACTGAACAGTATGTAGAACAGTGCAGGCTTTGGCATCAGACTGCCTACATTCGAAATTAGGTTCTTCCGCATACAAGCTGCGCGACTTCTCCAAGCCTACATATTCTTATCTGTAAGCTGGAGATGGTAAAAGTAACTACCTCATAGAGACAGAAGGATGAAAGGAGTAATAACATATAAAGCACATAACACTAGGACAGGCACTATCATTAAATAAGCTAGTATTATTATCATTATCCTCAAATTCAATTGAATATTCATTTGATCTCAGTGAGGACATTTAATATTTGCCAAGAAAATTATTTAGCTACCCTATGTCTATTTCTATGGCAGTAGAGTGATGAGAATTTATATTAATTTTATCCTTTCTTTAAAAATATAAAATCATGTTTCTGTATTCATTCGTTTCATTTATGTATGTATTGAAACCACAGTTATTGAAAGTTTAGTGTGTGAAAGGTATTGGGCGGGACAGGGAACACAAAGATGATTTAGCCACTACTGATAAAAATCAAGATAGACTTACAGTTGGAGACCATGGTCCTGAAATCTTGCATGGTTTTCTAATGAATTAAGCCTAATAAACTTAGGTACAAAAAATATATAGTAAGCAATGATCATATAATCAGAGTTCATTGGTCTTTCATAAACGTAGAAATGGTAGGTCTTTGTAAGCCAGTCCCAACATTTCCCTTTCCCTAAGCTACATAATTTTAAAGCCATTTCAGCAATCAATGAAGCTTTTTCCACTTATTCAAAGAAAGAAAAATATTCTTCACAGACTTCCAATTTCCAATTGTTGCTGAAATTCATGAGCAAATTTATTATACTCATGCATTTATTTAATATATGCAAGGCCCAAAGAGGAGGGAGGAAGGAGGAGGTATGATAACACTATACAGTAGAGAAAAAGATAATTATAACCCATGCTTTCCTAAAGCTTATAGCCCAGCAAAACTCCATCTTACTTTCACCTGAAAGAATCTAGGTCCTCCTTTTGAGATGAGAATAGAAATGCCAAATGTCTATACTTTTATCTTAGGCATTTCCTGAAAGGCTTTATTTGAGGCAGTAAGAATAAGGAATTTCCAAAGGGGAAACAAACCTTAAAAGGAGATCCCTGAATGAGCAATGCTAGAAAAGGAAAGGGAAGAAGATGTCGGCATCAAAAAGTCTGTGGGACTAAGATCAGATCAGTCAAACTGAAAAAAAAAAAAGCCAACTGGAAAAGGAAGATCTTGTAAGATATCCTGAACAATTGTTTAATTTGGCGCTATGGCTTAATTAAGTGAATTCTTCACTGAAACGTTGAATCTGGCCAGTTCAATTCAATCAAATTTTCTCTTTCCATCTCTATTCTCATTTCACCATTTTGTTATGATTACCAAATGGATTTCTGAATTGCCAGTCATTTTTTGTCAAGATTATATATGGTGTACATCCCTGAATTTCTTTGTATTCAATTTGGAGACACCTGAAAAGCCCTTGATATCTTACATAGTTTACTCCAGATGGACAGAGGTTCTCACATACCTTCCTCTCTGTTCTGCTGCTGCTAACAGATAATTATTTCAGTGTCTTTCAAGGAGATAGTCTCTAGAGTCTAACACAACAACAGTCAAAACCTAAACTGTCTTCAACATAAATGAAGCTGTCTTTTTAAAAATACAAAAAAGTCAGTTCCTTCCCCTCTTTATTAACTACAAATGGTTAAGGAGAACAAGCCTGAGCTACAAGTCTCTTCTCCAAATCCTTTATGAAAAGGACCAAAAGCTCTTTCAACATGTAGGAGCTCCTGATCTCAGATTTTTCAGATGCCAAGAATCAGCCAAGGAAGCAATGTCGCAATCCCAGTAGCTGTCATCATGTAGCACTATCACGGCCAAGGTAGGAACACCACTCTCAATGACTTAAGCATGTAGAGATGGTTACCATCTGTCTTATTTGTATCTAAATAAGTGAAATATTAAAAACAACCAAGTGTTCCTAAAGCAATTCTCTTACAAAAAAATATTAAATGAATTAGTACAGTATCTGCCAACACTTTTAACAGAGATCTAGGTAATTCTGATACAGATGGTTTAAAGACTACACTCTGAGAAGCACGGGTGTGTAGACAAACCCTCTCTCACTCAGTCAACAAACCGATCAAGCAGTGATTCCTAGGAAGTGAGTCTGGTGCCAGGCTGACTGCTTAAGAATACAGAATCCTAGGCTTTTCCCCTAGACTTACGGAGGCCCAGAAACCTGCTTATAAATGGCTATGTTTAAATTTTTCCGGGAAACATACACAGCCTGCAGTAAGAGGAAAGGGGTTGTATTTTACTTTAACACATCTGTGGGGGGGTCCTTGTTCCACAATTTACTAGCTCTCTGACACTATGTAATATCATTGGACTGAAAAATGGCTGTTTCAAAGATTAAAGAAAGCAATGCATGTTTAGAACCCAGCATGTAGTCAGCTGCTTGTTTTTGTTATCACTCTATCCTATGCTCAGCTCCAAGTAGATATACAAAACTAAAATGTGTGATTCATCACTTCAAGAAGCATATCATCTATTTAGAAAAGTAATATAAATATTAATAAAAATTTTAGATGGGTTTATATTCTAAGGCACTAACATATCTGCACACATAAACACGATATTCTGAGTGACAAAGTAGATTGTAAAATACAGAGAATTATAAGGACATAGGAAAAATCAGAAGAAGCTTGCTTTAAATGTCTAATTCTCTTAATTCAGGTGACCTCATTTTCATTAATTCACCAAATTTTTATTTCTATTAATAAAAATATTAAAATCATGACCGATAATCAACTTATAATTATTTAAAACTGAAAATAGAAAGAGTAGTATGTATCTGGGAAAGGGCTCCGTGGGATAGACTTCAAGGGGCCCATGAAACCCCTAAAATATTATGCAGAGTTGTTTATATGAGTATAGGTATTTCTGAGGAGAGATCCATACCTTTTACTTCATTCTCAAAGGGTTTGGTGATCTCCTCAAAACGTTAAGGACCACTGAAGATTCCTGTTTAGCACATCTTATGTGTATCCTCATATATGCTGAAGAAATTTAACTCCTGATTGTATTCCAAATAATCTCCATGTGTACTTTCTCTTAAATGTCCTCTGAATCATTTTCCTCAAGCTTTCACCATTCAAATATCCTGAGAAAAGAAGTAACACAGTAAGATTTCATTTAAGAAAATTGTAAAGCAGAGTTTCATGGCTACTTCAGCTTATTCAAATTCTGCAGGCATCAGCACGGAAGTTTATGGACATGTTTTAAAAGTTCCAGTGGCAGAGATTAACTGATGATTATTTTCTGAGTTTTCCCTTTTTATTTTTATCCATTGCTCAGTCTTTTGAATTATTTTTGATTTGTCCTATGTTTCTTTTCATCTCAGGTAGAAGAGTGAAGGAACTTCCCCTGGAAGGATAAAATTCAATTTTGCCAACTTGCATTTTGCCAACCTAGCAATTCTTCCACTTTGTGTTTTATTTATAATGTGGTAACAACTCTATTGATGTTACACATTTTTATTTCTGTCTTCCTTTAGGTGTGTGTGCAACATTGACTGTTCTCAAACCAACTTCAATCCCCTCTGTGCTTCTGATGGGAAATCTTATGATAATGCATGTCAAATCAAAGAAGCATCATGTCAGAAACAGGAGAAAATTGAAGTCATGTCGTTGGGTCGATGTCAAGGTAATGTTCACACCAAAATTCATTTTAAAGAATGTCTTTAGTCTTTGTGTAGAAATGAAAAGTGGAGATAACTCCTTATTAGGCAGCAGCTTCATTTTTGAAAGACAATTCTGACTTACAATGGGCAGTAAATTTTACTGCAGCAATTGTGGTGATTATAGGAGTTTGAGGGCCTATTGGCAACAGTCCATATTTTTTTCTATATAATGGGACTGTATCTTCACAGTGCCATCAACCCAGAGGCCAATATTCAGAAGATAGCAGATATACTCCTTGCACAGGGAAAAAAGAAAGTGAAAATCATTTTTAGCAAAGAATGTAAAGATTATTAGACAACCTTGAAATCAAAAGCAAATCACACCACTTTTAGGTATTGACTCAACAGAAATATTTCAAGTACATTTTTATAAGCAGTATGTACTGGAACGTTCTATTTTGTTTCTTGTTCAGAAACAAACATCTTTTTTTGTTTTTGATTGGTTATTCTTTTACCCAACTTATCTCAGTTATAACTGTGAACCTTCTCCTTGCCCTAAACCTTAGAAAGCCTATATCCTTCTATTATTCACTCTCAAACAGAAATGACCTTGTAAATTTGCTTTGTATAAAGACTGCTTAGAAATATAGTTGAAAATTCCTTAATTGTAGTGAAGATACTGTTAGAAGGATATCTAGGAAACAGTTAATCTTTATTGTTAATTTTTTAACACAGATAACACAACTACAGCTACTAAATCTGAAGATGGGCATTATGCAAGAACAGATTATACAGGTACGTAATATTTTCTACTACAAAATATGAGCACTGCTATTAAAGAGTTCTGGGGAACCACTGTTTACCATTGATCCTAAGCTGATCTTGCAAGACTTCTGACGTGTGCTAGTCTTCTCTTGCTTAGTTCAAATTTTCAATAGACAAGACTGAATTTTTGTCGAAGCAAATAAGACACTTTTTTTTTGCCACAGTTAAAGCAATTGTCAAAAATGTCAGTAAGATATAATTAACTTGTTTTGACAGTGCAAACGGTACAAACGACAAAACATTTATCAAATTAATGGGCATCAATGGAAATTAATGCAATTTTTTGGCAGTATATTATAATTAATGCAAATGTTCTTGTTTGAATTTTTATAAAAGTCAACAATAAAAACGTTTAGAAAGAAAGGACATCTATAAATAGTAATACAGGCTGTCTATTTTGATGCAAAGTTAAAAAGGTATAGGTAATTTATTTTAAAAAATAATAAAATTCTTTATTTAGAAACTAAAATGCAAAATTATACAGAGTAAAATTATACTCTGATACATGCAAAATTATAAAGCATTTAATGTAGACATGTAAATCTTATTTAGCAATTACAGAATATTATTTTGAGGAATATTTTTACCTAATATAGTTTTCCTGAGTGAGAAATAACTTATGGGTATTCAAATAAGATTTTAACAGATTCTTAAATTTCATAGAAATTTACGATAAAAAATATAATAAAAATAAAATTATTGAGGTTGATAATGATAAGCAGTTTTTTTTTAAAAACAAGCAGTTTTCCATTTAGCTATTAAACATTTATAACTAGATTTATGGCTAATATTCAATCAAAATATGCTTATCTTTTGAAATATGGACTACTATTCACTCTTTTTGAAATTGCACTTCCTTTAACACTATTTCTACCATTATATTTATATACATGATAAATCCTGATGAAACTTTTTAAAGTTAGTCAATCAGATGTTTTACTCATAGATACCTCAAACATTTCAGAATTTGGAAATAACAAAAGGATTCTTTTTTTTAATTTTCCATTTTTATCTTAATGATTTTCAACAATGTAAATAAAATTTTCATGTGCTAGAAGTCTAGAATTATCATGGACGATGATACATGAAAAAACATTAGTTCTACGTAGATATTGTATAGCTGTTTCCGAAGTGTCCAGGAGAGATATTAATAGGTGTTCCTTGAAAAGAAGAGTCCATGGTCAGTAGGTTTGGGAAGAGTCCAGATAAACAAATGAATTTTTTACCCAAAACTCTTCATGGCTCTTATATGCACTGTAAAATTTTTAAGAGATGTGCATCTTTTATTTATTTAATGTTTTTTATGTTTTATTGTGCAGAATTTCTAATACATACAAAATACACACAAATGTAGGGTGTATAGTAAAATGAACCCACATGTACTCATCACTCAAACTGAGTAACATCAACCCATGGCTAACCTAGCCCCATCCCCACACCCATCTTTCTTCACTTTCAAAATATGTGGAAATAATTCCAGAAATTATGTTATTTTATTCACAAATACTTCAGCTTGCATCTCTAAACGATTAACCCTTTTTAAATAAAATTGTCATTATCACACCTAAAATAATTATGAATAATTCCTAATAATACATAGCTTTTATCAAACTTATTCGATGAATAGCACATTTTTTGTGGCACATTTTTCATTACTAGTGTCACCAAGAATGCACTTTGGAATATGCTGATCTACAGGAAAATATTAAAAGTGATAAAAGATAATAATGAAAAATTGAGGTCTGAAGCTAATAGCATATATTTCAAATTTTAAATGATATAAAATTTAAATTCTATATTTTATTAAAAATAATAACTATATATTGACATTTTAAGTCACTACCTGACATATTTAATTTTACTGTAGCCTAAAATATTTGGAAATTTTACGAGGATCTCACTTTTATACAAGGAGTAACTTACACACTGCACTTAAAATACATTTATACCTGTTTTGCAAAGTAATTCATTTTGAAAAAAATCTTCAAAAATGTAACATATTGTGAATATCTTCTCCATTGAGCTCACAGCAGAATCAAACATCTCCCTGAGAATTTTGTCCCTGAAACAAAGAACTCTTCAAGTTGATTAGCATCAATGTGCAAATATATTTGCATTTATAAAATTGCACCAATAAATATAATGGAGTTTGCCATCCTCTCTATATTATGCATATTGCATATTAACGGTTTGTCCATTTTCAAAGAGTTTGGGGAGTTGAACTTTTATTCCAAAAAATATTTTATATTTGAGTTTGGTTTCAAACAGATCATCTCTGATCTTCAGTGTCGATGCTTTTAATTGACATTGTTTCCTATCTTAGGTCTTTATTGAACGTGAGAATGTGTTTTTAAATACATGCAAATGAAAACTATCTAGACACTCAGTGTTGTCCAAGATATTCTAGTTTGACATCAGATTTATCTAGTAGATCCCAAAGAAAAGCTTTTGAGATAAAAGTAAAGTTTAAAAATACATGTTTGTTGAAATCCAAATTTAAGACAGGAACAAAGATAATGTCAATTGAAGCTTGCAATTTATAATTAAACATTGATTGCACACTTTAAAATTCCCCTGGATTTAATTTATATGTCTATCTTCATCGATGATCTTATTAAAATGCAATATATACCCTTTTTTAGACATTATTTAAATAACAGTCAGGTCCCTCAGCATTTCCAGGCTTCCAGTAGTATTTGCATTTTCCTGAATTTTGGGACTCAAACTTTGGAAAAAAGTAAAAGGAACCAAATGGAGACTCAGTATGTCATTGTCCTCTTAATTTCTGTTTCACATGCTCAAAACTCCCCAAGGAAGGAAAACAGGAACTAGAACTTCATGGTCCCTAGAAGTTTGCTATGTGCTCACAGCTAATTTGATGTCAGTCACTTCCCTTGTTGAACAAAACATTCATGCGCTCTCCCACCACAGGGAAGTACAGATCTTAAAGCACTCTCATTTTTCCCCTTACATGTCCTTAATACTATAGTTTTAAAACTTTTAGCTTCCCCCCGCCCCTTTTTCCCTTTGAGCCTACCTTGCAGCTATTAATACAAGAACATATATTTCTGACTACAAAAATGGAAACATACTTTAAAGAAAGCTTAAATCTAAAAATAAATATGCTGTGTCTCATTTTTTATATCACTTTAAAAAGAGAGACTCCAAGTAAGGACAAACAGGGGCTAATTTACAAAAAAATAAATGCAAACTAAGAGAGCCACGCCCCTAACAAGATTAGAGCTTGACTGAACTTATGCAGAGCTGTGAATTCCATGAGCCTCATAGGCACATAACTGAAGTGGACGCTAGGAAACGAAAGAATTTGCCAAATAATCCCTGCCAGCATTACTTTCCGATTGTGTCTGACTTTGGTCTCTATTTTGCCCTCTCTCCTTTAATGAGACCCAAGGCATTAGTGAGTCCTGAATCAAGAGCGTTGGATCTCTTTGTTTCAAGGCAGACAGGATCCCTGTCTGATGAGCTAAACAAGCCACTTAATGCTATTCTCCCTTCATCAGTCTACGATGGGCTTAGATTTAGGTCTTTCTCTTCACTCACAGAAAGGTTCAGAGAACACAATTTTATAAAACCGCAAAGCTAAGGCTTTCAGGGATTTCCATTGTTTCAAAATGCTAATATTAAACTTTCCTTCTGGAAGTTTTTAAATAGAAAATGTTTTATATCTCTTGAAATTTGCAACATTTTCTTTAAAAAAAAAAAATATATATATATATACATATATTCCCTCATGTCTTATAATGAAAAAAAAAATGAAGTGCAACTCTTTTGTTTTTCTTCATCTGGTATGTGTATTTTCTGATTGGGTTGCTTTTCTGTCTAAAAGTCTGGTCATGCTTCATAAAAGTGGCTACATATTTTTTCTGGTAAAAATATACTTAATTTTATAAGTCATTAGATGTAAAAAAAAAACAAACAAGCAAAACAGTCATGTAGTTAAACTAGTCTGTGTTTTATCATCTAGAAAATAAAATGTATTTTTAAATGCCATTCTGTACCAGTTTCCAAAAGTATTTGCAGTGGCTTATAATTAAAATATATTCAACAAAATTTTTTAAAGAGAAATTGAAAACATAAAAGCAGAACTGTTGAGGAAAATAAACATATTGGCAACATAGACTATTATCGTTACTGCATTTAGCCCTAAGCGTTCTTGCAACCAATATAAAAAGAGAAATTATGATCGAATCAATTCATTCAACAAATATTTTCAGAGTCCCTGCCATACACACTCTGCTGTCGTGGGCTTTACAAAGGTGAATATATCAACCGAGATCTCTGCTAAAATGGAACTTAGGTCTTTTATTGTCTGATAAAAATAAATAATCAGTTCAGAGACCAAAGACAAAGTTTCTCCAGAACTAAATTCTAAAGGAAATATTTAGCATAGATCTCTTTATAAGGCATCACTGGAAAATATAGAATGGATAAGATCTTCAACAGTGATTTTTACAAAATATGCCAAGAGGCTCTTCATATAGCTGGGGATTTTTTAAAATCAATTTTTGATAACATTCTAGAGCATAGCATTAAAATATGTATAACTCAATGATAGAGTTCCTATGGCAGACTAAAGTTATGAGTTACATTTATGTATATTTTCAAATTGGAAAAAGATAACCCAGAATACTGAGGAAAATGGTTGCGAGAGAAAGCACGCTCAGTCTGTCTTCCTCGTGTATCTACAGGTTCAACGGGAACTGGATAATAGAACAGTCAGAAAGCTTGAGTAAAGATACAGAATATGTTAGATTATAGCCCGCATATGGGAAGAGAAACTTCCCGTTTTTATTAGCTGTTAATGAGAAAAGTAAGCCCTGCGTCATTCCCACTCTTGGGAGGGAGCCAGGGTCTCCCTACCTCTGAGTCTAGGTACAGACATGCATGGAGTCCATGTGCTTAACCTGATGTACATTACACTGTGGCTATTCACCATTTTTTATAATATTTAGGCAGGATTAATTTTTAGGAAATGTGCTCTTTAGAAACCTTTTCCTTATCTTTAAGCAATAATTTAGATATTAAGCTCAGGTCTGAAATATGGAAGAAAGTAACCAGAAATACACATCTAAACCAAATTCCATCCATCCTATTATTATTCCATCAACCCATTTCTCCACACTAAGAGGAAACTGACATCTTGAAAGAGTATCTAGATAGCCTAAGTGAATTGTCATAATAACTTGTTCTCTGTAGAAGCCATTGCAATTTACAAAGGCTTTTCACATGTATTGTCTCCTTCAGTCTTAACAACTGAAATGTGAGGCAGATATTATATGCGTTTGACAGGTGAGAAATGGAGGTTCAGGAAGAGTAAGTAAAAAGATTACGTGATAGAGCTAAGGTTCAAACCATCATCGCTAATTTCAGAAACCAGCAAAATGTCAACGGTCAGGGATCAGGGGAGAAGTGTCACTACCTAACATTCTTAGAGGTTTTGGGATGCACTCTGCACCTTAAAGGTTAACCCCTTGTGAGTTCCAGAGTCAAAAATGTCTCACCATGATATCCCCATTGCTGTGAGATGCTCCAAAGAGTTACTCTTCTCTTTGAACTTATGTCTATGTATTATAAGCACTGTATTGTTTGGTTTTAAAATTCTCTTCTTCTGTGTCCTATTTATCCATATACACAAGAGAAGCCAAAGAGAACAGCATTTGTTACCAAGTAATCCTACATAAATAGAAAATGTGTGTGTGATACTTTGTAGTTTTACAAAGATCCATTCACATTACCTTATCTGCTCTAACGTCAATTCAATAAAACAGGGTTACAAATACTAGGGGGAATAAAATTGAGGCTCAAAGAAGCTAAGTGGCTGACCTGGAGCTGGACACAGTATTTTGACATATTGACCAGCCACCCATGCAAATAGGGCACTTGCTTGATTTATTTACTGTGTGCCTCGATTGCTCTTCCACTATACATATATAGACACGAATAGCAAGTGGTTACATATCATATTTATAATACAAATTAATTCAGTCTTGTGGCAAAAATCTGCATTTAAAATGGAAGCTTTTTCCATTTGCTCGTGAACACAAGGAGCACTTCACTGGAAAGCACGTTATGTCTAGGCCAATAATTTGATCTGTAGGAAATAAATAAATAGCAGCAAATGCAGGCAGCAGCTTGTAGCACAAATATTGGTATCAACAGTGAAATAAATAAAAACGTTTGCCCAGGCTATTACAGTGCCACCAGACTGGCCTAGAATATTTAAGCTCAGGAAATGAATTAAGATGTCAAGATTTTCTCAAGATTTCTGGGGGAAAGTGTCTCAATTCGAGTATTTTCCCCTCTGAGATTTACTTTAGAGTGCTGCAAAATTCATAAAGCTTTCTATGAACTCTAACTCACAATTTTTCCTGCTCTCTTGAACTTCTGTGCTTTCATTGTTTTCCCCATAAAATCATGTAGCCAGTCATCTGTAATATGATGTTATGTTCATGGTTATAGATAAACACAGAAATAGTATTTGCAATACAGATGAAGGTTTTCTACTGAAGAGTTGCCTTGGGCCCTGCTAGACACTCTGGAAAACTTTGTGTTCATGCCCCAGTTCATAAGTGAATCCTGCATCATTTATGTGCACTTTTTCCTATTTGAAACGCTCCTTTCTGAAACAAATTGTTCACCAGGAGGTGTTACTTACTACTTTTCTCTTCCATAAAGGTGTGGCAGCCAGTTTAGTGGTTAAAGCCATTAAAAATCAGACAGGGCTGAGTTGAAACACTGGTCATGCTATTACTGATTATTTAAACTTGAACCAATTAGTTGACCATTCTGAGCCTCAGTTTCTTCATCTGTTCAATGGAAATAATAAGCCTACTTCCACAGGGCTGAAGTTTGAATTAAAAGATGTTAAATAAGGCATTAGCAAGCAACAAGTGAGCTAGCTATTGCTGTTCTGTTTCTTTTGGTCTGACAACTGAAAAGAATTTATTTCTATGGGAAATGTAACACATTGTATGGGATATGGTCTGTTCATGTATGTTGTTCAGAGTTTTTATACATATATTGTCATTTATGAGGTCATAAAATTACAGAAGGTTTATCTTTTTCCTACCCAAGTCATATAACAACTTTTTGCGAGATACTTTGGCTGATTTTTTAATTCACCTATAAAGAAATATTTATTGAGCACCTACCATTTATGTCTTCGAGACCTCAGTATGTCAAATTTTTCACGTGGCCATTTTTTTTTTTTCAGTTTTCCTCCAGTCAACATAATATTATGTATGGTATATTTTGATCATTTTAAAATAACAGGGTCACCAGATTATTACAACATGAGATTCAAATAGGAATTTAATGAGGACATAACATTTGAAAGAACTGCAAGATCATGATATCACTTATATTTCTTTTCCAGTTGAGCTTTAAATTAGTCATTTATACCCCACAGTGTATGTCTGAAGGACCTACACATTCATTATTTAAAAGAAAACCTGTGCAATGGGTGACCATAGTGATGGAGAGGTATCAAGCAAAAATAGCAGGAATGTGGTATATAAGAATTTATTTCTGTTTGTGCAAAACATTTAGGGAAAGCATTAAAGTCAGAACAAATATTTTCAACAAAAACTGATCAAGGAAAAACAAGTCTTGGCATAAGAGGCAAACATCTAGATATCACTGGTGAAAGTGACATAAACTTCCACCATGGTTTACCTTTTTACCTCAAACATGTTATTTCTGTCCCTAAGGAACAGTAGGATGATTATTGGTAGAAGGTGTGAAACTGAAAGAAGGGTAGGATATGTCCAAGTGCTCTGTATAATTTCAAGACACATAGTTCTCCATAAAACTAATATATAGAATTCAAGCAGTTTCAAAAAAACCCCAAAATATCCAGAGCACTTTGATTTGCTGCTTTTGTTAATGAGTTTGACATGCCCCAAATATATGAACCCACATTATCAAGCACATTAAAAATTCAGTTCTCACATCTTGACAATTTGAGACTATGTGCAAACATAATCAACTAAAAATATTTTTAAATATCTGTGAAACTAAAATCTCTCAGAGAAATTGCATTTCTAAACACTGCTACTTGTTTCATGGGTCATAGCTTATTCCCTCTAGTTGTTCATTTGGAAAATGCTCAGACTTTTAGTTTGAACTCAAATGTAATCAAGAGAAAACTAATTTATGAGCCAAACTCCAGGCATAAAGGTGTATGAAAATCAGTGATAAGGCTTGAGGGAAGTGGTGGTCCAGTAACCTGAAAATAGTAATGAGGACCAAAGAGGACAGCACCCCATCCTCACCTCTGAGTCCTGAGATGGGGGAGCGGAGGAGAAGGGTAGAGAATATGGCCACCTTGTGAGAAAGCTGAAGGGACTTGGTATTCTCAGGGAAAGCTAGTGCTTCAGTATGCAAGAAGAGAGATGAGAATTTCAGTGAAGCATCTGAGGATAGAGGGGAATTTGCCAATCATGGAGCACAGTTACAGGTGAGCTTTGGGAAGTGGTTGGAAGTTGGGGGCACAGAGATAAGTTTAGTCAAGGGCAGAGAACCAACAAGGGCAGCACATCATAGAGATGATGATTCGGTGGAGATGGAGAACTGGGACAAGACAGGGCAAGAATTGGATATTGAGTAAATTCATGACAAATGTCTTGGACTTGTGGACTCAGAAATCTACATTTTCACCACACTAAGAGTAAGCTGTTGCTCCCCGGTGAACTGAGATTAACCAAATTCAATGTCTGTGAGTGGATCTGCAATGAGAAAGAGTTACCTAGAGGATTTGGTTCTCTGCCCAATACATTCTCTTCTTAGAGTCGAATTCTCTGAGAAGCCCAGTTATAATGAGGTCACTAGTGAACATGAATAGAGCATATATTCTTTAGATGTTTAAGGCATCAAGCTAAGACAGCTTGATGAAAAAGACTATACAATAGAGATACTCCTGTCCTCAAATTTATATAGATAATAAATGACTTTGGCCAGGACTTCCTCTTCCATGGTTAGAGCTTACAGAAACACTATTGGCCTATGTAACTCTCCTTTGTTGAGTTTCCATTTCTCGGTGTTCTTGTCCAATCTACCTATTTTCCTAGATACAGTAAAGTTGAGACCTGCTCTCCCAGAAGCCAGTTCATGACTCTGAGGCATTCTAGTGCTCTGGAAAAGCACAGGGCAATCCTGTTCTCCCTACTTCTGAGTTCCTCTGGGATCTCTCCCAATAGCCCCCAAGAAATGACAATATTGGTATGAATATCAATATTAACCATATTGGATTGATAGGTCCTCCTGCATTGTGAAAGCTGAAAAAGGTTTTACACAAAGTTACCTTTGAAAGCCCTTCCTTAACATATAATCCAAAGAGGTTTGACCAATAACTGAGAAAAATGAGTAAATCTTGGAAAGCAAGTTTAATATCTTTTGGTATGTCCTAAAATAATTCTTAGCATTTGTGTTAATAAATGTCCTTTATGGTGACACTGTTAATGCTTCATTTCATAAAACACAAACAGAACAAGTTTATTAATTATCCCAAACAGAATGAGATGGAAGATTCTGCAGAGAGTTGTGAATGTATCATCGATGTTTGGTAGTGTTACATAATATTCCTGTAATATATATTCCAGGCCAATTAAAAAGAAAAATCTATTGCTTTTAATCTTTCACATTTTCTACGATTCAAAGCTGTGTGTGTCAGCCGCACATCAGAAAACCTCTTCCCAAGAGCATTTCATTTAATAACAGAAATAAATGTCTATTTAACTAAAAAAATTTTTGAATAAATTTAAAAAATCATTCAGAAAATGAAGCCTATAAACAAGCTCCATTTGTCCTCCAGAAATTAAGTATTCCAGAAAGATCACGTTATTAGTCTACAGAGTTTAAACCAACAGGCAATTAGTGTTTTGTCAGGCAGTACACATCCAAATTCACTTCTGCAGATTGACTGTTCATGTACTGTCACAATTATTCTACAACTCTTGCACCACTGAGGTTTTTTCCTATTTATTTTTCCATTATTTAAAGAGCCCTAGGGAAGTTGAAGGTTTCTGGTTGTTTGAAATGACCTCTGAGCAAATCTCACTCCTATCCCCAAAGCCCAGCCACTCACCCTTCCCCAGAGTTGGCACATATGCCTTCGTTTCTGATTTTTAATGAAATGTAGCAATGGAAACATGAGACAGAACCACCAGGCAGGCCAGGGAAACTTATCTGTAAGGTAATTTTAAGAAACTGTCCACGTTGTCTTCTATATGTAGAATAATTAATAGTAAGCAGGGTGCCCATCAACAATGATAGACAGCCATTAACTCTCACTTATCTAAGCACATCATCAGGACTATATTCTAACATTCAAGCTGACTGCTTTCTACAATTTAATATGCTTCTTAGCTGTTCACATTAGCCATGAATTGGTATGGGCTTAGGAAACACAGATAATTGTAATGTTATTTTAAGAAAACCACTGTCATCTTCATTATAATCATCATTATCATCATCATCATCATCACATCAGGAAAATAATACCACTGGAATAGGATCACTTGGCTCTTTCCAAAATCAACTAGAACTTATATGTGTGTTGACTATTGTTTTGGATTCTCTACAAGGCTATTCTCCAATGATATGGGTAGCCATATTTATTTCTTAATTTCATTTTAATTTCAGAGTAAACAACTTACAAAGAGCATTTTGTAGGGGAAAGAGCCTGAAATAGGGATGCAGAAACTTTCGACTTAGTGTCATCTCTATTCTACCTCATCGAAACTTAGATAGGTATTTAGCCTCTCAGAACCTAAGTTCTCTCATCAGTAAAATCTGAAAATAAGATTAGATTATAATGATGTCTTTCTAGATTTAGGATTCTATCATCAACTATACAGCTTTAGTTCAAAAATCATGAACTTGAGGGAAAGTTGTTGACCATTACCTTATGTTAGTGTTTCTCAACTGAGGCAACATTTAACAATTTCTAGAGACATTTTTGATTGTCTGGGGAAGACAGGGTGTTAGTTACATGTAGTGGGTGGAGGCCAGGAATGCTGCTAAATTAAACGTCTTACAATGCAGAGGACAGGTCCCCACAACAAAGAATTATCCAGCTAAAATGCTAATAGTGTCAAGGTTTGGAAACCCTGCTTTATGGCATTAGAAATTATAGATAAGTATATAGCACATAGGTTCTAGAAATTAAGTGGCACTATGAAGTCCAGATCTGGGCTCCCTAATCATTTCTCAATTCTCCTGTGCCCCAAGAGGAGATACAATCCTAAACCAAGGATCATTGATTTAGTCCAAGTTTCTTTTCATTTCACTGTTTGAAACATACACACTCATTTTTTTAAAATGATGGTTGTCCCATAAATAGAAATGTCCTTTAAAGTTTTACAAATAGAGGGAATATCTGTTTCTGAAAAGGCTTATCAGAATGATGAAAATGCACCTAGCTAAAAAGGAGGTTATACTCTTAGTTATCATAAGTTACTGAGGAAAGTCGCCTAGTCATAACTGGATCTGTTATCTTATTCAGTATTCCTACCTAGTAGTCTAATAACCCAGGTCCCTGCTTTGCTTCTGTTCAAATCTGTGTCATCTTTGTGTTCATATTAGCTACTCCTTACACATTTTGACTAAATTGCTGAACCAAACATTGCCTGTTTGAAAGATCTTTAATGATATTCTTTGAGGAGGAAACCATTTTAAAGCTTCTTTTTATTATCTGGCACTTCCACAGTAGAAATCTTTGTAAACCTTGATTCATAAGAATATATTTAAAACCAACTGGCTAAATTCTATTTAAGTGTCCAACAGCAATTCTTAAGGCTGAAATTGTTGTGTTGTTCACGGAACAAAATGCTTGATATGGCTTTAGATCTCAGGTATTCATGAAAACCTTCATAGTTGAAAATGAAGGGGAGTCTGAAGATGTCTCTTAAATGGCAACTTAGCGCTGAGCTAGACTGTGCCTCTTCCCTCAGGGAAGGACAACAATGTGCATTACTGTTTAACGGCTCCCAGGCACAGATCCTCTTTGGGATGGGGAATAAACCCGGCTGCATTGGTTTGCTGTCTTACCTAGTGAAATAAAGTTATTGGTTTTGCAACAAGGACAATGAGGATATTTGTTTAAAAAGACAAGTTGGAAAAATAGCAAAGACAACAGGAAATGATAAATGAGCAAGTCTTTGCTACAGTAATTACTTTAGTATTGAAACAAATGAATAACTTTCACAGCAATGCTATTTTCTGTCTTACATTATACTACCACCTATTCATATAGTATGTGTACCATTGGCCTTTATGCTGGAACAAAAAATATCTATCTATCTATCTATCTTTCTATCTATCTAAGAAGGAAGAGTTGGTAAATAAATTGCCTGAGATATATGTGTTAATGTTTTGAAAAACTTATGCTGTCCTTTCTGGAAGGAGAGTATCTCTAAAAGATGGGAATTTTTTTTTTTCATCTACACTAGTTTTATGCCAAAAGTTAGTCATTTAACTTCTGGCAAAGTGAGACAGTGGCATGTACATATATACACTACCAAATGTAAAACCGATAGCTAGGGGGAAGCAGCCACATAGCACAGGGAGATCAGCTCGGTGCTTTGTGACCACGTAGAGGGGTGGGATATCGAGGGTGGGAGGGAGGGAGATGCAAGAGGGAAGAGATATGGGGATATATGTATATGTATAGCTGATTCACTTTGTTATAAAGAAGAAACTAACACACCACTGTAAAGCAATTATGCTCCAATAAAGATGTTGTTAAAGGAAAAAAATGAAGTAAATCTTTCTGGTATAGAGAAATGAAATAACATACAAGTATCTATAATCCATTTATTGAATGTTATTGTGCATATGGTTTGTTAATTCCCTACTGAAATGTTTTGATTTTGTGGACAGGTTGTCGAAAGACCTAAATTCTAAACCTACCTACTCAACTTATGAATGTTATATGACCTGGGGAAGTCTCCTAAACTTTCTGAGAATCTTTAAATGAAGATTATATCTTTTCTGCTTTTTTCACATGTTTTGAAAATGAAAGCCTTTTGTGAGATGAGACTCACTATGCAGTTATAAGGAATTATTAGCACAAATTTAGGACATGGATACTTCTTATTCTAACATGCTCTTTATGTTGTTATCAAAGTTTTAATTGTTTTCAAGATAAATAATTCTTTAATTTGGATAGCATAATTTTATCTAATTTTTTAAAAATTCAAACTGAAGATTTTTAGATTCTAGATTTCTATTTTCCTGTTTCTGTGTATAAGCTTACTAATTGGGTTATTTAAAAAATTTTAAGAAGAAGGCAAGGCTGTGTTAGACTCAGTCTTCCCTTGACTATGTATAAAGCTTTGAATTTATGCCCCAGGTAGATCTGTTCCCCACTGATAGGCTTAAATCTTGCTCAAGCTCTAGTTTCTAAAAGCACAAGGGCTATTTGGAGCAACCATTCATATTGTTACAATGACTTTTTTTCTCTCAATGTGTTCCTAAGTAATGTAAGAGTTCATTGTACTCAACAAGTATAGAATGTTTCAGAATTTGAGTAAAAATTGTATTAGTGTAAAGTAATAAGATTTAGCCCTGTTAATAGAATTCTCTTACAGAATTTGAATGTAGCAGACTACCAATTAAAATTATGAGTTAAAATTGTTAAAGGGGGGACCTTCAAGATGGCAGAGGAGTAAGACGTGGAGATCACCTTGCTCCCCACAAATACATCAAAAATACATCTACAACTGAAACAACTCCTACAGAACAACTACTGAACCCTGGCAGAAGACCTCAGACTTCCCAAAAGGCAAGAAAATCCCCACGTACCTAGTCATGTGGCTGACAGGGTCTTGGTGCTCTGGCCTGGTGTCAGGCCTGAGCCTCTGAGGTGGGAGAGCCAAGTTCAGGACACTGGACCACCAGAGACCTCCCAGCCCCATGTAATATCAATCGGTGAGGGCTCTCCCAGAGATCTCCGTCTCAATGCTAAGACCCAGCTCCACCCAACGGCCAGCAAGATCCAGTGCTGGACGGCCCATGCCAATCAACTAGTAAGCAGGAACACAACCCCACCCATTAGCAGAGAGGCTGCCTAAAATCATACTAAGTTCAAAGACACCCCAAAACACACCACCAGACACGGCCCTGCCCACCAGAAAGACAAGATCCGGCTTCACCCACCAGAACTCAGGCACCAGTCCCCTCAATGAGGAAGCTTCACAAGCCACTGAACCAACCTCACTCACTGGGGGCAGACACCAAAAACAAAGGGAACTACAAACCTGCAGCCTGCAAAAAGGAGACCCCAAAGACAGTAAGTTAAACAAAATAAGAAGACAGAGAAATATGCAGCAGATGAAGGAGCAAGGTAAAATCCCACCAGACCAAACAAATGAAGAGGAAATACGCAGTCTACCTGAAAAAGAATTCAGAGTCATTAAAGATGATCCAAAATCTTGGAAATAGAATAAATACAAGAAATGATTAACAAGGACCTAGAAGAACTAAAGAGCAAACAAACAATGATGAACAGCACAATAAATGAAATTTAAAATCCTCTATAAGGAATCAATAGCAGAATAACTGAGGCAGAAGAACGGATAAGTGACCTGGGAGATAAAATAGTGGAAATAACTATCACAGAGCAGAATAAAGAAAAAAGAATGAAAAGAATTGAGGACAGACTCAGGGACGTCTGGCACAACAGTAAACGCACCAACATTCGAATTATAGGGGTCCCAGAATAAGAAGAGAAAATGAAAGGGTCTGAGAAAATATTTGAAGAGATTATAGTCGAAAACTTCCCTAACATGGGAAAGGAAATAATCAAGTCCAGGAAGTGCAGAGAGTCCCATACAGGATACCAAGGAGAAACACACCAAGACATATTGATCAAACTATCAAAAATTAAATACAAAAAACAATATTAAAAACAGCAAGGGAAAAGCAACAAATAACATACAAGGGAATCCCCATAAGGTTAACAGCTGATCTTTCAGCAAAAACTCTGCAAGCCAGAAGGGAGTGGCAGGACATATTTAAAGTGATAAAAGGGAAAAACCTACAACCAAGATTACCCAGCAAGGATCTTATTCAGATTCGACGGAGAAATCAAAACCTTTACAGACAAGCAAAAGTTAAGAGAATTGAGCACAACCAAACCAGCTTTACAACAAATGCTAAAGGAACTTCTCTACACAGGAAACACAAGAGAAGGAAAAGACCTACAAAAACAAAGCCAGAACAATTAAGAAAATGGTAATAGTAACATACATATTGATAATTACCTTAAATGTAAATGGATTAAATGCTCCAACCAAAAGACATAGACTGGCTGAATGGATGCAAAAACAAGACCCATATATAGGCTGTCTACAAGAGACCCAGTTCAGACCTAGGGACACATACAAACTGAAAGTGAGGGGAAGGAAAAAGATATTCCATGCAAATGGAAATCAAAAGAAAGCTGGAATAGCAATTCTCATATCAGACAAATAGACTTTAAAATAAAGACTATTACAAGAGACAAAGAAGGACACTACATAATGATCAAGGGATCAATCCAAGAAGAAGATATAACAATTGTAAATACTTATGCACCCAACATAGGAGCACCTCAATACATAAGGCAAATGCTAACAGCCATAAAGGGGGAACTCGACAGTAACACAATCATAGTAGGGGACTTTAACACCTCACTTTCACCAAGGGAAAGATCATCCAAAATGAAATTAAATACGGAAACACGAGCTTTAAATGACACATTAGACCAGATGGACTTAACTGATATTTATAGGACATTCCATCCAAAAACAACAGTATACACTTTCTTCTCAAGTGCTCATGGAATATTCTCCAGGATAGATCATATCTTGGGTAAAAAAATCAAGCCTTGGTAAATTTAAGAAAACTGAAATCGTATCAAGTATCTTTTCCTACCACAACACTATGAGACTAGATATCAATTACAGGAAAAAATCTGTAAAAACTACAAACGGAAGGAGGCTAAACATTACACTACTAAATAAAAAAGAGATCACTGAAGAAATCAAAGAGGAAATCAAAAAATACCTAGAAACAAATGACAATGAAAACACGACGACCCAAAACCTATGGGATGCAGCAAAAGCAGTTCTAAGAGGGAAGTTTATAGCAATACAATCCTACCTCAAGAAACAAGAAACACCTCAAATAAACAACCTAACCTTACACCTAAGGCAATTAGAGAAAGAAGAAAAAAAAAAACCCCCAAAGTTAGCAGAAGTAAAGAAATCACAAAGACCAGATAAGAAATAAATGAAAAAGAAATGAAGGAAACAATAGCAAAGATGAATAAAACTAAAAGCTGGTTCTTTGAGAAGATAAACAAAATGGATAAACCATTAGCCAGACTCATCAAGAAAAAAAGGGAGAAGACTCATATCAACAGAATTAGAAATGAAAAAGGAGTAACAACTGACACTGCAGAAATACAAAGGACCATGAGAGATTACTACAAGCAACTATATGCCAATAAAATGGACAACCTGGAAGAAATGGACAAATTCTTAGAAAGCACAACCTTCCAAGACTGAACCAGGAAGAAAGAGAAAATATGAACAGACATATAACAAGCACTGAAATTGAAACTGTGATTAAAAATCTTCCAACAAATAAAAGCCCAGGACCAGATGGCTTCATAGGCAAATTCTATCAAACATTTAGAGAAGAGCTAACACCTATCCTTCTCAAACTCTTCCAAAGTATAGCAGACGGTGGAACACTCTCAAACTCATTCTATGAGGCCACCATCACCCTGACACCAAAAGCAGACAAAGATGTCACAGAAAAAGAAAACTACAGGACAATATCACTGATGAACATAGATGCAAAAATCCTCAACAAAATACTAGCAAACAGAATCCAACAGCACATTAAAAGGATCACACACCATGATCAACTGGAGTTTATCCCAGGAATGCAAGGATTCTTCAATACATGCAAATCAATCAATGTGATACACCATCTTAACAAATTGAAGGACAAAAACCATATGATCATCTCAATTCATGCAGAAAAAGCTTTTGACAAAATTCAACACCCATTTATGATAAAAACTCTCCAGAAAGTGGGCATAGAGGGAACCTACCTCAACATAATAAAGGCCATATGTGACAAACCCACAGCCAACATCATTCTCAATGGTGAAAAACTGAAACCATTTCCTCTAAGATCAGGAACAAGATAAGGTTGCCCACTCTCACCACTATTATTCAACATAGTTTTGGAAGTTTTAGCCACAGCAATCAGAGAAGAAAAAGAAATAAAAGGAATCCAAATCAGAAAAGAAGAAGTAAAACTGTCACTGTTTGCAGATGACGTGATACTATACATAGAGAATCCTAAAGATGCTACCAGAAAACTGCCAGAACTAATCAATGAATTTGGTAAAGTAGCAGGATACAAAATTCATGCACAGAAATCTCTTGCATTACTATACACTAGTGATGAAAAATCTGAAAGAGAAATTACGGAAACACTCCCATTTACTACTGCAACAAAAAGAATAAAATACCTAGGGATAACCCTACCTAAGGAGACAAAAGACCTGTATGGAGAAATCTATAAGACACTGACGAAAGAAATTAAAGACAATACAAACAGATGGAAAGATATGCCACATTCTTGGATTGGAAGAATCAACATTGTGAAAATGACTATACTATCCAAAGTAATCTACAGATACAATGAAATCCCTATCAAACTACCAGTGGCATTTTTCACAGAACTAGAACAAAATATTTCACAATTTGTATGGAAACACAAAAGACCCCGAGTAGCCAAAGCAATCTTAAGAAAGAAAAACGGAGCTGGAGGAATCAGGCTCCCTGACTTCAGACTATACTACAAAGCTACAGTAATCAATACAGTATGGTACTGGCACAAAAACAGACATAAAGATCAATGGAACAGGAGAGAAAGCCTAGAGATCAACCCACGCACATATGGTCACCTTACCTTTGATAAAGGAGGCAAGAATATACAATGGAGAAAAGACAGCCTCTTCAATAAGTGGTGCTGGGAAAACTGGACAGCTACATGTAAAAGAATGAAATTAGAACACTCCCTAACACCATCCACAAAAATAAACTCAAAATGGATTAAAGACCTAAATGTAAGGCCAGACACTATCAAACTCTTAGAGGAAAACATAGGCAGAACACTCTATGACATAACTCACAGCAAGATCCTTTTTCACCCTCCTCCTAGAGAAAGGGAAATAAAAACAAAAATAAACAAATGGGACCTAATGAAACTTAAAAGCTTTTGCACAGCAAAGGACACCATAAACAAGACGAAAAGACAACCCTCAGAATGGGAAAAATATTTGCAAACGAAGCAACTGACAAAGGATTAATCTCCAAAATATACAAGGAGCCTATGCAGCTCAATATCAAAAAACCAAACAACCCAATCCAAAAATGGGCAGAAGACCTAAATAGACATATCTCCAAAGAAGATATACAGGTTGCCAACAAACAAATGAAAGGATGCTCAACATCACTAATCATTAGAGAAATGCAAATCAAAACTACAATGAGGTATCACCTCACACCAGTCAGAATGGCCATCATCAAAAAATCTACAAACAATAAATGCTGGAGAGGGTGTGGAAAAAAGGGAACCCTCTTGCACTGTTGGTGGGAATGTACATTGATACAGCCACTATGGAGACAGCATGGAGGTTCCTTCAAAAACTAAAAATAGAACTACCATATGACCCAGCAATCCCACTACTGGGCAAATACCCTGAGAAAACCATAATTCAAAAAGAGTCATGTACCACAATGTTCATTGCAGACTACTTACAATAGCCAGGACATGGAAGCAACCTAAGTGTCCATCGACAGATGAATGGCTAAAGAAGAAGTGGCACATATATACAATGGAATATTAGTCAGCCATAAAAAGAAATGAAATTCAGTTATTTGTAGGCGGGGGATGGACCTAGAGTCTGCCATACAGAGTGAAGTAAGTCAGAAAGAGAAAAACAAATACCATATGCTAACACATATATATGGAATCTAAAAAAAAAAAAGATTCTGAAGAACCTAAGGGCAGGACAGGAATAAAGACGCAGACGTAGAGAATGGACTTGAGGACATGGGGACCGGGAAGGGTAAGCTGGGACAAAGGGAGAGAGCAGCATTGACATATATATACTACCAAACGTAAAGGAGATAGGTAGTGGGAAGCAGCCTCATGGCACAGGGAGATCAGCTCAGTGCTTTGTGTCCACCTAGAGGGATGGGAGGGTGCGAGGGAGACGCAAGAGGGAGGGGATATGGGGATATATGTATACGTATAGCTGATTCACTTTATTATACAGCAGAAACTAACACAACAATGTAAAGCAATTATACTCCAATAAAGATGTTTAAAAAAAAAAAAAGAATCACAAAAATTCAAAAAGAAAATTGTTAAAGGCCTATTCCAGATAAGACACACTCCATCATTCCCATTTTGGATATGAGTTTTACCCATTGAGAATTTAATCAATAAATACATATGTAAGCATTTCTAGTACCAGCAAAGGAGAGATTTTAAGTTGTAACTCCTGTCCTCTCTCCAAGTAAACAGAAAATAAAGAAATAGATAATCTAATCATTTGTGTACATGAAGATTAAATTCTTACCCCTTCCCTCATACAAATGAGCCTCTATTCTATATTTAAATTTCTTTGGAGAAATAGATTGCTGGTTTTTTTTTTTTGAGTGCCTTGATCACCAAAGGTTTTTCATTGGAACTTGAATTCCATGTTTGCCCTTTATTCCTTGAAAAAGAAAAAGGAAAGAAATAAAACTTTTGTAGTTTACCTCCATAGCTTGTATTTACCTTTATTTACCATAATATTTTTTAATAGACGGGATGCTCAGAGCTTAGCAGAATACATCTACAAACTATTATTAGACTTTGTATTTAATTTTGAGCCTTGAGTTCATTCACTGCTCTATGTGACATTTTAAAAACCCGAGCAAACAGTATTATTCTTGGAAAAGAAAAGCCCTTTCTCAATAGATTTAGCATTTAGAAACAATATTGAATCGATTTGAATCAGAAAATTGTCTCTGAAAACCTGAAATGAATATAAACATTAGGAAGATGATCTCACCTCTTATTTCCTGCCGTTGGTCTTGTACTATTTCTTTTGAAAGTGGTCCTTAAATATTCACTCAAGCCCTGTATATGATCGGATCCATCCCAAAGCCTCAGTTTGCTTTGGTTTTGTTAGAGCCCAGGGTTACTGCACTCCACAGTTCAGATCTATGCAAGACTCCTCCGCCCTGGGGTAGAACCCTGTTAATAAGAAGTGTGTTATAATCATCCTACCAGACACTGTCATCTCATATGTCAAGATCATTTATATATTTTACTATTTCTTCACCCACCCAAAAGAAAATGGTGCTTTTAGGTGAATAAAGCTCTCCTGCCTTACCCTGCAGGCAGAATTCTTACATTCCTTGGGGTGACAAAGGTTCATATCCCTTTCTGCCCTGAGGAGAAAAAAAGACTAAGATGCATCATTAATCATGCAAACTGTCTACTGCAACAGTGCCAGGAAAATGATCATTCCTATACCAACCATCAATATTCCTGACACCTGTCTAAAAACTCAGATCATGCATATCCATCTGCCTTTCGAGAAGTGTCAATGTGCAAACTTCCCTTCACTATTTTTAGGGTCATGTTAAAATTATTCATCACCTGCCTGTCAGTTCCTCCAATTTGTCATATTATCCCGATGTACCAATGTCTATTATTGGTCATTCCCCTTCTGCTAGAGCATTAGGGTGTAGGAAGTTTTTGAAACTGTCAAATATATAAGAGGCAGTAGAATCCTACAGTTAGGCCAGAGTTCTTACCAAGAAATTTCTTTGTTCAATGTCCCCTCATGCTTAATGGAAAATGAAGATGTTTGGGGTTCCTGTATCAACTTCAAGTTCCACTTCAATCTAATTTCCGGTGAATGAATTCTGGTTTCTAATAACTTTCATTATACACTCCACAGTTATTTCTCTCTTGGGAAATGATTCCAAGGGGTTAAAACACACCTTACAAAGGAAAGAAACCTTTTAAAATTAAGGGGTTAAAGAAAAGCTGTTCTGATAAAACTGTCAACACTCAAATGCCTAGGAATATTGTGTTCTATACAAAATTTAAAATTAAATAGAAATTTTGGTAGGAAAATATGATCCAGCACCAGAAATTTAAACAATATGATGGTACATCTCATCTATTATTCTTAGTATAAAAGCCATAATCCCTAAAACTAGCTAAGTCAAATTTTTCACTGATCTCAAATAATTTTAACATTTCTATTTTACATCTAACATAATTTTAAACCTAGTATAACTCTTTCTCCACCCTCTTTGACTTTTTTTTCCTTTTACCTGTTTCCATTGTCTTCTGCTAACACCTGTGAAATGGGTTACAGTATCTTTAAATAACAGAGGTATTTCCATGTAGGTGGGAAAATCCCGGAACTGGGATTTAAGGCACCTGTGATTTTCTAGTCATTGCACTAATGTGCAATGTGCACTAATCCCCCCAGGGAGACCTGTGTTAGGTCCTGGATTTGACCATAACCTCCCTGAGCATTAGTTTGCTTATCTATAAATCATAGGCCTTGAATAGATGATCTCAAAGTCTGTTCCAGATAACCATCTCTTCTATTACTTTAGACAGTGATGACATATAAAGCCACAGACTAAAGAGCTCAGTCTGTGAGTCCAATGAATTTTCCCAGAATCTGCCTAAATATGGTAAAATCCTGAAAACGATTAGCAAATTAGCAGAGTGCCTCTTCAGAACCATTCTTACTATGGTCGGCATTGTTGCCCGAACTCATCAAAATGGTAAGTTCTAAGCCTAGAAAAGTGCCAGTTATTTTCAGACACTATCAAGTGATACGAATTTAACTGTGACCTCTGTGAAAGGTTCTCGGGCTGTGGAATCCAGGACTTCAAAGTCACAGATGTGACAAAACAACCCAAGACCCCAAAAATCTATTCACCTGGAAGGTGCAGTGCAGAATTTTAATTAGTGAACTTTTTATGAAAATTGATCAATTTCTTACTGATCCTGGTAATATTTGTTTTGACTTTTTATAAATAAGAGAATTCAGAGGCAAACTACACCCAAGCCTCTCTTTCACTTGAAATTCAGAGAGCCATGTTACTCTAACAAGCACTCTTATACTAAATGACGATTATTCAAATAACTTTTTACAGTAAATAGAAAATAAAGGATTAAGAGTGCTGAAGTAGAGATAAAATAATAGAAAATAGTAGAAAAACAGATTTATTTTTCATTACTTTGTGCCATGCATTATATACCTGTATACCACATGTTGTCATATCTCGTCACAACCTGCCTGGGGTGAGAGGTATAATGAGTCCTTTCTAGAAATGAAGAATGTATAGCTCAGAGATGCTGATGTAATAGAGTAGAGACTCAAGCTGATGGAGTGACTATGACTGGCGATAAGAGAAGTCAGAGGTGTTACAGACAAGTTGGTGCTTACCTTGGTGGGCAGAGAAAAGAGCATTATAAACATAAGGAACAGCATTTGAAAAGGCAGAAAGGCTTTGATAAACAGGCATTTTTTAGGGAATGGCCAATAGTCTGGAATGGCTGAAGCACAGGATGAGGAAGGGGAACAAAGGTGCTAAAATGGGAATGGCGATGTGGAGCTTCAATCAAGAGTCTTTTCTTGTTTGTAAGGAAAGTTGAAATTTACCCTCTGCTCAGTAGGGAGCCATTGAGGTATCTTAAATGATTGATGTCATATTGTTTTATTAAAAAAAAAAAACAAAGAAAAACCTGGCAGCCAAGTAAAGAATAGGCTAGAGAGGGAAGGAACATTAGGCAAAACGAGTTAGGAGAACGTGGCGTTAACCAGAGAACAATGAAGCATGAATGCCATTGACGGTGTTGGCAGCAGAGAGGGAGAAACAGATTAGGGGTGGATTTAGGAGCTAAAAGTTTATCAGACTTGCCAACTGACTGGATATGAGTGTCAAGAGAAGGGGAGAATCAAGAAAAATGTGAAGTTGTTTTGCTTGGCTGCCTAGATGAATGATAGTTCCATTCTCTAAGAGAGGGAAAACAGTACGAAGAAGAACAGATTTGGGGGCAAAATATTGAGTCATTTTTACCTGTTTTATTTGAGGACATTACATAGAGATGAACACATGGGGCTAGAGGTCTGGAGAGAAGTGGAATGAAAATAATGATGTGGTCATCCTCAAACAGAAGCTGAGTTTTGGGGTGTCAAGGAACTCAGGTGAGGGAAAAGCAAAGACAACCAAGAATAAATCCCTGGGGAACAGTGGGGCCCATAACAAGGAGCCCTGGAAGCAAATGGAAAGTATGGAAGCACTCAGTAGCTTCTCTCCTTTGCTCCCTTCCTCCATTCCTTCCTTCCTTCCTTCTTCATGTTTCTTAAAACTAATGTCAAAGAAAGGGTCATTTCACTCTCAGAGTTGTATTTTAAAATGCCCTTCCTGTTGCAAACTTATTTTTCTGTATAATTATGTTTAAAGCTTACTATTTAGCCTTAGCTTTTCCTGTGCTCTTACAGATGTGTGTCCCTGTTCTCTTCCTCTGGTAGGACCCTTCATATCTTTCAAGAGAAAGCCCGTCTGACCACTCTACTTAATGTCCACTTGCAGCCCATGCATTCTCTCCACCAATAGTGTTTGATTTTCCTCACAGTACTGAATGAGAACAGAATTTTTTTAATATACTCTTGTTTTTACCTTTTTATTCTCTGTCTTCTTTTGTACTTCATGAGGGCAGGGAGTTTGTCTTGTTCTCCATTATAAACGCAGCACCTGGAAAAAATGCCTCGTATATAGTAGACAATTATTTGTTGAATAAATGAATTAGGCTAATAGTCACCTCTCTAGAAACCAAACTATATGAATTTTTAAAGGACGCTCCATGTCAAATTAATGCCACTTTTGTTTTCCTCTTAAGAAATTTTGACCATAATAATATTTTTTAGCATTTTGTAAAAGTTTTAGCACAAAGCCGCAGAAACAGAAGGTGAATCAATCTCTCTCTCTCTCTCCTTATGTGTGTGTGTGTGTATGTGTATGTGTATGTATATATATTTTTTCACCCCTAAAAAATAGATTCCAGCTTGAGGGTTTCATTTTTTATCTCTACTGGGCATTTAAAAAACATTTTAAGGAAAGACCTGTATAGAAAATATAATTCTAAACATTGCTTTGGAAGTAATAGCAGAGACTGTTTACTGAAAGGGGAAGAAAGAGACCTTCATATGCAAATGTATGGCATTTGAAAATGTCATATAGCTATATCTACATATAAATAAGCTGCTCTCTGAATTCCAGGGAAGGGAGACTTGTGTAGCATTAGCCAATTTCTAAACCAAAATAAACTGATAGAGTAGCAGTGAGTCAAGACATGTAAGAACACATCTTTACTACCTCTTAATACAGCTGTGGCACTCCAGGTTAAAGACCACCTGGCCAAAATGAAATCAAATCCCACAGTACTTGAATGGTAATGGATATGAAACAGTAGAAGAAAAGGGATTCACAGATCAAAAAGATGACAACTTCCTGTCAAGTGTTTGCTTCCTTCTAAATGCGGACATGCAATCAAGGGTCTCATAATGTCTTCTATACTTAACCTCTGTATCAGGATTGTTTTCTATGTGAGGTTCTGAAGGTTGGACTAAAAAAGAAAAGACTTAATTTTTACCTCTTTCCTTTTTCATATTTGTTCTGTTGCCTTGGTACAGGATGGTCACCTTGGGAAAATTCCTCTGGTAAACTATAGTATGTAAATTATCAGATGGGGATGAATAACTGCTCTATATTAAATGAACTATCCTTGCAGGACACCAGGGTACTATTCTACAAATTACATTTTTCCTATACTGTTTTGGTGCTCTTAGCTTCTGGAGGAGTTAATTAGCCTCACCTGAATAGCAGCCCATTCCTGGGCACCAGGTTTCCTAAGTATTATTTTTACAATAAACCATTTGCTCCTTTCCAAGTTGAGACTGTGGAATTCACCGCAGGAAAAAATTAATCAATTATTTTATGCCACTTTTACTGGCCATTTCATGGAGCTGGTGTGGGAGTTGTGTTTCCCTAGCAGGAGGAACTATCTGCAATCTGTCAGGTAGCACCTGTACCACAGTTTTGTCTTGGGTATTAAAAAGCACAACGAAGCCCTCATCCTAGCACAGCATGTTTATAAAGAAGCTGGGGCTAAGAGGATAAGCTTCTAGAATGATAACTGAAGAGAAAAACTTGAATTTTAGAAAAAAGAGAAATTATAATAAGCTTAAGGTATCAATGGGGAAGAAAAAATGGAAAATCCAATAGTCAAAGGAAACCAAGAAATGGGAATGGTCTTCAGATGGATAATATAATTGCTACCTCTTATTGAATATAGCTGAATGCCTGGCACTTTATCAGTGCTTTTCTGTGAAATGACCCTTCAGTAAAAGAATAATTTTCACCATTGTAAACAAATTTGGGCTCAGAAAGTTTAAGCATTTCTCCCAAGGTCACATAGCTATTAAGAAGATGAGAATATGTGTAAACTGGTATCTCTTTGACCACAAAGCTGCCTGATCTCTTTCCATTATACCAGCCTGCCTCTTGATACATAGAATAATAGGGGGAAAGGTAGCAGGATGAATGTTGGTTACATTTGAAACTATACAGTCAGTCTCTTGTGGAGGATATTAAAGGAACCAGAAGCAAATCCCTAATGAGGATTAAAAATATCGTATCAAAGAACATGTTCAGAAAACTAAAAAAGGAAAAAGAAGTTGAGAAAATTTTGTTGACTTTTTGCTAAAATATGCTGATGTGGAGATATTTATGTTTTTCTGAACATCTGTATGCTTTTATTCACAATCTTCTGTTATTAATGATAAAGGGAAGCTGAGTAATTATGATATACTGTCACAATGAATGAATATCACACATTTTTTTCCAGTGTATTACAGAATCTCATTATTCCGTCAAACATAAAAACATAAAGTTATTTTTAAAAAGAGGAATATGGATGTTATCTTATTGTAACAAACTTGTTTCCATCAGAATAGACCGAGTCAGCAACTGTTGTATCTATGAGATAAGAATACACTTCAAGTCGTAAGATTTGTTGTTATTAATAAGTGACTTAAATTACACTTTAACATTGCCTTAAGTTTGAGAAATAAACTAAACCTGATATATATTTGCTTTGCCAAGAGAGAATTCCATTCTTTTACAAGAGTTCATGGAAGAGAGATTCTTTTATTAGAGATAGAGACACCATGGTTTCTGTCCCCTTGGTAGACTGTCAAAACAAAGTGTATCTTTACTGACCCTATAATCCTTCCCTCTGGCTTTTTTCGAGGGCTCTTCAGCCACCCAGCATTCTTGCAAGAATTCACTACTGAATATAACTGAATCTCTTCCATAAGATGCCATCAATGATACATACTCAAAGGCTAGATAAGGCAAGCATGGCATGGATCTGTGGTCCTGCTGGAGAGGAAGCCTCCCCATGAGTGGGAGCACTCCACATATTTGCATGTGCCAGTGAGTGTGTGCCAACTTTATTGCAGGATGGTACAACAGCTTTTATTGCATGTACTACGCTCCTTAGTCTATGCCCTCTACCCTCATTGCCCTCACTCTCAATGCTCCAGAAACTGACAGTTCCCCTACAAGCCATGCTCCAGCTCTCATCTGACTTTTTGTATATATTATTCCAACGTGGGATACTCATTCTTCTTTCATTTGTCTAATTCTTGTTCATCCTTCATGTTTCAGCTTAGATATCCTTCTTCTGGGAATGATGATGATCGTAACAGTCACTTTCATTTATTAAGCATTTACTATGTGCCAGGCACTGTGCTAAATAAATGCTTCTTTACACTTAAAATCTCATTTACTTATTACACATATTAGTTTAAAACAGCTATAATTTATTGGGTACTTTCTGTGTGCCAGACATTGTTATAAATGCTTTACCGACATGCATAAAGGTTAAATAACTTGGCTGTGGTTACAGAGTTGGAGGGTGGAAAAAAAACAGAGTTGAACCCAGACAGCCAAGCTCCCAAGCCTGTGATCTTATTGCCTTACAAGTGTTAACAGGTAGTACCATTATTTCAACCATTTTAAAATTGAGGAGATGGAGCCCATTCTCTCCCCACTTTCACCCTGGAGTCCAGACATTTCTGTGTGCTCTTCAGCCCCTATCTTTACCCAGTTATCACATCGCTTTGTGTTAGCCTGTTTGCTTTTCTGTTTCCTTCTTTTTCAGTGAGGAAACAGAAGCCTTGAAGAGTGAAGTAATTTGCCAGAAAAAGTTAACAATATTAAATGGCTGGGCTGAGATTGAGCTTGGCTCTCTCTTCCAAAGTCTACTTTTTTCCCTCTGCCGAACGATCTCTTATAAACGTGAGCCAGGGCATTTCTCTGCGGACATGCATTTCCATGAAAACGAAAGCAAAGTGAGCCAAAAGGACGCAGAGAATATTTATTTCTAGGTCTATTGTTCCAATCTTGTTTAGTTCCTTTAGATTTGTTTGAAAGCATGACTATGAGGACATGTGACGATAATATCTAATTAAAACTAAAGCATTTATTAAGTGCTTATTTGCTAGCTATTGTTCAGAGGATTTTATATGGATATTTTCATTTGTTCCTCACTATAACCCCATGACGCAAATACTCAATCATCCCCATTTTACAGATGAGGAAACTGATCCACAGAAGGGTTATATGAGTTGCTGTAAATCCCACAGCTGGTAGGTGGAGGAGCTAGATTTGGAACTCAACTTGACACATGGGTAGGAGAAACGAGATTCTTTTCAGTGTTACCAAAAATTCACTGTCGATTACCACAACTATTCGACTCATATAACATATAAATTGTATATTACGAGACTAATAGAAAACATGCCTTATGTTCACTACCCCTCAGAGAATACGGAGAAATACTTAGAGAATGAGAGAGAAATGATTGGGCCTAAAGCACTTCATGCTCTTATTTTGCTCCTAATTCCTTTGGAATGACCGAGCTCAAAAAGATGATAAAGGGCTTGGATGGGTCCAACTTTTGTTAGCAGAAAGACAGATGGGATCTTGAGACTCGGCAAAGCTGTTCCTCTACTAGGCATACTTCATCTTCTCTATATAAACTGATCTCCATTAGTTCTTATGGAAGACTCATTGTTCCAAGTCTCAGACGAAGATCCTTCCATCATACGAGTTTAAGCCTGGCACGGTTCTGAAAGGACAGTCTTGTCACCTCTAGCCACAAACAGGACATGGTAGTAGTTGCTTCCAGTGACCCAAGACCAATAAAAAAATAGAAATATGAAAGGAGGTCTGGCTCTCAAAAACAATTAGCCCATTCCTGTTACTGCCAACTATGATAGAAAAGATTGTGGAGTTCCAAAGTCATGGAAATCCACTCAGTCAAGTGGATTTCTTTGACTTTCTCAGTCAAGTCAAATCGACTCTCTCAGAACTGGATAATCTGTTTCTTAAAAACCATATGAGGACATAAAGATGATAGTGAATATTCAAAAGAGTTTCAGTAGGCTGAGGGAAGTAAGATTTCACATTTTTACTATGAGAGATTGTTAATAAGTGATAAATAGCTTTGAATGTACACAATCTACACTGAACAAGTAAGAATAAAATCTTAAATTCAAAGGCCTAACCATTCCTTTTTTAAGCTTCTCCCCATCCAAAAAAAATAATCACTTGATGACCTTTATTTTTCAATTAGTGTATTTTTTCTGGTAAAAATAAAATGTATTTATTATAGAAAATTCTCTCTACTACCTAGAAATAATCAATGTCATTATCACTGTCAAAATTGGGGTGAATCTCATTCCAGGTTTTTATATTTTCCACACATTACATATTTTAGTATCTTACTCATTTTTCTATGTCATCAAAACTCTTCATGATTTTTTCTAGTTGAATAATATTTTGTCATCTAATTACACCACAATTTACTTAACTATATTATACCTTTACTGAAAATTTAGGTAGTCTCTCAGTTTTCACTTTTATAGAGGATGTTGCAATTGATTTATTTATGAGTCTTTGTCTGCTTCTGAGGCTCTTGATATATGATACCATATTAGTTTTTCAATGTTTGTACCATTTTCTCTCCCACTGATGATATTTCAAATTCTTGTCTCTGTACCATCTATCCCTGGCCCAATCTAACATAAGATGTAGATTTCCAATGATTATAGCTTCTCTCCAGATAGACTAAATGGCCTCCTTATAGTGTACCATGACGAACAATTTAACTGTCCTGCTATTTGAGGTCAGCTTTTAGACATGGCCTGATGTGAAGCTTACAAAATGAATGCCCTATACATGGTCCAATCTAAGCACACAGACCCAAACAATACATGTAGTAAAAAGCCTGCAAGTAAATAAATTAAGTGTTGATAGTAGTTTTGTTTAGGGTGTAAACAATGAGGACTTTCTATCCTTCTTCTACTTTCTATATTTTCTACTATTCTTAAATCAATGTGAAATTGCTTTTATAATGAAAATACCCAATATATTTTATTTTTAAGGAAAAAAAGTATAGAACTAAGCAATTTAGCCCTCTCAAAAAATACACATTCTTCACATTGAACGATACACAGTTTCCTATTAGTAAGTGAAACACCTATGGTCATAACTATACCTACAAATTCAAGTGAAGGAGGAAGGTAATCATAGGGATCTCTTCAGGCAAAAAAACATTTCCGTCTCAATTATCTGTATCTTTCAGACAAAATTGTTTTCTGGTCTGGAATTATCCAGATGACTGCCTCTTTCATTTTTCCCCTTAACTCTATATGCACAACTCTAAGACAATTCTTTACCATTGAAAAATTGTGAAGAAAACACCAGCTTAAAAAGGAGAACACACAGAAAAACTGGTTGTGGGTATATGAGAATTCTCTGTACTCTCTTTGTAGCTTTTCTATAAACTATTCTAACATTTTAAAAATTACTTTAAAATGAGAACACATGGTTTCTGGAGCTATCTTTCTGCCCTTGACCCACTGCATGACATTAGGGAATAATTGAATATTTCTGGCCTCCACACTCTAACATATCAAGGAAGAAAATACACACCACACCACACACACATACACAAACACACACACACATACACACACACACATTTATATGTTTAACTTACGTAACATTTAGGGATGTTGCAGTCTCAAGTAAAATAATAGCTACAAAAAAACTTTTTAAAATGTAAATCATTAAACAAATTAAAATAATAAGGTAATTTAATAATCCTTTGGCCTAAGAATTTATGTTACATAATGGAAATTGAAGAGAGCAAATCTACATACTTCTTATCTTTAATAACTCTTATTTTCTCGTGATAACTTTTTCAAAAAGAGAGAAAAATGTTTTACTTAAAAGCATTCCTCACTGATGTTTCTTCATAGTCTAATTCTTCCCTTTCATTTCATGATATTTCTAATCTTGCCTTTAAACTGACCTCTGCACGTCCCTTGTAGACCATTATAAATGTCCTTCCTACTTTAGATATCATGTAGAAGACTTCCTTTTAACAATCATAAATTTGCTTAATATAGACATTTCACCCCGATCATTTTCCTACTAAATTATTGATTTCTTTCAGTTAATATCAATTCTATTGTAGAAATACCCAAACATAAACACAGAGTTTTCAATGCAGTCTCAAAAATCAAAATCAGAGATCTGTCATGTTTATACATCAGAGCTTAATTGTTTTTCCTGCAGTCTTCCCCATTATTCAAAATGGCACTACCATGTTCAAGCCAAAAGCCTAGTCATCTTTGATCCACTTCTCTCATTTTGCAATACACAAACAAGTCATGTGCAGTCCACCTCTAAGATATATGTGGAATAGAAGTATTTTTTTCTCTCTCCACTGCCACTACTGTCCAAGACCTGGACACTGTCTTTCACCTACACTACTGTAATGGTCTCCTATTTGTTCTCCCTGCTTCCTCTGTTTTCCCTCAATGATCTATTTTCCACACCAGTCAGATCTACTTGAAACTATCCCAATGGGTTCTCATTGCGCTTTAAATTAAATCAATACTCCTTAGTGTGGCGTACAAAGTTCTACATAGTAATAAGGACCTCACTGTTCTCTCCACTCCGTTTTAGCTCTCTCTTTACTCTCCTGGGAACCCTCTTCTCTAGGCACAATGTTGGCTCCTGGAATGTCAGTTTTTTACATTAGAGTCTTTTTCTGTGTATAACACTCACTCAGAGGGCTCTTCACCTGGCCAGCTTTTTCTCATCCTTCCTTCTTCAATACCCTTCCCTCACCTCTTTAAAACAGGTTACCCACCCTAGTCTGCTATATCTTAACATCCTTTTTTCTCTGTAACATTTCTCATTTAGATGCTAGGTTTTTGTTTGTTTTTACTTTTGTATATTGTATTATGATGTGTATGACCTTTATGAGAGAAACTCTGACCCACCACTGTGCACTCTGTACCTGCAGTATTTGGCACACAGGAGGAGATCAGTCTATATATATATATATATTTTTTTTTTTTAATGTTTCCTTTCCTTTTATTTTATTTTTTATACAATTTTAAAAAGTTACACTCCTTTTACAGTTACTATAAAATATTGGCAATATTCCCCGTGTTGTACAATACATCCTTGTAGCCTACTTTACACCTCCCACTCTCCTACCTCTATATTGCCCCTCCCCACTGGTGACCACTAGTTTGTTCTCTATATCTGTGTCTACTTTATTTTTATTTTTTATTTTTTGGCTCCCAGGCTTGCGGGATCTTAGTTCCCCGACCAGGGATTGAACTCGATCTCGGGCCACGGCAGTGAAAGCAATCAGTCAATATTTTTTAAGTGAATGAATAAATTGATGAGCTAATTAGGTACAGTACAGGTAGGAGCAAGGACTAGTAAATTTTAAGACCTTATAAGAGAAAATGTGTTTCTTACCTTCTCTGGAGCCAAAGGGCTACATGGTCACACACCAAGAGCCAGAAGTTGTGGGTTGATACTGCCAGCATTCACTGCAGCAAAAGTGAGGGGCTTGTTTGCATCACCTATGTCGCACTCAACTCGCATCTCTGGATATAGCCATTTTGTGGTTTTTCTGTTTCAAAATAAATAGTTCCCTATAAGCCCCAATTCTGAGTGCCAGCTGTTTTTTTCTGATGGATAAACTAGGTGTTTGACACTCTCCAAATTCAAATTTGTACACGTTTTACAACCCCTATTGATTTCTTGAGTGGTTAACCAACCGTGTACTTGGGGAGTGTAAATTATACACTGCGAGTGGATTAGACCTGTTAAAAGGTAAACTAACACTATGAGACCACAAAGTACCGCTTAGTTAATAACTAATTTCAAGTCCTAAATGCTGTCCAAGTGGAAAGAAACTGTTAAGACCTACGCCTCATCCTTAACTATTTCTAGAGCAGTTCTTGCACACAAAGTTATCACTGACTAGAAATGAAGGAAGTGCCAGAAGAAATCAATTATTCAAAACTGGGACGAAAGGGAGCGGGGAGGGAGAGAGAGAGAGAGAATATTCATAGCTATTTAGAATACTTGAGGAATGAGTTGTCCTAGATTAAAAAGATTTGTACTTAACCAAGGGATAATGCTTTAATGATGAGAACATTTAATGTTCAAATTTTCTTAATGGAGTACTCTAAATTCCCATCCTTCTTAAACAAAAGATGCTAAACAAACTCCAGCGTTTTCTTAATGAGTCAGAATTCTATAACAGCATCAGTTATTCAAGAATTCTAAAAATGCAGATAGAGATATGGGAGATTATACTCCAGATGTGACCTGGAATTTTGTTGAAAGGTCATTGATGTCAGTTTGCTTCTTGGTCATTTGCTTCTTTCTAATAAAGGTAAAATGCAGCATCATTTGTTGTATGACAAAATAAACAATGTAAGATAACTGCCTTTCTTATAAGATGAATTAATAAATCAAAAATGAATGCAGCCCCTTTTATAAAGTTTCCCTAGCTTCTCAAAAATTCTTCTTTACTGTGGGTATTAGCATCTTTTGACACATCAGCACCTTGAAAACATAATTTGTGTTGCATATGCAATGAATCACAGATACTTCAACATATGCTTAAACTAAGGTGATCATATAATTTACCACCCTAACTAGGAAGCTTTTGAGAGTGAAAGGAGGCACTATGAATCATTATGCTGGGAAAATAAACATAAACCAAGATTGTCCAGGTCACATACTAGCTGAAGCCAATCTTTCAGCTCATTTTCATTAATTCCATATGGACTGTTAAAAAGTATATTTTATCAATGTGAGTGTTTGGTTGCTAAATAGTCATTATATTAGTTTGCTAAGGCTGCCATAAAAAATTACCACAAACTGGGTGACTTAAAACAACAGAAATTTATTATCTCACAGTTCTGGAGGGTAAGAGTCTGAAATTAAGGTGTTGGCAGGACCACAGTCCCTCCAAATTCTCAAAGAGAGAATCCTCCCTTGCCTCTTCCAGCTCTGGTGGCTCCTACATTCCTTGGTTTATAGCAGCGTAGTTCCAATTTCTGCCTCTACCTTCATCTGACCTTCACTGTGTGTCTTCATATGACCTTATAAGAACACCAGTCATTGGATTTAGGGCCCTCTCTAATCCAGTATGAAAGCATCTGAACTAATTATTTCCCAGTCTGAGGTTCCAGACAGATGTGAGTTTTTGGAGGACATTATTCAACCCAATGTGGTAACCAATAAAATATTTGGTTAATGTTTTACAAATAATCATTAGATAAAGATTTTACTGACGATAAAAAAATGTATAATACTGAACATAAAAAAGACTTGTTCATTGGTATTCTCATGTCTCTATAACAGGTTAAACAGAGAGACCACAAGGAAATCTATGATGGATTATCACATCATCAAAAGTTTTATCTTAGAAAGCAATACCACTTTTAATAACAGTCTTATTCTGCTTAAATACAAAGATACTTGATTCACAGACATGTACTAAATATCATCAAAACAGAATAACTTTCAACACCATGAAACTGTTCCGAGGTTATGCTATGTTCAGAAATTACTTCTTAGGAAAAACTACAAAATTCTGTCTGAGAGGTTGACTCTGTGACTTTTTCAATATCAATTTTATCTAGAATGCTTATTTAAAATGTCAAACCAACTTTCAGAAATACTCATAGCATAATCAGCTGCATTTGTTTCTTAAAATTGTTTCATCTTACCCTTGAATATTAGAAGAGATGGTATACCTTCTAACGCTCTCAATGAGAATCAACTACAGGTACCAACATATGGCAGTACTCCAAATTTGTAAATGAATCTAAATCTACGCTGTAAATTTTCTAACTGTCCTTTTTGGGCCAAGACATCATACAGGAGAAATGTGCAAACCCATCAACCCATCAATTGCCTATACTTGCTCTTTAAAGTCATTTATAGATATCTTTTTTTTATGGTTAGCAACACATTTTTGCCCTCCAGCCTTTTGCCTTTCACTGAATAAGCCTGAAGTGCATAGCAAATATAGCTTTTACCTCTGCATCTAATTCTGTCTCGCTGAATATATACACTCTACTGAGTCGACTACAGTTCTCCACCATATTGCACCTTACCTTGTCAGTTAAGGTAGGGATTGTCTGTCTTTCTAAGTACACATTACTGAAGTGCAGCTGGCTCTTTGATGCAACAACTAAGAGGGACTAATCTTTTGAAAGCCACCACACCAAGGTACAGGCAGTTTCCAAATATATTGCCTATGCCTGTCATACTCATTTATTCATGCTACTTATTGAACACCCACTTACTGCAACTTCTTGTTCTACACCCTAGAAATGTTACAGTGAATAATACAGTCTTTGCCCTAGGAGAAAGCATAATCTATTGCAACGTTTTCTTGTGGGCTCTGAATGGGTAACAGGTGTATAAACTCATTAATCTACTTTAGCAGTCAGGTGGCTTGAATGGCTAGAGCCCCCAGGCCGACTGTCTCCTCTGTTTGCCTAAAACCAAATCTTATCCTTTTCTATGTGTGTGGTAATGTGAAAAATTTGGAGATGCTATGGTCTAATGCAATGTTTCCCAGAAAGGAGTCTGGTGGAATAGTCCCACAAAATGTTCCTAAAAGGGAGAGGGAAGTTTCCTAGACAAATGAGTTTAGGAACACTCCATAATGTGTGTCCTTTCTAGGCATTTCACAATGCAGGTTAGCCTTTTAAAGACTCTGAAAACAAGCAGTAAAGAGATGCATATAACTGTGTTTAATCCACTCTTTCCCAAACTTATTTGACTATAGAACCCCTTTTTCCATGAAGCCTGCTCCAGAAGTAGCACTGCATTGACAGAGCTCCCCTTGGGAAACCCTGGTCTGGAGAGTATGTCCATTGTCCTTAAGGCCCGCAATTTAAAAGAAAGGGTGGCTGTCTTGTCCTTCTCAAGGAATTAAAGAGATGTCCTTCCCCAGCTTCCCTACTCTTGTGCTGTCAACACCTGCTGTTTGTTGTAGTACCATCTCTCCCAGTTGTCACACTGCCACAAATGGTGACTAGGCTTCCATTTATTCCCTCTATTTGTCTTCTTTCCTGCTCCCACTGCTTCTCTTATAACTTTATCTTTTCTACAGACTAGCTGAATGTCTAAAGATACCACCAATGGACCAATGCTCCTTTACTCCCATCTGGAAATTGAACTAATCATAATCCTTGATATAATCTGCACCTTTTCTCAGCGGTATTATTTGTTTCTATATCCAAGAGAAAGCTTCATTTGCTTTCACACAGAGAATTCTTGTTGCTTTTCTGGTTAGTTGTCTAACAGAGCCATTAAAGAAGCCTAGAGATTTGTGAGAGTTGGTCTCAGGATACCTGGATTCTGACAACATTTAGAAGTCTCTCGCAGATGCTGGCATTTGTTGCAGGCACACAGCCTATTCTTTGAGTGTTGTGTTCTCAAAAGGGGCCTAAAATAAAATAAAATAAAATAAAATAATAAAAATGAAGTGTGGGCTTCCCTGGTGGCACAGTGGTTAAGAATCCACAAATGCAGGGGACACAGGTTCGAGCCCTGGTCCGGGAAGATCCCACATGCCACGGAGCAACTAAGCCTGTGCGCCACCATAACTAAGCCTGCGCTCTAGAGCCTGCGAGCCACAACTACTGAAGCACGTGCTCTGAGAGCCCGTGCTCCGCAACAAGAGAAGCCACCACAATGAGAAGCCCATGCACCGCAATGAAGGGTAGCCCCCGCTCACCACAACTAGAGAAAGCCTGCGAGCAGCAACGAAGATCCAACACAGCCAAAAATAAATAAATAAAATAAATAAATTTATTTTTAAAAAATGAAGTGTATTCTAAAATAAAATGAAGTGTTCAGGCTGACTACCAAGATCAAGGAAGGCTTGATAGCTGAAGGCCCGTGATGACTTCTCATCACATCCAAGGAGGGTGTGGGAATAGCAGCACCGGGCAACCCACTGCTCACACACTCCTGGACATGGAACAGCTGGCTGAGATCCGTCCTTTAAGGGAAGGCGCCGAGATAGACTTGGGACCACGAAGATGGAGCAGCGCCAGCATAGTAATCAAGGGAAGGAAGCAGGATCCAGGGAACGGGAAAACCTACCATTAGATGGCTAGAGACAGAGAGATGAGAAACGGCTAAGGTGGTGTCAAAAGTATTGTGATCCAAATCATCTGAATGTCGGAATTGCCTGGGGTACTTTTTTAAAAGACCAACTTCAGGTGCCTCAGCTGGTGCTTCTGATTCAGGTGATCAGGACCAACCAAACCCTGGAAATCTATTTTTGACAAGCAGTTAAGGTGTATCTGCGCTAGAACAAGCAACATTACCCTTAAAAGAGGAATTTGAGGATACTAACCCACTCATTAATTTTTTTAAAAAATTTATTTATTTTATTATTTATTTTTTTAATTTTTGGCTGTGTTGGGTCTTCATTGCTGCACCCGGGCTTTTCTCCAGTTGCAGAGAGCGGGGGCTCCTCTTCATTGCCGTGCGCGGGCCGCTCACTGCGGGGGCCTCTCCCGTTGCGGAGCACGGGCTCTAGGCGCGCGGGCTTCAGCAGTTGTGGCTCGTGGGCTCTAGACTCAGGCTCTGTAGTTGTGGCGCACGGGCTTAGCTGCTCCGCGGCATGTGGGATCTTCCCGGACCAGGGCTTGTCTTGTGGTTTAAAAAGTTCTTAGCTGCGTGGTCTGCATGGTACACTGGAAAGAGCCCTAGTTTTGACCCCAGTTCTGCTTATCGATTGTGTAAATTTCTAAGACAAGTAATCAAACCTATTTGAGCTTCAGTTTCCTCATCTATATAAAATGAGATTTTTATAAATCTACTTTGAAGGGCTATATTAAGGTATACATTTTTGTCATGTTAAGTATTAACACAATGTTAGGCATGTTGTAGATTCTCCAGGAATTGTAGATTTATCATCCTGTCTTGAGAATCTGTTTTCTTGGCTGTGTTTAGAAGACAACAACCAAATCATATGGAAACAACCCATAGATATAGTACATTATGTATAGTACATAGCACAGTGCCAGACACATAGTAGGTACTCAAGAAATGTTCATATAATATATTACCAATTTTTTGGTCCTATCTACGTTATTAAAATCTTTTAAAATTTCTGCTGTGTTTCAGTGACTGCTCCAGCCTAAATCCTCCTCATTCTCTGTTGGCTAAATAATTTCAGAGTCGCAGAGGAAAACAAATGTCACCTGAGAAGGTTTATCTTAACTATTTACCCATTGCTGCATACGTAGCCTATAAAGGAGAAAACAGCTTGACTCACATGGCCCAGAAGGCAAAAGTGGACAGGACCTGAACCCTCTGTCACTTGTGTTGTCATTTTCAGCACTGTTACCCAAGAAGCTCACTAAGAAAGGACACCCAGGTTAGCCACTAAGCAAATAAGTTTGGCCAGAAATGCATAGGTTTAGTTCAAGACAAAAGAAAAAAGGGGAGGGGAGTATACCTGGCATAAAATGGCTTCCCATAATTTTTTCTTTCTCTAAGGTTTACAGTAAACTTTGTCTATGAAGAGCAGCTTGGAAGAGAGCAGGGTTGCTGCAGCAAAAGCTCAGTGGGGAGAGCTGTAGCAAATTGCCCCAGATAAGCTTACGGCAACTCCAGCTCTGGACTCCCGAGAGGCTAATGAACCATGGATCCCTGCCTCTTCCCAAGGCCTGATGTTTACACAGTGTTGTCAAAGACATCTAAAGTTCCATGAAATACTATATTTTTAAAAGGTCTTCAAGCATAATCCTCTAAACCTATAGGAGTTACCCACTTGCTGAGAGTTAATAGGCTCTTGACTGAATGGTGAAGTTTGAAAAGGACCATTATAGGCAGAGTGCAGTTTCCCCCAGTTGCCTGTTCTCTTCACTATTTGGAGGGCTCCGCCATCAGAAGCCAGGCAGGGCATTCCTAAGGCAGGGGACAGAGAAAATGGCTAAAGATCTGCTTATTTTCCTCCTAATAATAAACAACTTCTTTTTTTCTTGGAGGTCTAGAATTTCTGGCTAAATCTGTATGAAACTTGTGATGTCAAATTCTTCAATTTATTAAAATTGTATTTGGATGTCATAAGTTAAAATGGTACATACAAGTTTCTCTTCCAAGGTTTTACAGATTTCTCAGCTTTTATCCATGTAAATATATTACCAGTAGAAACTGAGATAATAAAAGCCCATGCAAGTAATCATCCAGTATTGTTGCATTTCAGTCACTCCAGTCCCCAAATTACTATGTCTATTTCAGATGCTATTACCTTTTCCAATTTAAACTCAGGCAATTCTTGAATAATGCCATTAAGGTCTTGCCTGAGAATGCAGTAACACAAAAATTAGTTTTCTTCCATTGTATTTTAATTTTATGTCCAATAAGAATATTTATATATGCAAGTGGTGATGTGGATAATCACATTTCACATTTTATATTAGTGCCTGATCAATAGTACAATAAGAAAGAATTTCTCTGCATCCCCATGCATGCTGCTCCCAACCCATACCTCTGCCTAATTAGCAAAGTTCTGGATCCAAATAGTTTCAATTACTCTTCTGAAAAAATAGGATAATGTTCAACTTGCAGAATAAATGTAGCACTTGAAGGACTTGATCTCTATTTTGAAGGTTTTCTTTTAAAATCTTTAACAGATGAAATAACTAGGAATATTGTGACTGGGCCTCTGCTCTCTACAGAACTTTAGAATTGATCGTGTCCTTAAATGCTTCCACATCCGTTGTGCTAAGCTGTCACTTTCAGCTAGCATTCTCATTTGAGTCTCTGTCCTAGAGGCTTAGAAAAAGAGAGACTCTTTGTATGGAAACATGTTAATATAAATGTTTCAGACATTACATGAAATTTCTAAAAATCTTAAAAAAAAAAAAAAAAAAAAAGAAAAAGAGAGACTCTTCTCATCTACTCATCTGTGCCTTGAAGAAACTATGACAGCAGGTGAGGCTGTTATAGAATTTGTTAAGTTGCAAGAACTCATATTGCATTACATTCAGAGCCCATTCAATAGGAATGCTTTTCTGGTCTTTAAAAAACTTCGATTGCAATTCAAGCTAGATAGGAGGTTTTACTGCCACCTCATATGTTTATACCTGATAAGGACAGGAAATCATAAGAGTTCTATATTTTCTTTGAAACCAACTCTAATCAACAATGGGACCATCATGACTTTACTTCTAAATTCATAATTTGTTTCTGTCCCAGGCACAATATAAATATAATGGAAAGAAAGATAGTTTTTCTTTTTCTAGTTGGCTAAATAAAATTATTTTCAAACTGCTTTAGCAATAGGGCAGTAAGCAGGAGAAGAGTAAAATCAAGTAATCACTGATTACAGTAAAATCAAGTAATCATCAGTAGAGGAATATCTCAGTGCTGGAGTTTCCTTGTACTGTTATAAACATGAAAAATAGAAGTATTGTATAAATACATCAAAAATGCAAATTTCATTTTGCTGAAAAAATGTGGCACATTTTGTGTGCCCACAGGAAAAGAGAGTTGAAAAGATAATAAACCACACTGTACAACTCACATGCATGTACTTGTCAAGATAATTCACGATGTTAAAGCATAATGTTAAAAATTGAAGATCCACAAGCATATTGTTCCCCACAAAGAAGACAATATGTAGTAAAGATCACTTTATGCTAGAATGTCTGAATTACAGACCCAGTAAATATTTAAGATATTTTACACTCTTTAAAAAGTAAAATGTCCCCATAATTAAGGCAAAGTGATTTCCTTACCTAAATAATGTCCTTATTTCTCCACTTCTTTTTCCTAGGATATCAATAATAATATTTTGCAATAAATATTTATTAGTAATTTATTATAAGTAAATATTAAGAATAGAAATAAATATTACTCTTAAAATTCAAAGAACCTAGAGATCTGAAATAATCCAATCTACCATACAGTAACACTCTACAACATCTGAGAAATAGTAACACATCTGAGAAATTTTCACACCACCACAAACTCATCACTTCACTATATAACTCATTCCCCCATTGAACAGCTCTGTTTGCTTAAAAATGTGCAGCAGAAATCTGCCCCCCTAAAGCATCCTCTAAATCCTGATGATACCTCTAGTTTAGGATCTTTCCAACTTACTCTAAAATCCTTACACAGAATCAGACTCCTCATGGGGAATCAGAGGCCTAAAGGATTTGTATATATATTCTAAAGAAAGGCCTGATTAAAGCAAGACGGGGCTGTCTCCAGAGAAATATCATCTGACCAGCCCCCAGATGTCCTCCCAGACTGTAATACACCATGGGTAGGATCTGGTCCTTTAGCCTATAGGTGCAGAAATTTGATTTTACAAACCCCAAGAATTCAGTGGGCTGAAGAAAGCTGACTTGTGCCCCCAAAATGCATGGAAACTCAGAACCAATCAATTCACTCAAATGAAATATATAACTGTCAAATGGATAAGATATCTAGGTGGTACTGTCAAAGCCAGCTACACAGAAGTCCAACTATTTTAAGACTAAAGAGCAGAGCATCAAAACAAGAGAAATGGGTTAACTGAGTATTTAATAGCATCAGACACTAATAATCTAGTGCATCCATCTTTGCAACTGGGCACTCTGGGTTTGCTAGTTCAAGGTGGCTTCTGAGGGCACAGCATCCCAGAGGGCACTTGAATAGATGACACAGCATGACATTCAGATGTTTCTTTTGCCAAACTCTAACCCTTATCCAAAGGGAAACATCCTTTCTTCAGATATAAGGATAATTTTAGTCAAATTTTACAGTCATATTTCTGCTTCAGTCGATAATGTGTTGCTTTGATAGATTAATTCTCTGAACGACATCTTGTTTCCAACTTTTGGGGAAGAAAGCAGGGGTAATGATAAATACACGTGTACACACACACCACACTCTGGGCTATATTGATTTAAATATCTGAACTGCTATGCCTGGCTCTGCCCACTTTCTATTCCACTTATCTTACTTGACTTGTGATTAAAGCAAGGTCTTGCTATTCGCCATTTCCTCTGTCTCTTCAGCTTGCTGTGTCTCTTTCCCTGAAAGCACCAGGATAGAAACAATACATGTAGCTGTGCTTTACAGCAGCCCACTTCTATAGCTCTTGACTGGAATGTTGACTAGCAATGGGCATGCAGCCCTATTAGCTCTGCTGCAAGTAACTCAGATTATACCAGAAGTTGTTTCTTAAAAAAGGCAGGATCTCATTCAGAATAAACAATTTGTAAACATTTAAACAGGAAACTGGACAAGGATTTTAAACAAAGACACGAAGAGTTTCTACCATGATCACTCTCTGTCTCAGAAGAAAGAGCACAACCCTTACATTAAATCTCTTTTTAAATGGAGAACAGAGAAGTTGATGTCTAAATCGTCAACCACCGGAGAAAACGTGCAGACTTCCAAAGTATCATTTTTCTATTATTTTAAACCATTAAATGCTTTTGTTATTGCTTAAATACCTATGCATAAACATCAGGATCACAAATATCCATTATGGTCCATACACATATTTGGTTTGTATATTATATTTCTGTGTTTCTACTCTTCGTAATATACTCAGATCTCATTTCTAAAACATGTCTATTGCATTACTAGAAGTGGTTATATATTCAGGTTTTCAATCAACTGGTTTACTTGCTTGGATTGACTATAAATTTGTTGACATATATTGATGATTCCTCATTTTCTTGCCCAGGGTTCATTTCTTCTACTCATTTATTTTCAATCTCTCTAACTTTCTTATTTGACAGTATCCTACGAGCAGCATAACAGAGCACTCCAAGTTCATAAGGAATGGTGTAAACTAATTAGCAGATTTTATGATGGAAACTATTCCCCTCCCACATGATCATCCTGTCTGGATAATGAACTTTGTGAAAATATCCAGCTCTTACTACACTAAGGCAACAGTCTCACTCAAACAAGCTCCTATTTTGCCCTTGGACTCAGTTCCTAATTGTGGACATGGTACAGATTCAGAAACAAAAACAGTATGGGGTGAGGGACAAAGTTAAAAATAAAATAGGCTTAAAAAATGGATTTTGAGTTAAGAAAATTCTTGATCTTCTTTTGCAACTGACAGAAAGAAGAATAGCCCTAATAAGATGTGTTTGAAAAATACTATGACTGAAATCACAGTGTATAAGTGAAAGTAGGGAAGTTACAGAAAATTCCCCTACATGCAGGTGTGCAGAAGCACTGAAGGGTTACTAACGAACACTAAATAGAAGTGTTGAATAGTTTGTTATGGGGAGAAGATCCAGAAATAAGAGTGAAAATCAGTGCTGGTTCGTTACATCAGCAGTGAGGCTGGCAAACCCCACTGCTAAAGTCGTCTTTCAACAGCAGGTACGTGGTTTGTCCACTCTGGCTTGTAGCCCCCCAGCCAAGGCACAGAATGAGCCCAGTCTTCATGGATTCATGAATGACCACAAGCCCTCTCAAGATGTATCTAAATACTGCGGTCGTTCTGCTTCTATTTTGGTCACATACTCCATATTGGAAACTTTACCCCACACTATCCATTTCAGTTTTGGTGTGTTTGCTTACTGCAAGCAGTATTTCTTACCGAAAACACCGTAGTAGCTTGGAAGAATGGAAGAAACCAAAAGAGAAAGTTCTATACATTCTCAGTCTTTTCTATGGAAGTGGTTCTTTCAGTTTAATAGTAATTATCAAAGTAGAAATATTATAATGCAAACAAAAGATCACCTAAATAGGTAAAAAGACATAGATATAAAACAAATGAATGATTTAAATGCCATCACCAGTCTCTTCAGCATCCTTATGATAAATCCTTTATTAATCTGGGTATGTAATTTGAAATATTACCCACCATACTGATGTGCATAAATATCCCTACACAAGAAAGCACTTAACATATTTAACAATTTACTTCAAACTTTAATGTTTTTCAGATGACAACCTAGATCTTAAAATATATAGATATTTTATAGCTCTGCTTAAACATAAATAATACATTTGTCTAATTCACTAATACCAAAGGTACATTTTTTTCTCATGATGAATACAATCATCATCCATGACTGCCAGTAAAAATTACAAGGATGCACTATAATAAAAAAAACTATACCCCTATGTGGAAATGATAGGATATAATCTGTTTCATAAAAATAGTAATTGATTCTCAATCTTCCATCACTGGGAGAACGCATTACTGCTGACCGATTACTGTGGTCTTGAAAAGTATCTTTAGATTGAAGTCAAGAGAGTTATATTTCTCGTGCGTTTAGGGAAGAATTTTAAAGTATATCAGGTCTCAGATTATAGAAGAAACTCAAAAAAGGCAAAACTTTATGTTATAAAATGAACATATAAAGAATCCAAAGACTGCTTAGAGATGGCATTACAAATGAGAAGCAAATGTATTTAGACTAACAGAGGTCAGAAAAAAATTTAATACCTTTATAGAAACATGAGAAAATGAAACTTGTTAATGACAGAAGAAAGGGTTCATTTTAGAACACAAGTTTTTTTTCTTCACCATAAGTTTAAATTTCACATGACATTGTAACATAGGCCAAATATTATGAATTAGAATACACTCATAGCATTCAGTATGTACTGTGTTAGTATCTACATAAGTGATTCTGAAATAACATTTGCTCTTTCAATAGCATTATTTAGGCAATAAAAAAATGTATGGGCGCTAGGAAAATTCATGTTCACAGTAGATGAATAAAGCCCGAAAGAATACATTTGTTGAAATTTGCATTTGGTTTTGGAAAACTTCTGTTTAACAATTGAACACGGCCATATTTTAATTTTTAAGCTCTCACATGGAGAGAGTATCAACGTATTGCAGCAATTTACTTTTAGGGACATTATGCTGGGCTTTAAAATTCAAAAAATAGGATATTTCTTCTTGAATTATTTTATGATCAATGTACAGTCTCTACACAAGGAAAATTAAAGCTGTCTGACAACTCATAGAAACATCACTGGCTCTTAAAGATGTAGGAAATTACATAAAAGCATGAAAAGTACTGGGTAATTTTGGAGTTTCATCTCTAAACACAATTGTAAAGACATCTGTCTTTCAATTCTTTCTCCCTCTTTCTTCTGAAGCATGGCCTTTTAATTCTTGCCCTTTTAAATATTTTTGCCTACCGTAGCTTTGCTTCTTAATGTACTGGTTGATCTAACCAGGCTAAGAAAGTATTTACAGGGGATGTTGCTTTTATCTGTATTCACAGAGAATGCTAACAAATTAGAAGAAAGTGCCAGAGAACACCACATACCTTGCCCAGAACATTACAATGGCTTCTGCATGCACGGGAAGTGCGAACATTCTATCAATATGCAGGAGCCATCTTGCAGGTAATGTTTTCACCCTTTAACTTTTAAATGTATAAAGTAAAAATATAGAAACTAAATTCTGGATGTTTACAGAGAATTGGATGGCATTCTGCCTGAATGGGTGATCAGCAGCCAAACTTTTGTCTCTTTCCTACACACACACACACACACATGCACAAACTAGAAAACAACAAAATGTGTGTACATACCCAAGTACTATGTAACACATCATTATATACACTCTTCTGGTGGAATTTTAAATTGAACCTTGGGCATTACAAGTTCCTTAAAGACACAGCCTCCTCTGGTTTATTCATCACTCTTTCCCATGGACACAGAGCAGTGCTTGGCACAGATCAGGTACTTGATAAATATTTCTCAAACAAATGAATGGATGAGGCCTAAAGATAACACGGTTGCTTTTGGGAGGCTGCCTTTTCCAAAGTCCTTCAGGTCTTCTAATAAATATCATCAATCTTGGTTTTGCTAGGATCCACTATCCGCAAGGCTTGTAGAGTGAGATATTAGCTATACCTCCACAGATTCAGACTCAGTTGAGACACAAAGAAATTGCTTGTCTGGATTTAGTTAATAAATACAAATATCTGCTGAATACTCATGGATAGAACATAATTATTTCAGAGACGATAAAGCCAAAGTGAAAAAAACAAACGTATTTTTTATTAAAGGAATATACAAGCGGCAAATGATGAAACAGGTTGCATATTGCTGCTCTACACTGAAAGGAGTTTCTCTCTCTTGTTCTCTTCCTTCTCTCCCCTCCCTTCTCCCCCTCCCCTCTCCTTTCCTCTCCCCCTCTTCTTCTTTTTCTTCATCTTCTCCTTCTTCTTTCTTCCTTTCCCTTTCCCTCTCTCTCTCTCTCTCTCTCTCTCTCAAGAACTGCCTTCCTTTCATGTTTTCCTTCTCTGAAAACACTAGCACTTGCCTTCCAGTAGAGCAGCCAGGAACAGTGAGAAGTTGCACCCGCTGCCCTGTCATCTCCAGCAGAGTCGTCATTATTAAACCCCTCCGATGCAGAGAGGAAAGATCCCAGGACGTAATAATGAGAAATTCAAAGTGAAGTACTAAAATAGTTGCACAAAGTCAATGACAAGTTGGTCCCCACTAGTACTGTTTTCATGTGAGTTGTTTCCTCGTTTCCTGGTCAAATGCTAATCCTAACACGCAGATTGTCTACCTGAGCTTCCTGATGAGGGCTGAGCGAGGGAGAGGCAGCCTTCATCCTCAGATGAATAGCGCATGGGCTTGTTTTGCCGAACCAACCATATTGCCTACATCATAATTACCTTTTTCCTACTGAAATTTAATTCTCTACCATAAGCAGACAACTTTATGACCAGTAGATTAAAGAAATCACTCTTGTTGTACCTCTGGCCCTAACACTTTTTAACATTTATTCTAACAGTAGCATAGGGAATGCTTTATCCAAAAATAGATAAGTAGTTCTATTTTTTATACTCATGTCATCAGAAACAAGTCTTTTCTCAAGCAATTATGTTGACTTAGGTTAATTAAAGAGCAAGTTAAATAAAATGTAAAGCTCACCTGAAAAAATATACATAGAAAGAATAATTATTCCTGGGCTTCTCTCATCTCTCTATATTATCACTACAAATTATCTACCAACTCTCCTATCTTCAAACTCATATAAACAAGTATAAAAAGAAACTGCATTATCTTTGAAATAAAAAACACGAAGAGATCTTATTGAAAACAAGTATTTGAAAGGCATATCTACAAAGTACTATTTTTTTAAGAGCAGAAAAGGGAAACAAAAGGCCCTAATTTCACAATGAAGATAAATAGCTGTAGGCCAACTATAAAAATGAGTCCAGCAACTACAGGTAACTGGACACTATTTCTTCCAGGTGTGATGCTGGTTATACTGGACAACACTGTGAAAAAAAGGACTACAGTGTACTATACGTTGTTCCCGGCCCCGTCCGATTTCAGTACGTCTTAATCGCAGCTGTGATTGGAACAATTCAGATTGCCGTCATCTGTGTGGTGGTCCTCTGCATCACAAGGTCAGTAACTGTACTCAGTGGCCACCCACATGAAGGGATATGTCATTCCTCCTTGTCTTAGAGCTCTCTAATTACAAGTCCCTTCATGGACTCTGCAGCCATCCATTCTCTGGAATCCTATTTCCTCAGCATAACAGCATTGGAATAGCCAAATGGAAAGACATTGACTTTCGTGCTGGAGTGGTACAAATTTTTTTCCTTATTTTTGCATTATGATGAGGATTATTTATTTTCTAAGGAAAGGTTTTTTTTCCCCTTCTAATGTATAATACCAATCTTTGTTTAAATATGCTTTTCTCTTTTAGCTATAAAAAGTCAGTCTTCATTCAGACTACTAACAGACTATTTAAACGAGCAGTGTTTCCTGACTTACTCGGATTAGTATGCCAAATGAGATCACAGAATAGATTTTATACAAGGCCTAGAAAAGTATTAAATTATAGCTCTCATTTAGGGCACTTATATTTCCAAGTATAACTCTCACATATAGTCATTTTTAACATATTTGATATAAACCACAAATACATTTTTATCTTAACAAAATAATTTTTAATCACAAAATTCAAAGAAAATAGTTATAATGAGAATGATTATGTTGTAGTACATGAAAACCTTTGATATATGGAAACACGCAGCAAATTTCACAACAAGCTTTCATATCAAACCCCCAAACAGTCAGACAGTAATTGTTTCCTGGAGAGTTAGGTTGAGAGAAGTACAGAGATCTCATCCAGTTTCAACAGGAAAGAAAACCATGAATAATTAGTAATGTCTGGCATTGGGCTTGGAGTAAAGGAGGGAGGCCAGGTATGGCTTACCTTCATTAGCGTGTAAATTCATGGTAACCAAGAATTAGATTCCAAACCGAATGCATATTATTTATGTCCTGTCTAACCAGAAATGTTACTGAAGATTCTTTGTTCTGATCTGATTTCACTCTGCTTGAGATAAAAGTTCCAAGGAAGTTTTTCAAGGTTTTTGTCAAATTCACAAGGCATTTAGACTTTCAATCATTTGTGCAGCTCTACAGTAAATCAGAATGTTTCCCAAAAAGTTATTTTAAGAAGACAAGAAAATAAAAGAAAGTATCATATCTTTAGAAAATAAAGGCCATAATACATCTCTATATCTGTATTGTTCTATCTTCTTTGAGGACAAGTGTGGCATTTGCTCTTGAAAAAGACAAAATATGGTTCATAGATCCTTCCCTGGCCTAACGGCTTAAGGGAACATCATCGACGGGAGCTCTGTGCTACTCGAAGCCAAGTTGAGTTCATCAACTTGACTCTTATGTTTAGATGCCAAGTGAGTCAGTGGATTACATTAAAATTGATTCTGGGGAGCATAAAAATAACTCAAGAAACCAAAAATACTAAGTAGAAAAGAAAAGATAGAAAAGAATCTAAAACACAGGAAACTGTGCCACATTACTCCAGGGGTCTTGAGCCTTCTAAGTAATATCAGCACATGAAAAATGAAATTCATATTTAATAGATATAAAATCATAACAATTTGATTTGCTACTTCATGTACTGACAAAACTGCAGAACTTTAAATATTTCAGCAGATGTTTAGAAGTCTTATTAATCAACTTCATTCCCATATGTAATAAAAACAACTGGAATACATAGGGTCCTTATCTCCCCAGGAATTGTGTCTCTGTGTGTGTGTGTGTGTGTGTGTGTGTATATGTGTACACACACACACACCAATACATATACATTTGGTAACATTATGAAGGAACAATTATCCCCATTTTCAAGATAGGGACTCTGAGGTATGAGAAGTCAGCAAATTGCTGGGTATACACAGCTGAGCAATAAGGGCAGAAATGGAATCTAGGCTGCCTAGTATGAGAGCCTGTGCACTTAACCACCAGTCATACTGCCCCTTGGCTGGTCAAGATGTCTGTATTCTGATGCTCAAGACAACCTAACTGAGCTCCAAATTAGGCAAGCCATTTTTTTAAGACATACGGCTGTTTTCATTTTCCATGTAAAAACAAAACAAAACAAAACCTATCTTCTGTTTACTTTTGAGGAGGAGAAATAGCACATGAACTAAACTGGCATTATTGTAATGCATTTTATAAAACTCTCCTAGGCAATCCAAGCTTTCCAAAATCCAAGAGTCATACTAGTCAATAAACTACACTATTCTCAGTATGGATTCATTTCATTCACTTGAAAACATTCTGCACAAAAACCAGACTTTCCAGCTAGGCCATCCTCCCCTCTAACCCTTCCTGCCCAAACCCTCTCTTCCTGGTGACCTGGCCACACTCGTCCGTCAAGACCTTTTCCAAAACATCTAGTTGCTAAAAGATTTACAAAATTTCACGAAGCAGAGGTCCCCTCATTCTCTTCAATTTTCTTTTAATCTCATTGTCACCTGGTCTCTCCTCTTTTCTACCTCTCTTTTCTTTCTCTTCTCCTCTTCCCACTTTCTTTCTTTTCCTAATTCTTTCCCCTTGTTTTTACTACTTTAGTCAAATATCTGTCCTTCTCCTGAATAAACATGTGTCATAAAGAATACAGACATCTAGAGACATGTTCTGAAATGAAGAGAGTTGCCCTGCTGAGAAGATGTATTTTCAGTCTTTTATCTCCAGCTCCCACTTGCTGGGAATGTGACTTCCAGCTCCATGTTCATTTTGACAGATCTACCCCAAAAAAACCCATATATGTATATACTATATACATTTACTCACATATGAACATATATATGAATATATATTTTCTGACACCCCCAGCTTATTATAATAGGATTTTATATGAACTTTATATTGTTATTTTTATTTGTATTGTCAAAGCATTATTTTATTATAAGAGAAAAGCTACTAGATCAGAGCTTTTCAGATAATTTGACTGAGTCTTAGCTTTTTATAGAAGCTAAATAATTGGTACCAATTTATGTCTCTAGCTTATAACATTAATATACAAAATGATATTAGGCTGAACCAAAACAATATCCCTTTTCATTACATATCCCATATTAACAGTTGGCTCACTCTCTGGTTTGATAGGATTTAAACTTGTAGCACTGAAATGCCAATATAACATTCATCCTTGGGACATTTAAAGTATCAAGTTGTTGAAGACCTTTAACATGAGATTAGATGAGCTCACACTTGCTTGATTGCATTGTGCTGAGTCATTGTTTGAGCCCTGATGAGTAAGCTGTTGAGGACTAGGTAAATTTATTCCTCTTCAACTTCCACCTCTGTTCTTCAGTTCTCCTCAACAGATGCTTAAAGACAACTGCAAGGAGAAGCAAAAACAAAAACAAAAACCTCTTCCAACATAATTCCAGCTTCTGCTAATAATAAATTCTTTCGTCTGAAATATTTTAATAATTTGCTTAATCCACAACTTCACTCTGTGATTGTGGGACCAGACTTTAGGTAATAGCACTGGACTAAGATCTGTAAACTTTCCAACCTTCTAGGAAATGCCCCAGAAGCAACAGAATTCACAGACAGAAGCAAAATACAGGGCACTACAGTTCAGACAACACAACAAGAGCGTCCACGAGGTTAATCTAAAGGGAGCATGTTGCACAGTGGCCGGACTACCAAGAGCTTGGACTACACAATACAGTATTATAGACAAAAGAATAAGATGAGATCTACACATGTTGCCTTGCATTTGTGGTAATCTACACCAATGAAAACATGTACTACAGCTATATTTGATTATGTATGGATATATTTGAAATAGTATACATTGTCTTGATGTTTTTTCTGTAATGTAAATAAACTATTTATATCACACAATATAGTTTTTTCTTTCCCATGTATTTGTTATATATAATAAATACTCAGTGATGAGAAAAAATTTGGCGTTCTTAAATTTGCGGTATCTCCTAACTGTAAATATAATCAAGCTAGTACAATCTGTACAAGTACCAGTATTTTATCTTTCTCCACATCTTGAGACAGAGCATTAGTTTATACAGGACTCAGTGGCTAGGTTTTGAGTGATTCCAAGATCAAGGGAAATGATGGTTATTGGAAAAAAGAAAAAATAGTTTACTTTCTATCGAGTGAGGAAAAAATATTTCAGATCTTTGAATCATCTCTATTTTATCAGCTTTCTTCCCTGGTCTTCCATTTTCATCCCCAGAGCAGAAAAATCTCTGGCATATAAATTAAATCAAAGAAGAGGGGGAGGGAAAGTGCTTTATAACTCATAAAGGAGAGGGAAAGAAGATATTGGTTTTTATTTGGGAAACATTTTAGAATCTCCCAGTTAAGTGCATATATCTGAAAGGTCCTGAACAAGCTACATATTAGGAATACACAGAGCACAAAATCTATTCCATTTAGGTGAGTGGAATTAACAACTAGGAAGAAATTCTAATAACATCATTAAATGTGTAACACCAAATCATGAATTCTCAGAAGCACCTTGCTATATTTACAGTATATGGTTCTTTAAAAAGAAATTAGAATCACAACCAAATACCTCATGAATAACTTCATGGCTAACGCAGCACCATTATTTGAAATGGAACTAAGGTGATAATATTTCATGAAATGTGCTTTATATATATGATAAGAATGAAAATTAATCCCATAGCATATGAAAGACCTTGGTGGGAAATCGATATAGATTTATGAGCACACAAATATGTATGACCACTTTGGAAAAAAATAAACTGTAAAAATTCTCAAAGAATAAGATGAAAGTAACAAATCAAATAATTGCCTTATTATCATTTAGTCCTTCATAGCTTTCTGTGGCTAACAGAGTAAATCTAAATAAAACTTTCTTTGTCTCCTTCAAATGTCCTCTGCACGTACTGAAAGGAGTGACACTTCTGTGTCCACAAAAAAAAAAAAGGACAAATGTCAAACCAACACTTTCTGAATAGAAAATATTCAGTGAAAAATAAGTTTCCTGAAGTGATATTTAAGATATTTGTTAAGACATTTTTTAAAAGGTGACAATCTAAATAGTATTTAGGACTCCGTGAAAAATCTGGTTTTCTAGGTTAGTCATCACTTTGAAAAGTGTGAATCTATAAGCATAACCGTCACTCAAGTGTTTCCATAAATTGGTCGTAGGCTACTTGTACAAACAAACTCTATTTAAACTTCCACATGGAATTTTAGTTTGGTTACCAGGTGCAGAGATGTAACTAGCCCTGATCTCCTTTGTGTAAGACAGGAGTCGTGGCAAACAAACCTTGCCTTCTCCTAAAGAAAGAACAAAAATACAACATGACAGGGCTTAGTAGAGTTAGAAAGAAACAACAATTCCACTGACTTTTAGTTGTAAGAGTAGGAAATGGCTTGCTTCATTAAATATTGATACATTACTTTGTGTGAATTTTTATCAAAGGATCATAAACCTAAGTGTTGGAAAAGTCCTTGGAGTTAATAATACAGTACGTTCCTATTCACCTCTATGCTCACCCAACCCATGAAAGAATCCCTTTTAAAAGATGCATAACAAATCTTTGCTGTACAGTAGAAAGTAACACAACATTGTAAAGCAACTATAGTCCAATAAAAATTTTTTTTAAAAAGATGCATAACAAATCTTAAGTGAGTGCATACTATGTGCCAGCCACTATTCAAGGTCCTAGGGAAACACAACTAAAACATGACCTCTACTCTAAAGGAACTCACAATCTTGTCCTAACATAATCATCTACCCTCTACTTGCATATATCTATCACTTGGAATTTTATTCTTCGTCAATTCTAATTTTGAAACCATTTTTTTTTCATATTGAGTTGAAATTTACTTCTCTATGGTTTCCACCCATGGCTTCTATTTTTCCTCTCTGGAGCAAAGGAATAATGACTTACATGTTTAAAAATATTAGGACAGATACTATGTTTTCCCACTCACTTGTGCAAGTATTTTCTCACTCTTTGCAAGTATTTTCTTCTCCAGGTGAAATATCCTTAATGTCTTCATCTGATATTCATGTGATATGGTTTCCACTTTCCCCTAACACCTGCATCATCCTTCCTTGGACAGACTCTACTTTGTCACTATATATCTTAAGTGTAGAGCTCATAATTGCACCGTCTGCTACAGTTGTGGTCTGACAAGCACAGAATATAGTAGAACTTGTAGAAAGCAAATTTAACTGAGAGCCATGATCTCTAAATTCAAGTCCTACTTTGATCACAAATTTGGCGTGGAACCATGAGCAAGTCATCTCACATCTCAGGTCTCAATTTCCTCATCACTTCTAATCTCTGTAATTCCAAGATTCTAGATATTCAGAAATCAGGCACTATACTTTTATTATTACTACCTAAGACCACCTTAGCTATTTTTGCTGCTCAACTTAAATTCAAAACTCTTTTTAAATAAACTGCTATTAAGCCATGTCATTCACTCATTCGTTCATTCATCACTCATTTATTCATTATCCATTTATTATACATTATACATGTACTGAGGGCCACCAATTACCAGCACCATACTAAGCTATAAGACAAGGATAAATAAGGCAGAGTCCCTGCCTGAAAGGGATGAGATCATCCTGGTCCTTGCATCAAAATCTCACAGCCCCATTGGCGAGACTGGGAAGCAAATAGTAAATTATAAAGAATGTAACAAAGGCTACGATAACGTTCAGTTCAGAGTGCTTGGGGACCCTCCAGGAGGAATCTCCAGGCTGAGTAATGTGCTTCTTCACAGGATGTGAGACACACAGGATGACTTCAGCATTGTCCACACAAACCCTGACTTCTTGCTTCTGAGATTTTATCTACTTCTCCTACTCTCTTCATGCCCTTCTTCTCTCCATAATACACAGAGCAAGTAACAGCTTATCAGTGAGGCCTCCTTGACCCCCTTGGCTGTTTTCCTAATCCTGCCATGGTACTTTCCATGTTATTCCTTAATTGTCCATGCAAGTCTGTCTTTCCCTTAGTCTGGGAGCAAGAAGGCAGAAAATCAGTGCCTTGCCAATTGTTTCCATTTATTCAATAAACATTTATTGGGTGCCTATGCCATACCAGACACGATTCTAGGTGCTGTTATGTAGCAATGAAGTGGAGAGATCTCTACCCTCAGGCTCACATCCTAGCAAAAGAAGTGGGGCTTCCCTGGTGGCGCAGTGGTTGAGAATCTGCCTGCCAATGCAGGGGACACGGGTCTGGGAAGATCCCACATGCCACGGAGCAACTGGGCCCGTGAGCCACAATTACTGAGCCTGCGCGTCTGGAGCCTGTGCTCCGCAACAAGAGAGGCCGCGACGGTGAGAGGCCCGCGCACCGCGCGATGAAGAGTGGTCCCCACTTGCTGCAACTAGAGAAAGCCCTCGCACAGAAACGAAGACTCAACACAGTCATAAATAAATAAATAAATAAATAAAAGAACGTGAATTTCTTTAAAAAAAAAAAAGCAAACTGGGCTATTCATTTCAGTAACAGTCAAGTGGTCTTAGTTTGCATTCAATTTCCAATCAGTTTCTCAATCTATTTCATAAAAAAAAAAAAAAAAGAAGTGGAGGTGAGGGTTAACCAAACAATAGACAGCAACAACAAAAGCTAGAAAGTTTTAAGCTCTATTCAAAAAATTAAAAATAGAATGAGGTGATTCAGGGTGACTGGGTTTGGTGGGGACTGGGTCCCTCCAAAGAGAGTGTAGTACTTAAAACTTGGCCTCTGAAGCCAGACAGAAATGGGTCCCAGTCTAAGCTCCACTTGACTAACTACTTAACCTTGGGCAAACTGCCTAATTTCTTTATGCCTCGTATTTAAAAATCAAGAGAAAAATGCTTCCCACACTCAATATGACTGTTATGAGAGATAAGCAAGACAATCCATGTTCTGCTTAGAACAAGGACATGCACAGAGTGGACTTTCCATATGTGGAAATTATTTTTTAGGAATATAATAAATATTTGTTGTAAAAGTAATTAAGAAGAAGAAACGATATGTCATCAGTTAAATAAAGCATAATGGGAGTCATATGGTTAGAGTTAGAAGGAACCACGCAGTCAAGCTCACTCAAAGGAGCGTTTCTTGTCTCTTCGGGGACAAGAGAGCTGTTTCTGGGAAAATAAGACAATATAAGTTAAGAAAAAAATACCACTCCTATTATTTCTTTTTTCAAATGGGTCCACCGGCATCGTGTCTGAACAAGAGGAGTGATCATTCTTTCATTTTAAAAGAGGTGTATCCTGATAAAGCACATAGCGTTAAACCTCTCGTGTGTTTCCAGGCACAAGATGAGTGAGTCAATATTGCAGTGACTTTGCAAGGCCAAATTCTTTACTTTCATGAATCCTTGAGGAAAAGTCAGTATAGACTATTGAAATATGACAGAGATTATCTCAAAGTCACGTTAGACTCTCTACTAATGTTTATCTTCAGATGCTACTTCCCTTTTCCAAAGTCATGCAGCACCTGAACCAGCTGTTTCTGTTCCTAGTTACAGTAGACATTTCACTTACATAATTAATCATCTGGATATCAATCACAAAAACCTTTTCATTGAATTAACTGATATCTTTATATGTAGTAGACATTTCACTTACATAATTAATCATCTGGATATCAGTCACAAAAACCTTTTCATTGAATTAACTGATATCTTTATGTGAGCATCCATATTACATGAAGGATGAAGGATTATATAAGGTAATGGTATTGGTTTTTATAACTAATGCCTGAATATGCAAATGAGTAAGGCCCTTTGAAATCAACATCAGGAAGGCGGGGATGATGTGCAGCCCACCTGGTCAGAGTCAGGCCTCCTTCCAGCCTCACTCTGGACAAAAATCTACGTTACTAGTCCACTTACTTTGGGAATGTAACCAAATTCAATCCAGCACAAGAACCTAATTCAGAGTTAATGAGAGCCCAAAATCAGGGATTATGGGAGAGAGGGGAAGAGAGGACAGGAGCAGTCCTGGTCCTCTATTCCTAGTGGTCCCATTGCCATTGCCGTACCTGCCAGTCTTCCTGATCCAACAGAGGCACACCCTCTACACAAGGCTTAGCCATAGTGGCCTCCGGAGGCAGTGGCTCTCAGGACCCATCCAGTCAAGCAGTCAACCCCTTCTGCAGGGCACACTTGGAGAGGGGTCTGTGCCCTTCCTCCCCGTGGGTGTCTCCCCTTGTCGGGCTTCCTCCCCTTCTCAAGATCCTAACCACCTTTTTCCTTCACCTCATGAAGCCTCCATCCTCTGTTAAAGCCCTTCTCTGCCACAATCCATGGACTTAGTCCTTGAAAACAAAGGCCTTTTTATGAGCCAGGCTATGAAAACAAAGCAGAGAGTAATGACCCAAATTGTCACCACAGTACAACAAATTATTAAGAAATATGTTACATGACTAGCACTTGGTTAACTAGCAAAATTAGAAAATATAGGTAAGTCAAACACAGAAATTAATCCCACCAACAAAAGATAAACACCATGGTGTTTATGTATGTCATTTCAGATAATTTCTGTGAGTATGGGTTGAGGTTTTTATAAGACAATAAAACATTTTTTAATAAACTGAATGCTCACTAAAGAATAAGCTACAGAGTTTCACAGTCATTTAAGCACGATTTATCAAACTACACACATATACGGTGTGGTTCTTGAGTAAGTTTCAATCTCTCTCAGCTGAGAATCAGTGAGGCCTTCGAAAAGTTTAGATGAGGATCTCTAAGCCATCCGTTTGCACGTTTATCTTTCTTTCCCCCCATAACACTAATTTCCCACCATCTCCCATACTACTTACCCTTGCTGTCTCAGTGCTCTCATACTACTGGCAAGCTATTCTCAGTCTCGTAGTCTGCAACTGTCCAAGGTGTACCCATAAAGCCTCATCGACAGAGCTTCTCCTTAATTGTCCCTGGGCCTAACTTGGATCTACTGAGATCTAGAGGTGCTAGAGCAGCTTTACCCTCCACTCACCATGAGGAAGTTTTGGTTCTCTTTTCACTCTGTGGAAGCCTCTCTCTGATTCCTAGTCTAGAGAAGGGTTTGACCATTTCACCATCATTTAGCTTCAAGGTGGTCATGCCAAAGCTGCCATTCCTACAACAGTTCACATTTCAGTTAAACTCAGCTCATGAGGGTGCTAACCTCTGAGCTGAGTCGTTTCCCAAACTGGGCTCTTCTTCCCTGCCTTGTATGTTGCGAGTAAAACGCTGCTCCCTGGCATTAATTGAGGCAATACATTTGGTTCACAACCAGCAGTTAGTATAAGTAGTCTAACATTAAATAACAATAATTAAGGTATGTACTTATTATTACTTTTATTAAAAAATAGATGCCCTGATTATACTGAAAGGTACTTGAACCAACTTTCAAACTTGAGCACAAGATAAAACTGAATAATTAAAGATAATATAAGAATATTATATCACTTAAAGGATATAATCGGTGCCACCCATCAAGTGAGCTGAAGTTAGCTACTATAAAAGAGCACTGAATTGTACTGGATGAACTAGTCCAGTAAAGGCAGTCTATTCTTCTAACAGGCTCTACTATGTGTTATGTCAAGGGGTCTCTTCACAAGAACACAGACAAAGAGAAAATGTTGTGGCCACTAGGGAACACACTTACCTCCTAACTAATTACTTGAAAAAAATTCTTAGCTAGAAGTTACCTCATCTGGTCACATCCATAACCTCTGGACCAACGGCATTTCAAGTAAGACACCCTCAGAGTGAGAAATAACGATATGGGGGAAGGGGAAGAAGAAAAGGAGCAAGAAAGAGCTGAGAGAGGAATCAAAGGCTGGGGGAAGGTGAGAGGGAGGGACACAGCCAACAACTGGATTGGGAGGAGGGGGGCAATTATGGGAAGCGGAATTTGAGAGATGGTTCGTTCAAATAGTCCTTCAGACAGGAGCACGTCTAAAGCATTTAAGCAGGATTGCAGGCATATGGGATGGCAGCAAGTAAGCAGCGGGCAGGAAGGTGGTGCTCCTGGGAAGGCCTCTTGCCCTGAAGTCTCAAAAGACCAACCTGCTGCGTGTACGGGGTTGGGAGGCCAGCAGCTGGCTTGGCAATCTGGGCAGAACGAGGCCAAGGCACTACTCCAAAGATGACTGTTCAGGCCTCCGGGTGAGGAGGAGAATGTGTTCAAAATAAAAGTTTTGTCATGTGCATATTTTCTTCCTCACAATTCTTGATCTCAAGATATGCAGATCAGATTCTTTATATTCTGCCGGACAACCTTGTCCCAAAGCTCTGGATCTGCTCTCTAGATAGAGAACAAAGGAACAGTTCACCCAGCGGCTACCCCTCCTTGTCGGGGCCGTGGAGGCGCTGTGGCCATCACACATGCAGGCTGCTGGATACTATCTGATCTGGGGTCATAAAGCCCTGAGCAACCTTAGAAAAGACGTGCTGAGAAGGGAAGCAGACCAGCCCCTGCTTACAGAAGACAGATCCATCTGTGGTCTGCCTGGGAAAATATGGGTCAGAACTGCCAAGCGGAGCAAACCATTGGAGAGCATTGTTTAGGTGTGAAAGGATGAGTAGAAAGAGAAAAATGACTGCTCTAGAAGTGGAGGTTAGGGAAGAATCTGGAAGGGAAGCCCCAGGGAAGCCCCACCTCTCAGCTCTTCTGAAGGCACGTGGATCCGTTCTTCACTGGACAGCACGAGCAGAGCCAGCGACGTGTAATTAAGCTCACAGACCAAAGTCTGGTGAACAGCCGGTGAGGTTGCCGACATCCCCCCAGAGGGCTGAGACTTCACTGCACCAGCATCCGCATAATAACATGATGTTTCTCTTTTAAATAAGATGTACACGAATGTTCACTTGTGCCCAATTACAGTAATGCATGATTTACATAAAATTAACTCTCCTGCTTAATTATAGTCATGCAGGGATTAGGAAGAAAAGGCTTTTACTTTGTAAACATTGTATGCTTTAACTCTTAGCCTCTCCGTGAAATATGACTGGCCCAATCGCAAATGAAGACAAGTCCCTTCGTCACTGGGGTTTACCAAACGTTGTCTTTCTGTCTGTGAGGATTATGTGTAAACTGAGTCACCAGAGTCTCGATCCAGTTAGAGCAGAGATCCAATTCTTCCACAATGTGAATGTATAAACTGGAGTGCTCTGTAGCAAGGAGCTAGGGTTTAGAAGTTTTGTATCCAGTGTGGAATTTAAACCGTCTGGGTAAGAAATCTGCAAAGGGCAAGAGAACGAGTCTCTAGTTTTCCAGAAGCGGCGAGGAAAACGTTTTCTTCAAAGGGCGATCCAAAGCTGCTTTGACAACAAAATGATTAAAGGCTGCCTCTTCTCTCATCCTACATCTGTCACTTTTCTGCATTCCTTTTTGCCACAAACATGAACACAATTTTTCTCTGAATAAGACTTCAGATTGCACATTAACGGGGAATTAAAAGTGAAGTTCAGTGCAACCCACACCAAAAGCATTTTTTTTCCCCAGTCTCTGCCAGACCCGGTACCAGAAAACTAGAATAGAAGACAAGTCATTGAGCTGGCACAGTAAGAAAATGATTGAAGGCAACAGGGATTGAAGTTTCATCGTTATCAGTTCAGTGAAGACGAGGCAATGCTTCTCTGAAAAGCTGCACAAAAATACCTCAAGGGGCCAAATGCTCACCGCACTGCCTGACCACAAAAGATGGCAATTTCCTTTTGCCACCTTGTCAACTCTCTTTTCACCTGGTACACAAAGGACCGGATACCATAAGAAAGGGATTTGAAGTGAAAAAGAGAGACAAGATAACCTGCGAGCTCCTAAGAAAACGCATGGAAGAGCAAGATCTTATAGTCAGAGCAGATGGCATTTGCCAGGAAAGGACTGTAAACTGAAATTAGGCAAATTGGTCCTTATTTTCAGAAAACTGAAAAACAGAGAAACACATTCCTAATTCAGGGCCTGAGTTAATTTCTTTAGCAATACCTTTAAATACTATGCATAATAAACTGGATACCTGTAGCATACCAAGGACTTGTATAAGAGGCTCATTAACCAAAAATTACATTTAATATGTGAGATCTCATGGTACACTGTACAAAATTATTTTACTTCATAATCCTTCCTTGTTTATTCTGCAACAAAATATAAAGCAGTGAGAACTTCTTCAAGTCCTGGAATCCAGAAGGGCTTCTGTGGGGGAGATTTTCAAAGACATCCTTGGAGAGGCTAGAGATAGTATACAGCCACTAGTAATTTGGGGGGAAAATTGGTCCAGTCATCTGTGTTTTGTTTCCTTCTTTCCATCAGTGCAAATATTTCTGTCAGGATCTGAGGCTTTAGAGAGATTAAGTTGTTGATTTTTTTTTCCTTCTTTGAAATGAAGGTCTTTCTGTTCTCTTGTGTTACCATCTCCCTGGCACTGGCTGCTTCACATTGTGCCTGATGCTATAAGACATTCTCACTTTAAAATGCATGAATCAACCTTGAATTTTCCATCCTCTGATCCTTCATCGAGTTGCTGTTTCACAGTATGAAAAATCCTCAAAAGCTATGACTTGAACAGTGGCCATACTCACAGGAACACCATGCCAGATTTGATCCTGAATACACAAAATCAAAACTCCTTCCATTTCAGCCAAAACCCTTTGTTTGACCTGATAGTAATGGAATGAAACTGTCCTTAAAAGACTTTTTTTTCTAGCTATGTCTGAGGCCTTTTAAGAATTGGTACTATGATTTATTGATTGTGATAATGTATGACATACATAAAATTACAATTTATGACTAAGTATAGAAACAAAACCTGCTTTATTGATGTGTTACTCATCTTTTATAGGAGAGGAATTGTTTTGGGCACTTTATGAATACTATTTTACTTATGTATTACAAGGAGCCTCTGAAACATAATATTACTGCACCATTTTTATGACGAAGTAACTGTAAAGTAACAACTGCAAAGTTGTTAATATCTTGGCCAAGGTCACAGAGCCAGGAAGAGCCACAGTCACAATCTGAACCCAGATCAAACCAAAATCCATTCTGCTCCACGAGAGCATGCTGTTTCCATTACTGTTTGTTTTATAGTACTATCATGTCAGAAGTCTTGCATCATTCAAATTTACCTGCTGGCCAAACGCTTGTTTCAATAATGCTGCCATTGTTCCAATTATTCTGATTTTTTGCTATTGAAATTATACTCAGAGACAACTTATGAACCACACCAGAACACCTGTTTCAATATAAGGATGCTGTCTTTGTGTTCCTACCTTTCTCTCCTTTCTCCTCTCCTCTTCTCTCTTCCAGTTTTAGGGACCTCAGCTAGCCACACAGCTCTTTCTGCTTAGAGTTATAGGTGCCACAGGAAAGAATTAAACAAGATAATTTCAGATTTTTATAAATGATATTGTATCAGATATTATCTTGTTCATGTATATGTTTACTTGGTTTTCTATCTCTTTTAAATCTCTGGTCCCTCTAACCCCAAGGAATGTTGGGCTTCATGAGATCAAGAAGCCTGTCTTGTTCGTATGACCCCAGTGCTTAGTACAGTTCTTAGAACATTGTAGATGCTCAATTAATACTTGTTGAACAAATGAATGAATGAATGAAATTAAAGGCTTCTCTGAGCTTGGGCCAACCTACCTGAAATAACTGGCTATGTAAGTCAGAAACATAACTATGCTGCTATGGCATAAATCAGTAGAAGCTGAATAAGACATGTTCAGTTTGAAAGTTACTAGGCTCTGAAAGAGGCCCCAAAAGTCTAAGTTGATAGTACAGAGGCTGCTAAGAGGGCCTTGGAGTCTTTTTTTTCCTTTTCCCTTTTTCCCTTCTAACCTTCCATAAGCCATACCAGCTTCCAGGCAGCACCCTGCTGGGGCAAAGGGTAGTATGGAGCTGGTGTGCTATAAACTGTAGTCATTACAACACGTCAGCAGCCCCCCAGCTGAGATCTTTAACTCATTGCTAGGAGAGCTTTCAAGGACATCCATTTTCAGGAAGGTTTAGGAGCATTAAATGCCTTTCACAAGCCATCAGGCTTTTTAACTCATGTGAGTCTGACACTTATTGGGTGCATTTTATCTCACAATCAATTTAATTAGGAGCTGTCGGATTAAAAATGATTTGTTGCTTCTGAAAGACACTTGAACTCTAACATTCATTTGTAAAGCTGTTCGCTTTCCCTGTCTCTCATTCTGTCCTCTCAATACCTAGTACAAAGCAGCATGAGGGGGACAACACTGCGGCCACCTTGACTGCCAAATAAAGGTGCATAATAAAGCTCACTTAGGAAAATAAGTAAATGCTAATAATTGGAATCTTGAGGTGGCATATATATACCCTTTGGATAGTCAGGACGGAACCATGTCCTTGTCTTATTTCTTATTCATATCACTTATTTATGACCTTTCTCAAAGGAGGTAAAGTTTTTAAGCGGCTCTGCATGGCAGAGATCAAAATAGTCAAAAGGTGAACTGATATGTAAGATAAAACTCAAACACAAATCTAGGCAGGAATAAAGGAACAAGGGGCACCTCGTCTGATTTCATTTGTTCAAGACACAGGTCCCAATTCTATCATTAGCCATTCATGTGAAGGTACGCAAGTAAAAAAGAAAAATGTTAGCTACCTAAGAACAGTACTTCCAAAGCTACCGAGGTAGAAACTGTAAAATGAACCTTGCTTTCCATGAGGTCAGCTATAAATGAAAGAGATGTATTCCAAACAAATTACCACCAGCAAAGGCAAATAGAGAGCCCTTTCTGGTGAGGAAAGCGAGTACCTTTGGATTTCACCTGCCAAGCTTTGTCATATGGAAAAGTTGAGAGTGAGGAGAGGAAAAACCATTTGAAATGACCTAATTCTAAGGATCTATATTGTAATCCCTGCCTGTTTTAAAATTTCAAATGAAAAGAACCTGCTTAGTTAATGGTTAATAAAAATGATTAGTAGGCAGAACGCACTGAATCTATCAGACCCAAGATGTGCCAGAGAGAAAAATCTATAAGATACTATTGGAGATTAAACTCTTCTTAATTGCATATATTATTATTATGTGTTTGCACATTTATTATTAAAATTTGATTACTTTTTCCCTCCTTGGTATAAGAAAAGTAAACTGGAGGTCCAAGGAGATTTAATTGTGTTGTATTTGTTACCTGAACTGGGTCCATTCAGATCTGTCCTAGGTCTAACAAACTATTCCAAGAAGAGACTGTGGGGACAGAACTATATTAGGAGCTACAAATTCAGTGCAAGGACAGCCTTAGCTAACTATAAAGGGATTTACCAACTGCAAGGACCTCAGCACTGAGTACATGGAAACCAAGGCAAAATGTTAGCAATGTACTTTTAATCTCTAAGTAGAGACTTGCTCTAAAAACAAACTGCAAGGAGATCCATGAAGCCAAACTACCTATGAATAATGCACACTGATTCCTTTTTTTTTAAAACAAACATCACTATAGTTTTCCAGTTGAAAAACAATGAAACACTCAGAATATATGATTTCTAATTAATTGTGGAAATTTACAGTTTAGCATTGCCGTGTTTTTTCCGTTCTTGGTACCATTCTTGAGACTTGGGCTTGGGGAGATCTGGGGGAAAGGGTGATGAGAACCCAAGTTTGAGAGCACAAATACCAGCTTTGAGAAGGTGGTTATCTTGCACAGCCTCTGAAAAGTCTTGTCTGGGTGCTGTGACGGCCTCAGCTATTGTGGCCAAAGACTACATCACAGTGGCATTTTGGCAGCAGGCTGTTTTGGCAGGGAAGTTGAATCCTGGTAGAAGCACAATCTGCCTGGTTTTATGCTGTTTCAGAATCAGTCGCATGTCCTAATCACTTTTTAAGGTGTGTAAAATATAGTCTAGGAAACAAAGAGATCTGAGAATTTGTTCAATAAAAACAAAAGCTTACCAAATGGTGAGGAGGCGGGGCAAGGCGTACCGCTTAAGGTTCTGCGTCGTGTTTACACTTCCTGGGGAAAATATCCACTCTCTGTGAATTACCCTAGATACTCATACATCAGACAACCAAACTCTAAGTTTGACTTTGAGTCTGTGAAGCCCTAGATAGTACATACCTGTTGAAACCAACACTGCCTGCTGCCCTGTGTCTCATTAAAGGCACTACAATCAGCAGGGTTAGATTTGCTGACCATCCTGATGAATACCTGAAAGGGAAGAAAAGAAACGAAGAACTCTCCCTAAGGAATCTCTTTACCAAAACCTTGTGTAGTACTTTTAAAGTCTTCTTCGTCAGGATGGGATTAGAAACCTTTCCTCTGACTTATGGATGTCTTAATTTTATGAAACACTGGTCAGATGTTATAACTTAGATTGAAAACACAGCCTTCCCTCTCTCTTCATTCAGCATTGAAATGGTATCTATTTAGTTCAGCCATCTTGGTTAGAAAATACAGGAAAATACAGCAGCGTAGCAAGACAATTACCGGCAACATCATGATTATATGCGTGCACGGAATATGTGTTTGATAATCAGGGCCTTCAGCTATTAAAATGCTTGGTGGGTTCAAAATTACTATAAATTCCTTTTGAAGGTAATTTTCAAAAGTGAAACATTCCCAAAATTGAAGAATCGTTTAGATCTTTGAAAAATTAAAACAATAAATGAAGTTCAGGACGAAAGTTCAATAAGAATGAGAAATAATTCATGTAAATAGAAAAGATTCAAGAAGGTTACGTCAGATTTTAACTATCTTAGCATTATTAATTTAATTTCTAGTCATTATGATAATACCAAGCATTTAGAATGCATTTAGTGTTTATGTAGATAGAATCACTCCTTCTCAAAATTACAATTTTGAATTAATATACTATTAAAAATGTCACTAGAAAGTGCTTTTGTTATTCTGCCAGTGGAATAACTGTTCCCTGTTTCTTTTTATAAATGAAGTTTCAGCATTTATTTTTTGATCCTCCTTAGATTTTGAAAACTGTAATGTTTCTGTTTAAGAATTCTCCTCATGCTACATTAGTGCCATGTTCTTTGACAGCATAAAAATATGCAAATATAGCCTTTTTAATGGTGATTTTCATTTTGTTACTGTCGTTTAACTAAGAAACAACTGATGATGTTTCAGCTTATCACTTACAACAGTGAAGTTACTGAATTGATATTTATATTCAGAGCAGATGACACAGAAATAAATATGTTTGAACTACCATCTGCACCATGTTGATTTCTTCCTTAAAGTCACAATAGAGTTGTTGAAGTACAGCCTTAGAGGGGAAAATCAGACTCGGGGGGCAGAGATGGCACATTACTACCCAAGAAAAATTGGTCAGTGAGGTTTGCTGAATTTTGGAGCTGGGCTGTGGGGAAGAGAAGGAGAAGAGGAGTGTGGGACTGTGAAGTCTGCAACTTCATAGGAGTCATTCCATTTTGGCAACAAGAGCTCTCTCTGCTTTTTGGCCCTCCATCTCCCAGGCTGCCCACTTGGCTCCTTGCCTCATTGCCTACCTCTCCTTGCAGCCAGTATTACACAGCTTCTCCATCTGTTGTTGGTTGCCAACCTGCTGCTTAGGAAACCCCAGAATACTCTGCGCTGAATTACGTGGGAGTGGCCCCTTTCACAGCTATTTGAACTGAGTGAGGCAGGCAGCTGGCTGGGAGGAAAGCTGGCGAGCAGAGCTTTGCTGGGGCCACGTGCCTAGCAAGGCTGACTCCCAAAGGTGGGAGTTTAGCTCAGGAGTCGCTAGAAGATGTCATATAGGAAGCTTGGCTTATTCCAAAATGATTAGAAAATGAAGAGGAGAACTCCTCTTAATGGGCCAGTGGATAGAGTATTGTAATGAACGAGATTTTTCTCCTAGCTTGACCTAAGTAAATGATGCTAAACAATTCAATAAACTCCACTGTGCCTGAATTCCTGATGCTGGGATAGCCAGACCTCATCTTCATGGGTAGAAAAATGAGGTTTCTTTGAAGTCTCTCTACCCTCCCCCCACACACTTTCTACCCAGCTTGTCTCCATTCATGTATCCCATTAGCAGGCAATAATAATGATAATTATAGTTAACATTAATTGGGCACTTAGTTTTTGACATAATTGGTGTTAAGCACTTATTGCTGAATAATTTCTATTTGTCCCTCAGAGCCACTCTGTATGTGTCCTCACCCTTTTCTGTGCCCTTCTCTGTGCCCTGGGAGGCTGACCACTCTGGACTTCATCTTTAGACTCCCTTGTCTTTTGACTTCTGGACGGGTTGAGCTTACATGTACAAGTCACTGGCAGCAGATCGGTGGCAGGGAGAAAAATGAGATCAGGGTATTATTCCCTGTCTGCCTTGTCACAGCAGACTGGCTGTGTTCCTCCACGGAAAACCTTAACCAGCAACCATCTCCTATAGCTACAGATTCCTCCCCTTGCCCCTTCAGGCCTGTTGGTGGTGACTGCTCTGTTTCACCATCCCTTGTTCCTTTCCTTAACCCTGTCTGTACCTTTGTGAACATTCCCTTTATTAAATTCTTCTTAATCACTTGACTTGGGTGGGCCAGCTATTCCCTGCTGGGACCCTCTGATGCACACACATAGAATCCTCTTAACAATCCCAAGAGGTAGGTTTTCTTGTATAGGTGGGGAAACTATGACTTAAATTGCTTTAGAACTTGCTCCAGGTCATGTATCTGGTGAACACAATGACCAAAAGGCAAACCCAGTTTTCTAACTCTAAACCAGTACCCAGTATTGGCAATATGATCAATTCCAACTTCATAATATTTTCTTATTGTATAAAATATTATTTATTTGTATTAGTCTGTCTCTTACACTTATCATTGCAAAACCCCAAATTCTTGCCTAGACTATCACAAACTCTTACAACCCTATGACATTAGGGAATATTTACTTGGTTTTACCTAACAGAAAACAATTCAAGTTAGCATAAGAAAAAAAGAAAATAAATTTAAGTTGTGGTGGGAAGCCTTAAATAGCCCCCATGATCTCCACCTCCTGGTATTTATGCCCTTGTATAATCCCCTCCCCTTGAGTGTTGACCAGATTTATTAACTTCTAATAAGTAGACTATGGCAGAAGTGATGGGATGGGCACAAGATTACACTATTTTTTTTAGTGGCGTCTATCTTAGGTATTTGCTCCCTCTCATCTATCCTTGGATCACTGTCTCTGGGAAAAGCCAGCTACCCTGTGGAAAGCCCCACATAACAAGGAACGGAGGCCTTCCAATAGCCACAAGAGTGACTCAGAAGTGGATCCTCCCCAGTTGACCCTTCAGATGACTGCAGCTCCAGCCAATACTTGATTGTAGGTTTGTGAGAGACCCTGAACCAGAACCTCTCAGTTAAGTGGCTCCCAGATTCTTGACCCACATAAACTATGAGTACATAAATGTTTCTTATTTTCAGCTACCAAGTTTTGTATTGTATTATGTATTATTATAATGTATTACACAACACTAAATAACTTAGATTTTGAATCCAAGAGTGGTTCCAAAGGAACAGAATCTCAAGGCCAAGTTATCTGAATTGTGAATCCTCTAGGCAAGTTGAACTGTGGAAATGAAGCAGCACCACTGTGTAGCACACACACCACTGCTGGTCTGCTGGCTCACCCATCGCCCATCGACATGAGGCAGTGGCCAGACCTGCCACTGCTCCATCTTCCCCTGGAGCTTCCCCTTCAGCTTCTCTGCATCCTGGGCCCGGTGTGGGTGCTCAGTTCACAGCCTTATGGAGACTGCTTAACCAGATCCTGCAGTTGTGTAAGGTCAAATACCATGAATTTCATAAACGCAACAGAAACAAAATTTTCACAAAAAGCCTAAGAAAGTCAGGAGCCAGCAGAGTCAGCAGCAAGAGTTTGTTGTACTTCCTTCTTCAGCTCCACCCTAAACCCAACTCTGGGCTACCAGCTTCCCTTCTCAGGTCTCCCAGCCCAAGACTTCATACTCTTGAAAGATAATTGAATTGATCTGGTGTGGGTCAGCTATCCTCCCCTTGACCAATAAGCTGGGGGTTGGGAGTATTACATGATTAAAAAAGCATATAGAAGAGAAGAGCAAGGGCAGTACCCCACAGACCACTATGTCTTTTCAAAGGTCTCTCTGCCCCCAGCCTTTCTCCTCTGACTTACCTTACCCACTGGCGTCATAACTTCCTACCAAGTACTCAGGGTTTATCTCAGCAGGGTCTAAAACTACCATCTGAAGTTCAGATAATTCATCAAAATGGTCTGTAATCCACCCCTAATGTGCACAGGCCACTTTGAAACCCCATAAAACTACATGTGTACATAATTCATAACAGTTCCAAATTGGCCTTTTCTTATAATTACTTATGGACTTTAAACTTGAGTTAAGCTTTAAAATCTGTTATACAGTTGTCTCCTTTTTATTCAGTAATACTCCCTGTCACCACACTTTGGTCAGGGTACCACAAGGAGAAAGGCTTCCTGGAGATGCTTTCTGACATTATAAATAGAGAAGTATAATTTTCTTTTTAAATTAGATTCCCATCTTTTCACTATCAGTAACATTTGTTCAGCCAGGGAATGATTGCCTGATAAGAAAGAAGCTGTAAGACTCTAATACGTTCTTGCCAAATAATGGCAAGAGCAGTTGTGGTAGTGAGAAAGTCTTAAACGTTATCTCTGCAGGCACTGAATGGCTTTTGTTTAACAGGAGTTATTAGGTACACAAATGGGAACACTGTACATTTGCTTAAATGTGTACAATATGCTTGTGAACTTGTGCTAAAAGGATGCTCACTAAATGGTATTGTCTTCCGCTTTGTGGGTTTTTTTTTTAATATCTATAGGTATTTAACTTATAAAAATGAGGAGATCTGGCAATTGGAGTAATGGATCTCAATTTTTGTGTGCATGAGAATCATCTAAAGAAGTTGTTTTGATATAAGTGCTAGCTCCAGACCCATAAATTCAGATTTAGCTGACCCAGGAGAGATCTGGGAAGTTAAATACTTAGTAAGCGCCCCCAGGTGATTCTGACGAAGGACATCTGCCAGTGCACGCCTTGGAATAATCATAAAAATTGAAGTAAACCCAGAATTTAAACCAGTCAGTTCCTGGCTGAATAAATACCAAAACAAAACAAAAAAAAAAAAACCTTCTAATTCTTGTGAACCCAATCACATCACCAAGCCATACCGCAGTCCAAAAGGAATTACTTCTGACATGGAGGCTTGTACTGAGTGAAAAGATCAGCCAGCCACAAAGTCAAACAAGCAAAGAAAACTCTGGGAAGTAGAAAAGGTCAGAATGAGCATGAGCACCCCTCAGCCTGGGCTTCTGAGCATGTTGATAATAAGGCTTGTGAAGCCCAGCGACAGCTGAGGAAAAGTGTTCTAAACGCTAGGCAAATGAGAAAAAAGGACCTTTTTGTTTTAAGAAACGGTTTCTGCTTAGAATGTTTGGAAAATGAGCCCTTAATAGCATCCTTTTATTGGTACCAACTCCATAGATTTGGTTGCTTTCAGAAAGATGTTATCAAACAACTTCCCTGAAGACCTGCAGCCCTGTTGCCTTTGCTGTGTGTCAGGCACAATTTAACCTTCATTATGTTCTCAGCAGAGGTGTTTATGTAAGACACTGTAATCTCCATGCATCGCTTCCTCTTTTTGTTCTTCCACAGCCTCAAATGCCAGGTGCTTTTTTAAAAAGCCTGCAGTTAGCACAACTGACCTATCTGTTTTACCCAAGCTCACCCTGAGGGTGACGGGCTTTCAAAGGCTGTGCAGGTTTCAAGGATGATGGACTGGCAAAGAATGCTAAAGCGGAGCTGGTTAAACTGAATGACAGGTGCGGGTTCAACTGACCAGGGTTTATGGCCAAGGGTTAAGGGAAACTCAGGGATTCAGGTCGGGGGTGAAGGTAAGACAGAGATGTGGTCAGGAGCAGGGTCAGAGGCCAAGGCCTCCATACTGAGTAAACAGGCCTTTGGAAGAAGTGTGAATTCTTGTTCCACTAGAGACAAAAAATGAACAAGTAGCTATATAGTTCAGAAAGCCAAGGTAAATTACCAGAGGAGTTGAAAGGTAGCATGACAAAAAATAAAACCCTCCACGCTAGTCAGCTGCTAGACCCAAGGAGTCAGGGGAAGAGTGCCTCGGGGTCTTTCTGCTGAACATGGCAATGTTTCCCAAAGTGAGGTCTCTCTGTTCCTGACTTCAGCCGGAGCACTGGTTAAAAATGCAGAGTCAGGTGACTCTACCAAGGTGTACTAATTGCCTCTCTAAGGGTGTGCCTGAACTCCCGCAGCTGGCTCTATGTTCATAGAGACCCACCAAGTAAGTGGCTCACGCAACACGCTTCATTCTACTCCCCTCCTCCACCCCTCCTATCTTATTCAATACAATTAGATGTCAGTGTCTTTATCACAGGACTCTCATCCGGGTCCTGTGAAAAGCTGTATTGAATCTAGCAGAGTGAAGGTTCTCATGGGGATGTAGACTGTTCAGTAACTGTTTCTTGCAGAACAAAAGTTACAGGACCAAAACAGTACAGGCCAATGGTGTCATAATGTCTAGAAAGACACATTTGCAGAATATATCATTTTCTTACCAAAGTAGCAAGGCATTACTATACTGGTCTCTTGGATTAATGTAGCAACTTTCCCCTAATGAGCTCTAAGCTGTTCCATTAGTATAGCTGTAAAAATAAGACAAGAGAAAGTAAACACAGAGTCATCCAAAGTGGGTATTAACCACTAGTAAAGGAAGGAACAGACTCCAGTGCTCCTCATCCTCAGATGATTTCTGTATCTCTTCAACATCAGGTGTGAGACATTACATAAAACACTCATGGAACACCCCCACCAATATTGCTTTCTGTAATTTGAATGGAAAATGAGACCTGCAGCAATACAGAAAACACAATTAATATTTACTATCTGTGCATAGCTCATCTACTAAAGGAAAGCAACAAATAAATACACACATGTACAATAAACAACGTGAAAGAAGGGAGAGAATTCATAACTGTGGTTTTCCCACAAATTGTTTTGTAAAGTGATAATAACATCCCCAAATCACTTGTACTGAGTTCCCAACTTGTGTACACACAGCCATCATTCCCTAGTAGGAATGGCAGCCAAGTCACACTGCTAGAACTGAAGCCAAGGACAATTACTGGAAAACACCATTAACCCCTAGTTTCCTCCCTTCTGCACCAAACCCACCTGTGTGGCTTCTGAGTCTTGTCCCAGAGTAAACACAACTCTACTTGTACTTTCCACCAATGAAAAAATTCACACTTACTCAAATTCATGGAAGACTATGAGTACTTTCAAGTTAAAGTAACCTTGCAAGTCTTACAATTCTGTCATTCTTTAAGGAGTTCCTATTAAGTCTTAAATGCTTCAGAGATTAAAAGGGTATATTAATGTTATTAGAGACTTGAGATAAAATGCCATGCCTTGCAGGGTATCTTAGCGCTTAATGAAAACATTTTCATCACATTCTGAGTCTATTATGCCAGATCTTCATTTCATAAGTTGTAAGATAATCTTATTTTAATTAGAAGAGCTATACCAAGTACATTAGACTAATACAGTTAAATATATTCATCAACTTTCTTCTTGTCAGGTAAAATGGCTCCTTTGGAGTTATAATGATGTACTGCCACAGGTGTCAGTAAAAGAAAAAACACTAAATATATATGTGGATAAATTCTGAATGGTTTGTAGAGCATTAAATGAGTTTTCTAAGGAGGATTCAATATGGTAGCCATGGTCACATGTGGCTATTGAGTTCCTGAAAGATGGCTAGCTCAAACTGAAATGTGCTATAAGTATAACGTACACACTGGATCTCAAAAACTTAGTATAAAATCTATAAAATATCTCATTAATAATGTGTATATTGATTACATGTTGAAATAATTATGTTTCAGCTATTTGGTCTAAAAAAATATAGGATTAATATTAATTTCTCCTGTTGCCTTTTACCTTTTTAAATATGGTTTCCAAAAACCTTTAAGTTCCATATGTAGTGCACATTTCTACTGAACACTGTTGCTCTATATCATCTAAACAATATGTAAGATCAAATCCTAATTATCTGTAAGATATTATCCATGTTGTTAAATAATAAACATAAATAATAAAATGGTTAATCTCAAATTGGCTCCCTCTAAATTCTGAATAAATTCCCAATTATCTTTCCCCACTGTCCAGTCAGTTAAATGAAAGAATGGAAAAGCCAGCCTTAATAGCAGCCTAAGAGAGATGCTACCAGACAGGTCTGTGGCTGCAGAAGAAAGTACCTTCCAGAGCCAGACACAGGTCACGTGATTCTCAGCAGTTGATTGTGAAATGAAGCCAGAAGTATCTTGTGGGAGAACCACTCTTTAACAGCAATCACACGGAATATCTATGACCCAGACGTTCAAGCTGGAGAGGGAACGCTTGACATTTCATCTTGTGGTTTTGCAATTCTTGCAAAGGAAGGAAAGAGAAAAGGTACACATTTCGAAAAGTTTTCAAAATAAACAAGTACCCATAAAGACTGAGTTAAAACACCTTGTTGGAAGGCCAGGAAAAATGTGAGCACCAATCAAAACAGACAGCATGTAAACAAAAAGACTCATGCCAAGCTGGTAACATAAAAGGGCCATACAAATATTTTTCAATGTAGAACTTGCTACTCTTGAAGAAAAGAATATAGAGCAGGTCAAAGGCAAACGAAAAACAAATGGTCCATGAAGAAATCAACAGAGCACCTCACAAGGGACTTCAAAGAAAAATGCAAACCCCCTTAAGTATAACAAAGTCAGGAAGGCAGCTGGAAAAGGCCAAGGTCACTCAGGGATGACAAAGGGATGGCAGGGAGAATCATTGAATTATTTGCCTCATTCTTGACTGGAGAAGGCCATAGAAGGAGTCTCACCTCCATTTTCCTTTAAAGCAGACAAGTCAGAGGTATTAAAACAAATAGTGGAAAATAAAGGACTTTCCTACACCTAAGTGACAAACTAAATGTAAATAAATCACCAGGACCAGACGACATCCACCCAAGACTTCCAAAGCAACTCAAGGGTGAAATATGTACATGTTGGCCAAAATGTATAACCTGTTCTTATTAATGCCACTGTGGAAGAATAATGGCAGGTTGCCAGCATGACTCATGTTCATAAGAAGGACTCCAGAGGAGATTCTGGAAACAAAAGTCTCTCAGCCTGATTTCTAAATTTGATAAGGTGATGGCATCTACATAAACACTGAGAATGCAATACCTGGGGGAGTTATGGTTTATCTGAGGAAGAGTCTTCTCTAATAATCTACAAGGGGCATTTTTTTTAGATGATTTAGGATACTTGAACTAGATACTAAGAAATTCTCAGAATTTTGTTGAGTTTTCTTTTTGAGTGCTTATCTGTTAGAAATCAGACTGAGTATTTACGAATGAAATTATATAATATTGGGGGTCTGCTTTAAAACACCCAAGAAGAAAAAAGTTAGGAAAAAAAGATGTAAGAAGAAAGAAAGCAGACTACTGATAAGATGGGTACAAAGTGGTTTATTATCCTTTTCTTTCTCCTTTTGTGTTTGAAAATCTCCATAATAAAGTTAAATTAGTCAAGGAGGGAACATAGGAATATATAAACACATATCCAAAAAGAAACCAAGGAGTACTATTTATTTAGACTTTCAAAAACACTTTGACAAAGTTTCACACTTATATTTGATATACACACACACACACACACACAAAGTGGGTTTATCACTTATAATGAAACCTTTTCTCACAGAGAGGGAATCACCCTAGAGACAAAGGCAAAGGGGAAAGATAAATGGTAATTTTGTTGGATAATGAAATGCTAATAGTGGTATTCCTGATGAACCAATTTTATATAGACTCATAAAAGAAAAAAAAAAAAAAAGGCCAAACAGAAAAATCAAGTTTGTAGGTAGTATGAAACTCATTATTTGTAGTGAACTGTCCAAGCTTATAGGGAGAAAAAAAAATGCTGAAAAATACCTTCCAAGTCTGCGTAAGTAGAAAGAAAAATGATAGATGGTCTTTAATGTGTACCAGTATTAAAAGATTAATTTTAGAAAATAGTAATATAGAAATATATGTATAAGATGTGAGATCTTATCAATCACTACAATTCTAGAAAAATGTTCGGGAAGAACTATGAACCATTCCTCCTAAAATCAGCTTATTTTACTTCTACGGCTAAAGAGAAAATACAACGCTAAAGAATCCTGGGAAAGAATGTTTTAGAAATAAAACATTTTCAAGACTAGCTACGCCTAAGGCAGCAAACTGTCTGCTTTTTCTGGTCACCACATCTCAGTGACAGTACAACTAAACTGAATGAAGTCTGGAGAACAACATCTAGAATCAGTAAGAGAGTTGAGCAGATTGTATCATATTAGATTCAGACAGTTAAAACTTGTTGGCATAGAATCACAGAAGCTTGAGTGATATTGTATGATCCATGTTTACTGAATAAGAAGCTGAGTGTGAAATGGTTAACTCATGTCATCTAATAATCAGGAATTGTTATTTTACACTCAGGGAAGTTAGTGTAAAATAGAGATAAAATGACAATAGGAATGCTGTCCATCAAGATACTTGTTTATCTGGTCTTTCTCTAAAATTACTGCAATACTTTCCAATCATATCATAATCTGTACTAAAAAAATCAACTAATAATCACAATCCAGGAGCAAATATTTTTATGCTTCATATCTAAGGAGATAGTATAATTTCGTAATCTCTTTCAGTTCTGCTTATTCATTAGTTCATCTTATTTTAGATAGCTAAAAACTGTATTTGTGAATTTATAAACTATAAAGCCAAAAGTAAGGTTAAAGTGAAACTTCCTGTTCGTCTCCTGAAAGTGACAGTGATGATGGTTTCATTTGCTACCTCACAAGAGGCAAAGGATGTCCGGTATCTGGTGCAGCCACACACTTGTCCAACTTGCCACAATGTCCCTGACTCAACTTCCAGACTCAATCTCTATGCTATTTGGTAGATGTCAGGTAAATAGCAAAAATACAAAAGCCTCATCATCATTATAACCGATATTAACCCTTGCCTAATAACCTTTACCTTCTTGCTATTCAAGAAGAAAATTATTCAGTAACAACAGCTAATTAGCTAAAATATTAATCATGATGATCTCTGGTTACTGGTTCTATTGATAATTTTAATTTCCTTCTTTATATTTTTGTATTTTCCAATTTTAAAAATACAGATTAATTGATCTTTAATCAGGAAAAGCATTGAGTATTTTCTTAATTTTTATTTTATATTGGATTATAGTTGATTTACAATGTTATGTTAGTTTCAAGTGTACAGCAAAGTGATTCAGTTATACATATACATATATCTATTCTTTTTCAGATTCTTTCCCCATATAGGTTATTACAGAATACTGAGTAGAGATTAAGAGTATTTTAAAATAGGCGCCACAAATTTCCATGTATATAATCTGGAAGGAATATTTAGAGTCAATAATATCTCACTGGCAAACAAGTTTTCAAGACTGAAGTTTTATATAATGACTTCCCATTTTCTCTAAAATAGAAAATGCACTTGATTTCCATCCATTTAGAAGTTGTGAATCAAAGTCCTTTATAAGAAAAACAAACTTAAAAATCTAAAGGGTTCCAACTTCAATTTTTGATGAAGACATATCATCACCACCTACCATCCCTTATAACTGAGCAAAACAGTCTTGGAGACACACTCAACTACCACAGCACACACAGGATGCCACTATTTCTTTGTCCAAGGGACTCTGCTGTGTTCTGGATCACAAGAGGGAGTTTGACATTTTGGAATAAAATGCCACAGGATCTCAAAACAGGACTTGGAGGATTCTCAGGGTTCATATGAACTAAGTGAACTAAGTGAGAGTTTCACTTCACCTCATTCACTTAAGGAATCTCAATCAGTTGTTCCCCAAATAGCAAAGTATGGACTCAGCAAAAGGACCCAAGAATTATATCGCACATTGTTTATGGCTGAGTGAGCTTACAGAGGGCTGGTATATGCTGAGCACACAGCTATTTGTCATGAAGCCATCAATCAAATTCAGTTGATAATAGAATTCCCTAAATAAATGAATTATAGAAATCAATGAGTCTGCTATTCTTTCAGAGTTTAAAATCACTGGAAAATTTACCATAGATTTAAAAGGCAATTAAATAGTGGACATCAATATTCTCTTATTCATTTCACAGCTCTTTGTCTTAACTGCTCTGTTTATCAAAGATCCAAAGAGACTGCTAAAGACAGACTCCACTGGGGTCATCCCAAGAATAATGGGAATGAAGGCAGTAGTTAAGCTGAGTTACCTATTCTGTGAACCCCGAATAACAAAATAAAGTGAAGTTCCTTGCGACCTAACCAATCATATCCACCAATATTGGTCCAGACCTCACTTGCCTATTATCTCAATTAGTAGGGCCAAAGAGAAAGAATAAAATGAAACCCCACAGGCAATCAAAACCTCTCACATTAGCTCTTAAGTTTAACTTCATTTTTTTCCCTCACATACTAACAATAACTTTTTTGAGTCTCACCTTTCCTCTTTGTTCCACTACAAAGCACTATCAATGCCTAAAAGTCCCAGATAGCACTTAGTAAAGGAGAGAAACAAAAGGCACAGATAATTATAAATTCAGTAATATGCACCGAAGTGAGTCAGTTCAACATATTTGTTGGGATGAGGCCTAGACCGGCGAATGTAGTCCAACGCTGGGTGAAAGGGGAATGCGTGTATTTATTTTTTTTTATTTTTTTTTTTTTTAAATTTTTTTTTAAAGATTTATTTATTGATTGATTGATTGATTGTTATGTTGGGTCTTCGTTTCTGTGCTAGGGCTTTCTCTAGTTGCGGCAAGTGGGGGCCACTCTTCACCGCGGTGCGCGGGCCTCTCACTATCGTGGCCTCTCTTGTTGCGGAGCACAGGCTCCAGACGCGCAGGCTCAGCAGTTGTGGCTCACGGGCCTAGTTGCTCCGCGGCATGTGGGATCTTCCCAGACCAGGGCTCGAACCCGTGTCCCCTGCATCGGCAGGCAGACTCTCAACCACTGCGCCACCAGGGAAGCCCGCGTGTATTTATATAACAATAAAGCTTAATTTCTTTCATTCTCCACGATATTGTTGCACCAAGCTTTCTGACTTAACACCAGGATGGCAGCGTGTAAAGGTTGCCCACTATGTGCCGGGCACTGGGTTAGGCACTGAAAACACAAAGAGGAACAAATCATGGGTCCCTTCCCAAAGAAGCTCCAGGGGTGATGGGGAAGAAAGGCATAGAAACCAATCATTGCCACGAAGTGTGAAAGGCATGATACTGTATAAGACACAAGCGGCAAAACAGGGTTATTAATGCTTTTAGGGGTAGGGATCCAGAAAGGGCTCAGAGGAGTTTTGGTGGCTGAGATGTCTTTGAAGAACAATTGAAGTTTAGCCAACAAACAAGGAACAGAGGGCAATTCACGTAAAGGTCACAGAGTGTGCAAAGGTACAGAGTGTGGAACAGCCTAGTATTTTGGCAACTGTACATAATTTGGTGTGGTTGGAATGAAAAGTGAACAATGATAAAAGCCTCTGTCCTCTGAGTCTATACATCATCCATCCATCGCTCCTCTGACTGGGGGCTATTTACTGAGATGAATCCGTTTGGGCTCCCCTACTTGTGCAGTTTTAGTTCAAACTGAAGCTCTGATTATCACTCCATATCCATCTGGTGCTGCTGTTTCTGGTCATGAGCAACCACGTTGCATGACTGAACTTCTAGCTGTGCTCCACTGTGACCTCTGCTCCCCTTGGTTGCAAACACTTAAAAGGAAAATTGACCCTGAGAGAGCAGATGCATTTTTATGAAAATGTAATTACTAATAGGGCTTTATTGCTGAAAATACAAATTAAGTCTTTTTCTCCCTCCTTATCCTTATGCATCTTCCTCCTCCACTCTCTAGTCAAAGATATATTCTTAGCATATACCAAAAAATACGCTTTTGTCTTTTTGAATACACTTTAATTACAGGGATTGTGTTGTATTTATAGCTGTTCCTAGCTGGCTGGCAGAGAGGCTTACCTACAAATGATTGATGAACAGAACAATCAATCACTCAGTTCATCTGATTGGTGCATTGAAGGCAAGTGTGGAAGCATATGCCATATAGAGCCAGTCAACTGAAGGAAAGAAAAATATTGTACATTGTCTGCAATTTTAATGATCTAAGAGAATAAGACATATGAGAAATCACATACACTTATCTTTGTATAAGTCCTACTTGAAAATAAAATAATGGAAGGGAATATCAGTCATGATGTCTTGGCTCCAAGAAATGGAAAGTTTATTGCCTCAACAATAAGGAAAATGTATTATCTCATACAAGAAGTCCAAGTTTCCAGGGTTGATTAATTCAGTGGCTCAACAGTGACATCTTTTTTATCTGCCATCTTTAGGTTTTCACTCCTGTTTGCCTCTTTCACACTTATAATTTGGTGCAGTAGCTTCGACTATTACACGATCACATAATATCCAAATGACAGATTGAGAAATGAGGGCACATCTCTTTCTCATATTTTCGTCATATTTCTTTGGCCAGAATTGCATCATGTGTCCAATCCTAAACCAAGGGCGGTCAAGGGGTTTGGAATTACGGTGACTGGCTCAGCCATGGACTAATCAAGGTCTACCTTGCTGAGGGGCTGGAGAGGGTTCCATCTTCCCCCAGGAACATGAACAAAATCAGCGTTCTGAAGAAAAAATTAAGAGGGTGGGGAGACACAGGCAGGATTTGCTATTAAATAAGCAACAAGTAGTGTCCACTATAGAAAATGACCTATTTAACTTCATTTCATTGCACTCGCTCAACTTCCAAAGCGTCAAATAAGCAACAGGTAAACTGTATTTTCCACAAAAAGAGGCCCAACTGTATTTACTTTTAAGAAAGAAGAAACAGATGAATAATCCTTCAACAAAAAAGTAAGCAAATGAATGAAAACTAAAATAAGATCATAAAGAAGTTTAAGCGCTATGATCTTTTGAGTGAAAAAACATTACGTTCGACTATCATGGGTTATCTTTCCAAAATAAATACTAATATTTCAGTGCTGCCATCGATGCAGTAAGTCAAAGCTCCTTCATGTATTTCTTCTGTTGACAGTAAAGATTGAAAAGTGATCATATTTAATACAAGAGACAACAGACTTAAAGAAAAACAACCAAAGGCTGAACTTCCAGCTATAGCCTTTATAATTACATTTGCTATGTCTGCAATCCTTTACCCAGACATATGCAGGTTTTCACCAAGTCTTTGAGGATAATGCTAATTAATTTCTTAATTTTTTCAGAAGTTATTTTGGTGGGTGGAATAATTTAGCTCTAACCACAAGTTAATACAGTTTTAAGAAACCTTTCTGGAATTCAGTGCCTGTCATACATTTAATGTTAATACCATGTTGCAATATTTAAAAGTTTATTAACATGATGTATTTCAAGCTATACATTTTTAAATTAATCTCAAACTAAATCTAAGAATACACCCATTCAGCATACCTTTAAGAGTTGAATATTGGGCATAACAATCACCACTGGTTGCCTAGCAACCCTGGTATCAGCACTTACAGTAAGTCTATCCTAAACACTAATGTAAAATTAAAGATGACTATATATCCACTTCAAGTCTCTGTTTGTTAGAAAAATGCACTTTTTCTGTTATTAATGATTCTGTATTTTGCTACCCTGGGGAGCTGAATTTCAATGTACAGGTGCAGAAGTGGGTGTCTTGGTCATTAAGTGATCATTCACTCTCAACAATCAGTCCAAAGAATGGTGACTAATTACTAAAGCAATGATGCCAATCACTGGTCATCACAGTTAAAATGAAATTAATGTTGGATGAGTAACTCAAGCCATCTTTTTTTTTTTTTTAAGCCACATGGAAAGAATACGTTGCTTCCATACATTCTAATTTCCAAAAAGAATGTAAGATTAGATTATGAGTGCCTTGGGGCACTCTCAAGGCTATCCTATTCTTTAAAATGCCTGAGGTAGTCCCCACAGTCAAAAAATGTCATCTCTCATCCCATTTTCTCCTGCTCAAGTACATTATAACAAATAACCTTTCTAATTTTGCATACATTCCCATGTCTGTACATTTACATTACTGGAGTCTCCAGTGTCACAATTGCTAAGGAGCTCTCTGAAGCATTGCGGTTATTCTCTGCCAACTGCGTTTGGCTGCCCAACTCCTTCTGGGCTCCCAAAGCTGGCAAGCTAATATGCTAATAGAATTCATTAGCCTGGGCTTTGACAGACAGTTAAAACAGGACTCTACATCAGCACTCCAGCACTGCACAGCCATTATGCCATTTCAGGAGGCGCAGCTAATTCAAAGAAGATGATGACAGGGTTTGCAATCAGGGAACATTAGAGTGTCGGGCAGTGGAGAGGCTGAACATGCGAGGCAGGCAATCCTGCCAGCAACCCTGATTTGATTTCTGGCACCACTGGCGGGCTTGGCCAAAAACGGAGGTAATGAGATAAACTGAAATGCCAGGCACTGGGACTGGTCTTTGAGGTAATTATTCTCTGGGGTAACAAGGGACAAGATGAAAAAGCTTTCAGGGACAGGCAGTGGGCACCCGTGGGACCCAGTGTCCATTACAGCGTGACACTCTGCCGAGCAACCCTCTCTCCACTCAGGAGCGCAGGGTACTAAACAGGCTGTCAGAAGGGAGGGGAGAGTGGGAAGGGGTCTGGGAGAGGAAATAAAACTGAAAAAAAGATAGAAACAAGATAGAGAGGTTGTCAGAGCCAAGCAAGGCAGCGAGGATTAAGTGAGGTGTTTCAGAATCTCTGTTAGGAAGGATGGTAACGGACGTGCCTTTAATCGATTAGTCTTTACATTCAACCCACTCTGGGGAGAAAGGAAAGGGGACAAGGCAAAGGACACAACAGGCCGCAGAAGCCCCAAGAGCAGTAAAATCCCTTAAGATGCCGGTCAAAAACAGATAAGCCTTTGGCATTTTCCCTTTGGGGCTCTTGGCTCTGTCAGGTTGAGGACCTGAGTGAAATGATTAAGAGAGCACTTTCTGGAAGTTCAAGCCTCTAACCCGCTGCATATAATAAGGCTTGCCCGGCAATTCTTTACGTAGGAACAGGCCCAAGGCTAAAGTTGAACCAGAAATGAATCATTTCTCATTCTGCAGTGAATACTACTCCTTCTGAATCAAATTGGAGGTCACTGGCTAAACAAACTGGGAAGCGTGCGTGTTACAAACCAGGTGAGTTACTTTGTGTGCACAGACCTAGAGCTTTAGCTTTTTTTGAACTTTACGAGAGAAAACATTCCCCAGCTGAAAGTAAACACTACCTCGGGATTGACAACTGAGAACATGTACGAATCTTGTCACCTTTGCCCTGCCTGGCTTAAAAAGTGGGAACCAAGATATAATATTTGAACACACACACACACACACACACACACGCAATGTTTTGATCCCAGAGAAGCTGTATGTTCCAGTGGTGTACTTTCAGTTTTTGATTTCTGCATATAACAAAACCTACCCAATGTTTATCAACTATACCTCTCATATTTTCTCCAAAGATCTCTCCTGGCCCCTTCTCTCTTCTTTTTATACGTATTCTTGAACAGGAGCATTTCATTCATTCCTGCAATTTCAGTTATCACCGCTACAGAAATGATTATCAATCTCTCTCTAAAACCCAGTTATCTATAAACTCCAGGCCCAAATCTTCATTGGCCTTTTGGAGGGCACTAATGATGTACACAGAGCTGGAGAGCCATATCTTCTGACACACAGCCACCAACTCAAATTCCACAGGTCCAAAACTCCTACGTTGCTGTTTCCGTGAATAACATCACTATCTTTTTATTCACCCAGTTCAAAACCTTGGAGTCATCTTCTCTTTCGCTTGTCTCCCACACCCAATTTGATGCAAACTTTGTTGATTAACTCTGTCATGTCTCTTGTATTGATCCCTGAATGTCATTCCCACCATGTTTTTCTAATTTAGGAGCCACATTATGAACTAAATAGTGTTTCATGGATAAAACTGAGAATATAACCACTATTATATTATTTCAGGGAAAATATAGTCTATAGACCTGCCAGCCAACCAACTTCAACTCATTCTTGACTCTGTTTACAATACCCCAAATTTATATCCAGTCAGTTTCAAATCTTGTTACTCTATCTCCATTTCTCTTATATTTGTTACCTCCAGATAAGGTCCTGCTGGTGTCCTAAGTTCTGCCCTCAAAACTTCCACCTGGAGCATAGCAAGAACCTCCTAATTGATCTTAGTTACATACATTGCCATAAGATTAGCTTTTTAAAACATCAATCTAATCGTGACATACCCCTACTCAAAAACTTTCTATAATGTTTCTATCTCAAGAATGGTTAATCTGGCATTAAAGACCCTCTGTAACGTGGCAGGAGCCTGTTACTCCAATTTTCCCTCCTTCCACACTTACTCTAATATCCTAGCCACTCCATTTCGCTTTCTTTTGCCAGACAAATTACCGTGTGTACTTTTCAAAACAATCACTTCACTTTGCTTAGAACGCACTAATATCCCAACTATAAATTTCTTCTTGTCACATCCTACCCATCCTCCAGATTGTTCAAATCCTATATCTTTCAGGAGGTATTACCAGTTTTCTTCCCCTCCCTCCCCCAACCCCCGTGTAAACTAACTGCTAACTCAACCAACCTGATAAATAAATGAGTTAACACACATACGTTTCGCCAGTATGGTCTTTCTTTGAAAGAACGATAGGAGGGGTTGTGTCTAAGATCATGTATGAAACATACCACACACAGATAGGCATGTAGTTATTCTTCTTCCCTTTGCCATAAATGAAAGGTGTCCACGTAATTAGGTTAGCAAACAAGTTCAAATAATTGGGAGATATGATTTGCCCAGCTGATTAACCTCAGTGTTCTCCAAAAGGGTTCCCTCCATAGTACCATCACATGGTTCTGTGTCCACCCGAACCATCTTGAGGCAGAGATTAGCTGGATAAGCGACACTCCCCCAGTGTTCCTCTCTCCTGACCTCTCCATTCTGGTTGTAAAGAAATCCTGATGACTCCCTTGATGTCCGTCAACTGACACTTATAGGACTCCTAGATAATCAGAGAGTGTCATTCAGCTAGAAATAAAAGTTTACAGCTGAAAGATGTTGGGAGGAGTGTTTTTTTTTTTTGGTTTATAGTGAGGTATAGATCAAATTCACTGTGGAGCAGACCATCCCCTTCCTCAGATTTCCAATATGCATCCTGGAGAGGATGGAAAAGCCCTCCTGTTGAGAACCACTGCCATCACGAGCAATAGTATTGATTCAGAGTATTGTGTTACTCGGGTATTTTGAGAAAGAAAAAAAAGATTTTTTTAGAACCTCTGATTTAGGTTATGCTGATTATCACACTGCCTATATCACAGGGTTGTTATGATAACAAATACAAAAGTATTTTATTACAAAAAAAAAACAAATTCTGTGACAGTTTTAGGTAACCTAAATATCTATCCACCCAGTGTGGAATACTTTGTTGTTGATAATTTATTTGGACTCTGCCAACATAGACTCATCGATATGGATCTCCTTTCAGATTGGACTTACACAACACAAAGTCACATAAGCCGGGGGGGGAGGGGAAAAAGAATTATCTGCCTTCACTCACTTTCTATAGCTGTCATGTTAACTGGTTATTTTCATATCTCCACTTTACCCCAAGCCTCATGGTCTTTTTTTGTTGCTGTTGTTTATGACAGAGAAGTTGAGATACACAATCACAGAGAACATAATTAGAATCATAGAATTTTAGAGCTAGAAGAGAGAGACCATAGAGGTTATAATTGAGAGTAAAGTTTATTTGGGAGATATAATTTTATTTTTCCCCTTCGTGGCTTAAACGACCAGTACAATCTGCTCCAGATTGCTGTGTCCCTTCTTAAAAGTAAATTAACTATATTTTCTAAAGAAAGGAATTCTTTTCTCTTTGCACATACTTCAAGCAGTAGTTACTGGTACCTTTTAGAAGGTGTTGTTTGTCTCTTGCTGCCGTCCCTGCCAGAAATGCAGTCTGGCATCCACTCTTCTCAGCGAACATTCTAATTACAATATGCCCCCTTTTCCAAATGGTCTCAGGATGAGTGAAATAAACAGGCATGCAAAGAAACACCATCATTAACACCTTCGATGACACGGAGAATTATGATGATGAAAGAAAATGTCCTGACGCATTCCTTGACAAAATCTTCAGAAAAGGAAATGCATCCTCTAAGTGTGGTTTTAATGCTAAGCAAAATACAGTTGGCATGAGGATGGTAAAGTCAAAATCACAAGAAGAAAGAGAATTAGAAGATGTGGATTCTAATCCCAACTCTGCAAATGGTGTGAACACCAGACAACCTAGTGGGAAGTAATTTGGAAATTGTAAAAAAATAAAAATTTTCAAAAGCATGGTATGTAAAGGTATTTTTAACCACCCTACATTGTACACATTCAATTATTATCTGCCCTATCAGCTTGTAAACCCATGGATGTCAGCAACCTATTTTTGGTTTTTTTGGTTTTTTTAGGAGGACGAGTCCATTATCCTATACAGTATCTTGTAAGTAAAAGATGCTTAATAGATGTGTGTTGAATAAAAGAATACATGAATAAAGAATACAAGAATTATTGAATGATCAAGTTACTGAATGAATGAAAATAATATGTTAAAGGAAAGGAAAGAGAACAAAACCATAAATGGACCATAAACACCCTAACGGGTTACAGTCATTGAACAGCATTCAAATGAGACACAAAAAATGCTTTCTCTTTTTAGCAAATAAGAGGCTATTAATCCAAGGTGTTTCTCCACCTGCTTAACGAGGAATAACATTTCAAAACACTGTCAGTCACTTTCAGATTTTCTTTTCAGAGAGGGGAAAGAAGGCACCACACTAGGATGGGAATTACAAGGGCTATTCATCCGCAAGCTTCAGGACATCAACTGATCACCAGCTGGGGTCAGGAAGAACTTATGGGGTCCCCTAAAAGCTTCCTCCAGAGCGTGCCACAGTGCTCACTGCCAGAGTCACAACACCAACGCTAAAATGAAGCTCAACTGCTATTTTTTTATTGAGGAGCAATTCTTATGGTTTTCAAAATGAGAAGAGAACACAACACAGAAATCTGCTCACACGGCACCAGCAGCTCTGCTGCGGAGGCTTCCAAACAAAATGCAGGCAGTGGGTGATGAAAGTAAAGAAAACTGTGACATTGTTGATCTAAAACCCACAGCGTTCTACCTCTGTGAAGGACCAGACTATTTCACCGAAGGACCAGGAAAATAACATAACTTTCTCCTGAGAAAGTACATGGCATGGAAGGGCAAATATTTCATCTTTAAGGTCAACGGCTATATCACCGTCAGTTTTCTCATTGAAAAGCTACTTTGGAAGTAAAGAAATGCCCTATTCAAATGTAGAACTTTTCCGTCCAGGCTAGTAGTTTCATTAAGTTAAAATGGTTTCGTGAGATCATTTCACCTGGGAAAATAAACAGGATATGTAAGAGATGAAAATCCTTTCAAGGACACGATGGATGCTTTAAAAACACACAGGAGACAGCTGCTGGTGGCAACGCTGCTGGGGTTTATTTAAAGAAAAACATAATTGTCAGACATTGGTTCCAATAGCTGGCGTCCCAGGAATCCTGGATGACATATTCAAAACAAGCCTTGATCTTGGGCTGGCATACATGCTTCTCAGGCACAGACCTTCTTGCTGATGCAAACACAGGTGAAGCTGCCTTACAACATTAGCAGAAGCCACCACAGTCCTTAACCCCATCCATGCTCCTCCTCCCCTGGAGGGAACAGCTTGAGGCACTGTGCTGTGCCCAGAGTCAAAAGTTCATTCCATCTCAGGGATACTGGCAGCCAGGGCCCCTGAAGAGAACATCGCCACACTCAGCAAAGTCAAAATGTGCGCCAGATCCTCACTGTTGGCCTTAGACGTCAATAAGAGCTCTGGGAAAAGAATGCAAGCCAGAGGACTATACCTGTTTTCAAATTAACAGCGCCTTGAATATACGAGAATACGGTATAGATTAGATATAGGAACATTAGGTGGTGCTGAGCTATGTAAAGAAAAGAGGAACACACCATTAATGCTCAAAGTCAATAAAAAAAAGAAAACAGAAAAAAAAGAAAAAGAAAAGAGGAACACATTTAACCCCAGTGTAGCTCTCCCGGGCTTGTAAACTCATTCATGTAATAACTACGAGGAGAGTGGCTGCTTTGTGTACGGGGGATAGGAATACAGTGGTGAACAAGGCTTGGTCCTTGTCCTTCAAGAGCTGAGGTAAAGCATTCAATAAACAAACTCTTTTTCTTCCAAGTTTTTCCTAGGTCTCAAACTTCTGTAAGGGAAATGGGAGAAAATGCCATTTAAACCAAATGTGGCTATGTGCACTTGTCGTTGAGGAGAGGTGCAGGTGGTGGCAGTGACGTAAGTCACCTAATGAGGGAGAAAGGAGAATGGGGGGATGTGGAGTAGTTAGTGCCTTGTTTAGCAAAGTTCATTGGTGAGTAATAGCCATGCAGAGGAAGCCTAAGCAGGTTTATGGGTAGGAAATGGAGAGAGCTGGATTGCTCAGCATAAACAAGTATGAGAAAATATTATTTTTCTTTTTGGAGTGGCTGGAAGGCAGCACAGAAAGGAAAGAGAGAGAGAGCCAAAAAACATAGCAGGCATCCGGAACTTAGGTTGGGAGACTGGCGGAGGGACTTTTTAAAGAGCCCAATGTTCAATTTTAGATTATCTGACTATGGAATGCCACATAACTTCCCTCGCTGTTACCCATTTCTTCAGTGAAATGCCACCACACACAGCTGCTTCCCAGAGTGATATTTTAGGAACGTGAGGGAAAGAATGAAGTAGAAGAAAAGTGTCCTGTGTCTGGGTTGATGCCAGGGCAGAGATAAAGGAACAGCCACAAAACACAAAATAAATAATGAAAATCCAGCATCACGAAGAAATCAGAGCCCAAGATGACAAGATGAAGCCAACTCCCTGGACACATGCAAAACTCCTGGGACAGGTATTGGTATTTCCCTTAAGGTGTCGGGTAGCGATTCTTAAGAGCAGCAGGTGACATCTGGATTGTACTTCTGCAGGGCAGGACCGTGTCTTTGTCTTTGCGTATCACATCATGCCTCTACAGGCACTACTACAAACCTCCTAGGAAGGACTTATGAATGTGTGATGAATAATTTATAATAGTGAGATGAAATCCCGGCACCTAACTACCAAGCAGAGAATCAAGGGCTTCCCAGGGGCCTTCAAGTCTGCAACACAGGAACTGCTCTGTGTGCACATGAATGAATAATTGCCCCACGACCCTCGTTTCAGAGGCTCCTAGCCAGAAGTTTCTTCCCTATCGTTCTGCCCAAGATTGAGATTCCCACCATCAGGGATCTTGGGATAGACTTAAGACAACCTATTCAATAATATTATGTCAATTATACCTCAATTTTAAAAAAAGACAACAGATTCAAGAGCAATGCCTTCATACCAGTTCTCACATCCAGCACAGAGAAAACCCCTTCACATTTTGAAAAGGTTTTCGAACACACACTCTTAGAAGACGCGTTACCTCGTTTTTGTTATCTGAATTTGAAAACAGCAAAGACCAAGCTAGTAATTCTTTGGGTTATGAGTGGTGTTTAAGGCAGAGCCACCTTAATGTCAGAAGAAAAAAGAAAATGAACCAACTGTATTTTTAAAATAGATGAATTTACTCTTACACAGAATTATTTCTGTCCTAGTGAGATGTTGCCTAAAGAAAAGAAGTTCCTGACACTCAGTCATTCACTGATTTACTGAGCACATACAATGGCCGGCACAGGGGATAATAATGTGGACCAGGTAGACATAGTCTCTGCCTTCATGGCGGTAGCATTACAACGGGAGACATTTATACAACAGTAAAAGCGAAGTTCTGACACAGAATGGGAGGTGCCAAGTTATGGGGATACAGTATGCAATGAGAGTGAGCAGGGGGCCAGCTCAGATCCCAGGTCAAGAGCAGCCTTTGAGAAGAACTTTCATGTAATTTGAGACCTAAATGAGGGATAGGATTTGGCTCAGAGAGAGGCAGTGAGAAGCAAGCAGAAGATGTGAACACAAACACTGATGGAAAGACGCAGGGAATAAACAGTGTTTATGAAGAGAGATCCCAGAGAAGCAGGATTGAGCTTCCAGGTAGAGAGGGATCCTTTGACCCAGATGAAAGGAGGTGTTAAGGATTAATTCAACAAGGAGGACTTTCAGTTGAGTTGGCTCTAATGCCTACGGAAGCAAACCAAAATCTAAGCCTGTAATGCCTCAAGCTTACAAAATTGCAACCTACGGACAACCAATCACAAACAGCCAATGAGTCTTTAAGTTATAGCCAATCAATAATTTCCTTGTTTTGATTCAGCCTTTTCCCTATAAAAGTCTCTCCCCAGCTCCTGTCACTGGAGTGCTCCTAACCACTTCCTGCTTGGCACTGCCTGATTCAAATGGATTTTTGCTCAAATAAACTCTTAATATTTTTAATATGCCTCAGTTTATCTTTAATGGACGGAACAAGGATGGAAGGCAGGCACTTGGTAGGGGCAGAGCAAAAGAGGAGGCCATTTCTGAATAATAGCTTCTATTTCCCCTGAAACAGGGGTCAAGGTTATCGGCCTAGAGTGAGAGAGGATAAGGGCAAGGTCCAAAGAGATTGTTCTTCTTCTTTGCCGCCTTCACTGACCACTTGTGTGGGCAGATCACTTCTGTCCCTGAAATTGCCAAGTCACTAACAGGAGCTCTTCACGTACATCCTGCTTTATTATTTTGAAAGGGATAGTTTAAATATTAAATATCATGAATGCAATTACGCTAGACAGAAAGGAGTTACAGAAGGAGATAACGTAGCCCGTCAAGAAAAAAAAAATCAAGAAATTATCCTATTATAAAGCTCCTTTTCAGCTGCAATGATAAAATATTTCTATATAGGATGGATTTGAGGACCATCCAGCATCATTGTTTTTGTCTATTTCTATATTCATATTGGACCTTGGGGTCTCTGCAATATCTAAAAAGAGAATTCTGCCATAAGATAAAAAGGCCTGGCTCAAAATATTTGTGAAGTTGCAGCATCTTTTAATCTCCCATAGTCTATAATAGGATATTACAATTTTCAAAATTTAATCAAATTTATATTTCAAATTCTTTTTTTATAAAACTTTCATCAAAAACACAGTACATTATGTTGCTTAGCTATCCCTTTATTAGATCCTATGTATTAAATTTCATTCAGAATCAAATAGTAAAACTATCTCTTTTGAAGAATTGATATGCTCCCTCCTTCCCGATAACAAAAATTATGCAATCTACTAGGTCTCTTCCTTTGACACGGCTAGAGGGGAATTCTTACGCCTGATTGGAGCAACTCTATTACCCTCATAGTTAACATATTCGTCCTTTTCCAGTTCCTCTAGTCTGTGGCCTGAACTGATGTGTCCCTACTGGACAAATCTTTTGGGATAGGTGATACAAATAAAGTAATTAAAAGACCAACTTAATCTTGTGGATAGTGGAAAGCAATTCAATTTCTCCATGAACACTGCTTACCTGGTCTTCACAGCACATAATAAATCTGTTATAAACAAAATACTTAGTCTTGCTCTAACATCCTGAGGCTACACTAGAAAAAAAATTATCTTGGAAACTTCTCATAACTTAGATTCTATTGTGTCCAAATCTACTAAGTGGCATTCCAACCTCTTATTAAACCACGCAACAATGTACAAGGAAAACAAACAAAAGTATAATTCATCAGTGTTTTTAAAAAATTTTGGATCCAGTATTTTATCAGACACTTTGTTGCCCATTTCACCTGGCTCTCTTCCAGAAAGTGGCATTCTAATTTTTCTGAGGATAACTGTAGCTCTGCTTGCTTGGTGGTTTTTATTCTTCTGAGTGATTTGTTTTACTCAGTTTATACCATTCACATGCCTCATGTTCTTTTCCAGGAGCCAGCCCATGATATTGAGAGGCGATACACATCTGGTACCTTTAAAAGTAGCATCTGCATTGCCTGCAATAATTAGCATTTTGCTTTACGGTGCATCCTGCTTTGCATTTATACTGCACCCTGAATCAAATGACTTTAAGACCCTGAATTAGTTAATCTATACAACACTGATACCTCGCCCAATAGCTCAGAAAGATCTGAAGAAATTTTATTCAAATTCAACCTAGAAAATGGGTGAAAGTGAAATTAGGCAAGCAAGGCAATAAAGCAAGAAGGCTAGAATAAGAACACCTGAAGATGAAAAACCTGGAGCTGAGTCTCTAAGCCAAACTACTTCCCTAAGAATCCTGAGCGCTAATGAAAGCAATTAACACTGTACACAGCTTGCCTCCCCCCGCCCCCTCCTGTATCCTGCCTGCTGGTGGACTCTCAATGGCCTACATGTCTTCTCCATGATAGCATTAAAATCAAGCAAAAATTACTTGTAAGACAATAAAGAGTAGCTATCCTACCATCCTATAAGGTTTCCTTTATGCTGAGTGAAAACAGGTATTTTTAAAACCGTTCAAGAATACCACCTTGTTTCCCCAATAAGCAGTAGATTGTTTAAAAGCAATTTTTACAAATGATTTCTAGAAGTTATAAGTATTCCGCTTTGCTTTTGCAAAAAGCCTAGTTCCCCTCCCCTTCTATATACCTATCCACTGGGGAGTGGACAAAGGATACATACAAATTCTGTTCTGATCTCTGTAGATGGAATATGGCAACTTGCTTCATTTTGGCATAGGAACAAGTTATTTCTCTGCTGAAGTTGTAGGTTTACTAAGAACCCAGAGTGCATCTTCAGTCTCATTAGCTTTTCCAGGATGCGGGGCTGTTGTAGTGCATTTTAGAATTTTCACTATGTTTATAGGATGATTCACAACTTGCCATTTAAAATAAATGCATTGTTCCAACATCATCTTTTCCCCACTAGGTGAAGACTGTGCCCTTATCATGTACAAAATTTCCATTATTTTTTGGAGTCTCTTTCTGAACTTCCTATTTATTTCTCTGGTCTGGTTATCTATGCACAGGTAGCACACGGCATTAAATTCTGAGGCTCTATAATAGGTTTAATATCTGGTAATACTCGTCTCTCTTCAATGTTCTTTTTCAGAATTTTCCTAGCTATTCGTATTTATTTTTCCACGTATTCTTTTGCATCAATGTATATACTTTTTAAATATACTATTGATCTTTTAATTGGCATCTCAATGTATAAATTAACTTAGTAAGAATATCTTTATTGACTATGGCTACCCGAAACAAGACATATCTTTTCATTTGTTCAGCAGTTTTTTGGTGCCTTCTAACAGTGTTCTAAACTTTTCTTTATATATACCATGCATATACTTTATTAGATGTACTCCTAGCTATTTTATTTTTATGCTGCTACTGGATAAAGGATTTTAAAAAATTACATTAGATCTTAAAACTGTTGTTAGTTGCATATGAAAGCTATTGATTCATATGTATAAAATTTTTACTACACTATCTTATTTAATCTCTTATTGTTTTAATATTTCTTTTTCCGTTCATTCTCTTGGGTTTTCCAGCTATAAAATCATATCACCTAGAAATAGTAATTTTTTTAACCTTCTTTAAAACTTTTGTAATTCTATTGTCCTTCTTTAGTTAATTGCATGAATTATTACCTCCCGTACAAGGGCAAATAAAAGTGGTAGGAGTGGGAATTGATACCTATTCCTGTTTAGAGTGGGTACCCATCTAGGAAAAAAATTATATCCATAATTTATAACTTATACATTATGCAAGAATAAATTCCAAATCAAATATTTACATATAAATAATTAAATCAAAGAAGAAAATATGAGAGAATTTCTTTATAAACCTACTTTCAAGGATTTCTTTCAAAATATTATTCAAAATCCAAAAGCCATAAAAGAAAAGACTGATAAATTTGATTACATTTTAAAATATTTCTACCTAGCAAAATAAAATAAAATAAAAACAAAGACAAAAGACAAAAAAATAAACCATTAACAAAAAAAGGTATTTACAACTCATATAACAGAGAAAACGAAAATTCAAATGTAGGCCATATTTGTAGTCTTTCTATTTTAAAGACTAATGGGGAAATAAGAAAATTTTATATTTGCATTTGTTTGTATATGTATGAACAAATTACAGAAGGGAACACAACAAAGTAGTAATAATGGTTATCTATGGAAGTGGAGTGAGAACTCAGTAAATTGGGGAGAGGGTTAGGAGAAAGACATTTCACTATATAGTCATTCATTCATTCATTCAAGTTTTTCAACAAATTAATAAATTAAAAAAAAAATAAAGTAGTGACTTCTCAGAAAGATGAGAACAGAAAAGTAGATCAAAATTCCTCTTCCAGATCAGCTGAAAAATGAGTAAAGTATGTCAAGGAATTTCTCCCAAAACTGGCCCAGATGAACAAGACTGAAGTGAGTTATCAAGAGCTAACTGAAAGACTCTCCTTTCCAAGAAAGCACAGCCCACAAACTCACCTAGTGTTGCAAGGGCCACTAATAGCCCATGCTAAACTGTGCAAATTAGAAACAAGCACCTTCACCCCAGGGAGGACTCAGTTCCCCCAGCCTGGGCAAGTAAACAATGTACTTATGATCAATTTTAGATAATTCCTCTTCCTCTGGGTGGAAGCAGTCTTACTCCAGGGACACAGCTCGGTCAGCAAGAATATGAATTTCAGCCCCGCTCAGCCAAATGCCCTCACCCAACCATTCAGAGTTGTGAGAAAGTGAGGCAAGGCACAGAGAGGAACAAATTCAATTGCATCCCCTTGCACCACTGCCTCAGTGTCATGGAGCAAACCACATCAAGCAGGGAGAATTAGGTACTCTGCTGACCCCAGTTTCCTGTTATGTATTTCCCCTTCCCCAATGAGATGGAATACTTTTCTAAATTAAAGGGGAATTTTTCCTAAAAAGCGGGGGGAGAGGGGGGGAAGGGAGGGAAAGGACAGAGGAAATTTAGGAAAAACAGGAACTTCCTGCCTTAGAGTCAGTTTCAGCACTTCATGAAAACACTCCAAGGCAAAAGCATGGGGTTGAGAAAATATATGAGGCCACACAAAAGAAAGTACAGACAGGCAGCTTCTCACCAACTGACAAATTCATCCTAACTCTGAGGCATTTTCCTGAAACAAAAGGACATTTACCCAGATTGGCAGGCAGATAACAAATGACGTCATGTACCTAAAAGCAATCACTAGGTTAAAAGGAAAATCAGATATGAAAACCTGACTGCTGGGACTTCCCTGGTGTCACAGTGGTTAAGAATCCGCCTGCCAATGCAGGGGACATGGGTTTGAGCCCTGGTCCAGGAAGATCCCACACGCCGTGGAGCAACTAAGCCCGTGCACTGCAACTACTGAGCCTGCGCTCTAGAGCCCACGAGCCACAACTACTGAGCCTGTGAGCCACAACTACTGAGCCTGTGAGCCACAACTACTGAAGCCCACGTGCCTATAGCCTGGGCTCCGCAACAAGAGAAGCCACCACAATGAGAAGCCTGTGCACCACAACAAAGAGTAGCCCCCGCTCACTGCAACTAGAGAAAGCCCACACGCTGCCACGAAGACCCAATACAAGCAAAAATTAATTAATTAATTAATTTAAAAAAACAAAAACAAAAAAACCTGACTGCTGGTTTCAACAGGCATACAAAGTCCCCTTCTGGGACTTCCCATGCCCCATTTTCCTCTCCATTCCTATCCATCTGCCTAATAATCAAACTATTAACATGAATCTATATTATCTCTTTCATCCTAAGATATAAAAGGACGAGTAAAAAACATCAAGCTAAGCAGTGAGCAGACCCAAAGAGAATGTACCATCTTAATTTTTGCTCAAATAACAGATCAAAATAGACCCGCCTTCTATCAAAGATAAGTACACACAAGATAAACAGTGTTAAGTCCTTTGAATAGTTTTGGCAAGAAAATAAAAAACACATGATAAAGCTGGAACAGTATATTTTTACAAAGATATGTTCCAAGACACAAACATTCAAACCTTTTAGAACATTGTTTTTATACTATTTAAAGTGAAAGATAAGATATAGGAAGATATTTTTGAAAGGGATTGACGACATTAGGGAAAAAAAGTAAAGCATGTAAGGTTAACTAATAATGTCATGACAGTATTTAAAATATCACTCACAGCTGTAAAGAACTAAAGTGACCTTGCAATGTATTAAAGCTGGGATGTGGAGAGAAATTTGACATGTTCTTTCAGAAAGAAAAGGTAAAGAAAAAAGAAATGAAACAGAGCAAAAGGATAGAAGAGCAAGCAGCAGAAATCTGACATCTGGATGACTGATCTTCCTTGAGGAGAAAATAGAATACCCCAGTCCAAAGCCATTTAAGAAATAGGGCTTTAAGCTTCCAGCATTCTCCTCCAGTTTATTCTTGCTAAAAACTGAATGCTAGCTCAAATGTCCAGTGCATTGATCCTCCTGCCGAGTTTGTGGGTTGTTTTCCTCAGGAGACAAATATGAGAGTCACAACCCAAATGTCTTGTCTTGAAAGAGAATACAGTGTATTTATTAGATGAAAATAAGTAAGAGAGCAGTAAAATATACAATATTGATTTAGATATTGAGCAGTAATAATCAAAATGACAATAATAACAACTTAGGGGGGCTTCCCTGGTGGCGCAGTGGTTGAGAATCTGCCTGCCAATGCAGGGGACACAGGTTCGAGCCCTGGTCTGGGAAGATCCCACATGCCGCGGAGCAACTAGGCCCGTGAGCCACAACTACTGAGCCTGCGCGTCTGGAGCCTGTGCCCAGCAACAAGAGAGGCCGCGATAGTGAAAGGCCCGTGCACCGCGATGAAGAGTGGCCCTCGCACTGCGATGAAGAGTGGCCCCCGCTTGCCGCAACTAGAGAAAGCCCTCGGGCGAAACGAAGACCCAACACAGCCAAAAATAAATAAATAAATAAATAAAATCCTTCCCTCTACTAAAAAAAAAAAAAAAAACTTAGGTATATCAAATATTTTCTATGTATCAGGGACCATTCAGAGCATTATCTAATTTAATAATCACCAACAACCCTATGAGGAAAGTATTACTATCATCACTGTTTCAGTGATTGGTAACCTAAAGCTTAGCAGAAGTGAGTAATTGTCAAAGATGGCACAGTTTGAAGAAGGGAGAACAGAGACTTGAGTCTAGTTTCTCTCTCTCCGGAGTCCGTGCTTTTAACCACCATGTCATTGCCATGTGACGATAGTTCCGAAAATCCAGGTTATCCTGGATTGTGATGCTCATTCCCAAGATGTTCCTTTGTGGTCCCTCCAGAGCCTGTACTTTTGGATGCAGCCAATGAAGAACCAGGAGAGAGTGGATCTCTAGTGTGAGCAAATCAACCCCTGAGGGCCTTTGCCCAGTTAAGCTTTGATTATTTCTATGATGTATAGAAATGTGTAGCTTGTTATTGGCCATGGCCCAGAACTATATTAATCATTGAATAAAGCCTAGTATTGGGTGTCAGTGAAACCCTGGACTGCTCGAAATGAAGAAGACAAAACAGAAGAGAGATGGGGTAGGGGAGGCAGAGGATAGACAATAGACTATGAAAGCAAATGCAGCTTTCTAACTAACCAAGCAGATTCCAGCTGACCACACAAACTCCAGCAGCTGGACAGGCACCACCTACATCAGAGAGGTCATTAAACATCCAAAGAACGATAAAGCTATCTCCAAATTTGGCCTTACTTTTGATGATATGTACCATAATCATAACCTTGGTTATACGGGCCTGCTGCTTTTTTTTTTTTTTAAGCAATTCTTTTATTTTTGAATTTTTGAATTTTATTTTATTTATTTTTTTACACAGCAGGTTCTTATTAGTTATCTATTTTATACATATTACTGTATATATGTCAATCCCAAGGGCCTGCTGCTTTTTATGAAAAGTGTCAAGTAAACTCACTGAGTCAATTTGTAAACTGAAAGGAAAACACTGGCTTCCCCCAGACAAATACAATAGAACAGAAAAATGTGTCAATGATATAATCGGGAAAAACAAACAACCAAAAACCTCTCCTAAAAGAAAGAAATGAATAAACCTACAGAAAAATAGGATATACCTATATGTTTATCAAAACAATAAAAGTGACCAACACCTTGACATATCTTAACAAAATCATTGAATTTCTAGGATGAGACAGAAACCCCCAAGTATCCAGGCATAAAAAGAAGGTGACCCAGAATAAGTAACAAAAAATCAGGCTGGCCTCAGACTTCTCCCCTGAAACATTAGATTCTAGATGAAAATGAAACAGAATCTACCCTAAATACAATGTTCTTCTGAAGGCTCAAAGTGCACATTCTCATAGAAAAGCTTCTGCAAAGTCCTGTCACACATGTGAAAAAGAATAATATCAAACATTAAGTTGCTTATATATATTAACTTACTACTTCTCATAGCTTCCATGGAAAGTGATATTATTATTATTTTAGTAAAGAGGATGCTGAAACACAGGGAACTTAGTAAACTGCCTGAAACCACATATCTAGAGAGTAGCACCCAAGCACTCCAGCTGCAAAATCTGTACTTTGAACCATTATGCTGTCTGAAAACTAACAAATCATCTAAAATAAAAGGTAATGAACAAGTACTTTACCAATGATAGTATTATGATAAATCCGTTCTGGATAGCTCCTCTCATCCCTCAGGTTTAAGCTTAAATATCATTCCATTAGGGAAGTCTTCCCTGTGACATCTTCCAGACTAGGTCTTCCACTCAGGGTATAAATAGGAAACTAGAGCTCCTTAGGTCTTTCAAACAGAGGGAATTTAATACAAGGAATCAATTACAAAGATAATGAAAAAGCTGTGAAAATAAACATTACCTCTGTGAAATAAAAGGACAATGGCAACAAGCAGGGTTCCAGAAATCATGGCTTTTGGGAGGAAGCTAGGACCACAAAGTGAGGGACTCTCTGATAGGGGCTAGCAACCCAGAAGAGATGGAGCTATTGCTGGAGTGACCCGAGGGGACAGACAGAGAAGGGGAGAAATACGCTGGACTCTCCTCCTTGCCACCTTCCAATCTCCTGCCACTGCTTCCCATGGCTGAATCTATCTGAAAGGTACAGGAGAAGGAAACCTGGGTAACATTGTTCCCTGTGACAGACAGCAGAACAGCAGCAGGACAGTGCCTACAGATGAACTTCTCTGGCCATACCACCAAATACCCCCATGATATCTCCACTGTAATATGCCTTACCTTGTATCCGTTTGTTCAGGGTTTGCCGTCCCCACTGCTATAGCCATGGCATTGTACCTTTTAGGTCAGCCTTCAGGAAAGAACCTGTGCAGTTAGCTGACAGCCTCCAGCTGCCACACCTACTGGCTCCACCGTGGCATTCACACCAAGGCCATACTTTGCTAGAGCTGCTCTGAGCCAATGACTAAGCACAGCAGAGGTATTTGAGCTGAGCCATTCCTGGACCACAGGACCGATGTGGCTCCTCTTTTTGCTCCCCATCAGCCTAGCTGAGACTTTCTCAGAGCCGTACTGTAGACATAGGTTCTTCCTACCCTATCCTCCTTCCTTCCTCTCTTCCTGCAACATGGTCAGACCTGCATGATGGCCTGAGCTCTCCTCATCTACTCCCACTCCCTTCTCCACGATCCTTCACAGATATTTCCTCCAATCTCTTGCACTTCTTATTGCATCTTGGCGTGTGCTTTCCTGGAAAACCCACCAAACTATAACCTCCTCGAGAGGAGAGAATATGTAGATCTTGTTCGTTGCTATAGTCCCATCACCCAGTATAATACCTGGTACAGAGCTGGCGTTCACTACATATTTAACGAATAATTGTTAAATGCTTGAAGAACTAAATTTATACCACACAATACATTTTTAGCAGTAAGTATTAATCATGACCAGATTTGAAACAAGCAGTAAATAACTTGGCTTCAGGTATAGTCATCATGAGTCATCTTGCAGTTTACAGCTTGCTCTCATACAAAAAGAATTCTGTATTAATCATTAAGGTGAATAATATACTAACATTCCTAGATTTGACATAGGGGATAGCTCCTAGAATTCTTCCTTGGTTTCCAAGTAAAGCAAATAACTTTTAAGTTGGTATTTCAAATTTTTCCAGTTTTCACTATTCACTGAAAGATGTGTGTATTCAGCAGATAGGAAACAAAGAGTTCGGACTACATAAGGTCAGAAGACAAGATTATTAATAGGATTATTCTTGTAGTCAGGGAACTGAACACTATAGAATCCAATTTAACTGTCCCTCTCCCTGTTGGCCCCTTATTTGAATCTCACCCTTTTTTTTTCCTTTTTCAGAGGGGAAAACATTTAAAATTTCTGAATCAAAGCTGAGATTACTAAAACCAAGCACACAGTGCTAGACAGTGCTAGCAATTTTCTTTCATCTTACTCCACAAAACCAAGAGCAAGATAAGAAGACAGGCTGTCGAGAGAAATAATAGGCATCATGTTAAGTGCCAAGCTCTTTTAAAAAGTCTCCTCTGCCACCAAGATTAACCCCTTCTTAAGACAAAAATCTGAACTAGGCAAATACTTATGTGCTTTTGTATGAAACTTCTGGAAAAGTCTAGGCTTACCTGGCACAATGGATATGCATACATTCAGTTTCAATGTCTATTATATTTCTGAAATTAATTATATAAAATAACTTAAGAAAAGACATAATCGTTCCCTGTGACCCACATGTCTTGTCAACTGGTAGGTAAATCTACAGGCTTAATGAGATTCAGTTTTTACTGTGTTGGCAAGATGACTTTAAGACATGATGCTGTGAACTTCCACTGGAAGGCACGCGTCTGGTCGTCGTCCACTTTGTGATGGTAGCAGACACTGGTGCTCAAGGCCCAGCTCCATCCAGCCAGTTGGAGTTGCAAAATGTTACTGTAATATTTTTTCTTCATTTATGAACTGCAATACTTTATAAAGAGAAACCATCTCATCAGTAATTTGATTATCTTAGGTACAGTTAGTGTAGAAAAGGCAGAATAAAATCTTTATCAATTTACTTACCAGCTTTCAAAATAATGAATTGGATCCAGAGGATCCTCCAAAGGTGGACTAATGAATCTTTCTTTTTATTTTAATGTCATTCTGAACTTATTTCTTTGAATAGATTTGATGTGTTTTAATCCATTGCAGCTATTATCTTTATTCGTGCACAAATTAGGCCACCTTTAGCCAGAGTCCTTTTGAAACAATCTCAGTAGTCTTTGATAGTGGCTTTGACTTCAGATATGACAAGATTTCCATGCTCATCTTGTGCATTTCCTATCCCAGACCTGAAATCAGTCTCTTCTCCAAGAAGTTATGGTTTATGCATAGGGGGGAAATGTGAGCTGGTGGTGCTCATTTGCTGCTTGGGTTGGTCACTGTTCTAAGCTTTTACAGGGAGCAAAGTTAGGAAATATGTAATTTGGAAAAAGGATAAAATATATCATGTGTCCATACCTCACTGATACTCCAAATTCAGGACTAATGGGTTTTTACAAGTCTTACATTACAATGGCAGTATAGGCATGCAATCAGAAAAACCCTGATGATGGAAAAATAGAACCATCTTGTTTCTTTAAAAAAGAGAGAGGAAGACAGAGATAGAGACAGAGAGATGAAGGAGAAACTAATTGATTAGAAGAGAACAAAAACACACCCATTGGGATGGTTATTACCAAAAACAAAAACAAAAACTCTTTTAGTGTAGAGACCAGCAGACCTGACCCCTTATGGCATTTCACCCATTTCTACCTTGGTTGTAGTTCTTTGGTGGCAATGCAGCAGGAACCAACTGTTGCTTACTTAATCTAGAAAGGAAATCATTGGAAGGAATAGGATAGCTTATAGGGTGGAAGAAAAAGCTGAACAACAGAGCTTGACAAAGAGCAGAGACCTGAGTGGCATTGGATGTCGTGGTGGCAGGAACAAACGGGAGATAACTCGTTCCCACTCTGGGTGCCTCTGTGTGCAGTGAACTATTGATCACATATTGATCTGGTAGATACATTCCTACATATCTTTGTCAGGGCACCACCACCAGGGTGAATGGCCTGGAACTATTCTCAGCTTTCAGTCCCTCTGCTCAAGATTCTTTTCCCCTGGAAGTCTCAGTGGTATAACTTGGGCTGGGTCCCCTCCCTTGGTCATTATTGACAAGCTTAGCATTGCTATATCTGTGAGTAGGATTATTTCCCTGAAGCAAAAAATTAGGACCAAAAAAAGAAGAAAATTGGAGAATATATGTTGGGCAGGAAAATCAGCAGAGGTCTTCTCCTACCTCCTTCACTGAACTGCAAGAGGCTCACTCATTTCAGTATCCACAGAACACAGCTTAGTGCCTGGCTGTGAAATGTGCATAGTGGATGTTAACACTGGACACCGTAGGTCTTGCCAAAAGCATGGACCTGCGATGTAGAAAGGCAATGCCATCCAACACAACTTGACTAAGTCAGACGTGCTGGGAGACAACAGATGAACCCAAGCTCCATAGAGAACCAAACAGAAATAAAATAAATGGAAGAAACGAGAGAGAAGTACACTTTGGGTCGACCACATAACTCCGTAGAAATCAGAGGCAGCACATCCTTTTGAACAAAGGCCGGAGAAGATGAAAGACCAAGGTGTTGCACATACACATATATCAGTTAGACTATTTCTTGATTGATTACTGGAGTCCATATACTGATTTGTATATGGAACCCCCAATTTTAAGACAAAGTTACAATGTGAGACTCTGCCAGTCATGGTTACAGTATTTCCCACTCTGTGTGCCTCTGTGTGCAGTGAACTATTGATCACATATTGATCTGGTAGATACATTCCTACATATCTTTGTCAGTATTACCATTTCTGAACATGAAGGGCAGCAATATTTTGACATTAATATGAAGGACTACCATATAAAGTAGGATCACAGACAAGAGGCATCCTTTATTGAAACTGAGAATGTTATATAAGCAATTATATAAAATATGTCAGTGCCTAGCCATTTCTAAATCAACATTGTAGTCCATTAATGTTAACATGCAATTTATTAAAAGTTGTGAGTACAAAGCTCTTTTTTAATGCAGGTAACTTTAATAGCAACATACATGCAGGAGTAAATATTGTTTCATACTCCATTGATGCAAACTTGACTATACACAATGCACTAAAATAATTTTGCACCAGAGTGTATATAAAAAATAAGTCACCGAAATAATGTTCAGATTATAAGATAAATATCAATTAAAATTCTGGACAATTCTAAAACAACCAAAACATACTTTCCTTGTACAGACTTAGAGCTACTCAAACACTAAGGAGAAAGTTAGATTATACATTATCCATCCTTAGCTTGTTCTGGAAAGTCTGGACACTTCTGCACTTTTCTAATTATTTTTGTTCCTCTACAAAGATGTCTGATCAGTCAGTTAAATCGAAGTTGTTTAATAATAGCCTTCTGTATATATAAAGGCGCTGGCTGGAGAAACCCAAATTCCAAAAGTATATCCCTTCTCTACGAATTGTCTTTTATTTGGAAATGGCTTCGTGGTCTCACGAAAAGGAGTTAAGAGGAGGCCTGAATGTCAATTCTTCAATTCAAGCCAATCTTCTAAAGAAAAAAAAAAAAAACTTTTTAGACAGGAGAGGAATAAGAAGAAAGAAAATCTTTCACACATAAAATACATTCGGGAAATGCTAGTTAAATGAACAGTGTCAGGGACCCCAACTTAAGCCAACATCGCTACTGCATTTCAGAAAACTCTGTCCGGACATCTCAGGCAAACCGGTAAAGAGGACCTGACAGAAGTTTATTTGCTTCAGGGAATGAACTTTCCAGAGAAAGTCATCGTAAGAGAATAAACATGACCCCAAAACAATCAATGATTTGACTGGCTGAAGAGATGACCCAGGCGCTGGCATTCACCTCTTTCCATTCCCTGTCTGGCACTCAGGAGGAGAAGAGGCTCCAGGTAAAACCCCAGCACCCTATTTCATATAGCTTCATGCGGATAGAGGACAGAGGCACCAGCATTGCCAAGTTCGTCCACTCCAACAGATCCCAACACAAAGTGGGAGAGGGGTCTCATCCCTCATTTTGCCACAGACTGCCCTTCAGTCTGGGTGCTGAGAGGGCTCTGGCCTGTACCTGGTGTGCTCAGCAGGGGGCTGCAGTGCCTGAGGGAGAGCAGAGCAGCATGTGATGGCTGGGCATCTCTCAGGCATGTGTGGGAATCCCTGGAATTACCGTTTCAGGGGAGCACCGCACGGGTATTGATCAGGTGATAGTGAGAGCCCCTCAAATTTGGGACTTTATTGATAACGTGACGGCATTGTACCTACAGGTTAGTGAGCTTGAGTCAATTCAGAGAACAAATAAATGAATAAACCCTAGTCACTTTAAAACACTTTTCCCTTCACATTACTTGACTTCAATCAAAATTAGAAGACTGTGATGTCACAGAAGACTGTGATATATCAGGACAAAGGATAACAATGGGAAATATCTAGGTTTATACTGGACAATGGTCTCTGACAATTATCATCTTTTCTTTGAATCCCATGTTGCAGTACCAATCCAAGCAACTCCTAAGCTCCTTAAAGATTTGCTTGATTTTTTTTTTAATATGCATTCTGGATAGTTTCTTTCAACCGTTTTAGTGTCATCTTGTCCCATCATATCTGATAAGCAAAAAAATTAACTCAGGTTGACATCTTCCCTACAAGAGACCCAGAGCTATTGAATTATCTAAAGATGGTTCTAAATACCAGCCTTTAAATGATAACTGATCTGCAAAAAGCAAGCATTGTTTCTGACACGCCATGTCACATTTCTAACTCTTCACTCTGCATTGTGCTACATCCTGCAATGTCAGCTAACGTGGAAATCAGCAGTACACAACATGACGGGGTGACTTAAAATTGAATGAAAGCCACTATTCAGGATGAGCATCCATTTTATGCCATCCATTAGGAAAAATATAAGGGCAAAGAATGAAAGGTTATTTTCAGAAACCATTGTTTGAAATAAGCTATGCTTCCTTGAACACTTACATAAAAGGTATCTCTCTTTTCTGTATCTTTACTCAGTAATTTATTATTGTGAAAGCCAATTTAAAAGATAAATCCTATGCCATTTCCCTAATCAACTTGCACTTATACATGCTGTCACCTCATTCCATAATATAGTTTTTGGCTTGAAATCATGGACCTTTTAAATTCTGGAGTTGGAAAGGACCTGGGAGATATAGGTCAACCCATTTACTGTGCTGATGAAACAGAGGCAGGATGTAAAAAGATTTGTCCAAAGTCACATTGCTAATTAGTGGCAAAGCTCCTGCTAGAACCTGCATCCCCTTTCAGTCAGTGTCTTTCAATTATGCCATGCGGGGGTGTAAACTGCAAAGAGGAAATGCAGCAAGCTGGAGGGCACCTTGAGATTATTTACAATGGTATAAAAAGCAATTAGACCTAACATGCTCTGATTGAATTTCTGCTTTATTTTCATTTCTTGTCACATTTCAGTGATTTAAGAGAGTTTGTTATTTACTTAGAATGGTCAAGAAACAAAATCCTGTGAATCTGATAAAATGTGCTGTGTAATAAGCCAAAAATTAAATGAATGGAAAGCCAACGAAAAGACCAAAGAAAACACAGGAGAGGGCAGGGATCTGGAGAGAAGAAAGCACTGACTGCCACCCAGCTATTGTTCCCATTTCCAAGATGAGAAAACCAAGGATCGGAGCCATTAGCTTGCCCATGGTGACCAAGAAGCAAACATTTACCAAAACTTCTCTCAGCTACCTTTCAACAAATAGTTGCTAGCCAGATCTTTCACAATTCAATTGCCTTCCCAATACAAATAACCCTTATACCAAATGTATGAGTTCAAGTTAGTGTGTGAGAAATGATGAAAAGGAGGAAGGACAAAGGGTAGAGTCATACGCTAGAAAAAAGACTTCTAAAAGCTGGCTGTATTTCAGGGGGCAGGAGAGACCAGCATGGAGGGATTTCAGGAGAAACACAATCTCTCCTCCCATCTATCACCAAGGCCTGAAACAACTATCGTTGCTTTGCAGTAAGGATTTTTGTTCTTTGTGCACAGATTGCCCATCCTGAAGTTTTTGCATAGTACCATCCACGTTGCTCTCATTAACACATTTAACTAAATTCAGTGTTGTCTCTGCTGCTCTCCTAGATTCTCTTAGCTCTGCGACTGTGGCACTCATTCCCAACTGTGTTTCCCTTTTTAAATGTACCCGAACCGTTGTTTAATAATATACGCTTCCTTCTTGAAAAAACGCTTCCTTCTTGAAAACGGAGACATTTACCCCGTTTAGGGCTGCTAGCACTTCCCCCATTGGCTCCGCTCCCTCAAGCGCTGTGACGTAGTGATTCACGTCGTCACAGGAAATAGAGGTGTCTAGACCTGAAAATCTAAGCCGTGCTCTCTGATGATTTTTCCGTATTTTGGCCTACCAGTTCCTCTCCCATCCTTCCTATTCACAAAAGCCTTCTGCCTAACCAGTGAGACAGAGGCAAATAAGGACATGAAAGAAGAGATTTTTAAGTTGTTCACTGACCTTGCACCACCACTCCAAACACTAAGTGCTGACGATGCCTTAAAAGCTTCTTGCCCTCTTTGGCATTTTTCAAAAGTCTCTGTTGTTTCTGAGTCTTAACCTGTCTGACTCTCTTCATGAGGGTTCCTGTGTGTTTCTCATGGTGGTACTAGGTCATTCACTCATTCTTCCTTTTGTTGAGCACAGCCTTTTAGACCTGAGATAACCCAAGTGGTTGGTCCTCAGTTAGCCTTAGAGCTTCCACAGTTACCTCTCTTTTTATTTCTTCATGAAGAAAGGTATATTTCAGAAGCAAACTTTCAGAATTCGATTTTCAGAGCCTCCTTTTTCTTCTGAGTTACCTTGCCTATTAGAGTCTTGGCTGCGCAGTCCTGAGGCAGAAGGGAACGCCACGTATTCCACAATTGAAAGGGGGTGAGAGATGAGACTATTAGGGTTAAGGCAGGGGTTAAGGATTTTGGCATCTTAATCTTCTGCCTTTTAACATTAACCCTAATAGTAATAATAATGACATCATTGCCTCTCCTTTCTTCTGCTAAAGACCTAAAGGCCATGTCACTGCTTTGAAGGGAAAGGAAGAGAGAGGTCTCAGGACTCTTAGGAATAATTACTGTTTACATTTCTGATTGAAATGATTGTAAGCAGAACCAATGACTAAAGTGAGGTTTGATATGCTGCAGGGTCTGAGTGGCCAATAGCCCCTTTATCACAAGCTGCAGAGTGACCTATAACAAACTGTGAGTTTCACACCTCAGGGAGTGAATACAACTAATCCTGTACAGATGAGAGGCACCTACATTTTCACATCTGCCATTCATGGAGGCTCCAATGTGCACTAAAATTTGTCCCAACTAAAGGCCCCGTTTGGACCCAATGATTCATCATGGATGCTGAGATGTGGCAGGTGAGCAATGGTACCTTGAAGACTCTCTCTGCCCACCTGTGAGTCATACCTTCTGTCACTAGGCATCATGTGGCTTCTATTCACTGACTCACCACTGCCAACAGTGGCGGTGCCAGTAACAACAGGTGTCCCTGCTGCTCCTTTTGACATCATGGTGCCTGCAGACGGCTGTCAGAAATCAATGACTGAGTCCCTCGTGCCTTCTTTCTCCCACCCTCAACCTTCTCCTTCCCAGAGCCCACTTTCCTACTGTAAAACTGGAGGGCTCTGTGCACACTCCAGAGAAGCTTCCAGATATGGCAGTATTCACTACTCCACCACTTCAGGAAACCAGCCTGGCACCGCTGAGAAGGAGTAAAGGAAATGGAGAGCTTCTGCTCCCTTCAGGCTCTGTGGCTAAACACACAGGAACAAGTCTGGAAGCATAGTTTCAATTGTCGTCAGAATTTCCCATGATCTGCCAGTCAGTTGCGTTTGCAACATTCTCTAGTCCTTGGACGGGGAGGCGTGTGCCAGTCTTCATGGCTGCTTTTCAAAGATCAGCCCACAAAGTATACATACGCTCCAACATGGCTGCAATTTTAGCTGCTCAGAGAGCACAGCAAGATAAATAACCATGCCATGAGAAATTACAGCATTATGTACTGCAATAAATATGACAAATGACAGGCCAGATATTCATTGGCTCATAACAGTTGGCAGGCATAACCATCTGTGGATCCAAAGTTCGAACTATTTGTTTTCTCTCCTACAGCTGCCTAGATCTTTGTCCACCTCTACTGAAACCTCTGGTCTTTAAGGTAGCCTGGACAACCTTGCGAAACCTTTGACTTTATTAGATTTTAATTAAGAAATACAGGGATTGCCACGGAAAAGGCAAAACTCTCTGGGTGTATGAGAGAGGAAACACAACAGATATATCATGTCCTTTTCCTTAATGTAGAGAAGCTTTTTACTTGCAAAGAATCTGAAAGCAGGAGAGGCAAACCTAATGATAATTAAGAAAAATGATGCTGTTTGTTGCCACAGAAGAAATAAATCTTCTGTGTCTCCCGTTTATTTATTGATTAAACAAGGAAACCTACAATGGATTTAAGTTCCTGCTTTAGTCACTAGAAAGGTAACACTGAAGTCCATTATTTCATTATGTGAAATGCTAATCTATATTTCTCATTTAGAATCTAAATCCTCTGCTTGGTTGAAATCTCACAGCTTCCACCTCTGATAAGAGAAGCCTAATGAGCCCTAATGTCGCCACAGCAAAACTTGCCCAATTAGAGCAGTTGTTCACAAAAAAAGTACACTGTGAACTTCTAATGCAGAATCTTGACAGTTTAGAGTGGAAAAATCCATGCTAAGAAAAATCAGATTTTTAAACAGGTAACTTTCTAAGCATAGCTATTTCCTGCTCTTGATTTTCCCTTCTTAGTCCTGCACTAAGATATAGGGAAGGCTTTCATCAGAAAGGCAGAGAAAAGGATTTTTCAGGCAGTGAAAGATGGTAACAGAGTTCCCTGTAATAGAAACCTTTTCCCCAGTTACTAATCTAACCTGGGAGTGAGTCAGCTGAGCAAAACATATGATTTTCTGATTATTAAATATTTTGTCTCTTGTATGACTGTTTCTCTTTCAAGCACTTATTAAAATAAAGCAAAACAACCAGACCCAATAGCAAAATTCTTTCTACCCTTCTCACACACAAAACACCAAACCAACCAGTCATCAAGGGCAGATTATGGAAAAAGAGAAACCACAGGATTATGAGATCACTCTGCTACCATTTCTTATCCAAGTACCACAGCATCACCAACAAATCAACATTGCTAAAGGAATGTAAATCTATTCAGTGATACTGATTGACCAAATGTGCATTAGCGCCTTCTATGTACAAAGCAGCAAGTAGAGTTTGGGGGGAAAGAGGGGTAAGGATAAACCAGACATGGCCCCTCTTCAAAGCTTCCAGAAGATGAGTCATACTAATATAGGGCAGAGAGGACTAAGATGTGCAGTGAAGGAAGCAGACAGTGCTGGTGGATCAGAGGAGAGACACTGCCACCTCTGAGAACAGACTGAGGGAAGGTTTCCTAGAGGAAAGGGTACTTGAAGAAAAGGAAGACTTGAACATGCTGACACAGGGGAGTAGGACACCCCAGACTGGAAGAAACAGGGAAACACAAAAGCATGAAGGTAGAAAAGTGCTTCTGAACCAAGTAGAGTGAGAAAATGAGCAAAGTACCAGGCATGCAAACAAGCATTGAAAGTCATTCGTTCACAAATACTAACTGAGCATATATTTACTATTTTTATGGCACTCTTCAGGGCACTGGGGAGACAACAGGGAACAAAACAAACAAAATCTCTGCTTGCACAGAGTTATCTCCTAGTTGGGGAAGAGATATATTGAAAAAGGCAGCTATATAATGCATCAGATGTTTTTCAAGTATACAAGTACTGGAAAATAGGGATTATATAAGTTGTTGAGGGGAATTTCTCAGATAAGGTAACTCTTGAGCAGAAACCTAAAGTGAAGGATAAGTTTAAGTACCTATTTTGGGGAATTATAATCCAGGCAGAGAGCCTGAGGTGAGACATACCCAGTGTAGTGTGTGGTTGAGGACAGAAAAGGCCAGGGTAGCTGGGCGATGGAGAAGGAGGCAGGAGGTGATGTCAGAGAGATGGCACAGAGTGTGGGTGGTGGCCGGCCACATCCTCAGGGCTTGTCTACCAGAGTTAGGACTTCAGGTTTTCCTCTGGGTGGGATGGGAAGACGCTGGAGGGCTTACAACAGAGCACCGGCATGACCCACCTGACATTTTGGGGTGAGTACAATGGCTGCTATAGGGAGGATAGACAGGGGTGGTAAGGATGGAATCCAAGAGACCAATTAGAAGACCAGAGCAACAGTGAGACAAGAAATGACAGTGACATGGAAGAGGAGCACCTTGTGAATGTGAATGTTGGCAGGGCAAGAAAAAGTGGAAAATAGCATTAGTAGGGTGCTTATTCCTAGTCTAACTGGATTAAAATTTTCCCTCCTCCTTTACAAAAGTTTAGCTATACAGTTGCAAGTTTATTTTGACCCTGACAGAAAATCATATCGTTCAAAACATACAAATAGCAAAGTTAGCTGGAATTACTCAGAAGTCCTAGTTATAACATCAACCTCTCCAAGCGGAGGAGGAGTGAGCCTGCAATGTGAGCGAGTCAATGACACTGTCGCGGTGGACTTTCTCACCCAGGGCCTTGTAACTGCAGTTCTCTCTATTCACAGCCTAAATGCTTCCTAGGTTAAAAAGCCACCTGCACCCCTTTAATCCTCCAGCTAATGTAAACTATTAAAAGTAGTAATGTGGGGCTTCCCTGGTGGCGCAGTTGTTGAGAATCTGCCTGCCAATGCAGGGGACACGGGTTCGAGCCCTGGTCTGGGAAGATCCCACATGCCACGGAGCAACTGGGCCCGTGAGCCACGATTACTGAGCCTGCGCGTCTGGAGCCTGTGCTCCGCAACAAGAGAGGCCGCGATAGTGAGAGGCCCGCGCACCACAATGAAGAGTGGCCCCCGCTTCCCGCAGCTAGAGAAAGCCCTCGCACAGAAACGAATACCCAACACAGCCATAAATAAATAAATAAATAGATAGATATATTGGATTAAAAAAAAAAAAGTAATAATGTGGTCTTTGTGTCTCACAGCCACATCTCCTTTCCTAGTAAATTCAGCATAAACCTTCTCCAAGACTATAGATCAAGAAATGTGTGGTAGCAGGTGCTATCCCTGCTGTCAGGCAGCCAAGAAGGAGCAGGGAGTGACTGATGGCTCTTTGCTCCCCATAACTAGTGCTGCGGAAAGATCTGTTGGCTCTTCATCCTCCCATGTGACTTAGGGATACAGCTCTCCTCGCTTAGTCCCAGCTCCCACACTTGCTCCCTGACCCCTTCAGGGCACCACTCTGATTTCTATTTTTCCCACATCTCCTATCACAGCTTTAGTTTATTATTAACACAAGTTATCATGTCATGGGAGAGGTGCTGCCTTGATGGCTCAGGTATCTCCACAGTCTCTTACAATCACCCAGGAAAAAGCTGTTGCAGCAGATACCTCAGATCGAACGGAACAGACAAGGAGGACCACGTTTCCAAACGCCTGCGGCAACCTCTAGCTCAGTTTCCTTCCCTGACCCAAAAATAAAAAAGGAAGGAAAAGAATCCACCAGCATAATGTGACGAGAAATGCAAGGTGATGCGTCAGAAATAACAATGCAGGTCAAGCTGGCATTTGTTGTTACTGAAATTGGTGAGTGATATTCCTTCCCTTAGAACTGCTTTTGCTCCTCCAGGAAAAATATTTCTGTATCAGTCATTATCTTTCCAGAGCAATAGAGTACGAGGATTTTTCCCATTATGAAATGGTGGCCCCCCTGTAAAATAAGGGTGACCACTATCTCTTGGTATGTTATGTTGTTTTTTAAAAACAGTAATTATTCACATAATTCCATCCTCAAAAACACTTTAAATGATTTTCCAAGCTTTAATATACATATGAATCACCTGGCGATTCTGGTTCAGAGGATCTGAGGTGTGGCTTAAGCTTCTGCATTTCTAACAAACTCGTAGGTAAAAGTTAATACTGTCAGTCGGCCAATCACATATCACGTAACAAGACATTCAAGAGTATTTTCAGGACTTCCCTGGTGGTGCAGTGGTTAAGAATCCGCCTGCCAATGCAGGGAATGCAGGTTCGAGCCCTGGTCTGAGAAGATCCCACATGCTGCAGGGCAACAAAGCCCGTGCGCCGCAACTACTGAGCCTGCACTCTAGAGCCCGCGAGCCACAACTGCTGAGCCCGCATGCCACAACTACTGAAGCCCGCGCACCTAGAGCCCATACTCCGCAGCAAAGGAAGCCACTGCAATGAGAAGCCTGCGCACCGCAATGAAGACCCAATGCAGCCAAAAATAAAATAAACAAATAAATTTATTTTTAAAAAAAGGAATACTTTAAAATTATATTTTTAATTACTCTGTATTTCATTTTGCTTTCTAGAATATGCCACTTTCTATTAGATTTGGATTTTGATCAGGACCCTTGCTCTTTCAGGGTGCTTAGAAGTTCTCTGATGACAGTATTTGAATATCTAGACTTTTTAACAATTACGGTTGGTCGTGTATTACTGTTCCCAGTGTCAGCTGGATTCTTTATGATTCATGCTCTGCATTTTATTGTTAATATGTAAGTCACTATGCTGATGAGCTGATGTGGGGAAATTTTTCTTTCTTAACCCTTGAGAAAGCTAGTAATTAAACCCTTTAGAAACCCAGTAAGCAAGAGTCAAATTGTTTAAGAAACACTGTATTTCTTTGGAAAATATTAAAGCTCTAACAATAACCTTTCTAGAGGGAAAAAAAAAAAAAAGATGCTATTTTACTTGCTCCTTGGTAGAGTGAGAGCTATGAAAAATGATGGAAGGGAACTTAGAATAAAAATAATTTTATTTTACATTTTGATTCAGATCCTGTAATTTCAAAGAAAACCTTTGAAGATAGACTGATTTTGATAATTTCCTGCATGCCACTTAACATCACCTGGAGCCAATCAAGAGAAATCAGAATATCTTGCTCTGACATTTGGGTGTGAAGCAAAAACAACACCTTTATATTTTAAACTTCACTCTTTCTGAAAGTGAGAGGTTGAGAGGTTGAAAGTTCTGGCTTCATCCATGCACATAAGAAGGAAACTCAGCATCTGGCCCACAGATATGTTCATATCAGATTTGCTAGCCTGGTAGTTCTACCTGAAACCTCTCTTAAGTAGAATCTGTTGATCAAGCCAAAGCGTTTCCTGTAGTTCGTTTCGCAGATAAACATTCTCAAAAGTCTGTAGTTCAGAGTATTTCATTTCCTTAAAACCCATGCCAATTTTAAGATTGTCAATTTATTTTCAAACTGCAGAGTTGGGATGGTATTTGAGTATGCAGGAGGATATATTGCTCAATTGTCATTTTACCATAGATTAAATGTCTGCATAAAAAGGAATGCATTTTACAATTTTCAAATTGATGAAAGTTTTATGAGGAGATGTAATGAGAATAAGGATGTATTTTATGCAGGAGGAAATGCTGTCTGGCACTGAAAACCACAGACAAGGATTTAAGAGTCTAGGATTGAATTGGTGGCATCACAAAAGATGCCTTCAGGTATGGATGCTCCAAGGTAGGTCAAAAGAGAATCAGCTGAATCATAAATGCTCACTGCTCCCGTTGTAAACCTCAAAGAATTTCTGGTTCCCAGGTTTAAGGAGCGGGCACGCTCACCTCAGATCTGGCTGTGTGAAGTTGGGCACAGTGTTGAAAGCAGTTTAGCATAGAGCAGGGGTAGCATGTCCTGGGGTCAGAGGCATGGATTCCCCAACCAAATTGCCTGGGTTTGAATCCACTCACTTAGCTGTGTGCCCTTGGGCAGGTTACTTAACTTGCTTGTGCCTCAGTTTCTAAGCTATAAAATGAAAATAATCTACTTCATAAGATTGTTATGAGGATTAAGTGAGTAACATTTGTATGAGGCTCAGATCAATCCCTGGTGTAAGTATAAACACTTTGTGTTTGTTAAATAAGTGAATGAATAATGAAGCAAAGTGGCTTAGGTGTACATTCTCTGGCTCCATATTGCCTAGTTTCAAATCTCAGTTCTACTACTGGGCAAGTTATTATTCTAACTCAAAGTTATAATATAATACTATCTACCATTATATGAGTGGTCTTGGGCAAGCTATTAGCTATCTGAAGCTTGGTTTATTCATCCAGCAGTATACTTCCTATGGTTGATGTATATGAGCTACCTTCCACATAGCAGACTTATCGTTAAGTTTGATAAGTATGCCTTTAACTCACTGAAAAATAGTTTATACAAGAAAGGGCCAGAGAAAGAAAACAAAACAAGAAAACCCTGTAGTGTTACACCGGCAGTGTTCTTCAAGGTTAGCATCTGCACATTAATCAACCCTCTCTGGACACAGTCATTTATCAATTATGACTCTACTTCACAGTGCTGTCATGCAGCCCATATTTGACTGTTTAGTCCACAAAAATAATCTCTTTTTACGGCATGTTTTCTAACACAGAGTACATGATGATAACACCTTACATTTATATAGCACGTTAATGTTTTCCAAAGCCGTTCCCATCCATTATTTTATTTAACTAGACATATCGTAAGAGGGTCATTTGTCTTTGAAGAAGCAGCTTTGAGGAAATTTTCAAATTTAATTTAAAACCATACTTTCACTGCTACCAAGAGTTATCACTGAAGACGGTATTTCCATCAATGGTTCCTTTTAGGTGACAGACTGTAGTCACCGCATCTCTGGACGTCTGTGGCAAAGGGCAAAGCCGCCCCAATGTTAAAATAGCTCTCCATGTTCTCTCCTCTCCTTTTCTCTCTGCTTAATCCAATCCCACATTGCCCACTATTTTGAGGACCTCTCTACTTAAAAGTAAATTCAAAATCTTCACACTTATTACTGTAGATTAGTCATAACTACCTTTTCTTGAGTTCAGTTACTCAACATAATGTGTATGTTGCCTCTTCTCCACTTAGTCAGTATACGACCTATGTATTAGTGTCACCCCAAGAGCCCTAAATCCACTTCTTCAGCCCGACGATGACCTCCTTGCCCAGGACTTACTTATTTTTAATTATTTATTACTTGTACTTCCTTTTTACCTTATTAAATAAGTAAATTTATAGCTCACCTATTTTCAAAAGGAATCTGAAGTGACAGAAACACATAAGCAGTCACAGGTGTAAACGGAAAAACACAGGAGGAAGCCTTGCACGGTCTCTCTCTTGCTGTCCCTCAGCTTTCCGTCTTCCTTCTCACCCACATTCTGCACACAGAAATGGGCGCTTCACTTGGATAACAGCCTTCATCCCACTCTGTGAAGTGAATGTAAACTTTGATTGTGGACTGCAGAATCATCTCAAGACCCATTTTCTCCACTTACCCCAGCCCAGAATCCTCCATTTCAGACAAACAAGCTCATGGAAACTCCCTATGCCTGGTTCTCTCTCTCCTGCCTTCATGTCCTACCCAAGAAGTTTATTTTGTTTATTTAACAAACATTTACATCAAGTTCTTAGTCTGTGCCAGTCTCTGTTCGAAGTGCATTACATAGATTAGCTCATTTAACCCTCATAACAATATCCAACTTACAAACGTGGAAACTAAAAGAGAGAAGTTAAGTGGCTTATACAAAGTTTTAAGCTGAGTGGCAGAGCCAGGATGGGACTGGCAACTGGGTCTAGAGTCCGTGCTTGACTCCACTCTACCTGGACTCTCTTCTCTCTGAGATGCATACTGATTTGCCTGGGGCCCCCTTAAGTTCTTACAAGATCAGAGCACACACTACTCTTCTACCACAAGCATCTCTGAAGCAGCTGTGTTTCTCCAACATGGATTTCAATAGCTGGTGACGCACTAGCGTGAAACAAATAATAGCTTGAATTTATTGAAAGTAAGTTTCATGGACCCTAGTATTTCTATATTCTGTGAAGAATGTAATTTTTGCATTGATCCTTATGAATAACTTCTGAACTTAGAGATGTGAATGCATTGTCTGATTTGGAGGAAAACAGAAATAAAATAGAAAGAAAACTACATCCCCAGACTTGTAACAAAAGATGTTTTTCTGAGTTTTTTTTCTTTTTGGGTAAAAGGATAACACTTGTAGAAAAATATAGAGGGAGGCAATTTTAAAAGAAATGGAAAATGCCCAGTTCTTTTACTAACCATGTTCTTCTGGTCCACTAACCTATAATTTTAAAACTCTAGATAGTACCTAATAGTTATATAGACTTGCTGTTTCACCAGTCTAAGTATTTTCATCTCCAGACTTTTGTATTGTTTTCATTATTTCATACTGCCTAATAAGTTACCAACATGTACTGACTTAAAGTATTTATTATCTGGAGCATCACATAATCAGTGAAGGATGAAAAATTTCTGTCAGAATAACTCACTTCCATTGATTTTCCATAAAACCTGGCTTTGCCTATTATTATGTGGCTCTAAAGAAAAAAAAAGGAAAATGTTCAATCTTTCATACTTTTCTATTCCTCCTCACCAAAGAATGTAAACTATTTCTCAAGGAATCCTCCCGACCTCCACCACAATAGAAAAAAAAAAAAAAGTCTTATACCACCTGAGGAGCAATTTTCTTCTCTAAATGGGTAGCAACTGAGTTTTAAAGCAGGTTACTTCACACTAGAAGAATACGGTTTGTTTTCACTTCTCAAAAATTCAAAAAATTCAAAATGCAAAACTGATGAAAAACTTATGATATATTTTACCATTTAAATATTTTCTTAAATTTTGGAAAATATTTTTGTTGAACTTAGAACATATGTTGGAGTTATAATGAGTCTTAGGTCATTTTAATTGTTCTTATGAATACATGAAATAAAATATTTCTAATATATCTATGCCAGTCCTCACGAGACAAGCAACAATAAGATGTAGCCTGTATCCAAAACAAGACTGTCATTCAACAACACATTTGTGAGGGGAGAGAAGAATATACTTCCAACACTAAATTTTATAGACACCCTACAATTTTACATTTAGTACACGGTCAAGAAAGCACCACAAATAATTGAGTAAGAAATATAGCTCACTCACTGTTGGGGAAACTGGCTTAAATTTCAGGGAAGGAAATGTCCTTGCCAATATCATATATCAAAATGTACTCAGAAGTATTAATTTAAAAAATAAAATGTACAAGTAAAACATAAAATACCTGAAAAAAACCATAGTAAATATTTAAGATCCTGAGTGGATAAGTATATCTAAGCAATAGAATAAATCATATGGATAATGGTTAATTATTTTACTAGATTAGTTTTAATTTCCAAATGTCTAAAAATAATTTTAGCACATTAAAAAATAATATATCGGGGAAATATCTGACAAAATTCTAGTACACAAAATGTTACATGGAAGGTTTCTTCCTTAGTAAGAAAAATACTAAAATATTACCAGATTAATGAGCAAAGAACACAAATAAATGATTCATAAAAACAAATTTAAGTAACCAATTAACATAAAATAAAATATTTCCTCCTCACTAACAATCAGACATACTAAGTAAAAAATATATTTTTCAACTATTTCATTAAAATATTCTTTAAAGTAAAACACTCAACTGTGATGACTATGTGGGGAGAAAAGCAATCTCGAAGACTGTCATGTGTATGTATACATTGATGTAATCTTTCTTGAAAGCAATCGGGCAAAAGCAATCAAGAAACTTAAAAATAAAATTAGACACTTTAGCCCAATAATAATTCTTTAATATGTACTGGGAAAACAAAAAATTTGTGTGACTCGCTTTACCGTGATATTTTATTGTGGTTGTCCAGAACTGAACCTGCAATATCTCCGAGGTATACTTGTACTTAAAGTAGGAAGACCAGTTTTCTGGGATAATTTAGAAAACTGAAGTCAGACCCATGCATAAGCAAGGTACATGTTTGCCTCTAGTAAGACTTAAAATTTGCCAAAAACAGATTCCCCAAATGACTTCTCCCAGTCCTTTTACTGATCTGCAACTACCGTTGGGAGACAAATCTCCATGGGTCTCTCATGTTTCTGCATTTCTTTATTCTTGACTATCTTCTCCGGTGTGTTTGTGTAGTGAACAGCCTTGGAATAGATAGTATCTCTCTCCACAGCAAAGGCCAGACAGGCTTACTGCCCATTATAAAAGATTCAGGTTCACTAACTTATGGATTCCCTTCCTGTAATACAAATCACTGCATGTGCTACCGTCACCTAGCCCTCTTCGCACCACCCTGTGAGAATTAGGCCAATATCTGGTTACTAATATCACTGAGAGTAATAAATTGTCCTTTAATTCTGACCCAGGAGTCTTATATCTTCTGCCAGCATCCATGAAACTATGACAGGCGAACTTGATTGCGTACAAGTAGGGTAAAGTCTCAGACTCTCCATAGTGCCTCACAATTATCTGATTAGAGATGTATTTTTTTGGCTTTAAAGTTTTTTTTTTTCTATTAAAATCAGCATACATTTAAGAGAGTTAGTACTTTATATGATGTTTATTAGTCATTTGTAACTTATTACGTGAAATAAGTTATAAGATCCTTTGTTGTAAACAAGTTTATACGGGGGAGAATATGATGATATATAACAGGCATCCTTAGCAGCTGAGCTCAGAGATAATGGTACACACAAAACAGGAAGGTAGAGTCATCTGAAAGGGAAGTGAGGAGAAGCAGACAACCAGTAAATAGTGTGGACATGTAATTTATCATCACTTTAAAGAGTGGAAGGAGTGTTCCTGAAAAATAGAATAGAATATTAAATTTACAGCATATAATAAATTTAAAAATCTCTGTAAAAAGGGTCTTCAGGCTACTCCATGCCCCACCTAGAGGTACCATACCCTGACCCAACAGTGCAACAGCACAGTACTGAGCTTGGTAACACTGATTGACAAGTGTGGGAATTTCAGGCGACAGACCACAGAGACTGGGCAGATCATTTGTTATAGTCCTTGACAAGATATTTTGGTACTGGTCACAGTTTGGATTTTTTTTTAAAGGAGGACATAATGTATCTTTCATTAAAAGATTTTTCCTAGTAGAGATATTTATAAGGAAAAGTAGTAGGGCTCTCTTGAAAGCAAATCCAGTTCCATTTCTGTCTTCCAGGATTGAATGCTCCCAACCTGGGGAGCCATTTGGGCCACACCCATGATGACTTCTAGCTCTGCATTAACAAAGACTAGTGATGGAAGTGATCCCCATGTGAATGCTCTTACACTTGGCTTTCCTAACCTACAGATGGTTTTAAGTTGTTGTCAAAGAAAGAAAAAAAGCCAATAAACGATTGAGGATTTTTCTAAAAATTCTCTGAGAAATTCAAAGGGGAAAGAGTGGAAAAATAATAATAAAGTAGCTGGTTCAAATGCTTGTATCATAGAGAAGAATCATATCATTGTTAAGTGGTGGCAAGTAGATAAAAAAGGAACAACATGAAGACTGACAATTTCAATTCTTGGAAATTCCACAGTACTTCAACTTTCTGTAATCTCCAAATAAGGGGAAAATGGGTCCAGTACTTCTAAGAGAAGTCTGCACTTCAGAAAAACTGATAAGTAAAATCAAATTTAATCTTGATGAAAATGACCATGAAAATCATCAGCTCATGGAACCAGAGTCCATTAAGGCATGTGGAAAACATCCCTATGTTTAGTTAGTATTGTTTTAACTGTGATGCTCTATCCCCATAATCTTAGATAAAGCCAGTTAGGATGCTGGATTTCCCTAACTCACATTGAAGGTAACTAGCTCTATTTTCTCTCTTCTCTGCTTGAAGGAAGGAAGGAAGGAAGGAAGAAAAGAGAGAAGGAAAGAAAAGAAAGGAAGGAAGGAAAGAGAAAGAAAGAAAGAAAGAAAGAAAGAAAGAAAGAAAGAAAGAAAGAAAGAAAGAAAAGAAAAGAAAAGAAAAGAAAAGAAAAGAAAAGAAAAGAAAAGAAAGAAGGGAGGAAGGAAGGAAGAAAGAAAATAGGAAAAGCTCCTAGATTTTTACATGGTGTGTGAATCCACTTAACACAATTATAATGCCCAATTAATCTTAGCAACATGAGTGATGAATCATTTCTCCTGGTGTCTCTTCAAAAGAGAGTCAGTTTAGTTCCAGCATTTGACTATTGTTTTAAAGCAACTGTAATCTTGCCCGATTAATCAGGAAACTAATAACTGAACTCAAATCCATATTCAGAAATACTGTCTCCCTAGGTACTGCATAACAGCACACTGACTACCCTAGATACCAGTTTTTCCAGGTAATACAAGGAACAAAGACTGAATTCTATCATTTTCTTTCCTCTTTAAATCTTAATTTGATGGTATCTCCTGCCATCTACTGATAGATAAAAAATATAAAAACAACTTTTCTAAATCATTTGACCATTTACCACAGAGGATCAATTGCCATCTTTTGCTTAAGTGTGAAAAATCACCTAACCTTAGCATCAGGATTTTTATATCCAGAAACTGGTAATAGGTTTGCTTCTAGTGGAAGATCTTTGGTTGCATTCACAACATTTTACATGTAAAAGCATTATGGTATAAGAAAAAATAGCAATGGCTCTGGAGTCACAGACTCTGGGCTCTTGGCCAGCTCATCCTAGGGCACAGCCTTGTTCTCATCCGCTTAGGTTGCTTAGTCTAAAATAAAAGTATTGGGGGGGGGGGTGCTTTTTCCAAGCTCCTAGATGCTCTAAGACAGGGCATTTGAGTTCTTGATAAATACAGCCCCAAAGAACAGGTCACTCAGTTTTACAGATGGCTCAATTAAAAACCCAGAGCGCTACCCTCGGTCATGGTCACAGAGTCTGTCAGCCACCCTCTGCAGAAGGCTCCTCCCCATTTTGTCTGTTACTTCCAAACACTGCCCTTCCAGCCTGTCCCCAATGTGTAGCATCCTTAGGAGCTGTCTGCTGCTTCTCCTCATGCTGGCACAGCATCTTCACTGTGGAAGACTCCTCTGCATTCACTCAGAGAAAGTCAGCATGGGAGCAGCGATCAAGCTGTTGAATTTAAATGACTTTGCCACATACTCTGCAGCTGACCCCAGCTCCCAATTGGGTGATAGGTATCTTTGATTCTTTTTCTAACCTTTGAAGAAAAGTCCCTACTTATCTGAGGGTCACTTATCTGGTAACTGCAAACATCTAAGACACCACTGAGAACCAAAGATGGACAAAAAAGGTCCTCTGGGAAATGTCTGCAAAGGTCTCCAAGATGAGACAATGCATGTCACCAAACTCATTTCGTTAAAGTTCATACTCTTGACTTGAGAGTTTCTTCTCTCCCATTCAAAGACACATATCATCAACATTTCTAAGCTTATCCATGTTGAATTTTTAGCCATTGCCATTTAAAAGCAGCAAATTAGTCATGGGGAGAAAGTCCATTAGAGGCAGGAATGGCAGCCGTAAGAAGTGACAGCCAAGCATCTGACAGTAAACAGAAAAATGGAAATGCTATATTATCTTAACTAAATCTTTTAAGAAAGCAAAGAAGTGTGTAATTCATTTTAAAAAGATTAAAGTAAAAAGTGGTCAGAAGCCTTAAAGGTATGTTTTAGATAAGAAAAATCCACTGTGTAGATTTCTGCATTTCTAAATGATTTTAGAAAGATGAAGTATTCCTGTAGAATAAAAAAATGGGGGCTGACATAGTTGGGGGCTCTTCCATGACCAAGTTTTTCTACTCAAACTTAATTTTTCAGGGCATTTTCCCAGCCTGCTCCCTTACACCACACCCCAATTCCCAGATTCTTAAAACTACAGTATATGCAACATAAACTCTTCTTGAGAGTTCAGATTCTTCTCTATTGACGTCATTGATCAAACTGTGATGCCCTCAGAACTGACAGAGAAACAGAACTAAGTGGCCCTCTTCAAAATGGCCCTTGACCAGAACACTGTTGCAGTACTTTTGCCTGTTTGTTCTAGTTTATCAAATCAAGTTCTAGTTTGCTGAAAGGCTGGGATTCACAGTATGGAATGTGGCTTTTCCCTCAGGGGCCTCCCCTACAATGATTTTCCCAAGTCCTCAAAGAGACCCTCCTCCCCTTTACCACCATCCTAAGTCTAGCAGGGCTCCAGGTTACCCCACCTGAGTTAGAACACTCATAAAAGGCAGACCAGGCAAATCTCCCATCACACTTGACCTTAGTTCCCACCATTAATACCATCATGTGAAGCAAAGTGTGTCAAAAAAAAATAATGTGTAACAGATTGCAAGAAAAAAATATGAATATGCTTCTGCCTCCCTAGGATTTGCCCTTTTACTGTCATGCACTGGGGTGTGAAGAAGCACAGCTTGGGAGGAATTTGACCTACTCTGTAAAGGTCATAAAAGTTTCCAGCAGAAAGTGATGACTCATGTTCCATACATCCTGATATTTCAGTGTTCAGGAAAAATGCAATCTAGTCCAACACACCCTTTCTTTCTACCATTTTCTTGCCAGGTCACTGTACTCATGAATTTCAGTACAAAGGGAAGTTCAACAGCCAAGGTGAGGGAAATTGCTTAATGTGAACAAAAGTTCACAAGCAGGGCAAGAGGAGTCAGGCTTCCCTGCACCTTGTATTTACAAGAGACAGGTTTCATCCAAACACACAGATCTTTCCCAGTGTTTTGGCATCTTTCAAAGCAAAGTTTTAGAGGCTGCTTTTCCTCTCCAGTTCTGTACACACACATCTACACTCACACACAAACACCAGCTTTGAAATCGGCTGGTATTGTCTCAGAACTTGAAACAGATCCAGCATTTGACCTTAACTTTCCAGCACTTCAGGAAGCAGGAATTCTCACACCCTAAGGCCTCTGGTTAAACAAGCCCATGGAAGCCTCTCCCCGAAAGATGCTTAATTGTACACACTGCGTATGTATCGTTTTCCCTTCTCACTGGAAACAAGGAAACACTCCGAATCTTGATATCAATTCCTCGTTTAACAATCAAGCAATATGGCTACCTGACAAACAACTGTGAGATCAAGCTGCCAACTGCATGTAGATCCAGGAAACCAGAACTAAAAGACCTGACCTTCACAGTGAGCTGCAGTGAGACCGCCAGCTCCAACCACTCTCAGTCCCTGTGTCATGGTACTCACCACTCAAATTCCCAAGAGAGTCTGATTGGCTACGTGTGAGTCGGTCCCCCATGCCTTAGCCTAGAAAAGGCAGGGAGCTTTGATTGAGGGAAATACCAAGACTGCATGCAGTGGGGGCGTGGAAAATGAGAGGGAATGGGAACGGATACTGGGTGGGCAAAACCCACAAGTTAGCTCTACAGGCAAGGAAGTAACAAGATACCAAAGTTCATTTAAAATCTTAGGAGGTTGTCCAGGCTACAATGAGGATCCATGGATACTTAGTTGATGTTGTAAGTTTTCCTTAATACAGGATTATAGGCTTCAAAAGGGAAAATAACTCAAAAAAAAACAACAAAAACAAAGAGATGTAAGACCAATTTTGTTAAAGCCATGGAATAGCTTAGTTGGCTCAATTGTCTTATGCTATTAGGGGACATAGGAAGGGAAGAAAAAGTCTTTCAAGCCTTTATCAATCCTCTGTCAAAATGAAAATTGAACAAGAAACTCCTAATTCAGAAAATTATAGAATATTTGAATTGGAAGAAATCTTCACAAATCTGACCTGACTACTTATTCAGTATAGGGATTCTCTTTACAAGATCTTATATCTTTTGTTTGCACATATATATTCCATCACTGCACAACTCTAATAAGCAGAACGATCTTCCTTACATAGAATAAAAATCTTTTTACCCATGAATCCCACATACTGAGTCTAGTTCTGCTGACTGGAACTACATGGAGAAAGAAAAAATAATTTGCATTTTCACATGACAGCCGTTCAAACATTTGGCTCACGGCCACCACCCCCTGCAAATAATAAATAAATAATGGATCCCGCTAGGCTGAACACCTCCAGTTCTTTTAAAACGGTTTCTCATTGCACTTTGCTGACTCTTCACCATCCTTGGAGTCCTCTATTGCTCAGGTACCAGTTATGCAGACATGAATGTAATTATTTTCTCTCCGACCTTGTTCCAAAAAAGTTTGCTGGTGGCTGAGTTCCAGTTTGTCAACATCCCTTCAAAAAATATGATGCCCAAAATGAAACACAATTCTCCAGAGTCGGAAAGCAAATGCACTGCATCTGGCACACTTCACAGACAGGCTACCATCCGTCACTATGTGTTTCGGGGTCTGCCATCACTGAGGAGGGGGAAGTACAAGACTGCAGGGGAGTTAAGACAGAGTCCTGGGTTGTGTTCCAATATCATTCCGCGTGAAATACACCCTATATCAGGAAAACAACAGATGTAACATGCTGCTTGTCATACAAAACTCTTCCAACATGGGAATATCATATCACAGTCACAATCTAATGTTGCCTCACACCCCCTAGGGGAAATTCCCCTGGGATATGTTGGAAGAGGAAACTGCCTTGAAAGAAATTTTTCAGGCACACCAGAGCTGACAGAAATCAGTTCTGAGGTCCAGACTGGGTATGTGGGGGTCTAGCCAAGAACACAGCCCAGGTGCACTCAACAGGTTACCACAGCCTGTGATGAAGACAGCCTCCTCCACACTCCCAGGGCTGAGGATTTTAACCATCCCTAATATGGGGGTAAAAAGGGAAAATGGGAGTTTGGAAGGTTGGAGGTTGTAATCCAGGCAGAGTTTGTTAACGGGTTATCAAAGGCACATTTCACAAGTTCAATACATTCCCCGTGCCTGCTAGGACGAACGACATGTAGGAGCCTCCTCTGATCTGCAGTCAACTGTAAACTGTCTCCAAGTGATTTTACAGCTGTTTCAGCAAATTCAGAGGTTTTCAAATCCAGCCCAGGGAGCATCTTGTGCATTTACGAAGCATATGAGAGATTACCAGTTCTGAAGCCAGGGGATACCTTACATTTCCCCAACTCACAAATCACATTTCTTCTATTCCCTAAGATACACACACACACACACACACACACACACACACACACACACACACACAATCCATTTTGATCCACATCCTGTGTGTGTTAATAGTCTTCTTTTATTTTTTTTAAATTTTATCGGAGTATAGTTGCTCTACAATGTTGTGTCAGCTTCTACTGCACAGCAAAATGAATTAGCTTTCTTTTAATCCAAGCATAATTATTTACCTTCCAAATCTCCTAAACAGTGACAATTCTCCATGCTTTATCTAAAGCCTACTCTTAAACTTCTTATTCTTACCACTGAAAATAGTCAAATAGTAGTTACTACTTTTGGAAATGTTGCAGTGAACTTTGTTTTATTTAACTGTTTTTGAACTCTGTCTTGTCAAAAAAATAAATGAAAGCTCTGCATAGTGGTTCTGGCTAACACTGACCACACATTGCTTGTGCAAACCTGAGCTGGGATTACAGCATTTCACAACCGGTGGCACAACCCTGCTCCAGTTGAAAAGTGTGTCACACTGGTACTCTGGAGAAGCATGCAAAAGTCTCTCACAGGCTTCAAGAGAAGCCTGCCAATCTCATCCTGTTTGAAAAGTCAGCCTGTGACATAACTTTCACTGTGTTGGGAGGAACGCTATTTCCTATGCAAGACAAACTACTGCACCCAAGGGCAAAATGCAGGAATATCTGGAGGATGCAAGCAGGTATAGAAACTCACCTGTGTTTTTACATAAACATTTTACATGAAAAACAAGCCCCATGAGGGCAGAGATTTTTTTTTTTTTTTTTTTTTTTGGAGGGGGTGGTTCTGTTTTGTTGACTGATTTATCCCAAGCACCTAGAACACTGCCTGGCACATACTTGTTGAATAAATGATGACTGAGAATGACTATTCTAAGTTCAAGTCTGAGAAGATATTATTCCTGGATGTAATACTCTGCTCATAAATATTAAGAAGTAAACAGTCCCATGCTGGCAAATATCAGCATACAGACTAATGTGGTGGTAGGCGTCAGAAGAGGAGCCTTGGTAGAAGATAGTATCTGGATCCATGTAGACTTCTTTTTTATTGTTTTGATGTGTAACTGACCAAGAAATCATTCTTTGCATCTTGCTATATTATACAAAAAGAGTTTACCAAGAAAAGACTGGTAGTCCTCATGATCAAGCGTTTTCTTCTCTTATGTCTATAGGAACGTAACACCTTAATAACTACTTAAGATATAACAAGGTGTTAAAACAAAAAAATAGGGCAGATAAATTAGGCCCTGATACCTTTAAGAATCTCTACTGAATAGGATGGGCCAAAAAAAGAGACTTAGACTAGAAAGAAGAAACTGTGATGCTGAGGAGCAAGTGTAAGCAGGGATGCAAGACTGAAGTTAGAGGATGATGGTGCAGTTGCCCGAAACCAGCAGAGCAGAGAACCTGCAGGCAGGCAGGTTAGGAAAGGTGCAGAGCCCAGAGGAAGAGTCCACCAGCCTCTCCACTACAAATCTAAAAGGATGGAGAAGAGAAAGGGAGAGGTCCCCTGACAGATGTGCTTGACTGTCACTACACTTCTCCTAACTGTCCGGTTTTACTATATGCTCATGGCTGTTTAACAAGCAGCAGGTCTGGTAGACAAACCCGGAGTGTCCTCATGAAGATCCTAAAGCAACAATCAGCACTGGTTTTCTAGTCATACAACATTAGCAACATTATCTCTGATAGATATATTAATAATGATAATAAAATAATATTCATAGCCTCCTTGTAGATAAGTGACATTTTTTCCTCTAGGAGCTCTAAGGACCTCATTTTATTATTTATACATAAATAAGAACTACAGGTTAAATAACTTACCTATGTTTATTACAGCCAATAGCAGAGCAGGAAAACCCATGCTGAACCATGTCCTATACATTTGTAGATTCTAAATTGCTACATAGTTTGTTTTGATAGTTTCACGATTCTATAATTGTGCATTTGGAAATGAGAGAAATGAGAAAGATATTTACTACTGGGCTGTATTTTTTTTTTTTTCATTCAGACCCAGAGGCCAAAGATTTAGAGCCCTGAGTCAAATGTGGCTTATCCTCCACACTGTACTAATTTTAAGGACGAGCATCTTCGGGTCCAATATCAATCAGACTGAAACTGCCCAGCCCTGATGAGCAAGCCAGAATATATGTGGTGGGTCACTGTAAAAAAAAAAGTTACGGTACATTGGAATCAACATTATCTGTACTTGAAAAGTGTTAAAACTAGCTTGAGGCACAGAGTTCTGCCAGAGTCAAGATAACATGGAACGATTCTCACATATGTGGGGCTGTGAGGGGAATGGAGAAGAGCCAAGTTCTGTCATCCAGTATGTACTTCCAAGGGGCGCATTAGAGCCCTTGGGACTGACTCCTCGGAACTTTCCCAGGAAAATCTTCTAAGGTCCCTGGCAAAATCTGTGCATGTGGGAACTTGGGAATCACTCCCAGATGAGAACTTCTTTGTTTTCAAGTCATCATTTCATTCCAAATGCAGATGGAAACTTAGCCTTCCAATTAGAAATGATAAAAAATTTAGATTGAATGTATATAGCTTTTTATTTCATAGACCTCAACCCCATTAGATGTAGTTAAAAATGAAAATAAAGCTTAAATCCAACCAAAGTAATATCTGCTGTTTAGATCTCTTTCATTCTATAACAGCCATAGAGTAGATGTAAGGGGGTGAAGACTGTGATTATACCAACATCCTCTTTACAGGTATGAATACGGGGAAAAGTACAAAAGGCCATCTCTACAGAGCCGTAGAAAGAGACAGACCATGAGTCAGGAGGAATTACTCTGGCCCAGTCTCCTAGCTAACTGGTTGTGTGGTGTAGGACAATGATATAACAGTTTTTTATCTATTTCTTCATCTGTAAACTGAAGGAGCTGAATAATGATGATGAGAGTGACAATAATAATAAAGGTAACAATAATAATAGCTAATGAGGAGAGTTTATAAGTTGCAATTTAATCCTCTCAACATCTCTAGGATTTAAATATAATAATTATTAGCTCCATTTTACATCTGAGGAAATCGAGACTCAGAGAGGTTTAGTAACTTGCTTAGCTGCACAGCAAGTAGAGGCAGACTTGCTGCCAAACTAGTGAAGTTTAAGCTTCAGAGCCCAGTGTTTGCATAAGCCGCTTCCAAGACTCCATACTTAATTTTGTATTCCCTGTCTTAAAGCCCTCTTTAAGACAGGGAATATAAAATTTTCCAGGGCCCACAACAATTGGATTTGCCCCTGATGCAAGCAAGAGGAAGAGTGGGATTCAAATTCAAAACCTGAGCTCTTACTTGCTCTGCTTACCTGGCTCCCTGTGTTCCCCTATAACTTCCTTGGCTGTCTGTCATGAATTGTGCATCTCAAATTAATATGTTGAAGCCCTAACTCCCAGTATGACTTGTATTTGGAGATAAGGTGTTTAATTAAGGAGGTAATTAGGTTAAATTAGGTCATAAGGGCGGGGCCCTAATTCGATAGGATTGGTGTCCTTATAAGAAGAGGAAGAGAGAGCAGAGCTTTCTCTCACTCCCCAAGGGCAGGCATGGAGGAAGAAACATATGAAGACACAGCAAGAAGATGGTGGTCTACAAGTCAGGAAGAAAGCTCACACCAGAAATGGAATTTGCTGGTACCTTGATCAAGGGCTTCTAGCTTCCAGAACTGTGAGAAAATAAATGTGTGTTGTTTAAGCCACCCAGTCTGTGCTATTTTGTTGTGGCTGCCCAAGCAGATTAATACACTATCCTATGCTTGCCTCATCCCTCCAGTTTAGTTCTCAAACAATGAGACTGCCGACTTTTCCTTAAGAGGGTCATTTCACAACATTGTATCTTAGATATAGCCCTGACAACATCTTTCTGAACTTGATTTTAAATCATTTCTCCTAGAAATGAAAATGCCTCCTTCTTCTCTGATTTGGGGAAGCAGTGCAGTATTAAATGTTGAACAACAGACAGCAAAAGTCCAAGTTCTAATCTCAGTTACTCCTGATTTGCTAATGATGTGCTGGGCTTCCATGTGCAAGCCTTTCTAGCATCCTTAGGTTTAATGATTTCATCTGCATAGGGTTGCTGGGCAGAATAATTCATCAAGATTATACTACAGAAACGTTGCTCATATAATACAACAAATACTGATTGATTGCCCTTTATATCCTGTGATAGTCATAAACCCCCTCAGGGAGGAAAGTAAATTAAATGGACAATCAAATCACATGACTGTTTTGAAATCAATATAGGATGCTAAACATATATCTGAATACAGAGCCAACAGTTTATTTTCATTTCTCACTGATTGCTTGGTTCTTGTTTCACTGGCATTTATTCTTTCATTTATTCACAAATATGTACTAAATACCTACTCAGTGTCAGGTGCTCTTCTAGGTCTCAGGGCCACAACAGTGTGATAGGCAGAATTATAAGCTGGCTTCCAGGAGTTCCACCCCTCGTGTACGTGCCTGTATAATCCCCTCCCCTTGACTGCAGGGGCACCTGTGAATATGATGAGCTATCACTTCCCTGATTAAGTTACTTTATGTGGCAAAAGTGAGATTTTGCAGGGTGTAAACAAGGTCCCTAGATCAGGTGACTCTGACTTAATCAAAAGGAAATCATCCTAGGTGGGCCTGATCTAATCGGGTGATCTCTTAAAAAAAGATCTAGATGTCAGAGACTCTCCTGCTGATCTTGAAGAAATAAACTGCCACGTTGTGGGAAAGTCTCATGGCTAGAACCCTGGGTAGCCTCTAGAAGCTGAAAATATCACACCAACTGATAGCCCGTAAGGAAAAGGAGACCTAGGTCCTAAAACTACAAGAAACTGCATTCTGCCAGCAACCTGAATGAGCTCAGAAGAGTCTCAGATGAGACTGCAGCCTAGCCAACACCTTGATTTCTGCCTCGCGAAACCCTGAGCAGAGGACCCAGCTAATCCAGGCATGGACTCTGGACCCATAGAAACTGTTAAGATGTTAAATGTGTGTTGTCTTAAGCTGCTAAATTTAAACAGAAAAAATAATACAGATAGTGAATAGTATAGACAAGTCCCTGCTCTCACGGAGCTTTAGATCTAGCAGGAGAGACAACAAGCAGCTCACAAATAAACAGGACTATTTCAACTAGTGATAATGTACCACGAAAAATACACAGTGTGGTGGTGGTGGAGAGAAGCTGAGAATAAGACCCACATTAGGTAGAACGGCCAGGGACGACTACTCTGAATGATGAGAAAAAAGCCAGCCACGTGAGAAGAAATGGCAAGAACGTTCCAGGCACAGAAAACAGTAAGGGAGAAGGCCCTCAGCTACACTGGCCGTGTCATTACAGAATTAACTCCAAGAGCTATATGGAAACACTACTACATAAGCTCATCTATTCAACGAATGTTTAATTTAATATAAATGTATAACTGCCTAAAAATGATGCTTCGGTAGAGTAGGTACTATCGGACATTAATCAGTTTAAGTGCCATTAGCAAAAGTTCTAATTATAGTAGTCTTTTCAATTTGGCTTTTCTTCAACCTTTGCCAGGCATAAATTTGCCTTATAGGACATTGTGCTTAGCACACAATGGAAATTCAAAAGGACAGTTATTGAACTGGAGTGAATTCTTCAGTTTCATTTAAAGTTTCATGTTCATCTGATTCTTTGGGGGAAGGAATGCTGTTCTCTTGTAGGAAAACAAAGAGATAAAGAGCTATTAAACTGTGCTTCAGCCAAGATTCCGATGTATACGTCAAGATCTCAATTAATATATTAGAAAGACTGTATTTAATAAATAAATGCAAAATAAGGGCACGTTGGTAATTTTGGCTAGCTGGCTGGTATTTATGTATGTTCTATGTAATAGGCACTGTGTAGTATTATTAAATCTGTGAAATGTGGAAAAACACTATAGTAAGTAGTAGTAGCACAATTTTTTTTAATGAAGAAATTGAGGCTTAGAAAAATTAAGTACTTTTCTCAATATTATACCGCTAGTAAGTAGAAGCTAGGACTTGAATCCAGGTGACTTGACTCTAAAACCCAGCCTGTAAACAACTAGCTGATAATTACAATAATAACTAAAATTTATTAAATGCTTACCATGTGGCCAGGCTAAGTACATTACATATATAAACTCACTGAATCCTCAAAGCCACCCTATGAAGTAGGTACTCTTAGTGTTTCTCGTTATATAGCTGGCTCTTAGCGAGGTTAAGAAACTTGTCCAAGGTCACTTAATCTCTCTGGGGCGGGCTCAGTCCCCTCATTTGAAAACGGGACATAAACAGTACCTACCTATATGGTAAAAGGCAGAGGAGGGGTTTGATCGCAGACAGTTTGTCACCACAGGCATGCTCTGAACCATCACATGACACTGCTGCACTGGCTTCAACCCTAGGGTCCAAAAGAAAATGATAGCGACTACAAAACATGCCTGGCATATTTTCCGTTCTTCATTACTCTGGTGGCAGGCTTACATAGCCAAACTAATTATATCTGGACATTTTAACTTATTCTTAACCATTCTTTTTGTTTAATTGAGTTGCCTTCTCTCCTCTGGACTCTATCTTGCATGCTTCGTCAGTGTTGGAGGGCTGGAATAAGATGTCCCCTTCTGTCCCTCCCCAAATCTTGAATTTGAGTAGTAACTAAAATGTCATGCTTTGCAACTGAAGTGAATAGAATCAATTAAAACAGATGTGAATTGCTAGTCTGCAGAATGACCTACTGTGAGATGTATTTTGTAAATGTGGGGCTGATGAGTCCAGGGGACTTCCTTGTGCTGTAAAAAGAACCAACATGATCTCTAAATCTAACAGAGGTAGAGAACATTTCCCAATCTAAGCAAGGCGGCAAGAGAATATCCTAAGGACAGGGATACAACTAGCATAAAGACAGTTCTTATTTAATCAATTGTATTGTAACCTTTCTAGGGCAAAAAAAAAATGTGCAGCAGGAGGGATGTGATTTGAATGGAATCCAGAAAAGGAGATCCAAAAAGGAAACACCTGTCAGTGTTTATTCAGCTGTGTCCTGCGATGAGAGGGCTCTGAGTCTAGAGCAGTGTTTTTCAAATTATGGGCTGTAACCCATTAGTGGGTCATGAAATCACATTGTTGTTTAGTAACTGACATTTTTAACAAGTAAGATAGACTAGACCAGGGTATATTGCATGAGGTAAAGTATTGTTTTGTGAAACTTATTTCTATTGTAAATATTTGTATATACATATTTATATATGTGTGGGTTGCATGTACTTTTTGATGTGATAATGCATTTCTCTCTGTGGGTCTTGATCAGAAGTTTAAAAGCCATTGGTATAGTACAGATCTTATTTCAGTTTTCCAACCCAGTGGTTCTCAGACTTTGGGATTTCATGGAAATATAAATCACCCTCCAAAAAAAAGGAAAAATTGAGACTGTCATAGGGTTGCCAGTATTTTCATTCTGCCAAGTTAAAAAAAAAATGTTTACAAAGATAGTACTATAATTCCCTAAAATCAAGGTTTTTAACACCAAAAATAACAATGACATAATCACAGAATAAAGCACATTAAGTTAATTATATTTGGTTTTATGGTAAGACCATTGTATTTCCCTTTTTTTTAAAATTTTACTATAGATTTGTGAAAACACCCCCATGGCTAGTAATTGGAGAACAAACAGAAATATGCCCTAAACCTGAAAGAGCAGTACCTACAGTCACTCTCACCTCAGTAAAATACTTTTTTTAGGAATACTTGTCTTCCTCTGCCTTATTTCAGCACTTACTGAGCTACCTTCTGATACGTAATTTTGTACCTGAGGAGGGACAACTCCAGGACAGTGAGCCAGAACAGAGGAAATGACCACTGTGGATTGTTATGCCGGGTAGCTCTCTATTAGTTAATACACATGCTTTTTAAATCATTCTCTTGTGAGTTTGAATAGCATGAGTCAATTTCCCCCAAACCTTAGCATCCAAGAGTGAGCAGATAAGATTAAATTTCTGGAACTACAAACTAGAAAATTGGACAGAGTGGAAGGTCAGCACATGACAATTCCTGCCTTTTTAATAGCACTCTCATAGCTTCCAAAGCTGACTCCAGAAGTTCACACAATGTCGCCCATGTATTCAAATACTCTTCAACAAAACCACCCGGTAGCTTCTTGCTCCTGGCGGCTCCTGCCTCCAGACTGCTTCCCCTTTCAGGATGCTTTTTAACTTTGTCATCTCAGCTTCTCCTTAACTCTTGTCTAAATGTGACCTCTTTCTTTCCTAACTACTAGCCAAGCTTGAGCAGACTCTGTGAGGGACTCTCCTTACTTCTTTGTTTTATTTCCATCTTCCCAATGGCTGTCAATATTTCTGTGTTCAAGAAGCGCTTCCAGCTCTCCCGTCATGTCTCCCTTCACTATGTCATGGCATATGACAGCCTGAAGCAGCCAGCTGGCCCTCTGTGAGATCTCTTTTATGGACAGCTTTTTAGAGATAAAAGTTTCAGATTTGATTGTAATAAAATTGCAACGTTAGACAAGAACCAATGAGACAGCATTTGCTCAGACCCCACTAATTTGTAAAGTTTTGAAAACTAGAAGTACATTGGACTCCAGTTTATCTCTGAACTGTTTACATAAAAGGGGAGGGGGGAGTCATTAAACAAAGGAGCAGCATGAACAAAATTTAAAGAGCTTGATTACTCATTTTATTTTAAACAAGTTAATACATGAATTATAGGTATTCAAAAGATAGTCCTAATGAATCAGAACTTGTCTATTCATTAAAAGATTCCAATAGCACTTAAACTTACAACTGCTTTTCCAGAAATCAGTTCATCTTACCACACATACTTGAAAATAATATAACTGTATTTCTTTAAAAAAATCCCATAATTCAGATAATATTTTTCTCCAATTTAGTTTGGACTTCCTCCCATTTAAACTAAATTAGTTCAATCTTATGTCAGGGATATTTACACCAGTTTCCTCTACTGGCTTCATTACCCTCTCTCTGCCCTGATTCTTTTAAAGGTCAATCCCTGAACTGGAAAAACTCCATCTTCCCATGTTTTCATTTCTTACACCCAGCAGAGGAGTGCAATTAGCAGGGAGAGACGGACATGTTTAATCACCATAGTAGCTTGTGGTTCTAAGCAGCTGCTGCAATGAACTGTATGCACTAGTGACAGTGTCTAAAATGCAGACCAAATACACCTTTCCTTGAAAGGCTCTTCAGCTATAGGTGAGCATCAGCTTTCATAATACTTGAGAACTCAAAATTGCATCATGCCCCTTTGTGCTCCTAGAACTTTGTGATTTATTTTTTCTATTACAATCCTTAACCCTGTCTTTCTTCCCATTGGATTTGTATTTCAATGAGAGCTTCTGCACAGCTTTATCTTTGTATTTTCCCCCAACTCCACCCTTGTGTCCCATTTAAGAGTCTTAAATGTAGGAAGCTATTAATAAAGGTTTACTGAATTGAACTGAATTGAAGATCATCCAGTCAATCCTTTCGTCTTACACATAAGGAAACCCAGTCCCTCAAGGTTGAATGCTCAATGTCATCCAGTTAGTATCAGAGCTGAAAATCAAGTTCAGGTCTTTTGACATCCCAATCCACTCCAATGTCACACTTTGTCAAACTACCTGGGTTGTGATCAGAGGTGAGATCCAGTAACCAAAGGATGCTGTGTTGTCTGTCTGTTTGTTTCAGATTTCTATTCATATTTTATTTTCCTGGTTGTTTCTGTGTTTGTTTGTTTTTAGTTCTTATTAAATACAAAGAGCAGAAGAAGAGGAGGCTCTATGGTCCCTCAGGCTGTGAGGGGGGAGCCATGAACCCTCCCCTCCCTCTGTTCAAGGTGCATTGTGAGCTGGGCTTGAGGTGTAAGCTGGGTGGGGAGGGCAGGTGGAAGTGCTGGAAGAGGTGAGAGGTCAGGACCTGAAAGACTCATGGGCAGGGAGGGAGCCTTCTGGATCCCAATTGCAGCTCATCCCAAGGGCTAAGGGATGGAGTGGGGGGCCAGGACCTGGGCTCCAAGCCACAGGGTCAGACCCCAGGCCCAGCCTAGGCCCCATCCCACACCAGAAAGAGGAAGGGGCAGTAGAGTCCATTGTTGGAGGTGTAGGACTGTGGGGCAGAGTGACTGGGCCCCTCCCTCGTAGAAGTCCCTGACCCATGAGTTTGTATGTTTGTCAGAATTATTTTTAAAGTTGAGAATCTGAGACAATACTAACAAAATTACTCTGCAAAAAATATGTTAAAGCGTTCATTAAATTTTAAAATGTTATCACTAGAAAAGGCCTTAGAAATCAAGTAGACAAGTTTTACAAATGAGGAAAGTAAGGCCCAAAGACACTAAGTTCCTTTTGCATTATAGTACATTCCATCATGTTTGCCATTAATCAGGCCTGGCATTATGGCTATGTCTACGCAAGAGCCTAAAATTGTTTTAGAAAGAGATACTCAAATATGTTCTAATAAAGCAGTCCCGCACATGTGGACAAGCAGCCAGACACTTCCTGCCTCTGCTCTTGTCACCTCTGCTTGTTACCTGGATTTGTGGCTCACTCAGTATTTATTTATTTTTTCAGTTGGAACAGAACCATAGCTTCAACTAAGATAACAGTTCTTTGAGGCCAACAAATGTGAGCCCAGAGGGAGAGGAATTTGGAATCGAACATTTTTAGCATTCAGAGATAATTCAAGATAGTTCAAGTGCTTTCTAAGTGTAAACCACCAGGCAAGTGCTTCTTGCTATCACCATTATTTGCCTACAAAAATATTTTATTGCTAAGACATGTTGCACTGCCAAAATATTTTTGATAAAGAATATTTATATAAGTGGGTTCTACATAGATACAGCCTCAATTTAATCAGGGATCCTAGCTTTTAACATGAATATGTAGAAATTACAGAAATATGGTTAATAGGTAATTTATAGAAATCCATTATGTAGATGTTCATTGACTCAAAAACAAAGAACAGAATGAGAGGAAATGGTTTTTTACTGCTACCAGGATTTAAATTATCTGTGAAGAAGGACTTCCTGACAAATACCAGACTTGGTTACCAAAATGGTTGTGGAATTTCCTTCTTTAAAGGTTTCAAACTAATATAGCTTCCTTTTAAGACAGGGTAAGAAGTTTTTGTTGTCCTTGATTTTTGTTTTTGTGTGTGTATGAAACAGAGGATAAAATTGTATGACTTCCTAATATCCCTTCACCGTGATACTTCAAGGAACAAATTCACAAGATAGGCCTCAAAATTAACTATTTAAAAGTAAGGCTTATTAAACTTTGAAACAGGTGACCAAGGGAATCTCTAGAATTTCCTTCATAAGATTCAACGACAGCGGCAGGGTGCCGGGGAAGGGAGAGGGGAAATGGAGAGAAGGCTGGAGAAGGTCTATCTAACTGAGGAAGGGAGTGACAAATTAATCTGCTCATCTCAGTCTGCCCAGAGCCCTAGGCCTTCCCAAGTATCGGTATGGCCATGAAAAAACAGCAGAATTCCCGCTCACTTCCTTCAAATATTGTTTTACAAGGTCTTACAGTGTCTTGAGATAACATACATGAAAAGCACTGTAGTCTAAGAAAAGCATTAGTACTAAGTTATTCTTCTCATTTAAATCTCTTTGCCTCAGTTCCTGTTTGTTTTAGGGCTCTGAAATGAGAGAAGCAAAGCTAAGGTTATCAGAAGGGTAAGGGGTTTCCTGCGACCGAAAAGGGACAACTTCAGCGCTTCATTAGGTATTGCCTTGTATTGTCTTCTAATTGCTTCTCGTGCGTAAAACTTACTTTTCCCCAAAGACTCTGAACTTCTCCAGGATGAAGACCTTGATTTACATTTTTTTCGTGTTATCTAAGAGTCTCAGTTTATGCTGAGCATGTAGCAACTCGAAGTAGTTGATTAATTTATTGGTAGGGAAGGCTGAGGCACCCCCATATATTTCCTGTGCCATGGAGCGCTCTGTGAATGAGCAAGGCAGAAGCAAACAGCAGAAGAAGTATTAACTTTGAATATGGCATCTGCAACACAAGGCATGAACATATTTTTGAAAAAAATCAAATCACATCTTCAAAGCCAAGAAGCTAAACTAGACAGTTATACTAAGAGTTTTTATTTATTTAATGTATGTATTTAACACATACATATGCTGCTTACCATGTTACAGGCACTGGTCCAAGCATTTCAAAAATATTAACTCATTTAATCCTCATAACAAAGACAGTAAGAATTATTATTATCCTCATTTTATAAGAATCTGGAGCCTAGAAAGGAAAAGCAATTTCTCCAAAGTCATACAACCTTGCTGGTATTTGAACCTGGGAAGTCTGGCTTGAGAGTCCAGGCTCTCAGCTCTTATTGTTTGCAAGCTGACTCACCTGGGCAGGGACAAAGAGAGAGAAAGGGGAAGGGGGGTAGGGGGGAGGGAGAGTTATGAGGGAGCAAGAGTGAAAGAGAAGGAAGAGCTGCCATTTTCAATCTGCAATTCAATGGTTTCCATTTCTGCATCCAAGTCAGCTTTTACCAACTCCTAGGAAAAGAATATGGAGGAAAGAGGGGTAGGGATCTGTGGAGCACACACCTAATCCTTTGAAGGGCAGGCTGTGGAAGTGACCCTGACCACTTCTGCTTACATCCACTGAACAGAACTTAGTAACACATCCACACCTTGCTCAAAGAGAGGCTGGGAAGTGTAGTTTTAGCTGGGTGGACATGTGCCCTCCTAAAACTCCATCACTGTGTTAAAAACACTATGTTATGACAGAAGAAGGCCCTGTCCTCTCACCTGGATTCCTGCAACATCTCTCTGCTTAAATGGCCCTGTTTCAAGGAGGACTTCCTTGACCACCCTATCTAACACAGCACCCATGTCACTCTCCGGCCCCTTATTCTGCTTTATTTTTATTCATAGTACTTATCACTGTCTGACATTACATTTTACTTTTTATCATCTGTCTCCACCACCACCCCTCAGAGCATAAGCTCCATAGGAACAGGGACTTTGTCTCGTGATCACTGCTATATTCCCAGCACCTACTTGTTGCTCAGTAATATTTGTGGAATGAAGGAATGAATGATGAATAAACAATATTCTAACTTGTCTCCCTGCCTTTGATCTTGACAATAAAACAAGATGGGAAAGAGTTTAGTTATCTTTTTTTTTTTGAATTTTTGGATTTTATTTTATTTATTTATTTTTATACAGCAGGTTCTTATTAGTTATCTATTTTATACATATTAGTGTATACATATCAATCCCAATCTCCCAATTCATCCCACCACCACCATCACCACCCCGCCACTTTCCCCCCTTGGTTTAGTTATCTTAACTGGCACCAGAATTCTTCTTAGGAAAGTAGAAAACTGTCTTTCATGATAATAACATATCTCCTTGAGATAGAGGATAAAACCCAAAGCCAGTATTTGAGTAAAATTTCCCATCATGAAATAGGAAGTGGAAGTGAGGAGAAAACAGAAAACATGAAACTGGGAAGACAGGAACCAGTAAGATGTCAGAAATCTTCCTGACTATGACCGTGAAGTTTCATTAACACTCACTACACTTGTGAGTGCTTTGTGTGAGTGGATTCTGACACGCTTAAAGCAGGGGTTGGAGTTCACAACGGGGCAGGAATGGAGAAGCATGGAAATGGCATGCAGGGAAATGGGAGTCCAAGAGGCAGAGGAGGCCTTAAGAATGTAAGCCCCTCTAGACTTTCCAAAAATGTGATATTTCCTAAGTGATAGCATATGGGAAGTGAAGTACAGTCTACCTCTTACATCAATGCTATACATTATTTATGCTCCATCACTCATTTATATAGGATTTCTTTATATGTTGCTCTATTTCACACTGACATCATTGATGGGTTATATGGCGGCTTGGTTGGGAGAGATTAGGGTCATGTGATCATGTGCTTTTTCACCATTAATCTTTCTAGTGAAAGTGAACACTCATTTCCTCTCCGTTGTCTCAGCAAAAGGATAAGGAAAAGGCATGATCTTCAGGCCTTCTCCAAACTGCACCCTCACTTTCATCTGTACCCACTTCAGGATGCAGTATAGAGTGAAGGGGATATGGTCAAATGATCCTTCAGCTCCTTCCTTTCTGCCTAATTCCTTTTATCAGTAATACGCTTTTATCCCACCACCTTTGGTATGAAGCTCAGAGTTAAGTTTTTCTTAAGGTAAGAATAATTACACAAAATCTTTTATTTTGCTGTACAGTATTATTTCAGGAGTTAAGTTCTGGGAACAGTAGGACATATAAAAATATTTGATACAGGAGTTCTGTGAACAAACTTACGCTGTTAATAATAATTCTTAATGAACTGCATTTTCATTGCAAACTACATGTGTACAGTTATCTATTATTGCATAACCACTGCAAAACTTAATGACATAAAACAAAAATTATTAGGCATACAATTTTGTGGGTTAGAAATCTGGACAGGGCATAGCTCATCTCTGCTCTGCAATGACTGTGGCATTATCTGGGCAGGGAAGGGGAAAGGAAGTACTCAAGTGGCTAAAGATAGCTGAGACAACTGGGGCCAGCCAGGCATTTTTTTCTTCTCATATCCTCTCCATGTAGCTAGCTTGGGCTCCCTCACAGCATGGAAGGCTCAGTATAGTCAGATTTTCTTTTTTACATGAAGCTAGTGTCCCAAGAAACCCAGGATTAAATTACAAACCTTCACATGTCCTAGCTTCAGAAGTACCAGAATGTTACTTCTGGCACACTCTACTTGGCCAAGCAAGCCACTAAGGCTATTCCAGATGCTGTATAAGGAAATGGGAATTAGACTCCACCTCTCAGTGGGAAGAGTAGCAAGTAATTTTAATCTACCATATTGCATTTTCTTGGAACATAACCTCAATATAAAACACAGACTCTATATCTCCCTTCCTTAATTTAAGGAAGTTAAATTCTGAAAGAATAAGGACAAATGTATTTTATGCAATAATATGCATTCAGAAATGGGTACAATTCCTTGCAAATGATTGGTGATCAATAAATATTTATTCAATGGATATATGAATTAATGCATTCTTAGAAGCTTGATAAATAAATCTGGGTAGCAAATATCCATGCCACTCACTAAAACCAAAACCACCAAGCAAGAATATGTACACAGAAGCTCTGTTTCTTTTGATAGGAATCTTCCCCAGCCTCTAAAATAAAAGCTGTAGCCACCAAAATTCCATTATACCTACTGGAGACCTTCCTAGCGTGTAGGGGCCACTCTCTCCTGATGCAAAGGCACTGAGCTGTGAGCATGCCCTGGTATCAGAAATCCCTACTGTGCCAAGACAAGATTACCACTAGAAATCATCTCCCGACACATCTCTCCAGACAATACTCAGTCCACAAAAAATGCAGATGCAAATGCCATTCGAGGCTCCTGAGTTAGCCAGCCCTCTGGTTCCAGTGCCTTTAAACAAATTCCCATATTCTCAGCCTCATTCTCTTAACTTCATTCATACAACTTATTATGGTTAACTGAAAAACTGACCAGTGTCAAGAACTGCGAATGGTCAGACATTTTACCCTACTTGCAGACAAACAAGTTAAACCTGCTAGTTTTCATGGCAGAAGGTCAGAGACTCCTGGCTTAGAGACAAAGACTTTATTGCTCATGACACAGCAGGAACATAAGCTTCATGTTCACATCAGTTCCCTTTGCCTCCCTTCCAAGTCACATGGGGGTGACACAGAGGTGGGTATAGGTGGATCCTGCACATGTCATGGACTTGCATCACATCTGAGGAACCCCAAGTTTAGGAAACCTCAAGCTTTTACAAGAGGTGGCAAACAATCTGCCTAACCTTTGCCCCAGAGGAAAACATCATCTTTATCATACTGGACATCAAATAACCCTACCATCTGCTCTCTCTCTATATCCTCTGCTACTATCTCTGTTTTCCAAAGTTGTTCACTATACAAACATTTTTGAAAGGACAGTCCAGAACAAAAGATTGTCAGTGTATCCGCTCAAAAGACATTCAGAAATATGAAAGATCCATGGAGAATTGCCTCTCAACAGCCAGAAGTTAGGGACATAAAGGAGACCTCACATTTGTATGGTAGGTGGTGGAAAGATATTTCATTAAGAGTAAAAAGGTGGAAAGATTTCTCTTCTTCCTGGAAGACACCTTCCTTTTGTTTTCTCTATTTAAAAAAAAAAAACTGTGTTATGTTGTTCCTCTTTCTTTCAGGTGGTTTATATACTCATATGACCTCGTACTCAAGAAGGAACCCAACATTTGAAAGACTTCTGAATACCAATATAGGGTTCAGAGGAAAAGATACATGGAGTGGCCAGCTTAGTCTTCTCTGCTTCCTTAGCCATTGAGGAAAAAAACTTTCTTTTCTGTGGGCTCATCATTCCAGGTCTCCTATCCGGGCCACAGTAGGAAGAACAAGAATATCAGGATTCCCAGGATTATGGGTTTAAATGGAAAAGGCAAACCAAGGCGGCCACTGAGCTGCCTCTGCCTCTGGTTTAGAAATTATACTGAAGGGTTAACCAAGACCTGGGGCTTACTAATGATCCAGAATGGGAAACCGCATGGAGATTGGGATGGATGCCCTAGCCAGTAATAAAGCATTTTCTTGGAGTGACTTCTGTGCTTATATGACTTAGAGACCTGAGGTAACAGTAGGCAGCTGGTGGTCAGTTAGAGAATTCAGACCCCTAACCATCCCCTGCCATGACTAAAGTCCTCATGTTACCCCACTTCAGCACCACACCTGTATATCTATACCCAGTATTTGTCTACCTGCCTAGTTCTCCCAGTAAAGTGGGAGCTGTTAAAGAGCTACAAATATATGTCACTCAGCTTTGCAGCCCCAATGCCCAGCACTTATTTCCCATTCAACAAACATTACCAACCAAGTGACCCTTGCTACCTTTTATTGCTGTACTAATCCTTCTTAAACACAAACTTTCACATGTTCAAAAACCTCTAGGAGCCTCCTATCTGCCACTGTATCAAGTCTAAACTCCATTACCTAATTTCTAAGGAACATCATAGTATGTAATAAGTAGATATAATTTTTCAAAAATTTCTTGTAAGAGTTGATTGCTGAATTTCACTAATCTCTTTCAGACAGAAATAGGACTTAAGGTCAGCTAGATGGTGAGTGTAGCTGCTCAGGGTTTCCTCAAATTCTAACTCATCAACAGTGCTTTCTTTTATTACCTTTGCTTTCCTCTTGTATAAATTCTCAATGCCCTTAGAATTTATGTCACACTCTATTACTTAGTTACATGCCATCTTGTACAGGACAGGTTACCATTATACAGCTCCTCATGGATCCCATGAGGTTGTGCAACAAAGCAAATTACAACACAACATGAAACTATTCACTAATGAATTGATTGCTTAGAAATATAATTTCCAAAGATATAGTCCAAATCCATAAAAATGATTACTTCTGACAAAAGGTGAAAGGGAATGGAATGAAAATGGTGATTGATAGGGTCTTCAGCTTTATCTGTAATAGTCGTTTGAAAGAAAAATATATTCATGCTGAGGTAGATTTTCTCCAAAGATGGCTACAGCAATCTCTGCCATGCTACTCACCCTTTATCATGGGACTTTGCTGCTCCTCCCCTAAAGAGGTGAAGTCTATTTCTTGTCCCTTTGAAACCGACTGACCTGCTTAGCCCAACAGAATGTGATGAAAGTGACAAGGGGACAGAGTTCCAGAGCCTAAACTTAAGAGATCCTGCAGCTTTTGCTTCCACTGCTTGGGAACCCTGAGGCACCAAGTAAAGACGTGTGACTCCCCTACTAGAGAGATCAGAGTGAGAGTCCCTGGAGGCTTAAAGATGGAGGACAGAGAAATCCCAGGATTCTAGTCATCCCAGCTAAGGAGCCAGACATGTGACTGAGACCATCTCAGATTCCTCTATGAACATTCCTAGCAGAGATGACCCGTTCCACTTAAGCCCTGCCTAGCCAATCCCAGAATCATGAGTAGATAAAATTCATGACTGTTGTTTTCAGCCCCTGAATTTCAGACTGGTTTGTTACACAGCAATAGACAACTGTTAAGTTACTTGTGTTATTCAAAATTAATTTTAAAAAATAAATAGGCCACATGCAAACCTTTCTTCCTGTTTAACAACTAGCCTCTCTCCTTTTCCCACCTCATCCCGTGTCTTTAATGTCTCTATTCATCTAACTGATTATACAATACCCAACAATGCAATGCAAAATCAGTGCAAATCAATGCAAAATCAGGGCAAAGTGATTATAGTGTGAAATTGCAAATCTTTCAAAATATGTTAAGAAATCATGAAGTTGATGAAGGTAATGTTAGAGAAGCCCTTGAATCGTGGGCAACTCTTCTGGGAAATGAGAATCTGCAGCTGGAATACTTAACATTTGAAGAAGAAAATATCCACACAGATGATGGCACAATAAGTGCCTCAAAAGGCAATGATTAGAATGTCAAAATTTAAGAGAGGCTCTTGGAAAACTGATGAAGCCCTCAAATATTTTTGTAATAATGACCCTCTTTATGATTTGCCCACAGAAGTCAAATGTAAAATGGATACTGTGTCATGATACCATATAATTTTGTTAGAAAATTATGCTTCTCATAATTAACACTTGATTCATCCTTTGTTCTAATGTTTAACACATCACCGACCAACTAAATTTTGTTAAATGTAAGGTAAATCAATTTTAATAATTCTTACATTTTTAAAAGATATTGTCTCAACCAAATATTTTTGCTTTTTTTCTCCCTATTTTGAAAAGATTCACTTTAAGTGGGTTTGGGGGGTACCAATTATCTAAGGAAAATTGGGGGCCTCTGTAAAATCTTTGATTCATCTCCCTAACTAGCAGGCATATGCACTGAGGGCAGGGTCTTAGATCACACTTTATTAGTATGCTCTAGATAGTTCATCAAATATAGAACCAAACAGATAGTGGGGACTCACAAATTCAATAAATGTGACAATGAATGACCTCTTGATTGATTGGCTCACATGTACATTTGCCGTTGAAGAATGGCACTTTTTCCATTATCAACCCTGACCCAAAATGAGCTGGTATTTGTTCTTAAAATTGTACATTGAAGGCCTGTTACAAACTTCCTGCTGAAAGCACTTTCAAAGGCTGGATACGTTTAAAACCAATTCAAGCATGTAAAGTCGTTTTAGGAAATAAGCCCCAAGTCCCAAGGGCTCAGCTGAGGAGGGCCACATTTTAGAACAGGTGTGCCACTTCACTGAGCAGGAATTTGGAAATGTCAAACATTAGAAGCACTTCAGAAACTCCAGCTCAACCTGCCCGAGAGTCACACTTCTGGGCACGTGTCAATAAATGCCTTGCAGAGGTGGGCATTTGAGAAACTCTCTCAGCCCTGATTCAAAATTAGTTAAAACAAATCAGCATGGTAAGTTCTTAAAGAAACCATACTTTTTTTTTTTTTTTGGCTTTTCCTATGTCAATTTTACTTCTCAAAAGAAACTCTTTTTTTAAAGTGGTCATTCAGAAAATTTCCATCTACTACATGATAACTGTAACAGCCTCGCATGTCTTAACATCCCTGAATTTCAATCTCTTTCATCTTATCTTGCATCACCAATTGCAAGAGTAAGAACTGGACTGTTTTCCTTGTCATTATGTTACTTCTATCCCTTTGGAAATTAAAAAGTAACACTACAAGCTTGACTGCAAGTACCCTTTAAACTTGGCCCCTTCCATTAGGACACCAGGCGTCCTGCAGCCCATCAGTCTGTTCTAGGGCAAAGGCAAACAATACTTTCCGTTACAACAACTAGTATCCAGGAAAAAAAAAAAAAGAAGCAGGCACTCTGTAGCATACGCAGCATAGCAGCCAGAGAAAAGTTTACTAGCTTTAGCCAATTGGAGACTGTGGAGCTGGGCCAAATTAGCGTGTTTTTCTCCGCCTCTAGATGAAGTCATGAGTGAAATATGACATTGAACTTATTTTTAAAAGGGAAGAGGCACAGGAAAGAAAAGCTGAACTGCAGGAAAGTGACCTGTGCCGAGGAGTACGCCGTTAGGAAGTGTGTGCATGCCTCTAAACCCTGAGTGGTTCTCCGTTCTGTATCCTTCGCCTCCCACTGGGTGGAGTAGGTCTTTTAAGAGCAGCTGGAATGCAGCTCCCCTGATCAGTGTAGCCAGTTGTTGCCTGTCTGAACCTCTGCCAGTCCTAGAGAGCGGTGCTCTGAGCTCAAACCAGAGGGCCACGCTTTGCACCCCTCTCCACCGTCCTTCTCGCCGCAGCCAGAAGAAAGTTCCCACCTGCCCAACTATGGGGGAGGACGCTGCGCAAGCCGAAAAGTTCCAGCACCCGGGTCCTGACATACGGCAGGAGAAGCCGGGCAGCTCCAGCCCGGCGCCCTCCTCCACGCCGAGCCCCAGCCTGAACCCGGGGAGCACGGAGGAGGCCATCCGGGACAACGCGCAGGTGAACGCCGTCACGGTGCTCACGCTCCTGGACAAGCTGGTGAACATGCTGGACGCCGTGCAGGAGAACCAGCACAAGATGGAGCAGCGGCAGATGAGCCTGGAGGGCTCCGTGAAGGGCATCCAGAACGACCTCACCAAGCTCTCCAAGTACCAGGCCTCCACCAGCAACACGGTGAGCAAGCTGCTGGAGAAGTCCCGCAAGGTCAGCGCCCACACGCGCGCCGTCAAGGAGCGCTTGGAGAGGCAGTGCGCGCAAGTGAAGCGGCTCGAGACCAACCACGCCCAGCTCCTCAGGCGCAACCATTTCAAGGTGCTCATCTTCCAGGTCAGTGCCCCTACTCTCCGCCCACCCAGCGGGGACTCCTCCGCAGCCATGATCTCAGTCGCCTGGCTCTCACAGCCATCTGTACATCTGTCCTGCCTGTCAGGGATCACACACACACGCACACGCACACGCGGCACTGTCCCCGCTGCCTTCAGCAGGCGCCTGTGAAATCTACACACAGGGGTGGGAATTCCCCAGGTCACTGCAGCCTAAACCCAAGGCAGGTGCCTCAGGAGTTAGCAGGTCGGGGTCATTTGTCAGGAGCACCTCCATACAGGTTGGGAAGGTGAGCAGGTGCAGGCACACTAGTCAAATTCACTTGTCTCTTTGCATTGTGAACCTGGGGCTCTGACTGCAGCTGTTAGCTGGACAGGGCAAATTAATGCAGTGGCTGTTCATTAACTCTTTGTGGAAATGAGGTGATCATGTGAGTTTTCTGTTTTGTTTTTTAATCAAGTCAAATTCATAACTTTTTAAAGCCTCCCTTTGTCCAAAGGTCACCAATGTTTGGGGGACTAACCAAGTCTTGAAGATTGATTCCATTAGAGATGAACTAGCCTTCTACTTTTGAAACTCGTTTGGCTAAAGCAATCTTGTTGAGCTTTTTTCTAGCAAATAATGCACTGAAACTATAGAGCATTACTCTACAAACATACTAGATATGCTTCTCGTTGCTCAGAGAGACCACAACTGTAAAGTAAAACAAAAGCAGTGTTATCAGTTACAGTTACAAAGGCTAGCCTAGGATATTTTCTCCTTCAAATGGTTGCCTTGGAATGAAAAGGCCACTTAATTTTTGTAATGCATCAATGATGCAATTAATGTAGCAAGAGGCTCTTTGGGGACAGGGAGATTGCCTGGGACTGTTGTTCTGCCACGTGGTGGGCGTTTGTGAATCCAAGGGCAGCCCTGCCTAATGCTGGAAGCCCTTCTGCCCAGTGGAGCCCAGCCAGCACAGAGCCCAGGAAGCAATTGCCATCCCTGCCCCAGGGCTGTCGCATTGTGACCACGTGGATAGGAGAGGATTTCAGAGCCACGGAGGGGGAGAGGCTATAACCAAATGTTTGATTGTGAAAGGCACACAAGAAGAGCCTTCATCTCCCCAAAGAGATTTAGAAATTGGAACTTAAACCGAGGAAGCCTTCTTTTTCTAAATGAATCTGCTCTGCCAATTTAGAACCTAAGCCTCCTTCCTCCAAAAAAGGAAAGACTCATCTCGCTGCTTTTTTGTCCCCCCACATTGCATTTGATGTTGTAAAGCTTCAGGCAGCTGATATCCTTCTATACCTTGCAGTCTGTTGCAGACCGGAAATTTTTTAGCTTTTAATGCAAATGGAATAGCTTTTCATGAACCAGATGAACTAAAAAGAGATATGGTAACTGCGCCTTTCTTAAGCCATATAAGATCCTAACTTTATTAGCCTAAAAGATATTATAAATCTCAACTCTCAAGGCATTTCTAAATTAAACACTGATCTCCAAACAAAACCAAACATATACAGACCTGTTTAAATCTGAGTCATCAAAGGAAATTTCCCTTCTTCCAGTATGAATCAGAGAGATTCTCTCTTGTCCTGTCCCTCAGTTAAGGAGGAAAAACAAAAAATTATTTATGTAGTAGAGGAAAATCACAGTATGTTGGGATCAGTTTTTGTTTTGTTTTGCCATGGATGTTCTGTAGGTGTTGGGGAGAGGGATGGAGAAGATACGTGACTAAAAATTTCGAGAACTGTAAATCTGACATTTAAAAAAACAACTGTTGGGAACTTAAAGACACGGGCTGCTGCTGAAGCCCTGCCATGGTCTCCTGTTTTGTCACATTGGATTGACAGGTGTGAAATTACAGCCAGAAACGGTAGTGAGGACAAGGTGAAACAGGGGCTCAAGACCAAGGTAGAAGCTAAGAGAATCCAAAGCAATGTGTTCAGGCTCCATTCAGGGCCTCTTAGCAAGCAGCCCCCAAGGACTTTTTTGAAAGAGCAGTTTAGGAGACAAAGAATTAGAGGGGCAAGGAACTGGACCTTTCTTAAGTCATGTAATGTAAGATCTTTTATTAGCCTAAAGGATATCAGAAATATCAACTCTCAAGGCATTGCAAGATGACTATTCTGAAAAAACAAATACAAATGAAGTCCTTCAGTGGAAAAGTTGCTCTTTCTCTTGATCCTTCTTAAAGTAGGGGTTTCTAGGGTAGTAAATTATTATATCCGTTACAATTATTATATCCATTATGCCAATGGATATAATAATAACTTGTGTTAGAGAGTGGTCCAGTATAGGGGTTGAGAACAGATAAATTTTGTCATACAGACACTGGTTCAAATCCTATTTTCACCATTTGCCAGATGTGATCTTGTGCACATTGTGTAGCTTTTCCAAGCTTTTGTTTCCTCATCTGTACATCTTATTAATATTTGAAAGAGCAAAAGTATTTTGAGCTCTAATAAGCCCTGCATACTCTTCTAAGTATCTTTGTGTAGTTTATCTCAACTGCACCAATTTACAGATGAGGATGCTGAGATTCAGAGATACTTATATCTTGTCTGAAACTATTTAGTAGGCAGTGGTGAAGCTGGGATTTCAACTCATATTTAATTGACTCCAAAGTGTACGCTCTTAAACATTAATGCTTCTTCCCTCATATCTCTCTCATAGGGTGAGGAATAAATGGAATAACATATTTTAAATGGTTAGCGACTGTCATGGTGTAAGCTCAAAGAATTGAAGCTCTTCCTGGGTGGATCTGCAATGCATTTGCATGAAGAGGAGGCTATACTTGTGCTTGGTTAGAAATATGGCTTTTTAGTAAAAACTGATCTCACCCTACCCAGGATCTTCAAACAGCTATGCTTTTGCTTTTTTAGTTGGGATTTATTAAAAGCTAAACACACACACACACACACACACACACACACATACACACACTCCCACTCCCTGCCATACATTGTATGACAACTACCAAGTTGAAATCAATATTACATCACCACCAGAGCAAAGGAAAGAAAAGTCCTTTAACAGCACAGGACTCTGCCCAAAGGGCCTACTCTAAATAGACCCTTCTAGTAGCAGCACAGTCTTCACAGTGGGGCATAGGGTAGATGTTTTCTAGACCTGCAGAGTGAGGAGGGCAGATAATGTACCAGGTGCCACTTCAGGTCTCTAAGTTGTTTGTCACTTTCAGTCCACTTGACCCCTATGCTAGACTTTCCCTTACTAAATCCACTGGTTTTCTAGTTTAAGACAGAAAGAATTAATGTAAAAATAGGAGAGTGAAGAAGGAAAATCTGTCACCTGACTGGATCATATTCAGTCCTATAGTGTTTAGAAGATTATGTTTCCAGTTTGTAAAGTCCCGTTGTGTTCTCCAAAATCTGCAGGTGCCTTTTGGTTGGTTGGTTGGTTGGTTGATCTACTAGATGCTAGTAACACTTCATACATATTAGCATTTTTTTTAATTCTGAAATTTGTCCTTAATTTGTCCTGTTTAAAATATGTCATTTATTTATTTAAGTCTGTGCTAAACTTACAACATTGTTGTAGCTGTTAAGCCTCTCATGTCTTAGCAATTACTTCAAATTATAACCAGTAGAATCTAAAACTGGAGAAAATGCATCTCCTTTTGAGCAATAAAATAAATTGTAAAATCCTTGTTAAACCTAGCAGCTTCCCGTTTTATATTTTTTTTAAATAATGGCTTAAGATCAATGTTTGAATTCAAAATACTGTAACAGGAGCCAGTATAAATGAAATAAGACTCAGGTGGCTGATCAAAAAGAAAATGCTAAAGACTAATAAGACTAATTCTTTGCCTGTAAGTGCATATGTATCTTTTACTAAAAATAAAATTTGTACAAAAATCAGTGAATTTGCAGTTAAGAGGAAGTTTTCTCTGTTGATTGAAGAGACTAGAATTTCACAGGTAACTGGCACTGAGGGTGTGATGCCCACTTAAGGCCTCTTAAAGTTCTAGGAATGATTACTTGACAAAGCAGTTTGGGAATGATTTCAAATCCAGGGAACAAAATGAGAGTACTCATGGACAGTTTACACTTTCATCCACATAAAATTGTGAAATTGGGTGAAAAGAGTAGAAGTTAGATGTTTGCTGTGGCTACATTCATGGAGAATCAACCCTATAAATGTGTTCAGATATTCATCATTTGGGTTCCTTTGATGAGAACAGAATTTTAGAAAGGTGCTATAAGTGTAACATCTTCAGATTATTTTTAAATTAATTTTTTTAAAGACTGTATTTATCCAAAGCCACTGCTCTGAAAATTGCTAAAGTAGTACAGACTTAGAAGAAACGGGCATATAGATAACCAAAGTCACCTTTATATGACAGCTCGTGATGTTTGTATCACATTGATTAATATTCCCATAATGGGATACTGGTTTTGATGTGCTACTTATCCGGTGCCCTTTAGTTTATGAGATAAACAAAATACTAGTTCTTATTGTTATTATTTACACTTATTGAATGTCAGCACTGCCTCAGGCACTTTAAATGAATAACTGATTATTGTCGGTATTTCTTCAAAAGAATCATTACTTCTCTCATATATTAAAAAACGAGACTCTATCTCAGATGCAGCCCTTCCAAGTAAATGTTGCCCCTTCTGTTGTTTTGTAATCCGTATCTGTTTGAATTGAACAAATGAAAAGGGTTCTCCAATGCAACTCAAGTCCTATAGTTTTGATTCTTGCATGAAACAAAGCATGTTTGGCATTTGTACACTGTGAGATCACTTTTGCAATCTGTTAGACTTGTTTTCATGGGATTTAGGTTAATATCACAGAATCAAGTATTTTAGAGCTGGAAGGCACCTCAACAATCATTTAGTTTAACCTCATTTTATATCAAAGGAGCAGAGGCCCTGAGAAACAAAGTGACTAGCAAGGTTTCATTTTATTAATAACAGAAATTATAGAGTTGAATTATGAAATGAGTGAAAACAAACACTATAATCCCACTATGGCAAAGTTCATGTTTACTGGGTTTTCTACAATAGCTTTTAAATAATTCAGTGTGGTTTGTTTTTTGTTTTGTTTTGTGGTTTTTTTTGTGTGTGCAACAAAGAACACCTAACCAGTGTGATCTTAAAAAAGAACTGAACCCTCAATAACACTGAAAAATAATGAAACTTTTAAATCCTCGAGAATGTGAAAGACTGCTCAGGGATTATAACTAATGCATTTTATTCTTATGACTTGCTGATTCCACCAACAGCTGCCTTAGGGGTACATTTCTAATCAATGGCTTTATCCACTTGGCAATCTATACCTCAGAAACACAAATTGGAGAAAACCATCAATGTGTAAAAGAGACCTATAAATCAGAATGTCAGGTGAGCATAGTTCCATTTTAATAACTAGTATTTAGAGATTATTGGATTAAAACATTCCATGGACACAGACTTATGGTCTTCATATCCCTCTAGGATGCCACCACATCCCTGTGGGAATGTAACAGCCTTTGTTATTTTCTTCTAACAATGGGGATGATAAGTTAGTGACAGGAGAGCAAACTGCCTGTTCAAGCTTTTAAATGACTTACTGTAGCTTCCTTTTCTAATGCTAGTCATAGAGTCTCCTCTTTTAAAGTGTGTGTATCTATATATATGCAAAGAAGATTTGCTTCCATGAGCACCAACCCAAGAAGTACCCAGCATGTTGGCCAGTTTCTCTGTGTTGATAACTGCACGTAAGACTGAGACTGTTAGTTCACAAGAATCAATATAAACAGCAAACAAGCGAAAGTGCAAGGAAAAATGCCACTTTCTCAAGAGTTCTTTCCATTCCTTCTCTCTTTTATGGTGCAAGCATATCATGTTAGAAGTGTACTGATTAATTCTCCCTTCCTTTTAAAAACCCCTAAGGGTCCTTGTGAAAGGTCAGAACCAGGAGCAGCTGCATCAGTGGGGCTACGTACCTTTTTGAAAATAAATCTGGAGAAAGTGGCAGGGACATATATACACTACCAAATGTAAAATAGATAGCTAGTGGGAAGCAGCTGCCTAGCACAGGGAGATCAGCTCGGTGCTTTGTGACTACCTAGAGGGGTGGGATAGGGAGGATGGGAGGGAGGGAGATGCAAGAGGGAGGAGATATGGGGATATATGTATATGTATAGTTGATTCACTTTGTTATAAAGCAGAAACTAACACACCATTGTAAAGCAATTATACCCCAATAAAGATGTTAAAAAAATTTTTTTAAATAAAAAAATAACTCTATAGGGCAAATAGTCAGCTGCAGCTGGGGGCCTCTCCTAGGTAGAACTATCCAAGGAAGCAATGCAACTCCCAAGGGATTCTTAATGCCATGTTAAGGAGTTACAAACCCCAAGTGGATATATGGGTAACTAGCATAGTTAAGCGGTGACAGAACTGAGGATGTATATTTGATCCTCCCCCTTGAAAGAGCCATCAATCTTAGAATCTGTAAGAGAAAGCAGATCAAAAACATTACAACAGGAGGCTGAAGGCAGAAGTATCACCTCACCTGTAGGCAGGTGAAATATCAAGTGTTTCCATAAGGTATGTGTAATTGGACTGAAGGAGGACACATGACCAGGTAAGACTGGACACCTGGGGGCCAGTGCAGTTACAGAGGAGCCACTGTCTGAAGTTCAAGTTGAATTTCCACCACTATAATCGTTCCTTTATAGTCAAATGCCATGTATACATTTTACTAAAGAATAGAGATTTTGAAGAGTGTCAGCATTTTTCTGCTTCTAAACAAACATTATGGAAATTTAAGTCCCACATGTACTTGGACATTCACAAATTTCTGTGTGCAAGGAAAGGGCTTGCTTACCTTCAGAGTAGAACTATAAGAAGTCACAAAATAAACACTGTCCAGTAGACATAAACCAAAATACTGCTTGAGTAATAAAAATGACAGCAGAAGCATAGCAGTTGGCCAAGAAGGCATATCTCACTTGTTTCCAGTTGTATTAAGACACATCCAACTCATTCTGGATTATGTCTGTTCCTGCTGGGTTTATTTTCATAGTTGGCATCAAAGAGTTCTTATATAAATTTCCCCGACATTGTCTGAAAGAGTTCAATTGGGTTTCCCACCATCTCTCGACTGCCCTCATGTATGCAGTGTGATCTACCAACAGATCACTTCTGATTCACCTGATAATGCACTTTTCCCAAACCTGTCCTCAAAGGACACATGGTGAGAGAGACAAGAGTCTAAGACTCAAAAGTAACTGTGCTTTTTTAACAATAAAATTTATACTGCATTAAAAATGCAATATTATTGGTTTAATTCTTTTAGAAGTACAGTTAATATGGACATCTTTTGTTGAGGTTGAAGAAAGGGAAGTTATCAGGGTAATCAACAGTAATCAAAGGTAAACCTTTGATTAACCTGAGATTATACTACACAAAATGTACCTCTCCTCTAGTAACCAAGGCTTATTTTTAGTTTTCCACCTGACTTTCTGCCTTCTTTACTGAGGACTTTTAATAACGTTTTACTGAGCTCTTGGTTTCTTCCTTTCCTGCAAGCAACTCCTGTCAAACCTTCCCAACCCTCTTGTCAAACCCCAGAAGTAATTTTGCTTCTGGACTAAGCATCAGAGCCCTAGCTATTTCTGCAGTCTGCCCCTCTTTTAGTAATGCTCATCCACTGAGAATAAAATCCTTCCTTAAAAATGGAAACTGCTGAGCCCCTTAGGCCTGGTTCTCCTCTTTTCCCAGTGGCAGCAGCAGTCAGCAAATGTCCTTCTAGACACAGAGCTAAGTCCATTCTTTTGCAGTGCCCGACAAAGGGGCAGTCTCCACTCTAGCCACCCTCAGGGCTGTCTTAGAAAGCCTCCTCACTTAACATGCACTCATTCAACAAATAACTGCTGAGCTGTCGGGAACTACTCTAGTCACACGGGGGCTTAACAGTGAACAAGAGACAAAAGTTCCCACCCTCACAGGGAATACACGCCAAAGAAAAAGAGGCAAGTCAAGACTTGAAGCGTGGCAGAGTTGCTCTCTGTAAAGGTCCATGTCATAAGTTATTCGTGGGGATCCCGTGCAAATTTCAAGTTTTTACTTTATCTTTTATACTGTGTTTCTGACATTCTGTGAGAGTCAAAATGGGAGTAAGCTTTGGGAAACAGAATTTGGGATTTCTTAACTCTACCAAGGATTCTATTTAACCAGACGTGCTGCTTTTTACTCTACCCAAGACTTTGTTTCTAACCAATTTATGGAACTCATACTCTGTTATGAGTATGTGTGTGTAAGGGGGGAACATGGGGCTGTATCTTTTCAGAGAGTATTGTAATTATACTATTTGGTGATTAATAAGGAGAGGGATTTTTAAGTTTCTCTATATTAAAACATTGTTCACTTAGTCTTTGTAGTGAGAAGTTGAAAGTATACAGGTATACCCTTAGAACATATTTTTGATCACTACCCCAATTTTATTGACTTTTCAGTCAATCAAAATTGCAAAACAAGAAGGGAAGTTCTTACCATTAACATAAACTTTGCATGAAGTTTAGCTCCCAAATAGACTTTTTGTTTTGTTTTGTTTTTGAGCTTTTATTTATTTATTTAATTTATTATTATTTTTTTTAACACATAGACTCTTAAATTCACTAAATCCAGTTATTTTTCAAGCTGAAAGTTTACTGGGCAGTCCACAATATAATCAGGTAACACTGAGGCTCTGCTTGAAGCCCGGCTGGCAGTGGGCTCTGGAGCCTGGCCCACCTTGGCATTCTTGCAGAACTCCTAATACCCTTGGGAGTGCAGTTTGAAAGCTGCTAATCTGGGTCAAATCCTCTTGTTCACATTTGGAAGACACTGAGACCCAAGGAGATTAAGTTATTTGCTGAAGGCCTCAGAGCCATTGAGCAGTACAGAAAGAACTGAGACTCAGGCCTCCTGTCACACGTTCTTTCCACTGTGCCATTTCTTCCAATGAAAATGTGAAGGCACTTTGCTAGCTGGCTCTCATTTTCCTGTATTTCAAGAAAAATATAAAAATCAAAGGGATTCCTATGCTGTGTGACCCAAGTCTGTCTGAGTTCAAATCTCCCTGCTTCGCTACGCTGGAGAACCATCCCCCTTGCACTCTCTGGAGGCAAGTTTTCAGGCTCTGCTCCCTGAGGCAGAAGAAGAGGCAGATCTTTGTACACCCAGAAGCTGGAGAAAGAGGTGTGCTAGGAATAAGGGGAGGGGGCACAGATTCCTGAGTTTCCCTCTTCACTCTTCACCCTAGGTGGAGGCTGAAGTACTCCTGCCCAAGGAAGCCCTATTTAACAGAGAGGCTTGATAAGCTACGCCTGGCAGCATGATTCCCCCTTACTACTCCAGAAATGGCCGTAGTATACCATCTCTCCTTATAATACCCACAAAGGACATTCTAAACACAAGGCTTCGTGAGTGGGTCCCCAGTAAGGCTGGCCCTTGCTTCTCTTACTCCAAAATTAGGTCATTAGAAAAATTAGTGTGCATTTTTAAACAGATACCAAGGTTGACCATGCCTTTACTTTTGACTTCTGCTTGGGGAGGGAACCTGATAGAGGCTTTACCTGGTGCCTGACACTTAAGGAAAAGATGGGTCAGGGGAGAGAACTGGGAAGTCCTCATCTTTTATCTTCTAACTTGACCTCCAGCCTCTTTTGCAGTGGGATTTTGGCAGGAATAGAGCCTGAGGGTATGAGAGAGAGGTCCTGTGGGTTCACAGTAACTTACTTTAGCTCCTTTATCTAGGCAGCTTCCTTGTCTTGTCTGACCCACAGCCCACTTCCCTCCCTGCCTGTCACTGATAGAGCCCTTGCCAGATGCCCTCATAATATTCCCAACAGGCAGCTGTTGGCCTTATCCAGCCTAAGCGGAATGACTTGATCAGTTTAGAATTAACTTTTCATATTCTAGAAAACTAAAGCCACAGACCTTTGGTTTCTGTCATGCCAAAAACACATACCCAGAAATTACAGCAGTTCAGGACTATTTGTGAAATGTGTTATTAACATGAAATTTACATTGCCCATCTTTTCAGGAAGAAAATGAGATCCCTGCCAGTGTGTTTGTGAAAGAGCCAGCTTCCAGCCTAGCGGAAGGGAAGGAAGAGGAGCATGCTGATGAAAACAAGTCCCTGGAGGAAACTCTGCACACAGTGGACCTCTCGTCCGATGATGAATTGCCCCATGACGAGGAGGCCCTGGAAGACAGTGCAGAGGAAAAGATGGAAGAAAGCCGGGCAGAGAAAATAAAAAGATCCAGTCTCCGGAAAGTGGATAGCCTCAAGAAAGCATTTTCTCGCCAGAACATCGAGAAAAAGATGAACAAGCTGGGGACAAAGATCGTATCTGCAGAGAGGAGAGAGAAGATTAAGAAATCTCTCACTTCCAATCACCAGAAAACATCCTCAGGGAAAAGCTCCCCCTTCAAGGTCTCTCCCCTCACTTTCGGTCGAAAGAAAGTCCGAGAGGGAGAAAGCCCTGCAGAAAATGAGACCAAGTCAGAAGACATGCCTAGCAGTGAGGTGCCGAATGACCACGAGGAGAGCTCATTCGCGGAGGGTCTTTCCGAAGCATCCCTCACCAGTGTACTGGTGGAAGGGAAGAGCACAGAGGGGGATGCTGGGAGGGCGGCCTCAAGAGGGAGTGACTCGGCCATGGACAGCAACATCGACTTGACCATTGTGGAAGATGAAGAAGAAGAGTCGGTGGCCTTGGAACAGGCACAGCAGGTGTGCTATGATGGAGGCTACGTGCTAACCTCCCACGAGGCAGAGCGGTCAGATGAGGAGCCGGTGCAGCCAGCTGTGCTCCAGGTGGACCAGACCGCCTAAAGGCACAGCGCTCTGTGCCCAGCCTGTGCTTTCAGTTTAGTGGGTAACCAGAGCCTAGAAACAAACTCCTGTACATCTCCAGCACTCCCCACTCACACCGTGTTACCGTCCAGGTAGTCATCATTTACTACACAGTAGGCGCACACACGTGCCCGAGATTTACTATGAAGGCAACCTGTCAAGGTCTACACTTCTAATTTACTCTTAGGTTCCATTTCTGTAGTTCTCCAAGACTGCCCAGAAGAAGAAATGGAGCAGTCAAAAAACACTGATCAATTTGGCTAAGTCAGAAACATCAGAGGCTACGTAAGATACTAATCATGAAATGTGATTCATTTTTTGTCATTCCATAAGCTTGCTGAATAAGCGTACCACTAATATATTGAATTTCCACAGAATTCTGTGAATCTATATTCTTTAAGTGTGTGATATATAATATACATATGTATTTAAGCTAAAGAGATAACTACTTTATATTTCAAGAAGAAAACACTTTTCTTAAAAGGTAGAAGAGAAAGTTGGCTATTTACTTAGTAGAAAACATTGTTTATTGAAAATGAAGGAGAAATTGAAAGACTATAATGTTCACCTAACGAAGTAAGATATGTAGAAAAGTTGGGACTATTAGAAAAAGAAAACTAAGGAGAAGTTGGAAAATAAAAGAAACAGGAAACAAAGAATGGCAAAGAGAATGAAGACAAAGAGAAAAAAGCATGTGCTCAAAAGTAAAATATTTACGATATTAGTTCAAGTATTTACTCATATAACAATGCTGAAGAAATTCATTTATCCTAGAATAATATGCTATATCTTCACAATATTTTTATTTTCTAATATTTTCAAATAATCTAAAAAACCATTTTACTGTGTTAAAGCTGCATTTTTTTTCTTAATAAAAGACATTACAAATATTTCTCTAAGGAAGTTCAAGAGGATGTCTCTTTAACATTGGAATGAACATAAATCTTCAAAATTAATTAATACATACTGCCTTTTGTAGGAAGTTGGATCGTACTATTCTTTAATGTTTTCCAAATTTGAAATAATCCTTACACTTCAAATGATGTAATGTAGGTTTGTAACACGTTAGAATCAACAGGTTTGGGAAGGGAAAGAGTCGAGTTTTCCTTTTTTGTACATAATGGTAATTTCATTCCAGGTCATATTTTATTTATATATTAATTTCACAGAATATTAATATGTTTCTCAACTTCTTAAAGCATGCTAGTGTTTATGTATATGTGCACATTTACTCAGACAGGGTAATTTTTACTACTGCCTAACATTATACTAAAATATTGCTTTATTTTTAATTACAGAATGGTAATGTTTTGAGAAAACTATTACGGTTTAAAGACAGTTGTACCAGAGAGCAAATTCCCTACCTTTAGTATGTCCCACTCATTATAAGTAACCTTACAAATACAGCTAATCTAAAACAGTATTAACAAACTATGCTTTGCCTTATAAAAGGGATAGGATTAACAAATGTATTGATGGCATAACTGATACAGCTGTGTCCTTATTTTGCAATAATGTACCCCAAATATTAGATTGTTGAACTAACAATGGCTGTGTTAAAGAAGACTAAATAAACCAAAAAATAAAAAGTACATAACAATGTCAGTTTCTTGGCAGAAAACTTTAAAAAAAGCAGAAAGAATTGATTATTAAACTCTCCTCCAAATGTAGCCGTAATGTTGATTTTTTATTCTTGATTTCCCCTATTAACTCTGCTTTCTTTTTTCCCCTATCTCATTTAGAAATCCAAGTCTCATTCTCCAAGTTTAACTTTCTTGACATCACCTTGCCAGCTCTGGAGAGCATCTGAATTTATTGTAGCAGCTTGATGAATCTGATAGTTCCATCTGCATTTTTATTATTTTGTACCAGACCTTATAATACCTTAAATAGCCCTGCAAACATGAATGTATTGAACTGTATGTTCAGTTTATTCACACAGATACACCTTTGTCTTCTGCAGTGCCATCCAGTTGGTAGAAGACTAAATTTCACTCAGGGCCCTGAACATGCCTGTTTAACCTTTACAAAGTTGCTGTTACTTTTTTGCAGCCAAGGAGTTGGGCCATCCAGAGCTAATGCAAGGTTTACATTTCTTTTTCAAAAATGCTTATGTTATTTGTTCCTAGAAACTATCTGCATGTCAGGCATCTTTTTAGATTTGACTGACAGACATTTATTCTCTGTTCCTCATTTGAAACATTAAAATCCTAACCAATGGAACAGAGAATTAAGCCAGCTAAATTGTTGGAAAACACATACTGTAGGGATTAGAGAGAGCAGCAGTTGTGGAAATGAAAACTAGTTATTCTGTTTATTGTTGAATTATTTGCATACTGGTGAGGCTACAAAGTCCCCAAATTAGTTATGTCTTCTTCATACCCACCCAATAACCCATTCCTAACTTTATGTGCCTGGAGCTCAAGAACTGGATTAGTTTTCCCCCAAGGATTGTACATTAATAAGCACTGAGATCGTTATCTTAGAAATATAATTCAGGAACAAGAAGTGTCCATTACACAGATCACAGATCTCACAGAAATAGAGCAACGATGAGATTTTTCCATGAGTTTTTATTTGTAAAATATATAGACATATATATTTCAACAGGAATATTTTCTTCTTTCCCTTTCCACTTACGAATCTAGTACATGGCTGAATATCTTTTTATACATGAAAATAAAAGACCCACACTAAGGCCAGTTCTGCACAAAATAAATATTTTTTTCTTACATTTATTGTAAGATGAAAGCCCAAAGTGTTTCTGCTTTTAGCAATGCTCATGCAGAAGAACAAGGTTTGAACCTCCTGCGTTTCAGTTCACTATCAGGAAACTAGAAGCTCCTTTGACATAGCCAAGCCACTAGTGTAAGTAAAGGTTATAATGAAAGTCATTTCCTACATTAAGACACTAATGCCCAAACCCAGTTAATTCTTGCTCAAAAGTTTGTTTACTGCCCTACGGCCTAAGTCTAAGTGATTTTATGTTGGAGATCAGGAGTGTGAGGAATTGAGGTAAGGGTGGCAATCATTATTAACAGTTCCATAGCAACCACAAGTCTTTTCCTAAGACTGCAAGACTGTGACACTGCAAAACAAGTTTCAGATCAAACTGGCACTGAAGCTTTGTATTCTCCTTGATCTGGGTGTTGAAATAGAGACTTCTGCAGCCAGGACCTCATTCCTAAAGGGAACAGGCAGTAACTCACATTATTAAAGATACATTCTTCTTATTTTTGTTTTAACCATTGCATTATCCTGTAGTATTTGAAACTCTAAAATTATCTTTAACTCTCCACACAAACTGCCCCAATTACGAAGCTACACCTTTAGCAAGACAGCTTGATATTCATATGCTTAAAGACTTTCCACTGTAAAATCAATTCAGTAAATATTTATTGAGCAATACGACCATCTGTCCTTCCCACTTGGAAATTCGTAGTGCCCAAAGCAGGAAGACACAAGCATGGGGGAGAGAGAACATTTCTGATAGCTTACTTTACGCCAGGCTGGGCACGCCAATGGTCAGAACTGTGTACCTACCACATGCTAGACACAAACATTATCTCATTTAATCAAATGAATCCTATTAGAAAGGTACTGTTTTTATACCTGAGACTTTCGATGAGGGGAGCGAGGGAACTACAGAGTTCTTAACCACTCTAAGTTCTCACTCACCATGTTACAATTTAACTATTTTTCCCTTGAAGGTCACAGAGTTAAAAGACTTGTCCAAGTTCACGTAACTATTGAGTGTCAGAGTCAGTGCTCAACCCCACTCTGAAATCCATGCTACTGCCAAAACAAGACTCCTAATTGTATCACCCAACTGTGCTTCACTATGAATCACTTTATAAGCTCTCTGATGGCGTGGTATTAACTTCATTTTATTGCGCCTTATACAGCACCACATAGAGCTGCACTTTGTAAATGATTTTAATGATTGTCATACTAATGCTAAGAAAAAACAGCTCACGATTCTTGGGGAGCCACAGAGAGACTGTTATTCAGGTCTGCTGAGGCCACAGAGGGGCTCCTCAGCTCCTTGGCATTGTCCATTGTCAGTGGCTGCAGGGTTCACTGTGGGGCACAGTTTAATAAGCGCAAGCTGTCAACAGAGATAGATACTAGAATCAGCTAATTCAAAGATGGCGCAAGAAGTCTGCCTCAAACTCCAAGTTAAAGGAGTCAGATTCCTGTGTCATGCTAGAGAAACTGCTTTATCCCGCCTGGACACATCCTCTCATAGGCTGAAAATACGAGCAAATGGCAAATCAGCATGGGGTGGGGGACGTGTGGGTGTTTGGGAAGTAAGGTGAACCGTGACGATATGGAGACCTGGCCTTTTAAGATGATTCCTGCAAAACAGTCCAGCTGTCTTCTCAACGTAAAAAAGGAGCTACATCAAGCAAATGCTGGTGCAAGCAATCAAAGAAAACCCTCCAGGCCAGCCCTCATTCATCAGGATGTATGCTGCAGTCAGTGGCTTCTTCCAAGGGCTTAGGCAGTGGTCACAAACTCAAACGCCTGAAGGGTTCACATAGAAGTAACATGGTTCGAGGTGGTGGCAGCAGTTGTGGCAGAGCAGTTACAAGTGGGCCGTGACCTCTCTTATGGGACACCTTCATCCTTCACCAGTCTGAAGGTGGCGCATTTGCTAATTCCCAGAAAGTGACGGTACATTCTAGGAGCCACCCTGAATTGTGGTAAACTGGCATCTACCACCCAACTCCATTTGCCATGTGAGAAGTCAGGCCCGGTGTTGCCAAAGCTTCAACTTCTTTTAAGAAGAGCCAAAATTCAGATTTCTTTTTTGCATGAAAAGCTCCTGGCTTTTAATTTCTGGCAACTAGCTCAAATCATTTTAATCACTGTTTGAGCCAACTGGAACTATCTGCTGGCCTGTAGCCTTGGCACAGGCCATCAGTTTCTGACCCCTGGTCTGTAAGTGAACACTCTTGGGTTTTCCTTCCCCACCTGGACGCACAGACATGGGAATAGAAAGCTACCAACAGGATTGGATTTGCCTTGAGAAAAAGCACAAAATTTTTCTTAGGGAAATAGAAAATGCAAAAATGCCCTTGCCGGAACTTGTAAGAAATTTTCTCTTGCCACTTACTGCATTTGTGAAAAGATTCCTGTTAATGCTGCATAGTCAATGCACTGAGGAGACAGTCACCAATCACACTGAAAGGTGGTTATATGTTCTCTAATGGGATAGCACCACTTCCTGTTATTAGCAGCACTACCTACCTGTGGGTTACCTGCAGAGCCCCTGGGTGCCAACGGGATTGGTATTTTGTTGGGGTAAACTGAGCATATAATGTGACTATTCCATTTCTATGTTCCAGTAGAAAAATACCTATTCCTATCAATAACCTGGAGGTCCTACAGATGACAGAAAGCAAGTCTGCACCCTGCTCTGCCATATTTCATAGCAAAATGGCCAGCCGACACTCCATTTCTTCAACTCTTTATTGTTAGTAATGAGGTACTAAAGGAAAAGAACACAGCTCAATTTTCTGGATGCTAAATGGAGACTTCAGAGCTCAGAGTTGGGGAAAAAAAAACTGATACCGATTCAGCACAAGGGGAAAGATGTCCTTTGTTAAGGAGAAACTTTATGCTTGCAACCACTTTAAGCTCTATGGAAACACATGGATTAGCTATGTTCTCCAAGGTCCAGTGCAGGTTAATCATATCCAGAACCCCAATGACATGCAGAGAAAGGCAGTGTATTCTGAGCAATATGCCCTTATTTGAAAAATCAAATGTCCTAGGAACTTTAAATCAATAATTTTCAATTCCTACATAATAAAAAGGAAGCCCCCCCCCCACCTTCCCTCTCAGGATGGATGGAGAAAAGGAATATCTTAGCTTATGGGATTGCCCCAAAAATTAACCAGAGAAAGGGAGACTGATGCACCTTGGGTGTAATTCCATTATCTCTTTAGTTCTCTCTCTTTTTTCTTTCTACTATCACTCTTTTTATTGTCAGAGACCAAAAGATATTTTCCAACTACCTTGTAGCTAGACTTTTCAGAGATTAAACAAAAGTAGTTAGGCCTGAATTATCCAATAACTGCAGGGTGTTTTCATCTGCAAGAAACATTTCCCCAGTAAAGGTATCCATTTTATTAACATTTATTGGGCATCTATATGTGCCAGGCCCTGTGCTGGGTCTGTGGATAAGACTGACAAGAGAAGAGTCTTTGCCATCTAGGAACTTTCTATCTATTGAGCAAGGGGAAAGTGCTGGGAGCCCCCTACATAAATTAGAATTTACAGAAGCAAAGCAAGAAGGAACAAATAATCTGCAAGAAAAATAAATCTTCAGCCTTAAGGAAACTGTTATTTGAGAAATAGTCACACAAGATAGTTAATGGAGATCCTGTAGCTCTGCTGTGTAACATACCATAAATTTCCAGAATGGAGATAGAAGGAATCTAAACAGTACAAAGTACAGTTGTGTGGATGTAAAGAATACACAAGAGTAGAGATTTCCCTGTGCTAAAGTGTGAAACAAAATGGTGGAAGGGAGACTCTGAGTGGAAGAAAACCTATAGTCTTTAAAAACGCAACACTGACAGCAAGCACATTCATTTGTTTTAATTCGCAAGTAAGTTTTGAGCACATACTGTATACCAAGACTTGTGAAGGTACTGGGTTCACTGGTTCACTGCAAACCAAAAAGACATGCCCTTCCCTCCTGCAATCCCAGTGTGCCCTGGAATAAACTGCTTGTTTAGTCACTCTCTTGCCAAAAGTTTTCGAATTCATTTTGTTTTGGGACTTTGGTTTGTTTGTTGAATTTTAGGGAATTTTTCTCTCCTGGAAACACATCACTAATTTCTGTTATATAGTATCTTTGCTAGGATGAGACAGGAATGAATAATTAAAAATACACAATAGAAATCAATGAGAAAATTTGACTTACTTTAGGTAAAGTAACTTTACATCCAACTTTGAAAGAGTACATATTCTCCTTACAATAAGAGTTGGTTTTTTAAAATAATACTTCCTAAGATTTTTTATTTGATTAAACAATTATTAAGTAGGGGGAAATGGTCCATAATCCTAATGCCCAGATAATCCCTGCTGTACATGGCTGGGTTCAACGTATTGTATCACAAGGCTGAAATTAAGATATCTCATCTGGAGGCTCTGGGGAAAATCTGCTTCCAAGCACATTCTTGTTAGCAGAATTCAGTTCCCTGCATTCAGTTGTAGCATGGAAGTCCCCACTTCCTTGCTGACTGTCAACCCGGGACTGCCCTCAGCTCCTAGAGGCTGCTCACATTCCTTACCATGTAGTCCTCTTCATCTTCAAGCCAGCAATGGCACATCCAATTCTTTAGTGTGCTTTGAATCTCTGACTGCCTATTCTTCTTCGAGCAGCAAAAAAAACCTCTCAGGCTTTATAGGTCCTCCTGTGATTAGGTCAGGACCACCTAGATAATCTCTCTTCAAGTAAATTACACCATGTAACATAATAAAATTGCAAGAGTAAAATCTATCATATTCACAGATCTGGGGATTAGGCAGGGTGTGTCCTCCAGGGAGGTGGTAAATCTTAGGTCCATCTTAGAATTTTGCCTACCACATAATGGAACATAGTAAGGGAATTCAAATGATGCAAAAAGGTTTTAAATGGAAATTAAAGAAGTTAGCCTTTTCCCACTTCTCCAAACACTATACTCTGATGATAACCATGGTCAAAGTTTTCTTATGTATTCTTCCAGGAAAAAATATAAAAGATATATATGTATATTTTCTCTTTATATGTAAATAATCAGGATCTTGTTGCACCTAACTTTTCTCATTTAATCTCTCTGGTGCTCTTTCCTTAGTTGCAAATATGGATCTACATTATTCTTTATCACAGCTACACAGGAGTAGCTTTTTATTTTTTTTAATAGTCATAAGAATAAGCAAAGCGATCAAGAATGAATCATCCCTAAAACCAAGACAGATTATTTATTATCTCAAGGATTTTCAAATGGTGGACAGAGTCTGCATCAGACCCATTGTTCTACCTGAAACACCTACTTCTTTTAGAGCAGATGGGTTCCCCAGGAGTCCCTATTTTGGAAGAGAATCAAGTAATTTTTCTCCAAAGTAAATTTAAATAATAACTTCTGGAGGAGGTGATCTATTTAGATACAAAAGTGTTTTGACAGACTGTCCACACATGTGAAGGAAGGGTACCAAAAAAGAAGAAGAAAGATAAGAAGGAGGAGGAAGAAGAAGGAGAAGAGGAAGCGGGGAGGGGGAACAGAAGGAAGAAAATAGAAAAGCAGAATAAATCAGTTAAAACTAAATTGAAGTCAGAAATTTTTCTATGCTTCAGAACAAGAATAAAGTTCCACCCTGTGAGCATTACCACATCTTTTCTCCATAGCAACACCAAAGAAATAAAAAGCACTTTCTTTTTTCCACAAAACATGCATTTCTTTCTAATTATTGTCATTCTAAAGTTCTTAAACTACAGTGTTTGATCTATGGCTTTAGAATACCAATTTTTCATATCTGTTTCTTCTAAGTACAAAAAGACGAAGAGACTTCCACTACCTTTCATTGTTCTTTGAATGGGACTAGACATTAAAAAATAGATTTACATTACTAGTCTTAACTTGCAACTCTTGAAGCATCCACAAAATTCATACATTCCGTTTTTTTTCTACTGAAGTGACAAGCTGTTCTGCTTTCATCAGTTTAAATGAAAACACAGTAAGCAATAATAATGGCCCCAATTTCCATGAGTGTTTTCTCTGTGTGAGGCATCCATGAGCCAAAAGTTTCTCCTCAGAGCTTGGTCCACTGCTCTGAAATGTAGATGGACTATTAAACCTAATGTGAATGCTTAAGAATTTACATTAGTTTTTGAGAAATGTGTCATTTGCTCTTAAAAGCTTAGAGTTCTTCATCTCCACTGCAAAGAGATGTCCTAAAAACACATCTTTACAGGTTAACTACTGGGACATGGAAGAGGGCACTTTAGTAGTAACTTAGCAGCAATTTAAGAACAAACCCTTGTATGAGGCAACTGCTAGAGAGAGAAATGCAACAGAGAAGCTATGAGGAAATCCCATACTGCCCTTAAACCCAGACAAGCAGAGACCCTGTCCTGTGCCTGCCCCTCAGGGAGTCCTACGCCTTAAAGAACATTCCAAGAAATATTCTAAGTTCCCCTCTGGTGTCATCAGACGGAAGACTCAGGTCAGATAATGACCCTTGTGGGCCCCAGTCTCCATTTCTCTCCTTCAAGTGCTGTCTAAACCTCTACCCCATGCAAGGGGTAAACCAGATTCCCCAAAGAGCTTTCAGGAGGAAAATACTCCTAGTTAGCAGAGTATTTCTTTAACGAAGCCGTGAGAGTATGAATGAGATTGGGCCTCTGGAGTAGTGCCGACATGCTGATTTGGGGAAACCCACATTTCTGAGGGACACAAGACAAGTCCAGTGCTCTGGGATACTGATGGTATACTGCCAACCCCTGGGCTGGAGTCATGCATGTGGGCTGGTACAAAAGCTTTTAGCACAGAGTGCCACCTCCCATCTACAGCACCAAGGGAGCAAGGTGGCAGCAGGAGTCCTTCACCCAGGGCCATCACTCCACTTCCTCCTCAGGTTCCACATCATGTGTCAGGCTACTTCCCCAGGGTTGCCTTACCCTCCCCAAACACCGCAAAGAGTTTTCGAGCCCTTTGTTCCCCTATGACCAGAGATTCTTCCAATCCATGTCGTCTCTTGCCTTACAGCATGTGTTGATGTTATTCCCCACTAAGCTGGTCTTAAGCCATGCTGGACAAGAGATGGACATTTCTTATACAAATGGGCCCACTTTTCTTGTCCCTATCTTCCCACTGGTGAAAGTGGTAGAAGGTAGGGGTATAGCCAACATTGAAAGAGATCATATTCTAGGAATGCCGTGGTCACCACCTAAAGAGTTCAAGAGAAGGCATAATGGAAGGATGTATCATTCTATGTTTATGCTATAAAATTCTGAACACTAAATTTGACATGACCAGAAAACAACTTATCACTCACATTTCCTACATATACTAGATAAGACTTGCATTTGTGATCATCATCAGAAAAGCACAGCAAAACCTTTGAGACAGTCCTGGGAAACCAGTGATCATGGCATGATGGATGATGTAGACTCATGAGTAATGATGTAACAAGTCTTAAATAAATGGTATTAGAAACCACAGAGGCAAGAAGATCTATATTGTTTCAATTAAAACAATCTGAAGAGCCATGGCATTGTGAACAATAACAGTATTGCTACGTTTTTCCTCACATAGTGGGAGATATGAAATTAGCCAGGAACCATGCATTTGACAATAAAGAACAAGAAGAAACAGCACCTAGGTACTAGCCCCTGTGAAGATTCTTTACATGCAATGACTGGACAATAAACAAATGTGTAAATAGCTCTACTTTATCCATTATTCTGAAGCTTGATTGAAAATTACCATACCTTATATAGGTCCATGAATTTTATAACACTTTTTTAAATCAAAATTTTTTTATAGACAGAGACTCTTCAAAAAAAATTTTGCCTGAGGCCCACTACATGCTAGGGATGGCCCTGTGGAAAACTCCTAAGGAAGGGGAGTAGGTAACTTGTCAACATACAATTCCATCCTTTCTCAGTACAGCTACAGTAGATTTCACATTATATGGTTTGAGAATCTGAACAACTTAACTTAGCAAATATTTTATATACACAATGAAATAATTATCACGATGTGTTGCAAAGGCTTGGGTATTTATGCATTTTGTGTGTGCAGCTACCATGCTTTTGTATTTTTTTTCCTGCTTGAAGATAGTTCTCAATTAACCAAATGTGGTTTATTCACTTAGTAAGCTAACTGCCTAAAATAAATGTTTTATTTCTGGACTGTCTGACCTCCAACACTGAGTATTTCTAGATGATGTCACTGTGTCATCAGTTGGTAGAAACGCAGAGAATGCAAATTAATTTGATGTTAAATATTTTAATTATGGAAGAAAATCTGCTCTATCAAATAAATGCATGTAAACATATCAGATGATTTCTGAAGTATTTATCTCTTGGAATACCTCTGCCATTTTTATGAACATATATAGTTGAGGCTTAACTATTTTAAGGTTTCCATTATAACAATGATCTGTTTTTCCATGTGCTACCATATTTGTGTCCACAAAAATAATTACTTATTCATAGGTGATTAACCTGCCTTAATGACTTAAAAACCACTAGTCTATTCAAACAATTACTTGACCAAACTATCAAAAGAGGTTGACAGTGAAGTTCTAGTTCCAGTTCCAGAAATCATGGTTTATTTCCAAAAATGGGCAAGAAAGAATTAGGAAAGGAAATTTTTTTTTAACATCTTTATTGGAGTATAATTGTTTTGCAATGGTGTGTTAGTTTCTGCTTTATAACAAAGGGAATCAGCTATAAGTATACATATATGCCCATATCCCCTCCCTCTTGCATCTCCCTCCCACCCTCCTATCCCTCTAGGTGGTCACAAAGCACCCAGCTGATCTACCTGTGCTATGCAGCTGCTTCCCACTAGCTATCTACTTTACATTTGGTAGTGTATATATGTCCATGCCACTCTCTCACTTCGACCCAGCTTACCATTCCCCATCCCCGTGTCCTCAAGTCCATTCTCTACGTCTGTGTCTTTATTCTTGTCCTGCCCTTAGGTTCTTCAGAACCATTTTTTTTTTTTTTTTTTTTTTTTTAGATTCCATATATATGTGTTAGCATACGGCATTTGTTTTTCTCTTTCTGACTTACTTCACGCTGTATGACTGACTCTAGGTCCATCCACCTCACTACAAAAAACTCAATTTCATTTCTTTTTATGGCTGAGTAATATTCCATTGTATATATGTGCCACATCTTCTTTAGCCATTCATCTGTCAATGGACACTTAGATTGCTTCCATGTCCTTGCTATTGTAAATAGAGCTGCAATGAACATTGTGGTACATGACTCTTTTTGAATTATAGTTTTCTCAGGGTATATGCCCAGTAGTGGGAGTGCCAGGTCATACGGGAGCTCTATTTTTAGCTTTCTGAGGAACCTCCATACTGTTCTCCATAGTGGCTATCAATTTACATTCCCACCAACAGTGCAAGAGGGTTCCTTCCCTTTTCTCTATACCCTCTCCATCATTTATTGTTTGTAGACTTTTTGATGATGGCCATTCTGACTGGTGTGAGGTAATACCTCATTGTAGTTTTGATTTGCATTTCTCTAATGATTGGTGATGTCAAGCATCCTTTCATGTGTTTGTTGGCAGTCTGTATATCTTCTTTGGAAAAATGTCTATTTAGGTCTTCTGCCCTCTTTTCAATTGGGTTGTTTGTTTTTTTGATATTGAGCTGCATAGGCTCCTTGTATATTTTGGAGATTAATCCTTTGTCAGTTGCTTCGTTTGCAAATATTTTCTCCCATTCTGAGGTTTGTCTTTTCATCTTGTTTATGGTTTCCTTTGCTGTGCAAAAGATTTTAAGTTTCATTAGGTCCCATTTGTTTATTTTTGTTTTTATTTCCCTTTCTCTAGGAGGTGGGTCAAAAAGGATCTCGTTGTGATTCATGTCATAGAGTGTTCTGCCTATGTTTTCCTCTAAGAGTTTTATAGTATCTGGCCTTACATTTAGGTCTTTAATCCATTTTGAGTTTATTTTTGTGGATGGTGTTAGGGAGTGTTCTAATTTCATTCTTTTACAAGTAGCTGTCCAGTTTTCCCAGCACCACTTATTGAAGAGGCTGTCTTTCCTCCATTGTGTATTCTTGCCTCTTTTATCAAAGGTAAGGTGACCATATGTGCGTGGGTTTATCTTTATCTGAGCTTTCTCTCCTGTTCCATTGATCTATATGTCAGTAGTACCCTACTGTCTTGATTACTGTAGCTTTGTAGTATAGTCTGAAGTCAGGGAGTCTGATTCCTCCAGCTCCATTTTTCTTTCTCAAGATTGCTTTGGCTATTCGGGGTCTTTTGTGTTTCCATACAAATCGTGAAATTTTTTGTTCTAGTTCTGTGAAAAATGCCATTGGTAGTTTGACAGGGATTACACTGAATCTGTAGATTGCTTTGGGTAGTACAGTCATTTTCACAATGTTGATTCTTCCAATACAAGAACATGGTATATCTCTCCATCTGCTTGTATCATCTTTAATTTCTTTCATCAGTGTCTTACAGTTTTCTGCAAACAGGTCTTTTGTCTCCTTAGGTAGGTTTATTCCTAGGTATTTTATTCTTTTTGTTGCAATGGTAAATGGGAGTGTTTCCTTAATTTCTCTTTCAGATTTTTCATCATTAGTGTATAGGAATGCAAGAGATTTCTGTGCATTGATTTTGTATCCTGCTACTTTGCCAAATTTATTGATTAGCTCTAGTAGTTTTCTAGTAGCATCTTTAGGATTCTCTATGTATACTATCATGTCATCTGCAAACAGTGACAGTTTTAGTTCTCCTTTTCTGATTTGGATTCCTTTTATTTCTTTTTCTTCTCTGATTGCTGTGGCTAAAACTTCCAAAACTATGTTGAATAATAGTGGTGAGAGTGGACAACCTTGTCTTGTTCCTGATCTTACTGGAAATGGTTTCAGTTTTTCACCATTGAGAACGATGTTGGCTGTGGGTTTGTCATAGATGGCCTTTATTATGTTTAGATAAGTTCCCTCTGTGCCTACTTTCTGGAGGGTTTTTATCAGAAATGGGTGTTGAATTTTGTCAAAAGCTTTTCCTGCATCTATTGAGATGATCATATGGTTTTTATTCTTCAATTTGTTAATATGGTGTATCACATTGATTGATTTGCGTATATTGAAGAATCCTTGCATTCCTGGGATAAACCCCACTTGATCTTGGTGTATGATTCTTTCAATGTGCTGTTGTATTCTGTTTGCTAGTATTTTTTTGCATCTATGTTCATCAGTGATATTGGCATGTAGTTTTCTTTTTCTGTGACATCTTTGTCTGGTTTTGGTATCAGGGTGATGGTGGCCTCATAGAATGAGTTTGGGAGTGTTCCTCCCTCTGCTATATTTTGGAAGAGTTTGAGAAGGATAGGTGTTAGCTCTTCTCGCCTGTGAAGCCATCTGGTCCTGGGCTTCTGTTTGTTGGAAGATTTTTTATCACAGTTTTAATTTCAGTGCTTGTGATTGGTCTGTTTATATTTTCTATTTCTTCCTGGTTCAGTCTCAGAAGGCTGTGCTTTTCTAAGAATTTGTCCATTTCTTCCAGGTTGTCCATTTTATTGGCATATAGTTGCTTGTAGTAATCTCTCATGATCCTCTGTATTTCTGCAGTGTCGGTTGTTTCTTCTCCTTTTTCATTTCTTATTCTATTGATTTTAGTCTTTTCCCTTTCTTTCTTGATGAGTCTGGCTAATGGTTTATCAATTTTGTTTATCTTCTCAAAGAACCAGCTTTTAGTTTTATTCATCTTTGCTATCGTTTCCTTCACTTCTTTTTCATTTATTTCTGATCTGATCTTTATGATTTCCTTCCTTCTGCTAACTTTGGGGGGTTTTTTGGTCTTCTTTCTCTAATTGCTTTAGGTGTAAGGTTAGGTTGTTTATTTGAGATGTTTCTTGTTTCTTGAGGTAGGATTGTATTGCTATAAACTTCCCTCTTAGAACTGCTTTTGCTGCATCCCATAGGTTTTGGGTCGTCATGTTTCCATTGTCATTTGTTTCTAGGTATTTTTGATTTCCTCTTTGATTTCTTCAGTGATCTCTTGGTTATTTAGTAGTGTATTGTGTAGCCTCCATGTATTTGTATTTTTTACATTTTTTTTTTCCTGTAATTGGTATGTAGTCTTATAACGTTGTGGACAGAAAAGATACTTGACACGATTTCAATTTTCTTAAATTTACCAAGGCTTGATTTGTGACCCAAGATATGATCTATCCTGGAGAATGTTCCATGAGCACTTGAGAAGAAAGTGAATTCTGTTGTTTTTGGATGGAATGTCCTATAAATATCAATTAAGTCCATGTTGTTTAATGTGTCATTTAAAGCTTTTGTTTCCTTATTTATTTTCATTTTGGACGATCTGTCCATTGGTGAAAGTGGGATGTTAAAAGTCCCCAACTATGATTGTGTTACTGTCGATTTCCCCTTTTATGGCTGTTAGCATTTGCCTTATGTACTATGGTGCTCCTATGTTGGGTGCATAAATATTACAACTGTTATATCTTCTTCTTGGATTGATCCCTTGATCATTATGTAGTGTCCTTCTTTGTCTCTTGTAATAGTCTTTATTTTAAAGTGTATTCTGTCTGATATGAGAATTGCTACTCCAGCTTTCTTTTCATTTCCATTTGCATGGAATATCTTTTTCCATCTCCTCACTGTCAGTCTGTACGTGTCCCTAGGTCTGAAGTGGGTCTCTTGTGGACAGCATATATACGGGTCTTGTTCTTGTATCCGTTCAGCCAGTCTATGTCTTTTGGTTGGAGCATTTAAATCCATTTACATTTAAGGTAATTATCGATATGTATGTTCCTATTACCATTTTCTTAATTGTTTTGGGTTTTTTATTGTAGGTCTTTTCCTTGTCTTGTGTTTCCTGCCTAGAGAAGTTCCTTTAGCAATTGTTGTAAAGCTGGTTTGGTGGTGTGAATTCTCTTAGCTTTTGCTTGTCTGTAAATGCTTTAATTTCTCCATCAAATCTGAATGAGATCCTTGCTGGGTAGAGTAATCTTGGTTGTAGGTTTTTTCCTTTCATCACTTTAAGTATGTCCTGCCACACCCTTCTGGCTTGCAGAGTTTCTGCTGAAAGATCAGCTGTTAACCTTATGGGGATTCCCTTGTATGTTATTTGTTGCTTTTCCCTTGCTGCTTTTAATATTTTTTCTTTGTATTTAACTTTTGATAGTTTGATTAATATGTCTTGGCATGTTTCTCCCTGGATTTATCCTGTATGGGACTCTCTGTGCTTTTCTGGACTTGATTGACTCTTTCTTTTCCCATGTTAGGGAAGTTTTCAACTATAATCTCTTCAAATATTTTCTCAGACACTTTCTTTTTCTCTTCTTCTTCTGGGACCCCTATAATTCATATGCTGGTGCATTTAATGTTGTCCCAGAGGTCTCTGAGACTGTCCTCAATTCTTTTCATTCTTCTTTCTTTATTCTGCTCTGTGGTAGTTATTTCCACTATTTTATCTTCCAGGTCACTTATCCATTCTTCTGCCTCAGTTATTCTGCTATTGATTCCTTCTAGAGAATTTTTAATTTCATTTATTGTGTCGTTCATCGTTTGTTTGCTCTTTAGTTCTTCTAGGTCCTTGTTAAATGTTTCTTGTATTTTCTCCATTCTATTTCCAAGATTTTGGATCATCTTTACTATCATGACTCTGAATTCTTTTTCAGGTAGACTGCCTGTTTCCTCTTCATTTGTTTGGTCTGGTGGGTTTTTACCTTGCTCCTTCATCTGCTGCATTTCTCTGTCTTCTCATTTTGCTTAATTTACTGTGTTTGAGGTCTCCTTTTCACACGGTGCAGGTTTGTAGTTCCCATTGTTTTTGGTGTCTGCCCCCAGTGGGTGAGGTTGGTTTAGTGGGTTGTGTAGGCTTCCTGTTGGAGGGGACTGGTGCCTGTGTTCTGATGGATGAGGCTGATCTTGTCTTTCTGGTGGGTAGCACCACATCCAGTGGTGTGTTTTTGTGTGTCTGTGAACTTATTATGATTTTAGGCAGCCTCTCTGCTAATGGGTGAGGTTGTGTTCCTGTGTTGTTAGTTGTTTGGCGTGGGGTGTCCAGCACTGGAGCTTGCTGGTCAATGAGTGGAGATGGGTCTTAGCGTTGAGCTGGACATCTCTGGGAGAGCTCTCGCTGGTTGATATTATGAGGGGCCAGGACGTCTCTGATGGACCAATGTCCTGAACTCGGCTCTCCCACCTCAGAGGCTCTGGCCTGACACCTGGCTGGAGCACCAAGACCCTATCAGCCACACGGCCAGGTATGTGGGGAGTTTCTTGCCTTTTGGGAAGTCTGAGGTCTTCTGCCAGTGTTCAGTAGGTGTTCTGTAGGAGTTGTTCCACATGTAGATGTATTTTTGATGTATTTGTGGGGAGGAAGGTGATCTCCACGTCTTACTCCTCCGCCATCTTGAAGGTCCTCCCCCAGAGAATTTGAACATTTTTAAATTAAATATTAAACCAATATTTTAAACCAACTCAGAGATGATATAATCACTGTATAGCATGTCTCCTTCCTCTTACCCATTAATTTTTTTCCCTACCAAGTTGTGACTTAGAAAAATGCTACTAGAGATGCTTGGGCTAATCAAAGTCAACATTTTACTCTCATGGGATTTTAACATTTCAAATTCCATTGAATTTCCTTTCAATAAATCTTACAAATATAATAGTTAGAGAATATAACATTCTAATAACACAGTACATTAAAATGTAAAATTTGAAGTTCATTTTTATATTCCCAATTTTTGTCTGATACAACTTAAACACAAACATTTTGTCAGTGCCACCATTCTTGTTTCCAAAAATTTAACAGATTTTTCATTTAGATAGGCATGGTTATAAAATGCATGAGGGCCATAGGGAAAGTAGTAAGGAATAATTCAGGTTTTCTGAAATAATCCGTTTTCTTTTGACTCACCAAATCTTGTTTTCTTTCTATCAAATAGGATAGGAATTACCTAACTTTCAGAGATTCTTATGTTACCTAACCCTTTCAAGTGGCATGATAATCATATGGAAAGTGGGAAAAGGATTTCGAATAAGAGCATTAGTGGCTATAATAATTACCTCTACTTTCTTAGTAAAAAAGGGCAAGTTCTAAGCTTTTTTGTTTGGAAATTCAAGAACAGCAACAAAATGTGTTTGTATTTCCTTAAAAAGCAGTGACCTTGTCATGCTGTGGCATGACCTAGAACTCTCAAAGCTGATGGTTTATATTGAAGAGGAGTTGTAATTCTAACAGCTTGTGTAGATATTAAACTACACAAAAGTAGAGCCTTGAGATCAGGGTTGTGATGCTTAAATGTTACCATTCTGTGATTTCTTATAATGATTATATACCACTATTCTGTAAACAGTAATTATAGCAATAGAGTCTTTTTAGAAATGTATCAGGACAACTTTTTGTTGTATATCACATATATGGTTTGGTATCATGAATAAATACAGCTGTTCTATTTCAAAAAACAAAAAAAAAAGCAGTGACCTTTTTGAAACAGAATCCCTGGGAAATAGTCTTAGAACGTGAAATTCTGTGATTTTCACAAATAAACCATAAATTATATAATATTAAAAACAATTACCTGACTTTTCAGTACTGACTTTCAGATGGATAAATCTCATTCAAAGATTCAATGCTTACAACTTTACATCCTCCAAATCCAGCAAAAATCACTTACAAACATGACCAAATTGAACCAAAATGAACATCAGATGGCTAAACAGAAAACAGCAAGCACCTGATTGCTTTACAAAGAATGTTTTAGAATGAATTAGAAGATATTGATTATAAATAAGCCATAACATGGTAGAAACAAAGAACTAATTTCTTTAGACCAAAATATTGTATTGAGAATCAGTAATATCTAATTTGGTGCATCAGTCAGCATATTTGGACATTATGTTTCATTCAAAGCCCAGTTTTGATGTCCATGAAGGGTTCAAACTTCCACTGTGGAATCATGAATCCTTGCCCTACCCAACAGAAATATTGCCTTTAAAATATTTCTGTTCTCTATGTCTTTTTTTAATCAATTCTACGTATGCTCTGTTTTTCTAAGCAGCAGGGTCAACCTGACATTTCCTTGAGGACTGTGCCTGTCAGCTAGAATCACCATTCTTCCAATTGCTGAATCAGCCCACCCTCGTACCACTAGCTGGTAGCAATACAAGGAGACCTTCAAACTCTGCAAATTTTAGCTGGATTAGAATGGGCTCTAAGCCAATATCTTTAAAAGCAGCATAGATTTTCAGACATTTACACAATCACATTTCTAATTACAGAAGACCCCAGAAATACATACCATTTCAGACTTGGAGGGACTGTTTGATTCCAAGCGAAAATCTTTTATCATGTCACCCAGGTGACTACCATATACTAAGGCCACAATAATTGTTCCTATTGTGGCAGGACATCATTCTAACTTGAAAAGCCAGGCTTTTAGAAGAAGTGCTATAAATAGAGTTAATATTAGACAAACTACCACAGTTGGAAGGAAGAGAGTAGAAATCAGGCACTGAGTTCAAATTTCCAACCTTTGTGGCTTTGATCCTTTGCCAACCATGCTTCTTCTCTGTAAGCTGATGGATAAAGGCTCCACAGAGAACACTACTGAACTGAAGGAACTTTTCTTCTTCTGTTACAAAGGCTTATTAAGGGTCAAAAGAACAGAATTCAACAATTCAGAGAGAATAGTTTATTGTTTGCCAGTAGAATTCTGGTTAACAACGACATTGCATTGTTTAATTCATCGGGACAAAATAAGTTAAAATATATGGGCAGACTTACTGTTGTATGTCTGGAGAATCAAAGCCTGAGACAGTATTTTAGGGGCATGAAGTTTATTGAAGGAGTGCTCTTCGGGGAAAGCTCTTCAGGGGAGGGTATGATAAGCAGGAGAGGGAAGAGGAAAGGGCTGAGCAAGGATGTGGTCCCGTATACAGACTAGTCTTGACCTGATCCATGGGATCACACCATAGAATTAATTAGGACCCTCTCCTTTGATGCAAAGGGGCCAACCATTTGCAGCCCAATATCCATCAATCATTGGCTGCTCCTAGTTGGAGGATCATAACCTTGCGGGAGATGCAGCTGCCATCAGCAATTTTCTGGAAGAGGAGGGAGAGAGAGGAGGGAGGTGGGGCATGCTGCTGTGGGTCTTTAGCAACCAATGCTCACAGCAGCTGGAGAAGAATGTAAAGGGATTCAAGCAGGGCACCTAAAGCATCTACTATGCTATTTGCCATTCACTCAGAAATTAGAAAAACACCTAGGACTCTGTCAAATTTTAGACAGACTGGAAAGTGTCACCCTAGCATCAACAGGTGAAGTCATTGGGATGGAATGGCTGGCAATCTTACCCAGTTGCCTTTAATTGTATTATCCCCTATGACTTGTGCTTTCTTTGCTTGTTAACAATCTACAGCCTCTGACATAATGTATCCTTAACCTATTTTGGTGCTCTTAATTCAGAATTATTCCTTCTTCCCGCATGAAAGAAAAGCTGCCAGTTTTGAGAATACCCATTAAGTTAAGGGCACAAGGCAGAACGTTAACATTCAATTTAAAGAAAAAGCAATAGCCTTTATAAATCACAAAGCACAATTCTTTTTTAATGGAGGAATGAAGTTTTCGACTGAGAGAACTGGGGGAGTAGAAAGAAGTTTCCTTTCCTAAGTTACAAGTTTTATTTGCATTCCGTGAGTCATGTTACATGGAAATCCTTCACCCAGTAAGAAATGTACACTTCTCCTGTGGTTTGTGACCCTCCCCATCTCTCAATTATGGGCACTACAAATTCCAAACATGCTGTGAGTCATTTTCCCCATCTTTCCTCCTAGACTTTGTGCTGGAGATGGAGTGATTCTCATTTTCATTGTTGCTCTGTGATGTACTGAAACAGTCAAAACAAATCTAAGCCTTTATTATCCAACAGGTAGACAGGAAATAAGAATCCAAAGGCTAGACAGCAATAAATCGGTAGTCTTTACCCAGATGGGTGCTTTGAACCCACCAAAAAACTCAGACATAATATTTTACACTTGGAACTTTCCTCCTCTCCATTTTGAGGTGATTAATTTCATCTGGATATCTAGAGAACAGACCAGCTTTATATTTGAGTTCATTATAAATACAGAGAAAGAAGGAAAAGATTTGCCTATCTCCATAGGAAAGTCCATTTCTTTCTCTTTTGACCTAATCAATATGAGAAGGCATCAAAAATAATGGTTTCAAAATCTTAACTAGAAATGTCAGTTTGGCCACAAAAGCCTTTGTTAAAAGGGCATGTGGGAATCCATGGGGAGAGTCATCATTATACTAATCCACTCAGGATAGTTGGTTTCTATACCTCTGAGTCCAGATATTTGTCCTGGATTCTGCAGCAGCCAAGGCAGTGGGAGATTTTTTTCTGAAGCAAACAAATCTCCCTGTTTCATACTGATCCAACCTAATTCTAGCCACCCAGCCTACACATTATATATTTCCTATTTTGAGAAAAACATTCCTGGAACAGGGAGTGGGCAGTGGACTCAATTCTATTTTCCACTAAATTAAAGACACCTTACAGATAAGGAAAGCCACATTTTCTGTGACAGGGAAGAGGGCAGAATACTTGCTGCAGTGAAAAAAATTACAAACCAAGAACCAGAGAATAAGAGGAAAATGGCAGATTGACTTCCGGTTAAAGGAGAGCTGTAAGCTATTACAAGGCTCCCTCTGGCATCCTCCCTTACTCCTCAGCTCCATCCACATCTGTAAAGAAATCGTTTCTAAAAAGCAGAGCAAAATTCCAGCTTTGCAAGGGCTTCTAACCCTGGCCTCATACAATCAAGGCAAGACCCTCAAGTTATAATTAGCTTTCATTGACCCTTCTCCAAACATCTTTTAGCCTAGGGGCAACAAAAGCTGGCAGTCAGCATGACCAATTCACTGCTATTTATATCCGAGCTTAGTGGTTATTCTTTGTGGCCACAATTGTGTTCTGACCTTCTCCAGAGGGAGTACTGAGGGTCAGCACAGTTTTGTTCATACTCAGATCAAGTTGATATACCATCTCTGGGGATCAGAATCCTGATCTGTGAGTGTAAATGGCAGCTTCTGGTTTTATTATTGGTGCAAGAGAATAAAACTTTATTTCTAATATTTGTATTTAGTTGGGGGGATCAATGAATATTTATAAAATGTATTGATAAAGTAAGGAAAGGAACATAGAGAAGAAGAAAGTACGAAGTAAAAACTTATTAAAATTTTGTAGAGTTTATAGACGTCTAAGATTAGACTGGTTTTCTGAATTAACACTAATACAAATTTATCTCTTTAATAAGCTTGAGCTCAGTCTCATAACTGAGAATTTTACCTCTTCAGAAATTCAACCAAGGACAACGCAACCTAGGTGGACAAAAGCACTAAAACCAGAGGAGCAGCCTTCTTGCTAATAGCATTAACTGACATTTTTTTCATGTTTACAGGTGCCAGACAATGTTAAGAGTTCAGTCCTAGTATGAAGTATTATCACTTCCAGAACACAAGCTAGTAGGTGGGAATGAAGCCCAACTGGAACATTTACTAGTTGTGTATCTCCAGAAAATATATTTCTGGGTTTCTTTCTCTATGTTTGTTTGTTTTTAAAATGAGTGTTGGAAGTAATCCCCACTTTACAGGTTGTGGTGAGGTTAAATGAGTTAGTACATGTAAAAAAACACTGAGCATAGAATCTGGCACATGGAAAGAGCTTGAATAATTCTCATCTATTACTATTATCCACTCACTAAAGATGAAAATGTAGAGATTTAAAAGGTTCAGTAACTTTCTCAAGGTCATACAGTGAATAATGAACAAAGCCAGGATTTAATTCAGGTGACCTATCTCTAAAGTCCATGTGCTAAATCTTAACACCTCCCTGACGAAGCACATTCCCTGGGATCCAGTATAATTTGAACTCAGCCCTTTCTGACATAGCAGGAGCAGTACAGCAATAAGATGATGATGGGCTCTTTTTGGCCGAGAGCTTGTGGCAGACCATGAATCTAAGAACAGAATAGTGTAGTGACTAATCACTACAAAAGCTGATGATGCTACAAGTTTGTTAATTCCTCAATGGGAGAGGTCAATACAGGAAAAATCGTTGGCTAAAACTAGATTTCTCTCATATGAAATTCAAGCACGCTTATGAAATAAAATATATAACTCTTATGAATTAATAACTTTAGTGAGGGCATAATATTTCACCTAAAGCAAATAGAAATTACCTTTTCAGGTGGAAAAGTACTCAAGTTCCTAACTAATAAATGCACTTCATACTCACACCATGCCACATATTTTATCACACAGTATCTTGTTTAATCTCTGCCAAAACTCCATGAAATAGAAATTATTCACTTTATTTTATGGATGAGAAAATAGAGACGTTAAGTGACAAGGTCACAAAATGGCAAAGTTAGAATTTGAATCCATATTTGCCTGGCTCCAAAATCCAAGGTTCCAAAATCCAATTTTTAGCCATGAAACTAACACTGCCTTGTTGCTTGTGCCATGATGCTCTGTTTATGTACAAGAATTTAGAGTAAGGACTATTCTTGACAAGGCTCTCTCCTTATACCATAGTATAAGCATGGCTTATTACCTGAGCATGGTTTGTCATACAGAGAGGAGGCTGAATAAATGTTATTTTTCCTTCCAACCATATACTTGTAAAGCACTTTGGAATTTTAAAAGACTTGTATTTTCTTATATTAAGTAAGGCCAGGGAAGGCATTACTGCCAGCACTTTACTGATGGAAACAGTGAGACCTGTAAAGAGTAACTTGCTCCAATCTGTAAGTTTTAGAGTGGCATCATAGGCTTCATCCCCTGGGCTTTTCACTATACTTCATTCCCTACCTTTGGCAACACTGTCCAGAATAGATGATTAAAGGATCTAAAACTACAATAGTTTCTACAAATATAAATGATTTATATCAAAAGGCAAATACTCCAGATGTCTATACAGCCATACCAAAAATGTTTCCACCGAGACAGAGTTTTGAACGTGTGAGGTTCCTAAGACTGATAGATCTTTGGGATCTATCTAAAACTATTGATTGGTATCTTTGGGTTCCTGTTCTCCTACATCAGATGCAAACATCATGTGGTTTACAGGATCAAGACAGCTCAATGACCAAAAGTGCCTCCAAGCTGTTGGTGGCAGGCCCTGAGGCATAAAAGAGCAGCGGTGGCTGCAGGGGGTGTGGTAGTTGACACAGTGCAGTGTATTTATTTCCTGACTCTGAGGAGATTACAGCAAAAGCAGAAAGAGAGAGACAGAGACAGAGAATGAGACAGAAAGACCAAACACAACCAAATATCTGCACACAACATCAAGCACCATAGCTTTGAGCAAATCGTACTTACATCAGCCTTAGCTTTCAATTGAACACTCAAAATTCAAAAAATTACACACCTTCCTTCCCTCTACAGGATCAGGAGAGGGGAAAGAGAAGCTTGCAGAAGGGGGAAAAAAAAAAAGCTTTGAGTATCCACACATTTATTTATGCAGGGAGGAAAATGTCTTTGCTGCCATCTCTGGATGGAGGGGTACTGTGTTCCAGTCGAGAATTCCTGTCTTATAATGGGCACTCAGGAAATGCTTATTGGATCAGGAGCCTGGAGCTCTCAAAGTGATGGAGATGACATCAGTCCTGCGCAGGAGGGACTGGCAATTGAAAATTTCTGACACTAACCCAGACAAAAATGGACAGGCTATCCAGATAATGCACTGAGAACTTTGAGCAATCAAATAAATATGCAGCTTAATTTTTTTTTTTTTTTTTTTTTTTTTTTTTACATCACTTATGTTATAGTCACAGACTGCTCAATTCCAAACCATCCTACCGGTAACCTGAGTTCAGAGACTATTAAAATGAAGTCGCAATACATTTTGAAAAATGACCTTCACTAACATAAATTTGAAGCTATTTTTACTGGAGATGAGTAGAATGTTTTTAAAGAACCATTAGAAGGCATTTGTGAGTGAATCTTGCATAACATTTTCTTTGCAATTCTTTTGAAAAGTAAGTAAGATCGACAACTACACTAGTTCCACTTGGACAAAATTTGATTATTCTGGCTAGCTCAGAGGAGAGCTAATGATTCTAATGGATTCTTAAACTACCCTAAGTACTTCTCCAAACTTGGCTATGTCCACAGTCACAATGGAGTCAATCATGTGCATATGGAAAAGGAGTCAAGTTGGGGGTGAAAACCTAAAAGGCAATGAATGACAATTTTGCTTCCTGGCATTCCAAGGTCTGCCACACCAGTTGATGCTATACCCTAATGTGCCTTTATATCTCTTTATATTAACTTCCTATAATTCTCATTCTTTTTCTACGGCATTGATATGATACCTTTCAATGGAAACCCACTGCACAATAGCTTAGGATTATTTTCTGTCATCTGAAATTCTTCTTGTGCAAGTCTTCTAGGACTGCTGCACAGAGCCTACCTCCATCTCAGTGGAAAGCCCTAAACGTAAAGAGAGAAATGAGCTTGTAAATGCAGTCTGGAGAAGTCAGACTAAATATTTTGTTAAAGGTGGTCTCAGGAGTAATATTTGTTCATGAGGCAGATGTGAACATTTCCGCTAAGAATCAATAGTGGATGCATTTGCACAACGCTTAGTGTTCAAAGTGTTTCTGTGCATTTATCCCACCCTGCACACTTTCTCTCTATAGGTAAATATCGGTGGCTGTCTGAGTTTCAAAATGCTTCTGTCAGCCGCCGTTGTTACCCTTGCCTGAGAGTGGAGCTGAAAAGACCAATGCATCGCTATCCATCCTCTCTATACCCTGCATTCAAGTAAAGATTTTCCTGGTGTGGCAGTTGTAACTGTGCTTTGTTTCTTTGCCTGTAGCTCCACAGTTGGTCTGCTGCCCTGAAGACTTTGCTCAGAACAGGCCACCCCATTTCTGCTGGCTAAACCTCCAGGCCATGTCTGCTGATTTTGTTTCCCGACATTCCAAAGCTCGGCAGACCAGATGAGGGGCCGACTCAGGGCCCATTCTGCCTGACTCCATTACATCTGTCATCCTCTCAGCACAAATCTTGGGATGGCTGCCTTTATCTCTCTTCCATACCTGTTCTAGCCAATGGAACAGTGCTGTAGCAAACGATGCTTCAAAAGAGAGGGAGTATGGCATAGTGGGAGGAGCATGGACAGACCCTTTGTGAAATTCCTGGCTTGGCTGTTTACCAAGCAAGTTAATCGACCTCTTTAAGCCTCAGTTATCTTATATCTAAAAAGAGTATAATAATGACTACCTTGAATAAGTGTTATAAAGACTGAAACAATACCTGAAAAGCGCCTGGCCCATACTGAGCATGCTATAGAATAGCCATTTTTATTCAATTCTGATAAAAACCAGCAAGTTCTAGGAGCAGGTATCACATTACTTAGGAAGCTAGAGTAACAAACATTCTGTAGACGGCAGATAATTTGGCAGGGAGTTCTCCCTGTCTCTCAGTACATCCTCAGACAGCGTGCTAGCTGGCAGCAGAATTCAGTGATAGATTTATGACAGTGTGCTGCTGATGGAAATCTTTGACTGGGGCAAGCTGGGATATGACCCCTTTCTCCTTCAAGTTTATCATCAATCAATGGTGCTGTGCCATCTCTATAAAGGGGATCTTAATCTCTTTTTTGCCCTTACACTTCCAGAAAAGATTAAGCAGCAATCAAGTTTCTGCCTAATAAGTTTGCAAGGACTCCCCAGCACCTGGAACAAGAGCAGGCACCTAGTAGGCACTCAATAAGCATTAGATGTAAGGAAGAATGAATGAATGACTTCAAGTGATATTTTATATCCTAGTGAAAGACTCTCCTACAGATCTGGAAGCACTGGTGCTGCCTGCAAGTTCCTCTTTACACTTTCATATGTTTGAATATAATTCTATAAGATAATATTGGCACTCACCTAGCTCCATTTCACTCCATTGATAGTAGGTCACTATGGATACTTACATGAATGATTGCACCTGAGTAAATGTCAAGACACTCAAATTTCAAACTGAAAGGGGCCTTAGTGATTTGCCCTTATCTATCTTTCCTGCCTACCTACAGTATGCGATGTAGCAAAGTTCACATCCACTTTCCCACTTTTCATTCTAAAGACACACTGTGTTTCCCATGTGCCTTTAAGGAATCATTCTTGATCTCAGCCATAAAATTGGAAAGCTGCATAAATGACAAGATGATCCCGCAAGGCAGCTGAAACATGGGGCAGATTGAAACCGACAGTTAATTTGTAGCAGTAAAAAATAATGATATCATCATAAAACAAGTTTAAGATCAGACTGGGCTCAAACACTCTGCGCCCACAGAATATATAGACGGGCACTGTCAAGCTTAAATAACAAAGCAAAACAAAACTGAACCTCCCAGCTTCACCAAGCGCAATTTATTTGCTTTTTTACGGTACGCTACCACCATCTGCTGGCTGCAGCTGATAAAATACCTAGCATCCTCCAAGTCCTGGAATATTCCATTCTGCAGAGCCTGTTGTTAATTACTATGCACAAGGAAACATTTTTAACCTCACAATATCATTGAAATGCTACAAATAAATCAGATCTTCCTAGAACACCAGGCAAATGAAAGAGCCTGGAAAGGCTAGACACTGCCAGAGGCTCCCTGGCCTGCTATACCTAAAAGATGCACTTGCTGGGTGCTTAAGTCCCAGCACATTCTCTCTTGATTGCCCAGCTCTCTCCTTGCACGGGCTCAGTTTCAGACGTCCTCCTCTCCAGCTGCCTTCTCTACCAGGCTTCCTACACAGCACTGCGGCGATAGGCAAAGCAGCAGCTCTTGGCTAAAAACAGCCTCTTCCTGGAGATCTTAAAGGAAGAAAACCACTGACATTTGTCTTCTTCAAGGAAAGCAAAGCCCTGGTGTGATTCAACAAGGAAAAGGAGGATATCCTTAGCTCCCAAAACTCTAACAGCAATATTTTAGCAAGGTTTCCACAGGGTTAAATGCCTTGTGTTGTGCCTGTTTTTCCTAATTTGGCAACAAGTTAGGAATTCTTCGGAGGGAGAAAAGCTAGAGTCTTTATACAAATCAAATCTAGCCACCTGTAACACCCTGCCCACTGTTTCTAACGTGTTCAGTCTTACCATTGTAGACTCTCTCGTGACTCACATCACAGGCCTCTGACTTCTCAACCATCCTGAGGATAAGAGAAGGCTTTAGGAAATATTCCTTCTTCACCATGACTTCTTTTTTTCTTGTGCTTACCTGAATTTAAAATGTTTATTCATTGAGCATGTAATAACAGTATTAGAAAACAATTTCTAAAACTCCTTCAAATGGTCATCTATTTAGAAAGTTTTTCTGTTGCTCATATTTTTACAATCATAATGAGGTAATGATTGGTCCCAGACAAAATATCTAGCTCTTACTGAGCAATGACGTAAACACATCACAAGATGTTTTCCCTGGAGAGAAGACCACAGCCTAGTGCAGCAGCAACAAATGACACTCTCCGGCTCTGACACGCCTCTGTGTATGATCAGGCTATCCCAGTTAGAAGGGCATAATGCCCCTATACACAGAACACACTGGGCTGAATTAATTTCCTCCTGAACAGTTATCATCCTTGCATCCATCTAAACAATTAGCTCACTCTCCTAAACATTCTGATGTGAACTTTAGTTCAAAGGCATTTTACATTTTCTTCCTGATACTGCAATTTCAGAAAGATACCACTTACAGGTTAGGTGATTTCTGTATAACAAAGCAAACCCCTATAAGCAATGTAGCCTTGACTAAAATTTTCATTTAAATTATCATTCTTTTGTACAAATGACCAGTGAATATATTTTAAAATGTTCAATGTCATCAAAACAATTAATATCAAATTACCCTAAAATAAAATAATAGTGAATATATTTTCTTATCAAATAGCAAAGAATTTTTAACAAATAATAATACCCATTGTGGTCAAGGAACAGGAAAAGGTACTCTATGCACAGCTGTCAGGAGTATAATTTGGTACAACCCTTCCAGAAGGTAATTTGGCATTGTTTATTTAAAAATCCTTTTTAAAAAGTGTACAAACCTGTGATTTATACATTCCAGCACTAGAAATTTATCCCAGAAGAATAATCATGGCTGATGACTACAACAACATGATGTCACAGCCTTGTTTGTAACTTACATATAACATCACAGCCTCGTTTATAACAAGGGAAGTTTTTAGTATTCAGATATGGTAGGCTGAATAATGGCCTCCCCAAAGATGTCCACGTTACCTTACAGAATATATTACCTTACATGAATATATTACCTTACATGATAAAAAGGATTTTGCAGGTATGATTAAGTTAAGGATCTTGAGATTATCCCAAGACTATCTGGATGGGCTCAATGTAATCACAAAATTTCTTATAAGAGGAAGGCAAATGGGTTAATGGCATAGAAGCTGAAGGGACAATGATGCAGGAACTGGAGTGAGGTCTTTGAAGATGGAGGATGGGGCCATGAGCCAAGAACACGGCGGTCTCTAGAAGTAGGATAAGGCAAGGAAACAGACATTCCCCTAGATCTTACAAAAGGAATGAAGCCATGCTAACACCACAATTTTAGGATTTCTGACCTCTAGAACTGTTAAGACTAAACAAATTGTGTTGTTTTAAGACACTAAATTGTGGTCATTTGTTATGGCAGCAATGAAAAACTAATATACCAGATATCAAGTAGAGAATTTGGTCAATTTAGGGCTCCAAAAGCCTTATACTTGAGGGTTTAAGTTATGAAAGAGGTTTTTTTATTTAATCCAGTGTTTTTATTTTGACGATAATCTTAAAAATGTTCACGTATGGGGCTTCCCTGGTGGCGCAGTGGTTGAGAATCTGCCTGCCAATGCAGGGGACACGGGTTCGAGCCCTGGTCTGGGAAGATTCCACATGCCGCGGAGCAACTAGGCCCGTGAGCCACAGTTACTGAGCCTGCGCGTCTGGAGCCTGTGCTCCGCAACAAGAGAGGCCGCGATAGTGAGAGGCACGCGCACCACAATAAAGAGTGGCCCCCGCTTGCCGCAACTAGAGAAAGCCCTAGCACAGAAACGAAGACCCAACACAACCAAAAATAAATAAATAAATAAATAAAAATTAAATAATGTATAATTCAGGTGTACTTTAAAAAAAAAAAAAGTTCATGTAAAGATATTCTGGACCATCTGGTAGACCAATTTATAGCTAACAGCTATGCTATGATTTCAATGCCCAAGTTTGTGTTTGTGTTTATAGTCACATTAGTAGTGCCAAGCGAAGGCTAACTCCACAGAGTACTCTAAGAACATAGTCGACATGCCAGTTCAGAGAAGAGCTGTGGGAGGCCTGAGTTACCACTGGTAAATAGCTGTCAATGTCACATTCACACTGTGAGTAGCTGTCTTTGTATCTAACAAAAATAGGTTTAGTAGTAAAGAATTTTTGTTTCAACTTCTGTTGATGTACTTTGAAGTGCACCATTAAATTGACTGACCCATGAAAATAATAGATCACAGGTTTAAAATGAGTTTATTATTAGAAGGAAAAATAATGACGATGATATTCAAGATAATTCAGATGATGGTCCACCAGGCTCAAAATCAAATGAACCATGCCAAGAAAGAAAATATAAAAAGTAGGATTTATCATCCTACTTTTAAACATAAACTATCACCTTAAACTATCAACGACTGTTGCCGTTTTAATTATATTGATTTTATACCTAAATTTAAATGTAAATTTGTATTGGTTTTATAGTTGTAGACAGGTTAAGATCATGACTAATTAATACTAATTTTATATTTCTATACAGAGGGTAACTACACAATAAAAATAACATAAGTCAACTCAGGAGGGAGCATGAGAATTTATTTTTCCATTGAAAAGGATTCATGTATTTGCTCAAGCCTAAGAAATGTAGAGTTAATTAATTGTTGTACCTCTTTCCAACGGAATACTATTCAATCATTAGAAATGACATTGTAGAATAACATTTAATGAAATGGGGAAATGATCAAGACTTATTTTTAAAATTTAAAAATACTTGCAAACTGTAGCAGTAAGATTCCAATGTTTAAAAAGAAAGTAATTTCTATACATAGAAAAATGAGTAGAAGGATACATACACAACTAAATGGCAATGCATTGTTGGGTTTTTTAATATACTTTTTGGTATTTTCAAAATTTTTTACAACAAACACTACTTTCACAGTGAGAAGATAGACCTCTGAGTATTAAATCTGGGGTTAAAACACTCTTCTCTTGGTCCTGGCTCCAGAATGTTTAAAAATTGAAATGACATTTGTTTCTCAACTCCTGGAAGACAACTTTGCTGCTGAATAAGATAGCCTAGGCTCCTCTAGAATAAGAGCAAGAGTGTCAATGAAAAACTCAACAAATCTACCATTTGCCCCCTGAACAGTTGTGAGAAATATACACATACACATATACACCTATATAATCATTCCCCAGGAAACCTGTATACTTAAAGTTTAAATTATTTAATTGGTGCTAAATCATTTTCCTACTGAGTAGTTTGAGAGCTCCTTTTCATTCACTGGGCTGCCACACATTCTCTTATTCCCAACTGCTAGTATTTTAAATCCATGAGCTTTTGAAAAACTATGTATCCCCTTTCATATTTTTAAGTTAACCTCTAAAACTTTTCCTGTAAGTATAAATTATTGCAGAGGATGTATTTACCAACATACTTTACATTGATACATGCTTCAAACACATATTTGTCAAAACTTTGGAGCTGAAAATTTTATCATTACCTATAAATTCAAATTCATTGTGAGATGGACTGAAACAGAAAGACATGAGTGTGTTGCTGGAATGATACAGAAATAAGGTGCATCATGCATCAGTAATATTACTTATCAAAGTTTTCTCTGCTTTGCTCTTATAGGATTCTCCCTCAGGAGCCATACAGTCTCAAATATTACTGTTAGACACTACAATGAGATTAGAGATGGGTTAGATACATGGTTAACTTATATAGAATAAAGGAGAGTGACTGTGAAAGGGCAGTGGGGAAGGATTCTCCCCAGCCATTCTCTCTGGGAGATTAGTTTTAGGAAAGAGTCTAAGTAGAATCTGTGGATCTGGAAATTGATTCCCTTAAAGGTATCCATGACTTTGTAGCTCCTGCAAAATCTGTGGACTTCCAGGTTTGTATGGAGATCCTTGTTTGAAAACTGCTGCTTTAAACCCAAGCAAGATAAACAAAAGTTTTTTATCCAACTAAAAATAGAAACAGATTTATTGTCAGAATACTAGCCTTGATACCAGAGCTTATAGTACAAAATACCCCTGAGAACATGTGGGATCACTTCTTTAAATTACTTTGAAGTTTTTTCTGATATGATGCACCTTCTGAAGGTAAATCATGCAGACAAAATTCTCACAATCATAAAGTCTCATTCTTTTACATAAGAAAATGCCTCTGGGGCTTCCCTGGTGGCGCAGTGGTTGGGAATCTGCCTGCTAATGCAGGGGACACGGGTTCGCGCCCTGGTCTGGGAAGATCCCACATGCCACGGAGCAAGTAGGCCCGTGAGCCACAACTACTGAGCCTGCGCGTCTGGAGCCTGTGCTCCGCAACAAAAGAGGCCACAATAGTGAGAGGCCTGCGCACCGCGATGAAGAGTAGCCCCCGCTTGCCGCAACTACAGGAAGCCCTAGCACAGAAACGAAGACCCAACATAGTAATCAATCAATCAATAAATAAATCTTTTAAAAAAAAAAAAAAACGAAAGAAAATGCCTCTGAATTATCCCCAAATTCCAGTGACTAAGAAAATAATCTATTCTCCAGAACTTGGGCAATTCAGTTTTGGGGGTGAATATGTAAATTATTTAGTTATGATCCCCATTTTTCTTCCCCCAACTCCCGTGGCTTGGATTTCCATCATATACATAAGGCCTTCATTAGCTTGTAGTCTACAGGGTACTGATTTTTGTGATTAAACGGAACTTAATCTAACAGCAAATTTTTTTAGTGCATATTCCAGGCAGGCACTATGCTAGATTGTAGGAAATATGTTATCAAACCACTCCTTAACGCCTGTGAAATAGAGAAAGTGACTAGATATGGATAAACCAATGGTACATTGGTATTTCATAATAGTATCTTACTCCATTTGATCCTAGAATGTTATAACAAAAACTATCCCCAGTTCGTGAATCTGTCTAATGTTAGCCCAACTTTGAAAAAAATGTATCTAATGCCTTCCCCAAACCATCCCCAACTCCCACCCATCCTCCCAACTTCTAGACTAGAAGCAGAGGGCTTCTCTCTGTACTGATTAGAAACCACCAGCAGCCCAACTAGCATGAAGAGGATTCTCTCTCTCTCTGTACCTACCTTCCTTGCATACTCTGCCAAGAGTCTTACCTCCCTTTTGCCAGCACTCCGTGGTCCAGCCATAATGACCTTTTTCCTTCCCAACCCCAGGAATTCTAATAAGCTGGCCTCTTTCTGGAACAAGCCTCTCACTCCCACTCCCCTGCTAAACTCTACTCACCCTTCGAGTCCCAGCACAGTTGAGGGGGTCCCCATTCTGTGTTCTTACAGAGCCCTGAACTTCTGATCTCAGTTTGCAATCATATTTTGGGTTTTTTTTTTTTAAGTATTTGATTAATGTCTGTCTCTCTCACCAGCCTCAAAACTATACAAGGCAGAGTCTGTGAATGTTTTGTCACCATTGTATCTTTATGGTGTCTGGAACGTAGGAGAAGCTAAATAACTATCTGTTCACTATTTGTATGAATAGTTTAACCCTGCTTGAAAAACCCCAGACCTAGATCATCAAAGTATACTCAGAAGGACAACTCTCTGAGCGTGGACTCAAGCCCCAGCCCTTGCCTTGCAAGGTCTAGGGAACCTGTGAGGTAATGTTCCAAAGGCTTTTTCAGACACTTGCTTGGTTAATAGGGAGCCAATGAGGCAGAAACTGAGAAATGTGATTCCCTCATGGTCAGCACTACAACGGCACTCTCCTGGCCTTAAGACTCTTCAATGATCCTTTCTCTGGGTCCTTTCCAATTGGGCCTGGGTTTTTTCTGCCTGTTCACTCCTGAATCACCAGCACCTAACAGACTGCCTACCACCTATTGGATGCTCAATAGATATTTGAATACAAAGCCCCCTGCAACTGCCCAGGAGCATAAGCGTTTGGTACCTATGCACCGTTTGAAATCTTTCCACATTAATCTCACTCTCTTTTTTTAAACTCACCATTTTTTTTTCTCCTGACTCATTGATTTCCACAAACTGCCATTTCACTCTGAGAGGTTGGCAGCAACATAACTTGACCATGAGAACTTTCTTTTTCTCATAACCTAAAAGAGCAAAGATGAAAAAAACTGCTCCACTCTTCTCAGCCAAATGTGCCTTTGAAAGATTTGATTTTTGAGCTCAGAATCCAACTAAATATCTAAACAATTCCACAAGTACAAAATACCATATTTACATATGCAAAGCAAGAATTAGGAATCAGAATACTTAATTTATTCACACAATTGAATGTTAAAACAACTACAGATTCAGACATTTTTTGCAAATACACTTCTCCAAAGTGGCCTTATAATATACATCTTTACACAGCATCATAGGTCCTCAATATCTAATCTCCAAATAATTGATATTTTAGGAACTTAAGTTCTTAGGTAAATATTTGGAATACGTTTGCAAATTGAGATTCCATAGGCAATGTTGTTAACTTACAGGCCTCTCTTGAAAATGAGATCCTTGGTTTGCAAGCATTTTGTTTTAAAACCTAGGTAAGGAACAGGGAGGCGACTGCACTGATGGCTTAATAGCTTTTTCTTCCTGGGTAGACTCATTTAGGATGAAAGTGATTATTTCGAAATCCATTACATTCTAAGCAAATGTCTCTACCCTGGAAAAATAAAACAGAGGAACTGCTAGCTGGCTCTTGAGCAACTGTTGCCATTTTATTCAGCGTTTTTCCTTGTTACAGTTGTCCCTCTGTATCCGTGGGGGACTGGTTCCAGGACCCACGCACAGATATCAAAATGCACAGACGCTCAAGTCCTTTATATAAAATGGCATAGTATTTGCATATAACCTATGCACATCCTCCCATATACTTTAAATCATCTCTAGATTACTTATAATACCTAATACAATGTAAATGCTATGTAAATGATTGTAAATACAATGTAAATTCTATGTAAGTTCAAGTTTTGCTTTTTGGAACTTTCTGGAATTTTTTTATTCTGAGTATTTTCAATCCATGGTTAGTTGAATCCGTGGATGCAGAAGCTGTTGATATGGAGGGCAGACTGTTCTCCCAAATGTTTAATTAAATATCTGTGGTAGTCCCCATCCTCCTTGCAGTCCTACGTAAAACTTACCTCATTCAAAGAAACATTATTCTAGTGAAACTATAACCTTTCTTCTGTGGTTCTAGGCCAACACTTAATGCCCTCCTTTTCTAATTTTATACCAGTTTATACCAGAGTCAAGGTCCAACTCCATCTTGGAATGACACATTTTCCACTCAGCTGTCTTCTTGCTGTTTAATCTGAGCATCATTCCTACAGGGATATGTCCCAGGAAGGCACCTCCCCAGCCCTCAAACACCCCTAATAAACACTACAACCTATCCTGATTCACCTTCTCATGGCATGTTAAATGAAATTATATGTAAAATAAGTCAGAGATGATAGAGTGGTGGCTGAGGAATTTTTAATAAATGGAAAAATTAAAATATAATAATTAACATTATGCTTGGACCTTTCAGTTCATTTCTTTTCCCCAGTTTCACTTTTTCCTGCATATCTAGGAATGAAGTCTTTATTTCACTAAGATAGGCTTAAGAGCTTAAAACCTCTCTTCTGCTAGTTATCTAGGGAATCCAAGAAATAACTAACTGAGGGCTTCCCTGGTGGTGCAGTGGTTGAGAATCCGCCTGCCAATGCAGGGGACACGGGTTCGAGCCCTGGTCTGGGAAGATCCCACATGCCGCGGAGCAACAAAGCCCGTGCGCCACAACTACTGAGCCTGCGCGTCTGGAGCCTGTGCTCCGCAACAAGAGAGGCCGCGATAGTGAGAGGCCCGCGCACTGCGATGAAGAGTGGCCCCCGCTCACCGCAACTAGAGAAAGCCCTCGCACAGAAACAGAGACCCAACACAGCCATAAATAAATAAATAAATTAATAAAAAAAAAAAAAAAAAAGAAATAACTAACTGAAAGATTCCACATTATTCTTTTTTCCAACTGGTTGCATCATTTTATCTACTTCAAGGATAGCCTCTGAAAGTACGAAGTCAGGATGTGACAGTGTGCTGTACAGCACACCCAGACAAAGGCAATATTCCATATAGGCCTGGGGAAGAGTGAGGAAGAAGGCATTATATACCTGGTCTGCACACTCGAGATACAGGAATTCTGACTACAATTGTCAAGTTTGTCAACCTTGCCAAGATACCTAGCTATGAGAACACCTGGAGAGATATGTTATTATTTAGGAAAATAATAATAGGATTTATTGGAAATCACTGAGCCTGCTATATAGAGTAAGAATTACAGGTGGGTTACCACGCAGCTGATTATAAATAACATGTTAAAATAATATAGTTGGTTCCAACATTAATTTCCCCCTTACTAGGAATTAGCAAACACCTGAACCATAGTACCAAAGGAAGCATCTCTTGTCCATTCTCAAAATATCTTCTTGTACTCTGAAAACTGTGATCACCCTCTGAGGCCCCATCCCAAGATGATCACCATCTTATACAAGTCCTCATTGCACAAAAAATTGTCATTCTAAATGTACTTGAAGGAGATTGTTTTTCTTCAAGAAGCTCTGCTAAATTCTGTACCTTTCACCAGTTACTTATTTTCAGGGTTAATGATGTCACTCTGCTGCTTTCTGTATCTGAGTCTATAAGACTGTCACCCAGATATTTCAAATTTGCCTCGTTCTTCTTTTTGGGTTGTGTCGCACTGTGCAACTAAGGAAGGTGGAAAAGGAGGCAAGGGGAATTATTTACTCAGTTCTTGTGAGTGGGTTTGCTAAGAGCTGAAAATACACCCTCCTGTTGGTCAGAAATATGAATTCTATGATCTTCCTCTGCCTTTCCTCACAACTTTTTGCCCTAAAAATGCTTCTACCTTTTGATGCAATAATTCTATTTTTGTGACTCTATCCTAGGGAAACAATGTAAAATATACAAAAGCTTTATGCCCAAATTATATTAATAGAAACATATTTTAATAGAAAAATAGAAACATTCTAAATGGATGATAATAAGAGTGATTAAGTAAACTATGAAGTGTCCATTACAAATTACGTTTGCAAAAAAATTTAAAATAACTTGTAAGTGCATATGATATAATATTATAGGTTAAAATCTATGTACGTGTACCGTATTCGTTTCGTATTGCTGCTGTAAAAAAAATTACCATAAACTTAGTAGCTTAAACAATATAAATGTATTATTCCACAGTTCTAGACGTCGGAAGTCTGAAATGAATCTCAGTGGACTAAAATCAAGGTGTCGGCAGGACTGCATTGCTCCTGGATGCTTTAGGAGAAGATCCACCTCCTTGCTTTTTCCAGATTCTAGAGGCCACCTGCATTCCTTGGCATGTGGCCCTCTTCTGCAGCAAACTGGCATCTTTCGGGCTTTCCCTTTTCCACCTCCCTTTTCCACTTTTAAGGACCACTGTAGTTATATGGGGCCCACCTGAATAATCCAGGATTATCTACCTATTTTAAGGTCAGCTGATTAGCAACCTTAGCTCCATCTGCAGCTCTACTTCCCCTTTACCATGTAACCTCACATATTCATGGGTTCCGTGGATTAGGATGTGGCTCTTTGAGGGGACCATTATTCAGGCTACATACACTATGCAAAAGAAACAAACCAAACAACCAAACAAAACTAAAGACAAAAACAAACAACAACAAAACTTAGCCTAGAAAATCGAGATGAAAACATACCAAAATGTTTGCATTACTTAGTAGAGCTGTGGGTTATTGTTTTTATTCTCCTTGATTTTCCATGATATCCAAGTTTTCTTATTTTCCATGATTTATTATTTTCTAGATAATAAAATTCTTATTTTGATAATGAAAAAATGTCATCCAAAAATGACTTTTTTTTTAATCCCTGTGGCTGCAGCAGCCTATAAAAGATAACCCTTTTATTTTTTTACATGAATTTTCTCACTTGTAAGTAATCAACTAGTTAAAAGAAATGAAAGAATAATAAGTACAAAGAGTTACTGATTAGTAAAATCTGCCCTAAAAATATACAGTAACACCAACCCTACTGACTAAGAGAGCTCAGAATTGCATGTCAACTTGTAGCTATTTGTCTTATCTCCCCAATTAAAAAGCAAACAATTAAGAGCAAGTATGAGTCATATTTTTTGCTGCCAAATTATTAGTGTTTAAAAGACAGCATAATCATGACCCTTAAACAAATATAAAATGAACATGCCAAGACTTTATTTAATTCAATAATTAAAGAGGGGACCAGTAAGATGTTACAACCTGTTCAGAGGAGAATTTAAAGTACCGTGCATATATAATCAGATGAGGAATTCTGAAATAAATTTACAACTAGATGCCAAACAGGTCTATTCACAGGGCTATAATCAATTTAATTCCACCAGACACAATTAATTTACATTTCTAGGGACTAGAATCATTTGCATTATTCTTGGTTCTCTACAACTTAGAGAGTTATAAAATAGCTAAAAGACAATGAAAATCAGAGATAGCCCAGAGGGTCGGTCATGCTAGATAGGACGCTTCAGATTCTTTTTTTTTTTTTTTTTTGGGCCCATATCAGTATTTCACAAGTTTTCCTGACAATATAATACCTCACATAGTACCATGTATGTAGTAAGCACTCAGTATAGATTTGAGGTTTGAATGTTTGATTGAAAGATGGAGTCTGGCCTTATTGTACTAACTGCATTTAGAATGCCCGTTCCCCTATTATTCTTTTTCTTTGTCTTAAGTGTTAGCCAGGAAGTTAGCCATGAGCAATGAGAGGCAGCCCCGTTGGCTGAAAGTCCAATACCCGCCTAATCCCGCCAAGCTGTTTGCCAACCCCGCCCCAAACATGCCCGCATCAGTACTCCAAAATGGTTAGGGGTCCAGAAAAATCCCCCACTGGCCGACTGGAGGGACTTACCCTACTCTGGCATATGCACACACCTCACGCTATTGTGTCCAAAGATAACCTTTGGCGGCCATTAGCCTCATTAAATGTTCATAAATATTCTATGAATACATACATCTGATCAGAACAGACTGAATTACGGGAAGAACATGCGCGTCAGAGCCTCTTGTTATATAACCTGCATCTGTCAATCAAGACTGTCAATCAACGACCTTGTCTTAAAAACTCTACACCCCAGCCCTCCAGGGCCATTGCCTTCCTTGGCCTGGCCCACCTCTCTCTTGAGGTGGTCTCTCTGTTCTCTCCTTATCTTCAATAAACTCTCTTGCAACCAGTAATACCTCAGATCCCTCTTTGCATCCTTACCGAGAACTGAGGCCCATGGGAGGAGGTGTCTCCAGACTCTCTTCCACTAACATGAGACCCCTAGTTCTTTGCCCTCTTTCCTAGGTATGCTTAAGTTATAAGAAGAGGAACGTTTCTGACATTTGGGTTTAGCTGGACTTACTAAGGTGATATTGAAGAAAGAGAGTATCTGATATTAAAGTATAATGCTAGTTTAGTACAATTATGACAGGAAGCAATCTCAGGCCTCATAAGACTAGAAATGGTAGACACTCTCCCCTGTCTTGAGTGGGAAATTTTATGGCCCTAAAAAAGAAAATGGTCTGGAGATGGCCAAGTAACTGTCAGCATTTTCGCCTGGGTTATGCATCTAGATTTCAGCAAGATTTCCCTCAGGTCTCCCGATGTTCAAATAAGCTGTATGTTTTTCAAAAAGTTTAAAGATCTTCTGGAAAAATCTTCATTTTCAAAGAATCCATTCCCATAACCTCAGCAGAGAACTGTAAAAGTAGATGGACTTTTCCTTCAGGAGCTAGAGAAATTAAATAGTTTAAGGACTCTTGGTCTAAGGCCCTGATATTTTATTTTTCAGATGGGTAAAGAGGCAGAAATTATCCAATTAAAGTCATCAAAATTTGAACACTAAAGGAAAAATTTTAAATCTATAAAAGGTCTTGGCCTTCCCCAATCAACAGATATTGACTAGAGGCCAGACAAGAAATTCAGGCAAGGTTTTATTGGGGCCCCTGCTGCAGCAGGGGGGAGCGAGAACAAACAACAGGTTCCCTTGTTTCTTATATGGGGTGAGGATAGGGGTGTGTCCAGGGGTCGGGCCAGAGGGGTGGCTTAGGTGTTTTGCCCACGCCTTAGGTGGTGTTGTGTGCAGGGGGCATGGCACAGTACCCTGCTTTTGCTCCCAACACCCTGTTTTTGCTCCAGGCTCTTCAGAAGTGGCAGTTGGAATTTTTGGTCTCTTTGTATCTTTTGGGTCCAGAATTTGCCCCAACTGCCCCATGCACACAGTTATTTTTAGTTCCATACAGTTTCTTTGTTATTTTGTTGCTGGAGGAGAGGTGTGTCCAGATACAAGCACTGCAGCACTGCAGCAGAGGGTCCCAGGTCCCAGCCTGTCTCAGTTACAGTAACTTTAAAAAAAATAACTATTGTAATTTTTTTAAGATGTATAGACAGAGAGATATCAAGGCAATCTTGTACTGGTATCAGAGAGTCAACTCCAGTACCAGATCAAACCAAACAAGATGCCATACATCTTGCCAATTAAAACCCTGAACAATTTAAAGTGCAGAATGATCTACCCACATTAAAACACATACACACACACAACAGAGAAAAAAAAGCAAATACTTGGCATTGCACCAACAATCAGCCAACATCTTGGCATCCATTCAGATAGCATCTACCACTAACAGTCATAGTAATTCTTCTCATTACAGTGTTTGCATGTACATAAATCAGATTCAGGTGAATTTACAATGTGCTATGAACTGTCAGACTTAGAGCAGCCAGCAGATTGTCTTAGGTGATACAGGATTGACACCTTTGAGCAGCACATAACTCTCAGAGCTACTGGACTACATTCCAGATGTACCTTCCTCAGTATTCTTCCATTTCCATAAACTGATGAGTTTATGTGTGACATTTTAAACTTTTGGTATTTTACTACTGCCTGATTTTAATTCTAAGTGAATCTTGAAACTCAGATCGAGGGAGGAAACCACATGAAGTCTTTTCAAATGAGATCTGGATTTTTTAAGACCAAAGCACCCTTGGTGCAGAGGCATCATGTCTTCACGTTCCCTTAGAGTGCCGCCCATTTAACACTTCAAGCTGCAGTGTCTGTCAGCATTTGAGCTTCTCTTCCTGCTAAGCCTACAATTTCCAAGTGCACTTCAAACAGACTGAGAAAGATAGCCCCTTGACTGCATGCATTTCAAGGCTACCCTTCACATAGGATCTAAGCAGCTGCCACATTAAACAGGAAACCCACGGGTCAAAATCCAAACTGAGAGGGAAAAGGTAACAAGCAGACATGAGCCAGAGGTAATTTATGATTCAGTTAATGAAATTCTAATTAGGCTTATAAAGCCCTGAAGTATTTCCTGCAATGGCTTGTCATGAAGGCTTTATTCAAGGAAAGCCAGAGTGTGTTACATGTGGGTCATGTAGCATATTGTCACATAGATTCATGTTTATATTCCCTCTTTTACCGTCAAGCAAACTCTTAAAGGCAAGAAAGGTAATATGAAGCACTGAAGGGGAAAAAAAAAAAGGAGGCAGCAATCTGTTCAAATCCAATGTGATCCTTGCTCAGGGGACATCTGGGTAATTGTTCAATTTCTCCTGATTTACAAAACAGATTGTTATCAGCCTAAATAATGTCTAATAAATTCACCAAAGAGCATTTCTGGCTTGCTGTCCAGGTCATTTTAAGAGTGGAATTGTCATTAAAATTAAGAACATCTCAGAATTAAAAATAGAATGTTATTAAAAGTAAGGACCCCCCACTTAATTAAGTATACCTACTCACAAGCATTGAGCAGTGCCCTCTGCAGAGCAGAGGGAAAGATGAAGGCCACTTAGCAAGTTGCCTGTGTGACTGGGAGTGAGGCCCCCATTAATCCAGGCCAGGAGAGATCAGGCCCACACCTGCAGTGGGAAGAGGTGCAGTGTTAATGGAGGTGGCCTGAGCAATCTATTCTGAAGTGTTCTAGCTGGGAAATATATCTCAAGAGAGGAACAGAAAGTACTGTGCTTATTTAAAAAATAAGGTAAGAGTCAACGGTAAGTCCATGCTCAGACTCACTTTCACGCTTTTAAATTTAATTAGCTTATTAGGATAAAATTATATTCGAAAGGCAACAGCTTGCAAAATCTTTGGGGGCCAACTTTCACAATCATATCAGTCCAACTTGGACCTTGCTTGACTTGATTCACTGACATCCCATTACTTGTATCATTATCTAGACAGTGGATGCAGGACCTATCATGCATGCATGATGATATGCCAACCTGTAAAAACTGACACTTGAGATCTTGGGTTTCACGTCCTTTGCCACCTTGGCCCACATCTCACTGCCTTCCTTTGATTCTCTCATTGGAAAGGGTTTTCAGGGTTACCGACTCCCTCCTATCCCTTGACTCCTCAGTTCAACAACTGCAACATGAGCTAAACATGAAAAAAAATTACAACTCTAATAATGATACTTAATAACATTTACCTCTCATGAAGAGATATGTATGAAATATAATTAATTCTAATGGAGCATTTCATGTAATTCTTTTTAGTATACTTTGAAGAAAGTACTGTTCATACCACCATTTTACAGATGAGAAAACTGAGGCATAGAGACAATGATAGTTTTTCAGGGCCATGTAGTAAGGCCTGAATTTTTTTTTTTTTTTAAAGTGAGGGCTGAATTTAAACCAAGGTCTTTCTGTCATTCAAAAGCCTCTGGACTTAACCTCTTCACTGATACTCCATGACTCACTATGCCATGTCTTCTCTCAATTGTCTATGAATTTGGGATGCTTATTTACTGATCAATAAATAATTTTTATAAATCCTGCCCTGAAAAAATAAGTATTGCCCGGAATCCCTATGTGCTTAATATATTTATAACACGAGTGATGACAAATGATGATAATGTAGACTTGCATAGAAAGGACAAATTGTTCTAAATTGCAGGATGCGTTCATCAGTCATCAGCATGATTAAACTGTCCTCACTTAAAATAATGCTTTCACTCCCTCTTAATCATGCCCACTGTCCCCAACTGTTGCCAACATCTGAAAGAGCACCTCCAGCTTAACAAACTCAGGGTTTCCCTGGAAGAAAACTTCCTGTGAAAATGCATTACAGAAATCAAGGAAAACACATGCTATTTTTTAGGCTCATGATTGGTCTATTTTAAGCAACGTGGGCATGCATTCATCTGATTTGTCAAAGTGTTTTGAAACGTAAAGGATAAGGCTTTAGTTTAAAAAATATATATATGTGTGTATGTATATATATATATATATATGACAGCTGGAGATGAGTACTACTTCAACTGTGATTGACAAATTAAAAACATTATTAATCATTTAATAGTGTAAAGTACATTGATACATTTAATAGTCTAAAGTACATTGATACTGTCAGAATAAGAATAATCAATGTCTAAAGTACATTGATACTGTATGGCTAAGAAATCTAGAGCATATTCAGGTTGGGATTTTATTTTTTTATTTTGTTTTCTAGTTATTTTGTGGAGTGGGGAGGATCACTGATTAATTACCATGTGACTAATGAAAAACAAAAGACAACAACAAAAAACAAGAAAGGTATTATCTCTCAACTCTTCCACTTCATTTCCTTGACAATGCCTTGACACATTATTACAGATGAAGGGACTCGGTCAGTTTAAGTATTTCCCAAAGATACTCAGAGAGAAGGAATTGAGTAAGGACTTCAATCGTGCTCTCTTGCCTCATCTTCTGCACCTGCTAGCACTTCTCCCAGGAAAGCTCATAATGCCCTCCCCCCATCTCTATATTTACCTGGATAATTCTTACTGGTCTTTCAGGACTCAACTTACATGTTAGTTTCTATAGGCAGCCTTCCCTGAAGCCCCACGTCTGGATTAGAATACCTCTTACACGTACGCGTTCCCATAGGACTGTAGGCCCACCACCCTCACAGCACTTTTCATGGTGTAATATAGTTGCCTATTTTCTTGTAGGACTTCCCCTCCCATCCCCAACCAGCGACTGTAAGTATCTTAATTGCTAGGGACTATGGTTTATTCAGGACTTATCCCCAGGGTCTACACAGTGCCTGAACACCAGAGGCACGCCAGTGTTTAATGCAGAACTAACAAATCAATTATTGGGACTTCCCTGGTGGTCCAGTGGTTACGACTTCACGCTCCCAATGCAGGGGGCCCGGGTTCGATCCCTGGTCAGGGAACTAGATCCCGCATGGCGCAACTAAGAGCCCACATGCTGCGACAAAGACGTGGCACAGCCAAATAAATAAATAAAATATGTATTTTTAAATCAATGATTTAATGAATGGATGCAGACACCAAAGCCCACATACCCTGCTGCCGTAGGTTAAGTGGTTTCTCAGCCTGCAGCACACAGCCTCTCAGTGTGGCAGCACACAGCCTCTCAGTGTGGCAGCACTGAGCACAGGGCCCAACAGGAAGGCAGCATTCAGTAAGCATTCTCAGTAGTTAAATCCCAGTAGAGTATCCAAGGGTTTAAACCAATTATATCAGAAAAGGGCATGAGCTTTCTCATATTTCAAATCAATTAAGACTTTGTCAATAGCATAGCAGTTTAGTCCTAGTATTGAAAACACAATTATTTCCTCATTATTTAAATGGAGGGAAAGGATGAACTGCATGTGGTTCACTTAGCAGTAGTACAGCCATAACGCTATTTTATAAAACTCATTCTAAGTAGATATTGACTAAAGACTACTAAGACTAAATGAATGAAAATAAGCTCTCCTTTTGCTTTTGAAAAAATTCCAGTAATTGCAAGGCTACAGGTGAGAATAAACAAGGAAATAAAGTCACTCTATTTTCCCTGAGAAATGCCAACACAGTTAAAGCCTTGTTTGAGAACACCCCTGAGACTAGTTAAAAGTGTGGGGAGGAAAACAAAGTAGGGGAAGAGAATTACTCCTGATAGTGAGAAGAGAAAGGGGAAGGGGATAGGAAAAGAAGATGACAGAAAACTAAGAGGAGAAAGTCTTATTCTTCACTTCTCTCAGCTTCTCTCTCTACCCATACTCCCTTTCGTACATAAAAGGGTAAATCCAATTATACCTCCAGACAAATGCCTCCTGTGATAGGCAGAATAATGCCCCTGTTAAAGAGGCCCATGTCCTAATCATGGAACCTGATTACTTTACATGGCCAAAGAGACTTTTCAGGTATGTGGATTTTCTGGATGGACCCAACGAAATCGCAAGAGTCCCCATAAGTGAAGTGCTACATTTCTAGCTCTGAATATGGAGGAAGGATACACAAACAAAGGGATGCAGGTGGCATCTAGAACCTGGAAAAGGCAAGGAAACAGATTATTCCCCTAATGGCTCCAGAAGGAATGCAGACCTGGAGACCAGTGAGCTCCATTTCAGACTTCTGATCTCTAGAGCTGTAAGACAATAAATTTGTGTTGTTTCAAGCCTCTGGAATCGTTTTTTACAGCAGTTACAGGAAACTAATACTCCTCCCAAATTTGTTTCATGAACCTGAGGCTTTAACTTCAGGCTGTTTGCATCTCCACGTCAGTTTGCCCCAATACAACATGTCCAAAACTAAACTCAGCATCTTCTCCCCCACTATGGCTCATCTCCCAAACTATACTACATGGTCTGTTACCCTGCCTTTCTTCTAGGTTGAGGCTAGATGCCTGTGATTCTTCTACTTCCTTCACCTTTCTCTACAATCTGTCTTCACCGTTGTCAATTCCTTTTGATAAAAGTATACCAAGCAACAATGTTTTCTACTCTCATAGTCATGGTCCCAAAAAGAACTCTAATTCTTTAAAGAATTGAATTCTAAAAAGAATTTAATGTGACTTGCACAGGAAAAGGAGAAATGAAAGAAGGAAAGAGAGAAAAAAACAGGGCGAGGATCCCTTGACTGTCCTCCTTATTAACAGTTCTTGACTCAGTCATCAGGCAAGAAGGAAGGGATTTTCCAAGAGGCAATGAGTGTTCATCAGGTAAGCCTGATGTAAGAATCTTCCAAATCTTAAAATACATAGTTTTTATGGTTAAAGAAAGTGAGGAGGACTTGTAGAGAAATGGAGTTAAACGAAGTCCTTCCAAAGTAGCCCCAAAATGCCATTCTACTCCACCTTGCCTCAAACTTTCACTTGGGACACAACCACTAATTTTACTAACCCCATACCCAGGATGTGACTATAGCATACACAAGGATTCTTCATCATTCTGTAGCAGTCCAGAATCACGTTCCTGGATTCCAGTCATTCCCTAAGGTAAAAGTATTCAGAAGGTAAGAGTTAGCTCATGGAAGGGCCAGCTAACCTAGTTAATATTTCATCCTGTGAAGAGTTGGTGGGAAAATAAAATATGTCACCACAAGTTCAGTTAGATATAGAAACTCTCTGAAAGGCCAAACTCTTAGAAACCAATAAAGGAGAGCAGTTCACTTTCTAGTGACAGCTTGTCACTTTCCAAGAGAAATGACTCTGCTTAGGCAGTCTCAGGACATCAGATACTGAATCTGTCCTGACATGCTCTACAACTTTAAAGTTACTCAGTTCTGGGTTTCAGAAAACTGTATTTATAGAGATACAGTCTACTGAGATCTTTGTATTATCTTCTTACTTACAGAAGACATCTAGAAAGTGTGGTTTCTCAAGACAAATGAAAACAACTGACCATCTCCCAAGAGTCAATTACCAACCCTGTAGTGGGCATCTCCCAGTCCTTGGAAGCACTCTCCAAAGTCATGCTATAATTATTGGGTCCTGATAAGCATGCCACAGTACCTGAAAGCAGTAATCAATGATTCACTACAGTTCTAGGCCCATGGGAAAATCTGGTGAGGACTTGCCCACCAGAGCATCACCCATCCCAGATTATATTCCAACTTGAGCCCATTTCTCTTGCCATTTTAGCCAATGGCAGTCTTCACATCCTGAAGCCAAGAAATGTTTTGAACTTTGATTTACATGTAAATCACGCCTCAGCTTTATAAATTTAACTGTTGGAAATGCATGTAAATGAGTTTTTTAAATAGCAAAATATCTGCATTTTCCTACCTCCCTCTCCCTTTTTTTCTTGCTCTTTTCTGAAAGAAGAAATATGAAACGAACTAAGAAACGGATCAAACCATGCTTGTCCCTTTCCTGTCCAAAAGGCAGAGTTTAAATGAGCACAAATTTAAACAAATCAGCAGTACCAATATCCAAAATTACAGTGCTGTTATCCTCTCTAAATGGCTCTCCAGCAAGTAGTCCATCTGAGCCCTCTTTAAGATGAGGTATGTTTCCTGGTTCTGTCAGTAAATGTCTTCAATACATAAAGCTACCAATGAGAATACTGCTGACATTCTATATATTATATCCAGTCATGTTTGAAAAAAATAGAATCCATGCTAATTACAGGAATTTTAGGAAGTACGCTCTCCTTCTTGTAAGAAAATTGAAACCAAAGAATATATTTCACTAACTGAATCCCATTCAGGAGATATTCTTTCTTGAGAGTATACTTCTGATTGCTTCTATTTCAATCTCAATTTTAATTGTTGAGATTAAAGCTTTAGGAAAAATCAGGACAGCAGAAAGAATCATTTCAAAAACATAATGTTCACTTGTAGCTGAAATGCCTAAAACTAGAGCAGTGAGTGAGTTTGCTAAGAAAGAGGAAAAGATATGCTGCAATCAGACTGAAGCAGACAGAATACAGAAATCCCCACGGACTCACACGGTGCAACTATCTTCTGTGGAACTAGAGCCACACATCTGTAAACAGTCATGGTTAAAATGCCCAAGAGTTGTAAAAGTTGTACCCTTAGCTAAATATTCCACAAAAACATGACTCTCAGGGCTCTCCTGTGTAAATAGGTCATAGAAATTTGAGGAGATATAAATAACTTCAATTTATACTATGTGTGCCTGATTCATTTTGTTCAATTCTGGTGAGAAACGTTATTCTCCGTTTGTATGGCGGTTTTTCCCCTCTTTGGGGCACAGAATTGGTGAAAACAACTGGTCTTCTTCCTCAATTCCTGATCACTCCTCTTTCCACGTGGTTTTTGTCCTTTAGTCTATTAATATGGTTTTTTACACTAATTGATTTTTTGATGTTAAAAAGAGTCATACATTTTTACACATTGTGGCACATATATTGTTAATTTTTAAATTAAGGTAATTTGAAATTGGGTATATTCTATGAACTAGGAAATATTTAAAGGAGCCTTTAGACAACTGCCTAAACTTTTTAAAAAAATAAATAAGGCAATGAAAGAAGAAATGTTTGATCTAATCAGATGTTGATTTATTTTAAGTAAAACCTAAAGAGGTGCTCTTGTGTACCACAGAACTTGGTATCACTGACGACTAGGTTTGCTTTCCTTACCCAGAATTGACACCTTAAAACAAGATGATGCACTAGACAAATACTCTCAGCATAACAGAATTGAAGCCTGTCTATGATCATCTATAGGAACTGAGTCTATAACCCACATAAATATAAGCACAAAAAATTAGGCATCTTTCCAAATACAATCAAATACATATGGGATGTTAACTGTTAAGCAAACATTTCATGGTGAGCTAGACTCTTTTCAGGAGTTACCTCATTTTCCCAGACAACAGGAAGTAGGTACTTAGAAGGGCCCAGGTCTATGAATGCTTTGGGGACACCAGGGTAACATTTTCCAAACTTTGCTCCAAAGCAATAGTTCCTCTGAGATAGTATAGGTGTTTCTTAAAAATTCATTTCAGTGGTCATGAAAACTTAGCAAACTCTCACTTTCTATAGGACTTTGCCTTTGCTATGCTAATACGTGTTGGGACTCTCTAGAATGAATCATACAGACTTCTCCAGACTTATTTGACGAAGCAACCTTTTCACTGAACGTCTATTAGCATCTCATTGGGTCCCTAGTGCTTCAAGGTACATAGCTGGGAAAACGTTGCATTTGTGTAATGTGACAAAGCCCAGGGAGCAGTAGTTATAAAATAAGAGTGAAAAGAAGATATTCTAAAGCGATCCTGTTCCCTGTGATATCGCCACCTAAACCCAAGCAATAGCATCAAGTATTTCACCATACCAACTCTCAGACTCCTAGCAGTCATCAGAAGTGGCAGGTTGGAGCCAAATGACAAACAATTGTATTCTCTAACGCCATTCAGGAGCATTTCTCAAGATCCCTTCCTGGCTTGTTCCTCAAATTTTATGCAATTGTACGTTTTTGGTGCCAGGACTATCTGGCTGTACATTTACTCTCCAGTTTTGTTTCAGAGCCTTGTCATTTCATCAATCAGATCTATTCCATCTGCTGAAATGCTGACAAATCCAGCTGCTTTGTGACTTCTAATCAATTTCATTAATGTTTCCATGTTCTGTTTCAATTAGTGGCCTATTCTTTGGACTGTTTGATGACTTGATACTACCTACTGTCTGCAGATTAAAAACCAAATCACAAATTGCTTTGTCCTTGACATTAAAAATCCTTCCTTCTTTACCAAATCATTCCTATTTAGCACATTTAGCCCTCTTGAGTTAAATTACACTCTACCACGCTGTGAAGTACGGGTTCAATTGTTATACAAAGAATGGATCCATACTGGGAAGTTCATCTTGACATTCACTTAATCCTTGTGCCCTTACTCAGAATTGAATCTTCTTTCATCTAAGTCTTTTCACTGTTGTGAATTTTTTTAGCACATTAAACACATACGTGAAATGTTAGTTACTTGGCCATAATCCTCATGCATTTTTTTAAATTCATCAGACACAATACCTATATTGTCTACTGTCTGCAATTCTTGACTTTGAAAACTGTTGAAGACCAGTGGGACAGTCATCCTTGCTACTGATTATATTACCACGTAAACCTAAGCAATTAGGAAGTAGCCATTTGAACGCTCTTCTTTAAGTATATTGAACATCTCTTCTCCACCTTTCTACTCTTTCTTTATGTCATAAAAATCAGTCTATGCTTACCTATTTTAATTGTATAAAAATGTACACATTTTTACTTTTGTAATAAAATGCAGAAATAGCATAGAATTTTGACTGTCCTTTCCCATGCTTCGTGTCACAACTGACAGCGTGGAGGTTTAGTAGTCTAAAGCCATACAGCAACAGTGCTGTGGGTCATATTTTTAACTTTAATGACAATCTGTAATTGCCTGCAGCCTGCCTTATTTCTGGCCCTGCTGATTTCTTGAGGACCTGTGATAACACAGCTCCAAGTTGGCCCTCTAATCGGGCTCGTGGCCTCTTTTATGTGTTTTTTCTATTTTTTTTTCAGGGTTATCAGGTCTTACAGTAAAATAGTCAGAGTCTACAGCCTTCTTCAGGGCATTCCAAGGAATTAGAATTTCCTTCCAGCCTGCAAGCTTTCATAACTGTCTGCCTCTTCCTGTGGCTGGGAGTGGAGAAGGTTTGAAGCAGCTTTGCTTCAAATTGAACTGCCTGATACCAGCCTTGAAATCTCCTTTAGCTTTAATCATTTTAGACATTTGAAATTTTCAAAATACCACTTGTTAGGAAAAGTTCCCTCTTCCTCCGGTATACCTGGATCACACTTAGACTGTACTTAAGAGATGTTATTTCATTTACAACGAACATTTATAATGAACATACATGTGTCCATTTATTCAATAAAAATGCACTGAATACCAATTATGTGTTAATCGTTGTCTTAGAAGGTACTGGAATTCAACAGGAAACAAAGAAGCATTGTCACTGTCCCTCTGAAGAGCTTACCATTTGTGGGGTCATACAAAGGTTAACAAGATAGACATGATTACTGGGGCGGGAGGTTGGGGGGTGTTATATTATCATTAAACAAAGAATCATGATAAAATGAGAGGCAGTCATCTTCCCCTCCAGAAAGTCCTGGACATCACACACTTTCTCTAGTCTTCCTAGCTAATTTGATTAGGATTTCTCCCATACTTTATCCATGAAACAACACTCTGGATACTGTATTTCAGCTTGTTGGGATCCAACCTACACATAGAGACAGTCTACATAGCTTCCTCTAACTCTAGCCCTGAGATACTACACCCACAAGTGGCATGTTTATCAAAAAAAAAAAAAAAAAGACTTGGTGTTATTTTAAGGCATTATGGTTTTAGTGCCACAATTCTGTGATGACATCGTTTTGAGTCTATGTTACTATTCCATGCAGTACCATTCCATTACCATGCAGTTGATGGCATGGTGTTTTGAGGTAAGTAGTCACTGTATCTGTGGTGAATGCTTTGGGCTGCAAATGACAGAAAACAAGACAGATGGTGGCTTGAAAATAAAGACTTCTAAAATTATTTTACACACAAGACCATGGAAGTAGGTCTTTCAGGAGCTTCCTAATGTCAGAATGTAGAGGGCATCTCTAAAATTCTCTTGGTTCCCTTTCATTGTTACAGGATAGCTGCAGCAGCTCCAACAAATGTGACCTTACATGACAGCATCCAAAGAAGGAAGCAAGGAGATGGGGGGGGGGCGGGGTAGGGAGAGAAAAAAATAACGCTTTTTTGCCTGGATGGTTTCTCATTAGCAAGGACAAACTTTCCCAGTTGTCCTTACGGCTTACTGACCAAAATGAATCACACGTCTATACCCTACACCAGTGCTTCTTAAAGTGTGGTCCTCAGACCAGCAGCAGCAGCAGCAGCTGGGATCGTGTGAAAAATACAAATTCTCAGGCCCCATCCCAGGCCTACTGAATCAGAAACTCCAGAGTTAGGGCCCAGAATTCTGGGTTATAACAAGTTTTCCAGGTGATTCTGATTCATGTTAAGGTTTAAGATCCACTGCCCCAATCACTGGCAAAGGAAAACTAGATCATTTACCAATCATTATTCATCCATTGGAACTGGGCATGTGGGGGCCTGTATTAAAATTGAGCTTCTGATGGTAGAAAGGGAAGAGAGGAGAGCAGAGGTGAGGAGTGGAAATGGGAAAAAAAGAGGAGGAAAAAGAGGAGGAAAAATAGGAGCGAAGGGGCCCCAATCCCCATAGAAGTAGATCTCAACTCAGACTGAGCCTAGTGCTTGAGAAGCATCTAAAATTATTGATTTTTGCAGTTTAGAGGGAACAAATACAACTAATAAAAAACCGGAGCAAATCAGTTTTCTAATGAAAAATACACTTGATTATTCTACTTCAAATGTGATTTAGAGTGTGATAAGTACTACACTATGCACATTTGCCATGAAGTGATACACACTGCAAAAAACAGTAGTTAATTAGAACTTCAGTAAAGTGCCAGATTTCGTAGGGAGTATGATGTGGGGTAAAGAATGTCATTTAGAAAAATGCAAATTAATGGGTTTACATTTCTTCCTGCTTTTTACATCTGCAAAACAGTATTAGAGAATGCACAAAGTTTACTTTCCAACTATCTATAGCCATGCTGCCCATATGGTAGCCACTAGGAACATGTAGCTATTGAGTACATGATATATGACTAGTGCTAATTGAGATGTGCTGTAAATATGAAATAGACACTGGATTTCAAAGACTTAGTACAAAAATAAGAATGTAAAATATATCATTAACAATTTTCATATTGATAACATGTTGAAATGACAGCACTGTGATATACTGAGTTAAATAAAATATTATTAAAATTAATTTCACCTTTTTTCTTTTTCCTTTTATGTGCAGCTACTAGAACATATAAAATTACATATGTGGTTTTCATTATATTTCTATTAAATAGCACTAATAGTTTACTCTTTGATGTGGTAAATCTACTTCATTTGAACTCATAAAAACTTTTAAAAATACCAACCAAGCAAGTCTAAAAGAAATAGGTAGAATTTGTGGTTGCTGGTGACATAGGATCTGAGAGATTCTGGTGGGAAAACATTCCCATACACAAGCTCATTACCTCCAAGAATTAATGTCTTCAAATTAACCACATCTTCCTTAAGTATCTTAACTTATTATGTAAATATACTCATGAGAGGACTAATGTATTAAATATACATAACCTGGGAATGGGAAAAGATTTTCCAAGATCTCCAATTTCCATTTCTTCCCTTTCCTAAAAAACAATTCATTTGCTCAAGATCAAGTGCAGTCGAGATGTTAACCCAGTTCTGGGTTCTCACATCTCTTTTTTTAATGAATGAATTAATTAAAAGCATACAAATATTACAGTGGTACACTTCCTGAGGTGGCACTGGGGGAATATCTAATAGTGGATCCATTTGGTATTGGTGTTGAGAAAGTGAGTGGTTTGATGAACAGATAAATTCTTTTGCAAGTTACTCAGGTCGTGTTTTTGCTTCCAACAAAACTGAAGGAAGAACCAAATCCAGGTTTCCACTGATATTTTTAAATGCTTTTAAGGAGAAATCACTAAGTAATTTTTTTTGCACACCATTCAGAAGAAGTTTTTAAAAAACTGAGTGACACTGTGATAACAATGTTCTTTCCAATGCCAATCTATTTATGTGAACAAAGTTTGTCAGCATTTGCACCTACAAAAATGAAAAACAGGGTGTTATTGATGCTGAACCCTGTTTTATTTTACCACCAGGTAAATATGTTAAAGAACACTAACTTATTTTTTAAAGCCCTATATATCTCACTAAAAATTTCATCTCCAATAAAATTATACCTATTAAGTTTAATAGTTACCAAAATTTGTCATATATATATGTCAAGTCCATGCTAACAGTACTTTTAATGATAATGCAGCTGAGGAAGAGAGTAATTTTAACTTTTTCTATAAATAGAAAAATTTTTAATGTTAAATTTCAACTGGTAAACATGTTCTTGTTGCAGAGAAATGTGATGAAATAATCAAAAAACCTAAAATTCTGTGAGAGAACTCAAATGGAAGTAGGAGTTCAGGGAGAAAAAGGAATAATATAAAATGTCCAAGGGCTAAAAGAGGGCTTATTCATCTATTTCTTAAATGGATAATGGTAGATAGGTATCAAAACCCATAGTCTTTGGTTTCACTGGATGCATGTAATTATTTACTTGCTTTATTTTAAAATAACAACATTTGTAATATGTAGAAAAGTACATTATTGAAGCTAAACTTATGTTGAAACATTTTAGATGTCAACTTAAAAATGTTGAATCAAAGCCATAAATGCCCAGATGTCATCCAGGAAAAATGAAGTCAGAATCTCTGGGAGCATCGTCCCACCCACCCTTGTGATACTCACATGAGCAGGAGTTGAGAACACTGCCATAGGGTGAATTAGCTTTTTCCCTTACATTCCTCTAGAACAGGAAAGGTCTGGGAAAGCAGACAGGAGCATCTGCAGGACAAGAAAAGGAAGGAACTAAAAGAGGAGAAAGAAGCAGAGGAACAAAGCAGGAAACAAAGGACATTAAAAGCCATTCCACCCCAATTTTGCCAAAGGATAGCCCTGATTCTAATCAATAATGATTTAGTTATTACTGGTGACTCTTGGTAAGTTCATTTGTTCTTTTAAATTTTTGTATTATTTTAATACTTTACAAAGCAAATGTTCAATAAACGTAATTTGAAATGAATTAATTCTTTTTTTTTGAATTAATTCTTGTTGCTTATCTGATAATAAAACATCTTTTATCTAATGAATATTGATTCTCACCAGTTTTATGCCAATTCCTCCTCCACAGTCTACTCAATATTCAGTCCAAGAGTGGCCTCATCCTTGTTTTGGGTTGCAAACACCAAGGACTCAGAAATAGATACTGTTCTCTATCTACTAGATAATGCCTGCTACTTTGCTATAGCATATTTCATTTTAGAAGTCCTCCATGTTGCTTCTCATACATCCATCCTTTTTTTTAAAACCACCTTGTAAGTGGTAAATTGCATACTTCCTTTGTTCTGACATCACTGGATTCTGACACTCCATAGGTAATTGGTATTGTTTTGATGCCTTGGCTGTTGACATGTGTGGCAATTCCTTTAACTAGTAGCTCACCTGCGGGTACTGAATAATTCCACACAACCTTCAAAGGCTGTCAGAAGGTACTTTCTTGAAATTTTATCATTTCATGAACAAACATGAAAGCCTTGGTAAAGTCACGGGTTTCTTTATATTTATTGCTTTGGAAGCCAGTCTCAATTTGTCAAGCTACGGCATACATTTGCTATGAATGTTTTCTTTCAGTTCATATCAAGCATGATGCTGAAGACAGCAGCCAAAATATTTCTTCACTAGAAAAAAAATTTATTGTGAAGAACATTTTATTGATTTCACACAAACTTTTCAAATAAAAAAAAAAAACAAACAGGATGTTCCAAAAGCAGACAGCATATTCCTCATCATCACCACAATCTTCAACTAGGCAAATGCTTTAAAGAAACAATCGAATCTAGCTGCATGAACTTGTCATATTGAAGACACCTCCAAATCATTAAGCAAAATCTCTGAGGCAAAACTGACACTTTTATCCCTTATCTGACAAATCTGACAGGAGCAACTGTGTTCACTAACCCCTAATCCTTTCTTTGGAGCCCCTCATCTTTTATATAAATGGCTCTTGCATTCAAGGCTCTTCAAAGTTTTCATCAGCCACAATAATTTGGGAATAATATCAAGCTGTTGGCTTAGTCCAGCTTTTGTTTCTGAAGGCTAACATTTCATGCTAGACTTCACCAACAATAGCGAAATAAGAGAACTGAGGCAGCCTACTGAATCATGTACTTGAAAGGTTTTTAAGTAACCTGAGTTTGACAGGTAACTGTAATTCCAGGCCCTTGCTTCCATTTTCTGCATTCTCTACATCAAAATGTTGCCAAATCTGAGTTTATTTCTCTGTCTACTCTCACAGCCTCTATCCCTCAGCTCGTTCGGGCTCTGGCCCCCTTACCTAGATTTTTCTGACAACTGCTGACGGGTCTCCGTGCCTTGGGTTTTTTCTCTCTCTAATTGTTCGCCTTCATACCACTGCTTGTGTTATCTTCAGAAAGCACAGCTTTGATTGTATGATTTCTTTTCTCAAAAAGTTTCAAAGACTCCTCATTGCACACAGAACCAAACCTGAACTTCCTCAAAACCATACATAGCTGAGTCCCATGCTTATCAGATTCAGCATTCATAAAGGGGTTCATTTTCTAGGCACTTATGTAAATATTGAGGTTACAAAAAGTAGCAAGAATATTAAGCACGTATTGGTCTTGAGAGGAAAAAATAAAATATGGTTCTCCTTAGAAGAAGTTCTCATCTACCTGGGAGGCAGACACATAAGTAAATCCTGAAGAAGAAGCTAGTTCTATTCCACTTTTAACTCCCACAAACATTCCACTTTTTGTCCCCAACACACTCCTGGCAGAATTCCTCTCCTCCAGCCATTCAAGACAGTCCACAATCCTTACAGGTTCCCAGCCCTCTGCTACCTCTGCACCATTGCTCATCTGGTCGTCTTCTTCTTCTGGAAGCTTTCTCCCTCCACCCCCTCCCAAGGAATATTTGATAATCTGCAGTAAAGGCTTTAAGAAAAAACCTTGACAAAGTGGTACTTGATGTATTTCCTGTTTTTTCTTTAATTTTCTGGCATTGTTTTCCATATCATATGAATATTTAGTTTCAAATACTCACTGAAGTTTTTTATAGCTTCTCTAACCAGATTGCAAGGAAATTCCTTCAGCCAGCACCATAGTGTGGGGAAAGAAAGACAATATCCCTTTTCTCTAATGTGCTCTGCAACTGCAGATTTCCTTGCCTATGCCTTTCTCTGATGATCCTTGATCCAAATGGCGATGCTGTAACCATGGTAGACACTGAGCCACAAAGCACCCACAATTCTAAAGATTGGTTGGCCAAAAGAAAAAAAAAATGCTCATTAAATGCTTGCTAATTAAATGACTTGGGTAAATTCCAGGTTTATGAACTGTTACCATCTTCTGCTTTGGATAGAGGTATTCTTGGGCTCCATAACACAGAAGCTATGCCTGCGCAATGACAAAATAGCTGTCAATTAACTTTTTAAAAAATCAATCTCAATACAGTGGGGAAAAAATAATCAAAGTTTTTTTTTTTTAATCTCACATGGAAATGCAGTTGGCTAACTTTTATTTTCTGCTCTTCAACTCAGTATTTTGTTATCTTATAAACAGGACACATTTTTAGGGGGAGGGTACCTACAGGGTATAAAGGCATGATATTTAACCCTCTGGTGAACACTAAAAGAATAAGCTAAGATCTTCAGCCTTCAAAATTACTCAGTATTTGGGAAGATAAATATATGGAAAAAAGTTAACTTGTTGTTGTCAAATATTACAATAATGCAAAGAAGCTATGGAAGAGTACCTGATTGATTTCTAAATATTATCTGTAATCAGGGCTGTATACTCAGCTGATGGGAAGATCCCTAAGAACTGGAGTGACTCAGCCACATGGGCAAGAAGGCCAGTGGGAATCCCAGTTCCACCAAAGAGACTTTAATTGGGAAACTAATTTTTTAAAAATAAGCTTTTTAAAAAATAAGTTGAAAATAAGCTTGTATCTATAATTCCCCAAAATGAAGCCACAGATTCTAAGGGCCAATATCACTTCAAGATTATATAATCCCTTAGATTTATCTGCAGTGTCTGGAAGGACATGAAGGTACAGCCTGTTACCAGAAAGAAAACACTCCTATTGTCAGATGATCACAAACACTCATGGGGTCCAGATGATCACATGCACAATGCTTCTTTGCTTCTTCCATCCTGTCTTCATCAGACCACACCATCCACCTCGCTGAACATTCTTATTTCATTCTTCTGCCTCCTCTTCCTGCTCAGCCTCTCCCACAGCTCTCACAGGCTTTTCTGCCTAGATTCCCTCCCCACTGGGTCCCAGGTTTTCAAGGCACTGAGCTTTGTTTCTGGCTCTATTATAGATTAGCAGAAACAGAGCCTTCCTCGGTGGTTGGAGAAGATTTCATTTCAGAGCTTGCAAAGTCGTGATCCCCCAGGCTGAAACAAGTCCACAAACACATTTTACTTTGGCCTGTACAGTGTATTAATTTCTTTTCATTAGTTGTTATCTTTTAAAGATGAGGGACTTTCCAAATTCTTCCCTTAAAAATTAGAATATCCACATCACCACAATTGAGGAATCACTGCTCACTTTTAGATGAAGACAAGCTTTTTAGTCTTCCCCATTCCACACAGCTCCCCACTTAGATCATTCACATTTCCTGTCCAGTCTTTTAAACATCTGAGTTGGGCATTGCTGCCTTAGAACTTCCAGACTCCTCAGACGACAGTATCAATGAGATCAGCAAACCTTTGTTACTACTGACCACTTTTCATAGTATAATAGGGACTCACTAGGCTTAAAAACAAATCTGTGTCTCTATTCTGTCTTCCTGAAAATGTTCCCAAGGGAAAAGGAAAATTGATTCTACAAAAGTTATAAAGTGGACAACTTTTTAAGACTTATTTGTCAAATCACTAAGGTATCATAGAAGCAATTATTATATGATGTACTAATCAATTACTAATGAGTGTTTTTAAAAAGAAATGCATCTTTCACAGGAAAAAATAAATGAAAGTGTAGACACTCAAAAAATCTAAGTCTGTAAATAATTGTACTCCCCTTTCTACCTCCAGAATCAATTCCAAATCTTCAGACTGGGGGAATGCAAAAGGCTTCACTCCATGACTCTCTCTCTTTCCAGAATGAGCTCTCATCTCTGCTACCACCCTAGTGTAAGGCAGCATCATCTGCTGCCTGTTTACTGCAATAAACTCCCAAGAGATCTCCCTAATTTCCATCTTGTCCCTCCATACTCCAAAGTCCACTCTTTACACAGCAACCTTAGTGTTCTTCCTAAAATGTAATTTAGACAACATCACTCCTCTGCATGAAATCCTCCAATGGTGCAATGTCCCATTGTATTTGGAATAAAACTCAAAATAGTTGCCATAATCTTTAAGATCCTTTAAGCTCTTGCTTGTCTCTCTGACCTCATCTCGTATCATTCTTCCCACTGGTCATGACTCTCCAGCCACACTGGCCTTTCTGTTCATCAGACAAGCTTGTTTTATCACTAACCCTGGCAGTTCCCCTCCCTAGGCCTTCAAAAGCCTGGATCCTTCTCATCATTCTGGTCTCACATCAAATTTTACCTCTTCAGAGAAGTCTTCCCTGTCACACCCACTCTAAAGTAACTTCTCCTCCCAGCCCTGTCCCTTGTCATTTCATTACTTTATTTTTATTTTATAGCATCTTCCACTATTAGATTATCTTATTTCTTTATTACCAAACTGGATAATATGTTTTCTCTCAAAAATGTCTGCCACCCTTTCCCATCTCTCCACATTTACTCATGCTATTCTCTTAGCCAAAACTTGCCTTTGCCAATTTCTCTTATTGTCAAATTCTACCTGTTCTTCAATATCTAGCTCAAATATCATTTAATTCATGAAAATTTTGCTAACCCTTCAAATTAACTTTGCTACTTAAATCTTTATGGCATTCCCCTTATCTTTTTGATATGCCATTTAGGAAATTATATCATATATTCTGGTTATCCATATATCATCTTATCCCCACCACAAAATGGCTAAAGAACTAGAACTGTGTCTCATTTATCTTTGTACTTCTAGTACCTAGGACAGTGGTTTGCCTTACATGAAGTAGACACTCAATACAAGTTTTATAATAAATAAATTAAATGAATGAATAACGCATCTGTGAACTTCTACCTCTAGAAATACACTGTGAGAAATGAAAAAGAAATTCGAACTTCAAGGTCCTTTTTAGAAAAATGGGCAATCCTTGGTATATTCTTGGAAGAAAGAACATAAACAATTCCTTTCAGATTTTTCTATCATTGATGTTATTTATAATTTTGAGTTCCTTATAAGACAACAAGTTTTGTGTTCTAGTTCTAATACAGAAATTCTTTTTCAAAAAAAAATAGCGACATTAAAATGTCACAATATTAAAAAAAAAAAAGAAAAACTTGCAGCCAACAGCCACTCACTGAACTAAGTCAATTGAGCTATATTGAAATAGTCAAAGATCTTCATTTAATTTGGCACTAGAACAAAAATATGGGACACAATACTCAGCTGGTAAGTAAACAACATTATTGTCATTTTCCAGTGGGAAAAGTATGATTTGGTTTCTAAAAAATCAAATGAAATATTAGGGAGAAAGGATACTTTATAAGACAATTTTTACCTCAAACCATAACCTACATATTATAGAAAACACAGGATCAGTCTCTGACACCAAATTCATTGTTTAATAATAACAACATAAATTGGGAGATTGGGAATGACATACACACTACTATATATAAAATAGATAACTAATAAGGACCTACTGTATAGCACAGGGAACTCTTCTCAATACTCTGTAATGACCTATATGGAAAAGGATCTAAAAAAGAGTGGATATATGTATATGTATAACCGATTCACTTTGCTGTACAGCAGAAACTAATATTGTAAATCAACTATACTCCAATAAAAATTTTTTAAAAATAATAATAACAACTAAATCACAAAGCACTTCATATGTGCCAGGTGCAATTATAAATCCTTTACACATACCAACTCATTTAATCAGTACAACAACCTATAGGTATTATTATTATTGTTTATCATCATACATCACTTTATGAGATAGATACTATCACATTACCATCATTTCCATTTAATGGATGAGGAAATGAGGCACAGGAAGACCCAGCCCTTGCCCAAGGTCATGCAGCTGGCTGGTGGTAGCTCTGGGACATAAATCCAATCATCCTGGCTCCAGAGTCCATGCCTATAACCATTCCACTGTCCTTCCTCTCCAGTTGTTTCTTTAATTTTTCCAAAATATCCTATTCATCTAAAGCAAGCCAAACTCTTTTCATAGTCAGGATAATGGATTGGCTAAATCCATGGAAGGAAGTTCTCTGCAGATTTCCACAGGCGGTAGAAAATGCCTTTCCCTACTGATTCATGACCCTATTGGAACTACATAGGGCAGTGAACCTTAGATCCCTGATTTACTTGAGAATATCCCAGAACCAGAGGAACAGCACATATGTCCCAGGTTCCTGGCACAGTCTTACCCTGGCCATCTTCCCAGCAGAATATGAGGAGTCTGTCTAAATATGTATGGAGATCAATGAAATCATTCTATTTTTTTTTTAATTTTACTGAAGTATAGTTGATTTACAATGTTGTGTTAATTACTGCTGTACAGCAAAGTGATTCAGTTATACATATATGTATTCTTTTTCATATTCTTTTCCATTATGGTTTATCACAAGATATTGAATATATTCCCTGTGCTACATTATAGGACCTTGTTGTTTACCCATCTTATATATAATAGTTTGCATCTGCTAATCCCAAACTCCCAATCCTCCCTCTCCCATCCCCCTTCCTCCTTGACAACCACAAGTCCATTTTCTATATCTGTGAGTCTGTTTCTGACTCTCAGATAGGTTTATTTGTGTCCTATGTTGGAGTCCACATTTAAGTGATATCATATGGTATTTGTCTTTTTTTTTTTAACATCTTTATTGGAGTATAATTGCTTTACAATGGTGTGTTAGTTTCTGCTGTATAACGAAGTAAATCAGCTATATGCATACATATATCCCCATATCTCCTCCCTCTTGCGTCTCCCTCCCACCCTCCCTATCCCACCCCTCTAGGTGGTCACAAAGCTCCCAGCTGATCTCCCTGTGCTATGCGGCTGCTTCCACTAGCTATCTATTTTACATTTGGTAGTGTATATATGTCAATGCCACACTCTCACTTTGTCTCAGCTTACCCTTCCCCCTCCCCATGTCCTCAAGTCCATTCTCTATGTCTGCGCCTTTATTCCTGTCCTGCCCCTAGGTTCTTCAGAACCATTTTTTTTTTAGATTCCATATATATGTGTTAGCATAAGGTATTTGTTTTTCTCTTTCTGACTTACTTCACTCTGTATGACGGATTCTAGGTCTACCCACCTCACTACAAATAACTCAATCTCGTTTCTTTTTATGGCTGAGGAATATTCCATTGTATATATGTGCCACATCTTCTTTATCCATTCATCTGTCGATGGACACTTAGGTTGCTTCCATGTCCTGGCTATTGTAAATAGTGTTGCAATGAACATTGTGGTACATGACTCTTTTTGAATTATGGTTTTCTCAGGGTATATGTCCAGTAGTGGGATTGCTGGATCATATGGTAATTCTATTTTTAGTTTTTTAAGGAGCCTCCATACTGTTCTCCATAGTGGCTGTATCAATTTACATTCCCACCAGCAGTGCTAGAGGGTTCCCTTTTCTCCACACCCTCTCCAGCATTTATTGTTAGTAGACTTTTTGATGATGGCCATTCTGACCTGTTTGAGGTGATACCTCATTGTAGTTCTGATTTGCATTTCTCTAATGATTAGTGATGCTGAGCATCCTTTCATGTGTTTGTTGGTATTTGTCTTTCTGACTTACTTCGCTTAGTATAATAATCTCCAGGTCCATCCATGTTGCTGCAAATGGCATTATTTCATTCTTTTTTTGGCTGAGTAATATTCCCTTGTATATATGTACCACATCTTCTTTATCCATTCATCTCTCGATGGACATTTAGGTTGTTTCCATGTCTTGGCTATTGTAAATAGTGCTGCTATGAACATTGTAGTGCATGTATCTTTTCGAATTATAGTTTTCTCTGGGAAATCATTCTTTTCTGCACAGACTTTTTCCAGAGTGGAGAGCAAAATTAAGCCTAATTAGAAAGCTTTTCAGAGGAAAAGAAATTATGCTGTGTTTAAGAGAAACAACATTTCTACTGGAAGAAAAAATGTTTCTTTGGCAACTAGAGAGAGATGCTGACTTAAATACAGTGGGTCTTTAACTCTGTAGAGGGCTGGCGGTAAGGACAAGGCCTTAGGACTTCAGAGGCAGTTTTGCAGAAAAGAACACTATCAGACCAGTTCAGGGGGCTCCTGCAGACTTTCCCTACGACCCATCTCTTTCTTCCTTGCCAGCCCTTCTCTCTTTTCATCTAGGCCTCCCAGCACTCTCTGATCTTTGCACTGGTCTCCTGCTGGGTGACCCCATTTCCAAGTAACCTCTCCTTGTTTCTAACTTCAATCCTCCAGCTCCTCGATTCTTCCCTCTTTCCTCCTCAGCATAAGCAAGAGAAAGGTCTTTTAAATCATGTCTTGAAATATACATTTTTATCTTCTTTTCCCTATCCAGAAACAAAAATAATTTTCTACTTGTTACTCTCAGGGCTTTCTACCTTTCTCTCTCACAAAAAAAGAAACTATATAACTGATTCTTCCCCTGTAAAGTTTTTAGCCATATGTAAATCACTATTCCAAGAAATATTATCTTAAACTTAAGAGTTTAATAAAATATAAATAGCTGCCTTGAACTTTAGATTAAATTTTATTACTCTGAGAGAAGTGTGCAAATTCTAAGTTAACAACTCAAGAGAAAAGAAAAATGAAAAAAACAAAACCAGTATTTTTTCCAATTATTCCAAAGAAGCTCATATCAAAGTCACTTTGATTTATAAACTTCAAAGACACACAGATTCCATTTACTGAAGGTCCAAACAGCAATACTGATAAAACCATCCAGTTATTCTTTAATAGATTAACCCTTGATTTTAACTCTCATACAACTTCTTAGCATGAACTTAGTTCATATTTGTCAATTGTCAATTCCTTTGCTCTTGGATATTATACGCTAACTAATACTGAATAGTATTTTATTCTTTATCACTGACTTGAACGTACTTTTCTGAGACTAGACTACATGCAGTGTAGTTTATCTGAACTTCTAATAACGTACCTATACTTTGTACAGTTTGATTAATGTATTTGGGTCAGTGTAGCTAATATATTTCAGAGAAAGACTAAAATTTGCTCCTATACTTAATCCTCTTTTTCTGTATAACTTCTTTCTGCGTTTCCCTGCATACCTTCAAGCATAATCTGATGTTTACACTATATAAAATCTCTCCTAGCATTATTATTTTTATCATTACTGTTATTGTTCACTTGACCTTGCTTCCTTTCTTTCAAATAGCACATGTTTCTCTTTGTGCTGCCAACCAATCTAACATGTTATTTTTATACCTACTGGCTTCAATTTCCATATAATACCTCCCACACCCTTTGTAGCTTACACATCTTGAATTTATTCTCCAGCAATATCTAAAACTATGTTGTAGCTCCACAGCACTCTGTACTCTGCTTTTCTCTGTTTGCATTTAACCTTTTGATGGACTCATCCAAGTCCATGGTTTGGTCAAACCACTAATCCCCTTGTCCTTTGCACACTAGTTTCATATTTCCAACTATAGCCACCCTCCAAGCGGATGTCCAGCCATAACCTCAAACTCAACAAGTCCAAAATGCAATACATTACATTCCTTCTCATATATAATCCCTTTACAACCATCCACTCTCAAATACTTAAGAACCAAAATGAGAGAGGTCATTAATCTTTCCTTGTCTTTCTCTGAGTGTCCATTTGTCACCTCTCAAAATCATTCTTTCATTTGTATTCCAGCAGACACTAAATTCACACCCTTAACTTTGTGTACATGAACTACTGTAACTTCCTCCCTGATTGTCAGAGTCAGGTCTCTCCCCTCCGATCCAGCCTAAATAATATTGCCAACCTAATCATAAGAAAAGGACACTTTTCATTGGGTCACTCCCTATTCAAGAACCTTCAATGGCTCCCAACCATTTACTGCACTAAGACACCAACTCTGTTGGCTTGTGAGGGTTCTCCGTAAACCTAGTATGTTCTGGCTATTAACAACCCATTCTCTACTCATCCACTCTCCACACGCTCATCTCCATTAGGCTCTCTCCACACTGCACTCCAAACTAGTGAGGTTTATTGCTGAATGCTTCACTGTTTCCTTCTTTCAGATCCAGCTCAAATTCTGCCTTTTCAGAAAGTCTTCTCTGTTTATTCCAGATCCTGATTATGATCTTCCTTTTTTGAATGGGTACCAAAAACTTAGTTTGCTTTTGCAACAAAATGCTCAAAAATGTCACACTCCTCTTGCATAGTCTGTGTTGCCCCTAAGACAGTGCTCCATATGTAGCACTCATGGTAGACCCTCCAAAAATACCCTGTAACCAAGAAATGGGTTAATCAGCACAGACTGTCTTTACAAGAGAGTGTACTCTGGGCAGCCACTTGAGTAAAAATGTCCACAGAGTAAATAACTTTTTCCTAGCTCTACAACCACTACCTCCCAATTCTGCCATTCAGTATAAAATCCGTTTTTGCGTTCAATGCCCTCCCTGATTCTACCTATACCAGCCTTCCAAGCTGATACCTCTATCTATCCCCACCCCTGCACTCTCCCCTCCATACCTTAGCAATTTAGCTCTACTCAGAGTTTTCCTATTAGCTACTCAAATCAAACCATTAGAAATAGTTCAACAAAAGAAACCTACTAGAATCTGAAGGTAGGAAAAAATAAAAACAAAACCAAATATAACCAAATTAGTAAACAGAATCATATTAAAATTGTAAATGAGATTCAGGAGCTGCTTCTTTGGGAAAAAAAATATAAACCTAAAAAAAATTTAATCCCTAGGTTAAGTAAATATATGAAGAGAGAGAATATAAAAACAGATAAGGAAATTTTTATTTTAAAGTATTTTATTTTAAAGTATTATTTTAAAATATTATATATAACTCTATTCCAGCCCTTTTCAACCAGTTCCAGGAGAGAATTAAGCCCTAAGACATCAATTGCATATAATGAATTAACTTCTCTCCTATGCATATGGAATGGTAGTAATTATGTACCATTTTAGAAAAACTGAAAATATAGTCACCCAAATAATTCTTTGGAAGCCTAAATCATTGAGATTTCAATGAAAGGACAATTTTGTGAAAAAATATAAATTACTGAAAATGACTTAAGTAGAAGAAACTGATTAGAAGAAATCACAAAAGAAATTGAATAACTCTTTTAAAATGATCTCCAATATGATCCAAAGCAGTTAGATTTATGGGTGAGTTCTTTCAAATCTCCATGCAATATATGCTTCAGGAAATAGAAAAAAACTTACAGCACCAAGAATATTTTAGGAAACTCTATGCCACCCCAATGCCAAATCGGATAGAGGAAAATATTAAAACTACAGCCTTGTCTCATTTGTAAATATAGATTCGATAATCCTAATAAACAATCTAGTCAACTAAATTCTACGGTACATTGCAAGGAATGTCCAGTAAGCAAAATAGAGTGTATCTTAGAAACACAAATTGAGTTTATTATTCAGAAAACGATTCAGTTAGAAAAGTGATAACAAATATTTTCAATCCATGCTTTAGCCTAGGATGAGAATACTTCTTTAACATGAAAAATCAGGCGGTTTTTAAACTAATAGTCAGAACCACACTGAATGTGAACTACTTGAGACATTATCACTTAAAGTATGAATAAGATGAAGATACATCATGTTAACATACAACATGGTTCTGGAAGGACTGGTCAATAATTTAAAAATTAGAAATGAAAAAAGGTAAACTTTTAGGATATAGGAGATAAAATCACCAGCATTTGCATATGATATAATTATACACCTAAAAACGAAAAAAGAATCAAGTGAAAAACTCATAATTAGTAAAGTTCAGTAAAGCAGAAGATATATATACAAAAATAGAGAGCTTTCCAGTACATCAGCTCAAATCAGTTAGTAAATACCATGGAAAAACATTCCAATTCCCATAGTAACAAGACATACAAAATGCCTTAAACTAATCTTATTTAATAACATCTGAGATTACATCAATAAATCTACAAAACTATATAAAATAAATTTTTTAATTTTTATAAATGGAAAAACATACTATGTTCTTCTCTGATAAGAGCTGATATTAAAAAGATGCCATTCTTTCCAATTTAACTTACAGATTGATTGCAAATTTCTAATTTAAATACCCATGAAATTTTTTGACTTGTCTAAATTATTCTAAGATTCATCTAGAAAAATAAAATGTTGAGACCAGATTTAAAAGAATGTTAACAAAAAGTAATGAATGAGGACTTGGCTAACTAGATATAAAAACTTTTAAGAAACTACAATAATTTAGATGGTGTGGTAATAGCACAGGACTTGATAGATTCATGGGGCAGACAAGATAGCCCTGAAATAGGACTAGAAATATATAAAAACTTAATGAAGAATGATAAATGAAAAATCACATACCATAAAAATGCCGGAAGTAACGTTGGTGAATATAAAACTGATTTAAAACCAATATATCACCAAGGAAAAGATACATAGATTTGACTGCATAATTTTTTAAATTTGTATACCACTGACATAAAACTTATCTAATGTAATATAAATGATATTTTAAAAGTTAAAAATGAAACTCTTTATCAGAAAACACTATAAAAATATTTAAAAGCAAACTGCAACCTGGGAAAAATATTTGTAACATATATGATAATTTAATAACCTTACTGTACAGAAGAAAATGTACATATCACTAAGAAAAATAAGAACACACTGTGTATTCATTTCCTGCTGCCATAACAGATTACCACAAATTTAGTGGCTTAAAATAATCCAAATTTATTTCCTTACATATCTGGAGGTCAGAAGTCCAAGTCAGTTTCACTGGGTTGAAGTCAAGATGCCCTAAGTACTGGTTCTTTTGAGGGGCCCTAGAAAATAACTCCTTTCCCTGCCTCTTCCACCTTCAAGAGGCCACCTGCATTCCTTGCCTCGTGGCCCCTTCCTCCATTTTCAATGCCTGCAGAGTAATATCTTCAGGTCTCTCTCTTCTCTGACCTCTGCTTCCACCATCACATTTGCTTTCACTCCAACCCTTCAGTCTTCCTCCTGTAATGACTTCACCTGTATAATCCAAAATAATCTCCCCAACTCAAGGTCCTTAATTTAAAACGTCTGCAAAATCCCTGTGCCATGTAGGGCAACATATTCACATGTTTTGGAAATTAGGTTATGGACATCCTTGGGAGACCATTATTCCGTACACCCCACATCTGAAAAACAGATAAAGAAGCAGAGACAATATACAGAATACAAAACAAATAAATGCCCAATAAAGACCCAAGATGGCAGAGTAGAAGGACGTGCTCTCACTCCCTCTTGCGAGACCACCAGAATCACAACTAGCTGCAGGACAATCATCAACAGGAAGACACTGGAACTCACCAAAAAAGATACCCCACATCCAAAGACAAAGCAGAAGCCACAATGAGACGGTAGGAGGGGCGCAATCACAGTAAAATAAAATCCCATAACTGCTGGGTGGGTGACTCACAGACTGGCGAACACTTATACCACAGAAGTCCACCCACTGGAGTGAAGATTCTGAGCCCCACATCAGGCTTCTCAACCTGAGGGTCTGGCAACGGGAAGAGGAATTCCTAGAGAATCAGACTTTGAAGCCTACTGGGAATTGATTGCAGGACTTCGACAGGACTGGGGGAAACAGAGACTCCACTCTTGGAGGGCACAAACAAAGTAGTGAGTGCATCAGGACCCAGGGGAAGAAGCAGTGACCCCAGGGGAGACTGAACCAGACCCACCTGCTAGTGTTGGAAGGTCTCCTGTGGGGGCGGGGGGCTGTGGCTCACCGTGGGGACAAGGACACTGGCAGCAGAAGTTCTGGGAAGTACTCCTTGGCATAAGCCCTTCCAGAGCCTGTCATTAATCCCACCAAAGAGCCCAGGTAGGCTCCAGTGTTGGGTTGCCTCAGGCCAAACAACCAACAGGGAGGGAACCCAGCCCCACCCATCAACAGTCAAGTGGATTAAAGTTTTACGGAGCTCTGACCGCCACAGCAACAGTCAGCCCTACCCACCACCAGTCGCTCCCATCAAGCCTCTTAGACAGCCTCATCCACCAGAGAGCAGACAGCAGAAGCAAGAAAAAATACAATCCTGCAGCCTCTGGAACAAAAACCACATTCACAGAAAAATAGACAAGATGAAAAGGCAAAGGGCTATATACCAGATGAAGGAACAAGATAAAACCCCAGAAAAACAACTACATGAACTGGAGATAGGCAACCTTCCAGAAAAAGAATTCAGAATAATGCCAGTGAAGATGATCCAGGACCTCGGAAAAAGAATGGAGGCAAAGATAGAGAAGATGCAAGAAATGTTTAACAAAGACCTAGAAGAATTAAAGAACAAACAAACAGAGAGGAACAATACAATAATTGAAATGAAAACTACACTAGAAGGAATCAATAGCAGAATAACTTAGGCAGAAGAACAGATAAGTGACCTGGAAGACAGAATGGTGGAATTCACTGCTGCGGAACAGAATAAAGAAAAAAGAATGAAAAGAAATGAAGACAGCCTAAGAGACCTCCGGGACAACATTAAATGCAACAACATTTGCATTATAGGGGTCCCAGAAGGAGAAGAGAGAGAGAAAGGACCAGAGAAAATATTTGAAGAGATTATAGTCAAAAACTTCGCTAACATGGGAAAGGAAATAGCCACCCAAGTCCAGGAAGCACAGCGAGTCCCATACAGGATAAACCCAAGGAGAAACACGCCGAGACACATAGTAATCAAACTGGCAAAAATTAAAGACAAAGAAAAATTATTGAAAGCATCAAGGGAAAAATGACAAATAACATACAAGGGAACTCCCATAAGGTTAACAGCTGATTTCTCAGCAGAAACTCTACAAGCCAGAAGGGAGTGGCATGATATACTTAAAGTGATGAAAGGGAAGAATCTACAACCAACATTACTCTACCCGGCAAGGATCTCATCCAGATTCGATGGAGAAATCAAAAGCTTTACAGACAAGCAAAAGCTAAGATAATTCAGCACCACCAAACCAGCTCTACAACAAATGCTAAAGGAACTTCTCTAAGTGGGAAACACAAGAGAAAAAAAGGACCTACAAAAACAAACCCAAAACAATTAAGAAAATGGTCATAGGAACATACATATCAATAATTACCTTAAACGTGAATGGATTAAATGCTCTAACCAAAAGACACAGGCTTGCTGAATGGATACAAAAATAAGACCCATATATATGCTGTCTACAAGAGACCCACTTCAGACCTAAGAACACATATAGACTGAAAGTGAGGGAATGGAAAAAGATATTCCATGCAAATGGAAATCAAAACAAAGCTGGAGTAGCAATACTCATATAAGATAAAATAGACTTTAAAATAAAGAATGTTACAAGAGACAAGGAAGGACACTACATAATGATCAAGGGATCAATCCAAGAAGAAGATATAACAATTATAAATATATATGCACCCAACATCGGAGCACCTCAATACATAAGGCAACTGCTAACAGCTATAAAAGAGGAAATCGACAGTAACACAATAATAGTGGGGGACTTTAACACCTAACTTACACCAATGGACAGATCATCCAAAATGAAAATAAATAAGGAAACAGAACCTTTAAATGACACAATAGACCAGATAGATTTAATTGATATTTACAGGACATTCCATCCAAAAACAGCAGATTACACTTTCTTCTCAAGTGCGCATGGAACATTCTCCAGGATAGATCACATCTTGGGTCACAAATTAAGCCTCAGTAAACTTAAGAAAATTGAAATCATATCAAGCACCTTTTCTGACCACAACACTATGAGATTAGAAATGAATTACAGGGAAAAAAACGTAAAAAACACAAATACATGGAGGCTAAATAATACGTTACTAAATAACCAAGAGATCACTGAAGAAATCAAAGAGGAAACAAAAAATACCTAGAGACAAATGACAATGAAAACAAGACGATCCAAAACCTGTGGGATGCAGCAAAAGGAGTTCTAAGAGGAAAGCTTATAGTTATACAAGCCTATCTCAAGAAACAAGAAAAATCTCAAATAAACAATCTAACCTTACACCTAAAGGAACTAGAGAAAGAAGAACAAACAAAACCCAAAGTTAGCAGAAGGAAAGAAATCATAAAGATCAGAGCAGAAATAAATGAAATAGAAACAAAGAAAACAATAGCAAAGATCAATAAAACTGAAAGCTGGTTCTTTGAGAAGATAAACAAAATTGATAAACCATTAGCCAGACTCATCAAGAAAAAGAGGGAGAGGACTCAAATCAATAAAATCAGAAATGAAAAAGGAGAAGTTACAACAGACACCACAGAAATACAAAGCATCCTAAGAGACTACTACAAGCAACTCTATGCCAATAAAATGGACAACCTGGAAGAAATGGACAAATTCTTAGAAAGGTATACCCTTCCAAGACTGAACCAGGAAGAAACAGAAAATATGAACAGACCAATCACAAGCACTGAAATTGAAACTGTGATTAAAAATCTTCCAACAAACAAAAGTCCAGGACCAGATGGCTTCACAGGTGAATTCTATCAAACATTCAGAGGAGAGCTAACACCCACCCTTCTCAAACTCTTTCAAAAAATTGCAGAGGAAAGAACACTCCCAAACTCATTCTATGAGGCCACCATCACCCTGATACCAAAACCAGACAAAGACACTACAAAAAAAGAAAATTACAGACCAATATCACTGATGAACATAGATGCAAAAATCCTCAACAAAATACTAGCAAACACAATCCAACAACACATTAAAAGGATCATACACCACGATCAAGTGGGATTTATCCCAGGGATGCAAGGATTCTTCAATATACGCAAATCAATCAATGTGATACACCATATTAACAAACTGAAGAAGAAAAACCATATGATCATCTCAATAGATGCAGAAAAAGCTTTTGACAAAATTCAACACCCATTTCTGATAAAAACTCTCCAGAAAGTGGGCAGAGAGGGAACCTACCTCAACATAATAAAGGCCATATATGACAAACCCACAACAAACATCATTCTCAATGGTGAAAAACTGAAAGCATTTCCTCTAAGATCAGGAACGAGACAAGGATGTCCACTCTCACCACTATTATTCAACATAGTTTCGGAAGTCCTAGCCATGGCAATCAGAGAAGAAAAAGAAATAAAAGGAATACAAATTGGAAAAGAAGAAGTAAAACTGTCACTGTTTGCAGATGACATGATACTATACACAGAGAATCCTAAAGATGCCATCAGAAAACTGCTAGAGCTAATCAATGAATTTGGTAAAGTTGCAGGATACAAAATTAATGCACAGAAATCTCTTGCATTCCTATACACTAATGATGAAAAATCTGAAAGAGAAATTAAGGAAACACTGCCATTTACCACTGCAACAAAAAGAATAAAATACCTAGGAATAAACCTACCTAGGGAGACACAAGACCTGTATGCAGAAAACTATAAGACACTGATGAAAGAAATTAAAGGTGATACCAACAGATGGAGAGATATACCATGTTCTTGGATTGGAAGAATCAATATTGTGAAAATGACTATATTACCCAAAGCAATTTACAGATTCAATGCAATCCCTATCAAATTACCAATGGCATTTTTTACAGAACTAGAACAAATCATCTTAAAATTTGTATGGAGACACAAAAGACCCCGAATAGCCAAAGCAATCTTGAGGGAAAAAAAACAGAGCTGGAGGAATCAGACTCCCTGACTTCAGACTATACTACAAAGCTACAGTAATGAAGACAATATGGTACTGGCACAAAAACAGAAACATAGATCAATGGAACAAGATAGAAAGCCCAGAGAGAAACCCACACACCTATGGTCAACTAATCTATGACAAAGGAGGCAAAGATATACAATGGAGAAAAGACAGTCTCTTCAATAAGTGGTGCTGGGAAAACTGACAGCTACATGTAAAAGAATGAAATTAGAACACTCCCTAACACCATACACAAAAATAAACTCAAAATGGATTTGAGACCTAAATGTAACACCGGACACTATAAAACCCTTAGAGGAAAACATGGGAAGAACACTCTTTGACATAAATCACAGCAAGATCCTTTTTGATCCACTTCCTAGAGTAATGGAAATAAAAACAAAAATAAACAAATGGGACCTAATGAAACTTCAAAGTTTTTGCACAGCAAAGGAAACCATAAACAACATGAAAAGACAACCCTCAGAATGGGAGAAAATATTTGCAAACAAATCAACGGACAAAGGATTAATCTCCAAAATATATAAATAGCTCATGCATCTCAATATTAAAGAAACAAACAACCCAATCCAAAAATGGGTCGAAGACCTAAATAGACATTTCTCCAAAGAAGACATACAGATGGCCAAGAAGCACATGAAAAGCTGCTCAACATCACTAATTACTAAAGAAATGCAAATCAAAACTACAATGAGGTATCACCTCACACCAGTTAGAATGGGCATCATCAGAAAATCTACAAACAACAAATGCTGGAGAGGGTGTGGAGAAAAGGGAACCCTCTTGCACTGTTGGTGGGAATGTAAATTGATACAGCCACTATGGAGAACAGTATGGAGGTTCCTTAAAACACTAAAAATACAATGACCATATGATCCAGCAATTCCACTACTGGGCATATACCCAGAGAAAACCATAATTCAAAAAGACACATGCACCTCAATCTTCATTGCAGCACTATTTACAATAGCCACGTCATGGAAGCAACCTAAATGCCCATCGACAGACGGATGGATAAAGAAGATGTGGTACATATATACAATGGAATATTACTCAGCCATAAAAAGGAATGAAATTGAGTCATTTGTTGAGACGTGGATGGATCTAGAGACTGTCATACAGAGTGAAGTAAGTCAGAAAGAGAAAAACAAATATCGTATATTAACGCATGTATGTGGAACCTAGAAAAATGGTACAGATGAACCCGTTTGCAGGGCAGAAGTTGAGGCACAGATGTAGAGAACAAACGTATGGACACCAAGGGAGGAAAACCGCGGTGGGGTGGGGATGGTGGTGTGCTGAATTGGGCGATTGGGATTGACATGTATACACTGATGTGTATGAAATTGATGGCTAATAAGAACCTGCAGTACAAAAAAAAAAAAAGAAACAACTAATACTAAACTTTCTTGGGTTATTTGTATGGAAATATGTTAATATAAATGTTTCAGACATTACATGAAATTTCTAAAAACAAAAACAAAAAATGCCCAATAAATATGTGAAACACATATTCAATTTCACTAGTATTCTAACACTAGAAAATAAAACAATAGTGAAATACTTTTTTTGCCTAACAAATTGACATCAATTTTTCTAAAATGTAATACATGATTCTAGCAAGAGTATAGTTTCTGAACCATTCTAGACAAAAGTTAGGTGATAACGTGGCAGGAGCCTTCATGTCATTTAGTCCAATAATTTCATTTCTTGAAATTTTTCTTAAGGAATTACTTAGGTAGATATTTGAAATACATAACAAGGTTATTACCCACAGTATTTTTAAAGAGTAATAAATTAGAAACTATGTCCAATATTAAGGCATTCGTTAAATAAATTGTGATCAAGCTATATGACTGACTATTATGCAGCCATTAAAATTAGATCTCCAAAGATTTTTAATAGTATTCTCACTATTAAAAATATTCTCACAATATACTGCTGATGACAAAAAATAAACAGAATACAAAACTGCATATACTTTGACATATATGCAAAGAGAAGGCTTGTAATGGTTAACTCAGAGTCATGGGATGATGAGTTATTTTTATTTTCTTTATTATACCTTACTGTTACAATCATTTAAAAAGGTAATTTAAAGGTTCCAAAGTGAGGGACAACAGATGTTGGACACTGAGCCTTAGAATTCTAAGTAGGATGGAAAATAAAGTGTTACATGCTCCCAAATGGCAGCTCTCACACCTCAACCGGAGACCAGCCATGCACATTATTCCTTTCAGGAGCAGAGCCAGCCAGCACAATGGGCAAATCAGTATCTCACAGTCATGCACATTTGCCAACAGAGGAGCAGCACAGCGCCCCAGACTCTGAGGAAAAACAGGTTTTCATCCCTGCATTTGGGCCTAGAAGGGATTCTGGGCCTATTGCAGAGCCCTCCAGAGTGAGAAGGGAAGACTTAAGCAACATGAGCTTTAATTAAACTTTAACATAGGAAGAAGAAACTAATTGGAATGGCTGAAGAATATGCTAGATAAACACATCAAACATAGCACAGTTCACAGTGCAACATTTTTTCACTTGACCAAAAGAAAATTAATTTTGATACAAGCTCCTAGAAGGAATACTCATTTCAAAGTGAGTTAGGGGTACCTGATGATAACTTTGTCAATAAACTAATAGAAAGTTAGCTTTATGGCAGCAAGGATGTTTTGTTCATTGCCATATGTCCAGTCCCTAAAACAGTACCTGACTTCTAGTAGGTACTCAACAGATAATTATTAAATTAAGGTTGGATCAAGAGAATTACTATAAACCTTTATATTCTCCATTTAGGTTAACTGGTTTATCACGTTTATATTATAGGATTTGAACTCACAACCAACCAGAGCCAGGTTTGGGGAATTAACGAACACATCTTGTACACTGGAGGGAATGTTACTTTAAGGGAAAATCAGAATCTCAAAGTCTAACGTGAATCATCCAAGGACACACCTCGAATTGATAGCAGAACCAAAGTGGAGGGCTCCTTCCTCTCCCTTTCCCACACTGAATGCAAGCATCAGATGCTGCCACACGGGTGACTTGGCAGGTGGAGGCATGGTCCATTGGGCCAGCTATAAAGCTTCTCACAAAATATGACCACCCACCATATTACCCCACACTGTCTACACCCAGGACTTGCCATTTTCATATTAGTAGCTCTAAACCTTAATATGGGTGACATTACTCCTCTCAAGACTAATGGCAGAGATCCTTTTTCAAGTCGGTTGCCAAGTGATTTTGAAATCAGTTCAAGGAACGTCATTTCTGAGGATGCTGAATATCTCAAGCCCAATAGACTTCCTGCTCTTTGTAATTATGTTGTTCATCCTTGAAGTCTCTGTATTTGACATTTTGCCATTGTTGGCTCATTAAATAAATTACTTATTAAAATAAAAGAGCATCCCTGCAGTAAGTGCCTTGCCTGCTGACATCCAGCTGAGGAATGATGCCAATAGGTTTTCAGCTTTGATTGTACAAGTCAGCTTGGCTGGAGCCGCCAGCGCCCCAAGCAGTCCCTACAGAGGCTGGAGCACAAAGAAAGGGCACAGGATGAGGGCATGGGGTACATAGCAAGGCTATCTATGCTTACAGTTAAGGGTGACACTTTTACAAATTGGGGGCCAAAAACTGAATATGCCATCGCAGGCCACTTACTATTCTTAGTGAAAATCTGTGATTTAGGACTACCTTTTTTTACATTCAAGAAGAGGAGCTAGGCAGATAGAATGGTGGGATCTCTCAGAGAAAGATGCTGACTGTAGCCCACCAGAGAGACAGTGTCACAACACCATCATGAACAAACATCAAGGTAACAGAAAGACTTGAATTCCCTCGGGGACCTCTCACCTCAAAACTTTTTTTCCAAAACTAAAATTCAAGCAGTAAATATAATATATTAAGGATGAGATGCCCCCACCCCCTTCAGCCTTTCTCCTGTTTCCCCGGATGTGAAGCAGCAAATGTAGGTTTCTGTGATTCTGTGCAAGGAAAATTGGAGCAGATAAGGTCTCAGCTGGGCTGGGAATATGATAAATATTTTCATGGACTGCTGAGTCTCAGTAATTGAATACTTTAATGAAACTTGAGCTCCCTCCTCATAACTTCTAACACCCATTTAACCCTTACAACTTTGTTTGGGCAATTTTTTAAACAAATGAATGTTTGATCCTGAAGAATCTTTTCTTTTTATTTTCAAACAGATGACCCAGTAGTAAATTGATAATGGCTCCTAATAGAGAAAGAACCATTGCTTTTTCCTACTGCCTTTAGACTCACTAATAAAGAGAATTTCATTCCTATATCCACTCAAAATGAAATTATCATTAATTAAACATTAGGCACTAAGGAAATGCCCACTGGAACTTTCACACTTCTCTCCCACCATCCTAGCCTACCAGTTCCTCTGCTAACATACTAGGCAGAAAGATGTCTCTTCCTATTGTACCTAAACAAATCAGTGTACAGGGAAGTGATTTATCATTCATGAAAAGCAATCAGATTGCTTGGGGCTGACAGCTGTTCCCAAAATGCAGCTGAGAAACAGACCTTTGGCAAAGTGTAAAATTTGGAACAAAATCATATTACTGCACTTCAGCTGGCAACAAAAGAGGTTGACAGTGAGCTTAATAAACAAAATACCATGCAGCCCAAAATGTATTAGCTAATCTACATTTATGAACAAAAAAATGATCACTTTCCCCATTTTTTGTAAGTTACTTTCAGTCAAACAAATCACCTAGGAAAAGTAAAATACTCTCTTTAGAATTTTTTTTTTAAGATTTAGGCAAATTTTTGGTAAAGACTTTTTTTTCACACAATTCATTATGGGAAATGGACCAGGAAAAAAATTGATGAAACATATAGAGGTTAAAGAGGGACACAGCTTTTACTAGAAAAGGAAGAATTCCAGTATATTCTGGCCTCCAAGCCATAATGGATTTCATTTCCCTTGTTGAGAATGCTTTCCCATATCTCTCTGCCTGTCTAAGATCTAACTGTCCTTCCAAACAAAATATAGATCCTCATCCAACCTCCAAAATGCTACAATTCTGAGATGATTTTCCTGACCGTTCTGACCCTCGGTGTTCTCACCTTCCTTTGAAGTCTTGGATCGTTTCTTTCAGCAGCCCACCACCCTGCTCTCCTTCCCCTGTGTCCCCTCATCTCTCTAATCTCTTTCTTTCCCCATCCCACTCCCCATTCAATTACATTGAAGCCTTTGCCCTATCCAAAGCAAAATGTGTCTTTTTCATACCTCCACGTTTCTTTAAACACTGATTCCTTGGCAAAGAAATGTCCTTCACCCCTTCTTCCTGCCCAATCATACTGCTTTGAGACTAGTTCAAATGTCCATTTCTTCCTTCATTCAGTAAACATTTAATGAGCTTCGATGAGGATGCCTGCCCTGAAATAATGGCTAGGCGTTAAGATATGAAGAAGACACAACCTCCATTTTAAAGACACCCACATATTCTTAGTATAAAAAACCCAAATCCTTAACCTCTTTTACTATCACCATGTCATGCAGCCCCCGACTCTCACTAGCATCACCATCTGTCACTCCTCCCTTACATCCATGGGCTCCAGCCACATCAGCCTTCTCTCATATTCTCAAACTCTCTACACTCCCTCCAACTGCAGGACTTTACACATGGCATTTCCTACTGTCATGCGTTCATCTTTGACTGTATAACTCCTGCTCTGCTCTACTTCTCAGCCCTCACATTCTTCTCTTAGGAATATCTTCTTCAAGCCTTTGGAAAGGTCCAGTTCTCTTCAGTACTCTTACAGCACCATGTAAGTCTTCAAAACCATCTGGCAGTTTTAATTTTACAATTGTGTATTTGCTTCTTTGTTTAATGCCTGCTTCTTCCATAAGGCTATAAGCTACATTGAGCGTAAACTTTGTGTCAGTTTACCAGTGAATCCTCAGGACCTATTAACACTGTACATGTTAACGTTCAATAGATATTTGTGGAATAAGTGACCCAAAAAATGGATATGTGAAATAAAAAGTCCAGTGGGCAAGGTAACAACAAAGCCCTTTATCATGCAATAGAATGTATGATGGAGGGGAGCCGAGTATGATACAAGAGCCCTGAGAAGGGCCTGATCTAATAGGGTCCACGGATCATTTTTATGGAAACAATTTCTTCTATCAGACAGATGGTCAGAAGTCAGATTGAAATCTAGGGGTGAACAGGAAATGAAGCAGTAGACACAGTAAGTGAAGGCTCTTTTTTCAAGAAGTTTAGATGTTGGATGGCTAGAGGGAAAATCTATAATGGAAAGGATGATTTTTTTTTTATGAGGGACTGAAAAATATGTATGTGCTGATGGAACAGTTAGAGAGATGAAGAAGAGACTGCATAATTACCGATTCTAGATACCCAGAGATCTGGAGGGAATAGGAAGTGAAACAGAGGTAAGAGGAACTATCCATAGCAGGCAGAGGGACCTCTTTTTTATTAGGTAGGAGACAGGGATGTTAAAATGTATAGGAATTCAACATTCATTCAACAAATATTTATTGAGCATGTACATGTAAGGGGTGTAGAGTATGTCTGCAGAGGGAGTGGAATGGGTTTCAAGAATAAAGAGGGTAAGGCTTATTGAGAAGGTGACAACTAATCAAGACATAAAAAAGAAAAGTGGTTTCGCCATGAAAACACCTGGGAGAAGAGTGATTCGGGTAAAGAAATCAGTTGGTTTAAAGGCTCTGAGGTAGGAACATGCCTAGTGTTTAGAAAGAAGACCAGAAGTTGATGGTGTTGCATACTAATGGTTTCTAAATTTTCTTTGTGAAGCAAAGAAAGTTATCCGCTGACAGAGGAGCTGAGGCTGGGTTGAGAAGAACAGTAAAAGTTTGTATTAGCTGCTACTGAGAATAGAAGAGGGAACTTACATGGGATGTGTAAAAGGACTTCTGGCAGTACTGAAGATTGCAGAACAAAGTTTGAAGTTCATGTATCTACATGGGGACTCCATAGTCCAGTCCTAAGAGCTAAGAAGGAAAAAAAGGTGAGCTGATCCAAAGAGAGGACAAAGCCCCAAGAAACTGGTGAGACAACGATTCCTGTGATGGACTGTGGAGTTGGAAAATAAAAGAAGTGATGACCAAACTAGAAAAGATGCACTCAGTAAAATGGAGAAAACCTTCTTGTTTCACCAGATCTGCCTAAGAGCTAGTCCCTCCCTCTCGTGCTTCCAGAGCAAGTTCCACGTACATCAATCGCCATATTAATTATGTCGTACTAGCTTATATTCACATGTAAGAACACTTTACTCTCCTTTGGATTTCTCCCACAGCTTTGCCCGATGCCTGATCAAGATTAGGCACTTAGTATGCATTCACTGAGTTACACAGTTAATTAAATAATATATCATTTATGTTCCGCTATCTTTTATAATTATTTATCTTTCTATGTATATGATGTCTTCTCCACTGTATTATGTAGGTTAAGAAGAGGAATCATGCCTGTACTTCTTTGTTTCCCTAGGAGGGTGCCCTAGAAATAGAAGAAACTCAATAATTTTTGTTATTGCTGTTGAAGGGGGAAAAAATGATTAAGACAGTATAAAGTAAGGTCAATTTCTGGAGTTCTCTCTCCCTGAAGCAGTCATAAACTTGTAGTTGAGTAATTGTAAAGTTTTTGAGATGAGAGCAGAAAAATGATGTAATCAGAAGAACTGCAGTGACAAGTGTTGAAAAAGATGATCCTGGAGATAAATGGCTCCTTGTGTCTCCAACATCACCAAGTACTTCTAGAAAATTATTTCCCAGGATAGAACCATCCCTGGGGTTAAGAAGGGCATTTTACAAAATCATCACAGCTTGATGGAACTACCCTTCAGGACAATGATTTTCCAATCGTTGTATGAATATCCTCAGGGGAATTGAGGGTGATTCTGGAGATATGAGGAGCCCCAGGGTAAACAATGGTGAATTTCTAAAATATTACTAGATGTCAAATTAAAACATTATTAACATAAAAGAAATGCAGCTATATTATGAGATAGAATATAAATTTTGAGTGAATTTTAATGATATATATGTAATTCTGTAAGCTCATTTGGCCTCTCCTTCTAGACCTACTGCATGATACTGGGATCAGAGTTGGAGGGCAGGAGGTGTTATTCACTTTCCTTAACTATTCTAGCACTTCATTAGGTGAGTTTGGGAACTATTGTATTATCATTACCAGATTCTTACTGGTTTCATTCAACATCAAGCAACTTCTTAAGACAACTGAATTTTTTTTTTTTAAACATCTTTATTGAAGTACAATTGCTTCACAATGGTGTGTTAGTTTCTGCTTTATAACAAAGTGAATCAGCTACACATATACACATGTTCCCATATCTCCTCCCTCCTGCATCTCCCTCCCTCCCACCCTCCCCATCCCACCCCCCCAGGCGGTCACAAAGCACTGAGCTGATCTCCCTGTGCTATGCGGCTGCTTCCCACTAGCTATCTATTTTACATTTGGTAGTGTATATATGTCCATGACACTCTCTCACCCTGTCACATCTCACCCCTCCCCCTCCCCATATCCTCAAGTCCATTCTTTAGTAGGTCTGTGTCTTTATTCCCATCTTGCCACTAGGTTCTTCATGACCTTTTTTTTTTTTTTCCTTAGATTCCATATATATGTGTTAGCATACTGTATTTGTTTTTCTCTTTCTGACTTACTTCACTCTGTATGACAGACTCTAACTCCATCCACCTCATTACAAATACCTCCATTTCATTTCTTTTTATGGCTGAGTAATATTCCATTGTATATATGTGCCACATCTTCTTTATCCATTCATCCGATGATGGACACTTTGGTTGCTTCCATGTCCTGGCTATTGTAAATAGAGCTGCAATGAACATTTTGGTACATGACTCTTTTTGAATTATGGTTTTCTCAGGGTATATGCCCAGTAGTGGGATTGCTGGGTCGTATGGTAGTTCTATTTTTAGTTTTTTAAGGAACCTCCATACTGTTCTCCATAGTGGCTGTATCAATTTACATTCCCACCAACAGTGCAAGAGTGTTCCCTTTTCTCCACACCCTCTCCAGCATTTATTGTTTGTAGATTTTTTGATGATGGCCATTCTGACCGGTGTGAGATGATACCTCATTGTAGTTTTGATTTGCATTTCTCTAATGATTAATGATGTTGAGCATTCTTTCATGTGTCTGTTGGCCATCTGTATATCTTCTTTGGAGAAATGTCTATTTAGGTCTTCTGCCCATTTTTGGATTGGGTTGTTTGTTTTTTTGTTATTGAGCTGCATGAGCTGCTTGTAAATCTTGGAGATTAATCCTTTGTCAGTTGCTTCATTTGCAAATATTTTCTCCCATTCTGAGGGTTGTCTTTTTGTCTTGTTTATGGTTTCCTTTGCTGTGCAAAAGCTTTTAAGTTTCATTAGGTCCCATTTGTTTATTTGTGTTTTTACTTCCATTTCTCTAGGAGCTGGGTCAAAAAGGATCTTGCTGTGATTTATGTCATAGAGTGTTCTTCCCATGTTTTCCTCTAAGAGTTTGATAGTGTCTGGCTTTACACTTAGGTCTTTAATCCATTTTGAATTTATTTTTGTGTATGGTGTCAGGGAGTGTTCTAATTTCATACTTTTACATGTACCGGTCCAATTTTCCCAGCACCACTTATTGAAGAGGCAAGACAACTGAATTTTTAAGTGTGTATTACCAGCAGAGAGAAAGTGCCCTGTGAAGACGACTTTCTACTCCCAGGCCAAGCATATCCCTTTCAATAAGCACATAAATTGTTCTCCAGGTACAATACAATCTTATGTGAGTACAGGCAGTGCAAATCAAATAAACACAAAACATTTCATTTATTTGTCCCCCCAAAAACTTTAACTAAAATGTTTATTTTGTTAACCCAATGTAGAGCCAGCCCTACATCCACAAATTCACCAAACTGGAAAAAGAATGGCTAGATTCCATGCTTCAGCATGAATACTGCAATGGTATTAACCCAAGTGTTTAGTAGGCTTTTTCTCTCCTTCATACACTAATTTTCTACTTCTGTGTTCATGGTCTTACAGTAAGTGTGCCCTCTACCGTAATCTTAAATTGTACTTAGCACTAGGTATATATAAATTATAAATTAAAATATAAATAGAAAAGTTGAATCTTTGAGGTAGAGAATAAAAGGGAACATGGACAGTTCACAAACCATCCATGGCCACCCTTCAAAACTCTTCCATCCACAAGCCCCAGGAGAAGAGGATTCATACAGGTAGAAGTACACCTTCTAATGTGGTTTTACCCGCTCAGAGAAAAAAATGTATAAAGAAAACAAAAAGAGAGAGATTTACAATGTTATTTTTTATGCAACAAACTCCACCAAAAGCCAAGAGTAAATAATAAAGGGTACCTGGGGATAACTTCTTAAAAACTTATAATTAATTTATCGTATTTACTCTCAAACTCCTGCTTTCTCCCTAAAATATTTACGTCTTTAAAATTCAATATTCAAACATATATGTGGATTTTATCTAAAGTAAATTAAATTTAGATGAGTTTACATTTATGTTTCTTTAATCCACTTATATATTTATTATTTGATCATCAAAACATTAGCTAATGATTTCCAAGGATTGGAGTGTACAAGTAGGCTTTTTATGACTCTCGTGAAGTTTTGTGTTTTTTTTTTTTTACTATCTTGATTATTTGAATGTTACTCATTTTAATCAAATCACTTAATTCAATTGCCAAATGAGTTATTTTCATGGAAAGAGCTAAAATATATTTAAAGGAAACCACAATAAACTTAAAAATTTTTCTCATTGGTCTTAATATGGAAACAATTTAAAGCCAATTTGGTGTTGCTTTAGATATTTTTCAATCAGCAGGATAAACTAAATTATTCAACAACAAATACCCAGAAAGCTTTCCCTCGACATAATTACCCAGGTTAAGCAATCAAGGCACACAGTCCCAGAGATCTCCTATCCAATTTACACTAAGATTTGGTTTCAGAAACTCTGCTTCCTTTCATACTTTTTCTCTCTCAAAAGCCCACAGCATAGTTTTCAAGGATTTTCACTGCCAACTGCCTTTCCTTATTCTTAAAGTACACTTCTTCATGGAGTACTTACTAGTATTTTTCCTCAATTATCTTTCCCTATTTCAGGTTTACCTAGAGGAGTTTACTACCAGGTATCCTTCTTCCTAGACAAGCACAACATAATCCTAACAGCTGCCCCAACGGTCTCGAAAAAGCCCAAGGTGTTCGGAAAGTGCCTGTGTGTGCTCAGTATAATCTGAGTTTCAATCTTTGGCTTTGATTCTACACTCTCTACACAGCACCAGATAAAAAGAGACATGTAGAAAGTCCCTGTTTAAGCTAACCTCCTCTATGTAATTTCACTTGAATTATTTCAAATTGGATTTCTACTTTAACATGCATTTGCATATTTATTATTGGGCTCAGAAGTAAACTACTGTAACTGCCTCTGAACTCTCTTTAGTCATCAGCAAGGAAAGAGTAAAACACAATTAGATTTTTACACAGATGAATTTGTTTATTAAAGTATACTCTGAAATGGATGCAAAAGATTCCCAGAATTAGGAATCATATCTCGAGTATAAAGCCTAACTCCTGTTTACAGGTAGGTGCCATGTGCCAGTTTAAATCTCACTCAGCCTTTTCTGCTCCCAGCCTAACATGAGCAGACCTCGGTCAGTAGAGTCGAAGACAGTAAATGTAATTGTCCCTCCTTTCCTCTACTGTATTCATGACAAAGATAGGACATGGACACCTTGCGGGGGGGGGGGGGGGGGTGGTCCCAGAGATGTGCAGTGTCCAAGGAGACCAACGGAGAAACCAAGTGAGACCAAAAGAGGGAAAAACAAGTTTTTCCCACCCTTCCCTCATTCCTCCCTTCCTGCACCAACACATATAGTACCTACTATGCCTTGCACTTAATGGGGGTGTTCAATAAATGTCAAATTAGCAAAATAAGCAGGCAGGTAAAAGCAGAACCACTCTTAGGCCCAGGTAAGAGGAACCCCAACTTTAAAGGATGCCACACTCAACAGGGGTCCCACTCAGGCTGTCCTTTAGCTGCATCTCTCCCCTTGGGGTCAAGAGGACATGCCTACTGGGAGCCGGTACCCATCCCCCACACCAACCATGCTCTGGGAGTGGAAGACCTTAAAATTCCCTGCCTAAATAACCTTGAGCCAGTTCCTGCCTAGGCCTCCCCCCAGGGTCTGCCCTCCCAAGGGCTAACCAAACTGGTGTGCACACTTCCAGGGTGGCCAAGGGGCAGCTGACCGGCAGGAGTGGGGGAGTGACCTTGGACAGAGATTGGACCTGCAAGCTCTATAACGTGCACGTATGGGAGGCCCCTCCAAGAGCTGGAGGAGCAAGAGGTGGGAGAAGAAAAAGCGGCAGCTGGGTGCAGGGTACCAGGAGTGGACTCTCCCAGAACTACCATATTCTAACTCAAAATTCTGAAGAGTCTTGAGAATTCTAAATTCGAACACTTCTCCCTCATTACAAGGGTGTATGTGTCAATGTAGGAGGACAGAAAATATTTCAACAGCTTGTAAGTTTGTTTTACAATTTTTAAATACTTAGACATATAGTAGATAGACTTCATTTGTACTCTTGCCCCAGGCTCCATGAATGTTAGAAGTAGGTTCTCCTATGCAGGAGAGAGAAAGAAAGAGGTGGGAGGAAGAAGGGTAGAAAGCAGGAGAGAAAGAGGTAACAACGAGCTGCTTACCAGACAAGGATTAGGTATGTTATCTTGATAGACTGTACTCAGTGCCCAGTAAAAATGCCTGGAATATTTCAGGTGTTTAATATAAATTTAGCGAATGAACAATCAATCAATCAATAATGAGGAAACCAGGCTAACTTTGCTGCAGTCACAGTTATGACCAAACTAGGGATAACAAACCTTTCCAATATGCCAACTACTTATTCAGGCATCTGACCTCAACCTCAAGAATGGAAAAGACAAAATTGGTAACTAATCTGTTGTACGTATGCATAGAACTCTCCTGACAGATCCACAAAGCCTGTCACCAGAGAATGAATTGACCCCCAGGGAAACATCCTCACATCTTAGGTTTCAGGCAGACCAAATAATCAAAACAAACAGGAAGGCCAGCTTCAGGACTTCTGAAATTGTACCCAGGCAAGATGAAAACCTTAAATTTGGCAAGGACAATGAAGCTAAAGAAGGAGTCGGATGTTAGAAGATTTCAAAGGGAAAACTGATGTGATCACTGAACGTGGCTAGTAACATTGCTAATTCAGATATACTGGCTTAAACACTTAAAAATTCTGTTTTTGTACACAAGCATAATTGAGTTAGAAAGCGTGTTTATCTTTCTCTCCTCCTATCTCCTATACCCCACCTCCATTTATGTACACAGTGGTTCTCAATCCTGCTCCTCAAACATAGAATCACTTGGAAGCATTTAAAAAACACCAGTGCCTGGGCCCCACCTATAAAAATTCTGATTAAACTGAGAATAGGGCCTGGGAATTGGTATTTTTTTAAATTGGTCCAGGCTATTCTAAAATGTAATCTAGGATCAGAACTACTGAGCCCCAGGGAGTACAGCTATTTGGTTCATTAACCTGATAACAGTATTCTCTACCTGGAGGGGAAAAAAAAAAAAAGTCTAGAAAGGAGTGAAGATTCTCTGAGGAGGTGACCTGAAAAGTACCAATCCAAGAGGATGGCTATTATTACAACACAGGTATTTGGTTTCCAGTTATATCTCCTTGCTTTTCATCATTGAAATAATTCATTCGGTGCTTGAATGACTTGCTTCCAAATTTTTCAAAATCACTGATTTGTATTTCTATTTTCCAGAATAGTAACCATCCCTTCATATTTAGACTCATCTGAATGTTCAATGATATTCTCCATTCTCTGAGCCATACTCATAGTAAGAATGTTTAACAGATGTTGCATAATATCACCCTTCTCTGCAGATTAAAAACTTCAGTGAGCATAAGAATCTGGAGGGTCCTTGATAAAATTCACATTCTAAGCTCCACCCAGAGTTCACATTCAGTAAATCTGCCAAGGGACTTAGAGATTTGCATTTTTAACAAGTTCTTCAGATGATTCTCCTATTGGTGATTAGCAGGCAACCCTTTGGAGAAGTACTGCTCTTGGGGCACTGGGATCAATGGATAATCGCTAGACATGGAAGATTTTTTCACTTTCTACCACACTTGAGCATTTTGTAAGACAATGGCACAGACATTCCAGTTCTACCACTCCTAGGAAATGGATTACAAATAGATTGAATTCCCTTACTCTTGATAATCTTAGGAAATACCACCTGTTTCAGAGTCTATGTTATATTCAAACCAACTCATGAAATCCTGGTAAACTGACTCAATTTTATGTGAAATCCTTGAGCTGATTCCTTACCTTATTATCTTTTAATATAGGACACAATACAAGTTAATTAATGATAATCACACATATGTCAAAAAGTTTTGAGCTCAGCTTACAATGATATCTTGACAGTCATGCAGGATTCTACTGTCATTTCCTTATATTTGAGGGCTTTTCCTCAATTATAGAGGGTAAATACCAAACTTGGTAAGGCACTATTTGATCTCCCTAAAGCCATATGGTTTGCTTCCCAACCTCTTGGTTCTTTTACATTGTTGAGAATTAGTTGCCTGATGATTTTTTCCACTCATTTCCCATGTATCAATGCAAACGGATACAATTTATGCTTGCTATCTTGCAGAAAACTGTCCTTCATGATTTCTCAAAAGCAAATGCTGACAGCTGTACAGTGACATCTGCAAGTGTTAAGTGTGTCCTAGGTTCAAATAGCACTTCATGATTTTTTTCACTTACTCTGTACAACAATTCTATGAGGTAGGTAATATTATCTCCATTTTACAGGTATGGAGAGCAAGATTCAGAGGCCTTCTTTTCCCAAGGTCACTCAGTAAGTAAGCAGTTAAACTGAGACTAGATTCCGGGTGTTCTGAATATTCATCCAATTCTCTTTCCACTGCATTACACCGCCAATCATCTGGTCCTGCTAGCTCCACTGTACCCAGACATTCCAGGTACTCTTTAATTACTTCTTTCCCAATCCTAGGTGGCCGGCCAATCTCCTCTCACAGCTGAGACTCGTTCTAGCCAAGTATTCATATTTATATAAAAGGCAAAAATGAAAACTACATTAAAGTCTCCTGCCATTTCACTGTCCTCTATCATTACCGTTTCCTTTCCTGTCTATCTAAGGGTGGTATTTTCCTGGTCATCCTCTTTTGTCTATTACATTCATCATCTCTAAGTATTGGAATTGGCCACAACTGTGTGGTTGGCACCATGCTAGGTGCTACTGTGGTCACACAACAAAATGACAGTCTCAGAGTGCCAAACTCACACTGGCAATGGCTGATAACAGGAGGGGAAGGAGATGTGTGCAGGAGGAGTTGGGCCAAAATTAGCTCATAGAAGTGTGTGCTTTGACAAGGACCAGGTGTAGAATGGATGGCTAGGAGGCAGAGGTAGGAGATTCTGCTCTCCTAGTCCCCAAAGCCTGGCTGCTACTCTGTACCATTCCTAGGAGTGGAGATAGAGGTTCATAAATGTGATTACTACATGTGCTGCCAATCATCAGACAGTAATGGCTGCTGAGATAGGTACCCACTCTGGGCTTCTTGGGGAAAGTCCTCTCTGGCTCACCTTGGATACCTTGGAATCAGTCTTCCCCTCACATCACCAGCTATCTACCATAATGTATTAATTTTAACCACTGTTGGACTGTATTTCGTGTCCAATTGTTCAAGTTCATTTGTAGCAAGACCTCAACATTTGAAGACGGTTACAATTTTAGCCAATATAAACTATTTAATCAATAAATAGTTATTGTGCATCCATGATATATGTGAAAGTCACTGTGCTCAGGATAAAGGAACAGATAACAAGACACAGATGGTTCCTGTGATCATGGAGCTGACAATCTAGCTATCTCAGAATTCTAGTTATCATATGCAGAGAAACTTTCACATAACTGTTTCATCCACTTCCCATCAGTATAGAGTACGGAATCCTATGTCTAGTGAAGTGGAATTTTTACTTTAATATTCCAGTGCCCAGAGAGTCTGTTTTAATGGGTGTTGGGGGAAAGCCTGAGCATTGACATTATTTGAAAACTCCCCCAGATAACTGAGTATGTTGCAAGGGTTGAGAACCAGCTTTGTTCCAGTGTTTCCTGCCTCTGCTGGGTCCTAAGAATCACATGGGGATATGATTCAAACTAGGCCCCAGACCGACTATATCAGAATAAGAGGGCTGGGAGTCTGTATTTTAACCAGCATTCTGTAATGTTTATAACAGGACCAATTTGGGAAATGCTGATTTTTTGTCAAAAATAAAATAAAACTTGTCAACTGAAATGGGAATCAATCCATCATAAATTCTAATTTTTAAGTTAAAGTTTAAAAATTTGTAATCAGCTTTTCATTATTAATGAGCCAGAATTTGCCTTTATCATAAATATTATACCACTGTTTTAGGAAATGTCAGAATGAAGTGGAATTAAAATAAATATGGTCCTATATGTTGCTGGCCTTTAAAGAGCCAAATAAAAAATGGACTTTGTCCTGGCATTAACACAATTACAAATCAGTTTGTTAAAATATGTTTGGATTTAGAACATCGGATTTCTTGATCACAAACTAACCTAAACATTTCTTATTAAATGAAATTTAGTCATAACTGGAAATATTTGAAGAAAAGCAGTCATCCAGAAAATTAAGGTCAACCAAAAACAGATGGCATCTATGAAATAGGGCGTTGAATTCTCTGTTATGCCAAGTAAAAAAATAAAACAAAATCTGTGTTAGAAGACAGTCCTTTTGAAATTTATATGTCTTATCTGGGAATGCATATATATTTTTTTAATAACCCAGACTTTTTAAATAGTAGCAGGCCTTTCATGTTTCCCTCCAAGGCGTCTGTCATTTGAAAATAAAGTTCCAAGAAACATGGTTTTTGGAGGAAACATATTTTCATGTCACAAATCAGCTAGGACTTCTTAGAGCCCATTACATATACTACATTTTCATCTACATCCATTAGAAAGAAAGCATCTTTTTTGTTTTCTTACTATAGCCTTTTAAAGAACTTTATTTTCACCCTAGTGCTACTTTTGGAGAAAAACTTTTCCCAATTATGACGCATAAGGGGAAAAAGCATGTTCTCAAGTCTCAGCTGACTAAGCCATCTAGACTCCCAGAAAAAGGCAGGGAGAATAAATGACACTGGCAAGGGAACCAAATGGTTTTGCTGATGACAAAAATAACAGATACTATCCTAGGGCAGCAAACACAATGAAGCAAATGGTTGCTGCTGTACAGCTTTTTCATCGTTCATTTCCACTACAACTTTCTATCTTTCAGATATAATGAGTAACCCAGAATTTTTCATTTACCAATGCAGAAAACCTCTTTCTAGGGCACTGGAATGTGAAAGGCATGAATAAAGATGAAGAAATGGGCATTTTCATTTTGACTGGAGCTAAGTAGTTTAAAAAATGATAATGGGATTGAAAATGTATTTAATAAAAAATTGTGCTGTGAATAATAAATCAGGTATTGTAATTCTGACATTAAATCATTTTCTAGAATATCTGTTTTTCAGTAGAATATGAGCTCAAAACTAAGAACTAGAAAATACATTAGACATTTTTCTATCCTGAATGACATTTTTTCTTCTTCGTAGAAAAAATAAAGGGCAAAACCATGCCCTAAATTGATATTTATGGATAATGTTTTGTATGGTTTTAAAATTAAATGTATTGTGAAATGCTTTACAAATATTAATTCATTAATCACTACTAAATTCCTTTGTAGATTACAGCAAAAATGCTATTAAAAGAAACCATACCCTTGTCCCCTCTTCCAAATGGCTTTTCCTATACTGGGCTCTACAATGAAGAGCTGTATATTTCATGATTATTCAAGTTCCTAGGAAGAATTTGGTCTTTTCCTGACTAATGATACCATTTGGTTCCAAACATCTGATATCCAAGTTACAGAATAAATGATTCACAGTATGGATTTATTCCAACATAACTTGCTCTCAAACATTTGTTGACATCTCACTGAAATCAAATGATGTGGAAAGTTACTCATGTTATATTATTAAATAAAATAGCAATTTATCAAATACTACATGGTACCAAAACGTGTAAATATATACCTATAGCTACAGCTGTTGATATGTCTGAAAAGAATTATAGTTGCTTCATGCTTGTTTCCACAATGAACATGGCTCACTATTGTAATTTAAACGTACTTATTCATGGTATATATTGGTGAGATATGTATCTGGTGAGATAAGAGATAAAGAAGGTAGTCAAGATTATCACACTTAATTGTATTTAAATAAATTCTTAAATAAACAAAATATCAAGACCACAAAACTGGAGTTAGATTTGTCATCAGAATTTCCAAGACCCTGATTAAGTCTTTCCCCCTCTGCTCACTCGGCATCTAGGCTCCTTCATCTCCTCGCAAACATTTGAGACCACCCAGTGCCCTCTGGATGTGTGTTGGACACCTGGGAGTGCCCAAGGTTTACCATCTTTCCCACAACATGGGCAAAACAAACCTGGATCCCAGCCTCAAGGAGTTTAGAAGAGAAGCCATGTTCACAAATAACAACCAGAAAAACAATACAGGATAAGTTCCTTGAAGAGAATAAAACCGTGGTGTTATGAAACTTTAACACCTTCTTCCTATGTGTTTGATTCCACTGCCCACCCCTTCCGCCTTGGATATCTTCACTGTCTCTTCTTTTACACCTTCAGTCTCTGCCAGCTCCTGACCTCAACTGTGACACCCTCTCTAGTTTTGTTCCGCTTTCTCCCCTCTTTCCCGTCAAGAAATTTCTGTCTAAGCTTTCTCAAAATAAATATGCATTGTCTTTTTCTCTTTTATTTTACCCCTAGTGACTAGAATACCAACACAAGAACCGGAACATGCTGCCTGGGGATTGTTTTCTTCGCAGTTTTACACTCACTCCCACCAATTTCCTCTATGACAAGGGTAACTTCAGAAATATAGCTCAATCATTGTTAAATGTTCTAGTACATTTAAGCTGATCATAACGTATCTTCATGATGTTTATATTCATCGATCCAAAATAATGAAAAACTTTGAGCCCTGTTTGCTGGGGGAGGGGTTGAGAAGAGAAATGGGAGAAGGCCTGTAATTTTCAGGTAACGTTTTGAGTTAAGAGAATAGTATAAACTGACTATTGTTTAAATACTGAGCCATGCAACTTGTTCAGTTATGTAAGATTAAAACAGAAGATTCTCTTTTTTGGTTTTGTTTTTTACCGTAAAAACCTCTAAAGGGGTGGTCAGTTTTTAGATGAAATGTCGGAGGAAGAAAAGCATAAGAAGGTGAGATATAAAGAAGAGAAGAAAAAAAAAAAAATCAAGGAATTAGAAAAATAAGGCCTTATAGCATTTCCACCTTCATTTTGAAGTGAAAAAAAAGTAGAAGGGACGTTCAGGTAAAAGGGCTCCTAGCTTAGCCCCACCGCCAGGCCCTCCACAAGGCTCTCCTCTCCCGGAACGCTGAAGGGTCGGTGCGGCAGTCGAGTAAGCACTTCATTAGGCTCGTCCCACCTTCAAAGTCAAGGCTTCCGCCTTCACAGACACAACACCGGCTCCCACAGAGACGCGGCCGCTCGCTGCACCGGAGCCCGGGAGACACCGGCCTCAGCTCGCCCCACGCCAGCTTCTCCCGCCCGGACCACAGCCCCGCGCGACCCTCTGCGATGCTCGGCCCCAGGAGTCGGGGAGAAGGGGTTATGCGTGGTGTTTGGGGCAAGAGTGGAACCCAGAAGCTACCTTGGGATGTGAGGACGCCACCGCGAGGGGGCTCCGGAAGCTGCTCCCCGCAGGCCCCGCAGGACTCGACGCCTCCCCGCCCTCCGGACCGCGCTCGTCCCGGGAAACCCCGGCATCCGGCCGCCGCCCGAGACGGCTCCCGCGGCTTTGTACTCACTCTGCCCTCGAAGTCCGTCTCTGCAGCCCTCACGTCCGCCAGGCGCTCCCCAGAGCTAAATAACGGACGAGGCTCGGCCTGAGCGCCGACGGCCTAGTCGACCGGCTGCCTGGACCGTGGAGAGGCGGGAAGAGGCAATATCGACGGCAGCTGCACTCCATCCCACTCGGCGCAGGCGCAGGCGCAGGCGCAGGCGGAGTATCGCCGGCCTCCGGGCCCGTTTTATCCCTTTGCAACAGGGCTTGGAGCTGCCCTCCCAAGGGTAGGCATCTGCACAGAGCTGCAGTCAACAGTGTCCTTCTGGGCCCATGCCCCATATCACAGAGTCAAGCTAAGCCTCGTCCCTTTGAAGAGTCAGTCGGGACCCTACCTCCTGAATAGCCTCTAGCACTTCTCATTTCTTTCCCCACGGAAATTGCATGTGGCAAAGCATGCAAAACAGGAGATGTGGAGGAAAAAGCGTGAGGAAGGAAGGGCGGTTGGTAACAACCAATATTTCCCAAGCAGGGTCTGAGTTCTAAGTTCATACTAGAATGTGTCTCAGTCCGTTTGACAGAGCTAAATATAGTGTGTTCACCACGTTTCTTCCTCCGCCAATTTCAGGAGATGTCTTGGTGGTTCCTCACTTCCACGGCCTTCTTTATGCTGATACGGGGCGTTTGTTGAAGAGAAAAAACCAAGAGGGCCGACAGCTGCAGACCAAGGAAAGGCGTCCACCTGGAAGCTGAAGGAGGCAGTAGGGGAAGGGCAGAGGAACTGGCAAAGCTAGGAGGAGGTGGGGTTCTGACCATTTAGGAGAGCGAACAGAGTTGGGGCCGGGGGAGTGCTGTAGCCTGTGGATAATGGGAATGTTTGCCAGGTGCCATGCAACGTAATTCCAGTTTGCTGTCTCTTCAAAGTACTTCAGGAAAAGCGTACAGGAACTTTATAATTTACTTGGGTTTCTTTTAGATTTGACAAACAGAAAGACCTAGGTCTAATTCAGGTTTTGGTACATGTGGGATGTCAGGGTTAGTGAGGGGTGTGAGGAGTGAGAGTAGGCAAAAGAGAAAGATAAGACCCAACAGAATATGGTCCTTTAGTCTCCAGAGCTTTAAGAATACTCTCTTTGGGAGATATACCCCTACATTTGCTAGACATTTATTGCTGCCAATTTTTCCCCACTAACAAGAAATGTTCTACCGTGTCACACTAATCTATTTAAAAACCAGAGAACCGTGAAAATTCTGCACAAAAATCCCAGACCCATGACGAAACAAACAGAAATGCTGCTGTATCTACATCCTTTAAAAGTTATCGATGTTCATTATAAAATATTAAATGACTGAGTAAATATTAGCACACGTTCTATTGTTTTGTTTTTTAATTTCAGTGGAGTTAGGGACTAAAGGGGCAGCAGAAATTCTGTTTCACTGATGTGAATCACTCATTCTGTCCTAAGTACACTCCTACATAATCAAGTTTAACATACTACTCTGTATCATCTGTTTGGGGGGAAAAAAAAACTTTTAATAAGCCACAAATCTAAATTCTAAAAATTAATGTTTTATATTAAAAATGTTATCATACTACAAAAAAAATAAATTCATTCTGGGATTAAGGAATTATGGAAATGCAAATAAACCCAAGAGAGAAACAGAGACTGAGAGAGAAATAATTTTTTAAATAGATACCATGAATCTTTTGGCTCATTTTACTTACCAGAGAATTTTGTTCTACTTGACCCTAATTTTACCCTGATCAGAGGAACTAGAGTTTGACTCAGCTGTGCTTATGCTGTATCATCATTCGATAGTAATACCCAATGTTAATAGGACACAACCTATACACATGCAGCTGAACTTTGCCTTTCTCTGATTCATTAAGCTCATCTGTTACCAGATTTTAACTTCGCAAATCCAGAACTTTCAGTATCTCTTGCCAAAAGAATTCATATGGACACCAATCTGTCCAGCAGTTCCTCTGCAGGGTATGTCTGCATAATACCCTCTGTTCACTGTAAAGCTTTATTCCTCTGGAAGCTGAAGGTCTTCTGAATCATTATGAAGATGTCTGTTGAACGACCTCTCCTTTAGGGCTCTGATTCATCCCACAGTCATCTCCTTCAATCTTTCACTATAATTTCGAATCCTCTACTAATCCTAGGAAATGGAGAAATATGGTCAGGCCATATGTTTCTTTACTGGAAAAAAATATTTGATGAGGTAAGCCTATTTTCATTCTACTTAGTACAGGTGGAAAAAATAATGATTGTATTATTTATTTTATTTTCATGTGTCCTGTTTAGCCTTGAAAAGACAAAAGTGAGAGCTTCCTCCCAGTTTTACCTATTCAGCCACTCACTTTCCAGGATCCTTTATCAGGAAAGCAATTGTATTGGGTAAAAGATGGGAGTCAATGCTAGAAACAAGAAAAGGCAAAATGTGGGCCTAGCTAAATAAACAATCCTAGACAAGGTATATTAGGGTGCTAGAGGAGGTGGTTAGAGATGAAAAGGAATTCAAAGCTAAACAAGTTTTGGGTCCACAGAGACCATACAATGCTCTGAAGCCAGATGAATGTGATATAACCTATTGTTTCCTTCTTGCTTGGTTGTCCAGAAGCTGAGAATTATTTATTTATTGTTGACTCACCATAAATATCTCTGTATAATCTCCCTTCCCAGGTTCACAGGGTGTGTGGTAGTAGCCACTGGTGGAAACTGCTGTGGGTCTGGGAGGCCTGAACTGATACTGGGATATGAAACTTCATGCTCATAATTGTAATTCAGGGAGCCATCAGGCAAAGGCAGCATTGTCTGGGGTTGTGATCTGAGTACCAGAAACCAAAATGTGAATATTAATAAATATGGAACTACAAAGACCTCCTGTATTGAGCAGAGCACAGCAGGTAGAAGAAATGTGAGTCCTCAATTCAGTATGGTGCCAGTAGCCTCTAGTATGAGCATTCTGGAAGCAATTGAAGATACTAATATGGTAAAGCCTCAGTTCTGAGATACTAATAATTTTCCCCTACCTTACATGGGATTTTTGATCATCTCTGCCATGCTCTACTAGAAAGCAAGGGGAACTTCCATGCACACCACTGAAAACTTCCACACACACAGTTGGCAACTTGCAGCACCTGGCAGCTCCTGCTGGCTCTCACAATGTGCCCCTGCAGGTCCTCGTTTACCTATTGTTTGAACAGTTCTCCCCTCCTAGTGGCAAGCTTCCTGAAGGTTCCAATATCTCCATTTTTCCTTAATCTTTTTTTACATTATTCAAATTACTTAATTTTTTTCTTCCAGTTTTATTGCGATATAATTAACATACAACACTATTAGTTTAAGGTATACAGCATAATGATTTGACTGACATACTTCATGAAATGGTTACCACAGTAAGTTTTGTGAACATCCATCATTTCATATAGACACAAAATAAAAGAAAAAAAAATTTTTTTCTTGTGATGAGAACTCAGGATTTACTGTCTTAACTTTCGTATAAAACATAGAGCAGCGTTAAGTATATTAGTCATGTTGTACATTACATCCCTAGTACTTATAACTGGAAGTTTGTACCTTTTGACTGCCTTCATCCAACTCCCCCTCCCCCCCACTCTCCTGCCTCGTTCCAGAACTTTTTAAAACCCTTTGTTATGGACCTTACCAAAAAGTCAATATTTTCACATTAATGACATATATACACTACCATGTGTAAAATAGATAGCTAACGAGAACATGCTATAAAGCACAGGAAGCTCAGCAAGGTGCTCTGTGACGACCTAGATGGGTGGGATGGGGGGGTGAGGTGGGAGGGAGGTCCAAGAGGGAGGGGATATAGGTATACATATAGCTGATTCACTTCATTGTACAGCAGAAACTAACACAACATTGTAAAGCAATTATACTCCAATAAAAAATAAAATAACCCCCCCCAAAATAATAGTAGACTTGACTCTCCCCAGATAAGTTTTGACAATTTTCCTCTCCACTACTAGTATATGGATAGCTACAGAAACGTATTTACAATTACCTTTAAGCTAAAGTCACATGACTACTATTGGGCCCTAGAATAAATATTTACTACTGATGAGGATATGGGATGCTCTAAACCCAGAACTTGCAGACTATGAAGCCATGATCTGGGCAGCACTATTTTGGACTGAATAAGGTCATTGATGATTAATGCAATAATAATAGCAAATATCTGCATGATGTTTTTTATTTTATAAAATACTTCTACAATACTCAGTATGTCAACTAAACCTCCATTACTAAAGTAGTGGAGCAGAAATTCTTATTTCCTATTTAGGATGGGGAAATTGAGATTCTGGGAGATTACGTGACTTGCTCGGGTAATTGTTTCAACAAGTTTTGTCAGAGCAGTGACTCAGAACCAGGACATGTGACTCCAAATCAAATGTTCATTCAACCGTTATATGCTGGTGGCCTTTTCCTGTCTTGAGCCTACATGAGAATTAAAGTCACAAACGAAAGGGCACTAACCATTTTCTGGCATTACTGAGCAGCTGAATGTCACTGTTGATGCTTTCGGTCTTACATCTTTATAGTTGTTTCATAAATGCCTGGTCTTTACATCTCCTAAATGCTTTTCATATATAATAAATGTTAGAGACAGTGGTTGGTCATTGTCATTTCACTTCTTAATGATTTGATGGAGAATGTACAAGTGGCCTGTGTATACTTGATTCAGAAGTCAGCTTGAAGCAGTGAGTCACTACAAAAATAAGCATTTAGCCATTGTATTCGTTCATTTTAGGCAAGGATGCTACTTTATCATTTACCCCTTCTTCTTTGGAGCTGATAAAGTAATGGATGACTCTTCTGACTGCTAGTCATCATGGAAGAGGGATATGTTATTGCTTTTTACATGAATCAGAGCTATGGTTATGTTGGAGGGAACATGGATAAACTCTCTACCCCAGAAGCCCCAAACAGGTCTCTGGGACTGTCTCCTTTTATGTTTGTTTAAAACAGTTAAGAATGATGTTGGGTCACCCTTTGAGAAGGCCAGGATGCAAATGCTCTGCTTTACATCAAACTTGTGTGCTCAGAGCTCGTATTAACTCCAGCTTCTTTCAGCGCAAAATAAAACGGAATATATTGAGTATACACAGAATAGTCCTCCACCAGTTCCTCTCACTTTCGTGCACGGCCTTCACTCCTCCAAAACATCTTTCCTCCAGACTAGATGAGACGGTATCATTCTTTTTAAATAGAAAGACTTCTTTTCAATGTTAAAAAAAAAAGTCTAGATTCCAAAACAATAATTGTAATTAATTGTAATTGTTATTTGTATATTGTAAGAAAATACAAAATAAAAAAGACTTCAGTGAATTAAATAATAGGTTTAAAAAGAAAACTTTGTTTTATTCCCCATGGTATTCTGAATACACTTTTGAAAAAAGTAGTATGTGTATGCAAGACATGTTTATGTTTCATCTACACATGACTTTACAGTCATCCTCCCACCCACACATCCCTCCCACAACTGATCTAGAATTTTCGTTTCCCAGATTGTTCCATTGTCAGAGCAGTCTCCATAGCTCAATCTTCTCTTCAGGTAGAGAGATCAGCCTTTATGCAAGAGCGAGGAGCTGGTATGAATTCATCCATCCCTTCAGCAGACATTTGAGTACCTCCTCTCTAAGTGCCATGCGACACCCAGGTGGTGTGATTTCTGGGGATGCCTGTCCACCCACCCACTCATGTCTGAAATTGTGCTACTCAGAACTGCATTCCTTTCCTATCAACCTCAGATCTCTCAACGTTCAGATTTCCCTGAGAAAGATAATACTACTGAGTTGTTGCTTGCTTCTCAATCCTAGCTACACAGTAAAATCACCTAGGAGACTTTTTTAAAAAACTGCCGATGTCTGGGTCCAACCCCAAGCCAGTTAAATGAGACCATGTAGGGGAGGAGAACCCAGACACTGTTTTTTGTTGCATTTTTTTATTTTGTTAAGTTTCCAGATGATCTAATATGTTGCCAGGTAAGAACTATTGGTTTCTCAATGTTCCTAAGGACCTAAAGGAGAACAGTGGCAACAGGAATGATGTGATGAAATGTCTCTGAACGTGAACCTGCCCTGGAGTCTGGATCGGCAGGCAGGATAGACAAGGAGCAAGTCCTGATGACAGATTTCTTCAACCTCATAACTGTGCCCTCGACTTGTCCTGACCCACTCTCTTATCTTGAACATGTTATTTAGAATGTTTTCATCCAAAAGACTTTTCCTTTGGCTGAACCCCATGTCTTCATTCTTTTAACACACACTAATATTTATTGAGCACCTACTGAGTGCCAGGCACAAGGCAAAGTTCTGCCCTCGTAGAATTTACATTCTAACTGGGGAGAAGGGCAATAAAACAATGAACTTAACATCCATTTTGTACTTCTGGTTCTTATCTCTTTTCTTTTATTTGCTGGCATCTTCCAGGTACTTGATATTACTCTGATCAAATGTAAATGGCTCTCATATTGGATTCTTTGCTATGTCATTATGCACAGGTATCATGTGGGCTTTTTAAAGAGTATTTCTAATTGCACTCCATAAATCTATGTCTGAGATGACTAACTTCCATCCTACCCTTAGAAAATTAAAGTACTTTGGTTTTAAAATGTTTCTGTCTCCAGGTAAAATACGGAATTGGGGCAGAATTTAAAGTCAGGAGACCCAAATTCAAATTCTGACTCTGCCTTACTTAGCTATGTGCCCTCAGACCAGATACTTAACCTCCTTAGATCTCAACATACTCATTTGTGAAGTAAGGATAATAATATGAAAATCAAATGAGAAATAAACACATACTATTAACAGAGATCCACACAGAACACACATGTAAGACCAGGGACCAAGAGTGAGCTGGCCCAGGGGCCAAGACCACTCTCCCTAGCCCTTCCACCTGCATAATCAAAGGAGAAGACAGATTTTCAGAAACCCCCTCCTTCTTCACCACCAAACACATGTTCTCACCACCATTATCTGTCTTGACAGCTATCTCATTTTTTCATTTATCCTAATTTATGTCAGCCACCACAAACCCTCCTAGAATCCCTCTTATCTCCCACACTCTAATCCTTTTAAAACTCTTTACATATCCTATTCTTTCATCTTCTCTCTCCCTTCCACCACTCCTGAAAACCCATCCATGGTGCTTTCTGAAATTCATGTCCATTATTTGCAAAATAACCTTGTATTAATTATCAATAGATTTGCTGCATACCAAATAACTCCAAAAATTAGTGACTTAAAATAAAAACAATCATTTACTATATAGGATAGTTTTTGCAGATTGGAAATCAGGTAATGGCTTGGTTAGACAGTTTTAGCTTGGAGTCTCTCACAAGGCTGCAGTCATCTGAAAGTTTGGGGAGGAAGGATCTGCTTTCAATGTAGTTCACACATACTGGCAAGTTGGTGGTAGTTATTGGCGGGCAGCCTCTTTTCTTCTCCACAAGGACCTCTTGACAGGGCTGCTTGAGTGTCCTCATGGCCTGGTGGCTGGATTCACCAAGAACCAGTAATCTAAGAGAGCAAAGCAGAAGCTGCGGTATGACCTTGCCTCAGAAATTACATGTCATCACTTCTGCAGTATTCTATTGGTCACACAAGTCAGCTGATTCAGTAAGAGAGGGGACTAAAAATGGCTTACATACCAGGGGGTGAGGATCACTGGGTATCATCTTGGTGGCTGGCTGCCATACCTCTATTTTCACAAACATTCTTTGAACACTACCTTCACCTTCTTGCTCTCATCAAAACCTGGCTTTCCCCTGAGAATACCCTATCAGCCTTCCAATTGGAGACTGCTTTTACCTTTTGTAGCCTTCAGATCTTCAAGCCTGGAGATGAGTAGGTGTCATCCTTACTCCTCATGGCTTTCAGACACTTCTCCCTCCCTCTTCCCTAAAAATGCCAACTTGAATCTCACATCATCATATATCACACATTGATTGATGACTCTGCTATCCCCTCATCTCTCTAGATTCTAGCTCCTGGCTCATAGTTGTACTATCCAGTACTACTCCTGCCTTCATTCTTGAACCTATGGACACACAAGTAGATCATCATGCCTGCACCTTAGCCTCTCAATTCCTTGAACTTTTCTCTTCTTTTCTCTTCTCTTCTCCATTGATCATGTCAACAGCCTCTAATCCTATGGTCTTAGCCCTAAGACCATGTTATTAGCAGTAAATGCAACCCTTCTTAATGTTAAATTCATTCATTCCACCCTGTGACCACCACCTCCAATCTTTCCAAATCACTCCCTGTACTATCCCATACCCAATCATCTTTCAAATTCACTGGGACCTCCATTGATCTACCACGATTCCATTGTCCCTTGCCCTTTAATGTTATCATCCCCCTACTTGCCAAGCTTAAATTCCATGACCAAGCTTTATAACTGCTCCCTTACGTATACCTTTGACTCTTCTGCCTCTCTTCAGATTTATCATACTTACTTGGAAGACCAGAATCTTGGTTACAATCTAACTCTCTGCCTGTGCCAAACCTCCACCCTACAACTAACTGTGACTGGAGAAAAACATACAGTTCTGCTGAATGGTCTCACTTGAAACTCATGAATGGATCCTCAAATATGCTCTTTTTTTTTTTTTCTCAAATATGCTCTTAATACTACTTATACATATCACAACAACAGGAATATCACAACTTAATTTCCCAAGATCATTCAGTTTCCCACTCTGCTAGATAACCTTTGCACACTTTCACTCTTCTCAAATACCCAAACTTCCTTCCTATCTTCACTACCCTTCATCACTGAGAAAATTAAAGCAATCAGAAGACAACTTCCACAGACTTCCACCCACCATATTTACACACCTACCAGTACACGTATCACATCTCTGTCTCCCTGCCTGTTACTATCCATGATCCTACCTAAAGCCAACACTTCTTCTTAGGCACTAAATCCCATTCCCTACAGCCTACTCAAAGACATCACTCCAGCACTCTCTGCTGGATCATTTTCATTCAAATGCAAGTAAGATACTGATGTCATTCTTATCTTTTAAAAACATTAAAAAAAAATAAAATAAAACAATAACTTCTCTGGATTCCACTTAACCCACTGGCTATTGGCTCATTTCTTCCCTGTCTTTTGAAGAAAAACACCTCCAGGAACACCTATACCTGCTGTCTGTATTTTATTTCTTGCCATTCTCCATTAAAACCAATTTAGTCAGATTTTTGCCTCCAAAGAAACTGCTCTTAACTGTTCACTCTAAATGTGAACAATATCCATCATGTTGCCAAATCCAGCAGCCCGGTCCTACCTTCGCTTGCCTATCAGCAGGATTTGGCACAGTTGATCACTCTCTCCTTTTTGATACACTTTTTCACTTGGCTTGCAGGACACAACATTCTCTGGTTTTTCTCCTATCTCACTGGCTGCGCCTTTTTAATCTCCTTGGTTGGTTCTTCCTCTTTCTCTCAGACCCTTGAATGTTGCAATGCCCCAGGGCTCAGTTTTCTCTGACTACACTGATTCCCTTGGTGAAGAAAGCAGTATTATGGCTTTAAATACCAGTGATATGCTGCTGACCTCCAAATGTATATCTCCAACTCAGACCACATTCACAGGCTCCAGATTTGTATGTCCTTGGATGTAAAATAAACATCTTAAACACAACATGCCCGAATTTGAACTGATCTTACTGCCAAAACCTTCTCTACTCTCAGCTTTCTCTCAGTTAATAACAACCCCACCTTCCTATTCAGCAAATGAAAAATGCTGGAGCCCTCTTTGACTTCTCTCTTTCTCTCACAGCTCACATCCATTCCAACCACAAATCTTATTTGCTGTACTTTCAAAATATATTCAGAATCTGAATGCTTTTCCCCACCTTCTCTGCTGCCACCTGCTGTACGCCATCATCTCTCACCTGGCTACTGCAGTAGCCTCTTAACAGTTCTCCCACTTCCAGCCTTGCCCCTTTACAAGACTCTCAACATGGCAGCTAGAGTGATTCTTTTTTTTTTTTTTTTTAATTAATAGACTTTTTACTTTTTTTTTTAAGTATTTGTTTATTTATTTATTTGTGGCTGTGTTGGGTCTTCGTTTCTGTGCGAGGGCTTTCTCTAGTTGCGGCAAGCGGGGGTCACTCCTCATCACGGTGCACGGGCCTCTCACTGTCGCGGCCTCTCGTTGCGGGGCACAGGCTCCAGACGCGCAGGCTCAGTAATTGTGGCTCACGGGACTAGTTGCTCCGTGGCACGTGGGATCTTCCCAGACCAGGGCTCGAACCCGTGTCCCCTGCATTGGCAGGCAGACTCTCAACCACTGCGCCACCAGGGAAGCCCCTAGAGTGATTCTTTTAAAACACTCTTGTATCCATCTTCTGTTCATAATCCCCAGTTGTCCTCCCCCTGGTACAGAGTAAAAGACAATGTCTTACTAGACCTTACAGGACTGAAAACACCATCTTGCTTACCTCTCTGACCTCATCTCCAACTGCTCTTCCCCTTGATCACTCCGCTCCAGTCACATCAGTCCCTTCTTCTTCCTAGAACATGGGCCAGACAAGCTCCCGCCTTAGCACCTACACTTTAGCTGTTCCTTCCATGTGGATGTTATTCCCAGCTTGGTTAAGTCCATAGCTTTTTCATGTCTTTGCTCAAATGTCACCATATCATGGAGGCTTACCTTTACCACCTCATTGATTACCACCTCATTTATTATTGCAATGACACAACTGTGCACACACACACACACACACACACACACACTGCCAGTGGCCACTCACCCTGTCTCATTTTTTAAAAATTGTCTGGGGACTTCCCTGGTGGTGCAGTGGTTAAGAATCCGCCTGCCAGTGCAGGGGACAGGGGTTTGAGTCCTGGTCCGGGAAGATCCCACATGCCGCGCAGCAACTAAGCCCATGTGCCACAACTACTGAGCCTGCGTGCCACAACTACGGAGCCCGTGCGTCACAACTACTGAAGCCTGCGCACCTAGAGCCCGTGCTCTGCAGCAAGAGAAGGCACTGCAATGAGAAGCCCGTGAACCGCAACAAAGAGTAGCCCCCGCTTGCTGCAACTAGAGGAAACCTGCGCACAGCAACAAAGACCCAACACGCCAAAAATAAATTAATTTATTTTTTTAAAAATTTCTGTCATTTGTCATATTCTAAGGTATTTAGTTATTTATTTATTTATTTATTTTTATTCACTATCTTTCCCTTCTTCCTTCCTCTTCCTCCTACAATGCAAAATGAAACCTCTTTGAAGGCAGAGATCTTTATAATAGTCACTGATCTATCCTAACCCTAGAACTTCACGTAACCTATTCAATAAATAAATAAACAATGTCCTCCTAGAATTTACCACCAAGAGATTTTAGGTATAGGTTCTACAGCTAACTAGTAGAAGAGCTAAAACTTGAACTCAGACATTATGATTACAAGTTCAGTGACCTTTCCACTCTCTTGCTCTACCTTCTAGACAAGAACAACCCTTTATCAAACCCTTGAAGTACCAATATTATTTGTTAAATTTTGACAACTTAATGAGAGTAAAATATATTACTTTAATTAAGTATTTGATTATTAGGGCAAATATTTTTCATGTTTTTTGCTGAATTAACTGAATTGATGGTATATTTTGCACCTCCAAAACTTGTTTTGTGGCCAAGAATGATTGCTTTCTTAGACCTCTATTCTTTCTCTTTACTACCATTACCAACGCTATTTTCTTTTATAGCCCATTTTACACAAAGAAACTAAGGTTTTATCACTTTAGGAGAGTTTGTGTGCATGCTAATGAGAAAGAACACAGCCAAGTTGAAATTCAGAGGCTGTGGTGGATGCCTCCCTATTTCTGTGAGTCATTCTAGCACATCAGTATTGCAAAGCTTACAACCAAAATTCACTCCTCAGCGAAACTGCAAATCGCTACATGTTAAGTTGCTTGAAAATAGTCAAAAGCACAAATTTTTAAAACTCAAGTGCCAATGATGTACTGTCATTGGATTGAATCATTACAACAAACATCTTAAAGTAGGGGATAGCACACAGATGAAAAAGAAAAAGAGAAGGGAATCCAAAGTTAGGACTATGTAGAGTTAGAAATTCTTCTGCTTTGGGCAACCCTCTGCTCCTCCAGGTGGTGGCAGGAGGAAGGTAGCAGAAGCAACAATGAACTGTCAAAGTAAAAATGTTTTAATGTTACAATTGTGACTCTTATAAACATTAAGTATGTCAAAATTTACATAACTCATTCATGAGGGAACCAGCAGGATGATAAATCTGGCTCAAAGAGGATATGGAGAACTGAGTAGTTATAGAAACTGAAGGAAGAATGTTGGAATAGATTGCTAGGTTAGATACAAAACTGGTTGATATTCTATAAAGCAATAAAATCATCATCTCAGGGTTATATTTTCTATAAACAGAAATCATTTGCACCTCTACCAGATAAAACTTTATACATTAACATGTAATATCACGGAATACGGGCCCTAATCAATACAAAATAATATGTCAAACAAAAGGATAGTCCTCCAAAAGAATTAAGTAATTCTTGGGTGGGCCTGTTAGACAATGTTACATTATGATGCTGAAAAGACACACAGCCATCCCTTTGCTTTATTTCCAAATTTTTAATAATTTATTTTTAACAGAAATGACACAGGAGAGCCTTCTCTTGAAAAGCTGCCTTTGGAGAAATACTCTATTCTACTCCATGAGAACGTGTGTATGGTCTGTTTTGAGAACCCCTCCTGGTTCCAAACGCTAAAAGGATCCCTTCAGACCACAGCCTATCTTAGTACAGAGTATTTTGCTTGAATATAATTATATCTCTTCCAAACAAGAATATAATTTATTAATTAATGATTGAATGAATCCCATATTTCAGTCTGACTGATAAAATTCTCTGTATTCAAAGAATTTCAACTGTATTTCAGAAATGGGAAGCACCGTAGTGAAGAGTCTTAGAGTAAAATGATGTCCAGAAAGGTTAAGCAATTTGCCCAAGGTCACCCTGTGACTCTCAAACTTAGCTCATAGAGAAACTTAGAGCAGAAGAACACATGGGGCTATAACAGCTGTAGAAATTCCAGCTTCTGTGGTTGGTCTCTCCATAACCATGATCTCTAACACTCAAGTCATGCTGCTGTGCCAGAAAACAGGCTTTATAGCAAGGAGCTCATGTTTAAGGACTGTGAGGACTTTCTGACTCTTAGTAATTTTCTCCAGGAAGATGCACAGAAAAAGAAATAGGTTAATTCAACTGCAGAAAACGAAATGATGAAAGCTTAGACGTAGCACCATTTAAATTGGCTAGTCACATCATTTCCTCTTTCATAACTTGACCATCGCTTTTTCTAATTGTTTTTCCAGAGAGAAAACTGCCTCCTTGACAAACACTTTCATTTTAGAAAATAAGGCCATATTGGTGAAATAATCAGGTTTTCAAAAGATAAGAGTATGTGCTGATACCAAAAACACAAGGGATTTTGACTAGTGAATAACCTTGATGGCAGATTAGAAGGCACTCATCTTCTTTTTAATTCTCCTTATCTACGAATTGAATTTCGAATACAGGATGGGCTGGTAGCATTGAGAGTGAATTTTGTTACTTACTCTCAAGTACTTATGTCAGTCATGATAATTATGCTTGAGCAATAACCGTCTTTCATCATGAATTTGTGGAATACTGATTCTTCTCCTACCAAAATTATTCACTTAAAACCAAGGATTTGGTATTCCAGATGAATCTCAATGAGTGTTCAAAATTGGTTGCTAATTCCTGCCTTGATTCTGTAGTCCCTAAGTTACTCCGAACAATAGTCTTCACACAATTTAAAGTTAATTCAAATCTACATTAGCTTAAAATACATGTGCATACAACATGGCACTTTTACATTTAGGGAGATGGAGAAAACTGTCAGACAAATAGGATAACCAAAATGGACGGTCAAAATTCTGAAAACTTTAAGAACAGTTGTAATATCAAAAATACACCTTCTTAGTTATATTTAAAGTTTTAGCTCCATATTACCTCATAATTATCTTAAATCCTAAGAGGAGGCTTAATACTTACTACCCAACCTGGACTATTCAAAATATATATTTTATTAAAATCCTCCAAATATACCATTCAAAATGACTGAATAAAAATCTTTTAAAATGGAATCTGATGATTCTTATTCAGCTCTCTCAAGGTTGTTAGTAAACACTCACCTTTTAAAATAAATGAATATATCCTAATACAGAACAGAGGTTTCAAGAAAATTTAGACAGCTTAAGCCGCCCAAAGCAGTATTTCCTAATAGTGTTCTTGCCACATTCAAATGATTTCATATTCTCCCACTTTGGCTAAATGTATACTAAAAAGAAGTGTTACTAGTTTGATACAAGTGAGTGACCAGAATGGGGGATTTTGGTGGCACCAACCCCATGCTCTGACAAGACAAACTGGAGCCTTCAAAGGGCAGAGATCCTTTATGATTGAGAAACCAGCCCCTGAAGTCTGGGGAAACTTCTGCATCTCCATTCTGCTAGAAAAAACAAAGCGTCTAATTGTTCTTAAAAATATGATGGGGGCTTCCCTGGTGGCGCTGTGGTTAAGAATCCGCCTGCCAATGCAGGGGACACGGGTTCGAGCCCTGGTCTGGGAAGATCCCACATGCCACGGAGCAACTAAGCCCGTGAGCCACAACTACTGAGCCTGCGCGTCTGGAGCCCATGCTCCACAACAAGAGAGGCCGCGATAGTGAGAGGCCCGCACACCGCGATGAAGAGTGGCCCCCGCTTGCCGCAACTGGAGAAAGCCCTCGCACAGAAACGAAGACCCAACACAGCCAAAAATAAATTTAATTAACTAATTAATTAATTTAAAAAATATATGATGAAAGGACAATAATTCTGGTGTTTTGTTTTTTGTTTGTTTGTTTGTTTGTTTTAGCATTTGAATTAAATGTATGTGTATGCCTAGGAGAAAGAGGGAGCTGAAGTTCCCAGGTCCTAAAATCTAGAAACTCGTTGAGTGAAAGTCAGGTTCAAAAACGTCCTTTGGCCATTGAATCATGTCTGTATTCCAGCTGACCATTTTCCCCCCCTTTAGACCTCCTTAAAGTCACTAGAAATTTATATCTTGAGGGATTTGTATCATTTTAAAAACAAAATTCCTTACTAGAACTCAGATACAAAGTCACTAAGGTCACGCTTTCACTTACTCTAGGGGATTGATAAGTGGGGAAAATTTCAACATATTGCTCCTCTCTCATACTCCTTGAGTTTCCTATATGAGGTGGGTATTCATACAGATTGAAATGGAAATTAACAATGATTTTTTTGCCTAGGGCATGAAAAATGCTAGCAAAATGCTACCTTAAAAGGTTTTGGTGGTCCATCCAGCTTCACAGGTGATCCATAAAAGGGTTAAAAAAAAAAAAGGTTTTTATTAGATGAAGAGAAAAGTCCCAAACTGGAAATGTCAAAGATAATCTAAGCCAAAGGAGACATTCTAAAGTCGGTGGTGACATCATTGCCTTTCACCTTACTGTCAACAGACACTGTATATTTTTTAATGGAATTAAATGAAAGTATGTTTATGTAATTCTAAAAGAATGAAATATCGCTATCTCAAGAGATAATACATTTTCCCAACGTATACGTGCCCTTGGGGATTTTAGATTAGAACGGAATATGTGCCTTATATATCTAAGCAAGGTTAAAAAAAAATGTGCTTAATAATAAAATTTAGCAAATACACTGGGAACATGACATGCCCTAAAGTTATCATTTATAATGAAAACAAAAATAATCTGAGAATAAAGACTTCTTTGAAGAAATAAGAGAAATAAATTCACAATCATGTAGATGGTCGATGCTGAAGCTAGAAATTGAATTCACTAAGATATTTCTGTGCCCTGTTAGTAATAACTCCCTAGGTTTCCATACTATGTTCAGTCTTTTTGTTGTTGTTTTTAATTGTTGTTTTAACGAATGGAAACATTTTATATGTAAAATAAATGAGAAATTAATGAGTATAAACTACTACAACAATCTTGGTAGCACATGTACAAGATATAAAATAAATGCTTTAAAAAGTACTTAAATTACTCAAATCCTAGCTCTGAAAAAATGGGCCCACAGGGGACTTCCCTGGTGGCGCAGTGGTTGAGAGTCCACCTGCCAATGCAGGGGACATGGGTTCGAGCCCTGATCCGGGAAGATTCCACATGCCGCGGAGCAACTAAGCCCGTGTGCCACGACTACTGAGCCTGTGCTCTAGAGCCCGCGAGCCGCAACTACTGAGCCCGCGTGCCACAACTACTGAAGCCCGTGCGCCTAGAGCCCGTGCTCCGCAACAAGAGAAGCCATGACAATGAGAAGCCCACGCACTACAACGAAGAGTAGCCCCCGCTCGCCGCAAGTAGAGAAAGCCCGCGTGCAGCGACGAAGACCCAACACAGCCATAAAATAAATTAATTAATTAATTTTAAAAAAAAAATGGGCCCACATCAAGGAAAACACATAATCAAGCCAGACACGTGGAAATTGGTAAGTAGCCTTAGCCAGCCACATGGATCTTCCCCTCCTAGCCTCCTAGGCTCAGTAGGTCTATGCTGTACTATTCCCTGGGAAGGACTGGTGTTTTCCTTTTAGTAGTTCACAGGTAGCAAGGTCAAGTTTGAATCTACTTGACTTTTTCTCTTTGTAAGCAGCAAGTCTCCTGTAACCAAGGCACCTGATATTGGCTCTGGTTACCTATTCCATATTGTTGTGCTGTCCAGGGTTATTTTCATAGCCATAATGAATCTCTTTGATAACTTCAGGGCTCCAGGTAATATAGACAATCTTGGGACGTCTTTTTCTAAATAAGAGGAGATGCTTGCATTCTCCTAGATACAGAGAGTTTCAGTATACCTCTCACCCATCATTAATATCTTATACTACCATAAAACATTTGTCAAAGCTAAACCAAAACAAAACAGAACAAAATCCTTGATACATTATTATGAACTAGTCTCCTAGTTAATAATAATTTGGATTATTAAATATTAATAAATATTTGGATTTCATCAGCTTTTCTAATAATATCCTCTTTCTGTTCCAGGATCTAAGCGTGACATACTTCATTTACTCATTATATCTCCCTAGTCTCCTCTAGTCTATGACAGTTTCCCAGGAGTTCCTGGGACAACTTTCCAGTATTTTCCAGGTTCCTCTACTGGAAAGTTACTATTTCTCCCTTCCTATAGTCTCTTTTTAGAATTAAGTCACTAAGTCTAGCCCACCTTCAAGGCAGAGAAGGTTCCACCTCCTGAAGAGGAGAATATCAATATATATAAAATAGAATTCTTTTGTAAGGAAGGTTTGTATCTTCTCCTCCAAACTCTTTATATGTGTCCCATTTCAGTACACACACACACACACACACACACACACACTCTTCCAGTGTTACTCTCTGAGTCCTTCTCCTAACAGTCTCCCCGCATTCACTCTGTGCTGGCTACACTGGTTTCTATGCTATTTATCAGCCCATCAGGCATGCCCCGGCCTTAGGTAAACTTACTGTTTATTCTGCCTGAAATGCTTTTTGCCCACTTATCCACATGGCTCATTTCTTCACCCCTTCAGGTCTTTACTCAAATGTTATTCTCTTAGTGAGGACTTTCTTGGCAACTCTATTTAAAATTACAATCTCCCCGCCTAATCACTGCCCATCACCTTCCTACTCAACACTACTTATTCCATCTCCCTGACTTAATCTTTTCTATAGCTCACGGTCAAACATGCTATGCATTTTGTTTATTTATCTTTTTATTGTCTAGGCTACCCCTTGAGAATGCCTAAAAGCAAAATGGTTATCTCCTGTGGTGATCACTGTTTCCTCAATCCTTGGAACTATCTGTCCTTTTGTAGAAACTCAAAAATACATGTTGAATGAAATTATTTTTTTCAATATCTTTTTTTCAGGATCATTTTTTTCAGGATCTTAGTCATTTCAAGCTTCTGGGCCTCCTCACTTTGCCCTGGGGGCTGTATCTTTGTTCTTGGGCATATGCAGAGTCATTGCAGCAGGGGGAGAGCACCTGGTCCACGGTTATTAAAGATGATAGTAATAAGGCAAGCAGAAGTAAATGACATGAAATCTGTATATTCACCAAGATTTCCAATTGAATGGTCCATGAACTCTGCATCCTCCTCTTTCCCACTGTGGTGTCCCTTCAGGTCCTCTCACCCTCCAGCCCAAACCTTCTCAGAGATCAGGAATGCTCTGCTGTCTGAGACCTGTGAAGCTGCCTGCAGCCTATTTGTCTACGCCCGCCTCACTACTGATTCACCATGCCAGCACCAAGCAAGCCAGTGGATTCATGGAGAAGCTAACAGTCTCCTCAGGCTATATTCTTTAAAATGAATCACATGGGGCTTCCCTGGTGGCTCAGTGGTTAAGAATCTGCCTGCCAATGCAGGAGACACGGGTTCGAGCCCTGGTCTGGGAAGATCCCACATGCCACGGAGCAACTAAGCCTGTGCGCCACAACTACTGAGCCTGCGGGCCTAGAGCCCGTGCTCCGCAACAAGAGAAGTCACCGCAATGAGAAGCCCGCGCACCGCAGCGAAGAGTAGCTCCCACTCGCCACAACTAGAGAAAGCCCGCTCATGGCAACGAAGACCCAATGCAGCCGAAAGTAAAACAAATAAATAAATTTTTTAAAAATAAAATAAAATGAATCACAGATCTTTTCCATAGCTTCCTCCAAACTTTATGTGGAGTTGCAATCACCCTCTCTATCTTGGTGGATGGGAGTGTTAAGGACATAATTAACCCTTGAAAATTCTTGTCTTCATCTTCAGTGCAGAAAAGATTTTTAAATTTCTTTTGTGTGTGTGTTGGAGGAGTGGATAGAGGTGGTGGCACAATTCTCTCACACTTACAGTTAATGGATAAACTTTACATACGAATATTTGTTAAGAACTTCAGCTCTTGATATTCAAAGTAAAGCTTGTACAATTCCCCCCAAAAATCTTTTCTCTCTCAGAAAGCTCTTGCAAATCAAAAGCACCCAGGCTTCCAAGACTTGGAAGTCTACTATGGATATTTCAATGTATTTAGAAGTGCAAATAACATTTTCTTCTTTCCTGATTCTTCCGTGTCTGACCATCCCTGGAACAAATGAATGTCTCCTGAGGCCACAGAGGGTGTTAGTTCAGTGAGGGAGTCGATGGTTGGGAGGTGGAACAAACCAAGAGAAACAAAACCCACCCTGATAGTTCCCAAATTTACTCTGCCATGCAGAATATTCTGCTCCAATTTTTATGAAAACTCAGAAGTGCAGGCCACCTAACTTGTTTCTGAACAAGACAGCCAGACGGGGTCTCTTGTACCAAGCAAGTGTCAGGAAATGGTGCAAACCTGGCCCCAGTTGACTTGCCTAAGGCCATGATGGCCAATAAATAGCTTCACTGGTTTAGCTCAGGAAGAGACATAGCAAGGAAAATGTTATCATGCAGTAACTAAGTGGTCTGGAGTAGTGGTCTCCAAAGAGAGGGAGTACAGTCCAGGAATTCTAGAAAAATTAGTAGAACTATTATTTCTATTTTATCTAAAGAAAAATAATAAAGTAGTTTAGCTTTGTTATTATCTCATACACCAGTTGACCCTGGCACCTTGCCTAGTTCTGTATGTTAAGTGGTTGTGTGCACATTAAATTCCTAAACGGTCTTGAGACAAGAATGGGAGTTTCATGAAGTCGAGAGTGGCACCTGCTTTTGTTCGTCTGCCTTCAGTATATTATGATATATTATAGCTAACCTGTGCCTGGTAGAGCAGCCATACTCATCTGAAATTAAATTCACCGATGTGGCTTTTCAATAAGGAAATCAGCCCCTGAAGTAATCCAGCACCACATACAAGTTGTTATAGAAAGCAAGTCAAACTCTCAACAAATGGATAGACTAATATTTTACTGGACTAGCACTGTCACCACTTTCAACTGTAGTATATTATCTTGTTTTAGCTACACTAATCTTCAAATGTTGGGCAAGTGACTTAAAGGAGTTGCTACAATATAAACACTAATATACTACTAATAAGATAAACAGAAGTAAATTTTATAAATTTATTTATTTATTTTTGGCTGTGTTGGGTCTTCGTTTCTGCACGCGGGCTTCCTCTAGTTGTGGCGAGCGGGGGCCACTCTTCATCGCGGTGCACGGGTCTTTCACTGTCGTGGCCTCTCTTGTTGCGGAGCACAGGCTCCAGATGCGCAGGCTCAGTAGTTGTGGCTCACGGGCCCAGTTGCTCCGTGACATGTGGAATCTTCCCAGACCAGGGCTCGAACCCGTGTCCCCTGCATTGGCAGGCAGATTCTCAACCACTGCGCCACCAGGGAAGCCCCAGAAGTAAATTTTAAAATGGCAGCAATGACCCACAAGAGAACTCTTAGCCACATACAGACAAAAGCAAGGACAGTTTAATCCAGAGGCTCCCAAACATTCTCCATTCACAGTGTCTTGATGTCTCAGTAGTATTTTCTTGGTAGCCCTAGATTAAAAAAAAGAAAGTTTAAAAATTCAATAGTTTCATTTATTAAGTAGTTAGGTCCAAAGAATTTAAGTATTTCTTTCCTAACAACTTAGTAGTCATTTGAAAAAAAAGTAATACACATAAATTGAAAAAAGAATTTATCTCATTCTTTAACAGTGACAATTACTAGTAGGATAAATGCACCTGTTGGGGTCTGCACAGCCTCTCAAACCTTGGAATCAGATTAGACACACCACTCTCTTTTCCTGTTCCACACTGATTTTCAGAGGCACTGCTTTTTATTCCAGCAACCGCCAAAAACCTAGGACTGCAAATATATGCCATCACTGAAAATATTATAGCATTACATAATGTTGAAAATGGAATCTACCTTGTGCTGGTAGTTCACATCCTATCCAACAGATGTTGATTTTTGCTGTGTTTCACTCAAAAGTTTAAAATATCCTGCTGCATCTCTGTGTAAGACCCTTGGAAAAAATACCTGAGTCCAAGACTGGGGCAGAAGATCCACAAGATAAGTCTAGTATATTTTCTCATATTCATAGGGGGAAGGAAAAAAACTCTTAAAAACTACTAGAGTTATATCAGAAGGATTCTGGAGCCAACTTAAAGAGGTTCTCATTGGCCAGAGATGGGATAATTTAAGCATGTTAAGAATAATATCTTTAATAGATTGAAATGTATCAGTTTGTTTAAATCCTTGTCTTAATAATAATGATTTAAAAATCCAGTTGGTCATCTTGTAGATATATATCATTATTTTGAAAGCTGGTAAATAAATAGAAATAATCTAGCATTTCTCCTCCCTCTCTTTTTTTTTTTTTTTTTTTTTGCTTTATCTATTACAATATTTTTAGTCTACTTTTTATTGTAGTTTACATACAATATTGTATTAGTTTCAGTTGTACAACATCGTGATTCAACGTTTATATACATTACTAATTGATCACCATGATAAGTCTAGTAACGCTCTGTCTCCATACAAAGTTATTACAATATTATTGACAATATTCCTTATGCTGTACATTATATCTTTTCGACATTTATTTTATAACTGGAGCTATATATTTTGTAGCTCTCAGACTTCTTCACCTTTTTCACCCAACCCCCCCACCTCCCTTTCTTCTGGCAACTTCCAGTTTGTTCTCTGTATCTATGGGTCTGTCTCTGTTTTATTTGGTTGGTTGTTTGTTTTTTAGATTCCACATATAAGTGAAATCATACTGTATTTGTCTTCTTCTGTCTGACTTATTTCACTTTGCATAATACCCACTAGGTCCATCCATTTTGTCACAAATGGCAAGATTTCATAATTTTTATGGCTGAATAATATTCCATTGTGTAAATAAAATATACCACATCTTCTGTATTCATTCATCTATCAGTGGACACTAAGGTTGCTTCTATATCTTGACTATGGTGAATAATGCTGCCATGAACATTGGGGTACATATATCTTTTTGAATTATTGTTTTTTTTCCAGAAGTGGAATTGCTGGATCATATGGTAGTTCTATTTTCAATTTTTTGAGGAATCTTCATACTTTTTTCATAGTGGCTGTACCATTTACATTCCTACCAACCAATAGGAGGGCTTCCTTTTCTCCACATCTTCACCAACACTTGTTATTTGTTGTCTTTTTGATAACAGCCATTCTGAGAGGTCCAAAGTGATATCTAATTGTGGTTTTGATTTGCATTTCCCTGTTGATTAGTGATTTGAGCAATTTTTCATGTGTCTTTTTTCCATCTGTATGTCTTCCTTGGAAAAAGTTTATTCAGGTTTTCTGCTTATTTTTTAACCAAATTGTTTGTTTTTTTGATATTGATTTGTGAGAGTTCTTTATATATTTTGGATATTGACCCTTTATCAGACATACAATTTGCAAATATCTTCTTCCTTTCAGTAGGTTGCCTTTTTGTTGTATTGATGATTTCCTTCACTGTGTAAAAGCTTTTTAGTTTGGTGGGGTTTTTTTTTCTTTTTTTGCATTTGTTTACTATTGCTTTTGTTGCCCTTACCTTACAGATTGAAAAAAAATATTGCTGCAACGTCAAAGAGTGTACTGCATGCTTTTGTCTAGTCATTTTATGGTTTCAAGTTTTATATTTATGTCTTTATTTTAACTTTATTTTTGTATATGGTGTGAGAAAGGGGTCCAGTTTCATTCTTTTGCATGTAGCTACCCAGTTTTCCCAACACCATTTATAGAAGAGACTGTCTTTTCCCCCACTGTATATTCTTGCCTCCTTTGATTAATTGACCAGTTAAGCATGGGTTAATTTCTGGGCTCTCCATTCTGTTCCATTGATCTATGTGTCTGTTTCTGTGTCAGTGCCATACTTTTTGATTACTATAGCTTTGTAATATAACTTAAAATCAGGGAGTGTGATATCTCCAACTTTGTTTCTCTTTCTCAAGATTGTTCTGGCTACTTGGGGTCTTTTTGGGTTCCACACAAACTTTAGGATTATTTGTTCTAGTTCTGTGAAAAATGCCATTGGTATTTTGTTAGAAATTCCATTGAATCTGTAGATTGTTTTGGATAATACATTTTAACAATATTAATTTCCAACCTATGAGCACAGTATATCTTTCCATTTGTTTGTGTCATCTTCAATTTCTTTCATCAATGCCTTATAGATTTAGAGTACAGGCCTTTTACTTCCTTGGTTAAATTTATTCCTAGGTGTTTTATTCTTTTTGATACAATTGTAAATGGTATTGTTTTCTTAATTTCTCTCTCTGATTGCTTTTTTTTTTTTTTTCATTTCTGATTTTCTTTACTTGAGCCCTCTTTTTTCTTCATGAGTCTGGCTAAAGGCTTACCAATTCTGTTTATCTTTTTAAAGAACCACCTGTTAGTTTCAGCTGTTGGTCTTTTCTTTTTTTTTCTTTCTTTCTTTTTTTTTTTGTCTCTATATCATTTATTTCCACTCTGATCTTTATTATTTCCTTCTAGTAACTTGGGCTTTTTTTATTCTTCTTTTTCTAGTTCCTTTAGGTGTAAGGTTAGATTGTTTGAGATTTTTCTTATTTTCTCTCTTTCTTATATAAACTGAATCATTGGGTAACCAAATAGTAGATGAAGGGTGTTTCTCTTTATACAAGTATTGTAGCTAGCTAGTAAATAAAGAAGGGATGAAATAATTATAGAATATTACCATTTTGCAACATCTAATAAATTATAAAATCTTGAAATCAATTATAAATGGTTGGGACCATCACAGGAGAGAGAGAGAGAGTGAGAGTGAGAGAGACATCCAGACACTTGATAAATTTGACAACACACAAATTTTAAACTTTAAAACACCATAAAAGATGTCAAAATACAAACAAGCTGGAAAAATATATAATATACATATTAGAAAATAAGTTAATTTCTTTAACATTTAGAGAACTCTTAAAAATCAGTTTGAAAAAATTAAATATGCCAATAAAAATAGATGAAAACATGAAACATCAGTTCCCAGAAAAATAAATACAAGGACATTTATTTCAGCTTTGTTTATAATAGTCAAGTCTTGGAAATACATGTTCATCAGTGATAGAAAAAATAAAAAGATGGAGAGGAATATATAAATAAAAATAAAATTAAAAGACATGTCAACCAATCACTATGTGTGGACATTATTCAAATGATGACTCAAATGAAAATATTTTTTAAAAAGGAATGACATTTATGAAACAATTGGAAATTTGAACATTGACTGAATATTTGATAATAAGGAATTAGTGTTACTTTTTTTCATCTGATAATGTTTATGTTTTAAAAAGCCCTTTTCTTTTAGAGAGTCATACTGAAATATTTATGGATGAAATGACATGATATCTGAAATTTCCTTCAAAATAAATAAGGGAGAGAGAGGTGTAGATGAGCCATGAATGGCTATAAGTTGATAGTCAGTGGAGTTGGGTACTGAGTACATGTATGTTCAAGAAATATTTTGTCTATTTTATTGTATATTCAAATTCTCATAATAAAATGAAGTTTTAATTTTGTAAGAAGAAAAAAAAAAAAGAGCCAAAGAGGAGACAGTATAGCTTGATTTTTAGGAGCACAGGTTTCAGAGTCCAATGCCTAAATTCAAATTTTAGCTCCATGGGGCAATTATCTGAGCAGTTGCTTTCTCAGTTTTCTGATGTGTAAATTTGAAGTGATAATAATACCCACCTCACTGGATTGTCCTGAAAGTGACCTTGACATAACACCCTAAATTTGGCAGACAGAATGCCATTGACTTTGAGTTCAGAAAATCATGACATGGATGTAATTCTTCCTATTATGTACACTATTAGTTCTAAATTGTTCCCACACCATCCTTATCAGTGTAAATAATCAGAATCCCAGAATAAGAGTGATATTTTGAAAATTCTACACAGAGACTCTAGTATGCTTGCCACAGGGGTCATGATTCTGCAGACCATTACTCAGGCAGTTTCTTGGGGATGCTCACATGGCAAGAAGCCAACAGCCAGCACCAACTTGCCAATCATGTGAGTGAGCCACCTTGGAAGTGCATCTTCCAGCCCCAGTTAGGGCTTCACATGGCTGCTGCCCCAGTTAACAACTGACTCAACCTCATTAGTAACCCTGAGCCAGAACCACCGAGCCTAGACACTCATGAATTCCTGACTGGCAAAAACAATAAATACTATGAGTGATAATAAAATAAATTAGTGGCCATTTAAAGCCACTAAGGTTTGGAGTAATTTGTTACACAGTAATGGATAACTAATAGACATATAAAGATATGTGAACATTAAGATTCACTGGTAAATATAAATTCAGCTGTAAAATGCTACTCCAGTTTGCATAATTCTCAGAAAAAGAAAATGTTCTGGAGTGCACTACAGAGAAGTTCCTTTACAAGATCAGCAGTGGTCATGATTAATATATGGACCAATTAACACAGCAGATTAAGTGTTAGCTCAAAAAAAAAAAAAAAAAAAAAGAGTTTGCCTTCTTGGGCTATATCATCCACTTGTTTGAAAACAAAGTGTGTTTTTGAAAAATAAACATTTGATTAAAAACCATCTAATGTAAAGCATAAGAGGTAATATGGATTGTCAGCAACAAACTGTTCCTGATGGCATGTGTACTTTGGGTTTGTGGTCAATTTATTTTTTTCCTCAATTGATCTTAGTATTCTTGTTGGAACCATCTGGCAATACTATTTCCAAATATGCATTGGAAGTTCCAGTATGGAACTTTGCATGGAGCTATGCAAATAAGGTCAGGGATAGTTAGAGCTATAAACTATAATTGACAAAGACTTCAGTTGAACAGAAGGTCTTCTATTTGTCAAGTGTTGTGCTAGATGCCTGAAACAGAAAACTCAGTCAAGTGTGAATTTTTAAAAACTCAGAGTCTGAAAACTCTTTTAAGTAATAAAGGCATTGATACAAGGGATTAATCAATTCAAAAGGGATGGGAGGAGAACCAAAATGAAAATCAGGGGCCACAAAGAACTAAGATGACTGAAGAAGACAAGGGGCCAGCCAAGAGTTATGTGACTTCCCTGCTGAAGAGAGATTGGAAGTTCAGTTAACACCATCACGATGCCTGTTAGTTTTAGGTTTTTCTCTAATATAATTATGATATTAAATTTTTTTTCTTCTTTTTTTGGCTGTGTTGGGTCTTCATTGCTGCATACAGGCTTTCTCTAGTTGCAGTGAGCAGGGGCTACTCTTCATTGCGGTGCGCGGGCTTCTCATTGCAGTGGCTTCTCTTGTTGCAGAGCACGGGCTCTAGGTGCGCAGGCTTCAGTAGTTGTGGTGCATGGGCTTAGTTGCTCCGCGGCATGTGAGATCTTCCTGGACCAGGGCTCGAACCCATGTCCCCTGCATTGGCAGGCAGATTCTTATCCACTGTACCACCAGGGAAGCCCGATACTAATTATTGAGTAAACTCAACTCTCAATTAACTCTCATTCCATGGGGTGGGTCCTATTAGTCTCAGTATTTCCAATAATGATATAAATTATAATTGTAAAACATTTATACAGAAATATGTATGTCACACTATAGTTAATCTTTTAAAACTTAAAAAAAAATTTTTTTTAATTAATTCATTTATCTTTGGCTGAGTTGGGTCTTTGTTGCTGTGCGCGGGCTTTCTCTAGTTGTGGCGAGAGGGGGCTACTCTTTGTTGAGGTGCGCGGGCTTCTTGTTGTGGTGGCTTCTCTAGTTGTGGAGCACAGGCTCTAGGCTCACGGGCTTCAGTAGCTGTGGCTCGTGGGCTCTAGAGCGCAGGCTCAGTAGTTGTGGCTCACAGGCTTAGTTGCTCCGTGGCATGTGGGATCTTCCCGGACCAGGGCTCGAACCCGTGTCCCTTGCATTGGCAGGCGGATTCTTAACCACTGCGCCACCAGGGAAGTCCCTAAACCTTTTGAACTAAAAAAAAAAATTTTAAGAACTAATTTGGTAAAGGTACATACCCTAAACCTACTAATTTGCCTTCTAAGGAGCTACCTTAAAGAAAAATCTTGCACATTTGCACAAGAAAACATGTAGAAAATATACTTTCCTGTATTGTTTATAATAGGTAATATTGGAAAGTTTAATGGGGTATTAAAATATAATTTCTTTCATTGCTTTTCATTTTAGGGTTTGCCTAGTTGTTCTTGATTGTTTATTTTTCAAATCATCTTTAGATTCAATTTGTCTAGCTCTAGGGGAAAAGTTCAGTGGTATCTTTATTGGTTTTGCCTTAAACTTATATACTAACTTGAGAGAGTTGACATTTCTGAGGTTAAGCCATTCCATCCAAGAGCAAAGAATATCTTTCCATTTGTTTAAGTTATCTGGGTTTTTTTCCTTTCATACAGTTTGCAGAGCCATCCCTCTCTTACTCTTAGATCATTGGTGTGGGTGGTGTTGAGCCTAATCTGACTGAGGGGAAAGAGTGGGCACACGGCCCAGGTTCTATCCATCAGAGTAAATGTTGGGTTCAGGAATGGATATATGACCTGACCTGGACCAATGAGCATCAGCTGGAGAACTGTTTCTGCCTCTATAAGGAAAGAGAGACAGTCTGCTGGGGTTGCTGAGGTGATAGAACGTAAAGCTTCAGTTGTTTGGAAAGAGTCTAAGAACAAAGCCAACACCAAGAAAAAGACAAATCAAGGGATGGAATGAGTCAGGCTCCTGACAACAATCCTTGTACACCAGGATCCAGCCTTGCCTGATCGTGTACCTTGGAGTCAGTACATTTAGTTTTTTTAAGACAGTTCAAGTTTAATTTTTATTCCATGCAACTGAAAGAGACAACATGACTAATATAATACTTTAAAAAATTATTTTGGAAATCCATGTAGCGCATGATTCCATTGTTATCAGATCATTTCTGTCTTCTACCTTGGTCACCCTCACCTAACTTTATCTGGATCAAGGTCTTGAGGCAGAGGAAGGACATAGTGAGAGCAGTCCACACACATCATTTTCTCTGCAAACTTTTTTGTCTCTATAGCTAGACAAGAAGGTCTTTGCTTAGAGACATGCAATTAAACTTATATTAAAGATTTCAGCTCCGGAAGAAACGGTCTGGCCCTCTGCAGCCACAGGACACTGTATCACACGTATAAGACTCCTCATAACAATGAGTCTGACACATCCCTTTTTTCTGAACGTAAAAATCAGCCCTCCGGCTCTCATTTTACAAAGCAAAGACATGCTTTGTAACTGACTAAACACATAAAGGACAGAAGGTATGAACCTGGAGCTACTGTTTCTAAGTAGTTGAAATACATGCAACCAAAAGCTACAGGAGATCTTTAATATACCTGTCCCTGGTTCACATATTCCGCTGCTTCTGACTTGCACCACAAAACACAAAGAGCCCAGCAACACAAGAAACCCAGCAAATGTGCAGACGGCATGTCCCAGTAGGGGCCTCAGCCTCTCACAGCATGGGGCTCTGCCTCTCAGCGATGTGAAAAGCCCATCACAGAACCGAGGTTTCCAGCTGATGCTGCAGCCTTCTTACATTGCGGATAAGCAACTTCTCTACCGCTACTTTTCTCCCACGAATTTCACAGATGGTTCCCGTGAATTTGGCACAACCTTGTCACCTGAAATTTCCTAAGAAATGACATCTCTACCCCTGGAGAGATGAAGTAAATGTGTAAATGTATTTGAGGATTTTGCCTTAAATATCATGCTACATATTCTAGTTACATTGTATCTTGGCCATCGTAATGTGTTTCTTTTTATACATTCTAGATTATATAACATACACTCTCTAAAAAATGTATCAGAATCTCTAAAACTGTTACTTACTTCCATCCATTCCTCTTCTCTTAAATTATTAAGGATTTATTATGTACTCAATTTCTTGAATTCTGCACCAGAACTAATTATTTATTCCATTCCTCCTCTTTTGTTTTCCTCCCCTTTCATTTCCCTCCCCTTTTTATTCCCTTGTCCAGTCCTTCCTTCTTACTGTGCAAGTTCCTTCACTAGGCCCTGGATTACTGTTCCGTGTGTGTGTGTGTGTGTGTGTGTGTGTGTGTGTGTGTATGATAGAGTTTAATGAATCTATTATAGGTACATAATCTGTTAGAAGTGTATCAATTTACCCTAAGGTTTGCTTACTGGGGGATTTAGGAATGGTGAAGCAGGCAAATCAAGAGTCTATCTGCAGGACTTCCCTGGTGGCGCAGTGGTTGGGAATCCGCCTGCCAATGCAGGGGACACGGGTTTGAGCCCTGGTCCGGGAAGATCCCACATGCCGCGGAGCAGCTAAGCCCGCGAGCCACAACTACTGAGCCCACGTGCCACAACTACTGAAGCCCACATGCCTAGAGCCCGTGCTCCACAACAAGAGAAGCCACCGCAATGAGAAACCCGCACACTGCAACGGAGAGTAGCCCCTGCTCACCGCAACTAGAGAAAGCCCACGCGCATCAACGAAGACCCGATACAGCCAAAAATAAATAAATAAATAAAATTTAAATAAATAAGTAAATAACAAATCTTTAAAAAAAAAAAGAGTCTATCTGCAGCGGGGAAAAAAAAAAAGGAATTTCCTCAGAAAAACTCATTCTAAGGGGAGAGTCAAGATGCACAATTTAGTGGTAGGAGTGAGGGTGGTGAGTCCCAGAAAAAAGGGCTACAATAAAAGAGTGAGAAAGCAGGTGATGTCACCATCACAGTTGAGTAGGAGACCCCAGCTTCCACCCGCAACAAAAATCAACAATTAGGCAGCTATCCACGAACAAAATTAGCTCTGGGAGAGCTTAGAAGTCCACTTAAGAAACTTCAGCAACACAGTGGAACAAAATTCCTTCTGAGAATAACCACACACGCACACAAAAGGAAGAAAAAATAGCTTCATTTTCCCTACATCATCCTATCCTCCAGGCTGACATTGCACAGTACCAAGAGGGAACTCTCTGGCTCAAAAGAGTGCCCCTCACCAGGAAAGCGGGAACAAGGTAAGTGACCAACTTCCCCAGACTTTCAGGATGCTTCATGAAAGACCCTCTTCAGTCTCGCCCTATCTAGAGACTAACAAAGCTGAGACATCTAGAGATGGCTAGAAACAAGGAAGAAGAGCAGAGGCTAACAGGATCAGACATGCAGTGGGAACCATGAAGTGGGGGGAGCCATTCAGAGCAGATTCCTAGTGACTGGTTTTGCAGAGGACCCCAGCAGCTTTCACTGCTGAAGAAACCAAGGCAACACAGCTGCCTCAGGCCCCCTACAGATCTCACCACTGAGGTTTCCCCCCGAAGATTTTTCCATTTGCAGACACCAGCTCTCTCCTTGCTTTCTCTCCAACCCTTCCCTCCCCTTTCCCCAACAAAGCTGGGATCCATACTGGTAGCCAGCGCTGGCCTCTGCTACTGTGTGAGTGTGAGATACCAGCCTAGACGCCAGCAGCTGGCCCCCAGAACTATATGTGCTTTGAGGACTACCCCCTCCAGCTGTGCACCTGCAAGACCTTGGCCCAATTCCTGTCACCAGTCTCCAGTGCCATGCACATGCCCATAGGGAGACCCTGAAGCCACAGGAGTACACACAGACAGCCACGATTCCCAAAGCTGATTGGGGGCCCAGACCTGACACAGTCTCCTGTCACTGGCCTGTGCTGCTGGCTCACCTGTAGCTAACCCCTCCGGCTGCACACCTGTTTGCCCCTGGCCCAACTCCCATCACTGGCCTTCACTACCGTGCGCATACCTGTGGGGATACCTACAGCCAGATGAGTGCATACGAGGCAGCCAGGGCCTCCACAGCTACTAGCATGCCCACAGTTGGCCCCAGCACTTACTGCTGGCCCTGGCCATAACCACTATGTATATGTCTGCATCCAGCCCCTGCCACTATACAGGCACCTGAAGTCAGCCTCCATGGTCAAGTGTATGCACACCACCAGTGCTGACCACCACTGATGCCCTGTTCTGGTAACTGGAGGCCCTGCTAAAGACCCCAACAGGCCTTACAGCCACTGCAGAACTCCTTCAGTGCTTGCCAAGGACCACACAGTTGTCAATGCCATGGACCTCAGCAGCCTAAGCCAACAAGACATTATACCTCCCCCAGAACCAGAATCACCACAAGCCCCCACATTTTGTGACTTATATCACTAGACCCCAGTTTGCAGCATGCTACAACATGCACCCACCCTGAGGTGAAGTACTTTCCATACCAAAGTTAGTCTATAACATCTGAAAGAGGTGACTGCTTCTTCAAATGTGCAGATACCTATGCAAGCCTACAGGGATCATGACGAATTAGGGAAACATGACACCACCACAGGAACACAGTTAACTTACAGTAACTGACCCCCCAGAAATGGAGATATATTAATTTCCTGATAAAAGATTCAAAATAATTGCTGTAAAGATGTTCAGAGAGCTATAAATGAACAGAGATAAACAATTTAACAATTATCCATTTGAAATTATCCAGTCAGAGGAGGAAAGAGGAAAAAGACTGAAAAGGAACGAAGAGAGTCTATGGGATCTATGGAACACATAAAGAGAAACAATCTGTGCATTACTGGCATGCCAGTGGGAGAAGAGAGAGAGAAAGGGACAGAAAGATATTTAAAGAAATAATGGCTGAGAACTTTGCAAAACTGGGGAGAGATTTGGACATACAAGTTCATGAAGCTCATAAATTTAAACCCAAAATGATTTCCTCCAAGAAACATTATAATAAAACTGTCTAAAATAAAAGACAAAGAGAGAACCTTGAAAGCAGCAAGAGAAAAGAAGCTTGTTACTTACCAGAGAACCCCTATAAGTTTATGAGCAAATTTCTCAGCAGAAACCTTACAGGTCAGAAGAGAGTGAAATGATATATTCAAAGTGCTAAAAGAAAAAAAAATTCCAACCAAAAACACTTTTCCCAGCAAACATTGTCCTTCAGAATGAGAGATAAAGACTCCCAAACAAAAGCTAAGGGAGTTCATCACACTAGACCTACCTTAAAAGAAATGTTGAAAGGAGTTCTGTAAGTTGTAATGAAAGGATGCTAATTAGTAACATGAAAACATATGAACATATAAAACACGCTGGTAATGGTAAGTACATAGCAAATTCAGAATACTTCAATACTGTAATATGGTGGTATGTTAATCACTTAACTCTAGTATGAAGGTAAAAGGACAGAAATATTAAAAATAGCTTTAGCTACAATAATTTCTCAGTGGGTACACAATAGAAGAACATGTAAATTGTGACATCAAAAACATAACATAAAAGGTGAGGAGGGAGTAAAAGGGTAGAATTTTTTAATACAATTGAAGTTGCAATCAGCTTTAAATAGATTGTTATACCTGTAAGATGTTTCATGTAAACCTCAGGGTAACTGCAAAACAAAAACCTATAGTCGATATGAACATGATAAAGAAAAGGGAATCAAAGTATACCACCATGGAAAATTATCAATTCACATTGGAAGACAGCAGGAGAGGAAGAAAGGAACAAAATAATTAAAAACCAGTCAGAAAAAAATTAACAAGGTGTCATTAGCAAGTCCTTACCTATCGATAATTACTTTAAATGTAAACTAAATTAAATTCTTTAATCAGAAGGCGTAGAGTGGCTGAATGGATTAAAAAACAAACAAAACAAACAAACAAACAAAAAAACACCAAACTATCTGCTGCCCACAAGAGACTCATTTCAGCACTTCAGCTTTGAGGACACACATAGGCTCAAAGTGAAGGGATGGAAAAAGATTTTCCATGCAAATAGAAAGCAAAAGAGAGCAAGTATAGCAAAAGCTATACTCATATCAGATAAAATAGACTTTAAGTCAAAAACTGTAACAACAGAAAAGAAGGTCATTATATAATGAGAAATGGGTTAATTTACCAAAATTTATGATAATAAATTATATAAATATATGCAACCAATATCAGATTACCTAAATATATTAAGCAAATATGTAAAATATCTGAAGGGAATAATGGAAAACAATACAATAAAAGTAGTGGCCTCCAATACCTCACTTTCAACAATGGATACATCATCCAGACAGAAAATCAATAAGAAACATTGGACTTGAACTATACTTTAAACCAAATGAACCTAACAGACATATACAGAACATTCCATCCAACAGCAGCAGAATACACATTCTTCTCAAGCACACACTGAACATTCTCCAGGACAGATCACAAAACAAACCTTAGCAAACTTAAAAAGATTAACATCATATGAATACATTTTCTGACCACAATGTTATGAAAGTAAAAATCAATAATAAAAGAAACACTGAAAAATTTCACAAATATGTGGAAATTAAACAACACACTCTTAAACAACGAATGGGTCAAAGAAGAAATCAAAGGGGAAATGAAAAATATCTTGAAACAAATGAAAATGGAAACATAATATATCAAAACTTATAGGACACAGCAAAAGCAGGTTTAGGTAGGAAGATTATAGCAATAAATGCCTACATTAAACAAAAAAAGAAAGATCTCAAATAAACAACCTAACTTTACACCTTAAGGAACTAGAAAAAGAAGAACAAAGTAAGTGCAAAATTAGCAAAAGAAAGGAGATAACAAATATCAGAGCAGAAATAAATGAAATAGAAAATAGAAAACAAATAGAAAAAATCAACAAAACTAAAAGTAGATTTTTTGAAAAGATAAACAAAATTAACAAAACTTTAGCTAGAGTAACCAAGAAAAAAAGGAGACTCAAAAAAATAATATTATAAATGAAAGAGGAGACCTTAAAACTGATAGCACAGAAATACAAAGTATTGTGAGACTACTATGAATAAGTTAAGTAAACACCAAAAAATTGGACAAGCTAGAAGAAATGGATCAATTCCTAGAAACATCCAACCTACCAAGACCGAATCATGAAGAAACAGGAACTCTGAGCAGACCAATAATGAGCAAGGAGATTGAATCAGTAATCAAAAACCTCCCAAGAAAGGAAAGCCCAGGACCAAATGGCTTTATGAATGAATTCTACCAAACATTTAAAGAAGAATTAATACCAATCTTTATCAAACTCTTCCCAAAAAATGAAGAGGAGGGAATGCTTGCAAACTCATTTTATAGGCCAGCATTACCCTAATACTAAAGCCAGATAAGAAAATGAAAGGAAAAGAAAAGTACAGGCCAATATCCCTGATAAATATAGAAGCCAAAATTATCAACAAAATATTAGCAAACCTAATTCAATAACCCATTAAAATTATCATACACCAGGTCAAGTGGGATTCATTCCTGGGATGTAAGAATGGTTCACCATATGTAAACCAATAAATGTGGTATATCACATTTATAAAATGAAAGATAAAAATCATGAACATTTCAATAGATACAAAAAAAGTATTCAACAAAATTCAATACCCTTTCCTAATAAAAAAAACTCAACAAAGTATGTATAAAAGTAACATACCTCAACATAATAGAGGCCACATATGACAAGCACAACTAACATCATACTCAATGGTGAATGGTTGAAAGCTTCCCTTCTAAGATCAGGAACATGACAAGAGTGTACACTACCACCACTCCTATTCAACATAGTACTGGAAGTCATAGCCAGAGCAATTAAGCAAGAAAAAGAAATAAAAGGCATCCAAATCAGAAAGGAAAAAAGTAAAATTGTGTGCTTGCTGATGACATAATACTGTATATAGAAAATACTAAAGATACCACCAAAAAGCTGTTAGAACTAATAAATGAATTCAGTAAAGTTTCAAGATACAAAATCAACATACAACAATCAGTTTTATTTTTATACACTAACAATAAACTACCTGAAAAATAAATAAATAAATCAATTTCATTCACAACAGCATCAAAAACAATAAAATACTTAGGAATAAATTTAACTAAGGAAGTAAAAGATCTACACACCAAAAACTATAAGAAAGAAATTGAAGAAGACACAAATAAATGGAAAGATATCCATGTCCATGGATTAGAAGAGTTAACATTGTTAAAATGTCCACACTACCCAAAGAAATCTACAGATTCACTGCAATCTTATCAGAATTTCAAAGGCATTTTTTACAGAAATAGAAAAAAAATCCTAAAATTTGTATGATATCACAAAAGACCCTGAATAGTCAAAGCAATATTGAGAAAGAAGAACAAACTTAGAGGCATTACATTTCCTGATTTCAAACTATATTACAAAGCTATAGTAATCAAAACCATATGGTACTGGCATAAAAACAGATACATCAACCAATCTAACAGAATTGAGAGCCTGGAGATAAACTCATGTACATACAGTCAACTAATATTTGAAAAGGTAGTCACGAGTACTCAATAGGGAAAGGACAGTGTCTTCAACAAATGGTATTGGGAAAACTAGATATTCACATTCAAAAGAATGAAGTTGGACCCCTACCTTACTCCTTTCACAAAACTTAACTTCAAATAGATTAAGGACTTAAGCACAAGACCTGAAACCTGAAACATAAAACCCTTAGAAGAAAATAGAGGGAAAAAACTCCTTGACATTAGTCTTGACAAGTATTTTTTGGATATGACACCAAAAGCACAAACAACAAAAGCAAATATCAACAAGTGGGACTACATCATACTAGAAAGCTTCTGCACAGCAAAAGAAACAGTCAACAAAATGAAAAGGCAACCTTTGGAATGGGAGAAAATATTTACAAACTGTATATATGATAAGGGGTTAATATCCAAAATATCTATAGAATGCATATAACTCAAAAGCAAAATAATAATAATAATAATAATCCAATTAAAAATGGGCAAAGGACCTGAATAGATATTTTTCCAAAGAAAACTTCCAATTGGCCAACAGGTACATGAAAAGATGGTCAATACCACTAATCAACAGGGGAATGCAAATGAAATCCAGAATGAGATATCACTTCATATGTGTTAGAAAGACTATTATCAAAAAGACAAGATACAAGGGTTGGTGAGGACTCAGAGAAAAGAAAACACTTGTGCACTGTTGGTGGCAATGTAAATTGGTATAGGCACCATGGAAAACAGTATGGCGGTTCCTAAAAAAATTAAAAATAGAACTACCATATGATCCACCAGTCCTACGTTTGGTTACATAGCCAAAGAAAATGAAATCACTATCTCAGAGAGCTATCTGCACTCCCATGATTATTGCAACATTATTCACAATAGCCAAGACATGGAAATATTATTCAGCTGTAAAAAAGACAGAAATCCTGCCATTTGCAACAACATGGATGGACCTTGAGGGCATTATGCTAAGTGAAATAAGTCGACAGAGAAAGAAAAATACTGCATGATCTCACTTATGTGTGAAATCTTATACAGCCAAATTCACAGAAGTAGAGAGTAGAACTGTGGTTCTCAGGGGCTGGGGGGTGATGGAAATGAGGAGATATTGGTCAAAGGATACAAACCTCCAGTTATAAGAGGAATAACGCATAGCATGGTAACCACAGTTAACAATACTGTATTTTGTAGTTGAGAGTTTTTATGCGAGTAGATTTTAAATGTTCTCACAACAACAACAACAAAATGGTAATTATATGAGGTGAAAGATGTGTTGACAAACCTTATATATCTTCACAATATATACATCTATCAAATCATCACAGTATACACCTTAAACTCACACAATGTGTCAATTATATCTCAATAAAACTGGGGTGGTGGGAGAATGGAAAAAGTGAGAAATGCTAAAACAGACAGAAGTTCAAGACAGCAGAGTGATTAGCATTGAATCCATCAGCCTCTGCAGCATCAGAACATGGCACCCTCAATGTATATTATGCATGCTCTCACAGTCCTGGCTGCCTTGAGCCCAGACTTAGGGACACACCCAGAGGCCTCACTACCACCTCTGGCAGTGTCCAATACTAGGTACTAAGGCAGTGGAGCCATCAACAAGGAAAACTGACCATCACTGATGGACATCAGTGGACACTCCCATAGGCATTGATGTTTGGGCTCCCATAGCAGCAGGAACTATCACCATCCCCAGGGCCTAGAGTGAACTCTTCCCAGTACTCATTGTCAGAAGCTGAGAAGGGCCAAACTGTGACTCTATTACAAGTCGTTATTATCCCAGCATCTACCACAATACCTGACACAGAGTAGGCATACGCTGAATATTTATGGAATGGATGCGTGAATAAATGGATGAGCAATGAATGAATGAACAAACTAGAAAATATCGAAGTCACTGGATACACATTTTCAACTATGGGAATAAGCTTCAAAGACTGTCTTTAAAAATGTATGAAGGGAATGTTTGTGAACAGTTAAAACTCCAATCAAGGTGGCGGAGAGCAGTCTCAAGGAGGCAGAACTGTATTTGGTTGTAAGTAGAACCCTAATCCAGTATATCAGACTCATGTTTGAAAGAAAAACCACATGAATAGAAGATGATCAGCCGCATGAGCAGAGGAAAAAAACAGGATCCCAAAGGAAGAAAATGTTTACAAATAACTATGCAAGTGTTACCTAGAGGAAAAGGAATTCTGACTGAACACTAACATTTTGAACTTCTTGGTAACAGTACCCCAATCTGTTCCAGCTGGGGGATACTTCTTGAATCAAATCACTCCTAATATTTGGATTCCTTGCTCACCAATCTTCTGCCAATCCAGGCATTTTCTTTTTTTTTTTTTTTTTTTTTTTAAATTTTTATTTATTTATATATTTATTTATTTATGGCTGTGTTGGGTCTTCGTTTCTGTGCAAGGGCTTTCTCTAGTTGTGGCAAGCGGAGGCCACCCTTCATCGCGGTGCGCGGGCCCCTCACTATCGCGAGCTCTCTTGTTGCGGAGCACAGGCTCCAGACACGCAGGCTCAGCAGTTGTGGCTCACGGGGCCCAGTTGCTCCGCGGCATGTGGGATCCTCCCAGACCAGGGCTCAAACCCGTGTCCCCTGCATTAGCAGGCAGATTCCCAACCACTGCGCCACCAGGGAAGCCCCAGGCATTTTCATTTCTTGACAGTTATAATGCTTCCTAAAATTTGACAAATTCGTGCATAGGAGACAAGCCTCTCAGGGCCGGGTTAATGGCACTCTCTTGGGGTGCTGGAAAAATGAGATTTCTGAGCCCCAGGGCTGAGGACTAGCTATGCCCTGATGGTAGTGAAACTCCCAGAGTGAAGGCCGCAAGCTGTGGAAAGTTGCTGGTGGCTGGCTGGTCTTCTAGAAGTCACTTCTCTTCTTTGCCCAGTGCCCTTGCCAATATCACCTCTCCCCCAAGAGAGTCAGAGGAGGACAGTAGGAAAATGGTGAACGCCACTTAGCAACCAGTGGTTTGTAATAAACATAAAAAAAAACACCCTGGAGAGATTAACCAAGATGGCGGAGTAGAAGGACGTGCTGTCACTCCCTCTTGCGAGAGCACCAGAATCACAACGGGCTGCTGGACAATCATTGACAAGAAGACCCTGGACTTCACCAAGGAGGATACCCCACGTCCAAGGACAGAGGAGAAGCCACAGTGAGACGGTAGGAGGGGCGCAATCAGAGTAAAATCAAACCCCATAACTGCTGGGTGGGTGACTCACAGACTGGCGAACACTTATACCACAGAAGTCCACCCACTGGAGTAAAGGTTCTGAGCCCCACGTCAGGCTTCCCAACCTGGGGGTCAGGCAACGGGAGGAGGAATTCCTAGAGAATCAGACTTTGAAGCCTAGTGGGAATTGGATTGCAGGACTTTGACGGGACTGGGGGAAACAGAGACCCCGCTCTTGGAGGGCACACACAAAGTAATGTGTGCATCAGGACCCAGGGGAAGGAGCAGTGAGCCTGGGGGAGACTGAACCAGACCTACCTGCTGGTGTTGGGGGGTCTCCTGCAGAGGCGAGTGGTGGCTCTGTTTCACCGTGGGGATAAGGACACTGGCAGCAGAGGTTCTGGGAAGTTCTCCTTGGCGTGAGCCCTCCCAGAGTCTGCCATTAACCCCACCAAAGAGCACGGGTAGGCTCCAGTGTTGGGTTGCCTCAGGCAAAACAGCCAACAGGGAGGGAACCCAGCCCCACCCATCAACAGTCAAGTGGATTAAGGTTTTACTGAGCTCTGACCGCCACAGCAACAGGGAGGGAACCCAGCCCCACCCATCAACAGTCAAGTGGATTAAGGTTTTACTGAGCTCTGACCGCCACAGCAACAGTCAGCTCTACCCACCACCAGAGCCTCCCATCAAGCCTCTTAGATAGCCTCAACCACCAGAGGGCAGACAACAGAAGCAAGAAAAACTATAATCCTGCAGCCTGTGGACCAAAAACCACAGTTACAGAAAGATAGAGAAGATGAAAAGGCAGAGGGCTATGTACCAGATGAAGGAACAAGAAAAAACCCCAGAAAAACAACTAAATGAAGTGGAGATAGGCAACCTTCCAGAAAAAGAATTCAGAATAATGATAGTGAAGATGATCCAGGACCTTGGAATAAGAATGGAGGCAAAGATTGAGAAGATGCAAGAAATGATTAACAAAGACCTAGAAGAATTAAAGAACAAACAAACAGAGATGACCAATACAATAACTGAAATGAAAACTACACTAGAAGGAATCAATAGCAGAATAACTGAGGCAGAAGAACAGATAAGTGACCTGGAAGACAGAATGATGGAATTCACTGCTGCGGAACAGACTAAAGAAAAAAGAATGAAAAGAAATGAAGACAGCCTAAGAGACTTCTGGGACAACATTAAACGCAACAACATTCGCATTATAGGGGTCCCAGAAGGAGAAGAGAGAGAGAAAGGACCAGAGAAAATATTTGAAGAGATTATAGTCGAAAACTTCCCTAACATGGGAAAGGAAATAGCCACCCAAGTCCAGGAAGCGCAGAGAGTCCCATACAGGATAAACCCAAGGAGAAACACGCCGAGACACATAGTAATCAAAGTGGCAAAAATTAAAGACAAAGAAAAATTATTGAAAGCAGCAAGGGAAAAACAACAAATAACATACAAGGGAACTCCCATAAGGTTAACAGCTGATTTCTCAGCAGAAACTCTGCAAGCCAGAAGGGAGTGGCATGATATACTTAAAGTGATGAAAGGGAAGAACCTACAACCAAGATTACTCTACCCGGCAAGGATCTCATTTAGATTTGATGGAGAAATCAAAAGCTTTACAGACAAGCAAAAGCTAAGAGAATTCAGCACCACCAAACCAGCTCTACAACAAATGCTAAAGGAACTTCTCTAAGTGGGAAACACAAGAGAAGAAAAGGACCTACAAAAACAAACCCAAACCAATTAAGAAAATGGTCATAGGGACATACATATCGATAATTACCTTAAACGTGAATGGATTAAATGCCCCAACCAAAAGACATAGACTGGCTGAATGGATACAAAAACAGGACCCATATATATGCTGTCTACAAGAGACCCACTTTAGACCTAGGGACACATACAGACTGAAAGTGAGGGGATGGAAAAAGATATTCCATGCAAATGGAAATCAAAAGAAAGCTGGAGTAGCGATACTCATATCAGATAAAATAGACTTTAAAATAAAGAATGTTACAAGAGACAAGGAAGGACACTACATAATGATCCAGGGATCAATCCAAGAAGAAGATATAACAATTATAAATATATATGCACCCAACATAGGAGCACCTCAATACATAAGGCAACTGCTAACAGCTATAAAAGAGGAAATCGACAGTAACACAATAATAGTGGGGGACTTTAACACCTCACTTACACCAATGGACAGATCATCCAAAATGAAAATAAATAAGGAAACAGAAGCTTTAAATGACACAATAGACCAGATAGATTTAATTGATATATATCGGACATTCCATCCAAAAACAGCAGATTACACGTTCTTCTCAAGTGCGCACGGAACATTCTCCAAGATAGATCACATCTTGGGTCACAAATCAAGCCTCAGTAAATTTAAGAAAATTGAAATCATATCAAGCATCTTTTCTGACCACAACGCTATGAGATTAGAAATGAATTACAGGGAAAAAAACGTAAAAAGGACAAACACATGGAGGCTAAACAATACGTTACTAAATAACCAAGAGATCACTGAAGAAATCAAAGAGGAAATAAAAAAATACCTAGAGACAAATGACAATGAAAACACGACGACCCAAAACCTATGGGATGCAGCAAAAGCAGTTCTAAGAGGGAAGTTTATAGCTATACAAGCCTACCTAAAGAAACAAGAAAAAGCTCAAGTAAACAATCTAACCTTACACTTAAAGAAACTAGAGAAAGAAGAACAAACAAAACCCAAAGTTAGCAGAAGGAAAGAAATCATAAAGATCAGAGCAGAAATAAATGAAATAGAAACAAAGAAAACAATAGCAAAGATCAATAAAACTAAAAGTTGGTTCTTTGAGAAGATAAACAAAATTGATAAGCCATTAGCCAGACTCATCAAGAAAAAGAGGGAGAGGACTCAAATCAATAAAATCAGAAATGAAAAAGGAGAAGTTACAACAGACACCGCAGAAATACAAAGCATCCTAAGAGACTACTACAAGCAACTTTATGCCAATAAAATGGACAACCTGGAAGAAATGGACAAATTCTTAGAAAGGTATAACCTTCCAAGACTGAACCAGGAAGAAATAGAAAATATGAACAGACCAATCACAAGTAATGAAATTGAAACTGTGATTAAAAATCTTCCAACAAACAAAAGTCCAGGACCAGATGGCTTCACAGGTGAATTCTATCAAACATTTAGAGAAGAGCTAACACCCATCCTTCTCAAACTCTTCCAAAAAATTGCAGAGGAAGGAACACTCCCAAACTCATTCTATGAGGCCACCATCACCCTGATACCAAAACCAGACAAAGACACTACAAAAAAAGAAAATTACAGACCAATATCACTGATGAATATAGATGCAAAAATCCTCAACAAAATACTAGCAAACAGGATCCAACAACACATTAAAAGGATCATACACCACGATCAAGTGGGATTTATCCCAGGGATGCAAGGATTCTTCAATATACGCAAATCAATCAATGTGATACACCATATTAACAAATTGAAGACTAAAAACCATATGATCATCTCAATAGATGCAGAAAAAGCTTTTGACAAAATTCAACACCCATTTCTGATAAAAACTCTCCAGAAAGTGGGCATAGAGGGAACCTACCTCAACATAATAAAGGCCATATATGACAAACCCACAGCAAACATCATTCTCAATGGTGAAAAACTGAAAGCATTTCCTCTAAGATCAGGAACGAGACAAGGATGTCCACTCTCACCACTATTATTCAACATAGTTTTGGAAGTCCTAGCCACGGCAATCAGAGAAGAAAAAGAAATAAAAGGAATACAAATTGGAAAAGAAGAAGTAAAACTGTCACTGTTTGCGGATGACATGATACTATACATAGAGAATCCTAAAACTGCCACCAGAAAACTGCTAGAGCTAATTAATGAATATGGTAAAGTTGCAGGATACAAAATCAATGCACAGAAATCTCTTGCATTCCTATACACTAATGATGAAAAATCTGAAAGAGAAATTATGGAAACACTCCCATTTACCATTGCAACAAAAAGAATAAAATACCTAGGAATAAACCTACCTAGGGAGACAAAAGACCTGTATGCAGAAAACTATAAGACACTGATGAAAGAAATTAAAGATGATACCAACAGATGGAGAGATATACCATGTTCTTGGATTGGAAGAATCAACATTGTGAAAATGAGTATACTACCCAAAGCAATCTACAGATTCAATGCAATCCCTATCAAATTACCAATGGCATTTTTTACGGAGCTAGAACAAATCATCTTAAAATTTGTATGGAGACACAAAAGACCCCGAATAGGCAAAGCAGTCTTGAGGCAAAAAAATGGAGCTGGAGGAATCAGACTCCCTGACTTCAGACTATACTACAAAGCTACAGTAATTAAGACAATATGGTACTGGCACAAAAACAGAAACATAGATCAATGGAACAAGATAGAAAGCCCAGACATTAACCCACGCACCTATGGTCAACTAATCTATGACAAAGGAGGCAAAGATATACAATGGAGAAAAGACAGTCTCTTCAATAAGTGGTGCTGGGAAAACTGGACAGCTACATGTAAAAGAATGAAATTAGAATACTCCCTAACACCATACACAAAAATAAACTCAAAATGGATTAGAGACCTAAATATAAGACCGGACACTATAAAACTCTTAGAGGAAAACATAGGAAGAACACTCTTTGACATAAATCACAGCAAGATCTTTTTTGATCCACCTCCTAGAGTAATGGAAATAAAAACAAAAATAAACAAGTGGGACCTAATGAAACTTCAAAGCTTTTGCACAGCAAAGGAAACCATAAACAAGACGAAAAGACAACCCTCAGAATGGGAGAAAATATTTGCAAATGAATCAATGGACAAAGGATTAATCTCCAAAATATATAAACAGCTCATTCAGCTCAATATCAAAGAAACAAACACCCCAATCCAAAAATGGGCAGAAGACCTAAATAGACATTTCTCCAAAGAAGACATACAGATGGCCACGAAGCACATGAAAAGATGCTCAACATCACTAATTATTAGAGAAATGCAAATCAAAACTACAATGAGGTATCACCTCACTCCTGTTAGAATGGGCATCATCAGAAAATCTACAAACAACAAATGCTGGAGAGGGTGTGGTGAAAAGGGAACCCTCTTGCACTGTTGGTGGGAATGTAAATTGATACAGCCACTATGGAGAACAATATGGAGGTTCCTTAAAAAACTAAAAATAGAATTACCATATGACCCAGCAATCCCACTACTGGGCATATACCCAGAGAAAACCGTAATTCAAAAAGACACATGCACCCGAATGTTCATTGCAGCACTATTTACAATAGCCAGGTCATGGAAGCAACCTAAATGCCCATCAACAGACGAATGGATAAAGAAGATGTGGTACATATATACAATGGAATATTACTCAGCCATAAAAAGGAACGAAATTGAGTCATTTGTTGAGACGTGGATGGATCTAGAGACTGTCATACAGAGTGAAGTAAGTCAGAAAGAGAAAAACAAATATCGTATATTAATGCATGTATGCGGAACCTAGAAAAATGGTACAGATGAGCCAGTTTGCAGGGCAGAAGTTGAGACACAGATGTAGAGAATGGACATATGGACACCAAGGGGTGAAAACTGCGGTGGGGTGGGGATGGTGGTGTGCTGAATTGGGCGATTGGGATTGACATGTATACACTGATGTGTATAAAACTGATGCCTAATAAGAACCTGCAGTATAAAAAAACAAACAAAACAACTAATACTAAACTTTCATTGGGTTATTTGTATGGAAACATGTTAATATAAATGTTTCAGACATTACATGAAATTTCTAAAAATCTTATATTTGTATTTGTATGGAAATATGTATGGAAATATGTTAATATAAATGTTTCAGACATTACATGAAATTTCTAAAAATCTTATATTTGTACTTGTATGGAAATATGTATGGAAATATGTTAATATAAATGTTTCAGACATTACATGAAATTTCTAAAAATCTTATATGTTCTGGTATAATGTTATAAGTAATAATCCTAGTTATTACTTTAAAATGTATATCTCAGAAATAACTAATTTTCTTGTCAACTGCATTATTATGAACTGTCATCAAATCTTTAACCGTGGTCATTTTTAAGTCTTTTGTCATTTACAGACAGTTCTGGGTGTACTCTGATGATTTTGCAAATATGTTCCTATAAAAGGGTTTCATCTTCAAGAAATACATGGAAAAGACTCTGACAAGTACAGGTTTCTGGTAACGGACTGTACTGCTGAACTGAATGAATAAGCATTTTCAGAACTCTAATGAAAAACTGATGAACTCATAAAAGTGCTAACAAAAGATCAAGATGAAAAAAAAAATTAATTACATGGGACTGAGTGAACTGATGAGGATGAGTATAATTTTTGTGACTTTCTGTCTGAATTTAAAAAAAAAAAAAAAAAATTCCACAAGGACTCAGAGGCAAAGAATATACAAATCAATTTTCACTGCAAAGTAAAGGAGCTGTTACAGTGGAGGATTACTGGACTGAATGTCAATACTATGACATAGTATGAGTGTGTTTCATGTTTGGTAATTGCAATCATTGTTGCTTTTGTTGTGGTCATCCATGTACAATGCTTGGTGTCAGTCGATTTATCTCTTGTAAAAATAAAATACAGTGTGTGTGTGTGAAAAAAAAAAAAACAAAAAAACAAAAAAAAAAACACCCTGGAGTTCCCCAAAAAGGTGTAAAGAATTTTTAAATCTCTGGATTTTTCTACAAAGAAAATAGAAGCAGAACCAAAGAAAATCCATTTTGTGTCTGTCACTATGACGCTATACTTTGTTGGGCCAGTGTCTCTGGGAAACTTTGTTTACACCATATTTATCCCAAATCTAATAAAATTCAAAGTCACTTAGTATTTGCTTCTGTGCATCTCACCAAGTCGCCAATTACTTCCAAATTACCAAGTTCATCTTGTTCACTGATTATCTTGGTACCTCTGAAACATTTGACATTGTAGATCACCAGCTCTTAATGGAAACTTTTTCTATTAGGCACAATGATGGGGCAACATGTTGCCTCTCACCCTATCTCTTCAGTGGCTTCTTCACTAATTCCAATTTTTCCTCCTTATGCCTACTGGAGTTTGAGTCTTCAGACCTCTACTCTCTGTCTTTACTCCTAGCGAGTCCTGACCCATTCTGACTACTCCAACCATTTTCAACCAATATTTATTTATTGAGCAGCTCCTGTGTGGTATGCTATCTTCCTCGTAATTGTGACTCAAGCCCAGCCCTGACTGGTGTCTGGAACATTAGATGCATGCCTTTAACAGAACTTCCGGACATTTATGTGTTGATGGCCTACCTTCACCTCCAACAAAGCACAGTATTGGATATGCAAATCAAAATAGCTTAAATATAAATGAAAATCATTTGCTCGAGCCCAGGTTTAGAGTGAATTTCAGGATTCTGGCTTCTTTTTTCTGTCTCAGTTCTGCCCTCTTCCCTGGGTTGAATTAATGCTCAGGCAGGTTACTGGCCTTAGCACCATCTTCTTAGAAACCTCCACACCATGAGAGCCAAGTGGAGGAAGAAGCAGATGGGCAGGCTGAAGCCCAAAAGAAAAAAGAAAGATGAGTTAGAGGTCCAAGCAAACCACTACCTTGAACACTCATAGAGGCCACAAGAGCAGAAATATGGAAGGCAGGTGGCCAGGCACAATGGTACAAGTTGTTAGATTGCATGCTACTGCCTGGAACTTGTTTCAATGGATCTAGAACTTCCATAGCCATCTTGTTGCCACAGCCCCTGCTGAGAGGCCCACTTGCACACACCAAAACAGGCTCTCTTGGTTCTGTGACATTCTGGACTGGTTGTATTCTCAGGTGTGGCTGAGTGTAACACGTGTACAATAGATCATCTCTTCTGCTGCCTTAAAAAATATCCTCAGGTGGACTTTCTCATTGTAATGAGTGGTTGCCACAGTTCCAGGACTCAAATGTACATCTCAGATTACAGGAGAAGAGAGCCTCTCTTCCACAGCCGCTGAACAGAAGCTAATGGCTTTATCCTGACTGATGAATTGGGGTCAGCATCTACCTCTGAATGGTCACTGTGGCCAGAGAAATGCTTTGAGCTGTTGGTTTAGGTCACAGCTCCAGGCTCTTTCCTGAATCAGTTACTGGGGCAAGGGGATGTGATTATCATGACTAGCTTAAGCCAAACAGAGCCTTTCTCTGTAGCTAGAATTGTGTCAGCCCCACCAAAAGTATGGTTGCCAACTAATGGGAGAAGGGTGGAATGGATGCCAGAGAGGCAACCAATAGTTTTAGCTACATCTTGTCTATTTGGAACCCATAGAAAAAGAAGAATTCTGTATAATCAAGTTTCCATACAGCTAAGGGTTTACTTCATTCCTTATACATATTAACCAGCTTGAAGGACATAGTTCAGAAGTGTATTCTTTATATCTTCTACTATTAACAGAAGTATACCGAATATAAATTAACTATTTAATGATGATTTGAGGTCATCATGCTGAAAATTTATTATTGTACCAATTACAGTACAGGGACTGACCCCAGGAATTACTGAGCTGTGCATGGCTATGGCCCATGAAATGATCCAGAACACTATGAGCTTTAACAAATTGTATCTACTTTTTATGACTCTTCTTTCTCTTCCCTTTCTTTAGATTGCTACTTCTAATCTACAGTGGAATAATGAAGGTTTTTAAATTGTGTATAAATTAAAAGTAAAAAGAAATCGCCTAGGTGGAAATATGCCAGAATGCAAACCATGGTTGCCTCTAGGAAGGGGTATTAACTTGTTTTTATTCATCTTTGTTTCCTCATTATTGTTGTCTATAATGATTAAGAGTAACTTTTATGATCTCACACACACACACACACACACACACACACACACACACACACACACACCACACACCCCATACACACACACATGCAAAACTAAACAAAGTAAATAGGATTTGGGTGGTGCCTTAAAATTCCCCAAGTGGAAAAATGTCCCAGGTATTAATTCTTCCAGCCTGTGACAGATTTTCTAGCAGATTTAAGGCCTTGTTGTTGATTCTCTGTTGCCTGGTGTTTTCTGGGTCAGGGAGTATATATGCTTGAAGCGAAGAGATCATAGAAATGTCAAAACATACCAGGGGGAAGGTCAGCTACCTACCTACCGCGAGGCTTTGACCTGGTAGCTCTCCACCAGGCAGAGACTGGCCTTCAGCCTTACAGATGGGGAAACGCAGTTTTGCCTGTGCCTCAGGGTTGCACAATTCATGAGGATGATGACTCAACACTGTGGAAACTCATGATTGACATGTGTGCTTCTTACCCAGAATATCAACTTAATGACAGACAATGAAAAAGGACCTGCTACTCAAAAGGAATTTCTCTCCCGGCATAGAAAACCATATGGGGAGCCAAATTATATTTAGAAGGTTGATTTGGTGAGCATAAAATTAGAACAAATTACGAAGTGTCATAAGGTTAAAATAGCCTGGTACATCATCCATCAACAGGCTGGGTCATATCTGCCAATCACACCTGACTGCCTAAGGCCTCAGACCATTCCGAACAATGCTTTTTGGACACTGCCAAACTTTATCTTCATGGCTCACCATTTTATTTATTTCATTACCAAATAACCCCCTTTCTAATGAGCAATTCTTTCTTTGGATGAGTTAATACAGTCACAGGCTTTGGATAAAGATTATTGCTCTTAAAGTTACTTTTCATACTTCTCTTTACATATAGCTCTGGGAGAGCAGTTTTCAACTGCCAGGGCCACCTCGTGGTTACCTCCCACTCTACATACTGTGTTCAACTTCTAAGAGAACCGAAATCCAAATCAAAAAGAGTACAAATAAATATAAAACCAAACTAATTACCTTACCCACAGCTCCTCCACCAAACCAAATCAGTTCCCCAAACTACCTTATCTTTTTAAAAAATTAATGATAAAGCTCATCTTCGACTCTTCTCTCTCTGTTGTCCCTTATTCTTGAGGTGGCCAAGTCTTATTTTCTCCTCCTTCTCAATGTCTCCCCCATCCATTGTTTGCTTTCCATTCCCACTGCCCCACTTTTTTAAAAAAAATCTCAACCTGAATTACTGCGAGTCCAGTAATTCCTTTCCTAGCCTCCTGTTTCCTCTCTTCTCCTCTCATCTGCATATCATTGCCCTATTAATCTTCTAGAAACTTTCTCAAAATATTTAAGGACCCCTCATGACACAAAGAATGAAGTGCGAATGCTCTGGACCAGTGCTCAAAGTTCTCCCAAGTTCGGTCTTTATGTTCTGTTTGGCTTTGCTTTCTGTGATGCCTCAACAGGACCCTGCATTTCAGCTTTGTATATTCACTATGGACAAATGAAAAAGTTAAATACAGACAATACTTATGTTTTGTAATGCAAACCTACTGGGAAGAAGTCTTAGAAATCAACACCAATAGATACCGTTTGCAGATTTTCATATTAACAACTCATTCAAATTTAAAAAAAAAATTCCCTGTATTTACCTTCACAGACACATACATACTTTCATAGAACCATGGTTAGTTACCAGGTAATCAACGAGTATCCATAGCTGCAGTCATGCTTTTGAAGGAAACCTAAACCTGTCCAATATAGGTCTTAATCCAATGACAACTTCAGACAAGCATCGCATAACTCATATTGACTAGTGACCTACAATCATTCAGGAATATCTTGGGACATAAATGTCTCTGACATTTAATGTGATAGAAACTCTGCTTATTTCTTACGCAGGCAGGATGTGACCTTGAGGGACATAATATGATCTGTTGGGTTTAGTCACCTTTCAGTAAGAACCCAACACAAAGTGATTTGAGCAATAAAGGGAATATTTTGACTCATGTAATTCAAAACGTGACATAGCTATACCCAAGTATTCAAACATGAACATATCTCAGCTCTGCATTTCCTCATGCTTTATCCCCAGTAGATTCTTTCCAGATAGAAGGAACGACCAGCAGCTCAGTCTTAGCAACCAGAGCAAAAAGATGGTGTCACTTTCCCAATACTATCAATAAATATGCTATGGTAGATTCTTATTGGGCCAGCTCAAGTCATATGCCCATTACTGAACCAATCATTGTGGCAGGGGGGTACATTGTCTTGATTACCCAGGACTGTCTCATATACTCCTGCTCCCTGCTGAAGCCACAGGATGGGGTCAGCCCCACTGCACTACATGGATTGAGAATGGAGGAAATGTAGTTCTCCCAAGGAAAATCAAATGCTGTTATCAGAAGAAGCGAGAACAGATACAAAACAAACAGGTGAATACTAGGGGCAGATTCTTACATTAATGGGCATCCCTATTATCTCTTACTATCATATATTCATTCATGAGACCCACAACTTTATAATCAAATTTTAAGATTAACTTTAGCAATTTGTATCAATATTTTTAATATACATACCCTTAACCCAGCAATTCCGTTTCTAGGAATGATAGCTCTGCTATTAAGTATTTTCCTACGTGCCCAACACTGGCCTGTGTACATTGCAGACATTATTTCATTTAATACAGAACTCTAGGATGGAGTGGTATTATCTCTATCTTTGAGCTGAAGAAATTGGGCTGTTAAGGGACTTAAACAAGGTTGCCCAGCTAATAAGAGGTAAAGCCAGAAGTCAGCCTTCAAAGTCTTCACTACTATTAGTTACTTCCCTCAGCAGTCTCTGTGGCATATAGTCTCATGAATTTATTCTAAGCAAAACTATGACAGATGAGAAAAGATGTACATCCCAGGAGGTTATTTATAAATATTTGTCCACAGAACTCAAGTATGAAATAAAGTTTCAATAAATTATGTCAACCTACATATTCCCCTCATTATCAGTAAATATATACTAAGTTCTTACTTTATAAAATGATAAAAGATTAATGACTTTTTTGGTAAGGCTGTGAAATTACAATTTTTTTCAAACCAGTTATCTAAACTACGGAAGCATCCACAGTTAATCAAACACAATAAGGCCTTGTGCATTGTTTCATATCTCTCACCATGTCAGTTTACCATTTAGGAAAAAGTTGGATACTTAATCTGTACAACAACTCAAAATATATCTTTATACATTGCAGCTGTCTATTATCAGGCCAAAGAGAGCTTTAGGCTAAATTATTTAACCTTGATGACACTCAACAGTGGAACATTCCATTAAATTGGAAAGTGAGTGGCCTAGGAGCCCACAGACCTGCTGGTTTTAACCATTTCACCCAAGAGTGAGAAGCTTCTGTTAGCAGTCAGAAACCTTCGCTCTGCCCTAGTCCCCAAATCAGGGCAAAAGAGGGGGCAGGACAGCAATGGCCCTGAAGCCAACGAAGAGCTTAGACCACTCTAAGGACAGCTGGAAAGGTAGCCATACCGGTCTAGGTTTCTGACAGCTGCCTGGACTAGGTGGGAGGAGGGGGAAAACTCAATACATAGAACTCTGTAACACATAGAAAGATCAGTTAATTTATAATCAGTCTGTTTTTACCATGCCTCTATTTCTCATTATCCTCAGGAATGTATCCTCAGCAAATATAGCCTTAAAACACTCCTGAAAAGCACATGAAGGAGAAGCTCATTTGCACAAGAGTAATGATTTAGTCCTGTGAACTTTTAATTTGCATAATCCCCTTTCCTTTCCCCCTTTTGTAAAGGTCTTTGATATATTTTTCTCCAAATGACGTGGGTTGGGGAAAAGAATTAAGCATGCATCAAAGTTCTCCCTCCTGTGTTCTCAGCTATTACATTAATCTTTAAGATTTTTCTCTCCCGTTTATTAAAAATCAGTGACTCATCCAACTTTACACATAAATCCACATCAAAGTTAATTAGAATCTTGGTAGGCTAATGTTTGTCTCTTCCCTTATTAATTCCTAGAAGCTTGAAGCAAGGCTCTGTGTGTGATTGTGGAAGAAAGGAAAAGAGAAGCCAGTGGACTGACCTGCTAGGGCTTCACGGGCAGTGTTCGCATGGCTGGATGCAGAGTTGGGCCCAAGCCCACCTGCTGTGAAGAAGGACCAGGCCTCTAAGTAGCCCTGCTGATGGTCAGATCAACCTCCTCTGGAACTCCAGTGAACTCTGACACCAATCTGAAAGAGGGAAAATGGAGGCAAGAATTAAACCACAGAGGATAGAGCCTTGCTTGTTGTCTTTTGCTCTCCCTCCTCTATAATCAGGAAAAGCAGCCAATCCTTCTTGTAAATTGACTTTCTCTCCTTCCTTCCTGTAAAGTTAAAAAAAAAAAAAAAAAAAAAGATACCATGCAGCTTTGTAGAACTTCTACTGGAAGCAGGAAAAAAATAAAGTGCAAGAGGTAAGAGGATAGCGCAAGATAGAAATGATCACGCAGCAAGACATTTTTGCGTTTGGTTTTCTCAAAGTGTACCTGGAAAGAGAATGTAGGGAGAGTACATGAGTAGGACAGGGGATTCGATCTAATGTACTTATTAGTGAGAAACTGACAGCACCAGCTCCAGGATTTTATTGCATATTGATTTTGCTTTAGGAAGTATGTGTGGAAATCACATAAAACAAACTGAGAAAACAAACTTTCTTCCCAAACCATTCTTGAAATGTGTTGGGAAATCTTCCGAAATATTTTCTTATTTTGAAAAGTTAGTTACATTATTAACATTCCAAAGTCTAAAGAATACACAACAGGAAAGCCAAAACCTCATACTTCTGCCCCATAACAAGAGGCTTAAATTCTCCACAGATAAGACAAGGTAAAGTTTTAGAGCATAATAAACTTATTTCACATTTGAAACTACTCTTTATAAAGCCATATAATTCCATGCTATATGTAAGGAGATAATTTGAAGTCCTAGAAAAACTTAAAACCTAAAGAGTTCATATTGAGTTTAACCCACACTGGAGGGCTGATGCATTGTATTCAGAGCTTCCTCCCTTAGCTCTGATGACTAAGACTTTGTTCTGGGTCACATTCCCTGTGCTCAGATCCCTTCCTCCCAGGAAGTTTCTTACCCCTTCCCACCACCTTCCTCTCCCCCCTCAAAACACAAGTGTCAGGCCGTCTCACCAGCTTGCCCAGAGCCAATGCTCCTGAGCCCCAGCTTGAGTTCACCTCCCAGGAGGCTCTTCTGCCTCCAGAGAACAAGAAATCCAGGCAGGATGAACCCCCAGAAGAATTGATAATTCCAGAAAAAGAACAGGGATGGTAATAGGCAGAATCAAAGGCACTTTCAGTCCCACAGAGGGGTGGCCACAAGATTGCTTTGGATCAATGGGTTCTTCACACCATTACACAGCATGGCTAAAATGTAGGGCTGGGGGTGGGCACAGATGCCTCAGATATGATAATCAGTTTATAATATTCACATTGTCACATAAGACCAGGTAAACCAGACTTGGGTTTTGCAATTTACATAGCCAAGTTCACGTCCTTGTGGCAACTCTACCACATTTCTACCCGTCACTGTTCAGTCCCTTTGAGATATGAAAAGGGTTGTTTTCCAACATCCCTTGGCCCTTCCTTCCCTAGATGCTACATTTAAACTTCATCTTCACTTTTCAATGCTCAACCCACCCTGCTCTTAAGGATCTATTGTTGTTTTGTATGAAATAAAATGATAAACATTGAATTTTGACACACCCTCTGTGCCATACTAATTCAACACCTACAACTGAGACGTTTGTTTTGATTCATTATATGTAACAGAAATCATATAGAGGAGCCATGTTTTATGCAAGGATAGGTCTAAAGTCAGCATGTAAAATAAAATCACGTAGCAGCTAAATTTGTTATGCCCTTAAACTAATTTGGAATGCATAATTTTGTGTATACAGCTCTACTCAGTAATATATATCACTTTCAAATGATTCCACTTAATATAAGTGAAAAATATAATTTTCAACATTTTTTAATTTTGTAAGAAGAGAGAGAAGTTGGTATTCTTCATTGAGTTCCGAATAAGGTAGCTGGCTTGCATTTAGAGTGCATGTTCTGTTAAAAAAAACCCAAAAAACACAACCATGTCTTTAAGGGCTAGAATCCCACAGAGCAGCAAGATGCTCCTCTCTGAGAATCACACAAGAGCTAGACAAAGCAGGGGAGCACCGGTTGTTGGTGTCATGGTGGATGCACGATTAAAATAAATATTTTTGTCCTTCTCTCACCTTTATCTTGTTTTTTATTGTTGTGTAGGCTGTTTGTTTGCTAAGCCAAGCACTTTTAGTTGAATTCCCATTAATTAAATGTGTATGTGTATGAAATGCAACTCCACTGTAGAGGCAAAAATGTGTATCAGGTTGATTACCCAGCAATGTTCACTTATTTGTCTATTTACTCTAAATATGAAGTTTGACTCCTTTTTACTGGGGGATTGAATCTCCTATTGCCACTGCTGCATGCAAAAAGATGTCCATATACACATGCACAGATGCATGCGGGCATCACACACACACATGCACATACCGCCACCACTGAGGGGGCAGTATATGAAACACCCTCCTGCAAAATCTCCAGTCAAGGTTTAAGCAACTTCGTCCCACTAACTGTTAAACCCCTTGGCATCTACAACCCCACCCCACCCTTGGCCATGTGGCCAGATGTCTCATCTACTTCCTTGTGCCCCAGAAATTACCTACATGGTGCCTACAATGCCCCTTTGGGCACTGAGTTCCTCCGGGGCCCCACCAGTACCCTGCCCTGGTCCAGGGCCCTGCTGTGTGCTGCAGGCTCTGCTGCCCTCGCTGTGACCTGCACTTTTGCCATGGCCACCTTTCTGCCCCCAGCACTGCTGGTAGTCTCTATTGTTGCTGCATGTGCTGCGGTAACCAGTACTGCTGGCTGCCTCTCCCCTAGAAAGGCAAGAAAAAGAGGAAACCAAGACACTCTTGGGTACTAGTCAGCTCTCTCCTTCAACAGTTCAAGGTCTGAATTTCTGGGTTATATGGAGTCTTGAAGATACTACCGCAGGAGGGAAGGAGGGGGCCTTGTCAGCAAAGGGCATATTTCAGGTTAGTTGATGACGGGAAAATCATTAACATGAAATAACGGCAACAACAAACACTTATATAGCACTTAGAACACCCTAAGCACTGTTTTAAGTGCTGACACACATTAACTCATTTAAGGCAACTGTTTTGCCCCCTTTCAACGTTAAGAACATGTTGCTACCTGTATTGGCCTCCTAGCCCCACCCCAAACTTGCCAATAGGAGGGAAATCCCTTTCTCTCCCATCGTCAGCCGGAGTGACAGTTCTGTCTTCCCAGTCAGGGCATACTCAGATTGCATATGGTTGATAGCTGGCTTCTCCCAAATTCTAGCAGTCCTAGATTACTAGATTACAATATAAAGTGTAGGCTTCCTAGGAACAGATAATGTGTTTGCATTCACATTTTTAATTTATTTTTATTTACTTATTTTTGGCTGTGTTGGGTCTTCGTTTCTGTGCGAGGGCTTTCTCTCTAGTTGTGGCAAGCGGGGGCCACTCTTCATTGCGGTGCGCGGGCCTCTCACTATCGCGGCCTCTCTTGCCGTGGAGCACAGGCTCCAGACGCGCAGGCTCAGTAATTGTGGCTCACGGGCCCAGTTGCTCCGCGGCATGTGGGATATTCCCAGACCAGGGCTCGAACCCGTGTCCCCTGCATTAGCAGGCAGACTCTCAACCACTGCGCCACCAGGGAAGCCCCTGCATTCACATTTTTAAACTCGTTTTATAATGAAAATGAGTAGGAAACATTTATACATACATATATACATGCATATGCATTGATACGTTTATCTCATATATATGAGATACACATGATATACATATGAGAAAACAAATGTCATATATATATAGTCATATATATATGAGAAAAACATATATAAAAAGTAGAGAGAAGAGTATAATAAACCTTTATAAACCAGTCCTAATTTCAACAATTATCAACATGTGAATAATCTTGTTTCATCTATACCCCACCCACAGAATTATTTTGAAGCAAATTGCAGACATCCTATTATTTCATCTATAAATACCTCAGTATGTGTGCCAGTTATCAGTTTAACATTCCGCAGCTCCAAACCCACCCTTCTTTGTTCCAATGTGTGATTCTGGAGCTGGACCCTAGAAACATTTCTCTTTTGCCAGCTAGCAAGATGTTAAGCTTTGTCGTTAGAGGACATCAGAGGGACCCTGGAGGCGGAAGGGGTGTCTCTTCCAGGCCTCACTGTGCTCTCCCCTGTCTGTTCTTGTAGTCTCAGGCAGCCGCAGCTCAGGAGCCGCATAGGGGCACTCACCTCCCAGAGAGTTTGGCAGCACCCAAATGGGTGGCTTCCCGGTGAGTTCTATTGGCATCTCAGCCAACCTCCCAGTGAGTCTCACGTGTGCTCAGCTGGGGTCCTCTCATGATTTTATATATGTGTGTGTTTGTATACAGCTATATGCAAACACTTCCATGATTCTAAAGTTATAGCTACAAAACAAATATTTAGTGCAGTCTAGCTTCCATTCGTGTCCTCTTCCTTTTCCTTTAAGAAATCATTTTTCATTAATTTGTCAATTCTACCATTTTTAAAGATAAAAGCAAAAATATTCACATTCCCTTTTCTTTAAAAAAGGTAGAACACTATATGTACTATTTTGTACTTTGCTTTTTTCCACTTAACAGTATATCCTGAAAATCACTTCGTAAATGTAGAGAGACTTCTACTGCAGTTGCTTAGTATTCCCTGAGTGAATGCACGGTATTCAACCATCCCTGAACTGGCGGACATCTGAGTTGTCTCCAGTCCTTTGTTATTATAGGCAATGCTTCGGTGAACATGTCTTTTCATTTCTATGTCAGAGTATCTTCAATACTGTATCAGTTAGCTTTTGCTATCTATAGGACATTACCTCAAAACTTAGTGGCACAGAGGAACATCATTTATTAGCTCAACATTCTGTAGGTCAGCAATTTGGGCAGAGCTCAGCCCTGTCCTTCCTTCTGCTGTTTTCACTCATGTGACTGAAGTCAGCTGTCAACTCAGTTGGAACTGGAGAGTCCAAGGTAGACTCACTCACATGTTGGGAGGTTGGTCAGCTGCCGGCCGAGAAGCCACGAGTGGCCTCTCACCCTCTGGTAGGCTAGCTAGCACTCACTTGTACGTTCTTGTCGCATTCTCAGGGCTCCAAGCACGTCAAGAGAAAACAAGACCCAGTGCACAAGTTCTTTTCAATCTTCTGCTTGCATTAACTTTGCTACTGTCCTAGGGTACTCAGACAAGCTCATTGTCATGGGGAAGAGGGTGACTACCCAAAGATATGCACACAGGCAGAGGTATTCTAGCAGTCATTTGCAATCTGTCACAGGGATAGATCTCCAGAGACAAGGTTGTTGGGTCACAGGGCAAATTCAAATGTAAAATTTCCAAATCCCCCAACCTCCTAACCCTAAGGATTAGACCATTAGTACTCCCTCCCACTACGAATGAAAGTGCCTGTTTCTCATAGTGTCAGTGTCCATACAATAGAGTATGTTTTCAAACTTTAATATCTTTGTCAATCTAAAAGTGAGTGATGGTATCTCAGTGGCAATTTAATCTGCATCTCTCAATATGAGTGAGGTTGAGCATTCTTTTCATATGCTTAGGAGTCATTTGGATTTTACATGTGAACTGCCTATATTTCTTGTCCATTTTTTCGCTATCAAGCGCTACAGAGTGATTGGTCTTCTCTACTTTTACAAGCTTTGTATATATTAGGACTATTAGCCCTTTGTCAGTGATATAAATTACAAATATTTTTCCCAATTTATCATTTGTCTTTATGCTTTTTCAACCGTGCAGTCTTTCCTTTGTTTCTGGATTTTGAGTCATTGTTAGAATAAGTTTTATCCATTCCCAAATAATGGGGGAATTCACCCATGTTCTTCTAATATTTGTGTGTGTTGGGAGGAGGGGATCTAAATATTCCAGTTTCCCTATCAAGATACCACCTCTGTTGTAAACTAAATTTCCTTAACTAATTGGGTGTATATTCAGTTGACATTTAAAGTATGACTAATTCCAAGTGAAAATGTGAATTAGTCAAATTCTGTATTCCTGTTCTCCATCTCCGCCTCTACCTATAGCTGAATTTACACTCCCTTTTAAAACCAATTCAAACCCCATCTCCTGTCCACACTGTCTAGTGAGTCAGCAGGACCCTCCCAGTTTCCACATTGTTAGGTAGTTGAAAGTACAAATTCCTGGTTGTGTGATCTCAGGCAAATTATGTCAATCCTCCTAAATCTTAGTCTTTTTATCTATAATCTGTGAGGATAACAAAATCTCCCTCACAGGGTCATTTAACAGAATCAATGAGATAATGTAGGGAACTCACTAGCATAGTACTGGCACATAGTAAGTGCTCAATAAATTATGGGTCACCCATTAGAGAAGTGGAAAGACCAAGTAATGAAGAAAGGAAAATACCTAAGACTGGAAAATGTGGAGCTTAATGCAGAAAAAGCTTTGTTGGCAGTGATTAACATGTATGTATATAAACATGTGTGCACAAACTGGGAAAGAACACACAATTGTGTTTTCTTTAGTGTGTTTCATCCAGGGATGCTTCCCTATAGACTGAGAGTGGTGGGCTCTTTGCTTGGCAAGGAACTTTTACACTCTTGAGTATACCAACTCTGAATCCCTGCCTGTGAGAAGAAAAGGCAAAACCGTGAGCAGAAGACACTTCTGGTCAGCTTAAACCTTAAGAAAATCAGAGTTTTCGACTCAAAATGTGCTAAGTAGCTGAGCACTTGACCTGCAAACACTGAAGTTCCAAGGTGCCTCTTGCATGCCTGGCACTCCATCCCAGAGGACTTCGTATCATGTCCTGCCAGAGGTTCCCCTTCCAACTCCTGACTCAGAGCTGCTTGGGGCAGATGGTATGTTCCAGGTAGTCAACTCCTTCCAGCCACACCCGTGGGACTGCAAGTCCTCCTGCTCAGCTGGTCTTCATTCTAGCAGTTTCTACCCCAAGAATCTAGGATGTCAGATGTAAATCTTGAGGGGGAAAAAAAAAATAGATATTAGTAAGGGCAGTCCTGGAGCTAAATTGAAACAAGACAGAATAAAAAATACCAAGGTCATGGAATTACACTTGTGAGGTGTGTGAGGGTGCTGGGTTTGGTAGCACTCTGGCATGGCTGGAACAGGAGTTACATGGCTCAGTGAGGCAATCTAGAGCTGACCTTGGCACATGTGAAACTTTTACCTTTAGTTAAGCTAAGAGTGGTTTTTAAAATATCACAAAAGTGACTGCCACTGGAGCCATGGGGAGGGGGGTTTGCTTGGGAAGATGCATGAGGGAAGTTTCTGGAGTGATGGCAATGTTCCATATCTTCATAGGGGCTGGAGTTACCCAGGTGGCTAAGCATTTGTTAAAACTCACAAATGTACACCTGAGATTTGTGTATTTCTTTGTAAATTTTACACTAAAAGCAGCAAAACCTTGAAATCTAGTGAACAGGCACGCTGAAATAAATATTTAGTGCACTGATGTCTGCAATTCGAAATGTATTAAAAATGGACTAATGGATGTCCAGAATAGGATGAATAAAAACAAACATAGGGCTTCCCTGGTGGCGCAGTGGTTAGGAATCTCCTGCCAATGCAGGGGACACGGGTTTGAGCCCTGGTCTGGGGGGATCCCACATGCCGTGGAGCAGCGGAGCCCGTGCGCCACAGCTACTGAGCCTGCGTGCTAGAGCCTCCGAGCCACAACTACTGAGCCCGGGCACCACAACTACTGAAGCCTGTGTGCCTAGAGCCCGTGCTCTGCAACAAGAGAAGCCACTGCAATGAGAAGCCCGCGCACCACAACAAAAGGGTAGCCCCCGCGCGCTGCAACTAGAGAAAGCCCGCTCGCAGCAACAAAGACCCAACACAGCCAAAAAAAAAATAAAGAATTAAAAAAAAGAAAAAACACATAGGTGGTAATGGTAAAAATCGCACTGGTGAGTACACAGGTGTTTACACTACGATTCTTTCAACATGTTTGAAATTTTTCATAATAAAACGTTGGGGAAAGTTATCAGAAGCAAACCAGCAAACTCCGGATACACAGCAATCCTGAGGACTGTCACTGGGAAGACAGAATTCCTTCCAGCACCCTCTTCTCTCCCCTTGGCCACTGACCTCCTCCCTGACACAAACCCTGGCGCACACATCCTTCCTCTTCCCCTGCACCTTCATAATCCTGCCCTCACCCTCTGGGCAAAGGTGAATGGAAAAACAGCACAGGCTACTCAGGTATTGGGCAGACTTCATGATGAAGACTCAAGCCGACATGCTATCCTCGTAATCATGGTAAATTGTCAGCACACGTACTTTTCTGCACCCAGAAGACTGTAAAATCTTGTTTTTTTTTTAAAAAAAAACCTAATTGCAATTATATAAATTGCTTAATATTCCAGATTTTAAATTATAGAAAAGATTGTCTCCTAATAATGGCATGGAGAAATGACCAGTATTTGCCTCTTATTTCCACTGCTCACGGGGAAAGAACATAACATTTGTTAAGCCCTAGATACAGAACAGATGTTTTGCATACATTGACTCACATAGTTCTCATAGCCCTGCCAGCATATAGCCCCAATATCCTCATTTTATAATGAAGCTCATGATTATAGAGCCAGTAAATAGTAGATCTAGGACTCAAACCAAGATCTCCTCAGCTCAAAACCAGTTCTTTTCACCAAAGCATATTGTCTCTGGCATTTAAAATAGGTTATGTTCTGCAAAGCTAACATAGCTCCAAGAACAACAGCAGTCACTTGGCCAGGATTTGACAAAATACCACTAGTAAAGGAATAACATTTATAAGGGCAGTTCATGTTCTACTTCAACTGCTTTTACCAAACCACCACCCACCCAAAGGTATTTTTAACGGTTTACACTTCCCACCAGTATTATTGTTAAATGTAACAAGCATACAAAACTTGGCAACTATTCCCATATTTTCTGTAGCTTTAGGGGCAGTTCAGGGTTTAATAAACCTGCTTAACTGAGGGGAATTTACTTTTGACGTCGGTACTGCCTGTTCATAAACTAGAATTAAACAGATAGCCCAACTTCTCCTTAATGATCTTCCATATGATGCTTAAACCATCAAAAATTCCTATCCAATAATGGAATAATGGAACCTTTTCCTCACATTAAGCCAGATTTCTATACTACTGAAACGATATAGCAGTCACCCAGTAGATGGCACTAATTGTGCTGACTACCCTGTTTTTATTGGTTTTCTATCTTAATTAGTCCAGAGACTTAGGTCAGAGGTCTTACTCAGCTCCCTACTAGGGTTACAAATATTTAAAACAAAAGACTAGCCCCACATGGCAGTCAAATCATACCTTGTATATTACTTCTTTATGTAAAGTATTTATGGTATCCATCTCTCTGAACAGGATTAAGATCTGTTAAGTGGTAGGTTCTGTAGGCATTCTCAGTAATATTTATCATGCCTCCAACCCCACCAGCATCTCTCCACATAATAAAGTAGGTAACTGAGGAACGCTTTGGGGGATAGGAGGAAGGTAGGAGATGCTGCAAACAGATTTGCTGAAATAAGCTACAATAAAATCTTTTTTTTTTTTTAACAGAAACCTAGGGTGAAAAGGCTTATTTTCACTTTGATCTATATAGGTCCAAAGGAAGCCAGGCAACTCCACTATGGGTAATCTGATCTTAACATACTCTATTTGAACCTAATTCAAAACTCAGCGCTCAGCTCACATCCAGAGGCCATACTCAAAACTCTGTTCTGCTGGGAACTACTCTGCTTTACCCATCAATTCTGACCTTCACAGGTATATGCTTCCAAGTACAATTCTTCCACATTTTATAATACAGAACCTTCGTATATTCTGGCCTCACAAAGATAAACTGGTACGTGTATGTGTGTACATACGCTTCAAAATAAAGTTGTTTCTTTGTTAATGGGAGATATCAAGGGCAGGGGACAAAAATTTTCAGGGACTTTGTTTCAAGTGCAGCTCTCCCAGACCTACACTTATAAACTCTCCTTCTGGTAGAGCAGAGAAATAATCCATACATTTAACAAGTTCCTGGGGGAGAATCTCATATAGATTTATAAACCATTCTTTGAAAGTTTTATTCAACATCTATTCAATTTGTGGACCAAGAAACTGGACTCTCTCTTCTATGTCCAGAAGCATAAATTTTGATGGCATGGAATTTTTTAAAATGTACTCAAATTTTTGAAAATGGTTAAAGACCTGATTTTTAAGGACATGTCAATGGTCCTTCAGTTGAGGCTCTTAGACAATAAACATGGTATGACAGTGAGGACTGTGGTGTGTCAACAGTCTCAAGAGACCTGGGCTCTAATATAATTCAACATCTAGTCCCTAAGTTTTCAGGAGGCATGTTTTTAAAACTTTGGGAGCCATGGTAAAATTGTGTATTCTCTATCAAGACCTTTAAAAAGACTTGTGATTAAATGTCTACTAGCCAACCTTGTGAAAATGTTCATCTTCTTTACATCATACTGATTATCTCATTGTGGTAAACAGCTCTTCCTAACATCTTTGGACATAATGTTCTTAATGAGGAAACATACTAAATAAGGGGCTTGTCAGATAGTCTGGACTTGATTCTCTTGCCTGTGATCAGTGCTTTAAGAAACATTATACCCTTTTAGCTCAGAAACCTGGAGTAATGTGGTCACAGTACTGGAAGACAAATTCTTGTGCATCCCTAACAAAGCAAACCTTGAGGAATTTGGAAAAAACTTGAATACACCTGGAAAGTAGAATGTTTTTCTAGCTTTTCCCTCAGGTTCTAACAACATACCATCATTCATGATAGTGCTGTTTTTCCAAGGTCACAATTAGTTTCCTCAGAAGCATAACTTAACTGTTAGTCATTATGGCTACTTTGTGAAATGTGGGCTGTTTACTCCATTTACTTAATAATTGGCTGGAACCTCAATACACAGATTTTCACTACGGCCAAGTATATCTGCTTTTACCCCTGTCATTAATCCCATACCAGAGATCGACTGTGACCCTCTTCTACTAGAAATGTTCACCTTCATCAGACAGGGGATAAAACAAATTAAGAGAAGGAAAAATAGATTATTAAAAAAAAAAAAAAAAGAGGCCATCATAGGGCAAGTTTTCCCAAGTCTAGAGGTAAGAACAGACTTTGGTGTGGAAAAGTGTTCCATGTTGATACTGCTTTTCACATGGCTTTCTGGTTTGTTGTCTCTAGAAGCTTTGTGAATACATTAAAGTCTCTCAAGAGTCATGGCAGCCTAAAATTGCTTGGAGCAATCAGTCATTATGGTACATTATGATACTTAATGGTATTATTAAGGTATAAGAAAAGGGAAGTCATGTAAGTAAACTGGAATGTCAGATCCATATAAACTTAAACAACTGCTACTGTGTCTTAAGACTGATGTAAAATACTCTCAACTTGCACCTTCTTAGAAAACTTTTTAGTTTATCTTAAAACTTCCTATACTTTAAATGTTCTTTATATATCATAAGATTACTTTTTTACTAACCTCACATCTATTTTTTAGTATCACTCCCTTGGCATTATTACTCAACCCAGAAAATTAAACATCCTTAAAATGTTAAATAATAAAAATACAAGTGACAAATACTCAGTAATACAAATATTTAGGGTAGCCTCAAGTTAAACTGTCCTCAAATTTAAAACGTAATTACTAAAGCTACAGGAACAAAGCAAAAATGACTTGGTATACTATAGGAAAACCAGTCTAAGTGTCCATGGGAAAGCATACTGCAGCCTTCACTATCATACACCATCATCTGGGCTTATGGGTTTCATCTTTCCATGTCTACTGTAGCAACTCCCAGGAGGGGCCACCTGCCTAATGAGACTTCAATCCACTTCAGAACTGGTATGTAAAAATAAAGTGGGACCCAAACCTAGCAGTGTGTATTTCTATACTAAATGGCTTTTGTTTTCAGTAGGTGTTTAAACTTATTTAAAAGTTGATAGCTGAAAGCGCCAGGAAGGAGGAAGGTAGGAAACTTTCTTCCTCTTAACTTCTTGATGAGTACTGTCCAAGCAGGCTGGGAAGGCAAATATTCATTATGGATTGTAACTCACTTTGCTTTGGTTTTGAAGGCTTTCCTTAAGAAAAAAGAAATTTGTTAATAAATGATAAAAAATACAGAACAACAAGGTTAAATGATTGAGGCAAATGTCAATTACAAAAGTAAAAGATAAGGTCTTTCTCTACTTAATCTCAACACGTTAAAGGGTAACAATACTTCCACACCTAACCCTGCATTTTCTTCTGTTCTTGAGGTACGACTAGACAATAAACATTTGACTGCTTATTATGAGCCAGAAATCATTCTACTCATTCACACGGGAAAATCTTAAGTATACAAAGGGGTAATATTACTCACTTACTTGTTTTTATAGTTATGGAACCTATGGCTTACAGAGGTTTCAAGTGGAGTAACTTGCCCAACATCACAGGTGAAGAGAAAATAAGGCCAGGATTGGAAGCTCAGCAATCCATACCTGATTATTTTAATCTTCCAAAACTCCAAAATTCTTTCTTTTAAAATCACCTTAAACACTATTCTCCCACAAATAACTCAGTGTTAGTGCTCCTACATCTACTTAGATTTAAAAAAAAAAAAATTATGTACTAATTTGTAATGTTTTTTTTTACTCCAAACATCTGTAATTTTGTGAACATCTTAAGAAAATACTAGTCACAAAGCCAAATTACCTATAATCATCAGTATATGAATAAAGGAAAAACTTATTTCTATAACATATAATCCCCAGTTACTGAAATACTATAAACAATAAGCTTCTTGAGATTATTCATTATTTCATCTACCCCTTAACACTATCCCCACAGTGCCTAATATGTGACATGCTGAAATACCTGTTAGACACACTGGATTGGAGCAAACAAATACCTGGCACAAATTTTTATATTTAAACGCTATGGCACTTTCAGAAAACAAAGTCCACTTAAATTATTGTTATTTGAGGTGGGGAAAAAAAAGACACAGTGACAAATACAAAGCTAAGTAGTCACCAGGCTTAAGTCATCATTACAATTACAGTAAAAGGTACTGGCTCTCCATTGTAAACCATTAAAAGAGCAAAAATAAGGTAGGTCTGTTAACATTAACGTAAGTTTTATTCAAGAGATAATGTTGAAGAAGAGTTTAATTCCAACAAAGGAAAAATTTACCAGTTATCCACCCTACAGTAAAAAGTGGAACTGGACACCATTTACAACACATAAATAAATTCTACCTTTACATTTCTAAATAAAGCTGTATTTGCTTCTTTGAGAGAGCCATTTCTTAACTTTTGCTGATAAGGCTTTGTGAATTGTGTTCAGAAACTGACAATAAACACACACACATACCCTTCAAATAAAGTAAGAACCTAGGAATTTCACTCCAGGCTGAGTTTCTGCAAGGACCTAGGACGCTATAAATTAAGATTACATTTTTCTACATAAATTCAATTTGAACTGCCTTCATTATAATATTTATCTACCATAATTTGTAAAAATTAGATCAATGTTTATTATGTCTTCATAACTCCCTCAAATTAAACTTCAATATTTGACATAGTAGTTTAAGAAAATAAACATTCAAGGCCTCAGTTTTAAATTTCCATTCAGTGTAATGCACAAAGCTGGTAAGTATTAATAAGACTACCCTAAGATAAAGTAAATGTAGTTTTTTTCTAAAAATTTCTTGTTATAATACAGATCACATTCTATTCCATAATTCTGATAAAGAATATGTTTTTTGGTAACAGAACAAGAGTTTAGGATGATTCAGTCCCTGGAAAATCTTAATGGCAGTCACTCAATGAAGAAGTCAATCATTCCTGGAGTCACAAACACTCAAAAATTGCTGTTAGCATTAACCATGTTTTTGTTTTTTTGGTGGTTATTGCTTTAGCTGGCAATATCTGTTTTTAAGACAAAAGAACATCTCCCACTAAGCCTTATTTTAAATATTACAAAGTTTATACAGAAAATAGACTCATAGAGGCTAAAATGCTGATGTCGTAAGTAACTCACCCATGAAATGGGTGCAGGTATTTTAGAGGATATCCAAAGATCTTTTTGCTCTAAAAATAAATGCCCCTATTCTTCAGAGTGTTCCCATTCTTCAATAGGAGACTCGAGCAGCTTAATAGTTCTGCTATAAAAAACAAACCACTCTTGTTAACAAACCAAAAACATAAAAGGAAACCGATAAAGGACAGTTTTCACAGTTAACAATAAATAAAAGTGCAGTAAGTGTTCAAGTAGGGCATGTAGTTTAAAAACTACATGTGCATATTTGGCATAGGTCATCTTTTAAAGGCTCTCCGAGGGTCCCTGCCATTACTTATTGTGGTCATGACTGTTTGATTATTAGCTGTTCCTGGTAGCTGTGGATTTACAGGTCCCCGGCCATTGCTTCTACCAGCATATGAAAATTGGCATCCCCTTGCTTCTGAGCCAGTTTGAACACCGTTTCCTAAAAAAGAATATAAAAAATCACCACCATTTTCAAATAGAAGTACATCTATTTGAAGTTGTAACACATGCTATTAATGCTTACAAGTAATATTATGGAAAACAAACTCCTTTATTTTTAAACTACTGGAAAAAACTCAGTTTGAGTTCTAGGTTTTCCCAAATGTATAATTACTGTAAATATATTAACTTGATGCTTGAATTAATAGGGAGAGGAAAAAAAAGCAACTTGGGCAATAGAATGAGAAATTAATAAAGTAGGAAAAAAGCATAGATAATGCACTACCTACATTATAAGGGAAAAAGAAAAAGCAAAATGGTATATAAGTATTGGCATTTGGTTCAAATAAGGTTAACAATGTTTTAAGAGAGACACGTAATTCTAACTTTTTAAAAAAACCAAAGTGTCCCACAACATAATAACACAGCTACAGCTGTGCTCAAACATGTAGCCAACAGGTCAAATAAAACTTTAGCCACCTTAATGAAGTCCAATCACAAAAGACTTTTCCTCTGGTCTTTAAGAATAAAGGCTTCAAAAGACCTTTAACAAGGATGCAAGAACCACTGACCTTTGAGAGTATTTGAGGGGTAAAGGGCAGTCTTTTAAAGAGGCAGCCATGAGCATGTGAAAAATTAAGGTGAGCATCAATCTGAAGATAAACTGCTTTCAGTACACAAAAATAACCAGTTATTCTGCATCTATTATAAATAATCACTAGATTACAGAAATTTTGTAAAAATCAATGGAAAATAACATAATGAATCACCAAAACTTAGATTTCTTATTATTAGCCAACGTTCACCCAGTAACTGGCCCAAATGTTTAAATACAGGATGTGCTCAATAAATTAGCTTAAGAGGGAATCTGCTTTCTAGAAAAATCAGTTATATTTTCATAAGATAGATTCCCTTAATTCTTACACCTGATCACAAATACACCAAAAAAAAAAAAAGAATCTTACCCACTGGTCCAAATGTACCTGTACCCATATTACTATTCATGGAATTATTCTTCTGTTCACTGTGTGCCTATTAAAAAAATGTTTTAATTTAATCAAATGAAGATTTTTTTAAAAACCATATTATTATAACATGTTGTAGTCATTCTTTTTTTTAACTTTCAAGGTTTTTTTAAACAATTTAAAAAGATTTATCCAAGTCCTTTCAATGTTAAAATATTCAGGAATGTTTCCAGACCTTTCGAAGCTTCTGTTACATCTTACATCTTCCTGATATTACTCCCTGCTCCTCAAAAGTGCTAAACTGCTAAATGGCACATACAGTCGTCCCTCAGTATCCCATGGGGATTGGTTCCAGGACCCCCCAGATACCAAAATCTGAAGATGTAGAAGTTTCTTGTGCAATATGGCGTACTGTAGTCAGCCCTCTGTATAGGAACGTTCTGCATCAGCAAATTCAACCAGTGCAATCCCAGTTGGTTGAATGATCCATGGATACGGAGAGCTGACTGTACATTTCATATATGATACTACAGATACCTATACAGACTCACAAAACATATAAAATGGAAAAGAATTCCATTAAAGAATCTTTAAAAAGATTCCTTTTAAACTTGTCTCCATTATACTTAGGGTATGAAAAGCTTGGCAACCTAGCCACAGATTTATAGTACACAGTCAAAATTAGCCTAATCATAAAAACAGACAATACATTTGGATTAATTACCCCTTTGTTCTGCTGTCCTCGATAATCTGGGTTAGGTTCACTGAAATTTGGCACTTCTGAATAAACCATACAAAATCTGAAAGACAATAAAAGTACAATTTGAATGACTTCTGAAATAATCAACCTTTCTTTACATAACATGCATAACTTTCAGGAATAAAGAACGTAGATGTCAAATGAATTAACAAACAGCAATATGCTAACTCTATTCATTTACAACAAAAACTTTCTAAATGCTTATGTTTCATTAAAAAGAAAATCAAATATTTGATTGCCTACAATGTTTAAAACATTCTATTTTGTATTTTAATTCTTCTTCTGTCCTTGTCAAAGATCAAGGGCACAGAAACACATCTTTGTCCTGTTTTTCCACATAGGCTGATTGATGCCTCTGAACCATGTTTAGGGTTCCAGAGTTTTTCCAGCAATGGTGATGGATTTGTACTGATCCACTCACACACTTTCATGCAGTCCCTCTTTGACCAATCTCTGTGAATCTGCAAAGATAATCATTCAAGGTTAAAAGTGGATTTTGCAGGCATGAATAAAGACAACTGGCTTTCAAGACACGGTTTATCCCAATGCTTCTTATCAGCTGACTATGGTGTATATTGATAAACATTACACATAAGCATTTTCTTAGCTCCTCAACCCACAAATAAATCGGAATCAGTTTTGGTAACTCCTGGACTGACCCTGACAAAGTCACTATGTATTGAGTGACCCCCAGTGGTTCTTCACATAACTGACCTCCATTATTATAAATACCTCTCTATACATGGAAGTCAGAAAAGGATCCTCAATCTTTCTGTAATACTGATGCTAAGACCTCTCATAACACATTGCTCTACTACTACTCTAAGTACGAACGTAAGTGAATCCTAATTTTCCTCCTAAGAGAAAGCAAAGTGTTACCAGTTTCTGATCTTTAAAAGCTAGAAAGATTGCTTATTTTTCCCAAAGTATCTTATTCCTGTAGTGTAGAATACATTCTTCCTTCCTTTATTTATTTATTTTTGGTGCCATTTGTGGCTTCTCTCTTTAGATATCCTCTATTTTGACAGGCATTAAGTAGATGTCAGGCATTAACCAAACAGAACAGACTTTATAATTTGGCTCATTGCCTATACCACACTTTATGAGTACATCCCAAATGTCTAGGCCAGCATGGAGGCTGAATTACCTTTACACCCCTAGAGAGGATGGTTCCTCCAAGTCAGGGTGGAGATTACCAGGGTAGTAGTTTATAGAAGCTCGCATTGTGGCTGCCTGTACGATACCTAGACTGTGGATAAATACAGGACTTCAACTGTCATTGCTGCAAGTCCTTTTACATATGGGTACATATTCACCCATAAGCAGAGGAAAAGAAAAATTAAACTTATGGCCTAACACCCACACCCAGCTTCTTAACTGGCAATTCACTATATGACAGAACTTACTTCAAATGGCATTTGTGACACCTGAAAGATATACATTCCCAAAGCCTACAGAAACGGTCCCACTGGGGATTGTCTCAAGTGCAGCTTCTTAATGCTCTTTGCCAGGAAAAACTGACATTCTCAACCACAGGAAACAGTACTGATAGGTGTTAAACTAGCACATACATGCAAAGTTAAGCTGCTGCAAGCATTCAGTTTACCAGTCAAAAAGTCAACAAATAGGTTTATAGTTTATACCTACCAGTTATTCTGTACATATTATTTGTAATTTATTCAATTATATGAAATGCATCTTGATACTTACTCCCCAATTTTTTGAAGTTCTCCACCCCTTCCAGTATAAAGTGTCAGACATCCTTTCCACATGGATGCATACCTAGAAAGAAAAGAAACATCAGTTCTATGGAAATATGTATATTTCCTTCTACTTAAATAAATCTTTATACTATATTTTTTGTATTGGGGCGCAGGTGGGGCTCAAACCCTGTATCTACCATTGATTAACTTGTTACTTATTAAGGAATAATGCAAAGAAAACTCTACTGACAAATTTTGACATAATTATATAAACAATAACTAACCCTAGAAAATAGAAGTCTTTTTGCAAAGCAAGCATTGTTATACTCCAAAGATCACATCTTCAGTCAATTAAGAAAGGGAGAACATTCAAACTGCAGAGATTCAAGCAGAAATTACTTTTCAAACACAGGACATATAAAATCAACACCCTAGTGTTTACTTTTACACGCATGTACTTGGTCTACCAGATATTGATATATTTTTTCCTTTGCCTCCATAAAACACATAGGCTAGTATGTGTTATTCCTAAGCTACTGAAAATTTAGTAAAATTTAATCAAGGGGCTAAAAAACTATGATCACAAATCTTTCGCTTATCTGCTTTTCCAAATTCCCAATTTTTAGCAACAACTTGGCTGAACAATTATTTACTGAGAACAATTTTGAATGCAGGCAGCATCATTAGATAAAATAATCCTATTCACGAATCTAAGACAAATGTAAATTAATCAATATTATAAAATAAGCCCAAGGCTTGGTTTTCAGTGGTTCTTTGTACAACTACTATGGTAACTTCATGATTTAGAAAGATAAATTACAACCAAATATTGTTTAAGTATAATAATAGTTCATCTTTTAATACAGGTTAATAAAAATTTTCTCATTTCACATTATATATTTCTCTTCATTTAGTAAAGGTTATTTATTAAAGACTCCATTCACCACTTTCAAGTTACACAAAAAGTGACTTAGGAGACAGTGCACTAATATTTCACCTTACTAAAGTAAAAATTAATGCCTATTTTGAGAGAAAATTTGAAGTTACTACAACTACAACATTTAACTTTCACTTATTTCAGCAATGAGATCAATGTTTGCAGGGTTTTCTGATATGCATGCCAATATTCAAATTACCATTATTGAGATGTATACCTTTCTTCAAAAGCTACTTTTCTTAGATTCAACCAAAATTTAAGGGCCTTACAATGGGCCAGACTCTGCTAGATATGTTACTTTAGTAAGGTATAAATATTCCCATTTTACAGAAAAGGAAGTTGAAAAGTGTAATAACTTCAAGGTTACACTGAAGTTAAAAAACAGTAGAGTTTCTTTGGTTTTGAATTTTCCTTTAAACTGTACTCCTTGGTAACTATACTCCTTAAAATCCTATAGATACTATAAGGCTACTGACTTAGTTTTTCCACATTTTTTTTGATGGACACATCTATGTATTTTCCGTGACTACAAAATATGAAATAATTGAAAAGAGATGCTGTTTACAGTGTATAAAATAACTTCTAATCACTGGATGAGATACTTTGGCAGCCAAAAAACTTTAATTATGCTAATTCTCACCATATCCTCCCAGGTAGAAATTCTCTTTTGTGCAAGTTAAAGATGTGGAAGTTTGAAGGACATAACCAGTGTCATAATGAGTCAGTGTATGAGAAAAAAAATGTCTAAGTCCTGACTCTCACTTCCTTCTTTGATGATACTCTGCCTCACTTCCTGAAGATGTTGTAAGACCTGTAAGGTACTATCAAAGGGCTCTAAGCTCCTACTTTCAGGGTGATCCAACACTTTTCTGAGATTCTATTTACTATGCCAACGTCAATCTCCACCCACTTTTCCTACAGTTATGACCAATGAATTATTACAATTCTACTGACCACAAAACTTCCAAAATATATTTTTAAGACCCCTTTCTGGCATTTTATCTTCCTAATACTTGGTAAATCTTTAAAGGCAGTCTAATTACTAATCAAAAAAAAACGGTTGTACTAAATTATTTTTAAAAGTCAATCTGCCAACTAACTCTTTTGGACATCTTTCTGCCAAACATTTTCTGCGCATCATTTTGTTTTTGTACAACATTGACCTTACAGCAGTAGGCACAAGAAATTATTTTTAAGAACGTGCCTTCCAGATATTGTAACTTCCTCTTTCAACTTCTACATCCGAGTACAAATCTGACACACTACAAAACCTACTAAATTCTCCAGCTACAATCTCGATTTACGTCCACACTGTCTAAATGAGTATACAAATAAAATACGGGCAGGATCTCAAAAGTCATTAAAAAGGGGAAAAGGTTGGAAAAAAGCGAAGTGACAACTATATTAAATAGTTTATGAAAAAGATTAGGTATTGATTATGTTAGTTTTAACAATCTACTAAAAAGACTCAATAATCTCAAAACAGTATTTAAAAATCTACTTAACCTGTAAACTGAGGGTGGGGTTGTTTAGATTCGGCTGAAACTGACTGCTTTTAAAGGCGAAAGTGTTACATCCCAATGCCGTCCATCACCTGAGGTTAACATTGAAGGGGCTTAAAAATCCTCGGGGTGGCCCACAGAAAAGATGAAATTTTAGAACTTGCCAAGGTCCCGGGCGTCAGCCAATTCCCATTCCGGAGACTCCTACTTAGGAGGCACTGTGATCCCCCAACCCTTTTATGCACACCTACCCTCTGGTCAACCGGATAATATCCCCTGGCTGTATAAGACCTCCGATTTCATCCCACACGGAAATAGTGATGCTGCCAGTTTTATCTGCTACTTTGCATGATCTCACTTCATGGCCGTCTTTGGTTTTGGTCACGCGTCCTGTGAGGATTTAAAAATCAAAATGGGGAGGGGTGTATTAGATAATGAGGACTTCCAAAAAGCTAACTCCTGCTCCGGGATCAAAATGCACCTGAAAGGTGGGAAGAGGTCGAGCCCCGGGGTCTCGCCGCAGGTAGGCTACGGCCCCAGCTGGGGCCAACGGGGCCACGTGGATGGGGGAGGGGAGAGGAAAGGGAGGAAAGGGGGAGGGGAGCCCCCGGCTCGCGGCGGCGGCGCCCTTCCCTCCTGTCCCGGGACGCACAGAGGGCGGCGAGGCGGGCTGCGGACCCCACTTACCTATCTCCAGCACAATAAAGACGACATTTAAGTTTTTCAGTCCGGGCTTAATATCTTTTATAAAAAGAGGGGGGTCGTTGACCCCGTTCATACTGAAGCAGGTGCTGCTACGCTGCGGAGACTCGAGTGGGAAGGGAGCCTGACAAAGCTTCCCACCCCCCGGGCCAGGGGCGAGGGCAGAGGGGCGACCTTGGGCGGGGGTGGCGAGAGAAGGGGCAGAAAGCGGTTAGTCAGGGACCAATGAAACCAGTCCAGACGGCACTGAGCCTAAAAAAAAGGGGATGAAAAAAATAAAAACAAAAACAAAAACGCTCACAAGTTTAAAAGAAAAAAAGACGAACCACTCCGCACACCAACCCCGCTCCCTATGGGGCGACAGGAAGGCAAGCGCGAGAACTGCCCCCTTCTTTGGATAAAAGGAAGAAAAAAAGACAGCGAGAGGACGCCTCTGCCCTGAGTCCCGCTCACACACACACGGGCGTTGCCCTGTCTGTCCCGGGCTCCCGGGAGTGACGGACTGTGACAGCGAACCCGGAGCAGAAACCAAACTACCGCGCACCCAGAGTCCCAAACACCGACTGCGGAACGCGCCCGCGCGCCGGCTGGACCCCCGAGTCGCCCCGCCTCTTGTGACGCCCCATGGCGTCTGGCTCGCCCGACGCCCCGCCCCCCCAGGCTCCGGGGAAGCCAAGGGGCGGAAACGGGCAGGCGACGCCAGCGCAGCCACCCTCTTTCCTCCCCGGCACGTCAGCGCGGGCTCCTCCCCCTCAGCCGTCCAATCGGCTGTCGGCTCCGCCCCACCCTCCTCCAGCTTCCGCCGTCGCTGCGCAGCGTCAGTTCTACTCTGCCTAGTCTTCCTTCTTCAGGTTTCTATCGCTTGCTGTCAGTCTTTTGGGGTTTCTTGCATTTTTTTTTTTCCCCCCTCAGAGTTCAGTCCTTTCCCCCCCCCCCCCGCCCTTTAGTTTCGCAGTCACGGTGAACGGTTGCTGTGTTTTAGGACCCAGTGAGTACGCCAAAAAGTATGCAGTAGAGTAAGAACAAGGTTCAGGCTAGGGTGGCTGGTCTGGGTTGAAAGAAAAAAAAAAGGTAGGGATGGGTCCTTAGCTGTAAGGCTGGAATTTTAGGGCCGGAAGGGAAGTTAGAGATCAACTTAACCGCCTCATTTTAAGCATATTTAAAATTGAGGTCCAGAAAGGTGAGGTAGTTTGCTGAAGGTCACCCAGGAACTTTGTGAGCAAGCAGGGCGTCAACACAAGTTGTCCAACCTAGTCTTGGTGCTTTTCACTCTATAATGCTAGGCAGATAGACAAGTAGTTAAATTCCTTTGCAAATTTATTATTTTTCCTTACCCTTCTCTAGATTACACCGCTTCCCCATGTTGCTTTTCTTTATGCTTGTTTGGTTTTTAATAGACTATTTTTTAGAGTAGTTTTATGTTAGAGAAGAAGGTACCGAGATTTCCCTTATACTCTCTACCCCGACACAGGCATAACCTCTCCCCATTATCAATATTCCCCCCAGAGTGGTACCTTTGTTGCAGCTGATGAACCTACATTAACACATCATCACTCAAAGTCCATATAATTTACCTTAGGGTTGGTTCTTGGTGTTGTACATTTTATAGTTTTGGACAAATGTATAATAACATGTATTCACCAATATAGTATCATACAGAGTAGTTTCACTGCCCTGAAAATCTTATGTGTGCCACCTACTCATCCTTCCCTCTCCCCTAACCCCTGGCAACTACTGATATTTTTACAGTTTTCATTTTCCAGTATGTCATATAGTTGAAATCATACAGTATGTAGCCTTTTCATATTGACTTCTTTCACTTAGTAATATGTATTTAAGTTTCCTCCATGTCATTTCATGAGCTATCAAGTCATGCATTTGTTTTCATACATACAAAATAACTGTGTGACAACAGTGGGAGACCCTGAAACATTATAACCTGGGGAGAGAAAAGATGAATAAAGTTTTCTTTATCTTGTGTAGTGAAAAGGACATGTGCTTTAGAAGCAAACCTGGGTGTGAACTATTTACTAGCTGTGTGACCTTTAGGACAGTTGATTAAGCTTTCTAGTCATAATTTAATCATCCAAAAATAAAAGGATGTCTACCTCACAGAGGATTGCATGGGCTCATAATAGTGCCTAGCAAATAGTACATACTCAATAAATATTTTCCCCTTGCCTATTTTCTATGATTAATGAAAAGGAGACAATAGTAGCTTAAGCTGTGATTACTTAATCTTTTCTACCTACGTGGTGATTGCTAATTTTTATCCCCATTTTACAGATGATGAAATTCACCTGAGACCACATAGCCAGAGAAGGCCAAACTGAGTTTTGAATCTAGGCAATCTTGACCCCAGAGCCTTCCGGCCTAAAGGTAATTTTTAGACTTAAATTGCAGTAGTGGAATTATGAGTCAAAAACAGACTAAATAAATAAAGTATTAGCAGCAACATATATCTATAGGGCTTTAGAGAATCATGTAATTAACTATTTGAGATGGTAACAGATACATTGAGAAGAGTATCAGAGAATTTGTGTGGCAGAAGACTTTTTCCTTGAATCTTTCTGAATATTTTTAGCTCAACCACACCACTTCCCAAACATCTGCAAACAAACAGCATAGATATATTACAGCACAAGAAATGAGTTTCAACGATAATCACAACATTAATAGGGGAGTCAAGACATTCTTAAGGAAGCAGAAGCTTTCAATTCGTGGACAAATAAGGTCCAGTGTGCCAAAGACACTGACGTAATGCTGGAAAATGATGTAAGATAATATTATAAGCATGATTTCAATATCCAGTAAAACAATGATGAAACATGTGAGTTAATGGCAGAACCACATCCAACGTCAGGGCTCCCATAGACTCCCAATCTGGCCCAGAGTTTAGGCAAAGAAAGTTAGCCACTCCCTGAACCCTGGGTCATTTGTTCCCAGAAAGGGGATTAGGTAGGACTGCTCAAACCAATTTTACAGACATTTAGAAAGAGGAACCATACACTTGGGAAACCAGCCCCACAAAAGTAGAAGCCTGTGCTCAGAGGCACAGCCCTGCCCAGCCCTGCACTTCCCCCACAGGACAGAAATCAGTCGAACATCTCTCACTTCCTTTCCTCCTAACTCAGCAGTTCTCAGAAAGGAAATGGCAACAAGTGCTTTCTCATTCACCAAAACTAAAGGCAGTCTTGAGAAACAAGATGGTGTGGGCAGTTTACGAACTCTTCAACCCAGGTCAGTTGGTTTAAACTACCCCTGATCACTCCTCAAGGGTGGTGGTTAATTAAAAAAAAAAAACGAAAGGAGATGTCTAGAAGAGCAACTATTGCCACCCAAATAATCTTTCCTAATATTACCATTCAGTGAAATAAACAAAGATCTATCAATGCCCAGCCAGTTAGATCGTAATGACTATATTGCTGCTTCTTTACTGTCTTTGCAGGATTACTTCGTGGTCTTGCTTCTAAGACTGTTTGTGGGCTTTTGTCATTTTCATAGCCCAAACATAGACTTATTCTGAGATGATGAGAAGTTTATACCCAGAACCTCAACACCACTACTCCGTGTAAAGAAGATATTGCTTGGTCAGATCCAGTACAATACCAAAGGGCATCCATTAGAATTTTGTGCATGAGTTTGCCCACCACACACTCACTACCCGTGCTCACTACCAGGTTCTGGTTTCTGGGACCCCAGTGGTCATTTTCACTTTCTTTGTACTATCCGTCTATTTTAAACTATTACAACATCAATAAAATACCTGGCCAAGTACTATTTGATACTAGACATATTGTGCAGTGAAACTAACAATAAAAAAAATTACCAAGAACTGCAGTGTTCTCACATTACAGAGATAATCCACTTTGTAGCATAATTGGCAAGGTCAAAAAAAAAAGGTCTTAATCTTCTTTAAAACATTTAATCAAAAGCCTCATAAGTAATGTTTAGTAATATTTAAACACAAATCATCCCTAGAATGGTAAATGCTGACACACATTGAGCATTTGCTATGTGCTAGGCATTTTACCTTAAAAGCACTTTATGCTTATTTATATATTACTTAATAATTCATGTGAAGTGGATTTTCTCATTTTATATACTAAGTTATGAAGCTGGAATTTAAAACCAACTGTCTGTTACATACAATGACCTTTTTTCCAAAACAGGTTATTTTCCCTAAAAAGTGCATTTCTTTTTTTTTTTTTTAATTTTTGAATTTTATTTTATTTTATTTTTTATACTGCAGGTTCTTATTAGTTATCCATTTTATACACATCAGTGTATACATGTCAATCCCAATTGCCCAATTCATCACACCACCACCCCCCCGCCGCCACTTTCCCCCCTTGGTGTCCATACGTTTGTTCTCCACATCTGTGTCTCAATTTCTGCCCTGCAAACCAGTTCATCTGTACCATTTTTCTAGGTTCCACATATATGCATTAATATACGATATTTGTTTTTCTCTTTCTGACTTACTTCACTCTGTATGACAGTCTCTAGATCCATCCACGTCTCAACAAATGACTCAATTTCTTTCCTTTTTATGGCTGGGTAATATTCCATTGTATATATGTACCACATCTTCTTTATCCATTCGTCTGTCGATGGGCATTTAGGTTGCTTCCATGACCTGGCTATTGTAAATAGTGCTGCAATGAACACTGGGGTGCATGTGTCTTTTTGAATTATGGTTTTCTCTGGGTATATGCCCAGTAGTGGAATTGCTCGATCGTATGGTAATTCTATTTTAGTTTTTTAAGGAACCTCCATACTGTTCTCCATAGTGGCTGTATCAATTTACATTCCCACCAACAGTGCAAGAGGGTTCCCTTTTCTCCACACCCTCTGCAGCATCTGTTGTTTGTAGATTTTCTGATGATGCCCATTCTAACTGGTGTGAGGTGATACCTCATTGTAGTTTTGATTTGCATTTCTCTAGTAATTAGTGATGTTGAGCAGCATTTCATGTGCTTCTTCGCCATCTGTATGTCTTCTTTGGAGAAATGTCTGTTTAGGTCTTTGGCCCATTTTTGGATTGGGTTGTTTTTTTAATATTGAGCTGCATGAGCTGTTTATATATTTTGGAGATTAATCCTTTGTCCGTTGATTCGTTTACAAATATTTTTCTCCCATTCTGAGGGTTCTCTTTTCATCGTGTTTATGATTTCCTTTGCTGAGCAAAAGCTTTGAAGTTTCATTAGGTCCCATTTGTTTATTTTTGTTTTTATTTCCATTACTCTAGGAGGTGGATCCAAAAAGATCTTGCTGTGATTTATGTCAAAGAGTGTTCTTCCCATGTTTTCCTCTAAGAGTTTTATAGTGTCCGGTCTTACATTTAGGTCTCGAATCCATTTTGAGTTTATTTTTGTGTATGGTGTTAGGGAGTGTTCTAATTTCATTCTTTTACATGTAGCTGTCCAGTTTTCCCAGCACCACTTATTGAAGAGTCTGTCTTTTCTCCATTGTATATCCTTGCCTCCTTTGTCGTAGATTAGTTGACCATAGGTGCGTGGGTTTATCTCTGGGCTTTCTATCTTGTTCCATTGATCTATGTTTCTGTTTTTGTGCCAGTACCATATTATCTTGATTACTATAGCTTTGTAGTATAGTCTGAAGTCAGGGAGTCTGATTCCTCCAGCTCCATTTTTTTTCCTCAAGACTGCTTTGGCTATTCGGGGTTTTTTGTGTCTCCATACAAATTTTAAGATTTTTTGCTCTAGTTCCGTAAAAAATGCCATTGGGATTTCATTGGGATTTCATTGAATCGGTAGATTGCTTTGGGTAGTATAGTCATTTTCACAATATTGATTCTTCCAATCCAAGAACATGGTATATCTCTCCATCTGTTGGTATCATCTTTAATTTCTTTCATCAGTGTCTTATAGTTTTCTGCATACAGGTCTTTTGTGTCCCTAGGTAGGTTTATTCCTAGGTATTTTATTCTTTTTGTTGCAGTGGTAAATGGGAGTGTTTCCTTAATTTCTCTTTCAGATTTTTCATCATTAGCGTACAGGAATGCAAGAGATTTCTGTGCATTAATTTTGTATCCTGCAACTTTACCAAATTCATTGATTAGCTCTAGTAGTTTTCTGGTGGCATCTTTAGGATTCTCTGTATATAGTATCATGTCATCTGCAAACAGTGACAGTTTTACTTCTTCTTTTCTGATTTGGATTCCTTTTATTTCTTTTTCTTCTCTGATTGCTGTGGCTAGGACTTCCAAAAGTATGTTGAATAATAGTGGCGAGAGTGGACATCCTTGTCTTGTTCCTGATCTTAGAGGAAATGCTTTCAGTTTTTCACCATTGAGAATGATGTTTGCTGTTGGTTTGTCGTATATGGCCTTTATTATGTTGAGGTAGGTTCCCTCTGTGCCCACTTTCTGTAGAGTTTTTATCATAAATGGGTGTTGAATTTTGTCAACAGGTTTTTCTGCATCTATTGAGATGATCATATGGTTTTTCTTCTTCAATTTGTTAATATGGTGTATCACATTGATTGATTTGCGTATATTGAAGAATCCTTGTATCCCTGGGATAAATCCCACTTGATCATGGTGTATGATCCTTTTAATGTGTTGTTGGATTCTGTTTGCTAGTATTTTGTTGAGGTTTTTTGCATCTATATTCATCAGTGATATTGGTCTGTAATTTTCTTGTTTTGTAGTATCTTTGTCTGGTTTTGGTATCAGGGTGATGGTGACCTCATAGAATGAGTTTGGGAGTGTTCCTTCCTCCACAATTTTTTGGAAGAGTTTGAGAAGGGTGGGTGTTAGCTCTCCTCTAAATGTTTGATAGAATTCACCTGTGAAGCCATCTGGTCCTGGACTTTTGTTTGTTGGAAGATTTTTAATCACAGTTTCAATTTCATTACTTGTGATTGGTCTGTTCATATTTTCTGTTTCTTCCTGGTTGAGTCTTGGAAAGTTATACCTTTCTAAGAATTTGTCCATTTCTTCCAGGTTGTCCATTTTATTGGCACAGAGTTGCTTGTAGTAGTCTCTTAGGATGCTTTGTATTTCTGTGGTGTCTGTTGTAACTTCTCCTTTTTCATTTCTAATTTTATTGATTTGAGTCCTCTCCCTCTTTTTCTTGATGAGTCTGGCTAATGGTTTATCAATTTTGTTTATCTTCTCAAAGAACCAGCTTTTAGTTTTAATGATCTTTGCTATTGTTTTCTTTGTTTCTGTTTCATTTATTTCTGCTCTGATCTTTATGATTTCTTTCCTTCTGCTAACTTTGGGTTTTGTTTGTTCTTCTGTCTCTAGTTCCTTTAGGTGTAAGGTTAGATTGAGATTTTTCTTGTTTCTTGAGGTAGGCTTGTATAGCTATAAACTTTCCTCTTAGAACTGCTTTTGCTGCATCCCATAGGTTTTGGGTCCTCGTGTTTTCATTGTCATTTGTCTCTAGGTATTTTTTGTTTCCTCTTTGATTTCTTCAGTGATTTCTTGGTTATTTAGTAATGTATTGTTTAACCTCCATGTGTTTGTGTTTTTTACATTTTTTCCCTGTAATTCATTTCTAATCTCATATCCTTGTGGTCAGAATAGATGCTTGATATGATTTCAATTTTGTTAAATTTACTGAGGCTTGATTTGTGACCCAGGATGTGATCTATCCTGGAGAATGTTATGTGCGCACTTGAGAAGAAATTGTAATCTGCTGTTTTTGTATGGAATGTCCTGTAAATATCAATTAAATCTATCTGGTCTGTTGTGTCATTTAAAACTTGTGTTTCCTTATTTATTTTCATTTTGGATGATCTGTCCATTGGTGTAAGTGAGGTGTTAAAGTCCCCCACTATTATTGTGTTACTGTCGATTTCCTCTTTTATAGCTGTTAGCAGTTGCCTTATGTATTGAGGTGCTCCTGTGTTGCGTGCATATATATTTATAATTGTTATATCTTCTTCTTGGATTGATCCCCTGATCATTATGTAGTGTCCTTCCCTGTCTCTTGTAACATTCTTTATTTTAAAGTCTATTTTATCTGAAATGAGTATTGCTACTGCAGCTTTCTTTTGATTTCCATTTGCATGGAATATCTTTTTCCATCCCCTCACTTTCAGTCTGTATGTGTCCCTAGGTCTGAAGTGGGTCTCTTGTAGACAGCATATATATGGGTCTTGTTTTTGTATCCATTCAGCAAGCCTGTGTCTTTTGTTTGGAGCATTTAATCCATTCACGTTTAAGGTAATTATCGATATGTATGTTCCTATGACCACTTTCTGAATTGTTTTGGGTTTGTTTTTGTAGGTCCTTTTCTTCTCTTGTGTTTCCCACTTAGAGAAGTTCCTTTAGCATTTGTTGTAGAGCTGGTTTGGTGGTGCTGAATCTCTTATTTTTCTAGAAAATTTTGTCATGATTCAAAAATTGGCCCCTCTCAGGGTTTGTATGGAATCGAAAGAAGCCTAAACATTAGTTTGGGAAATATAAATTTCTTTGTAATATCCAAGTTCCCCATTCAGGACCCACACTGTGATCTTCTATACTGGTCTTTTAAATTTTGCTGGATTAACTACTCATTCATGTTTTTATACATCTTAAATCCCCCTGAGATATAGTTTTGCTTTGATTTTGATTTTGCTAGAGTGAGTCCTCAAGTAAATTCCCCAGAAAGAAAAGCAGAAGGTAACTTTCTGGTACTTTACGTATCCAAAAATGTCTAATTTTTTTTCTCATATACATATCATATCTTGGGCATGTATAGAATCTTGATATTGTAATCCTTTTCTCTTAATATTTATCCCTAAGTCCAATAGATAGAATGTTCCTTGAAACACTACTATTAGAAGGAAAAAAATGGAAAACAACCTAAATGTCAAAAAGGAAGAGATATATTAAATGGTAGTGTATCCTTTGTAGGCAAGTCTATAAACTATTTTTAAGGTAGGTAAATATATATGCATGATAAGGAAATAAGTCCATGTGGAAAAAAGGACACTGCATAACATGTATACTATGATTGGATTATTTATTTATTTATTTATTTATTTATTTATTTATTTTTGGCTGTGTTGGGTCTTCGTTTTGTGCGAGGGCCTTCTCTAGTTGCGGCAAGCGGGGGCCACCCTTCATCACTGTGCGGGGGCCACTCTTCATCGCGGTGCGCGGGCCTTTCACTATTGCAGCCTCTCTTGTTGCGGGGCACAGGCTCCAGACGCGCAGGCTCAGTAGTTGTGGCCCATGGGCCCAGTTGCTCCGTGGCATGTGGGATCCTCTCAGACCAGGGCTCGAACCCATGTCCCCTGCATTGGCAGGCAGATTCTCAACCACTGCGCCACCAGGGAAGCCCCTGATTCGATTTTTTGAAAAATAAAACCCTACATGGATATATATTCATATATCTATTTTCGTATCTATACATCTGGAAGAACATGAACCAAAAATTAACAAATCACTATGGGGATTAAGATTAATGTGTGTGGTAGGAAGAACTTTCACTTTTTATTTTATATACTCTAAATTATTTGAAGTTTTAGAATGATGTCTTATTACTAATTAACAGGGTAGAGTTTTATGCAGCCAATGTACACATTTACTTGACCTTTTCCACGCCTTTATTTCACTCTACGCTGTTGACCACACTCCCTCCTGTATAAACACTGGTTTAGGTGACTCTTCTGAGTCTTTCCATGACACACTATACTTATTCCAATTTAGAACTTTGCATTTTAATTTATAATTGCCTATTTATTTGTCTATTTTTTCCAAGTAGACTGGAAAGTCAGATACTTTCCCTATTTCATCATTTTATACCTTATAGAGTGCCAGTTCAATGACTATTTGTTGAAAGTGTCTGTGATTTGAAAGGGAATGTGTATTATCTGGTTCTCTGGAAGGTAAAAGAAACAGTGCTCAGAAGGTAAAAAGGGAAGTGATAGAGGCAGGATGGAAAGTCCTGAAGATGGGCTGTGTCCATTGGCTGAGCAGTTGAACTACTGAGGGAGAGGTTCCCTTAACTGCAGTCTAACTAGATCAAAGGAACAAGGTGGAGATGTGTGTGAGAAACTATGCAAAAGTGGTGAGAAGGTAACTGGCCTTCTCCTTTGGGGGAATTCCACACTTCAGTAGGAAACTATTATGTAAATGTCTGTCTCTGGTAATCTAGTAGTTTCTGCATCTCATGTGGATGGGATATATAGGAGTAGCATGGGACTTCTGAAGGGGAAATTGGAAGGCAAATATCACTATAAAAGCAAGAGAAAGCAGGACTTGCTTATTAGGGTAAAGACTAAGCTGTCCCCGAAAAGAGACACCAAAAAGTATACATCTATACGCAGAGGCTTAAATAACATGTTTTCTCATGTTACAGTAAGGTGAACAGTCCAGCTTGGCAGGGAGTCTCTACTCCACAGAGTCATTCAAGGACCCATATTCCTTTCATTTATTGCTTCATGGTCAAAGTTAGGTTGTGGGGACATTCAGTGTTCCAGCCTGAGGAAAGGGAAAAGAGAGGAACTTCAAGGCAAGTCACTTATCTTTTAAGGTAGAGATGATCCAGAAATTACATATAACTTCAATTTACCCATTACTTCTACTTACATCCCATCAGCCAAAACTTAGCCACATAATCACATCTAACTGTGAAAAGAGGATGAAGCTGTAGTCTTTAGCTGAGTAGCCATGTACCTGGTGTAACTTCTATTTCTATGGAAGAAGGGAAGTATGGATTTTGGAGAAAAACTAGTTTCTGCCATATAAAGAAATTATTGTTTTCATAACCTGAGTAATAAAAGTTGTCTTGAAACTCTAGTTGCCATCAAATGCTGGTCTACTACTGCTAATGCACATGCAGTGCAAAAACGAAGGACCATGGAAGAAACTTAAAGCTAAATGTATTCAACGTAAGAGACTGTCCTTTATTATGAGATAATGTTAAAATATCTTTAATGATATGCAGAGCATTTTTTTTGTCTTTTTTTGTTTCTATTTTCTATGCATAGCATTTTAAATGTCCTTTAAAAAAAAAAAAAGAAGTAAAATAGAACATTGGCAAAACTACTATCAGTATACCCATTCCCCAACTTTTGTGTGTGTGTTTGTTGAAATTTTACTGATTCTTGAAATCCTTATCTGAGACTAATGCACCATATTGCTGAGACCAAGCACAGAGGGCCAGCAGAAAGGCTAGTAGTTAGGAGTAGAGTCCCTACTCCTTCAACATTGAAGGTGGCATCTCACCCCCAGAATAGGTTTCTTAAACTCTCCCCACTGGACCCGCCATCATCTCCCTCTCCATCACCAGTAAGGTCCCCCTCCTCTGGACTCCCATAGTATTCTTTACATGGTTCTACTGCAGCATTTATCACATTGCATTGTATCAAAAGTTACTGTCTCTCTCCTCCAACTTGAACATGATCATCTCAAGAATAAGGACCATCTGCTCATTGAAGGTACTAGTTCTTTTTCAAGATGAAAACATCTGTATTAATTTGCTAGGGCTGCCCTAACAAAATACTACAGACTGGGTGGTTTAAACAGCAGAAATTTATTCTCTCACAGTTATAGAGTCTATAAACCCAAGATCAAAATGTCAGCAGGATTTGTTTCTTCTGAGGCCTTTCTCCTTGGCTTCCAGATGGCTACCTTCTCACTGTGTCCTCACATGGTCTTTCCTCTGTGCACATGGATCCCTGGTGTCTGTACATCCAAATTTCCTCTTATAAGGACACTGGTGGTCAGATTGGGTTAATATCATGCTTTGTACCAGTCAGATTGGATTAGGACCCTAACAACCACATTTTAACTTGTCTCTTTAAAGGCCCTATTTTCAAAAACAGTCACATTCTGAGTTACTGGGAATTAGGGCTTCAGCATATCAATTTTGGGGGCAAAATTCAGCCCATAACACCTTTATGATCTTTGTTGATTATAAAAGTAATATAGTATTTTTTTAATCAAATCATACAGAAATGTGTAAGTAGCAAGTCAAAGTCTCCTATCACTTCACTTCTCATGACAATATCTCCCAACAGTTAGGGGTAATCAGTGTTTCTGAATGAATGAGTGAGTGAGCATGGGGTGGGCTTCATATTACACCTGAGAAAAATGAGCCACCAAGAGGTTAAGCAGCTTTTTCTAGGTCATAAAACTAGTTAATGAAAAGAGAATCATACCCAGTTCTACCAATTTCTCATCTAACATTCATATTTCTCTTTATAAGTTATCAAACTTGGGAATTCCCTGGTGGTCCAGTGGTTAGGACTCGGCACTTTCACTGCCGGGGCCAGGGTTTGATCCCTGGTTGGGGAACTAAGATCCCGCAAGCCATGAAGCGTGGCCAAAAAAAATTAAAAAGTTACCAAACTTAATTAAGTGCTTTTCACTTATATTTGCCTTTGTCATAGGCTCTTTCTGCAGCAAGAAACAGATATTCACTTAGATTTTCATGTACTTATTGCTGCATAACAAACCTCGTCAAAATTTAGTGAATTAAAACAGCAATTATTTCATTTTCACAATTCTGTAGGCTGGCCATCTGGGTGTGACTTCTGATTGCCTTGCCTGCAGTCACTCATGTGGCCTCATTCACATGTCTGCCAGCTGGTGCTGGCTCTGCACTGGGGTGCTTCTGTTGCCCTCCACAAGGTTTCACATCCTCTGGTAAGCTACACTGGGCTTCAGAGCTTGGTGATCTCAGGATTCCAGGTGGCAAAAGTGGAAGCTGCAAAGTCTTTTGCAGATTAGACTCTGGAACGGGCATTATGTTACTTCTATCACATTCTGTTGGTCCAAGTCAGCCACAAGGCCAACCCAGATTCAGGGGGGTGGAGAGATAGGCTCTGCCTCTTCATGGAAGGAATAGCAACATCACATTGCAAAAAAGTATGTGGACACAGGAAGGTGTGATTCACTGGGGGGCATTACCATAATGCTTTTCCACAGCTGACATTTCCTACAGGATGACATTCTGCGTGTTGGCCTTCCTATCATGCCCACAACTTCCTTTTAAAAAAGTGAATAATTCATATGGTATCATGCTTTGTACTTTGTAACTCTCCACCTGGCTTCAAGAAGTCAGACTGGAGATTAGTGCTTGTATTAGGATTAGAGCCAACTTCAAGTGAGAGAAAACCCCACATGGCTGGACTTAAAGCAGAAGTTTATTTCTGATTCTTGTCAAAGTCAAGAGGTAGGTTCTTCAGAATTGGTATTGGCCTCCACATTCTCTGGCCTCTTCTTTCTTGTTTTGCTCCATTGACTGTACCTTCCATCACCAAGGTTGCCTCATGATCCAAGATGGCTGCCAAAACTCCAAATATTACAGTCTATTTCACCCAGCAGGAAGGAAAAAAGGGAGGGAAAATAAAATCCACTCTTATAATGATACTTCCTAGATGTTGTACATCTGACTTCCACTTATATCCCATTGGCCTGCACTTAGTTATAAAGCTATACCTATCAGCACAAGGGATTGGGAACTGTACTCTTTATTTCTGATAACTCTGTGCCCAGCCAAAAATTAGGGGTTCTATTACTACAGAAGAAGGAAAGAGTAGATATTGATGGATAATCAGCAGTCTCTGCCACAGTGCTCAGCCTAAAGCCAGACATCAGTATGCTGCCCATGGGTGTATAATGTGGCCTGGTATGAGAAATATGCCCAACAGATATGCATTATTAATTCATTCCTTCTGCAAACATATTTATTTATTGAGTCTTTTCTATGTGCCAAGCACCTTTCTAGCTACTAAAAATAGAGCAGAGAACAAAACAGACAAAGTCACTGCCTTCATTTAGTTATACTCTAGTTTGGAAAGATAGGCAATAAACAGTATAAAGTAAAAAACTGATAACTGATATGAACAATTCATCTAGATGAAGGGGTAGACAGTTAAGAAATGTGAGTGGGAGAGGATAGCTATTTTAGGGAGGTAGGACATGAATGAAGACAGCCATGCAGATATCTGGAAGAAAAGGCACAGGCAGAGGGAACAGTAAGTACAAAGGCCTTGAAGCAGGAGCATGCTTGGAATGTTTGAGGAACAGCAAGGCATAACTAGAACAAGGAGTGGGGGAGTGGTAGGAGATGAGGATGAAGAGATAGCCAGAGGCCAGACCATAATAAGGACCAAGTAGTGGATTATCAGTAAGATACTCTTTCTTCAGGAGTCTAAAAGCAAAGATGTGTCAAGTTTCCTCAAGATCACCCCAGGTTCAGCGATTTGCTAGGAGGACTCACAGGTCTCAGCTTATAGTCATGCTTAAGGCTATGGCATCAACAGGATACAGAGCAAAATCAGCAAAGGGAAAAGGTGTATAGGGCAAAGTCTGGAGGAAGGAAGCTTCCAAGAGTCCTCTTCCAGTAGACTCACACAGGAGGTGCTTAATCCCTCCAGCAACAGACTGTGACAACAGGTATGAAATGCTCTCTACTAGGGAGCTCATTATAGACTCAGTGCCCAAGGTTTTTATTGAGAATTGGTCACATAGGTACCCTCTTCCTAGCACATATCAAATTCCCGACTGTCAGAAGGAAAGCAGGTTTTTAGCATAAACCATGTTGTTTGTACAAACAGTTTAGGCACAGTGAGCCATGCTTATCATTTAGCAAATGGTCAGAACCCTACTGAAACCTAAATTCTCAGATCGCAGTCAAGGGCTAACCTTGCAAGCAGATCTTTCTAAGAATAGCAGTCTTGGACCTGTTGTTAACTCTTTTCTACATAAAAGCACACAGAGAGATATGCATGAAGCAGAGCAGAATATGAGCCAGGAAACTAAACAGAGACTAAGCAGACTCCATGGGTTAGTGGAAGCAATGAATAAATAGAATCCATGAGATAAATAAACTGAGAAGTAGCCAGAGGGCAGAAACAACAGCAGGAGGAAGAAGCAGAGAACAAAGAAGCCGAATCAAATGAATAGAAGGACATCTTGTGCAGGAAGAACAAACATCCTTCTATGTGATGACCACCCCGGTATTCCTTTTGGGACATGAGAATTACTAGATGATCCCAGAGACCAATAAACAGTGCTCTTCATGAGGCCTGATTGCTCCATTAAATTGACTTCCCATACTTGCCTCCTAATTTCCTCTTGTATGGTATAGTAAATTCCTATCACCCAAGATCAGAGGCATGACTGTGCTCCGCGTAACCTGAAACCTCCTCACTAATACCTGGGTTTTCAGCCATTCAAAGCATAGACTTTAGAGAGGAAATTAGTACGGTGACCAAGGGATCACTGGCCAACTGGTTGAAGGACCCAGATTTGTAACATAGCATGAACCGCCCCACCCCTCCCCCTCACCACATGAAGCCACGTTCCAGTCGTATCAAACTACTCACAACTGTACTCAGAGGCTAAGTGGATTTTTATGCTTTTTACATTTTGATCATGTACTTCACTCTGTCTAGAATTTCTGGTTTTTTCATCCTCAAAAAAATACCTCTGCTGGATGCTGTTTGCATTCTCTATGAAGTGTCTCTGACCGTTTCTCTCCCCACACTCTTGTCTACCGTCTTTTAAATGAATTCTTCCCTCTGCACTGCTCTCTTAGCTACTGGTCTATGTTTCTGTAGTAACACTTATAAAACATATTGTAATCAACTCCTTATGCATCTGTCTCTGAAATGAATTATGTTCCTAGTACCTAGCATAGTACTTCACAAATGGTAATTTTTAAATAAATGCTTATTTGGTGAATGAATGAATGAATGAACCAAGAAACAAATGCATTGAGTCACGTATTGAAGAATTCTGATTCCAGAAGTCAAGGACAAAGCTCCTGACCAAGACACCCTATTCTCAATTCTCATGCTTGAAACAATAATATCCCTTATCTATTGGGATGCTTATTATTTTCCAAAATTATATTGCTTTTGCGCTACATTATTTCTTTGATGATGTTGTTGCTTTATAGATGTTAAATAGCCATGTTAGCATTTTTTTTTTTTTAAAGATTGGGAGCGTTTTATTTATTTATTTATTTATTTATTTATTTATGGCTGTGTTGGGTCTTTGTTGCTGTGCATGGGCTTCTCTCTAGTTGCGGCAAGCAGGGGCTACTCTTCATTGCGGTGTGAGGGTTCTCACTGCGGTGGCTTCTCTTGTTGCAGAGCATGGGCTCTAGGCGCACAGGCTTCAGTAGTTGCGGCACGCGGGCTCAGTAGTTGTGGCTCACGAGCTCTAGAGCGCAGGCTCAGTAGTTGTGGCGCACGGGCTTAGTTGCTCCGTGGCATGTGGGATCTTCCCGGACCAGGGCTCGAACCCGTGTTCCCTGCATTGGCAGGCGGATTCTTAACCACTGTGCCACCAGGGAAGTCCCGCCATGTTAGCATTGATTCTAATCATTTCCCTAGTGAGGAAGCAAATTTTTTTAACTTTTATTTTTTAATTATGGGAGGACTTAAATATTCCCCAACTAAAAAAGCATGTGATAAATATACTCAATGTTGTGGTTTCTGAGTATGTTTATACAAGTAAATAAACACACAGAATCGCTCTCCTGCTATGAAAGTACTTCCTATTACTACTGCCTCATATATGCATGTATATTTTTCAAATCAAACTTATCAGAGGGGAATAATTTCAAGAAGTATTGTTTTTACAGTCCACTGCTTATGGCACTTGAATTCCTTAAGAAATTTTATAATAAAACCAGTTCTAAAAAGCCTAGTCATGGTCATAGGAAACATCAAATAAAATCTAAATTGTTAGTCTTTTCACAAGATCTCTTTTGAGTAGTGGCCCTTTAAAATCTGGTAGTATATTTTATAGCTTTCCTTTACTTCCCTAGGGAGTTATCAGAATTAAGGCCTTTGCTTGAATGCTTTGATGACATGTCATGATTGGCTGTTAACATGCAAGAGGTTGCAAGAGCCAAACAAAATGGATTCCTAGAAACTAAGGACAGATTTTTTAAAAATAGCATCGTCTGAAACTAAAGGTAATTAGAATTGATTTTTAATTTCCACCATTAGCCATCTAAGAGAGGGTTTGCAAATATATGTGAATGAGATGGGGTATTGCCCAGTTTGCATGTGTTTTTGTGGGGGTGGAAGGGAAACTAATATTTTTTGATTATTTTCTTTGTGTCAGGCAGTTAACATACACTTTCATTTAATCATTACAACACTCCCTCTAAAATAGGACTCTGATCCACAGTCCATAGATGGGAAAGTAAAGGTAGGAGAGAGAGGCTCCGGGCCACACAGTGCAGAGCAGAACTGAAATTCCAACCTAGTTTCTCTGACTCCAGAGTTTGTGTCTCTACCACCCAATATAGGAGGCCAGGTTATCACATCACAACATATAAATAACTCTAATTAAATGTAACCTATCCTGGATATCATCCCCCAAATGGAATTTTCTGCTTGGAGATATTTGAAAAAAAAAAAAAAAGAATAGAACAGGGGTCAACAAGCTATGACCTCAAACTTGTTTTGGTAAATGAAAAGGTGCTGGAATGGTGCCACACCATTGCCAATGGCTGCTTCCAAGCAAGGGCAGTGTTGAGCAGTTGTGACAGAGGCCACACGGCCTGCAGAGCCCAAAATATTTACTATCTGATCTTTTTCAGAAAAACTGTGCCAACCTCTGGAATAGAACCTTTGTCAATCAATATGCAGTGCTGTCCCAGGGAGAGAGGTTCAGTGTTGGGCAGACACTTGGAGAGCTGTACTGCTGGGCAGGTGCTGGGGGATCTGCTGACTCTGCCCCATCCTGGAGGAAGTATTTTATAAAATGAGTCAATTCCACTTGCCCTGACCTATTGTCCATCAAGGAATTCCATTACAGAGACCATTCTCTGGGTACCATGATCACTGAAAACATGTATGAAGAAAAACATTAAATAATATAGTTGCTATAAAAACATAACCTAACGATAAATTAGTAGACTAGAAATAGAAAACTAATACATACAGAAAAACTTTTCAAGTTTGGTTTAGGCTGCCCATCCCTGAACCAATTAAACATTGGTAAAGGAGATGGGGTTATGGTGATGGGTTTAAACTAATCTTGGCCACCACTGGCCACCCAATATGACAGCTAATCTTAAAGGTGGAGTCAAGTGTATGTTGACAGAACAATCACCATATTCACTACAATAAACATGATTTTGTGATGAAGGGTCTTTTAAGACATAGCATAAAAATATACAATCCTAATTAAACAGTACAGTTGTCATTATTATTCTCCCATTTGACACACAGATTTAACTGATCATAAATGACCAAAAATTTTCATCATACAATGTCATTGCTTGACATTTCTAAAGGGTATTTCTAGAAACTTTTGAAATTTGCAAAATTGAGAAAAACAGAAAAATTTCATATATTAATAGTTTTTTGGCTTTCTTCCTATTCCATTGATAGACATGTCATTTCCTATGCACAGAATCACACCCTACAAATTACTGCCTTTTCTTTAATTCCTTTTTAAATAAAAAATTAATCTAGTTTATTTTTGAGAAAATCACATGTTCACACGATTAAAAATTTTCAAGGTAAATTGTCTCTAGTGAGACCTCTTTCCTATCTCTGTTCCCCAGTCACCCAGTTTCCCATTCCCCTCTACCACCAACGTTTCCATTTTCTTCTGCATCATTCCAGAGATAACCTGTGCCTTTATAAGTAAATATGTATATATATTGTTTCCCTCCACCTCTTTTTTACAATATTCTGCCCATTGCTTTTTTTCCTTTATAATATATCTTGGTGATCTTTTTATGTGATACATATCTTGCTCATTCTTTTATAGGTCTTCATAATATTCCATTGATGGATGTACTGTAATTTATTTGATTAATCCCCTATTGATGGACATTTGAGTTATTTCCAGTCATTTGATATTACAAACAATGCTGCAGTGTGTAAGCCGAGACATATGTCATTTCTCACGTGTGGGAAGATATCTATTGAATAAATTTCTGCCTTTTCATCTTTCACCAAAATTTCATTTTCACTTGATGAACAATTTTTGCACCGGGAATGCTCACTAAAACACTTTAATCTCTTGTTTGTTTGATATAAAAGACTCATTCATGTCATAGACTGAAACTACTTCCAAATTATATATTCCACATATTAACTTACACCAAAACTCTGTTGCCTGGCTAAGAACAATCATTTTCTTAGAGCTTCACTTGTATTGCCAGAACTAGCAACTGGGAGACACACACACACAAAATAATAACACCATTGACTGCCTATGAAACAAGTTGAGAACAACACCAGGAAGTTGAGACACACATGCCAGGCAGTTTTCTGGCCTTGTTCATCAGCACAGCAACTGACTTACTGGTCTCAGAAACCTTTCAGTTCAAGCTGACATCTCAGCAAAGTCTCTAGGTTTGTGGCCCTTCTGGGGAAGCTTGTATGTGTCCAAAACTTTGAAAAGTTTTCCTGTCAGAGTTTGCAAAATTGTAACCCCCTGGCTATTTCACAGGATCCCATTAGCAAGGGTCAAGAAAGCTAACGGCATTGTTTTCTAGTTACCAGCCCAGAGCAGAAGCCAACAGACTCTGAGCAAGGCCCAAACAGTTTATTTAATGTGGATTATATCACCCCCTTATCAATGAATGTTCAGTCAATGCCCTAGGTGATAGGAGCTAAGTGATAGGATCCATATGATAAAATTACAGTAAAAATACTAGCTAACATTTATTGAGCATTCACTATGTGCCAACCACTAAGCTAAGAGCTTTACATGCATTCTTGTTTCCACGTTCAGTCCATTGCAGATTTAAGCAAGGGTGTACAAGAAGCTTATTCCTTCCCCTTCTGGTCCCTCTCCCAAAGTAAACCCTGATCCCAGACTCTCATTTGTCCTAAGAGCTACTAAAATGAAAATACCCCTGCAAGAGGGAACACTGTAAACGGAACCAGGTTTTATACATCATTTTGCCTGATTTTATCGTATTCTTAACAGGACAACATTTTAATGGGAGAGCTCTATGGATGCGTTGTTAGGTGGAGACAGACTGCCACTGACAGGGAGGCACTGATACACAGTAAAAGTTCAGTTTGCCTCGGAGTAGTCTCTGGAATATAATCACCACCATCGCCCCTCCCCAATTTTAACCCCCACTCCCTTATGAATGCGTGGGAAAAGCAAAGGCCAGGATGGATTTTTTGACTCTGCATTGTTATAATAATTAACTTTACTTAATGGTTCATTAAGTATTGACATGCTCAAGGATCAGTAACTTCTAATCAATGCATTAGACCATCTTCAGAAGTTGCTTATGGGTACTTATGAAGGGTGTTTGGGACTATGCCTTTAGTCCCAATCAGCTCTAAGAACAGTTTCATTTCATAGCAATTTCTTTTTCAAAATAATTTTCTTAAGAGTTGATCGTGGGTCTTTAAGCACAGACTGAAGACTATCTCTCACAGAGACATAATTTATCAAGGCCTAAAACCACTCAGACTGAGGAAGACCTCTGACTAATTGTTGTGAGGGGTGGGCAAGTGGAGTGGAATGCCTAAAAAAGTGGGTCACGCAGCTAATTACAGGGTTAAGCCAAGAGTTAAACAAAAGGCAATCTCACTCTGTCTCTTTGATCTGTATCCAGTCGCTGGCATTAACTTAGTTTTTGAATCTTTTGAGTTCCCACAGCGAACTGGGCTGGGCTGTATTATTTATGGCCTCTCCTGGCTCCAAGTGTAGCTTGCTGAGTGAATGTCTGGGGCAGAGGGAGAAAAAAAATCCTGTGGGTGTTCCACTGCATACAAGCCCTAACTGAAAGCATAAAACTGGGCTGCAATTACCATGCCCTCTCCATTATTTCCAGAGAATTACCCAGGAACATTACTGGAAATGATCTGTCTTGTCCAGTCAGCTCCCATTCTCTCAGGAAGGTTAGAGCCCTGTGAATTTCACAACCCTTGCAGCTTCTTCGGAAATGCATTATGAGTTTCCAAATCTCTTGCTCAGCCTTGATAAAATTCCCAAGTGATTGCAAATGTGAAAATAAAACCCAAAGCTACTTTGTACCTTGGTATATATGAATAAGACAGGGAGTGAAAATTGCACATAAGTAACCTAGACTTCATAATCATATGGACTTTTGGGCACTTAGTGGAATCCACAATCCCTATATGGCAGAAATAAATATTGTTAATGATACAGGCTAACTCTTGTCATATACCTCAGCAATTCATGGAATGTTGGAGCTGGTAGGAACTTACAGGTCATCTACTTCATACCTTCATGTCATGAATTTGAGACCAGAGAGATTAAGTCACTTATTGATAGGCACTCTGTTCATATGGTAGAAAGAACACTTAGCTTAGAATGAGAAAACTTGAACTTGAGTCTTCACCCTGCCCCTTTCTGGTGGTGGTTTTCAGACAAGCCAGTGAGCCTCAATTTTATATTGGCAAATTGGAGTTAATTTATGCCCCAGACAGGCTGTGAATATTGCTTTGGTGGGTAGAAACAAGGAGGTGCCACTAGGAACTTGGAAATAATTTAGCTCTTACAGAGTCAAACTAGTAAAATTCACACATAATAGATGAGAAAGTCACATGAAATTGTAAACTTATGACAGAAGAGTTGTTTTTAAAATAAGTCCATTTTCCCCCTGATTTTATAGAGTACCATGTGTCCATTGTACTGAAAAAAAAAAAAAGAATAAAGAAGAAAATGCAGATTATGAGTAAATGCATGGTGAATGCATTCCAGATATATGCTGGAAGAATTCCTCATATTCATGAGGATGGGATCATGCCATACATGCTTTTGACTCTTAGCGAGATATTGGTATAATCTTTCAATGTATTTGAGAGCACTCAGAATTCTAAGCAAAATGAACTGAGTATAATATCTGGGAAGCCAATCTTATCTGAAATGTGATGGTAATACGATAATCCAAGGAAAAACTGAGCGGATAAAATAAGCACGATTGGCAAGAAGCAAAGCAAAAGGAAGCCCCCAAATGCCAGAATGTAGACCAGGCATGGGGCTAGATTAAGCTTTACAAGCTTTACTTAATTTAATCCTCTCAACTACTGTACAGAATAGGTACCATCGCTATTTTCATTTTTCACATGAAGAAACTGACGGTCAAGGGAATTAAATAATTTACCCAACATCATGCTATTAATAATTGTTAGGAACTGGAACGTACCCAAGCAGTACACTTCCAGGGCCTGATTTGTCTAATTTATATTTTATTTTTACTAAAGTTACACATACATATAATTTTTTTTAAAATATTTGTTTATTTATTTGGCTGTTCCGGGTCTTAGTTGCAGTACTTGGCATCTTCGTTGTCGTGTGCAGGATCTTTAGTTGTGGTGGTGGGATCTAGTTCCCTGACCAGGGATCAAACCCGGGCCCCGTGCATTGAGAGCGCGGAGTCTTAACCACTGGACCACCAGGGAAGTCCCAACACATACACATAATTTAAAGAATCAGAGTTCTTCAAGGTTTGTTTGAAAACAACAGTCTCTAGTCCCTACCTCCCTATCCCATTTCTCACAATCTAGAGGTAATTATTTTCATTCCCTACCTAAACAGCTGATTCTTAAGGTATTTACCTCCATATTGCTAAACAACTTGTTTTAATTCTTTGTGGGTTTTACATTTTAGACATTCTCTGTTGTCATTCCACTCTAGAAGATGAGGATTTAGCCCTCTGTCTCCCTCATTCCCCACTCCCATCATGAGCTCTCTTCCCCTCTGCCTGTTCTCTCTATGTAGTCTGCTGTGGACTGAATGATTGTGCCTCTCCAAAATTCATATGTTGAAACTTAATTCCCAAGGTGATGATATTTGGAAGTGGGGCCTTTAGGAAGTGATTAGGTCTTGAGGGTAGAGCCCTCAGGACTGGAAGTAGTGCCCTTATAAAAGAGACCCCAGAGAGATCCCTTGCCCCTTCTGCCATGTGAGGTTATAGCAAGAAGGCGTCATCTATGAACCAGAAAGTGGGCGCTCACCAGACACCACACCTTCCAGTGCCTTCACCTTGGACTTTCCAGCCTCCAGAACAGTAAGAAATAAATTTCTGTTATGTACAAGCCACCCAGTCTGTGGTGTTTTGTTACAGCAGCCTGAACAGACTAAGACAGTCATACTGTGATTTTCATTATATCTAATATTCAGTTGTCAGAATTCCTTGTCTCTCTTGTTCTGGATTTTTTGTTTATTCTTCAATACAAATTTATTGTGTTCCTACTATGTGCCAGGCACTATTATAGGTGCTAGCTTATGTCAATGAAAGTTTATCATAAGATTCTCAGGTGGGCATCTATTTTTACCCATTGTTCTGGGCAGTTGGTGGGCCCTTCACTCTGGAAACTGAGATTGTAGGATATTTTCATTAATTTTTTTGTTATGATTTACTATCCTCTGTTCTTTTCTTTTAGTAATCCTATTATTAGATATTGGACCTCCTATACAGCTCCTCTAATTTTCATCTTTTCTCTCCTACTATCCATATGCTAGTCTTTTACTCTACTTCTTGGGAGATTGCCTTAACTTTATCTTTTAGCCCTTATATTGAATTTCTCATTTCTATGTCATGTTTTTAATATCTAAGTACCTTTTGAGTTTACTGACTATTCCTTTTATAGCTAACCTGTTATTGTTTCATATCTTCTCTTATCTCTCTGAAGACAAGATAGTTTGTTTTCTAAATTTTCTCTTGGCAGACCTTGTTTCCTTCAAGTTGCTTTCTTCTGTTTGTTTTGGTGTTTAGCTTACATTAATAGGCATTCCTCACATATCTGATGATCACTGGCTGTCTAGTTTTATTTTAAGAATGGGGCACTGAAAAGAGGATGCGCTGCATGCAGAAGGGGATTCTCCGTTGAGTTTACTACCGGATGATGTAACATAGGCCAACATACTGGACCCATGTCAGTATCTTTTCTCTGAGGCTGATTAGATTACCCAGAGAATTCTTCCAGCCTTTTGCCAAGAAAACATAAGCCTGGCTAACAGTGTTCTGGGAACCAAGTGGAGGAAAAAGACTGAGGAAGTCTCAACACACAATTTAAATATTTACATTTAATCCCTGGTATTCAATATAGTAGTCCCCTTCCTTTCCCCGATCTCAATCTAGAGTCCTTCTGTTAGTTCTTGGCATGGGAATAAGCCTTCAGTTTCATACTGAATGAGGCAGAGGCAGTCTCCTGCCTGCAAGGAATAGGAGTAGGGAATTAGGGATCTACCAGCTTCTTAAAAAGACTTTCCACTAAATCCCCTGTGTTGTAATCCCCACCCTCATTCTCACTTCCTAAAGTATCTGTTGCTCCAGTTTTTTTAGGGCTCTGTATTGTAAATTGGGTTGGTTATCATCAAGTTTAAGATTCAGCTTTATTGACTATCCTAATTCAGTTAGTACTTGTCTTTCTGCTTCCTAGTTTCTAAAATTTTATTGCTGTTGTTTCCTATCCCATTCCCTTTGTCCTTGTGCGTTTTATTAAAATTATTCTATAGTTTTCTTAGCTGGGTGAAGGAAGGAAGGGATTTGAGTGCTTATGTTCAATCTGACATCTTTAAGTGGACTGATCCAGACCCTACGGTGTTATCAATACATTACAGAAAAGTTTGCAAGGTTTGTTCTAACTATTCTAGAAAGACAGATACTAAATCTAGCAAACAGAAACACAGTCACTAAAGAACCATGATAACCATAGTTGGACAAAATGTCCATCAGGACTCTCCATCTTTTTTTTGTTTCGATTCCATGCTTACTGGAAATCTTCTAATTATATAAAATTCAATATGTCTGAGGTAAAATTCATAATCTAACACCCAAACTAGGTTCTCTTACAGTGTTCACCATCTTAGTAAGTGGTACCTCATTCTTTCAATTACTCATGTCAGAAACATTGGAGTCATTCTAACTCCTTCCTCCTTCTCAGCCCCCACATCTACCCATCACCATGTCCTGCCTATAAATATTTATAACATGAGTCCATTTCTTCTCATCTCTACTCTGAAGACCCCTGTTCAAGTTACCAATATGTCCTACACTTGTACCGCTGTCTCCTAAATGATCTCCCTGCAACCATTACAGCCCCCTCACCTGTCCGTTTCCCACACTGTAGTCATAGTCACCTTTGCAAAATGCAGGTCAGATCTTGTTCTATACGATCTGCTTAAAATCTTCAGTGATTTCCCACTACTCTTTAGATAAGGACAGCAATCCTTAGCAAGGCCTGTAAGGTCCTGCAGGGACTGGCCTGTCTCCTCTGGCCTTATCTAGTGGTATTCCCCCCCTTGCTGTCAGCTCCCCAGCCACGCTGCCTTTCTTTCTGATCCTCTTTTTTCCTGATGCTCTCCCTGCTACCCACCCCTCACTACAGGCCACTGCAGGCAAAACAGCTCCCTCCTACAGCTGCCCCTAACAGCCTAACTGCCCCATTCACTTGGTCCCAGGTTCTCACCTACTGATTCCTTAGGTCTTGGTTCTAGAGTTACTTCCTCAGGGAAACCTGGTGAGGTCAGACTTCTATTTAGTATAGGCACACAGAAACATGCTTCATTTCTTTATAGCACTTATTAATTAGGCCCTCATTTTTATGACTGTTTTATTAATATCTGCCTCTCCTGTCAGATTGTAAGCACTATAAGAGCAAAGAGCATGTCTATTACTTTTCATCACGCTTTTCTCAGGACATGGCTAATTGCTGATTTTTCTTTTAAGGGTTGATTTAAAAAGGAAAAACTAGGGCTTCCCTGGTGGTGCAGTGGTTGAGAATCTGCCTGCCAATGCAGGGGACACGGGTTCGAGCCCTGGTCTGGGAAGATCCCACATGCCGCGGAGCAACTGGGCCCGTGAGCCACAACTACTGAGCCTGCGCATCTGGAGCCTGTGCTCTGCAACAAGAGAGGCCGCGATAGTGAGAGGCCCGCGCACCGCGATGAAGAGTGGCCCCCGCTCGCCGCAACTAGAGAAAGCCCTCACATAGAAACGAAGACCCCACACAGCTAAAAATAATAAATAAATAAATAAATAAATTTAAAAAAAAAAAAAAAAAAAGGAAAAACTAGTATGTATCATGGTTGACATCTTCCTCAAAGTAAGAAGAATTTCAGTATACTGAATATCATGCAATATTTCCTTTAAAGATTCAAGGTCACCATTATAAAAGCACATCGTGTAATATAGTAAATTTCTTAGTTTTTTGAATATGTAGGGATATCAACCATGATGTTAAATAGCCTCAGACTGATTGTCCAGAAAAAAAGTGAGGCTATTTTGAAGTTTTCTAAAGGGAATTTGAATTTTTTAATGCTTAGAAGACTAAGAGATTGGTTCAGTTATCACCTTCAAATATAGGAATCATTTAATAACAATTGTTATTATCGTTATTGAATACTTAGCATATACTTTATTATCATTATTGAATACTTAGCATATACTAGTAGAAATCAAGAAGTTTAGGGCTTCCCTGGTGGCACAGTGGTTGAGAGTCTGCCTGCCAATGCAGGGGACGCGGGTTCGAGCCCTGGTCTGGGAGGATCCCACATGCCGCGGGGCAGCTGGGCCCATGAGCCACAACTACTGAGCCTGCGCGTCTGGAGCCTGTGCTCCGCAACAAGAGAGGCCGCGACAGGTGAGAGGCCTGCGCATCGCGATGAAGAGTGGCCCCTGCTCGCCACAGCTGGAGGAAGCCCTCGCACAGAAACGAAGACCCAACACAGCCAAAAATAAATAAATTAATTTAAAAAAAAAAAAGAAGTTTAAAAACATTATCTCATTTAATCCTCACAGCAACTCTCTGAGGTAGGTAACTGGTAGTATTTTCATTTTACCAATGAAGAAACTCAGGCAAGTTAAGGAAGAGGTTAAGAACTAACTGTGGGTAAAGGCAATCTGGCTCTAGAGCCTGTAGGTTTAATCCCTTTAATGAAAAAGGTGATGCGCAATTCCTTTCAGGAGGCCAGAAATTTGACCAAGGAAAACATCTTAAATGAGGGAGAGCCTTCATTTGGACAGAAGGAAGAATCATTTAAAAGTATTAAACATTGCAATAAACTATTTTTAATAAATAAGTTGCATGTTTATTCTGTTTAGCTTTGAAAACTAGAGTGGGTAGGAATACAGCCCAGAGGGGTCAGTTAATTGTGTATTTAAGAACAGGGCAGCACAGGGAACTCTACTCAATGCTCTGTGGTGACCTAAATGGGAAGGAAATCCAGAAAAGAGGGGATATATGTATACATATAGCTGATTCACTTTGCTGTACAGTAGAAACTAACACAACATGGTAAAGCAACTATACTACAATAAAAAGTAAAAAAAGTAAAAAAAAAAAAAAAAAACAGGGCTTAGACCTGATTATCTTTTGAGGTCCCCTTTTGTTCTCCAACTCTGGAAGGTTGTTTAGTGCCAAGTTATCTTTTGTCTTCAACCTTTTCCCTGGTTGAAAGTTTGCCTAATGTAGTCAACTCGTTTATGGTATTATCCCAGGATAGCTTATCCAGGGCAAATCTTGCCTTATTGAGTTTAGCAATCACTTTGCTTAATGACTTGCTGTGTTAACAACTTGGCATACGCTTCATCCACAGTCAGCACCTACTCAGTTTAATTACTTGCTTTGTTGATGTTATACTGTCTTCAGGGAAATACTTTGAAATCCAAAACTTAACTGACTCCTGTAGTACCAGTCACCCGCCCCCCCCACCCACCCCAAATGAGATCATAAATGATGCCACAGAGGAAGAAAAAGGAGAAGAATTTAAAGAAATTGACATGATTGTCATGAGGAATTTGATGAATACAAAATGAAAAAAAAGACAATCTGACAACAAATCAGAACAGCAAGAGTCTATAAGAATAGTGTTAGGAAGACTAAATCATTCTTTAAAATTATCTTGAGGCTTGCTAAAAATATGCTAAGGATACTTTTCAGAAATAGATTATATTTTTAAACACCAAGAGAGCCCAACTTTATGGGGCAAATGGTCTACGTGTTGGCAGCTGCTGTGTAAAAGGAAAGCATGCTGCATCTCTTCCCTTGACTCTCCATGGAGCTGCCCTGATCCAGGAAAGCCTTTATTCTCCAATCCTCATGCAAGAGAAATCCCATCCTGTTGCCCTCACCGGGTGCTATGCTGCAGGACTCAGACAAATGGCTCACACTTGCTTTGGGAGAATGCTTGTCTAAAGGCCTTAAAACCTTAAAACCTGTGTGCTCAACTTCACCAAATGCCATATGTCTGCCTGTCTTATCTTTAAAAACCTTCTTCAGTCCTCAAATGAATCATTAGAAAAAGATGGGAAGTAACAGGTGAATTGTATATCTGTTTGGACCCTAGGCAAGTTCTCTGCAGGATTGTCTTTGGCTTAGTTAACTAAAAAATATATATATATATTCCCACAGTAGGGAGTCTAAACTGGTTTGTGGAATTTGAGATCAAAAGGTCAGGGGCAGCCTACCCATGGGCTTCTGTAATGTTTGAATGAAAGAGAGCACTTGATGTATATATACATATAAAACCAGTTAGCAGTTTCGATTGTCTTCACGGGACAGTGCCAGTGGCCCCAAATGACCAGTGACTCTCCTGTATGTGAAGATGATTGACATTATCATTCCCTAAATACACTAAAGCTCTAATTTTATAAGGTTTGTCATATTTGGAATTCTTAGTTCAATGTCTATCTCATTCCCAAGTTCACTGCAGGCTTTGTCTGCCCAACTTTGAATGGTATCCAGGGAACTGTACGATGCAATACCCAGCTCCTCACACTTTATACCCTAATGATATCCCCAGACCATGATCTTTTATGAGGCCAGGGGAATTACAACTGTCTTCTCTGATGCATTCCCAATATTTAGCAGAATACTTGTTATAATGTAAATGCTCAATAAATAGGTGGGTGGATGAACAAAAAATAAATTAATGGCCTGGGTGTGTTTTCTTACTTTCCACAGGACCCTGGGAAGGTCACTTAATCCCTGTGTTCCCAAATCTGGCTGTACTTCAGGATCACCTTGGGAGCTTTTTAAAAAACAGGGATTGGTCCCCACCTCCAGGCACTCCAAACAATAGTTTACATAACTCTCACAAGTGACTGTGATGTGCCACTAAATTTGAGAAGGGTCTAACCTCACTTTCCTCATTTGGGAAACAACTGGCCCTGCTGCCTCGCAGGATGTCATTAAGGTCAAATATCTTAAACTGTAACATACTCTAGCAAAGAAGGGGGCTGTATGTGACCGCACAAGGTAGGACAAGACTGGAGGCTGACCAAATAGACCTGCCAGAGAAAATGAACACACAATTTCGGAACCCAAGCGGCACATACATGACTTGTCAAATTCTAAGATTTCAATGGGATCTGAAAGTTTTCTGAACAAATCAACTCCTTACCTCTTTGCCTATAAATCTCCTACATCTGTCTCCCTTTGGCTAATCCTGGCAACAAAGCACCTATTTTATATTAAAAGTATGGGAAGTTTAGGGGCTTCCCTGGTGGCGCAGTGGTTAAGAATCTGCCTGCCAATGCAGGGGACACGGATTCAAGCCCTGGCCCGGGAAGAACCCACATGCCACGGAGCAACTAAGCATGTGCGCCACAACTACTGAGCCTGTGCTCTAGAGCCCGCAAGCCACAACTACTGAGCCCGCGTGCCACAACTACTGAAGTCCACGCGCCTAGAGCCCATGCTCTGCAATAAGAGAAGCCACAGCAATGAGAAGCCCACGCACTGCGACGAAGAGTAGCACCCGCTCGCCGCAACTAGAGAAAGCCCACATGCAGCAACGAAGACCCAATGCAGCCAAAAATAAAGAAATAAAATAAATAAATTAAAAAAAAAAAGAGTATGGGAAGTTTATTGGAAAGAGTAGTCTGAGGAAAGACCATTCATTCATTCCCGGCTGTATTTATCTACTTGCTCAACTGGTCATAATTGGTCATTTCAATCTCATGCAAGATGATACCTCAGGCTGCTAACCCCTAACCTGACATCAAGACAATTGTTGAAATACCATCAACACTCCACCTAGATTCCCTGGATTCCTCTTTTTTATCTGCCCATCCCCCCAGCTTCTGCACAATTAACTTTAATGTAACTTCTGGCAGCCTTCTTCAGAGAACTACCTTTGGGCTACAGGAGCCCCTTAGGATGCACTAGCAGCCAGAAATGGGGTGGGACAGGGGTGGGGGGGAGTTGATGTTCTGTCCCCTCACCCCAGGGCAGCAGGTAGTCAACTTCTGACTAGTAGAGGAGTGTGAAAGCCCAGATCACTTGCCTTGAGACAGAATAAACTATGCAGTGTCATTTACACTCCAGAGCTCCCCTCCCCTATTCTACTACCTCCACTCCCTTACTGGCTTCTCATTTAAGAACTTCCTTGATAATCATTTGCATGTAAATCTTCATCTCAGCATCTTCCTCATAACTTCCTATCTTGCTCAGCTATAGGTATTTTAACTTAAAAATAACTTTCATTTGCATTTGTCTGATTACTCGGAATGTGCATCTATGTGTCCATGAGAGTTATGTCAGTTGATTTCTTTTGTGATCTCAAGTCCTTTGCCCATTTCATTAATTCAGATTAGATTCTTTTTTTTTTTTTTTGAGGTGTAGTTTACATACAGGAAAGTAAACAAATCTTAGTGTACAGTCCAACGAATCTTTACATATGTACACACCCATGTAACCACCACCCAGATCAAGATATAGAACATTTGTGTGTGTGTGTGTGGTATCGTTGATTTATAACATTGTATAAGTTTCACGTGTACAACACAGTAATTCACAATTTTTAAAGGTTATACTCCATTTATAGTTATTATAAAATATTGGCTATATTCTCTGTGCTCTACAATATATCTTTGTAGCTTATTTATTTATTTATTTTTTAGCTTATTTATTTTATATATAGTAGTTTGTACCTCTTAATCCCCTACCCCTTTCTTGCCTCTCCCCTCATCCCTCTCCCCACCAGTAACCACTAGTTTGTTCTCTATATCTGTGAGCCTGTTTCTTTTTTGTTATATTCACTAGTTTGTTTTATTTTTTAGATGCCATATATAAGTTATAACATACAGTATTCGTCTTTCTCTGTCTGATACATTTCACTAAGCATGATACCCTCCAAGTCCATCCATATTGTTGCGAATGGCAAAATTTCATTCTTTTTTATGTCTGAGTAGTATTCCATTATACACAAACACACACACACACACACACACACACCACATCTTCTTTATTCATTCATCTGTTGATAGAAACTTAGGTTGCTTCCATATCTTGGCTGTTGTAAATAGTGCTGCTATGAACATTTGGGTGCATAAAGATATAGAACATTTTTAGCACCCAGAAGCTCCCCCATATCTCCTCCCAGTCAGCAGTCACCACTCCCAAATATTCTAATTGCTATCATCATAGATAAGTTTAGCCTGTATTATACTTCTTATAAATGGAAACATCCTGTGTGTACTCTTGTGTCAGGCTTCTTTCATTCACCATTGTGTTTGGGAGATTCATCCATGTTGCGAATATCATTTATTATTTTTCATTGCTGTGTTATTTTCTACTGTATGGATATACCACAATTTATTTACTCATCCTATTGTTGATAGAAATTTGGGTTGTTTGCAGTTTGGAGGTATTATGAATAAGGCTGCTGTGAACATTCTTTACCTGTCTTTTGGCAGATATAAGCACTCATTTCTGGGTATATACACAGGACTGGAATTGCTACATCATAGGTTTTATGATTGACTAGCTTTGGTTGGTGCTATAGCAAACTTATTAACTCTTTGTTCTATTTGGGTAGATTTCCCCCTACTTGATTGCTTACCTTTTAAACTATAGTTATCTTCTTTTTCCTTCAAGTTTTATTGCAGAATAATTTTCACACATAAAATTCACCCCTTGTAAGTGTAAAGTTTAAGAGTTTTGTCTAGGATTACTGTGGGTTTTTTTGTTTTTTTCACTTTTTAAAAAAATTTAATAGATCTTTATTGGAGTATAATTGCTTCACAATACTGTGTTAGTTTCTGTTGCACAACAAAGCAAATCAGCCATATGCATACACATGTCCCCATATCCCCTCCCTCTTGAGCCGCCCTCCCATCCTCCCTATCCCACCCCTCTAGGTCATCGCAAAGCACTGAGCCAATCTCCCTGTGCTATGCTGCTACTTCCCACCAGTCAACTATTTTACATTCGGTAGTGTATATATGTCGATGCTACTCTCACTTCGCCCCAGCTTCGCCCTCCCACTCCATGTCCTCAAGTCCATTCTCTGTGTCTACCTCTTCATTCCTGCCCTGCAACTAGGTTCATCAGTAACTTTTCTTTTCTTTTTTTTAGATTCCATGTATATGTGTTAGCATACATTAATTGTTTTTCTTTTTCTGACTTACTTCACTCTGTATGACAGACTCTATGTCCATCCACCTCACTGCAAATAACTCAATTTTGTTTCTTTTTATGGCTGAGTAATATTCCATTGTATATATGTGCCACATCTTCTTTATCCATTCATCTGTCAATGAACATTTAGGTTGGTTCCATGTCCTGGCTATTGTAAATAGTGCTGCAATGAAAATTGTGGTACATGTCTCTGTTTGAATTATGGTTTTCTCAGGGTATATGCCCAGTAGTGGGATTGCTGGGTCACATGGTAGTTCTATTTTTAGATTTTTAAGGAACCGCCATACTGTTCTCCTTAGTGGTTGTATCAATTTACATTCCCACCAACAGTACAGGATGGTTCCCTTTACACCACACCCTTTCCAGCATTTACTGTTCCTAGATTTTTTGATAATGGCCATTCTGACGGGCATGAGGTGATACCTCATTGTAGTTTTGATTTGCATTTCTCTAATAATTAGTGATGTTGAGCATCTTTTCATGTGCCTCTTGGCCATCTGTATGTCTTCCTTGGTGAAATGTCTATTTAGGTCTTCCACCCATTTTTTAACTGGATTGTTTGTTTTTTTGATACTGAGCTCCATGAGCTGTTTGTATATTTTGGAGATTAATCCTTTGTCTGTTGTTTCATTTACAAATATTTTCTCCCATTCTGAGGGTTGTCTTTTTGTCTTATTTATGGTTTCCTTTGCTGTGCAAAAGCTTTTTATGCAATCCCTATCAAACTAGAAATGGCATTCTTCACAGAATTAGAACAAAAAATTTTACAGTTCGTATGGAAACACAAAAGACCCCGAATAGCCAAAGCAATCTTGAGAAAGAAAAACAGAGTTGGAGGAACCAGGCTCTCCGACTTCAAACTATACCGCAAAGCTACAGTAATCAAGATATATGGTACTGGCACAAAAACAGAAATATAGATCAATGGTACAGGATAGAATGCCCAGAGATAAACCCATGCATATATGGTCACCTGACTTACAACAAAGGAGGCAAAGACATACAACGGAGAAAAGACAGCCTCTTCAATAACTGGTGCTGGGAAAATTGGACAGCTACATGTAAAAGAATGATATTAGAACACTACCTAACATCATACACAAAAATAAACTCCAAATGGATTAAAGACTTAAATGTAAGACCAGACACTATAAAACTCTTAGAGGAAAATATAGGAAAAACACTCTTTGACATAAACCACAGCAAGATCTTTTATGACCCACCTCCTAGAGTAAGGGAAATAAAAACAAAAATAAACACATGGGACTTAATTAAACTTAAAAGGATTACTGTTGTGTAACTACTACTACAACAAAGATAGAAAACGTTTCCATCACCCTAATTATCTTCTATTTTAACATAGAAATATTTACAATTTTGATGCAACCATCTATGACTAATCTCCTATTTCTCTATTTTTAACACACTTTGTTAATTTTACCAGATGAACTCTAGAATTACTCTACAAAGTCTCAAAACAGATACCATTGCCTTCTTATCTAGAAACACAAACATGTAATAAATACAGAGTCCTAGCTCTTGAGTTGGACAAGCCAGCATAGGAATCCCAGTCACTTACTTGCTGGATGACATTAGGCAAGCCCCTAGCCTCCCTGATATCAACTTCTTCCTCTGTAACTGATTATAATAATGGTGCCCGTGTCATGAGGCTGTTGTAAGAAGTGGAGAAGGTAACTATAGCAGTTGCTTGCTATTTGCCAGGCACCGTTCTGAGCACTTTATTTGTAGTGACATTTAAATCTTATAACAATTCTGTGAGATATATATTGTACCTCTCCTGGTTTTACAGATGGAGAACTGAAGCACAGAGAAGCTAAGGAAAGCAAGCCAGGCTCAAGAGTGTGCCGGCTACTGCACTGCTTCTCAGCTTCATAGATAAGGAGGTGACACAGGGAAAATATGGAGCGTAGGCCCTAGCACAAAGTACACAGAAATGCTAATTTTTATTATTATTATTCATCTTCTTTATACATTCAATAAAGTTATATAATTGTCTTCATATCGGTCATGCACATTTCTTGTTAAGGCTACTCATAAATTTTTTATGCCCTTTCATACTGTGTGCATGGGATGTGTCTTTTTTCCATGATGTTTTCTCATTGGTTATTTTGAAATGTGGAAGGCTACTGACTTGTTTATACTGTGTAGCTAAAAGAACCTCAGCAGCACTTCAGTACCATTTAAAATACCCCTCCAAAAAGTAATTTTAATTATGTATAGTGCTCTTTTAATAGCAAATGAAGTTAGTAGATAGGAAGTGAGAAAAAAATGAAGATTAGAAATAACGCTTTTGATTCTTTCCTCCTTGGTTAAAGAGAAAAGAGAGGGGAAAAAGTAGAAAGAAATAATTCACTCATCTGAGAATAGTACACAAAAAGCCACAGCACATTATCCCTCCCCTACAAAAAAATGCTTTATTCTCAAGCTCCTTTTCTTATGTGATACTTTAAAACAATATTTACAGTTTAAATTAAGTGAATTTTTAAATGTCTTCTCACCACTTGGAGAATTCTGAGATGAGCAAATACTTTTCCTATCTGGATGTTTGTTTTATTCTTCTTGAGAATCTGATCAGGGAAAAAAGGAGGGGAATATTTCTTTTGAAAAATTGATTTTTCTTCAATAGATAGCCAAATGTTGTCCTTGTTTGCAGGACAGGGGAGTGAGTGGGTGGGGTGGGTAAAAAGTTTCTCTTGGGTAAAACATTCAAAGGTTTTGACCTTTGTATAGTAGCTGTATTTAAAAGTGACTATGTCAGCTCTCTTGGGGACATTTTAGTGCCAGTGAAGGTACATCTGTGTCAATGTAACATAATGACTGATCTGCTCTCAGTCAGGAGGCCAATGGGAAAAGGCGCTACAGTCAAAGAACAAGTAGAATAATCAAACGACTTTTGATTATTCAAAGGACTTAATCAAAGGACTGTTTACAAAAGGTATGGGCAGGTGGAGGAATTCTAAAGGATGGTGCAGTATGCCAGGGCCGGTAATACTGAAACTTACCGCCCCAGACCGGAAGGGAGTGGGTGAAGGAGCAGTGATAGGAACTTGGAAAGCCTGTCGATAAGGCCATGTTATAAAGATTCCAAAAGGGCAGTCACATCCAAATCCAATACTAAACCTAATGTGCTCAAAGGAGGCCCATTTACAGCACTAGAAAAGATGGTATTTCCCTCTAGCCACTCAATACATGTTTCTTGAAATTGATTTTATTAAATATAAGAACATCAGCTAACGTATTCATCAAAACTTCAGGTTTGTAAATGACAAAGACCTACATCAAACTGGCTTAAACAAAGAAAGAGAATTTATTTGTTCGTAATTGGGAAATTCAGGAGTACAGGTGGCTTTATATGTAGCTGGATCCAGGAATTCAAGCAGTTGTGACTCTCTGAGGATGAACAAGCATGAGAAGAACTCTAGCACTCTCCACCTCCTCATTCATTCCTCATTCATAGGAGGAGTGATCTAGATCTGCGGGCACACTGATGCAGTGGGGGCAAGTAGGGGCTAAAATATAGCAGAACCTCAGGTCACCGAACCATGAGCCATAGCCTAGGAGAGAGTTATTCAGCTGGGGAATTGGAAAAAGTATCTGGCGTGTGGGCATGGTTCGGCTCTCCCAGTGTCCTTCATTTTCTCTGATAAGATGGTCTGTCTTCCAGTCTGCCCTACTACCTTGTGCAGTCTGCAGTGGAGGGCAAAGTCTAAAGGTCTCAGCCATGCCAGTGACTGGTTGTAAATCCGATTAACTAAGGAGCAGAGTGTTAGAAAGTTCTTTTGGGCAGTAATCTAAAGTCATGACCTCAGTCAGCTTCTCAGTAATAAAATGATTTCATCTCCATTTACCTAACCTCTCCATCTATCTCTCAATTATTCTCAATTTAGGCAAAGAGGGGTATTATATTTTGGACCCCTAAAAACTCCATCAACACTTATCAGGATACTGTCTACTCTTTACATTTCTCAACAGTGCTTTCCTCTCTATGCTTGATTCTCAGGCAGATTTTCCTGATTTTGGAGTAAAGACAGCCTAATGAAGTTCAAGATTCAGTGATCTTTCAGCTCGCAATTTCTGTGAAAAGAGAGTGCTTCTTTTATGATAACCCTAGCAAATATTGTGGGAAATTTTTTCATTGGTTCGACTTGGGTCATGTGTCTATCCCAGGACAGGAATAGAGCACCCTGACCGGGCACACCTGGGTAACTTGACTACTCCAGTTGCTGGGGGATGGGTCAGCCTAACCTGAATCACATGGGATAAGAATGGGGAAGGGACTACACTCACGTGCAGCTTGAGCAGAAAGCAACTAGTTTGGTCTCAGTAGATTGCTAAAGACCTTGCAAATGCTTTGAAAATTGTTTTCCTTATTTCGTATTATTACTGGTTGTCAACGTTGGCTATACATTGGAATCACCTGGGGAGCACACCACCCCAGACCAATTAAATCTCGGGGATGGGACCCTGGCATTGGCATTTTTACAGCTCCCAAGGTGCTACTGATGTGCAGCCAAAGTTGACAAACATATCCTATGGAGAACATTATTTCTAAGTCTGGGGCCAATTAAGAATGACATTGATCTTGCTCTGTAGCTAGTTTAACTTGTTGTAAAATAGAAAGCCTGAGAGTAGAGGGAGATTCTGGGAAGATAGAAGTAATAGTGACATGGTTTTTTAATCTTTCTATAATTCTACATAAAAACAGACTGAACAACTAAATAAAAAACCCCAAAATCCACGAACAATGTATGCAACCACAATGGGTGCAAGATATGTGCACAGACCATGGAGTAAAAGCAGGTGACAGCAAACCACAGTGTCTGCAGATGGATGCAGAGGAGAAGCAACTGGGTGTCTGGAGGATGTGAGACAAGGAAATCCACAAAATAGTGGATTTGAGGACAGCAGCTCCCTTCCTGGACAGGGCACTACCCAGAGGAGAAACTTCTGGAAATGAAATCAAATTGAGCAGAATAGGGTCAGTAAAAAAATGAAGGGAAAAGAAGATCCTACCAAAGTGGAGGAGAGTTGGGAACTTTCACAAAATATCAGTAGTTAACTCCAAAATATGGAAGGTAAACACTAAACTTTAAAAAATGATTATCTTTGGCAGTAAAATTTCTAAAATTTTTCACTTCAACTTCACATGCTTCTTGTTATTTAATACGTTATTCCAGTGAGCATGTACTGCTGGAACAGCAAGCATATATTTGTAACATACATATGTTACAAAAGCCATATATATATACACATATATAAAGTATATATTTAGATTATAATATATATACTTAAATTAACATTGAAAAACAGTATACTAAAATACAGGTGCCTGAACTAGCCTATATATCCCAAAGGCAGTTTAAGTAGAACCCACTTGGAGATCACCAAAATGAAACCCTGTATATCATGTGAATCCAAAGCAGGTAATCAAGGAGGAAAGTGGGACCTTGCAAGAAAGACTGTGTGAAAACAAGCCGCTGGTGCCATACCTTTTTCTGCAGACTTGGAATTGTTTAGACATTATGAAGGCAATAAACGATGACTACTTGAAAGAATGAATCTAAAATATGAGTGAATGTAGAGTATAAAAAAACTTTAAATCAGTTTTTTTTTTTAATGAAACAAAAATCAAGTAAGCATTTCAGGAGAATGAAAAACTAGAAGGAAAAGTATTTAGAACCTTGAATTGGAGAGTACTATAGTGTTGGACTAAACTCAGTTTCAATAATTAGAATTTCCAATAAGAAACTCTAAAATCAGGTCTCAGTCTTTTCTCCACTGTGATAAACATATGAAAGATTTCATGAGCATCGTAGTTTCTCACCATTTTCCACATATTAGCCATGATTCTAGCCTCATCTCTCCCTCAAAACAACATATTAGAATGCAAATGAGAAATTCTTGGGTCCCTTTAATTAAAAAAGCTAGAGAAGATCTTAGAAACGTTCAGTGTAACTATTGTCAATAACTATGTATGGTTAGGGCGTTGGCATTGGAATGGATCTTTTTGATAATCCAAGTGTTTCCTCAATCTGTGTTCCCAGGCAAATTACTTTACATCTCTAAGTTTCATTTTCTCCATCTGTGAAATGGGTTTCATAATTGTACACATGCTGTTGTGATAACAGAATGAAATAGTGAATGTAGAGCATATAGCAAATACCAAAATATTGGCTAACAACAACAACTTACCAGTAACATTCTCAGTATAGATGGTAATATACTAGTGTGAAAGGAAAAAATGCCATTGAAAACCATTAATTGATAGTCTTAAGCTTCATTCTTAATAAAATTCTTTAATTCTTTATATATTTCCCTCATACTCAGGTTAATAAATCTTTTGCTATTTATTTTAAAAGTTATGAGTACCTACTATGTATAAGGCACATGCACATTAGTTGGTAATTTGATGGAAAAGGTATTAGGTTTTCTCCCATTTTATTTAGCTTTTATTTGCATAGTATTTAAGTTTCAGGATCCTCCTTAAATGAAGGGGGATTTTAAAACCACAGTAACACCTGGTGGGTGTTCCTGTGCAGTTACCGCTGGCCTGTGCGGCCAGCTCATCTTGTGCCTCCAGCCTCAGCGGGATGTGGGCAGGGTTGTGGGGCCTGAGCTGTGCCTCCAGCTGTGCAGCCAGAAGCCCCTCTTCCAGTCCAGGGAGTGGAAGGTGTGTGGGATCACAGGTGCACCAGCTGATTGCAGAAAAGCCCTGAGTTCATTGTAACACTTGTGTTCTGAGTTGTGCACGCCCTGGGAACTTGGTAAACAAGCCTCCCTCAGTTTTAGTCTCTGGAGTCAGCAGCGTCTAGCAACCAGCTGGTTTCCTGTGCATGCTTGCAAATGACTCGGTTTGCATGATTTCTCACCAAGGTGACTAAATCAACTGGTGGGCTTTGTGTAGACAAAGACTTTGAACCTGTTTTGCGTGGTGCAATTTCAGTTATGATCTCTCCAGTTATTTTTGTTTACAAGCTGTTGGTCCTGACAATTATTTACATTTTAATTACGAGTGTTCAACCCCCTCAAGAGGAGAGTCAAGCAGCTTATTTACTTCCTGCTGGCAGGCTTCTGAGGAAACAGCTTAGCCAGGCTTGCGGAGCCACTGAACTAAAATAAAGTAACTTTCAGAAGAGCAGCACCACATCCTCAATAGCCAGCTTTGCTTCTCCTCTACTGGGGCTTCTCATGGGAACCAAAACTGAAATGAGCCTCGCAACGTAGCACTCAAAATACTGCTTCATTTTTCCCTCTCCCTTTTATCTCAATGAAGCAAACTTCTAACATTCTATTTGCATATATGTACAGCACTCATTTATTGAGCACCGCAAGGGAGAGCGTTGTTCTCTGTGTGCCTTTTCAGATAAGCGTGTCCCTTTAATCATTTAACCTTTTCCTTATTTACGAATAGTTTTAAATATTAATCAGCCTCAACCCCCTTCTAAAACAATACACTAAACAGAAAGCAAGCTTCTGTTGATGACAGGTGGCCATCATTATGGATTAGTCATTGAGATGTACTCTGATATCCACAAGGCCTACGGAGGTGAGAGGCTTTTATTTAATGTTAAATAAAAGCCTCTCACCTCCGTAGGCCTTTTATAAATGTTAAATAATGTAACATTATTTAATGTTTGTTCCAACATTAAATAATCCCACACTGTTACCTCCTCAGTTCTTGTTTCTGCCTTGATGTCTCTTCCTTCTCTGTCGGGCTACCTGTCTCTAACAGCTCTTTCTCCACTTTTAACGGGCTGTTGTTTTTAATCTGCCATGAACTGGGAAATCAGATAAGCCTGTTTCCTAGAACTAAATGCCTGACATAATGTTCTATAAACAGAGTGCACAAACTTTAGTGCGTACTTGCCTATTAGTTAGGGTGTTTGGGCTGCAAATAATGGAAAATCCTGACTCATCATGGCTCAAACAGCAAGGCAATTCATTGTTTCATAGAACTAAGAGGGCCCAAGGAGGATGGAGTCCAGGCATGATACTTCAGGCTCTGTTTTACTCCTGGTGATTCTACCAGCTCTGCCTTCTTCCATGCCTGGCTTCATCCTCCAGCTGGTGGCAATATGGCTGCAGTGGTTCCAGAGGCACATCCTGACCCAGCAATGTTCCAAGGAAGGAAAGAGAATGTCTCCTTCTGTGTCTCTTTTAGGAGAAGGAAACCTTTTCCAGAACCACGCCACCCCCACTCCAGCTGACTTCCCCTTCCTAAACTTGCCGCCAACTAGGGGGATAGAATTCTCATGATTGATTTGGACTAATTAGCATCCACCCTGGGCCAAAGTGGAATTCTCTTAGGAAAAAGAAGAGGGAAAAGTAGACATTGGGAAGGGAACCAACAGTGTGTGCTAGGAATTGAAATCATTTGCTTATGATTTTTTAAACAATTTTTATAGATTTGCAGCTGTGTCTATAATTAGTTCAGATATGGAGCAGATCACTTTTAGAAAAGTGAGGTATTGTTTTAAAATAAAATCAAACGGTAACCAGAGATATTTAGTGAAAAACTAATATTGGGGCTGTGTGTACCCATAAATGGAGACAAAGTTTGGGGGTTGCTTCTCTGTGAATATTATAGCACTTGAATGATTCAACCTAGAAAAAAAAGACTACACAGTTTATCACAAGGAAATGTTTGGAGGAAGGAGCTGTTGAGAGGGGGAGCTATAGAGGTGACTGTGGCTTTTCGTGAAGGTCAGGTACCCTTCAAATGACTACAGGTAAATCCATTAAGTGACAGGAAAATCCCATGAACCAATATTTTCTTCTTGGAGCACATTAGGAAAAAGATGTTAAGACCTAGACCACTCATCAGGGTGTAAGCAGTCATGGATAAATTAGGCAAATTCACTTATATCTTTTGTTTCTTCCTTGAAGCTCTGGTAAGCTTCTCCCTATATGGGGAGCTCACATGAGCATTTCTTCAGTTAACATAAGCGTATAGAGTAGGATGTTTCTTTTAGATCAACTAATGAACCCCTCTCATTTCATAGAGTTCAAGCTTCCAAGAAAATATCACCTTTTCTTCAAAGTGGTCCCTGACTCTCCTCCCCATCTCCAAGTGTGATTTGATGTTCTTTCTCTTTGCTCCTTTAGCACTCTTTGCACATTTCCAATATCATGTTTACCACACTGAATTATAATCTTTGATTTTTTGCTTGTCTTTCCCCCTAAATTCCAAGTATCTTGACAAAGGACCCAGGTTCTACTTATTTTTGTCCCACAGGGTCATGGTGCTTAATGACTATCTGTCAGAAGGATGGATGAATAGATGGATCGGGAAACTAAAGAGCAAAGCCATTAATGATTTGTCCCAGCCCCTCTCAGGAAGTTAGCTGCACAGTTAGGAAGAGAATCATAGATGTTAGGGCTATTTTCCAATCCACAAATTTGCTAGGTCTATGCAGATGGTATTTTTATTTTAAAATAAACTATGCTAGGGCAAGTAGAGTGTGGGGACACTAGAGGCAAAACAAAACAAAAAAAGCCATGAAATCACAGCCTCAGGCTGTGCAGGGTTTTAAGAATGGCAATGTGGCGTGCGCACACACACACACACACACACACACACACACACACACACACAACTTCCTATGAGAAACAAACACTTGTAATTCTCTTTTCTAAGACACCTTTGGTTACCAACCATTGAGGAGACTGATTCCTAAGCCTGTCCCTTACTCCCCTCCCCATATCCCAATATGTACAAAAGGCAAAGTGCTGTGAACATGGGGACAACAGCCACTAGATGCCTCCATCATTCACTTTAGCTTTGTGACAATTCCCTGGAAACTCAACATCTTGAAGGATAAAATATTTTTTATGGCAAAGTTCCATTGTCACTTCAGATTTTAGTAAGATCATAGCACTCTCTTTTCTTAGACTAGAACCAGGCAGAAAGTCTCACTCGGTTATAGCCCTGAAGCTCATCCTAGACTAGTCACCTAAAGTAATGAAAGGAGGGAAGGGTCACTTCCCATTTGACCCAAATTCACCAGAGCCACAAACCTGTTAGAGCATTTATTCCTCAGTGCAGAATGTAACTCCTGCTCATGCCTGAAAAATTAGAGTGACCCATTTTATTGAATGGTGGGCACATTCCAGGAGGTAGACTAAACTGGCTCCAGGACTGATGAAAGTGTCCTTTTCGCCTCACATTTTGGGACTCTTATGAATTATCAGCACATCAAGCCCTGACTGGAAATGCCAAGATGTTTCAAATTTCACAAACTGAAGCAATTTGGCTAAATGAAATTTCACCAAATATAATTTGACCAAACATAAAGTTTGTATGTGTTTAACTTAAAGTAATTTGGTCAATAGGAAAATTAATAAAAATAATACTTACATGAAAGTGAGTAATCATAATCACTGCTTCTTTTAGTGTTGGTAACTTTGGTGTGTGTACCATGAGGTGGCTCTGTGTATCTTTTCATTTTTGTCTGTTAAAATTGGTTCTTTTGTTGTTATTGTTGTTGTTGCCAGTTACTTATGCTCTTTGTTTCTTAGAATACTGAAAAGTTGGAAAAAAGAATTGTTCAACAACAGTGGAACAACCTAAATGGCCGACAAAAGTAGATTGGTTAAAACAACCTAAATATCCTTTAATAGGGGAATTCATTAAAACAGAATTTTCATATGCTTTCTTCCATGCTTTATTTTATTAAAGTTCTTTTGTTAATTTTCTAGTGATATAAAAGCACTGTTACTAAATACAAAAAAATTAGGACATATAGACATGCAAAAAGGGATATTATGAACACATAAATTCAGCCTATCTAGTTGAAACTTTGAAATCTTGAGTTATTTCCTTCCAGGACACACACACACACATACACACACGTCTAGTCCTTAAAAGTAGGATCATGCTATGTTTCATAACCTCCAGTATAAGGCCACAAATTATTAGATCTCTAAATAATTTTAACGAATATTCGATTGATCGAAAACTAGTTAGGAATTATTTTAAGTCCAAATAGTAGGGGGAAAATGTGATATGTGGACACAAATGCTTATAGCCAAATATAGGGTTATGAAACAACCTTATGATTAATATCAATTATGAATATTTTAAAAATTCACTTTCTACAAATTCAGAATTTTAACCTGATTGTCCTATTGGTCAATTCTCTTTGGATCATATTCTTTAGTTCCTATATGCTTGTGGCCAAATCACCTTTGAGCAAATTATTAGAAGATGCAGTTTATTTTTAAGTTAAAGCTTAACTTCCCATGTCAAAGCTGCCAGAGATGTCCGCACCAGTCATTTCCAACCCATTGGACCAGAGGCACACAACCTCAGATGGCCAAATTAGTGACACACCTGTGGGCCTTGTTCCAAAAAGAATTTTAGGTGGCTTTCACAAATATATCCAATAGAACCACATTAAAAGTAAGAGGAAATAGGTGAAAGGTACACAGGAACTCTCTGCTCTATGTTTGCAGCTTTTCTGTAAGCCTAATATTTGCTCAAAATAAAGTTTAAAAAATACCTTGAAATATAAATAGATTGGAGAGAAATCTTTTTCCAAAATTAAGAGAAATCAACTCCCCCAGTACACACACAAAGATGGGTAGTGATAAGATGAGACCTGATATGAAAATTCGTAGACAGGAGACATGCTGTAGGGTTTTACACAATTACTATAGTTAAACAGTGCCAAAGCAAAAAAGAAACATGATTGTTATAAGAATCACATTACTGTCTATGAAAATGTACTGACTAAAGAGGAGAAGCAAAAGGTTTCCTGCACTTAGGTCCAAGAGAAATTTTTCCGCAGGTTTTTCCAAAGTGAGGATAAAGTGATGGAGGAGTTAACATTCTTAACAACACCCTAACTCTAAATAAACAGTGTCCTGTAGAAGAAGGAGTAGGATTGGATTGATAGGCAGAGAGGGAAAAGCAGTTCGATTTCTTTAATAGTCATTTGAGATATTACAAATAGACTCTAAACAGTTTTCTCTTTAAAAGAAAAAAAAAACCAAAACCTAATTATGGGGAGGGGTGGGGTAAAGAATGCTTTCGGGAAACATTAGTATACCTGTCCTGTCAGGAAGGTTCAAAAATAAATTAAATACTAGACAAGACAGGCAGACGTGATATATTCAAGTCAAGAGTCACAGCTATTAGCCAAGGCGGAAAAGCAAGACTCTAGGCAGATGAGTTTTAAGAACGAATGGAGCAGCACCATGTTTCCTTAACGTACATGACGTACCCCATGACGTCAGGTGCTGCCTGCACTGTTTGTTTGTTGGCTTCTTTACTTTAGTCTGTTTAAAAAAAAAAAAAAAAGTCTATTTGTTGGGAGGCTCAGCCCATCTCAAGCAAAATCAGAAAGTAACACAAGCTGTGTCTTCTATTTGCTTCCTACTTATAACTCTGTCCTCCACCCATTTAAAAGAATGTTTCAAATGGGCCTAAATAAAGGAATGGAAGCATTTAACCCTGAATTCCTGAGGTCCAGCCTTGACTAGAGGAGGGACTCTTAGGCTACAATGGTGAAGAAAATGAGGACACTGTGAAATGTGGAGCCCAGGAGCAGAGGTAAACCTTCAAGGGGGCAGAATCCAATGGGGCACTGATGGGCTTACATGAGCTCCAACTGGGAAAAGAAGATCCGATGGGCTTCCTTAATTCATAGGGCCTTCCCCTGGTGAGCAGAGGATGGAGATAAGCCTGTTCCCACTTTAGACTCACAATGTTCTCATGCCCTTTTGTCCCAAGATATCTACTCCTTGCTTGGTATTACTATTTACTTATCCTATAGTGTGCAGGAGGTTGTAAACCAGAATTGGCCCTTAATGAGGCTGCTAGAAGTCTATCCTGGAGTTGATAGGGATTGGAAGGGAGGGGGTATTGTCTAAGGGCCCAGGCTTCCTAGTGACAACCCGAGGACTTGGAGCCTAGTCAACCTGAGCACAGGTCTCCCAGCCCAGCTAGTGCCCTCTGTCCTCACCCCTTGTCTCCTCTTCCCCTCTGCCCCAAGATGCTGCACATGCAGTATCCATTCTTACTGCAACTTCTTCTCCAGCCTTTGCCCTATCTGTGCTTAGGTTTCTTCACCTCATCCCCCCTCGCCATGTGCGCATCCCAAGCATGGCAACATAGATTTTCTATCCTGGACACATCATCCATCACTCAGCCTCCAGACCCAAGAATTTGGTTCTTTTGAGAGTTGTTGGGTGGAGCTGCATGGGGGGGAAAAAAAGGAAGTGAACCAAAAAGCCTCAGCAAGTGAGGGGACAGGAAATCCTATAAGCTACTAATGGCAAATCCTGATGTCCACTTCCCTCATAATTCAGATTCAGATAAGAAAATTGAGATCCCAAGTGACTTATTCCAGATTACTCAGTCATTCATTTCCAGAGTCAAAGCTGGAATCCAGCTCACATAAATATCACCCAATTGATGTGGCTTCCTTCATGCCACATGGAGACAGAAAGGAAAATTGAGGTCTTTCCAGAAATGCCTATGCTAATAAGAGTGTGGGAAAGATATCAGGAAAGGTTTACATTGGAACTATTTACAGATACTATGAAACTAATAAAAGTCTAAACTGATCTTTTTTTAAAAAAGCTTGCCTTGTTCATATAAAATAATGTTAATTAGGGGCATGTCCACACAGGGCAAAGCATTTCATAAATATTGTTCACTGGTGTGAAATATTGATTATATATTTTCATAGCAACAATCAAATATAGAGGTGGAATTTCACCCCTAGTTCTGCCTTCCTTCCTGAAATTAGGCATTGTTTTGATAAACTTGGTCAACTGAAAATATTCCCTCTATATCTGTCAAGTTGGTAGATGTTTTTTAGGAAAAAATATTGTTTTTCTGTTTAAAAATTAGATCACAAAACCTATGTATAGACACCAGTTTCTAGAAGAGGCGCTATTTTAAAATAGCACGTGGGGTCTGTAAGCCATTTCTTCAGAGTTGTCTCCTTTGACTAAGAAAGTAATCTGATACCAACCAAATGATTTGATTAATCAGTCCAATCAAATAAATGTTTAATTCCTTAGTGTTTTCTGTATGGGATACAAAGAGCTGCTGCAGTCACAGAGCTTGCCATCGAGCGGGGAGGATTAGATAAGGGCAGAGAGCTGTCACTGGAGATTCAACGTGGGGGGAAGAGGGGTAAGTAGTGTCTATGACACAAAATCACTCTTTGCACTGCAGAGTGCAAAGAGCTATGGGGATTCAAAGGAAGGTGGGAACACAAATATTTGTTGAAAAATAATTGGAGAGATCAGGAAAAGCAGTTGTGGAGGTAGATGCTTTAAGACAATCCTTGAATGATGGGAAGGATTGAAAAAAACCATTCCTGGGCTTTGCTCCAGAGCACAAACGTTTAGAAAATGCAAATATTTAGGATACTGATTTTTAAAAGATTGTGCAAAACATTTAAATTTTGCTCCTTCTAAAAACACTTGTCTCTTGCCATTGTGATGAACTTTTCAAGTCCCCAGGTCCTAGCCATTTTTGGCAGCCTTCTAATATGCAACCAGAAGGAATCCCAACAGCCTGGAGACATTTTGCTTTTGTGTCACAGACACTACTTACCCCCCTTCCCCCCACATTGAATCTTCATTTGTGCAGGTACTGAGGATGACTTTACTTTTAACTAATTCACTCACTGGATAAATATTTATTGAACATCTGCTATGTTCCAGGCATTGCCAGGCACTAGTAATAGAAGGGTAAATACAAATCATCAGGGAAATGCAAATCAAAACCACAGTGCGATATCACCTCACACCTGTTAGGATGGCCATTATCAAGAAAACAAAAGATAACAACTGTTGGTGAGGGTGTGGAGAAAAGAGAACCCTTGTGCACTGTTGGTGGGAATGTAAAATGATGCAGCTGCCATAGAAAACAATATGGAGGTTCCTCAAAAAATTAAAAATAGAACTACAATATAATCCAGCAACCCCAGTCCTGGGTATTTGTCCAAAATAATTGAAATCAGGATCTCAAAGAGGTATCTGCCCTCCCATGTTTATTGCGGCATTATTCACAATAGCCAAGATATAGAAACAACTTAACTGTCCATGACAGATGAATGGATAAAGAAAATGTGGTATATACATATGATGGAATATTATTCAGCCTTAAATAAGAAGGAAATCCTGCTGTATGTGACAACATGGATGACCCTGGAGGACATTATGCTAAGTGAAATAAGCCTGACACAGATGGACAAATACTGAATGATTCCACTTATATGAGGTATCTAAAGTAGTAAGTTCATAGAAACAAAATAGAATGGTGGTTGCCAGGGCCTTGGGAGAGGGAGAGATGGGAAGTTGCTATTCAATGGTTGTATAGTTTCAGTTATGCAAAAAGAAAAAGTTCTAGCTGTCTGCTGTACAACATCACGCCTATAGTTAACAATACTGTGTTGTGTACTTAAAACTTGTCAGGAAGGTAGATCTCATGTAAAGTTTGTTTTAGCATAATAAAAAAAATTAAAGTTTTTTTTAAAGGGGTGAATACACCTTAAAAAAATCAGTTACACACAAGAGAATCAAAGGACACGAAAATGAAAAGGTAGCTGGGGCCACAGGGCAGAGGAACTAGACCACCAGGGTGGAACATTCCTTAGAGGTATTTCTGGAAGCAAATTAAGCCACCCAGACTATAGTCACAGGCCCATTATTTTCTAAGAACTCCAAATTAGAACAGTATGTACTTCCTAATTTTCCAGTTTGCCAGTTTTATGGACAAAAAGTAGTGTATTGTTTTCCGCCTGGTCCTGGAATATCACGGACTCCTTGCCAAAGTTCCTGCTCTCCCAACTCCTGGCTGGTCCCCTTATGGGAATTGCCATCTTGTACATGGCTGTTCTGGAACAAGCTTCCAGGATATTCTTCAAAGGCAACATCAAAGCCCAGGTTAAAACTGGAAGGTTCCCTATGAGCTTCCTATTCTGTTGTGCCCCAAAGAGAGGACATTTGGTAAGAAAGAGATTGGTGGTCAAAGGAACGATCTCATCCAAAAAGGTAAGACTAGCTCCAGTTTAACAAGAAGTATCTTTGTCTCCTGATATCAAGGTAGTGCAATACCCTACATCCAATACAGTTCCCCCAGCACACAGTTGACAACAGGGGCACACACTTCTCCATAGAACATCATTCCCTCCCAGGGCCAACCACGTGAAAGGAAGGGTGGTTACTCAATGAATAAGCCATGTCCTCCCCTGCAGATGATGTGACCAGTATGCCCACCACGGCTAAAAAAAATCCGTCAACGCATCTGTGGATTTGCTGGGCCTGAGCTAGCCCCTGCCTCTATAGCAACATATTTAGCCACTCTCCTCATCTACTAAGAAAAAGATGTGACTGGGTGAGTCATAGCCGCGAGATTTGGGATTTATCATCAGGCAAGGAAAACCAACGCCTAAATGGAATTAACAAAAGCCTTTATTTGTTGGGTTGGGTTTTTTTAAGCTTCACTGAATTGTAATTTACACACCATAAAATTCACCCATTTTTAAGCATAAAATTTAATGATTTTTACAATAGTTACAGTAGTGCAAAATGTGCAAACTTTCTGTCACCCCAGAAAGATCCTTTGTCCATTTGTAGTCAATCCCTATTCCTAGCCCCTGCCCCCAAACAACCACCATTCTGCTTTCTGTCATTGATTGGCCTTCCCCAAAAATTTCACATAAATGGAATCATACCACATGTAGCTTTTTTGTGTGTCTGGCTTCTTTCACTTAGCATAACGTTACCATTACTGAGGCTCTTCAATTTTGTAGCATATATCAGTACTTCTTTTTATCATTGTGGAGTACTTCACTTTATGGATATACCACATTTTGTTTTTTCATTCACCAGTTGATAGACGTTTGGATTTTTTCCAGTGTGCTGCTATTATGAATAAACCTGCTATGAACATTCCCATACATGTCTTTGTATAGACACACATTTTCATTTCTCTTCGGTAGGTACCTAGGAGTAGGATTGCTGGGTCATATGGCAAGTTTATATTTCACTTTTTAGAAACTGCCAAACTATTTTCCAAAGTGGCTGTACCATTTCACATTCTTATCTGCAATAGTTGTTATTGTCTGTCTTTTTTACTATAGTCTTTTCAGTGAGTTTGTTTTTAAGACTCAGATTTTTCTCACCACTCACATCCCAGAAACCAGCATGGCTAAGCATAAGATCTGGGTCATAACTGGCTAAGGCTTTTGAGACTGTGGCAATTTAGGAAAGAGTCTGGTTGTAGGAGATGGACAACTACATGCTTGTTATTATAACAAAGAAGGGGTAGAGCAAGGCCAGACACTTCCTTTGTCCAACCTTTATTGGCTGAGGCAGGAAAACTAGTTCTTCTAAGAATGGAAAGTTTCATTTAGATTAGAAGTAGTCTCAGCTTGTTCATGCAAGAACTAATGAACATTTATGAGCGCCTGTAGTGTGGCGAATAAAAGGTATTTCTCATATACTACATAAAATGAGAGTCAGTTTAACTTAAATATTTTTTGACTGTCTGTTGAGAATAAAACATTATATTGGGGGATAGAAGAGTGCCAAAAATCCCTGATTCAAGAAGTTTGAAATCTGCTCATTCTGGTGTATGGAAGTGGGAGAGGAGGTAGGATGGGGAGGGAGTGGTACCATTGCCTGTCATTGATACAGACTGCTGAGTCACAGACACCTTAGCATGTTCTAAGAAGTGCTTGTGTATGCGTGCAAAGGGGGCTAGGAAGTTGAGCAAATACTTGAAAAAAATTAATTTGGAAGGTGAATGACTATAACCCCAAAGTTAGTCTGTAGTACACATTACTAATTCTGAGAGTTGTGAACTGCCATCATATTAGTGACCCTTAAGAAACTTCTGAGTAGATCCATTTTATGACTCGTTGCCCATGACTTTAAAGTTATTTCAGTGTTTGTCAAGATCTTGTGCGGTTGGCTGGGGAGGGGCAAGAGGAGGCAAACATGGAAAGTGAGACAGTCGTATGAACAGGTACTACAGGCTTGCTTGTGCAGGTGGAGGAGGGATTCAGTGGCCTTCTCCATTCCCTGCAGAATAGCATTTCTCACTCTCCCTGAGGTGTGTGCCACGGACGTGCTGGAACTTTCTGAAGTCTGGCCAGCAGGAGCCAATTTTATACGTTTCCCAACTCCACCTTCAGTGAGGTCTAGAATCAGCAAACACTAGGAATCAGGCCTTCCGCCTCACCACCCACCTCAGAACCTGTTGTTAAACATTTACCAGCATACCACTGCCGTGAGCTGTACTAACTCGCTAGCAAAGCATTCTGGGTGATCTTCCTCTGAGCTTAGGGAAGGGCCTGAAGGTTACCTTTGGAAGACATCTGCAACATACACTGGAAAAGACTCAAACGGTTTACTAAGTAGAAAACAAAGACTGGGTACTCTTACCATGGGGTGGGGGAGATGGCCTTTGGAAATTAAGCTCACATCTTGTAAGACAGATAAAGCAGGTTCATACATAATTATGACAGGAGACAGGAGGTGGTCAGAAGCACGAAGTGTAAACTAGAGATGATTCAGAGGAGGGTGAGGCTGAGCACACCCCATGTTCCAGTGCAGGCCCTTAGAGCCGAGAATTGCCGGGTTGCTCCCAGCTTTGAGGCTCCTGGTATACCAAAACATGGTTAAAAAAATGGTAGTATATTTTAAACGTTTCCACTAAACATCTTACACACTAAATGCAATGCCATATAATTGCAGTATTCATAAAAGCATTAAAATATTAACTTACTGCACACTGTGGTGGGGGATGGCTTAAATTAAAAGTTGTCTGATAAACATCTTCTTTGAAAACTGTTAGCTAATCTCAGTGACTGCCTGTTAAGCCTCACTGGGAGGTGAAGCCTAAACGTAAGGACCATCGGGACAGGAAAGCCCTGACCCCAGAGCCCTTTTTTTACATGCTTGTGTTCAGGATTATAGCAAAACCTTCATGAATTCCAAGCAGGACCTTGTCTATCATCTACAGAAAGAAGTATCTATCTCGTAGAACTAGGAAATTTTAATTTTGCATAGGTGAATTACTCTAATAACTGAATTTTCTCTCTTTTAAATGCCCAAACAATTTTCACTATATTTTATGGGAAATTTTCCACAGCCTTCTCTAGGTTTTTTAAACTAACATCACCTACTCTTGACAGTTCAGGAATATTGTTATTATCTGCTCTCATGGTACTACACGGCAATTGACAATAGTTTTGCCCTTTTAAGGTTTTTCTGCTGCTCTCTCAGTGCTGAAGTCACTTCCTGCTGCCGTTGGCACACCCGCCCCTCGCAGTGTGGCTTTTTTCTGGTTGGTGGTTACTATACCCACTGGGCTGCTGCAGTCTGGGGAATCAGATAAGCACTTTGTTTACATTTGTTATGAAGAGTCTGTAATGTGAGAGAGGGGCCTGCGACATCTGAACCTAATGGGGCTCCATAATACGACTTTCACACAGACTTTGAGGTTTGAGGGCTGTGTTTTAGAACTAATTGTTGTTGCTGGAAATATGGTATTTATGTGAGGAATTGTTAATATACTGTGACGGGCTGAATTGTGTCCCCCTCTAAATTTATATACTGAAATCCTAATCCCCAGTACCTCAGAATGTGATTGTATTTGGAGATAGGGTCTTTAAAGAGATAATTAAAATGAGTCTTAGAGTGGGCCCTAATCCAATGACTGGTGTCTTTATAAAAAGAGATTAGGACACAGACACACACAGAGAGGAGACCATGTGAAGACACAGGGAGAGAAGGGCCATCTACGAGCTAAGGAAAGAGGCCTCAAGAGAAACCAACCCTGCTGACACCTTGATCTTGGACTTCTAGCCTCCAGAACTGTTAGAAAATAAATTTCTGTTGGTTAAGCCACCCAGTCAGTGGTACTTTTTATGGCAACCCTAGCAAACTAAGACACTAACCAAGTTTCTGCCCCTGTGGTATAGTGTCCTGATATTACACCTGGAGTAGAGAACAGTAAGGGCTATCTTGAAGGCTCCCCTTGCCAAGCCCATGTCTTAGGACAACTCTTTAAGCTGTTGGTAAATTATTGCTAACATTGATTTTCCAGGTAGTGCAGTGTCAACTCATGAAGCAGTAAGGAAAAGATAACTAGACACTGCAGGAAGAAAGAGAAATGAGCTTCTATGTATGCACGAATAATGCAGAATTTAAGGGAAAAAAATGTTTCACGTACAGGAAGATAAATTCTGAGCTATCAGTTAAAATCTAAGAAAAGCACCAGGAGTGAGTCATTGTCAACTCTTCTCTAAACAAATATATTAGTCCAAATAGCTACTGAGAACAAAAAAAAAAAAACAAACAAAAGAACCACTTATAAACTGGGAAATTTTATACACAAAAGATTTTTTTAAAAGCATGAAAGTAAATCATTAGGGGGCTTCCCTGGTGGTGCAGTGGTTAGGAATCCGCCTGCCAATGCAGGGGATATGGGTTTGAGCCCTACTCTGGAAAGATCCCACGTGCCGCGGGGCAACTAAGCCCGTGCGCCACAACTACTGAGTCTGCGCTCTAGAGCCCGTGAGCCACAGCTACCAAAGCCCGGGCGCCTGGAGCCCGTGCTCCGCAACAAGAGAAGCCACCACAGTGAGAAGCCTGCACACTGCAACAAACAGTAGTCCCCGCTCACCGCAACTAGAGAAAGCCCATGCGCAGCAATGAAGACCCAATGCAACCAAAAATAAATAAATAAATTTATTTTTTTTAAAAAGTAAATCATTAGGGTATCATCAGACAAAAACCACAGTGAAAGATGGATGAGTGTGTGACACGCTGATTTCAATTTAAGAAAGACATCGAAGAAAGAGAAAAGGCCCAGAGAAAGAAAATGAAAATTTAAAGGGAAAGAAGTGACTTAGAAATGAGGACAGATGGGACCAGGAAAAGGGGAGTGAGTTGGAATAGAATTACAGTTTTTGAAATTACGAACATGAAGTCTGGTTGGACAGGGGCTGGTCCTCCACACCCCAGGGTGCTAGACCTGATGAAAGCCCTTGGAGTTTAAAAAGTGTTGTTTTAGGATCGCTTATATATGGAATCTAGAAAAATGGTACTGATGAATACCATCAATATTCATCTGCAGGAATAAAGATGCAGACGTTGAGAAGGGACTTGAGGATACCGGGGTAGGGGGAAGGGGAGGCTGGGATGTAGTGAGAGAGTAGCATTGACATATATACACTACCAAATGTAAAATAGATAGCTGGTGGGAAGCTGCTGAATAGCACAGGGAGATCAGCTCGGTGCTTTGTGACCACCTAGAGGGGTGGGATAGGGAGAGTGGGAGGGAGGCACAAGAGGGAGGGGATATGGGGATATATGTATGCATATAGCTGATTCACTTTGTTATACAGCAGAAGCTAACATAACACTGTAAAGCAATTATACTCCAATAAAGGTGTATTAAAACAAAAGTTGTCGTTTTAGGATAAAGGAAAGGCACTCTTTGTCTAATAAGTGAAAGACAGTGTGCTAATTTCCCCCAATTGTTGGTACCAAAAAAAAGATACCTAGATGTGAAGCAGATGTGCATCAAAATATGTGTGATGGACAATGTTAATGGAAACTGTGGATGTTTGGAAATTTTCTAATCAGCCACAATTGAATCCAGGGTGAGCAAACCCGCTTACCCACCATTGATCCCAGAGCCTTTGCCTGAGACAGAACTGCTCTGTCCTCACGAGGCACAAAGCAAAGACACCCCAGAAGTCTGAGTGAGTAGGGGACACACAGGACAGGGAAGTTCCGAGTCTTCACATATCTTCAAGGGGACTTTATTTTGTATTTCCTTACTAGCCCTAAAATTTTCCTTTCTTCTTAGAAGTGGTGGCAGTTTCTGAGACCACATAAATAGCAAAAATATGGTTTTAAACTGTTCCTAAATATTAAAGTAGAAAAAAAGTTAAACCAACTTGGAGCCATTCGCAGTCATTTATCTCCTATTGATTGGAAAGTGCTGTCCTTATTTGCACATCATGCCTGCCAGGTGCTCAGACAGAATCTACCTGGCTTCAGGACTGTTATTCCTGGGCTCAGAGTTGTCCCTTTTAGACTTAATTCAAAAAAAGCAAACAGGTCCAGATTCCGCATGGCTGAGCCCTAGGGCAATGAGCTGACATCATCAACACGTTAGCTTCAAAGCCCAGCACCTGCAAGCAAGGGCACAGGGCCTGGCAGACCTGCTAACAAGTTAGATTCCAAAACACTTGACAGACTGGAAAAGCAATCAGATGAGCATGACCAGGTGTCCATAACTTGACCACTTAACCTCACCTGATTTTACTTCTCTGACCAGAATGGCAGGAAATTTAGCAATGTAACTGACCTACCTCTGAGCTCTAATTAAAGTTTGCTAAAAGCTTTATGATCTGCCCAGACAACTACCCTGGGAATGCAGAAGGGCTCAGTCACAGTGCTGCTGTTATTATTTTGTTGTTGTTAGTATTGTTCCTGTTTTATAATAATGATTCAGAGCATAACTGACTCTGAGAGTTCTGATTTTTGTTTTTGTTCGTTCGAGGGGCAGTGGTGGGGAATCTTTGTTATGTGCCTCCTTTTTTTTTTTTTTTTAATTATTATTTATTTATTTATTTATTTTTGCCTGTGTTGGGTCTTCATTTCTATGTGAGGGCTTTCTCCAGTTGCAGCAAGCGGGGGCCACTCTTCATCGCGGTGCGCGGGCCTCTCACTATCGCGGCCTCTCTTGTTGCGGAGCACAGGCTCCAGACGCGCAGGCTCAGTAGTTGTGGCTCACGGGCCCAGTTGCTCCGCGGCACGTGGGATCTTCCCAGACCAGGGCTCGAAGCCGTGTCCCCTGCATCGGCAGGCAGATTCTCAACCACTGCGCCACCAGGGAAACCCCCCTCCTTCTTTTTTGACAGTGATGTAAGCAATGTCTGCAGCAGGGCTGATGCACGTGCACTAAAACACCCATCTCCTCTCCTCAAGCCTCCTCTGACCAGGGGAATTGGGTGTGAGATACACTGTCGGGGTGGAGGATGGAGGTGCTATCTCTGGGCCATCACTGACATGTTCTCTGTACGCGCATTGGTTAGCATGGCAATCAAACCCAGGCATTGATTCTGAAGACTTTTTAGGTCAGATTCTGTGGTTTGCGATTTGAGAGCTAGAACAAAAGAATTGTCTAGGGGTTGAAGGCAGACATTTACCTTTCGGATTCATTTGAGAACCTGAAAGATATAACACCCACACCCACACCCACATCCACCCACTCAGCCCCAAACACCGCAGCATTGTTTGGCTGTCAGACAATTCATTCCATAAACCAGCTTGGGGTGAAGATGACAGAGAGTCAAACTTTGACCTATTCAATTCTCAAACTGAAGCCAAGTTAACAAAATCTCTGCATTTGGAGGAAACTTAGTGGTCTATCACGTCCAGATTATACACAACATCTGAGTTCCCACGATAACATTACCCATAAATGATCATGAACCTTTTGTCTAAATACCTCAAGGCAGAAGGTAGACATTTATGCTGAAACTAATGAAGCATCAGCACCAGGGCTTCTCATTTGCAAAGGCTTCTTCCAAGCCCTGTACCTAACTTTGTATCCATTATTTGTAATTTTTGTCTTAAAGTGGACCCCCCAAAATGGATAAGCTTCAGGGCCCACAAAAGCTGAGGTGGGGAGAAGAACATTCCGAATCTTTAAACTGGAATAAAATTTGCCCCCCTATACATATGCCTGAAATATCAGAAACATGTTTTCTGTAATACAGTGATATTTCTGAGATTGGGTGTAATCACTGAGTGAGTATTTAAGAGGGTTATCTGAAAGTCCTACATTTAGATTTAACACCACTTGCTCTTTTTTTTTGCCCCAGGACCTTTGGCCAGGTTGTTCCCTCTTCCTGGAAACTCTTACCCCTTTTGTCTGATTATCTCCTACTTTGCTTTCAGATCTCAACTCGCATGTCCACCAAAATGTCCTCCCTAACTTCCTTGATCAGGTCAAATCCTCCTCTATGTAGCGTCACCACATCATGCTTCTTCCTGGCACATAGGACACTGTAATTTCACTCATGTTTACGTGTTTATTCTTTTGATTACTCTCTAACTCCCCCACCAGACTCAACGATGCCTGAGCCCTGGACATGACCTTCCTTTTCTCACCCCTGCAACCCCAGGCTCAGCACAGAGCCTAGCACACTACCAATTTGTAGACCGAATCAAGAATGCACAACATAAATAAATAAATAAATAAATAAATAAATAAATATTAAAAAAAAACAAAAAACAAAAAGGGCTTCCCTGGTGGCGCAGTGGTTGAGAATCCGCCTGCCAATGCAGGGGACACGGGTTCGAGCCCTAGTCTGGGAAAATCCCACATGCCGCGGAGCGACTAGGCCCGTGAGCCACAATTGCTGAGCCTGCGCGTCTGGAGCCTGTGCTCCACAACAAGAGAGGCCGCGATAGTGAGAGGCCTGTGCACCGCGATGAAGAGTGGCCCCCACTTGCCGCAACTAGAGAAAGCCCTCGCACAGAAACGAAGACCCAACACAGCCATAAATAAATAAATAAATATTAAAAAAAAAGAAAAGAATGCACAACAAGGGTTAAAAGGAGTTGGTAAGAAAAGATCCTCTGGATTTAGGTTAAACACAAACTTAATAAGAACTAAAAAGTCAACATTATAAGGAATTACATTTTAGCTCGTTATAATGGACATTTTCTGACAATAATTATTTGATGTCTAAGAATGAAACAGGCTATCTTATAAAGTAGAATATGTTCCTCAAAAGTACATGTTTACTACTAAGGAAGTTGAACAGGAAAATTCTGTAAAGGGTTAGAGATGGACTGAGATCAGCTACATCAACTAGAAACCTTGTTAAGTCTATGGTCACTGACGTACCGTAATGGCACTTATGATTTGTGAGGATGTGGTGCTGTGTTTAACAATGAAGACATTAAATAGAACTAAATAGTTTCTGTCAGAAATTTATGTTCAATATAAGTAAAAACCAACACATGGGAGTGAGTATATGTAAGCAAATAAAAACATGACCACTGATAATAACTTAATTCAAGAATAAATATTCTGGGCTTCCCTGGTGGCGCAGTGGTTGAGAATTTGCCTGCTAATGCAGGGGACACGGGTTCGAGCCCCGGTCTGGGAAGATCCGACATGCCGCGGAGCAACAAAGCCCGTGCGCCACAACTACTGAGCCTGCGCGTCTGGAGCCTGTGCTCCGCAACAAGAGAGGCCGCGATAGTGAGAGGCCCGCGCACCGCGATGAAGAGTGGCCCCCACTTGCCACAACTAGAGAAAGCCCTCGTACAGAAACGAAGACCCAACCCAGCCAAAAATAAATAAATTAATTAATTAAAAAAAAAAAAAGAATAAATATTCTTTCCAAGATGGAATAAAGGGGTTAAATTTAACCTCCCACCTGAAATAACTAGAACACAAAACAAAACATATGAAACAATGGTTTTGAAAGTATTGAAAAACAAACAGAACAGGACTGTGATCCCTGAAAGGAGGGAAACAAAGAAGGTGATTCCTGCGATTGAACCAGCATTTTTCCTAGAGGCTGTGACACAGGAAGGGGGAACCCACACAGAACCTGTAGTCTAGCTGAGTGGCAGGGAGAGAGATCGGACTTCAGAGAGGCCATGACAGCTAGGATTTGTAGAAGAGTGCCAGAGAGGAGGGAGCTGCACAGAGAGAAATTTGGAGAAAGGTCCCTTCAAGTCTTTGGCTGAGTGCTAATCTACATATGCATGAGAGGAAACCACACAGGGCTGGGGAAAGAATCCTGAGAATAAAGTTTCTGGAGCTCATGCCCGGATGGGAATAGTTCATGTTCCTTTCAGTCAGAGTGGAAAGACCTCTTCATGCAAAGGACATCAGATAGGGCAGGGTTGGCAAACTACAGCCCACAGGCCAAATCCAGCCCACAGATTGGTTTTTGAACAGCTTGTAAACTCAGAATCATTTTATATTTTTAAAGGATTGTAAAAACACACGGAGAAAAATATGCAACAGAGACTATATATGGCCTGCAGAGCCTACAATATTTACTATGTGTCCCCCTTACCAAAAAAGTTTGTCAGTCCCTGATATAGTCAGCTTAGTAGTGGAGACAAATTAGCCTCCAGCTAAAGGCTTCTCTGGACCCACCCTAGCAAACTTAAAAGCAATCCTTAAAAGGATTCTACAAATTCCTAGTAATATAGCTAACAATGAACAAAATCTAACACTATTTAATGAAATACAACAAAATTCAGTGCCCCAAAACATAAAATTCATCCAATAAAAATTGCTGGATTGTAAGAACTAGGAAAATATTACCCTGTATGATTTATCTATTGCTGTATAACAAACTACCCCCAAACTTGGTGGCTTCAAACAATGATCATTTATTCTTTCTTATCATTTCTCTGAATCAGGAATTCTGACAGAGCACAATAGGCAATGCTTGTTTCTGCTTCACAATGTTTGGGACCTAAGCTGGAAGATTTGAAGTCTGGGGGCTAGAATTTTCTGAAGTCTTGTTCAGCTACATATTTGGCAGTTGACGCTAACTGTTGGCCACCTTCTGTGAGGAAAGTGTTGACAGAGCAGGTCTGGTTGCTTATTCCTTGCATATCTCCAAGAGAACGTGGAACCGTGAATGATTCTTGACCATCCACTGGGAATATGTCCCTTGGATGTCAGGGATTGTTGATTTGGTTATGTACACCTAGAGCAATGGGCTGTGCTATATCAGCTTGTCAAGTTTCTCTGCACAAATATCAAGATGAACAAGGTGCACCCGGTTTCATTGTTGGGGTCCCAAGTTTTAGTTGCCATGGCTGCTTGCATAGCAAGATATGCTTATGTGACCAGCACACCAAAAAAGCCTTGGACCCTAGAGCTCCAACAGGACTCACTGGGTAGGGACATTTCACACATGTTCCTACAGTTCCCTGCTGGTGGCCTCTGATGAAGGACTCTGAAGCCTGTACTGGACCTCTCTGGACTCTACCCAATGAAAATATCTTTCCTGCTGCTTTACTCTGTGTTTTCTCCCGTAATAAATTTTAGCTGTGTGTATAACCCTCTCTTGAGTCTTGTGAGTCCTTCTGGCCAATCACCGAAATTGGGGTGTCTTGGGACCCTTAAAAAACACCATGAAAATATTAGTCAAAAGAAAGCTAGAAGATGTAGAGGTTATTCATTGCTGTATAACAAATCACCTCAAATTTAGCAATTTAAAACAAACATTTACTATCTCATCGCTTCTGTGCATTGGGATTCTGGGGTGGCTTAGCTTGGTGTTCTTGTTCAGGGTCTCTCACAGTCTAGGTGCCAGTCTTGGCTGGGTCTAGAGGATCTTCATCCAGGCCCACTTACCTGGTGGTTGGCAGGAGGCTTCAGCTCCTTGCCACTTGGATTCTCCATAGGGCTGCTCATGACCTGACTTCTCCCAGAGAAAGTGATCCCAGAAAGAGACAGGGCCTTTGACATAAGCCACAATCTGTTATCATCTAATCTCAGAAGTAAAATAACTTCACTTTTACCAAGTTCATTAGTTACGCAGACCAATTTTGGTATCATATGAGGAAGGACTGCACAAAGGTGTGTTTACCATGAGGTGGGGATCATGGGGAACCATCTTGAAGGCTACTAGAATAGCTATATTAACATCAGACAAGGTAGATTCCAGAAGAAGGGATGTTATCAGAGATAAAGAGGAACATTTCATAGTAGTAAAGAGGTCAATTCCTCAAGAAAATGAAAAATTCTAAATGTGTATACTGAGCTTCATGCCTAATTCTAAAACCCAAATAGAGGTTTTCTCCATTTGTGTTTATTGTTATAAGCATTTTCTGTAGGAGATATTTGGCATATTTCTAAGTCCACCTATGTTTCATCATCATCTTCATTATAGTTGTCCTCATCAATATCAAGGGAATCCAAAAACCAATATATTTTTTCTCTTATGAAATAATTATGGAAATTCTGTAAAAAAATAAAAGTTCATTTGTAAATAACTTGGCTTTAAGTAACGCTCAGTAGGAAAATCACCTAGGTGTTAAGAAAGGGCATGGGGATTTCAAGAAATCAGAGTTCAGCAAGGCAAACAGGAAATCATAACCACAAACGAGAAACAATGCCAAGACAGCGGAATGTGATGTCGAGGTAATGGATATTTTTAATGGTTGATAAGCCAGCAAAATTTGACACTGATGATGTCTGGGAAGTGAGGAGAAGGCACTAGAAATTCTAGTAACTAGGCCATGAGCACATGAGGATCAGACTGTCTTGTTCACCACTGACATCTTGGTGCCTAGCACAGTACTGGGCATGTGAGTAAACTAAATATGAAATGTTTATCTCTTTTTGGAAAGAAAAAACAGTCTGTAATGGGAGAGCCTGTCAAAATGGACCAACAGGTTTAAAGACATTATTTGAATAAGGACTCTAGAATATAGACTTTCATGCTTCAAGACTAGTTTATCTGGTCTCTTCTTAAATTCTAACGGCTTGTGATAAGAAGAAAAGAAAGATCTGGAAGAGAATTCTATGCTAGAGTCAAAACAGGCAGATTTCAGATGTCCCCTGGCATTCAAGACTCTCCATGATCTGGCTTCTACTTACTTTTCTAGAATTTTTTTTTTTAATCAATTCTACCTTCTAGAAATCTTCCATTCCAGCCAAATTGACCAAATACTGTATTTTTAAAATTTAAGTTGTACATTTCTGCCCACTTTTTAATATCTCTGAAATCAAGAAGTACATCAGTGCATTTGGATGATGGCCCTCCTTTAAACATATCCTCTGTTTTCTTCTCCCAGAGATTTGGCTAAAAGTATTTTTTTTTTCCTCTCTTTTACATCAGTGGAAATCCAATCAGTTTCTCCAGACCCAATATAAATCCAAAATCTTCTTTAAAAAACCTTCCTGATCAGCCTTCATAAGAATTAACTTTCTTCTGACCTACAGTGGTACTAAAATCTAAGTTTACATATTCTGTACTACTTAATATTGTAGTTGTATATGTTCCTGTTTTATTTCTCTTTCCAGAATATAGTAAGCATCCAGAGGGTGAAAACTATGTCTTTTACAAAGTTGCACTTTTCTATAGCAACTAGCACATATTTTCCTCATTTTGATGATCAATAAATATTACTTTGGTGAATAAAGGAATAAGTTAATAACTATACAAATTATGCTTAAGGAATACAACTAATTACAAAAGAATGGGAACAAAAACAATATGAGAAGATGTCCATGGTACATGGTTAAACAGGAAAAAAGCAAGTTGCAGAATAGTATGTATAGAATGATTTTATTTTTGCTAAATCAGCCACAACAAATTCCTCCCTAATATGCAGGATATAAATGTTTGCAGGTACTTCATAAGTTGTTTGGAAGAACATAGGCCTAATGGTTAACATCAATTATCTCTGTAAAGTGGGATGCAGGTGATGAAATTATGAAAGTTCAAGATAAATTTTCCCTTTTTACTTGTTTTCTTCATACACACACACCCCTATGTTATTTGGCTTTGGATTTTTTTAAAAATCAGCAAAGTATGTGAATACATTTTGCAGTGAAAATTAGGGGAGAAAAAGGAAAGTTCTGGCTATCTTTCAGATATGTAGCTTTATGGTGAAAAAGAAGAGAAAGCCCCGAATTCAATACCTAGAAAGTTGTGAGTTATGAGATATGACAACCAAGAAATAAGACTAATTCAGAAAACTATAGAAGAAGATAGTTTTTTGAATCCAGATGTGACAGAATTCTAGGGCCTAGTACATTGGTTGATTTAAAAGCCACTATCACACAAAACAAAGTGGAAAGTTCAGGGCAGTGGGGAAGTAAGTTATTTTAACAAAAAAGCCTCTTGCTTATGTTAAGGTATAACTGAAGCAAGATTCCTATGCAAGAGACATCTCTCAAATGTGTTTTTCTTTATAACATTGCCCTGTCAGAGGCATATTGCAAGTAGAGAAAATTGTGTATTTGTATGTAATCTTGTGACACCACTGATGTTAACTAAACACCCTGGGTGAGATATTTGTATCTTTACCTTTAGTAACAACAGTTAACTTTTAACTTTTTATTTTATTTTATTTTATTTTATTTTACCACTATCCATATACCTGGCACTGTGCTAAGTGTTTTACAGGTTTTATTTTATTGGTGTCTCCTGACAACCCTATGATATTACTCTCCCCATTTCACAGATGGGGAAACTGAGGCTTAGATAAGTTAAGCAAGTAATGGCGTCAAGTTTGAACTCAGTAAGTCTGCTAATTGATGCCAAATCCCTTTGCCTTTCCACAAATGTGTCTGCCATATAATCATACCTATTATTGCTAGACATCCCATTATTCCTATTTCACTTTCTTGCCTCACTATTGTGTGAAGGTATGTCCTAATTGCCCACATTTGTACCAACATAACACTAGAATCATTGTAACACATCTCAGAACAGTTCTTCCATCTACTCAGCTTCCTGTTTTTATCAGAAACATAAACAGAATATTCTGCTGGAAGGCAGGTGTTCCCAAATATTACTATTTTCCTTTACTAACTTGTAGCTCCACCACCCCTAAATTCACCTATTTTCTTTTTTGAACAGTGCATTCTTTCAGCTTTATTCAGTGTAGAGCGAGAGAAGTATGTTAATCATTGCATAAAGTAGTCTAGGTTCATCATCCCTTATCCACCAATTTTGAAGTCCAAAGAGGTTTGAAAAATGAAAGACTTTTCATAACTGCTTGGCCTTAAAGCCTGAGCAGACCTGAACTCATCTGGCAACAAAACCTGCCCTGAACTGACTTGAGGCTATTTGTAACCTTCATTGATCGCAATCAGAGTGAATGTTTACACATTTCACTGCTGAAATGTCAATTTGTTTTATTACAGGGTGCCGCCCAGAACACACTCAGGGTTTTACCTATGATATGGTATACTTACTTTTTTACCTATCCAAGGTCCAAAAAAAGTCCTAAATTACAAACATTTCTGGACCCCAAGGGTCTCGGATAAGTGATTTCAGATGTGTATCCTTTCTTTTACTCCCCCACCCCCTACCCCAGTCCTTTTTTAAAGAGTTAAGTTTAAGTAAGGTGTTTTCTGACATCTAATACTTCGACTTGGTGAACATCTATGGCCATGTTATACAAACACTTTGTGACTTTAGAAAATTCAAGTGTCACAGTGAATTTTAAGCTTTTTAAAATTTTAGCTCTTTTTAAACTTAATTTTTATACAGAAGTCATTACAGTCGTCTCCCACCCCCTATCCCCTTGCTGATAGTTTCCTTGTTCATTGATTGTGAGCTACTAAAACATTTTCCCCCAGTGAACTTTTTTTTTTCCTCCTTAGACAGTGTCTAAATATGGGAAATTGCTTTATCAGGCCACTGGTTGGTTGTTTGATTGACTTTTTTGGAATGTGTAAAGCAGTTTATAACTCCATGTGGGATCAGATTAACCATGATGTGATTAAAATTAAGGAGGTCCTGATGAGCCTTAAATTTCTGACTGATCTGGGTTTGTTCAATCTGAATTTTTCTGGATATATTTATGCAGACTCACAGGGTTCATCTTCCCATTCATCTGTCACATTATTTTTCTGGCATACTGGCATGCTCTCCCAACCTTTGGTGCTAAACCATAACATCTAAATGACCCTTAAATCTGGCACTTCAGAAATTTTTTTTAACTGTCACAGAATTATCATTCATTAGGTGAAATTTTCCATGATAGGTGTCTGAGTCATGCAACTTAATTCTAAGAGCCAAGGAAAGCTTCCCAAATGAAGGGAAAGGAAAAGCTCTTCTTAAGGCAATTCCTTGCTTTTCTGTGGTAAATCAGTTGCTCTGACAGTAGACTTGCTCAGAGAACATGTACCTAAATGCTTAAAATAGCAAAGAGTACTTCTCCCTAATGAATCAGATTCTGCAAGGCATTACTAAGTCTTACAGTATTTATATGAGCAGTATTTCACTAATCAATAACTAGAGCTACATGGTAGGGTTGAAAACATTCTATCACTTACAGTTTTTTTAAAAAAGGAAATTCCCTAGTGATTAACATATACAGGTGTATGTGCCTGTTATTTTAAAAGCCTTCCATGTGGTTTAAGTTGAAATTATTTGATTTGAAGTCCACACTTTAAGTCATTAATTAATCCTTCTAACATCAGTGTGGCCTAAATGAATGCAATGATGCCCATTTTAAAGGGACTGATTAAAGATATCTAGTGTATTTCCACCTTAAAGTAAATTTTCATTCAGAAATAAAACTCAGACTCTTTGCTCCCTGAGTAATTGCTATGTGATGACTGCTTTTCTCCAGAAACTAAGTTATTCTTGATGATTCTCAAGTCTGCCCTTTGTCTTTACAGAATACTTGTTGGGCAGGCAATGGGGTTGAGGACCTAGGAATGCGCGAGGAGGAGGATGGCTCCCTCAGAAAATGGGGGAGGAGGCTGTGCCAGTGGTCCCTCTGTGGGTTGGTAATAGCTCTCTTTGAGTTGTCATCCTCGTTAGCAAGCATCCGGGGCACCAGCTCCCTTAGCTGCCCTTTCCCAGACAATCCAGGCTGCTTTCACTCCTGAATCCCTCTGTGGAGTTTCTCTCATCAGCCATTCTTGTGCACAGACCTCACTCTACTGCCAAAAGCTATAAATGGCCTGTCAGACTTGATGTGCATGGGGCTGTTAACAAATAGGAACTGAAAGCCAGAGAATTTCATCTCCATGAGGTACCAGGGCTATTTCAGAAAGCAGAAGTGCCAGCTTCATCCTTTAGTGATGGTCCTCAAAGGGTAATTAGAGAGTGCAAGAAAAACCCTTAAGAAAATCTGAAATAATATACTGTAGTTGGGGAATTCTGAAAAGAGAAAACATGCTACAGACTTTTCTGCTTCTTCTCTCTCTTTTTAAACAGCCACACATCTTGTTGGTGTGCTAAGCACATATTTCGCTAAATGGGAACTTCATTCAAGTTCTCTCATCTGATAACATTTATTTATTATTCTACTTCCACTTAACCTTTTTCTCAGTAAATATAGCTATAGGATACAGGAAATCCATTAGCACTTATTATCTATTGAGCCAGCATGGTGCTTATTAAGCTGGAGGAGAAGCCAATGAATGCTATAGGTGTGGCCTGCCCTCAGGGAGCTTACATTCTGGGGGCCTGAGAGAGGCTGGGAGCAAAAGCTTTTCAAACAAGTCGCTTCTGTGGTGCTGCTGTGAAGGTTTGGCAGATGCTGGAAAAGAATAAAGATATGTTGGTCTGCATTGGATATTCAGGATCAAGTATCAAAATGAAAGCCTATAATAGGCTTTGGCATAACCCCAAATTTGAATTGTGGGGGGATAAATGTTCTTGGCATCATACTGGAGTTTTTTGGAAGAAAAGTGCTATTAAAAACAAAAATAAAAAAAGACTCTGGGACTTCCCTGGCGGTCCAGTGGGTAAGACTCTGGGCTCCCAATGCAGGGGGTCCAGGTTCGATCCCTGGTTGGGGAACTAGATCCCGCATGCATGCCACAACTAAGAGTCCGCAGGCTGCAACTAAGAAGCCCATAGGCCGCAACTAAGACCCAGCACAGCCAAAAAAAAAAAAAAAAAAAGACTCTAAGGCATTGTCTAAAATAGTACAAAAGCCACTGGTTGAAAATGAAAATGTTAAAAAAAAATTCATAATAAAAAGATACATTGTTATTTCTCTGTATTCTTTGAAAAGAATGTAGCCAAAGATACCTGTTAAGTAATTAGTCATTTCAGCCACAGTGATTACACCAGTTGCTCATTCACTCAGTGATTATGTAAGGGTTGTGGGTAGAGATTGCATTTTGTCTGACTGTCAGAAGGAAAAGGGCCCTATTTTTATTGGTGGTCCTCATCCTTTCCCCCGCTTCCTAGGAACTACAGATCCCCTCACTTTTAGGTCAACCTACACTCACATCATCTTGGAGGAGATGCCATAGCCTCTCCCTGTGAGCCTCTGCTTGACCAACTTCACTGTTTGGAGATTCTTTCTTACTAGGTTTCTTTCAAAGATCTAGGCCCTGCTTTTGCTCTCTGCTCAGAAGTTACTAATATACATGTTTATGGCTCCACTACATAATGTTGCTTTGTCCTGAGCCAGCCCGCACTCTGCCAAAGAAGGACTCCCTAATTTAGGAGATCATATCCACTAAACAAACTATCCAGCTCTGCTTTTAATGGCCCTGTGGGCACAGGTTAAATGCTTTTGCTAATATAGTTGTCAAGAAATCATGTTTGGAACCTGGACTGAGAAACAGGTGTCAAGATCTACAGCTGTGGCCCTGTACCTCCAGACCAAGATGAACAGAGCCAAAAAGTTCAACATCTAATCAAGGGTCCACCAGTCTTCCAGTTTTTAAATGAGACTGAGAAAGATAAACAGATTTGGAGAACTGCCTGGACACTACTCTTGAATAACTACATCACCCCCTTTTAATTATTTATAGCAGATAGATATAAATATAAATGAATCTCAAGCAAGCAAGGGAAATATTATCTCAAGTTCACTGGAAAGCGCTCAAGCTGTGGAGTTTCTGGGGGGTGCTGGACCAGAGATGAGAGTCCTCAGAGGCCAGTGAGCAGGCCAGGCCAGCAGAGCCACCTGACCCATTCAGGGCAGTACACAGACTATTAGGGGACACTAAGGAACTGCCCCCGTTAGGTATAACCTCCCCAGAGGACACTGGCCAGACATATCTACGTGAGTAGTTCAGGCCGGTAGAGGACCTCAGTACAAAAAAATTGGTTTTGCCTATACTATTTATTGATATATCTCAGTAGCACTTACTTCTAACTTGTTATTACTAATATGTTTGCAAGTCTCCCCAGCCTACTGGCTTCCACCTACAAGTTATTATCTTCTGAATTTTAACCCACTATTCCAAATCAGACTTCTTTATTCTAGCAAAAATTTCAAGATGTTTATGCCATTTTTTTTTTCTTAGCACAGTAACACCAGATCTGCATACATGGGTATCTAAAACAGTTACATGCAGTAGGCAGAGCCCAACCCCTGCCTAATTCTGTGAGTTTCATCACCTGATGGTCCAGAGGGCACAGAGGCCTATACAAAAGCATCCACTGCCAGAATGCTTTGTGTATGCCCTTCCCATTTTTCTCCACGCACATATATTTCTGTATGTGTGGCACTGCTATCTATAAAGTAAAAGACTGGAAGCAACCTAAATATCCAAGATTAGGGAAATTTTCATTTATACTGTATTATAGCCAACTGCTGGGGTATTTTGCAGCTATTTCAATGATCTTTATAATAATATGTAGCAATGTGGGAAAAGAATTCAAATGTACATTTAACCGAAAAGGTAAGGATACAAAATGATTTGTATGCTTTAATACAATTTATATAAAAATAAATGCACATGGGAGGAACGGGAACTGGAAGAACACATATAAACCTGATTAATAGTTCATGTTCTAGGTTAGTATGATTATGGATAATTTCCTTCTTATGTTCAGAAATTTCATAGTGTTGATACATTGTTTTTACACAAAATGATATTATACACATACACATACGTACTTCTTCCAAGACAAAGATTAGGACTTCGATAGGTCTTGGATTTTAATATTATCACTTACAAATAGAAGTAAAAGAAGTTCTTATTCAAACTGGTTGAACCTAAGGGAATTTACTAGGATATATCATTGGAAAGTTCAGAGGTTGGACCACCCTCAGGGTGAACTGTTCCAGAGATTCATGAGGTCCTCAGTGCTGGGGTTCCATTTCTCTTGACTCTGCCTTGCTGCATATATCAGCCTTTTTGTCACACTTCTTCCCTCGTGACAGAAAGAAGGTTGCAGCAGCCCCATATTAGAGAAAGAGCAAGGTCAACTCTTCTCCAAACCATCAATCAACAGTCTTCTGATTGGACCAATATGGACCAATCATTGAGACCAGGGGACTGCTACCCTGGCTTACGGTTAAATGATGCCATCTGCACACCAGTCTATGGTAAACTGGTTACAGTTCCCAAATATTTGCTGCCCCTACCTGTGAGAGGATTATCCTTCCCCACCTCGCTGACATCAGGTTTGGCCATAACTTGCTCTGGACATTGAAATACAAATTATCAACGTTCAAAACCAAAATGTGACATAGCTATTTAATGCTGCAGCTGGCTGCACTGAAACCATTTTGTTTCTCTGCCAGGTAGAAGGGTTCAGAGCCACTGTGTGGTTCACAATACTCTCTTTCCCCTCTGCTGCAACTCCTGGCAATATTGCAAACAGAGGTTTCACTGTCAGCGGGGTTAGAGAATGAAGATGAAACTCAGTAGAGCCACAAAAAAACCAAGGTGCATATTTAGCATGAGCTGCACCTCTGTTATTAGAAGCTGCTGAGATTTGGGGGTTGTTTGTTATTAAACATAACCTAGCCTATCCTGACTGGGCTTGGGTCCTGGCTTGGCCATTGCCAAGTTACGTGGCCTTGGACAAGTTATTTCATTTATCTATACTTATTTTCCTTATTGTAAAATAGAGATTATATGCAAAATCCCTGATACAAACTAAAAAATGACAACTATTATTATTTGTTGATAATAAGAATTATAATTCTTACTCCAATGGGGGATTTTCTCCTAATTTACCTCAGTGATTTTCAGTGGGGAAAAAAGTGCTGCTATCTGAAAGAGGAGGTATATTGTATTCCTTTTTCCAAAGGCAAAGTTACAGACCCAAAGTCTCAATATATATACTGATCACCTGTAGATAGAACAAGAAATTCTTCCGCAAATATATAAATGTTAGCTCCTTGGAATGCTCTTATTTTTTTAAGGAATAAAAAAAGATTAACCCAAAATTTCATATGGGAAAAATGCTTTTTCATGTTCAATACCAAAATGTGATATAACTATTCAACAGTACAGTTGGCTTCATTGAAGTAATTTTGTTCCTTCTCTGAGATATCAATTATTGAAGATGGTCAGGCAACGGATATTGAAATAAATGATTTTTCTATCGCACTGTGAAAACTCTTGTGTTCCCTGCACCCCTTCCCAGAAAGTGATGTATTCTTTTGTGTGTATGAGACAGAGAGAGATTATAGTCAGAGGAATGCAGTTTAAAAGTAAAATGTCTACTTTCGTTTTTAATTGAGATTGTAATATCTAGACTTGAATCTAAGTTGACGATTTTGTAATCAATAATTATTTTACATTATGGAACACATTTTCCATCTCAGACATCCATCACTGACATCTAGCATGTTTTTTTCAGATAGTGTAGGTTTTATCTTGCTTAGTTTTCTGATATCCAGTAATTAAGATATGAAGCAATTATTTGTCCTTTTAGATAAAAAATGTGCTCTGAAAAATGTAGTGTGAACTAAATCATGGTTTAAAGGTATTAGAGCAGTAATTCCCACACACTGCTATGCAACAAAACTACCAGAAACTTTACACACACACACACACACACACACACACACACATTTCTGGGCCCTACTCAAGGACTTGTGAATTACAATCTTTGAAAGTAGGGCCCAAACTTTTTTATTTAAAAAAGCTTCTCAGACACCCAGATCTTGGTTTTTAAATATTATTCCCCACCAAAGGAAACCAAGGATCCTTGGTGAAGTGGCTGATTCTAGGGCCAAGGTAGAAAAAGCTTGATGGGCTTAGAACATTTAAGATGAGCTTAGAACATTTTCTTGTGCCAGAAAGAAAATTGCTCAAGGGATGGTGGGGATCATGTCCAAGAACACAGAAACCTACTTGATGGGGCTCTTGCTGGCCACGTTTGGGAAATTTTGAGCATGAAAATAAAATAATAACAATAATATATTATAACCCATTGAATAAAATAAGTCTATATTGAAATAAAAAAGGAAGGAAGGAAGGAAAGGCTCTTAACAATAGAATGCCAACTAATAAATGTAGAAGGAATAATGCAATTAGAAAATCTCTAGTTGGGCAAGAATCACCAATAGATGCTAAAACCAATGGGTGAGAGTTTGGTGAGGAATAGAATGTTTACATTGTCTCAAAGTACCTCCCCATTAATTACTTGTTAATGAAAAAAGAAAAATAGTAACTTTACAGTGAAAAAGCCTGGCATGTGCCCCCTGTACTGGCTTAAATGGTGGCCCCCAAAAGATAGATCCACATCCTAACCCCCAGGATTAGGAGGTTATGTGAATGTGACCTTCTTTGACAAAAAGGTCTTTGCACATGTAATTAAGTTAAAGATCTCAAGATGAAATCATCTTGGATTACTCGGGCCCTAAATCCAATGACAAGTGTCCTTATAAGAGACCAGAAGAGGAGAAGGCATGGACAGAGAGGAGGAAAAGAAAGCCATGTGAAGATAGAGGCAGAGATTGGCATGAGGCAGCCATAAGAAATGCTGACAGCCACCAGAAGTCGGAAGATGCAAGGAAAGATTATACCCTAGACCCTCCAGAAGGAGTACAACCCTGACGACACCTTGATTTTGGACTCTGGCCTCCATACTGTGAGAGAAAACTTTTCCGTTGTTTTAAGCACCCAATTTGTGATAATTTGTTATGGTGGCCTTAGGAAACTAAGACACCACCTTAACAAAATGACTGGTTAACATCACCAATAAAGGGATTAACCTGCATCATGTGGTTCCTAATGAGATGCACTGAGAAGTTCACAGCATTACTCTCATAATGTTTCTGCCAAAATTGCACAACCTGAATCTAATCATGAGGACACGTCAGACACAATCAAATTGAGAGCCGTTCTACCAAAACAAGTAGTCTGTACTCCTGAAAAATATTGAGGTTATAGAAACCAATGAAAGGCTGAGAAACTTCTCTAGATTAAAGGAAACTAAGAAATATGATAACAAACTACAATATGTGTCCTTCACTGGAGTCTGGACTGTGAAAAAAATAGTCATGTTGGGGGATAATTGGCAGAACTTGGATATGGACTGTGGATTGATTAATAATATTGTATTAATCTTAAAGTTACTGTTTTTGTTACTCGTACTGTGATTATGTAAGAGAATATCCTTATTCCTAGGAAATACACACTTAACATTAAGGGGTAAGAGGGCATCCTGCCTGAAACTTATTCCCAAATGATCCAGAAAAAAGCATCTATGCATATATGTAGAAAAAGAATGAAGAAGTACATCTGGCATATGTTAACAAGTGGGACATGAGAGTTCTTTGTACTGTAATTGCAGTTTGTCAGTAATTTTGAAATTATTTCAAAACAAGATGTTAAAAAAACTTACTAGATTATTATAATATGTAACCAGGTATGAAAACTACTGCATTAAAACTCACTCTTGGGGCTTCCCTGGTGGCGCAGTGGTTAAGAATCCTCCTGCCAATGCAGGGAACACAGCTTCAAGCCCTGGCCTAGGAAGATCCTACATGCCACGGAACAACTAAGTCCGTGCGCCACAACTACTGAGCCTGCGCTCTAGAGCCGGCGCTCCGCAACAAGGGAGGCCACAGCAATGAGAAGCCAGTGCACTGCAGCAAAGAGTTGCCCCTGCTCGCCTCAACTAGAGAAAAGCCCGGGTGCAGCAACAGAGACCCAGTGCAGCCAAAAATAAAAAATAAATAAATTAAAAAAAAAAAAAAAAAGCAGAGCCTTTAAAAAAAACCAACAAAACTCACTCTTTAAGGCAGTAGTTCTCATCTGGGTGATTTTACCTCCCAGAAAACATATAGAAATGTCTGAAGACATGTTTGATCATCGATGACTGCACAGGGTGGGGAGGGGGGAGTGGATCTGGAGAGGCACTACTGGCCTCTAGTGTGTATAGAGGCCGGGGTAGCTGCTAAAGTGGTCAAGTGCACAGGACAGCCACTCACAACAAATAATTTTCTAGCCTAAAACATCAATAGTGCTACTGTTAAAAAACCTTGCTTTAAGGAAATTATACATCTTCACTAATATAACCAGATTCTAAATGCTTATGGGAAATAGCACCAAATTTGAATATGAGCTTAGAATAGAGCAAAATTTTATATCAACAAAGGATTCCCATTTTATAGGTAAAAATATGTTTGCATTTCAAGACTCGGAAATCACATACAGAAATGCGTACAACTGCATGTCACATCATACATCAAACAAGAGTAGTGGGGGAATAAAGAAGCGTAGAAGTTCAGTTCGTTCATTTTAATATCAACCAAGTAGCTTTCATAATATTGGACAATAAGTCCACTGAAAATGTGATTTCAAGGCATTAGAACAGCTTGGTGAAAAAGATAAATAGATTTTTCTCAAACTTATGACTATACTCATAAAGCAGTAAAAATATATTACATTTACTGGTTACCTGGGGTAATCCATATCACTGCTTTCTAAATCTAATGAGATTTCCAGTTTCTATATGTTTAGCATAGGAGAGCTACACAAACATCAGCATAATTAATGAGTGATGAATCCCACAGTATTAGTCAGATTTCCACATAATAAAGAATCCACAAACCTCAACGACTCTTAACAGCAAACGTTCATTTCTCACTCATGGGTCTGTGCACTGACTGAGTTGACTCTGCTTCAAGATCAGGTACGTTCTGTGTGTCTCTCACTCTGGGCCCAATAGTTACCTAGACAGATGGCTGCTACCTCATGGCAGATCACAGACGCTCAAGAATCCAGGCCAAACTCTGCAAGCACATATAAAGCCTCGCTCACATCACATCTGCTAATATTCCGTTGGCCAAAGCATACCATGACCAAGCCTAAAACACTGGGGCAGGGGTGTATGGGTCTACTTTACTGAGAGACATTGCAATGTCATGTGCACAAAGATATGGATGTATAATCCTATTACAAAAGCAGCAGAGAAGAATTGAGGAAAACAATGCAATCCACCATACTACTAAAGGCACTCTACAATAGCAGATTTTTTTAAAAGAACTGATGCTACTGATGCTACTTACACACATCATGTTAACTCAGGGGCTGGCAAACTTTTTCTGTGAAAACCAGCTAGTAAATATTTGGGGCTTTGCGGGGACATACAGTCTTTGTTACATACAGTGATGTTACAATGTGAAAGCAGCCACAGAAAATACATAAACAAACAAGTGTGTCTGTGTTCCAGTAAAATTTTGTGTATGGATACAAATTTGAATTTCACATAACTTTCACATGTCACAAAATGTTACTCTTCTTTTGATTTTTTTTTTAATCATTCAAAAATGTAACAGCTATTTTTAGCACGTGGGCTGTACAAAAGTAGGTAGTTGGTCAGATTTGACCCACAGGCCATTGTTTGATGACATCTGTATTAGCCCCTTAACCAGCAAAGTCCTTAGCATTTATTGGTCATAGAAGACTGTATAAGAGAAAGAAAAGGCAATAACCAAGGAGTTTATACAGTTGAGGATGTAAAATACATACATGTGAAAACTATTTAATAATATTTGAAAAATATTATATAGGAATGAAAGTCCAAAGTCATGAATGTTAGGAGATATGGTGCCAAGTTATTAAGGTTTAATACATTAGGACAATTCCTTAAAAAAGTTTTATGGATGAGAACATGGATTCACTGAATGATTACCCCATTCTTTCTTCATACACTGAGAAAGAAGACTTTTAGAAATAATACGTAAGCCTACAGTCTATTTTATTTTATGAATTTTTCCTTTTATATAACATTTAAATAAAACATTACTTTAAAAATTGTTAGTACTGCAAAAGTAATTCATATAATACAAAAATGTTGAAAATAGAAAGTGGAAGTCAGCCTATAGTCCCACCACCTACAGGTATCCTCTGTTAACAGCATAGTATGTAATTCTAGAGCTTTTTCTATACATACACATATGTGTTTTATTGTTATTTATTAAAATTTTATACCTAGTATTTAGCAATTTGCTTTCTTCACATTTAGCAGTATATCCTAAACATTTTTCCATGTCAATGTGAGTAGTTTTATCTCATTTTAATTGTTGCACAGTATTCTGTAGCATAGAACAGCTTACTGATGTGCATTTAGGTTGTTTCCAATTTTCCCCCTATTATATGTAATGTTGTGATAAACATCCTAAATCTTTACCTAAATTAACCATTTATTTTTAAGGAAAAAAAAATCTACAAGTGGAATTTCTGGGTCAAAGCATAGAGACAACTGTTTTCAAAATGTTTTTCTTCTCAGTGTTATCTGATATTAAATCTGGTATTAAAATCAAGAGTGTTAATGGTAAGCTGTTGGTTGGGGATATGAGGATTTGAGATACTGACCACATAAAACATGAGAATATAGTAATGTGTGTGGTTTTTGTATATATATGAACAGGGTGGATAAGCGAGAGAGAGAAGCAGAAGGGAAGAGAGAGGAAAGAGAAGGGAGAAGAAATTTAATGTGAGAATCATCCAAATCCAATGTAAAATGATACCAGCTATTATATAAGAATTACTGGTTGTACTAGGAAAAGCCTTTATGAATAGCCAGGTATACTCATACTGATTTGTAAATGAAAAAAAAAAAAAACAACTGTTCAAATCCTAGGTAGTAATTTTCATAAGATATACTAATGTACCACTAGTAAATTATTGGGCCTAAGAATTTTTAACTACAATCTATTAACTTTATTTCTTTTTCTCAATAAATCATTAAGGGTGGTTCTCAACAGGAGTGGGTGGGTGTTACAGTTATCTACTGCTGTGTAACAAATCACTCCAAAACTTTGTAGCTTAGAACAACAATTTGTTATTATTACTTATGGTTCTGTGGGTCAGCTGTGCTCAGGTGGGCAGTTCCCTCTGGGTGTCTCTCATGCAACTGCAATCTGATGTTGGCTGGGGCTGACTCATCTGATAGCTCAACTGGGCTGAGTGTCCAACATGGCTCCCCCCGAGGACTGGCAATTGGTAGTAGTTGTTGGCTATGAGCTCAGTTGAATGTGCTAAACTGAGTGGCCACATGTGGCCTCTCCTTGTAGTTTGTGACCCTCACAGCATGGTGGCTATGCTCAGGGGTGGAGTGTCCTGAGAGTGAGTGAACACTCCCAAGAGTGAGTGTTCCAAAAGTCCCAGGGAAAAGCTGCAAGACTCTCAATGATCTAACCTTGGAAGTCCCAGAATATTTCTTCCACTGCTTTCTTTTGTTTCAGCAAATCACTCAAGCCTTCACAGAAGCAAGGGGCGATGCATTAGACTCTACTTTTTGATGGGAGAGCAGCAAGTGACACTGCAGAAGTGCATGTGGGATGGAAGCTATTATTATGGCCATCTCTGGAAAATGCAATCTGCCACAGTGAGGAGTTGGCAGGAACTCTCGGAAATTGTGGACTAATTTTTCACATGTTTACATCTTTCTCTGAAGAGAATCTTGAATGTTCACAAGATTCTCAAAGGAATCTGACCAAAAAAAAAGAAAAGAAAAGAAAAAGTAGAAGCAATCACTGGTCTAGGTAGATTATGGTCTATTACATAATTAAGTTTATTCTATACCGTAATATTCCTTTTAAGGATATTTAATCTCTACCACTATCTTGGAATTGTTTAGCATCTAGCTGTGATTCACTAAGAAACTCATCCAATTAAAATCTTTAAAAACAAGTCCGGATAATTCCAACAGTGTGAATGACCATAAGTTCAATGAAACTGGATAAATACACACACACTCCTGTACATGTATAAAAACATGCTCTGAATTTTAAACAGAGGCGGCTGATTAAATGGTGTTTGTATTTTGGACCACTGTTCCCACTAGATCTACCTATATTTGACACTTAAAGAGAGAACTCTAATCGACTATTAATATTCTACACACTCTTCAGGGGAAATTTCTTTTTAGAACCCTGCAACACAGTCCTGCACAGTGCACAATGATTTACATCATTGAGCATGAGATTTGATTGCTTTTATCTCAGCATATGTAATTATAACTTATTGATCACAAAATTATCTGGTTTTTATTACAGCGTTTGACTCTGTGATGTCCTCCCCTAATCCATGATGGCCTCAGAGAAACTCCATTTTGAGTAAGAACTATTTATGTCTGTTTATGCCCCTATACTTGCTATTAGTTTCATGAACTTGTCCCCTCTGGATTTTGATGGAGGTGGGAAGGGGAGGGCAGAGAATTTGGGAGGGGGTGCAGGAATCACCAGCCAGCTATATTCTTCACTAGAGGTTAGCAGAAGCACAACATCAGTCAAAAAACCAACCACAGTCCTTCGCTTAAATATCAATATATGTGCAAATTCAAGGTACAGAATTAACTAACATAAGGGAATTTTGTTGCTGCTGCTGTTTAAGTTGATATGTCTCTTAAGTCTCTTTTTTGTCTGGCACATTCATCTCCCCCATCACCCTGTTCTCAAGAATTGACTTCGTGAAGAGACTGGGTCAGTTGTTCCATAACATTCCAGATTTTGCTGATTTTTTTCAACTTGTTTCCTATCACCTATGTTTCTGTAACTGGAAGTTACCTATAAAGGCTTGATTAGATTCAGTGTTAACATTTTTGGCACAGATACTTCACAGGTGGTCCTGTGTATCAATACTTCATGTGAAACCACATGAGAAAGTACATAATACCTCTTTGCCCTCCTTTTAAAGATGCCGATTGATCGGTAGTTGTAAAGTTATAAGGTGACCTTTTGGCTCCCTTGGAATATCCAGTTCCTCATTAATATTTAGTTTCTTAGTTTTAGCATCCATAAATGTATATTGCCTGAATCAATTATTTCATTAGATGTTACAGAATGGTAAATTATTCTATCATTCCTTCTACATTTGTTAGTTAAAATACTTCTGTAAGAAAACGTTCTCTCATCCACTGGGACTATTTTGTAACTTGCAAATAGATTTTCACAGGAAAGGCAGATCAAGACAATTTTTTTCCCTTTAAATACTAATTTTCAGAGTACAGAGTTGACTACCTCTAATAATGACAAATGATTTGTACTTGTTGCTTTGGCTTTCTCTTTTGAGTATCATAAATTCATGCATATTTATTTAATCAGTGTGTTTCAATCAATTGCTGTCATCTTCCGTTTGATGGTAAAATTGTCCACCTTTAGCCAATGGACAGCTTCCTTGCTTTCTAGCATAACAAGATGATCAAGTCTCGGCTTGTCATTTGCCATTCCACATCTGGAATCAGCAGTCTCTTCAAGAATCACTGGTTCCTTTCAGTAGGAAATAGTATTCAGAGACCAGAGTTTGGATGCTAACATTCTCATTATTACTGAGTTGTCATTGCTGCTGGATCTGTTCAGTGGACAGAGCTGGGGTATTTTAACATTTTGAATTTTAAAACATTTCAAAATTTAAAACATTTTAAAAACCATAATCACTTATTCATAACTATAATTATAATAACTTCAAAATAATACCAATAAAATATAGTATAATGAAATATATCAATATTACTACTAACATCAAGACAATAATGAAAGTGAAGATTGCTTTGTATTTTTATTAGACCACATTCCACTAACGAACGACGTGTGACATCCTATGTTCTAAAATACCTAATGGGCATGTAAGTTTAGGCCAAAGCTTTTCCCTTGAGGAAGAGGAAAGTTCTGGGAAGGATAATGCTCATGCGAATGACCTCAGTTATCTCATCTCCCCCCGCTGAGTCCTGAGAAGAGAGGAGAGGAGGAAAGGCCCAAGGTGAGTAGAAGGTGGGGATGCATTAGCCTCTTGATAGGCAGAGTCAGAGACGCTCTGAGCCCCGCCCTCCAGGACTGCTGGGTGTTGCTGGCAGCAGAGGGGATATGCCCCAAGCAGCACTGAACAAAGACAGATGAAATACGAGATGTATGTTTATCTGTGCACAGTGTCTGTGCCAAGACTGCAAGCACGAGATAGCCAGACGCTTCACTGAAGTGATAGAAACATTTCATAGTAGTTTGTCATTTCAAAAGAATAAATTGTATGAATGAAAATTATATACTCCCCTCCCAGACCCTAGATCATCCAAAATATTTCATTGGACAGCATGTGGCGCCAGCCTGACATTTTTGGGTGCATCACAAGGCTTGTTGCTATTATTTATCTTGTTCTTATCATGTTGGCATTTAAGCACCTTATCTCTGCCCTTGAGAGAAAAGATCCCATTTCTTTGGGCTGTGTTTTTTAACCAGTGATTCAGGGGCACCGATACACTTGCTCATTTAATTTTGAGCTGTACTCACATTTCTGCTGGGAGGCAACAACAAGGAAAAAACAGGTGAGGTTGGTAGCCCTCAGGGAGGCAACAGGTGGGAGGAGAGTGATCTGGAAGGAAAGCAAGGAAAGGCTTTGGTTCTTTTGGTAAACTGAAATCTGTTTTTTTCTCCCTGTGAGACACCACAAACTGTCTCACTTTCTTCCCTTCTCACCTTTTCCTCTTTTGTTTTGCCCAAACCCATCTTTACAAGCACAGAAAGGGGGAGTGACTTGCTTAGGTCCCATTCTCTATTTCCATGCCGATTAATTAGGTCTCCCCCACTCCCATCCCTGAGGAAAGACCCCTGCTCCTGTCACCTCCCACAGTCTTCTTATCATCTTGGAAATTTGCTTAGTTCAATCCATTAACATGAATTACTGGGAGCAATTTGGCCACTCTGTTTCTTATTCTTCTAGCCCTTTCCTTAATCCTTTATATTTGCAAAATATTTGCTTAAAGCAGTAGTGTCAGTCATTAATGTTCATATGGGATGTTCAGCATCCCATAGAGAGCTTGCTCGAAATACCAGGTCTTCTACCCTGTATTTACATTCTGATCTAATAAGATCAGATCTCATAGTGGGGCCCTAGTGATACTGATAAAGGAAGTGCAAGGTTTGAACTTTCAGGAAAAGTGGTTTAAACGTATGAGGAGTGGAGGAAACAAAGGATAGCCCTCACATTCTATCTGTACTCTCATTCCACTGGGGAAGACTCAGAGGGATATGGGAAATTTGCCCATGCTTCATACAATGGAATACTAGTCAGCAATTAAAAGGAACTAATTGCTGATACACATAAGAGGTATGAATCTCAAAAGTATTCAGTGAAAGAAGCCAGACACAAGAGTGCATATATGATAGAAATCAGATCAGTGGTTATTTATGGGAGGGAAGGAGATTGATTGGGAAGTGATCTGAGGCAATTTTCTTAGTGACGAAAATGTCTGTCTTGATTGGCAAGGGTGTGCATTACAGGAGTACATGCCTTGTCATAATCTACGTGAACATTTATGATCTGTGCTTTTCATTGTATGCAAATTATATCTTAAATTTTTTAACTTGAGTATACCTATTTTGGGTAATAATAAAATTTTTTACCAATCTTTTTTTACCAATTTATATGCAAAAGTCAAAAAAAGAAAACTTTTGAGATAGAAGATGATTTAACACAGTGCTTCAAACATGGTGTGCACTTAATAAAAATGTATTGATGACTAATAGCCGTGCAAGAGTGGTTCATTGCAAGAGTTTGTTTATAAGATGCCTACTTTCAGCCCAGCAATATGTTCAAATTCAGCATTGTATACAAGATTCAAATGTCCTAACCCTATAAAAATATTTTTAGTAATCCTCCATCCCATCAATCTGGTTATACAGCCTTTTCATGCAAGTATAATAAATAAAATCAATACCTTTTATTACTTCACCACCAGAAACTCTTAGTACACCCAGATTCAAAGGCATAAGGCTGTCTGCAAGGCTGATCCAACCTTCAGGGAGTATTTTACAAGGAAAGCATACTATTACAATTTTGTATGAATAAGGAAAGCTATCCTCAAATCCTAAAAAGGATTTCTTTTTTATTTTTTTAATAAATTTATTTATTTATTTATTTTTGGCTGCGTTGGGTCTTCGTTGCTGCACGCAGGCTTCCCCTAGTTGCGGCGAGCGGGGGCTACTCTTCATTGTGGTGCGCAGGCTTCTCACTGCGGGGGCTTCTCTTGTTGCGGAGCATGGGCTCCAGGAGCACGGGCTCAGTAGTTGTGGCTTGCGGGCTCTAGAGCGCAGGCTCAGTAGTTGTGGCACGCGGGCACTAGAGCGGAGGCTCAGTAGTTGTGGCGCACAGGCCTAGCCGCTCCGCGGCATGTGGGATCTTCCCAGATGAGGGCTCAAACCCGTGTCCCCTGCATTGGCAGGCGGACTCCTAACCACTGTGCCACCAGGGAAGCCCCATAAAAAGGATTTCTTAGGTTGAAAAAGTACATATAAGGGCTATCAATCCCCTATGGATGATCTCTAGCTGGATAAATATAGGGAAAATTCAGATATTCTTCCAAAGAAATAAAATTTTATGAAAATATATACTGGATGAATTTTATATGTATTCCTATAATAAAAAGTATGCACTGTCAAGTCTCAGGCAAATCGGACAAATCACTCAGTAGTACTTATCTTTCTTAATTGTGCTGTCTTTCCAGTGGTGACTGGCCTCGTAATGCATATGTGACTATCTTCCTTTACATTTTCCTACAATTTGAGGAATATGACCAAAAAAATCAACTAACAAACAAGCAAAAGTGTAAATCAAACTAAAGCTTCAGATTAAAAGATAATTTACTGTTAGATTATGCATCCACAATGCTAAAGACACAAGTTTGAAACAAATTCTTTATCAGTAGGAACTCCTCAACTATTTTCAATTGTTTTGTTTCTAGAGAATTCACGTACAGAGAAGAAATAAACAATAAAACATTACAGGACAGCTATTACTGGAGAAAGATGATTTTCTTTTTCAATTTCAAGAGGATAAAATTTTTAAAGGGAAAACATAGAAATGATGAAAAATGTTAAGGACAATTCAAAAACTGGGAAAAGTTTTAAATCTCTCAACGATATATAAAAATTTTCATATTGTAATAGAAGAATTAGAGCTTTAACAATTCAAACTCTATTTATTCCAGTGATCTCAAAGTGTGGTACCCAGACCAGTAGCACCAGCATCACCTGGGGACTTGTTTGAAATGCACATTCTTGGGCACCAACCAGGCCTACTGAATTGGAAACTCTGGGGACGGGCCCAGCCATCTGTATTTTAACAAGCCTCCAGGTGATTATGGTACAGGGTAAAGTCTGCGAATCATTGATTTATTCCAAAAACATTTATTGGGTACCCACTGTGTGCCAGGCTCAAAGAAAGGCACTGGGGACACAAAGATTAAAACTTAACATGAACCATAGTTTAATCAGTCACAAAGAAAAGGAATATTAGCCAGTAAGATTGTTTTTTGAATACAGGAAAATAGGAGATTCCTCTGGCTACAGCTGGATCAGGTAGAACTGCCAAGAACACTGAGGAATTCTACTAAGGTGGGGGCAATGGTCCTCAGTCAGAATCACCTGGAAGGATTTTTCAAAAACACAGGTCCTGGCCCTTCCCAGACCGCTGGAATCACAATCTCCTGGAGCGGGGCTCAGGAAAACTGTATTTTTAACAGTTGCCCCAGTAATTCTGATGTTTACCCAGAGTCAATGATGCTGCTGCTGTAGAGTTGCCTCAGGTTCTGTGCTTCTCAGCACCTCCCTGCTGGCAGCTTCTCCTTGTGTTCTGTGATTATCTGTAGCAAATTGCCTCTGGGAGCATTGCTGGCGAGGGGAGATGTGAGCATGCTCTTGGGTAAAGCGCAGATCCCCAGGCTAAACCACTGAATCAGAATCTTTGGGGACAGGGCTCAGAAATATGCATGTTTTACAAATCCCCAGGTGATTTTTAAGCATGCAACAATTTGAAACTTACTGCCTTGTGGGTCTCCCCAAGGAGCTACTTTTCTACTCTCCACTACAGTCTAGTCTCCGAGGGCATCTTATCAAAACATGTTCCCTAACTTTTTTTTTTGTCTCTTGACATGTGTGTTGCATAAGTAATGGCCCCTCAAAGATGTTCACATACTAATCCCCAGAATCTGTGAATCCTACGTGACGAAAAGGACTTTACAGATATGATGAAGTTAAGGATTTTGAGATGAGTGATTATCTTGGATTAGATGGGTGAGCTCAGTGTAATCACAGAGATCCTTATTAGAGAGAGGCTCGTGGATCAGAAAAGAGATGTTACAGTGGAAAAAGGAGGAGCAGAGTCAGAGTTTTAAAGATGCTTCTTTTGAAGATGGAGGAGGGGCCGTAAGCCAAGGAATACAAGTAGGCTTTAGGAGCTGAAAAAGGCAAGGAAATATTCTCCCCAAGAGCCTCCTGAAGGAATGTAGACCTACCAACACCTTGATTTCAGCCCAGCATAAACTCATATCAGGATTCTGACCCAAATTTGTGGTCATTTGTTATAATAACAATAGGAAACATACAATGTGTAAAATATATAGAAAGGAAAGTATTGTAATTCAAGACAAGCAGTGCTAATACTGATGAAGCTTATCTCATTTGGAGATTCTACCACATGAAAGATGGCATATTTAGTGTTCCCTTAGGATTTATATTTATCAATTTCTTTGATTAGAGGTCTTAATTAGACCTATAGTTACAATGATCATAGTAAACAATTCCAGAATCTTAAAAAACAAAACAACAACAACAAAAAACCAATCAGCCTCAGTTGCTTGATAGCAGTAAGATTTCCTTTTCAGATTCAGTCTTCACAATTTATCAGAAGATATGGAAGGTCATCTATTGTGTACAGCTAAAGACATCATGCTCACTAGTGTCTACTCTCAGATAGCTGACAAGCCTAAAAATACTCAATTCAGAGGAAGAATCAGGAAAAACATTCATAACAGACATACTTAATGTGATGTCATCAGCTACACAGTAAAATTTGTGAAGGAACACCACCCTGGGAAAAAGCCTTCAAAATCCTCTTAAATTATCCACATTCTCTCACTCACTCTTTACTTGCTTCAGTCTTACCAGTGGATGGTTCGTTTCTTTAAGCCGGGGTTCTCAAACTTGAGCGTGCATCATTAGATCACCTGCAAGGCTTGGACCCCAGTCCCAGGGCTTCTGACTCAGGAGGTCTGGAGTGGAGCCCAAGGCTTTGCATTTCTCACATGTGCCCTGGTGCTGCTCTGCTGCTCATCCTGGGATCACAGTCTGAAAATCGCTGCCTAGAGCAGGGATTTGCATGCTCTCAATACTGCCTGCAAGTCAGCATCACCTGGAGACTTGTTCAAGCCCTGATGCCTCAGCCACACCCCAGGCCAATTAAGTCTGACTTCCTGGAGGTGAGATCATGCATCATGATTTTCAAACACTCCAGGTGATTAAAGATGCTGGTTTTGTGCAGCCAAAGCTGTGAACCACTGCCCTAGAAGCCAAAAGAACAATAAAGAAAGGGAGCAAGTAAATGTGAAGGAAACAGGGCAGTAACACTGACCATGAGCCGCCCTGCCCTTTGGCTGCCCTGGGCCCTAGGATTTTCTCTCAAGCAAATGCTTCTCCTGCGTAAGAGTTGAAGTTTAAAAACAGCCTCTGATCTAAAGGAATAAGAATATGATGCTACAACACACTACCAAGTCAAAATATATGACATTCCTAATTAGATATTTAAGCTAGGTGAAAATGGTAACCTGTTGAAAATGATAACACAATTCTAAATACTGTTTAAAACTTTATAATAGTTTTGTATTAAATTGCAAGGAAAGCCCTTAATTCTCCTTTTACAGAAAGAATCAAAGGAATAGTTTCTTATATTAAGTAAAATAAAAGTTCAGTGCTTTATTTCTTAAACAGCCCCAGTATTTTCTATTTCTCAGGCAGTTAATGTCCTGTGCTTCATACTTCGTATTCAAATATTTCCCTCTTCCACTCATACACACAACCTATTTTTATTGTCATGAATATTCATTGGTTTCAAACAATGTTGCTCACCTCTCAATTCAAGTTTTATTGTTTTAAATTCATAGTTTTCTATCAATGACCTGGAACTTAGAATACCTACCAATTTACTATTTTTGCTGCTTTTGGAAGTAACCTGAAAGGCAGTACTACTTTCATTCTTTCTTTCTTTATTTATTTATTTATGGCTGTGTTGGGTCTTCGTTTCTGTGCGAGGGCTTTTCTCTAGTTGTGGCAAGCGGGGACCACTCTATTGCGGTGCGCGTGCCTCTCACTATCGCGGCCTTTCTTGTTGCGGAGCACAGGCTCCAGACGCGCAGGCTCAGTAATTGTGGCTCACGGGCCCAGTTGCTCTGCGGCATGTGGGATCTTCCCAGACCAGGGCTCGAACCCGTGTCCCCTGCATTGGCAGGCAGATTCTCAACCACTGAGCCACCAGGGAAGCCCCCTTTTTTAAAAAATATTTATTTTATTTATTTATTTGGTTGCACCAGGTCTTAGTTGCCGCTCACGGGCTCCTTTAGTTGCGGCATGTGAACTCTTAGTTACGGCATGCATGTGGGATCTAGTTCCCCGACCAGGGATCGAACCTGGGCCCCCTGCATTGGGAGCGTGGAGTTTTAACCACTGTGCCACCAGGGAAGACCAAGGCAGTACTACTTTCTAACGCACAGCTTGCTACCTGCTGCTTAATGTCAGGGGCGCTCTGAAAATAATTGGGGATTTTTTGTTTTTGTAGTGTGCCCCAAATAGCAGTTCTAATCTATTCAGAAAACTCTGATACATAATCTGACATATTTACTCTATTCTATCCTAGATTTGTACAGGATGTACGGAAAAGTACTTTACTTTGGATTTTAGCACCTATCAACAAATATCATAAATCCCTTAAGCAAATATGTTTGTAACATACTACTGTATAAGAAAGAGCTATTAGAGTCACATCTATTTCTCCCAGGCTATTTGATGTAAAAACTCCTTAAATATTTACTTTCGTAAATAAAGGAAATTCACAAATTCTTTACTTCCTGGTAGGAATCTAGCCTCTAAACATCCCCTTTTCAGTTTTTTTTAGGTGATTGTGAAGGATAAGACCTGCAAGAGTGACCCTCACTTCAAACCACATCGGACTATTATATTAGCACATTTTGTTAAAATGATCCTATGTGTTGTATTGCAGAGTTGAATCTCCTCCAGAACACAGACCGGATTTTATTTATGGTACTTTTAATTAGAATCAGCCCATAGGAAAAATTAAATAAAAGTGAATTATAAGACTTACTTCATCAATGTCAAAAAAATTAAAATATGAAAATGTATGTCAAATGGGTCATTGAACACCAAACGAGTTACACACACGCACATAAGTTGAACTATTTTCAAACTTGGGGGGGGAACGTTCCTGAATTTACTCAAATTAACTTTATAATACAAACATATCAAAGGTGTGAAATTTTAATCTGATTTTTATTTTACTTTAACATAAGCTTATTTCCAAAGTATCTATGTTTTGTTGCTATTTTCCTGATAATGTATGATGGCTGAAAAAATTCACATATTTCAGGAAAAGTAAAAACCTCCTCCCTTATACCTGTGTTTCAGTAAACATAAATGGGTCCATACCATAAACAGCATACTTTAACTGCATTTTTCTTTTCTTTTTTTTTTTAATTTTATTTTTATTTTATTTTTGGCTGCGTTGGGTCTTCGTTTCTGTGCGCGGGCTTTCTTTAGTTGCAGTGAGCGGGGGCTACTCTTCATCGCAGTGCGCCGGCCTCTCACTATCGTGGCCTCTCTTGTTGCAGAGCACAGGCTCCAGACGCGCAGGCTCAGTAGTTGTGGCGCACAGGCTTAGTTGCTCCGTGGCATGTGGGATCTTCCCAGACCAGGGCTCGAACCCGTGTCCCCTGCATTGGCAGGCAGATTCTCAACCACTGCGCCACCAGGGAAGCCCTGCATTTTTCTTGTTGTTGGATAGTTTTCCACAAAAATACATTAAGAGTCCCATGGTAAAAACCACACTTGTAGGCATTTCAACGTTTGGATATATTCTAATGTATTTAACCAATCCCCTGTTGATAGACATTTAATTATTTAATTTATAATTAAATTTATTTCAGTTATTCAATATTGTAAACAACTTTGCAAGAAACAATCTTGCAGCATGTATCCAAATATTTCTTTAGAATAAATTCCTAGGAGTGGAATTGCTGGGTAAAAGAATACAAACATTCGAATTTTTGAAGTTTTGGTATATATTACCAGATGACTCTCCAAAGATTATGCCAAATTTCATTCTTACCATGTATTAAAGTGCTTATTTTCTTCCATATTCACCAGCAAATGAAAGAAAAAGGTTTACTGAGATAAATTTTCATATCTTAACAAATGTACTTGTTTTAAGTATAAAATTCAATGATTTTTAAGTACATTAACAATTGTACAACCATCTCCACAATCCAGCTTTAGAATATTTCCAGCACCCCCAAAGGGCTGCTCAGGCCCATTGGTAATCATTCCTCACTCCCATCTCAATCTAATCTAGGCAACCACTAATCTATTTTCTGCCTCAATAGATGTGCATTTTTTCCATACGTCATAGAAATGAAATCATACAGTATGTGGTCTTTTGTGTCTGGCTTCCCTCACTTAGCATAATGTTTTTGAAGTTCATCCATTCTGTAACACTATCAGTACTTCATTTCTTTTTATTGCCAAACAGCATTTTTTATAATTACAAAAAAAAAAATCCTCTCGTTCAGAAAAGGGAAGATTCTGGATATGGGAGTCACTGCTCTATAGCTCTTATGCTGACTGAAAACTCCTACGTCCAAGGTGGAGAAGTGCTTTGCTTTGACCTTGATTCTACTTTCTGTAGGAAGCTTCTCTGTCCATTTTTCTCCACAGTTGTTGGATTTGCCCTTTGGGAGATCCTTCCTTGTCCATTTCCATCTTGGTCATAATTCCAGTGAAGTGGGAGACCTCCTCCTGTGGGACCAAAGAGCGTTTTCAGCGCATTTCTTGCTCATGCAAGTTTGGGGGTCCAAGAATGATTTTAAGGCCGCCAAAGGGTTTTTTACTCCAGGTTTATGATTTCTTTGGCAATGTGTTTTTACCACTCAGTCTCACATGCCAGGAACACCACCCAAAACTCTTTCTTAAATATAATTATTAACTCTCATGTCTATCCTTGCTTCCTCACCCTCATGCCTCTCTCACATACACACAACTTAATGCCAGCATCGTTGAGGTCAGACAGAGTATGGGAGTCTTGGCAGAGAAGGCTATGCCCTTAATTTAAATTGGTCTTTGTCATGGGGCCATCAATTAAAAGCATTTTCAATCTTATTTTCTATTGTTGGGGATCTAGAAACAGTTAGCTTTTCCAACTCTTTGCTGCCCCAAATTTCTTTTCTCTCTGTATTTTTTTAAAATTTCTGCTTGAAAATCATCCAGCTATTTTCTGACTCATTTTTTCTTCTAGTATATTCCTAATAGAAGCCAGTAACGACCAACACACGTCACATAATTCTGTTTTCCAGTCTCTTCCCCTAGAGCTACAGGCTTAGTAAGTGCTTGATCTGCCTTCAAACTATCTCCAGTCACAGTTTTAACACATATTTTACCACTGTATTACATGGGTCTCCATCTCCCCATCCTCTGATATTAGTTTCCTCACTACCCAATGCTGATTCCACATCTTTTAGGTTTTTATTAGAGTTGCAGCTCATTTCCCTATTAGTTAAGATTATGCTAGCAGTAAAGTGAATAAAACCCCCAATTTTAATAGCTTAACATAATAGAATTTTATTTCTCACTCATATCATATCAATTAGAGGCAGTGGAAATTAGGGCTATTTCGCTTCACAGTTCTTCAGAAACAGCCTGACAGACGCTTTACTGTCTTCAACAAAAGCCAGCAGACAAGGGAAGAGAGAGGCTGAGCATTGTGTGAGAGGTGATTACGGGCCACACTTGGAAGTATTGTACATCATTTCATCACTTCTTCTCATGTTCCTTTGGAAATAATTCTGTCTTAAGTGCACATATCACTGCAAAGAAGGCTGAGAAGTGTACTTTACCTCTGTGCCCAGAAGGAAAATCAAACAAGTCTGGCAAACAGCTAGCCAATGTCTGCCATAGCATTGTATAAAACATTTAGCCTTTGACTCAGTAATTCCAGTTCTAAGGATCTTTGCTAAGCAAATATTCTGAAATGCAAATATGTTTGTTCATTCTGAGGTCATTGAAAGAAGCAAATATAAATGTATAAATAAATAGAACATTAAAGGTAGAGCCCATTTATGTGATGGAATATTATACAGCAATTAAAAAATGATTCTTATTAAAATGTTTAATCACATAGGAAAATGTTTCTGATGTACTATTAAGAAAAATAGGACACAAATTTTACATATAATACATATATATTTTTTAAAGAGAGCAGTAAAATGACGGAAAGAAAATATGCCAAAGTGGTAACACCTATAAACAGTGTGAAAGGATTATAGGTTTGTCAGTTTCTTCTTTTTATGATTCTAATTATTCATACTGCTCACAATGTAACAACATTATAATCAGAAATAAAATACACATTCTTCTAAAACATAATAAATTCACAGTCATATCTAGGTCTTCTAGTACTCTACCTTAATGTCAATATCTTTAATAATGAATTCAGGAAAATAACATAATAATAAAATAACATATCTTTTTCCTTTATAAAATATAAGAACTGAATATTATTATTTAATTACATATTCCAGAAAAATAGTTTGAAATGGATAAAGTTACAATAATTTCTTCAGAGATGACATTACTATAGGAATGCAATTTTTACTTATATTTCCCTACCTACAATGCTTTCTGTTTTTTGTTTTTTAAATTTCATTTCTAAAAATGTCTAAATCCATTTCTAAAAAGAATATATTCTAATGCCCTCTCTCTACCTCCCTCCCTCTTCTCCTCCTTCCCTTCCTCTTTCTCCTTCTCCTTCTTCTTCTCCTTCTTCTTTCTCTCCCTCTCTCCCTCCCTCTCTCTCTCTCTCTCTCTCTCCACTCCTGCAATATACAACCCCTAAAAGTATGTTTGATCTACCATTGGTAAATGGTATTTATCACCCATCAAGATTTTTAGTAGAAGCTTATTTTCTGTATGTCCAGCTGCTTCTGTATTGGAGGTAGACAGACAAAAAGACAGACAAAAAAACCCACACCATAATCACTAGATTTATTACCACACTGTTGGTTTCTGAGAGTTTAGAATGGATGGTGGCCACATGTCATGATCAGTTTCTATCAACACTTAGTTGGCCAGCCTCAGATTCTTCATAATCAGATATTCCCAAATCTCAGATACTCGCCTAAAATGAAGCTATTATTCTTACCTATGTGCAGTACTGCAAATCTATCGATTGTCAGCATTTAAGTTAAGGAATGTTGATTTTTCTGTTCACAACTGAAGGTTATTTTCATGTTAGAATGAATGATGCCCATCTTTCTTACCCTTTGTGGAGCTAGGACCACTAGTCTGAATATTCGGTCAGTTAATCTCCGTGACACATTATCTGTGTTCCCATCCATGGGAATTTGTCAATATATGCAAAAGATATTGTGAAAAGAAATCAAGGGTTAGTATAAAGCATACTGTGTTCATGCTTTCTTCATAGCAAAAGTAGTTTGCACTTAAGTTTTTTTCTACTGACAAGTGAATTCATAGCATTCTGTCTCCTCACTCTCACTCTGGTGTTTATACAGATTATTTTCTATTATAAGTTGTATTTATGATTTTTTTCTATTTCAGAAAGAGGAAGGTGAAACTTTAAAATCCAGATATCTTATTAAATACCTTTATGATTATTTCCATCTATGAATATATTTTTGTCTGTTTTGTGACAGTGCTTATTGTACAGTGAATAACTATGAATGGTAAAATTGTATGGAGCTACTAACACAATTCTGGAATCTAATCTTTAATATTTTTGCCAGGGATTATGCAAAAACTTATAATTATGTTTTACTTTGGATTTACCCCATCCTTACTTTATCTCATATTAAAGTGTAATCAAAATCAGCCTGTTTCCATTCGGTTGCAAATCCCCTTCTTAAAGCACCTATTCAAAAGTCTCCCCAATTTTCATTTTCTCTGTCTTTTCTTATTATATTAAATCCTGATATCTGAAAATTGAACCATATAGTAGCATTACCATGGTCTTTTAAAAATACAGATCATATCTATTCTTCCTGTATTTTTACATTATAACTGTGTTTTTTTAAATCCTTGGCAGGTTGCAATTAGATTTCTTGTGTGTCATTGTATTATAGTAAATGCCATTATTATGGTAGAAATAATTCACTTTGTTTAGTGTACTGTTCAGATAGTCTGCTGAGATCCCTCTGATACCAAATGTTATTCCCATTCTTTAATTATAATTTTAATCTTTCCTGGTTTACCGTTCTTTCAGTAGATTAATTATTTTTATTTTAAAATTCAGAAGTTGTCTGAGCTTAATAATGTTTATTAATAAGAATTATAATATCCCATTGCTTTTTTTCCCTCTCCCTGCGGAACAGAAGGAGTAACTTTGTTTTTCCCAAACTCCTTGACCTATAACGTTTGAGAGCACTCTGTGGAGCAACAACTCAGGTTTATCATTAGTAGTTGAATACATTTCTGAGAGTAGTTGTTACTTGCATTCCAACTAGTTAGTGATCACCACATTAAAAGTCAGACAGTCAAAGATAGGGAGTTTCCTTTGTCTAGGGCTGTTGTTCATACACACGGTATAAAATGAGGCCATAATCCTTACACCACAAAAAAACACCCCTTAAGCATGTATTTAACAAACACATCTATAATAAGATGAGAGTGTAAGCCCTGTGAGGGCAGGGATGGTGTCTATCATGCTTATCATTAAATCCTCAGGAAACACCACAATGCGTTGGCACACAGTAGGTGCTCATCAAACAAGTGTTGAATGACTTAATGTGCATGTGAATGACCCTCACTGGTGCATGGGTTCAGTTTTTGTCCCTCTTGCTGTGTGCATGGATACATCTTTAGTTAAGGTTCAGTTCAATCTAAGCAAGTTGGTAAGAGTGAGCAATGAAGTATAGTGGGAGATGATGGACTCTGCAGTCAGGATTGGAGCTAACTTCCATTCTGTTCCTCCTAGTTGTGTGATTTGGGCCAAGGTGTTTTATCTCTATTAGCCATGATTACTTTATCTGTATAATAGGAAAAATAATCCCCACCTCCCAGATTTGTTATGAGAATTATATGAAGCAATATTTGTCAAGTGCTTAGAACCTAATCTGATCTGGACACTGATGATTATTAGCTTTTTTGGGGGGGGAGGGAAGGTGCATAAATATTTGTAGCCTTGTGTGCCAGTCAGCCGTTGCCACAGGTCACCACAGTGTCTCAGTGGTATGCAACAACAAACACTGAAGTTTCTCTGCGGGTCTGCAGCCATTGCTCTGCTGATGACTGGGCAATCTCTGTGCTGCAGTTTGGGACCCAGTTGGCTCCCAGTGTTTCTCAGCTTCCTTGTGCCTGAGTGCCACCTAGGGCACATTCCTCTCACGGTCTTGGCAGAGATGTGATAGGACAAGCCTCCTGCACAAGTACATTTCAAGCCCGTACTTGTGTCATAAACTAACATCACATTGGCTAAAACATGTCCTGTGGCCATCCCAGTGTCAAAGGATGGGAAAGTGTATTCCTTACATGGGGGTGGGGACGTTTGGGGGCAGAGAGTGAAGGTTTTTGAACAATAATCCTACTAACATATGTTCAATAACTAGAGGTGAGTGAAGCTCGTAAGTCTTTTCTCCCATATCCTTGCTTCCAAGTAGAATGATACAACGTTAAGTAAGTGTCAGATGGAATTCCGCCTTACCTACAGGCAAGCAGGCACAAAAACAGTCACAGAAGCTGTTCTGTGAGCTTGATAAAGTCCAAAATCTCTACCCTTTTAGGTGCTGTGATAGCTCTTGAATGAAAGGTTTATTATAGGGGCAGGATTTATCTAAATTTTTAATAGGTGTCAAATAACCAAAATCTTCCAAATCTGAACCTACTGGGTCAGAATCAGAAGTCAGAAGTGCCTTTCTGGAGGCTACAGTTACTGGGGTTGTGAGATTCTTATACCTCGTACCTGCAAGAGCAGGACTGCCTGTACGATATTTTCAGCAAATCCATATTTCTTTATCACTACTAAGTTTATCAATAAAGAAATCATTTCTAATAACATTCACATATTTCTAGTAATATAACCATTAAAAAAATCTCTGGTGTTGATCAAAAATTAGGAAGAAAATTAGCTGAAGTGTTGGAGCAGCTCCTGGGGGAGTGCAGATCTCTGCGTCCTGTCTCTCCAATATTGGATTATCATTCCTGTCGTGTATTTGTAATAAGGGTCCTTCAAATGGTAACTAACCATCACTTGGTTGTACTGTGAAGCTGCTACTGTACACTGAAACTAAATACAACACTAATCAGTGTCCAAAAGAATGTTGATTGGGTGATTTCTATACCTGCCATCTTACATTCGAATTGCAAGTCCCTGTTAGACTGTGTCTCTGGGTTCCTTAAAAAAAAACTTAAATATAAAATAATCATTTGTTGTTTGGCCTAAGCATTGCCAAAATATCATGTTAATCTTTTATTTGCACTGAATTTTTTGTTTGCATCATAAAACCAAGGGCGTAAAACTGGGCTAATAATAAATGAAAAAAGCAATTTAAAAATAATATCACAATTCATGACTCCCAGACTTTATTCAGCTTTTACCTAATAACAAAGAATTCAAAATAGCATTAGAATTCTTTTTTCCTAAGTCTTTTGACCAAACAAGCTGAGATGAGGATGAATAAATCTATCTTAGGGACTCTTCTATAGGTTGTCAGGTTGTTGCCTCCAGATCGGCTGGATAGGGATGGTGTGACATTCCCTAGAATGTCCCTGCCATCCAAAACCTCAGACATGTATAACTGTCCTTGATTATCCATTTATTTTAAGACAGGGAAGAGAAATGGCAGCTGTCCTTGAATATTTGAAAAGTTGTCAGGCCAAAGAGGGAGAAGAGTTATCCCATGTATTCCAGAGGACAGAACCAGGACCCCTCAAATCTAAAGAGAGGTAGTTGGACTCAACATGAGGGAAAGCACTGTAACAATTAGAGCAGTGTGAATTGTAAATACTGCCTTAGTGGAGGCGGGTCAGGGTGACCACTGCCTGCAATGTGGTTGAGGGGACAGAATTAGGTGACTCCTAGGTCACCTCTGCTGCTAAGATTTTATGAGTCTATGATTACAAGGAATGAATCAGGTTTTCTCACTGGCTTTTTATCCTCCCTTTGGCCATTTCCTCTTCCTTATCTTTCTCTCCTTTTCCCATCAGAGTAAGACTTTCTGGCCAAGAGCCTCTTGGATTGTTTAGTTTCAGACCTAAGACTCGGGTAGCTATGTGACACTCGCTGGCTCTACTTCAAGAGAAGTCCCAATTCCAAATGATTACCCTGAAGTTATTGTATAAATTTCTTTAGAAAGATAATTTCAATAAAAAGTCTCAGTTCATTTCCTGTTTCTGCCTAGTCTTTAATTTCTTCACCAAAAATAGAGAGGGAATAAGATGTAGCTAAAAGTTATAAGTAGGTAGCTAGTATTTCACAATTTTTTGCTTGCAGCCTTCTCTAAAACTAATGTATTTCCCTCATTTATTAAAGTTATTTTCTCTTCCATATGCAAATTTTACTCTTAGAAACACAAAATGTTTTAGTTAGAGAATTTTACCCTTAATTTACATTTATAATATTTCCATGGTCTCTCTTCCATAAATCCCTTTTGTTTGTGGTAATTATGGACACCTTCAGAAGTATAAATTCAGTGGCAATTTTATGATATACAGAACCAACAGCACTATTAAGTTACTAGAACTGTTCCCTTTTGTAGTTTCTAAACTGCTGAAGTGTCATTGAAACTCTTTCAAATCACATGGGTTTAACATATGGAATTTTTTAAGTTATTGTTTTTCTAGTAATAATTATTACTTGAATCATCAAGAATACTTTCCATTTACAGAAGCAAATATCAGGTAGCAATCATTCATTAGTCCTCCAATGTTGAATCATCAGTTATAAAGCATCAGAAGGACTATCTCCTCTCATTCAGGTATGTGTGTGTGTGTGTGTGTGTGTGTGTGTGTGTTTTTGTGTGTGTGTGTGTGTGTATATATAGAAGACCTTTCTAAGGCTGAAGAATCTCTCAGATGGGTGCACCACTCTTCTATTCATGAATGCAAGTACACACACATACACACATATATTCATCGAACACTGAGCCTAATGTGTAAATAGCACTGCAGTCCACTGTTAGTCAGTACTTTAAATTCTGGGAACTTGGGAACTTCTCTCAGAGGATCCAACCTGTCCAATCAGAGACGTCATTGAGTTCCATGTTTTATGCAGTGACTATACAACACCTGGTTTTAGGCAGACCCTTGCCATCAGATTATGGATGAAGAGATCACTCAGCCCATCACGTTATCCAAGTATGAAGGCACCCTCTCTTTCCTTGGATACCTGGAGAGTGTATTGTCAACAGTCCTTGCAGTGATTTGGGCTCAAAGGCCAAGGGATTCTGTTGCAAAATTATCCAAACTAAGGTGTACATTTAACAAACACCTGAGGCTTTTGGTAAATGGAACTTTTGGTCAATAGCCTCTGGGGATTAGAGGTAGATGAGTCCACCTCAGCTTCCCGATATGCTCCTTAACAAGTGGTAGGCTAAGATGAAAGTCAGTCTTTAGCCAAAATCTGCCAAGTACTCAAACATTTTTTAGCAAGAAGGCACAAAAACAGTCAACCTGATCTGGTAAGTTTGGCAAAGTCCCACTCTCTGTCCTCAGACTTGCCAACAGGCACTTGGCAACAGGAAAGGTTCAGGAACAGGAAAGATTCCCTCCAAGGTGGACGCCATGATGTTCTAACGGTGATAATGGCAACATTCTGATCACGTGCCAGTGCTCTGTGAAGTGTGGGACCCAGGACTAAATGAGCTCTACACTTGAGGGCTTCTCCAAAGGAACTGAGTGGCTGGGCTTGCCAGATTCCCGTAAGTTTTCATGCAAGGGTGGTTGGAATTGAGAGTCAACATATATATTGAACATGACCCATTTCAGCAGTGAAAAATTATTTCTGACATTTCTTATGCTAATTAGAAAATCCTCATGTGCAGATTTCCATAGTAATATTTGAAGTGCCTGGTAATCATGGCTGGAGTGTGGATTCCTGATCAGGATCCTTCAAATGCTAACTAATTACTGCCAGGATATATTTATAAAATGAAAAATTAATTTCATTCCTACAACATACTGTTTATCCTGAAGTGTTTTTAAAGTAAAGTTTTACAAAGATAATATACTAATATAATCAGGAACACTGTAGCCTTTCATCTATTTTCTTGACTACTAATTGAATAACATTGGCAGCATTATTGGAAATCTCAAGACTGTGTTTATATGAGGCAAAATGGTGAAGTCAAGTTTCTACTTTCTCTATCCTTCACCTTAAACTCGGTGTCCAAAACTAAATGACAAAAACAGCATCTCTTCTACTCTTCCTTCTCTGGGTATTTGCTACCACAATCTTCCCATCTGTCCAGACCAGGGACTTGGGATTTATCCTCACTGGAACCTTCTCAATCAAACAAACTTAACATATTCAGGTGGTCACTATGGTAAGTTGAATGGTGACCTCCAAAAAGACATGTCCATGTCCTAACCCCCAAACATATGAGCGTGGCCTTGAGATCATCCTGGATTATCTCAGCGGTCCCTAAATCCAATGACAAGTGTCCTTCTAAGGACAAGGCAGAGGAGATTTGTCATAGAAGGTAGAGAAGGAGGAAAAGGCCACGGGAAGACAAGGCAGAGATTGGAGTTATTCAGCCATAAGCCAAGGAATGCCTAAAGTCACCAGAAGCTGAGAGGCAAGGAAGGATTCTTGCCTAAAGCCTTTGGAGGGAATGTAGTCTTGTCAACACCTTGATTGCAGACTTCTGGCCTCCAGATCTGTGAGAGAATAAATTTCTGTTGTTTTAAGCCACCAAGTGTGTGGCGGCAGTCCCAGGAAACTAATACAGTCACCAGTCCTCTTGAGACTACCTTTTGGATATCTTTGAAACCATCCCTTTACCTCTCTCTCATGCCACCAACGTAATTCAAATAACCATTAATTTCTACAAATATTTTGATTGATAGGAAAAGAGGTTACCAGGTAGTGGCAAAGACAACCTTCTAATCTGAGTTTTATTGGGGCATGGTCTTACAAACCCTATGCTTTGTACTCACTATCTGCCCAAACTGAGCACTTCTGGAAACAGGAAAATGACAACATACCTGATTGTCGTCATTGATGAACTTCCTTAGCATGGCTGGCAGTCAGTTAAGCCACGCAGCAGGAACATACATAGCTTAACTTTACCTGAATTTGAGAAACTACAAACGTTTCTCGTCTAACCATGGAAGAAGGAAAACAGTTTGCTTCTTTTTTGCCGCATATGTCTGATACTGCTGCAGTGTGCTGGAAGACACAGACCTCTTATGAATCTAAGCCTGTCTCCCTTCTCCTTGGACTGGAAAAGCTACAGCAAAAAAAGGACTCCAGTGCTCACTGGGATTAACCAGATTAAACCCTGAGCTGACTGATTGTAAGGAGACTTCAACAAAAGCTTCAGGGCAGGGACAGCAATGAGTCCAACCGTAATATCGATAAATAGTTGTTCAGTACCTGGAGAGCTGTTCTCCAAATTCTTCTGAGCTTTAAAGCCTGCAAAAAACAAAAAACAAAAAACAAAGAAAACCTCTCCTCTAAGATGGATGCCCATGGACAGGTGTTCCAGCAACTGTACCATTCTACTAAGTCTAGAGATCCTAGTCTCCTGGGGCTAATTAGGTTTTTGATTCCCAAGAGCTATTTGGCTTCAGGAGGCTACCTACTCCCAGAGACAGAAATCTATTCTAGAGTGAATGTTGCAATATGTTTTCCCACTGGCTTAATGCAGTCTCAGTTGTCTTTATCTGAAATGTAGGTATTTAACAAATATCATTTCAATGGGTTACTAATTACTGATTATAGGCAATGGTGCCAAGAATAAATTCTTTAAACCTTCTCCAAGCTTTAGGACACTTCTTCAGAATTTCTCTTGACAGCTGTTTACTCATTTTTAGATTCCAGCACTTCATCTTTTCTTTCTCGACATCTCCACCCAGACACTAGAATAATAAGACTAAGAACATCACAGTTTATCAAATTTGGAGGGAGGCGGTGAGAAAATCTGGGGGAACTTTCCACTTGAAGCCTCTTCTGTTAATGTCTCTCACAGCTTCTCATTACCCAAGAACAGAAATCACAGTGAAAATGCTTCTGTCATAACACATGCAAGAAATAACTAACTGGATTGCAAGGAGACAGTTTTTATTGTATTTATTTTGGGTTGGGTATAGAAATAGACCATCAAGGAGCATGTATATGTGCATAAACACAGATATACATTTTGGCAAAATAGAATTGTACCGTCATAGAACCAGAATCATTTCCTTGTCAGACTCATGGAATAATGCGTTTGTCATTCTGTATATGTTTGTGTTCAATAATTGTGTTTCAAATGCAACACTGAAATAGCTAAACTCATAAGTATGTTGGAGTCCCTTCTCAATTCAGCACTCACCTAGTTAGCTTTATGACTCTCACTCAAGCTCCATGATTACAATGAACATCTAGACAAATTAGGTGGACATAAAAGAGTAGGACACAACACATAAAGCACCTTCATTGAGTAGATGGCCATTACTCTCCATGATGGTCATCCAGTTTCAATTGTTCTTGAAAAGTCCTTTTGTCAAAAGGAAAAGTCCCAAAGTTTTTATCTCCTGCATGCCTGCCACTTGTATGTCTGACATTCCTTTAACTACCATTCATGGGCCAGGCACTTTATATATTATCTCTTATCTCTAAAGCCACTCACAAATGTGCAGATTATGATCATCATTACCATTTTACAGATGAGAAAACAGACTCATAAAGGTTAAATGACTTGCCTACAGATTTACAAGTGATAAATAGACAACGAACGCAGATTAGAACTTCTGTCTAATTACCAATCTTCTGTCTCATTACCAAACCTTTTGTCTCAAAGACAAAGCCCTTCATGCCCACCATTATTGTTAAAATGCAAATGTAATCAGCACAAGATACTTAAGACTCTGTGTAGCTCACACTAAGGATCTAATATGGAAAGCAATGGAATGTCTATACCTGACAAAGACAGGGTAGGAAGAGGTTCTCGAAGAGGAGGAATGGAGTCTGGGGGGCCTGGGAACACAGTGTGCCTTCTCATAATTCTGCCCAAGGAAGTTTTTGAGTTCTCAAAGCCCTTTCTTGCTTCATCTTGTTGACTGAGGAAAAAGCCCACTTTCATCCTAGGGCTTCAAAAGTAGTAAGCACATTTCAACTACCCAATTCATCATAAAAGTATTGTTAGGAAAATGCCAACACTATCAAAGATGAATTACATTAAAGAAAAAAAAGATGAATTACATTCTTCTGAATGATTGAGTCACGCTCCCCTTTTCTTTCAGCTGATATGCTATTGCTTGGTTTTTCACAATTTTGGTATCTTTGCTTAGCTAGCTGTGTATTATAGAAGCAACATTCTCAGCCACTAGGTATCAAGTCAGTGTTCAGGCCTTTCTATGTGAGTTCAGATTTTCAGAGTTTGGAGGAAGACAGCCTAAAAGTAACTGAAATTATAATAACCAAAGGGGAAAATGTGCCAAGTGAGGCTTTGTGGCTTATTCCCTAGCAAACCCAAGAGAAAGAGGTAAGGAGCAAGACTGCTCGCATGACAGTTTTTATTGTTGTTGTTCCTAAAGGTCAAAGTTTCTTCAGCTCTGGTTAAATTTTCAGCATCCCTGACTCTGCAATGTTACTCAGGCCCGTGTATCCCTACTGTTTTGAGACGGTCACTAAGAGAAAGGGCTGTCACAAAATCAGACACCAGAAGCAAATAAGTAAAAACATCTATGGGCAAGGTTATATTAAAATGCAATGAAGGGAGTTCCCTAGTGGTTAGGATTCTGGGCTTTCACTGCCATGGTCCAGGTTCAATCCCTGGTCGTGGAATTAAGATCCCACAAGCCATGCGGCGTGGCAAAAAAAAAAAAAAAAAATATGCAGTGAAGTCAAGAAATTTCTCCAGGGCCCTTATCTTTGTATTGAAGCAAAATAATTCCCCATACCATGGTTGTCTCACTTCATTCCTTTTCATGTTTGCAACTTTGGTGATGAAAGAAGAAAAGAAAAGAAGATGAGAGGGGAGGGGAGGGGAGGAGAAGGAAGGGAAGGGAAGGGAAGGGAAGGGAAGGGAAGGGAAGGGAAAGGAAGAAAGGAAGGAAGGGAGAAAGGAAAGGAAGGAAGGACGGTAGGCAGGCAGACAGACATAAAATAAAGGATTTGTTATCAGTGCCCTCTTCTGGAAGCAGATGAGAGTAGCTCAGAATCCCAGAGCTGTGGCCTTCTCTTTCATTAGAAAGCAGTGATTCATGCCAGCAGACAGTGTCAGGCTTCCGTGTGTCAGATGTGATTTGGTGCTGGCATGATATAGTGGAAAGGGCCCTGAACTTAAAAATCAGAAACTGGATTTAAATCCAGCCTTTGCTCCTAATCTTCTATGACCTGGAACAAATTATTTAAATCATTTGGTTCATTGTCTTGAGTATTACTAGCCACATATCTGGATTAGAATCACCAGAGTATATGGTTAAAGATGCAGAACACTGGGTCCACCCCATCATTGGGATTGAAGGGCAGGAAGAGATATGAATCTGAATTATAAATAATGTCTAAGGAAATTCTCAAGTAGTTCTGGCTTCAGTTAGCTAATCTGTACAATGATTTTCTTAAATTAAGGGATCTGAAAGCCCCTTATAGCTCTAATACTTTATGATTTTTATAAAACAAAAGGAATGATTGCTGAACAGGTTAACAAATTGTGATATGTCCATACAATGGGTTACTACTCTGCAATAAAAAGGGATTATTGATACATGTGACGACATGGATGAATCTCAAAATAATTATGCTAAGTGAAAGAAACCAGACCAAAAGAAGAAAAAAAAAAAGATGAGTTCACTTACATAAAATTCTAGAAATGCAAACTAATCTATAGTCATGGTAGTTGTCTAGGGATGGGGACAAAAAGGAGGGATTACCAAGAGGCACTATGAAACTTTCATGGTGAAAGATATGTTTATTATCTTGATTGAAGTGACAGTTTCCCAGGTAAATATGTAAGTCAAAATTTATGAAATTGTATACTTTAAGTCTGCAGTATATCAATTGCTTCAATAAAGTTGTTTTAAAAAGAAAAAAAGAGGGGCTTCCCTGGTGGCACAGTGGTTGAGAGTCTGCCTGCCAATGCAGGGGACACGGGTTCGAGCCCTGGTCTGGGAAGATCCCACATGCCGCGGAGCAACTAGGCCTGAGAGCCACAATTACTGAGCCTGTGCGTCTGGAGCCTGTGCTCCGCAACAAGTGAGGCCGCGACAGTGAGAGGCCCGTGCACCGCGATGAAGAGTGGCCCCCGCTCGCCACAACTAGAGAAAGCCCTCACACAGAAACGAAGACCCAACACAGCCAAAAATAAATAAATAAATAAATAAATAAATAAATAAATAATACATAAATAAAAAAGATAAATGTAAAAAAAAAAAAAAAGAAACAGACTAGGAGCTTGGGGGACAGAGAGCAGGGGGCATTCATTAAACACAGAGGGATCTGCAGGCATCTGTAATTGCTCCACTTCAAAGGCCAGACAAGTCATCTGGAAGCTCTAAAAGCAAAGCCTGTGGCCTGTGCTGTGGCCTGCACAAGCTGGGTGCCAGAAGACTCTGCCTGCTGCCCAGCCCTTTGACCTCAGTCACCAAAGCCACCATGGATATTCCCCACGTGTCTCCTGGTCCTGTCTCAGAGTAGGTAGTGCCTGGACCTGCCCACATAGTTATGTCGCTGCATTGTCCATCACATTCAGCCCAGGCTGGCATCAGGGCTTTTGAGACTAGGACTCTAGGGAAAGCAGTGTCCACTGAAGATGACCTTGCTGGCACAAAGGAGTCTCAAACTGGAGTCATGTTGAGGACTTGCTCCAGGCTCTTCCAGAAGAAGGTTCCCAGCTCCCACTTTCACCTAGACTGACACCAATATTGTAGTCTGTGTCCACACAGTCCCTCCTCTTACCTTCCCAACTGGCTTCCCCCCACCCCTCCAACATGGGGATTCAAAAAAGCAAGCGGCCTCATTCTGAGTGGAGCATGTACACTGGCACAGGGACTGCAGGGAACTGCCTACATCTTGGGCTCTGAGCTCTGCTTTCTGCAGGCTTAAAAGAACTTTACTGGAAGCTCCGGCAGAAAGTTAAATTGAATAAAGATCAAAGTTGATAAAATTCCTGGTAAACCCACAGATGGTCCACTTTAAAGGCAATAGTCCCTTTCACTTCTGATTAAAATGGAAATTGTCTATAAAGAACCCCTTGGAACAAAGTTGAACGATGGGACTAGATTAAGAGAGCAGTTCATTACCCTTAAGTGAAAAATGCACAAAGCCATCATTCAGAGGCAGTAATGGCGTAGTGATGGCAAAGGGATAATTAAAGGGACAACCTAAATTTAGCTGAACAATTTTGGAGATCCTTCAGGGCACTGAAAATGGAACAGAGGCTCCCCCAAACTCATACTATCCTCAGACTACCTAGATGATCAGATTAGTGTCACATTTTAGATGTCAGTCCAACTACCTTTGACTATCACAGTACAAATATTAGAAACAAGTTCTGCTCATGACCTCTAGTCTGGTTTTTCTGTTTTTGAAGAAGGCATTTACTTCTGTTTCCTCAGCTCCTAATATTTATCTCGAACAGCAGGTGCATGTTTTTTACCCGACCCATCCATTGTGGGGAGGGCTGTATTTGCATAATCACCCTTCTTCCCCCTCCCCACATTACCACCACACCCCATTTGTGAAATCCAGAAACAATCAACTTGGTGGAATCTTATCACCTGTCCTAAAGAATAGAAATTCACTGCTATTTATACAGAAATCGGTAGCAACATTAAATTAGACTCTGTCTTCAGAGAATCTGAAAGTTGAATCTTTTAGTAGTAAACACTTTAGAAGACAGAAAGAAAGTCTCAGTTGAGAATCTTTTCACAAACTAATTCAAGAGGTGTTATTAAAAACAAGTGGAAAGGAATGTTATACTGGTCACAGCTGTGGCTACCTGCTACTAAAAGTAGGAATGTGGCAGAAAGAAAATTCTTGTGGAAAAGTTAGGATTACTATTACCGTTAGAGATGTGGGTATGATGCACGAGTCTGGTAGTAATCACCCACTTGTCTTTAACCAGCATAAAACCCGAGGGAGCGTTGATGTGGCACTCCTTAGGGCTCATCACATACATCTGGAGACCCAGCAAAAAAAGGCATTTCCTGTCTGGGTGCATGATGGTGCTGTGTCTGTGAGGAAGCTTCTTCATTACTTAGAAATACAGTGAGTGGTCTAAATTTACTCCAGTGCTTGGGAACAAGCAATTTACGATCAACCCCCATGCAGGACTTTTTTTTTTGTTTTAATCACTGTAAAATTAAGGCCTTTTACTATTGGTCTGGGGGTCTCTAACCCAGGAAGAGGTGGTGAAGGAGAATTAGCTTCTAGTGTGATCCTCAGAAACTCAACTCAGGAAGAAGTGAGGTCTGCAGTTCCGGTTAGAAATAGACCCCCAGGGTGAGAAACCTGGCTAGACCCAGGCACCACCGGCACATTGTAGAAGTGAGTGTGCTGCTCCCATGTGGACAAAATACTTCTCTTTGTGGCTCTGCTCCTCAGACCCTGTGGGTCACAGCGTTCAGGATTAGTTGCAGTGGTGAATATTCTAGGGTCTGTTGGAACCAGGAACAAATACTGCTTTAATGCTCACACCACACAAGACTGGCTTTGCCATGTAACCCTGGACCTGGTGGCATTTGGCAGGCATCTTTCATTCCTCCCTTCATGGAATATAAGTTTGTTGAGTGCTGGACCATGATAGGCTATCGGGATGGTGAAATGCCTGAGAACCAGTCCTTACTCCACAAGCAGATAAGATAACTTTCAAACATCTATGAATGCAACCTGATAAGGCTACAAAAAGAAGGGGGAACAAAGTTCTGTGAGCACTTGAGAACAGGGAGTGCTTTATTCTTCCTGAGAAGGGTCAAAGAAAACCTCAGGAAGAGGGAGGCTTTGGACCTTGTCTTGAAACATAGGAGGATGTCACCATGTGGGGGAATAGGAGAAAAGCACCATGAGGAAAGGGAACAACATAAACCAAGACAGAAACCTCGCTCCTCTCCGGGAACATCTAATAACACATGTGGCTGCAATGAGAGTGATTCGGTAAAGGGCGAAGGCAAGATAAGAAACTGTGAAAGGAGGTTATGGGCAAAATAGGAATGGTCTTACAAATGACCTGGGCTTTAACTTTTAGACAATGGAGAGCTGTTGAAGTCTTTTAGAGCAGATAAGATGTGATCAAATTTGTATTTTTAAATAGGCACTCTGGTCTTGTTTATGGTTTCCTTTGCTGTATAAAAGCTTTTAAGTTCAATTAGGTCCCATTTGTTTATTGTTATTTTTATTTCCATTACTCTAGGAGGTGGGTCAAAAAAGATCTTGCTGCGATTTATGTCAAAGAGTGTTCTGCCTATGTTTTCCTCTAAGAGTTTTATAGTGTCTGGCCTTACATTTAGGTCTTTAATCCATTTTGAATTTATTTTTGTGTATGGTGTTAGGGAGTGTTCTAATTTCATTCTTTTACATGTAGCTGTCCAGTTTTCCCAGCACCACTTATTGAAGAGGCTGTCTTTTCTCCATTATATGTTCTTGCCTCCTTTGTCAAAGATAAGGTGACCATATGTGCATGGGTTTATCTCTGAGCTTTCTATCCTGTTCCATTGATCTATATTTCTGTTTTTGTGCCAGTACCATACTGTCTTGATTACTGTAGCTCTGTAGTATAGTCTGAAGTCAGGGAGCCTGATTCCTCCAGCTCTGTTTTTCTTTCTCAAGATTGCTTAAGCTATTTGGGCTCTTTTGTGTTTACATAGAAATTGTAAAATTTTTTGTTCTAGTTCTGTGAAAAATGCCATTGGTAATTTGATAGGGATTGCATTGAATCTGTAGATTGCTTTGGGTAGTATAGTCATTTTCACAATACTGATTCTTCCAATCCAAGAATATGGTATATCTCTCCATCTGTTTGTGTTGTCTTTGATTTCTTTCATCAGTATCTTATAGTTAAGCTTTTGCACAGTAAAGGAAACCATAAACAAGACAAAAAGACAACCCTCAGAATGGGAGAAAATATTTGCAAATGAAGCAACTGACAAAGGATTAATCTCCAAAATATACAAGTAGTTCATGCAGCTCAATATCAAAAAAACAAACAACCCAATCAAAAAATGGGCAGAAGACCTAAACAGACATTTCTCCAAAGAAGACATATAGATGGCCAAGAGGCACATGAAAAGATGCTCAACATCACTAATTATTAGAGAAATGCAAATCAAAACTACAACGAGGTATCACCTCACACTGGTCAGAATGGCCATCATCAAAAAATCTACAAACAATAAATGTCGGAGAGGGTGTGGAGAAAAGGGAACCCTCGTGCGCTGTTGGTGGGAATGTAAATTGATACAGCCACTATGGAAAACAGTATGGAGGTTCCTTAAAAAACTAAAAATAGGGATTTCCCTGGTGGTCCAGTGGTAAAGAATCTGCCTTCCAATGAGGGGACACAGGTTCGATCCCTGGTTGGGGAACTAAGATCCCACATGCTGCGGGGCAACTATGCCCGTGTGCTACAACAAAAGAACCCACAACGAAGATCCAGCATGTCGCAACTAAGACCTGACACAGCGAAAAAAAAAAAAAAACTAAAAATAGAACTACCATATGATCCAGCAAGCCCACTACTGGGCATATACCCAGAGAAGACCATAATTCAAAAAGACACATGCACCCCAATGTTCATAGCAACACTATTTACAATAGCCAGGCATGAAAGCAACCTAAATGTCCATCAGCAGAGGAATGGATAAAGAAGATGTGGTACATATATGTGATGGAATATTACTCAGCCATACAAAGGAACGAAATTGAGTCATTTGTAGAGATGTGGATGGACCTAGAGAGTGTCATACAGAGTGAAGTAAGTCAGAAAGAGAAAAACAAATATTGTATATTAATGCATATATGTGGAACCTAGAAAAATGGTATAGATCATCTTATTTGCAAAGCAGAAATAGAGACACAAACGTAGAGAACAAATGTATGGATACCAAGGGGAAAGGAGGGGGGAGGAATTGAGAGATTGGGATTGAGACACATGTACACTATTGATACTATGCATAAAATACATAACTAATGAGAACATACTATATAGCACAGAGAACTCTACTTAACGCACTGTGGTGACCTAAATGGGAAGGAAATACAAAAAAGAGGGGATATATGTGTATGTATAGCTCATTCATTTTGCTGTACAGTAGAAACTAACACAACATTGTAAAGCAACTATAGTCCAATAAAAATTAATTTTAAAATATTAAAAAAAATAGGCACTCTGGCAGCATTGTGGAGGATGAATTTGGGGGTTGATGCAGAACTTGGAGAAAAGGAAGGCAAAGGCTTCTGTAGTATTTTCCAGGTGCAAAAGGAGGAGGTCTGGGCCAAGCAGTGAAGAAAGGGCAGGTATTTAAACAACCTTTCTGTTAGACAAGTGATAGAGTTGGAGATTTATTGGAAGTGGAGGTTGAAAGAAAGTGATGTAGGATGATTCCCAGGTTTCTAGTCTGTCTATCCCAGAGGGATGTTCCTGCCATTAAGCATGGGAGGGACTATTGAGGGCAGATGCAATGAGGCAGGGGTGTTGAGTTGTTTGCTTTTGGTCCTGTTGGGCTTCAGCTGGGGATGCACAGTAGAGGGTTGCAAATGAAGATCTGGATCTTAGGTATTTATGACATCTGGAAATTGAGGCTACGAGGTGTTATTGATACTATGATCAATAGATACTATGTCTAAGGATTCCTAGTAGGTGGTGATGTTTTAGTCATCTTGCATTCCTGCCTTTTATCATGATACCTGAAATGAATAAATGTCATTTTATTATCCCGAAGCCAGAGAAGAGAGAGAAGGGCAGAACCTGGAAAACATCAGATTCTAAGGACAAACAGAATGAGACTGAACCAACAAGAGGTGAGGGAGAGCAATGGGATTAGTATTGCAAAAGCCAAGGAAGAAGAATTCCAGGAAAGACAAAGGGATGGAAACGTTAAATGCCCTAGAGCCCAGGGAGGAAGAGAATTTGTCAGTTGAGGGTCACTTTTACCTTCAGTAGGGAGATGAATATGAACACTAGTTTGGAAATGAGTGAGGGGAGAATGAGAGACAAAGCACTGGGAGAGGACAATTCAGACTACACTTCTAGTGAATTTAGACTTAGATAGGAGGCTCAAAGGATTGGAGATTGAGGGAAGGTGTTTTGGGTTGGGTGGATGGTTGGTTTTAAAGGATGAAGTAGACTAGAGTGTGTTTATGGACAAAAGGAAAGGCCCTGGTGGACAAAGAGAGGCCAGAGATAAAAGTCAGTGGACTACAGGAGGATGAGCTAAAGGAGAAGAGGTGGTGGAGTGACTGTTGAAGGAATATTCACATCTAATCCTCCAAAATAGGAGGGAAGGAGTAAGCACAAACAAGGAAGCACTCCTTAAAAATCAGCTTCTAGGATTATAATTATTTCTTAATTACACATCATAAATTTCTGCAGAAATGCCTAATTAGCAACATCTTCCATAGCACTTGTTCTAATTGATGTTGAAAAGGCAGAAGTTTGGGTTTCCGTTCTACCTGGCATGGGCCAAACAGAGGTTTTTACTTGAAGCTCTTATTTTCAGGTTTTTATTTTGGTCTGTTTCAACCTTGAGTTAACAACTAAAAATACTGTATCAGACAAAAGGGACATAAAAAGAAAAGGCATTCCATTTCACCATTATCTCAGCCTTCCCGGAAACGCTACCTCTCAATAGCTGCAATAAACGGCACTATAGCCCCGAACCGAAACCCATCACCTCCCGGTTATGCTGGACCGTTTAGGGACCATTGACATTCCCCACAACAATGGAGTTCAAAACTGTACAACTGGCATCACAGACAGTAAAAAATAAATTGCTATCTATTCCTCCTTTCACATCACCGTCCTCTTCCTGAATGGGATCCTTGTAGAAAAACAAGAATTCTCGTCTTTGGTCTTTCACAGCTTCAGTTTTATGATCCAGTCTGCTCAATGACGGTTTACTTCAGCCACAATTTTAAATGGCTAAGAAGCTTAGGATTTTTCCCTGTCATTAAATCTCTTTCTCTAATTTTATAATAATTTTTCTTCTTCCTTCTGTCCATGTACTAACCTTATCCTGAAAAGAAATCCAGACCTGAGGGTCTGCGTAACTGAAGCTTTGGTTTGGCTATTATCTAGATGAGGAAGAAATAAAAGGAATTTTTTGAACTAAACCACCTTCCCTCCTAATTCTATGAGGGCCTGATGAATGTTGCCCATATGCTCCCCCGACTCTCCCCACAAATGTACCTTACAAACTTCTGCAATTGGCAAGTGACAAATTGCACAAATGCCATGTGCCTTTGACGGAAAGAGTTTAAGTCCAGTTCTTAACACAAAACATGTACTTTAGTCTCTGTTGTTCTCAACGGATGTGTTCCACAGCTTTATGGCTACAGTACACTAAGGACTGCGGCACCCTGCGTCAGGATTCCTCCACTATCAACTGGTCCATATCCACCCCTGCACTCCATTTATGTCCTGCGTCCACAAGTCTGCCTGGATTCATCTTCGTTTCTTGTTAAGGTTCTATTCCAAATTCTTTATCTTCCCCCTTCTAGGTAAAAGATGGTTTGGTATAAGCCAGAGTATTTTAGATAGAAAATATTGCCAAAAGAAATCTCAAAATTGGGTCTCCCCCTAATCTTTGTAGGTCATGTATTGTGACAAGATTATTGACTAACGACACAGGAGATGTCGCCCTCTAATGGAGAAAATGTTTTCAGGCACTGAATTGTTCAAATGTACCATCCTTGAGGTCGTTCAACTTTTTGCTCTGACTTCATTTTACCAATCACCCTCTTAAAAAAAAATTCACTTCAAACTCAATTCTAACTCTTTATCTTTCTTACAAACCAGTTCCTCATTTTATTTCTAACAAAGCTTTTTCTTTATATAATTAATATATGTTAATTGCTTGATATTCAGAAAACACAGACAGATCAAAGACAATAAAAATCCCATGAGTCAGAAATAACTCCTGTTAACATTTCAGTCTTTTTCTCTACACCCACATTAATAAACACATATACCATTTTGGATTGCTTTTTAAAATGGGATTTATATATATTTTTCTTTCCATTTGACAATAGATCATAAATGTCTTTCATATCATTTAATACTCTTTTTTCTTTAATAAAAAACTTCTAATTTCTAAATATAAATTCTCACTGCAACAAATGAAATAGTCCAAAGATGCATACACACACACACACACACACACACACACACACACACACACACACATACATATATGCTACCCACCTGAGGTAGCCAAAGTTAACATCCTGATTTGTAACCATTCAGAGCCTTCTCCACTCTTATACAAACTTTCATACACACAGAGATTATTGTCTGTTTTCACAAAATGGGGTCTTGCTCTACACATTATGAAAGCAACTTATCTCACACAATATATCATGGACACTCCTCTAGGTCAATAAGTCAAGATCGAATTCATTACTTAAAGAGCTGCATTAATATAACATAGCATGGATGTACCGTAATTAATCAGTCATTGTCTTATTGACAGACATACAATTATTTCCAGATTTTTGCCTTATGTCCATGCTTTACTTTCTGTAATATAGATTCTCATAAATAATAATGTTAGTCAAAGGGTTACACGTTTCTAATCTTTAAGCATGTTAGAAGTTTTGGTCAAATTCCTTTGCAAAGATATCCTAACAAGTCCCACTCTCATCAGTAGTGAAGGAAAGTGCCTGTTCTTGCCAGCACTGAACATTACGTCTCCTTCTCATTTTTTCCACTCTACTTTCATTTGCATTTCGCTGACTACTGGTGCAGTTTTGCATTTTTCATATGTGAATATTCCTCTAAAATACATGTTTAAAGGCTTTGGGTTCATATTAACATACTTGTTTATTTAATCAGTCTCCTACTACCAAACGCAAGAGTTGTACCCAGTTTTTTCAAGTTATTAGAGACATTGCAATTAAGATCCAGCTATGTTATTTTGTGCATCTATTTCCTGAGACTAAATTCCTAGAACTAGAATTCTTGTGTTCATGAGCATTAGTAAGCAGAGTGATCAAGAGTGTGGGTTCTGGTGTCAGACTGTTTGGATGGAATTTATCAGTTTACGACTTGAGGCAAATAGTGCAGTCTTTCCTTGCCTTGGTTTCTTTGCTGCAAAATGGAGGTAATGATAATATATAACACAGGATTGTTGAGAAACTAAACTTATTAGTACAGATAAAGCTCTTGGAATAGTCTGTGCAATATAGTAAGTGCTGAATAAGCATTTGCTACTATTATGAACATCTTTAAGGCTTTCAATGCATATGTAACAGGATATTAAAAGTTTGACCCTGACACTTGCAAACAGTAGACTCCAGAACCCCAGCTCTTACGCACCATGTTACTAGCACCCACAAACACAACTCTTCCAGTTCTAGGCATTCAGTCTGAGAAAATACACAGACCCACACAGACTAAAAGTACATGGATCTGAACCGCAATGATGTTCTACACCAAAGTTACATGCCTGAACAAAATTTCAAAGGATGAAAATAAAGTCAATTCCTCCTCCCTTGGATCACTCAGGCAGAAAGGGCTGAAAGTTTGGAAGGGGAAGTGGATTTATGACGAAAGAATCTTCAGCTGAGCTGTGATGTGAGGCCCCATCATGTGGATGGGGGTGGGAGGAGCATGGTGACCCTTACCTCAAGCTTAATAGCCTCTTCCTCCACCATGGTCCATCCTCTGAGAGGCCAGAAGATGCAACTAGCAAGTAAAAAGAAGGGAAGAGAGGAATGCCAAGGTGATCAAAACCATTGTCCAAAAGAAAGGTGGCCCATCAACCATAGGCCTTAGCTGGGAGAGGGGAGGAAAAGTCTGACCTCTGACTGAAGACTGAAGTTTGATTAATAGCTCATACTGTATAGTTTTCATTCCTGAATTGAGCCAGTGTTTGTGACTTTGATCATAGGCCAATCTATTCCATATGAGTCAGTGGAAAAGTCAGGGGGTCGGCCAAGTTTTTAGACAGTGACGGGGCAAGATTCCACCACTGAATAAATTTTCAAGGGGTGACAGGAGACGCAAATAAAGAACTCATCATGCTTGTTCAATGTAAAAGTTGCACATAATAAAACATTGCCTTCCAGAACACTTGTCTCCATTTACACTCCAATAAGCAGTGTATGAGAGTCCATTTTCCCCTCACCAAGAAACCTTGTGATCTGTAATTTGTTTTCCCAAACAGACTTTAATTGTGTGAAAATAACGAACTGAGTGGCTGACGCAGATTTATTGCTTGGCAAGTACATTTCTAATGGTAAATACAGAAGTGGGCATTTTAGCTTATCAGCCAGTCTCTTATGACATGAGTTAACATGAATCAGGCCCATAAAATGAAATCCCTTTTGGAGTTGACAGCTCATGTTCCCACACACCCATCTGAGGACCAGACTTGGGTCTCTGGTGGCTCAGCAGCACCAGAGGCCTAGGGGAAGCCAGCTGGCTGCCAGGCCTGCTCTCTTTAGCACCATTTAAATGGCAACAAGCAAAACAGCAGGCTTTGAGGAGTGAGGACATGAAATGGCCTCCGGGGACCAAGAAACTGGATGCTCACAGACTAAGAGATCCGGTGTCTAATTGCGAAGCAGCTAATCGTAGAGCATCTAATTGAGAGGGAGCATTGGAACAAGAAGCAGAAATAACCCTGACTCCATTCAACACAGAATGAGACCTGGGTCTCGCAATGAACAGCTCCTGCCGACGAAAATAGCAGGTCTGTGGGGCTGTGTAAAGGTGCTGGCAATGGGGCGTGTGCACATTACCGTGACAGGCAAACACAACATCAGGAAAACACTTGATCTTCCTGTTTATCCGCAGAAGGACTCACAACCAGAGTGAGAGGGAGAGCTGCGTTCTTCTTCATTTCAAAACAGGACACCACTAATGCCGTGCTCTCCCGGTTTATAGACCAAGTACCTGCTTGTGCTAAAACTGCCACATATTATAAACCTCACCGAGGAAGTGAATCCATCATGTTCCTGCTCCCTTAAGAATAGTTTTTCCCTGGAGTACATAACCAATTACTGCATATTTTGTAGAAATCAAGGGCAGACTCTATCTTCCACCACAGAACAAATCAGTTTGTAGAAACAATGAACAAATCATGACATTTTGTTTTTCTTTAGCTTTAAGGCTTTTATTTCATTATGGTTATTGTTTTGTTCTTTTTCTTTGTTTTAAAGCAGCAATTCCTCTGGCATCACTACCCTTGGATTTGAGCCAGAGCTAAGGAAGGGATGTCATTCTCACCTTGGTCTTTGGGTGCAGAGTCAAGGGTAGCATCAAGGCCAGCTCTGGACCACAATGAGACGTAGCTTGAGGGACTTGAAAATTGCTTTTATTTATCTGGGACATTTTCCTGACCCTCTCCCCCCTCTTTCATACAGGTTCCTGACTTCATTCCTCTTAACGGAGGAAAAGTCTCTGCTATATCACTAACACTAGACTTGTTGCTCTGTGAGTTCAGGGATTTATTATTCACCACTGTATCCCCATGCCCAACACAGGCCTTGGCACACAGGGAACCATGAATGAATACTGGGTGAAAGAATCTAGATGTGAATGAAAGAATGAGCTGAGTATATTTAAAGAGGACTGAAAAAAAAAAGAATCCAAAGATTGATTCTAATGCTAGACTTCAAAGAAATTGATACTTGTGGAATGCCTTCTGTGTATCAGTGATAGGCAAGGCACTTCAAATCTCACTAATTCCCACACCCCTCAAATCATAACACAGGCTCAGCAGTTCCTGTGTATATCTGGGCTTGCCTCTACCAGCACAAGCTGCTGCTAGAAATTGAGTTATTTTCATAAGAAGTTTAGAAACACAAAGTAGTGATGACTTTAAGAAAAAAAGATCTCAATGGTTTCTTGAATCAACCTTTTCCTTGCATTATATCTTATCAATATGCACAGCCAGATCGATTGATTCATCCATTTATCTGTTTATCTATCTATTTACTAAAGGTAAGTTGTGTAGGGAAGGTGGGAGGAGTCAAAAGCCATGTTTTATCAGGGAAAGCTTTTACACTCTTAAAGATTGTTTTAAACATATATAGGGGCTCACTGCATCTGTCTCTGGCTTTAAATTTATTCAGAATGATTAGAGTTGGTTAGAATCAGGAAAGCAGTGCAATACAACTAGGAAACTGACACTGTGCAATTTAATCTCTGAGGAGGCATAAGTACCCCCAAGTTTCTGCATTGCTTTAGGGGCACCACCAGGAATGTCACACAAAACTGACATCACCTGAAGAACGGGCTTAAGTCAAGGTGATCCTATTGTGTTGATGTATCCCTAAAACCACACAACCTTAATTATCACTTTCTCTTAAAGATAGAGTTTGGGGAGAAGGGATTACCTTAGCTTTCTGGTTGGTTAAATTGTGGGTAAACAAGAGTTAGTAGTGCTTTACGTCAAGGAAGAAATAGTGCCTGATGCATTTGAAGGCCCTGTTGGCCTGGTGCGGCTCTTTCGCAGGCCAAATTTTGTCAGCTGGACATCTTGAGATCATTTCCAATTTTCCAACCTCTAGAAAGATATATTTACATTCAAGAAAAGCAGTTTTTCTTCTAACAGCCTTTTTGTTTTGCATCCAGGATGCAACAATGTTCAGCAGGGCTGACCATTACAGTCTCAAATAGAGAACTCCACACGTGCATGGCTGAGTGGCCAGGTCAGGCCTGCAATTGTAGCTGGATCTTCATTTGAGATAAACCATTATCTTTCACTTTTATTTTTATTTATTTTTTAACATCTTTATTGGAGTATAAGTGCTTTACAATGGTGTGTTAGTTCCTGCTTTATAACAAAGTGAATCAGCTATACATATACATATATCCCCATATCTCCTCCCTCTTGCGTCTCCCTCCCACCCTCCCTATCCTACCCCTCTAGGTGGTCACAAAGCACTGAGCTGATCTCCCTGTGCCATGTGGCTGCTTCCCACTAGCTATCTATTTTACATTTGGTCGTGTATATATGTCAATGCCACTCTCTCACTTCGTCCCAGTTTACCCTTCCCCCTCCCCATGTCCTCAAGTCCATTCTCTACGTCTGCGTCTTTATTCCTGTCCTGCCCTTAGGTTCTTCAGAATCTTTTTTTTTTTTTTTTTTTTTTTAGATTCCATATATATGTGTTAGCATACGGCATTTGTTTTTCTCTTTCTGACTTACTTCACGCTGTATGACTGACTCTAGGTCCATCCACCTCACTACAAAAAACTCAATTTCATTTCTTTTTATGGCTGAGTAATATTCCATTGTATATATGTGCCACATCTTCTTTATCCATTCATCTGTCGATGGACACTTAGGTTGCCTCCATGTCCTGGCTGTCGTAAATAGAGCTGCAATGAACATTGTGGTACATGACTCTTTTTGAATTATGTTTTTCTCAGGTTATATGCCCAGTAGTGGGATTGCTGGGTCGTATGGTAGTTCTATTTTTAGTGTTTTAAGGAACCTCATACTGTTATCCATAGTGGCTGTATCAATTTACATTCTTTCACTTTTATGATTCTAGGCTGAAGCACAGCTGGCCTTGCTTATTTCAGCCCAAGAAAGAGACGTAAACGGACATTAAAACTTTTTGAATATTTGTTTTCAAGGGAATTACTCAAAACCTGCCTACTATATGTAGTCTATGAGTAATTAGCTAGCCATTTTAATAATGTCAAAAACTCATGGTCAAGTGAATTTTAGGTAATCCCAAAGTAACTGTTTAAACACAAAGTAATGTCCAAGAAATAATTATATATCCACTCAGGTATTACTGAGGTCACTAGAAAGAAAAATGCAGCAAATATTTTGGTGCATTTTTTGACTGTAACCATTTAAAAGCAACTTTAGTTCCATTGGCAGGAGAATTACAGATTTCTATGCTATAAACAGCAACAGATTGGGGCATAAATCAAAACTTTTAATGATTTTCTCTCTTTTGTAGAGGAAGGGAGTTTTCAGAAACCCATAGGCATTTTCTTGGTGGGCTAAGGGGTCTTTCTTTATGCAGATGGGATTTCTAGCTTTAAATTTATGGGAAGCTTCTATTTTCTAAATCTTGCCTGATAATCAGTGTTTCACTTGTTCTGGACCCAACATAGCTTCTCGTAAAACATTTTGCTTCTAAGTGAGTTGTGAAAATGTGACTCACAAAATGATGATAGAAATATTGCTTTTAAAACTCCTCCAGAAGCCTTCAGGGTAACAAAATAGAACGTATGAGAAAAAAAAAAAAAAAGCCTAGTTCGTGCTACAAAGGTGTAAAAGAAATGGGAGGTGGCTGCTTCTTACTGGATGCAGCCCAAAAGACTCATTAAAGACCAAAATTTACTCGTATAATCTCCTTTGTTAAAATAATATTAAGATAGTACTGAGATAATTCCAGTAGAAATTATAAGACACAACTAACATTAATTCCAGAATACTAAAAACTGTTAAGAGGGAAATCAAAGAACATTTTTCTTATGAAATTTTAATCAAGAAAGAGTGACAAGAAGACATCCCAGATATGCAAACCCTTGGAAAATAGATTCCTCATGCACTATTGCATGAGGAATGCCTGAATGAAATAATTATTAAGGATGTATTTTAGCAAAACACAAAAGCAAAGCCAATTAAGGAGGAAACCTGAGATCTAACAGAGAAACCAGCCAAGCAGTACACAACAAAGAAAGCCCACAGTGACAGATGTGGAACAAACCCATAAAGGGACTACACTGCACCATCCAACTGATGATATGGTCAAGGGGCCATGTTCTAGTGACATGACAAACGAAGCCTATTTTCTTCTAACAATAAGAATAAGAAACGGCAAATAGAACCTGTAAAAAAACCAAAATATTTACATGAAAGTTGTGGTCCAGATGCAATTAAACCAGACATGGTGTTATTTTGAACACATTAGAGAAGAGAATCCATGTGACCTTGATGATGGGAGAATTCCCCTTTCAAGACTTGAGGTTAGTCATAGAGAATTCCCTACTGACCATACATTGCTCAGTCCTGTGGTAAATACTCTCTATGTAATTATACCACAATTGCTTTTCGTTACAGTTGTAGGACAGAATGTAAATTACTAACCTTGAGGACATAAAAATAAGGGTTTAACCAGCCAAAATTGGGAAATTTATAGGAAGGAGAGATATAGGAACATATAGGGAGATAATTTCTTTGTCTTACGTAATAAGTCAAGAGATACGAAGTAGAGATTTAAGTATACTATTTAGTTACAAAGGCAAGAAGTACAGAGGAACCTCCCACTAATAAACATTCCCACTTGACATGACATGAAATCTGTCATTTACTTCAGGTTCATATTGTTCTAGGGAAAAAAGCATTCTATCCCCTCTTTAGAACATAATTCTCTCTCTAGGTCAGGACTCTTCTGATTCCAAGAGGCTCCTCCTGATTATACAGACAGCTCAAATTTAGAAAGCACTGTTGATCTCTTACTTCCTGTGTCAAGGGCAAGTACTGGGACAAAGAACAGAGGGTACACAAACAACAATCATATTCTCTCACTATCAAAATCCAGCTATTTGGCTGGTAAATCCACCCCTCCCCAAGCATGCTGTGGTCCAACTCCAAGCCATCCTTCCAAGGCCATTTTGGCCAGTGCCTGGTACTCCCAATTACAGAAGATGGTCTGATATACAGTAATGGAAAAATCATGGATTTATGTGATCACAGTGGGTTCACACCTTGCCTCTGTCATACTTCTCTGAAACTTCAGGCAAGTTACTTAATCTATCCCCACTTTAGCTTCCCCATCTGTAAAATAGAGGAATTGGTATCCAGCTCACAAGTCTGTAGTATTGATGATCAAATGAAATAACATACAAGGCATTTAGTAAAGTGCTTGGCACATAGTAGGTGTCTGGAAATGTTATGATTTAGCTTCCTTCCCTTCACAGATGAAATTTGTTGTGTTGAATATTAAGTGTTCTTAATATATTGTTGTTCTTTTTTCCCTCCATTTCAACACATGTGGTCATTAGGAGAACTTTTTTTTTTAAAGAAAGGACATTTTATTTATTTTTATTTATTTATGGCTGTGTTGGGTCTTCGTTTCTGTGCGAGGGCTTTCTCTAGTTGCGGCAAGCGGGGGCCACTCTTCATCGCGGTGCGCGGGCCTCTCAATATCGTGGCCTCTCCCGTTGCGGAGCACAGGCTCCAGACGCGCAGGCTCAGCAATTGTGGCTCACGGGCTTAGTCGCTCCGCGGCATGTGGGATCTTCCCAGACCAGGGCTCGAACCCGTGTCCCCTGCATTGGCAGGCAGATTCTCAACCACTGCGCCACCAGGGAAGCCCAGGAGAACTTTTAAGAAATGTTCTTTTGCGTCTCAATTTCTACAGTTCTCTGACCAGATGCTAATTAAACAAGTAGAACCATGCCAGTTAAACATCGCCTGGGCTAGACCAGAAGTGGATTGTTGCTGCCACCTGGTGGTCACAAGGGGAATTTGAGGCAGCATTTCATAGAAGCTTGTTTGCTAAGGTCCAAGTGGCCAAGGGCCGCCCTGCCCCTCACCCCTACTCTATTAGAGCTTGGTGAAGACAAAAAGCCTCTGTTTATTTTCCAAACATAGTGTCTGAAGAGGGAGATACTTACTAGTTTGTTTCCATCATTTGGATTAGAAATTAAGGTCAAGACTGACCATGGGCAAATATGTAAAGCTGACAAAGACTGACTTTGAGAATCTGACATTCTTTCCTATTCCTCTTCCCCATACCTTCTTTGGTTTCCCTTGTCCTTATGCCATATACGCTATTGTTCTTCCTCATATCAAAATCTGTTCAGAAAAGAAAATTCTGATAAAATAATTCACTCTGGGGTATAAGTGACTAACAAGGTTTAATGTGACATCTCCCCCTAGAATGTTTGCATTTTTAGTTACTCTGTTTTTTAATAGAGGAGTTATATATGTACATGGTACAAATTACAGAAGATCCTCCCCTCCGCCAAACCGCCCTGTTCCATTCTACGGAAGCACCTCTTTACCGGTACTCTTCCAGAGATCTTCCGCCCATATATAAATATACTCATACAAATATTACTTCTTATTTTTAAAAGGCAAATGCTATACAGGCTATTCTGCATCTTGCTCTTTTCACCTAATGTATCTTGGAGATTATGTCATGGCGTTTGCACTTTCACAGGAATTATAACCGTCTTCCTCGGGCAAAAAGAATAAAGCTCTCTTCCTACAGGTTGAGGGATTGTCAGGCCAGGTTAGAGGAGGTTTGAGGGGGTGGGCCTCCAACATTAGCGAGGATATGAATCACCTGGGGAGCCTGTAGGGTAGGTGCAACCCCGTGTCTGATTCGGTAGGTCTGGGGTGGGGCTGGGAATGACATGTTTAAGGAGGAACGTGGCTGATCCTAATGCAGGCTCTGTAACCCTCACTCTGAGAGTCACTGCTTAAAGTAGAAGTTCTCGGGCTTCCCTGGTGGCGCAGTGGTTGGGAGTCTGCCTGCCAATGCAGGGGACACAGGTTCGAGCCCTGGTCTGGGAGGATCCCACATGCCACGGAGCAACTAGGCCCGTGAGCCACAACTACTGAGCCTGCGCGTCTGGAGCCTGTGCTCCGCAACAAGAGAGGCCATGACTGTGAGAGGCCCGTGCACCGCGATGAAGAGTGGCCCCCACTTGCCACAACTAGAGAAAGCCCTCGCACAGAAACGAAGACCCAACACAGCCAAATATAAATAAATAAATAAATAAATAAATAAATAAATAAATAAATAAATAATCTTCTAACAAAAAAAAATGTAGAAGTTCTCAGCCCTGGTTGCATGTTAAAATCACCTGGGGAACTTTTAAAAAAAATTCTGCTGATTAGCTTGGTCTGGGCTTGTTCCCAGGTGAATCTGCTGTGTGGTCAGGATTGAGATTTAATGCAGTGATTCTCAAACTTGGTTGCTTATTGGAATCACTTGGGAAGCATTAAAAACTACTGATGCCGGGGTCACACCCCTAGAGATAATAATGTAATTGGTCTGGGGTGTGGCCGGCGTACTGGGAGCTTTGAGAGCTCTCCAGGTGATTCACGTGTGTGCAGTCGCATTTGGGAAAACTTGGTTTAAGAGCACCTCGTTTAAGAATATGATGACTGAAAATTCCAGGCTGGTGAGGCTGATCAATCAAAGAATGTGTGTGTCTATGGCACCACTATTCTGGTAGCCGTGGGAAAGCAGAAGTAAAGCTAACATGTTGTCTTCCTCTATTCTTCTTTAGTTATAAACAGTTTGTACTGTTTGATAAATATTTGTTCAACCAGAACTCTGTTTTCTGTCACTGGTATGGTAGGAAGACATTAGGACAGCTAACTGTCTATCCTTGATCAGTAAGATCGATCTAATGAGATAAATGGGGAGAGAAGACCAAACCCCCATTTCCACCCCAAACCAAATTCGGCCTGGTCAAGCACCTGACGGAGCGTTCCCTCTGGTCTGGCACGGCACTCCCCTATCAGAGAAATCTAGCCTCCAGGATCTTTTCTGAGACATTCCACACAAAAGTGTTAGTGTATCTGCATTGACTTCCACTAGTCAGCGGCATTTTCTTGACTTCTTTGGGCAACGATAATTTGACAACATTTTGATTGGAGGAACCTTCTCTGAAACTCTTCAGTGATGAGGCCCCACCAAAAGCGGTTTCCCTAATTAGCTCCATCAGCCCCTTTCAATAAAGACCACCTTAGAGCTGAAGACAGAGCCCGTTTTCTATTTCTAACTTCAAAAATAAGTTGAGAGTTTTCTAATGACCTGTCTGGATGGCAAACATTACTTTTTTGTTTTTAACTTGATCGGGCGTAAGAACAGGAGAGAACTGTTAACATTTCTCTGGCTGTGCATTTTGGCAACACACCAGCTTCAGCTGTTTAATTTACAGCAATATGGCTGCGGGCAAGTCGGACTAATGAGGGAAACTAAAGATTTAGAGCTAAATATTAAATTTATCTTAGTCTTTATTTCTTGCTGTTCCGACTAATAAAAAACATTCCTCTGGGATATTCTAGTATGAATGTATCTAGTTTGTGGTGCTTTATGTACAGCCAGAAAGACATGAAACCCTAAATTACACATGGAACGGCCACAGCATTTGTTTTCTCTTTATTTTATGTTGATGGTATAACCTCTACTGGTTGGGAATGTGATACATTAATAGGGTTTATGTTGGAAGTAGCTTGGCCTAGGTTTTTCATTATAGGGTAGTAGTAAGCTTTTCTCTTTTGGGAATTTACTGCAAACTGGTGCCCTGCATCAGCAGACCAGCAAGGATGCCAAAGAAGGCGCTATGGTGAAGGCTCGCTCTAAGTTGTGGATCTTGATATTTAAATCGGACTTCATGCATGATGAGTACAATAGACCCCCCTCATAGGTGGTTTCACTTTTGGAGGTTTTCAGTTATCCAAGGTCACCCTCGGTCTGAAAATATTAAATAGAAGATTCCAGAAATAAACAATTCATACGTTTTTTCATTGTGCGCCATTCCAAGTAACATGATGAAATCTCATGCTGTCCAGCTCTGTCCTGCCCGGGTTGTGAATCATCCCTTTGTCCATCATATTCTGTTAGTCGCTTAGTAGCCATCACGGCCGTCAGATCAACTGTCACAATACCGCCATGCTTGTGTTCAGGTAACCCTTACTTTATATAATAAGGTCCACAAGGTGCAAGAGTAGTGATGCTGGCAACTTGGATATACCAAAGAGAAGCAGTAAAGTGCTTCCCTTAAGTGAAAAGGTGAGAGTTCTGGACTTAAAAAGGAAAGAAAAAATCCGATGCTGAGGGTGCTAAGATTTACAGTAAGAACAAATCTCCTATCTGTGAAATTGTGAAAAAGAAAAAAGAAGAAATTCATGCTACTTTTGCTGTTGTACCTCAAACTGCAAGAGTTACTGCCACAGTGAGTGATAAGTGCTTAGTTAAGATGGAAAAGGCATTAAATTTGTACAATAAGATATTTTGAGAGAGAGACCACATTCATATAATTTTTATTACAATATATTGTTATAATCGTTCTATTTTATTATTAGTTATTGTTAAGATCTTACTGTACCTAACTTATAAACTAAACTTTATCATAGGTATGTACATATAACAGTATTGTCGGGGAGGAAGAAATTTTCCTCTGCCCTTCTAGGTTCTTGCGGCTGGTCTAAGAATTAAATTGACATGAGACAGATTAACAGGAGAAAATCAAAGTTTAATAACATGTAGATTTGGAGAGACCCAGAAAAACTGAGTAACTCGCTAAAATGGCTGAAACCCCACTTTAAATACCATCCTTAGCTAAAGACAAAAGAGGATGTCGGTGCAGGGTTTGGAACTTCAAAGTGGAGGAAGGCAATTGACAATGTTTGCTGGGCCAGGCAGAGACAATGGGACACAGAGAGGAATTTTAACAAATAGACTTTGCTAGGTTCCTTCTTGCTTACCCCACCTAGTTCATACTGTAGTTATCTATGGTGGTTACTCTATTCCCGTGATAGGTCCTCTATCTGAATTCTTTAGACAGCTAAGGGGACAGGTCAAAGTTTCTTCCTGAGTCTTTTGAGCCTTGATTGTTTTCAGCTCGAAATAATCTGCATGCCAAAGAGACATTTTGGGGTGGCAAATTTTGCTCCCCTACAGAATATTTAGGGTTCTGTACCATCTGCAGTTTTAGGCATCTACTGGGGGTCTTGGAACACATCCCCCGTGTATAAGGGGGGATTACTGTGTGTGTCAGCACTGCAATCAAGGAAGGTGAATGACAGTTTTGCTTCCTTCTTACCCTTTCAGTCACTGCAGCACCATCAACTGAATGCTGCCCTTAATATTCTGGTGAAATGACTATCCATGACAGTTCCCGAAGAATTGACAACGCAAAGTTTTCTTCTCCGACCTTATCCTGTTTAACTCCCCTCCTGCTGTGGGTCCTGGTGGCCCTCTTTCCTCTGGAAATCTTCCTCCCATGGCTTTTTGAGCCTCCTCAGTTCTGGGCTCCCCTCCTTTATCTGATTGATACTCTCTCTTTCCTTTATTCTTTATTCACTAGTTCCCATCCCTTCATGTTCCCCTAAATGTGGACATTCACAAGGTTCTGTCCTGTACCTCGTCTGTTCTCACTCCATCCTCTCCCAGGTCACTCCTGTAGTTTCTGCTCCCGCCCATGTGTTGATGACTCTCAACATCTCCAGTGCCAACCTTTCCCAAATCCCAGGTCCACGAGTGCAGCTCAATCCACATCCCACAGCAATCCAAACTCAACCAAATTGATTGTAACACTTTGCCCACAAAACCAATTCCTTCTTGTGTCATCAGCTTCTCAGTCTGGAAGCTTCTTCCTGGCTCAACATACCAGCCCAGCCACTGCAGGAATTGCTTCCAAATCCATCTTCTCTATCTCTACTTCCACTTTCTATTTCTATACTTTATTATTCCTCACTTGGGCTATTCCTGTAACTTTCTACCTGGTTCTCCTTAATTCCAGGATTTTCCCCTTCTGTTTTACATAATGCTTTTTAAATCTCTTGCTAAAGTAAAAAGTGTCCAAATCCTTTGGCTTATCACTGCCTACAGATTAGGCACTGGAGAACCTTCAACAAGGCACACATTTACCAACAACAGGGCTCAAACCCAATATTTTAGCATTATTCTTCCATGCTCTTTTTGTGCCAAGCTCCTTCCATTACCTGAAACACCATACCATGTTTTCACTAAAAAACATTTACCAAGCATCAAAAGCTGCGAGCTGCTGCCAGGAATACAACAGGGATACAACATCTTTGTCAACTCTCCTTAATCCTGGTCCCATTGTTTGGTTTTTATATATGTAACCTGACTCAAATCTTTTGATAATAAAGTAAAATATGCATAACTAAATCTGTAAAATCCATTGAATTTGTTGGATACCATGTGATTTGATGCCTCAGTGTCCTTGCACATGCTGTTCTCATTTCCTGAAGTACCCTTTATCCAGAGTTAACCTCCATTCCTGGTCTTTCACTTCCACCCACTTGCCATCTATCTGGCAGATTCCTTCATGGAGGAGAAGCATCAGGCCATGGGTAACAGTTGAAAAGGAGGGCTTTTCCAGCTGACATCACTGAGCACCTGTCACCCACCAGTGTTAAGTGTACTCAATGCTTTGTCTCACTAACCCTCCCAACAACCCTTTCAGATAGGTTTTCATTGTATCTTCATTTTACAAATGAGGACATTGAGGCTTAGAGAGGTGAAGTGACTTTCCACGCAGTTTAATACCAACACTGGCGCTTAATGTCAACCCTGTACTGCTTCCCACTCATAACAGGTGACAAGTAAGTAGAATACAAGATATTTGTGCTATAAACGCAACCATACAAAACATGCATAAGAAGAGAGATTGGTAAGAAATACCACAAAGTTTACGGTTGTGGTTATGTGAGGTGGTAGGAATATTGAGCAGCCCACCTCAATTTTAGCCCAGCATTTTAGCCCAACAGCTAAAATGTCAGCTGCTTGCCCGTTCCCTCACCCCCCAAGAAAGGCTGCCTACTCTGTGTTCCTGTGGCATTTTTCATACATCGTTACTATAGCAGCTCTATCACTGTGTAATTTTTCTGTTTACCTTATTTTACCTGATGGATTGAGCTCCCCAAGAGAAGAGATGTTTCTTCACATCTTTCAACCATCAGTGCTTAGCAGAGAGCTTGGCACATGAAAAGTGCCTAGTGGTTATTTGACGAATGAATGAATGGTCTCTATTCTAGGCTCTGTGGGCCTATGATCTCTCTCACAACTACTCAACTCTGCCTTTATAATACAAAAGCAGCTATAAGCAATACATAAATGAATAATCATGGGTGTGTTCTAATAATACTTTATAGACAATAAAATTTGAATTTCACATAATTTTTACATGTCAAGAAATATTATTCTTCTTTTGATTTTTTTTTTTTTCCAACCGTTTAAAAGCCGTTGTTAGAGTAGATCTGGGGTATCTGGATAAAAAAGGAAACAGCCAGATTTGGTCCACAGGCCATGGTTTGCCAAGCCCTGTTCTGAACCCTCAAACTACCCATCACAGTTCTCAGCCTGGGTACTGTTCTATTGTCCCACGTGGAAGAACAGTGCTGGAGGTGTGGTTATGGGATGCAGCCCACCACTCAAAACTATTTGGCATGCCAGTGCACAAAACACCTCTGCCGAAACCCAAACTGAAGGGTCTGTTAGAGATGCCCCACTCAACGGCATAAAGCAGCCTGGTGAGTCTCGCACAAAGTCCTGTTTTTTTATCCATTAACAGAGTTATTAGTTAATCTCCTAGGGAGAGGAGTTGAAAGGCTTGCGAATAGGGTTGCCACATAAAATTGGGAGGGATGGGCAGACTGTGAGTGGTTATTTGGGAAATATGTGGACATGTGCGTTCAGGAAGGCAGCAAGATCCATCAAAGGGCCCGCGTCCAAATGCATCACGTATGCCAGATAGCTTTTGATCTGTTACAAATAAAGGAATTAAAAATTCCCAAACAAAGCAAAACTCCAGAGGATGGTGCCAAGGTAATGGGATTATAGCACTGAAAACAGGTCAGTGGAGAGACCTGCCTTTTAAATCGACACAAATAGCTCAAAAGTGCTGAGCTGCTGCTTCTCTAAACCTAGAAGCGTTTCTGAAGCTTTGTAGAAGGCCACTCTTTACATAAAACTTGTCTTCCCTGTTGAAAACAGGCATTCGTTGCTTCTTGAGTATCTCTCAGAGAGGGCACTAGGGGGATTTGCCAGACTTCAAAGCAGGGGAAAGAAAAACACTTCGAGATAACACTCTCTGGCGTATGTATAAATGTCAACTGCCCCACATCTCCAGGATTCATCTCACACTCACTAGGGTCCTGAAAAGTTGAAGAAAGTGAACACTAACATTTTAGGAGAGTTTAGCACATGGTGTACCAGCCACAGCTAACTGCCACCAGCTGAGTCCAGCGATGGGCTTGTGACTTCTTTGTGCCTCAGTGTATTCATTTGAAATGTGAGGTAGTTGCATGAGGCTGTGAGGGTCTTTTCTGCTCTACAGTTCTGGGATCAGAATATACGTTCCTATTTGCGTGTAACCTGAATTTCACCAGATCGCACCAATGTTTGGGCATGAAAAGAACACAATATTACTTATATAGTATTCTGACCCAAAACCTTTAACCTGGATCTAATCATGAGGAGACAATCAGACCAATCCCAATTCTGAGACAGTCTACAAAACAACTGGCCTGCACTCTTCAAAAATGCCACCATATGGAAAAGTTAAAAAATTTAAAAATAAGTCACAGGGATTGTTCCAGACTAAAAGAGACAAAAGTGACACAATGACATACAACTATGAGGATACTTGGAGTAATTTGACTAGGTACTATATATATATTAGTTAAAATATATGCACTATATAATATAATTACATATATTGCATAGTATATAATAATGATATTGTGGTTATGTAAGAGAATGTCCTTGTTTTAGAAAATACAAGCTGAAATATTTAGGGGTAAACTGTCATGGTGTCTGTATCTCACACTCAAATGGCTCAGCGAAAAAAGTATGTGTGTGTGTGTAGAGAGAGAGAGAAAGGATAAAGTAAGTGTGGCAAAATGTCAGCCACTGGTGAGTCCAGTGGAGAGGTATAAAAACTTTTGTTGTACTATTCTATCCACTTTTCCGTGGGTCTGAAATTTTCTAAAATTAAAAGTTGGGATAAAAATAACATGTGTCAGGGCTTCCCTGGTGGCACAGTGTTTAAGAATCTGCCTGCCAGTGCAGGGGACACGGGTTCGAGCCCTGGTCTGGGAAGATCCCACATGCCACGGAGCAACTCAGCCCGTGCGCCACAACTACTGAGCCCGCGAGCCACAACTACTGAGCTCACGCACCACAACTACTGAAGCCCACGTGCCTATAGCCTGTGCTCCACAACAGGAAAAGCCACCACAATGAGAAGTCCGCGCACCACAACAAAGGGTAGCCCCCGCTCGCCGCAACTAGAGAAAGCCCGCGCATAGCAACGAAGACCCAACGCAGCCAAAAAAAAAAAAAAAAAAAAAAGAAAACGTGTCAGACTTCCTGCCAGGGCCAGTGCCCTGAAAGAAGGGAAGAAACTGAGAGAAGGCAGGCAAGCCAGGGGGTGGGGAAAAAGTGCTGTTTTCTTTGGGGGAGGCTGACGTCTTGGGCACATGCAAAAAGGAGAATGAGATCTTGGAGGCCAGGCTAGACAGATAAGAAGGCCAGAGGAAGATGCTCCCAGGTCCCACTCTTCTTAGAGATGGGACTAGAAAAGAGGGCTCCCTGGGACCCGAAGACTTCTAACAGAGAAAGAGAAGCCACACTTCCAGTGCTGACCAGAGCAATGAGGAGCAAAGGACTCAGCACTCAGGAAAATACCAATCAGAACCTCTTAACGCTTCAGGTGGTACCCATAATTAGAGCAATTGGGATATCATCTTAAAGATTGGGGAAGTTGTGCTACAGACTTCCAGTTACAAGATAAATAAGTACTGGGGTTAGAATGTACAACATGTGACTACAGTTAGCACTGCTGTAGGGTATATTTGAAAGTTGCTAGTTTTAGATCCCAAAAGCTCTCATCACAAGGAAAAAATATTTTGTAACTATATGAGGTAATGGATGTTAACTAAACTTACTATGGTAACCACTCAGCAATATATGTCTGTCAGGTCATTATGCTGTATACCTTCAACTTATACAGTGCTGTATGCCAGATATATCTCAATAAAACTGGAGAAAAAATGTTTGGGGTTATCTGTTCCAAGAATGTAGAGAAAATCTGGACAGATTTTTTTTAAAATTATTATTAATTAATTAATTTATTTATTTATTTTTGGCTGTGTTGGGTCTTCGTTTCTGTGCAAGGGCTTCCTCTAGTTGCGGCAAGCGGGGGCCACTCTTCATCACAGTGCGCGGGCCTCTCACTATCGCGGCCTCTTGTTGCGGAGCATGGGCTCCAGACGCGCAGGCTCAGTAGTTGTGGCTCACGGGCCTAGTTGCTCCGCGGCATGTGGGATCTTCTCAGACCAGGGCTCGAACCCGTGTCCCCTGCATTAGCAGTCAGATTCTCAACCATTGCGCCACCAGGGAAGCCCCTGGACAGATTTGATCAGGAAAGTCCAGCAAGTTCCTTGCAGCCCATTTGAAGCATCTGGGTTCATTTTGAGATGACAAAGTTACCAAGAGAGGGGATTTGGGGGAATGTAGGTGGGTAGGATGCAGAGGGAAGACAAGAAGCCAGTTTGGACAGAAATAAGTAGAGTCCCGGCCAGTTTAGATGGTGGCCCAATGGGAATCCGTACCAGATGGAATTATCCACCTCAGCCTAGTGAGTAGAACAATGGGTGCTTTTGGCAGACCCAGCAGTCCTTGACTTTGTATCTGTCGCTCTGGGGGCTTCCCTAAGAAGTGTGTTAGAGACAAAGTCTGAACCTAAAGATGTAGAACAGTAGTTCTCTCCCATTAAATGAGCATTGGAATCACCTGGAGGGCTTGTTCAATTCCCAGACTGATGGGCCCCACCCAAGAGTTTCTGATCCACAAAGTGTGGGGAGGGGCCCAAGGATTTGCATATTTAACAAATTCCCAAGCGATGCTGAGGCTGCTGGTCCTGGGACCACACTTTGAGAACTGCTGACACACGACAGAGAGCAAAGGAAAAGAAAGGAGCCAGCTGTGCTAGCCCTGTGCAAGATGGAGAAAGGAAAAGGGACCGACCTTTTCCTGAGCAGCCAAAGAACAGATTAAATATTTAAAATCTCAGTTGAGTTTTTTAAAAAGTTGCGGGAGAGCCGTGGAGCAACAAGGGAGGATGATGTCCCCTTGCTGAAGAAAGAGAAAGAAGCCTTGCTCGTGGGGTGGGATTGAAAAGTGAAGGAGGACAGCACAATGAGGACCAAGGCCGCTGGAGGCACGGGCTCCAGTTCAGGGACCCGCCAAGGGCAGCTCCCCACAAACGCCAACAGGAAAGGCGACGGGTTTCCCAGGCCTGAGCTACACCCGCCTCCCTCAGCCAATGAGGCTGACCCCTGAAACCACACAGCCTGCTTCTTCAGGCCTTTCCTGACACCTATCCCAGGTAAATACCAGCTAAACTGCAGGTTAGTAAACTGGCTTATCACACTAAATCTTATTAAAATATGAGCTATCGTTTATTCAAGGTTTAAGTTAATGGGACCCTCATCATCACACCGTGAACTGCATTATTACTCATATTACAAATAAGAAATCTGACACTTGGACAGGTTGAGTATCTTGCCCAAAGTTACAGAGCAGGAATGAACTTAGATAATACTGCTTCATCACTTTTCCTCCTGGAGAGGAAGTTCCCCCTAGGAAACAGGAGGTATGGGGGCATAAACCTAGAGAGGAGAAGAAATGAGGGGCAGGAAGGAAAACAACAGCTGCCACTGCAAAAGGAAGGCTTTAGCGTTCATGCAAACCCGGCTGCTCCTTCTGAAATCATCCTATGAGAAAATCTTACATCCGTAAACTGACCTATTTTCATCCTGCTCTTCTGAGTTAGAAATCCCTCATAATGTAAAGCAAATAAAGAAGAATGCCCGACTCATATTCCTCTTAAAACCTGCTGCCTAACCAAGGAGACTGTTCAGTTCAAGCCTGTTTTCAGCACACAATGCCCATAACTGGACCCCAAGCACATCACCAGCTGGTGATCCTGTGAAGGAACGAACACAGAGTATCATCCGTGGATCTCACTGAGGGGCTGAGAGGTGCTTGCTTGGGAGAGGCAGGCAGGCATCACAAACATGAATAAAAGCCTGCAGCATAGGCTTAAAGAGCTTTGATCTGTTTGTAAAGATGGTAAAAACAGCTCCATGGGAGCCAAAGCCAAATCCAATACTGTAAAGGAACATTTACTAGAGAGCAACTTCCCTCCTGGGTACATATTTGCATGAGGTGTAAAATTTCTGAACATCTGAAGAAGATAACAGCTGGGAATCTTATGACTTAACTACAGTCACACTAATGCCCCAAGCCAAGTTTAAAACAGAAACAATGCCTTCAGCCTCAACCACTACCCCAAGTATTGCCACAGTGAGAATTTGTCTTCTCTAGACCCTTGGTCACTATGAGCAAAAACAGAAACATATTTATATATCAACTGGGAAGGAAACTTTACTTCTTTCATGCTCTTTTTGATGACAGAAAGCCAAGCAGAAGTGCATTCCAACTTTTTACACGTCAATGATAATATTTTATCTTGAATTCTTACCTTCTAAATGATTGGTTTCTTCTCAGGGCAGTGTTGTTCCTGGGGAAATAATGGGAAAATACTGAATAACTGTAAAGGGTTAATATCAATTGAGCTAACAAAGCATTGGGGTGCTTGCCCTGGAACGGGGCCCTTTAACTCTCCCAGTACTTTCTCAAAAAATAAATGTCATGAAAAGTGTTTCATCCACCATGCTGAGTTTCAGGGATAGCACGTTATCTCAAGAGAACCGGGAAGACACTGCTGGCCCCTAGCATTCAATGAAAAGCAATAGGTAATGCGCTCAAAAGGAAAGCAAGTTTGATATTTTCTGTTCTATTTCGGTACCCTCTGCTATATTTAGTTTCATGGTTAAGACCTATGTGATGAGTCTATATAGTTTTATTCTTGGTAATTTCTATTTAGTCTATCAGTTGATCACATACCATGAGATTTGGAAGCAGGTAGTGGGCCCCAAATTGCTGCAAAAATGATGTCAAGCTCATGAGGTAAGAGGCTGAAGGAGAATGTCATGAAAAAGAAGACCTACAATCATATTAATAAGGAGCACAACCCATTAGAAAGAGATCATTGCTTCTTAAATATTTTGTTTTGCAGAGCAAAAATTGGCAGAATGAGATACATATGTTTCTTAAAGCCATTAGTTAACTCACTGCATTCAAATCTTCTTCCAAGTCATTCAGTTAAGATAAAACTTAGAGATCACTACTGGAATTTCCCCTGGGGGGAGCTGGGAACTTTCCATTCCCCAGCAGTGCCAGGTCCTGCTGCCCTCCACTTACTGCTCCCAAGAGGTGACAGATCTGCTGTGAGAGCTTGGGAGGGGAAACTGACCATGCCCAGCACTGTATTTAGCCTTTCGGGAGCAGCCCGTTCTCTGCTGTCTCCTAATTGGCCACTCTGTGTGCCTACAGCCTGCCAGAGCGGGTGGGAATTATAATTCGAGTGAGGAAATGGTAAGAAGCCCATTGGGCAACAGATCTCCACTTGTTTACTCATCAGCATTACCTGTAAAAAGGCAGATAGTTTTCATTGAAGTCTCTCCCGAGGAGGACAGGTTGTCCACTGCCACAACAGCTAAGAAATACAAACACATCCTTTTCCTTTATAGGCAAAATGGTGCAATTTGATGTAACTGCTCTCACTACAGATGGGCCAGGACGTGGCCCACTGCACCTTACCCTTTGCTGAGAAAGGACATCCCCCTTGTTGAGGGGCACATGTTAGTTCACACCCTGTATCCATGCCTGTGTCTTCCTGGGTCAACTTCAAACATTGCTTCTGCTCAGGCTTCTTGCTTCCGCCCATTTTTGTTTGCCATTCAGCACAGAATGGATATCATGGGCTCCTCTACTCTGTGGTCCCATGCAGATCAGTGCCAAGCAGCCCTTCCTGTAAGAGAGTTCAGTTGCATTTCAGGAACACAGCATGAGTTGAACCCCTTTGCAAGCCTAACTTGCCAAACTACCCCAGAGACTAGAAATGACATTGTTAACAGGCCCAAGCCTTGGTCATGCCTACTTCTTGGACACCTCAGTCTGTTAACTCACACTTTGGTCTTTATACCACATTACCTTCTGGGCTTTCAAAGACTGACATAATTAATATTAAATACGTCAGAAACTAATGTGTATTTAATAATGTTTATGGAGTACCTATAATGCACCAGGTGGAAACATGGACCCTACATACAAGAAGTCCATAAGGAAAAAATAATAAACAAACAAACAAAAATACAATAATGTTTAAATGTCATAATAGAGGACGAGAGACACAAGCTGTGTGGCATTATTCCAGCTCTCTGAGACAGGCTGGATATAATGATACCTCATCTCTCAGGTTTATTGAGGGGATAAAAAAAGAGCATGGCATAGAGAGAGTATGTATTATAGATGACTCTTTTTAGTCTCCTTATTGTTCCCACCACCTCTCCCACACCATAACTGTGATAGAATTGTGGTGATTGTAGCATGCCCAGATAGGATTAAACATTTAAAATCTCCAAGAGAAGACTGATTACTTGGTCTTCCCACTTTGGGTACCAGCATGTATACTGCCATTGTCAACTGGAGTTTATCTGCCCAAGCCTTTGATTCAAGGAAGTAAGAGTAAGTGTAAATTATTGAACCCACACTATGGATTAGAACCATATACAGGTAACTAATGTGCAACCATGTATACCAATTTATAAATAGCATAGCTTAGAGTACTATTATTACATGAAATTCCATATTCCTTTCACCAGGAATTGCTGGAGCCATACCAGGTATGACTAAGGAAACTGTCCCTACTCCGATCTGGCCCGAACATCCTTCTTGTTCTTTCATCACCAGGATCCACAGATCCTCTTCTACATACCTATGCTGCCTTAGACCCAAGTAAAGGGCCCTGCCTTGGACTCGGAACTTTAGAAAAGCCCATTCTGTCCACCCCATGGGGCATATCTGGAGCCCAGGCTTCCTTCTAGGTCCCTCTGTCAGTATCCAGGACCCTGGAATCCCCTTCTAATAGCCCTGAGCCCACTTCCAAGCTGTACAAACTTCTTTCTTGGGCTGTCCTCTCCACGGTAGGGCCTTGCTAATGGTGTGTGTACAACCCCAATGCCAGTGGTGTGGTCAAGGGGTGACTCTTGGCCGGGGATGTGGCTGGAGCTTGGACATGCAAGCTAGCCATGTGTATACAGGCAGGCTCCTGCTATGTGGGATGGAGCCTGAGTAATAAGAAAAGGAAGTAGGTCACAGGCCTGAGGACAATGCGAAGTCTCGATTTGAACCTGACCTTCCTATTTATCAGAGTAGGGAGCTATAACATATTTTATTTATCATCTTGTAAACCTGATGAATAGTTTCAAAATATTTAGACATATAGTATGTGAGCTTCCCATTGTACTCCTGTCCTGGACCCTAGAAATGTTAGGAGGGAACCTGCCGCTCTGGCCCCTTATGTGTACCTCGTGATTATTTCCTTGTATCAGACCCCCCTTTACTAACCCCAGAATATTCTCTGTGTCTGCAGCTGCTCACGGTTCAGATTTTATATATAGTCCTTATCAACTGCGTTTGCTTCCTCTAATGCCTCTAATAAACATCTGCTGCTTATCACTTATTGTGGCTTTTTATATATTCAGGGATTTAGAGCTTAGAGTTTAGTCTCTTTCTTGGTTCCTTCTATTTTCTACTCAGTCTTTTTAGTGGGAAATGCAGTTTCCAAATTGAGTCTGAGCCTCCAAAGTCAAGGGAACATGTTCTGGTATCGCTAACGAATGCCCATGTTGGCTGACGCAGTATGGGCTTCACAGTTAAACCATTTCACACCCCATCCCTGCCCTTCAGCTGCCCACATGCTGTGGGATGGCAGAGGAGGCCCTGTCTACCTGTGCCTAGGGATCCAGAAAGGAGGGAGGATTTAAGCTGAGACACAGGGATTTCCCTGTAAGGTGAGGAGTGCTAAGATTATATCTCCAATTTATGATGCACTAGGTGGATTAATTATAAGCATAAAAGCAAAAAAGTCACATACATATCTACTGGGGAACTCCCACACACAGCCTAAGATTCTAATCCATGATACAGAGTTGAAAGCATTCTCTGAGTGCTGACTCCTACATAGCAGCGTGGGGATACTAATCAATAAAGCACTGAGAAAAACAAGAAAAGATTTGATTCTAGCAGGCCCCCTGTGGCTCTGCCATACTCTTGGTCATAAAGCTAATTCACTAAGAGATTAAATGAGAGAGAAGACAATTGTGGAACCAGAATTATTGTGGCATTCACAAGTTTTGCATCCCCCAGTCCCTGCATAACCCAGAAAGATGATAGTCGTTTCCGAATTTGTATGCAAATTTTTCCTCTGGTAGAAGTATCTGAAAGCAAAATTGGTCCATTGAGTTAATCACTAAACAGGGCACTTCAGTGTGCTCTAGTTCTGACATCTAATCAGCAATACAGCTGCATTTAAATACTGAAGACTTAAAGGATTTTGGCTTCTGAAGCAAGGGATTTTCTAGATAATCTTGCTTATAAGGTCCTTGACTTGTGCAGTCAAATGCTGCCAACTATGATCTGCAGGAAATTACAGTGCTGTACTTATATATGTTTTTCTCCTGTGTATATTGTTAGGAGTTTTTCATTATAATTAGCATTTGCTAGTGAAAAGCTTGTTTCTCAATTTCGCTGTTGACTTAATAGAAACCACATTTGCAAGTACACGTGCCCGCCCTCTCGGGCCCTCTGCAATTAACTCCAGTACCGGGCAAGGCACTGGGTGGCACGCAGCATAGCGGCCCTTAAAATGAAATCAGGAGGTTCTGCTCAAAAACTTCCTAGGCTGGAGCTCAGGCCAAGATTTTGCTTCTTCTGTGATTGGAAAGAATCTAACAGAGGGCTTCCCTGGTGGCACAGTGGTTAAGAATCCGCCTGCCTAACGCAGGAGGCACGGGTTCGAGCCCTGGTCCAGGAAGATCCCACATGCCGTGGAGCGACGAAGCCCGTGCACCACAACTACTGAGCCTGTGCTCTAGAGCCTGTGAGCCACAACTACTGAGCCCGCGTGCCACAGTTACTGAAGCCCGAGCACCTAGACCCCCACCTAGACCCCATGCTCTGCAACCAGAGAAGCCACCGCAATGAGAAGCCCACGCACCACAACGAAGAGTAGCCCCTGCTCGCCGCAACTAGAGAAAAGCCCACGTGCAGCAATGAAGACCCAATGCCGCCAAAAATTAATTAATTACTGCCAATTAATTAATTTCAAAAAAAGAATCTAACAGAGCAGAAACCAAAATTTTAAATTATGCTGAAATAAAAATGCTTCTAGGTTACTGTGGTGTAGATTATGCAAAAAAGGAATCATTACAATAAGGCAATCAGTTTCCATTAAATAAACCTAAAATAAGGAGCTGGTGAGGGAGGAGGATGAAAAAAAAATTTAATAAATAAAAAAGAAGAAGAAAAAAAAAAAAGACACACTGAAACATTGCTTTCGGTGCCCCCTGCTGGATTGCTGGTAATTATGCTTGTTGGAATATTTAGCATAATTAGTCTTCAGCTGCCCATTTCAGTTTTGCTCAAGACATAAATGTCAAGTCAAAGCTATTAAAAACCATGTTCTTGAGAAACAGATACTCAGAAGGAGAATTGCCCAGGTAGCAAAGGCACTGCTGGAAATCACAAATGCCACTGAATATTTGTATTGTTGTGCTGGCTGGATGCACTAATTACCATAATTCTCTTACAGCATATAAACTCCGCGCTGGTTGATAGCCACATAAAATTAATTTTTATGTTAATTAGTCTCTCATTCAAGTGAAAGGTAACCAAAGTCACAAACTCTGCCCTGCCCATCTTTTGTATGGGTTGTTTCCTCTCAAAAGATTGGCGTGTGTGCCCTAGGTTAGTATCTCCTATTAAGTGGCAGGGTTCCTTTTGGCCTTGAGCTACTGTAAACCAGGCATATGATTTACTGTCCATCATCTCAGATAAAAATAGATTTTTTTCACAGGCAGCTTGAGTATTACTGGCTAGAGTCAACAGAAAACACGATCAGGTGTCACCAGCTGAGCAGAGGGCCCTTGTGGTAGTTTGCATTTATCATGGAAGGGAGCCCTGCCCCAGGCAGAGGCAGGAAGAGGCTCCTGGGAGCAGGAAGTACACCAGGGGTAGGGCTCTGGAATTTATAGACTCCCAGAAGCTTAAAGGGCCTTTCCTGGCTCCTCATTTTACAGGTAGGAAACTGAGATAGAGGAATGGGACTTTCCAAGAGTTAATGACAAAGCTGATGTAATGTGTGTGTAAGGGCTCTTTTTATCACGTCCCAGTTCACAAAAGTTAGAAAGGATGAGGTCTCCTCTGACCATTGACAATCAAGGAAACATGCCTATTTATTTTAAAAAAAAAGAATAGTATTTTGAAAAATTTAAAAACAGGAGCTTGGGAATAGGGCACAAATGTGAGCATGAATAAATGTGGCTCCGTAAGTAGGGGGAATGAAAATATGAAAACGGGAGGCCAGATGAGAAATCTGGCACCTTTTTCAAATAGAGCTCAACCTTTTGGCTGTCTAAAATTTCTTTCAGTTATTTGCTAGATTAAGTTCCACAAACCTTGTTTAACATGTAGAGACTTTGCCCACCTTCAGGCTCAGAAATAATGGGTGACTGAACATATAGGATGCATGCTTTCTAGAACTGCCAATGCGTACAGCCCAAGCTCTGTAAATGGGACCCAGGGTCCTTGTCTGGTCACAAACCAATTAAGTGCTACTGAAATTGCTTTTTATCATCTAGATAAGAAGCAGTTCACAAGTGGGATACAATACTTGACACATAGAAGCTTATTCATAAGCCTGGGCCTGGTGACTTAATAGTCACACTAAGACCTATGTAACACATTTGCGAGTGGGAAGTGAACTGTTAAAGAATGGGAGCGCTCTGGGGGATCACAGATATTGGAACTGTATAACGGCTCCTCCTTCTCCATAAAATTGTTTAGAAACACCAACGGCGGCCCTCTAACAATTCCTTTGACGACCGTGTCTACTTGCATCAAAGGAACTGAATGCCATCTGAATGGCTGGGCTGGTGGAAAAGGTGCTGGGCCGCCTCCCATGGCGAGGTTCAGCCTTAGCCAAACTGAACAACAATATTGCCTCCAGCCTGGAACAACCAGCTGACTGTTGCTTTTTTCTAAAATCGCCATTTCCTCTGGGGAACTACTGCCACAGCCCCTGCCCATGTGGGCAACAGTTCTGGCTGGTTCCTTCAGTGTAGCATGGGACCGTGCTCCCCTGGCTGTGCAGATGGGTTGTCATTCATTTTTCCAACATTTGTGGAACATTTCATTCATGGGGTAGTGGGCTTAGCTGTGGTTAGTGAGACAGCTACCAGCTACCAGCTTCACTAGGGACCATCCAGCCTTCAGACTGAGGTCACACTCTTCTCAGGTGGCCCCAGTCAATGACTGAGCAAGGCAGGGATAGCCATGCTCACATCCTTCTTGAGGTCCCAAGGTATGAGGGCCTAGCCCAGAAGTCCTCAAGCCTTCTTAGTTCATGGCACCCTCAGAGTCTCAGTTATCTTTTCATGGCACTCCCTAAGCCAAAAGAAATTGCCTCTCAGTTCCATTTATTAAATACGTAGGTCCAAACAAGGAACGAGTAGCAGTTTGTAGGGTATCTGACAGATGTTACTTTGTTTCCCTGGAAGTTTAAAAATATTTAAAGTTGCAGGATACACAATTAATGCACAGAAATCTCTTGCATTCCTATATACTAATGATGAAAAATCTGAAAGAGAAATTAAGGAAACACTCCCATTTACCATTGCAACAAAAAGAATAAAATACCTAGGAATAAACCTACCTAGGGAGACAAAAGACCTGTATGCAGAAAACTATAAGACACTGATGAAAGAAATTAAAGATGATACCAACAGATGGAGAGATATACCATGTTCTTGGATTGGAAGAATCAATATTGTGAAAATGACTATATTACCCAAAGCAATCTACAGATTCAATGCAATCCCTATCAAATTACCAATGGCATTTTTTATGGAACTAGAACAAAAAATCTTAAAATTTGTATGGAGACACAAAAGACCCCGAATAGCCAAAGCAGTCTTGAGGGAAAAAAACGGAGCTGGAGGAATCAGACTCGCTGACTTCAGACTATACTACAAAGCTACAGTAATCAAGACAATATGGTACTGGCACAAAAACAGAAACATAGATCAATGGAACAAGATAGAAAGCCCAGAGATAAACCCACGCACCTATGGTCAACTAATCTACGACAAAGGAGGCAAAGATATACAATGGAGAAAAGACAGTCTCTTCAATAAGTGGTGCTGGGAACACTGGACAGCTACATGTAAAAGAATGAAATTAGAACACTCCCTAACACCATACACAAAAATAAACTCAAAATGGATTCGAGACCTAAATGTAAGACCGGACACTATAAAACTCTTAGAGGAAAACATGGGAAGAACATTCTTTGACATAAATCACAGCAAGATCTTTTTTGATCCACCTCCTAGAGTAATGGAAATAAAAACAAAAATAAACAAATGGGACCTAATGAAACTTCAAAGCTTTTGCACAGCAAAGGAAACCATAAACAACATGAAAAGACAACCCTCAGAATGGGAGAAAATATTTGCAAATGAATCAACGGACAAAGGATTAATCTCCAAAATATATAAACAGCTCATGCAGCTCAACATTAAAGAAATAAACAACCCAATCCAAAAATGGGCAGAAGACCTAAATAGACATTTCTCCAAAGAAGACATACAGATGGCCAAGAAGCACATGAAAAGATGCTTAACATCACTAATTATTAGAGAAATGCAAATCAAAACTACAGTGAGGTATCACCTCACACCAGTTAGAATGGGCATCATCAGAAAATCTACAAACAACAAATGCTGGAGAGGGTGTGGAGAAAAGGGAACCCTCTTGCACTGTTGGTGGGAATGTAAATTGATACAGTCACTATGGAGAACAGTATGAAGGTTCCTTAAAAAACTAAAAATAGAATGACCATATGATCCAGCAATCCCACTACTGGGCATATACCCAGAGAAAACCATAATTCAAAAAGACACATGCACCCCAATGTTCATTGCAGCACTATTTACAATAGCCAGGTCATGGAAGCAACCTAAATGCCCATCGACAGACGAATGGATAAAGAAGATGTGGTACATATATACAGTGGAATATTACTCAGCCATAAAAAAGAACGAAACTGAGTCATTTGTTGAGACGTGGATGGATCTAGAGACTGTCATACAGAGTGAAGTAAGTCAGAAAGAGAAAAACAAATATCGTATATTAACGCATGTATGTGGAACCTAGAAAAATGGTACAGATGAACCGGTTTGCAGGGCAGAAGTTGAGACACAGATGTAGAGAACAAACATATGGACACCAAGGGGGGAAAACCACGGTAGGGTGGGGATGGTGGTGTGCCGAATTGGGCGATTGGGATTGACATGTATACACTGATGTGTATAAAATTGATGACTAAAAAAAAAGGAAAAAAAAAAGTTCTACCGATCAATTATATTTTTCTCCCCAAAACTATATCATAAATTAGTAGCAAAATTTCTGACAGAAAATAAAAATTTGAGGGGGAAGCTATTTCTCTATTAGTTGAGTGTTTCATCATTGACCTAGAATGCAGTTGATCTCATCAGCAAGATTAATAATAATAAGTAGATTGGATTTTTTTAGTGTGTAGGAAACCCAAGTGAATTTCACAACCCAATCATTAGTGGATGAAACCAAGCTTGAAAACACAACTAGACAAAAAGTTATTCCTGTGCTTTGTAGTATCTGTGCCCAGGAATCTTATTGCCATATTTAATACACATTACAATAAACACTTTAAAAGTCTAAGAAAAAGGACATTTAATGAAGGTAAGCCCAACTTTGAACACATATCCGAAGAGAGAAGAGTGTTTAATTCTGTTTACCAGAGAAAGCTCTTGAAGCATTTTCCCAAATGTGCCTTATTGTACGAGCAGGGATTTCTCTCAATCAGATTAGAAATAAGAAAGGGATCTATTTGATTTGGGTTTCCATATATACCAGTTTGCCCTCACCTTCCTGGCATTCCCTGTATCATCTAGAAGCAGCATGTATCTGAGAGTCCTCCTTATAAGTCAACCCAAACTGCACTTCTGTGAATGTTAAATGCTCTTTTAAAATGAAAAGAAATACAATAGACAGAGCTTCAGGAGACTCAGCCCTATATCTCCCCTCCCTTCGGAGTCTTCCCAGAAGGCAGCAGGGGAGAGCTACCGGTACCATCATGGCCTTATTTAACACTTCATTCTTCACACTCTTCTAGAAGCAGCTCTGGTTTTCAGCTCAGGTGTATCGGCAGATGCCCTGGGACTTCACACCTGCTGTGATGGAAGACATAAACACAAGTCAATTAAGTCTATTGTTCAAACAGTTTGTTTCTCGCTGAGGTTGACTCGCATCTACTTCAGCACAATTTGATTTCTAAGAGGTAGACTGCCACCTTCCCTCCGGTGTGTGGACCTCCTTCTTTAGGAATTCATTTCATTTCAGAGACTTCTAGGTCACTGGCAGAGTAACAGAAAAAAAAAAAAAAAAAAATCTATCGCTAATGGATGACAAGCTGTTAAAAAATTAAGTGGTGCTGGTATTTTTTTTTTTTAATAGCCATAAAGCTTTTCAGAGTAACATCACTAAGGTGAAACTGGAATGAGTCGAATGTTGGAGATTTAGTATTGTGTAGCATTCTTACTCAAAGTTGAGCCTGAAAACTTCTTTTGAAAGGCTTTCATAGTCTCCCTGGCAGAGTGAAGCATGGAAAATGAATGGAATGTTTAGTCCAAGGAGAAAAATGTAGGCGAGAGACACATACATGGAGGGGGGTTTTAAAGCATGCCGCTTTGTTTTTATACAAAGGGGTCAAAGGACATTTCTCACATTAATTGCTTCTATTTTTGCTTTGTATCCGTATTGTACTTCCATTCCTCCTCTCTAACTGATGTTCTGGGAACTTTTTTTGTCCTTGTTCCTCCCTGGCCACATGCCACATCATTTCTGCCTGGGATCACCTGTCCTCACTCTCTCATTAGATCCTCTATGACAGTGCAACAGCCACCCTTGTGGTGCCCTTCCCTGGGGAGCAGCTACCCAGCCAGGGACCTCATTTCCCAGCCTCCCTGGCAGTAAGTTGAAGACAAGTGACTGAGTTCTTCTTATCTTGAATGTGAGAAGGATGCACTCTACTTCCAGACCTGGCCCATTACACCTTCTGTGCTCTCACTTTCTGCCTCAGCTGGCTGGAGGTTGATGCCCTGGGCCCCTCCATAGTCCCCCCACCACTTATCATTCTTTCTCCCACCATTGACTTTTCCATAAGCAAAAATAAACTTTTTCTGTGTTGTGCCATTGAGATTTGGGGGATTACTATTGAAACAGCTAGTGGTATCTTAACTAACGCATGAGATTAATGAAAATAACCAAAGCCGGCTACATATAATTATTCATTCTGAAAATATTTATTGAGCACCTACTATATACCAGGCCCTGTACTAAATTTGGGGGCTATAAGATAAAGAAAACAGATATAGCCCAACCCTCCCAGAGCTTACACAGAAGCCCCTTAATTTTCAAATCATCTTGTCTTCTGTATAGCATCTGTTCTGTTGAACTTCACCTGAAATCTCTGAAGTAGGAAAGCCATTTATGCCGATTTTACACACATAAAACCTACAAGCCAGACATGACATGGCATTTAGGTAAGCCAAATCCGGATCTCTCTAATACAGCATCCCACACAGCAGATCTGTGGAGCCACCAAGAAAAGTAGAACTGGCTTTTCCACAAGTCCTACCAAGTCAAGAATAGAACCAAACTTCCCAGCCACTAAACACATTAGACCTCAGCTGCTCACTCAGTGATACATTGTGGGTTTGAAGCAAAAGAGAATAAAAGTCAATGGATAAATAGAGATAACTTTTTAAGATACAAGAGTCTGGGGTTTTTCTCTTTGCCATCTCTTTATATGACTTGAAAAAATAGTTCATTTTAGGAATCACCTGCATTTAGCCATTTGTTTTTGCAAATAAAAAAAAATAGCCTATACAAAGAAAGGAGGCATAACTAACCTAGACAAGGGTGAATCCAGATTTGTAAGACCTGAAACAAACATTTTGGAGACTCCTTTTAAAGAAAAGAATATGAAATTCCACAGGCAAATTTGGTACAGGGCCTAGATAGGGCTCTGGCAAATGAAGGACTGTAAAACTTAAGTTTCGTTAGTTTTATGGCAAATCCACATGCAAGCCACATTTTAAAAAATCAGTTGATTAATTGAAAGAAAAACTGAGAATTTTTAAGATATATTTCCACTTTGATCCCTAGCTCAGGTAATCACAAGTTGGTTGTCTGAAAACCATCAACTGTGTTTTTGAACTATTTTCTGAACCATATATCATGTTGCATGCTTCTGTTTTGATGTCTATTTGTATCTACTTATATAAGAGAAGACAACATGATTTTTTTAATGTGAACACTAGTGTGGATACTGGAACATAAAATAATGATGATGGAAGGCTTTTCATAAATTTAGGAAATTTATTTTAACCCTAGTTGAAGAAAACTGTTCTTCTTCTCAGTGATCCTCAGACCAATGGCAAAACCACCGTGCCATTGTGTATGTAAATCAGTCAAGTACTGTAATTAGAAAATAAGTTAACTTGGTCCCTGATTTCTACCCACTCCCAACAAGTAAGATTTCATTTTGAAAATGTCCCTTTCCCATCCTCTAAGAACTAATGACCTTATGCTTTGTTGACTTGGGAAACCTCAGTTACCAAATGAGAATTGTCTACCGTGAACTGTCAGCTTCTAGCTCTTTAGATTGTAACTCAGGGAGCAATTAAAAGGAACATGTGCCTCATCTTTGCCACCAGGGGTCTTGGGAAGCCCAGACCTGGAAGCCTTCACCAGATAATTATATCACCATGAGTTAGCCTCAGGAGTAAATTTGTAACCTGGTTAGAAAGCACACACATTTCTGCAAGTGCCAAGGTAAATGTTGTCCTGTTAAACCCCTAACTATCAGCCACAAACTTGAGTTGACATTAACAAAAAATTTTCTTCTAAGATCCTGAAAAGTAAAGGGCTACCAAAATCTTTATTTTGATTTTCAATTGAATTCGGGCAAAGCTATATATTTTACTAAATTATAAACTCTTACCATGACCAAAAGTTCAGAACAATCTATTCTATATGATCAATGTATAGGAAACCTCTGTTAGATGACCCCACCCCAAAGAACCTGACCCACAGTTTCTCTCAAAGAGTCAACACATGGTGAATATGATTATCAACCTGCAAAAGACAGGCTACCTCACTTTAAAAGATAGGCTACCTCTCTGGTCAACATACCAGAAGAGCAGGTCCCAGAAAGAACAACTGGGGCTTGGTGTAAAAGATTTGCAGCCTTCTCAATATCTGAAGAAAGATCATGTAAACTTTTAAAAAGAACGGTCTTCTTTGAGCCTAGAAGATTCGAAAAGAAAGAATTCCATGAATTAAATCACTTCTGTTCACACCATATGTAAAAATTCACTTAAAATTGATCATAGACCTAAAAGTATGAGATAAAACTATAAAACTCTTTGAAGAAAACAAGTGTAAATTTTCATGACCTTGGATTGGGCAATAGTTTCTTAGATATAACCCAAAAGTACAAGCAACAAAAGAAAAACTTGATAAATTGGACATCATCAAAATTTAGAACTATTGTACTTCAAAGGATACCACCAGGAAGTAAAAAGATAATGCACAAAATGGGAAAAAATATTTGCAAATCATATATCTGATAAGGAACCTGTATACAGAATATATAAAGAACACTTATAGCTCAACAATAAAAAGACAAATAACGCAACTGAAAAATGGATAAAGGACTTAATAGACATTCTTCCAAAGAAGATACAAATGTCCAATAAGCACATGAATGCTCAACATAATTAGTCATCAGGGAAATGTAAATTAAAACCACAATGGATACCACTTCACAACCACGAGGATGGCTAAAATTAAAAAGATAGACAATAATAAGTGTTAGAGAGTATATGGAGAAATTGGGAGCTTCATACATTGCTGGTGGGATTATAGGAATTTGCAGTCATTTTGGAAAATAGTCTAGTAGTTCCTCAAAAAGTAAAACATAGTTACCATATGATCTAATAATTCCCCTTCAGATATACTCTCAAGAGAAATGAAAATGTATATCCACACAAAAACTCATACATGAATGTTCATAGCAGTGTTATTTATAATAGGTGAAAAGTGGAAACAACTCAGATGTCCACCAACTAAAGAATGGCTATGTTTATGCAATATATTCATACAATGGAATATTATATGGCAATAAAAAGGAATGAAGTACTGATTCATGCCACAAGATGGATGAACCTTGAATACATGGCGCTAAGTGAAAGAAGTCAGACAAAAAGGATCACATGTATCAATTCATTTATATGAAATGTCCAGAATAGGCACATCCATAGAGACAGAAAGTAGATTAGTAATTGCCTGAAGCTGAGGGGATTGGGGAATAAGGAGTGACTGCTGATGAGTATGGGATTTCTTTTTCCAGTGATGAAAATATTCTAAAATTAAATAATGGTGATGGCTGCACAACTTTGTGAATATACTAAAATTTTACACTTTGAAGGGGTGAATTTTATAGCATGTAAATTATATTTCTATAGAACTTCTTTTTTTTCTATTTTTTGGCCACACTGCATGGCATGTAGGATCTTAATTCCCCGACCAGGGATCGAACCTGTGCCCCTTGCAGTGGAAGCGTGGAGTCTTAACCACTGGACTGCCAGGAAAGTCCCTACAACTTATTTTTTTAAAAAAAACAAAAACTCACTTCTGTTCAGGGAAGAGAGTCATGATCCCTCTTAGCAGAAATAGTCTAGACAATGGAGACCATCATGGTGTGGTGCCACCAGTCAACAATGCCTTCCAAATAACTCTTTGCTCTGAATCTGAATGTAATTTGGCTTCCCATTTTCTCACAGAAAATAAACTTTTATCAGTGGAAGTGAGCATTTCACTCCCCTCTCATTCATGCATTTGACAAATATTTTTGAGCCTCTTATGTGCTGTGCACTAAAATATGCACATGGCACAGAACAGTGAGCAAGACAGACACGGTCCCTGCCCTGACAGTTCTCAAAGTCAGAGGGGCAGGGGGCATAAGTTAAAGAAGAAGCAAGTAAGTCAATAGTATTTTGTTTCATTATTTATTGTCTCACAACTATTTCCCTCCCTAACCAAACCTATCTATAGTCTTTATATCTCAGTGTAATTACTATACTATACTTAAATTTGGGTCTGCCTTTATCCTCTCTTTGAACCCTACCCCTCAGGAGTGCCCCAAGTACATTCACCCCAGGCCTATTGCATTAGGTAGGACTCATTAAGATAATACCTGTAAACATTTAGATGTGCCAGGCACATAGTAAGTGCTCAGTGACCATTGGTACCTTCTGAAGCAATGTTTATGTTAATGGCATTGTACCAAATGAGCCTGGAGAGGCCTGGTCTCCCTGAAGGGAGTGGAGCCTCCTGGTGTCCATCATCACAGAAGGAGATTTCAGAGGAGACCAGGTGGAGATTTCAGAGGAGACCTCCACTCTCCCTTGACCTCATTCTTTCAGGCCTGGATTTCAAGGACTTTAGCTTGTGTTTCCACAATCTAGCTGATCTGAATACTTGGGGGAATTTTTTTAAAAGATTCTGGACCCGAACCTGGGGAGCTCCTGATGCAGTAGGCCTGGGGTGGGTGTGCCCGGGGGACTCCTGAGTGGTAGGAGACAAAGAGAGGATAGAGGCAGACCCAGATTTAAGCCACTCCACATTCCTACTGAGGACACCAAGCTGAGGTGTCAGATACACAGTATCTGGCAAGCCACATTATCCGAATTATCCAACTCATATTCTCCACAGCATTGCTAAAGGACAAGCTCCCCACCTGCTCTGCCCAGAAGTACTGGGTGGGAAGTTACAGTCGTGGCAGGGAAGAAGCCAGGGACTGTCCAGGAGAGAAGGAAGATTCAATCTTTGGCAGGCCTGCCCCTTCCCAGACAGAGATTCATAGCACATGGCCTATCAAGGGGTATGGGGAGCAGGAGGGAGTCACTGGACTGGGACTTCCCAGTCACAAAGGAGATTATGGCTGTGTGATTTAAAGAAAATTACTTAGCCATTCTGAATGTCCGTTTCTTCATCTATAAAAATGGGAGCAATGATAGTATTGACATCAGGTAGTTGTTATGAGGACTAAATGAGGCATTTAAGACATTGAGCCTGGCACATGACTAACCCTTAATAAATGTTACTTAATAGTAGTAGTAGCAGTAGCAGCAGCAGCAGCAGTAATAGTAGTAATTTTTGAGATAGTAGTAACATCAGTGATTGAGCCACATTATCCAGATTCTGAATCTGTCAAGCTTAGGGCCAGACCTCAAACCATAGTGACCTCACCATGCCATGCCAGTCAGCAGACTTCCCTCTTAAACATCTTGGATGACTCTCTCTCTAAAGCAGATTCCTTATTTACAAAAATTAAGCCATTAATATTAATTCCTTACAAATTTCAAGGTAATCTTTTTCCTCGGTATAAGATATAGATAGATCAGATATACGATAGACAGATGATAGATAGGTAGATGATAGATAGATAGATGATAGATAGATAGATAGATAGATAGATATAGACACTCAATGGTACAATGTTAAACATATTATCATTTGGTTGCTTGGAATTTTACCATGCCAACTTTCATGCATTCATTCCCTCCAACAAATATTTATTAAATGTTTGTTACATGAGAAATATTTTACTAGATGCAGGGGATTTGATAGTGAGCAAAGCCAAGCATGCTCCCTGCCCTCATGAGCCTCCGAAAAGGGAGTGCCCTGCATGTACCCAGCAAGGCTGTGCTACATCTAAGCAGGTGATCTGTAAGATGCATTCCTTTCTAAATGTATAAATCCTTTTATGTTACTGCAAGAAATAGCATCAAATGATTGTTATCCTAATTCTCCAGAATATAAATCACTCTAAGAGGAAACTCCTGTTTTGGAGATCGGGTTTTGCTGGGTATCATCCATCACTGCCCTATAGTGGGAAGTTTACAAAAGGACATTCTCAGTCACAGGTTCTTAGTGTCAACAATCACTTAAGAGGTCATCAGGTTCACCCTTGCTCCTGAGGAGGGAAGCTCCCATTGACATGTCTGAGAAGTATTCTTCCAGCTTCAGGAAAATAGATTTATCTGCAAAACACATTGCTCCCAGAAAATAGCTTTTCCCTGATGGCATCATGCTAATTACTTGGAATGACTAGCTTTTCGTGAACAGATTGCAATAAAAAGGTAAATTCCCTTAGGCAGACATTTATCATTAATCATTTCCCATATCTTGGTCATGGACCTCATTGAGCCTCGTCAGTCGACTCTACCAAACAAATAAAATTAGATTCATGCCCTTTGAAAAAGCAACATGATAATAACCGTCATTCAGAAGAAAATGGGGGGAAAGACTGCTCAAAAAAATGAAAGGCAACAATAAAAAAAAATTAAATCCACAAGTCCAGCTTCCAGCCAATTGAAAAGATATTTATTTATTTTTAATTTTTAAAAAAAATTATTTATTTACTTACTTACTTATTTTTGGCTGCATTGGGTCTTCGTTGCTTCACGCAGGCTTTCTCTAGTTGCGGTGAGAGGGGGCTACTCTTCATTGTGGTGCGTGGGCTTCTCATTGCAGTGGCTTCTCTTGTTGCGGAGCACGGGCTCTAGGCATGCAGGCTTCAGTAGTTGTGGCACATGGGCTCAGTAGTTGTGGTTCTTGGGCTCTAGAATGCAGACTCAGTAGTTGTGGCGCATGGGCTTAGTTGCTCCACGGCATGTGGGATCTTCCCGGACCAGGGCTCGAACCTGTGTTCCCTGCATTGGCAGGCAGATTCTTAACCACTGCACCACCAGGGAAGCCCGAAAAGATATTTAAAATACACTGAAACAAAGAGCATTTAGAAAGTTTTAACCCTGATTTCACTTCAAATCAAGGGACAGAAGATGTTGGGGGAAAAAATGTTCAGTTAAAGCAATTGGGGGATATTTATTAGAATTACATAATTCCTAAACAAGCACAAAGCCCTGATTGAGGCCTAATTGCTCCTCATGCCTGCACTAGATCATCACTAAATCCTTCTTTGTCAAAACCTCTAGACAAAACACTAGCGTCTTAAAGAGAAAATCTAGGGGAAGGGGAGGAAATGAAGCAAACTATTTAGTACTGAGTGATTTTACTTTAAAAGAAATCTCCATGTGCACTCAAAAAGATAGTCTAAATCCTATCATCACTAATGTGCGTTCTATAAGCCTTTAGTTTGTGTTTTTAGAAAGCGCTTAGTTTTCATCATGTTATTTGAATTTTTCATCCATTTACCTACAATCTCAATAAGGCAGATATTATTAGACAAAACATAAAGATAAACGTACCTTCCCAAGTGCAAGAAATGATTAACTTTTTGCATTCCATGTTGGGTTTACATTTTAACGTGCAATGTAGACATTTAAACACCAGAGGACAGTGTGTGAATGAAAACAAAGTTCAATTTCTATTCATCTAACTCAATTCATTTACTTAGTACATCAAAGTAAAATCTTAATTTTAAGTGCTTTTCCCCCAAAGACATTTTATGTCATTTCATGCTTCAGAAATTAAAAGTAGAGGTTGATAGAAATGTGAATCATGAGACCAACTAATCAAGTTAATTTGAATCATAATGGAAATTAGAAAGATTAATTTCATAAGCAATTGTTAATAATGGAAGCTCTCATGTACGAATAATCAAAGCTTTAAGTATTATATGGTAATTAATTCATTACTATGGGTTGCATATTTTAAAATAGCTCAAATCTCCCTTGCTTTTGATGGGCTTATTAATAGCAATCCTGAGGGAAGAAAAGCTAAAAGGTTTCTTTAGAAAAGTTTTTTGTATGTGTGTTTAAATGGGCAAGAGAGAAACTTGAATTAAATGATAAACAGGCTTGTCCATTGGTAATTTGCCTTCAACCATGGAAGAAGTCAATTGTCAGCCCTTTGTGAAGGAGGGGAAAATTGTGTTCTTGACGAAAAGACCAAAGGTGAAGGATTAATTGTATTATTTTCTTGTCCAATATGAAATGAATATTTTGTATATGTTTCATTTCATTTAAAAATGCATTTGATTTGGGGCTTGATTTGGAAAGTGGTCTGGTATGCACTCACTATTCATCACAGCATATGTTTAAAAATTAGCTAGACAGTTCTATTTCTCATTTGTAATGCCCTGTAATTTTTTTTTTTTTTTTGAAATTCACGTTCTTTCTTTCTTTCTTTCTTTCTTTATTTATTTATGACTGTGTTGAGTCTTCGTTTCTGTGCGAAGGCTTTCTCTAGTTGCGGCAAGTGGGGACCACTCTTCATCGCGGTGCGCGGGCCTCTCACTATCGCGGCCTCTCTTGTTGCGGAGCACAGGCTCCAGACGCGCAGGCTCAGTAATTGTGGCTCACGGGCCCAGTTGCTCCGTGGCATGTGGGATCTTCCCAGACCAGGGCTCGAACCCGTGTCCCCTGCATTGGCAGGCAGATTCTCAACCACTGCGCCACCAGGGAAGCCCCGCCCTGTAATTTTTCCATAATCAAATTCATATGCAAAACACTTGTTATATGAGTTATCCATGAAAAATCAAGGCATAAATGTACTTGGAATGTACTTTCAAACCTTATCTCTTCTTATCTTTAGGAATATTTTAGTATTGTCATAAAAGAATTGTGAAAACTTATACAGCTTCTTAGGGATGCTGTGATCTCTGAAGTATAATATATTTCTACCATATGTTAAAATGATATTTTATGTATAATAACCTTCTTATACATAAATAGATCTGAGCTTGTTTTCTACATTTCCTTCCTCCACTTTGCTGAGTTTTCTAGGTGATGTGGATTTGCCCTGGTCTTGATGATACCTTGATTACAATATTCGACTTCTTTAATGCTAACTGTATTCATTCCTTCAGCCAACAAGTATTTAGAGTGTCCACCACATCCTAGTCACCCTTTCTGGTACCAGAGATATCAAGGCAAATAAGACAGATTAGATCTGGGGAAGGAGTCCTAGGCAGAGGCTTGCAAAGTCTCTGGTTTTCTGAGAGTCTAAAAGAAGACCATTATGACTGACTTGCTGAATAGTGAGTAAAGGAGAAATTGATAAATGCTGTCAGGTGCCGTAGGGTCTTGGCAGGCCAGATAAGGGGCTTGGAATTTGTTCTAACTGCAATGGGAAGCCACTGGAGGGTTTTGAGTGGGGATATGCTTTGACCTGATTTACCCTTTTAAAGTATCATTCTGTCAAGGAGGCAAGTTCAGATGCCATTACAAAGATAGGATGGTGGTTGGACTAGGATTGAGCAGTGGGGTTGATGGGAAGCAGACAGACTTAGAACATATTTGAGAGTTAGAGGCGACAGGGACTGCTGATGGATTGGCCACAGGATGTGAGGGAGAGAGCAGAGTCATGAGGGGCTCCTGGGTTTTTGGCTGAGAAATCTAGTGATGAAGAAGCCTGAGTGAGAAGCAGGTTTTCTCGGAGGGGAGGGGAGTTGTTTTGGCCTTGATAAATTTGAGGTGATTATTAAATACTCAAGTAGAAAAACTGAGTTGAGGTAACTGAAGCTCAAAGAAGTAGTCAGGGCTAGATGGCTAGATATAGATACCCATGAAACTTAACAACTAATGGGAGGAGAGAAATATTATATTAAGCAAATAGTATAAGTAAGAGGTCTTCTGAAAAAGAGAGTGCGATAGGAGAATCATATGTAAATGAAAGATTCAAGACAGCCTCTTTGACAGCTGAAGGCTCTGACTTCTTTAACAGCATCATATTAAAGATCTTACAAACAGGACCTTTACCTATACAATGGTAATTGCTTAGGGAAATAGATCCATAATTATATGCACTTTCTAATTCATATCAGCACCAGAGACTGCTTTCCTACCAATTACAAAGATCATCCCTCATAAATACTATATGGAACATATGCTTCCACAATGGATTATGACCAAGAACTAAGCCCTTGTTGTCAGCTCTTTGATTTTTCTCATTTATAGTTTTTTTATAGGAGAAAGAGGGGAGAAAACAGCTTCTAGGAAAAAGGAATGCTATATATTGACATCATCTGTATCATATATATGCCCAACCTCTCCCTCCCACACCTCTCAGAATTACAAGTTTTTTTTTCTACTTTGAGTACCCATTAATATCGTAAACTGAGGCCAATAGTTAAACCTCATTTTCCAATTGCTCTTTCTTTCTTCAGGAGCCTTAAGAAAAGCTCTTACTACAGTGGATGTCACCTTGGTCCCAGGTAACAGGGCTCTTGTGTGGCAGGAATTACAAAAGAACAACTTGCTAAGCCTCATCTGCCACATGATTCATTATCAAAATTTTTATCGTTTTCCTCTGGAATAAGAAGTTGTACTTTAGGAAAAAAAAGAAAAAGAACATTCCAAATAATGGTTCATAATTTCCCTTTAAACTGTGACCTTTGCGAGGCCAAAACTGCCATTTTCAAATCAACTTACTCTACCAAAATCTCCTCCCCACTCAGAAATTAATGTATGAACACACACAAAAATACATAAACATGCATACAAACAGACTAAATGGTATGTATGTATTTTTAAGTTTTAGTTTATCCTGTTCCTAGAAGCAGTCACAAAGGAACTAGTTGAACAATAAAAATATTGAGCATGTAGTTATATTTACTGAGTTGATTGAAGCAACTAGTATGTTGCCTCAGACTCTAACAAAGCTTCTTAGAGGCTTTCTAGCTGGTACTCACTTTTTTCATGAGTCTTTTAGTTTCTAAACCATAAAATTTGACCAGTCATAATTTTTTTTTTCTTTTCTGTGTCTTTGGATTATACCCTTGCTCTGGACTGGATCCCTTCCCACTTAGCCCCTTTCTTACAACAACCTTCTGCTTACCCTCCAGCCTCCAGACCCTTCCTGATGCAATCTTTTCTGCAACTCCATCAGATTACGCTTCCTTAATTACCACTTTATGTCACTTCCCTGCTCAAACACGTCAATGGTTCACCAATTCTCCATGAAGTCCAGACTCTTAAATATGACACCAGCTGACACCTCACTTCTCTTATACAGAGACCCCCCCCTAAGTCCAGCTAAGCCGAGTTACCCCCATTGCTGTGCCTTATTTGAGAAGAACTTTCTGTCCACATCTTTACAAAAGTATTAGGCTTCCTTTAAGGTCCAACTCAAATGCATCTTCAAATGATTTTCCTAATCACCAATTCTTGAAAAATATCTTACGTTCTCTTTAGCTATTAGTAGACAGCCCACAAAGTGACAGCTGTTAGGTGTCACATATCCTTGCATTATAGATCCTGTGTTTGCATAAGTTTTTTGTTTTTTTCATCTTTCCCACTAGACGTAAGGTCCTTGAAGGCAGCCTCTCGCTGTTCATCACGCTGTACCCAAGCATACAGCAGGTGCTCAATAAATATTTGTTAACTAGAATTATCTAGATTGTCTGAAACTTTAGCAGTGATGTTAATTTTATCCTGATCCAAAGAACAACTGTTTTTAGACTATTCACATGGAAAGAATGATCCTATTTCCTCTCTCTACATTTCTCTAACTAAAAGTTTTCTTGTGGCTGTGCATTTTCATATTTGCTTGCTATTCTCGTGCATTCCACAAGAATAAGCAGGCTGTTGGCTTTAATAAAAAAAGAGAACCATGCTTGGGAGGTTTTTAGACAGACCCCCATCCTGCTCCCTGATAAATCAATGGTTAGGCAATAGGAACATAGAGATGTGCTTTTTCAGGCTGTAAGCATTCTACCCACTCCAGGACTTAACTTGAGCCACAGGAGGAATTTACCTGTTTCCGAGTCTCTAGCTAATAATGTAATCTATGACGTCTTTTTAAAGCCTTAAATGTAAGAGACACAAATTAACTAGCATCCAATCATGTCAGTTTTGCAAAACAAAGTTAGTAGACCCATGGCAACCAAGCTTATAATGTTTACACCAGAGATTTCTCTCACCTGAGTGCCTTTTAGCCTCCCCACAAGGGGCTGCCAGTGCTATGTTTGGTCAAAGTGAAACCACAACTTGAGATTCTTGAAATTATCTGGGTTCTTCTACCTCTCTGTTTCTGTCTCTCCCACCAGTGAGTAACATACCGCCCCCACTCTGATTTCCATTTAACTATAAATTACATCAATGCCCAGCAGGAGGCCAGGGTCAAACAGCTCTCCTGGACTCTTTATTTTTCTACAAAGATTGTAGGATGCATGTGGCAACAAAGGATGCTGAACTGGGCACCGATTTCAAATTTGAGAATTTTGAAAACAAAGAGATTAAAAAACAGAGGAAAAAAAATATTTCAGCTCTTTCCAGCCTTGAAAAAGAAGTAGCCATCGCTGTGGGGATTGTTGGGGAGCTCAACTCAAGGCAGCAAATAACCGCAGGACATGAGGGAATGTGATAGGCTTTTAATCAAGTGAGTACAATTTTTAGATTTTCAAGTCTTTTTTTTTTTAAGTGTGTCCATTAGCTTCTGAGAGATCAGCTCTTACTGACCCAGCTGCCACTTTGCTGTTGACACAGCTGCCAGGCTCTCCCTACAGAAGGACTGAGGGGAGTCTTCTTGCAGCTCACCCCAGGCCCCTCCACCCATGCACCTTCATAAAACATTCAGATATTTCTCTGCTCGATTATCTGTGCATATACCACTGTGCAATTATCACTCTCCTAACCAGATGTTATCTCGAATAACCTCAATAGCACTATTATGAAAAACTAGGAATAAGGTATGGGGTTCAGCCAGGATTTCGCAAGAAGATTTTGGCAATAGACCCTGTCTTGAAGCCAAGGGTGATTATTATTACTAATAGTAGCTATCATTTATTAAATTCCCACCAGGTGCCAGCTGTTATATCTGAAATAATGATGAGAAGTAACATTTATTGAGTTGCTTGTTATGTGCTGGGTACTGTTATAGATTCTTTACATGTATTTACATGTAGAGATTCTTTACATGTAAATAGAATTTACATGTATTTACATTTACATGTATTCTTTACATAAGAAAATGCAAGTTTAAGGTAGATACAGATTTTTAACACCAGTGGACGTATAAGGAAACTGAGGTTCCGACAGATTAAGTAACATGCCGAGGTCACACAAGGAGTAAAAGCTGGAGCTGGGACATGATGTCTGGAAGCTCCAACGATCATACCCTTAACCACCTTGTTATTTTATCTTCCCTTTTCAGCCACTTTTCATCCTTGTAAAAATTCTACTCTAATACCCAGTTAGCAGATGAGGAAACTGAGGTCCAGAGATGTCAATTAATACAGGTAGTAATTGGGGTCCTCCTCAGATCCCTTGGACTCCAAAGCCTTGGCTTCTGGGCACTGAACTCTGTTTCCCCAGAAATCTCAATGGGTGTCTGGCCTTGAAGTGTCTGCCTTGAAGTGGGTGTCTGAGGTTTTCTCGAAGAGCTGCCACCTTCTCTCTTTTCCATTCTCCATCCCTCTTTCTGTCTCTGAACTCTCACTGCAGCCCCCCTTCCCCACTGCCCACCAAACCCCAAGGCATCATCATAAAACTGCCCCCTCCTTTGCCTCCTTGGGGGAGGGGCTTTATAAGGAAACTAATAATTTATCCCATTCTAAGTTTTCATGGTCTGAGGTAGCACTTTAGAGTGCTGAGTCTGCTGAAAATGCAAATCCCAGGCTCTGATGAGGTAGAACTGGGTGCGGCCCAGATATCCATCCGCCCTTCTAGTAAGCAACCTTGATTCAGACCCAGGCAGCCCAGCTTCATTTACATTAGTCCAATATTTCATTATTTTTTGGCAACAGATATGCACGGTAGAGAGGGATTTTCCAGTGGGAATTTCAGGCCAGGGTGGGTGAGATATTTTACAGCAGAGAGGCCTTTGTTTCTTCTCCCGCTATCATATGGGTCATTCTTGGATACAGATTTTATTCATAGAGATATTAAAGCAAGGATCTTTTAAATATTCTTCTCGTATCAAATTCAAAGAATAGGTCTTTTTAAAAAAAAGAACAAAAATAAAACCTCAGGTTTATTATCATGAAACTTACTAAATAACCATTTTTCCCTTTTTGATCATTATATATACATACATCATATATATGAAATAAACAGTATTGGAGTTCATCCTTCCTTTTAATCAGGCTTCTTTCCCCACTGCTCCAAAGGATGTACCCCAAGGAATAATGTAGAGCTTTTAAAGACACACTTTTTTCCCAATATCCTAAAAGTTATGTTTTGAAAGATTTGAGCATATATCTCTGTATTTCAATGCACTTTCTTCCAATAGTATTCAACACGAAAGAGCTAAAAACACTGATGATAAGAAAAATTACATATAGTGTAGAAAATAAAGGATTAATTCTTAATGCTAATAGAAGTTTGAACATTAAGAATTTTGGACTGTTAGACATCATACAAAGGACGAAGAGACCCATCCCAAGGAGATTTAACGGTTGACAAGGACAACCATAATATCATAAATAAATTAAGCTTGAATAAATACTAATGTAAGCCCTACCTCCTCTGAGTGCAGAGCTTTCTCACAAAATTCTTATTCATAATAAATTCCCTTTGCTACTACGGTGACCTTATAGTTTAAAATGCACAGTTATTTTTTCAGCCAACTTTGGATGTGTTCTGAAGGTTTTATCTGAACTTTTTTTTTTCCCAGATACTCCTCTGGCTGACATTTGCATAGTCATTTGCATAATGTTATTCCCGATAAAGCCCTGGTTCTCTGAAGAAGAAAATTAGCAATTATTATTTTGCCACAGAATGAATGATAGCACAGGATGTTAGCTACCAACCTCATTTAAAAACTTTTGAAACCGGGCATAAAAATAATATGAAGACATGTACTATTAAAAAAATTACCATCCCATCACACATGGCACAGACTTCTCTTTCAGTGATTAACGGTGTCCACTGAAGGTCCGGGGGAGCGGGGGAAGGAGCAGAGCTGTCAGTTGCTAGAAAGGCAGGGAGAGCAGGCAAATTATTCTGAGCAAACCATTTAATGAGGGCTTTGTTAGCATGGAGGGCTGCCATGCTGTATGACAGCTGGTACTTAAAAAAGAGTCACGTTATTAAGGCAACATAATTCTGTCCATCTGCAATTCAGCAAAAGGGGCAGTAACGGCCCACAATAGCCCAGAGCAACACTTGGTTTTAATTACATTTTCCCTTATTGCAAAACACTATATACATACATGCTATACACACCCATATGCACATACATATTTGTTTAGAGATAAGGAAGTTTTTTTTTTATCATCGCAACACACCCTTTAAATGACTCCCCTTCTTCTCATGACCATCAGGGAAGGCCTCTGACCTCTCCTGTTTCCTGAGAAAGAAGTGCCCAGCTGTGCTTTCTCCCCAGGTAATGATGACAGGCATCGTGTCACATCATTAGCAGGACTGCCACAGATGATGGGATGAGGGAGAGTGCCGCCAGCAAAAGCTAATTGGCATTGTCTCACATACCCAAAGTTAAAAAAACTTTAGCATTTCTAGTGGGTTGAAAAGCCAATGGTCACCAACACTGTTTACTTACGGGACAATGGCAAACTCTTTAAAAAGAGGACCCTTAAAAATAAATTCAAATTTTCTCTTATAAATGAAGTTATAGAACATTAAAAAATGCTGTAATTTCATTACCCAGAGATAAACAATAATAACATCTTTTTATTCTATATTTTATCTATCTGTCTATAATTTATTAAATAGTAATGTCATACCATTATATTGGTTTATATCTTTCTTTTTTCCATATAATAATATTCTGCTAACATCTTTTCCTTGTCGTTCAATATTTTATTCTACAATATGATTTTTAATGGCTGCCTAGTATTCCAATTATAAGAATGTACCATCTTTTATTTAACCATCCCCCTAATGCTGGGCATTTAGGTTGTTTCCTTTTTTTTTGCTATTATATAAAAAGAAATTATCAGATAGATACATGACAGTAGTCATAGTATTTCACTGACTGAAGAAATTTCCAGAAACAAAAGGCAACTATTAATTTAGCAGTACTTTTCAGTGAATTTGTATTATATTTCATTAATCACAATGGTAACTATGCACACATTTAACAAGCTGTCATATATACACACAGGTTAAAAAAAAAGACTATCCAATTCCTGTATGATTTTCTAATATCCTGTACAATTACATAGGCTCATCAGGGGTCTCTGCCCTACAGGTGGGAAAGATTTGATTACAGCACTCATCTGCAAAGAATGTTCCAGAAATAGGCACAGAAAAATGGCATTAACATTTCCTCAGATTTTGAAACCACAGTTTTATTAAGGTCCCTTAAAATAAAAGGCAGGCATTAATTTGCTGTCAGTGGTCTGTATTTGTTTTATGTAATATTTAAGAAAAATCCTTAAACTTCAGGGCTAGAAATCATAACATAGCTTTCACGTATGTTATCAGAGGCCCCTGCATCCGTTTGTGTTAACAGCTGATATTCAAGGAAATATTTTGTATTTTAAAAAAACTAAATAGTTTGTATCTACCAGGAAAATCTGTCTATATCCAGTAAGAAGAAAAAAAGGGTAAACTAGCCTCCTAGCATAAGGCAGACTCTTAACATGTGTCCCAACTCATAGCCAAAAGTTAAAGAATAATGTAGAAGTAAGAAGAAAATAGATTTTGAAGAAGAAACAACCACAATAAATCTGTTTTAATTGTTCACACCAATTAAAGTCAGTGCAACACATCTATTGATATTTTGAGGTTTTAGCACATTTTATGCAATTTTAGTATTTAAAATTCAAGGAGACACGTTACTTGCTATTTCAGCATTTAGTTATTTGTAGGTACACAACAAAAATTAAATACTTGTCCAAATCTACAAAAATGAATTTATAAGGACTGTACAAATATCTTCCACCATCCATCTGTAATAGTGGGCCTATAAAATTTTATCTTTTTTTGAATTGGAATAGGCTATAACTCATAATAAAATTTTTAAGAATTCAGATTTAAATAGGATATATTTTCAAAAACATGTAAATGTTTATGGAACATGGGTCGAGGGAGGACATAAAACTATGCCCAGCGTCTTTGCAAATATTTTTCATTATATTGATGCAACCCAAGTGTCAGTTGACACTATCCTTCCTTTAAGATTTAAACAAAATTGTTTTTGCCTCCTTTCTAAATCCCAATTGGAGTTTGCGACCATCTCCAAAATCTCTGTGCGTTTTGGGGTTAACTTTCTGAGTCACCTGTGGTGCCAGGCTTCTGCTAAACTCTGGATCTCATGCAAACGTCACCGCTATGGCGTTTCTCTACCTTCCTCTGCACTGATCCAGATGTGGGATGCAGCCATTTTGATTTCCCCCAAAACACGCACACCAGGCATTAGGATGTGAAGCAAGATGACACAGATTTGGGTGACCAAAGAGGATCATCTATCACACAAGTTCAAATGAAGTCTTAGACATCCTTGCTCATAAAAGTCCTGTGATCACCCTGCCATGGGAATTTTTCATTTCAGCCTGTAGCTTCCTGACTTGTTGCCTTACTCACTTCTCATTTCCTCTTTCCTCCTCTTTTCTTTTCCCATAACTACACTTCTGATCATTTCACATGCAAGGCAATTTCACTGTCTCTTTGGCTATTTCCTTCTAAACATGCCCTGGAGCCTCATTTTCTGTATATGAAAGACTTATTAAGCACTTATCCTAAACAACTAAAACTACAATTTCATTCTACCTCTCTCTCTCTCTCCCCCTCCTCCCCCCCTCACACACACACACACACACACACACACACGCACATGCACATGCACACACATGCACACACAGGTAGTGTGGTAAATATTTTAAATGTTTATTATATAAAATTACTTTTATAGTTAGAAAACATGAAGAAATAATGACTTCGTAGGCTTTCTTCTCTGTGTTGGTCTGGAAACTGCTGGCAGAGGTACTTGGGGAATGCCCACTGTCAGACTGAAATGTAAAGTAACAGTACTAAACACTGTTTTTCCTTTATAGTCCCCTCATGTCAAGAGAGTTGAACTCAGAAGGCCCCTTTTTTTCTTCCTTCCTTCCTTCCTTCCTTTTTTCCTTCTTTCCTTCTTTCTTTTCTTTAAAAGGTGTTTTTACTCAAAGTTCCTATAGGTGTTGGGTGTGGTTATTTCTGCCAAGTTACATTCCAAATGGTTGAGATGGGGTCTGGACTATAAATAGGAACCTTAAATGATGTTCAAAAAAGAAAACATATGTATACGTACTCACATATTCTAAACCATATGTAGCCTACATTGGTTGCTAACACAACAGCCATCTCCCTTTCCTTTTCTTTATCATAGCAGGGCCCCTATTTCACTCCAGAGGTGATTCCTCTCCCGTGTGACTCAAGGATAAATCTTGATTGGTGTAAGCCAATCGTGAAACACAATTTCTCTTGCCAGTGATTGTTTTAAACATGGGCATGTTATCTAGTCCTGGACAACATATAATAATGGGCAAATATCTACTGGGGAATGTTGGGAAGCATTCCCTTCACTCTTAAAGGAAAAAAAAAAAAGCTCAAGGAAGATATAATCTCTTATACTGGATGTTTTCATGTCTGCATATGATACCTGGAACTGCAGTCATCATCTTGTGACTATGAATACAGTAAGCTAGAGGATGAGTCTGACAGGATAAGTTGGTAGAGTGAAAACACAGAAAGAACCTGAATCCTTGATGATATCATTTTACCTTTGAATTAATCAACCTTGGAGCTGCCTCAGCATTTATTTTTTTCTGAGAAAAAATAAATTGCCCCCTTATTTATCCAGTTGAGTTTGGGTTTTTTGGCTTCAAGCGTGGAAAGCATCCCTGTACCCTGTGTTCAAGCCCATTGACTAAAATCAAACCCCTTTGAATACAATATTTACACTATGTCAATGGGAATTGCTATCGCAAGGACTGCCATTTTCATCTTTAGGTTTAAGGATGCTTGATCTCATTCACCACTCTCGAATTGCTCTGTGTTTATGTTGCCTTCTTGGCAATTAATACCAGGTGTTTCTGGACAGAAACATGACTGTTGGACCCCTGGGTTTTGTTTTGTTTTTCCTTTTTTACCATATGGTCTCAGGAAGGAGAAGGGTGCTGTTGAGGTGATAGGTTAGTTGCTCACAGCCAAATTTATGAGAAAAGGAATCACCAAGGCCATCAAGTTTCCAAAATTTGATGGAGGCCACTAACAGCATCTATTTGTTCTGTCTCTTGTATGTAGACCTAAATTCAGTTCAAAGATAGCAGAAAGACGTGTCATAGACAAAGACACCATAGTGAATATTTAAAAGACTGACTTGTTTCAGAAGAGCCTCTGTTACCCTACCCTTTCTTGCTGTCCAGCCCCAGGGGTTTCTGGCTCAGCAGTGCAGCCTTGTCGGGTTGTGCTCTGGGTGGTTTGTAATCTCCGTCTCACACAATCGGCGGGGGAGGGGGGGGGCAAGGGTGTGGCTGGATGGCAGGAGGCAGCCATCTCCACCTCCTGACATCTGGGTCTGGACCCCTCTTTGTGGCAGGAGTGTTGTTTCTCTATTATTAATCATAAGTATTCCATGTTTTAAAGTTTACTTTAACCTTGCAAATATAAAATATGATCAACCTACATTATTTACAAGCCCACTATCCTTCAAAATATTGCAGAGGATGAAAAAAAAAACCCTATGGATTATTCACATATCTTTCGGCTCATCTCCCAAAGACCAAAATTTGGAAGAGGATTTAATGTGTGCTTCTGTTATTCTTCATTCCTCTGTCTCCATTTAGGATTATTGATATTAATCCAGTTTAAACCTCAGCAAGGGCTGTGTGATTTTAAGCAAGTATTTAACGTCTTTAAGACTCAGTTTCCTAGCAAAATTAGACTAATAATTTCATTGCCAAGAGTAAGTGATATAATTTAGGTGAAGTGCTTTGCCTAATGCTTGGCAAAAAGCAAATGATCAATAAATAAAATATTAAGTATTGTTGTATTGTGTCATTACTGCTAACAATTCTGCAAAGAACTTTAGTTTGGCCTAGGAGGCATAAATTTAGTTTTGTTATGGTTTTTCTTTTCCTTCCTTAACTATAAAATGGAGAATAGATTCAGCCTAATATTGAAGGATTAAGTAATTTTAATCTAATGTTAAATCTTTAAGCATTAGATTTTACAGGCAGAATTTTTGCATTATAATGTGTTGATTAAAGTTTATTTCAAAACACTTATTATATTCAGAAAAGTAAACTTTTTCTTTGACAATTATAATGCTTCTTTTTCTTTTGCAAAGAAAGACAAGGTAGCAAGAAGTCCCCAGTAAATTTCACTCTGATTTTATGACACACAGCACAACCAAGAGATAAGATTAAATCCACAAGAGGGAGACAGGTTCATGCTCAATTTCCTCAGGGAAAGTTAAAAAAAAAAAAAAAAAAAAAAAAGAGTAAAACTATAATTCTGTTCAAGGACTTCTTGAAATTTCCAAAGGCATTTTAGGTTTAGTCATTTTTTTTAAGGGTGCAGTTTTCTATTCCATGAAGTAAAATAATATCTTAAAACAAGTTGGCAAACCTTTGAATGTGCGTACACACCTACACACTCAAATTTCTGTTGGGTGATTCAGTTTACAAAAGAAAAGAGGGTGAAAAAAGGAAAAGAAGAAGAAAGAGGAGGGGGCGTTAAGAAGGAGAAGGTAAAAGTCCTTTAACAAACCCAGTCTGCAGGACTGAGGAGCTGCAGTCCCAGGGCAGGCTTGGCAGCCTGGCCCGTTTCTGGCCCCATCTGGCAGTGAGCTATGCAGGCTCCTCCATTTAACTGGCTTGGCACTCAGGAGACGCTAGACGTGTGTCTTCCCTTCCTCCACCTCATTTCCCTGGGCTACTCTGCAGGGTCGCCCTTGCCTCCAGAACTGAAGTCCCCGCGGCCCGTCACCATCTGTTTCTACTCCCCAAAGGTGGAGACAGCTACCTCCGGGGCTGAGATAGCTCCTGGTTTTCTTTCTGGTCCTACACTTGAGACCCTCTGTGCGCTTTTCCCTTTACAGCTTACCTCTCAGTTGGCCCTTTGGAGAAAAGGGTCCTGTCTAGAGATGTAACGCAGCAGGACCATATGGGGCCTTCCCCATATCCTCTGCTGTAGCTCCTCTCTGAAGTAGCTAGATAATAGCCTCATGCATGTTTCCTGAGTTTTTCAGATGCTAAAAACCACCTCCAAATGGAAGAATTAACTATCTGAGGATTATGAGCACATAGCCTCCAGACCTACTGGTGCCTAAGGCTTGACAATGTTAACCACCCTGTTATCTCAGCATTAGCCGGTCAGAGAATTGTGCACGCGAGCTGATCATCTATCCTGGGGCTCTCCTCCCTCACCTTACCTTTTAAAATGCTTTGCTGAGGGAGTTCCCTTGTGATCTACTGGTTAGGATTTGGTGCTTTCACTGCCGTGTCCCGGGTTCAATCTCTGGTCGGGGATCCTGCAAACCGCGTGGTGTGGCTCCCCCCACCCCAGAAAAAATGCTTTGCTGAAACCCTTCAGGGAGTTTGGGGCTTCTGGGGGCACAAGCCACCCTTTCTCATTGCTGGGCTCTTTCTCTGCTCTAAACTCTGACATTTCGGTTTGTTTGGCCTCTCCGTGCATCAGGCACATGAACTTGCATTCAGTAACAGAGAGACTTAAACTGAAACCTGGTTCCCAAGCAGAGCTTTTAACAAAGGCCACAGCCGTCTCCCAACACGGCCTTCGCTCCTCCGGCTGGACACGTGGCACCCCCATCCCACCAAGCCCCCTCGCACGCAGTTCCCTGGTCTCTCACTCTTTCCTGCTCTCTCCCCGGGGCTCTCCCCAGTACCCACAGTGCGGGCCCCTCCCCTTCCCCTTGGGCAAGAGCTCAGCACCTGGGCACCTGGAGGGCTGGGAAGAGGAATCGAGGCTACTGCTGCTCTGCCCTGTGTCATGTATTTTCTACCAGACACCGGGCAGCCTGGATCTCCCTGCTGGAAGCGGGTGAGGGGCCTGGAGATCAGGAACTGGAGGAAGAGAGACCTGAACGCAGGGGGATTCCCCAGGAGGTGAGCCATAATCCCAGTTCAGGCTGCACCTGGCTCAGCTTCCCCAGCAGCTAGAATTGGCTCTGTTTCTGCGAGCCAGAGTGGGCTTCCCCTATCCGGGGGATGACTCATTTGGGGGCAGTCCCACAGTTCCCAGAAACCTCCACTCTTTAAGCTGCTGCAGTGTATGTGCCTCTGTTGAAAGGCAGTTCAAGTCTTGGGATGGAGACTTCCTAGCTCCATTACTTCCAGCCTGCGGGGTTTTGGCCTCCGTTTTACCAAGTTACGTGGGGATGATAACACTTCGTCTGCAGAGTATCGTTAACGGTCCAGTGAGGTCAGACAAGTCAGGGATTTTCAAATCCCTCCCTGAGGAGCCCTACGTGTCTGGAGGACGTATCAAAGAGACCACTCTGGCAATATGGAGGGGGGTCTGGCAATCAGATCTCACCCTCTTATGCATGCACAGGCGCACACACACACACACACACATACACAACTTTTACACACACTGCAACCAGAATATCTGGTTGGCCTTACGTACAAGAGTTTGACCCTCTCTGGATTAGGATCCTCTTCTTCCCTGTGTCCCCATATGCCAACGGGCTTTCAGACTGGGGTTTCTAGTCACTCGTCTTGTGCAGAACTTCCCTGCAGCTACACTGGGGTTTGGATCCCCCAGATTCACAGCCACCCGACCCCCACCCCTTAACCACAGCAGCTCCATTTTCATCTGTCCTGTGTAACTTAAAGCAATTCTGAGTAATATTGGTGAGGAGAAAACAGTCGAGTGCTTTCAAACAGTCTGAGAACCCCCCGGCAGAGTGCATCTGGAACCACTAAGATGAGCTGTAGGGATGGGGTGTGATGCTCAAAAGGCATGGGGCCGTGAGCAAGAATTGGGTGGGTCCCGGTCTGCATCAGCTGCAATCAGCTTGCTGGCACAGGAAGCTCAAAACACTTCTCAGTCCGAGTACTTACCACCTGCCAATTGCCAGGGACTGTTTTCTTTTTTGGCTTGTGCCAGCTTTATTGAGGAGGAAGCTGTTTGGCTTGAAGCAGCTCCAGGAGGGGCAGATACAGAAGCCAGGGTTGCAGGAGCACAGCCGCTGCCCACAGCCAGCCCTGCCTCTGACGGGGGAGACAGTCCGCTGGTGTGGACTGTCCATGCCACGTGCCCTGTGAGTGACAGACGCTCCTTCTCAACTTGAAACACGAGACACACACACACACACATACACACACACACACACACGACTTTCGCATTGTGCCACATGTTCCCATGAGCCTACCTAGATCAGTGAGTACGGACTTAGTGTGGTAAAAGTGTATCTATCTCTGGGTATTCTTACTGAGTAAAAATTTGTTTTATTTTTGCCTTCTCTATAACTTCCCGGTTATTTTTTTATTTTACTTTGACTTAAAGTGTTTATGTCACAATAGTCAAAAGGTGGAGGCAACCCAAGTATCTATCGAGGGATGAATGGTTAAATAAAATATGGTGTATACACACAATGGAATAGTATTCAGCCTTAAAAAGGAAGGACATTCTGACACATGCTACGATGTGGATGAACCTTGAGGACATTATTTTAAGCCAGTCACAAAAGGACAAATACAATATGATTCCACCTATACAAGGTACCTAGAACAGTCAAATTCATAAAGACAGAAAGTAGAATGGTGGTTGCCAGGAGCTGAGGGGAGGGAGAATGGGGAGTTAGTGTTTAATGGCTAGAGTTTCAGTTTAGGAAGATGAAAAAAGTGCTGGAGATGGATGGTGGTGATGGCTGTACAATGTGAAGGTACTTACTACCACTGAACTGTACACTCAAAAATGGTTAAAATGGTAACTTTTATGTTATATATATTTTACCACAATAACATTTTAAAAATGTTTAACTGTGAAATATGTGAAACATACAGAAAAGTACATATAATAACAGCCAATTGTGTAAGCTCCTGGATTTAATAATTTTGCCCTGTTTGCTTCCTTTTTATTTCTAAGCAATAAATCATCACAGATGCAGCTAAATCGCCCCTCTTCACTACATCTGTTTCATTCCTCTTTCTCCTCCACAGAGGTAACCACCTTTGCATGTATCCTTCCGTGTATACTTTAACATTTTACTACATAAGAACATATAATACTGTTTTGTGTGGTGTTTAAATTAGACAGAGGGATAATGTCTTTTGCAACTTGCTTTTTTACCCATCTTTTTGGGGAGATTTATACACATTGGTCTATGGAGTCCATGCATTTTAAAGTCCTGAATATTATTGTGTTGCTTCAATTCCGCACTGATGGACATTTAGCTTGCTTCCGCTTTTTTGCTATAATATCCTGAGCATGTTGCCCTGAGCACACATGTAAGAGTTTCTCTTGTGCTCATTCCTAGCAGTTAAACTTTGTTTAAAGTTGTAGGGGATGTGCATTTTCCACTTTATTGGATGTTGTCAAGTTGATCTCCAAAGTGGTTGTACAACTGAATTCCCACCTTCACTGAAAAAAGTCATTTTGTTTCCCCCATTGCCCTCACCAAACTTAGGTATCATTACTTTTTTTTCTCTTAATCTAATGGGTGTGAAGTGATATCTCATTGTGAGTTTAATTTGTATTCCCCCCATCAGTGAGACTGAGCAGGTTTTCACAAGTTTCTGGACATTCTAGCTTCTTCTTTTATAAACTGCTTGCTTTCTATACTGAAAATTCCATAAGGGCAAAGCAGTCTATTATTCATAGCAGAATACTCATCACCTAGCACGAAATAGGTAGTCATAATTATTTCCTGAATGAATGAATGAATGACTAAGCATTCTGATAGATGCTAGTAGAAGTTTGTTTTTGTTTTTTTAATTTTAATGACAGTTGGTGCTGTAATTACTCCTGACCTTGAGGTTCATGGAGGTTAAATGATTTGCCAATTCCACACAACTAATAAATGGTAGAACCTAGACTTACACCCTGGTCTCATGTCAGCGCTCACGTCCTTGATATTTCAACATCCTGCCTCCCTTCAAAATTCAGCCAGGAAAACAGAAGAATAATGAACAAATATATTAAGGATCCTTAATTCTGTTAACAATTCTTTGTCTTAACTAAGGTACTTTACCTTGATTAAATCTCTCTCTCTCAAAAAAAAAAAGTGTTTTAATGTGTGAAAGTACATTTGCTTTTGGAAAGCATCAAAGGATTTTATTAATTTGGAGGCCTTGTACCAGGAGGGGGAAGAAAATCCTAAAACTCCCATTTAAAACAAAAGCTGTTGCCAGCTGCTGCTTCCTCTAGAGACCATTTATATCTGTAACCCATACTTTTCACCTGAATTGTAGGCTTACACACCCAACTGCCTAGGAGATGACCTTTCTTGACATCTAAAAGACATCTCAGACTTGCCTCTCCAAAGGTGAACTTCTGATCCTCCTCCCCTGGCCCCCAATCCATCCCACCCACAGCCTTCCCATCCCAGGTGATGACAGCTCCATCCTTCCAGCTGCTCAGAACAAAAACCTTGGAGTCACCTTTACTGTGCTCTTTCTTTCCCATTTCACATCCTTTGCCCTCATTATATCACACTGGCTGGGCCTTAACAATACACGCCAGGCTGCACCACTGCTATGACCCTTCAGTGTAACACCCTGGTCCTATCACCCCATCTCTGCGTTAGTCTGTTAGGTACGCCTGCTACTCCCTTGCCTCCAATAGTCTGTTCTCAACACAGCAGTCAGGGTGATGCTCTGACAACTCAGATCATGTTCCTCCTCTGCTCAAAAGCCTGCAATGGCTCTCCATTTCCCTTGGTCTAGAAACCAGTCCTCAAAATGGCCCCACAAGATCTAGCTCCCCATTCCTTCCCCGAGCTCATCTCCTCTACTGCCCCCTCACTGGTCCCTTGCACAGGCCAAGGGCACTCCTGCCTCAGGGCCTTTGCTCTTACTCTTCTCTGCATCTGGATAACTGCTCCCCGTACAGCCACAAGCCTCACTTCCTCTGCTCCTTCAGGTCTTTGCTGAGATCTTACCTTTTCAAGAAGTTTGTCCTAAGTCCTCCCTCCACCTCAGACTCCTATATTCCAAGTTCCCTGCTCTGCTCTAATTTTTCTCTTTTCCATACTAATCACATTCTAGCATGACATATATTAATACTCCATACTTAATAAATAATGCCTGTCTCCCCTCAACTAGAATGTAAGCTCCTCAAGGGCAGGGATACTTTTTGTCTTGTTCACTGAGGCATCCAAGCAGCTAGAACAGTGTCAGCATATACAGCAGCTAGTGCCCAACTATTCGAAGGAATGAATATTGTTTGCCTGCCCAACAGCCTTTCCCCTCATCCCTTCCATACTAAGAATATATGCACCCTAAATAATGAATCACAGTCTCCTTGTCAATAACTGGTCTTGAGGTATGCATGTGGCACCAGTTTTGGAAACCTGAAAAGTTACACTTCAAAGATGCTTTTGCAGTTAGAAGAGAGGCATATGATCTTGGTTTGACCAAGTAGATGTACTGGTGTTAGACTTGGATTGTGTAAGTGAGCACCATGGTTGATATTCTGGCCTCCAGGGGGATGAAAGTATCCAATTCTTATCAATCAGCTATGGTAGAGCTCTGTCTTCATAGGTGCTGCATGGCCAGGAGTCTACCTGCCTGTTCATCTACAGCAGCCCTAAGGTTTGGTAGGGCATTGTCCCCAGTTGTATTGTTCCTGGTTAGAAAACCTGTTTTTCTGGTTTCCAAGAAATTCTATGAACTATTTACTCTTCTTTAATACATCCTTTTCTGCTTACATTAACTAGAGTGGATTTTGATGTCTGTATCTAAGGAATGTGATTGATACAAGCTTTCTTTTTTCCTTTCTTGCCTTATTACTTTTCCTCCTTTGAATACTGTTTTGTAAGGATATAATATCCAGTGATTTGGCAGCTGTCTAGTAACTATGAGGTGATCTGCTTGAGGAAGAGAGCCAGACTCTGAGGTTAGTGCTATTGAGGACATCATTAAGCCATCAAATTAACCCTGGGACTGATTACCTCCAGATTTCTTGCAATGTAATAATCAGCATGATAGTGATTTAATAGTTCCTATATTTTCTGGTACCTTCAGCGGAACACATACTATTGTAAGTTGTACACATTCTTTAGTTCTATGAAAGATCTTCATGTGTTCTTGTTTTGTTCTGGTTTTTGATTAAAAATGTAAGGGCCCCTAAGCATGGCCTGGATGTGTGAGGATGGGACAGAAAAAGAGCTGGATTTCTCTGCCTAGTGAAATTAGGACTTGGTATTTCTGTTGATAGCTTGGAGTGAGAGAGAGGGGAAAACACTGGAAAGAAGTGAGAGATGTGTGGAAGTTATATAAAGAGAAAGAAGATGGCACTTCTATCTAGATTATAGAAAGCTAAGAAGAGCATCACTCCCACCATAGTAACAAGAAAAAGCTGCATAGGCTGCAAAATCATAATTCTCTAGAACCTTTCAGAGAGCTGAATTCACAGGAAACCAATTAACCTAAAATCTAAGAAAAACAGGCCCCTCCAAGGAGACAGGATGCAAGCACTGGCTCAAGCCAGAGTAAGGAAGAGACACTGGATGCCGCACATGCAGGTAAGATGAATTCAGCTAAGATGTTTAATGGATTACTAATTGCCAAATGTGACTCCCAGGAATTCCACAGACACCAAGGAAGATTGCACCCACTCACAGACTATTCTCCACACCCCTCCACCCTACCCCCACATACTCTGGAGAAAGACTGGGGGCCTGACCACACCTCATTTGGTGGTGGACTTCGAGAGGAGAGGAGTGGCTGCCTGCCACAGTGGGAAAATCACAAACCCTGCCGGGACCATCTGCCCTATGGAACCAAAGTCATAAACTGCTGGGGGAATAGAAGAAAGCCTGTCACTCCCAGAGCACAGATGAAGACCCATGGGGATGGGGGAAGGGAAGAGACAAGCCCTCTCCCAGTGATGTATTCTGGGTCCAGAGCATTAGAGGCCTTCTATTACTGGTGGAGGGGCAGGAAACTCCTTCATAATGCGCTCTCCAAAAATACAAGGTAGAGTTTGGCTGCCAGTGGGAGGACAGGAAGGAGCACTGAAAAATACTGACCCCCAAGATCCAGTGAGACACAGTTTACCTAAGACTGAGGTTGGATCAAGGCAATAGAGGACCATGCTCTGCTCCCCACCACCACCAGACTATCAACTGCCCAATAACAATCAACAGCCGTTTACTGATGATGGCGGATAAGGGAATGGAGATGGAGAAAGACATAAGATGAGGGTGAAAAAAAGAGCATTGAGAGATACCCTCCAGCTACCCAAGCTCCACCCTAAGCACAGGGTAATGCTAAAGGAATTTAAAGTTGGTGGTATACTAAAGGTAACCACAGCAACAATATGATCCAACCCCAGTCAAACTCTGACTAGACTGCCTCAACTCCCCACATGAATGGCCTAGCAGAAGAGGCATGTTCATTTTCAGGGATGAATTCAATTTACCTCGGTCTCTCCTGTGCTATACTTTATATCTAGAATTCAAGCAAAAATTACAAAGGGGGAAAAAAAGCAAGAGGAAACAAACCACAAGGCAAAGTAATCATCAAAGCCAGACTCAGAAATGACACAGAATATCAGACGGGGCATTTAAAATAACTGTGATTAATATCAAAGTGTCTAGTGGTAAAGATGGACAATGTGAATAAATAGAATTTCAGTAGAGAGGAGAAATCTATTTGAAAGACTCAAATGGATATGTTAGAAATAGAAAACACAGTATCAAAAATGGAGAATAAATTTAATGGGCTATCAGTAGACTCAACACAACTAAGGAAAGAATCAGTGAATTTGAAGAGAGGTCAACAGAAATTACCCAAATTGAAACACAAAAAGACTGAAAAAAAAAAGTACCAGAACATGCAAGAGTTATGGGCCAATCTAAATGGACATAAAAGCATGTCATTGGAATCCCAGGAGAAGAGAGTATAAACTAGGAAGAAGAAATACTTGAAGAGATTCACGATGAGAATTTCTTAAAATAATAAAAGACATCAACCACAGATCTAAGAGCTTAGAGAACGCCAATAAATAACAACAACGAAAACCTATTCAAACTGCTAAAATCCAAAGGTAAAGAGAAAATCTTGAAGACAGGTATACAAGCCAGAAGAAAATTAAGTGACATTTTTAATGTTCTAAAAGAAAACTGTCAACACAGAATTTCACACTTGATAAAAAATGAAGGTGAAATAAAAACTTTTCAGACAAACAAGCTTAGAGAATTCATGACTAACAGCTCTGCCCACAAGAAAAGTTAAATGAAAACAATAAAGAAAATCAATGAAATCAAAAGCTGGTTCTTTGAAAACATCAACAAAGATCAAGAAAAAAAAAGTAAACACAATATACTAATATCTGGAACAAATTATGGGAACTTGCTACAGATCCTCCATATATTATAAGGATAACTAGGAAATATTACCAACAATTTTGTACCCATAAATTTGACAATTTAGATGATATAGACCAAAGCTTGCTCAAAAAATTATAGATGACCTGAGTAACTCTATATCTATTAAAGAAATTGAATTCACAGTTAAGTACCTTCTACCAAAGATAACTTCAGGCCCATATGTCTTTTCTGTCAAGTTCTACCAAATATTTAAAGAAGAAATAATTCCAATAATTCCCAACTCTTCCAGAAAATAGAAGAGAATACTTCCCAAATAATTTTATGAGGCAAGCATTGCTTGATACCAAAACCAGACAAAAACATCATGAGAAAAGGAAGTTACAGACCAACATCCCACATGAATATTGGAACGTGGATATAAAAATCCTCATAACAATAAAAAATTGAATCCAGCAATATGAATAATACATCATACCAAATGGGGTTAATCCCAGGAATACAATGGTGGCTCAATATTTGAAAAACAATCATATTATTCACCATATCAAAAGACTAAGGAAGAAAAATTATATGATCATTTCAATAGATTCAGAAAAAGCATTTGACAAAATTACTATTCATGTTAAAACTCTCAGCAAGCTAGGAATAGAGGGGAACTTCCTTAATTTGATGAAGGACATCATTTAAAAACCTACAGCTAACATCGTACTTAATAGTGTTAGACTGATTGCTTTTCCCCTAAGATCAAGAAATAAGGCAAGGATATTTGCTCTCATTACTCCTACCAACATCCTTCTGGAGATTCCAGCCACTGTAATGAGGCAAGGAAAAAAGTGTCATACAGATTGGAAAGGAAGAAATAAAGCTATCTCTATTTGCAGACAGGATTGTCTACATAGAAAACTCCAAGAAGTCTCTATATATGTACTAGAAGTAATGAATGAGTTTAGCAAGGTCACATTTTATACAAGGTTGGTATCAAAAAAAAAAATCAATGTATTTGTATACACTAATAATAAACAATTGAAAACTGAGTTTTTTAAATGTACCATTTATAATAGCACTGAAAAACAAAAATACTTAGGTATAAATCTAAAAAATATGTGGAATATTTATTTGTATAGTGGAAACTACAGAACATTGATGAAAGAAACCAAAGAATACCTAAATAAATGGAAAGGTTATTGCACTCACAGATTCAAAGACTCAATATTGTTAAGTTATTAATTGTCCCCAAATTTATCTAAAGATTCAACCTAAGACAAAATCACAGCAGGATATTTTATAGAAATAGACAAGCTGATACTAAAATTTATATGGAAAAGCCAAGAAACTAGAAAAGCCAAAACAATTTTGAAAAAGAAGGACAAGATTGTAAGACCTTATACTACCTGATTTTAAGAATTATTATAAAGCAATATGAATCAAGACTATGTGGTATTAGTGAAAGGAGAGATCAATGGAACAGAATAGGGAGTTCAGATATGGAGCCAATATATATGGTCAATTGATTACTGGAAAGATTCCAAGGTAATTGGCATGATTCATGTTTTGCGTTAACTTGACTGGACCACAGGATGTCCAGAAATCTTGTTAAACATTATTTCTAGGTGTGTCTGTGAGAGTATTTCTGGAAGAGATTAGAATTCGTATTGGCAGACTGAGTAGAGCAGATGGCCCTCCCCAATGTAGGTGGGCATCATCCAAACCATTGAGGGCGTGAATAAAACAAAAAGGCAGAGGAAGGGAGAATTTTCTCTCTCTTTGCCTGACTGCTTGAATTAAAACATTGGTCTTCTGCTCTTAAACTGGGGCTTAAAACAGCTGTGTTCCTGGTTCTCAGGCCTTTGGACTTGGACTGGAATTACACCAGCAGCTTCCCTGGGGCTCCAGCTTGCAGATTGCAGATGACAGAACTTCTTAGTCTGCATAATTGCATTAGCCAATTCCTCATAATAAACAATTATATGTATTTTGTATATAATATAAATATAATATAAATACATATAACATTAATATAAAGATATATACATATCTTATTGGTTTTGTGTCTCTGGAGAACCCTAATACAGTAATTTAGTTGAGAGAGAATAGCGTTTTCAACAAATTGTGGTGGACTATTGGACATTTATATGGAAAAAAAAAAAAAACTTTGACCCATATTTTGCACTATATACAAAAATGAATCTAAACCTAAATGTTAAATCTAAAACTATAAATTTCTTAGAAGACATAAGAGAAAATTTTTGTGACTTTGAGTCAGCCAAAACATTTTTATATACCACACTAAAAGCATGATCCATAAAAGAAAAAAAATTGATAAATTGGAATTAATCAAAATTTAAAACTTCTGCTCTTTGAGAGACATAATTAAGTTAATAGACACAAACCACTGACTGGGAGAAATATTTGTAAAACATGTTTGATGAAGCACTTATAAATTTATAAAAGAACCTTAAAAATGCAATATTAAGAAAACAAACTATCCAATTTTTAAAAATGGGCAGAAGATTTGAACAGACACTTCACCAAAAAAGATATATGGGTGGCACACAAGGACATGAAAAGATGTGCAACATTATTAGTCATTAGGCAAATTAAAACTGCAATCAGATATCACTATACACTTATTAGAATTGCTGAAAGGAAACAATACCAAGTGATGATGAAGATGTAGATCCACTGGAAATTTATTCATTGCTGGTGGGAATGCAATATGACATACAGCCACTTTTGAAAGTTGTCAGTTTCTTATAAAGTTAAACATATACTTACCCCATGATTCACTTATCTCGTTTCCCAAGAGAAATGAAGACTTATAGTCACATGAAAACCTGTAAGCATATGTTTAGAGTGGTTTTACTAATAAACACCAAAAATGGGAAACAGCTCAAATGTCTTTCAACTGACAAATTGATTAAAAAAAAAATGTACACCCATACAATGGAGTACTACTCACCAGTAAGGATGAACAAACCAATGATTCATGGAAAAAATGTGAATAAATCTCAAATGCATTATGCTAAGTAAATAAAGCTATATACGGTGTGACTCCTTTTTAACTCCTTTTTTATGACATTCTTGAAAAGGCAAAGATATAGACAGAAAACAGATCAGTGGTGGCCGAGGGCTGGTGGTAAGGTGAGGGGTGACTAGAAAGGAGCACAAGGGAATTTTGGGGGGTAATGAAGATGTTCTATATCTTGATTATGGTGGTGGTCATACAACTGTAGCATTTGTCCGAAGTCATAAAACTGCTGTACACTAAACAGGGTGAATTTTATATATTATGTAAATTATACCTCCATATACTCCACTTTTAAAAGAATGAGAAATGGGGTGGGGAGGAGAGAGGGAGAGAGAAAAGAAGATACAGGTAATCCAGGGCATTGAGGAGGTTAGAAATTCACCATGATGAAATGGCTAAGGGATTTTAAGAGAGTAATCTCTAAATTTCATTTCCATCCTCAGCTACTTTTACTTAAAAAAATAAACCTTTTACCACCAACAGCATAGTGGGAAGTTCAGGAACAGAATGATGTAGGCAAATGTGTTTGCAGCCTTGCTCAGCTGAGGCCAACAGCATGAATCACCGCAGCATGATATCAAGGGGGGACAACAGAGTCCACGAGGACCAGGATTCAGGTAAATGGAGGTCCACGTGGGAGCTGCAGCCAGAGCATAACAGAGAAGTGGGCTGGTTTGGACTGACCCTGGAGCAGAAATGAGACAAGCTTCCCTTTTTCTCCAGAGGCACCAAAGAAGATAATCCCTGAATGGACACAGGCAGACACTTGGATTATAATTCAAAAAACAATCCAGACTCAAATTTTTTCTCCTACTATATATCATCAAGTTGTAGTGAATTAATCTTTTACAACAGAAGTATAAACACAGCCCTATGTCAAGAATTTGCTTGTTTTTCTGCTTTGTGAATTATCACCACTATAACAGATACATTAAATATCTGTCCCACTTAAAGCTATAAAAACATCAAAATCTTTGCATTGCTAACAAATACGATGTCAAGGCTCTTAGTTCATTTTAAGAAAAATTAATAGCATCTTTTAATTTTACTTTTTTAAATGATGCAGGGTTCAACTTGGACAAGAGTTCAGGGCTGCTCTTTAGAAATACTCTTTCTACAAATTAGTTAGGCTCAGGATTTTATTTGATTTAGGTCAGCTATTCACAAACGAATATCCTAAGGAAAAGTAGTTCTCCTCTGTAAGCTTTACAAAAGAGAGAGGAAGAGGAAGAAGTGCGGTCAAATCAGTTGGGAAAATGTGGCACAGCATTTCCCCTTAGTATTCACAATGCACATTGGTCCTAAAGAATCTTCCAGGAAGCAAGCTTGTTTAACTGTGCTCGACCGGGTGTATTTTGCCCAGTGTCCAGCACAGCTCCTGAGACAAGGAGGCACTTTGTCTCTTTTTTTGAATGAAGCCAGGATTTCCCATGCTTTAACCAGAAGCATGGTTAAAACATCTTTCTTTTATAACATCTGTTCAACAACCTGCATATCAGTGTTTTCAGGAACTTCTGAGTTAGCTATTTTAAAAAATCAATGAAGAAATTTAAAAGGAAAATTTGCATTGCTCAATAAAGGAGAACAGAGGAAAATTTTTATTAAAAAATCACTTGATGCCCTACTGTCAGATATAGTCATGTCCTTCCTTTGCTGTTTAGAGTTTAGCTAAAATGTGGTGAGTTTAGCAGTTTTCTAATTTGGGGGCTTTTTTTCTTAGGCCTCAGGAAGTTCGTTCAAATGATATTCTGACTTTTTACCACTATCATGTCATGTTTTTAAATGACAGGGTGAAAAACAATAATGTGAGAAGCTACAAATTACGCATTTTGTAGGGGTTGGAAAAGTTCAGTTAATCATAATCCTTTTAAGATTGATTTTCACAACTTATCTCGTCCCAGAAGGGTCTGGAAATAGGAATTGTCAAAATAGATTAAGGAAGCCAGTCTTCAGCTCTGTAGATCAATTAGACAATCAAAAATCTCATAATACAGCTCAGTTCTTTGGGGGGAGGAGAGGAATGGGAGAGGTTGGAAGGTTGCAAAGGCTTAGGAAAGGCTTTTGCCTGATGGAAGCACTGTCCCCATGGGAGGGCCCACTAGGATGTGTGGCTTTCAGCTTCCTCCGTCCTCCTCGACAGTCCTTTGCTGACAGAGTCAGGGACCTTCTTTCTTCACCTGAGGAGTCTTACAGGGAGGTGCTGACAACATATACTTGCCTGCACACAGTAAGAGCACTGCCTGCTTCCTCCTTTGCCACCTGGGTTCCGTGGTGGATTACCAAATGCAGGGAGAGGGAGGAGCCCTCGATGCCCCAGGCTTCTCTCTTTCCTGGAGATCCAGCATGAATCAATCAGGGCTCAGTCAGAGGGGCAGAGTCCCTCTGTGTGTTACAGGATAAAGGACTTCTTGCAGGAATCAGACCTTACACAAGTGTGGGAGTTTCTCTCTATATAACTTGAGAAGATGGAGGAGATAACCCCTAAGGAACTTTCTAGTTCTAAAATTCTACATCTATGGAAACTTTATATCTGGAGAGGTGAGTCTGCCATTTCATGCAGAGGATGAAAATCTGCCAGAGAAAAGCTCCAGCTTATGGAAAAGAAAAAGCGGTAGTCATCATTTCTCATTAGCAGCACCAGATTCCGCTACCTCAGCTGGATGCTGCTTAGTCACCTCCAGTAATAACCTCCACTCCCAGCTCCACGCTGCTGCCCAGGCTCAGGCGGAAGTCTGTGGTTATGAGTCACAAACTCTTAGATCCAGGAATTGAAACGAGACCACGAAAGGCAATTCGCCTTCCGTAACTGGTTTCCTAAGAACTGGTTTCTTCCTAAAAGAAAAAAAATAGTATTTGTGGCTTATGAAATATCATGTCCTATTTCCTCCTAGACACATAGGTCCAGGTATGAATTTTAATCTCCAATTGGAAAAACCGAGATTTTGGTTTTAGTTATCATTGTCGGTTGTTGGATCCAGAGCTCCTTCATGGGACATTAGGTCACAGCAAATGCAGTGCTTAACCGAACACAATCATTGACACAATCTGCTCCTATCTGGGAAGTCTGATGAGGCTACTTGTTCTTTTGGCATTTTCGCTTTACTTAATTTTAGGGCATGGGTTCAAAGCATGGCTTTGTGATAGCAGTGTCCTTCTAAGGCCATCCTGCCCACCCCCCTCCCCACAGGTATGCTCACCTGAGCTCCTTGCTGGGCTTCTACCAGGTATCTAATAAATACTCACTGTCAGTCCTCTCCCTGCTGCTACGTTATGAGAAATAAGAAGGAGGTGGTGCCAGTCCTACTTTTAGAGTACCACATGCAGGGCTGCCTTCACTGCCTAATTTCAAAGTTTGAGAGCAAACAGGAAATGCAATTTGCGGACTATAAAAAGAGTCTTGGAGAGGATCAAAGGTTGGATAGAAATGGAAACCCAAGTGTCTTCTGCAGAGCTAGCACACTGGGCCCCAGGGAATGGCGGGGAGTGGCTGTGTGGACAGTGTTACTGCCAGAATTTGGCCAAGGGAGATAAAGGGCAAGGCTGAGGATGGGAGTGTGATCCTGGGAATCCAAAATGAGTACATGAGAGGACAGAAGCACAGAATACAAGGGAAGAGGCCCAGGAGAAGCGAGGAAGACCACAAAGAAGCAGTGCAGAATTTAAAGATCAAGCAAGATAATACATGATTGGTGATCTTGCTCAAAACCCAAGACGTGCTGTTTCTTCTAAGACCTCCCATGGGAAGGGGAGAGGAGTGGGAAAGTTTTCCCAGAAGATCCACTTCCCTTCCAACTTCCAGGGGAGGTGACATCTGTGCTGGTCTTAAAGACTGGGTTGGAATGAGTTAGTGATACTGCACAGACTAGGAACCCAGACAGCTGGGCTCCAGCCCGGCCCTACTGCATGCTAGTTGTGTCAGCTTAGCCTTAGCTGTGCCTCAGTTTTCTCATCCGTAAAGTTCGTTCATTCAGCAAGTCTTTGCTGAGCCCTACAGTGTACTAGGCAGCACTCTGGTGAATAAAACAGACAGAAATCCTTGCTCCCTACAGCTTACCTTTTAATGGATGAGAATAATGATAGTAATAATAATAATACCAACTCAAGGGGTTGTCATGAAGATGAAGGAGCAAACACATATCAAGCACACAAAACAGTGACAGCATATGTAACAGATGCTCAACAATGTTATTATTATTATTATTTTAATTGTTAGGTGGGCAAGAAGGTGAGGGCATTCCAGTCAGAGGTGGGAAGGATGTGGTGAATATGGAAACAGCAAGAAGTTAATTATGGCCACCTTGGTGGGTACCAGGGGTAAAGATAAAGTTGGAGAGTTGATTTAGGACTCCAGCTCCCTGAGCCCTCAGCAGTTCCTACACATCTTCAGAGGCAGCAGTGTTCAGGCTCTAGAGTTTGAATCTCAGCTCAGTTGTTTACTAACTTGCTTACTATGTGACCTTGGATAAGTAACTGGAGTTCTCTGTGCCTCTGTTTCCTCACTGTAAATTGCAGTCATGAGATCTATTTCACAAAGTCGATGGAAGATTAAGGGGCTTAATACTTGTTAGCTCTTAAAACCTTGTGATCGCAACTCAGGGAGCATCTAATAAGTCTAAGCTGTAATTAGTCATTCTCATTATTATTATTTCTGTCATCTTCCTCAACTCTCTAGTTTACCCATAGGCGCTACAGTCATGTTTTATTCTTCTCATTGTTTTTCTTTCCTTCTATCTCCAACATAACTTGCCAGGAAGCTCTGCCTTTTCCCTTCATTGGGTCTCTCGGATGCTTCCTTTTTCTGCTAGGGCTTCTTTTGTAGTCTAGGCCCTCACTGCTTTGTTCCAACAACAGAGCAGCAGTTTTCTAGTTGGCTTCTTTTTCTGAAGCCGTCCTTTATCTCAGTCCATTTTTCACAGAGCTGCCAGAATAATCTTAAAGAGCATCGTCCACGTGCTTAAGAATCTATATTGTCTGTTGTACATGTTAGCCTTACCCTGGCATTCAGAATAATTTCATAAGCCCTGCCACCTCAACCATCACCACTACTATCCTACACCTTCCCTACCCCTCCAGGATGGCTAGCTCAGGTGCAAGGTGGAAAAAGGTACCCTGTCCTCAAGATATTTGACTGCCATCTGCAGCAAAATTCTTGTTATAAGCCAGGGTCTCATCAGGAAACAGATGGTACATTGGAACTGGATAATTCAGGTACAGTTAATAAAAGGACTATTTACAAAGCTTTGGGTAGGATTTAGGGAAACAAATAATGGAGAGTGTAGTACCCCAGGGCTTGCAACAGTCAGGAGCCATTATCAAGCACTAGGCCTGGAGGGCAGGGTGTGGTCATCACAACCCAGAGAAAGGTAGCTGTATGGAAAGGGCTGTTTGACAAGAATTGTGACCTTCAGTATAGGGATGTGGGCAACCTATGGTGACCCGGCAAAGAGAATCAGGGGAAGACATGCTCCCACCCCACATTCCTTTTACCCTGTGATTTTCTCTGAATCCAACCAGAAGCCATTGAGATAGCTCATACAGGTCAATTTCTTGGACACAGAGCAAGGTGAAGAAGTGCGAAGAGTGGAACGGGAGGAGCAGATGGGAGATGCTCAGCAGAATTATAATAACAAACATAAATCTATGATGACCGTACAGTTGCACAGTAAATAATCTGCACAGCCAAATGCAGCAGCCCTGACACCACACTATGACCAGAACTACCTCCACCTCCAACCACACCTCCCACCCCTTAACCTTCCCCACCAAGGAAGAGGCTTGACCCGAGGGAGCCTCTGTACCAATTAGAAGAAGGTACCCCTTCCCCAAGACATTTGACTTTTATTTGATGGAAAGGTTTTGGAACATACTGAGCTGGTTAGAATAAGATGTCATACAATCATCTGTCAGAAAGTGTTTATTATTATAAAGATACAAGTCTGCAACGCGAATGAGGTCTATGACTTCGGGATGGCAGCACGAGGAGCCCCACAGACCCACTCCCCAGAGAAACAAGCAAAACTGGTGAAAACCACATTTAAAGTCTCGGAAATTGTCCTGAGGGAATAAGGCAAATGAAGAAATGTTTTTTCAAGAAAATCTACCAAAGTCAGAGAGATCCTGTGGCATTTGAACCACAACCCATTTCCTCCCTTCCCCCTGCTTCCCCTACAGCTCATTGGCATGGAAATTCCACTCTAGGCAGGTGTAGCCACGAAACTGGGGCTCCCTTCCCCCCTTGGCTCCCTATCAAGAGTTAATATACCTCACCAGGGGAGGACGCAACCAGCATTCCTTACCCCTACAACTCTGAGTGAAAGAGGCTAAAGTCCTTGTGAGTTTGGCTGAGAGGTTGGGGATCTCTTCTGCAACCCAGCTACCACTCATAAGGGGGGGCTCTGCCCCAGGCATGGAACAAGAGTCCTGGAATGTGATCACTTTCACCTCAACTCACTGATAGGGTATAGGTTCTACCCTAGACGAGACAAGCTGAGAAGACGAGAGACTCTTGCCCTATGGAGCACCCAGAATAGTGGCTTAGAGATTTTGACCAGGGGGAGACAAAGTCCACAAGAAAAGGGGGCTCCAATGCTCTTCCTAAAGAAATTGACTTATTTATTTATTTAATTTATTTATTTTTGGCTGTTTTGGGTCTTCGTTGCTGTGCGTGGGCTTTTCTCTAGTTGCGGTGAGCGGGGGCTACTCTTCGCCATGGTGTGGTGGCTTCTCTTGTTGCGGAGCACGGGCTCTAGGCGCGCGGGCTTCAGTGGTTGTGGCTCGCGGGCTCTAGAGCGCAGGCTCAGGAGTTGTGGCGCACGGGCTTAGTTGCTCTGCGGACTGTGGGATCTTCCCGGACCAGGGCTTGAACCCGTGTTCCCTGCATTGGCAGGCGGATTCTTAACCACTGTACCACCAGGGAAGTCCCAAAGTTGACTTTATTTAAAACAAAGCGTGAAATGGAGCAGAACCCTGTGGGGCCCTCCTGGGTACAAGTCCCTTCTGTGTCCCCCATTTTTGTTTGCAGGAAATAGGCTTCATTCAGCCTGCTAAAATCACTGTCATTCCAGGGTGGTGCTGTACACACCCAAGTTTTCACCCTCTGAGGAGCAACACTCCCAGAGGGTGAGACAGCGAGGGAAACAGCCTTCACTAAAATAGTCTAATCTAGTCACTAAATAAATAAACAAGCAAACAACACAAACTCCAGAGACAAGGGAGGGAAATTGGAATCCAGAGTTGCTACAATATGTTACCTAAAATACACAATTTTCAACAAAAAAATTACAAGACAGGCATAGAAAGAGGAAAGCGGGACCCATACATAGGGGGGAAAAAAAAGAGCAGGCAACAAGAACTGCCTTGACAGGGCCCAGATGTTGGATTTAACAGACAAAGACTTCAAAGCAATCATTATAAAGATGTTCAAAGAACTAACGGAAACCCTACTTTAACAAGAAAAGGAAGATATGATGATAATGTCTCATCAAGTAGAAAATATTAATAAAGGGATAGAAATTATGTTTTTAAAAAAGAACTAAATGGAAATTCTCAAGTTGAAAATACAATAACTGAAATGAAAAATTCACTAGAGGGGCTCAACAGTAAATGTGAACTAGCATTATAATGAATCAGCAAACCTGAATATAGATGGATAGAGACTGTTCAATCTGAAGAAGAGAAAAAAATGCAAAAAAATTGACAGAGCCTTAGAGAAATGTGACACACCTTTAAGTACAGCAACATATGCATAACTGGAGTATCAGGAAGAGAGGAGAGAAAAAGGAGCAGAAGAAATAATGGCTGAAAACTTCCCGTTGTGAATGACAGCACTTTAGATGTGATGCTTTTTGTGTGACACACAACTTGTGCAGTTGTACATGGAAGTCTGAATTTACCACCACAGTCATCACCACCATTACATCACTTCAACCCTTTTTCTTCTTCAAAAGAGCAATTCTGCTCTAGTCAGGTCAGTCGAAGCTGTTATCTGAACCTGTCTTAAGTCATTCTAGCACATGTCTTTTCCCTTGACATCTCTTATTCTTGGCATACCCTTCTGGTTTCTTTTTATTAGTTACGAACCCATCATTTCTCCCAAGTTCCCAAGCCCATGTATTTTTTATCTAATTATATATATTCCTGACATGCTTTTTGTTTGTTGTTCTAATACTTCATTTAGATATCTGACAAATATTTATTGAATGCCTATTATGTTTCAGGCATCTTACTTAGCACTAGCAAACAATAAGACAAAGACCTTGCCTTCATTAGCCTACACACAAGTAAGCAAATACATAGCATAATTTTAGATAGCAGTAGGTGCTATGTGAATATAAAGCAGGGTGACAGAGTTTACCTGAGGGAGGAGAGCTGTTTTAGATAGTGTCCAGAGAGGGCCTGGCTGATATTGAAGACAAGGAGCCGGCCAGGTAAGAGCAAGGAGTGAGAGAGTGGCATGGACACATATACACTACCAAATGTAAAATAGATAGCTAGTGGGAAGCAGTTGCATAGCACAGGGAGATCAGCTCGGTGCTTTGTGACCACCTAGAGGGGTGGGATAGGGAGGGTGGGAGGGAGACGCAAGAGGGAGGGGATATGGGGATATATGTATACATATAGCTGGTTCACTTTGTTATACAGCAGAAACTAACACAACATTGTAAAGCAATTTTACTCCAATAAAGATGTTAAAAAAAAAAAAAGGCAGGGGAAATAGCAGGGGTGAAAGCCTTGAGGCATTCATGGTGGGTCTAGAGAAGAGCAAAAAGGACAGAGTGATAGGAGTCCAGTAAACCAGTAGGAAAAGAGTAGGAGGTGGGGTTGGAGGAGCAGGGGGAGGGGGCTCCGTTGTGTAGGGCCATATTGGTGTGCCTGTCTCTCCTTGGGATGTCTGTCTGGGAGTACTTCTTGAAATACCCAAGTCCTCCCTCATCCTCTACCCAGGCCCAATCTGTCCAGTGAAAGAAGGGCAATTTTTAGATGCAGGCCTCAGAGTCCCTGTTCTTGAAGCTGAGAACTGTTATAGTCAAGAGTGAGGGCCAGATTGACTGGGGAACAGGAGGCGGGGAGCCGAGGGTTAGAGATCAGTGACGGTCACTAATAATGGTAGGGCCCCAGCAAGTCGACAGATAGATTTATTGGAATATTACTTACTGTACACTTAATCTATGTCAAAGCCTTTATATACACAACGCCATTTAAACTTGACCACAACCCTGTGACACAGGCATTATTATCCTATTTTACACAGAAGGAAACTGAGACACAAAAAGGTTAAGTAAGTTGTCCACAGTCACCCTGTTGGTGGTAAAGCTAGGATTTTAATCTACATCTGTTTGCTCCCAAAGCCCAGACTTTTAACTAACCACTACACTACCCCATAGAAGCTCAAAGATTTAACAGGAGGCCCACCAGAAAAACAGGAGGAAAAGAAGGAAAGCAGTGAAGGAAGTTAACAGGAAGAATTTCTTAATTCCTATGACCTGAGAATGTTTTAAAAACATAAGTAAATATTACTGCTTATGGTCAATCTGTTCTTCTTATTTCACATAAGTAAGCAATCGAATGAGAATTGACTTGAGAGTACAGAGATGAAATCCTATTTATTGAGTTTTTATTGTAGAGTTTTTATTGTAAAACCAGCAGCAAGCCTTTTGTTTTCCTCTTACAAAAATGTTGTGTGTTTTTTTGTTTGTTTAATTTAGAAAACACAGAGAAGAAAATAGAAAAAAACAAAAATCACCCTGAGAATACTCATTCAGCTTAAGTGCTGACATACCTGTCTAGAATCTTCTGGGTCCTCATTGTAAATTCTTAGGAGAATCTGATTGGTTCAGCTTGGATCATATATGTTCCTCAATCCAATCACCTGTAGCCAGGAGGGTTAGGATTATACAGTGATATTGGAGTTGCAGAGACCCACCCCTTTGGATTTTTAGAGAAGGAGGTCATCAAGAACCCCAGAGGCTATGAAATCTGGTTGTGGAAGGCTCTCTCTGAAGGCAATGTGGGGTGGGGGCAGGGGTGGGGTGCAGCAGGACCAGAGACAGAGAGATGAATTGGGGGCTGTTGCAGTGATCTAGGTGAGAAAAAAAAAGGCTCCTGAACTAAGTAGTGGCTATGGGATGGAGAGCTGAAGAAGGAACTCAGAAAAAATTAGGAGGGAGAACCAATTGCCTTTGGTGACTGATTTGATATGGGAGATGAGAGTGGGTTTAGGTAAGAGGATAGGCAAGTTGGTTAACAAGATCATGATTTTGAGGTGCCTGTGGAATATCTAAGCAGATGTGTCCCATAGGCAGTTGTGAGTAGTCAGAGCTTAGGAGAGTGATCTGGGTTGGAGTGAGGGGGCGGTTCCAGCAGGGGGTGAGGATAAGATAATCAGGGAGAACGTGTAGAGTGAGAAGAAGACTGAGGACAGAACCCAGAGAAGGCTGTTAATGGATAAGGGACAGGTCAATTAGGAGGCTGAGAAGGAGTGACAGAAGGGTGGGAGTACCAGCATGGAGTGCCGCCATGGAAATCAGCAGAGAGTATTGTCAGGAAAGCTGACAGGAAGTGCTGCAGACAGATCCAATGACACAGAGCCTAGAGAGAGCCTGTTCAACCTATAGCAGCGAGGTGGGTCAGTGCGGGGAGAGCCTGTTCAACCTATAGCAGCGAGGTGGGTCAGTGCGGGGAGGGGCAGAGGGTGAGGCCAGGCTGCAGGAATGATCACACAGTGAGAACAGAGACGATGTGTGAGGCCTTTCAGGAAGCTTGGCCATTAAGGGAAGAAGAGAGGGTAAGGGCAGAAGCCAGAATAAAAGACATTTGGACAGATGACAGTGTGTGTGTGTGTGTGTGTGTGTGTGTGTGTGTGTGTGTGTGTGTGTAAGACAAAGAGAGAGGAAGAGGGAAACGGAGAGAAGAATGTGGCCAAGTGCATTTAGGAAGTCTAATAAAGAGTAAGATGCAGGAGACAGAAGGAACCCTGAGGACAAGAGAAAAAGATGTACCAGTGCCTTAGACAGAGAAGAGTGAGGGGTGAGTCTGAGTGGCGGGCAGTGTGTAGGTAGAGAAGCAGCGGGCTGAGAGACCTCTGCCTGGTGGCCTCCTTTTTCTCAGTACCCAGACAGAACAGGTCATCTGCTGAGAAGGTGGGAGGAGGTGGGATAGGGCTTGAGGAGCATGAGCTTTTTGCCGTGTGAATTGGAAATATAATAGAGACATTTCCCGCTGATATCAGAATCCATGATGCTGTGGTGACCTTAGTCTGAGCAGTGCGGACTTCTCTGTAAAACTCGGCAGCTGGGGCTGAAGAGAAAGAATGCTCATGGTTAGGCTGATCTGGTTTGGGGTTTTGGCTGAAAGTGGGGGACAGAATGGCAAAAGGGAAGGGCTGGTGGGCATAGAGAAGATGGAGTAGGAAGTGGCAAGGGCCAAGGTGTGACAGCAGGAGCACAGCATTGTGTGATGGAAAATGATCTAGTTTCTCCACCCAGGTGGGATTGTATGGCCACTGCTGACAAAGCCTTGACTCTTTTGTGCTTTAATGTTGTCACTCTGTGTTAGGCTTAGACACTCTGGCCCTTAGTCAAGGGCTGTCCTACCCACAGCGGTAATAACAAACTAATAATAAGCTAATAATAAACATTTCTGAGCTCTTCGGAACATTTGTGCTAGTGGCTTCTCATGTTTTACGTCATCTAAGTCCCATGACAATTTTGTCCTGATGTCTGGTAGTACCCTCATTTACAGAGGACATTTGGATTCAGGGTCTAATCAACTCCAACAACATGTGAGCTTGGTTGATTTTTTAAAATAACCCCTTCCCCCGAATCAACTCCAAATCGGGTGTTAGCTTCATCTATTGAACATTCTACCAGAGTTCCTGACAGCCTCATATATATCCAGATAACCCAAAGTAGATCAAGAAATATCAAAGAATACTCATTTTAATTTCCATAAACTGTAGGAATTGGAAGAGAAGTGGTCCTTAAGCCCATGGGGAAAGGGCAGGGGAAGCAGGGGAAGGGTACGGATGATGGGGAGCGCCCTGAAAGTGCTGAGAATCCCCCAGAACTGCAGATTCTTAACTGAGGTGTATCTGGCAGGAAGCCCCAAAACACCTAAAATCTTGAACCCTTTGATCAGTGGCTTTTCTGAAAACTGTTTCTCCCTCGGCCTGCCTGACACGTGCAGGACTGAGAAATCTTATTAAAGGCCTTTCAAAAAAGCTCCGTGTCGTGGAGCATCTGCTTCTGGTGTGCGGGAGATTATACATGCGTGATCTCTGCCAGAGGGACCCAGCCAGCTCTAGGCTCCGTCAGGGAGACAGGACTTCAAAAGAGACGCGCTCAATTAAGGAAACAGCCTTTCCTGGTCTTGGCTCTGAATCTCATTTCCAGCACAGGCTCATCTGGTTAATGATAAGAAGCCCAGGATAAGAGCCTGCTTGTCGCCTGAATGGCTTCCTTCCTGAGGGAGGAGAAGAAAAGGAGAGAAAAAGATTAGCACAGCATCAGGCTCCTGATTTAGCTTTCTTTCTGAAAAAAAAAAAATTTACAAAGAGCCCTTTACCATCTGAGGCTGTTTGGATTTCTCTTCTCGAACTGCCCGATTCAGGTTGTGTCTTATTTTTTATGGTTGACCCTGTGCATTGTGGGGTATTGTGTCCTTTTTCTATGGAAGGCACTTAATGGATTAAATCTGAAAAGAGTCAATGGTAACCAGACATCCATTAGAGAGGACTATTTACATGCAGTCACTCCTGCAGTTTTTTGAAAAGCACAGAATTAAAAGAAAAAATTGCTGGAAAATACAATCATTAGAGTCCTTTGTCCCTCTTGGCTCCTCCTCTTCATACCCCTCCACCTGCTGTGGGGGAGGGGAAGGCACCGAGTCACTTCCACGGGATTGAATTTGGGAGGGTGGGCGTGGCTTCTGGGGTGAAAAGGACAGTGAGGACCAGTGAAGACTGCGAGACTCCTGGTTCTTACCGTTTTCCGTTCTGCTGCTGCTGTATCTGAGGGTCTTTTCCTCTGGCACTCATAGAAACTCTTTTGAACAATCTGATTCAGAACAACATCTAAAATTCTTTACAAAAAAAAGCGAGATGGCCTGATTTGAAATTTTAGATTCAACCTTGTGCTTGTACTTTAAATCAACAGAGTCCTGGGCCAGAGAGGTACTGACAGGGAGCTTGGAGAATTTTACATCTCCAGCTCCGTTAGAGGATTTGCACCGTTGAGTCCTTCATTTAAAGGACTGTGTTATTATTTTGTTTTGTTTTAACAATCTACACGTTGACGACCTCATTTTTGCTTTTCTTGTGCTTTGTGATCTTCACAGGGTTAACACAGTTGTTAGCCGGACACATCTTAACTCATTAATGGAGAAGGCTGGTAGCAAACACCAGATTTATGTCTTTTCCAGGTCACATTCATTGTGGATGCAGAAATGGGATCTTTGCCTGATTTAAAGAAAGTACCCAGATGAGAGGAAATGCAGAATCCACACACTCTTCTGTTAAAAGATAAACTGAGGCATATCAACAATTTTAAGAGTTTGAGCAAAAATCAATTCAAATCAGGTAGCATCCAATTTAGCAGAAAGAAAGGAGCTCCAAGGAGCTGTACAAAAGGAGAGACTGTTAGAGCCAGAAGGGAGCAGAAACAAGGAAGTTATACTAGGCAAAAAAGTGCTTGGTTATTGCAAGGTCACTTTCCTTTAGGGGATGGCGGGGGTCTATCAGGCAGATGACCTCATTAGTGCTGATCAGGTGATTCCTGATTGACTGGTTTAAGATTCCATTTCTAGGAGAGCTGACACTAATTAAGACTCAGTTTGGGCTTGTTGTCTTGGTTTTTTTTTAACAGATCTCAAATCACTCTTTAAAGTAGAAAGGCTTAAGGGTTATAAAATTAATAAAAATTCAAAAATCTTTTGTTAAGTTGTGTTGACAGCCTAAAGCAAAATGGAAATCAATTCAACAAATATTTATTGACTATGCTAGATGCTTCTGGGAGTCAAAGATAAATGTAACATGAATGAACGTCAAGTCCAACATTTAGGTTCAATCAATTACATAAACTCACAATACATGGTACATGGATGAATCAATTAGGAGTTCCATGTGAAAAAGGCCTTGAACCTCTGATATGAATGGAAAATAGCTGGTGAAGCCTTGGGCTGCTCCAGTTGAGGTACAATACCATTTTTTTTTAAAATTGAAGTATAGTTGGTGTATAATATTATATGTTACGGGTGTATAATACAGTGATTCACAATTTTTAAAGGTTATACTCCATTTACAGTTATTATAAAATATTGGCTCTATTCCCCGTGTTGTGAGATGCAATACCTTTTACAATAGGTCAAAGTGGGCGTTGCCTCAGAGCCTCCTCTCTGGTGGGACCATGTCTGGAATATTACATTTATTCTGGGCATTACATACACTACACTACATTTTAAAGTAAACATTGACAGAGCAGAATCCACGCAAAGGGAGGCACACGTGTGGTTTTCCAGCATGGAAAACATATCATCTGAGGAACAGTTGACAGAATGGAGACTGTTGAACCTTGAGAAGATCCAATTTAGGAAAGAACTAGAATCACAGAACTGAGAATGACCTCCTCTACATCTTTTACACTAATCTCTGTCTCTTACAGATGCAAAAACAGGCCCAGAAAAGGGAATGCCTTGCTCATCTCCATCTGTAGTCTTGCCTAAACCTGGCAGTTTTATTCCTGTATCATCAGGTTACCTAATCCCAGTACTCACTTTATAGCTCAGCTTATGCGCCCGGTCATTTGGTTGATTCCAGTTGTCAGAGGGATGGACCTTCCCTGCCCTCAAAGTAGTAGAAAGAAGAGGAGACCAGGAGTCTAATTCCTCTTCCATCCTTTGCCTGGCAAATTCCTACTCATCCTTCAAGACAGGTCAGATGTCACCACTTGGCTGAGCCCTCACGGTCCTCCACTGAAAATTAGTTACTCTCTCCTCTTAGGTGCCATGGCTCTCTGTTTATATTTTACTGTAGCACCTTTCACATTGAATTGTAATTATGTACTGCAATTACGTGTATGTTCATCTTTCCACTAGATTCTGAGCATCTGGTCTAACACGACTCAAAGACTCAGCCCGGCTGACACTGTTGCCCAGCGCCACACGTGACCTCTCCGTCTGACCAGGGCTTCCCCACAGCACGACTGCCCCAGGGTAGTCAGGCTCCAAGAGCAAGTGTTCCAGTGAACAAGGCAGAAGCTGCATAACCTCTTATGACCTTGCTTCAGAAGTCACATGGTGTGATTCCCACCGTGCCTGCCAAGATTCAAGGGGAAGGGCACAGACCCTACCTCTCTGTGAGAGAAATGTCAAAGGATTTGCAGTCATGTTTTAAAACTACCACAGGTCGACAGAAAATAAACTAATAAATACATAAACTACTAGATAATATGTCTAGTGGTGATAAATGTTACAAAGAAGAATAAAATTTTAAAGGGGGGATAGAAAGTACAGTGACTTGAGGAATTGGGGGTGAAGTTCTAGATAGGATGGTCAGAGAAGGCCTCACTGATAAGATGGCATTTGAGCAAATACTTTTCCCTACTTAATCTTTAATCCATATGTTCAACTATCTTTCCATTCCTTCTGTGTGTTTAGGCCTTATTCTTATTGACTTCACAGCACTCAAAGTTGTTCCAACCATGGACTTTTAAACTTTTATTTTTATGGCATTGTCTGTCAGAGTCTGCAATGTGGATTCCCTCTGCCTATTGCTCAGGAGATATCACATATAAGCAATCCTTGTTTGCATGACACTGTGTAAATGGAAACTCCTGCATTTCAAAACTGTCCTTGGGACTTCCCTGGCAGTCCAGTGGTTAAGACTCTGCACTTCCATTGCAGGGGGCGCAGGTTCGTTCCCTGGTTGGAGAACTAAGATCCTGCATGCCTCGCGGTGTGGCCAAAAAAAAAAAAGAAGAAGAAACTGTGTCCTTGCTAAGAGGTGAGAGGTGTCAGTTACTACGGAACCAGGAAAGGGAGCACACAGTCCCTTCCTATTCGCATGAGTTTCAGTTAACATGGTGCTGTGCAAAGCAAAGACTGCCTGTATTCTCTCATTTAAAAAAAAACCCACATTATTATTTCAAGCCTATCCTCAGTACCTAAAAACCTCTCCTTTGCATGCACTGCTTGGCATGTTTGATCCAGGACACTTAAATGTTTGGGATGTTGAATGAGTGTTTTCCAGTAGAGAAAAGTTCACAGAGGTGGAAGAATAGTCAAACACAACCTCGTGGGATAACACACAATTATCCCTCGTGGGATAACCAGAACTGAGGTAGCTGGTAGATATTGTGTGAGTGTCTGCATTTTGCGTGTTCCTGTGGGCTCAGCTGCGTGCCCTTTTCTGCATTCACCTAGTGTTTCTCACAAACAAAATGGCACATAAGCAAAGGCAAAATTAGTTGTTATGCTCAAATTACTCCCTAATGCATCAATCATGTTAGAACAAATTCACAATTTCAAAATAAGTGTTATAGCAGAACTGACTATATTGTATTGAGCTTGAGATGCCTATTGTCAGGCAAGTGGAGCTGTTGAACAGGCATTTATCTAGAATTCAAGGAAGAGGCCAAAGCAGGATATATACATCAAGGAACCATGAGTTTATACATATATCTAAATCCACAAGATCATCCAGGGATTGAGTATAGATGGAGAAGGGAGTCAGACTGAGGTAGTCCAACATTTAGGGGTTAGAGAGATGAGGAGCAACTAGCAAGAGAGCTGAAGAAAGAGCAGCCTGTGATGCAGGAGTAAAACTAACGATTGTTCTAGAAACAAAGGGAAGAATGTATTCCCAGGAGAAGAGAACGATCAGCTTTGTTCAATTCTGCTGACAAATCAAACAAGATGACGACTGGAAGTTAATAACTGATGGAATGGTAGGAGCCAAAGCTTCACTGCAGAGGGTTCAGGAGAGAAATTGGAGACAGTAAGTATAGGTGCCTCCACCAAGAGTTGTGCTCCATCAAGGAGAGCAGAGAATTTGTCCATAACTAGTATGAGATATGAGGTCAAAAGAGATTTTAGAGATTTTTTTTCACCAAAGATGGGAGGAATGGCAGTCTTGTATACTGATAGAAACGGGGAGGGGAAAAGGAAAAATTACTGATGCCCTGGGGGAAGAAATAATTAAAGGAGAGAAGACATTCTGTATGTGAGAGGGGATGGATGGGATTCAGTGCCCAAGTGGAGGGGTTGGCGGCAGATGGGGTGTGGACAGTTGATCTGTGGTAACAAGAGGGAAGGCAGAGAACATGGTACACATATAGGTAGGTATGTACATGAGGTGGTGGGAGTTCTTGTCATAGCTTCTTTTTCCTCAGTGAAATAAGAAGCAAGATTAGGGTTCATGAGATGATTAAGTAATAATCATATAAAGTGTTTGGAACAGTGCCTAGCACATCGTCATAATTAAATCATTGGTAGCCATTTGTTATCATCATCATCATCATCATCATCATCATCATCATCTCACACTCTTTACTCTTAAGAAACTTTAAGCAATCTTAAAAAGAGGGAAGAGGGATTTAATATTGAACATTTAATGTAGCCTCCTTACAAGAATTTTCCATTACCATTGCCCACCACAAGGCCTTGCTTTTAACTAGATCAGAGTTTGTCTACCAATTTAGTCACTTACCCTAGGCTGCTGTGACAATTATACAGGCAACTCTGGGAGTGTCATTCACTCCCAAATGTGACCCAAACTGAGCTATCATAGAACCCTATGTCTCTGGTAACAGTAGTCCATTGCATGGTAGGCACATGACCCAGTCAGATTCTTTCCCTATATCGCTATGTAGAGTTGAGAAAGAAAGAGAGAATTTTCTTTCTCTTGGGTTGCCTAAACTGGGAGATGCTCCATATTGTTGTCCAGTTGATGCTTTCAACTGATTGCTGGTGTATCTCCATTCCTTCTTTAGAACACACTGAATGATGCCCACAGCACTTTGAATACTCACTCACTGCTTCTAGGGGACGCTCATGTTTTCTCATTTCTGCTTCTATTGGTTGAGTTATATACTTACCAAGAGTTGGTTGCATTTGTTCCCAAACCTATTTATAACACCTGTTCTTGACTATAAATGTATAATGTAATGTATACTGTATAAATCAATGATATATATGTGTGTAAAGAGAGTTGTGCCTATGAAAACAAAGTCAAAGTCTTTGGAAAGACTTGATAAAAGCAAAGCACTACACAGAATAAAGTTGCTATCAATTTAAGTGTAGGCAAGAAAACTTTAAAAGATTGAAAGAATCATAAAAATTGAGATTTAAAAGCATCTTTAAGTTCTCCCTCCACAATAAAGAAAGCAAAAATAGAAATGATAAATAATACACAATGGAATGGCTTATGCAAGAAAGGCCACTTAGAACTGTAATCAGAGAGAACTTGACCCTTCATCAAAAAATTGATGAATAAATGCACATTAAAATGTTTTAGGTTAAAATAGTATGTTTAAGATAAATAAGTATCATTTTCTAAATTTTATACTGTAATCAATTTTTAAAAATTTACCTACCAACTCCCAGACCTGATCCCATAAGATAAGAATAATTCCTTAGCAGCTTTTGAAAGCTCTATGTTCCAAATTTACTAGGAGGCAAAATATAGACAGTGGAGGGTTCCATTAAATAAGTGGCATGCAAGAGCAGGCATTGAATGGGGAAGGGGGGGCTTGGGTCAAGGTCTGATCAGGAGTCCAGCTTAAATTGGTTTTGGGGGTGTTCCTTGATGCCCCCACAGATCTAAATGGAAAAGAAAACAGTTTATGGGAATTTAACTAGAGCAGGAGGATAAGTGTTTCCAGGCACGTATGGGGGGGTGATGAGAGAGGCAATCAGTCTAGAGGCAGGATTCACAAGTCACACAAGCAAAGAGCGGGGGTGAAGGTGAGCACTGACCCTAAGGGAGAGGCTTTGGGCTGTCTGTACCACTTTATGCTGCTAATAGGGCCTGGTAATCCTGGGCCTCAAACTGCTATCCAGAGCCAGAAGGATGTCAGAGAGCCTCAAGGTGAATCTCAACCCAATCTGAGAAAGAGCTAGAGATGCTGAGATTCATTTACAATATGAAAGATTTTGACATTAATTTTTAGTGTGTAGGCTAGTCTTAGTGAACAAAGTTATTTGAAGTAGGAAGGCAAAATACTTTCTATTTTGAAAAGATTATTCCAGGCATTACTCATGACTGAGTTTTTTTGTACTTAAAGACAAGTTCATATATCCTCAATGCCAGCAGACCTAGGAAAGAATTTTAATTCCTCTTCAAATGCCATATCAAAAGAGCAAACCTCACGCACCCACCCTGCACTTAATCAGGTTCCAAAGATAAATCAAATACAGTCACAGGCTTTAAGTCTTCATCACTTTTACTGAAAAGCCAAAGGCCCCTTTATGTATTTTGAGAACCATACTGTAAAGCTGGATTGATTACTGATACAACATAAAGTCTAACTTGAATTTTTTGCTATATTCCAGATTAATTCTCCAGAGTTTTATGAGGCTTCCTCAGAAGACAAGATGAAGACATCTTGCTGTGCATCAGAATTAAACAGTAACTGTACGATCTGAATTTCTTTTACTTCAAACAACTCAGCAATTACATATGTTTCATTTCCTTGGACAGACGGTAACCTGCTGAGTCTCCTATGTTATCAATGCCTGTTTAGTACCCTGGCTAAAATTTATTTTAAGGCTCTGTAAAATCAATTTCTCCATCTACAGAAGAAAGTATTCATAATAAATATGTGGAAGGATCTGGAGATGTAACAGACTAAGTCCCCCCAATGTATTTGGATTCCATTCTCAGTGGAAATCTGGCCACATAGGTCTGAGGTCAAGTGACAAATTCAATCCAAGGAAGCTTCATAATGATCTTAAAACTGCAATTGAATGTTTTTGGAGCAGTCAAGTTGTAATCTTTCACTTGTTCATTGGTTTTCTTCCTTCACATTAAACATATCTGAAGGTTTTATGTGGAAAATGTAAAGATGAGATAGGACATGGTTATATGGAAACTTAAATGTTATTAACAGGTGCTCAATAACATAAAAACCAAGTAGCAACAAGATAGTCCATTTCTACTTGCTAGTGAAGTGGTGTTGGACAATGCATGCTGTGAATTAAAAGGAGAAGAAACCCTCATGAGTTAACATGCAGGATGACATCCAGAACAAGCTAGGACTTGAGCAGGGTCCTGAAGGATACACTGGAAACAAGGAAATGAAACACACGGGATGAACCAGGGAAATGGGGGGATGAGGCACGGGCATGGAAATGACCGTGCTCGTTTAGCAGGATGGACCAGTCTACCTGCGGTAGCTGCCAAAATACTTTTGTTGAGTTTAATTGATGGCACATTGGAGGAGAGTTTTCAATGCTGACCTACAGGTAAAGGAAAGCCTTTGACGTCTCTTGAGTAGGGGCCTGGAAGGATGAAATTACAAAAGAAATTCCTGCTGTAGTTTAGGTATAATAAAACAAGGGCCTGGATTGGGTGCATGGGCCACAGTGATTGGTTCAGGAAAGTGAAAATATGTATCAAATTTATCCATTTAAAGTGAATCCTAACATTTTTGTGTGACGTCTGGAAGACAAATAGGCCTCTGTTGTGATATAGTTCTGGACAATGAGATGTAAGTTGAAGTTTTGGAGAGAGGCTTCCAGGAAATCTCTTTCAAAGGTCAGATTCAATAAACATGCACTATTTTGCCTTTTTTGCTTTTCCTTAATTCCTGAAAAGTGGAAGTGCTGACTAGAGCCACGAAAAAAAAGGGCAAGAGGGGAATTCCTTGGCGGCCCAGCGGTTAGGACTCCGTGCTTCCACTGCAGGGGGCATGGGTTCTATCCCTGGTCGGGGGACTAAGATCCCACATGCCTCGCGGTCGGCCAGAAAAAAAAATTTAAAAAGGCAAGATCCTTACTGAGATCTTAGCCTTGATGATTTTGAGCCACCCAATGAACATCAGCTGACAACTGCCCATTTCTTACTAGTTCCATGAGAAAAACAATTGCTTATCTTGTTTTAGCCACTGGTATTTGGGTTTTCTGCTATATACAGTCAATTTCACCTCTGCTAACTTCTCTTCCTTAATTTTCCAATTTTAAGTTTCTATTTTCCCCCATACTGTTTCCTTAACCTGCTCATGTATTTTCTGCTCCAACAAGAGCAAAATACTTTCAGTTCTTTCAACAAGCCATGTCTTCTTACCTACAGGCCTTTTGTATGCTCTTTCTCTCTCTCCCTCAAACCCTTCTCCTGGTTAATTCCTGCTCAACCCTATGTCTCCCCGCAGTGGCACTTCCTCCTTGAAGGTGTCACTTTCCTGCCCCCTCCCACCATTGCTGACCCCTGTCCAGATTTTAGGCCTTCCTATGAATTCCAAAGCACATGTTATTCTCTCCATAAGAAAACTAGCACATCAAAGGGGCTCTTTTAAGAACATCATGCCTTTCAATATGCTCTACATATGGGAGAAACACAGTGAAGTAGCAAGGTTTACATATCCAGGTTAACTGTCTAGCTTTGCTCTTTCCCAGAGAGCCTCTCTGCCTGAGAGCCTGTCAAGAGATCTCTCGTCAAGTGCTGGATTCCTTTACTCCCGAGGGAAGATCTTTTACCCAACAGAGTAGAGACCAAAAAATGGAGCAATGTAGTTCATATCCTTTACCACACTGATCTGAGAGTCGATTCAAAACACAGGCAGGCTCGGCCTATCTTTTTTCTCTGGTAATTTAATACCTAGCTCGCTTTACCATGCTATGATGTAGAAGATCCAACAGAGTCTGGCCTCAGTTTTACCATGGTTCCATCCTTTGTAACAGTTTATTTTCCATTAAAAAAAATAGTAATTGTGGGTGGATAATTTTCTCCACCTGTATTCTTTCCTTTTTCCTTCCTTCTATTCAAGGAGGTCAGGAAGTCAGCCCTGTCCTCGTGGTCTCTGGGTAGGTTTGTAACAGGGATGGATGAGAGGTAGCTTAGAGAAAGATCTGGCTTTGTCTTACAAAAACCTTCTCTCCTGTTCCTCTCTCTCTCCCCAGACTCGAAGAGGATCTCTCGGCCTGCTTGTGGAGAGGAAGAGGAGAAAGTGAGAGAGGGAAAACAAGTGAGAATGAGAGATGGAGACAGGTGAGTTCTGAGAGAGAAAGCCACAAGCAGAGGGCACAAGTGTTGCTCTCTCCAGAAGCTCTGAGGGGAAATGACTGCTGGTGCATCTGGGGAAGGGACCACAGGCTTCTGAGCAAGCATCCCCGTGCTCCAAAGGTGTAATGGAAACAGTAGAGAGCCACCAGCCCTGCAGGCGATGTACAGATAAGAACGATGGATATCACAGTGGCAACGTGTGGGGACAACCGGAAGTTGCCTCCCTGCTCTCCCACCTCCCCACCCGAGGTCTTGGAAATTCGGAGTATCCAAGAACTCTGGCACCTACCCGGATGGGATGGGGGAGAAGCCCAGGAAAGACAGACAAAGGTTGTCAGGACTACTGCACATGCATGTGTTGGTGGCCAACACAAGAGTACCTGGCTGAGGGGTGCGGGTGCAGGCTGGGTGAAACCTATGTGTTTCCTGTGCCCCAAGCTCTGTACCTAGAGGAAGAGGCTTTTTGTGACTTGCTCGCCTAAGGTGTGTTTTGTGATTCTACTACCTGGCAGAGGTGTGTTTTGGAAACTGAGTGTTAGTGGAGCCCTGAAAGTTGACTTCCACCAACCCAGAGTCAGAAATTAATTAATTCTAGAGAGTTCTATTCTTCCACACCTGAACTGTGGATGGAATCCATAGCCACTACACGTGTGCCAGGCCTACCTGATGGAAGGCTGAGCGAATCAAATGAGGTAATATATGTGAAGAAAGTGTTTGAAAACTGGTGACATGCACACATGCTTGAGGCATTATTATCAGCAGTTTTGTGCTTCGGGGCCAGAACACTTCTTTTTGTGTATGATCCATATAAAACATTAAATGTCTCTTGGATGCACTTTACTTGGCAGTGAGAAGGGCTAAGCCTACAAAACTGCATGTTCACTTTACTCATGTCATTGCATTTGGCTTGTGGAATGGTCGTTCTAGGTCCTTAGATCATTTGTTTGTTTAACAAAGGCAATACATGTTCTGTGTACTATTAAAAAAAATTGCTGATTGTGACACTAAAATTAAAACTATAAAGTACCATGAAACTCAATTAAATTGTTCTCAAAGGACTCTGAAAAGCAAACTTTCACAGTGCCAAAATCATTTCTTCTGTCGGAATATCAGACCAGGTTTAAAATGAAAATATTGTGTGAACATAAAACTAAATTGTTTTGTCCTATATTGTCACAGTAAGAGTTGAACCCAGGGACTCTGTTTTGGAAACTGATTCCAGTAAGACTTCTATTTTGGCTTCGTAAAGGCCTTTCTCTCTTTCCTATTCCTGTCTCATTTTATTTTTTAAGCTATAACTAAAATTACTTAGTAAAAAAATGTTTTGAGACATATGAATTCATTTATAAAGTAGTTCTGCTGTAAAATGTCTTTTTGGCATCAGTTTCAATGAGCTCACTCTCCCCCTTATTCTTATGTTTAAAGATGATAGAAGCTGGTAGGAGGAAAAACTTGGGGGGTGGGGGGAATGGTTGGAGCCCTCAGGACTGCCTGTGATAGGAAGTCCCAGAGGAACAACCCACGGTTACAGGAAGTGAGGAGGCTTTCTTCCCAGAGTCTTCTGCAGCTGTGTCCACTGAGAAGGCCACATTCCTGCACCGACCTCCACTTAATTACTCTGACCAACAAAGCCCCAAACTTTGTCCTCAAAGTGGTGAGAGTATTTTCTGATTTTAAAAGTAGTTTTGACTCCTCACCTCTCCTAGGCCAGCCACTGCTGTGGGCTCCACCCCCGGAAGTGCCTCGGAGCTGCCTCTTCTTGAATAAACCATCTCCTGGGACTATTCCCAGGCACAAGGTACAAGAGCTGGGTGAAACCAAACAGCCTTGAAAGAAAGAATAGCAAACTGACAGTCTCTTGGATTTTACACATCCTCCATTTTCTCTTAGTAAAAGTGTAATATCTCAGGGGATTCCAACCAGATCTGATGAAAATTTGTATTAATAATAAAAAAATAGTAACTGGCTAGAGGAAACAGAAGTTATTGACCCAGAATCTGGAGTTATATATATGCATCATTTTATAACATTTCTAATACCCTGGGCAGGAAAAACATGTACCAGCGAGATATGTTTGCTTTCGACCTTCAGAGGAGGAATGTGATTTCAAGCCTTTTCAATAGTTGAAATACCTTTAAGCAAAAAGAAATATGCTACGTTGAGAGAGAGCAGAATTTTTTTCAGTGGTGGGAATGGGATGCTCTTAAAACTCTTGCCTTTGTTTCCTATTAGGGTCTTTGGGGAAGCCATAAGAACTCATCATTTAAAGGCACATTAGTTCTTCTAGGTCACTGGGTGTCATGAAGTAAATTACTGGCCCAAAACATTTTAAGGTGCCTTTGGGGCCTGAAAGAATATGTGCTTTTCTCAAAGAAGGACTAGATCACTGATGGTTGGCCTGCCTGCCCTTCTCCCCGGGAAAATCAGTACCAATCCATCTTAAACTCATGTTTAATTCTAGGAGGTTGCTATATATCAATGTCAGGAACCAGCTTCTGCTGAATTGCAACTCTGTGTTTTGTATAAAGGCTTGATACACTGATTCTTCTCCCTGAAATGTTCCCAACATTAGGCTAGTGTTTCCCAATGCTTTTTCCATGATTGTTCTCATAAGGGTCCTTTTAAAACATTATTATTAATTGCTACCCCTCTTCCTGGAAAATTAAATACTAAGTAACTAAGGAATAAGATTTTGCCAGGTAGGGTTGAGCCATTGTAATGTGTAATTTACTGTCCTTGTTGAGAATATATGCATTAGACCAGGGCTTCTCAGCTTTGGCACTATTGACACCTAAGACGAGATAATTCTTTGCTGTGGAGGCTCACCACACAGAGTAGAATGTTTATAGTAGGATGTTTAGAGCATCTCTGGCTCCACCCACTAGATGCCAGTGGTACCCCACTCCCCTGCCCCAGTGTGACCACCAAAAATATCTCCAGACATTGCCCAATGTCCCCTGGGGGACAAAATTGCCCCCATTTGAGAACCACTGCTTTAGACATATAAACAAGTAGGAGGTATGTCAATGTGTAGCAAAAGTCAGAACAACATTTTTGACAAAATGCAGGAAAGACAACTTTTAAAGTAAGAACTCAAGGAAATCTAGGAACTAGAAGGTCTAATGCAGAAGACAATAGTGAGAAAAGTGAAGTGCAAAAGGCAATGCGATGTGGGGGCATGGGAAAGGGAACGGTTGGGAAATCAGACCTATTTATTGTGTCCTGGAGGGCAGCTCGCTGATCTCACTCTCCTCACCTGTTCTGCCCCCTCTGCCCTCGGGCTCCCAACACATTGAGGGCCTGATGGCAGCCTGTATGCTTATCTTTTATTTATAACTCCGTGGATCAGTTTTTTGATGTTTTAAATCATTAGTTCTGCTTCTTTTTGTGAAGTCTAGGGGAAGAGTTGGCAGGGCTTGTCCTAGATTGGGTTGAGTTGCTAGGCCACCAGGCCTCAGTTTATAGCTAGAGTTACCAAAGTGAACAAGAATCTTGACTTTCTTGGGGCTTCCCTGGTGGCACAGTGCTTAAGAATCTGCCTGCCAATGCAGGGGACACGGGTTCGAGTCCTGGTCCAGGAAGATCCCACATGCCGCGGAGCAACTATGCCTGTGCGCCACAACTACTGAGCCTGTGCTCTAGAGCCTGCGAGCCACAACTACTGAGCCCACGTACCACAACTACCAAAGCATGCGTACCTAGAGCGGTGCTCCGCAACAAGAGAAGCCACCGCGATGAGAAGCCCGCGCACTGCAACGAAGTGTAGCCCCCGCTGTCCGCAACCAGAGAAGAGCCAGCGCACAGCAACGAAGACCCAACGCAGCCAAAAATAAAATAAATAAATTTATGGAAAAAAAAAAAGAATCTTGACTTCCTTGACAAACCCCTTTTCATAATCAGTAGCACTCATCCTCTACTAATTGATTCTAAACGAGTTAAGAGATGATCTAGACCAGTAATTTGCCTATGGCCCCACCCTTGCTTCAATCAGTACAATTGTGCTTCAGTCTGTTTGGAGTATATTCATAAGATCTTATTTGAAAAAAGAATTCTTCCACTTAAAAACATTGATCATTTAGAGGTGGTGAGTGACATCCTAGAACTTCATTTTACATAGAGTGCTGAGAAAAGAGCTAAAGGTATCAGAACAAACACAAATAAAATACTGTACCTCTGCCTTATTACATCTGATTCCAAGGAATTCTGAGGATCTGAGGGACACCTCTTGAAAACCAGCAATCGATATAGTTTTGTTGTTAAGGAACCCCTGTAGTGATGACCGGTCCAACCAAGGATGGGCAACAATGGCTTAACATGACCTGGAATAGCCCTATTTAGATTGGTATGATTAGATTTCATCTCTACCTGTGAGAGTTGGAGAAGACTGAGAAGGCTTAGGGAAGTACAGCAGAAATGTATAAGAAACCGTACACCTGAAATTAATATAATATTGTAAATCAACTATACTTCAATTAAAAATAAATGAATAAAGTAACTACTGATAAAGCAAAAAGAAAAAGAAAAATACGTAAGAAATAAGAACCAGAAGGAAAGGATTAAAGAATGTTCATTTTCTTGAAAGGGAGAGGCCAAGAGATGATTTAGTGAAGAAAAAGGAGAAGGTAGTTTCTAGATATCATGAATCTTAGGGTCACTTAATCTTTACAATAAGCTAGAGTGTAATGCTACCATTTGCCCTTTGTAACATTCATTCTTTCCTTTTGCCATGGTAATAACATTTTCAAGTGGGCTGATAGCCTCCAAAATAAACACTACATTATATGCCGCAGAAGCTGGAACAGGAGCAACCACCTTGGGACTTCAGGTGAACTTGGTAATGTAGGCCGCTATGGACAGAACCACAAGATGAAATGAGTCCCTAACAGCATGGAGTGCCATACCCACTCTGGACCAACCTCCAGATTTATATATGAGAGATAAATAAACTTCTATCTTGTTTGATCCTTTGTTATTTCAGATTTTTCTGTCACTCAAACTTAGGCAATCTCAACTAATAAACCTAGGTAAAGGCCATTAACCTCCTTTCCAGATGAGGAAATTGAGGCTCAGAGGTGTTAAATAGCCCAAAGTTCGAAGTGCCCTTTGTCCAATGCCAAAGCCTATGTGCTTTGTATTATACTACAGCTAAACTACCATATAAATTTAGACAGGTCTAGGTAGAATGAATCTTATTACTGCTGCTCTTCATATCTGGGACAGAAAGAATATAGGTTTATCTTACAGTAAGAGTTTGGTAGACCTATTGTATTGCCTGATCCCTAATTAGGAGAAGTCAGACTTCATCATTGAATTTGTATCTATGGTTTTAAGTATAGACCTGCCTGACAAGGAGGACGATCCGAATTTATTCACTCTTCTGTGAACAAATGTCTAATGAGCATCTCTTAACTGTCAGGCACTGTTCTGACACTGAGGAGACAGCAATGAACAAAGAGACAAAAACTCTTGCCTTCATGGAGCTCATTTTTTCTAGTAGAAGTAGAAAATAAACAAAAGAGTAAAATGATAATATTTTAGATGGCAGTAAGTATTATAAAGAAAACTATATTAAGGAAAGGAGATAAGAAATGGGGAGGGGGAGGAGGGGAGGTTGCATTTTTAATAGAATGGTCAGGGAAGGCCTCACTGAGAAGGTGACATTTGAGCCAGACCTGAAGTAAGTGAAGGAGTGAGCAAGGTGGATACCTGAAGGAAGAGCATTTTAGGCAGGGGGAACAGCCAGAACTAATGCCCTGAGATAGGAGTATATCTACTGTGTGTTAGCACAGCAAGGAGGCAAGTATTCCTGGAGCAGAACATGAGATGTAGTTAGAGAGATAATGAGAGGCCAGGTGGCAGAGGGCCTTGTAACTCATTGCAAAGAATTTGGCTTTTACTCTAAATGAGGTGAGAAATAGAGGGTTCTGACCAGAAAAGTGAAACGATATGACTTTAATGCTAAAAGGACACTTTAGACTGCTGGGTAGAAAACTGAAAGGGCAAGAGTGGGAGCAAGGAGACCCATTAGGTGGCCATTTCTATACTCTAGGTAAGAAATGATGGTGGGTTCTGGTTCCGAGAATGGTAGAGTAACATGTATCAATTAAACCTCTCGCAAATAACAGTTATAAACTCTGAACAAAATGTTTTTTAAGGCACTGTCAAGTGATCAGAAGCAGGTAAAAACTGGAGAGAATTCAACCCTTGGAAGAAAGGAATCACGTTAAGTGAGATTGTGGGTTTTCACTGGATAGCAGGCTCCAGTCCATGTAACATGGGGCAGCTAGAACTCACTCAGAAAGCAGTCTTACCAGTTTGAAGAGACAGACAGAATTTAGAGGCTGTAAGAGCAGCTGGAAATTGAGCAAAGAAGTCTCAGAAAAAAAGATTCCACAGAGTGGGGACCCCAAAATTCTGCATGTAAATTCCATTCAACTCCTTGGTGGACCCCTGAACTGCAAACACCTGGGGTAAAAAAAGTCCAGAAGAAAACAATAGGAAGAAGACTACAAGAACTGACCAGAAATTTTAACTGCTGCTCACATAAGGGGAGGCAGAGTTTGGAGTTTAAGTTCAGCCAAGTAAATTGTTTGCTAGAACAACTGGATAAAAGAATCCAAGATTCTCCACAATATACCATCCACAATGCCCAGTTTGAAATCCAAATTACTAGACATGTGAAGAAAGAGAAAAATGTGACCCATGGTCAAGAGAAAAAGCAATCAAGAGAAGCTAACCCCAAGATGACCAGATAGTGGAATTAACAAGCAAGACCTTTAAAGCAGGTATTATAAATGTGTTCAGTGACTTAAAGGAAAAGGTAGCCATAATTATTGATGAATCTCAACAGAAAAAATGGAAACTATGAAAAAGATTAAAGTTCTAGAACTGAAAAGTATAATACCACAAATGAAAAATTCACTAGATGGGCTTAACAATAGACTGGAAATAGCAGAAGGAGGAGACTGTGACCTTCAAGATAGATCAATAGAAATGATCTAATCCACAGAAAAGAAAGAAAAAAAGTTTTTAAAAAATGAATAGAGTTAAGTGACCTGTGGAACAATATCAAGTAATGTATTATCTGTGTACTTGGAGTTCCAGCAGGGGAACAGAGAGAATATAGAATAGCAGACCTGCACTACTAAAATGACAAGAGAAGAATTGTTTTCAAAATGAAGACAAAGGACACCAGATGGAAATACAGATTTACAGGAACGAATGAAGAGCACCAAAATGGCAAAAATTAAAGATCACATTTTTCCTCTCTTTATTTTAAAGATTGCTCACTTTCTAAAGCAAAGAATATAATATTATAGTATTGTATTATGAGATTTATAACATATGTAGATATAAAATACAGAAGAAGGATAATCCAACTGGATATCAAAATATATAATAAAAGCAATGGAATATAAAGCATTCAATAAAATATGTCCCTGAGTTCATACTGATATAAACAAATACATAATACATAAATAAATGGCAGATGGAAAATCTCTTTTTTACAGAATAATGACAACTAATAAATTTAGAAGGAATGCTGGAATTTGAAAAGTATCAATGGAAACTAAAACTAGTGGTTGAAAATTTGATGAGGAATAGCATCTTTACATAGTCTTAAAGTTAATTATAATTTAACACTGAAAAACCAGGTAGATACCACTTTAATCAAGTGACCAAGTTCAGAATAAAATATACGTATGTTTATTTGTGTGTGTGTATCTGTTTGTGTGTGTTACGTTTGTGTGTTTGAGAGAAGGAAGAAAAAAGAGATGAGTGAATGACAAAGAAATTGAAGAAAAATGTAAAACATTGGAAAATATGGATAATGGGTATATGGGAGCTCTTTATACTATTTTGGCAACTTTTTTACATGTTTGAAATTGTATTGAAATAAAAGGAAATGATGGCAGCTTGAACCAGAGTGGTAGTGGTGCATGTCATAAGAAACAGATTTCTGTTTGAAAGTAGAATTGGAAGGATTTGATGATGGGTTGGATGTAGGGTGTGAAAGACGGAGGTACCAAGGATGACCCCAAGATTTGGGACTAAGGCAAGTGGAAGGAAGAAGTAGACATTTACTGAGATAGGAAAACTGTGGGTAGAGAAAGTCTGGGGAGGTGGAAATCAGGAATTTGGTTGGGCACATAATAAGTTTGAGATGCTTATTAGTCAGCCAAGTGGAGCTGTCCAGTAGGCTATTAGAATATATACCTGGAGTTCAGGGGAGGGGTCTGGGCTGCAGATATACATTTGGGAGTCATCAGTTTATTTAAAGCCACAAGAGGATGTAGGAAATTAACATAACAATAGAAGGCAGAATTCTGGGATACTCCTGATGAAGACCTTCCTGCTTTAATCTATAAACAGCATATAAGTCTACAGTCTAGATTTAGCTATTTGCATACTCATGGTACAATTTAATATGTTCTTCTGTCTAATTTATTCACTGAAATTTTATAAAACAAGCATTTATTGAGTATCTTCAGTATGCAAGGCACTGTCTTGATATGCCTATAGCGCAAGCATCAACATGTCTAAAAGATTCCACCTAATAATAGGACTTAGTAGACAGCATAAATAAACAATCCAGAGTCATGTATCTTGTCATGCTGCCTAACTGATTCATAGAAATTTATTGCCGTGATAAATTACAAACATGTTTTAGGTAATATCAAGCACGCTTTTGCAAGAGAAAACACATAACTCTATTTTCTCACCACTTCTGGGAGAGCAAGGGACAAAGCTTATCACTGTTTTGTTTACTTATTTTTTAAAAATAAACCTGTTCATGAAAGGTTACAGTAAATTGGAGGAAACTTAACCCAAAGTCCTCCAGAAGTAAGTTTGCTATGTCAAATCAACCCATGACCTCTGTGAGACATTGCCTTCTCAAACTAACAGTTATGGAAAAATTCACTCAATTTTTTGGTGGTTTTATCTTCTTTCTTTTTCTTCATATCCTCTTTAATTTTACTGTAAAATAAAACACTAATATAGAAAACTACATGAATTAAATGTATGGCTTACTGAATTACTACAAGGCAAATGTCTCCAAGGTCCTGAAATAGAACTTCACCAGTCACGCCAGAAGCCCTTCAATGTGTCCCAACCCAATCACAAACCCTCCCTTCCCCATGAGTAAGCACTCTCCTGACTTAGTCTTCTATTCTCTATATTTCCTGCAAACTAGAAGATGAATCCAGAGACAAGGTCAGACTCTGGTTCATCCCCTTGACAAATCTGTAGGTGGCATTATGAAGACTTTGGAGGCACATAACATCTGATTGTCATTCATTTTGTTTTTAGAAACTGCTGACACTTAATACCTACCACAAATTATGGTATTCTAGTTCTATAACATTTTTTAATTTATTCATTAGAATACTTTCATAAAGAAACACTCCCCCTCATCCATTATTTGGTTGTACTGTGATACAGTTCATATAGGAAAGGAGGGATGAATATTTGGTTATTTAGCTCTACTTGCCAGTTTTCAAGATAATTATTTGATTTTCTATCATCTGCCAAAAGTAATAATTACTTTCCATATTTTTGTGAAATCATGGATTTACATTGCAATTATCATTATTAACTCAAAATTTTCCATCTTTGGCTAGTGAGAGCCTCCTCAGGTTGACTCCAGGGTCATTTAGACACAACCCGAGCAGTGTTTGATAGCTTCTTTGCCATCTGGTGTGATGAGATGTTCCAGGGTCATCTTGTTCATTTACTGCCTTATACCTAGAACCAGACATTTCTCCAAAGAGACCTGGTCCCTTGTAGTGACAAATGGTATTGTAAGACCACAATCTGGGTGCTAGAGATGCTCATTGCTATTGTGTAGCTTACTGTTTCTAGGTCTTTTCAGTGGCCATATCCAGGGATAAAATTAGATCAAGTACCTCATGGGTTTATATTGATAGTTCCAATTCAGTTATGAAATTACAGAGTTTTTACTTAACCTCTTCTCTACTACTTTAGTATCTCTTTTCTTCCATATCAAGAATCCTGGTTCTTAAGGAACCAGAGATGACAGAATTGTTCTCAGGGACAAAGGAGATGATAGACTTGAATATCTCATTATTATTTATTTGTTTTCTATTATACACCTAATAGTCTCAGGATAGCAATTATAAGATGAACACCAATATGATTACTGAAAATATTCCCTCCTCCGTTTTTAAACAGTTGTACAATATCTACACTATCAGAGGGTACAGCTCGAAGCATTCCCTCTTACTATTCAGTTGTATTAGTTCTAGGGGACCTCTGTACTTAATGTTCACCAACAGTCCTTAGGTCAGTCAATATCTGTCTAGTTATTTTGTTGTCTGAAGCTCATTTTCTAGAAGATTTCACAGGAAGGAATCATGGGAGCAACATTTTCTGAGATCTGTGCCCATTACACTTGAAAGCTATGCTGGATAAAAAAAAAAAAAGAAATCTTTGATTCACACTTGTTTCCTTAAAGATCTTAAATTTGTTACTTCATATTTTTCTCATATAGAGCATTAGCATCAAAAGGTATAATAATCTAATTTTCTTTTCCTTATAAATCACGTACTCTTTTTTTCTGGATACTTAAGCGGTATCTTCTTTCTCTTTAAAGTTGAGTGACTTTGCTAGACTATGTCTTGGTGTTGATCATCATGGGTCAGTATTCTCAGGGTAGATGGTATGTTCTTTAAATATTTCAGTTTCAAATCTTTAATTTCAGAAAGGTTCTCATATTATCCATATGTTCTATTTTCTTTGCCTGTCTTCAGTGTTTATTGTGCTCTCTCAAATCCTTTTATGTCTGTCTCCATTTCCTTTTTCTTTTATTTTTAAGCCTTTTTTATTTAAAAAAATTTTCATTTTGAAATTTTAGACTGTCAATAAAAAGATGTAAAAATAGTACAAAGAATTCCTGTCTACTGTTCACCTAGTTTCCCTAAATGTTAACATCTTACATATCCAAAGCATGAGGATCAAAATCAGGAAATTAACACCAATATAACTCTATTATCTATCTACAGACCTTACTTAAATTTCTTCAGTTGTTTCACCAATGTCTTTTTTCTCATTCACATTTCAGTCATTACACATTGACCTTAGATGTCTATCTCTTTAGTCTCCTTTAACTTTGAACAGTTCTTCCATCTCTCCTTATCTTTCATAATTTTGAAGAGTATCGGTCAGTTATTCTGTAGACTGTCCCCCAATGAGGGCTTATCTGATGTTTCCTCACAATTAAACTTAGATCAGTGTTTCTCAATTTTGGCACCATGGACACTTTGGGCCTGATAATTCTTTGTTGTCGGAGGCTCTCCTCTTCATTGCTTTTATTGTATATTTAACAGCACCCTCAGCCTTGACCCACTCCATGCCAGTAGCACTCTTGACAATCAAAAATGTCTCCAGACATTTTTAAAGTCCCCTAAGTGTGAGAGGGAATCAATTCTAGCTGAGAACCAACTAATGTAGGTTATGTATTTTTAGCAAGGATACCACAGAGCAACGTGTCCTTCTTATAGCGTCATACCAGGGGGGCACGATTTGTTCCATTACTGGTAATGTTAATTTTTGATCACTTCATTAAGGTGGTTCTGCCAGAAGTCTCCACTCTAAATTTAATATTTTTTCCCTTTATAATAATATGTGTCATGTAAGGTCGTACAACTATAGTGTCTCTAATCATACTTTCACCTACTGATTTTGGCACTCATTGATGATTTTTGCCTGAAGCAATTATTACTGTAATTTTTGTCAACATTTCCTTCTTCATTGATTACTTATACTTCTATTTTAAGAAAGAGCTTTCCCTTTTGCTCCATTTATTTCTTCATTCAATTATTTATATCAGTACGGACTCGTATTCTTTTTTTATGATGTAAGTTTCAGGTGTACAGCATTATAGTTCAACATATGTATATGCTACAGAGTGATCACCACCACAAATATAGTTACCATCCAACACCATACAATTGACCCCCTTTACCCATTTCACCCACCCTCCTACTCCCTTCCCCTCTGATAATCACTAATCTGTTCTCTGTAGCTATGAATTTATTTTGTTTGCTCATTTTTTTGTTTTATTTTTAGATTCCACATATGAGTGAAATCGTATGGTATTTGTCTTTCTCCATCTGACTTATTCCACTTAACATAATACCCTCAAGGTCCATCCATGTTATCATGAATGGCAGGATTTCATTCTTTTTTTATGGGTAAGTAGTATTCCATTTATCCATTCATCCATTGATGGACAAGGACTCATATATTCCTATTTTATAGGTTATAATCCATTACTATCATTATTCATTTTGTTGCTCAAATTGTCCCAGATATGGCCATTGGGAGTGCCTTGAAGTTGGCTTTTAAAAAAACTTTGCTCATTTTATTGATGTATAAAAAATATCTGGGGACTTCCCTGGTGGTCCAATGGTTAAGAATCCGCCTTGCAATGCAGGGGATGCCGGTTCGATCACTGGTTGGGGAAGTAAAATCCCACATGCCGTGGGGCAACTAAGCCCGCGTGCCGCAACTACAGAGCCCATGCACTCTGGAGCCTGCATGCTGCAACTACAGAGCCCACGTGCTCTGGAGCCCATGTGCCACAACTAGAGAGAAGCCTGCACGCCGCAAGGAAGGATCCCGCGTGCTGCAACTAAGACCCAACACAGCCAAAAAATAATAAAATAAATAAATATTTAAAAAAAAATCAATCTAAGTAAAAAAATAAGATAATTTTTCAATCTCCTTCATCATATTGCTGCCCCCAAGTCTCTCCCATTTGGGCATTCCAGAGGTGTCCTGCTTCTAGGCTATGAGATTTGGACTTTATTCAGCAGATGATGATGATGCGTCACTTGAAAGAAAGAAAGAAAGAAAAAAAAAAAAAAAGCCAGGAGCCAGCTGATCAGGACTGCAAATAAGAAAACATGATTCTGATATAGCCTGAAGTTTGGAGGCTGGAGGCAGGGAAGGCAACAACACTCTAGCAGGACCAGTGAAGACAGGGAGGGCGGGTTATTTTAAGAGAATGGAGGTGCTACTGCTCTGCTGCAAGGAAGAAAGATATCTGTGATATCACGTAATACACAGAGGAAATGTGCATGGAGGGCTGACTATATGCCAGGTGCTCTGCTAAGCATCATCTCACCCCCTCTTCCTAAGAAACCTGTGAGGTCAGTACTATCAGCATCCTCACCAAGCATAGCCGCCTCTGGTGTTTGGCCCGGCACCCTGGACTGTAGAGCAGCAGATTCAAATAATCTCTAATGGACCTTGAGCCCTGCATCACTCCCCAAAGACCCAAAATTCCACAAGTGTCTGAGTCAGTGTGAAGGTCCCATGACCCAGGGAGGAAAAATATCTGCTGCTTTTAACTTCTGTGATGGGTTCTGCCTCACTGCTATTCTCGTATTCCCTTCTAAATGGAAAAGGTATTAGAGGCTGGGCAACTAAAACAATGGGTGTATAATCCAAAATTATAGATAATGATGAAAGGAATATCTTAATGCTTCAGTTATAGAATGCTTGGAATTGTTATGGTTTATAGTGTATATATTTATATACTCCCTTCCAAAGGATTGTACCAATTTCCACTTAGTCTTTGACACTGTGGATTGGTTGATCCAATAGTAAATTTCAATCTCTTCCTCTCTTGCTATTTTCTACTATAGAGGCTGGAAAAACAAAGCACTTGATTTTCCTGCCACCTTTGTGCTAGTAGTGACTTTGTGATACAATGTGATACAATAGAAGATTACAGGGGAGGATTCTGAAAGTTTTGTTTTTTTAACATCATCCCAGTTTTTTCTTTCTTTTCTTTTTTTTCTTTCCTTTATTCCTTCCTCCCTCCCTTCCCCTTCCTCCTTTTCTTCCTTTCTTCCTTCCTTCCTTCCCTCCCTCCCTCCTGTCCTCCCTTCCTTCCTTCCTTCCTTCCCTCCTTCCCTTCCTCCCTCCCATCCATCCTTCCTTCCTTCCTTCCTTCCTTCCTTTCTTCCTTCCTTCCCTTTTCCCTCCCTCCCTCCCTTGAATGCAGATGTGGCGTCTGGAGATGCAGCATCCATTTTGCAAAAATGTGGCAGTAAGCATGAGGGAAAGGTCAAGAGAATCAGAGACACTGCCATGACATCAACAGGCTGCTGAACCAAAGTCAGCACCTATTTGCCTCCAGATATCTTCTTCTGTGACAAAATAAACCCTTCTTGGTTTAATTTACTATACAGAGAAACAGAACTAATAAGATGTGTCTATATATAGAAAGAGATTTATTTTAAGGAATTGGTTCACATGATTTATAGGGTTGGCAAGTCCAAAACTGCAGGGTGGGCCAGCGACTGAAGACCTAAGGAAAAGTTGATGCTGCAGTTCAAGTCCAAAGGCCATTTGCTGACAGATGCTTGGGGGAGGTCAGTCTTTGTTCTATTAAAGCCTTCAATTGATTGGATGAAGCCCACCCACATTATGAAGGGCAATCTGCTTTACTCAAAGTCCACCTGTTTAAATGTTAACCTCATCCAAAAACACCCTCACAGAAACATCCAGAATAATATTTGACCAAATGTCCGAGTACTATGGCCCAGCCAAGTTGACACATAAAATTAACCATCACAGTCACTGTAATTCAGTTTGTGTTACTTGCAGCCAAAAGCATTTCTGATACATAGTGCTATTTGACATCTATGGGTTGGCCAAAAAGTTCGTTCGTGTTTTCCCATAAGACATTACGAAAACCCAGACAAACTTTTTGGCAAACCCAGTATGAAACTACTTAGATAGTCCAAACATTTCTCATTCTAGCTCACCTCAGTCATACCACACAAAGTATTTCCCTACTCTGTCTTTATGTATTCTTCATCTCCTACATTCTCAACCAAGATCTATGCATCCATTGTACATGAAAGGCCCTAGGAAACACTGGTAAATATCTACATATTTTTAGATAATTATTTTTTTCAAACTTCTATTCAAATGTTTGTTATGGTATAGACCTGTGACCTTTAATATGGTAGCCACTAGCTACATGTGGTAACTGAGCATTTGAAATGTGGGTGGTTTGAATTGAGCTGTGTGGTAAGTATAAAATATATATTGAATTTTGAAAATTTAATTCAATAAAAAGATATAAAACACCTCAATAACATTTTTACATTGATTGCATGTTGAAACGATAAGATTTTTGGATATATGGGGTCAAATAAAATATACTAAATATATCATTAAAATTAATTTTATTTGATTCTTTTTACTTTTTTAATGTGACTACTAGAAAATTTTAAATTACATATGTGAACTGCATTTGTGGCTCACATTATATTTCTAATGGGCAGGGCTGATATATGCATAGAATTTTCTGAAAAATTTACTGTCATTTTGTAATTTATCAATATTGCATGTACATTTTACTTGGATTTAAAATTTTTATTCAACTATATAAGTTGACTTATTTGTTTTATTATTTTTTAAAAAGGCTAGCTGAAACAGTTCAGAAAAACAAAAATTATAATGAAAAAATCCTATGTGTAATGAAAGGGTTATAAGAACAGAGAATCAGCACTTTGTGTCCAAAAAGTTTAGCAATTTTCCCAGCTCACTGAATTGTGGGAACTCAGCTTTTCCAAGGAATAAATATGCTATTTTTAACATTTTTATTATACAATTTGTCACAGGCTGTCTCATGAGAGTATCAACAATCAGTTTCAAACAGAATCCAACCACAAATACTTCTCCACATGTGACTTGGAACATCTGTCCTGCTCGAGTACCGTCCATATCAGGCGAGAGCTGGTCTGCCTTTGATTCTTACTCTCCTAAAATCCTTTGTCCTACTTCCCACACTGGACATGAGATAGGGTGAAAACCATCTTCTCAAGAGCCAGCCTTAAGCAAGTCCTTCGCTTCCCCTCACTGAAGACTGCAGACCCTTTCTGATGGAGACAAATGCTGCACTCCAGGGATATCACTGACTCAGTGATTTATGTGGCATTTTCCCTAATGAATCAAGATGAAAGCTTTGATCTAGAAAAAAAATCCAACCAGCACCTCTTAGCTGAGGAGTTCATCATACCTGCCCTGAGCAGAATGCTTTAAGCAGGAGGTGCACATTCTTAGAAGACTACATCCTCAGGTAATGAAGAAAAGGCTCATGACTGGAAAAATGAAAAAAGAAAATGTGCTCATTCAGTTAGGGGCGCTGAAGCCAAAAGAGGGTGATCTAGTGGGATGCGGAGAATTACGTAAAGGGAACCTAGGAGTCTTACCTCTCCTTTAAACAATATCAGTCTTTTTGAAGTTAGACACTCAGTATTAAAAACTCACTGATGTTGCTGGCTATCTAAATAAGGTCCATGGTGAGAGCTTTCCTAAAAGAAAAAAATCTTTGGTGAAGCAAAACTATCCCCAAATTATGGTTTCCAAGTACAGATCTCTATACCAGTTTTTCTTTAAATGAGGACACACGTAGAAAATCCTAGTTCATAGGAGAGGTAGAGTCTTCGGGATAGCACGTATTTACAAGTAAATGCTTGTTTGACACTTCAGCTCACTCCTATGCAATAGGTAGACACACTACACCTCTCACTACTCCATGATTCACATGAGAAAATACACACTTAGTTGTTCTCAGCAATGGTAACAAGACTCACAAGAAAGCATTTGCCTCAGCAGGAAACAGATTTCATTTTTAAGAAGGTTATTATCAAAGTAGTTGAAAATATTTAAGCAGCCTTGATATGAATAAAAATTTTACTGTAAGATGAAATATATTTGAATGAATATATGCCATTCCTTTTTTAATGTTATTAATATTAAATATTAGTATGCTTGTTCCTTTTTGCCACAGTCATAATTGTATGAAATAAATGACAGAGAAGATAGCAAAAGATTCAACTTGAGTTAGACTCAAATTAAAGTCACTGCTACAATAACTTTTAAATTCAGTCTTTTAACTGCAATGACAATGTTACATGTAGCATATGTATATATTTTGTACATAGGGCACAGTTTTTATTTCCAGACTTTTACAGGGAGTATTATACACTTTTTATGTCATTACATAGTCGTCATAATATTCATCTTTTTGAGTATTTAATGGATGAATGAATAAATGAATGAAAGGGAAGCAATAATGCAGGAAAATAAAAGAAATTCTACAAAATCAATATAGTATTTTCATTGGGAGGATGCCTTTTAATTTTAATGTCTAATGAGAATTCACGCAACTTGTGGAAAAGGTTTACCACCTTATCTAGTTGGTGAACGGTCTTCCACATCAATGTTGGGACAGCCTCTCTTCTTTGATTTTTCCCTTTGGAAGAAGAAAAGTTTGAGTGACGTATAGATAGACCACAACTGGGGAAGAAGAACCAGGACTAACACCTACATTGCAGGGCCATGATCAAGTTCTTCCTCTTAATAATGATGATGTTGGAGCAATGAGTAGATAAAATATTTACAACTATTTTTTAAAAGCCAGGTTATTAACACTGTAATGCTTCCTCCAACATTTCATTGGGTTTTGCCCATGCTGAAATCCCCTCTAACCACACAGATAGGCTGTATTCCAAAAGTTAATTAAGTTCGTTGTTAGACACATGAATATCTTTTCTTTAAAAGTTGTTCTAAAAGATAGTTGGGATCCTATGCTCATATCCAAAGCTTATTCATATTATAATGTGGCTGGAACATTATGTTTGCAATGACATATAGTTGAAAATAATACTATATAATATTAGTCATTAAGAGAGAAAAATAACGAGGTAAAATAAAAAATATTTTCACTGGAAAGCAGCACTTAAGGAAAAGTTTTAACTAGAAAAAGATAAGGAGATACAATCTTATGTTTACTTTCAAGGACTTTAGAGCTTGATCATACTGGTTTTCTTATGATGTCTACTTCCAGTTGCTTTTTCTTTTATTTAAATGAGGATAATTTGTTGCATTTATTAATTGAACATAAGCTCCAGGAGTCTAGGGACTTGTCGATTTTATTTGTCATTATATCCCAGTACCTAGAATAGTATCTGATATATAGTAGGTGCTCAATAAATACTACATTCATTCATTCAATAATTCAGCAAATATTTGTTGAATGTCTGCCTTGTGCCTGCCACTATATAGAAGCTGGGAATATAATAAAAGAAGTGAGAAAAACCAAAGTCACCACCTTCATGGAGTTATTCTCCTGCAGGGGAGAGAGAAATTCACAAAAGAATCTCACTAACGAATGTAAACATTCAAAGTTAGCCAAGTGCTCTAAAGGAAGTGTTACTTTGCCATGATTAGCACACATTTTTTGGCTCAAAAATGCCACGAAGATGAAGAAGAAATATAATTCTCCTGAGAAAACTGAGAGGCTAAAGGGCAAGAAGGAAGGAGATTATAAAGAGTGTGTGTAAGCAGAAAAGAATAAACTTTCCAGAGATGCAGTGAACCAAGCTGAGAGAACAGAAGGACAGAGATGAGGCACAGCACCCCTAGGAGAAGGTGGGGTAGAAGGAAGGAAGTGTGGGGAGGCGATGTCCTCCGCGGGCAAGAAGCGATACTGTCCAGAGCAGGTCAACGGGAGTGGAGTCGTGGGGAGATGAGGGAGCTAAAATGCCACGTCATTCAAATACACAAGATGTTTCGTCCTTAGAAAGTTCCTACGCTGTCTTTCTGAAAAGTTAATTTTTATGATTTAGACAAATAACTTGATTTAGACAAATAACTTGATTTAATGAGATTATCTTTATAACTGAGCTCTGGCAGACTAAGTGGCAGGAGAAGTGTAAGGGTATAATAGACACTTTATTAGTCGGTAAGGCATCTAACTCGAACTGCCTCTGCACACAGCCATGTTTCCTCCCACTTATCATCCGGCTCAAACCTCCATTCTTAGCCCTGGTGGCTGTGCCTTGCCCGCTGCTCTGTTCAGACTGCTCGGCCACATCCCCGTCTCCATGGCGTCATCATCGGTCCTCCTATCTCTCTCACCCTTTTTCCCCATCAGTCTGTCAGAATGGCCTAGAGCCAACACACTAGTGCACCCTGCAGAGAGAGATGGCGCATCTTCCTGATGGCATGAAGGGAAGCAACATTTTTCCAGTAGGAAAGGAATTAACAGTGGTGTTTAGGGGTCTGGCATCTGGGACTTTGCATGGTGGGGCATGATAGATACAGAGCATGGAATTCTATTTTGTTATTTTGCTTTTTCAAAATTTTAACCGAAGCGTTATGGTCTTTGAGGGACAGGACATATTGTTTTCAAGTGAGGCAGAAAGAGGCAGGATTATGTTGCAAAATAGTTACAAAAATATCTCCAGTACTTCCTGATGAGATGCATCACAGATAAGGAAATCTGCCTATTTGCAAGATGAGGTTAAAGTTCAAAGAAGCAAGTGCATAATGAGGTATTTTTCCTTTTTCTTTTTTTTTTTTTTCCGATGTCTACCCATATGCACATGCGCGCGCACACACACCACCTTCAGAGCGGAGGATTCTGAACACCTTCTGTTTTGGAGAAAAATTTAGCCACAAGAGAATCATATGGTTTCAAAGAATAACATCTGTTTGATTATTTTAAATATCCATCTGTCAGTCACAAGCACATGGAAATCTTATGACTGTTAGGTCAAGAGAGGCCCCATATCTAAAATTTAAATGCAAATAAGGCTCCCCATGTTGAATAAGTGACAGAAATAGAAGGAGGAAGAGTCTATATGTTAGCTTCTTAGCATATAAGCCCCAAGGTTTTCAAGGGGAAAAGTAGTAAGCTATTCCCTACAAAACACTTAAATGAAGCATAAATTAAACTATGCAGATGTAATTATTTCTCTTTACGGTCCAAAGCACCAGCTGTGTAGATTCAAGAGCCACTTGGTGCTCAGGCGGCAGTCTGCCAGGCTGTCTCTGCTCTATTAGCTGCCACTCACACCAAGTGCTGAAGGACATGCTTAAGATGCTGAAACCACCACACTATTACTCTGTACTTCAGTAGTTGAAAAAATACTTTCAAAACTGTAGCCATTTTTGTTTGTAACATACCTGATCATATTATTCTAATTTTCTTCAGTAACAGAATTATTCTATTTGGGGGCCTAGAAAATAAGAGAGGCAACAGAAAAAGTAATAGCTTACTTTTTTTTTTTTTTAAAGAAACATGTGCTATACAGAATATACCCATGAACAACAAAATCTATCCCCAGCGGAATAATACAAATATGTCTTTCTTAGGCATATTCTGAAAAGATTAGCATTTTTGTAAATTCTGTCTCTCATCATTTTACTTTTTACATTTCTTTCTGATAACTTGTTTTTGATTTTTCTCTGACTGGAAGTGGCTTCCAACATATCAACTCCTCAGAAGTGGAGAAGTGCCAGGCTGCCACACTGAAGCAGCGTATGTAGCTCTGGGGCTGTGTCTTTTGAGGGCTGCTGACTACCCTTCGTGCAGGGCTCCTAGGGCCAGGATAAGTACCACATGCAGGTGAAGAAAAGGAGGGTGTCAAACCTCTACTTTTTAAGTGAGGACCTGATGTTGCTGTCATTTTGAAGAGAGTAGACTTCTCCAGATCTGCTTCAGAGGACAACCAAGGTGGAGATCACAGTCACAGGCTTTATAACAGGTGTTCTCTAATCATATCTTCATCTGGAACACAATTTACTGTGGGCCATTTTAATCTTCATCAATTTAATATCAATTTATCAAAAGCATTGATTTTGAGTTACTAATTTGTTAAGAGAAACTCGTGAGCAATCCTCCCCAGATATCTTCAGGGCCACACTCCAATGCCAATAATCTGGGCTCCTGCTTTGCACTTGTCCTGAGAAGGTTTCGAGATGGAGGGATTAGAGAGATTGAGATAAGCAAGGAAAATAACAGGGCGAAGTGAGCATTAGTGAAGGTTTGTCCTTAAAAAAATAAACATGAGCCCAGTGTGTGCTACAGAAGCCCTGGGCTGTGTGTATTTGTAAACCAGGATTAAGAACTAATGGAGCGGGACTTCCCTGGTGGTGCAGTGGTTAAGAATCCGCCTGCCAATGCAGGGAACACGGGTTTGATCCCTGGTCCAGGAAGATCCGACATGCCATGGAGCAACAAAGGCTGTGCACCACAACTACTGAGCCTGCGCTCTAGAGCTCATGCGCCACAACTACTGAACCCATGTGCCACAACTACTGAAGCCGGCATGCCTAGAGCCCATGCTCCGCAACAAGAGAAGCCACTGCACCGCAACGAAGAGTAGCCCCCACCCGCTGCAACTAGAGAAAACCCACGCGCAGCAACAAAGACCCAACGCCGCCAAAAACAAAACAAAACAAACAAATGGAGCTGACCGACTGTAGAAGGAGCTTCCAATCTGCTCTAAAAGGCTCTTCCTAAAAGATGTCAGGGCCCCCAGAGTCTAAGCAGTGCAAATCTGTACGAACACCCATCATTACTTTGTTTATCTGAGGTTGCAGGCATTGGCTTACTGCAGCCTCATGGAACTCAATCTGTTTCCCTGATCCTTCCTATTAAATAAATGGTGTGTTGCAAGCAGCCACATTGTTCTAAAAAAAAAAAAAAAAAAAAAATGAAGTGCCGAGTCTCATACAGACTTAATATTGTTACTTTACACATGGTCACTATCAAATAAACTTAAAGTAACAATTTCCCCTAAGAGATAAAATACCTAACTGCTCTATGTCTTCTCAGACAGCTGAGGGTATCTGTTCTCTCCTCTTTCCTTTGGGGAAATCAGAAGAGTCTACTATCGACTTGTCTGAAAGAGCCCTGAACCCAGGAAAGGATCATCTGAGTTAACATCTGACTCTGCCTGGCACGAAGCACTCTTCCCTGGACAGCTCTATCAGCTCTTCTACAAAAAGCTAAGTCCAGTAGGATTCAAGTAACAATTTCATGGACGTAGGGAAGATGCAAATATATTTCTGAAATGGGTGTTCCTGCTGCAGGATAGTTGATACTTAAAGATAAGATTTGTTTTTGGAATATACACCATCTTAATTCGCTTAGCGATAGCTTCTATAATACCAGAAAGAATGAATGAAGACCAGGGGAAGACTTATTTAATTATTCATATAAATGTTACTTTCCAGGATCACAAGAGAGAAAATTTCTTTCTGAAATATTTGCCTGGGAATTTAGAACAATCCATCTGCTTGTGCCACTTCCTGCCAGTGGGATGGTCTCACAAAGTTATGACACAAAATTATTGGTGGTGGGGAGAGTGGACAGAGGTGGGAGTTGAATTATTACAAATAAATATCTTTGGGAAAAGCAGGTTTGAACATTCAATTGTATAAATTGAATGAACAAGGACAAGTGAAATCTTCATGTTTAAGGGAACTGGAACACTCGGGCAGGGTGGAGGTGGAGGGACAGAGGGTTAGAAATGGAGAAGTTGTGCTTCTATCTGCTCTATCTACTGAACAATTACCATGTGCTGGGCACTGCCAGTTTGGGCTTCCACATTGGGGTTCCATCTTTCCTGCATGTTTTTTATATTGTGGCATCTCCCATTAATACCCAGCACTATAAATTCATAAATGAAAATTCAGGAGTTTGATCATCCTTTTCTAATCCAACTAAGGGAGCCTGTGGTGGGGAGTAGAAAAACCAGGAGACATGAATTGCAATCTAGTTCTGCCAGAGACCATAAAAACTTGGACCAATCACTGAATCTCTCTGGGCCCTGATTTTTCTTATCTGTGATGTAAAGGAATTGGAAGATACAGATTGGCAATTCTCAAACTATGGAGTATTTGCAAGGGGTCCATGATTCCACATGAAGTTCTGTCTGTTGATTGTACTGATGACTGCAAACGTATGTAGTTCCTTTTTGCAAATGTGCTGAGATGTTCTACGATTAAGCAAATGCAAATTTACTTAAGTAATCAACTTAGAAAAGTTATGTACCTACCCAATCAGAAGATGCTAAAAGCATGACCACCATCATGCAGGCAGTCATGAATAAATTAAGAAGGGGTCTTCATACTAGAAAACATTGGGATCCACCCAACTAGATGACAGATGTTCTCAATATTGTTTCATGGCTATTCTTGAAACTCCAATGTGTAAAGGAAAGATTCTCTTTTTAGGTAAGAGTTGAAAGTGCTTTTCCTTCACTAACACTTTTAATCCTCAGCATCCACATTCTAAATCAAGGTGGCAACCTGTGAGACACTCTCAATGTACCTTCATTTGAACAGCAGTGTCAGGTTTCTACCAAGCAATCAGCTGGCATTTTTGTCTAGTGATACACATTTGGCAAGACTTGTTGAGGTGAAGTCTAAGATAAAGCAAAATGGCCCATTCAGGGATCTGATTTTGGTTTCAAGACATTTTATTAGCTTCATGAAAAGAACAAATGGTAATGCAATTATTGAAAAATAAGTGACTCGATCACATCAAAATAGGCCTCAACGTCAAAACTGGAAGAATCTAAATTTTTACACTCAACATAAAGCAGTTCCCATTAATAGAATGTACCATGTCTCAGCAGAAAATATAATTGACCCTTGAACAATGCGGGGGTTAGGGGAACCAATCCTCCACACAGTCGAAAATTCATGTATAATTTATAGTTGGCTCTCCATATACGTGGTTCCTCCGTACCTGTGGTTCAGCACCCAGGGATTCAACCAACTGTGGATCGTGTAGTACTACAGTATTTGCTGTTGAAAAAAAATCTACGTGTAAGTGGACCTGCGAAGTTCAAACCCATGTTGTTCAAGGGTCAATGGTATAATGAAATCCTGAAGTGGTTGCCCCAAAGTATTCAAAGATGGGTTTGTTTGGGAGATAAGTGGCAACCATGTGACTAACGATGACTTCTAAGCAATCCAGGATGAGTAGAGCAGACCTGTACCAATTTTCCTAATTAGCCACAAGTGCGCATCAGAAATGGCATCCTTAGGGATATGAATGGTGTGTCTGCATCTGTACATATCAAACCACACTTGTAAAATATATTGTTTCAAACGAACTTTGTGTGTCTGGTGTGGGCAGTTCAAGACACCACATGGCATCTTCATCTGTGGGGTTTCTTTTCTAGTGGAAGGAACAAATTGGGGAGTGGATTTCCTTCCCTTTTTATAATGTTTCAGCAACAGCTCCCAACTGCTTTTCCTTTAATGTTACCAGATCCCATTTTTTTTTTTTTTCAGATCCAAGTCCAGCTTGTGCAAGGAAGTAAAGACAGCTGTTACCAAACAGCCTCTGAGATGATCAGAAAGACTAGGTTCCAACTACTGACATTTCCTGAATCTCTACCTTAATTTGTGCCCAGTGAGTCCATAATACCCAGACACAAGAACTTTCTCCCCATTTATATTCAAAGCTATAGTAAAGTGACCATGTTTTCCAACAAAAAGACATCTATGAACATCTTTCTTTTTATTTTTGTTTATAGTCACCCAAATCCTACAAAACAATGATAGAAATAAGTTGTCTCCCCTCCTGAGTAAATGGTATGCCTGGGCAGCATTAAACTTGTCAAGCCCTTTTTGAACTTGAATCTCAAAAATGCCAGCTGGGACATCTTAATAGAAACTTACTGATTTTCCCCCATCAAAAAGTATTCGGTAGTTTCAATTGAATAAAATGGTGCCGAATCCTATCTAATAGATACAGTTCTATCTTCCGTGAGCTTTATTCTAAAAGCGGTTTTCAAACTTTTGGAAATTCATTTCAGGTCATTTTTAGGGGCTATAACAAGGAGAATGAGTCACTATGATTACTCTGCTTAAATATAACACTATCCCCTTTCAGAAGATAGAATATATTCTAAGAGACAATAGAATGGCAATACTACCATATACATTATATTACTGAATAAACAATGAAGATGAACTTGTAGCTGAAGGATTACTTTCAGGTTTCTAAATGGAAGAAAGTTTTATTTTCTTCTATGCAGTGCCTCAACAACTCCATCCCTCTCCCGTCTGTGTATGAGCTGAGACCCATACAAACTTCTTCCTTATTCAACTTACAGATATGCGTACCTTTCTGGGAAATTATTATTGTTGCATATAAAATCAATATTAAACATGTTTTTGTTTGCCTACAATTTGCCCCTTGTGGAGAAAAAAAAAAAAAAAAAAGGATCCATATGCCTTTCCTGCTCCACTCTGTCAATTAAAATCTCGACCTCAGGAAAGCTGAGCTTGCAGTGATCATTTTAGAGAAGGCAATTCTGAATTTAACTAGCTCAGAACTGCACACAAGAGAATGGACTGGGTGATTACTAGGAAATGATTTAGAAAAATCATTTCTTTCTAATTAAAAAAAGTGTGGAAGTACCAGAGAAGCCAAAGATGTGGACTCCGCCTGCAGCATTGCCTGGACTCATCTACAAACCATTATCACTGCACAATGTAAGCTGTTGTAAAAGACTGAAAAAATATTGTAGAAGATTGTTAAAGAACCAGAAAAACCCTCAGAGGTCTCTCATTATCTACCATCAAAGAACTTAATCGAAGAGGGAAACACCTAGAAACAAAAGAAAATACTCACATGCACTTACATGATAATTTTATGAAGACTTTATGGAAAATTGTAAATGGGGATGATTAGTAATATGGATAGGAACCAATGAGTTAATGGAAAACCAAAATATCACATAAAATTAGAAGTTGTTAATTTACTTCAAGGAAACCTTGAATATTTTCCCCATATGATCCCATTAGGAAATTCCATGCCCAATCCCTGTGGCTAGTGAAGGGCTAATTTTAGAAGTCCAAATTTTTAGAACTCTATCACTACTCAAAATACCTGAAAATGTGTATTTATTAGTTTTAGTGCTTTTCCCCCTCCTATCACAAGAACGTAGGACCTCTAAGAGTTATGAATTTCCCTTCTAAGTGACTATGCCAACATGTCACAAAGCTATAATAACTGACACAGTTTACTATTGACACAAAGATACATAATCAATGTAATAGAACAGAGAATAAACAGTGCAGTGGGGCAAGGATGACCTTTTCAATGAAAGGTGCCGGGTCCACTGGGTATCCATATGGAAAAAAAATGAATCTTGACTCCCTACCTCACACCATTCAAAAACAAAAACAAACAAAAATTCCAGTAAACTAAAGAGCTCAATGTGAAAGGCAAAACAATAAAGCTTCTAGAAGAAATCACAGGCAAATCTATTCATAACCTTGGGTAAACAAATATTTTGTAAACTGCAAACTAAAAAGTACCAACCATAAGGAAAAGAATCGGCAAACTGGACTACACTAAAATGGAATGTCTATTCATCAAAAGACACTGGTAAGAGAGTAGAAAGGAAACCAGACTGTGAGAAGATGCTGACCACACACACATCCAATAAAGGTCTCATGTCCAAAACACACGTGCAAATCAAAAAGACAGACAACCCCAACAGAAAAAATGGCAAAATACTTGAATAGGCACTTCACAAGAGATGATAAGCAAATGGCCAATATTGAAAAGGTACTTGAGCTCATTAGTCACCAGGAAAATGCAAATTAAAGAGCCATCAGAAGGATCAAAATGAAAACGACTGACAATACCAGGTGTGGCAACTGCGACCCCATACACTGCTGGGGCGAGTGTAAAGTGGTACAGATTCTTTGGAAGTCAGTTTGATGGAATCTACTAAAGCTGAACATATCTTACCCTATGACCCAGCAGCTCTATCCTTAGGTGTATATCCAGCAGAAATGTGTACAGATATTCACCAAATGACGTGCACAAGAATGTCTGCAGCAGCCAAATGCCCATCAACAGCAACGTGGATTACAAAAGTGCCATCTACCCACATGATGAAGTATTATACAGCCAGGAGAACAAACTTTAGCTACATGCAATAATATGAATGAATTTCACAATTACAGATCTTCCTTAACTTACGATGGGGTTACGCTCCTGATAAACCCATTGTAAGTTGAACATATCGTAAATAGAAAATGCATTTAATACACCTAATCTATGGAACATCATAGCGTAGCTTGGACTACCTTAAACATGCTCAGAACACTTACATTAGCCTACCGTTGGGCAACATTACCTAACACAAAGCCTGTTTTATAATAAATGTTGAATATCTCATGTGATTTATTGAATACTATACTGCAAGTGAAAAACAGAAGGTTATATGGGTACAGAATGGTTGTAAGTGTATCAGCTGTTTCCCCTCGTGATCACGGAGTTGACTGGGAGCTGCGGCTGCAGCCACTGCCCACCGTCACGAGAGTATGATATCGCTAGTCCCGGAAAAGATCAAAATCTAAAATTTGAAGTAGTTTGAATGAAAGAGGCCAGAAGGAGGAGTATATACTGGATGATTCTATTTATAGGAAGTAAAAAAAAATGGGCAAAATTAATATATAGTACTAGAAAACAAGAGAAAAGTTACTTTTATAAGGAATTATGTCTGGGATGGAGAAGGGGGCTCCTGGGTGCTATCTTTGGGGTGCTTCTTTTTTCAGTGCTAGTTACATGGATGTAAAAATTCTTTGATAGGTCCATTTCTGGCTTGTGTACATTTCTGATGTGTACGTCGTTAAACAAAAATATTTTAAAAGAGAATATGCCAGATCCATTAATTGGTGAGAGAAAGAAAGGAAAAGAAAAAAGAAAAAAGAAAGTTGGGATGAGTATAAGTGAAATGACCTAAGAGAGTACTCTTAAAAGTCCTCATCACAAAAATTAACTATGAGAGGTGATGGATGTTAATTAAACTTACTGTGATAATCATTTCACAATAATACACACATAGCAGATCATTATGTTGTATATCTAAAACTAAATGTCAATTATGTCTCAAAACTGGATTAAAAAAAAAACATTAAAAAACTAAGTGAAATGATAAGGTAAGCTGGCTGATCTATTGATATTTCTCTCAGTACTGCCAGGCCTTTTGGTGAACATGGAATTAAATTCTGTTCCCAGTTTCCTCCTTAAACGCTGAGAAGCTGAGACTATTTTCCTTACAAGCTTAGATTTTTGTTGAATTTTATGTAACTGAGGAGAGGGATCTGGCCACCATGCCAGCAAAAAAAGAAGTTAATGAGGAAGAGATTGTGTTTTACACTGTACTGTGATTAACTCCAGATTTTGAAAATGATCTTCAAACCAAAGAGAACGAAGCAAATGATTCCAAGATTTGGAAGAAAACAACTGAAAAACAATTAATTTTCTACTGAGTGGCTATGGGAATAGAAGCTGATGAGACCGGAAAGCAAGTGCCAGCTGGTCAAGACCGCAGCTTCCTAGGGTTTAGCTAAGCAAACACTGAGAATGAAAGCGCACAGAATGGGAATTGTTAAAATGATATCCAAAGAAAGAGCACCTCAGCTCCTAACATTAAATCTTCAAACGGACAAAGAAAACTCACAGCTGCTTTTCTTACCAGGAGGAAAGAAAAGCAGAACTACTGCCCTTTGTTCCACTGCACTTTTTTGTGAATTTGAGCACTGCAGTATTAATGGAAAAACAATGCCCAGCTTAAAAACAAAGGCTCTTACTACAATGCCTTTTGGCAAAAGCCTAATATAATAGACCATTACGGAATTTACCAGCAACATACACCATTTTAAAAAGTGCTTCTTATTTGAATATCTTAGGGCCTAAATTACCTTACCTAGTACACGAAAAATAGCGTATAAAAACAAACAAACAAAAAAGCTGTTGTCTATTATACTTAGCCTCAAAGAATTTTAAACCATGCTGTAATTATCATAATTACACTCAATTACATGAACTTGAGAGTTCTCACTCAGCATATTATTGAAATGACATGATAATAAAACTGTTTATTCTCTTAGATTTCAGCCAAATCTTCAATACTAAGGATGTCCCTGATTCTCAGAACCCTTGGCCCTGGTGCTTTGCCATTACAGACATACCTGTAACCCCTGGGGTATGAGCAAAGGTACTCAAACTACAGCTGAAGGTCTTACATCTAAGTACTGGGTGCAAGTTATTACTCCAAGAGTGTGAAATACAAAACTGCGACCAGTCTTTAAGACAGTAACTTTCCCATGTTCGTTTCTTGCCTTGTGGTAGATGGGTGTCAAAGTCAAGGGCAACTGCATCAACAGCACTGCAAACTTGGCGACTACCATGGTCTGATGTTTGGTCCTCACTGCCTGGTTACTTTTTTCAAGCACAACATCTACAAGCCACTCGAGGGGCTGGGCAACTAAGTGGTGTTTGGGAACAAGTTAGGGCTGTGTCACTAAGGTGAAGGAAATCTGGAGTGCCACCAATACTTTAATTCTCCATTGCAGGACAGTGACAGAAATTCAAAGATACAGAAGTACTGGGTGCTCACCCGCTGTAGTAGGCAACATTACAGCTTATCAGTAACCTCTAGTCAGGCATGGGGGCAGGTGGGCAGCACAGGCAGGTCTGGCCAACAATGCCGTGCCCCGTGAGCTTCCATTCAGGAAACAACCCAATGATGATCAGTAGGGGACTGGATAAATACATTATAGTGCACCCATACAACGGAAGACTATACGGTACAAAGAATGAAGAGCGAAAAAGGCAAAGTAAAGAACAATATCTATAATAGCTTTTGCCTACTAAAGCAGGAGGAAGATAAGAATCTCTATTTTTATTTCTTCTTGTAAGCATATGCATAAAGTAAAACCAATTAAAAACAATGGTTAACTTTGCAGGGAGGCACAGGAACTGGGCAGATGGGTGACTGATGGGATGGAGAATTTGTATTATATACCTTTTTACACTTATTTGTATGTTGAACAATGTGAATGTATTACATATTTTTTTTAAAACATTTTAATAAAACACCTCTCAATTCCAAATTTCTACTCACCTATTTCAGTAATCATCAATCTACCACTTTATATACATGTTGGAAAAGACTGAAAGAAAGTAATTATATCCTCTACCTGAGCCAATAAACACAAAGGCTTCTGAGAATTTATGGGAGCAACTTTTTAAAGTACAAAAGTTAAAAGAAAATCCCCAGAAAATACTTTCAATGAATGTTTCTGGTTTATAAAAGGTAAGTGAAATTCAATTACACAGAGAACACATAATGTTTGGATTGTAAAGCCTTTCTGTGCGACAATACATTGACATACACATAAGAAAATAGCTTGAAATACAAAAATACAGTTGTGATCCAGGAAATGGCACCAAATTAGAACAGTTTTATTATTTAACATACCAATGTATATACATTATCCTCCCAAATGAGAAACGATTTGATTCCGAAGTTTAAAATGTAGTTTCCAAAATGAATCCTTATTGTAAATTTTCGGGGGGGAAATCCTGCAAATTAACACACACCATTTTGATCCTTGACTAAAATATGTACCCTGTACTAATCATCTCTCTCATACAAAATGTATATTATAAATAAAACTTTCAAAAAAGATCTCGGATGTTTATTGCACATCATATAGAATGCTTGCCACCATCTGAAAGGCTTTCAGCCTTTCACTGTAATTTGGGTGAAAACAACACTCTGCAGATATTAGCATATCTAGGATCATATATGATGTTTACCAGAAACAGGAAAATATAACCTTACTGGACTGCTTCTGTCACTTTTTCTAAAATAAGAATGACTCTTTTCTACCGTTAAAAGCAATTACAAGAGATCTGAACACTTTAAAAGTCCTGTTCAAATTTCAGTTTTCTCTTTTCAAATAGAAACCACATGTAGAGGCAATTTTACCGGGTCATATATCAATATATCTACTTCCTAGGACCAGCCCTTCTTGAAGTATATATTGTTAAAGATCATACTACAGGGTTCCTAACAAATGCTGTCCATCATCAACAGTTACTGTTTTGGTCTCAACATTTTCAAACTCTCTTAGCCCTGGTAAAGCCAGCACAAACCAGCCAGAATGCAATGGCCTTAAAACAAAACAAAAAGGTTCCTAAAAAGTTTTCGTATCACCTAGTACAGTGCCTAGCACAGAGTAGGCATTCAATAAATAGTTGATGAATGGATGCACTATCTGTTAAGACCGTTTCCTACACTTAGATGTATTAATGATTTATGAGTAATATGTTGCTTTAGGGCACAAAGATCTAGCAATGATGACTAAACAAGGAACACGCACGACATGGCATAGATACTGTTAGTTTCTACAATCCTGTCCCAGGACAGAATGTGTACTTTAAGGGTTAAAACTATTCCAATAGTAAAAATTGATTAGTCAAATATGTTTATTTTGCCAAGGGACTCTAACAGTGTTAACCTTTGGCAATTCCCGAACATACAATGAACCCCAAACAAAACAAAACCGAATTGCACTATTACAAAGAAACGAGTCCATGGAAGCAGAGGGGAGGCGCCAGTTAAGGGACAGCGACTTCAAGGAGACGGTTGTTTTTTCGCTTGCATGTTGGGACACTCCCATTTTTCTGGTTGCCCTGAATAAACTTCACACATACTTTGTCTTGTCTGAACTGCACCAGGAACCTAGGAGGAAAGAATAAGACAAACTGAAGAAAAGTACACACAAAACAGCTGATGATTACACTAACACCAGCTTTTGTTTTTTAATGGATATTTACCTTGACAAGTATTCCCCTTTCTTTCCATCAGCCCTTCTAGCCACAGGATCACACCATCAGGTATTACATTGCATTTTGCTTCCAGTGGCCATAATTTAGCCCTAAGTAAACTCAAGCTCATTAGCTCATCATATTCCTATACCGTAAGAAGGGCTATGAATATTTATTTCCATGTTTCAGATGGAAAGATGAATGCGCTATTTTCCATTTTTCTCCATTTCTGTATAGCAAAAATATTAAATTATCAACAAATTGAGAAAATGCAATACAGAATTTCAGAAAAGGGGCCTAGGGCTTCCCTGGTGGCGCAGTGGTTGGGAATCCACCTGCCAATGCAGGGGACATGGGTTCGAGCCCTGGTCCGGGAAGATCCCACACGCCGCAGAGCAACTAAGCCCGTGCGCCACAGCTACTGAGCCTGCACTCTAGAGCCCGTGCTCCACAACAAGAGAAGCCACCGCAATGAGAAGCCCACGCACCGCAAGAGTAGACCCCGCTCTCCACAACTAGAGAAAGCCCGCGCACAGCAACGAAGACCCAATGCAGCCAAAAATAAATAAATAAATTTTAAAAAAGAAAAGGGGTCTAGAGACACTCCAGACTATGGTTTCCAAATGTTGGATATTTACATACATCCTACACATCTTTTTTCATATCTACACACTAAATCAATGTTTCAAAACAGCTGTGACCTACTGAATAAAAATGATGAAATCATGAGTCTGATCTGCCAGTTATATTTTTAATATCCACACATACATAAAAATCTATCAGTGTACACCTAAAGCCACCTCTTATGCTACCGGTGGTATATGTGGTACACTGTGGGAAACCATATTCTAGTTCAAAGCTTTCCTTTCATAGATCATCAGCAGTCAAGTGCCTGCCCACAAGATTATTTGTCACTCCTTCCTACAACAGACACAGGACTGCCTTCCCCCTGGGCTGGGTGCTGTGAGGGACAGACATCCAGATGTATAAATTGAGGTCTCTGACCTCCAGGACGGCATCACCAAGGAGGCGTGAGGGCAGCATGGCTGGACCAGAACCCAGCCCTTCTCAGCTCAAGGCCTGTGCTCTTTTCTCTCCACCATCAGAATCAGTGTAATGTTACCATGCTTTCGGCTATGTTTCTCAGGGAACTGTTTTCTGAGTTACTGGCATACAATTAAGTGAGTCACTCTAAAAACCATGTGATGGGTCACATGCTCACTGGCACCCACGACAACAGCTCTGCTCTGTACACGTTAGTCTCTGTTTCAAGGTCTAAAGAGGCCACATTTTGCAAACATTAGCTACTGGAGTGAAACGTGACACATAAGTTTGTACTCATCGGTGGTACTTCTGAGCTTTCAAATGGGCTGTTTCTTTTCAACTTGAAAGCACTAAAAAAGGAGCTCTAGTTCCAAATTCGCCTGAGATCTCTCTCCAGCATGTATACTTATATCTATGTGCCTCAAAGGAAAAACAAAATCTTTCAAGTTTAACATAAATAATCAAATATTTTTACATTTTAATTTTTAAAGACCACTTGTAGTAATAAATGTACGGGGAGCTCTGTTCCCAATAACTTTAGCATACACTGGCTGTCTCTGTGTTCGCAATTCATGACAGCGATTCACTCTAGAAATAACAGTAACTAAACTTTACTGAGTATTTACTATGGCCCACACTGTTCTTAGTAAGTTACACATATTAACTCAACTTTAAAACAATCCTATGAGGTAAGTACCATTATTTATCTCTATTTCATAGAAGAGAAAACTGAAGCCTGGCCCACAGTAAGGACAGAGAATCAGAGAATCATACTACAGCAAATAATCATGTCAGATGCATGATTTCACAGCACCAATAACAGAACTTCACAGTAAAAGGAACATAGATTAGTTGTTTGGATTTAAAATATTCAGAAAAACAACTGTATAACTTAAATAATATATGTGTGTGTATTACATGTATGTGTGTATACATGTATGCATATACATATGTATCTTTAAAATACTGAATAGAAAAATTCACTTTAGTTTCTATTACTATAGATACATTTTTAGAAATACTATAGATCTTATTTAAGGTTATCCTTAAAATGCAATCTATTTACAGATTGAATAGTTTGGGAGTTTAAGGACTGGGGATTATAAGGCAGTTGAGTCTCTCACTGAATTCAATTCTCACTTCTACATGTGCAGGTTAAAACTGCTCTAAGGAAGTAACAGGCCTTTGACTTTCCTCCTGTAAACTGACATATAGGGATTGTGGAGACTGGGTTTGTTAGAATAACTACTTCTACTTCTGAAAAGGATCTAATGAGGAAGGTCCTGGTCACCGAACTGTATGCTCTTTACAACACTGGTCCATATAGTCTGCAAAAATACGTCATGGGCACCCTTCCCCATGACTCTGTAAAATTTTGTTTAAAATGCTCTCCAAAAAGGAGTATAATCCCTGCTTAAGAGCTCCCAGAGGTTATGAATCAGAGGCTACATGGGACCCTTGCTCTGCCACGTGTCTTCCTGCACTGCCCAGGAAGGGACCACGGTGCTAGGCAAGCTTCCATCAGCTATTTTATTTTTATGAGACCAACCAATAATTAGGAATAGGGGAAGGAAAGGTGTTGTGGACTGGTTTATAATGCTACTAAATGTTTGTTTTCTTCACGTGGCCACACAGAATCTTTGCACAGTCAAGCATGTTTATTGAAAGCCTACACAGCCAGAACATCAGAACCCTCTTCTGTGACAAGCAGGGTCCCTGCCGCCCTGAAGCAAACTATCCCCATCAGTGTTCCGAGATCATGTGCCTCGAACAGAAATTGTGAGAGCCACTGGAGGGGTTCTGTGGTTGATACAGCACATGGCACCCCCCGGAGCCCCTCAGGACAGTCACAATGTGCAACAAGACTGCAGAGACTCTGGGAGGTGCTGTAGTGAAGAAGGACTGGACATTTCTTCACAGCACATCACTACTATCATCCTGCAAAGGCAGTGTTCTCAGAATGCCAGTTTGGGAAGTGCTTAAAAGCAGCAATCCTTTGTGGCCTGGATGTTGGCGTGATTTTCTCTGCAAAGATGGCCTTATTAATGTAGCGGACCAAATGCGAGGCTGCTTCACCCATATATCAAGGAGCTTCTCCATCTGAACACATAGAATCTTTCCACGATGAGTGGGAATGACCAGTCCCACCAAAACAGAAGTGTAGCTTCCTGAGTTATGAAAAATTTCAACTAAAGAGAGTTTAAAGATCTAACAGCCCTCACAGGTTAAAACCTTAATTGACTGGAACCCAACAAGCCCTATCTTTTTTCCTAATTTCTTTGTTTTATGAGAAAGGACTCAATCATAAGGAAAGTTATTTTGTGTAAATTGCATTTTCCAATATAGAGTATACATAAAGGCCAATATCCCCACACCCCCGCGCCCCATCTAAACACCATTCTTAGACCAGACAATGAACTTAAGGTTCTGTCAATCCTAACACATCACGGAGAGTTAGTTTGGCTTACAAGGGGACAGGAATGGGTATGAATTTATTTTAGAGAGACTTTTATAAAGACCTGAGATACAATAGGCTGGCAAAATCTTCATTAGTAAATAAAATCATTTCCTGAGCGATATGGTGATGCAAATTTTTACTCTGCGTGCAAGGAAGTAGATAAACAGATAGTAAACAATCTATTAAAAAGTAATCAAGTAAGTGTCAATCCACATAGTAACTAAAATTCATGTCAATGATCTCATACTGACAGATTTAATAAATGGAGGGATGCTCCAATCTGCATACAAATCACATGTCTCTATAATCAGAGCCCTAATGTGAAGCAAAAAAAGCAAATTTCAAATTCATAGCCATCTTGACACTAGTGAACTGCTGTCAACATGGAACACTTACTCTATAACTCTAGCTTATATGTAAGAAAAGGTATCTCAAGTACCTAACACATCCTAAACTGGCACTCTTGACTCCCCACACCTCAGCCACTCCCAAGCCCCTCTTTCTTCAGTGTCAGCTACCGCAGTAAATGGTACCATGCAGGCTCAGGCCCAAAACCTAACACCCAGTCTGTTAATAAGTTCTCGTTTTCCTTCCAATCCCACTCAGAACCTGACTACTTCTCACTACCTCCTACTCACACCCTAGCCTAAGCCTCGTCGTCCTTACCCTCGACAGCTCACAGAAGCTCCCAACTATTTTCTCTGCTTTCACTCTTGCCTCCCTAACAGTCATTCCCCACGCTGCAGCCAGAGAGCTCTTCAAAAATCATAAATCGGATCACGCCACATTCTTGCCCATAACCCACAGTGACTTTTCATCAGCAGCAAAATCTCAATTCCTGACCTCAGCTACCAAGCTCTACACAGCCGGGTCCCTCTGCCTCTTGCTCCAGGGTCTTTCCCCCCCCATTTCACTCTGCCACCACGTCCACTCCTGCTTCAGGGCCTTTGTACCTGCTGCCTCCCCCGGAAGGCATCTCCCTAGATTCCAGTTTCGATTCAAATGTCACGGCATCAAAGAGGCCTCCCTGATCTCCATACCAAAATTAACACCGTCTGACCTTTAACCTGCCTTTTTTTCTCCACAAGCACTTGACACTAACCAAAGTCACACCACCTATGCATTATTTCATCTGTGCATACTTGTCTCCTCCACTAGGACGTCAGGTACGTGAAAGTGGGGACTTGGTCAGGGTCACTCGCTGCCCCTCCATCATCTACAGCACATGCCAGACACATACTCGGTACTTAATAAGCAGTAGTTGTAAAAATGAATGAGCCCAGATCGCTCAACGAAAACGAGAAAGTTAAAAGTGAAAAGGCATATTCAAACAATTCATGAGCATACTCGTCGGAGATTTCGATATTGAGCTTCTGTCTGGTTTGGCTGAGAGTCGTCCGATAGAGCTTGGTGGCCATTTCAATCAGGTGATCACTGCTGAAGAGGAAGTCTCCTTTACTGGCTGCTTCCGAGCCCTGAAAGGACAAACCAAGAGTCAGGCTGTCATAACTAAAGACAGCTCGGGAGGTACATGTTTACAGGTTTGGCTGAAAACACATTTACAGTCTCTCTAAAACATCAGCTCCTGGAGTCCATCCTCCCAAACAAACAATAATGACAAAAGCAGTTATTTCTTCCGAGTTGCTCCGAGTACTTTAGTAAGGTTACCTCACCCCTTGCCGCCCCAAGTTGGTCGACGGGCCAGAAGCACCATCCACATCACCTGGGAGCTTGTTAGAAAAGCAGACGCTCGGGCCTGACCGCAGGCCCACTGCAGACGATTCCACAGGAAGACCCCTGGGTGATCTGTTGGCTCACTCAGGTTCGAGAAGCACTGACCTAACCCATAACTCATTCTGAAAGGGCTGTTCTAAAAGCTCCTCCATGATTTGGTTAAAAAGATAAGAACGACAACAACAACTAAAAGACTTCCAACAAATACCCTCAGGCAGTGGCTTTCAACCTTAGCTGCACAAGGCACTCACCTGGGGAGCTTTCAAAATACAGGATGCTTCTGCCCCATTCCAAGAAACTCTGATTCAATTGGACTGGGGAAATGGCCTGGGGACCAGCATATTTTAATATATAATTGAGGCTCGGAACCACTGATTTAATATGCTCCTTTAGGCTAAAATCCATAGTGGGGAAAACAGGCTGAACTAAGCTTATGGGATTTTCTTATGTTTACAATCAGCTAGATAGGTTACTATCTATTAGCTAGGTATATGTACCTATATATGATTAATATTTGCTGACATCTGTTTATTCAGTGACTATTTGTTATGTGACAGGCACTATGCTAAAAGCACGTTACATAGTTTCTTTTAACTCTTATAACAACACTATGAAGTCGGTACCAATATTTTCCCTATTTTAAGAAAGGGAAAATTAGGTAGGCATATTAAAGTTAAATGACTTGGCCAAGGTCACTGTAAAGTTGGTGACACCAATGCCAGAGCCTACACTCTTAACCGCTCAGTTCAAGCCAGGAGGTCTTAGTTAAGCTGACATTAAAAAATCTTTAGGTCAAAATTACTAGGCAGTTGTTTTATTATAGTTACATCCTTTAATTAAAAACCCCTAAATTAATGATGAACAAGAAGACATTTACTAATTTAATAGATAGAAGAAACAACAGAAGGAAGTATAATTTTGAATGTCTTGATATTTCTAGGAATTAGTCTCAAAATAAGGCACATCATGGTGGGTGTAAACAAAAAGCTACTCAGTGAAATGAGAACTCAAGTGAACGAGTCAAAAAGAGTCATTAATCTTATTCAGTTACTGAAAAACCAAGCCTGAGATTTTACATGAGTGAATATAGACCAAATATGCAGGTCAGTAAGAAGAAAATATAAACTTCAAATAATAGGATTATTCACATGTGGAAAATTTTAGATCAATGGCTGAGAGATTGGACCAATGCAGAAATCTTTCAGTCAAATCAATAGTTAAAGCTTTACCTCTTTGAGGTGGACGGCAAAGAAGCCATCATTTTGTGAGCTCATCGATACTTTGGTTACATCCACCAGGGGAACCTCTGACTTGATCTGTCCAGACTTTTGATCAGCAAGAAGGAGATTATTATTTGTTAATAGGAAAATCCGGGATGTACTCTACAAGAAACCAAAACAAAAAAGGATGTAAAACCAATGATCAAAAATCCCCCAAAGGAGTTCATGAGTTTAAAGCATTGTTATTTGTAGAAATGTAGAAAATATTATTCTAATATTTTTCAGCATGCACACCTATGTAAACGAGAACACACTAAAGAACACAGATAATCTATTTTAACTCACAAAAATTTCAGAGAACAAGCAAAATTCCACCTAAGCTTAAAGGTAAGATAAAACAGCTCCATTTACAGTAACTCCGTGGAGTATATGAAATGCAAATTTTTTTGAAGTATAGTTGATTTACAATGTTGTGTCAGTTTCAGCATACAGCAAAGTGATTCAGTTATACATACATACACACACACATATATATATATTTTTAGATTCTTTTCTGTTATAGATTATTACAAGATACTGAATATAGTTCCCTGCGCTATACAGTAGGACCTTATTGTTTATCTATTTTATATTCAGTAGTGTGTATCTGTTAACCCCAAATTCCTAATTTACCCCTCCCCACTCCTTTCCCTTTTGGTAACCATAAATTTGTTTTCTATGTCTGTGAGTCTATTTCCGAAATGCAAATTTTAACATTCAGAAAACTGTCCCAACTGATAAAACACTTCTTACAGGCCTTCAGGGTTAGCGTTTTTACCTTCCCATTAGCACGGTTAATTTTGTTCACCACTTCAGCAATGATAATCTTTTCTTCAATGGCATCTTTGAGTTTCTTATACTTGGGATTCTTGTTGATTTCCAGGTAAGGCCCTTGGAATGGCTGCCCAACACTAAAGGAAAAAAGTTCCTCACGTAAGAAATGGTTTCACATGGAAGTACTACTAGAAAAAGGTAACAGGTCAGTTGATTCTGAAATTCAAATTTCAAATATATATATATTTTTTCTTTTTCCTTTTCTTAACATCTTTATTGGAGTATAACTGCTTTACAATGTTGTGTTAGTTTCTGCTGTATAACAAAGTGAATCAGCTATACGTATACATATATCCCCATATCCCCTCCCTCTTGCGTCTCCCTTCCACCCTCCCTATCCCACCCCTCTAGGTGGTCACAAAGCACCGAGCTGATCTCCCTGTGCTATGCGGCTGCTTCCCACTAGCTATCTATTTTACATTTGGTGGTGTGTATATGTCAATGTTACTCTCTCACTTCGTCCCAGTTTACCCTGCCCCCTCCCCGTGTCCTCAAGTCGTTTCTCTACGTCTGTGTCTTTATCCCTGTCCTGCCCCTAGGTTCATCAGAACCAATGTTTTTTTTTTTTTTTTTGGATTCCATGTGTTAGCATACGGTATTTTTCTCTTTCTGACTTACTTCACTCTGTATGACAGACTCTAGGTCCATCTACCTCACTACAAATAACTCAATTTCGTTTCTTTTTACGGCTGAGTAATATTCCATTGTATATATGTACCACATCTTCTTTATCCATTCATCTGTCGATGGACACTTAGGTTGCTTCCATGTCCTGGCTATTGTAAACAGTGCTGCAATGAACATTGTGGTACATGACTCTTTTTGAATTATAGTTTTCTCAGGGTATATGCCCAGTAGTGGGATTGCTGGGTCATATGGTAGTTCTATTTTTAGTTTTTTAAGGGACCTCCATATTGTTCTCCAGAGTGGCTGTATCCATTTACATCCCCACCAACAGTGCAAGAGGGTTCCCTTTTTTCCACACCCTCTCCAGCATCAACATTAGAGAAATGCAAATCAAAACTACAATGAGGAATCACCTCAAATATATTTTTGATGTGATCATGGCATTTGGTTGGTAAGACTTTGATAAAAATCTTATCACATGGAACAACCAAGAAAGAAATCACTCACAAGTAGGACAGCCAAGACCCGTGTGCATGGACTCACAGGAAGGAATAGGTCATTCCTTTTAATCTCTTATTATAAGGTTAACAGCTGCCTACACAGGATTCATTAATATCTTTAAACAATACGTAGCAATGGTAAAAAGAGCACAAATCATTACCATCACCTGCTCCAAAGAAAATTTTCATTTTCTCACAGAGAGTAAGGAAATCAGTAGGCCTTCTGGGGAAGGATAGATCCAGAGCAACCACTTGAGAAGAAAACTGCAGAGCACTTCATATTACCATGTAACTCTGGCTCTAAGTAGGCCAAATATGAAAGAAAAATCGGGCCTTTCCTCTTAGGATATGCCCCTAAATGCACAGAGATGGCCAAGGTAAACATTCAGAATCAGAGCAGTTTTTCTTCCAAACTACTTCTTGCAAGAGGCATGATCGTGCACACAGCACCAAGGTGGCTTTCCCTAAAGACCTGTGGGGTGACAGGGAGGCTTCTTCAAAGATGTCAAGGAAAAACCACGGCTTCATTTTGAGCTATAAAGTTCTGGCAATGTGCAAATACAACTTTAAATGCTTGTGCTGTGTGTGGAGGATCAGGGAAGAAAATCCCGCGTAGGTGGTCAGTGTTTCACAGCTCCCAGGACAGAAAAGGCCGGCACCCCTAAGAGCTGCCACTTCACACAGCGGTGGAAGGGTCAACGGTTCGACCTCTCTCAGTGCTGGAGGATGAGCACGCTACCATCCCCGAAAACTAATAAAACTACCCAATAAAACTACCCAAGAGGACCTGGCTTGATATTAACATTTTTTGGTTGTTGTTCATATTCAAACACATTTTTAATAATATAAAGTGCTAACAGTCTTTGAATTTGTTTCTTCAAAAATGCATTTTTTTCTCCTTCCAGTTTCTAAAGAGTCAGCCATAGGGAATGTTAATTAAGAAGGCCACTCTATAATTTAAAGACATATAAAGAAAAAGTTGAATGAATTAAGTTGGTGGAGAAAGCATATAGACAATCTACCTGTTTGAATATGCTTTAGAGAGCAGGCACTTTGAGCAATGTTGGATTTAGACGCTGTGTTTGATTGAGGGGAGTGTACACCCCCTCAAGCAGCCAAGTCAGCTGACCAAGGAAGCTGTGCCATTTAAAATATCTAAAGCAAATGAGTTTGGCAACTTATATTCATTTAATCCTTTAAGAGGAAGAGCTTTCAAATATGTGTAGACGTAGAGAATACACACACACCACACACAGTACGTGTGAATATACCTAGCATATAATGCATTTTTATTTCTAAGACATTCTTTGGGAAAAGCTAAAAGTTGTTACAGATTTGGCTTGAAATTGTACAATCTACTTTTTTAGAAACACCAGATGTAAAGGGGATAGGAATTCTAGGGGGAAAACGATGAACTTGGGAGATGTAAGAATATTCTGATAAGCAGTTTTTACCAAGAACTTCACTTGGCAAACTTGCAGTTGGTGTTCCTTCTTTTACTGAGTACTTGGTGTCTACAATAAAGGAACTGAACTTGCTGCAGAGGCCAGTGAACTCACGGCCAATAAGTTAGCCGACCAAAGGCTACCACAGGCCAGTGCCTAGGCAACACTCAGAAAGTGACAGACTGGCTCATTCTTCATTTATCTTACAAATGAGATTCTGACCCAGCTTGTTAAAGCAGGAAGATTGGAATGGTGATTACAGTAGATTGCCATCAGAAACCAGCTAGTGTCCGAAAACTATGGAAAACTAATGGGAATTTACAATGTAAATTTATCTTAACAGCCTAGACAATTTTATTTTAAATGACAACTTCTAATTATTTAGGAAGTGTTCAGGTAATGCCAATAGAGTAAAACCAACAAATGTGATCTCATTTCTCTAAGTATACTATGGAAGCCCTTGATCAAATGTGTTACATTCATATCCAGCTGATCATAAAATAATTCATGAAATTAAAAATCTGTGTGTTACTAAAATCAAAACCCACTAGAAAATGCCTATGAATATATTTGAGAAACTTTTAAAATATTGACTGTTATGGGTAAAGCAAAGCCATAATACCTAGATGGGTATAAAGCCTTCTTGTCTTTGAAGAGTTCACTGGCTTCTAGTTTCTCTTCATAAATAAGTTTCTGTTGGTCTGTGAATTGGTCCCTGTATTTTTTACACTGTGAGATATGAAAAGAAGAAAAAAAAAAAGGACATCACTTATATAAATAAATCATTACTCATCCTTAAATATGCTAAGCCAATTTAACAGCAGTAAGAATAATCGTAAATGTATATGAAATATTCATTTAAAAGGCCAAGAGAATTTTTCCTTCCTGAGCTTTAAAAGGTTGGTCTTGGAAAATGTCATAAAAACTACTGTTTGTATGGCAGAACTTGCGATGCTATTTCAAAACATCTGGCCTGGGCCCCCCGGGAGTACCGTTTCCTCCCACTATGACGTCAGCCCTTGGACATCCACAGTCCTGAGCTATCATACTCTTTCAGAGACTCACAGTAAGAAAAACATGGTACATCACAACCCAGTGCACATATTTATAGACACACATATAGACAACTTACACAAAAGCTTCACAAAACAATACTTATCCTTTCTACGATGTCGTATATTCTGTTATTTTCTATTGTACTGTATTTCATTTTAAAATGCTGGTAGAAATCAACTAAATTGATTTCATGACCCACAAGTATGCTATCACCTATAGTTTGAAAAGCACTGTTCCGAATCCTCCATTACCATTTTATAACGTGGACACGGGACCTGAGAAATCTTCCCTTCACCTGACTCTGAGATTGCACTGAAAGGAGACGGGGGTGGTGGGAGGGGCAGGACCAGGTTCTTTAGATGAACTCTCTAAGAAATTCAGTTCAGAGGTGGTTGAGAACCACCCACATAATCATATAAAGGAATGTTAGCATTGCTGCCCACCCCTGGAATAAACTCATCCCTCTCATTCTCCACCCCCAATTCCACGGAGGTAAAGGCAAGGCTCAGGAGCCGGGAGAAAGGACAGGCAGAGCGGATGTCCAGCATTAGAAGCTCCACATCATTACTTCTGAAAATAGTTTCTATATCAGACTCAAAGGGGGAGATGAACATTGAAGACATTGGCGAATCTTGCCAAACTGACTCACTAAGTTAGGGAACAGAACTCAGAATCCAGTTCTATATGCTGTGCTGGTATCACTCATCAGTGATTATGTCTCTCTATACATAATTGATTCAGTTAAGAAGAAGCCCATAGTACAGGGCAGGAAAGTTTCCCAGAAGACATATCCATCAATTGTTCACTTACTAAATACAAGCCCTTCAACCTAATGATTTCATTCTATCTGAATGACATATATTTAGCATTCCATATATCAACTAAGTTATTGAAATGAAGTCAACCTCTGTAGAAGTACCCCATGTATTCCACACAGAGCACCACCTAAATTACATGCTATGCTCTCATATAAAGTTAAGTGAGCCAAAATATAAGGCCAAATCAAGTAGATTTTCAGCTTCCCTTTCACTCAGGTAGAGGGAAATTTTAATCTCTTTAATGTCCTTTGGGTGACTTTAAAGCTTTTTCCCCCCAGTCCATTAAAATGTGTGTGTTCTCATGTGTGTCTATGTATGTCTACGTAGCAAGTAAACTCATACAATTTTCAAGACTTTACTACTCACATGAAGATGTTCAAATTTTATTACTTCTACCTCCAGCAAATATTTCTTCAACTAAAGACGAAAACAAAAACGAAAACAAAAAACTCAACTACTTGAAAGCAACTGGAATCTGGACGGGAAAGACAATGTAGCCCTGCTCTTTCCTTCCCAACCACGGATGAGAGAAGATGCCACAGGAGCACCTGGGGCTCCAGGAATTCTCACAGAAAGCCAAGCACGCTGCCCGCTTCAGAAACACCAACTTCCTCAACTAATTCTCCTTGCGGCTAGAGGAAAATTCTGCTTTTCCGTAACACTCCTCAAACACTCAAAATATATGATAAGAAGTCTCTGAAAAAACATAGCAAGACATTTTTTACCCTCCACAAGTGGAAAATCCTTTTTAGCTCCTTGTGAGTAGAATCCAAGAATAGGTAAGGTCTTGATGGCCAATTCTTATCTATCGGAGATAAGGAAGGCACCTTATTTTTCATTTCCAAGAAGTATTTTTGCACCTGTGTTGGGTTTGACAGAAAATACCAGATGAGTAAAATACACCAGAAAAAAACACTGTTTGACATAAACCAGACTCAAAGAAACCAGTCTTTAGTGGAATTTACCAAGTTTTAGTCCATAAGACTTTGTAACTCTTCTGGAAAGTCTCTATTCCGCTCTTCGCATTGGTTGGAGAAATCTGAGCTCCACCAAATGGTTAAGAGAAAAGAAGAATACTAACGCGCATACTAATTTTAATATTAACATTAATACTAATACCAGTCAACATTAGAGAGCTGCAGTGTTTAACAGGTAGCCACTAGGCACAGGTGGCTATTTATACTTAAATTTTAAGTAATTAAAAAAATTAAAAATCCAGTTCGTCAGTCACATTAGTTACATTTCAAGTGCTCACTAGCTACACATGGCTAGTGGCTACTCTACTGAACAGCAAAGATACAGAACATTTTTGTCACTGCAGAAAGTTCTACTGGACAGCGCTGCTCTAGAGCAGCAGTCCCCAACCTTTTTGGCACCAGGGACTGGTTTTGTGGAAGACTGTTTTTCCACGGGGATGATTCAGGCAGTAATGCCAGCCATGGGGCGCGGCAGATGAAGCTTTGCTCGCTCGCCCGCCGCTCACCTCCTGCTGTGCAGCTCGGTTCCTAACAGGCCGCAGACCAGTACCAGCCGGTGGCCCAGGGGTTGGGGACCCCTGCTCTAGAGCACTTAACATGGGCCAGGCACTGTGGGAGCGTTACAGTGTTACTTCATCTTAACCCTTACCATACCTCTACAGGTTTAATGCTATTATTATCCCCATTTTACAGATGACAAAATGAGGCTCGCAAATCTGTGAGTGGTGGAGCAAGCTGTCTCCAGAGTTTGCGCTCTTCACCACTACATCTACTCCTTGGAAAGATGGAAGGGAACTTTAGAATCCATCCCGGGAGAGGGGCATAGCCTTGCTCTCCCTCACCCCTCACCCACTAGCTTGTTTGCCAACCTTACTTTGCAGCGGCTTGTGGCAGTTTAGCAGGGCAAGCTCTTGGCATTCCCCTCAAATTCCTATGCTGAAACCCTAACCCCCAAAGGGATAGTGTCAGGAGGTGGGGCCTTGGGGAGGTAATGAGGTTGAGAGGAGGTCATAAGGGCAGAGCTTCCTAGATGGGATTAGTGCCCTTGTAAGAAGAGACAGGAAAAGAGTTTGCTTCTCTTTCTCTTTGTCATGTGAGGAGACCAGGAAGAGGCCCTCACCAGAACCAGTCCATGCTGGCACCCTGATCTTGGGCTGTCCAGCCTCCAGTACTGTGAGAAATAAATGTTTATTGTTTAAGGCACACAGTCTATGGCATTTTTGTTATAGCAGCCTGAACTAAGACACCTGGCTTTCTTGGGTTCACTTTCCCCGAAGTATGTTCTCTCTGTCAAAGAAGAAGAATATTTGATTAATCACGTACAGGCCTCTTTCTGACACAATTCTACTTGAATTTTAGAACCGATGATAAAAAAGGTCACAAACTCTCAGTGGCACAGTTATGATTTAATTGTTACCAAATAAGTCACATATTACTGAGTTGGTGCTATTAACTAGTTAATCCAATAATGCTAATTAGCCATATGTAAAGTATAAACTTACAATTCTCTGAAGTGTAAATTCATAAATTTTCTTTCCAGCATTGGCTCTGAAGAATTTCCTGTACTCCCTGCGTACCTTTAAAAAGAAGCAGCAGAATACAGAGGTTAATGCGCGGCCAGCAGATGCCCATAAAGGTGAAACACCTCTATTAAAATCGAACATAGATGGAACAAGTAAATTTATGAGTGTCTTTCTGGATACAGTAAAATAATTGAAGCATACTGAGACAGTGGGTTTTAAGTTGGAGAAAAAGAAATTCAGAGATGCAAGATAATACCAGAATGTTTTGATGTTTGTAATCCTCTTAACTAGTTTTTAAAGAGCCTGACAATCTGATGGAAACGCTTTACAGGCATAGCTGCAAACCCATCACAAATCAAAATACATTCCAGAAAAAATTATGTAAGGTAATTTTCACTTCAAATTGTTCTTAGAAGGCAAAAAAATGCCTGAAGAAATATATGGCAGTTTCCAAAAGCCTTGCATATGAAGACAGGACTTTAGTACTGCATACTGAGAAGTGAATGTGACTAAAAATAAGAATTTAAAAGGAAGCTATTGAATGATCATTATCTCCCATTTAATTGCATTACTTTTTCTCTTACCCCTACTCCCATCAAACTGTCTACTAATACTAATCACAGCACTTAAGACATCATATTACAGTTTTAGTTTACCATTTCTTCCTTGCTATATTGTCGTATTTACCTTGTATACTAGTGCCTAACAAATAAAATAACTGAGGTGTTTGCTAAATGAATGAATGACAGCTAAATTTGGAAACTGAGGGGGAAAACATTTAAAATGTTTATCATCATTCAGTTATAAATGGGAGAGTTAGAATTTAGCAAAATATTAGCCTACTTGAATAATTCAGACATTATGTATGTTTTTCTTATACCTTTAGCTTTCTGGGTTCAATTGCACATGTTCAAAATATTTCTACATTAGAGGCTGTAAACTAGCAAACTAGTAACCAAATTGTTTGTCGAAAAATGTTTTATATGCACATTTTAAAATTAAGACCTTCACAGAGGAATTCAGGCTGCAGGTTTCTCTTACAATTTTCTAAGATCTAGCAACAGTGAGTCCTATTCCCACGCAACAAGGACTGAGCGGACCAAAGCAGCCGTTCGTTGCTGCCTTTGGAAGAGAGCTGCACCCTCCAAACCGCAGGAGGCCCGCAGGAGGCCTGCCTTCCTACCCCCTACCTTCCATCTGCTACTTCCCTCGCCCATGTGACCAGCCTGGTCCCTCCGGGCATTTGAGCACCAGACCTATTCTCTACACCTGCGGATTATTAAGGTTTAAAAATTCTCCCATACACCACATAGGCAGTTCTTCCTTTAATTCATATCTTATGTTACTGATTATCATTTCTCTTTTAGCCATGGAGTGGTCTGTAACTATTTCAAATCTCACTTACAAGGTTAGAAGGAACAAGAAGAAAAATGATACCTATTAATTAGCTCCTGAAATTGTAAGAGTGTACAAAAGCAGAGAAGTTAAAGTGAGTTTCATGAAAACATATCCTTGGAAATATACTAGAAGTCCTATATTTACTTGAATTTCATTGTAACTGAGCTCAATGCAACATTCTTTTTGATACTCACAGGACAGGCCCTTTCTCCTGAAAAACAGCTACACACAGAAGAGGCCTGGTGACAACATGCTGGCATATAGAATGGGTTCCCTTCATGGGCCCCAGCGTCTTAAAAAGGGTCCACTGAACTTTGTAATCAATTCCACAAGAATCAAATCATTTAAAAGGGCAAAATTACTGTTCATATCAACATACTTCTTTTTTAAAAAAAATACAAAATTATTACTTTCTTGGACTTCGAAGATGTTTAATCTTATAACAATAATGGTAACATATTAAAATACTGCTGTTTTGTGGAAACTGGACAAAAAAAAAAGACAGTTATGTCTATAGAGTAAGCCCAGTTAACTTCAGCTAAAACAGTATTCACCTGTGAACTGAATTTGGTTTACAGGATGCTAGCATACACTCTAACATAAAAGTACTTTTTAAATTATATGCAATTAGTTAAATCCAGAAAACTGAAGATAAACATGATGCTGCTGATAGAAATCATTATAGAGAGTAAAAATCCTGACTCAATGTCGTTTGTTCCTTCCTTTTATGAAAATTAGAATGCAAATTAGAATGTGAATAAAATGGGAAATAAAATCCTCCGTTTTAACTTTAAAAAAGTAGTAACAGAACTTGTTCAGAAATCTTGAAATAGAACATCTTAAATTCATATTTAAGTTACTTCTTAATTACCTCAAAAATTACTTGATGAATATTCATTACAATAAAAAAGTTAATTTACTAAAAGTTTATAGGCTAAACTTTCAGGGAAAAACGCAGATTGTTCAAAGCAGAGTTTACAGATACTGCTAAAACAGTTCAGGTTCAGAGTCAATGGTTTCCTGGAGAATATTCAAATATTTAGAAAAAATGAATTATTATAGTATTATAGTAAAAATAACAAAGAGGAAATGTCAAAAAAGGGCCTAATTATCCCAAAATGACAGTATGGATGGCTCCCCCCAGTGAGGAGTTACTGAATACTAGGAAGACAAAATCCTTATACTGCCTGAAGGTCGTTCTCAAGGTTTTCCAGAGCTCAGAGTCACATTTACTAACATGCAAGCTTACCTCAAGTAGGAAGTATTGCCTTAAAATAAACCCGGCCCTAAATTAGAGGGCATTTGAATCTAAAGTTCTCTTTAACCTGAATGATCTACTGCTGGTCTTACTTGTCAAAATCTGTACATTTATGCAAAACCCTTTCGTTTCTATGCTGAACAATTAGAACGATGGGCACTTTGAAGAAAGCTCTGCTCCAGGAGCCGTCAATGGGACAGAATAGATGGGTAAAGGGAAACCAAAGCCCAATATCCCCAGGCTGGTCACTGCAATGGTAGGTCAGCTTTTAAGCTCAACTGCTGTAACTCTGTCTCATAAATGAAAAAAAAAATCTTCATCCTCATAAAGAGAACATTAAACAGAACTTGGATAACAAAGAATAAAATATGCTACATTACTATTTAAAGTAATATGCTATTACTTTAAACTTATTATTTAAAGAAAGACAATGCAATAAAATCAGAAAATTTTAGTGTACAGGTTTGTTCTCAAAAGGAAACCAAATTAGGCAAGATGACATTGTAAGCAGACCATCAGCAAGCATAATCAATCGTTTGGTCAGAGTTAGTAGGTGCTAGGCTTCACTGAGTTCACCGTGGGCAGAAAGAAGAGGTTGAGGAAGTACCTTCAGTCCAAGCCAGTAAGCCCAAATGACAGCAACTGCATGCTTACGCCTAGCCTCCTCCTTCAAGCGTTTCAATTCCCTTCGAGCCTAGAATGTTTTAGATGGTAAATAAAAGAGACAGCCCAATGCAGACAGCACAAATGACCAGAAAAGGACACCCCACCACACAGAAGAGCCAATTTATGTATCAGGATTTCAGAATGAAAGAGAAATGGTGCACAATCATTTAAACCCAAAGCATCAGTGTCAGGCTAGCATAGTCCCTTGTATTTTCAGTGCATTGAGACTCTGTCCCAGAGGAGGGTACCTGAGGGAAGCACTCCCCCGCCCTCCCCCTTATTTCCATTCTGTTCCTTTTCTCTCCCCTGTTCTCTCTCCCTCTTCACTCCCTTCTCCACACTCTCACTCCCTCCCTCATCAAAGCCTTAGATCTGGGAGTGGCACCTACTGATTTCCATAGACTTCCCTTTGCTGCCAGCCCACGGGGGCTAAAGAGGCTGTGAATTCCTGAGTTCATTCATTTGGACGTGTAAAAAGACAACTCTTGTGAACAACCATTTAGAAAACTGGAAGGAATAAAGGCTGCCTCTCTAAAGTTTCAAACAAAAACAACAAAACCCCCGATTTTTTCCAGTTGGAAAATTAGAAGTAGCATGTATCAAAATTCAATATTAGGTAAGGCCCTAAACAGTGAAATATACAGAAGCAAGATAAAAAAGTGAAGTAACTCATAGGTTTAAAAATCAATCTTAGGGAAAAATTAATCTGAGGCGTGCTATTTTAAAAGACAGGAACAGACAGGCACTAACGTTTCATTACATTACAGTACTCAGACTGGGAAATGGACTTCTCTTGTTCAGTGGAGAAATCCCAGAGTAATTGTCTAGGAGTCCCTCTGCCTCCGCTAAGACAGTTCCCTCAGTTTATAAAGGGAACTAGTTTGTTCCACACAGATTTTCAGGGGAGAACACAAATGAACAACTTTGGTTAGTTTGTGGCAAGTTAACATCTTTATACAGGCAAATGTTGACTTTTCTCATTTTTCTCACAAGATGGGTTTATAATGTTGACAAGGTAGACTTAAAAACATAGGACTGTAATGATATTTGAGTTTCTCACTGGGATACACATGTTTAGCAGAGATGATCTTTGATTTTCTAAGTTAACAAAGACATCTAAAATGCTCCGTCCCTTGGGATATGTGAAACGTTCACAGAGCCCACGACTCTGCCTGGGGATTAGAGAGAGTATTTCAGGAGCCCTTTGTTTCTGAACACAAACAGCTGATGCCGAAATTCCTGGCATTCTTCAGGGGCAATTACAGCTAGCTTTGCATGAACATAGCTTTCTGCTAAATCACAGATGATATTTCTTTTCACATATAACATTTTGCTTATAATAATCAACAGCTGCCACAGTGAGCCTAAAAAACAGTTTCATTCATGGATTAATATTTTTGTCGAGCATGCGTTAAAGGTGTTTCTATTATTAACATGTTGCAGAAGACCAATCGAAACCCAAACTTTAACATTCCCATCATGCCCCCCGTCGCGCACAAAAACACATTCAGAAAACTGCCAGGATACATTAGGGGGGTAAAAAACAAACAAAAAACCCCCCAAAACTAAACATGCATGTTACTCGAGAGTTTAAAAAAAAGAGCAACTATGCTAGTACCTCATTAGTAAGCAATTAGTCTTTTTTGCCTACGCATGCTTAAGCTTCCTAACGTGCTCTCTTGGCACGAACATCTCCAGGGTTATTAAATCTGGCTAGGACTAGGACATGCGCCAGTGTGAGCCACTGTTAACTATGGGTCTTCATCCCCTGAGATGCTAGAGATATGGATTGATTATTGCGGATTCCAGGATGGGAGTGATGGGATGTGCATTTCAAGTACCTTAGATCCAAGCCAGTAAGCCCAAATAACTGCAATAGCATGTTTATTCCTAGCCTCCGCCTTCAGCCGGCTCAGTTCCCTTCGCGCCTGTGATGCATTTGAAAAGGAGTTACAGAAAAGTTTAAGGCAAGAAAGGTTACTGCTGATTCCCAATGGAGAAAGAGGAAGAGAGACACCGGTCACCATCAAACAGTAAACGCAAAAGCGTGTGCCACCACCCCACACCAAAACGTTGGAAAGAGCAAGAGGCAAACACGTGCTCAGGAGCTTAAGCCAGTGAATCCCGAATGGGGGGGTCCGTTGCTCCACACGTCACTCCTGACCCGCTGCCTTCCTGGGCGTCTCTGGCCTACCTGGGTACCATGCCAATACGCCGCAATGGTGGTTGCTGCTTCCTCACAGCGCTTCTGATGCTTCAGTTCCCGCAGGATCTTTCGGGCCTAAAGCACAGAATGACCCAGAAAGATAGAAAATTAACACCAAAAAACTATATCCATAGTGACTTGAAAAAAACTACCTGAAGAGATAGGCATAATCCCCATTCTCAAGGGAAAAAATCAATAGCTTAAAGAAAGGAAAAGGCAAAGTTGCTTTATTAGCCCAAAATGGACCACGAGAAGGTGGTAAATGAAGACATTATCAAGCATGACAGCGCAGCCCCACTCAGATAGACAGCAGCCTCCCACGCCCTGATACGCGACAGGAAAAAATCTGACCACAGCAATACAAACTGGACACGGCAGATAGAAGGAACAGTTCTCAGAAGGTGGTCAGTGGATCTCCAATGATCCACCAAAATCCACTTGATCACTTTTATTATTATTGTCTGGAAGGAACTGTAGCTGTACTTTTTTTTTCAAAAGAGATGGCTAAAAACTTGCTATAAAATAAAATTCTCTCACTGGTTCAGTACTAGTGGCTTCTTGCCAGTAGTTGCTTGAAACTGATTTATGGGGGCCAGGAGGACAGCTGGTTTGGAGGCGAACCCTGAGTCCTGCCTCTGAAGTCTCTAGACTGCACGCCTGGACTCAGGACTTGGTAGTAGGTCAAAGAAAAACCTGTAGGCAGCAATTTCACTTAACTCTGTGTGCTCAGACTTGTATTTGGCAATTGCTGTGGGACAACTACTAAGCACCTGGGCTGCCCACAGGCCTAGACAAAGGGCAATGGAAGCCGCAGGACTCCTGAACCAAGATCTGGCTTGTGGGCTATAGTGTGCTGACTCTGAATGACACTTTGGCAGGAAGGACCCAGAACCAGGTGGTGGGTGCACTAGGACAGCCAGCGCTTAGGATCTTTCAGTCATGATGGGGCAGCCTGCAAGATGGTCACAGGGAAGGTATGGAAGGCATTGTGCTGGGGTGCTGAGGTCTGGCAGGGCTCACAGGTATGGAGGCAACAGTGTGAGACAGCCTTTTGCACTACAGCTTCCCTTGCAAACAGGGGGCAAGAGGATACTGAAATCATGTACGGTATTATTTCAAGGACTTCCTGCTCAGAGAACAAAGCTCTTGAAAAGAAAGCAGGAAGCAGCCAAGACATGGTGTAGGGCCCGAGCTTGGCCCGTAATATTTATTTTTTCCATCTGACTGTTTACAGGGTAGGCAGGAGATGAGAAACCCTCCCCTGCAGGGTGAGCCCAGAGACATCATCCTTTGTAAAGAACATGCAAACCTCACATAAATAAGGATCACTTCTTTTAAACTCACCTTCCAACCCCGGATATAAGACTGAATTACCAAGGTAGAGCTCTTTATCTGTTGATACCTCTTTTGTTGCTGTAGGATGAAAGGGGAAGATATCAGCAATTCTATTTACATATCCATAACATGCACACTGAGAAAGGGAATTTGCTCACTTAGTGCAATGAACTCTTGATCACCTATATTCTTTCTGGGAACCAATAAGTATAGAAATCAAAATATCCAACAATCCAAAATTATTATGATTAATCCATAGTTTGCTTCAAGGATGGTAAATACAATTAATTTCTAAATGACTCAGGACCCACCATTATTAACATCTGTTCTTTGTGTCATGCTGTTATAATACAACGTCGAGCACATAGCAGATACCCAGTGAACACACATGAATGAATTACACACTGAGTTCTGCAACTGCTCCTAAGCCTTCTCTCTTCTTGGTGCCATTTCTCACCCTGCTACTCACTGGGTCAGCCTCTAACGTCCCCAGCTCCTTTTAGGTTTGCTGCTTTTATTGCCTCAAGCTGGGAAATCAGCTAACAAATTTAAGTCAACTCCTATCAATCGACTAAACTTTATTTATTGAGCTCCTACTCGCCATAGAGCCCTTCAATAGAACCGTGAGGATGTTCAGCTGCAGCAGAGGTTATTTCCAGTGGGGGAAGGTTAAGGAAGACCCAGTGAGATCTCCCCAAGAGTCAGCTTGGCGAGCTCGATGCCCAGAGGCCCTTACTTCCAGGGCCAATGCCTTGGAGAGTGGAGGCTGCTAGAACACTATCCCTAGAGAAGTGAGCGCTTATTGTATTTAGTGGGGAATATTCACTACAATGTGGGCATTTGTGATGAAATTTCACAGCTTTTCAAACAAAATACTGAAGCCAGGTTGTGACTCAGACCCTGGAAATGGCAGACTGCCCAGCTCCCTTTCTCTGAGGCGGAACAGATGCTCCCAGGACTCTAGGCTATGTTCTGGAATCTCAGAGAAAATGAGCAGCAGAACAAAAGAGGATGCCAGAGAGAAAGGCAAAGAGAACGCTGGGACCCTGGACAAGTCACTACCTTCTTTGGGCCTCAGTCTCTTCATCGGGCAACTGAGGAGCTGGAAAATCTCTAAGATTCCACACAGAGTGATGGTCCACGGCTGTAGGGTCCAGACTGTACCTACAATATCTGACCATCACTTCTGACATTCATTTGGTACCTCAATGTCTTCTTTCAAAATTCCTACATGGCTTGAAAATAACTCTGTCTTTAAAATTCACCTCAAGGAGCCATGAAATATCACAGAATATGGATTTTAAGATAAATAGTAACTGAAAATGGTCATTCGGAAAATCTTTGAGTTATTTGGTCAAGGGAAATTCACTGGCTTGGATAACTGTAGTTAACTGGTGGAGGTATTTACAAGCATACCTTGTTTTATTGTACTTTGCAGATATTGCGGGGTTTTTTTACAAATTGAAGGTTTGTGGCAACCCTGCGTTGTCAAATGATGGTTAGCACTTTTTAGCAACGAAATATTTTTTAATTAAGGTATGTACATTTTTTTTTTAAAAGATATAATGCTATTGCAAACCTAATGGATTACAGTATAGCGTAAACGTAACTTTCATGGGCACTGGGAAACCAAAAGATTTGTGTGACTCGCTTTATTGCAATGTTCGCTTTACTGGAGAGGTCTAGGACCAAACCCACAAAGTCTCTGAGGTTTGCCTGTAGTTCAAATTCTGAAACAGAAATAACACTAGAGCAAAATTAATACTTCCTCTAAAGTTTGGGCTATTATTTGTTATAATTCTAACTCTCAGCATCACAAATTAATGATACATATGGTGACTTTTTTAAAATCTGGAGATACAAAAGCTCTATATTGGGAGGGAGGGTGGAAATAGCACTTGCTATTTTTGGTTCCTTGCCTATTTCTCCTCATCCTTCTGATGAAATGGCCCCTTCCAGAAGGTCTTCCTTGACCACCTTATCTAGAGTAATCTCCCATCTCCCCATTATTCTTTATCTCAGTTCTCTATTTCCTTCCTAGCACTTACTACAATCTGTCATTGTTCTATTTATTTGCTTAAATGCATATTGTCCCTCACTAGACATGAACTGTATGAGGTCAGGAATCAGGTTGTTTGGTTCACCTTGTTATCCCCTGAACCTGGCAGAATAAGGGTTTCAAAACTATTGGTAGAATTCAATATAGATGAATTCAGGATGCTTCAAAACTTGGTTTTTCTTAATGATCTCAAAATAAGAAATAATAAAATGGGTTCCTTGAGGACTGGCTATTTGTTGGTCCTCCCTTTCTCAGGCAAACAGAAAACAGAGCATTATGAATCTGCCGAAGGGCCAAGTACCACTGCTACGTGCAGCCAGGTTGGTGACATCAGTCTTCTGGGCCTTTGCAGAATACATGTTAATGAACCTATCATTAACGTGGCTGGCTAGGGTCATACTTTAACACTTGTACTGTTGGTTATACTCTTTTAACGTGAGGAAGCGATTTTAAAGATATTCTTTTAAAGATCACATAATTTTTCCTTACTTTTCATTTAAGTAACTCATTAATTTCTAAAACTTGTAAATTATACACTAAAATGTATTACATGAGAACAGGCCAGCATAAATTATGTCCTGATTGTACACACCCTTAAAACAAACCTTCTCTACAGCTGAAAAAGAGGAAGAACACCCTAAAGGAGATTTGATTGCAATTTTAATTCATTTTCCAACTCACTCTCTAGTGAAAAAGCAGAGAATGAAAATGTGTTTGGAAGCAGTGCTCTTATCATTAAAATTCATTTTGTGAGAACGCAATGCCAAGTTCAAGCTAGCCTAGAGGTAAACCTTCAGGTTTCCCTCAAACCTGTTACGCCTCCAATGAAACATCTATAATTGAGTGAGAAAGAAAATTCCCAAAAGAAATTCCTTATCAATTAAATAAACATACTTTATTTTTGAGTCTTTTCCCAAAGGGCCAGATATCTGAGGACTAAAGGAGATCCAACCCTTTAACCCAAACCCAGAATTCTACTAAAATGTGGCATTAGCTTTCTGGAATTAAAGCCATTTTCAGTGTTCCTACAATAAATGGAAAACAGCCAATTATTTGGGAAAATTGACCCTACCATACTCAAAGGGTTAAATGACATTATCTCTTCCAATCTGATAACCAAATTCAAGGTGTAGATCTCCCACTACATGTATCTCCATCAGTGGAAGACAGCGGGATAAACTAAACTTGAGCTTTGATGTTGTCCTGGATTCAAACCCCATCTCTGCCTCATAGTAGCTGTTACTTAACAGCTCAATGACTTAGTTTTCTCATCTTTAAAAAAGGGACCAGAAGAGCACCCATTTCACGAGGTCATTCAGAGGATGAAGTATGTAAAAAAATACCTACACAGTTAAGTACGTAACAAATATTTGCAAAAAAATGCATCATGATTACAACTCAAAAATGTCGGGGGCTCTCACCGCATATCTCCTGTACCAGGCAGCGATCACGATTTGGCTTTTTCTCATCAGCAGGAAGTGTGTGCGACATTTCCACCCCCGATAAATCTTCTGAATGAGAGTGGCCAGGTCCTCAAGACGCTGCTTCCTCAGGTCTTCTAATTTGAATAACTAATAAATAATAGATGGATTTATCAAAAATCCACCAAAAACTCGTGGCATATGTGTACATCATTCTCAGGAAATAAAATGTCACAATGTTGGAGTGAACCACATTGAGGAAAAAAAAAATAACTTAATTACAGATATTATGAATAGTAGTCCATAAGAAAACTATTGGGATGAATTCATGCAAGATACACAATTCAGAGTACAGTGTTTTAGAATTTATAACGAATCACGTAAGGGCTGAACTGAACTCTAGATGTACCTTCACACTATCTGTGAGGATGAAATTATTGGAAGGGAGGTGATGGCAAGGTCTCTCTCAGACGATCTGAACACTTTCCTAATTCTCCAAATTTCCAATAAACTGCTATGTAAATTTTACTTCATGCTAGTCTATTCAGTTATAAAAAGGCTCCAATGGAGTTCTTCACTAAGTAGAATTTTAAGTGTTCTTTTTAACTTAAAAAAATTTTTAATTTGGGTGCCTTCGTGTACCTCTGAATAGCAGGGTTGTCTTTCCTAAAATTACTGTATAATTCAGATATTACAAATACAGACTGAAGTAACCTCCAATTTTTATGAATTAGGGAGGTTTTATTGTAATACCAGTTTCTTTATGATTTCTTAAATGCTGTACAATCTATCAGCTCAAAAATTTTGGTGTTTCATAAAAAATACAGATGTTCTTCCATTATCCCTTATTAAGCCACCCCTTTGGACATTTGCAGAAAAACACAAAAATGTGACATTCTTGGTAGCATCTTGGGTAACATTATAAAGTTAAACATCCTTTAAGAATTTGCCCATATGATTATAACACAAATTCAGAGTGTAACGTTTCGATTACATACTGTTCTTGGGTTTCGAATGAATATCTTTGATCTACCAAAGGAGTACTCTTCCACAGGAATCTCCAATTCATTAAACAAAACCTCCACACCAGCTCTATAAAAATAAATAAAAACAACAAATTTTCTGAGTTACAAAAATAGGTTATCTTATCTTAAAACATGATATTAGGTTCTCAGCAGTATAAAAAAATAGCTTCATTTCCAAGTATAAATGCTCTTTCAGTAAGCATCCTTCCATCAAAGAACTTCCAGAGTGAATTCCACAAATTTAACCAAATCCAGTAAATGCTCAAAAAGCATTTTGGGTTTAGAACTACGTATTCTAAGAAAATATGGTATTAGACAATTTCTTGATTTCATTAGCAGAGGCGATCAAATATACTTGTAACAATGGACCAACCAGGGCCAGAAGGGTATGCAAGAAACTCACATCTATTTTGAACCCACTCAGTTACTTCTTGCAAACATTTTAAACACTGCTCCTGCTTCTCAGATTGTGGGCAGGTCCCAAGAGTGCTAAGTGCCAGGCCAATGGGATGCAAAAGAACACAGGGTGGGAGCAAGGCCTGGACTTGACTCTGACCTCTGCATCCTGGACCGTGGATTTAACGTCAGCCTTTAGTACTAAACTTCGTCCCACCAACCTGTGGACTGGAGGCCAGGCTGGGAGTGAATCCTTGTTCTGTGTATTATAGTAGATGCTGACCATAATACCCTGGAAATTAGCAGTGGGAAATGAAATAGTACCCAGACCCTACATTATTTGGGTATTGAATTATGCATCAGGGACCACACCATATGTCTGGAGTTTATCTTCTTGTAATACAGGGTGAGTGTCTAATCCTACTGAGGTTCCCGTGAAAGGCCAGGTCCCGTGACAATGTAGAGTCAACACCAGTACAGTGAAAGAAAAATCCCCATAAAACAGGCACGTCTGCCCTGCTGTGGTAGTTGGGAGAGCTTCTGTGGCCTGCAGAAAAGGGGCAACTTCTGGGACTGGTGAGAGCAGAAAAAAGGTCACTGCACAGACAAGGCCTGGTTTCTCTTCTGCAGCAGCCCCCCTGCCAACACACGAGTTCTCTCTGCATGTGAAGAGCTCACAGGGGCTGCTCCATGGGATGAGTCTGCAGTGGTCCAGCACTCTGTCTGTGACGGGATGGATGAGTGCAATTTAGGGCAGATGAGCTGAAAGCCACATGGCCCCAAGTTCTGCCATATTCTCCAATCCGGCTTTACTCACAATAACACTGACACTGTGAACCTTATCTGCTCCTGTATCTATTTCTCAGTTGGTACAGACTTGGTCAAAGAGTGGGACCCCCACCCTTCACTCACTCTCTCTGGGGTTAATTCCCCAGAAAAAAAAACCCAAAAAGCTGAGAGCAGTGACCCAAGATGCCTCTAACGCTACCCTTGTATGATTCTACACAAATACACCTATCAATTACAAATTCTCCTCCTGCTAACTTGCCACGGCATATTTTAGAAGTTTTATTGACATACAAGTTCCAAATGTGGATTTGATAAGCCGTGTTTAAACCTTAAAGAAAACCAAGACTTCTATAATTAATAAGAATTAGCACAAAGTGGTATCCTGATGGAAGATGGTCCAAAACAGAGGTTACAGCCAACTTTTCATAGAATTCTGTTTTGCCTAAACAGCACGTGAAGAATACAACATGGTATCTGTACGCTTTAAAACTTCATAATTAAATATGATCAATGAATGTCTTACCTTGCTGGTCCTTTCCAATGAGGCCATGTTTGTTTACAAAGCATTTTGTATCTTTCTAAGCAAGGTTCATAGGCCTGCCTGAAGGCGTAGCCTGCTCTCCTCACGCGGACATTCTCCAAAAGACCCAGATACCTGACCTGATGACATACTAGACCCTCGTTGAAGATGTGCGCTGCCTTTTTATCATTCGGTTTGATACACCTAAAAGATTACACAAATTTTAGGTTTTAAACTCCTTCTCTTACGGATTTATCTGTCCATGTTTTACAAAGCATCATATATAATTATTTCATGGTGAGATAATTATTTATTATTCTTGGAAAACCTAGTCATTTCTTTTGAAATTATTTCAAATCGTTTTACAAAAACCTTAAGATAACTACACTGCAGATACAGCAATAAAAAAGAATAATACGTACAATAACATGGGTAAATATCACTGACATTCTGTTTAATGAAAGAAGTCTGATGTAAAAGAGTACATATTTTATGATTCCGTTTATATGAAGTTCTAGAAAAACTAATTCCTAGTGAGAACTCAGTATTGCTTTACGTCTGGGGAGAGGTAGGGGTGGAGATCGACAGGGAAAGGGCACAAGGGAACCTTCTGGGTTGATAGACATGTTTTATATCTTGGCTTGGATGAGGCTATACAGGTGTATACATAGGTAAAAATTCAACAACCTGTACAATTAAGATTTATATACTCTATTGTATTGTATATACATTACATACCTCAATGAAAAGGTTAAAAACACTGCTGTCTCGCTAAATCCCTATTATCTCCCTCCTTTTCAATAGGGCACTTTGCTGCCCATGGAAAGACTACATTTCCCAGCTTCCTTTGCAAGTAGGTGTGGCTATGTGACCAAAATTCTAGCCAGAGCATAAGTAATGTTTGCTACTTCCAGTGCGTCCTTAGAAGGAAGGGACTTGTTCTCCCTTTGCTCTTCTGCTAAATGCTGGCAGGAATGTTGACGTGCTGGAGAGCTATCTTTGACTATATATATAAGAGGAAATACCTTGGCAACTGCAGAGCCACAACATAGAAGGCGTTGCTCTATTAGCCCTGGAGTCTATACACTTAGAAGTACATAAGAAATAAATGTCAATCTTGTTTAAGCCCCTGTTACTTCCAGATCTTGTTGGAGCAATCTCTATATCCTAATTAATATATTGTTAAACATTTACGGTTATGTCTGCCTCACTTCAACTGTCAAATTCCACGCATACATGCAATATATGGACAACTAAATCTTACCTAGTTGGACCTTGGTGTTTTTATGGTTTTCCTTTTACATTTATAAAAGTAATGTCTACTTTCTGGCTTAAGGACAAACAGATCAATGGAGCAAACTAGTGAGTTTGGATCTAGACTCCTATACATACATTCAATTGATTTTCGATAAAGGCATCAGGGCAAATGAATGAAAATAGAGATTTTTTTCTTTTCAATATGTAGTGTCAAAACAACAGGATAACTATATTGAAAAACAGACCTTAAAATAAATCTGAAACTATAAAGACTCTAAAAATATATATATAATAATATATTCACAACTTTGGAGTTTATTAATTAAGACTTCTTAGAGATACATTAAAACCACTGAAAGGGAAGGGGAATAAAGGAAATTTCTGGGGTGACGGGAATGTTCCATGTTTTGACCTGAGTGGTGGTTACCAAAGTGTACACAATGGCGAAAAAACAATGGAGCCATTCACCTAGGATCTGTACATATCACTCCATGCAAATTATACCTCAGTAAAACAGAATCTTAAGGTTAAAAAAAAAAAGTTTACGCAAATGAGAATAACAAAAGCAACTGATCACACAAAGTTTCTTGGTTAATTTTTTTTGAGACTAGGATCCTTAACCTAATATATGTTCTACCCTGTTTGCAATCAAACCAGGGCATTTTACCTATTTACATTTGTTATGAAGATAAATATTAGGTCAACAAGTTAAACACAAAAATGTTCTTCACTCTAACTTCCTCATAACTGAAATTTCAAAGACAACTGTAGAAGGTATGTGTGGGTGTGCACCTGCCACGTGAAATCTGACCCATCAGACACACACCTTCTATTACCTAGTTCACCAAATATACACATCACAAACTCTAATCCTAGTTGGTCTTTACTGAATTTTGAGAACTAAGATGCCCTAGAAGCAAAAAAAAGAGAGAGAGAGAGAGAGACCAAATGCTTTTTAAGGAGTTCTTTCTATTGTTTTGAAAAAATTATTTAGATTGTTTCAGAAATCATTACTTTCTCTGGGCCTATAACTCTCACAGGGAAGAAAGAGGCACATACTTCCTCACACCAGACCTGCAACTGAAGCCCCAGTTGCTTCAATGCTCCAAGTCAATATAACAAGAATCCAAAATGAATCCACCAAAAGTTTATGCAAAACGCTTACCAGAAAAAAATTTACATTTTGTTTCTTAACTTGTCATTAAAAAAAACAACAGAAAACCCAGAAAGTTGAGAACTCCTATGTGCCAGCAACCCAATTTCATTAAGTATCTATTCCCATCCCCCACCACAATTTTTTCTTTTCCCTTTTTAAAATTCCCTATTTTGGGGCCACTGGAGTATTTTTTAAGCAAACCCAAGACACCGTATTATTTGACCCCTAAGTACTTTAGTTATCCCTCTCCTTGGGTTACGCTCAGATTTAAGCAAACAGGTAAATGATCTTCCTTGAGAGTGCCTTCATAATCGAATGGTCAAAGAATTTTATGTGCCAGAAATACCTAATGTAGTTTGGATTCTTGGTCTGTAGGTTTTTCATCAGAGTGGCCACCGATGCCTTGAATTGTGAGCCGGCTGTAGGAGGCCTTTTTAGGTTGATCTTGGCAGGGTTCCCTTCGGGGAACAAAGACTTGATGAGGGCATGGCCGGCCTTCCACATGGCTTGGGACAGGTCTCTATAGAGAAGGTCGTTGTTCTTATCCACAAATCCTTCCACTTGGTACAGCACCTACAAGCAGCAGCACATGGGACTCAGTGGCTGACACACTGCACGCTAGAACATCAAACAACTGTTAAAAATATCCCGAGACTATCTATACTGCAGCCTCTTCTTTCTCCATCAAAAAATCTCCAACAAGTTAGTCACACTCTAATACCAAATTAGCCTCCAAGTTTAAATTCCATCTGTCTAAATCACAGAAGAGTTCAAAATAAATTCTATTACCCTTCAGGATTTGCAAGAATAAACTCCAAAAATGTTATTATAACATTTTCAAAGGATTTTAGGGTTTTTTTGGTGTTCAAGCATATTTTTGAGGTTTTACTTGTATTTTTTAGTTTACATGTGCCAATTCTAGTGTGTTTAAAAGGAGACAGGGGGAAACTGAGATAACACAGATATGTTCATAGACATCCTAAACCAGCAGAGAAATTGACCAGGAAAGTATCTTTTAATAACATGGGCTAGTGAAAAAAAATGAAGTACCAAGTTCCAGCATTTTTAAATTAAAGGAAATTTAGATACTATATACTTCATTTTTACTAAAGCCATAATCAGATTTTTTCCCCTTTGAAGTTTGCAAGCTTATTTATAAGAAAGGAGGTATTAACTCCAATCAATAATCATTCAGGACTCCAAAAATCAATCTATTGTCCCAATTGTTTTTAATATTATTTTTATATAGTTGATGACGTAAAATTAATTACCCCAAATACTAACCAAATTAATAAATGTTAAAAAAAAAAAAAAGCAGATGTTTCCTCCAATGTCGTTTCAAAATTCAATCTAAGAATTCATTATTTTGCTAAATGGTTGGTGCTTTTAAAACCTTACTGTAAGTCTTTTTTTTTTTTTTTAACATCTTTATTGGAGTATAATTGCTTTACAATGGTGTTTCTATAAGTCTTTAGTGAATGCTAATTTTTTACTGGCAAATCTTTTATCAGTGTCGATAGATCTTTTTTATAGGCTAGCATTCAGAGCTTGAAAATAATAAAATCGATTTTTAATATATACTTGAACTTTCATTAAGTCCACTGGCTTTCCTTTCAGCTCTCAGTATTAGTAAGATTTTGCTCAACATGGTCCAGATTCTATCCCCACTGAACACTTATTGACTCTATGCTTTCAGCAGTTCCATTTATCCTCAGGAGCTGGCGCTGGTCAGAACGCCATCTCTGAGGCTGAGGCTCCGGGTCCTCGAGGAGGGCCCAGGCTCCCGCACCTTGCCGGCATAATGCTGGATCCTGAAGCAGCTGTGAGGCAGGGACGTGTCGTTGAGGAACCGGGAACACTTGCTCATCCTGCTCTCAAAGTGCTGGTGGGTGGCGCACACTTGGTTCAGCTTTTCCAAGAAGGTCTCGTCGGTGACCGTGCCCGGCCTCAGGCACTCCTCATCCAGCATGGCCAGGATTCCGTTTGTGTTCTGGACGAAAGGAGATAAAAGGGTTTCCTTCCTTCCTCGCTGTATTGTTTTAATAATTATTCCTAATTATGCCATTAAACACAATCGACTTAGTCACAAGAAAATTCCGTTCAGGCACAACAAAGAGCAGAGAATCAAAACAAGTAACAAATCGCCCCCCACAGAAATCAGCCTTCTTCCAGCGGGGTCCCAGGTGTGCTGGGGGGTGGGGAGGGAGGGACTGTCTGCATGAGTCTCCCCCACCAGCCCACGGAGCCTCCCCGACGGCAGAACAGGACTTAGGAGTCACCTCAGCCACCGTAGCGGGCTGATAACTGAAATTCACGTTGTTTAGCAAAAGGCAAGTCAGACCTCAAAGATTCAAAAACAAATCTAAAAGTCAGAAACTAATGTGACAATACTGTCTCCTTATATAACGTGGTCATAAATCACAAAGCATAGTCTCTTAAGGCCATTATTTGATTCATAGCTTGAGAAGGAAATTGGTTTCAGATGTTTCCAAATTGTTCCTGTGTTCAAAATAAAGTTTATTTTCTCGGGGAAAAAAAGTGGTGTGATTCGGGAGGCTGCTTTTAACGATCAATGCAATCAAGCTGTGTTTCAAGAATATGTGTTGAGAATAAAATTCTCCTTCCATTTAAAATTTCGAAATGGATGTTAAACACGGGTGAGAATTTGTTTGTTGGGTATTCAGACCCTGTGATCTTATTTATCCCAAGAACAGTCAGCCCAGCTAAACTGAACCAAAAATCAGGAATCTTCTACTTTGCTAAATAAAGGCTGTTGTTCCTTCGATTGCCCCTACAGGCCCACACATCTCCATTCCACAGAGAACAATCCACTGACCATGACCCCACCCACTTCCGCCAGAGCAAAGTCCCCAGGGCTCCTCTCCCCTTCTCCTTACAAGGCCATGACATCCTCTGTCCAGCACTTATTCATTCCACACAAAATCTGGGGGAAGTGTGGACTCTCAGGAGTCAAGTGTGTTCATAACATCCCCGGAGTAAACATTATTGTTAGGCGATGCTGGAAGGAAACATTTCCTTTATGTACCCAGGCTCCTACGTGAACATGAGTTTCTTCAATCATATATGCAAGGGGATTTTGGGCTGAGATAATCTAGTTAAATTAAGTGTATTACCACTGTTTTTTTTTTTTTCCCTCCCTTCTTAAAGGTAAATAATTAAGTGCAATGTTACATTTATGAAGAAAAACCTGATAGCCACGACTATTGAAAGTTAAAACTCCCCCAGCAAACTACTTTGGTCACAAAATTCACCAGAAAAAATTTTCAGGAAATCCACTGATTTTCTAAATTTTAGACTAGAGTTTTAAATTGCTTAGGTGGAATATTAGTGTTCACAATCCAACATTGTTTACGTTTTTCAAAACAAAGTTTATTTTTTAATTGAAAAATAGTAATGCTTCAGAATATTTTTTTTAAAGTTCAATTTAATCAAAGATGTGGCTTTCAAGAATATCTTGAATACTGAGGGATAAGATACTGGCTAATTAATAATATCCAAAACGTCTTGTTAAAGGTGAATAGAAAATGATTTGCTGGACATTTGGAGCCTGTGATTCTATTGCTGATGCACAGACTCACCTACACTGATAGCTAAAAAGACTGCAGAAAATAAAGTTTATGCATTGTTTCAAATTAACTTTGTTATTAAGGCCAGGAAGATTTAGTAAGCCTAAGCTTTTACACACAAATCAGTCTTCTTGCAATCAATTCGTTCATGATAAACTACATGATAAATATGATGTAAAAACAAAAATCTTAGATTCAGAAAGGTTACTAAAAATTATGCAGTAATTTTTCACACTTTAAGCCTTTTCACGTACATAATTTGTAACCTGAAAAGTCCCAAGGCCCTTGGCACCTGTCAAGTCACACACACACCATCTCTCACATCCCTGAAGCAATCTATGGTCCATACCAGCCATCCCTGGGATCCTACTTAATCTGGCTCCCGAGATGGTCCCTTTATCCTCCTTTATTTTTACTTGAACAGCATGGAGTTTTGTTGTCATTGTTACTTTTTAAGAAAATTTTTCCAGCTTTACTGAGATATAATTGACATAAAATACTGTGCAAGTTTAAGGTATCCAACATGTTGATTTGATACACTACCATAGTGTTAGTTACCTCTATCACATCATGTAATTACCATTTCTTTTTTGTGGTGAGAACATTTAAGACCTATTTTCTTAACCACTTTCAAGTATATAACACAGTATTGCTAACTATAATCTCCACACTGTACATTAAAGTCCAGAACTCATTCATCTTACAAGTGGAAGTTTGTACCCTTTGGCCTACATCTCTCCATTTCCCCCAAACTTTAGCCCCTGGCAACCACTATTCATTTTATTCTGTTTGAGTTTGGTTTTTTTTTAGATTCTACATATAAGTGATATCATACAGTATTTGTCTTTCTCTGACATATTTCACTTAACATAATGCCCTCAAAGTCCATCTTTGTTGTCACAAATGGCAGGATTTCCTTCCTTCTCATGGCTGAACAATATTCCATTGTATATATACATCACATCTTCTTTATCCATTCATCTGCTTAGGTGGTTTCCCTATCTTGGTTATTGTGAATAAAGCTGCAGTGAACGTGGGAGTGAAGATATCTCTTTGAGATCCTGATTCTGTTTCTTTTGGATATATACCCAGAAGTGGGATTGTTGGGTCACATAACAGTTCTAATTTTAATTTTTTATAGGAACCTCTATACTGTTTTCTTTTTTTTTTTCTATACCGAGTTCTATAGCGATTGCACCAATTTACATTCCTACCATCAGTACACAAGGGTTACCATTTCCCCACATCCTCACGAACAATTATCTTTTTGATAGTAAGCACTGAATACTATGTTAAGAGGTCACTAGAATTTTAAAAATGAAATGGATATTTTGACTTGGCAAACACCTTTTTTTTTTTTTTGAGTCTCCTCTGATCAGTGCTCATATTTCCAGGAGCTGTGGATTGGACCTGGGTTCCCAGCACACAAGAAAGAATGGTGCACCTAAGGGCATGGCATCTGAGCGTCATGAATGGGCTCTGTGATACGGCAACAGGATGAGCATGGAGGAACCTGGCTAAGTATCAAAAAGTCCAGCTGTCTATGTATGTGTTTGAGAACCATGTGTGATTTCTTAAGGTTGTGATAAAGTTTCCAGAACTCTGTAGTTCTCTGAAGTGTTGAAATAGTGAAAATACAAAAGCTTAACACTGAAGGCAGTGAGATCATTCGTAAGTAGTGAATTACACTACCAAGAACTTCTTTGGGAAACTGTACCTAATACTCACATTTTCTATTAGGTCACAAATGATAGCATTATTGAAGTACTCAATGTGAGTCCATTCTATGTCCTGAAAAAGAAAACAGAACATAATCAAATCCCATATGATGATGCTACAACACTACCATCTCTAACATAAGACTTTGCCCATCTTACTATACTCCACTTCCTCTCTGAAAATTTCCTTTATAAAAATCAGTGCTGCAAATGTCATCTTCCGGTTCCCAAAACTTTCATAATGCAGCAGTCTAGCACTGACATGATCCGACTGAAACAAACGCCCTTGACCTGTGCTGAGGCTGCCTCCCCTTCCACCCTCCCATCTGTGGCAATTTCCCATGCACTTCGCTGGCCCCGGGCCATTTATTCAACAGGCTCTTGGGTCAGTATTACTTTTTGTATATTTACAATGTTTTCAAGGAAATAAGTCAGAACTTGATCCCCAGAATGTAAGGCATAGATTTTTCTGTTCTTAATTTGTAATCACAAGGAAGAAATTAATTTTAGAGTCAACCCCAAATTGTAGGGCCCTTAACTATTTCAAATGTAAAAATAGAACAGTGCTAAGATAAGTATTTTCAACATAAGGAAAGACATGAAAACCCATCCACTGGTTCTAACACTAGCTACAAAGCCAAATCTGGGAGGCCAAATGTAATCATTCTGTATCTGCTTACACTCTGTCCATAAGTGTAAACATTTATTTTTCTTCTAAGGGGAAGAAAGTTAATTCATACGGCAAGCTAAGGATCTTCCGATATACTCTTAGAAGTGTTTTAGACAATCTGTACAAACTGTTTTAAGTTACAGATCAAAGTCTGGGCATTCTCTTTATGATGAGAAGACAGGAAGAGAATGAATCTGGCTTTTAGGATGTTTACGTTACAAAAGGTGCCATTCAAGTATAAAATGTTTCTAAAGCATGATAATCATTCCAAATGAAAGATGAAATATTCATGATTTAGTTTTTCAGTAGATGAGTTATTTTACTAAGTCACTGGGAATAATAATCACATTAGAAAAATCTATACTGAGAGGCCAAAAAAAGAGGATTCTGTGTCCTTAATGACTTAAAATGACACTATAGAAAATGAAGAAAAGGAAGTAATATTACTAAAATATTAAAGCAAATAAGTGAAAGGGAAACAAAAATATAATACTATATATACAATAAAATTTCTCCTTTTTGTATGATATAAATTTATACTTAGAAAAACACAGGCTATTTAAAAAATGAAAGGGTGAAAACCAAGTATGTGTTTTACAATTAAGGATGAAAGGACTCTGTAAATATTACTTCTGATTATTTTCCAACTACATTCAGTGAGATAATCCATCCACAGCACTAGTATAATACCTGGCATAGAGTAAGCACTCAACAAATGTTACCTGTTTTTATTATAAAATTTTTAGAAATCAATGCTTTTCAAGACTGAACAAAATATTAAATATTAAAATAGTGTTAAATACTGAAATAGTAAAGTATTTTCAAATTTATATACCGTGATAATTGACTTCTTTGGTATACAGTTCTCTTAAGTTTTGGCAAATGTGTAGCATCAGGTAACCACCACCACAGCCAGTCTCCAAAATTCCCTTGTGCTGCCCCTTTGCAGTCACACTCCTATCCTCTGGCCACTATTGACTATTAGACACTTCGCCTCTATAGCTTTGACTTTTGTAGAATGACATATAAATTGAATCATACAGATGTAGCCTTTCGAGTCTGGCTTCTTTCATTTAGCAAAATGCATCTGAGACTCCTTCATGCTATTGTGTGTATCAGCTGTTTGTTCCTTCTTATTGCTGAGTACTAGAACCTTGTATGGATGTACCGCTGTTTTTCTGTCCATTCATCTCAGACGAGTTTTTTAACAGGGTATTATTTTACTTCACTCTACTGGAATCCAGTGAGACTCAAGTCAGTCAGCTGATGTTCACTGAGCACCTACTATGTGCTGAGCACTGTCCTGGGCACTAGCAGCAAAGTAAATCCCAGTTAGCTTAGATGTCATACCAAACACATTTTTAAAAGGTACAATATGGCTAAACTTTGATAAATCTGATTTTAGGGTCATGTTTGTACAGTCTTCTGAATCCAGAATTTGTATTATGAGTAAAAAAGGAATACTTAAAAATTTTTTTCAACATTACCTCCCGTATATATTCCTCCTGCTCTTCTTTAAGAGTCAGCTCAATGAAGATTTGTTGCAGCTTTTCATTACAATAATTAATAATGAACTGCTCAAAGCTGTTGTCCTATATGGAGAAAAATGAAGACAGCCTTATAAAGCAAGCCATCGGCGCTCCCATGACAATGCCACTCTAACATCTCATTCCACGAGAAACACCACACACGGTCTTGCAGACCTAACCGCGGCCCAGCACACAGCTCCTAGACAGAGGCTGGCACATTGCAGGCACCCAAGAAACGATTCATGAGTCAAGTGAATGAATGAAGGATACACAAGTTACACACTATTTGGAGAATGAAGAATTTTAGTTGACAAATAAGCAGCCCACACACATGGTAAAAGAATGAGAAAGAAATACATTTCCCCCTAGAGGATCAGCAAAGAAACAGTGAGATTCAACATCTCTGTCACCCAAGTTCTCAATCTTCCATTCTCAACTCTGTAGCTCAAGAAAGTCTTTCTGACCTGACTTCTTACTCCCCTACTCAGGGTCAGATCCTTCATTCTGACACTTACATACCAGCACTTTTGAAAAATCATGCTATGTGTATACATGTGTGTACATGTGCATTCGCATGTATTGATTAGTATCATATTTATCTGTCTCTCTAGATTGTACATTTCTTAAGGGCAAGGGTTGACCATATATCTCTTGTTCACCAATGGAAGCCCATGCCTGCAGCACCTTGTACCCAGCAAGCACTCAGCATGTACTGGCTGACTAAATGAATGAAGTGCCCACAAAATACAGACTCAAGGGAATCAGCACATCAAAATCATCTCCTAGCTAGAAACTCTCTCCTCTCAGAAGGGTCACACATTTATCACTCTTATGATTCTCAGCAGTGTCTTCTTCGTATCAGTTATTGCCTGTGAAGCTCCATGCCTACGTCATTTCTGAACGATCTGCAGGGCTTAACGTATTTCTGTACATATTGAGGGCACAAATGCATGTCTGTTGGATGAATATACTTCACCAAGAACCACACCATCCCAAAAGAGGTAGATCTAGCAATAAAACTTGTTATTTTCACCTCTATCCCCCTCTTTGCAGAGAGAGGAGATGGTGGCAGTGGGAGTGAGAGATGGTGACCCCACCACTGATAAACCAGACTCTTTTCCCACTGAGGTGGCCAGTCCTGGCCTAACTGGCTATGAGGGTTCACCTGTAACGGCAGAAGCTCGCCACTCCCTGTGAATACAGAGCAGCTGCCTTCAAATCTTTCCATAAATGATGAAATCAAAAGTCAAAGACTTTCTTGAAAGTTGATCTTTCAAAATCAAGTTTGGTGCGAGCAGGACAAATTGTAAAATGATACCTAGGATGTATTATCTCACCACACGCCTTCCTGGAAGGTGGCTAAGGATTTCTAATCACTAGTGAACTAATTAATCTGGGGAGATTTTAAACTCAAAACCATAAATGACACATAAAATACATTATCACTGACTAATCTTTTAATGTTAAATGTAGTCGAAGATAAAAGTTTCTTTCTTTGTTTTAAATCCTGAAGGTTCTTACTTAAAAGGCACACATTTATCACCAAAACGTTCAACAAATATAGTCCTGGACACAAAGGTCATTTCCCCAGTACTCATTTTCACGTTACATTTTAAAATCCATGTGTTCCCATCCTCAGAGCTTAACAATTTAGACCAGAAGCTGAAGTCAGTCTGATATAGATGCCTTACAATCAGTATAAGGCCATTTCTTCATGAGAAAGTCTGGCTTTCTCAGTTTGGTGAAATATATCCCTATATAGTGCTACTACCCCAAATTAAAACTTATAAATAAAACTAAAATCTCAGTGACTTATAGGAGCAGATCTTTGGTTTTTTTAGAAAACAAATTCATGGAGTAAATCCTTTCTGTTATTTAACAGGTCTGTGCCTATGGAGCTATTTAGACAAAATTATGCTAAATTTTCAAATGGCAACTAATGAGGAGAAGGGAGGGGAGAACAACTGGTGTCTCTGACACAGTATATGGCTGTGAATAGCTGGAGGTACGCTTCCAGAACAGGAATATGAAATACACACGAGCAGATTAGAAACCAGAGGCAAAGCTTCACAATTACAACACAACCTAAGGAGTAAGTCTGAGCTAAAGTAAATTTCCCCTCCATTTTTATAAGTTCTTATATGAATTCTGTATTTCATATCCACACACAGTTAATCAATGGTCATTTACTGCAAACTTCACACAGTTGGAGAAGCTATTAACACAGGAGCATGCAACAGACCGGCACTGCAAACGGTTCATACTTACTGCATTCTGGTGCACAAAGGGACAGATTACACAAAATGCAGTCAGTTCTCAATTTGCAATAAACTTCTAAAAGTAAACACTCATTGACAGTTATTCATCGGTGCAAATGACAGATTTTATCATCCAGGCTGTATTTCTTTTTTTTTTCTTTATTTTTTTGGCTGCGCCCCACAGCTTGTGGGATCTTAGTTCCTCGACCAGAGATTGAACCCAGGCCCTCGGCAGTGAAAGTGTGGAGTCCTAACCGCTGGACCACCAGAGAATTCCCCAGGCTATATTTCTGACTGGCATAAAACTTTAGATCAAGACACGTGTCCTATCATCTCAAAAGACAGGACCACGATACCTACGTGTGGTATCTGAATTGGGGTTCTGCTAGGTGAGAGCTATTCAGGATAAAAACAGTCTGACTGAAATAATATACCATATAACTCGCTGGAAGTCCTAAGGCTTCAGAATCTAATACTCCTAATGCTAAATTATCAGGAAAAATAAAATGTGTCTGACACATCCACCAAAAGACTCTGGGACAAAGGCAGCTGGCAGGTCACCCACCAAAAGAGTGAAGAGATTCAGCAAGATCCAGGGCATCCCCCCTTTCCCACCACAGCGACCCACCCCTGTGCTGCATGGGCTGTACCCCCCTTCAAACACAAACAAGAGGGAAATGAGAGCGTTCTGAAGACAGCCTAAGAACAAAAACTTGACTCTCTGACCTGATCCTGCTGCTTAAAGAACAAAAACCAAAATCAACAGCACAATCATTAGGGCCAAAACCAGCTGACTTCCCCACAGAAATACCTCAGCCTCTACTGCAAACCTACCTCACAGCCCCCAAACATGTCATGAGTCGTCAGAGCGATTCATTATTGCTGAAAATGAAGGCAATCACATTTCCTCTGATTAACGTTTAAGTTGTTGACAGTGTCCAAATTTTTGGGAAATGAGACTTCACAAATCATTAAAAATAAATTGCAAAAATTTATAATTTGCAGAAAATTAAGGAAATGTCTGGTAACAGTCCATAGAGCTGCAACCTGCACAGGTCCAATTTCTTCATTCATACAGGCATTAAATATCACCCGGTTTTCCCACTCCCCTTTATAAAATAGCTAAACTGGGTCTAGGAACCATCCCTTGAATATGAAGGCACCAAAGCAACTTGATATTTGGATGCTTTTTTGGTTTGTCAAGAACTGTGTGGGTGGCTGGCAGTCCCCGAGCCGGGCTCGCTTCTGCACACGGCAGTCCCATGAATCAAAGTCTCCAAAGGAGGAAGCAGGCAGGAGCTGAGGGCTCCCATGTATGACTCACCTCCTCTCCCTCCAGTCTGCTACCCATGCTCCATGCATGGAAGTTTTCTCCATTGTCTAAAGCACATTTATCCTTCAAGACTGAGGGATAAACTCATACTCCCAATAAAGTTCATAACTAGTTTATACTCGTGTCAACCATGAGCTCTCCACTTGGAGTGATTTTGAAAGAGGGAACAAAAGTACTGGCCTGTTACCATATTTGTATATTCTCAGCAAAGAAGGCTAATGACGTCTTACACTCTTTAAGAGAGATATTTAAACCTTATACTCTTTAAAAATAATGTATATTGAAAGGAAGATGTAAAATAAAGGAGGCAGCTCCATCACCGCCGTCATTAGGATGGTGGATGGGAAGGAATTTGCAGGTGAATATCATGTAGAAAACAGGTGGGGGTGGGGGGTGGCAGTTCAAACACTAAGATCGTGACTTATTTCAGCAAAAAGTACTATTAATTACATATTTAACTGATGTTTCTCATAGCTCAACACTTTCGTCTGAGGTCAAATTTTGGACATAAGTTGGGTGGGGGGTTCCATATTTTACATACAATGTAAAATACATAATATTTTATTTAATGTATTATGTCTCTTGCATAAGAAATGAAATGGTACATTTATCCAAAAGTTATAAAACTTTGTAACGGCACTGTTTTAGAGGAGTTGGGCTATATTACTGCTTTAAAATGTGCTGTTGGTCTTAGCAAAGATTTATTTGGTGGAAAGCCCTTGGGCAGTCCCCATTTATAATGCTGTTCCTACAGAAAAATACAGTGCAATTAACAATCCATTTTAAAAAATCACAAGGTCAAGAAATGGGCCCTAAAACAAGAACCACTTTTTTTTTTTAAGAAAGTAAACTTTAAAAAAAAAATCCTCAAAATAAGAGAAAAACATTTAATATTAGATATTCTCCTTTTAAGACATTCACAAAATTGAATGACTGGCTGAAGTTACAGAAAACTTCCCTTTAAATATGTAACATTTTTCTTCTAGGTACATACTCAATTATGGTCAATTTTAGAAAAATATCAATAGCATTATAGTGCTCTTAAATATTTTTAAATAGGTTTTGATTTAAAAAGTTAAAGCAACAACACTGATGAACGAGCATATATATATTATGAACCATATTAATTCTCACCATTTTCGTTCTAAAATCTACTTTAAATTGTCTCCTTTCTCTTCAACTACAAGTTCTCTAGCACATAAAGGACAAAATTAAAGGCAAAAAACTGGAACAAAAAGTGTTGTCTGTAACTAGAATCAATTTTTAAAAAAAAAATATTTTAGAAAACGAATCCTATAATCATGAGACGAACCTACCAGTTGGTCTTACACTGACGCTTCCCCACCTATTAGATTGTTTTATTTGAAACAATCATTGCACCTTGCCTATCACACCCTTACTGTATATGGCCACTTTCAACGAGGTTGTAAGGGCAAGATGAATAAGAGTGCCTGAAACCAAATAACTAGCATTTGGCCTGTACAAAACTAGCTCGATCATAAGAAAAGTGAAATACTCAGCCACTGCTGTCCTGCTTTGGTCTACAGGACACTAATAGATTTCCCCAGTAAACTACCCATCCATTCTAAGACCTATCAGATAAGTACTTAGAAAAAAGTTGAATCAATTTAGATTGCCCAACACTGTTTTGAATTTAATTTCACTTTTTAAAAGAATAGCACTTGTTATTTTATGGAGATGCTATAAATATTCCTCAGAGATCTAAGGCCATGTTTTCAGTTATAAGAATATCCAAACTGAATTGTGTAGAATTGGAGTATCTGGATTATAATTCTCTTCCTTTGCAAAACTGGATATGTTCTACCAGGATTCACAGCTAGATTTTTCTCCTAAATGAACTTTAATTCACTTCACCTTATTTTCGGTATCAACGTTCCACTAATCTGTTTTCCAAACTGACATCAGCTTACATGCGGCCAGCAAGGCAAAGCTATTCACCCAGCTGGCACTGGAATGTTTTGCAGTCAAATGCATGTGTCATCATCCCATGGTTTAATGCATCAGTTTCCCTCTTCCGTTTAGAGACAGACGAAAGTAAATGAAAGGTTTCCACCAGCTCAGCTGAAAAACGTTCTCATGGGAACTGTCAGTAGGGTCAAGAGGCAGAATTAGAAACATTCAAACAAATTTCTTCTAGTGTCCTGTCTAATTTTTAAAGTGATGCCCAGGGCTCTCCAAAAGGCAGGATCTTAATTCCTGCAGTCAATTTTCACTGAAGAAGAAAGGCGGAATTTTCTCTATAATCTATCAGTTTATTTTCACTTGAGTGGACAATATCATAGAAATTTTCATTTTTGCATTTATGTGGATTCTGAATACTTCCTCTTGAGTCATACTCTGAGCCCTTGTACTTCAGCTTATGGTACTTTTAAGTCCTTAATTATCTGGGTTCCTAGTGTTCAACCCTATGAGCTTTGACATTTCCATGCGTTCCAATTTTGCTGAGAATCCAGGAAAATGTATGATAGCATCTGGGGTATTTATGTGAATAAATTAAAAGAAAAAAAAAGTTTCTACTTCTGTATCAAAAAGCAGGTAAAAGTATCTTAAAAGTGCCCAACCAAATCTCTACTCTACCTTCCCCCCAAATAAGTTTATTTATAAAATAAATAATACATAAATAGATTATTGAAAATCAAAATGTTTGGGAGTTTAACTGAGAAGGTTTAGACAGGAAAATGGAGAGAACAATTAACTATCATGAAAAACAAATCCGAATTCTCGCAAGAAACTGGGGGAAAAAACCCCAAAGCATTTATTGCATGGAGAAGGAAAATTAACTTCTAAAGATTTTATGGCCATCATAAGACTTGCTGTAGACATATGACTGGTTGGATTTGGCCTTGGCTGAAAGGTCTGCTTAAAAAGAGTAAAAATGTAACCTGCTTGGTTTTAGGAATATTATATATACACAGATTAGGTTTAGGTTAAGATGAACTGTGGGTGATGTAGGATGTTTTACAAGGGCATCTCATGCAGAGGTCAAACAGCAAGAACACCACATATGTTTGGAATTTACAGTTCACGCTGAAGATTCCCATTTACAAGAGCAGTTGGTCTCAACCTTGACGGCACACTGGAACTACCTGGGAGCTTTAAAATACTGCTGCTCGGGCCGCACACCCTGAGGTTCTGATTTATTGGTCTGGGGTGTGGCCCAGACAGCTGAATTTTCAAAAGTTCCCCAGGTGATTCCAACATGCAGCTAAGTTTGAGAAGTACTGAACTGGAGTGTATTCTTCTGAAGAAAGGAAGGAAGAAGACTATTTAGAAACATAATGCAAGCATTTTCATGAAGTCCGTAACTGTAACAATGTTGAGAAAAATGGTGATATAACTTGCATAAGGAAAGGATGTTCAGAAAGACAGACTTGTAGAGAAACTTGAATTAACCGTAAGTGAAAAATATTCCTGGATTGCTAAAGGGTGTTTCGCTTAGTGCCAGGTTACAGGATGTTTCCACTTGGAACATCTAAATTCTGTTCTGATTAGGTCTGTAGCAAACACTTTTAAAAAGTAATCTAGGGCTTCCCTGGTGGCGCAGTGGTTGAGAATCTGCCTGCCAATGCAGGGGACACGGGTTCGAGCCCTGCTCTGGGAAGATCCCACATGCCACGGAGCAACTGGGCCCGTGAGCCACAACTACTGAGCCTGCGCATCTGGAGCCTGTGCTCCGCAACAAGAGAGGCCGCGATAGTGAGAGGCCCGCGCACCGCGATGAAGAGTGGCCCCCACTTGCCGCAACTAGAGAAAGCCCTCGCACAGAAACAAGGACCCAACACAGCCAAAAATAAATAAATAAATAGATAGATAGATAGATAGTAATCCAGTTTCCTGATTAGAGTTTCCTACCAAATAGGATGTGTCCTCAGCTGGCAACAGAACCACCATCTTAGGGCCAAGACCATAAGCTCCATGCAGGCAAGGAACATCTTTGCGTTGCTTACCACTGGCATCTGGCTCATAGTAGGCACTGAATAAATACTGGGGAAATGACTCCCTCACTTATACATGGTCAAATTGCTCATGAGGTTTAACTCAGTTCCCTGAGGGCTGTGGGTGTCTCTCTTGCCATGGCTCATTAGATCTTACTGGAAGATGAAGCCAAGCCAATGTCCCATCATGACCCCATTATCCTATAAAAAAACGTTTCCATGTATTGTGACATGATATTAAGCACCTGCCTATTGACAAGGATCAACAAATTTTTTTCTGGCAAAATAAAAATAAAATCAGTTTCTTTGATTTTAGAAATATCATTGAATACATCTTTCCCCCCCCACCCCCAACTTTCTAGTGAGATCTCTGCTTTTGCCCTATTCATGAAACACCTAAATAAAGATCAGCAATGTGCCAGGTAAGAAATCTCTTTCCCTGCCAACTGTAAAGAATGACTTTAGCATTTAGTGCCCATTTAGTGACAGGAACCTGAGGTCTTGCTAGAAAGAAACTAATTTTAGCACCATGACTTCTGAGTCTACTCCAGCAATCCTCCTAACTCACAAATCTCAAATTCTTCCTCTTACCAAGGGACTGGAAGCTTTCCTTTCCAGAGTCTGCTAAAGGGACACCAATATAAGCAGACACTGTACTGAAGGGGAGTTTTCCAGGGCAGCACGAAGCACAGGTGTCTCCCACATTCTGCTACCAGCACACAGATGAACTCCGGGAAGGCTCCCCACGCTGCCCCAGGAGCTTAGAATGATGCCAAACGTGCAGAAATAGGGAGCATCAGAGACTTAAAGCATTTGGGTTTTTTTCCTTATTTCCAGATACTGGGAACCATGTGCGTTTGGGGAGAAAAGTGAAGAAAAGCCCTGTAGAAGGCCTTTTATTATTTATCAAGGAGGCCTAAGGTTTAGATCCTGAGTCTGACATTTAGTAGCCATGTAACCTTGAGATAGTTACTTGACCTTCAAAGCCTCACTTCTTCTATAAAATAAAAATAATAATAGCAGCTACTTCATGAGACTGTGGTGGCAATTAAATCAGACAACATACATAACCCCACAATCCTTGCATATAGTCAGTCCTCAATAATTATTTACCACTAGCTATTAAATATGGGACATGGTAAAGCAAGGCGCAGGCGCTATCACCAAAATAAATGTTATAAGAAAAAGGCATTTACTAGGAAGGCCTGGCCGAGCGGCAGGAAATGGGCTGATGTTTTTCTATGACTCTGTGAACCTGATAACTTGAAACATGTAAATTCTTTGGGTGGTCATTCTGGGTAGGGCCGGGTTGTTTAAAGGAATTCACAAATTACTTATGGGGAGAGTTAAGAAAGGAGAAGCCTGATCTACTCGTTATTTTCCTGAACCAAACTGAAGCACCACTGCTAAAAGTGAGAATAAGAGTTTTAAAAGCTCCTTAAAACAGCTTCTAAATGTCAAAGTTAGCAAGGGGGTGAACAGGAAATTCTAATATAAGTCTATAATGTTTAAATATTTAACTTGAAATAAGCATGGAGTCTTTTTTAAAATTTCATTATGACCTTCAGCAGAAATTTTTTTTCAACCTTTGCAGCAGAACTCATCAGATCACAGTTGTACGACACTTGGATAAGACCCAACAAATCATCTAATACAGAACCTCTCTGCCTGAGTCCAACAGAGATGAAGTGACCAGCTCTGGCCAGGCCATGAGCTCTGGCTCTCCCACTCCCGGATTTTTTCATGGCACCATCCTACCTCACTTTCAAGCAACCTACAAATGAACAAATGACTACAGACATAATGTCCGTATACCTTGTTGGAAATTTCACAGTAAGAATTTTGAATCTGCATTTCAAAAGTCAAGTACTAATACAAGGAAGTCTTTTTAAATAGCACTGTCTCCAAAATGTTGGATCTCAGCACTTAAAACACACACACACACACACACACAGTTACATCTTTACAAAAGTTATTTGTAGATTTAAACATTTAATTATATTAAATACTGTCTATCGAATGCATGATTTAATCTCCAAACTGTTCTACATTAACAAAGACAATACAAAAAAAAAAAAAAAAGCAGCTCACCTCAAAAATTTCGAAGCCATAAATGTCCAAAACACCCATGACCTTCTTTCTCACTTTTGTTTGTGCCTTAAAAATAGTTTCAAATTGAAGGGTTAACTTAAGCATGAAATATAACACTAAAAGCATACCAAGGAATATAGACATATATTACAAGTTAATTGTGTTTCAGACCTAGAAGAATATAATTTAGTTGTTTTTAAATGTATGAGAGAGGACGCTGGTATGGAATCTTCCAGAAATTGTAATAATAGATGACTTATTTAAAGAAGGCATGACTATGCCTTCTTTATTAGATACTTAATTATAAAAAAGAGATCACTGAATCTTACAACAGGTAGGGTCTTTCAAAATCCCCTAGTCCAATACCCTCATTTTACTGAAGAACATATTAGTAGCTAGAGAGGTCAAGTGACCTCTTCAGCCAAGTGTGTACAACTAGTTAGTAGATCAGTCACAACCAGGACCTGGGATGCTGTCTCTCACAGTTACTCTGCAAATACCATTAAACTATTCACCAGTGAGATTTCTTATAACACACATGGCAAAACAAAATAAGTAGAACCACTGACAAATTTCAATCCTAAACTAGGTAAATTCTTTTCAAAGAACAATCTCTGTAAGTGGTACTCAATTACCTGATTATAAAATTAAAGTGTCTTTAATGTGTATACTCTGAATACCATTTATTACAACTGATTTATTTGTTTATAGAGATTCAGTACCTTAATGCTTTCATTGATTCGATTTACCAACCATGAAAACAACCTGCTGTAGAGGTTTTTAGCCAGAGCATCACGGGCATAATAAGCCTATTAAAAAGAAAAAGAAAAATGCAATACCCGCAATTACCACAATGCTTAATTTCAATAAAATAATGAAGTTTTTAAAAAGATATTGAAAGCTCTTTTATTTCAAATTTCTTTTCAAGAGCGTTTTTATTGTACTCTGGATCAACAGTCAAGCCATTAGGAAAATTGGGCAAATTGTTTATACCCAGTTATTATACGTTTTCACATCCCAGGAAATCAATTTTAAATATTGCAAAAGCTTTCGCCACAAAGATATTAATCTCAATGTTATGGAACAGAGAAAAATCACAGGCAATTTAGAAGTTCAACAACAGGGGCAGAGTAAAATAAATAAATAAGCACCTATTGGACGGGAAGTTACACAGTCACCACAGAATGATAGTTATAAAAATTAGATAATGAAATGAAAAATCCTTGTTATGTTTTGTGACAATAAAAAATTACATATTTATTATAATATCAACTAATTTCTTTAAGCTACTACATGTAGGAAACTCAAAAGGATATACATTAAAATGGTTTTGACTGATGGGATCTGTAAATATTTTTCGTCATTCAGTCTTTTCAGCATTCAAAAAAAATCTTTCGTAATAAGCAGTAAAACAATACATTGTTGGATAATACTTTGTACAATAAAAATAGAGCCCTTTTACTTGCTTATCTATTTGTTTGAAAGCTGTTCATAGCTACTTGACAAAGAAGAGGTAGAAGACATATGTCTCTCTGATCTTGACTTAGAATGCAAAGGCTGGAGGAAAGTTGGGTTTGGTCAGGAGAACCTAATAGCCCTTAAACATATAGGGTGCCGAGGGTGTGCAGGAAGTACTAATTATATGTCTGAAACCAGTGCTCCGGGGGAGGCCTGGAGATGGGCGGCAGCAGCCCAAAAAGTAACAGGCCCCAGGGGAGGAAAGAAGAGGTTTTGCTGCTGTTTTCAACACTGGACATATGTGTGTGTTTCATTGCTTATAAGTAGAAAGTTGGGCATTACAGTTAAAGTAAACCATTATATTTTTATTTCATAAAGAACACAATTTATTGGATTATGTGAAAATTATTTCTCTGCAATTCTTCCTAAATGAAGTGTAACAATTTTAAAAACAGACTCACTCCCCTGTTGCAAGCAGTGTACTACAGCTGGAAAGAGAGTACCTTTTCCCTTCATCTGATACTTCCGTGCTAATCCCAAACCTTGCTCCCTAAGTCTCAGGCAGCTACTCCAATGAAGGTTAGAAAATCCACCCAGAAGTTGGTAAAAAATAGAACCTGACTGTCCAATGCTATACATGGACATGGAGGGGGGTGGGAGAGTGCGTAAATAATTCCACAGCAGAAAATGTATGTAAAATGCTGACACAAAGAAAGAAGCCTTAATTAAGATGGATACCCTTTTTCCAATACCCCTTCTTCTAGTTTTTATTTTCTTGAAATAGATAATTTAAGTGTCTAGAGCAGTGCCTGGCACATAGTAAGTCTACAGGTATGCTTATAATTATGATATTTGAAGTATCCTCATTCTCTACTACTGCCTCATGAGACTACATAATTCTTTCTTAATCCTTTCTTCTTGTAAATTCAAGTTATCTCCAAACACTACTTATTTGTAAACAGACCCTATTTCATCATCATGTCATCCAGCCTTCTTACTTGTATGCTATCTGCTTCCAACAAACCACCTTTTCAGTATGCAACTGAACTAAGAGTGACAACTTATTCTGGTAAACGGCTTTATAATTTTTAAAGTGTATCCACAGCCAATATTAATCTTCCTTGCTACCTTCAAATACTTATTCCAGAAGTCTGAAACTCAGATGCTTTCAGGGACTGAACAATAGAAATGAACGGGAAACAGTGGGATCTTAGGGGGCTGGAGACTGCATTCCAGGTTAAAGGCACTCAACTTCAAAATTTAAAAAGCAAGCTAACAAAACAGAAAAACCAAAAAACTACCCTTTTCTCAAATATTCATCAAATAAAATACACCTATTGAGCTACATCTGGCCGCAGGGGCTGTCACTTTGCTACCTGTAACTTCTTGAGTCTGATTCATGCCACCTAATCTCCACAATAATATCCTCCAAAGTAAGGGCAGGAAGGGTTACTCCCATTTAAGGATCACGAATAAGGTGTGTAGACATGAGGGAAGACGCCGAGGATGCTGACTTGCCATCTCAGATTCTAAGCACAAATGAAAAGACTGAGTTTCTGCAGCTGATGAAGCTCTTAGAGAAAGATCCCAGGTGGAATTGCTTCCGTGATGACCACTATCAGGCATGGCCCAGGTCAGTATGGTAACTGGAGACACAGAGATGCACAGATGTGGGGTCCGCCCTCCGGGAGCTTACAGCAGAATGCGGGGGGTCAAACCAAGGAGTCAAACAATCAAAGGGCAGGTTCCAAGGGAGTTTGCAGGAGAAAAAGTTCAGAGAAGGAAGACTCTGGGGCCTATGTGATCAAGGAAGGCTTTCTGGATGAGGTGCAATTAAAGGACCATTTAGACAGCAGAAGGAATTAGCAATGACATGAGCATGGGGGATAAGCAGGAGCAAAGGGTTAGGGCTAGGTAAAATAAGGTAAAAATAAGCATGGCATTTAGAGAACCAGCAGGGAATCAACTGAGAGAAGTCATTTTGGGTCAGATGACAGAGGACCTTGGAAGCCAAGGAGGGAGTATGTGGTAGAAGCTGAAAAGTAACTCTGCCTTGAGTTTCTGTTATTTCAATGTTAGTCATTCTATCTGGGGAAAGATCTAAATGCCTTGAGGAAAATGAGGCATGGGGCAATAAAGATGATAATGGGGCCCAAGAATTGAAGCTATGAGGAAAAGTTAATAGAACAAATCACATCACATAAGCATCAAAATCTTCTAGGCAATAAGATCGGTAGAAACGAATACTCTGAACCCTACATTAAAAAAAAAAAAAAACTTGAAAAAGGAGCTGAATAATCAAAGATCTGAAGCCAAACTCTTTTATGCCAAAGGTTAAAAGAATGTGGAAAAGTTTTACCGAGTGATGCAAGGTGACTCAAGCTTATAAAAGTAAGAGGCACCTGGGCCTGGTTTCTGTAGAGGATGATTAAAAAGCAAGAGTAAAACACACAATAAAAACAGACAAAAATATATCCATATACATATCCCATATATATCCACATATATTCCATATATATATGAAATATTCCTAAAGGGCCTCTTAGATGTTTTCTCATCGCATCACTATGTACTTCACAATCCCCACTCTGGCTACTGAAATGTTCTCAACATGTGCCTTCTGGATGGACCACAGTGGCAGCAGTGTCACCTCTGAACTTGTTAGAAATGCAAATTCTTCGGTCCCACCACAAACCTACTGAACCAAACACTCTGGGGGGATGGCCTGCAAACCGTGTTTAAGAAACCCTCCAGGTGATTCCGATGCACCCTCAAGTTTGAGAACCACTGCTGCAGATGCGCCACTCGGACACCAAACGTAACCCTTCCAGCCACGTTGCTTTGAATCCTCTTCACATATCTAAAGCCATAGCCAAGACTGATCAACCCTTTTCCTGATATGTACTCCAAACCTGGCTCCTCTCACTGTTTTCTTTTTGAAATGCCATTTCACCCATTCTTTATACATCTAAATCCTTCAAAGTCTGGCTCAGAAACTATCTTCTCCGAAAGTCCTTTTTAATCCCTTATGTCCCTACCAGCAGTCTACATGGGGGCTTGTGCTGTGCAGGCTCTCAACAAACTTTTCTTGATGAGGTAAGTGACTCACCATCTGACTTTGAAGGAGTGAGGGGGACGGGGACAGACGTGACGGCAGTAGTAGTAACTTAGGAAGAAGGACACACAACAGTTATAGCTAGAAACTTTATGTATACATCAAACTTACATATGCATAAAGGTACAGTATTTCCATAACCAAAATCCCTCACCTAAAATAAGAAATCAAAGTTGGAAGAAAGTTAAAGGCGTGTAGGCATTCTCGGGTTAGTAGAAAAGACTAGGCCAGAGCAGCAGAGAGAAAGATTGAACCCACTCTACTGTCCTAAGCTTAAGGCTACTTGCAAGGAGGATGAGAATACAGTTGGACAAAATAGGCCTGAGTGGGAAAAGTCCTGAATTAGTCATTTAATTCTAGCCCAGATCAGCACTGACTGGTGGGACAATGTCTAAGCCGTAGAACAAAGGGTTTACACTGAAAGGGTCTCCACAAGCTCCTAGGTATACATGCATGCATGTATACATCTGTTCATCCATTTTGAACCAAAGGAGAGAAGACAGAAGCAACTCAGATTTGTGTCTTAGAAAGATTTCATTGGCCTAAGTGTGGAGGCTGGAGGGGGGAAGAGTCAGAAAGGCAGCGAGGCCAGTTTGGCCTCTTGACCACAGCCAGCTTTCCCCACTGCCTTCTGCAAATCAATAAGTGGCAATTCCATTTTCCTGGTTGCTTGGACCAAAAATGTTGAGGGTCATCCTTGACTCTTCTCTTTCTTTCATATCACACATATCAAGGCATCAGCAAGTCCTGTTGTCTCCACTTTCAAAACATATCCAGATGTGACCACGTTTTGTTCCACTGCCACCACCTGGTTCAAAAGCCACCATCATCTCTGGGTTAGCACATAACTGGGTGCTCTCCTGTGCTATGAATGTCTGTGTCCTCTCACCCCCAAACCCATATTGTTGAAGCCCTACTACTCCCTAATGCGATGGTATTTGGAGGTGGGGCCTTTAGATTTAGATTAGATTAGATTTAGATGTGGTCATGAGGGTGGAGTCCCCATGATGGGACTGGTACCCTTATAAGGGGATGAAGACATCAAAGCTCACTTGCTTGCTCTCTCTCTCTGCCACGTGAGGATACAGTAAGAAGGTAGCTGTCTGTAAATCAAGAAGACGGCCCTTACCAAGAATTCGACCCTGTTGGCACCCTGATCCCAGGCTTCTAGCCTCCAGAACTGAGAGAAATAAATGTTTTTTTGCTTAAGCCACCCAGTCTACGGTACGCTGTTATAGCAGCCAAAGTGACTAAGACACCCGTCTGTCCCCTACACTCTGCTCTCTACATTGCAGCCAGAATGACTCCTTAAAATGCAAGGCAGATCATACCACCCATGCTCAAAACTCTCCAGCCACTTCTCAGCTCACTCAACTTCTCTGCTCCCAACACTATGGATCTCCCTTACTTTGCTCTACTTTTTTCTCTTTGTCTCCTGCACTTACCACCTGCTAGCTTGCTATATAAATTTATTTGTTAGGTCTACTGCTTTGTCTGGCTCCTTCTGACAAAATTTTAAGCTCCATATGGGCAGGGATCTTTATCTGTTTAGTCTACCCTGTGTCCCTAGTGCCTAGAATGATGCCTAGAAAACAGCATGACAGTTAAGATAATAGCCTAAAAAATAAAATTTTTGTTTCCACTTATAGAAAAATACCACAGACTTTAAAAACTCCCTTGCAGACATTATGTTTCACCCACCTGAGCCACGTTCAGTGTAGTTGAAACTTTCTCTTGCTTGGCCTCAACTGTTCGGAAACTGAAGGCTCGTTCTAGGACTGACTGGTCAATGCCGGTCAGCTCGCAAATTTCTTTTAACTCTGTTGTGCGGGAATGGACAAAGAGTGACTGCATATCTGCTGCTCATAATCACTTTCAAGGCTTACACTGTTCTTTCTAAATCGTTTTCAAACCCAACAGTGTAAAATACATAAATCAAAAGACTTCAGACTGAGCTGTAATTATGTTTCTGCTCGATTTCACTAGAAAGCTTTTTCAACTCACTGAAAAGCAAGTTTTACTTTCTATATTAAAAACTGGGCAGAAGTTCAAAGCCAGTTTTGCTAAACAGGGTCTGTCCTCTGCTGACTTACCGTTTTTATCTTTGATCTTGCTTTCATCTAAGCCATTCACTCGTGATTCGGGCTTGAACTCGATGTTCCCCAGCTTCAACACCGCGGCCACCACCTCCAACACGGACTCAACTTCGTGGTCCATGAAACCCACAATCTGCATGGCATTCTGGGGGGGGGGGAAAGCACCTGTTTTCTTTCTGTAGCTCTTTATTATTTTTTAAAAATAAATCATATAACAGATATGAAAAAAACAAAAATAACAACAACAACAAAAAGACAAAGTGTCCTGGAATAAACTTTCCAAAAGACAAACCTATTAAGAGACCTGAAATAGCACCAATGTGGGGCTCTATCTTGTTTAGCGGCTTCAAGCTCTGATTCAAGGAGCCGTGGGGTACTTCATGGGCTGTGGCAAAGGGGGCATGTAAAGAGGAAGACAGAGGGAGAGAAGGCTGAGAGCTGAGCCCTGGGTTCCCACTCTGACTCCAAACAAACAGCTTTCATAACCCCCTACAGAAAAACCTCTTCGTTTATTTTACATACGAGAAAAACTGTGGTTTGCAAAGGTGAAGTGTCTGATTCCACGAACTATGGATAACACAGAACATTCGTCCAGTCATAAGTTTTTACTGAGTGCCAATGATTTGCCAGGCAAAGCAGTTATGGAACTGGTCCTGAACTCAAGTCTTAAAATCATGTCCAGGAGTCAACAGGTTTCCGTAAGAGGATGGCGAGACAATTTTAAAAAATGATACTCTTAAGAAAAGCTTTCTTGTTAAGAATAGCCCAGCTTGCTTGCTTCCTTATTTACTTTATCTCTCTCTCTCTCTATCTACCTACCTATCTGTCTGTTTAACTATTTATAGTGACTAGGTTACATAATAATGGGAGTGCTGTAAGATTTTTTTGTTCTAGAAAATGTCAAACATATATAAAAGTCTAAAGAGCAGGAAAAGAACCCCATGTTATATTCACTCACCCCCAAAGATGAACTGATTCCAGTCTTGTTTTACCTATAATCCAACCTATTCCCCCCCATCACCACTATCACAGCTCTCTCATTTGGAAGTAAATAACAGTTATCAGATCATGTCCTAATAGAAGTAATTTTCCAAGTGTCTCATAAACATAGAATGTAGAATATAATTTAAAATAATTTCTTTTCTAATGAACACAAATGCTAATTATTCTGGTTTATGCATGATTTTTTTGAAAACTGTATATAAACATGACTTTCTGTCTGAAAAATAGATTTGACCTAACATGATTGTAGGACAGGTTTACATGTGGAATTTAACTACTGAGTTTGGCTATAAGGACATTTGGAATTTCAGTACAATATTAAGTTAAACCCCAAGATAATATAACAAGAAAGCTCCTTTTGACAAACAGTAAAACTGCATGCTCCAGTAAAGCATGGCCTTCTCGATACTGTAGGATTTTTGAGCTAGTAAAAAATCAAACTAATAAAAATAAAACAAATTCTTCTATAATTCTAAAACCTTAGGGAGCATGAGTTATACATCAAAGAAAAGTCAGAATTATTACCAATTCTGATTGAGCAATATAGTGTTACCCATTTTAAAGAGTAATAAGAGGGCTACATCTTACCCTAACGGTTCTGAAATTTGCTGCATCGTCCACTCCATTAACTTTGGCAGAGTCCAGACTCAGGTAATTATATCTGCTGAAATCCCGCTCAAGTTTAAGCTTATCTATTGAATCACACATACAAGTTTATAAGTTACTTCAACAAATCTAATCATCTTTAATATTTCATCCCCTTAACGCTTCAGATAAAAAGATTTCACACTATGCATTCAAGCAATAGAACAAAAATTGATACCCAAAGATTAATAGTATTTTTCTAAAATCACCTTTATCACCATTGTACATATTTCAAACTCTGCTTTTTTTACATGTATTCTTATCGAGACAGGTTCTTTCCAAACTTTGATAATATAAAGTATCTTCAACGTACTATTTCCTTATAACGTATGATGTCTGCCTAGTGATTCCCCCACTGTTGGACATTTGGATTTTCTCCAGTTTATAATAATAAATAAAGGACAGTGATAAATGTCTTCACACAAAAATGTTTTTTTGGATTCTTTTGAATTATTTCACTGGGTATATTCCAAAAAGTGGTGCACCTGGGCGGTAGGCTCTGATCATTTTACGACTTATTCTTCTTTGCCCATTAGTCCCCCAGGAAGAAGTCCTCACTTTGAAGTGACACCCACAAGCTCTAAGCAGATCAGTGCCTGACAACTCTGCCAGCTTTATCCTCTTTAATAACTTTTGCTAATATATGTGTGGTGAACACTTCAGTGCTGTTTCAATTTACATTTGTCGATAATTAGTAAGGACAATTTTTTCCCCCAAGTGTGTTGACTTTCCATAGGTCTTCTTGTTTGAACTACTTGCTCAAAACTTTTCATCACTTAGCTATTGCCTATCCTGATGGACTTATATTAATTCTCTAAAATATCCAAAGGTCAGACTTTGATCTCTTGTATCAGTTGCAAATGTCTTCCCACTATTTTTAAATCGTCACTGATTTGTTTTTATAGAATTGTATTCATCTACTGCTCCCTGCTAATTTTTTCTCCCCAACTGGACTAATTATATTCTTCCATTTTATTTTTTAAATTGATGATGAGCCCCTCCCTCAACTTTTAGCTCTTTTAGCAAACCATATGAGACACGCCCCAGTACCTGGTGAGGTACTCCGGGGACAGATATCAAAGACTGCAAGGTGGCAGAAGCCAACACATCGTGTTCTTCCCTTCAACCAGAATCATGGGAAAATCTTAAGAAGGAAGAGGAAAAGTGTATGGAACGCTTCTGCTTTGGAAAATGTTGCAAGAGTAAAAATTAAAACATAGAAACAGGGACTGGGGCTTCCCCAGTGGCACAGTGGTTAAGAATCTGCCTGCCAATGCAGGGGAGACGGGTTCGAACCCTGGTCCGGGAAGATCCCACATGCCGCAGAGCAACTAAGCCCGTGCGCCACAACTACTGAGCCTGCGCGCCTAGAGCCCATGCTCTGCAACAAGAGAAGCCACCACAATGAGAAGCCTGCACACCGCAACAAAGACCCAATGCAGCCAAAAATAAATAAAATAAAATAAAATTCTTAAAAAAAAGAAAAAAAAAAGAAACAGGGGCTTACTGAGGAGCTCTTCAGAGGCACCAGAAAGCAGCTGATAGAACACGTGGAAGTTTCTTTCACCTCTTGGCTGCTTAACAACACGAGATTTCTCTAAAAGATCTAAAGAGAAAAAGAATCAAATTCATAGTACAGTATTAGTTTCACTTTCAAATACACCATGCTTCTTTCTTTTCCCCCTCACTTTCTTTTTCATTTTCTGTTTTGTATTAATAAAATAATAACAGAAGCTACATTTTTGGTTCTACTTTCAGGAAGAAGCACAGCTCTAACTAAAACCACCAAATTAAACAAACCAGGTTCTTTCTGAACCATAGTGAATATGCAAAATAAGTTTAACAATACATTCGACAAGCTGATTAAAGACAATACAGCTTTTATAATAATATTCTCTTGATTTTATATAATATATGATGACATTAAGTTCTTCAATATGTAGTATTACAAATCTAAGCAAGGAAATGCAGCCATTCAGTTAAGAATTCACTTAAGAGTTATAATGATAACAAGTTAACATTTTTGATATCTTATTTTATGCTAAGTGCTTTATAGACATTATTTCATTGATTCCTCACCACCATTTTTGTAAGGTATGATTTTACAGATGAAAAAACTAACAGTCCAAGAGTTTAAGATGGATTTGAAATCAGGCTCTCTGACCCAAGTGCAGACCCCACCATAACCACATGCCCTGCTACCTGGCATAAGTGAACCAGACTTTCTTGATCTCTTGAAGTCCTAAAGAATGAAAGGTGGTTCTCAATTAATGGAATCTGGAGTTATTTGACAGTATACTTTCATTGATTCCAGATGATTTTTCATCCTGTAAATCTGATGCCTTATCAAGTTTTCAAGCTTTCAGGAAGGGGAGGAAGGAAGGAGAAAGGAAGGGATGAATCCATCAAGCAAGTGAACCAGAAAGGTGCCACTGTGGCAGTAACAGGGGGTGGCAAAGTACAATGGCAGAGAATATTCCTGCCTGGAGTCCTGTTTATCACTGACCAGTGATATAAAAGAGGGTCTGGATTCTGTGAGCAAGGGCCAGATTTAGTTATAAAATTATGAATCAGTGATCCTATTACTGAGCACTAATTCTACAGAACAGACACATTTGATTTCCCATCAGATTGAAATCTAAACATAATTCAAAAAATGAGTAAGGGAGAGAACGATGTGCAATTTCACAGGGACTTGTCCTTGATCTTCTTAATTTGTGTTTCTGGAATCTACACTAGCACGTGAGGAGGAGTCTAGGTAGAGTTAAAGAGTGTAGATTCAATGAATGAGAAGCCCTAGGGTGCTCCAAACACACAAGGCCATTTGTAAGAATGAAGAGATGGGTTGTAAGGACACATAAAATAAACTTGACAGAAAGAGAACAAAAATATATAAACACAAAAATTATTAGGAACGGGATGCTGCAGAGTTTTCATTTTCATCTCCAGCTCTAACTTGACCTGGACGACTGCCAAGGCCCTCAAATCATAGATGGAGAATAATGAAGACTTCATATTTAGCCAAAAATAGAAAAGGATTGTGTAATAGTCATCATCTCTAAGGATTGAACGTTTCAATCAACTTATAAATACTGACATCCAGGGCAGGAGACAGAATAAACAGGTAAGGATAAAAGTGCAGTATGATTGCACTTATCATGGACCAAGCTCCTTTGGGGTCCTAAGAGTACCAGCACAGTTTTAGAAGAAAGACCTCCCAGTGCATGGGCAGAGTCTTCATTGAGAAGCTATTCCTTACAGGAAATTCCTCGAGCCTAGAAGAAAGTAACTCGACTACATGAAAAATATAAACAAATGCTCCAGTTTACTTTATCCGTTCATGCACAAATTCCTTCAGTCAACTCACTGCTCACCCACTATGTGCCAGCACTACCTGGGAATAAGCCCGGCACTGACTGCAAACCTGAAGACCTTCTTCCTCTTGACCTACAATTGTCACACATACATGCTCTTGATTGCACCCACCACCCAGACCAAGAGCAGCAGCTCTGTCCAAGGTGGGCTGGCAACACCTTTAAGAGAGAGCAGGAGATGGGAGTGAGAAAAGAGAATGACCATGTGTCTTTCACCTGTCAAAGCCCGCAAACCCCAGGCTCCCCCCATAGCACCAAGAATCCCGCCCTGCCTCACCAGCCTCACCTCACAGGGGCACCTTAATGACGATGACAAACAACTGTTCTGTGGCACTCACCCAGTCACACTCCCCAAGCAAACTGCGGGATTTCAAGACATGAAATCACACCTTCAGAGCACCTGACAGGGCCACACTGTGCAACAGCAACCTGGCCAGCCTTATGTTTGGCACTTTTTGAACAAATGCTCGCACACAATGGAGAGTTTAGAAAGAGCAATGGCTATAAGCTTCAGCAGATAACAGTCACCAAGTTAAAGGATAATATTCACAGCCACCAGGTTAAAGAATAATATTCGCCTGCGCAGGGTAGAAAGGAATGTTGGCCAATGTACTCCTTGCACCACCCGTGCTGATAGTATCAGTGATCACTATCATAGTCAAATCTGAAACATAATACAATGTGCGTTTAAAAGGAAAAGTGCAAGGGAACTTTCACTGACCTTCCACTCTGCATTCAGTACTTTTCATTTGTTATCAGATTCAACCCTGAGCACCTCCTCTGAGGTTGGTTTTATAATCCCCATTTTGTAGATGAGAAAACAAGGCTCATGTCACATTGTTACTAAGCAACAGAGCCAGAATGCAAAGCTTTAGGAGACGAAAGTATCGTGCTTATGCTCTTTATAATTTTCCAGTGAAAAGAATGCAAAATCCACAAACACTTGAAAAGCTTGAGGCTGTTCTTTACATAAAATATATGACTTCATCTAAGCAACTCAATCACAAAATGAGGAACCTTTTATTACAAAGCAGTTGAGGGTTTTACCACCTAAAATGCTTTGTCGATTACCCCAGAGCCTCCTATTTCTTTATGACTTTTCTTGTAAGTTACAAGCTTCTAGGCAGAACAGTAATCAGGGAAGATGTTTGCTCCCAAATAATTTACTAGTGCTTAAAACCATTCCCTAGTCTTTTTTTTTTTTTTTTAAACCCAACATAATCTAACAGCATGAAGTCATATCAAATAATTACTCAAGGTACAGAACATAAATTCAATTCACTATAAGGACTTGCCACCTGAACATTTTAATGTGCCCCTGAATTAAGGCAAAGCAAAACACTGGCACAGCCTTCTCTTCTGCTTTAGATGCTTCTGCTACCACTGACTGCGCCTCTACTAACAAGACTTAATAAAAAGGAGTATAGGATATGCCAGATATTTCATAGAGAAGAGAGTATAATAGCCTCCATATATTCCAACGCAGCTACATTCCTGAACCCTCAAGATATAAATTTAAGTTCATATCAAATTTCATATAAATTTAAGTTTTAAGGGAACAGATAAACCTATTAAGCCATTCTAAAGGGGAAAAGCAATGGGTAGGGACAGAGAAACTCTGCAATCAGAACTTTCCCACCAACTCCACCATGACACTGCCACCTGACTATTAACAGAATCAGACCATCACTGAGGGATTTTCTTAGTTTTGACTAATTACCAGCTAGTCTACAGCATATACATGTTCCTGGGCACTGGGACAACCTCCCTATGGCATAAGATATGAAAGAAGTAAAATGTCCATGTTTGCACCTGCTGGAGATGGAAGTCTTTTAATAAGCCAAGGAATAAAAGAACAAGTAGTGGTTTGGAAGGGGAAAAAAATCACATTACTTTGGAACATAACAGGTGAAGGATTAGATAACATGATTAAAGTTTCTTTACTCTATGTATAATCTCCCTTCCTGAAAAAGAAGAAATGGTCCAAGTTATTGATTAAGGCTTATGGAAGAACTTGCTTTGTCTCAGTTTTGCCAGTAAGGCCAGAATGACAATGAAAGCCCAAGATGCAGACACGACCGACCCTGCTCCTCTCCAACTGCTCAAAGATACACATATGAAAAAAGTGTTTGAGTGGCACTGAAGGCTCTTCCAACAGATTTGTGTACCTTTAATAAAGTGAAATGATACAGTTAGCAATAGTGAAGGGCCTGCAATCTAAGTAACAACAATTTATCTCCCTTTGGACTCCGCTGTCTTGAAGAAGAAAAAATGTCAAATAACCAGTGAGTTACTGGGCATAATGATGGTAATTTCAGTGGAAAACTTGGATTATGAACTAATGTTTGCTCTTAGATTGGGTTATATATTCTAAAATCAACTCTATACTTTTTCTGGAAATACACAACATAACCCTCAAGATTGAGAATTAGGAAGTTTCACTAAAGACAAGCTTTAAAGTAAAAAACGATGGGGCAAACGTCTTCTTACAAATCATTCACTGTGCACATGTATTACAGAAAGCAGAGGCGGGTGTTCACCCCAGGGCTCTCTCTCAGCCCGGGTCTCACGCAGACCTTTGTCTATCTGCAGGTTACAGGCTTTGAGAGACCTCAAACACCTGGCGTGCCGTGACGGGACAGTGTTTCCCCTACCTCCACCTCCATGCAGCATTTTCATTTCTAAGAAAGCACCTTAAAGTTTCAAATCAAAAGTCAGAGTCCTGAAGTTATAAATCAGCACCAGCGATAGCTGGACATGTTACATGAAAAGTTGTGAGAGGGTTCCCAGTGTCTGCACATGAAAAATCAACTTGGGCTTTAAAACACTAAGAAAATTTGCCTTATTATCTACCTAATTAAATGCCATTTTTTAAATCAGGATCCAGCTGCATACATATAACACTTATGCATTTTCACAACAGACTTTTTTCTAATACAAATTTAAAGTTTATCTAATAATTGGAAAGTAACTGATGTGTGTATGTATCTGAATCTACAATTTGATACCCAACCCTGAAATAAAATTAATGAAATATCTAGTCCATAATATCTTATTATTATACATACTATTCTAATAAACCCTGATTCATTTCTTAATCTGAAGTTAATTTAGACATATTTGAACCCCTGATTTCTTCTATAGTATTGGTATATAGTCTTGTTTCATGATAAACATGTAGTCTTTTTTCATGGTAAACATATTTTTGTATAAGAAAGAACACCAAAATAAAATTGAGACAAAGGAAAGCATCTATTTTTATATAAAGCCATCCATTACAGAGTAACAGAATTACTCTTTGAAATTTCAGTTTTCTTGCTACAGATACTTCACAACCGATGGTTGATTATTTCTGTCTTCTTTAGGGGTATTAAATGTCAAAGTGCTAAAAAAGCCCAGCCTTGTATTACAAACTAGGTAAATTATCTCAGTTTTTGATGAATTTTGACCCTAAAGAAGACAGCTACTGTTTACTGATGAATAGTCACTAGCTGTTGAGAACTGACTCATGTACAGGTAAGTCCCCAATTCCATATATATATATATCATACATATACATAGTCCCAGAAAACAAAGCAGATCAGAGTTTCCTTTAGGAAGTGTTATAACAGATAGTTTTGCTCCCGTTCACCCACTCATCATCAATTAAACCAAAGGTATGATATAAAAGGAAAAACAAAGCTATAAATCTCAAACAATTTAAAAGGGTAAACTTATATTCCATATGCTACAAAATGGCAGGAATGTGCCATACATAAGGATTAAACAACATGCCCTGAGATAGTCAGCACATAAATTAATTGCATCGTAAATTCAAAAGAAATGTAAAAGAAAAAGAATTCAGAGCAATTTGTTCTACCCTCCACCTTCCCTGTGAGTAAGGCAGGCATTTCTTCCTGCTTTATGATTCCATGTGGGAGGATTTCATGAGATGAACCCCCCAGTTTCTCAGCCCCTTACTCACTCCTCTCCTCAGCAGGAGGAAAGACTCTTCTGAGCAGCGAAGTTTGGAAGAAGAAATGGGCATGCGTGTACAGCTCAGCCCCCTCCTTCCCCACACTGTGCACAAATTCAGCCCCACTCCCAGGCTGCACGACAGATGGGGCAACGCGCACAAGGAGAGGCCAGGGGTTGCTCGGTGCTGTCAATGCCTGCCTACCTGCCAAAGGACTACTAGCACGCCCTCTTGGCTGATAAACCAAAAGCCGCTTTCTTCAACCTTGCCTCTACAGTAACAAAGCTGCTTCCTCTCCAGCTTATTTCCTGTGCCTATTCCTCACGTGTTTCCAAACTGGGTGGGGGAAGGATATTACCTATTAGACCTCTGTCTCAAGTTATTTTCTGCTGCATAACAAATGCCCCCAAAACTTACCAGCTTAGACCAGTACCATTTATTAGCTCATGAGTCTGAGAGTCAGATTTGTAGTTCCTCTGATCTAAGCCAGCTTGGCTGATCTCTGCTGGCAGGTTGGCTGGCAGCTGGCTGATCTAAGATGCCCTCACTCACACGTCTGCTGGTTCATTCCATGCGCCTCTCATCACCCAGCAGACTAGCCCAGGTTCACGCACATGGTGGTAATGAGTTCCCCAGAGAAGCAAGAGAGGATAAGCCCCAGTAGAGAACCAACTTTCGAGTCTCTCATTGTGCCATGTTTGCAAATTGTTCCATTGACCGAAACAAATCTCATGGCCAAGCATTAAGTCATTGAGAGAGGGGACTACCGAAGCATGTGGACACAAGCTAAGAAACTACTGTGGTCATTTCTGAAAACAATCTATCAGCTTTAGGTTATTTAAAATAAAATGGTCACGAATTCTTTTCCCACTCTTCCCACTGAGAGGTGGAATCTACATTCCCCAGCACTGAAACTGAGCAAGTTTGCGCCCACATGGACTTAACAGAGTCACAGTGATGCTGTACGATTTCCCAGGCTACTCAGGCTTCTTCCTGGTTCTCTTGGAACACTTGCTGTCAGGATGTTTCCTCTTGGAACACTCCCTCTCAGAATCTAGCCGCCTTGCTGTGAGAAGCCCAAATCACACGAGGCCACACATAGATGGCTCTAGTTAACAGTCTAGCTGAGCTCACCCCTTGAATCATCCCAGCCCAGGGGCCTGACACATGAGTGACAAAGCCTCCAGAGGACTCCAACCCCCCCATTCATGCAAGTTACCCCCAATCACTGGAGTCTTCCCAGCTGAGGTCCCATATGTCATGGAGACAAGCCAACCCTGCTGAGCTCCATCTGAATTCTTGACCCACAGAATCCAAGAGGGTATAACAGGGCCGTTGTTTTACTCCACTAAGTCTGGGGTGGTTTATTGGGCAGTAATAATAGCTGGGCCACACACCAATGTCAACGTTTGCTTTCCTTCATAACCACAGGATTGGGTTACTTCTTTCAAGCTGAAGAGAGACATCAGTAACAGATGATGCTTGATTACCAATAACTTTGTTTGCCTTTGTGGGATTTAGAAAAAGTATTTTTAAATGATTAACATAGAATATTCAGATAAACGTACCCAATAAAGAAGAAGCTTTATTTCTCAATAAATTTCTCTATGTCAAATTGTGCTTATTGTACATTAGGTACTTATGTGATTATTAATTAGTTAATTCAACAAATATATATTAGATGTTAGACACTATTTTTTTTTATTTTTTTTATTTTTATTTTTTTATAGACACTATTTTAGTTGCTGTCATTTAGCAATGAACCATACAAACTGAGTCTCTGTCATTATAGGGTATATATTTGGCTAGGAGCTAGAGACAATCAACAAATAAATATACAATAATGAAAAGAAGCAAACATTTATTGAGTGCTTACTACGTACCAGGCACTGGTACAAGTGCTTTAGATGTTAACAAATTATTTACAACTCATCACAACCCTATGAGATCAGTACTATTATCCTCATTTCAAAGAGAAAGAAATGGAGGCACAGAGAATTAAGTAACTTGTTGTCTTTTTGTTTAGACATTGGCAACCACATGATAAATCACTGACAACTGCGTACGTAGGCTCACGGATATGTCCCAAATAATAAAGCAGGAAAATGTAGAGCCTGCCTATATTTAACCAATTCCATCCTCATCTCCAGCATTTACTGAGCACCTGCTGTGTGTCAGGTATCACCCTAGGCTCTTGATACACTACCGTGAACAGGACAGCCGTGTCTCCCATCCTGACAGTTTACGCAGGTATATGCACATTTGAAATCTTAAGGCTTCTTCTTAGTATATCTCTATGCTATTCTTCTTTTAGGAGATAAAATCCCTTGAGACTTGTTCCACATTTTCTCCAGTCTAAATTGCCATTTAATGCCACAACTATAAGAAAGTATCTGTGACTATTAATAAAAGCAACAGGTTTCCAAACATTTCAAGTTCATAACACTAGATCCAAAATCCTCAAATGTAAATGTATAAACTTTATGAGACTCACAAGCATTAACAAAGTAGGAGAAATAGTACTTCACATCAGCCAAACATCTGGATGTGCTTCCATATTTTATCTTCTCTACTTAGGTAAATGTTTGCCATTTTCTATTTTTGTAACACCTCTCTCCTAATGATACTAACCCTCAGAGATACGTAGCTTTCAAATGAGTTCAAGACTTAGGTTTTACAGCATACCTCTCTTAGAAAAAGAGGAAGAGAGAGTAAGTTATTGGGCGTTTTTTCCCCACTTCCTGGGTACACAACTGGCTCAAATGATCCTGTGACTTTTTCAAGGTAATAATTACAGCCAACAACGACCTATGCTTTTACTAGGCGGCTGCTGGAAAAGGAAGCAAAATAGACGACTTACAAAATGGCAAATCTTGTCTCCTTTTCTGGGTACAAGAAGCTAACTTTTGGCAGCTTGCAGAGAACAAGAGTGGGTTTACCCATTGCTTTATACCCCCTTAAGCCAGCAGGCAGCAGCTCCCCGTGGCCACCTATGAGTCAGTCCTCTCTCTATACGGGGTGAAATTTCCTGCTCTCACCACTAATGTATCCCTTTCCTTTCCAAAGCAAAGGATACTCTAAAATACCAGGGTGTTCCCACTACCACAAATTTCAATATAATTTCATTGTGGGAACAAATGGTAACAAACACCATATGAAATTCATTCATGATGGTTTTTAATCTTCACTGGAAATGAACTGGGTGTTTACTATTTATTCTCCATGGATACTGCAAGAATTAAGAGACAGGAAGACATTTCTGTTTGAAACTTGAAACTTCAAAATGTAAAACCCTAGTTATTTTCTAATACTTAGAATAAAGGCATCCTTAAATATTTTCCTAGAGTCCTCAAGAGTAATGTTGGCTCAATCATTCTAGAATGTTCTATAATAAAAAGTTAATGTAGCCTCATTTTAAAAAGTGTATTACTCAATTAATAACTAAATTTAATGTCTTGTAAAATGCAAGTGTTATAAAAGTGTTATAAATATCTTTCAGAATAAAAGCTAATCTTTCCTTAAAATGGTGGTCTTAAAACTGAGGCATACCTTTTCCTATACAGCTCTCATCAGCTGCCACATACTGTGAAGGAAGCTTGCGTAACAAACTTGGCAGGGTTATAATCACTTGCTTTTGGTGGTATTATATATGATTTGCATGAGTATTTCTGTTTCCTTATTTGACAGTTAAAACCATTTAACATAAGTAGTACCATCCTAGCCAATTTCATCTCAGATTAAAACTTCCTCTTCAAGACGTTTTTCCAATAATAATACATTTTTACAAATACGTATAATCCCAACAATGCATGGCACACAAACTAAAATAATAAATTAAACTACTTTAGGACTTCCCTAGTGGTGCAATGGTTAAGAATCTGCCTGCCAATGCAGGGGACACGGGTTCGAGCCCTGGTCCGGGAAGATCCCACATGCCACAGAGCAACTAAGCCCGTGCGCCACAACTACTGAGCCTGCACTTTACAGCCTGCGAGCCACAACCACTGAGCCTGCACGCCCAAGAGCCCATGCTCTGCAACAGGAGAAGCCACCACAATGAGAAGCCCGTGCACCGCAACGAGGAGTAGCCCCCGCTCGCCACAACTAGAGAAAGCCCGCACGCAGCAACAAAGACCCAACGGAGCCAAAAAAATAAATAAATTAAATTAAACTATTTAAAAACTACAAATGGTAGAAATGGGAAGAACCATGGAATTCATCCAGTTCAATCCTATAGTTTCCAAGATAAAGAAACTCTAGCCCTAGAAGTTTACTTTACAAACTATGATTTTAAAAATTTTTTTAAAAATTCAGCTGCATGGTTTGCCCAAATTCTAAAAACACTCACTTTCAAATGGCATCCCTCTGGTTCCAGAGTTTCTCTGGAAGATCACAGGGGCCACCTGGGGGTCTAGGGGTTCTGGCTACTCATCTCCTCTTTAACCAGATCAGGCCTCATTTCATCTGTTTCATATTTGGAATAAAATTTCATTTGGAGAAAGAATGCCACTGCTATAGCAAAAAGCAGTGCTTTGGATACCTGAGCCAATTGTTATTTTTTAATCTAGTACAAACTTAGAGTTTTTTCATTCCAACAATCCAAACAGCATCTTAGGGTGGTGAAACGGCCAGGGGAAGCAGGGTGGCCCTCAAAAAAACAAGAAGATATAACCAGGCTGCAGCTTCCCCTGGAGGTGCACTAACCCTGAGTGGTCATTGTATCCTTGCCAAACGAATCAGCTACAGAATCAACAGGAGCAGAGACATCAGGGCGGTGCCACACGTACTGAAGCTCCAAAGCATGGATGAAGGGGCCTTATCTACAACAGATACTGACCACTGTGCCCACTTGAGAAAACTCTGGACCTGGGGCTGTTAAGTAGACCTCACCTGATTTTGTTCATTTTTTCTCCTTTGCCAGAGAACATTTCACTTCTACAATCACAAATCATGACTAAAGAAAGTTAATAAATCTGTCTCTACTTAACAGGTGTACCACATTTCAATTATTTAAACACACTGAAGACAAAATTCTCACAGTAAAATTTGAAGTACAGGTTTTTCTCATTTTATCGGATAACTGTTACCCCAAAAGTCATTAAATTAAAATCAATTATTATTTATATTTTGTTTTCAACCATAGAGTAATTTTGTTAAAGAAAATAACGATCGGAGAATCTTTTTTATTACTGGATTGGCTTGAAGACCTATATAGGATATAAAATACAGTTGGGCTAATATTTATTTCTTTAGCAGACGTCTAAAAAGTTTTTCAAAGGCAAAGACTTTAAGTGATCTTTTAAAAAGATTTAGAAATTAAATATTATAAAACAATCTGAAATGCATAGGTTAAAAATTTAAGTATAAGAAAAGGAAATGTATTCTTAAACCTATCTCCTAAAGACCCAAGTATCTAAAATATTCTGTTATAAATATGTTTTACTATTCTGAACTTCTTTAAAATACTCACAGTTACTTATCACTCCTCCCAGTGGATCGCCTTTAAAATCGAATTCAATATCCATATATTTGCCCTGCCAAAGAAAGACTTTGTGAGTTTTCAAGTTCACCTCAAAATATTCAGTCAGTGTATCTTAAAGCATAGCATAATAAGCCCTTTATGTATTTGTTTAAATGTAATTAAGAAGGACACAGTTTATGTAACCATGATGCAAAACAATGTGCCTCCAAAAATAATTCATACTAAATATCCCATTAGCTCAAAGTGAGCATATCTCGTTGCTAATTTAAGAATAGATCTTCTCAGCCATCATAAGACTTTTGGATACGTTTCAAACTTCTCAAGGGCGTGTGTACTCAATTCAAGAATAAAAACCGGGAAAATTAGTATTCCTTGAATATACACTAGCTGGCAATATAAATTATTTCATTTTTATAGGCAAAGTATGTTTTAAGCCATGGCTAGACATTCCAAACATACTGGACAGTGGATAAAATGGAAGACTTCAAGTTCTGTTTTTATATCTACTCAAATCAAATGCCTGATTATGTGGTGTGACCAACTCAGAATCAAAGGCTGATCATTATTACTTTCTTTGGCTTTTAATCTAGATTATACAGAAATATATAACGCATGTTCATATTACACCTTTTAGATGGTATCTTAAACACACAGAAACACACATGGAGTCTCACACTGTGATTTTTAGAGAATGGGTCTGGATTGTCTGGTTACAGAGTAACAAGTGTATCAGAATAACCCTGAGAGCTGTTTTTTGTTTGGAAAAGGGTGTATTGATCTAATAAGTAGTCTTTGGTTTTGTTTCATGTTCTACCTTAGTCAGATCGATGGTTTGTAAATAATTCTCCCAGAGAATTACTTTAATTCTATTTTCAAAATAATGGTAAGGGAGGAGAAACATGATCACATGGCACACAATCAACAATGTAATTTGTGATTTTTTATTAGCTCGTGCATGCTCCCCTGCCTTCTCCTTCTTCATTGTCATGGGTCATCTGGCCTTTTTAAGTCTTCACTTGCTCATTAAGCAAATGTTTATCAAGCATTTCCTGGACACTAACGTAGGCACAAGGGAAAGCAAGGCATCACTCCTGCCCTCAAGGAATTTACAGTCTGGGGGGGGGGGAACTGAGACATAAATAGGACATAACCATGTACAGGAATGCATCCTACAGTGGGATCATGGCGCTGTGCACAAAGAACAGGGGACAGAGGGGGAGGAGGAGATCTGCCCTAGCTTAAAGGCGAAGTAGCAGGAGAAGTCAGGCAGGCAAGGAGGCAAGGGATCAGGAAGGAGCAGGCATAAGCACTGGCATCCGTGAGGATGGTGAGGGAAGTCAGAGCACATCATGACACCGACATTTTCTCCTGACAGCAAAGTTGTGTCATTAAACGTTCCTCAACAAGGACACCATGATCAGACTTGCCTCTTTACAAGATCACTCTGGCTAGTGTGGAAGGGACTGGAAAGGATCTATCAGATGTAGCTGACAGAGGTGGCAGCAATCAGGGGAGAAACACTGGTGGCTTTACGCCAGAGTAGCAAAAGAGGAAAGTAAACAGAGCTGAGAGCTACCCAGAGAGTCACGATGACTGGTCATGGTTGGATGGAGAAGGTAAGAAACGAGGGTGTTCAAGAATTTAAAAGTCCAGGAATGTGGCCCAGGCAACTGAGTGGATCACGACACTCTCTAGGATGCGAGGGGACACTGGAGGCAAAGCAGACATGAAGGAAGGAGAAAGAGTAACTTCACAAGAGAGTCAGAGGATGACCGTATGAGAGGGGATGATTTTGATGGCAGGTGGTCCCTGGGCAAAGCAGGCGACAGATCTAGAGTACAGGTGCAGAGATAAGTGTGAGAAAGGAGCGTGTATACTGACTGATAGGGAGACAGGGCAGGTGCCAAGGAGCGGGGCTAATTTGGTTTGAGAGCTTGGAAGAGGATGATTTCTGTGAAGCAGGCATAACACCATCAGCCGAGAGTAAAGGATAGAAGGTTTGAAGAGAGTAGAGCAAACACCGTGGAGAAAGGAAAAGGAAGCTGACCAGGGCTAAACTCCTGCACAACACAGAGAACTCAGCTGATGCCCACACTGATGACTCCCCAAAGGCTTGGTTCTGACCCTGTCACTAGACTACTCACAAATAACCAGCGGCTTCCCACCACCTACAAAATAAAGTCTGAGACCCTGACCCTGCTACTCCAGGCCCTCCAGCTGGGGCCCGGACCCACCTTCCCAGCCCTCTGGCCCACGGCTCCATTCACAGACTCCCTGGTCTGGCCATTAACTCTGGCAAATGAAGGTCCACACTGGTTTCTCTCCTCAGTTCCTCATGCTGTACTGCCAGCTCCTCCTGCTTGCTACCCCATTTTGGCTTCTTTAAATCTTGTGGACCCACTCAGGACTGTCCCCTGCCCCGGACTCCTCCAGCTTCTCTATGCTGAGCTTCCATAACACTTCATCTATACTTTTCATGGGGAACTTACTAGTTTATGTGTTGTGTTATAATTATTTTCAGCCATGTCCACTTTTTCCTGACTAGTTTATAAGCTTCCTAAAACCAGGTATTCATTCATCAATAAATCAATGTTTTCTGAGTGTCCACTATGGCACCGGCCCTGCTCTAGCTCCTGGGGCCACATCAGTGAACAAGAGGCCGAGGGGCTCGCTTCCTCGACTCCTACTCTGCAGGGCCAACGATGATGTAAACGGGGGAAGGGAGCAGAGTAACTCCAGAGACTGCTGAATGCCTAAAAAAATGAAAATAGGATGAAGTCACAGAGTCTACAGACGGCATCATGGAAGTGACATCTGAGATAAGACCTAAATGATACAAGACGCCGGCCATACAGAGATCTGGGGACACAGTGCATGGTGTAGAAGGACTGGCAACAGCAAAGGCCCAAGTCCAGGAAGCACTCGGCACACCTGCCAGTCACAAAGGCCTGTGTGGCTGAGGCCCAGGGAGCCGGGCAAGGCTGGGCCGGCCCACCTTGCGTGCGGAGGCTTGGGGGAGCCCGGGCTATATTCTAGGTGCGAGGGGACCGCAGAGGCTGTCAGCCGGCAGGGGACAGCAGCTTGTAAAGATCACTCTGGCTACTGGTGGGGAAAAGACTGCAGGCTGCAAGAGGATATGCAGGGAGACCTAAGTTTAACTGTGTTTAAAAGAAAACCCGGAGGTTTCAAACAAATGAATGAATTGTGTGTGTTTCTATTCTTACTGAATGAGGAGTGGTAATGAGATTTCCCGGACCCTAGAGCGCTCTCTCCCACACTCACCAGTGCCCCATTCAGCTCCTGGCACACCGCAGACGCTCAACAAAATCCCCCTCCAAAGTCCTTAGTCGAGAACAGTGATTTTCGAAGACTTAAACTGTTTTTTCTTTTTTCCCCAAAGCAAAGAAGCTCAATATGCCAAGTTAAAGTGCTGGGGTGAGGGTCACTGTGAGGCACCTCCATGGGAACAGTGGTCCACACTGTCAGCTACAATGAGGTGCAGGGTCTCCCAGATTTCTCAGCAAAGAGATCAAAAAATTTATTTGGAGTTAACCCGTCAAACACAGTTGAAGGAAACGTAATTTCCCTGGAGTCATAAACCTCTGTTATACATGCAGTAGTAATTTTAAATATAGTAGAGTCCTACTATAATATTATAACATAGGCTTGAGTATACTACTGGTCAAAGTCACACCCACAAAGCAGAGAAATTACTAAAAACTGGGCATGAAATGATTTAGCTTATAATCAAGTATTAATCTCATATCCTAATACCTGGGTTATGATAGGATTTCTCTGAAGTTACTTAACAAGCCAAATCACCTGCCAAGCCTTTCGCTAGATTTTCCGAGTCTCTAAGTACTAGTGACTCTTTAAGCAATACGGTTTTCTGTATTTTTACGGCCTACAGACTAAATATATTTGCAAGTATTTTTTTTTAAAGTGTGTGTATATGAGATTTGCCAATAGCAAAAATAAAATCTCTATCCTATAAAGAAGCTTGATCTATTGGAATTACTTCTATCTGCCCACACTTTGCGTCTAATTCTATTTATGTAATGAGATTAGTCATGTTACCGCAACAGGAAAAGGCATGGCTCACATCAGTTTTAACAACTTAAGGGGCTAATCCAATGGAAAAAATTCACTGCCTTGGAATTAGGAACCTTAGCCTTCCACTTTCCAATCTATCAAAACTATCTCCACCTGAGGTCCTTTGCATGCCTTAAGCACAGGATAACGCCAATGAGAAAAAAGCAAAAAGGGGGCTAAAAGAAGCTGGGCAGTGGAGGTGTGGGGATGCAGGAAGGGTCTCTGGCAGCGAGGCACAGACGATCATCAATAATGGTCCCAAGTAATGTATATGAGAAGACAGCTTATAAAGTAAATGATCTTTTATTACGAAATTTATAAAACTGGCTCAACTATAGAAAAAAAGCCATCGATTTCAAAATGCCACCATCACACTCAACATATTTCCCCCAGCTGCCTCCAGGCAGTGTGTGTCCCAGTAAAGACCAGAGGCAGGAAAGAAGGCAGCACAGCTGGGGAGACCCAGGGGCTGATGTGCCAGAGTGCACACTGCAGAGGTGGGAGATGAGGCTGGAAAGGTTTCTACTATGGGAATTAGCGTTTTCCAACTCAGCCAGACTCAAAACATCAATTAGCTTCAGTTTTTACTATTCAGTCCTCCCCGCACCCCCCATTAGCTGCCAAACTTATTGATTTTACCTCTATAAAGTTTTAGAATACACCTCCATCCTTTCTGGCCCCACTGAAGAACGGACAAGAGCTGTAGAGTATAGAAACTTGACACCTAGTTTACCCTTCTTTCTATGGAATTTCTGAGTCTTAATTATGATTTCTAAATATCAAAACTCACATTAGTAAAGAGTTACTCTAAACAGCCTCATTTAAATTGCTCATGGAATTTTATGATAGATGACAAGTGAACATGAAAAAAAAGATAGCTTGTCACTCCAAGAAGAATTAAAAAGGAAAATTCCAGAAAGCAGAAAAATAGTCCTTATAGAACTTTTAGCCTATGTCTCAATATGGTGTCTCTTATTTTTTAAATGTGTGTATTAAGAAATATTAAACATCTACTGGTTGCTTAAACACACATGAGCTAAATATTAGTGTTAACACTTATGCTTATACAAATACTTACAAATCTAGAGGAGTTGTCATTTCTTACAGTCTTGGCATTTCCAAATGCTGGTAGGAAAGAAACAGATGTGTGGTCAAGTGACAGAAAAATAATTTCAAGCCAAAAAATAAAACAAATGTAATATTTGACATCCATAAATCCTAGAAATGCAACTTGTAGCAATGACATTTCTGTCCAGAAAATTTCCATAGAAACTACTTAACATGAGTCTTAATAAGCTGCTAAAGCTTCCATGTCTTTTTATAAGTTCACAGAAAGAGTCATTCCTACGATACACAGAATTTTTTTCAAGTACTACTGTAAACTTAATCCTCTCTAATTCAACACATTTTAACTGTTTTGATAGTAGTCAGCTGAATGGCGAGCAAGCAGGGCTTCTGTGCTCTTCTCCCATTATTAACAATGAATAAGGTTATTTTAGAGATGACTACTTAACATTAACAAAGGTTCTATGAAACTCAACTGATGAGGTTTTCAGGTGGAAAAAGGCATGAGAAACTTTAAATTGTTTAATGAACTTCGAAATAAAAGGTATTTAAACGTGATTAAATATATAACTGAAATACAGAAAGAGTAAGAGACTTGGAAACTAACATCATTTCCAATAGGCTAAAAATACCATATAGTTTCATTAGTTTATGTCCATCAGACCTAAGTGAAACTTTCCAGAAAAAAAAAAAAAAAAAAAAAAAATCAGCCCACAATGCAAATATCCAAGTTTGTCCCAATCTTAGCTGCTTCGAGGAGCTAGAATCTCCCACAGGACACCCTTTCAAATGAGAGCACTTAAGAACCACAGGGATGACACTGCCCCAGGCACAGAATGCTCCTGTCTGACAAAGGTATTTCAGTGTCATGAGCTAAAATGACTGCTTCATCAAGCTTGCGCACAAAATAGGAGCAAATTAATCTGGGCCTTGGTAGTAGAGGATTTAAGTGGAATAAATGTAAGTCGTATAAGAAGAGGGGATCCCTGTTTGATGCTCTGAAGCCCAGCAGTGCACCTCAAACTTTAACGTGTAAACCAATCACCTGAGGATCTTGTTCAAGTGCACACTTTGGTTCAGTGAGTCGAGGGATGGGCATGAAATTCTGCTTCTCTACCAATACCCTCCCACCCCACCCCGAGGCTGTTACTGGGATCCGTGGGCCACACGGCAGCCAGCAAGGACTGCAGAGTGATGCACGATGATGCAGCAAACAGAAATGAATCTTTAAATTAAGAGGTCGGGCATCAAATCCCTGGAAGCCTCCACAACTTCATTAAATGAAGATTAGCGTAACAAGAGCTCACATGATTAACAATGGCTAAAAGCTGGTCCAAGTTTTGAAAGCAATCACCTGATCAAGATGTGTAAAGCTCACTGTGGATATTCAGTAGCCAAACCTGTTGTGTTATATTTCACGTTAGCTAGTATTTTTATGTTTTTGATTGTAAAAAAAAAAAAAATAGTTGGCTCCTGCTAGTTAAGACAAAATTTAAAGTCAACACAGGGCAAATTCTTTGATTCAGAGATTCCACTTGGAATGGGTATGGTTTTGTAGGTCCCTGACACCAAATTCTCTCTTCAATAGAAAATAAGCTGAGATGTTATATTAAGTAAGGAAACCTGCACATGGGAAACACTCCAAAAAGGATGCTGAAGAGGTTCACATCCTTATCCTACGTCCACCACCAGCTAAAGCATTTTAATAAATGCAACCTTGATAATGGTGAGTGTTGACCTAGTCAACATGAAGACCACGACATTTTTCATGTTTTCATAGGCTAGATCTTTGTGGTGGGTGTCAACACGCAGGGATGCCAAATTAACTAATTTGCACAGCCCCAAAGTCCAGCACGAGATGCTGACACATAAAGGAGAGTTTATTGTGGCTTGAAGGTCAAGGGCAAGTGAAGGAATTGCTTCAAAAAAACTTTATTCAGGGTGCCATTTGCAAGCCATAAACCATCTTTTCATCAAACAAATCTGAGTTGCACATTACTAAACACAGCTCTAAACACTAAAGTCTTTTACTGTGAGCCACAGAATCAAAAACAAGTGTTCCATTATAGAACACTTGAGACACATTCCTCGATTGTTTTTTTTAAGTTCATTGTTCTAAATGTTCATTTACAGTAGCAGCTCCAGTTAAAAAGTAAAGCATTCCCACAAAAGATAATACATGCCCACAGTACACATTTCTTCCAGTTCCTGCACTGGGGCCTAGTTTCAAATACCACTGAATAAAGGGCCAGATTCTAATCACAGATGCAAGCTATAGCATTCCACAGTGTTTCTCCTTTAGATCACAGCATTCTTAAAATACGCATCTATAGAAATATAACACATGTATAGCATCCTAACTAAAAGCAAAAGACAGTAAGCAAAAAGTAAAAGACTGGAATAATAAGATAAAGATAAAACACTCTCTACAATAGCTTCTTTTTTTGTTAAGGTCCTGAAGGGGAAGAAAGATCAATAACAATGTAACAGGTGTTCTGGCCTTTGCTTCTCACAAGCAAAGTATTCTCATGAGTTTTATTTCACTATCTGGAGGATAAAGATGCATGTGGTGCCTCCTTGTAATAAAGTGGAAGGAGGGACTAGGCCTGAGTAACAAAGACAATGGGCAGGTTCTGTTCCTCCATACTGGGGCTGGGGGGGATCTCCCCCCACAGAGCAGTTCTGCTTTAATCCATGTTAAATCTTGACCTTCCATGACTTCGAACAAAGGGCTGAACCAAACTACTCTTCTAGACCAGAGATTCTGATCAAGGTGGTCTTGATCCCCACAGGGGACATCTGGCATTGTCTGGAGACATTTTCAGTGGTAACAACTAGAGGCAAGGGTTAAACATCCTACACTTCACAGGACAGCACCCCACAGCAAAGACTTATCCAATCCAAAATGTCAACAGCACCAAGGTTGAGAAACCTACCCTACCCCAACAACTGTGTTAAATGACAACACTGGCATGCTTACAATATAAAGCAAGGCAAAGGGCTTTCCAGCAATAGGAAGAGGCTTTGAGTTACTGTTTCCAACATAAGGATGGTTTATACTGATGGTTTATGCCAACCTCCATGGCAGAAGGGGACTTATCTCTGGCTTTGTTTTCTGATGGTATTATGAACTAAATGTTTGTGTCCCTACCCGACCCCACCCCCCAATTCATATTTTGAAGCTCTAACCCCCCAGTGTAATGGTATTTGGAGATGGGGCCTCTGCGAGGTAATTAGATGAGGCCAGGAGCCAGCGCCCACCTGCCCATCATCCCCCCTCCCCCTCCCATATACACACACAAAGAAGAGGTCATGTGAGCACAGAGCAAGATGGCAGCTGCCTACAAGCCAAGGCTTCAGAAGAAAACCTACCTTGCCAGCAGGTGATCTTAGACTTCTGAGCCTCCAGAAGTGTGAGAAAATAGATTTCTGTTGTTTAAGCCATCCAATCTATGGTACTTTGTTATGGCAGCCCAAGCTGACTAACAGACACAGAAGGCCAACCACAGAATTTGAGCTCTAAAGTCAGGTTTAGGCTTTTTGTAACCCTGAGAAAACTGGTCCTCAAATATTTCTCTGGCATAGCCTTGGTTTCCCTGACAACAGAAATCACCAGCCATGGGTGTTATCCTGAATGATAAAATAGCACTGCCCTCACATTGCTCTTTTCCACCAAGTTTCTCCCAACTGTCAAGTCAAATGCAAATATCAGTTGATTATTATTAAGCAAAATGTAAGTAATTCAAATAAAAATCAAAAGGGAGAAAAATGATTGCAAGTGGGAGAGCTCCTTTTACACGAGTAAAGCGTTCCCTCCTTCAAGTGCGTGAAGTCAGGAGTTCCTAGGATGCCGCTACCTTTTGCTCAGCAGGTCTGGGCCTGACTCTCCCCCTCCCAGCCCACCTCCCAGCACACCAGGTGCCGGAAGTGCCCTGAAAACTGGATTTACTGTTCGAGTCACACCGACCCAATGTACACAGAAAATCCTACCTTCCAGGACTGGGTTGGACTGTAAAAGCTGTTCTTTGACTTGATTAACTTCTGCTCCTTTTCCACAAACAGCTGCTACGTAGGACATAACAAGCTTGCTGGCCTCTGTGGATGAAAACAAGCCATATTAATAAATTAAGCAGAAAATTTTTTTTCAACTTTCAGGGGAAAAGATTTGGGAGAGAAGGCCCAGTAACAGTGTTTTCAAATGACTTCACTCCTGGGAGCAAAGAATGTTTTGAAAACCTTTTAAAATATTCATGCTTTCTATTCAGACATGTCATTGATTCAGATATAACAGGAATTGTGCTTAAAGGTTATCACTGGGTTGCTAAAAAATTGGCTGAGTAAACATAGCCAACAAAATCTGAGGAGGACTATCTTCTTAAAGCAATTGTTTCTTAAAAAACTAAAAATAGAGCTACTATGTGATCCAGCAATCCCACTTCCAGGCATATATCCGGAGAAAACCATAATTCGAAAAGATACATGTTCACTGCAGCACTATTTACAATAGCCAAGACATGGAAGCAACCTAAGTGTCCATCGACAGATGAATGCACAAAGAAGATGTGGTATATACAAATAACAGAATACTACTCAGCTATAAAATAATGAAATAATGCCATCTGCAGCAACATGGATGGACCTAGAGATTATCATACTAAGTGAAGTAAGTCAGACAAAGACAAATAGCATATGATATCACTTATATGTGGAATCTTAAAAAATGACACAAATGAACTTATTTACAAAACAGAAACAGACTCACAGACATAGAAAACAAACTATGGTTACCAAAGGGGAAAGGAGGGGAGGGATAAATTAGGAGTTTGGGAGCAACAGATACACACTACTATATATAAAATAAACAACAAGGACCTACTGTACAGAACTGGGAACTATACTCAATATTTTGTAATAACCTGTATGGGAAAGAATCTGAAAAAGAAAATATATATATATGTGTGTGTGTATGTATGTATGTATATATATATATATATATGTGAATCACTTTGCTGTACACCTGAAACTAACATAACATTGTAAATTAAATATACTTCAATAAAAAATAAATTTTTTTAAAAAGCAATCATTTATATACAAATACTATTTTATACATAGGTGATTCAAGTCAAAATTAACTTGATAACCTGGGTGTCTTTATCAAATGTATTTTTTAAATTTAAAAGAACTGCCCTTCCTCCAAAATAGTTTCTAAATCAAATTGGTTTGCTTACAATCAGATTAAATTAATTACTCTTCAAATTGATTAAAAAACTAAGCAACTAATCTTAAGGATTTGAATACAAGAAATACAGACCTTCCAGGGCATCTTCTAGTTGTTTTCATAGGCTTCACTCGTAGAACAAGTTCCCTGCTAAAAGTAGCAGGCCACCAGAGGCATATGAAGAATTCTTAGCTCAGACTGGTAAGGTGGGCCAAATTTGGTTTTATCCTTCCCCTATTAGTACATGTCTCCTCTCAGCATCTGTTTCCAAGAACCTGATCCTTTTAATACTGAGTTCCAAGGAATGATAATAGATATTCAGGGGAAATGAAGTCTAAAGTCAAATGAATTTAGGGCCACAGTAAGTTAGATGAAGTGAAATAGGTTTCCTTTTTAAATGGCTTCTTAAAGGAGCATGTGCATTGTGGAACTCTGGAAAAAGATGGAGAATGCACCATCTCCCAAACTTATTTGCCATAGAATCTGTTTCTCATTCAGCTGTCCTAGTTCTAATGTTCCATAATCAGGATCTGGGAAATACTCAACTATTAAATGTCAGTAGAATAAAACATGGGCCCAGGTCCAGGCAGTCAAGGCAAGAAAAACCAATCTCCCCAAATCTTGCTTTCTTGCAATTTCTTTGCTCTGGTGCCACTGTCTGAGGGCAGGAAAGCCTTCCCCAGGTGTGCGTGGCAGTACCCCTACCTATGGGTGTAAGGGGACAAATCTCAACGCTGCTCTTTCTCACAGGGAGACCTGCAGGTGACTTCCAGCCCATTTCCCACCACTGAAGAAATAATAAATGAACAGTTGGAATGCGACCTTGGGCGCATTGCCCAACGTGTGCTTCAGGGCCTATATACAACCCCAAAGCATCAACTAATAACAGGAGCCACAGAGCACCAAGAATCTATGCAGGTCCCATAAAGTTCTCAAGGGAGTGTTAGCAAGTATGGTGCAGAGGAAGCAGACGATCTCATGGAGCCCTGAGGATTGCAGTGGGATGCTGGGTACTTCTTCAATGGTTGGAGTTAAATCTCCCTCCAGTTTGCTTTCTGGGTAACGAGAATGGGTCCAGGTAGATTCTCTGGTGGCCTGTGATGGCGGATGTCTGCAGTCTCCTTTTAAAGACTGTAACTGAGAAACATCAGTCTTTTCATCTTTGCAATACCCTCCCTCCAAAGGGCATAGTCCCTTAACACATCCTCTATTGTGTAAAGTTCCTGAGCTACGTTTTCCAACGTTCTCAGGGTTTAACTATCTAAAGGCCGGTGAACTGTTTGGACACACTTCTGCTGCTCCATCGGGCTGAACAGGCCTCAGTCATGAACAAAGAGTTTATATACTATTACATTTCATTTCACTTCTTGGTGCTACATTCCCCTCTACCCACCAGTTCACACTGGAACTCTTCTTCTGTCACTTTGGGATACTTTGTTTCTAGGCTCCCTGGCTTTCAAAGTCAGGTGAGGCTGCCCTCCCAGCCAATTCCTGACATCTTGTGCTACCTGGTCTCCAACTGTGGGCCAACTCTCCTGCATCGCCCACACATTCCAACCCTACAGTCTGGCCTCTGAAACAAGTCACCTCCAGGCTATCTCATCATCCTGCTTTCTCAGCAGCATTCTTTGCTCCCCATCCCCACCTACACTCTCACATGTATTATGTATATTCTTCCTTGACTTGAATTTCTAGTCTTCCTACCCATTACGCTATTAGAAGAGTGGAAGCATTTATAGGCAAAATAACTGCTCCAGATAGTGGCAAACACACACACACAAATATATATGTACATATTTTAGATGAAAAGCTAAGTTTTCTTTTAGGTAAACTGGCAAGAAATAGTAAAAGTCCAGGCCATCCTATATTGCTTATTCCAGTGATTATGAACCTCACTGCAGCCAAACCTCAAACCTCAGATACATGGCTACACCCAGTTCTCTGGAAGTTCTGTTCTGGTTCAGGATGGACACCATGGACAAACTGCTTTGTGTGTATGTGTGTGGGAGCAGATGGAGGGGGGGTGATCAACCAAGAACGAGAACTCTTTGGTGGCTGCTAGAATTGATGTGACCTCTCAGAGACTTTTTAATGGCCTGAACTAAATGGCCATCAAATTCTCTCAGGGTTAAATCTATTTAAAAATGGCGCCAGGAGCAGATCTATTGGAATTTGGATTGGACCTACATCATATGGCTGTTAAATTGTATGTAAACCCACAATATCTACTGAGATGTAAAGATGAGTTAACTTAAATTGAAATTAGGAATCAGTTTTATTAACTTTAAAATCTAAGTAATTCAAATATCATTTTTAAATATACTTCGAAGATCCTTCTTTCTAAGTTGTTAAAAAGATTTTATGCTCAGGTTCTTAACTATCTTCAGGAATTCTATTACTGTGCTCATTTTAATAATTCATTTTTGGAAGCTGGGATTAAGGGTAATTTTCTCCAAAGTCTCATTGTCTAAAAGAGACAACTCATTATTTTTTTCCTGACATAATACTTGATCTTTAACTCAAGTAGTTTATGAGATAGTCACTACTTTAGAAAAAGTAAGTAAACCTGTACGGACAAGTTGCAAGGTCCAATGTAGTTTAGAGGACTGTTTTCATTATATTTCACCATGCTGCAAACAGGAAGTAACAGTTATCTCATGAGGTTTTCTGCTTCATTTCCTTTGGCTCTTCTGTGCTAAAGTTCAAATAAATTTGGATCTTTATTCAAATGTTTACATACTTATCCAAATCAAAACTCTATGTAATAACCTCTATGAATGACAAATATTGTATTTCTTAGGAGAATCAAGAATTAAATTATCATCCTCCTCCATACTGCAAAGCCTAGTTCTTGAATCATGTTGACTATCATAGGAGCCAACTAAACATGACCTTGGCAAGCACAGCATAAAATCTTAAGCATTTTCCAAGGCAATACTTTTGAGTAGACCGAATACATTAATCTAGTAATCCTACTCTCAGTGACAATGTCTTGCATGTTTGCTGTAAAAATATAAAAGGATTCTATTTAGGACAAAAAGGTGTATTCTTCACATGTACTCAAAATACTGAAAAGCACTGCCATTCTAGATATAAGAACACTGGCATTTAAAATTGGCAAATCATAACAGCATTGCTTAGAACTCATTCTTAGTTCATCATTTTCTCTAACTCACAGATACTTTACATATGTAGATTTATGCACATATATATGTTTGAATGTTGAATTTTAAAATGCATTGAGTTGGACAAACAAAATATGAAGTCTTCAGAGTCAAAATATCTTCTCACCAGAAAACAGTAGAACATCTAGGGTTATCAGATATCCTGCACTAATGAACAAATGGCCTATAACAAAACATTTCTAGATCAAAATATCTAGACCAGAATTCATTTCTATAAAGAATGGAAAGGGGTTGTAGATGATCGTTTATGATTCTGGGCATTTTAAATTCCTGTTAAGGCAGAATGATAACTAATTTAACTCTGTATACTCTGGTACCTTGCACTGGGTTGTGAATAGTATCTACTATATGTTATTATATAATTATGTAGTATGTAATCATATATTCATATAAATTCATATACTATAATATTCTTTATGTAAGAAAACATTGTGAAATAGCAATCAGTGAATGAGAAAGGGAAAACAATGAAAGACATTTGTAACCATGAGGACAAAAGGATGGGAATCTCATGGGCAAGTATGAAAACCTATGCATGGAATCGAGCAGGCTCCACATAGATACTATGTCAGGAAAAAAAGGTAGGAATACAAGCAAGGCTTATTCTGAGCTTTTTTTTCCAGAGCTAATAAATTTATCCAGGAGTTAACAAATATCGATGCATGCATTCATAGATACAAGTAATATCATAGGTCACATACATATCATATAAACCATGTCATATATGTCATACAGCATAGAGAAAGCCATACATTTATACACACACAAATACTGACATATTTATCTACTTCTATACCTCTCTATCTCCTTGGTTAAGACACCCAAGTTTTTCTAGGGACTATGCTTACAAAGGTCTCATGGTCCAGTGACCTAAAGAGTATGACTGCCTAAATCAAGCAAGCCATGTTTGTATACAATGAAACAAGGACTCTGAAACATAGAAGAACACCCTTTTTTAGCAGTCCTGAGTCTGCAGTGCTGCAAGATCACCCAGCTGCAGCACATCCAAACTGACCCGACAGGCAGCTGGGAACTGCCCCGATCATTGTACCAAAAACATAGGTCTTGCAATGAGAAACACAGCCTCTGCTCCAAGAGGAATCATGACTGGCAATGTTTTTATTGAAATACAACTATATGTAAGTTGCTTTGCTTCTGAAAGTTGGCCACAAAATCTGATAATTCATATAAAACATGTGAGTCAAGAGAGGCCTCTCTCACATGAGGAAGAAACAAAACAAAGCTCACGACATTTTGGCCTTGAGCTTGCTTAGCTATTCCGCTTCCATGTGGAGATATTCAGCATTGTAAAACGCTCATGGATGTTTAGGCTACAGTCAGTCAGTCACATCTCTGTCGCTGACCGAGTCAGAAAACTATCACAGATGTAAAGCAGTACAAGGTCATTTGGGGTTCAGAACCAAGGGTCTTAACAAGCAAGGCAGGCTTCATAACTCTTCTAGCAGATGGCTGCAGAGTTCCTAGAAACTGATGTAACTGTAAAATTAGAAATCAAATAATTTATAATGCTTTCTTATATCAGGATCATCTTCTCAGGCCCACAGTTTACTCTGATGTCCTTGGAAAAATGCAGTTATGATGGTTCCCTCATGTTCTGCCTCCCTGCCCCCATTAGTGCTTGAATGATTTTCCACAAACTATTTGTACTCATGATAGTGAATTGTGAGTTCACTGCCTAGAAATAGTTGGGCACTTTTATGAGGCATGATGAATTTTTTATTTAGCACAGCAGTAATGAATTAAATAAGACCCCAAAGGATTCAAAATGTTCACGCCTCTCCCTGAGTGCCCACATTATACAACCCTACAGTGTAAGAGTGTCTCCAGTGTTTAAGACCAATAACATCATCATCTGCCAAGGGGGGTTTACAACCTCGTTAACTTAATTACTTCTTATAAAATGAGCCCTCTGATACTACATGGTGGTTCTGTATATGCTATTAAGCAAAAACTCTCACTGAAAAGAGATACTATACGTTAAGTACATAGCACATTCCAGGCCCTCAATAAATGTTAGTTCTCTTCTTTCATTCATTCACTAACATAAAAATGTTAATAGCTACATGTATTCAAAAAAATTTTGGTGACTAAGATAATGTGACATTTCAAAAATGGCCTGGCATTCCTCTTCCCCACAGAACTGAGATTAAACCCCTTCCTGAAATTCCTCACCCACTGTACTGCAATCCCTGTATTATTTTCCATCATTTCGTTTTCCTGTAAGTAATCTCCATGAAACAGAGACATTAAACAACACAAAGTCTATGCTTTACTCAAAACTATAGTTTGATGACAATTAAAACCTTAATACAATTTGAAACAATTTCTGTACCCCCTGCTTTCAAAAAGAAAGAAAAGTAGAAAAAGATGGGAATACGTAAGTAAAACACTAAATGTCTCTATGGAAATGGAGGTAGGAGATGCTATTGGGATCTATAAATGAAAAGAAAGGGCTGAGCAGCTACCAAAGAGTGTAGCTGAGTAGATATTTAAAAACAGCAGCTCTCAGGAGTAGTGTCCACTGCCCAGCACCAGGATTTTTGTGATAATGGACACATGAAACATCACCAGATCCAAAAAGCACAGTAGCTCAAAAACAAGACAAATGCTTCGAGTGACTTCTGGACAGTGCTACTCAAAGTACGGTCTGAGGACCAGCACTACTCAAAAGCTGGTTGGCCCAGGGACTGCTACTGGTCTATCTACACATGAGAGTAGGCGTTGAGAAGTTTTTGTAGCAATTTGGTAGTTTATTTTGTCTGTGGAAACTAAAACCAGAAATTGGGGCCTGAATTTTCTATGTCTTCTTTTATTTTATTTTTCTGGTATTGGTCAGCAGCAGACTGCAAGAGAAGGGAACCTGGTGTTTCCCAGTGGAAGGTTTGAGACGTACTGCTCCAGGGTGTCTGTGGTACCCTCTCCAGCCTCTTGCTGAAGCAGCACCTGTAAACAGAGCTTTCTACCAGAGGAGGAGGTGATGACCCTGTGAAGCAGCTGTCCATTCTTCAGCTTAGGACAGAGGGCAAAGGGGTCCTAGAAAGGACTAAATCCAGGGAAAACGATAGGATTTCAAGTGGTGAATGGGACGCTGAAACAAAGAGGACAAGTTATTGACTAGAAAAATAGAAGAGAAAAGAGAAGAGAAAAATATAGAAAAGAAGAATGAACTCCATGTGCCACTAGATTTCCACCAGAGGAATAAGGTGTTTTTGTTTTTCTCAGAAAAGAACGAATGCCCTCCCTGTGAAATAGTAACAGCAATCTCCATTCAGTTTCTCAGTAAAGAAGGTACACGAGCCTACCAGGAGATGGAATTTTGCTCCAGGAGGAAGCAGTATGGTTTACAACTCTCTGAGAAGGAGGAGGTCATATACTAACATGGCTCATGAGTGCATGTGCTGTCTTCTTGGAACACATGTTCCAGAGGAGATGAAGAACTGGCCAATACCAATCAAACCACAGACCACAACCCACTTCTGATGACTCACTCAGGAACAAATTGAAACAATCAGATACTCAAAGAAGTCTTTAGACATGATGAAGAATGAGTAAAAATCTAAAAAAGTTAATAGGCTTAGGAATATTTTCATCTCTTCCTCCCTTATGCTTTAAAAAAGGAAACATATGTGAAATGAATAGGCTTGTAGAAACAGTCAAAGGGATTGAGGTAGGGGTAGGTGGCATGAGATACATCACCAATACAAATGACTTCTGTCAAGGGACACAGTTTTTAACTTGCCTTGCCACCATTTGCACTGGTTAACCTGGAAGCAAACAAGAAGCTGTATTGCTTCTAAGAATTAAATTCTGTTTCACAAGAAAAGAACTGGTTAGTGACACGGAAGGAGCAGAAACTTTCCCCCAAGATACCAGTGTCCTCTTAAAGTTCTTACTGGAAAGAAAGAGTTCTAAACAACCAAAGATTTCACAAATTTCTGAGTAAACAGTGGTAAGAGCCTATACCCAGAGTTCAAATGAATGATCTAAAAAGGGGTGGGAAACTCTATATAATGACACTGGCTACATACAATAAAGAGCAAGCCTTTTAGTGAAAAGTAACATGAGCTGCCATTAGAAGGGGGGAAAGCATGAGGGGAAGGTGAAGAACAAGGTCGAGGCTAGATCAAGCAGAATCTTGTGTAACAGGCACACGGGGTTTGGCTTATATTTTGGTGCAATGGAAACTATTAAATATTTTTATGTAAAAAGAATCTTGAGGCAAACAAATATGGAAAAACAATATACCAAAACTGATGAGATGCAGCAAGAGTGTTCCAAGAGGAAATTTTATAGCTGTAAATGCATACATCAAGAATAAAAGAAACATCTTAAAAAAAAAACCCTAACATTATACCTCAAAAAACTAGAAAAACAAGAACTAAGCCCAACCTTAGCAGAAGATACAGTTTTTTTGAGGAAATAGTGAAGATTAGAGCAGAAATAAATGAAACAGAGAATAAGAAAGCAGTAGAAAAGATTAACAAAATTAAAAGTTGGTTCTTTGAAAAAATAAATCAAATTGCAAACTAACCAAGAAAAAAAGAAAAAGGGCTCAAATAAATAAAATTATAAGTGAAAAAGGAGACATTCAACAGATACCACAGAAATAAAGGAACATAAGAGACTACTATGAACAATTATATGCCAACAAATTAGACAACCTAGAAGAAATGGATAAGTTCCTAGAATCATGAAGAAATAGAAAATCTGAACAGACCGATTACTACTAAGAAGACTGAATCAGTAATCAAAAGCCTCCCATAAAGAAAAGCCCAGGACCAGAACTATCTCAAACTCTTGCAATACAAAGAAGAGGGAACACTTCCAAACCCAGCATTACCCTTATACCAAAGCCAGATAAGGATACTACAAGAAAAGAAAACTATAGGTCAATATCCTTAATGAATATAAGGGCCAAAATTCACAACAAAATACTAGCAAACTGAATTCAACAGCACATTAAAAGGACCATATACCATGATCAAGTGGAATTCATCCTTGGGATGCAAGGACGGTCCAACACATGCAAATCAATAAATGTGATACCTCACATTTAACACACACATCACATTTTAATAGAATAAAAGAATAAAATCATATGATCATCTCAACAGATCCAGAAAAAGCATGTGACAAAATTCAACATCCTCTCATGATAAAAACTCTCAACAAATTAGATAAAGAAGGAATATACATCAACATAATAAAGGCCATACAGGACAAGCACACAACTAACATCATACTCAATGGTGAAAGGTTGAAAGCTTTTCCTCTAAGATCAAGAACAAGACAACCCTCCCCACTCCTATTCAACATAGTACTGAAAGTCCCAGGCAGAGCAATTAGGCAAGAAAAAAGAAATAAAAGGCGTCAGAAACAGAAAGGAAGAAGTAAAGTCGTCTCTGTTTACAGATGACAGGATCTTATGTACAGAAGATCCAAAAGACTCCACCAAAAAGACTGTAAGAACTAATAAACTAATTTAGTAAAGTGTAGGATACAAAATCAACACACAGAAATCAGCAGCATTTCTTTATACTAACAATAAACAATTTTAAAAAGCAATAAAGAAAACTATCCCATTTCCAATAGCAACAAAAACAATAAAATACTTAGGAAGAAATTTAACCAAGAGGTGAAAGATCTGTATACTGAAAATGACAAGACATTGGTGAAAGAAATTTAAGTGACACAAGCTAATGGAAAGCTATTTCACATTCGTGAACAGAAAAAATTAATATTGTTAAAACGTCCATACTATCCAAAGCTATCTATAGATTCAATACAATCCCTATCAAAATTCCAATGGCATTTTTCACAGAAATAGAACAAACAATCCTAAAACTCATATGGAAGCACAAAAGACTCCAAATAGCCAAAGCAGTATTGAGAAAGAAGAACAAAGCTAGAGGCATCATACTCCCTGATTTCAAGTTATACTACAAAGCTACAGTAATCAAAATAGTATGATACTGGCATAAAAACAGACACGTAGATGAATGAAACAGAATCAAGAGACCAGAAATAAACCCATGCATAAGCAGTCAACTAATACTTGACAAAGGAACCAAGAATATTCAATGGAAAAAAGGCAGTCTTTTTAATAAATGGTGTTGGGAAAACTGGATATACACATGTAAGAGAATGGAACTGACAAAAATTAACTACCACCCACAAAAATTAACTCAAAATGGATTAAAGACTTAAATGTAAGACCTGAAACCGTGAAACTTCTAAAAGAAAACATAGGGGAAAACACTTAGACACTGGTCTTGGCAATGATTTTTTGGATATGACACCCAAAGCACAAACAACAAAAGCAAAAATAAACAAGTGGGATTACATCAGACTAAAAAGCTTCTGCACAGCAAAAGAAATGATTAACAAATGGAAAGGCAACCTACTGAATGGGAGAAAATATCTGCAAATAATATGACCAATAAGGGGTTAATATCCAAAATACATAAATAGCTCATACAGCTCAACCAAAAAAAACCCAAACAATCCGATTAAAAAACGGGCAGAAGGCATAGCACAGGGAGATCAGCTCGGTGCTTTGTGACCACCTAGAGGGGTGGGATAGGGAGGGTGGGAGGGAGGGAGATGCAAGAGGGAAGAGATATGGGAACATACGTATATGTAAAACTGATTCACTTTGTTATAAAGCATGAACTAACACATCATTGTAAAGCAATTATACTCCAATAAAGATGTTAAAAAAAAAAAAATGGGCAGAAGACCTGAATAGACATTTTTCCAAAGAAGACATACAGATGGTCAACAGGCACATGAAAAGATGCTCAACATCATTAATCATCAGAGAAACGCAAATCAAAACCATAATGAGATACCACCTCATGCTTGTCAGAATGGCTAATATCAAAAAAACACAAGAAGTAAGTGTTGGAGAGGATGTGGAGAAAAGGGAATTCTTATGCACTCTTGGTGGGAATGTAAATTGGTGCAGCCACTATGGAAAACAGTATGGAAGTTCCTCAAAAAATTAAAAATAGAACTACCATATGATCCAGCAATACCACTCCTGGGTATATATTCAAAGTAAAAAAAATTACTATGTTGAAGCGATATCTGCACTCCCATGTTCATTGCAGCATTATTTACAATAGTCAAGAAATGGAAACAAGTAAGTGTCTGTCTATGGACGAATGAATAGAGAAAAATGTGGTGTGTGTGTGTGTGTGTGTGTGTGTGTATATATATACATACACAACTGAATATTGTTCAGCCAAAAAAAAAAAAAAAAGAAGGAAATCCTGCCATTTGTGACAACACGGATGAACCATGAAGGCATTATACTAACTGAAATAAGTCAGAGAAAGACAAATACTGTATGATCTCACTTACATATGGAATCTAAAAAAAAAAAAAAAAAAAGACAAATTCATAGAAACAAAGAGAAGAGTAGATTGTTGGTTTGGGAAGGAGAAGGGGGAAATGGAGATGGGTGAAAGGTGGTCAGAAGGTACAAACTTCCAGTTATAAGATGAAGTTCTAGGGATCTAATGTACATCATGGCAACTACAGTTAACACTGTATTGTATACTTAAAAGTTGCTCAGAGGAATTCCCTGGCGGTCCAGTGGTTAGGACTCTGCGCTTCCACTGCAGGGAGCACGGGTTCAATCCCTGGTCAGGGAACTAAGATCTTGCATGCCGTGCGGTGAAGCTAAATAAAAAAGTTGCTAAGAGAGTAGATCTTAAAAGTTCTCACCACACACACACACACACACACAAAAAGGTTACTCGAAACAAAATTTTTTTAACAGGCCAAGCATTTGATCCAGTTTTCAGTTTTACAGATCATTCTGGTGTCTGTGAAAAAAAACTGTAGGCAAGCATGGGGGAAAAGAAGAGACCTGTTAGATATTGCTACAAACAGTCCTCAAAGGAAGTAATGGTTGGTGGCTTGGTCTAACTAGAGTCGCCATATGGATACAAAGAAAAGGAAGAAAGAACTTGGCATGAGATATATTTTAGAGGTAGGGTTGACAAGATTAGAAAATGGGATTCATGTGGAAGATACAGAAAAGGAAAATATCAAGGATGACTGTTACATCTCTAGCTTGAGAAACTAGGCTGATGGGTGGTCCCATTTATTGAGACCAGGAAGTTTGGGTAGGAGGGTAAAATCAAAAGTTCGGTTTAGGGCATGCTTAGTTTGAGATGCCTCTGAGAGACCCACACAGACTTGTCAAGCAGGTACTGGATGTGTAAGCTGGGAGACAAAGTAAGAGGTACTGAGTGGAGTGTATAGTTTAGGAGGCAAAAACAATCTGAGACTAGTTGTGACCCCCCTAAAGAGAATATAGAAAGATAAGGAAAGATGATCCAGAACTAATCAACACAACAACTTTTTTTTTTCTTTTTGGCCGTGCCATGAGGCTTATGGGATGTTATTTCCCCGACCAGGGATCGAACCCGGACCCTCGGCAGTGAGAGCTCAGAGTCGTGACCACTGGACTGCCAGGGAATTCCCCCAAATTAACTTTTAATGAATTAACTATGTTTCAATTTTCAGTTGTCAGGATCAGTCTTTGTCCTGGTCTGACTCAGTATTTTTGTCAATTTCTTAAATTAAGACACAGGAGGAGGCTCGGGTTGGGGGATGGCATTTATTCAATCATTCAAATATGTAGTGATTGCCTAATGGGTCCCAGGCATTAAGTCAGGCTATAGGGACACAGAGATGAAGAAAACATAATCCCTGCCTTAAAGAGACACTGGAGGCTAGTTTAAAAAAAAAATTACCAACAAGGGCAATGTGTTTAATGGCACTCAAAAAGAATCATGTTCAAAGTATGAAGATACAGCTTAGCATAGTGGATGAAAATGGTGCTGTGGATTAAATGTTTGTGTCCCCCTGAAATTCATATGTTGAAACCTTAACCTCCAAGATGGAGCCTTCAGGAGGTAATTAGGTTTAGATGAGGACATGAGGGTAGGACCTCGGTGATGGGATTAATGTCCTTATAAGAGGAAGAAGACCAGAGCTTGCTCACGCTCACTTTTAAACTCTCTCCTCCCATGTGAGGACACAGAGAGAAGGTCCTCACCAGGCACCCTGACTGGACTTCCCAGCTTCCAGAACTATGAGAAATAAATGTCTGTTGTTTAAATCACTCAGTCTCTGGTATTTTGTTACAGCAGCCTGAGCTAAGACAAGTGGGGTCTCTAGAGCTATATATCTACCTGCGTTCAAGATCCCAGCTCTGCCACTTACTCACTGTGTAAGTTTAAGCAAGTTGTTTAACCTTTCTGTGGCTCAATTTCCCCATCATAAAAATGGGGATAAGAAGAATACTTATCTCATACGTGCAATATGCTAACCACAATGCCCAACACGTGGTAAGTGCTCATGTAAGTTAGCTAATATTATTATTTCCCAATGGCATGGCAGTGGTTCTATGGGAGGGGACAGAATCATAAACAAAAGATTCTACATGTAGGCTTAAAATAATTTTGTTGAACAATACCCAACTGAGAATCTGACCAAACAGAAGTTAATATACAAGAAACCTATAACATCTTGCTCGATGAAAAGACCAATATGAGTCAGTACATGTACCACATTAATAGAAGTCTAGTACCCACATTAAGAGGGCGATAGTTTCACAATAACCAGGAGCAAATTTGAAGTATTCTGTTTACTTCTTGGGATGCAATTTTATAAAGCATGTTGACAAACTGGGAAGATTCTGGAATAATATGACCATGACAGTGAGGAATTTGGGAACGAGATTTAATCCTCCTGTTACATGTTCGTATAAGCACCCTTACAAGTGTACACTTCACTTCACTACACTTAATGTTTTGTATATAAATTGTATGTATACATGTATACATTTAGATGTATGTACATATATAGCGTAGAGCTATTGTTTATCTCCTGTACTACACTATAAACTTGACAAGGACAGGAATGGTGTCTGGCTCACCAATGTATCACTAGTACCTACTACAGTACCTTTCACCTAGTAGGTACTCAGGAATTATTTCCTAGATGAATGAATAAATGAATGTGTATCACATGAGAAATTTTTAAAGAAAAGGGATTTTTAGCCCTAGGAAGATATGATGGATGACTTCAAAGAATTAAGTGATTGTCCTGTAGGAGAGAAAGTAGACTAATTTGGTAAGGTCCAAGACTGCAGAGTTAAGACGAATACATAGAGGCAGAATTCATCTCTAGGTAAGGAAGAACTTTTGTTACCAAACCTGTGTGACAAAGTCCATAGGCCGCCTTACAAAGCAGTGAGCCCTGCATCACTACAAAAGGAGTTTGGCTGTCCCTGGGGAGGACCCTACACTAGATGGTCTATAACTAAGATCCCTTCCAATTATATGAGGCTGTGCTCTCTGTTACCTTACATTCTTACATGCCACTCTTTTCCCCTCCATTTCTGCCCATCCAGAGCCTAGAACCTGCACAACCCTGCAAAGAAACAGTGCACTATGTCTCCAAAGGCTCCGGGAAGGGAGCTGGACACATCTTATCTAACCATTCTTTCTCCAGCTACTTTGAGGGGTAGGGAAGAGGTACTCCTTAAGAAAGTGGAGGAAGAAATAGGTATAGAAAGAAAAGCCATTTCAGGGCAGATAGGGAGACTTTAAAGGCACAAATCTAACTAAGGGCTAAGGAACAAAATGGATTCAGTCAGTTGACTGAAATATCCATGGGGGATTTTCTTCTCTTGAGCATCAGGATATCAAAGTTATTAATCTGATAATTAAATAGCCAAGTAAAGTTGAAGCATTTAAATCCCACTTTGGCAAACTAGCAGAAATTACCAATGATCAAAGTCTTATCTATAAAACAAGAACATCTTACAGATGAACCAGTTATGAAAATACCATCCTCCTCTTTCATGGACTCATCAGTTCCATCAAAGAAACCTACTGACAACAGCAGTTCTAACCTGTCCAAGTCTGGACTCAGAGATCACAGCTCTTTTGAACGTTTTCCAGGTAGCTGGGCACCATGTGTAAAATCACTTTCTCACTCAAGACAATCACACACATTGCTTTTATTAAAAGCACAAGGAAAAAAAAGCATACTCCCTCCCCATTTGAGGGGTTGTTTTATGGGGAGGTTGCCAGCCTGTCTAAAAATGTGTACAAAAATCTCAATTCTTGGGCTTCCCTGGTGGCGCAGCGGTTGAGAATCTGCCTGCTAATGCAGGGGACACGGGTTCGCGCCCTGGTCTGGGAAGATCCCACATGCCACGGAGCAACTAGGCCCGTGAGCCACAACTACTGAGCTTGCGCGTCTGGAGCCTGTGCTCCGCAACAAAAGAGGCCACAATAGTGAGAGGCCCGCGCACCGCGATGAAGAGTAGCCCCCGCTTGCCGCAACTACAGGAAGCCCTAGCACAGAAACGAAGACCCAACATAGTAATGAATCAATCAATCAATAAATCTTTAAAAAAAAAAAAAAAATCTCAATTCTTCAGGCTTCAGAGGAAGACTTTTTCTACAGCGAAATCCAGCATTTTCCTGGTGCCCTCCCTCACTTTTTAGCTTTTAGATAGTCTGTGGTTGTGGGATCTCCAAACCCAAACAGTCTGGCATTCCTTAGGGAAGTGGTGAGACCTTGCACTAGACCTTGGTGTCTTGGAGGGAAGGTAAAAGACCTTGAAGTACACAGGAACTGCAACAGAAAGGTCTAGAATCCAGAAAGAGACTCCCACATTGGTTGGAACCCTTTTGATAGGTGCCTGCTCCTTCATGTAAGAGATGAGGCAAGTCCTTCCCAGAGAACATTCCAGGATCCTAATCACTAGCCTTCCCAGCATGAGCCCGGTGAGCTTCATGCTAATGAGGCTCCACCCACCCGCTCTGCAGTGGTCATTCGGTACAGCGTTTACGCTTCTATAGGAGAAAGTAAGGTTGTCCGGTGGCCTTACCTGTTTTTCCTGCTCCGCTTTCCCCAGTAATCAGAATGCACTGGTCTTTATCTTGATCTCTTAGGGATCTGTATGCTTCATCTGACAGGGCAAAGCTGCAGGGGGTAATGGGAAAAAAGTCCTTAAAATTCAGCTCATTATTATGTGTTTATCAGATATAACTAACTACAGGCTCTTTAAAGGGTCACTGATACGCTTTAGATAGAAAGCTGAGATATCACATTTTATTTCCTTCACATTCTTAAAGTAAATAAATAAAGCTATCCATTCTCTGTGGCCCGTGTTACTTTCTCCTATGCATTCTCTCTTAACTGAAACGGTACTGATGTATTGTACTCTAAAGATATAGAGTACATGTCCACATGTCCACAACTGGATAATGTTGCTATTTCCAGGACAATACACTGGAGTTTTGAAACAATGAGAAAAAAATTTTTTCAAACATTAGAAAAATGTTATCATATACCAAATAGCTGATATTACCATCACTAAGCTAAACATAGAACTACTGCCTTCACAAACAAGATGGTTGAAACTGTAAGGTCCACCAGAGGCAGGTGGTACTATAGGTTTGCCATGGTTCTTGTCCAGATGACAAAGGGCCCCCTATCGAGAAAGTCCTCATGCTGACCTTCCCCTCCTCAAAATTTACTAACAAGGTAAATTTTGCTCCCTCTAACTGAAAAATAATTTTGACAATATGATACTGTACTTAAAATAGGAAAGCTCCTCTTCTAATTCATTTATTAACCAGTACTTATTGAGTCTACCTTATGTGAAGAACACGCCAGGAATGCAGGGGAGAGAGATACAAAATAGAAAATAGGTTAAGTGCAAGGAAAAAGATATGCGCAAAACATTGCAGAACCAGACAGGGCCCTCAAGGGGGTAGGGGTTTGGAGTAGGAGTATCTTAAGAGGTAGAAAAACAGCCCTAAAGAATTCATTAGCAAGACAAAGGGCTTTTAGGCAAAAACAAAGGCCGTATATCCTAGGAGGTGGGGTAAAGGGTATAAGCAGTTGCGAGCTGCTGAAAGGCAAAGCCTGAGGAGTGATGCGCTAGAGAGATGGGCAGACTCCAAATCAGGAGAACAGAGGTGATCGGGAGCCACCCAGCGGGAATGTAAGCAAGGGAGGGACAGGATCTCAGAGAGTAATTAGAGCTAAAAATAGCAGCATTCACCCTGTACCAGCATGGTCCCCCAGGACCTTCATATTTAATCATTTTAAATCTCACAAGGAAACTACTACAAATAAATTATTATTAATCCCATTTTCAGATGATGAAATTGTGGCAAAAAGTGAAGACAGAAGGTCACACTGGCAGTGTGCTCTTGACCACTGGGACACACCACCTCCGTGTTCTGGACAGAGATCACAGGGCCACAGGACGGCATGTAAGAGAGACCAATCTGGAGGCAAGGAGCCTGGGGAAGGGCTGGGATACAGGAAGAGGGTCAATTCAGCCAACCAGACTTTGGCTTCTCTTCAGGAAATGTGTGGCGCCATTAATAATGACAATGTACTGAGCACCTTCAATGTGCCAGGAGCTGGATGAAGTGTTCTCCTATTCATAATCAGATTTCATCCTTACAGTAGCTCTGTGAAGTGAATGCTACTTGCATCCTTAAAGAAAAAGGATCCAATGAGACTGAGAGGTGACATGACATGTGCAAGACCAGGACAGTCATAACCTGAACCCAGAAATCCTGTGTATCACATTCTTCCCCTCTCCTCACATCCTCTTACGATTATCTGTGACCTTATCCTCTGGCTGGACCAATGTGAGGCCCCCAAAGAGAGTCACCACAAGCCTTATTTGTAACCGTCACATCAATGACTCCAACCAATGCCTTGCACATAAAAATACTGATTTGTTGAATGAACATATAAAGAAAAGGAAAGAAAGGGACTTTTTCGAGTAACATGTTGCTTTAGCTTGCTTATGTGAACAATGTACACTGATCTCTTTCCATCCAGCATGTCTTCCTCACCCTCAGATCCCTTCAGCCATCCCCTAAGTAACCTTGAGTGTCTTGCTCACCTCCCAAGGTCGCTCAGTGGCCTCATCCTTCTCTAGTGTTCTCTGAATCCCCGAGGAGGAAGCAAACATCCCCCTCTGCACCACTGCATGCTGGGACAGTGGACAAAACAGTGAATCCCAGAGGCAGATGCATCCTGGATGGACAGGCTTCCCTGGGCCCCAGACCCCCAACTTAACACCTACAGGACCCCGAGCAAGTCACTCACCCTGGCTGAGTTTTCTTCAGGTACAAAATTAAAAATGTAGCCACGTACTTCCACTTAGAGGATTAAGTATACCTGTATGAAAGCACTTTAAAAGTGATCAAGTCCTGAATAAACGTCCAATGTCCTTCTGTATCATAATTAGTTATGCAGACATCTTCTGATCCCTTACCAGAGTGTAAGCTCCTGGGGGCACAGCCTTTCTGTGTAATTAATCTTTGTGCATCCCACAGAGCTATGAACATAAGACATCGTCTATACCAAAATACGAATGCATGAATGAGTGGATCCTCTCAAGTACTGACAAAGTTCCTACTGGACTGCACTCCATAAAGGGTGGTGAACAGGAAAGCCATGTCTTCTACGACCTTCACAAGGGGAAGGAGAGCTTTACTTGGATTCCTTATTAGGCTTCCTCCCTCCCACTCCTTCCACCTCCAGACAATAGCTCAGTGATGCCGCTGTCATTTTCATCATTGGCAAGAGACAGAGGAAAGCATGTTATGGCAAATATACAAATGAACTTTTCCAACCACACACATTTGCCGACCTCTTCGTGGGTTAACACAGGCCTTTTCCCATGCTCCTAAGACTGCAAGTTAGCTTTATATACTACACTATTACTAGATCCCAAAGGATGCAAAATGACTTCTAACGTGAATAACCACATATGATTGTGCGTGCACATATATATGTGTACACACACACACGAGGGTTCAGAAGATCACCAAATGACCCTGGCATGGGTTTATTTCAAGTCAAAAAAACACCTAGCTTGAACACTTACTTTCCTCTTGTCTATCTAGACAGAATACTTAACTGCTGTTCCCCAAACCGGGCTTGATTCATCTAACGAGGAGTATATTTTAATTTAAGATAAAGGCTAAAAGGGATAAGTTATTCTGTCAGGACTCTGGAGAGTCCCTGATTTCAAACTGCCATGAAAATTTACCAATTAAAGTATTTACGCACCGGGAAAATTGGCCTGGACCACTAGCACACGCATCTCAAGCAGAGCATAAATGTCATCATACTTATTTCGTATAAACACGAAAGATCTTGACTTCACTTAAAAATGACAAAGGGGCAGGCAGGTCCTGAAGGACACCAGCTCCCCTCCCAATCTTGCTCTCTTTCTCTCTGGCAACGTTAGCACGTGCCCATCACCACGGCCAACATTTATAACTAAACTGAAACCACATGCCAGTCTTCCCAACCACTCTGTAATTAAGGAACTTAAATAAATCTTTAGAGAAGTTTCTACTTAAAAACAGTTGTGACCCATATGCTTCGCATTATTTTGTGAGCGTGTCATCATTGTGATTTACCACACACAAAAATGAATGGTTTATTGAACTATGATGACGATAACAACGGGCAAACATGGTTTTCATCCCACCACATCAAGAGCGGGGTTTCATCCACTTTGTCCTCTAGTTGAGCTCTAAGAATAGCGACAGCCTGACGTATGAGTGTAAGTCCCCCCTTCATTTCCAGATCAGCTAAACGGCTGTTCGTTGAGAGCCAAACTTTCCCCAACACCAAGCATGTTCGCTGCACGTCTGCAAATAGCTGTATCTATAGCTTTTAGGTTTTGGAAGCTTGGTTTGGGGCTCATCTGTTAGGTTCTGTCAGAGCAGAAGATTGGGTTGCATGTTCAAAATTATCTAGTCAGTGTTTATGTTCCTTCTCCACCTTATTTCTGTTCAGAATGTTAATCTCCACCGTGGCCCTGCTTTCGTGGGCATCAAGGGTAATGGCAGGGCTTCTTTTCCCCAAATTCCAAGCTCTCCGCCCTGCCATTTCCTTTCTAGGTTTCTTTCACCTACTGTACGAAGCAGAAAAGATGATGTGACACCCAACACATCACCCACCACTACCTAAAGCTTATGCTTATGTTCTCCCAAGCAGCCCCCTACTTTTCAGTCCCTCTGGCTATCCTCTAATGAGGCGCTTGAGGAATCACTCTCCAAAATGGTCAGATCCGTTTGAGGACTTTTGGTTTGTCATCTCCATTAGCCAAAGTGCTTAACAGAACAAATTTTGTCTCAGGAAACTCTCCTGAACTTAGGTAACTGTTTCTACCTTTCAGTTTCTGTCTTTTTCTTTAAGAGCTCTCTCAAAATGGTATTCCCCTTCATTCAATCCTGAATCCTGGAATACTTTCAAATCACACTAGGGAAATTCTGCTTCTGAATTTAACCCCCTTAAAATAGGTCTGTCTCGGGCTTCCCTGGTGGCGCAGTGGTTGAGAATCTGCCTGCCAGTGCAGGGAACACGGGTTCGAGCCCTGGTCTGGGAAGATCCCACATGCCGCGGAGCAACTAGGCCCGTGAGCCACAATTACTGAGCCTGCGCGTCTGGAGCCTGTGCTCTGCAACAAGAGAGGCCGCGATAGTGAGAGGCCCGCGCACCGCGATGAAGAGTGGCCCCCACTTGCTGCACCTGGAGAAAGCTCTCGCACAGAAATGAAGACCCAACACAGCCATAAATAAATAAACAAATAAATTAAAATTTAAAGAAAAAAAAAAATAGGTCTGTCTCAAAATTCTCATCTACATTGAGACCTACAAATATCAACTATTTCTCTCCTTTCTAGCTCTGGTTCAGCCCTAAAAACTGTGTGCTTTTAAAATTAAGCAACAAAAAGTAAGTGTTTTTAAAAAAAATTCCTAACCTCTAAGTGTGCCACCAATTCCTAATTTCATACTAAACCCGATTAAGGGCTAAGGTAGTCCACAGCAAGGACGTGGAAGAGAAGGAAAAGGAGAAAGGGAATTGTGTGTGGTGTGTTTTGCACAGTAACCTTGAGGTCTGTTTGTTTATTTGCTTGTTTGTTTTTAAAGGAGAGGCACCATGCTGGCCTTCCTTGTAAAATACTATTGCAGGTATCTGTACATCTATAATTGTCTCATATTCTCAAGTCAGAAACATTCACTCGCTTGAAAAATATCACCCTGTTAAATTAGTGTTATGCCCTTCCGTGAAACATTCATCCTATCATATCTTAAGGGAAAACTTCAGGGAAAATAAGTTTTTATACTTCTTTGTTACAAGTAACTATAACTTTTTTTATCCTGGAAAGCTTTATTACATTCTTGTCCTATGCCAGTAGAGGCATACCTCATTTTAATATGCTTCATTTTATTGCACTTCCCAGATACTGTGTTCTTTACAAATTGAAGGTTTGTGGCAACCCTGCATCAAGCAAGTCTATTGGCACCATTTTTCCAACAGCATTTGCTCACTTTTATGTCTCTTGGTTGGTCATATTTTGGCAAGTCTCACAATTATTTCAAACTTTTCCAGTATTATTACATTTGTTACAGTGACCTGTGATCCATGATCTTTGATGTTACTATTATAACTGTCCTGTTGTTTCGTATTTTTTATTTAATGTATGTACACTGTTTTTTTAAAGACATAATGCTGTTGCACACTTTATTGATAGACTACCATACAGTGTAAACATAACTTTTACATGCACTGGGATACCAGATAATTCGTGTGACTTGCCTTATTGAGATATTCACTTTATTGAGGTGGCCTGGAACTGAACCCACAATGCCTCTGAGGTGTGCCAGTGCAAGCATGGTAAATTAACATATTTACAACAATACAGTTATTCTTACACAGCCACAACACTGGTAAGCATTCCTAACAATCCAAGCCTCAGAGCAAGAGAAGACAGACAACAAAAGTAAGCCCCTCTTCAAGACAGACAGCAATAGGGACTTCCCTGGTGGCGCAGTTGTTGAGAATCCGCCTGCCAATGCAGGGGACAAGGTGTTCAAGCCCTGGTCCGGGAAGATCCCACATGCCGCGGAGCAACTAAGCCCGTGCACCACAACTACTGAGCCTGCACTCTAGAGCCTGTGAGCCACAACTACTGAGCCCGCGTGCCTAGAGCCCATGCTCCGCAACAAGAGAAGCCGCCGCAATGAGAAACCCACACACCACAACAAAGAGTAGTCCCCACTCGCTGCAACTAGAGAAAGCCCATGCACAGCAACAAAGACCCAACGCAGCCAAAAATAAAAAAAATTTTAAATATTAAAAAAAAAGATAGATAGCAATGGGCATATGTACACCATGAAGTTAAAAAGAAAGATTATGAAAACAAACATAAAGAACAGATTTAGGGGAGATGGATGGTAAATGGACCTAAATGGTTGCGAGGTTTCTGTATTTTACATAAAGTGGTACAGTATTAATTCTGTATGGATCTTGAAAACTCAAGGATGTATATTACACCATGAACAACCACAAAATAAAATATAAAGAGGTACAAAATAACAAAATAAATAAAATGGAATTCTAAAAATATTTCAAATTATCCAAAAGAAGGCAAGAAAAAAAGAACAAAAACAGAGGGGAGAAATAGAAAGTAAATTATTGAATGGTAAACCTAAATTCAACCATATCAATAATCACACTAAATGTTAATGGACAAAATACCCCAATTAAAAGGCAGAATATGTTAAAATGGATATAAAGGCAAAACCCAATTACATGCTTCCTATAGGAGTCATACTTAAAATATGAAGACATAGATAGGCCAAAAGGACATAAGATGGAAAAATACATACCATGACAAAACAACTGGTCAAAAAAAAAAGAAGTGCATTGCACTTTCTTTTCTCTTTATACATCTAAACTCAAAGAGGTCCCTAGTTGTCATCTCAATGAAAAGAAGGATGCTATGCCATGGCATGGCATATGGCAGAGTAAAGGTGAGACTTAATTATCTCTAAAAATTATCTACAATCATTTTTCTAGGAATATTTTATCAATACTTACTTTTCTAAGTTCATATGCATTCTTATATCCTAAACATAATTAGTTACATTGCTTTTTTTTGGCTACATAATTGGAAAAGGCTTGTTTCTATTAGGTACAAAACAGAAATCTCATCAGGGATGAATCATTTTAAGATGACATCTGTTCTGAAGTGAGAACAGTTAAGGCATCAAATAAAGCTCAAAAGTCAGGTTTTAAAATAAGACATGACAAACAGGCACAAAAAGTTTCTTCTTCCTCTAGAATTACACTGGCTTCCAAAAAACAGACTCCACAGTATTTTTGCGAAATTTCATAGACTGCCTGAGTCAACATCAATGTACAGTAGGGTCTCTCATTATTTTTTAATGGGTCACTCAAAAATACTTTCTGGACAGTCAAATATAACCACTAAAGGGACAAAACCCACAGCATTTGAATGTTTTGTGTGTATAAAATGGTTCACATGTGTTATAACGTTTTAAGGAATAACAGAAATCCCTGTGTAATCAGACAAGAAATTCTTCTCCTTCAGTATTAGAATTTACAAACAAAGCTCTTTATCTCACTGATTCACTTGCTAGTTATGCAGTATTATCCAAAACAAACAGCAAAGAGCACTTAAGGGGTAGTCTTCTTTCAAGATTTCAGAAATTCTATTTACAATCCTCTTGTGATGAAGAAGCTTTGGGGCACACTCACATTCTCCTGATCCCATGGGCCCGACCATTATCAAAATCATAATGGAGTCCCTCAGCTCTACCCCGGCCAAGACCAGCTGGCTAAGTGTCCCTCAAACACCTTCCTTCTCCTGGAGACGGATGTGAAGGTGGACTGGGCCAAGGGATGACTCCTTTTCAAAGGTGGATTGCAAAAGCCAGGTATTGAAGACATGCATTAGGAAGTAGATAAGAGGTTTAAAAAAGACTGAATTATGTCAGGAAGGAAAAGGACTGGACTTAAGATATGAAGGCAGTGAGGAGGAAACATCTGCCTTCAGGGCCTGGAAGCCGCTCTTTGGAATTTAGCGGTAATCCCTTTGCCGCTGAGCACTTCCTTCTGCAAATGGTGCCCTGAGCATGAGAGGCCACAGGGGAAAGCCCTCCACAGGGCCAGCATCCTGCTTGGGGCTTGGCAGGCAGTTAAAAGCACAGATTCCAGCTTATCAGTCTTTGTTGCTGCAGGGCCTTATCTCACAAATTAATGAAGTGTGGGTGGCTTCTACTGTCTTGAATCAGTCCCCTAATAACTAAAATGGAAGAGTATGCGGAGGCTAGCGAGAACATTCACAAGGGTGAGGTTCCCAGGCACCCATGAGCTGAGAGGCATTGTGTTCATTCACTGTGAGGGTTCTGGGAATGAAGACGAAGAGAATCTGTCCTCCACAAGCTTAAAGTCGAACAGGAAAGACACTAAGTCCCCCCAAAAAGAGGTGTGGGAGAAGGTAAGAAACACATGAGTGATCTCCTAAAAACATTCAAATTGGGAAAAAATGACTTTTACTGACAAAGGCGTGTCATGGAAAACTGTAAAATCTTAATCCCAAGGCATATGCAAGGACAGAGGCTGGGAGAATGCAGAGAGTAAGGAGGAAATTATGTTATTTCCCCTGTCCAGAAATTAACAAAACACACCTGATCTGGGGAAAAGAACAAACAGACAACTGGGCTCTTAATTCAAATTCAGAAAGCCCTTATAAGTATTTTTAGCATCTCTTTTAACAAAGGAATACTAACAATCATCTTTTATTACCCAACTCTCATAAAAGTAACTACACAGTTACTGTCTACAAGAATAGCCTTTCCTGAGCAAGGTAAATACAATTGAACAAATTCCCAACACAACTGTTTCTTAGCTTTTCAGCAAAATAGCTTATTTCAACCAATTTCATAGTTTTTATGACTTTATTACAGGCAACTCAATCCTGGGGGTGGGGGAGAAATCTATCCCAAGAGAAGTTATTCCAACGATTGTCCTAATTGTCCTTAGGACTTAATGTTTTATTCATTAAAGTAAACAGAATGATTTCAAGTTCTCAAAATGCTAACTGATTTTTCAGATAGGTGTTGCCTACTGATTTGAAGCGTAAAAATGTGCCACCTTGTATGCCATTCTGTGTGTCTTTGTGTAACACTGAAACACACATTCTGATCTAAGGCACTTCACATCCACAAACCAAACAGTTACGACTGTTCAATAAAATCAACCTTTCATGTTTACAATGTTCAAATGTCAAGCACTCTGCATCATCTAACTTTGATAGCCCCCGCCAGTGCCTGCCAGGTACACAGGATACAAGGACATGAGGTGGAGTCCCAGTTTCCCTCCAGTAAGAGAAAGAGAGAGACACAGGGACATTCGTCTGCAATAGACAGTGCTGCACTGGGCACCCTGCGTGGCACCACATACTGAAGAAGTGCAGAGAAATCTGGCTTCGGTTATCATGGAAGGCAATGAGTGGAGATAGCATCTGAATGGGAACTCCAAGTACACATTGCTGTGGTTTATTTAAAAAAAAAAAAAAAAAGCACAGAGGAGAGGGAGTGGGCAGTAGGGAAAGCTAACAACTTCTTCAAGCTTTGGTTTATGCATCCAGCCTTACAGAGCTGTGCAGAAGATGCCCCTTGCACAGCGCCCGCAACGGAGCAGGAGCTGAATAAACGACTGAAAGGCCAGATGGGTCTAAGTTTGCATGTTATGGAATCAAGGTCATAAATATATTCACATCTGAAGAACGAGATCTACCACCATTTCATAAAGTGGATGCAAAATTCAATGAAATCAACAAATATTAATAAGATGCCTGATTATAAACAGATACATGTACATACATACACACACACATAGACCACAGGGTATATACAATGGAATGCCTGAGTTTGCATATATTATTGTGGAGAAAGGAAAGTGAATTGGCAAAATGATAATAATAATGAGACTTCCTGAAATTAGCTAAATTCATATCAAGATATTGTAAGGGAAGAAACATCTTGGAAATAATTTTAAGAGAATTTAGTACTCATTAATTCAATAAACATTCTATGTGCCAAGGAGAGTGTCAGGCAGAGGAATACAAATGATGTCATCCCTACCCTCAGGCGCTCAGTTTAGAGAAATCATGTATTATCTAACTAGATAATAACTCAGTAATTCGCAGACAAGTCATTTGGTCTACGTGGCTCACTTAAAAAACAACAACAAAAACCTCTCTTCTAAAGCATGAGGGATACCAGTACCAGAAAAACATTTTTTTGAATTAAAATTTTACTTGACTCTTTCAACCAGGTACCCAATACCCTTCAAATCTTCCCCTTCCTCTCCTCTCCATCACTGGTTTTTTTACTGCCTTAGACAAGTTCTTCATTTCTGGTCTGAGCGTCAGTAATTCTTAAAGGGATTTTCTATATCCAAGCAAGGCACTTTCACAAGCCACCATGAAACAATGCTGTCAAAATATGATGTAATTTTTCATTAACAAGACTTTCTCCCCTGTCCTCACTGCAGCCAGATTTAACTTCTTGCTTTTACGTGTTTCTGTAACAAAGTTTTTTCCCCAAATTGGTTAAACTCAAAGCAAGGTTATATCATTCCTGTCCCCCCAAATTATGATTCTATGGAGTACTCTGATTTTAAGTACAATGCTTTTATTTTGCTTAGGCACCAGACAGAAGTACTGGACACATGTTTGAGAATTTCATAGCCATCTGAACTGAACTGGAGTGATCCTAAGAGGCTCTCCTCCCCAGCAAACCACCAGGGTTTAATATGTACCTATTCCAATAAGGTCTACAAATTCAGGACAAAGACAAAATGCAGAAATCTCTCCTCTGGGTTTCCAAACAGAAAAAAACAGGAAAAAAAAATATTACACAGCCAAATCCATGTCTCAATTTTAAAAAGCAACTCAGTGACTAAAGGGAGGAAATCAGAAGATTACTAATCAGACCACGGAGACAGAAGCGCCCTCAGAGAATGAGCAGGCCCCGGGCTTGGGGTGACTGACAGCCCTCTCTGAGAGGTGGACCTAGGATGAACACCCCTCACTTGGGTGTGGCTCCCAGATGGTTCTCACTCCCACTCCCTCCTTACCCCAGTCCTGGTCTCCTTCATACGGAAGAGGCTTCAACAATAAGGTAAGGCAGGCTCAAGATGCCAGGAGGTCTGCTCTGTACAGTATTTGGTTAACTATTGTGTGTGTGTGTGTGTGTGTGTGTGTGTGTGTGTGAGAGAGAGATGCTAAAATGTCTGCCTTTTAAAAACGGCTTCAAAGTGGCCACGTAAGAATGGGTAAACCGAAAATACCATACGACACTCGCCACTTGCTCTGCAGGCTGGCTTCCCCACCACCCTCCTCCTTCTAAAATGCGAGCAGGTCACTCCCTCCTCCACAAGCTTCTCTGGCTCTCCACCACTCTCTAGCAGAGCCCAGCCCACACCTGAGGCAGGGGATGATGGAGCAACAATGCTTTGAGTTACCCCTGGAGGACGATTTAGTGCTGATACACAGAAAGTGCCCTGACACTGACAAAGGGGTCTGAAACAACTCTCGTATCACTCCAGCACACAGAAAGCACAGCTCCAAAATGGACTTAAATACAGAGCACGCAGAGTTTTTTAAGCCAGGTCACAATGTCTGCAAAGTGGCCACAAGAAAATGACTGCCTTGAAATGTCACACACATATTTGAGAGAAAGACTCAGATCTGCAAGCAGGCAGTTAGTATTATTACCACACATTTGCAGGGGGAAAAGTCATTTGATAAAGACTTTATGCTCAAAGACCAAACTTTGAGAAACTAAGAATAAAGTCCTGGAAGCCAGCAAAAATCCTCCCTGATCAGCAGGGTAGGGGCAAGAGATCCCAGATGAGAAGAGACCATGCCCTGAGGTGCTCTGGATACCAATATTAGGTCCCGGAAAGCTATGCACAGTGCCGGTGTATGTTTTTATTATAGAATATAAGCTCAAGACAAGTTTCTATCTTCAACACAAAATCTTAAAACTTAAAAACTTCCTTCATGGATATGCTGACCAGTTTCTGGCCAGAGGGCTCAGAATCAGGCAGGCCACTCACCCAGAATCCAGTCCCTAAGAGCCTTATTTCTAACAGATTAATCTGTGCCACAAATTACAAACCAAGCAAGGCCCTTCCGAGGAGCAAGGCTAGCTCTCTCTCCTGGCTTATCTCCCTATTGGTTCCTCCTCTGCCCCACTGTCCCCACCAAACACCCTCTTCTCTTGGAAGTCCTCAGTGATTCCCCTTGTTCTAAGAGATCCTTGCCTATACACCTATTAAAAAAAATCCCATTTATACATCTACTGTATCCTTAACATGTGGTTTAAATTTCTGGAGACCATTTTGCTTACAGTTTCTCTCCCTTGAGGGCAGAAATTATTACTCATCATCTCAGTGGCTGACACACAGTGTATGGTCAGAATAAATTTGTGAAATGAATCCTAAGATAGTCTTTTCTCCAAATCATGTAAGAAATTGACAAAATTAATGTATGGCATTTTCAAACTCTAAGTTTACCAACTATTTGTAAATAGTTGGTATATATAAACCAAGTAAGGGAGAAATTAAAAGATATGTTATTCAAGTATGCCTATGTAAGTGCATGTTCATATCTTTACAAAAAAAAAGAGCCTTACAAATTTAACATACTCAAAGAAGAAAGTTGAAGAGAAATGGGACTCTATTTTTTTTAATTAATTAATTAATTAATTAATTAATTAATTAATTAATTCTTGGCTGCATTGGGTCTTTGTTGCTGCGCGCCGGCTTTCTCTAGTTGTGGCAAGCGGGGGCTACTGTTCGTTGCGGTGCGCGGGCTTCTCACTGGGGTGCCTTCTCCTGTTGCAGAGCATAGGCTCTAGGTGCGCGGGCTTCAGCAGTTGTGGCACGTGGGCTCAGTAGTTGTGGCTCGTGGGCTCTAGAGCGTAGGCTCAGTAGCTGTGGTGCACGGGTTTAGTTGCTCCACTGCATGTGGGATATTCCCAGACCAGGGATCGAACTTGTGTCCCCTGCATTGGCAGGTGGATTCTTAACCACTGCGCTACCAGGGAAGTCCCTGGGACTCTATTTTACACTTTCTAGCTGAAATTCTTCATTTAGGTTATTTCTTATTATGTAGCAATTCTCCCTAATGCTAATCTATATAGATTCTGTTTAAAGACACAGGCAAATGGTCATCTCTAATCTTCTGCTTTAGAAAGGCATGGTGTGATTATATTTGCACTGGTAATGCTCTAGGACCTTGCTAGTTCTTGAACTAAGTGGCAAAAGCAATTAGAGTCATTTCCAGAACTGGCTGATGAGAAGATCTTGCTCCTACTGCTTCTTAAAGTCCCCGGTTGATAGCACTCTCCTCTCCAAAATATGTACAGTCACTTCGCAAGGTCCCTCTAAGCAAATCATCATGTTTATCCTAACTTGCTTCTCAAGTTCTGTGACCAGTATCTATCGAGTGCCTACAATCCACCAGGAATGTGCACCCAGCATCAAAGGACATGAAGATAAAAAAGAGGCTTGTCCCTACCCTCCAGACCATGAAGTTCAAGGCTCTCCCTCCACCACGGCCTGTTGAGAGTCACTCATAACAGTCCCATTCTGCTCCCCCCAGCAAAAGACACCCCCCCCGAAGAAGGAATGGAGTTTCACTGTTCTGTTATTTATGTTCTTCAGAGCAGAGATTCTACACCAAGAAAATCACTGGGACAGACAGAGGTGGGGCACTCAAAATTTTTGTTACATGAATAAACCAATAAATCTTCAGACTCCACACATTAAATCTTTGTAACTTAAACTGGTTAAAAGACTGCTTAGACAAGCCATTGAGATCTGACATGCCGTGGAATCCAACCAATTTAGTGACATGTCCTAGAATGATACCAAATGACCCTCAATGGAGCTTTCTATATGCCAATAGCAGGCTTAGCGACAGAGGGAAATCTACAAAGATTTGGAACAAAGCCACATTTCTCAGGAGGTTTCAAAACTGTGACACTTATTGGAGGAAGGCTTCTCCACAATTTTTATAAACAGTCATTCAAATATGGAATCCCAATTCCGAAAACTATTCTATAGTCCCTAACCTTATTGCTTAAGGTTAAAGCACGCGCACACACACACACACACACACACACACACTTGCAAACACATATATGACTGCTCTCTCCAGATATGTGTACTTCAAGTACCTACTAATTGAGGAAATACCAATCTCTGCAATAACTCTCCAAAGACTGGGACCATCCCTATAACCTACAAGTTTGCCTAATCACCACCATAAACTAGTTCCAGTCTAGAGAATCTTCTATTTGTCATGTCTATGGTCCGTAACTCTACGGAGAGCAGGGGGACATCTATTCAAATGAGTCTTGGTTTGCTTCCTCAATTTTCATAAAATGATGACAACCTTATCTTAAAATAAAGCCTCTATCTTTTTATTGACAACAGAGCATGTGGACTCCGGGCCCTTTCCAGAGAATACAACCTCTAATGGTCTGCAGACCACCATTAATTCAAAGCCCAGTTATAAAAAAAGAAAACAAATAAAGGAACATACAAAACTGTCACAGTATCACTTGAGGGAGAAGCTGCAATCTATCTGTTCCTTGTATTCCTGAATCAAACCAAACCATCGATAACCTAGGTACTTGTACTGGTGGTTCTCAACCTTGGACGCACATTGGAATCACCTGGGGAGCAGATGCCTCACCGCCCCTCCCCCACGCTCCACAGATTTGATGGAATTCTGTGGTAGTTCTGCTGAGCAGCCTAGGATGACAATGTGCCTTATAGACTTGCTTTTCCTAAACTGTGCTTTGGTGTTATGTCCTCTGCTTCTTCTTAGTGAAGTGGAATAAAAAGCAGCCATATAAAATTCACTACTTTATTTTCTGCAAGGAAATTTTGGGAGGTGTTGCTCAAGATGACATCCTTCATCTCATAAGTCCCAGAAGACTTTAAAATCACTTTTAAACCTAACTGGTAAGGAAAACTTTTCTTCTCTTGAGCAACTCAAGTGCTTTGATCTTATGTGCAAAAATAAGTTTGTAACTGATCATATTTCCCTTTTTGTTTTGACCACCAGGAAATGAAAAATCCAAGTTCAATAACCATAGAGGACATCATGGGATTAACTTTTGCTTGGGTCTCATTTCTTCTTTTCCCTTTGCTCTGACTTTTTTTTTTTTTTTGGAACAGAGAAAGGTTTATTACAGGGCCAACCAAGCAAGGAGAACAGGTGGCTTCTGCAAGCCCCAACCTGCTCTGACTTTTTAAAAGCTATTTATTTTATAATATTGACTGTAAAACAGTAAGCTGCCTTCAGTCAATTTTCAATATGAGGAGATATAACAATTAGCTCCCATTCATATTCCTCACATATCTTTGAACTATAAATGATCAAACACTGAAATTGGTGTGACTAAAATCCATGGATACATGTACAGTTCTTCTTTGGTTTTTTTTTGGGGGGCAGGGGGGTGAGGATAGATGGAGGGATAGGTAGGTAGGTAGATAGATAGACCTCCCTCAAAATATATGAGCCCCCTGATAAGCATAGCTAAGAATGGCAATTTCCCAGAAAATTTTCATTTATTCACTTAAAACTGTTACATTCTAAATTCACAAATCTAGAAAAACCTTCAGTGTGCAAGCAGATAGACACAGGTTTACCAGAATAAAAAGACTACAGTTTAAAAATTACAGCAACACTGAGTCAAAAGAAACCTCAAAAGGCTATCACCCCACCTCATGTTATGGAAGTAGGAACTCTGAATGCATGACTATTGGCATGGATTCTGTATCTATTCATTCCTAATTCTATGCTTTCTCCTAACCCATCACCCAATCACCTCAAAACTCCCCACCTCTTCTGAAAAACTCCAATATTCTTCTCTTTCCTTGCCAATTCCAAGAGGACTCTTTCCTTACATGCTTTTTTGGAGGTACTGAAAAAAAGGCATGTGCTTATGAAAATGTACAGTTCCATTCACTACGATCTCTGGAGTAAATTAACCAAATCTTGGTCACCAGCAACTCAAAAAGAGTTAATAAAACTTATTTCTTGACAGTTACCTCTATAAAGAGAATTGGAAAATATCTGCCTTCTTTTCCATGCAAATAAGACCTTGCAGGTACATCTCCATGCTGATAAAGCAGAATTTCTGTCACAAGTGCCCAGTTGACAATAAGCTGGAAAAGGGCAAAACCAGGCTTTAAATCTAGATATGTTAACTAATCTTCAATTTCTCTAATTTAGACTGTGACCTCAGAAACTCTAAAGAATGAAATGGCCCCAACTACCTAGTTATTCTAGACAACTGCAGCAAACCGGTTATTCACTAACATTAAAAAAAAATTTTTAATGAATTTTTTCCTAAAATACACCACACATTTCTTAAACAGGAGGATCATATACTCATAGGGTTTTAGAGTTGAAAGGAACCTTAGAATTAAATATTTTCCATTCACAAATTCTTTGCTGGCATTCACAAAACCACCACCAATAAATCTGTTGACAGCACAAGTTTACCTGTGAAAATTTAGCTGTAATATTATCATTATTACATTCACATCTCATACTTGAATAACTTTACTGTTTTCTATTCTCTATTATGAATACTTAAAGAAGGTGGTTCCTAAATTTTAAAAATTATATCACACCATTTGAAAATCCCCCCCCCCTTTTTTTTTCAGAAGTCACTAAATATCAAGCTAAGATATCCAAGCAAAGTCCTTACAGTCTGGCTTCATCGTCTGATATGAATTCCTAGAACATCAGAAATTTCTGAACATGTGATTAAAGGTTTATCTAATCTATTTAACTGATATTACAGACTGTTTAATATGTGCCAGCCACTGTTCTAGGCACTGGGAATACAGAAGTGAACATGGACCTGACTTCCTGTGGGTGAGGTGGAGGAGAAGGCAGGCAATAAAGAAAATAAGTAAAGTATAACGTGCTGGAAGTTGGTAAAAGAGAGAAATAAAGCGAGCGAGGGATGGCGAATGCTGGGACAGGGCAGAAAAGGGGAGCAGGATGAAATTGTTAGAAAGGATAACAATGGAAGGACCCGCTAAGAAGGTGGCATGTGAGCAAAAACTTGAAAGAGATGAGGGAGGAGAACTTGTGGAGACAGAGAGAGAGAGACACACACACACACAGATTGTGGAGGCTGAGGCATTCCAAACAGAAAGAAGAGTAGAAAACCCCCAATATGCAAGTGTGCATCTAGTTTAACGGTTAAGCAGAATCCTATTTTAACCATATGATAGTTTAATGTTCTATTTAATGTCATCAAAGAGTTGATTGACAATGATTTTTAATCATACCTTTGGGTACGTCAACCTACAAATATTAACAGTGACAATGAGCAAGATACTTGATTTGGTACTCTTATACCATTCAAAGAAAATAGAAAACTTAGTCTATTCCCAAAAGGAGATACAGTGTTGTATGAAAAAAAAGATAAATACACATACGAAGATAATTAGCTATTTAATAAATGCATGGATATGTATAAACTGGAGCTAGCTTTTTATATCCAATGAAACTGTTTACCAAAAAACAAGTATATTTTTCCAGATTAAGAGGATGCAAGAAAAGTATGTAAAGGACGTACTGTAAGCATTTTTGCAAAGTACTTGATCATGGCCAAAATTAACAAGAGAATGACTGGTATAAGTTGGATGTAAAATTAAAAAGTAATATATCATCTACATTATATAAGATGAAAATACAGAGTGACATTATTTATTGGGAGTGAAGGGCTGTTTTTGGTTTTCCCGCCATGAAAATTAGTATTATAGCTTTAAAATGAAAATTTATCAGTCAGAAGTAATATTAATATTCTTCTGCAGTCATCTCTAAAATTTTAATATTTCTTCACCTTCCATCTTTGACTACATTCATATTTGGAAAAAGGATTTAACTAACATTGTCCTTAAACACAACTTAAACTTCTCAGTGTAAGGGAAACTGATTCTTATTCATTCATTCTCAGAAGAGTTGAATCCAAAAAAATTAACATTGCACTGGCTTAAGTTTCAAAGCTGGTTAAAACCATTTTGCCACAATTCCCAACAGATGAATATGTGAATTAATATAGATGAGATCAGCATCTAATTTTCTAAAACTCTCAATAAACATATTGGTTCCAAGAAAATTGGTAATATAGGAATTGGACCAAAGACAGATCTACTGGCATAAACTATTAAAGCATTTAGATAATATTCACATATTAACTACTTCTGTGAACAACTGCAATGAAATGTGACACTACTAAAAACCTTTGTTCATAATAAACCAATAAGCCACTAGTCTCTGCCGAATAGCAGCGTGAAAAAAAAAAAGGAATAACAACAGAAACATGAAAAATGAATGAACAGTTTTACTTTTGTAGTTTAAAATGCATTCAAATAAGATTCAAATGGAAATGTGAAAATGCACGGTGATTACAGTCATTACAAGGAAAAAATATTTGAAAGTGCTTTAAGAGGACTTATTTTCTTTCTAAATTATACTACTGAAGTCATGTTTAAATTCATACAGAAGCTTGCTTTACATGGTAACCCATGAGTTGAATTATCAAACAGTAACAACCCTAATGAAATGAACAGATGATCCTAGTAAACAGGAGGCCATGCCACATGTTGACTAAATCCCATTCCATTTTCCCCTTCCTGGGTGCATTTCCCAGCTTCCTTTGCAGGAGGCTGGGCCCATGTGACTGCACACCAGCCAATGAGGAAGAGCTGACTATGCTCTCTCTTCACCTCCCACAGCAACCTTAAAAGCCATGTGTTCCAGCTGCTACAACTACAGCTTGAATATGAGTCACCACTTAGAGGACAGCCTCTGAGGAACACCATCTGACCCCCATCAGACTGCGTGGTCAGTGACAAGCAAACCTTCAGTGTGTTGTGTCTTGAGCTGTGAAGCCTTGTTGTCCAAGCATAACCTACCTTATTCTAATACATTCCTGATACTCCCTAACTAGATGTCAAACATACTTAGACTATTGCCTTGAGTTTTATTTTGGACAGGTAGAAAATCTGTTAACAACCAGCAGAAAATAGCTGAAGGCTAAAAATAAATACTTCCTGAGTCCCTAACATGTCCCTAACTCTAGGTCTCCAAAGTGAGGTGTGTGCATCTCAGGGTATGCCCACGATGAGCCACTGGAATATGGATATAAAATATTATAACTTCTACTTACAGATCTTTATCATTTTTTAAAGTTCCTGTTCTTGTGGATGTTTTATAATGTACACAATACATTAGGATGGTACGACTTGAGGTTAACTATAGATAAACAAACATACTGGATGGATTTTAAGACCAACAATCTTGAGGCAAGAAAATAATTATAATTGCATAGTCCCTGCTCAAAAGATGCTTCCTCTTGTCCAACCCTTAAATAGGAAACAATTAATGAAATATATAAGGTAGTATGCAACAAAGTCCATACAACTGTGACATAATGCATGCTATGGAAAATACGTGTTAGGACTACCAAGTGGCATTTTTGGGAAGAGGCTTCAAAATGCAGGTGTACCCCAGATGCATCTTGAAAGATGAGTAGGATTTGAATACGTGGAGAAGAGTGAAGTGAGTGTAACAATACAAGACCAGGGTGCCTGGAAAGAAGAAGAAATGAAAGCAACAGTGGGATAGGCAAGAAGAGGCCAAGAGAAGGAGAGCTTACAACTAACTGATCCCTAGCCACAAATTTATTCAAACTCAACCTCTCTATTTTCACAGTCAAAATTTTCTCTTAGGACTGATTTTAGTTTTCTAAGTTCTGTTCAAGATCAATGTCAGATATATGCAAACACCAAAGAAAAATCTTTAAATATAGAAAATGACAAAGATTTTCAAGTTCTAAGACTCACTTATGCTACCTTATCTATGCCTGCAAGACAAAGTATGGCACATACAATCATAGATAGGATACTGTTATAATGACAATCATATCACATTATGAAAAAGAAGCAAATGTTCAAAGCATTATACACCATTTTCTCTTTGTTTTAGGAGCAATGTCCAAGAAACACCCATACACATTTCCACACTTCCTCCTTCCTTATACCCATGTTCCAGGTAATGAGTAACCAGACAGCAATGACTCACCCATATTGCGTAATCTTAAATAGCTACATGGGTGCATTTTATAATTTATGTCCTAACAACTTTACACTTCAGTAACATTGTCTTTAATACATTTCTCTGATCATGGATGGGATTCTGCCATTTTTAACATCCTCGTTTTTATCCATAATGCTATTCACACGAGAAAATTATGTATAAGCTTTTGCCATTTAACAATGGCCAAGGCAATTATAAATATAGAGAAAAGCAGCAGCAACACTCTAGGACGGAATGTGAGGTAGGGTATATGAGGGTGAGAATATGTCTTTTGAAAGTAATCAAAGCAGTGGCTTAAAAACTAGCAAGTCCTAAAGAAACATTCAAGAGCCCTTAGCAACCCATGCTTCATGAAAATATAGATGGTAAAAGTGGAAATGGACCCCTCCGGTGGCAATCTAGGTCTTAAGTAGGCAACCTAAGAGGATGCCTGCTTGTGTTTCCCAAAAATAAAGGTCCATGGTGCAAACCAGCCAAATCTTCCCTCCGTCCAGGTGCTTTCTAATGTTGTGCTGTTGAGGTGGACTAAAGGACAAAGATTAGTAGAAAATGTACCCATTCTAACTTATTCCTCTGCTGCTAACTTCTTGTGAAATTAGACTAAACCATCTATTACGTTATGTTTCTAACGTAACTGGGCATACTCTTTTCAGACCTCAAGCTGACGGCCCACGCATTCAGACAATGAACACAAATATCCCAAGGGGAGGGTTCCCTATCCAAAGGAGAGCACATCCTTCGCGTAAGTCAATGACGAGTGTAAATCAGGACTGCTGTATATCAAATGTTCTTCCTCCTGAATAACATTATGATTCATCACCAACAGCAACTAGAGGTTTTGTCATAAAACATAATGAACTAACATCTGTTTATACTTACAAAATTCCTTTCAACATTCAGTCATTTACCACTCATTCATTAAAACACTGCATTTATACACGTACACACTTAGGCATATTTAACAAGTCTGAATTTTTTTTTCCAGTCGGTGACTGAAAATGCAAGATGGCAATTTTTCCCGATGCATAAGCTTGTAATTTTAAGTAATGCCCTCATCCCAAACTCTCCTCCTATTACTTTAGAATAAACATAATCCTTCAATCCTCCCAATGATTAAAGTAGACTGGTATTTGAATGTTTTATTAAAAAAAAAAAAAAAAAGTTCTACATGTAGCTATCATCTCAACTCAAATACCTTTTACCTTCCTCAAATACCTTCCTATCATCCTGGTTCACTGTGCCTTAGCCAAACCGGTCCGTCCTTTGCTTTATCTTCTGTGTAGGTCATTATTACACTTTACAGTGGCCACCTATTTCTAGAATTCCTTCTTGAAGACTCAACATAGGTGTCACCTTCAGAATCTCTGAACCCACCCATTTTTTGTGCTTCCGCCTTATTCCCTGTCATTGCAAGAACGCTGTTATATTAAAGTGACCTGCTTATGTATCCATTCCCCTCTCCTCCCAACTAGCCTGAGATTCGTGAAGACAAAGACCACGTGTATCTTCTATACACAGTTTCTAACAAAGAGTAGGCTCCCCATATTCATTAATTCAGTCACTCACTCAACAAATACTTACGGAGTAGCTGCTACAGGACAGACATTATTCTAATTGCCATGGATTCTAATTGCTATGTGAAATAAACAAAGCCCCTGTTCTCCTAAAGATGACATTCAAACACAGGAGACAAATAATAAAGACACAACAAACACCCAGTGAAATGTCAGATGATAAACGAATGAAAGTAAAGTAGTCGAAGGGGACAGTGAATGGCCGGGGCAGGGGTTGCTATTTTAGGTATTTTAGGTAATCAGTGACGATTAAGGCGTTCCCTAACTGAAGTGAGAGAACAAACACGTTGGTCCCTTGAAGGGGAGAGAGTGAAGCAGAGTGGGTGGTGTGTGAGAGGAGCAGTGAGGAGGTTAGGAGTCAGCACGGCTGCAGCAAGGGGACGGGAAGTTAACAAGTGCAGTCAGGCGGCCAGTGCCCACATCAAGTGGAGGTCTGCAGGTCACACAGGAGCCACTGCAGGTTTCCAAAGCAAAGAAAAACAATCCAATGGGCATCTTTAAGAAAGAGGACTTTAGCCCGCAGCCACCACATTTTTGGGGAAAAGATGGCCGGGGGATCGAGGTGCGGGAGAAGGCGACAACGGTAGAGTTGAAACAGGAAGATCCGTTAGGAGGCTACCACAATAATCTAAGTGAAAAAGGATGGCGGCTCAGAGGAGCACGGTGGCAATGGTGGCGAGACTGGGATAGGTACAGGCAGCACCAACAAGACCCGATAGTGGATTGAATGTGGGGTGGGAGAGAAAAGGAAGAAAAGGTTTGTGGTGTGAGTAGCCAAAGGATGGTACTGCCGCTGCCCGAGAAGAGAGAAAGGATGGGGACGGGGGTGCCCTCCAGTCTGAAGCATGCGAAGTTCCAGGTGCCTCTTGGACACCCCAGGAGATACTGAAGGGTTGAATGTAGCTGAGTCACCAGGAGCTCAGGGGTGAGGTCCAGCTGGAGACCTAAATCTGGGGGCATCAGGACATATTTAAAGCCCAAATGGGCTCATCTAAGTGCCTACAGAGGAGAAGGAAAAGGCCCCAAAGCCAAACCCTTGGACGTACCAGCATTCAGAGGTAGAGAGGAAGAAGCACATCCAGCCTTCCACCAGGAGATGGAACAGCCAGTGTGCTGGAGGAAAACAGGAAAATGTGGAGGCCAGAAGGTCAAATTTTAAAAAGGGTTTCAGGAAGGAATTGGTCACACTGTCAAATATTACTGATAATTAAAGGAAGAAGAAGATTCAAAACTGACTATTGGAGTTGACAACATGGAGGTCATAGATGATCTTGAAAAGAACAGTTTTCATGGAGAAGAGAGATAAAAGTCTGACTAGAGTGAATTTAATAAAGAAAAGAAGATAAACTGGAGACAACAAGTATACACAACTTTTTCAAAAAGTAATAAAGGGAATCAAACAGTGTGATAGCTAGGTGACATGGAATCGAGAAATATTATAGCATGTACATTGGTGGAAACGGAAGAGGGAGAAGAAAAAGTTGATAATACAGTGGAGAGGGGAAATAATCACAGAGTAATGTCCTTAAGGGTATAAGAGGGGCTCGATGGGGTCCAGGGCCCACGTAGAGGGGGTGCCTGAGAGGGGACTGGACAGCTGAGTCTTTATAACATTCAATGTTTACGGAACTGAACTACCCTTAGGTTGAACTACCCTTAAGATATTTCTTATAAAAAGAAGGCCCACTAATTCAGGCTTCTAGAACACCATACAGAAACTCTGACATTAACCTGGCTTCAGGAAGCTAACACAAGTATTTCAGGACAAGCTTTCTATGCCTCTTAAGAAGGATGTATCCATACGTGCATGCATATCTGTGGTACAATAAGAAATATATTTCGTCTGTGTCTCTGGTTCCTGGCACAGAGCTCCTAAAACCCTTGGAATTTCCTGAGTAATAGGACTGCCTTTTGTTATTCATAACAAGCCCCTTCTGCCCACACCTGAGTTGACACTAATGAAGTGACTCATGGTGGGACCCCTAAGTAGCTTCAGGCTGGGGACTGGTCACCAGAAAGACCAAACACATGATCAGAGGGTGGGTACTTTCAGCTCCACCTCCCCAGCTCCAGGAAGGGGATGGGGGCTGCAGACTGGGTTATAAAGACTCTTCAACAAGGAGATTCCGGAGCTTCTGGGTTGAAGGCACTGATGTGCTGGGAAGCTGGCCTGCCCAGAGAGGGCAAGGAAACTCTGCACCCCTCTTCCCCTATACTTTGCCCTATGTATCTCTTCCATTTGGCTGTTCCTGAGTTGCATCCTTTACAATAAACCAGTAAATATAAGTGTTTTCCTGAGTTCTATGAGTCATTCCAGCAAAGTACTGAACCTGAGGGGGTAGTGGAAACCCCCAAATTTGTAGTCAGCTGGGTAGAAGTGTGGGTGGCCTGAGCACTCCATTTTTTCACTGGCATCTGAAGTGGGGCTGTCTTGTGGGGCCGAGCCCTTGACCTCTGGGACCTGCAATAACTCTGGGTAGTTAGCGCCAGAATTGAATTGTATCGTTAGACACCCAGCTGGCGTCGGAGAATTGGTATTGGAAATAACCATACCTTTGGTATCAGAAAACACACAACATCTGCTCTTGGGCCACAGGGGAATAAAACAAACAGGTGACAAGGGACCATGGGAATTGATGAGAGCAGTGAATGTCTCAATGCTGAAATTTCAAGCCATCAGGTTTAAGGAGTAAGAAAACAAGACTACAAAACTGCACTCTCTTAAAAATATACACAGCTAACCACAGACCCAAAAAGCAGAAAACATGGGAGAGGGGAGTTCACACACAGCAAAAGCGGGTCTATTTGCTTCCCAAATCTTAATCACCTGAGGAGAAAGATCAAAGCAACGGAGAGCCAAGGAGTTAAGAGGCATAAACCACTGAACACAGCACAAATAATTACCTTAAAAATAAAACAGCTACATGGTAAACTCATACACTAATGAGGGATTATTCAAATTTTACTTAAAACCGTTCAGAAGCACATTTATAAAAGAAATGCTCAGTGACTGAGCATGCGTGCAAAGGAGCCAATACTGGAAAGGTAGGTCTACACACGTTCTCTTCCCTAAGTTCAGACAAGCCACTCTGTGCCCATGCTTGGATCAGGGGACACGAAGGTGCCAGGGAGGAAGCCCCCTACTCCATGTTCACGCCAACCCCCAGCGCCCACCGCTGCTTTACAAGGCCGTCTCCAGACTAGTTCAGCTTTTCGGGAATTGCTTCGCATCCACACCCCCAGCTCAGCCAGGAGTCATGACTGGCCTCTGAGCCTCCCTCCCGCCCCCCTCACTCTTCAGTCACTCCCACTGGGTTCTACGGGTTTGCCTCTGAAATGTCCCCCCCATTTCCAGATGAGACTCTGCCCTCTTCCCTTCTAGTCTGGATTATTGCCAAAGCCGACCAGATCCCTAAACTTTACTGTCCTTGAGTTCCTCTTCCCCTGGGGCTCCAGAACAGTTCAAATCTCAAGGCTGACCTTATCTCTCCTTCTGCCTGCTTAAAATTGCAAATCCTTAGCACACAAGCCATTTGTGACCCAGATCTGCTCTTCCTCTTCTACCATATATCCCCCTTCCCAGCTTGCATCCTGCATTCCAGCCTCTGGGAACCACAGGAATTGAGATCACGGAGGGGCCACGTCGTATCTCTGGGTCTCCCCTTCAGTTCTTGGCACGCGCTGTTCCCTTGGCCCAGAACACTCCTCCCTCCGCACTTCACACGCCTCGCCCCCTCACCCCCAGGACACGACTAGAGTATCACCACCTCAGTGAGGCATCCCTGGCCACCCTATTTCAAATGGTACACCGTGGAACCCTCACCCTCACACAGTCCTTCTGTGCACTTGTCACCATCTACAACACCATTTAGTTTATTTCCTTCTCTGGTTTATGGTCTCTCCCCCTGCTAGGATGTAAGCTCAAAAGGGCCAAGATATTTGCCCAGTACCTGCACTCATGCCTGGCACTTGACAGGCACTCAAATAACAACTGCTGAATCACTGGATCAACACTATTCCCCCTGCTGGGAAAATTATCTCCTGGGCCTAAATCCTATTCCTTATCTATGTGGCAAATTCGTCCTTCAAGACTCCCACTGTCCCATCCCCCAGCTCCTCAGGCAGGGCTGAACACCCTTTCCCTGGCACATCCACAGCACCTTATCCACGGGGACCACACTCAGACACCTGTGAGGACAGGGGGCACTACTGATAATTATGCTGATACAACAGGAGTGACGGACTGTCCAGGGCAGGCCTGAACACATGGTCACTCTGATCTCCCACCTTTTTCACGGCAGTTCTCTCTCTTCTCTAGTTATTTGCTCACTGGTCTGTTTCCCACACTAGGCTGTGAATCTTTAGGGATGAATCATTTTTGTATCCCCAACACCTCACACATACTGTAGATGCTTAATAATGTTGATCGAATGAATGAACAATCACTTCTGCTCGGGGATTTGGACCCCTGAGACAGGCTGGAGCGGGTGGAAAGTACACCTAGACAGTGGGGACAGCAGCAAGCCCCCTTCCTGGGGCTGGTCCTCCAGGGCCTGCTTCCCTTGCATGGATTTCTGTCCCATGACAGCCCCAGTGCCCACTCTTGGTTCCCCAATCTCCCAAGGATGGGCCCCCTAAGTGCCTTACTGCACTCTGTTTCTATTACTCCTGGCTTTGCTGATTTCCCCAGACTGCATCAGGACCAGTATTTGCCAGCCCCTGTTTAGACAAACTCCCACACAGTTCCCTTCAACCCACCCATCCGGTCCTACTGCCACACAAGTCCCAGCACCAGACCACAGCAGTGAGTCTTATTTCAACAACAAAGGGGGCACCCCTCCCCTGAACACACCCCCTCTAGACAGCACTCCTCACGTGGCTTCCAAGTGCAGATGAAGTGTTAGGCTAACGCTTTTCAGGGCTGAGGGCTCAGTGCCATTCCTCTGGATGAAATGGATCTCTTCCAGAAGGCTGCAGAATTTCTCAGGGCCTGTGAAAGTCCTGTAACATTCTGGCAGGAAGCAACCTATTTTGTCAAGAATCAATTTTTTCCCTTTATTATTATACACCAATGAAATAATCATGTATGCTGGTATGAACGTGTGCTCGGCTTTATGAATTGCCTTTTCAAAATAAACTTTCAAGTTTGAGACGTGCATTTTCTGAGAAGTGATAAAAATTCTAATTAGGGATCTAGAAATTAGGATTCTGAGACTTCTCAGACATACAAAAACACTTTTCATTAATAAATGTATTCTTCTATCACAATGATTTTCATGGTAAAAACATTATGGTAGTATAGAACCAACCTTCCAACTTTAATTTTAAAAGTTCATAATCTGAAAGAGAAATTAGCTGAGGTCCCTTTCTGCCAAGAGTATATATTCTGAAAGACACTGTTTTGAAAATAACTCCCATAAAGCAACAGACTGAGAATAAAAGTTTGAGAGTTAAAGGCAGGAAGTTCAGTTCATGGAGCTTCGTAAAATCTGATTCAGTGCGAAGCCCAGACGTGTCTCTCAGCATGGACCCAGCCTCAGGAAGCTTCAATTTAACACCTATCCTTCACTACCACATTGCATCGCACTGCTAACAGGAATCAATCTCTCTACATCAAGAAGTCTTCTCATCCACATTTGTCCAGAATCCAACAAGCATCTGCCAGGACAGCAAACATGGTGACTGCCTTCTGCTTATTCTGACCCATGATAGTCGTGCAGAAAGGGAAAGGGGCAATTTGAGCTCTTTTTAAGATGGTGGCATTCCACATGAGATGTTAACTTAAGGTATCCCAACTAAAGAGTAAGACGGAGCTCAGATTCCCCCCTGCACATGTTACTCATGTGGATTAGAGACGTACACAGATGCAGACCCTTCCAGATCACAACCTATGGGCTATTGACTTAAACTACCTGAGAGAACATGGCTTAGAGGTGCTTTATAAGAATACTATTTAAATTCATTTTGTTTTTCACAAAAGCTTCCCTCCCTTTGCTCTACCCTTTTCCCCCCTAACCAATGGTTTGAACAATCTTGGTTTCTGTATACTAAAGTTTGAGGATTGTCTCCCTCACGAAGACAAGAATTTTATCTGCTTTGTTCAACTGCTCTATGTCAGTGCCTAAAAGAGAGTCTGGCACATGGTAAGCTCTCGATAAACATTTGCTCAGTAAATGAGTAACTTTCCTAAAGCAAAAAGTAGAAAGAATGCTAGATGGGAAAGCATAATACCCTTTTCTGCAAGTGGTTTTCTGGGAGGGACTGAATCAATGGGAGGCTCCACTATTCCAAAAAGGAAATGAGGGAAATAATACAAAAGTCTCAGCGACATCACATCAACACACAAACACACACACACACACACACTCCTTCTCACTTTCCTTGAGAAAGTACTTTAACACCCGGTTGTACAAGCAACCTCTATGAGAATTCAGAATCTAGCTGTCATAAAAGTTCTCAAAACAAATAAAATTTTACTCACAGAATTTCAACTCCGCTATAGAGGAAAATACTGATAACAAGAAAAGGGACAACACCTGGGGCTTCTGCCCTAAACCCTTATCCTAAGCTCTGGACACCCAACCACAGCACTGGCACATTTTGAGATACAGTCAGAAATGTTTTTTATAACATGTATCTGGTTCACCCTGAATGGAGTAAAATAACACGATTAACAAGGACTCAAAACACTCAAGCTTTCTAGCAATGTCATTCTCTGGGCACTAGTATCTGGTCCTGCAAAATCAACTGTCATAAAATTAGGGGTCGGAGGTTTCCTAGAGACAGGGGGCTCACATCTGGACAACTGACAGGAACATATTCCAAATCCTCCCATTAATCACTTGTCCATTTTTAGGTGAGAGTAGCCAGAAAATTTTCAAGGCCTTAAGACATTTTTCTCAGTTTTTCGAATTTGTTGCAAGGCTTTTCATTTACTGAAATGGAAAGACAGCTTGCTTCAAATAGTGCTTGTAATGCCTACGTAATATGGTCACCACACCATGTCTCAATGTGGGAAGGACACATTTCAGCTCACTCCTGGGTCGTGACTACCGGGAAGGATTGGTCGTGGGGCACTTTTCCTTTTCTCGGCATGTTCCCTTCGCTAGACACTGCATATAATTAGATGGTAAGTGCTCTGCATCAGGAAAAAATTGAACCTGAACACTCAGGGTTGAAGAGCACTATAATACTTTAGTCTACATTTTTATAAAAATGAAAAAAAAATTCTCATTATACTGCATGAAGTTTTGAATAAACCCGGCAAATAGCATGCTAAGAATAGTTTGATTTCCTTGAATTGTCAGAGATGAGACAGTACAAGTAAAATGTAATGAAATATTATTTAAAACCTCTTTTGTTCTCTTGTTATTGAGCTCTTAAGAGAAAAGCACTGAAAGCACCACAGAGATGCACAGGATAAAGTTCCTGGTCTACAGAAGCTTCTATCTCATTAAAGAAGATGACACTGAAACACAATTAACCACAGTAAGAAAGGTGGTGTGTCAGATCACATGAGTGGTTCTGAGAACTCAGAGGCAGGAAAAGTCACTGGTGGGTTAGTCTGGAGCTGATCAAGCCTTTAAGACAGAACCTAGGAGACAGGCAGGATGTTAAGAGTAGAGTTGGGGTATGAGGTGGGACAGGCAGAAAGGAAAAGACATGGAAAGCTGCGACTCAAAAGGAGGTTCCACGAAGGCGTGAAGTGGTGTTTGGGCTGGAGAGGAGGACGAAGGCTGGACGGCCAAGAGCCTGAACAGTAAGCCAAGGAACTTGGAGTTCACTCAAATAGTAATGCGGAGCCCAGGAAGGTTTCCGGGAATAGCATGATCTAGTTTTAGGAAGATCCATCTGAGGGTGATAAACTCTATCTAGTGCTGCAAGGTGAAAAGGCAATCACCCAAGGGAAGGCCAGTGGATTTGGTAACTAAAATATCAGAAGGTGTTTGTCACCCTGCTATTCTGAGTGGAGGGAGAGTAAATAGTTCAGTTATCTCCCTTATCTCTCCCCTATCATTCTTTCCCATCCCTGATGTTCGGCCTCTGAGGCAGTTCTCCATGAATGCAGTTACTGAGTGGTCTGAAATGTACTAAGTCCTCACTGGGATATTTAAGAAAAATTCCTTATGTGCAAAATATTTAAAAATCATGCTGGAAAGACACAGCTTACACAATTAGAAAGGTAAACAGTATCACCTATGCTGCCCAGCAGGGCCCTCATTTCTCTGGGCAAGCCACCCAATGTTATCACGCTCAAGGTGTAGCTCCAAACATACAGGGGATAGGAATCCAGAGAAGGGAACAGAAAAGGTACGACAACAGAAAACCATTTTTGAAAAGGAACATAGATAAGAAGCCACGGTTTATCTTCACTTTATTCATTTCTGCTCTCTGAGTCACGTACTTATGTAGAATGTAAATATTTTTCAGTTGTCTGAAATTTAAAGAAAGATAATTTCTGGACACCTTCAAAAACACATGAGTTATGAGGGAAATATCTGGATGGTTTTGCAGACTAACAGTGAACAACAGGTCAAATGAAATTCCAAATGTAATCTGGGGCAAATTAATCAGCAATTTTCAAGGTACTTGGTTTGAGCAGCTGCTTAAGTTCTTTTTTATTCAAATTGGAACCAAATTCTTGAAGAGTTATGATTAGAATGCATCAAAAGCTTGAAGTCATCTTATCCTATTATATCACAAAGATTCTATGAGATCAGGTTGGGTTTTAGTAGGGAACCTAGCTAGTACTGACCCTGTTTCAGATGCTGTCAAAGACGGACACTCACAAAGGATAATGCAGGAAAATGCATTAAAGGAAGAGGAAATGTCCCACCTTGGAGGACAAAGTGGTAAGGAAGAGCCTGTTAAAATGTCAGAAATGTGTCCCACATATCTCATTATTACATTAATTATTATATTTATCACTGTTAATAGCAGCAGCTGTCCATAACGTCAGATTCCCTGCTAAGCATTTTACTTATATCAGATAATTATATTTTCTAAATATCTACTAGATAGTTATCCCTCACAAAAATCCTATGAGTTAATAATTATTTTCCCATTGTACACAACAAATTACTTAACTTCTGAGTTGAAGTTTTTTCCAGTAATTTGCTCAAATGACATGGTTTGTAAATGGAAAAGCTGGGACTCAAACCAAGTCCTGTTCAATATATTTTGAACCCTTACTTTCAGGTGCTAAGAATATTATGGTGAGCAAAAGCTGGCATTGCAGGTGAAGCTGACATGAATCAAATAATCCCATAAAGAGATGTTTAACTGTAACTGTGACAAGAGCAATAGATCTGACCTTGGCAAGGAGGGGGCGAGGGATGGACATTTCTTCCTTGAGGTCTAATGCAATCTAAGATCTAAAGGAAGAACAGGAGTTGCCTTGGGGAAAAGGGAGGGAAAAGCATTCCAGGCAGAAGGCACAGAATGTGCAAAGATGACGTGGTGGGAAGGAGTGTGCTGAGGACTGAAAGAACAAAGTGAGGTGGGGAGGGAGCTGTGATATGAATCTAGGGAATTCAGATTTATTAGGTGAGATTGCACCTTCCATCCCATGCACAAGGTTTTATAGATCATGGTAAAAAGATTCTGTCTTTATCTTAAGCACACTGGGAATTTATTTTATTGCTGGTGTGGTTTTTTTCCCTTGGGGGGTAAGGGGTGAACTTGGGTAGCAGTGCTATGCAGCCTCTTATAGGAATCTTTCAGGAACAGGGATAAAAGTGGATATTCCACAGCATGAATTTCTATGTTCTAGAATGGACATCTATTATATATCTAAACAACCCCAAAGTGGAGATTTAAGCTGCAAATGGAAGAATGGCATGCGGTCTCTGGAAGCAAACTGAGGCACAGCTAAGTTATCCTGGAGGGTCCAGGATGCAGGAACACAGGCAACCCAAGGGTAGCAGAATAAAACTGCACAGTAAGAGGCCGTAAGAAGAAAACGGTGGAACCCATTTCCAGCTGAGAGGCACAGCAGATGACTGTTTTCACAACCCTGCTCCCGACCCACGAGCTTTGATAAATGACTTATTTCTCTGAGACAATTTCCCCATTTGTAATAGTACCTACCTCACAGGATTATTTTAAGAATGACCTGAGCTATAACACATGGAAAGTATTTAGAGACGTACCTGCACATAGTAAGTATTCAATAAATACAAGCCATTACTGTTACTATTATCATTAATGCTATTACTGTAAAAGATCATAATTTGCGGTAAGCAGTTAAGGAAGGGAAAACATTTGTCAATATATCTCTGAGACAATATGTTCTCAAACTTGCACATACATATGAATCACCTGGAAAGCTTGTGAAAAATGTAGATTACTGGCTTGTTAGAGGTAAGGCCTAGGAAACTGCGTTTTTCCTAAGCTCCTGGGGGATTCTGACATAGCTGATCTAAGCATTTGACAGGCATGGCTTCAAGGCCTAGAATTTAAAATAAATATTAAGGCATCAAATAAGGTATTTCATTGCAGGGACTTTAACTATAGGAATAACTTTATCAAACAAATTTCAGATTTTTTTTGAATTTTAGAGTTTTATTTATTGTTTTATACAGCAGGTTCTTATTAGTTATCCATTTTATACATATTAGTGTATATATGTCAATCCCAATAGATTTTATTTTTGTTAAGGCAAAATGAAACAAGTTCACTTGCAAAACCTACTTCTAGGAGGAAACTGAATAATCAGAATCCACTTGATTGGTAAAATACAGTGTTTAGTTTTTAATAACCATTTTTACAAACTATTTAAATCTTTAGTTCCAAACAGTCCAAAAATGTCACTGTATGCTCCACTATCAAAAGAAACTAAAATAAACATCTGGACAGTGGTATGTATATTCTTTAATTATTAGATTTATTTTCTAGCAAAAATAATAGAGCCCATCTTCAATCATACAGAGAAAACTCTTTTCTGCTAGGACACAACTAAAACTCTGCAGATTCTTTCACTTTAGTTCAGGTTTTCTCAACCTCAGCACTGTGTAATTATTGTAGATTATTATTTACAGGAATTATTTACAATAACAAGTGACCTCAGAAAAATCAAACAAGTGACTAACTGCAGGGAGGGTGAAATCATTGGCTTAATGTACACATCTGGTGAACAATGTCCATGAAGATTATAAACTGAAAGGATTACTTATTCCTTTTCCTCAAAAACTATTACACAACCCAACACTTGGGATCTTTCTTGACCCAACAAGAGCATGAAAATGCTGCTTGGGCTCTTTATAATAACAAACAATGCACATTCCTGTTTTATTTGAAAAAATAATTAGCAGCAGCTGCTACTTACACAGAATTTTTAACAGAAGATACTTTACATACTGAACCCAAATATTTCAGAACTTAAAGAGCCTGAGGTCAAATGAAATATTCTGCCTTTTTTTTTTTTTTTTTGGTTAAAATAAGGCATAACAATTCACTTCCACATTCCTTCATCTAATTTTTAAAAATGACTAAAACATTTTCCTGAGACTCAAAGGAAACAGCTGGACACATCTGTCAACTAGACAGCTCTGGAGTGAAAGAGAAACTTAATGCTTTAATACCATACTTACATGTGCGGGCTCAGTTCATAAAAATTTCTGTTCCTGTAATCTTCCACTTTCTCTGGTGAATAAATGGGCAATGACCGGTATGGGTTAACAGATATAACCACACTTCCAATGTATGTCTGCAAAAGAAAGAATAAAATATACCCATCTTAACATCTTAAGTCTTAATGTTGCATGGTTTCATCCTTTTAAAAACACTAGTTCTACTGCCTGACCATTCATTTTATACTTTTCAAGAACATTTCTAAAGATAGATGGTCAATAATGTTTATTCATTTTGCTGATAAATGGAGAGCACAGATTTATACATTGAAAATACCTTTCAAAATAAACCTCTAGATTAATTCATGACCCTGGATAAGACTCCTCCAAAGCCCTGTCATACTTGCCAAAAATTTTGTCACCAACCACGGCTAATTGTGAGCAAGAGCTATGCTTTCCCCGATTCCGGCTAGAACTGGTGTTTCCCTCTCTCATCTTTATCCTTTTATTTCAGTCTACAGTAACCCAGGCTTCCCCTCCTCCCTACCCATACTCATACCTATCCAATGGGGCCTTGACTTTGGCACTGTCCTTACACACACAGCCTGTCCATCTCTACAATGGGCTCTGACCACATACAATTCAATATTAGATATTCAATATCACAGTTATTGCTTGGTTATTCAAACAAAATCATTTCATGTTATAGCTAGTGGACTTTAATATCAGAATTTAAATGTACTTGCTGAAAGATAGTACATTTCATGTTGAATTTAAATTTAAGGTAGAATTTAAATGTACTCTCAGAGGGATCAATGTTCCTATTTTAACAGACAGTAACACTCTCACACTGCAAACCAGAACACTAGTTATCTTCCTTTCCATTTCGATCTTAAATTCCTGGCAGCAAGAGCAGTGTTGGTTTAGGTCATTTTGTACAAAGACTAGCGCAATGCCACAAGCAAAAGTCACTTAACTGTAACTCATCTTAGCTCCATTTTTCCTTTCAGTTTCAACATTATAAAGATGGCTGGTGGGGGGGAAGGGGGGTGCTAACAAACATATGTCAGTGATAAAAAGTTTTCTTAATAAAAAGGTGAAAAAAAAGAAAGGAAAGGAGAAAGAAAAAAGTCACTTCCAACTTCCCCACCTTTCCAGGGTCATGTAACAAAAGGTGACATTTTTAGAGCAACAAGTTTTTCCAGTATTGTCACCACTGGATTCAAGGAGATTGTCAGATCAAACAGAATAGAAAACAGAACAGTAGAAATGTTCTGATTTTTTTTTCAAAACATGGGTCACAATTATTTTAATTATAAAACTTTTTTAATTATAAGACTTTTTTCCCCCAACCTGGAAAACTGAACAGGTCATTTTTATACGTATTTTCATCCTATAAGAATACAATCTTAGCAAGAGTACATAAGACTGCTGCTGTAAAGAAAAACTCTCAGCTCCCATGCAATCAGGGTGTCTATTTCTGACACCCTAGCACTAAGGACCCGACTAATCTGGCCTGACAAGCAACGAGTCCAAGTGTCTTAACTCATTCCATTTAGGTAAGAAACCTTCCAAAAAGGTTTCTTCACAGTCCAACCCACCTGGGCAAGTAGATGGGAGATGCTAGAGACTGAATAACTGTCTGAACAGCTTATAACTAATAGACTAGAATTACTTAGATTGGTAGATATGAGAATACAATAATTGATTTATTCCTTTAATATCCGTTGATTGAAAGATCAGCCTTCTTTAGTAGAAAAGTACATGAATCTCCCTTTTTAAGGTAGTTTCTTGAATACAATAATTAAAATACATATTTGCTGTTAGCAGAGAAACCAGTTACCAAGTTGCTCTTTAAAACCAAATTTCACGGCAGCTAAATTCTTGATAAAAATCTGCCTGTGTGGCATTCTTGCATGGAGAACAAACTCAGCTGCCACAAACCCAAAATCAAAAGCCACACTGCTAAGCTTTAAATTTCTCTTTGTTACTCGTGACTTTTATACATACTGAATTGTGTGTGCTTTTCCCCCCAGCTGTTTTCTTTTTTTTTTTTTTTTTTTTTTTTTTTTGATTTTTAGAAATTTCATGTAATGTCTGAAACATTTATATTAACATATTTCCATACATATTTCCATACAAATACAAATATAAGATTTTTAGAAATTTCATGTAATGTCTGAAACATTTATATTAACATATTTCCATACATATTTCCATACAAATACAAATATAAGATTTTTAGAAATTTCATGTAATGTCTGAAACATTTATATTAACATGTTTCCATACAAATAACCCAATGAAAGTTTAGTATTAGTTGTTTTGTTTGTTTTTTTATACTGCAGGTTCTTATTAGGCATCAGTTTTATACACATCAGTGTATACATGTCAATCCCAATCGCCCAATTCAGCACACCACCATCCCCACCCCACCGCAGTTTTCCCCCCTTGGTGTCCATATGTCCATTCTCTACATCTGTGTCTCAACTTCTGCCCTGCAAACTGGCTCATCTGTACCATTTTTCTAGGTTCCGCATACATGCATTAATATACGATATTTGTTTTTCTCTTTCTGACTTACTTCACTCTGTATGACAGTCTCTAGATCCATCCACGTCTCAACAAATGATTCAATTTCGTTCCTTTTTATGGCTGAGTAATATTCCATTGTATATATGTACCACAACTTCTTTATCCATTCGTCTGTTGATGGGCATTTAGGTTGCTTCCATGACCTGGCTATTGTAAATAGTGCTGCAATGAACATTCGGGTGCATGTGTCTTTTTGAATTACGGTTTTCTCTGGGTATATGCCCAGTAGTGGGATTGCTGGGTCATATGGTAATTCTATTTTTAGTTTTTTAAGGAACCTCCATATTGTTCTCCATAGTGGCTGTATCAATTTACATTCCCACCAACAGTGCAAGAGGGTTCCCTTTTCACCACACCCTCTCCAGCATTTGTTGTTTGTAGATTTTCTGATGATGCCCATTCTAACAGGAGTGAGGTGATACCTCATTGTAGTTTTGATTTGCATTTCTCTAATAATTAGTGATGTTGAGCATCTTTTCATGTGCTTCGTGGCCATCTGTATGTCTTCTTTGGAGAAATGTCTATTTAGGTCTTCTGCCCATTTTTGGATTGGGGTGTTTGTTTCTTTGATATTGAGCTGAATGAGCTGTTTATATATTTTGGAGATTAATCCTTTGTCCGTTGATTCATTTGCAAATATTTTCTCCCATTCTGAGGGTTGTCTTTTCGTCTTGTTTATGGTTTCCTTTGCTGTGCAAAAGCTTTGAAGTTTCATTAAGTCCCACTTGTTTATTTTTGTTTTTATTTCCATTACTCTAGGAGGTGGATCAAAAAAGATCTTGCTGTGATTTATGTCAAAGAGTGTTCTTCCTATGTTTTCCTCTAAGAGTTTTATAGTGTCCAGTCTTATATTTAGGTCTCTAATCCATTTTGAGTTTATTTTTGTGTATGGTGTTAGGGAGTATTCTAATTTCATTCTTTTACATGTAGCTGTCCAGTTTTCCCAGCACCACTTATTGAAGAGACTGTCTTTTCTCCATTGTATATCTTTGCCTCCTTTGTCATAGATTAGTTGACCATAGGTGCGTGGGTTAATCTCTGGGCTTTCTATCTTGTTCCATTGATCTATGTTTCTGTTTTTGTGCCAGTACCATATTGTCTTGATTACTGTAGCTTTGTAGTATAGTCTGAAGTCAGGGAGTCTGATTCCTCCAGCTCCATTTTTTTGCCTCAAGACTGCTTTGCCTATTCGGGGTCTTTTGTGTCTCCATACAAATTTTAAGATGATTTGTTCTAGCTCCGTAAAAAATGCCATTGGTAATTTGATAGGGATTGCATTGAATCTGTAGATTGCTTTGGGTAGTATACTCATTTTCACAATGTTGATTCTTCCAATCCAAGAACATGGTATATCTCTCCATCTGTTGGTATCATCTTTAATTTCTTTCATCAGTGTCTTATAGTTTTCTGCATACAGGTCTTTTGTCTCCCTAGGTAGGTTTATTCCTAGGTATTTTATTCTTTTTGTTGCAATGGTAAATGGGAGTGTTTCCATAATTTCTCTTTCAGATTTTTCATCATTAGTGTATAGGAATGCAAGAGATTTCTGTGCATTGATTTTGTATCCTGCAACTTTACCATATTCATTAATTAGCTCTAGCAGTTTTCTGGTGGCAGTTTTAGGATTCTCTATGTATAGTATCATGTCATCCGCAAACAGTGACAGTTTTACTTCTTCTTTTCCAATTTGTATTCCTTTTATTTCTTTTTCTTCTCTGATTGCCGTGGCTAGGACTTCCAAAACTATGTTGAATAATAGTGGTGAGAGTGGACATCCTTGTCTCGTTCCTGATCTTAGAGGAAATGCTTTCAGTTTTTCACCATTGAGAATGATGTTTGCTGTGGGTTTGTCATATATGGCCTTTATTATGTTGAGGTAGGTTCCCTCTATGCCCACTTTCTGGAGAGTTTTTATCAGAAATGGGTGTTGAATTTTGTCAAAAGCTTTTTCTGCATCTATTGAGATGATCATATGGTTTTTATTCTTCAATTTGTTAATATGGTGTATCACATTGATTGATTTGCATATATTGAAGAATTCTTGCATCTCTGGGATAAATCCCACTTGATCGTGGTGTATGATCCTTTTAATATGTTGTTGGATTCTGTTTGCTAGTATTTTGTTGAGGATTTTTGCATCTATATTCATCAGTGATATTGGTCTGTAATTTTCTTTTTTTGTAGTGTCTTTGTCTGGTTTTGGTATCAGGGTGATGGTGGCCTCATAGAATGAGTTTGGGAGTGTTCCTTCCTCTGCAATTTTTTGGAAGAGTTTGAGAAGGATGGGTGTTAGCTCTTCTCTAAATGTTTGACAGAATTCACCTGTGAAGCCATCTGGTCCTGGACTTTTGTTTGTTGGAAGATTTTTAATCACAGTTTCAATTTCATTACTTGTGATTGGTCTGTTCATATTTTCTATTTCTTCCTGGTTCAGTCTTGGAAGGTTATACCTCTCTAAGAATTTGTCCATTTCTTCCAGGTTGTCCATTTTATTGGCATAAAGTTGCTTGTAGTAGTCTCTTAGGATGCTTTGTATTTCTGCAGTGTCTGTTGTAACTTCTCCTTTTTCATTTCTGATTTTATTGATTTGAGTCCTCTCCCTCTTTTTCTTGATGAGTCTGGCTAATGGCTTATCAATTTTGTTTATCTTCTCAAAGAACCAACTTTTAGTTTTATTGATCTTTGCTATTGTTTTCTTTGTTTCTATTTCATTTATTTCTGCTCTGATCTTTATGATTTCTTTCCTTCTGCTAACTTTGGGTTTTGTTTGTTCTTCTTTCTCTAGTTTCTTTAAGTGTAAGGTTAGATTGTTTACTTGAGCTTTTTCTTGTTTCTTTAGGTAGGCTTGTATAGCTATAAACTTCCCTCTTAGAACTGCTTTTGCTGCATCCCATAGGTTTTGGGTCGTCGTGTTTTCATTGTCATTTGTCTCTAGGTATTTTTTGATTTCCTCTTTGATTTCTTCAGTGATCTCTTGGTTATTTAGTAACGTATTGTTTAGCCTCCATGTGTTTGTCCTTTTTACGTTTTTTTCCCTGTAATTCATTTCTAATCTCATAGCGTTGTGGTCAGAAAAGATGCTTGATATGATTTCAATTTTCTTAAATTTACTGAGGCTTGATTTGTGACCCAAGATGTGATCTATCTTGGAGAATGTTCCGTGCGCACTTGAGAAGAATGTGTAATCTGCTGTTTTTGGATGGAATGTCCGATATATATCAATTAAATCTATCTGGTCTATTGTGTCATTTAAAGCTTCTGTTTCCTTATTTATTTTCATTTTGGATGATCTGTCCATTGGTGTAAGTGAGGTGTTAAAGTCCCCCACTATTATTGTGTTACTGTCGATTTCCTCTTTTATAGCTGTTAGCAGTTGCCTTATGTATTGAGGTGCTCCTATGTTGGGTGCATATATATTTATAATTGTTATATCTTCTTCTTGGATTGATCCCTGGATCATTATGTAGTGTCCTTCCTTGTCTCTTGTAACATTTTTTAATTTAAAGTCTATTTTATCTGATATGAGTATAGCTACTCCAGCTTTCTTTTGATTTCCATTTGCATGGAATATCTTTTTCCATCCCATCACTTTCAGTCTGTATGTGTCCCTAGGTCTAAAGTGGGTCTCTTGTAGACAGCATATATATGGGTCTTGTTTTTGTATCCATTCAGCCAGTCTATGTCTTTTGGTTGGGGCATTTAATCCATTCACGTTTAAGGTAATTATCGATATGTATGTTCCTATGACCATTTTCTTAATTGTTTTGGGTTTGTTTTTGTAGGTCCTTTTCTTCTCTTGTGTTTCCCACTTAGAGAAGTTCCTTTAGCATTTGTTGTAGAGCTGGTTTGGTGGTGCTGAATTCTCTTAGCTTTTGCTTGTCTGTAAAGCTTTTGATTTCTCCATCAAATCTAAATGAGATCCTTGCCGGGTAGAGTAATCTTGGTTGTAGGTTCTTCCCTTTCATCACTTTAAGTATATCATGCCACTCCCTTCTGGCTTGCAGAGTTTCTGCTGAGAAATCAGCTGTTAACCTTATGGGAGTTCCCTTGTATGTTATTTGTCGTTTTTCCCTTGCTGCTTTCAATAATTTTTCTTTGTCTTTAATTTTTGCCACTTTGATTACTATGTGTCTCGGCGTGTTTCTCCTTGGGTTTATCCTGTATGGGACTCTCTGCGCTTCCTGGACTTGGGTGGCTATTTCCTTTCCCATGTTAGGGAAGTTTTCGACTATAATCTCTTCAAATATTTTCTCTGGTCCTTTCTCTCTCTCTTCTCCTTCTGGGACCCCTATAATGCGAATGTTGTTGCGTTTAATGTTGTCCCAGAGGTCTCTTAGGCTGTCTTCATTTCTTTTCATTCTTTTTTCTTTAGTCTGTTCCGCAGCAGTGAATTCCATCATTCTGTCTTCCAGGTCACTTATCCGTTCTTCTGCCTCAGTTATTCTGCTATTGATTCCTTCTAGTGTAGTTTTCATTTCAGTTATTGTATTGGTCATCTCTGTTTGTTTGTTCTTTAATTCTTCTAGGTCTTTGTTAATCATTTCTTGCATCTTCTCAATCTTTGCCTCCATTCTTATTCCAAGGTCCTGGATCATCTTCACTATCATTATTCTGAATTCTTTTTCTGGAAGGTTGCCTATCTCCACTTCATTTAGTTGTTTTTCTGGGGTTTTTTCTTGTTCCTTCATCTGGTACATAGCCCTCTGCCTTTTCATCTTCTCTATCTTTCTGTAACTGTCCCCCCAGCTGTTTTCTTATCACCTAGAACAGGGCTGGCCCATGAATAATGTCCCATAAATATTTAACTGAATGACTAATATGCACAGGATCCATTCATCACTAAGAACATGGATGGTACAAACCACTTTCACACAACTATTCTTCTGTTGAAATATAATACCGAGTACACTGCCATACACTGCCTAATATTTTATTAAACCTATATGCCACGTGTAACCACCGAACAAACCCTTAAACTATATCCTTCCACCCTCGGGTTCCTTGTCCGACTGTGGTAGACAGTTTGCAAAGATGGCTGGAACAATTCCTACCACCCCTATATGCAAAACCTCTGAAATTTGACTCTGCCACTCCTTCTATCAAGAGACAGAGTTTATCCTCCACCCCTTCAATCTGGACTTGTCTATGTGACTGATTTGACCAAAGGGACATTATAAGATGAGATACAAGCAGGGGCTTGAGCATTTGTGTATTAGGATGTTGCCCCTCCCCCGCCCTTATGACTGACGCTAGAAGCCATGATGCAAATGAACTTGAGCTAGCCTGTTGGAGAGGTCACACAGAAAGACAAGGGCCTGAACTACACAGCCTGACAACCATCAGACACATGAGTGAGGCCATTCTAAACCATCCAGCCTCTGTTAGGCCACCGAATGCCTAAAGCCACATTCACGATCCCAGGTGAGACCAGCAGAAGTCATACCAAGCTGAACTCAGCCTATATTGCTATCCCAGAGAATTGTGTGCAAATAGATGGTCGCTACTTTATGCAATTAACTGGGGTTGGGGGTTACACAGAGACAATTACCTTACCGATACACCAACACGGCTCAACACGTAAGAAAAAGGGCCAAGCAGGACAAGGTTTATCAATCTGAATAAGCAAACAGTAAAGGAAACTGTGCTCTCCCTCTCCATTCCACTTTATATGTTTCAGATATGCATCCTCTAATCTTGAACTCCTAGTAGGTTTGTCCTGTACTGTGATACATGCCCTTGCTGTTTATGGGTTTCTTCCTTGAAGGTTCTATGTGCATTAGTCAAAGATTTAAATAGTCCCACATCTGCCAACAGAATAACTCAAATGTTCATAGTCACAAGCCTCCTTTCTCTGAGACACAAAAGATACTCCTGGAAGCAGCTGATAGGCTGGGTGGAGTTTACAATCCTATTCCAGTTTTAGGCAGCTGTCCACTCTACATTCAAGTAACTGCAATAACAAATTAAACCTCCTTTCCAGGGAGCAGAAAAATAGTGACCAGACAGTTCATTTTTACATCAATTAACATTTGGACTTATCAATGACATACATTTGTCCCTCAGTATCCCTGGGGGATTGGTTCCAAGACCACCTGCAGAGACTGACCAAAATCCAAGGATGCTCAAACAAGGATGCCTTCTATAAAACAGCATAGTATTTGCATGTAATCTACACACATCTGCCCTCCCGTGTACTTTAAATCATCTCTAGACTACTTATAATACCTTATACAATGTAAATGCTATGTAAATAATTGTTGGCTCATGGCAAATTCAAGTTTTGCTTTTTGGAACTCTCTGGAATATTTCCCATGAATATTTTTGATTTGTGGTTGGTTGAACCTGTGGATGAGGAACCCATAGACCAAGGGCTGACCGTACTTCATTATTTTTTTAACAAGAAACTGTATACAATTTAAAGTCAGTATTTTCTTATTGCATCATGCTCTAAAAAGGATCCTAAACTAAATCATTAAGTAACCACTGGAATAAAGAAGTTGGAGGTAAGACACAGTTTCTTAAACTTAAGTATGTGCATAAAAGAGCTGGGCATTATGTGTCCTTTTTATTCTGAATATGCCAAGGAGAAAAATACCCAAAAAACAAAAGAAAGAAAAGCATTGTAAACCTTTACAAAAGGGAGCAGCAAAGAGGATCCGCCTCTTGCCCCCTAGAATTCCACTCACTTACTCAACTGGAAATAATAGGGAGGTATGTACTGGGTCCAGCTCCAACGAGCTACTGCGGACTCGGATGGTGCCAGTGAGAGAGCCCACAGAAGGCCTCCAGCAGCTTAGCTCATTCCCGCCAGACCACTTCTGGGCTGCGCTCACATTCTACCTGGTCCCTATGTCCCAAATGGCTCACAGAGCAACTCCTACTGGAATCCGGAGCCTGCTCTTCTAATAGGCTGATCACACCAAAAAGGCCTCCTTTCTCATAATGGCAAAGACTACTTACCAATTAGGTTCTATCTACCTTCTCCAACAGAGACAAGTCTGGCTCTCATGACCCTCGATGGATGGATGGATGGATGTGCTCAATCAATGTACTTATTTACTCAGTGGAAACAACCTCCTAGCCATCCCGGCCATCCTAGTTCACTACCTCCATGCTCCGGGCCCACAGCACCGCAAGTCCTGAAGCGTGCACACCACCCTGACAACAGAAGGCCGCCTCCACTCTCACCACCCTGCGGAACCAGCCTCTGACATCTAGGAGGCGAAAGGGAAGGGAAGGGAAGGGAAGGGGAGGGGACAAGAAGAAAAGGAAAAGGGAAGAGGGAAAGGAAAGGCTCTACCTTTCTACAAATGGCATATTCAATTAACAAGTTTATCTTTCACTTCTCAAGGGCAGACATTAAACCAAGAATGTACAAACACTCCTAAGTCAAAACAATCCCTGTCTTCATATTTCAGATATCTCTAGAATTCCAGAACAGATGCCTTGTGAATAACCAAATAATACTCGAGTGCTCCTACTGTGATTACAGTGAAAACTGAAGTTTTTTTTTGGAGGATGGTCATCCAGCAACCGCCACTCTCCAGACCACAATCCAGAAGCCAGAGGAAAGGTCCCTGACAGATACATAACCCAAGGACCACGCATTTCATTCTATAAGAAAGTTCTTCCAGAGCCCCATCCTCAGAGATTCTATTTCAATGGTCGGGAGAAGGGTCAGGCATCTGCGTCTCGTACAGTCTCCCCAGAAAAAGAAACGTGTAACCAGAGTTAAAAACCACTGCTTGTGGCCTTCACCCTCAGGGCTCACAGGACCAGGTTTTACTTTCAAATGCAGCAACCACGCTAGTGTCACTGTTGGCCTATCTTCTATTTTACCTTCCCCTTTAAGTTGTCCTATGTAATTAATTCTGTGAACATTTCAAAAACAAAAGAAAATTCTTCTAGCTACCCTTTCATTTCAGCCACATTTATAATAAACTTGGCATATGGCATCTCAGCACACTACAGAGAAACAGCGGAAACAACTGTAAATTGGGGCCTTCTCATGGCAGTATGTTTCAAATGTTTGACTATGACTCACTGTAAAAAATAAAATTTTCATCACAACCAAGTATGTGTGTTTGAGTGTATATTTACATACACATATGTGTATACATATGTATGAAATAAGTTTCACAAAATCATAAATATCATGTGCAATGGACTGATATCCTTTGTTCAATTCTATTCATTACAAAATGTTTTAAAACTGGTCCTAACCCACTAAATGGTTTTCATCACTTAATGGCTGAAGCTTGCAGTTTAAAAAATACTGCCACAGAGCACTTCTTAATCTTTTTCTAGTTGTTGATGGCTTTGAGAGGCCAATGAAAGCTATGAACCTTCTCCCCCCAAAAAACACACGTATAATATGCACATAAAAGTTTGCATACAGTTGAAATACCAGGTTAAAAGCTCCCACCCTAAGCAAAGAAACAATGGCCACTAATGGAAAAAGAGACAGAAAAAGGATAAAAAAGAGAGACAGAGAAGCAAAGAAAGGAGTAAGAAGTGATCAAAATAATTCTAAAAGTATAAAAATGAAGAGTTGTTTAGAATAAGAGCCAACAGCTCAGTTCAGTGGGCCCTGAGTGCCTCATTACAGCACTGAGTCAGAACACAGCCTAACAATCAAGGGACAAAATGAGAGAGACAGTATTCTGTTTCCGACGACAAAGACATATGCAATACATTTTGGAAAGATATCTAACCAAAAACACTTTTTTCAAGTTAAATAGTGAAGCACAGTTTTAATATTTTGTGCATCTCCATTATGCAGTACTGTACACTCATTCCTCCACAATGCCAGGTAAACGAAACGTTAGTGCACAACAAAAAAGTCACAAGAGTTTCACATCTTTCATATCATAGTTCTTCCCAGGGCAACATTAAGATCTTAAGAAGCCCTAACCCTGAAAGTTTATATTTCAACGAAATTGAAAATAAAATTATAACTAAACCATAAAATACACATAAGGAATTCCTATAATGACTTCTTTTCACCATAATGAGAACTTGGAGGCTTCTCTCCAAATATCAAATTCTTCCAAAATATTTTTAAAGCCCCTGCTCTGTTGAGACTCTAACTAGGTATCCCATCTGCCTATCTACCAGCTTCTTATTTTCTTCAGAACGACTTTTAGCGATTTGTTTACAGTCACTGCAGTTTCTTAAAAACTCATCCCCACGGTTATTAAAGTTCTGATATATAATACACACTCTGAAGCACCTTTTTACTGAACTCTTCCTAAATCCCCATGAGATAGAAATGAAGTCTCCATTTCAATGTCCATAACAATGGAGCACAAAGAAGTTAAGTGGTATGACCACATTATCTAACAAAAGTGGAATCAGGACAAGGAGCCAAGAATCTGTTCTCTTTTCATTAGAGCACACAAGCCATGCTGTCAGGCCTGGAAAGCTTTGGCAAAAAGTGGCCAGGAACACCTCAACACAGCAACTTGTGTTGTACAACGCCTTACACGGGCGTCTTCGCCTTTGTATAACAGAGAGCTACTCTGTTGGGCAGAAGCCTCCCTTTTGACTATCTGCAGAATGCTGAAATCCTTACACCACCAGGAATAAACAAAAAAGAAAGGGGGAGAAAAGATCTTCTAGTTACAGGGAAATTTTTTTATCTCAACAGAAAAGAATTTTTTTTTCAATGTTTATCCCAGCACATAAAGCTGTGCCTACCTCTTGAAGAAATGCAAGACGTTGTGTCACAATCACCCTTTAACTTCAGAGAAATGAATCAGGAAGGTGGCAATGCAACAGGTAATGTTTATTTAAATACCTTACTTAATGCTAATTATTTAGTCTAAAATGTCATCAAAAAATATTCAAGAATATGTTGGAGTTCTCCAAGTCCCAGTCTCCAAGCCATGTTTCTTTCACCTCTAAAGTAATAATAGTTCAAATCCAGGATGGATCAGGACTCACGTAAAAATAACCCTTCACGCGGCTGCACAACCGCATTGATTTCCTTGCCTGAATTTAGGCTACAACCATTTAATAAGCAAGCAACAAATTTATCAAGAGACTTCTTTATGCAAAACATCATTTAGGCACAGTGAAAATACAGGACACTCCTGTGGCCTGTGCCCCTGGGAGACTATAATAGAGCTTAGGAGGTGAGACTTTTATATCATAAAACATAAAATTTAAGGGTTAACCACCGTAGACACAAAAACAGAGGAAACAGGATTTAAGTGATTCTTAGCTAAATGAGTGCATTAGTCTTCTTTCTTTTCTTACTGCCTAAAGGAGTGCTTTGGGTTTAAACGAAGGAAAGGTCACTATCAACTGCAGAGGTCCAAGAATGCTCCAGAGAAGTCACAGGATTTGGGCAGGTCTAAAAGGACGGGCAAGATTCGGATAAAGTAACATTCCACCAAAGAGCAGCATATGAGAGTCCGGTTTTTAGGTCATAGCTGAACCCTGCCCTTTTTAAAAAATTTTTGCTAGGATAGTTGTATTCTTCAAAATGTATTTTTTTAAAGTATGAATTGCTAGAGACTCAAAGCAGATATCTGTACACCCAGGTTCAACTGTAGCATTGTTCACAACTGCCAAAAGGTAGAAGTAACACAAGTGCCCACTGACGGATGAATGGGTAAACAGAGTATGGTGTACAGATACAAGGGAATATTATTCAGCCTTAAAAAAAAAAAAGGAAATTCTACACAGGCTATAACATGGATTAAAACATGGACAGCAGCCTAAAGGCCCACCCAACCACATTTCAGACACAGGGGATGAAACAGCTTGCCTCAAGCAAAGACCTCCTGTGAGTAATAGCTTAGAAAGTAAGACTGGAATCAAATTTCAGACAGCCTCAAATGTCAGAGAGAGGAGTCTGAGCTTCAGTCTGAGAGCAGTTTTGAAGTAAAAGTCAGTGTGTGGGGTGAGGGGGTTAGATGATGAAACTGACTGAACTTGAACCCAAGTCATCCTGACTTAAGTGTTTTTGAGCTCTTTGCTCACAGTCTATGTCATACAGTATGACAAGGCTTCAAATGTATTTGAAATATTGTGTAAACCTTAGCTCCAAGTTATCTGGCAAAGTTTTTCAGTTTTGTGTGAACCTGGGCACATTACTGAACCTCTCCAAATCCCAGTTTCATTATCTGGACAAGGAGGACGATACTGGTTCCTCCTGTCTAATCTGAGGATTAAATGAGATTGTGTGTTAAAGCACGAACCACCTGACACATAGCAAGCATCTCATAAATATTACCTACTGTGAGTTTGGCTCTACTGGAATTTTTGGCCACAGTAAATAGCCAAATCAGGACTCAAAAGCCTACAATACATGTTAGTATCTCAGCTAAATTAATGGAGGAGTCCTATGATGCTGAAGTCTTACCAAATGCTCTTTGTATACAGGGAATGGATGAGTTATCAGAGGGGCACATGAGGTACGTATGGTCTTAATGAAGCTCGTAGGAAAAGCCTGGGATACTGAGAAAACGGCTATACAAGACAAGCTGGTGGAATCTTCAGAAATGACAACATGCTATTCACTTCACACAGAGGAATTTACCCTCTTCTTGGGTCTCGGATCCTGGGAATTTGATCACAAGGCATCAAGACATTGTGTGTCACAGCATTTTTAATTTAGACATCTGTAAGATTTCCCAAATTCCCCTGAAGAGGGCTTTTGTCTTAACTCGTTTTTTAAAGACACAGTTTGGTCTACCATACACTCTGGTTGGTTTTTCAGACACAGTTCAAAATTGTGAAAAACTGCCTAAGTGAAAAATTATAAACATAACGTCAATTAACCAATTTAGGTTTCTATCTGGGTCTTAAATCTAAAACAGTGGAATTCAGACATACACCTCACACCCCCATCTAAGAACAGATTTGTGATACATATAACCAATAATGACAGCCTAATTTTCACAGAGGAAGAAACTAAAGGCATTAGAAGGTTTCAAAGACTTGCCCAAGGTCTCACAAGTAGTGGCAGGGGCAGTTTCACACCAAAGCTCTACACCAAGGTCTGTGATGCAAGAATAGAGAAGTATGATTTGTCAGGCTCTGTCAGCTGCTGGGCACAGAGATTCCCTCAAGTTACATCAAGTACTGAAGGTTTTACTGTGATAATCACATACCCAGGAACCCCCTGAAGAACCCATTACCGAGCTACAAGAAAAGCTGGGACCCAAAAGTGAGTATGGATGGCTGTGAGGCCACATTATGGAACAAAGCAACACAAGTTTGTGAAGACTTCCTTTCCAGTCCCACTATCAATGTGCTCATCCCCTGCTCACGTTTCTGCTTCCTCTGGGCCTGCTACTGACTGGTCTTCTCACTTTCTACTCCAAAGCTAGCCTGTTGCAAAGACTCTTATTCACAGTCTCTGCCTACACGTGGCCCATCATGGCCTCACCACATCATGACTGCTGGCATCTGCTTCTGTTGATATTTTATTTTTTTTCAGTATTTCTCAACTCAAAGGTTGAGGAGAGATTCAAGCCCTATTCATCTTTTTAGCTATGCTGTGCTAAATCACTGGCCTTAGATCAGGCAAGCTTGTCAGGCATGGTCCCTGGCAGTCTAGTCTGAGACATGCCTTAACTACCATCATATTATAATCCTTTGTTCCTGTGCTGCCAGTCATTTCAGACTATGAATTAAAGAACTATATGTGAGTTCCATGCCACGCCGAAACACCGGCTAAAAATATCACCTCGGGCAGCCTTTATTTCAGAGCAGGATAACACAATACTACCTTATCTTCGTTCAAGTATAAACTCTGTAAGGAACAAGTATTTTCCAAATACGTATCATTCTCCAGACCTAATAAGAGGCTCTTAACTAAGGTACAGAGAGGTCCTGTGTTACAGCTATGCTACCAGCTACAAGTCTTGAAAATAATATTATGCGGCTAATTGAAAGTAGTAATCCAACAAAAATGAAATCTGTGTAATGAATACCAAAGTAGGAGGGGGTAGGGAAAACGGGAGGGAGGGGAGAAGCAACGAGAGAGTCAGGGAAGGAGAGAGAGAGAAAATTCTAATTATAAGAAAAGCTCAGGGTCTGAAATCTTGAAGAAAAGTCATGCTGGGTTTCCAAGTTTTTCAGATGGTCATGGCCCAGAACAGGTACTCCATTCCAACTATATGTCAAGCACCGGGCTAAAATGCCCCTTAATCTCCAAAACAACTATACAAGATAAGCATCATGACACCTATTTTACAGATGAGAGAACTGACCCTCAATTACTTCAATGGTCACAGTGGTTGTGAGTGACCAAGATACAACCTTGGTCTCTCTGCCAAAGGCCCATGCCTTGCTCAATACACCACAACAGAGTTGGATGCACAAAACAGCCTCTCTTTAGAAATTAGGATTATCATTAATACTTATCTGTACTATAGATGTAAGAGCAGAAAGAGATGTGTGTGTAGAGGGGAGGGCTGAATCAGCTGCATGAATTAGCCACAGGCTCTTGTGGTGAATTGCTTCTTCCTCCTCTACTCTGTGCTTTTTTTTTTTTTCTGGCTGTGCCCTGCGGCACGCAGGCTTTTAGTTCCCCAACCACGGATCAAACCTGTGTCCCCTGCAGTGGAAGCGCGGAGTCTTAATCACTGGACCACCAGGGAGGAAGTCCCTCTACTATGTGCTCTTAAAGGTAAAGGACCTTGTGCAGCTATCAGTCACCTGCCATCCAGTGAACAGGATGAAAACTCATCTCCTCCCAAGATCGTCTCCCACCTTCCAGAGAGGAACACACCATCCTAACGGTTGCTATCACTTGTCTTTGACTAGAGAGCACCTAGGACTTTAGAACTGAATGCCCTTGTTCCCTGTCACACTAGTTCACTGCACTGTTGAATGCTAACTCAACATGTGGCAGGAATACGGATTATCACTTCAATTATTCGTCTGGGTTGTTGAGGCTGCCTTGCTCCAAAACCTATACACTCTTCCATATCATACTCAGTTATGTTGAACAGCACTTTGTAGGCTGAGAATGCTTCCCTATTAGCGGTATCACTGATGCACATGGTAACTGCGTAAACTTAGCAGGACCATTATTAAGAGCATGAACTACAGAGCCAGACTTCCTGGATATGAATCCCAGCTCCATCACCTACTCGCTGGGTGACCTTGGACAGATTACTTAGCCTTTCTGAGCCTCAGTTTCCTCATATGTAAAATGAAGATAATTTGAAAACCTACAGTGCATAGGACTCTAGTAAAACTTAAATAAACAAGTACATGTAAAGTGCTTAGAATAGCATATTGTACCAATAAGGACTGAATATGTGTTAACTGTCATTGTTTATCATTTTACCAATAAGAAAACAGGCTCCTAGGAGTTAAAGTACTTGTTCCAGGTCTCATAGATGGTAAGTAACAGAGCCAGGACTGGAGCTCAGGTCTTTGCTTCCTAGTACCCACCACACTGCCACCAAAAGATGCCACCTCTGCAGACCTGAAGTTGGGCCTTAATTTCCTCCGAATTGAACTTCAAGTATGGCTTCAATCAGAACATTTAAATTAATATATTATAAATATTATTCAAATATATCAAGTACTATATAGTGCCTGCATGAACTCCCTAAGCTTGGCAGATAACAGATAAACTCGTGCCATTTTGCAAGTTCTAAGAGGAAGAATTTTTCCAATCACCAAAGGTTTTAAGGGAGCTTGGACAGGTTGAAACTGGCAAGCTTTTACCAAAAATGATTGTTTTGAAAAGTATTACAAAACTGTCCAAGAGATAGACTGTGCTCCGAAACTAGACACAACAGCCTCATGATCTGCTGTAGTTCCCCAGCTCTATCTAGCCCCCTAACGCTGTGACTCCATTCCAAAAACCAAAGCTACACTCTTGAAAACACACACAATTTGTTCTCCATGTTTCCTTAATTGTCCACCTTTTCAATGACCCACGCAGGCTGAGTCTGCATTTGGTGAACCCCTCATACACAGTCAAGTCTAGGCATTTCATTTCACCAGCTCAGGAGTCTGTCTTCCTTCCCCTACTTAGTCAAGGTGGGAGAGGAGGTGGCATTAAAGAAGGTTCTTGTTTCACTCAAATTTGCTGGGCCTGGGTTCTCTGGGTAAAGGCCCATCCACCTAGATGAAGGAGAACCTTCTACTTCCAACTCTAAAACCAAAAAAATTTAATTTTTAATCAAACTTACATAATCTGGAAGACGACGCACCCAACTACCATTACTTCTGGAAATGGGACTGGGGTACCGAGATAAGAAAATTACATTTTTATGTTATGTTTTTTTCCCAAAAGCATTTGTTACTTGTGTAATTTTTTTAAGGCTGTAATTTTTTTAAGGCTGAGATAAGAAAATTACATTTTTATGTTATGTATCCCTATGCTATCTCATTTTTTTTTTTCCAAAAGCATTTGTTACTTGTGTAATTTTTTTAAGGCTGTTTAAAGGAAATTTTAAAAAGAAAAAAATTTAGAGAACATCTGGGTAGGAATAACACTAAGCTGGACATATGAGCTCCAGCCCTGCTCTCTGCCAACAGCCCCGTGAGCTTGGAAAAGGGCCGAGCCCCTAACAAGACTGCAGTCCTGGCTGACACCTTGATGACAGCCTGGTGAGACCCCAAACAGAGGACCCAGCTAAGCCATGCCTGAATGCCTGTCCCACAGAAAGAGTCAGATAATACACGTATGTTATTTTAAGTCACTAAGTTTGGGGCAATCTATTCTGCGGCAAGAGAAAACTAATACACCATTCATATTAAATTCTCAGGAATAATGTTATCCCCAAAAGGTAGGAATTTTCATGTATACAAATGAAAAGTGGTTTTGACACTTCAAATAAATATATAAATGTTAACTAGTATTTTTTTTTATGTTTACCCCATTTATTGTGCTCAGCCAGCACCCTTAAATATAATTTTGTGGCTGACTTGGGTGCATAAAAAATTTACATATTTTACTTATAATCTCATTGGTTGTTTCAAACAGTTTCCAAATTATTTTTTCCTGTGTTTCCACAATATAACTGTTTATTCTAAAAGAAGCTCTAAAGGGTCACAAAACTTACTGAATCTTCAGCTCAGAAGGGCTATTCTTAGCAGTACTAGTTGTCCTCTGAGCGTTTCATATAAAATTCTAAGTAGGAAAAGACAGGGAGCCTGAAGACCACCTCCAGCCCCGACCAAGGAACTCTTTCCTGCCTGTCCCTGAGTTAAGGCAGATAAGAGAAGCAAAGCAGGGACCCTTGGTCTACTCTCTACCTCTTATCCGAGGATATCAATATAAGCACCTTCCTTTTCTATTATTAGTCAAATAAATGTTAACTAGTATTATTTTCATTTACTTTCCAATATTTTAAACCAAATATATTGTACTTACATTTGAATATTTTTCATAAGAGTATTGGATCCCATCCTTATGGAGATCCTAATTCTACTACCAACTTCTAAAAATTAAGACAATTTTTACTAGAATTTCAAAGCAGTCACTCTTACATCTACAAGTAGTTTAACTTAAGATCCTAAAATTGGACTAATTCAGACCTCTACATCTGGATGATCCCCACCTGACAATTCAGATAGAAAACAAACTAAATCTACTCGTTAGTACCAAAAATACTTCCTGTCAGAGAATGGACACCTTGGTTCTTTAGTTTCCAAATTTGCCCTGGGCCTTGTTCTTGCTTAAATTGCAGCTTTCCTGTTCCTGAACGGAACCACAGTCCTGACCAGTCACCCTAAAAACAGAATCACATCTGGCTGGGTCTCCTGCATACCAAGTTCACATGAAATCCTGCCACCATCCCATCTGGCTGTGGACGGGGGTGGGGAGGCCAGAAGAAGCTCTGACAAAGGACAGAAAGAATACAGAAGAGCGGCGCTTAGGAATGTCACAACCAGCATTTCCCACCACTGACCCCACAGAGACTGCTGGAGCACGTCCTGCAGCTGGGCCCAGCCTGCACTGCACTTGGCCAAGAGAGAGGAATCAAAGCAAACAGTCTCTGACCCTGCGTGTTACCCCACTGGGCCAACATTCCCTCTATCTATTCTTACCTGATCCTCCTCCATCTCCAATGGAACAGCCTTCCCGCAAGGACCACATCAACATCTGGAACTGTCTCAGATTTAGAGACTCTGCCCGGCTACAGACAGGGTGTTGAACCAACTCTGGGCTTTTTAAACAAGTGTGTGAACCCAACTCAAAGCAAAGAAGACATAATCCTGAAGCATGCACTTTACTATCTTTCGTAAAAGTACTGGATCCTATTTTGATGGGGATGCTAATTCTAGTACCAACTTCTAAAAATCAAGACAATTTTTACTAGACTTTCAAAGCAGTCCTCTTAGAACTACAAGTAGTCTAACATAAGATCCTAAAATTGGACTAATTCAGACCTCTTATATCTAGATGATCCCCAACCTGACAATTCAGGTAGAAAACAAACTACAACTACTTGTCAGCACCAAAAATACTTCATATTCAAAGAAGGGTTGCAAAGAGTAGAGTAGATTAAAACAAAACCATATGATATGCATTACAGAATAGAATAAAACTCTGAATGACTTTGGAAGCAAAGATTTCAAAAGTATTTCCCTAAAGTGGACAGACTTCAACTACCCACCCCAGGGACCTGTTTACTCTTCTCCTCTTTTTTTTTTTGGCCACACCATGCGGCATACGGGATCTTAGCTCCTTGACCAAGGACTGAACCTGTGCTCCCTGCAATGGAAGTGTGGCGTCTTAACCCCTGGACCGCCAGGGAAGTCCCTACTCTTCTCTACCATAAGGAGTTCTCCAGGAGAAAAGTCTTGAGAAGCATGCCTTTGGGTGCACCTGAAGCTTAGAATTCCAATCATAAATGCTTCTCATGGAACGTATCCTTCAGCATGGTAGCAACACCAATAAAACCACTTCACTATAGAATTCCCTACCAAGCCTGTGAGGGGGTTACAGCAGAGGGCCTCATCAGCATCCACTCCCCTTCCCCCTTCCTAACACGCTGACAGAGATATTTAGTAGAGTATTCAACCTACTTACACACAACCCATCTACTTTGGAAAAAACTGACCCTCCCCCAATCCTAGGAGTAGACATCATTTTCTTAAGCCATTCAGCTCATTCTGGTCACCTGGCCACAGTCAGTAGTTTGAGGAGTATGTGTGACTCATTGGCCTACCCAGAGCTTCAGGTTTAGTACGACAGGATCACCAGGGATTCCACTTCCAGATTCAGCTGGCTGGAGATACAGAGGATCACTAGGGGTTATAAATGCTCTAGAGAGTTGATAACTCTTATCTTGTGAGAACTCTGTGAAGGCAGGGACTATTTCTTACCTCTAGATATGGTGGTGAAAGCCGGGGGGTGGGGGGCAGGTTGGAAGAACAGGGTCCCCTGACCTACAGCTGGCTCACACAAGAGGCTGCAAAAGCTCTGGGTACAGCCAGAGTTCTAAAGTCTGAGCCAAGCGTCCCTCTGTTCACAGGCCCCCTTATCAACCACGGCTTCTGAACATACAAATGACTGTTCAGTATGTTTGCGTGATGGATCACTCGAGACCATCACACACTTTTATAGGATAAAGTAAAGCTATGAGACTACAACAGAGACTAAATAATAAAAAAATTTTAAAAACTGTACCTTCTCTTCCTGGGAAAGAATTACAAAACAAAGTGAAATACAAGATAGTAAAATATTGTATGTCATTAACTTGGCCTTTGCCATCAGCTGAACAATTTTAAGCAACCCAAGAAGAAAAGCAAAGAAGGAGGATTATCAGAATAAGGGCCAGAAACAGATTTCCCAAGGGTAGTATATACATCATGTGGGGTTACAAAGGTGGGGTAATCAAATTTATTGTACAGTATTTTTTAACAATTACAAAACCAATACATACTTGACTTAACAAGTCCTATAATACTGAGGTCTAAGAGAATAGTAACTCTTCCCCGTCCCCATATCCCAACCCACCCCACTAAAGTTAGCATGCCTAAATCCACCCATGCTAAAGTTAGCATGGCACTAAAGTTAGCATGGCTTTCTCTATGTTCATACAAATATACAAACATATGTACACATCCATAAACCCCCATTAAAAAAAATAAGATCATACTACACATATTACCCTATAAGCTGTTTTTTTTTTTCTTTTTTGCTTAAAATAGAGAATGCCCAATCCTCCAATATGACGTGTGTTTAAAGTTACAAAATGAAGGCACACATCTCATGGAAATGATAGTCCCAAAGTAACACGGAAAACATTAATTATATGAATATCTGGAAGCAGAAAGCAATTTTCTGCTTTTGTTTCATACCAGAAAGAACATTCCTAAAATAGTCAGGAAATAAAATCATGTAAGGCTGAAACCCAGAGAGTTAGTCTGCTAAATACTCATGAATGTTAACACTTGACATTTTGTTAAAAAGGAGATTCTTTTATTTTTAGTGGGCACAACAAATCAGGTATTTGAATGCATGTAATGTTCTACTCTCCATCCTATTCTCAATTCAGCTGAAAGTGAATTGTGCCTCTTAGAGCCAGAAAGAAAAATGATCAGCCAACGTCGGTTAGGATATATCTGATGCCTCCTATCTCCATCTCAAAGACCAATGTTTAAAGTCTGTCTTTTATTTGCTATCAGACCACATTTTCAATTAAAGCTGCAGAACCATGAGGTTTTCCCACCTGAAAACTGAACTGCTACACTTTGAGGAAAGGTGACACGGGGCCTCACTGCCAAACCAAACAACACCTCTCACCTGCTCTACAGCAATGGCGTTTTATACTTCTTCCATCTGAATCAGCAGTTTACATAACTACATCTCTTAGTTAGTTTAGTAGCCAGTTACCAAATTAATATTCCAAAGCAGTATCCATATATCTCAGGTTACTGTCAACCTCCCCCTACCTCCAACAATCAAATCAAGAAAGAATGAAAGTTCAGTTCCCAGATGGTGACTCCTATTTCATTAAGAAATTAATTATCCGGGCTTCCCTGGTGGCGCAGTGGTTAAGAATCCGCCTGCCAATGCAGGGGACACGGGTTCGAGCCCTGGTCCGGGAAGATCCCACATGCCACAGAACAACTAAGCCCGTGCACCACTACTGAGCCTGCGCTCTAGAGCCCGTGGGCCACAACTACTGAGCCCGCGTGCCACAACTACTGAGCCCGCGCGCCACAACTACTGAGCCCGCGCGTCTAGAGCCCGTGCTCTGCAACAAGAGAAGCCACCGCAATGAGAAGCCCATGCACCGCAATGAAGAATAGGCCCCGCTCGCCTCAACTAGAGAAAAGCCCACACGCAGCAACAAAGACCCAGTGCAGGCAAAAATAAAATAAATAAATTTAAAAAAAAAGAATTAATTATCCAAAATTATCCTTGAAACATGATCGCCTATCTGGAAAGGAAAGCTATAGGCAACATAAAATATAGCTTCGCATATAATTTTTAAAAATATGTTAGCTCCACAAAGTTATAATCAGTTACGTTCTCTCGTTTTATTTACTTATATTTCCTCCTCTTGTCCCCACACTGATAGACAGAAAAACATGAAGCATGGCCCCAGTAATCTAATTCATATCTAGACACAGATACACTACAAAATGCGGGGAAAAGAACTCAGAAGCGAGTCAGAAGCTATTAAAACTACTTCCACCCAATCCATCCGCTTCCTTCTCAGCTGCTGGTACAGGGAATCAATGCTTCATCTCCTTGGTTTAGTTAACATGTCTCTACCTGAACAGATGCAAATTTCTGTGCTTTATGCAAATTCCTGAAAAGCTATATATAAAGCATTTTTTACTCATGTTTTAAATATATTTAACAAACTTGATAGAGTAACACTATGAAATCCTTTATAAAGAATTTTTACAACATAAAATTTCTATTACTGTATATATTTATATGTTTTCATTTTTGTGTCTGACATGATACTTTTGTATAGCAGGACACGACTATTCCCAAATCTCCAGGGACCGAACACATATTCGTATCTGGTAATTTGCTCCTGTCTCTACTAACTACAAATGTTAAGAAGGTTTATGTCTTTTTTGACGGTTCACTGCCTTGCATCTTAATGAGTAGCTTCTCCAAGGTCAGGCTGCTAATCTTACGAAGGTATCCAAGAAGACGGCTGGGATTTCAAACTTCCTCCTGAATACATGTTCCTCCGAGGGCAGAACTGAGTCTTCCACTTGTTTTAGAACACCCCCGACATCCAGGGCAACACTCTGCATAGTCAGCCCTCTACAAACACCGTGTGGAAAGCAAACTCACTCGACTCTAATGCGATATTACTCACGTGCCAAATGAGCAAACCCAAAACTCTTTCTGAGGGTATAAGCAAATACCTCTGGACTCCAATAAACAAACAGAAAAAAGAGAGAAGAGTCTAAGGAAGAAAAGCCAGCTCTGTGCCACAAAATGCAAAGTCTAAACCCCCCAGATGACCTCCCATGCACACTCACATATATCTCATTGTGGTCAAAGCGTTTCTTGAGGTTGTTGATGACGGTCTCCTCATTGAGAGGTTCTAAAAGAACCATATCTCCAACTCCAATCATATTGTCCAGAAGTGACGTTTTCACCTCCATTTTGGCCATAGTCTCTTGCTGTAAGAAAGAGGGAAAGGGGGACAATTTAAATGAGCAAGATTATTTCAGATGGGTTCTTAGCACCAATGGAGAAATGAAACACTACTAGTTCCAAATGGCCCTCACCTGCCTCACCAATGTCGTAACCCGCCCCAGCCCCCACCCCCGCCCCCAAAACTTACGTCAGAAGACTCTGCGGGAGCTGCAGTCACTGCCAAGCTGCTAGAAGCCCCACTTGCCAACCTGCTGCCACAAACAAACCTCCCTCCCAGTCATCAACCCAAGCAAAGTCCATCTACAGAAAGAGCCACTAGGAAGCCAGGGTCGCCGTTTTCTTCTTTAGACCATCTCCTCTCCCCAACCAGAAGTTGCAAAGCTCTAGCAAGAGAACCCAACCCACCCCTTTCCACTAGCCCTTGCCTACCAACGTCAGACTTGAACCCACAGGAACCTGCTGCCCGAAGACGGCATCCCCCAGTATTCCATGATGAAATGCAGAATGCCATTTCCCAGGAAATAATGTTTAAAAAATGATGCTAACATTTACTGAGTACTTCTGCCACATAGCAGATGCTGTATCAAGAACTTTCCATGCATTAATTAATTTAATCCTCACAACTCTATGAGGTAGGTTGTTACCATTGTCCCCATTTTAAGATAAGGAAGCTCAGAGAGATTAAGAAATCCTGCTTATGGTTAATTAGGAGTGTGTTACATTTTGTGCTAAAAGAACTTAAATCACCACTTATAACACTACACCTATGGGGAGAAATTTCATTCCAGGAGTCAACACTGACTTATAAAGAAAATAGTACACCCCACTTGAAAATCAGAGGTTGTCTATATGATATAACCTGCCAAGAGTGACCTCAATATTCTCAATGCTCATTCCAACAGACACACCGCTAGAACAGCAAAATCGAATTAACATGCAACGAACAGACCAGAAATACTAGTTTCCCTTTAGCTCAATGTGAAAGCCTACCAAGTGGAAAACACAGGCACACTGCAAAGGCAGCACTGGACTCCCACTCTAAAGTGGATGGTGCCACCCAAGAGCAGAATGTTAAATGCCCAAGACTTCAAATCTGATCACCGTCAAGAGTACTGAAATTCTTTCAACCATCTGAATTTAGGAGAGTGTGTGTGGTGTGGCGTGGTGGGGTGTGGTGTGGCGAGATGTGTGTGTGTGTGTGTGTGTGTGTGTGTGTGCGCTATGTTGCTTTCTCTAATATCATCAGGATGTAGAACTAAATTCATCTGGGCCATTCCCTCTAAATGCTTCCAATGCAGAAGTCAATTCTGTTTAACTTTAGTACACTAATACTAAATAATATTTCAGGATACTAATAAATACTCACATATATTCATGCCCCTAATACTGAGAGGGGAGTACGTTTAATTCTTTCTATGAAGGAGTCACTCAAGCATCCTATATCTTATAAAGGTCAGTCTTCTTGCTTAAGACTTAGCAATTTAAATAAATGTACTCTATTCTAGTCTAGAACATCTAGTAGGTCTCTTAGAGGCAAAAGAAACTACATTTAGTTGGGTTATTTTAAAGAGAACTGGGAAAGACTGGGAATTACATAATTCTTTATTATTAATTATTAATGATTTCTATGAATCCAAACACATTCTTTATTTCTGACCCATTAAAAAACATTTTTTTTTCAAGTGTGCACTGAAAAGCCAAAAAAAGAGACCAAGAAGAAGCAGCAAGATTCTCTCATAAACGAAAGCAACCAATAAGGAAGTATTTAATATTCAAAAGAAGAAAAACAGGGTTAACTTTTTGTTAATATGTCTTTTTTTAATTTCATACCAAGTACACCTGGAATAAATAGTCCCAGGTATCGCTAAAACCCAACAATAGTCGTACCAAGAATGGTTTCACGCACTTTGAACTAGGCCAGATCTTTCAAAATAAACCAGGTGGAGGTAGGGGTACTTGCCACTCTCTAGAGATGCAGCAGAAGCCAGGGAGACAGCTGGTCCCACGCCAAGTCCGTGGAAAGACTTGTACAGGAATAGGAACATAAGTACCCAACCTTTGTCACAATAAATTAACATTTAAATCAAATTTCAAGTTCTCAGACTCGAGAAATGCCAAAAGCACTCTAGCTGCGATGCATTACATATAATTTGGCAGATGAGGAAAGAAGGCTTAGGGATTAAGGGGGAAGTGAACCTGAGAAGAGTTTCAAAAATAACCACCTCAAACCAGCAATTTAAATTAAGCAAAGAGGCAGAATGGGAACTCTTTGCCCTGGGGTAGATTCCTGTATATAATAAAGTCTACTTATGGAAACAGCTGCAGAAAGACAACAGCTTCGTTGCAGGTAGCAATAATTAAGCAGCCAGTCTTTGTAATTAAACTTGCTTCACCATTTTTTCGAATACAAGTTTCAAGCAAGAGTATGGGTTCTAATTTTTACACTTCTATCCCAACTTTATAATCTGAAGGGCGGAAGACAGCAAAACAAATGCTGAGTTACAGGCAGTGGGTAAAAGTGAAAGACTCTGAAAATACAACTTTTGCAAATCAAAATACAGCAATAAAGTAAACCAACTGAAAAGGTGATAGCAACGTCCACTTAGTCATGCCAGCACAGTTTTGTTTCGTATCATTTTACTTTTTAAGCATCTAGGCACTTAGTGGGGAGGAAACAGTGACAGCCTTCCCCCTCATTTTCATTCTCATGGTGAAACTGGGACACTGAGAAAATGACACAGAGACATTTCCTATCTTCGCGCAAATTGACTGATTTCCCTTACCATGACTACTGTCTCCAGGCCTGGTTGGTTCACTTCGACATCTCAACGAAATTAGTCGGAATATTTTGTTCAGCCAAAAGAAACTGATTTGTTTTTTCTCTGAAAGAGCAACACTGACTACAGGAACAAATTTCAGAATCACTTGCTAACTCAAGGTTTCCACAAACTATCAGAAGAATTCATATGGGAACGTACATAGAGCACTAAGGATACTTTTTGTTTGACACATAAATGTCCACCTGCACCCTTCCCAAGACCCACAGGGGAATGAATCCACATTGTTCCAGGCAAGCCAATTTTATCCCATGCTCCGGGAAAGTAGCGTGTGATCTACACTAAGGCGATCAACACATTTCCACCTCCCAGCCACTGTAATTGATTCAGGGCTGGTCACATAACTGAGCCTGAGGCTTTGGCTTGGAATATGAGGACAAAGGTTCCATCTACCTCTGGGTGGCATGATTTACAGATGTGATACTTGGAACCTCTGTGACCATGTCTGCTTTCATGAGGGGCCTAGTCTGAGGAGGAAAACAATACATGGAGGAGGGCAGGGAAAGAAAATAACCTGATGACATCACAAACCTCTGGATCAAATTACACCTGAAGCCCATCCCACAGCTCTCAAGTTTTCAGTCACAGAAGCCAATTAATTCTCTTTATTATTTAAGCTGTTTTGAGTTGGATTTTCTATTATTTGCGACAGAAAGCATCTTACCCAATAAAAGAAGCTGGCATGAGGAAATGGAGCGCTGTCAGTAACAAGCTAAAGAGCATGGACTGGCTGAGCCAAGGCCACAGAGTGGAGGCATGAGAAGCTACTTACTATCTTAGACTGGCAAGATCACCTCTGATGCTTAATAGAGACACAGCTGATTAAACCATGGCCTGTTGTGCCTTACGACATGGACCTGTGCCTGCAACTTTCGAGAATTCGAGGGAAAAAAACAGATGCCAGAGTATGTGTTGGCTACTTCTTAAGGATCTATGAGAAAAAGACATGCTTGCTGTGAAACCGGTCTGTCTGAAAGCCAGAGAGGAGGACATATGACGCTACTAAGTTGAGTCATTCTGCCCGGGGGCAGGGGACTCAGAGAAGTCCTCTATCCCAAGCACCAACTGTTTCATCTCTACAGCCTGAAAAAGGGATTGCACTCCCACCATGAAGATGGAGCACAGGGGACGTATCACCTGCTCTACTGCTTCTTAAGCTTCTTAACTGTTCCCAGGTGGATTCCATTAACCAAGAGCTAAGGCACTCGGCAGAGCAACAAGGCCAGGTCCAATCGCCCAGAGACAAGTTCTCAGACCAAGTTCTAGGTTCAAAATCTGAGGGGCTGGTAGTATATCTGGTTTTAGTTATTACTCCATGGAAGCAGATAAACCTTGAAAGACAACAACATTTTTAAGGGATCTACACTGCCAAAGAAGTACGGCTGACAGTGACTTACAAGTGGCTTGACTCTTTAAGACAATCAACCCCAAGACCTGCAACTCGTAAAACAAAAAACAACTGCTAAAGCATGACAAAGCCATCATCCCCAGTGCTCCACTTAGATCGGGCCACAGAAGACAATGGACAGAGGAGGTTTTCTTGAGAACCTCTGGGGAGGGGGTGGCTATGTTTTCAGCCATACGGGGAAGAGGTGCGTTATGTTGGCTGGGGCATTTTATTTTCGTAAGCCTAAGTATGGAAAGAAAGGCTTATGTGAATGTTGGGCAGCCAAAGGGGGAGCCATAGTAAACATTTGTCTTTTATTTTAAAGGGGACACCATCCAGTATACAATCCCATTCCTATTTGCACCTAATCTCCCTTTCAGGGGGCCCAGTTACCTTGCGACAAGTAATCCAGTGAGAAGCAATACCCAGTTCCCATTACAGAATTCAAAGGAGACAGATCTGCTCTCTCTCCACCCCAAGGAACATGGCTTGTACACAGCCAATGACATCCTCCTGTGACTTGGAGTCCCGGGTCATGACGACAGCTGGTGGTCACACTCATTATTCACTGCAGCAACAACAGCATCGTGAAGACCGGGTGGTTCCTGTGCCGTGGTTTCTGCTATGGGTCCTGCTGCCCAGCCCTCCAAGTCTCTCTTAAGTTCCTGCCTAGCTTCTAAGCCCGTATCCTTCCTGGTCCTCCAACCTCTCTGCAATTCTGTGAGTCTCTACATCGTTCCTGCATTGCAAGCAACCAAGATCCCTCATCGACATGACCACTAAGTACTGTGCCCAACATATAATATTAAACCACGGTTACATCTTCAATATTACAGGTACCTAATCTTTTTCTTCCAACCTTGGTGAAAGCCATCTACAAAATACAATCACCGGCGGAGCCCTCCGAGAAACCACAGAGGAGCCTGGAAGTAGGGCCTCTACCTAAGAGTGCTGATTTAGCCCAACCACCAAGCACACCAACTGGTACCCGGTGACTCCATGGCTGCCCCAGCTCTTTCCATCTGTTTGTCCATCCAAGAAAAACAAAATATATGATCACAACCATTCCTTCCCCCGCCTACTCTCATCTCAAAAACTTCCAAAATTACTACCTATATCTCGGTGTACACCAATTCACTTACTGGCATCTTTTGCAGTATAAAAATACCATTTAAAATATTGAAAGCATCATTTCAAAAGTTCCTCAAAATCCGAAAGAGAATGAAACATAAACACCCTAGAGCATCTTAAAATGCCATCTGTAACCTAACATTTAAATATGAGTAGTCTACTCAGTCCCAACCTTAAATGACCAGCCACCTACCATGTTAACGTCATCTATGCTCGGAACGTCAAGACCAGCATTCCCCAAGCCAACAGCCCTACAGAGACATGGCCAAACTTCATGGCACATCCTTATGAAGGCCATGGCCATTCTACTATTGATATCAAAGCAGCAACACTGAAAAGCTGTTGCAAAGTAATCGATAATTTAATAATGACTAATAAGAGATGCAGTTTAAGTTGAAATATAGCATCTGGTGGTCTCCCATGTTATTCGAAGGTCTCAGAGTGCCACAGATGAGAACAAAGGTGTATTTTTAAGTTGAAACAGTTTTACTATAGAATTTGAAAGAACACTCACAAATCAGAGCTTAGGGTGCAATGGTTAACAGGGATTAATATTAAGTCATGAACACGATTTTAAATTTGAAGAAACTTTGGGCTACAAACTACTATTACATAAAAAAGATAAACAACAAGGTCTTACTGTATAGCACAGGAAACTATATTCAATATCCTATAATAAACCGTAATGGAAAAGAATATGAAAAAGAATATATATATATATAAAAAACTGAATCACTTTGCTGTACACCAGAAACTAACACAACATTGTAAATCAACTATACTTCAATTTAAAAAAATAATAAATAATGGGAATTCCCTGGAGGTCCAGTGGTTAGGACTCGGTGCTTTCACTGCCGTGAGTCTGGATCCAATCCCTGGTCAGGGAACTAAGATCCCACAAGCCTCACAGCGCCGCCAAAAAAATTAATTAATTAAATAAATAAATAATAATTAATAAATTAAATAAATAAATAAATTTGAAGGAACTTTTAAAGCAAAGCCATAAAAGCCACTTGCAGGAAAACTTAATGAAAGCAGATTATCTACTGCTTTGGTAATTGTAAATGGGGACGATTGAAACATGTCATTAATAATACACATCAGAGGCAGCACCTTCAGGGCGTCTTCTTAGCATAGTAACAATTGTTCTTATTTGACTCGAGTTCCCCTCATTAACCTGCTTGTAGGGTGGTCATGTATGCATCCTAGACCCTTTTCTGGAGAATCAGCTCCTTGGTGTCAAGAGTCACCCTTATTCATCTTTCTCTCCCCAAAGGCACAGTGCACAGCCTCTGGCATATGGCAGGCATTCACAGAAACACAAAAGGAGAACAAGTATGCAAATTTACAGTTGACAACTGATTCATTCAATAACGGCATTCTCACAGCTGCCATTTTTGGTTGCTTGGTTCTGTCAAAGCAGACCAGAAGGCAAAATAATGACTGCGGCTTCAAGCCACTTTGATCCATTCCTCTAAAAACATATTACTATCAACAAAGGACAGGAAACAGAATTGAGCTATTTGGCTCCCAAAGACATTGCTAATGCTTTTAAGAATAACATGAGAAACACATTTAAGTAAGAAAACAAGGCCAATGTGGCAAGACTTCATGAACAAAATAAGACTCAGCAAATCCTGATGGCAAAACAAAGGCAAAAGAGGGACCAAGTCTATAGGACGTGGTTCCGTACCTAATGTAACGGGCTAAGTGACTGAGAAACACTGGAATTTCCAGATCTTTCAGAAGAGCATGGAATCTCATCTCTGAGAAAAGTTTGATTAAATTTCCATTCAATTCAGTTCAACCACCGTTTACAGTATTGAGCCCTGTTGGTCCCTGGCCTTGTGTTAAGTGCTAGGGACACACTGTGAATAATCACGGTACTTCCTCCTCCTATACACCCCTAGGAGCTCACAGTCCAGTAAGAGGGTCAAGACAAGAAAACAGGCCACTTTTGAAATTTCAAATGACCCTTTTAATGATTAAGAGCAATACATGTTCACTGTAGGAAAAAAAAATCAGAAAATGTAGATGAGCAAAAAGAATATAAGACAAATCCAACACTCTCATGCTTTAGTTTAAATCCTTTTGGATTCATTAGAATCCTTACAAAACCAGATTTTTTTTTAAATTAATTTATTTATTTTTGGCTGTGTTGGGTCTTCGTTGCCGCGCACGGTCTTTCTCTAGTTGCGGCGAGCGGAGGCTACTCTTCGTTGCAGTGCGCGAGCTTCTCATTGCGGTGGCTTCTCTTGTTGCGGAGCACAGGCTCTAGGCGTGCGGGCTTCAGTAGTTGTGACACATGGGCTTAGCTGTTCCGCAGGCACGTGGGATCTTCCAGTACCAGGGATCGAACCTGTGTCCCCTGCATTGGCAGGTGGATTCTTAACCACTGTGCCACCAGCGAAGTCCCAAAACCTGATTTTTATAACCAGTGAATTGGCCATCATTTCTGGTGTTACAAATTTTGATATATATACATATTTCTGCCTCAGGTAGGAATGTGAAATAGATCCATAGGAGCTATGAAACTGTGGAGCTACACCAATAATATCCCCAACACTTTTAAATTCAGCCAAATTGCATGGCCATCTGCCCCTTTGTTCTTTACCTTCTCCCCCTCCCCCAAATTAGCAACACATATTATCAACAGCCTGCCCACCAATCATCTCTACTTGGTTGTGTCTAACATCTCAATACACAAAGATGTACACAATACATCCAAAATTTGTCTCTTGTATCATCACACACCAAAATACAAGAAAACAAAAACAAAACAAAACCCTTCCACTCCCCCTAAATTGCACAGTCACAACTGATCCAGTTTCTCATCCTTGGCCTCTCCCTGTCTCTTCCTTCCCTCACAGCCAACCTATCTCCTTGATTATATCAGCTTAATCACTCCCACTCCATCCCTTCCCGGCCCTTCCCCACTGTGACGGCCCCAGCTCAGCCTTCATCATTTCTCACGCTGAAGGGAACAGCCTCCTAAGTGGTCTCCCCGACAGTCTCTGCCAGCCCTCTCCTTCCCGCATCCATGGGCCACACCACCGAAGTTGCCTTTCTAAATCACAGTCTGATCAGGTAAGTCCTGCTTTAAATCCTTCAATAACTCTCCAGTGTCTTTAAGCTAATATTCAAATGCCTTAGCAGATGCTCAAAAAGATGAAACAGAGAACTGCCATACGACCCAGCAATTCTACTGTAGGGTATGAAAGGAGAGACTCAAACGCCCATATTCAAAGCAGCATTATTCACAAAACAAAATGTGACATATATATATACAACAGAATATTATTCAGCCTTAAGAAAAGAAGCAAATTCTGACACATGCTACAGCACCGATGAAACTTAAGGACATGATGCTAACTGAAGCCAGTCACAAAAGGACAAGTACTGTATGACTCCACTTATATGAGGTCCTAGAGCAGTCAAATTCATGAAGACAGAAACGAGGACGGTGGTTACCAGGGGCTGAGGGAGGAGGGAACGGGAAGTTGCTGTTTAACAGGTACACGGTTGCACAATAATGTGAATGTACTTAATGCCACTGAACTGTACACTTAAAAAGGTTAAAACGGTCAATGTTACATTAGGTAGATTTAACCTCAATAAAAAAATTCCTTATCAGAGAAGACATGACGCCACAGCCGGACTCCCGCCGTCCTCCTCCGTCTCGTCTCTCCCCAACCAAGTTCCCCCGCCCCCTAAGGCAAACCTCACATGAAGGACCACCTGGGACAGACAGAAAAGCTGCTTTAGATCCTGACTGTGGTTCAGCTGAGCTGCTTGTCTTAAATAAATCCCCCGACTTTAACCAGTGTCAGCAGCGGTGCCCCATAGGCAGCGTGCTCTGAGCAAGCCCTACTCCTCCAGCACAGCTGTTAGCTTACTGGTCTCCCCCGGCCCCTGGAGAAGGCCTGAGCTCCCCACATGCAAAGACCCCGCTGCCTGGCCGACGGGCTGGCTCACAGGGCACTGGGGTGCGGAGCAGGTAGATGATGCGTGTGAGAGGGACACCGCACGTTCTTCCTTCCAGGGCTGTTTCCATCATCTCTCCCCTTCCCGTCAGACAGCCTCGCATGGTTCACCAAGAACAGGAAAGATCATGAGAGACTCGGGTGAGAAACCGAATGGCAAGACACCTTCTCAGTATATACGAAGCTAAGGGCAAGCGGAATGAAAATTGCATTCTTCAGGACAATTTACTCAAGCAGCATGGTTCTCAAAGGAGAAGGGGTTAGTGGGCCACACAGAGCCACTCGGGGTGCTTTGCAGGGCTCCCCAGAGATTGAGAAAGTGGGCCGTGACATGCTTTTGTGAAAAGGCTTTAGGGGATGCCAATTCTCACTCCTATCAACACATTTCCTTAGAGAAGCTTAGATAGGGTATATCGATTCATGGCATTTACTTCACATAGTTATCTGATTTTCCAATCCTGTATTCCACTGTTAAAACCACTACATACTGAGGTTTTACCCACTTTTCTCTAAAGCTTTTTGTTAAGAATATATAATAGACTGCTAGTACGAGGGCTTTTGTTACAATCTTGGATTTAGGGAAAAACAGGCCCAACTACTGGGCAGTTTCCATACAATAACTATTGTCTTGAGTTCAAACTATGGGTAATACAAAGGACATTAAATTATCAGGCAATGATAAAATGGAATAGATTTGAACTGGGAATAAAAATAAACAGCTAAAAGCATACGGAAGCCCATAAGCCATAAAGCCAGACTCAAATCTTAAAAAGCTCTGTGAATGGGAAAGGCAATTAATGCAACATTCTGGGTACCTAAGAGTTCACACCCCAGAGGGTTCCTCTGAATAGGCAGAGATGGGCCAGGACCACTCAGTGTCAGGGTCAAGGTTTGTTTCTGTCTGGGTAGAGAAAGGCTAGCCATATCAACCAAAGCCATCAACCAGGAGCTGGGCTACCCTCAACCCCGGGCACAGTCCAGTTATTAAGGATTTGAAATATAGCATCTAGATAGAACTTTACAATTCATAAAGTGACAGGTTAAAAAAAGTTTTTTTCTAACAGTGGAAATGAAAAATGTATTATCTAGACTAATTGGAAAGATTTTTGAGTCAAAAATAACTGGCTGCCATGACAACACTGAAGGTTCTGGATTACTACAAACTATCTCTTCTGATGTATGAGCAAAACTTCTTAGGATCCCAGGCAAAACCTTCTTTTAAGAGACAGAAATGGACCCAGCAGATGTTGCACATCTGGTTTCTGGAAGAGCCAGGGTGAGGAAGCTTTCCTATCTGGTCTGAGAGTAGGCTTTCACACTTAGTATATTAATATCACACACACCCTTCAATCTAATTCCTAAGTCACCAGAGGTCAGAATATTCCACAGTTTATAAAGAGAAGCTTTACTTGGGAAAGAGTAACTTTCTACAAGTTTAGTAGCAAGAGTTTTCCAGGACTGAGAATTCCCTTTTGATCCACCCCAACATGGAACAGCACAGGCTTTGAATCACTGACCCAAACTCGAATCCAAGGGAATTCATCTATGGAATTCAAGTTTCTGATCTAAAAATTCAGGGATGACAACATCCACTCCACTTTCTCTTTTGAGAAAGCAAAGCCCGACTTCCGAGAGGCTCTCACCAGATGCTAGTTCCCTCCCTTCGCAATGCCCATTTCTCCTGATCCTGAAGAGCTCCCCTACTCTTCCCTGCTGTCTTCTGGCAGGTGTGTCCATGCAAATAACCTCAAGCACTGCCTCATTTGAAAGAGACACCCCATGGAGTTCAGTACCCTGAGGAGGAACGTGGCCAACATCACTGTGCCCACCGTCACTTCCTGGAGGAAGCTCTGCAGAGTCATGGCAGGAACAACTGCTGAAGGGCAGGGCGACTTCAGAGAACGACACCCACCCCCAAGACTGGGTCTGAAAGCCAGCCCCAGCCCTCCCTCTCCACCCCCTCCCCCAGCATGGTACCCTCACCAGCCGAAATCCTAGAAGGTCAAGAATGTAGGGCAAGCTGTCCTGGCTTTAGGGGGAACCTATGGTCAGGCTGCCCTATACTGGATGTTACGAGAACTCATGAGCTAACTAACGTCTGAAAAAGCCTATGAGTTCCCATGGGACAAAGTAGCCAAAAACTATAAACCACTGTTATAGCCAGAAACACAAACTCAGCTGCACTGGGATGTGCTAATTATAACCCATAGTCCTCTCAATTTGTTCCCTCATGCGGATTAAAAAATATTCCAAGAAGTCCAACGTGTTTAGTTTGGCAAACCTGACACCCTGGAACCCCTAGGTGAACGTAACACAGCTCACATGTAACTGGCACACCTGACAGCTCTGACTGGTTCCTGGCCGGTGTGCGGATCCCAAATACCGCGGATCTCAAATACCAGTGGTCATTAAATAGAATACAGTCACCTGGGGAAAACCAAGTTTCCTTCCAAATGAATTGGCTTGTTAATCAGAGGGTCCCAGTCTAGTCCCACATGCTAATACGCTCACCCAAGTCCTCCTGTCCTTGCCCCCTCCCCCTGCTTACATCGCTTGTAGAGTGATTCTTTCTGCTCTCTTCATACTTGATCAGACCATCCAAGCACTCAACATGTTCCCTTATAATTCAAAGTACGGTGAATTGCACCTAGGAGCCACCCAAGTAGGGTTTCTTGTAGCCATCAGTTTGGGGGTCCCTATAAATCAATTTTTGAAGGCATTTGGCTGAACAAAGACTCTCACATAAAATAGCCTGGGGTACACCAGAGCAAAACTACCTTCTTTTAAAAAGGCACCTTTCAGTCATTCAGGCTCTTTTCAGTGACAATGGAGGGAAATGTATTGAATTTAGTGCACTCTTTGGGGAAAGGAAGCAAGTTATCTCTCCGGGAAATGTCAGCTGTTGCATTTTGCAACAGACCAGAGGTTGGAATGACCACCACAGTGGCTCCAGAAAAAACCCCACAAGTTCCATGTTGCAGACTCAGCTCTGCAGCTAGCGCACAGTGTGATCCTAGGCACACTGTCAAGTCTGAGCCTCAGTTTCCACACAAAGGGGTCGAATACATCATCTCCTAAGATCCTGTCCCAGCTTCCATCATTACTGATTCAACCAAAAAAAGCTCAACTCTGCAAAGACTGACTTCCTTCATTTTGGGGTGAGCAAGCATCCTGGGTCTGGTTACAAAGAATGTTAAAAACCAAAAATGCCAGTCCACAAGAAACTTTCCCAGTGACATCTACACAGAGGTAAAGGAAAGCAGCTCTCTTTATTCTGACCTCACCAGCAAAAAAAATGTATTAAGGGCCTAACCATACACAGCACAGAAGGAAATGCACAAAATCAACAGCATCACCATCAGCAAAGGCATCAAGGTACACGTGAATGTGTTCTCTCTATGTTTACAACTACATGGTTAGCTGCAAAATGGCACTGGCTTTTTTAACAAATGCATCTAGTTAAGAAAGCCAAAAGGGATCTAAAATTACAAATTAAAAAACCTATATAAAATCAACTATACTCCAATAAAAATTTTTAAAAAGAAACCTATATAGTAAAAGAAAAATATGCATCACTCAACAGTACGTCTTCAGTAATGCCTCTGTGCTTGTGGTTAAGAAAAAGTATTTTTGGAATAATAAAAATTCAGAAGCTTCCTCAAGCAGTTATCCACTAAAATAAAGTCTAATATACTACGTAATCAAAGAGAGAGATGTTTATACATTTACGTTAGGGCTTCATGAATGTTTATTAGTTCAGAATCGATCAAACAAAAATAGCTAAGATGTTACCAAAATGACACTGATAATGTAAATTGAGAAGGCAAAACAACTTTGTCACTGAAAAAGAATTTTTAGAAAAAATAGCTAAATTGCAGTGGGTTACTTCACCTAAGCTGATTAAAATCAGCAATCAGATTCGAATTTGGAAGTATTTTCTCGGTTAATTTTTTTCTAGTTTTTCTCATTTGGAATTTAAAGCACCATAATTTTTCCATATCTCTAAACACATTCTAAAGCATTTATGAAGAACTAAAAAAAATACACAATTCAGCAAAGCAACTTACAAGACATGCCATAACTAAATAACCCTTTTTAAGTCACAAATTAAAATGTTTAACAAAATCTATGTTTACTAAATTTAAATGGATAAATGTTAACTAAATTTTAATAATAGTTCTGTTAATTTCCAAAAGTTCTGTAGGATGCAGCAATTATTTCATATATTTACATAAGGATACATACATACAAATGCCCCCCAACACATAAACACATATTTTTTCCCTTGAATATAGCACGCACTTAACCTGTAAAGCTATACAAAAATCAATTGTTAATCAGATTGACCAAGTATAGAACCATACAATAAATTTTCCCAAGGGAAGTTTTGGTAAGAAATAAATATTTAATAGTGAACTACCTTGTATATGGCTGATTAAGAAAAGTTCATTTCCTTCTACAAGTAATTTATGAAAAAAAGATTTTCAAAATACCACACTGTTATATTGTAAAGCATCAAATCAAAAGGCCTAAAAACTTAAAATTTACACTCTACCCTTAATCATGTCTCTCAATAGGTAGGTAGGTAGATAGATATAAAAACTACAGAGCGTTCTCTTTAAATGACATAATTATAAGGTTTAGAAATTAAAACTACTTACCAACTTTTCTTCTCCATTGTTTTTTTCCACTGATTCAACTAGCACTTTAGCATTTAGTACATATGAAAGGGAGAGACAAACATTGGTTGTGACCGGGAGAACACACCACGTTCAACAAATATTTTGCAAACAGATAAGGAGGGAAAAGTAGGTCAATATCCAGTGGCTAGGAAGAAGTGGCGTCAGCTTCCATCCAGAACTGAATTATATGATTAACCAGGCACAGCCTACCGCTCTGACCTATGCACCTAGGATGCATAGGCACTGGGAGAAGAAAGAATTAGAGACGCATCAACTGCTCCCCAGTCATTAGCAAACTAGTTGGGGAAAAAAATTCTTAAGAGCAATATAACTAATAAAACAAGTGCTCACATAGGGCAGATGATTCACCACAAAAAGAAGAAGATAGAGCCTACCATCTATGTTTAGAGGTGAACTATTATCATGGTCTGGGAGGATTAGAGAAGGATGGCTGAAGAGGTGAAACTTGACCTTGAGGGTCCTTTTTGAGGATGAGTAGGATGTGATTAAGCGGAAAAGAACCTGAAAGCAAGAGGTACAAGACATATTCAGAAGATGGTGTCTAGACAGAATGGCAGCAGAAGACAGCTGGTGTTGTGCCCTGCTGGGCCATGAAGCTGGAAGGAAAGGTAAGCTGAGGCAAGTCTGAGAGTGCAGGCTGAGGGGGTGGGAATGGGTGGGAGAGGAGAGGGAAGCATCACACAGCCTGCCTCATATGTCTACACTGCAGTCATTACTGACATCAGTGCATCCAGAAGGCAACAAGTGTGATCGACAGTCACTGGTGATGGTCTGATGGAAAATAAAGTTGAGGACAGCCATTATAGATGATTGGGAGTCATCAAAAATTTTTTGAGCTGGCATAGGGACAACAAAAATTTTAAGGAGATTTGATCAGGGAATAGTCTGAATTAGTTGGGAGAGTGACTAGAAGCAGGGAGTAGGATTGCTCTGTGCAGTTGTTCAGTTTGTGCACTGCATAAAAATGGGCCAGCCAAGAGGGAATATGGGGACTGACATCAAGTCAAGCTCCTGAGGGACTGTGTTTGCCCTAAAGGACACCTTTTTCTACTTGCATAAATGCACTGTACAAGCTAGCAGTAGGGAATTCAGTTGGGGCACAGATCTAGAAGTTCAGGAATAAGAACTAGGGTAGAACTAATAGAAATGAAATGAGGATAAGTGCAAGAGAACTAACAGACAAATCTATCATAAAAGGTGGGAAACTAATTTGATGGAGGGCGCAAGAGAGAGGGGAGGATTTAAGACTCATGTAGAGGCTCTCTCATCCAAATGCCTAATGATTGACAGTTTGGCTGGTTGTTTTTTTTTAAAGGTCAGTTAACGTTGGACGTCATAAGTAAATGATACATACCTAAACCTATTATTTTAAATAAACCCTATAAAAATATATATTTATTTTCCAATCTTTCTCTGTAGCGCTGAGGCCTTTTGAGTGTATGTCCACTGACTGTAGTAGCCAGTGGTCTCTTGTAAAACATCCTCATGGCCTCATCCTCCAAGTCTAATTTCTTTAAAGAATAGTGAGGCTGTAGAGACACCTGGGACGCAGTGTGGGGTGGACTGCACTAATCCTGGTAAATGCTCGATACTCCCTCTGTGGGAAGCCCATCTATCCCTGCACTGCTGAATTCAGGCGTATGGCCATAAAGGTTTCACGTCTGCCCTTCCCTCTGCCACAGGGATCAGCAATGTTCCAGAGGGCACAGCTCCATCAGACTATGCGCTGGGGTGAGGACCAGGGCAACACGGGGCAGACCCCCACCTGACCTACAATGGCCACCCAGTGTGACTGTGCATTATCGTTTGAGTCACTAAGATTGCCAGGTTTTACATAATCACAAATTAATCTACCTATCCTGAATGACTAACAATATTAGTGGGAATACTTTTATTTTATGATCCTCCAAATCCTTTAGTTATTTCAGTTACTCCTAAATCAGCTGTAATCATTTTTAGAAACTTATTAGGTGGTTTATAAAACATTCAAATGAATTTTCATAGAAACAATTCTTTTTGCACGTATATTTTAAATCATTATATTAAATACAATAATTAGTACAATTGGTATAAACAGGCTTGGGAATAAACACAGTTGAGCCCACATAAGCATAGACTGGTAGGAACAAAAACTCAAGAGCACACTACAGGGTAGCCCTCTAACTTTGGGCATTTACTGTGTCATGGGCATCAGTTGATATATTTGACAAAGGAAAAGAACACCCACTAATCCAGCAAATCTGGAGGTCCCTAAGAGCTCACAGAGTTTTCTAAAGCCATGAGCCTCTAGATAATTATAAGAATGAATAGTACTATCGTACTACCAGGTTAAGAATCTGGTTGGTTTTTCAAAACCATATCCAACTACCATATTTATTCTGTCCCAAATGTACAGTCAGAAGGGCCTAAGTCATTTAAAAAAGCACAAAAATAACACTTCAAACCCACAATCAGACACAGAGTCAAGAGTACAAGGTCACATGTCATTCCAATAACCTGCCTCTTAAAGATAGAAAGAATAAACACATAAGTTACTATTAAAAACTAAATTTGAGTTTCATACTTTAAAATTATATACTTCTTTTAAAACTGTCGACAGAGATAAATGTTCCTCTCAAGGTTGCCCAGCAAAATCTGGGTGCTATTTTAGGTGGCCAAACAGTAAATCTATCCGTAATTTATATACTTTTAGAAATCTGATAGTCAGCCTTTTCAATAAAAATATGAACTTTTACATAGAAATCATACTGATATATTTCAATAGACTATTGAGAGAAACACTATGTAAACACATGTACACCAGAAACCCCAGTGCAACCAACCACAGTTTAAATAACATATACCCACAATTTAACCCCAACTCCCTCATCAACACCATGCATGTAAAGCCTCCCTCCTCAGCATCAAATAGGCTAATCTTAACTTCTATATAGTTTTAATTCCAAAAAAAAAAAAGAAAACCCACATCTGAAGGAAAAAAGGCAGTAATACCATACCTACCCAAATAATTCTGCCCCCAGGCACTACTGGGATAGCTACCTACTCAGTCTTATTTTAACCAAGATAGGCTCTTGGGAAAAAAAGGAATCCAAAACCAAACTCAAGGGGAAAAAACAACAACAACAATATTAATTTGTAAAATACGAGATAAACTCAAATATAAATTTTGACTGAACCTTGACCTAAATCAATGTTCCCACTGTTTTGTTTTGGTTTTTTTTAATTGTGAAATAAGCAGCCACAAGGACAAGATTACAAAATGGTTTAGTCTTATCATCAAATAAAATTTACTACAGGGTTAACCTGACACAACTTTTATACCTGAGAGAATTAATGCTTTGCTATCTGAGATTGAGTTATAGTTGAGAAGGAGTTGAAGACAAATAAATGAACTTGATTCTAGCAGGAGGCGAAAGCCAAGGCCCAAACCCTACAGAACCTGGACACCAAGGGACCAGGGGGAGATGAGACCAGAGCATGGGTCACCAAAGCCAAGAGACAAGAGTACGATGAGGAGCAGCAAAGGGTCAACAGTGTGTATGTTTGCGGGGAGGCAGGGGGGTGTTGGGGGAGGAACGGAGGAAGGAGAAAGGATAAGTGTGTCATCAGGCCTAGAATCCATCTGTTAGGAGCTGAACTGTGTCACCCCCTCCACAAATTCATATGTTGAAGCCCTAACCCCCAGTACCTCAGAATGGGACTGTACTTGGAGACAGGGCCTTTAAAGAGGTGATTAAGTTAAAATGAGGCCATAAGGGTGGGCCCTAATTCAACATGACTGGTGTCCTTATAAAAAGAGAAGACAGGGACACAGCCAACATAGACTGAGGGATGTGCATACGAGGCCCGGTGAGAAGGTGGCCATCTGCAAGCCAAGGAGAGAGGCCTCAAAGAAACCAAAGCTGCTGACACCTTGGTCTTGGGACTTCCAGCCTCCAGAATGGTGAGAAAATGTATTTCTGTTGCTTACGATACCCAGTCGTGGCATTTTGTCATGGCAGCCCAAGCAGACTAATATACCGTCCTATAAGCCCTGGTAAGACTGCCTACTTCTCTCTTCCTCCACCGCTAAGCTTTTGACACAGCCTACCTTTTGACAGTTGCCACCCTTCCTAAGCACCCACAGCTCACTCGGCATGTGCCACTGAAACATCTTCAAGTAGAATGTTACCACCTGTTTGCTGCCCGCGCACTCCTTCCTTAAAACTCTCTCCTGCCCTGGCTTCCCTCTGGCCACTTCTCCCTGGCTCTTCACTTCCCACCCCACCACTCCTTATTCTCCTTAGTGGCTTCTCCATCCTCCACTTGTCACAAAATAATGTCTCCCAGACTTCTATCACCCACCTTCCCCTCTTCTCCCTCCGCCCTCTAAGTGGTCCTCACAACATCCACAGCTTCGACCACACCAAGATGCTGGTAGTTCCTCCATCCACACCTCAGGCCCTGGCTTGTCCCTGAGCCCCAGCGTCTGCTGAACCTCCCTCTCTGCCTGGAGGCCCCACCTCCCAAATGCAACCCACCCCTTTCAGCCTGTCTGTGACGACCATATCCAACATCACACAGGCCAGAAACTTGGGAGTCATCCCAGACCACCACTTCCCCTGCCCCCTCCAATCCAGTCACTACATCCACCCCACTGCTTAAAGAGGGGTACATCACAACAGTCACCACAATCATTGACCCAATCAGCTCATTCTCAACAGCTACTATCAGAAAATAACCCAAAACAGCGAAAAGGTTATATGCACAAAAATGTTCATCACAGTATTATTATTTACAGCAGCAAAGTGGTGGAAGCAACCCAAATGCCCAATAAAAAAGAGGTGTTTCAGGAAATTACGGTACTCAGTGGAATACACAACTATAAAATTTATCTCGAAACCCGCAGCAATACAGAAAATATATGAACTCGATGATTACAATCATTCCAAAACACACACATAGAAAACTTGGAAAGGAATACTCAGAAATGACCATAGTTGATATTTTAAGAGTTAGTTAACTCAAGAAGAGTCTTTTTAGTTCCACTTTCCAAACTTCCTGTAATGTTTGTTCTTAAGATGATTTTTTAGTACAAAATATCCAAAAGTGAGTGTTAGTAATCTTGGACTTTCTGAGTTGCCTGGTTTCAGGATAAATGGGAATTTTACTACAGGATTCCCTTCAGCTGCCATGCTACCTTCATGTTACATCTGTTGCAACATCCAAAACGAACTCCCACAAAATAACGTTTCCCCCTAAATCCTATTATACTTGTAGCCCTCAGCGTGAGATCCTAAAAATTAATTCTTTCAAGAAGTCCAACTGGACACATAAACAGCTGCAAGACTGCAGAAGTGGGCTCCCAGCATCTGCCATGGTCATTAACTGTTCTCGTAAGAAAAGATCACCACACGTGAGCTGCTGCCAAGAGGGCAAGTGCAAAGCTGGAAGTGGAATCACAGAAGGTGAAGCCCCCGCTGCACCCAGGGTCTGACAGGCTCGCTGATTGCCAGGTAAGGAAGGGGCACTTTCCCATCCAAGGAGAAAACTTGTCAACTCTTCCATCCCAGAGTCCATGAGATACGAAAGAGGTCACCCGGAAGGACGTAAAATGGCACATGTTTCCTGTAGCATTTTACCTATACTTTTCTGTTTCTTTTTTCAGTTGCAACAAACAGCAAGTATTAAGGTTGGGCTGACAGTTTTACCATGATTTCTCAACACCTGTGGCACGCATGTGTCAGCTAAACCCAACAGATTTCTCTTCCTCCATGTATTGGAGCATATGAAGTGAAACAGACAAGATGCAAGATCACGTCTGTACCTAGTGGGCCTGTGATAATACAGACCTTTTACAACTGCTGCCTTACTCAATAGTGGTATACATGTTGCTTCTAATTTAAAGTACTCCTCTGATGAATCCTTTTGAATAGTGAATACTAAATCCTAGTTATACCCATTCTATAAATCCAGATTTTACCCTAACTAAACTAGACTTCCTTACAGCAGAGAGAGAATGCGCATAAATACTTATGTTCAAATTAGGCATTTGTGGTTGGAGATGAAAAACACTACAAACTATGGAATAAGGTATAGGAAGGTATCCCTTAATTTAAATCCCCTCTACTAGATTTTACATTCGACTGTGAAATCTCACTGAAATTAGCAATGTTTCTCAAGTAAATAGCTATTCTGTTGAGTAGCAACATGCTGTCATACTTTCTTTGAAATCCATGTCGGTATAATTTTGAGATACTTACAGAAAGCCACTGCTTAAAAATAAATTCCTGTAGACAAAACAAACTTAGCAGGAAAGCCCATTTCTCCACTCACAATTATTCAAGAAGAGGCACATGAAAGGAAAACTGGAAAGCTCACTGAACTTTTTAAAAAGTAATTGAAATCAATGGGCTTTTAAGGAAATGTGCCAAATTTGGCAAAGTTCTCTTTCTAAAAATGTATTTTGGTAATTTTCCAGAATTCGGTTCTTTCAGTTTGGAAAACTTAAAAAACTCTGAGACATAACTAAATGGTAGCCACACAGATGACCCTCAGCAAAATAAGGAAAGAGGAAAAATTCAGCTTCAGCATCCCCTCAATCTCCCCTTCCTTTCAGTCTCCCAAGTCCCCCAAGATGCCGGTGCTTTTAGGAAATCACAGACTCCCCCAGACTTTAGTGAGTTAGTAAGTTAATTAATTAATTCTAGGTATGAGTTAACAAAAGGCAACTTAATGTAGATTTTTGAAGGTGAAAAGTTACATTTATTTTTACGATTAAAAATAAGAAATAAAATTTAGTCTTTACTTGGAATTGTAGAAATGTGTGCATCATTTCCATGTGACAAGCAAGTAAAGGAGAAAGATGGGGTATTGAAAGGAGTGGTTTTCAAGGGGAGGGGAGTAAGAGGAGACCAAAGAGAGTAACAGATGGCCAGAGGCACTCTCAGGGAGCAGAGCAAGAGACAAAAAAGGGAAAATAATGACAGAAAAAGAAACATTCAAAGAAAGAAGAGTTTCACAAGGATCCACATCCCCATCTTCTAACTTCCTGGGATACACCTGCTGAAGACTGTTAAATACTGTTGTGTTCCTGCAACTATAAGCATAAATGGGAAACTACTCCACCTGCGAATACAATCAGAGCAGGCAGACCCCAGGCGTGCCACTCTCTTCGGCTCCACTTTAGTGAACCGCTTAGGCAACTGCAGCCTGAGCTTTTTCATAAGATTTTTTTGTATTGTTATTAGTTCAGAGGTAACATAACCAGATTACAGAAAATGCAGAAAATAAAGAGGGTTGTAAAAGTAAGTCATCCCTATCTACTACACTAACACAATCACTGTTAACATTTTGGTTTCTTTGCCATCTTTCTTCCTATATATTTTTCAGAGGAGAAACTAGAGCCCCGTATCAAATCATAAATTATATGCACTGCTTGGAGTCAAACAGATCTGAATATCTGGTGGGGGAAGAGGAGGAAGAACTCCAGGAATCCATTTTCAGAAAAGATTGAGGAGTAGCAACTAACATTTATACTGCACGCTTGCTCTGTGCCTGACACTATTTATTCTATGAACATTAAGTGTGTTTACTCATTTAATCCTTATTACAACCCAAGGAAGAAGGCTCTACTATTACCCAAATACTGCAGGTGAGAAAACGGAGGCAGAGACAGATTAAGCTATGTGCCCAAGGACAAGAGCTGCTAAACAGAGTCAGGTTTCAAACCCAATACTTTCCCCAGAGCGCAGCCCATCACCATTGCACCACACTGCTTCCCACCCAGCGAGGACTCACCGCCACGTAAGAGAACCAGGCTCTGATGCACCTGCCCCAGGTGCAAAGCCTTGATGACTGATGCATGGCGATTCTAGGTGGAATGAGGTGTGCATGACTCAGAACAGACCCCTCCTCCCACCCCACCCTTTTCACATCAGAGCCCTCAGTGTGTCTCTAGAGAAGGTGCCAGAGAGAAAGGGGAGAGAGAGGGCTGAGACACTGAAAGGGCCAAAGGTGGCCCTGCTCAAGAGCCCTCCCAGGAGGAGAGAAAGGGCTTCTCCAGACCTCAGAGCAAGACCCAGTCCAATAGTGCAGAACCCAGGACGCTGGTGTGCCCAGCAGCCACTAGTACTCAGGGCAATGGCAGCTCTCAAGGGGTAGAGGGAGGGTTGGGGGATGGGCAGTAGCCCCACTCAAGCCCCGTCACAGAGGCAGCGCACTCTTTACTTGAGCAGTTTCATTTGAGGAGGAAGGGGAACATACTGGCCCAAAATAAACATTTTCATGTCATCATACTTAAACACTACTAAATACCACTATTATGATGATTTACTAAGAAGTACCACTTTTTAAGTCATTAATTACTAAAATTTCCATCAATCTATCATTAAGAGCAGAACTGCACCCCAGGGCTTCTGGGCCCGTTCTTCACTGCCTGGAAAGCTCTACCATCCTTCTCTTCCTGCAGCAGTACCAACTCACCCTTCAGGCAGCTGCATGAATGCCTGTTTCCTCAGACAGGCTTTCCCTCTACCCCCAATCCAGAGTGTCCCCTCCCCATCTTTCTTATTCTCACAGCATCCTGTCCTTTCCCTTCATAGCAAATATCACAATTCATAAATATGTCATAAATATCTATATTCACTTCCGCAATGTCTCTCTCCCCTCACATTCCATGAAGACAGAAACACAATTGCTCTGCTCACCATTAAAGACTCAGTGCCTAGTACGGTGCCTGGCACACACTAGGCACCCCAACATTTGATGAATGAATACATGACTGCATTAAAGAAACAAAAACAACCCCCTCCTCCCCTTACTTCTAAAAGTATCACATATTATTTTTAAATTACGGTGAGTTATGACATTTCCATTACAGGTTTGTTATATCACGCTCTATTAGAAATGCCACCCGACTCCAGGCTCCTATAGCAAACACAAGTTGAAATGCGATCAATCAAGAACCCATCAATAAACAAATACAAAATCAATCCCATTCTTGTATACCAGCAACACCAAACAGAAATGTGTTAAACAATTCCGCTCACAATGATCATAAAAACCATAAAGCACCATGGCACAAGTCTAACAGAAGACGTGAAAGAGTTTTTACACATAAAATTATAAAATTTCATTGAAGGACATAAAAGACCTAAATCAATAGAGAGGTATATAAGGTTGCAGACCGGAAGCCATGAGACCATAAAGATCTCAATTCTCTCTAAATTTTTATATAAATGGGATGCAGTTCCAATAACACAAAATTTTTGAAAAATAAACAAGCCACATGCTTGGAGAATATATGTGCAAGTTAACCTGTGTTGAGGGAGCGAGAAGAATGTGATGTGCGTTTGACTCATCAACTGACACAAATATGGAAAACGGCATTTTGTGTGAATTCCAGTAATTTAACTATTATGGGTATGCAATGTTACTTCCAATGTTTTGACTCTTTCAAATACTGTCTCCCTTTTAAGTTGTAAAACAGTAAATGCTACAAGTTCAGAAAAGCTGGGTTGTGAGAGATGTGTAGGGGTAATAGGTAGAGAGGGGCTTCCAGGGCGAAGGAAAGATCCAGGAGAAAAATAAGGTAAAAAAGCAGAAGACATATTTGAGAGAGAACCAAGTATGGCTCACAGAGAACACATATTCCCATAGAAAGCCAGACAGTGATGGATCTACAAACGGTACAATGAAGTGACTACAGCAGTGTTATCTACACAATGATCCTGCCAAAAAGTGGGACACCGGTCACGTAAGTTGGGACATGTGCATACCCTATCTCCCTCTTGGAGATCCACAGTGCACGGTCACAAATAAAAGTCCGTGATAAGGCCTTCTGCAAAGAAGAAACTTATTTTTTTAAGTTTATTTAAAGAAACTTGTTTAAAATGTTATTTAACCAACACCTACTTGCCCAAGGAGCGCTTTTCTACAGTAACATTTACGAACTTTTCATGGAACAACCCACTTTGGGAAATGCTGTATTCTAGTAAACCAGCCTTTTAAAGGTCTGAACCAGAATAGAGGTTTAAGGATTTGAAAATAAAAGGCAACAATCAACCAAACACTGTAACTGATTGGATGGATGTAAGAGTCACAGAAAATAGAGAAGTCGGTGATGCTTCTGAAATCCAAAGTCAAGATGATGTAAGAATGCTATTAGCACAGTTACGTCAAAGACGATCAACTGTTAGGTAATGGGCACTAAACGTGGATTTCGATGGGTTTGGAGAGACAGTGAGATATTCCCCTAGAAAAGAAAACTGAGCAAGAAGTTAAAAGCCTTGGAGTCCAGTGCCAGATCTGACCATGGTTAACCTTTTGCGCCTGAGCGGTTCTCAGATACAAGTAAGTGGTTACGGTGGTGGTCTAAAGGCCCTTTCAACTTCATCACTCTACCATTCCAAAAATTAAACATTTGAAGTCAAAATACCAATACAGTCAAGTCCTACCTTTAAAGGAGATGTGAAATGTTTAAATATAGGATACAAATAAACAATTCAAGAATCTGAATATATGAGTTTAAATATATAGATGAGAGGTTTTTAAGAGATTATGCAATTATAGATGTTGAAGAGAGAGCCCCAAAACCTACTAAAGCTATAAAGTCTTACTCCAGCCCCCTCCTCCAATGTCACAGAATACTTAGTATTCTGCTTCTGCAGAAAGCAGATTCCTGAATCTGACCCAATGTGGCAGTTCATATATTTTTATGAATACCTCTCAACACCCTGAAGAGTTCAAGCAAGTGAGGACTTTTTGCTAGACAGCCCACCACATCAGGGGTAAATCAAAACTGTAGTCAACTTATTACAACTGTAAGCAGACTGCATGAGGACTGCAAAAAAAATGAGCCATGAAAATTGGCCTAGGCCCAACGTTTATAAAAATTAAACTTTTCCTAAAAGCATTTAGGCAGGGACTCTAAAATGAATAAAATAGTGATGATCCTTTTGAAGCACTTTCAAAGGAAAGAATGAGCAGCTAGGAACTGGGCCTGTTTGCAATCTGAACATTGCAAATAGCGCTTCAGAGTCTAATAATATAGAATTTAAAAGGAAGCAGCACTGAGGGAGGAGAGAGAAGGTGCACAGTGGCAAAAGTAAGTGGGGCCAGCAGGAGTTTTTCAATCAAGGTTTTTGGTTTGTTTTTAATTTTTTGGTTGAAGTGTGCAGAGAATGCTTTCGCGAAACCAGTGAAAATGAGCAGGCAAATAATATGCACACACACAATAATGAAACCAATAACGAATAACCTGGTCCATTCCATTGTCCTTTCAATGCAATTTTCTCAAGTCTCTTCAAGGATGCTGAATTCTTTTTTTTTTTTTTTTTTTTTTAACGAGTTTAAAAACTTGTGAAGTACAATTTTGAATTGTATTTTCATTTTAACACAGCAAAATGAAGCCATCTGTGTAACTTCAAAGCATCTTGAGTCCACTCAGGATTGATCAGAAAGTCCCTGGAAAGCAGAGACCTGGTCTCCTCCTGCCTCTCCAAGCTATCTAGGAAAGCCAAGCACCTGGTATTTTTAGAAGCTCAGCATTGTTCTTTATCTGATAAGCAAAGGAAGAATGTCAGTTTTCACTTATCTCCAGACCTCAATTTCAAAAACTGCCTATCTTGGACGAATATGAATTCTATACCAATTCTTTTCTTCCTTGCCTTGTCCAAAGTCTTATCCCCTAAGTTCCAGCTCTGCAATGGTGCTCCCACCAATTCAGCCACATGCATCAGACCCTGAGCTCTGACTGGATGACCAGCAGCATACTGTGCTTGGAAAGACTGGAGACCAGAGATCAGACAAACCCCCCTGAAAATCCCCAGAAGGCCAGCAGATTCCCACAGAGAAGGCAGTGACCAGGAGAGGGTGAGAAGTCCCCCTCACTTGGGGGAGGAGAATAATGCAGGGCTGCCAAGCACAAGACCCAGAAAAACAAGAGCAACCCAGGAGCATCTGAACCAGATCCTCAGCCCTGGTCCAACCAAGGACACACGCAGGAACCCTGACTTCAGGGGACAAAGGAAGAGAGAGACTGTCAGGGTGGGCTCACTCTCTAACTCTGTAAAATTCACTCCTTAAAGTGGCCCAGAGCTTCCAAGAACACTGTCCCACGAGGCAGCACGTTGTTCTGTAAAGCACACAGTCTTGGGCTTGATCTCTACTAGCCCTGGGCACGTTACCCAACTCTCCCAACTACAGACATCTCCTACTGAAGGAGAGCAATGAGGATTAAATGAAACAGGCTATAGAGAGTACCCAGGACGCAGCCTGACACAGCGCAGCACCCACTACTTAATGACAGCAGCAGGAATGTCATGTAACAAAATATAATTCTTTGGGGACTTGGCATTTCTTGTCCACTATGCAAATATGCCTGAAGTCTATGAACAGCCTTAGTGGGGCTGAATCAACAGCCATGCTGAACCAGGATGAGGAAGGTTGGGACGCTGGCAGGTGGGGAGGGAAGAAAGCAGGAGGACACCAAGGATTTGCTGTACACCAGGGCCGACCACGTAATTCAACACCTTCTCCCATGGAATGGTACTTTATACACCCTCAGGGTCCAAAAACGGATCCTCTCCTCTCTCCTCGGGCAAGGAATTCACCAGAAAGAGGCTTCCTAACATCCCAACCAATCCAGCCTTCAGAGGCAGGTGTTCAGAGACCCGACCCCTTTGGCACCATCAGAGGTTGGGGGAAATAAAACCAAGGACAAAGAAGGAACAGGCAGTGTTTGGGTTCCTCCCACTCGCATGCTTTTGTCTCAGTAGCATGTGTTGGCGTGGCCTTGGTCACCACGGCTGTCACAGTCATCTCACCAACATCCACTCTCTGGGCACACTGCACTGCCCTGCTACATCCTTTGATACACAATGGATTTCCTTTGCTGCTTTTTAATGCATAGCCTTGCATCAACTGTGTGCTTAATACAATACAAATTGATGAAGACACTGGCAACTGAAAAGAAACCTACAACAGGTTATAAGAGCATCCTTCATCCTTCTCAGCTGGTAAGTTGGAAAGCGCTCCTTGTTAGAACTCAGCAGACCACGTGTGTGCATCCCCTCTAAATACCCAATGGATGAGAATCTAATGGCCTCAGGAGAGAAAAGTTACTGCACCTATACCACAGTCTCTGAAGACCCCAAATGATGTCTTAGCTTGAAATAATTTAAAAAGTAAAGGTAGAACTTTCAGTCTTCGTAGTCTTAAGAACAAAAAAAACCAATATTGACTTTTCCATTTGCCCGGGAGCATTCTGAGAAATCCATAAATAATCAATGACGCCAAGTGTTCGAATCCACTCTGCTCCTGCACTCGGCGGTCACCCCTGGGTCAAGGTCAGGTGACTCCTGCCTGGCACCATACTCCATTCCACCCCAAGGACGGATACCACTTCCATTCCACTTTCACGCGGATGCCTAAGCTTGTTCACTTCCCCTGTGGGGAAAAGATGAGCACAGAAATCCTGTGGAATGTGTGTTCCCACAGAGCTCAGAAATGTGATGATCTCAGAGGATATTGTAAAGAAAGACCCTTGACACTTCCCTAAGGAAGAATGTCTTCTGTAAAAGGCGACTGCCAGGACAAAAAGCATGTGCTGGGAAAATCTACGGCCTGCTGCTGTGTATGACTCCAATTCTGATGTCCCACTTCCTCTTTATAATCACATTCCTTCCCTCCTATTCCTCTTCTAAAAAGACACTCTGGCATTGGGTCTCAGTAAAGAAGCAAAGTGCAGTGTTCTAATAAAGGCTGGGAGATAAAAAGGGCTAAAATAGATTTCAATAAATATCAAATGACTATAAGTCTACTCCATTGCACCACTTTTAAATGTCCCCTCCTCCCCCCCAAAAAAACTTAGTTTTAGACATTGGCAGCCTAACTTTTTAAAGTTTCACTCACTTTAAGTTTATTCACACAGGCCATCAAACAGCAAAGCTTTTGAACAATACAGTTTGAAAAGTTGCGATGTCACTAATCTAGCCTTCCAAACCTATCTCACAGTGGTTTTTGAAAGAATCAGTTATGCTAATATATGTGAAAGTGATTTGAAATCTGCAAAGGGCTAATCAAATAAACAATCAAATTGCTGTCATTCCTAGTATTAAAAGATATCATACCATACAGTGTGGACCGTGGAATCAGAGATTGGAATTCAAATCTCACCTCCACCCCTTACTAGTTACCTACACAACTAGGCAAGTTACCAAACTCCCTGGGCCTCAGTTTCAACTGTAAAATGGAGATAATACCCACTTTACCAAGTTGTTGTGAGGATTAATAAAATAATGTGTGTAAAACCCTTTTCACACAGTAAATACTAAATGACAGCTTTAACTACTGTTAGGCTGTTTAATTAAAATCCGAAAGACCAGCTATTGAAAATAGCAGAAGGGAGGGGGACAAGAGAAGAATCTCGCCCAAAAGGAGGACAAATGTTAAAAACCTTTAACATCCTACATTCTGAGGATTCCCCTCTTGGCCCACTCCTACACCCCACTCCTTCCCCACTGATGTCGGAAGCTCCTCGTTGCTTTGCATAACCGCGAAGCAACCAGGGAGAGTCAGTCTTTAACTCCAGGCTTGACAAAGTGATGATTCATCCCATCCCGTGAAGGGGGTGCAGCTTGCAGCCAGCCTCATCACACATGGGGAATCCATCGGACGGCCTGCAGCCAGAGACCAACTATTTAAGAGGCTTCCCCATCCGTGTCTTTGGTAGCAGTAATCTTATGCTTTGCATTTTGTTAATGTATATTCCAATGAGTACTTGGGAGGAATCCAATTGTGCTATATTTTACAAAACAATTCACAACATAAACGAAAAGTCCAAAATGGCAAGACAACGATAACGAAGTAAGTCTCCCTCTGTTCGCTGCCCATGGCACAATGTTTTGCCAGGCAGTGTGTTAGTTATAATGACAAACAGCTTGACAGTTGGACAACATCCCACCTCAACTGCACATCATAATGGCTCCGGAGGACAAATCCCACTGCTTTCCAGCCTGGCCTGAAAATCTGACCACATCCTCCAAGAAAAAGACAAACCCTCACGGTAGCTGGTACAGCTCTTTTCCATTACCACTTAGTGGGCAGGAAACATTTTTTTTCCCCGGGAGTAAGCTCTTCATTCCCCTTCTAAGGTTAAGAGACTTTCAAACTTGGTTGTCTTAAAATGAATAGCCAATGCGGTGGTTTACCGGTGGGCCCTCAGACTTGTCAAAGAAGCAGCTCTAGGTCATTTCCCAGCCCTGCCTCAGCCAGACTACTATAGCTAAATATCTCCTCAACTATCACCACAGTAATTCTAACCTTCAGTCCAGCTTTGGGATCCTTCCACCAGTGTCCCATAGGCACAAACCATGAATGCCTGGAAATGTCAGCCTCCTCCCAAAACGGTTTTGCTTGGAATACTCCATTCAAAAAACACTCATCATTCAATCCACCCTGGCTCCCTCCCGAGGTCAACCAATCCTCCTGGGCTTCTTGATTCCAATCTAGGAAAGGGTCACTTAACATATGCCCAACACATTACATTCAATTCTACCTCCCCCTAAAAATAATTCCCATTCACCATAATGGTAACTGTTCTTTCCTAGTCCAGATGACCCACATTAGGGGAGTGAAAGCACAGAAGTCATGACTCCTCAACTGAAAACCCAAAGGGTGGTGTGTATGATGCGTTTTCTGGGAAAGACTGTAAAGGGTTTTTCAATTCAGTGTTACCTAATCTGATTCATTTATTTAGCAACGTCTAATTTTCTAGTGGTTTCCCCCCAAACATTCCTGGAAAATTGTTTTACTATATTACAACGGAGAAAATTATTCTATGTCAAAATCAATGCTATAAAATTTGCTTCCTACCCATTCAAGCCAATATCTACTAGCTACAAACACGGATCCACAGGCACATACATACACAGGCACATACATACACACAAATACCCTGAGCCACAAAAAAAAAAAAAAAAGTCTTCTTCCACTGTACTTAAGAAGATTTGATTTCAGCAAACTAACATTGGGAGCGCCTAGAAGTCAGGGAAGTACACAACTTGTTGAAGCAATAAACGCTCGGCAGCAGCCTGAACAAAGCATTGCAAATAAGCTCCAGAAACCCACACAGCAAGCCCGTGGACAAAATGCTGTGTGTCTGTAATCAACTCTCCAGTGCACTCACATCACCCACTCCCCAACCCTCTGCCCCGGCCCAGCAAGAACCCTCCAGGACTCCCGTTCCTAATCTGGTTTCCATTCCAGCCCCGCCCCCTCCCCTTCCCTCTCTAGGACCGTGAATCAATCCCATCCCGGGCAGGAAACGAGACCCAAGGCAGCCCCCTCCGCTGCGGCGGAACAAAGGAGCATAGCTCAGCTGCATGCGCAGGATGCCCCGTCGGGTCCTGGGCCCCTTATCCCCTGCCGCCGGGGCACGCCGCACCTGAACCGCACTCCCCAGGACGCCCCATTGTTCTCCCTCCGCTTTCCTTCCCGGAGGAGGCCACCCCGTGTCCTTCCATAGAACCAGGGAGCCAGGAAACAGCTGTGGGCCAGAGAGATGCAGGGGTGTCGGTGAACACCAGGAAGACCTGGATTCCACTTTGCCCACAGGTACGAAGGGGATGGGGCAAAGTAAGAACAACTTAGTTTAGCGCCCTCTACTCTCCCACCCGCCCCCGAAGCAACCGCGGAGTCGCGACCACCCTGCCCGACCTCCAGCGTGCGCGGTTCTCGCCGGAGCGCCGCCTGGCCCCGAGGAGAGACCGCAGACCCCGCTGACCCGTGTCAGCTGCGGCGGGGCCACGGGGACCCCGGGCACAAAGGACCGAGCGGGCAGGGCAGGGGAGAGAGGGAAAGCGCTCGCGCTACCTCGCCGGGCGCCACTCCGCCTCCTTGTCGTCCTCCCTCTCCGGCGCGCTCCGGGACGCGGGCCCTCCGCGAGGCTGCGAGGCTCCCGCGCAGTTGCTCGGCGGACGCTGCTGGCGGACGCTGCCCAGCGGCTGTCGGCCCCTCGCGCCCGCGCTCCCACACCACCGCGACGCGCGGCGGCCGAGTCTCCAGTGCGCGCCCGGCTGCAGAGTGCGCTGCCGCTGCAGAGTGCTGCGCTGCGGCGGGAGGCGCCCGGCCACTCCCCTCTACCCCGCGGGCGGAGGGGCCGGCCGAGGGGCGGGGGCGGCGACCTCGCAGCCTGGGATTCGCCTCTCTGCGCGCCGGCAGGACCGGGAGCCGCCGCCTCCCAGCCGACTCACCTCCGGCCGCCCGGTGCCGGCGGCACAGCGCCCCCCGGTGAGCGCGGGTGCAGCCTCCGCCCCCGGGGCCAGCCTGGATGGGGCAAGGAGTGGAAAAGCGGAGGAAGGAGAGGCGTCCCTCCCAGCCGCACGGAAGGCACGGCTTTTCTACCTTTCTCACTCCCGGATTTATTAACATCAAACGACAAATACAATAACTGGAGAGGCAAGCCAGGGGGAGCGAGCCGGGACGGAGGTGGGGGAGGAGGGGGGCCGCGGGGAATGACAACTGGAAGCCAACCTGTGGGCAGATGTCGGCAGAGAGTGGGAGTGTTCTCAATTGTTCCTTCTCCCTTAGACAAAAAAAAGTTTGGATACCCAAGAATATCGGAAAATATTAATTTGACCGAAAGGGAAAAGAGTGTACTGAGTGGCAAAGTGTGCTTTTATTTACAAGATTTTAAAATATATATTAACTCACTTAATTTCACATGATGCTAAGTAGACACTGGCCAATTACCTGTTACAGAAATTAAAAGATAATTTAAAAAGAAATTTCAACTATATGTGTATATATATATGAAAATTTATAAATGAATATTGCGTATTAGCTGGCACTGGGTAATGATCGATGATAGGGTGTTAATCTGCATATTATTTAGGCATGCTGGAGGGAGCCAGAGAATCAGGCCCTCCAGCTTCTCACTCCAGCTGGCTTCTTGCTTCTTTGTACGGTAGAATTTAGAGCAAGCCACTTGACCCTTGTCCTGGTTTCCTCATCTCGGAGGAGGGAAGAGTGCTCATCCAACCTTACTCACTGGGTGAGGTGAGGATTACTTGGCTAAGGTGTTAAAAGAAATGTAGGCACAGTAATTATTACTCATGGTTCTAACTACTTTGTCCAATAATGAAATAAATTGCCATAAATGGAGCCAGGTTTAAATGGACTGACCTATATCTGGAAACTGTCGCTAAAATGAGGTGAACCAAGAATTCAGACCATATATAGTAATTCTTTTCCCACAGGCATAAGAACCACAGGCACTGGTATTTGTCAAATGCTACCAGTAGAGTTTGAAAAGGTAACAATTCCCCAGACTGTATCTGCTTTGGACCTACACCATCATTGATGGCACCATCAGCATCACTTCTGATCCACATAAGACATGGTGATGTTCTAAGCTTAAACATATTGAGTACCAGGTACCATTCTTTTCCTGTTTAATCTTTGCAGAAACCTGGGAGGAAAGTTACTCTCTTTGTCCTTGTTTTACAAACCAGGAAAGCCAAGAACAGAGAGTTCTTCCAGCTAATAAGTGGCTATACTAGTTTGAAGACATGTCCACAAATTCTTTTACACTCCTTCCATTAAGGAATGGAGTCTAATTGTCTTCCTCTTGCATATAGGCTAGACTTTAAGAGATGTGATCCTAACGAATAGAAAACAGCACAAATGATATAGGTAACTTCTGATTCTGGGTTGTAAAAGGAGCTACAGCTTTCACCTGGCCTTCTCCTGGGCCAATCACCCTTGGAACTCAGCAGCCATGCTATGAGGAAGCTCTAGCCACGTGGTAGGTCATGTATAGGTGGTGTTTCTGCTGCTGATGTCAGCTGAGGACCCAGCCTACAGCCAGCTGAACTGCCAGGCATGTGAGTTAGTGAGCCTTTGAGATGACTCCAGCCCCAGTCACTGACTGAGAGATCTAGAAAGAAACCCTAACTGAGCCTCGTCAGTGCCCAGAAACAGAAGGTAGCAATAATACGAGATGGGCTTCAGGGTGGTCATTGTATAGCAGTAGGCACCCGGAACAGTGGCAGAGCTGGGACTTGAACCCAAGCCTTCTGACTCCACAGTCTCCGCCACAATCCAGTACACTAATTCAGACCTTGATAACCTAGCTTAATGAACACCCTGAAGATCCCTGTCTTCGCAACAGACAACCTATGGACCTGCTACCTGATGACACGTGTAGCCTCCCTTCTCCATTTTGCCCATCTGACTTTAGATTCCAAAGTGACTGCTTATAGCAGTTTGGCAGTAAGGGAGCCTCTGACCTCTGCTGTCCAGTCCAGCTTTTCAAAAATCACAGAAATTCAAACGGCAGCTTCACAAGTACAAAATGTAAACAGATGGTTTGAAACAGTGGGGGAAATTCTGTAATCTTTTGATCTTGGAAAAAGGCCAAGTTTTAGTAAAAAGTAGGTTTAAGACAAGTATGTGCTGAGTAGGACAATTAAGGGAACTTCTCTTAGGAAGGTTTTGGAGCTCCTGCCTCAAGAAAGAAATTGGGAACATAGTTATGTAGGAACAATTTTGCTTCTAGAAGGGTCTAGCAGAGTGGGGACACTTGAGGCTTTCTCCCTGTTTTTTAGCAGGTTCGGGAAAGAAAATAGTAGAAGCTGTTGAACTCATTCTAATAACACTGAGAAAATGAACCCAAGAAGCTATTAGAAAGCCAAAAATGTTTCTAGAGCAAAGCTATGCTTCTCTTTTAAAAATACCATTAACCTAGTTTTCATAAATCTCAAAATCCAAACTTCTGAAGACATACCATGAGGTTTTTAAATACTTTTACCTTCCTGGCCATTCTTTTCAAAAGTCAATCAATCAACAACTTTTGAATTTAAAAGAAGCAGATTACAGTTGTCCTAATAACTGTCAAGAATAGATAATAAATCCACCAAGTACAAAAGCATTTTTTACTTTCCCCTCAGTCTGTTTGGAAGAAGCAGAACCTATGAAGAAGCAGAAAGACTATTATTAAGATTTTAGGGTCATAAACATAAATTATCAAATTATAGGAGTAAAAGAATGTAAGAAGTGTGCTTTACCTCAATGAAAACATGCAATGATTTAATTCAAAACAAGGGAAATCCTGCCGTCTTTGTGGAAAAACTTAGAAATAAAAGCACATTTGTGTGTGTCCCAGGAAGAGAATTACTACTAAAAGTATAGAGTTGTTGTTGTTGTTTTTCCTTAGTTGTTTTTACTTGAGCTCCTTAAAAAAAAATTTTTTTTTTCAAGAATTCAACATTGGAAAATTGACCAACGAAAGGACCACATGACCTGATTCTGCCTCATATTGGTGTAGCAAATGAAATGGGGGCTGGAAGTCATAGTTCTAGATTTTCTCACTGGTTCTGTCTGCAACTAGCTTTAGAATTTTAGCCAGAAAGCTCATACTCTCTGTCCTTAGTTATTTTACATCATCTTGAATGTGTTAAGAACCTCTGGTTCTAAAAAATCTAAGAGTCTTTATATTTGCCATATTTTCTCTCCTTGCCTACCTGTCCAAACACTTAGTTTTCACCCACTCTGCTTATCCTTTGAGACCACACTCAGTTCTTACCTATTCCTGACCATCTTCTTGAATTGGATATTGCTTCCTTTGCTGTGGTAACATCTTGATGCCACATCTTCTCCATACTTATTAATTGGTTCCAGGTTGTGAAACCTTTCAAGTTGTTCTCTTATAAATGTTTGGCCTTTCCAACTAGATGGTAAATCTCTAGATTAAAGGAGTAATTCAATTTGAAAACACCAGGCCCATGACAGTAAGAACTATCTTAGAGAGCTTACTGTGTTCTAGAAAGTAATCTAAATGCTCTGCATGTGTGTTAATTCATTTAACCCTCATAACAGCCCAATAAGGTAGGTTATTATTATTATCCCATTTTACAGATGATGAAACTGAGGCAGAGAAAAGTTAATTACTGGCCTGAGGTTACACAGTAATAATGTTAGAGCCAGGATGTGAATCTGGGCAGTCTAGCGTCAGGGCTTGATCTCTTACCTCAAGGCTATATAAATACTTCCTCTCACATCTGTGAGCATTTAATCTGTGATCTCTTTTTCCTTTTGTCTCTGAAAACAAGTAGTGTCTCATCTCTTTAATTTATATATCTCTTAGTTTAGAATAGTGCTCTAAATGCAGTAAGCACTGCATTAGTATTTCTTAGTTCCATGCAAAAAAAAAAATCTTTTTTATGTATTTAAAGAATGCTTTGAAAATAAATGCATAATGCTTAAAATATTATTTGAAATTCAGATTAGGTATTATAAAAAATATTTCTATAGCGTTTTCAGCCTCCGAGACTCAGCAGGAAAAACACAACTCTTACTCTAAGTATTAAAAAAGCTGTAGATAGAAAGTAGCTAGGAGAGTAGATCTTGAAAGTTCTCATAAGAAAAAAATTAAAAATTTTGTAACTATGTGTGATGATGGATGTTAACTGGTCTTATTGTGGTGATTATTTTGCAATATATACAAATATCAAATCATTACACTGTATACTTAAAATTAATATTCTTATGTTGATTATACCTCAATAAAAAGAAAATTAATTTAAAAAAATTTAAAACTGTAGATAAATGACAACAAAAATATTAGAGGGTAAAAAGATTGATGAAATTTCCCCTAGGCAGGAAAATTTGCTAAAGTGTTTCAAAGATGAAAAGAGAAGAATTCAAAACTCAGGAATAGGATTCCTTATAGGTACTATATATGTGATGATCAAGAACAACTATTCTCTAAAAAAACAGTACTGATGAACCTAGTGGCAGGGCAGGAATAAAGACGCAGACGTAGAGAATGGACTTGAGGACACGGGGAGGGGGAAGGGTAAGCTGGGACGTAGTGAGAGAGTGGCATGGACATATATACACTACCAAATGTAAAATAACTAGTTAGTGGGAAGCAGCAGCATAGGACAGGGAGATCAGTTCAATGCTTTATGATGACCTAGAAGGGTGGAATAGGGAGGGTGGGAGGGAGGCTCAAGAGGGAGGGGATATGGGGATATATGTATACCTATAGCTGATTCACTTTGTTATACAGCAGAAACTAACACAACATTTGTAAAGCAATTATACTCCAATAAAGATGTAAAAAAAAAAAGTACATCTGCACAAACTTGAAATAATATGTGTACAAGGTTAGTCACTGTGGCATTATAAAAAAAAAAAAAACTATTCTTTACAAAATATAACAGTGTAATTGACCACTAAAATTAAGTAGTGAAACAGTGAAACTAGAATACTGTGATCCCTCAAATAAATTATAGATCCATTGCCAGGAAATTTAAATTGCCTGAATTTTTCCCCCAACGTTTTATAATTTAGCATTTTGTCTCTTCAACTAGTAGAATAATTGTCTTTTTTACTTCCTCGCAAACTGTAACAAGTTAGTACCATTATGGCAAAACCTTGCTGTTAAACAATAAATCAATCTGAAAAATGACTAGACTTTTTTCCCAATCTTTTTTAAAAAGCATTTTCGTCTTTCTGATGATGACTGGGGAGCTTGTCATCTCGTTGCTGAGGAGACCTGAGGAGGACTATAAGGAAAAGCAAATATTATGGCAAAGGAAAAAAAATTAGCTCTCTATACCAAATGAAGTACAATTTAGCAAACATATGAAGTAATATTCTGTTTCTGCTTCAGTCTCTAAAACTAAATGTCATTTATTTGAGTCTGGTGTATACATTCATCACAGGTGTTAGCATATGAAAATACCGATAAAGATAATTGTGTGACCAAAAAATCTTTTAATTGATTAACAACCAAGACAACATATAATACAGGTGTAGGGACTGTTGACTAAATAAACCAACATTTAACTGGAACTAAAAACCAAGGCTTAGTAATAGATTTCTCATTTGTTTCATCAGTGTTCTCAATCTTGACATCTTTTGTACAAGATGAGAAGCTCTTTGAGGGCAGGATTTTTGTCTCTTTGGCTCATTGTTGCATCCCCAGAGCCTAGGAACATACGAGGTACTCAGATATTGTTGAACTGATGAATGAATTTTTTTTTTTTTTTGGCCACGCAGCTTGCGGGATCTTAGTTCGCCAGCCAGGGGTTGAACCCGCGTCCTCGGCAGTGAAAGCACAGAGTCCTAACCGCTGGACTGCCAGGGAATTCCTGAATTTTATAAATTATTTTAGGTAAGTTGAACTGGCCCATAATCTCAGTCAATATTTCCGGATATGTCTTAGACCAAGAAAGCAAGATGTGTTTAACCTTGCTTTCTACAGCAAGGTTAAACAAAAGCAGGTCCTCGCTGATGGGTTCACACTGGTGATCTACTTCAACTCTGAATAAAGCTGGAAAACTTTAAAGAGAGTAGCACCAAAGCACTGCCCATGTCCTGCAGAGGAAGCAGCAGACCATGTGAGCCTGGGCATTGAAAAGCAACCCAGCTGCCAAGGCAATCAAGACTTCTACTGAAAAGATACATAACCTCCTTTCCCACTAGACATGCTGAAATCCATTCACATTACTAAGAAAAGGGAGCAGACACTTATGTCCTAGACTCTGGGCCGCTCTTGCCAGGCCTCACCTGCCCCAATCCCCTCTCGGCCAGTGGGTGTTTTACAGGTTCTCCCCAAATCTTGCGTCTGGACCTGCGGTAATCTTGATCCAGAGAGCTCAAACCTTTTCTTCTCTAGAGCACTAGGTCTGCAAATTGCTTCAAAAATTCCTGAAGTCTCCTCAGAACTGTTTATCACCCCCTGAGGTATCCTGCAGGGTCCTGCATGCTTCTACAAGTCCACAGAGTCCTTAAACTGGAAAGCATGCTAAAGCTTTTTATTTTTCTTTATGAATCTTTATCAGCCTAAAGCAACTAGCCCCATCCAGATGTAGCCTGGGCATGGGGAAAAGGATTTCATTATTTCCAGGCACATGGGCTTTTCTGTGCTTTTGGTCCCACTGGGTGATTTTGATTGGCGCTATAATTGCTCCAGATTAGCAGCCATAAAAGAGCCTCAGCCTTAGAGACTCCTTCCATTCCAGTGCCTGTGGTCTTGCACCACTACCCCAGGGCAAAATAGTGAAGTAACTGAAACCTGTCCTACATCAAGAGGTATTACTTGAGGGACTTCCCTGGTGGCGCAGTGGTTGAGAGTCTGCCTGCCAGTGCAGGGGACACGGGTTCGATCCCTGGTCCGGAAAGATCCCACGTGCTGCGGAGCAACTAAGCCTGTGCGCCACGACTACTGAGCCTGTGCTCTAGAGCCCGCGAGCCACAACTACTGAGCCTGTGTGCCACAACTACTGAAGCCCGCATGCCTAGAGCCCATGCTTTGCAGCAAGAGAAGCCACCGCAATGAGAAGCACACGCACCGCAATGAGACGCACACGCACCGTAACGAGGAGTGGCCCCCACTCGCCGCAACTGGAGAGAGCCTCTGCGCAGCAATGAAAACACAAAGCAGCCAAAAATAAATAAAGTAAATAAATAAATTTATAAAACAAACAAAAAAAAGAGGTATTACTTGAGTGTCTATTCAGTCCCATACTGGCCCTGTTGCTAGGATGGGACAGTGAACTTGACGATCTCTGACCTTTCAGTATGTAAGTCTAGCTTCAGGTCTCTGGCTGCTTCTTCTGGTGGCTAAAACTCCCTTTTCCCTTATAACATCCTCCCAGACCCTCAGGCAGTGAGAGTCCTGATGCCTGTCTCCCAGGCCTCACCATTCCACCTGGTCCTTCAGATGCTGCCCTGAGCATTTTAGATCAGTTGTTCGCAACCTGGGGTTGAAGGGCTACAACGCGGTCCAGGATTTCAATTCTGAGTAAAAGATTAGAAGGCTGCCTTTTGTTTCTTCATTTCAAACATTTAATTATCAAATTTTAAATATTCAAAAATTTAGTGGCTAAAAGACACCCATTGACATTTTTCTAGTCAAGAAAGTCAAATAATAAAGAAACTACTTGAGTTGTTTTTTAAACTGTTGGCCTCCTGTGGGCTTTGGGATTTCATGCTATATTTACTTCTTTTTCATACAAACAATGTTCCAGTTTTTGTAATATAAACATGCATTATTTTTATAATCAGGAAGAATAATAAAGCTATTTTCATCTTGGACAAAATATGTGGTCTGTAAATTTTGAGAGGATGTTTTTCTGAATTGGCCCTACTGAAAAAAATAATAATATTGCTTGCACACTTTTTCTAATACCTTTCTATCAGAACATTTCAGTACTTGGTGATCCTTTCCATCAAATATATCAGAAACTAGCAGATCTGATAACTAGCTCCGCTGAGTGCGGGTTTGTGCTAAGGAGAGCATTTTCTTAGAATGCAGGGTCCTTGGATTTCTTTACTCAGTGCTCTTTAATTGGAGAGGACCTTCTTTCCATTTCATGAAGTCTTGTGCCCACAGGTAGTGGGCAGAGGGTCGGAGGCAATGAGCGGTTAGAGGGAGTGCTGGGGGAAATCTCTCCATTGACAACCTGGTGGTTGACAATGATGCCTACCGCAAAGGAAAATTACGGCTGTGAAGACATCTGCCAAGGGCAATGCATCCAAGATCCCTGGGCCAGTGGGCTCTGTTAGAACCCTCAAAAATGGCTGGAACACTACATATACGTGTGAACTTAAATATGAAATCTTTAAATTCCCAGCTAGCTATTTGCTGGGCTAGTTGCTATTGCATACAATTCCATAGTTCTTCCTGGTTTCTATTCAATAGTAATTCATCCATGACTCCTCACTTTTGAAATTAACCCTGCAACTTAATGACTGCAACCCCCGTCCCTATCACTGTGGTTAGGTGTCCTGGTGAATTCTACATTGGTAACCTCAATGGGTGGTAGGGCATATCTAAGTCTTGAGGAGTGGATGATGTTTTATCCTATACTATAAATTCATTTTTGGAAAAAATATTTCTTTTATAATATAAATTACTGTAAGTAAAGTTAGAATAAAAGGTGCTTGGTGGGTAGAAATATTCAAAAGATTGAGCCATGATCCTTGGGGAGAAGGGAGTTCTATCTCATCAAAATTTTGAGGTAATAAAATTGCATTCTTATGTTTATTGAAAAAGGAACCTGGGTCTTAAAAGCTCTGTCTCCCATCAGTCAAGTTTTAGAAAGCTCAGGAGGTTTCTGTCTGCTTTCTCACCTCCTTTTATACCCAACCCTTTGCTCCTATGACTGTATTAAAACTGATCTTGTCAGTATCCTCAATGAACATTCAGTTGTCGCATCTTAAAGGCAGTTTTAAGTCCTCATATCACTTGACCCCTTACCACATAACACCTTGCTGCCTTCTTGAACCACTCTTCTTTTTTGGCTTCTGTTTGCCACCCTCTCTTATTTTCCTCTTAATGCTCTTGCAGCCTTTTCTCAATATTACTTAGCATTCCTTTGTCTCTGCCTTTCCCCCTTAAATGTTGATGTTACCTTAGGTTCTGTTTTCAACCCTCTCTTCTCTCTAATTTCACCCTCACCCAAGGCTTCAACTACTGATGACTCCCAAATTTGTGTCTCTTAAGATCAAGTTCCCTATATTCAAGTGTCTACTGAACGTCTACCTCAAACTCAGTATATTCAGAACAGAAACTCGCAAGTACCTCAGACACAACATGAAAAAAGAAACCATCATCTCTGCCCAATCTCAGCCCCATTCCTTGTCCTTTATTCTTGATCATGGTGAATGCCATCATTACCAATATAGTCACCCAAGTCGGAAGCAAATGTCATTCTAGACTCCTCTTTCTCTGTCATCTTCTGAATCCTATCAGTCCGGGAGCTATTGTTATTATACATCCTAGCTGACTCAAAGATCCATGCTCTTTTCTCCATACTCACTGCCCCTGCCTTCTTATACTAAAGCCTTTGACTTCAGATTACTCCACTGTTAGCAGGGCATACATGTGACTTGTCCTCCCTCTCCAGCCCATCTCCCATCACACCCCCCACCCAGGCCTTCTGCACCAAGTCATTCCAGTGCCTGATCTCTCAGGATTCTTACTTTCACCTTTGCATACGGTATCTCTGCTGCCTGGGGTGCCTCTCTCTCCTTTTTCCCCTAGCCAATAACTTCTCATTCTGGAAAACATCACCTTCTTGGAGAAGGTCTTCTGATCTCTCAAAACCAGAAAAGAACACTTCTTCAGTGCTCCAATAATACTCTGCACCTCTGTCATAGAATATATCACACCATGATTAAATTACCTGTTTATCAGTCTCTCTTACTACACTGAGACAATAAAATGTCTTATTCATTTTCTTATTCCTATGTTTAACAGAGGTCCTGGAATATAGTAGCACTCAGTAATGCTTGTTGAATGAATGAATGAATACCAAGCATTTCCAGTATCTTCATTCATGGGTCCTGCATAACTCTTGTCACTCAGTTTGAAAGATTACCCCTTTCCTATTATAGAAAGCCTCAAGAATTTTAGTGTAATATCCTCTTCTAATAAACCCAAACACAAAAAACAGCTACAGATGTTTAAAAGAAAGCCAATCTTTCATTTTTAATCAATCTTGGAACTGACATCTCCTATACTTCTGTACACAAACTCATACCTTAATGCTAAAAGATTCTCACTTCTATAGAAACAGATACACTAGGCTGACCCCACTGAGCTTGTCACTAATACACAATAATGGTTTCTATCTCTACTTCAGAGCCAGTACATAGTTTTTCCTGGTCTTTCTGCCCAAGTTAGTCCATAAATATTTTAAATGTATGAACTTTTAAACTCAAAAAGATTTATTGCGCCACTTTAAATACTTATTTCTTGCTTACATGGGATTGAAAGATCACAGTGGCTCAGAATCAATTGCATTTCATCTTTTCAGTACTTATTTCACAGCTGAGCACGTCTCAGAGTTATGAACATGAGTCCAGTCCCTGACAAGCCATAGCAAAGGCCAAAAGAATGAGCAAAATTATCCACCCTAGAACCCACATGGGATAGCAGAGATTGAATAGGCAGCATCTGCTGTGACTTATTATAGCATATATGTTGCACTAGGCCCCAGATCAATCCCCAAACAGAAGTCTTGTGTCATGGGTCTTTCACCACAGGAAAGCAGCATACACATACATTCAACAATAACGCTACATAAATCTCTGTCCCAATTACAGAACTTTATCTCATGTGGTGCCAATAAGAAAAAGAGCTATCTCAAAACAGCAGGAGAAAATGATTGTTTCATGTACAGAAGCATTTAATATCACTATAGAGAAATCGTTTAACACAAGTAAGACATGGAAATATCTGCCTAAGGATTAGTCCAAAAGAAGGAAGAATCTCTCCAAATAATATCTGACAGATTTTGTATTTTGAACTTAAATCCATCATTTAAAAGGACGTAAATGGAAAGAAAATAAGTTATTTGTAAAACTACAGTTTTATAAATAAAAAATACATGTATATTTACATACCAAGGCAAAACCCAGGGCATCCTGGATACTAACAAAAGAATAATATTTGACCAAGGACCACGTGGTTGGTCAGGGGTGTGGGGCATTCTTAATCTGGAATCAACAAGCCTGCTAAGATATATGTCAGAGTGTGTGTGTGTGTGTGTGTGCGCGCACGTGTGCATGCGTGTGCATGTGTGTGCACCTGAGAGGTGCACCAGAGAGGATTCTGACCAGTCCCAGTATTCTTCCAAAAGGCTTTTGACTCATAAAGTGTTGCCAACCACTGCTCTATAGCAAATATTTCCAAGATTCACAAACAAAGAGGTGTTGCTGTCAGGTGAAATTCAAGATTATTGAACCTAGTGATGATCAAAACCACATTACTGGAGTCCTGAGGCTGTAGTGCAAAGTGGATGGGACCTGTCTACTCAGATGGAAATGAGAAAGTCACTCCCCACTCTCATATGACATTTTGTGTAAAGTTCATATTAGTAAAGTAAGAGCAGAAAATCCTCCTCTCCATGTTTAGGAGAGTGAAAACAATAGGATGCCCTCAACAGGTGCAGATAGGAAAAGATACTCCATCTGTTTCCCTAGTGCACCGCTCATGTGCACCCCAAACTTACCCTTGACTCTGGGATTTGAGAGCTATTGGTTTTGTAAGGTGTGCCATGTGTATAAAATCCCAAAAGGAGAGAAGAATAAGGTCATGCATAGCAGCACTCCACTCTGAGGAACTGTTGATCTGAGATGTCGCTATGTGGTGGTTTATCATTGCTGCTGTTGTTGTTTAATTGCTTTTAATTGCTCTTTTTATTTTTATTGTTTTACTACATCAAAATTATGATTACCCCTCTGTCTCTGGGAATTCTGTGTCTCTTTCAACATTGGCAGACATACTAAAGCATTAGTCTAAACATGTTTACAGGGTTGATTCAGTTATACACAAGGAAGATTCCATTACCATGTGTAAATTTGATCATCTCATCAGTCCAAAAATCAACTAAAATTCGTATATTTATTGTAGGAGTATTATTTATGTAATTACTCTTTTAAGATTTAAGCTATTACTTGAGTGTCATCTCCTCTCTACCTATAACTTCTAGAGTTGTATAAACTGCTGTAACAAATAACGATCCAAATATATAATGGCACAAATGCAATAATAGTTTCTTTCTTGTGCATGTGCCAGTTTGAAGATGGTGATCCTGTTTAGTAGGCTGCTTTCCTCCATGTGGTGATTAGGGACCTAGGCTCATTCCATCTTACGGCTCTGCTGTTCTCTGAGGACTTGTTGTAATCCAGATTCAGCTTATGAAGATGTCATAAGACTTGAGTTTTGGGCTTCCCTGGTGGCGCAGTGGTTGAGAGTCTGCCTGCTAATGCAGGGGACGTGGGTTAGAGCCCTGGTCTGGGAGGATCCCACATGCCACGGAGCGACTAGGCCCGTGAGCCACAACTACTGAGCCTGCGCGTCTGGAGCCTGTGCTCCACAACAAGAGAGGCCGCGATAGTGAGAGGCCCGCGCACCGCGATGAAGAGTGGCCCCCGCTTGCCGCAACTAGAGAAAGCCCTCGCACAGAAACGAAGACCCAACATAGCAATCAATCAATCAATAAATAAATCTTTAAAAAAAAAAAAAGACTTGACTTTTGAGAGGTTCAGAGGAGGTTATAATTTTTTTAATTGATTTTAGATGACCAATTTGTTACAAAAGGATATAACACAGGAGCAGCCAGATGGAAGAGGTGCGCAGGGCCAGGTACGTGGGAAGGGCTTCCATGCCCTCTCTGAGCCTGCCACTCTCCTAACACCTCCACGTGTTCACGACCTGGGAGCTCCCGTTTGTTGTTGCTGTCATCATGAGCCCCCTACTTCAATCAGGGCCCAAATGAGAAAACAGAAACCACTGTAGGTGTTCGAAACAGAGGGAATTTAATACAGGCACTCGCTACACATGTGATGGAAGCACTGGAAGAACCAGAACCAAGGAGTGAAGTAGGATGGCGAGGGTAACCCGAACATTAACAATGGTCAGAAGCCGTTAACCTCCATGCTTCCCCCCTCCCCAGGGCTGGAGAGCCTCAGGGAGAAGGCAGTGTTATCAGAGCCTAGAAGGTAGGATCATCAGAGAGAAGTCAGGAGCACAGAGGGAGGATTCCTGGCAGAGGCTGAGACCAGGAAGGAAGGGACTATCTGACAGCAACTGAAATCATGGAATAGAAGCAGCTGCTGCCAGAGAAACCACTCAAAACAGAAAAGAGAGGGGGAGAAATTCCCTGGCTTTTCCCCTCCTCCCACTCTCCCGTCTGCTGCCTATGCCTCCCATCGACTCAGCTTGTGTGGAAGCCAGAGGGCAATGGAGCTGGAAAACGCAGTCCCCCATGATAGAAAGCAGAGCAGGGGAAAGGCCAGAGCAACCAGGGAAATGGTCAGCACATTCCTTTTTATGAAGATGGTTTTGAGATGAATCTGAAGAAGAAAGCCACATGGCTATGAAATTATTTGTTGATATGAGGAGGGGAAGGGAGGCAAAGGAAAAAGGTAGGAAAGGAAGAAAGGGTAGCAAAGATTGCAAGTCAGGAAGAGATAGAAGTGGGGGGATCTCTCTCCAAGTCTGCTAGAGCCGCTGCTGAGATCAGCAGCTCCATTTATACCCACTGCCCAGTGGTAGCTAGAACAGGCCAACAGAAGAATTAAAGAGCTGCAAGCAACCTTAGATACCAGTAGAGTACTCAAACCCATACTTAGATGTTATTGAAGTTTGTATTTAATACGTAATTGATTGAAACTAATGTGAATTTAATTCTGTCTTGTCAAAATGGAATTTAAATATGGTTCAGGAGACGAATGAAGGGATTTCAGAAAGCCACGCCACTGCAGGTCCTTGTGCTGAGCACAAAGGCAAAAAGAACTGAGAACAAACAAAGCAGCAAAAAATATCTGTGTGAGGGGAGAGGGTGTGGGAGAAGAGAGCCCAAGGGATTTCTTTAGTAATGTTTGTTTATGGCTGTTTCAAATTAAGGAACTAATTTTGGATTGGGGAATAAATAAAGAAGTTCTTGAGAAATAGACTACTGCTAAGAAAACAGCACTGCCTGTAGTTAAGTCAGGGCGGGGGGAGTCTATTCCCACTAATACCTGCCGTATTTATTTTATGGTGTTAATGTGTTTGTGAAAAGACCCCAACTTGCACTATTTTTCTTAATATTTCCTATTTATCTGCTCATGCAAAGACCATGTTTTTAGAAGAGGCAACAGAGGTACCCCTGGAACCTGCATCAACTCTTTCAGGCACTATTCAGCGGTGATTAAAAGCCTGGTATGGTGTTCCTGGGTTCTGTGGACTCCACTGCCTGGATTGGTGCACGTGCTTTTTGTCAAATGAGTGAAGATGTCTTGGGTCAACAGTAGACTTTGGTTAAGAGCCTAGTAGAATAAGGTCCATGTGGAAACAGTTGATGGTTTTTGAAGAAGGCCAGTCCATGGCTGACAGCTTCACTGGGCCAGGCTCAGCTGAAGAAAGGAAGCAGAAAAAACCTGCTTGAAGTTCTAAAGTGTCTTATAAAATCATTTTGCCAGTATTAAGACTTCATCCAGGAATTGTTTTAGTTTTTGCTTCTGTTTTTTGAGCCACTAAGAAAGAATATTGCTAGGGAAAGTTCCCATTTAATATTCACTTTCATCAACTGAGTTATTCATAGAAAGCAGTTCATGGCAACTATATCTAAGGTGCCGATAAATGCCTAGTATTGCAACAGCCAATGAAATGTTGATCTTAAATGGATTTTCCTAAAATTGTAGCTTTGGTTCTACCTTCTAGAATGTTGAAAACATACCATTTCTGAAACACATCTTCTTAGCCATTCTTATTGTAGCTTGCAGGCCACATTTTTCAAACTCATGTTCGTGTGGGTCCATGCTTGGTAAAACAGATGCTGGTACTGCAGAGAGTATGAGATACTATTCCTACTTTAAGGAGTTTATGATCATCAGCTGAATAATCAATCTGAGTTACCAGCTCAGTGGTTCTTTTCTCTTCTAAAGCTCCCTAAAAAGGTAATCATTATATCTACAAGTTTTCAAGTGCCTATTATGAGCCAGGCACTGTATTTACTTCATTTAATGCTCACAGAAATCCCAAGTAGCAGGTAAATTAATCATACCCATTTTAGAGAAATGGAAGTTGAGGTTTAGAGATATTAAGTAGCTTTCCCAAGAGTCACACAATTATAAAGCAGAAGGGCTGGGATTCAAACTCTTGATTTCAATGCCCATGCTCTTAACCACTCTACTCAGGACTGCCTTTCCTGGGTGTGTCACCTGGGCAGTAGCACAGGGCCTGGCTCCTAGAAGGGGCCCACACTTGGTTTAATGTTCTGCTGTCACTGTCTTGAAATTCTTAATAATTCTTAAACAAGTGGTTCTGCATTTTTATTTTGCCCTGGGTCCCAGAAATCCTATAGCTGGTCCTGAGCGTACTACATTTCCTGATATCCTAAATGAATACTATTGGGTGGGCTAAAAAGTGCCTTGAGTTTTTTAAGTAAAAATAAAAGACACATTTTTCTTTTTCACCAAGAACTTTATTGAACAACGTATTCACCCTTTTGTTCCACTACCTTCTGCCATTTTTCAGGCAACTTCATAATTCCATTTTCCCAAAACTTTTTATCTTTTTGAGCACGGAACTCTTCCAAGTGTCTTTTACAGTCTTCCAGGGAACTGAACTTTTTTCCATTAAGAGACTTTTGTAAAGAATGAAATAAATGGAAATCCGAAGGTGCAATGTCTGGTGAATACAGTGGATGAATCAGAACTTCCCAGCCAAGCTGTAACAGTTTTCGCCTGGTCATCAAAGAAACATGTGGTCTCGCGTTATCCTGATGGAAGATTGTGTGTTTTCTGTTGACTAATTCTGGATGCTTTTCATCGAGTGCTGCTTTCAGTTGGTCTAATTGGGAGCAGTACTTGTTGGAATTAACCGTTTGGTTTTCCGGAAGGGGCTCATAATAAAGGACTCCCTTCCAATCCCACCATATACACAACATCACCTTCTTTGGATGAAGACCGGCCTTTGGTGTGGTTGGTGGTGGTTCATTTCACTTGCCCCACGATCTCTTCCGTTCCACATTATTGTACAGTATCCACTTTTCATTGCCTGTCACAATTTGTTTTCAAAACAGAACATTTTCATTACGTTTCAGTAGAGAATCGCATGTGGAAATACGGTCAAGAAGGTTTTTTTCGCTTAACTTATGCGGAACCCAAACATCAAAGTGATTCACATAACCAAGCTGGTGCAAATGACTTTCAAAGCTTGATTTGGATATTTTTAGTATGTCAACTATCTCCTGCGTGGTATAACGTTGATTGTTCTCAATTAATGTCTCGATTTGATCGCTATCAACTTCAACTGGTCTACCCGACCATGGAGCATCGTCCAGCGAGAAATCTCCAGCACGAAACTTCGCTTTTGACACGTTCGATCAGTCACAGTACCTTCTCCATACACTGCACAAATCTTTTTGTGTGTTTCAGTTGCGTTTTTACCTTTCTTGAAATAATAAAGCATAATGTGCCGAAAATGTTGCTTTTTTTCTTCCATCTTCAATATTAAAATGGCTACACAAAAATTCACCAATTTTGATAAGTCTTTTTTTAAATGCACGCTGATATGACAGCTGTCACATACAATCTAACAAAATTGTTTCAAATGAAGTTAAAGACAGCTAAGTGCTATTAAAGCAATCTTACAGAAAAAAATGAATGAACCTTTTGGCCCACCTAATATACGTAGGAGTTTAAAATTCTTCAACAGTTCGTCCTCTAAAAGGTAGAACCAAAATCCCACTCCCCACTTGACTGCAGGCTGGACTTAATGATTCTTTTATTTATTTATTTATTTAGTTAGTTAGTTAGTTAGTTAGTTTTTAGCTAGGTTGGGTCTTCATTGCTGCGCAAGGGGTTTTTCTCTATTTGCGGCGAGCAGGGCTACTCTTCGTTGTGGTGCGCGGGCTTATTTTCGTGACTTCTCTTGTTGCGGGGCACGGGCTCTAGGTGCGTGGGCTTCAGTAGTTGTGGCATGCAGGCTCAGTAGTTGTGGCTCACGGGCTTAGCTGCTCCGCGGCATGAGAGATCTTCCCGGACCAGGGATCGAACCAGTGTCCCCCTGCATTGGCAGGTGGATTCTTAACCACTGCACCACCAGGGAAGTCCCCAAATGGTTCATTTCTAATGAATGGAACGTGGCAGAAGTGACAGTGTGTGTCTTCGTGATCAATAATAAAAGGCATTGTGACTTCTGCCTTGTTCTTGGGTCACTTGCTCTGGGAGAAGGCAACTGCCATGTTGTGAGGACGTTTAAGCAGCCCTGTGGTGAGGAACTGAGACCTCCTGCCAGCAGCCATGTGAGTGAGCCGTCTCGGAAGCATTCAGACAAGCATGGAGGTGACTGGGCCCCTTCGCCCTCACCCCGCCCCACTCTGGCCCAGAACTCAACTGCAGCCTCATGAGAGAGACCCTGAGGCAGAACCATCCAGATAAGCCTCCTTCATTCCTGACCTTCAGAGACTGTATAAGTTTGTGGTTTTAAGTTGGGATAACTTTTTATGCAGCTATAGATAACAAATACTTTATTGCAACCCTGCAACTCAAGAAATGAGAGGAACCTTTGATTAAAAGATGAATACATTCACCAGTATTTGGTGCAACATTGAAAGTAATTTAGTTGTCTCTTCAGAGCATATAGGTGTTTTATTCTAGGGGACATAATAGCAGTGCCCTTCAGTGAGCATCAGAGGGCTTCTTTCCGCATGGCCATTGTGTAAAGGCTTTCCTTTAATTTGGGGGCACAGTTTTTGATGGTAACACTTGACATTCTATCCTGATTGCTAATCCACAGACTACCAAGCACCTTTCTTCCATGACAGCCACCTCTCTTCTGATTGAGAAGGTCTCTTGTTCTTGGTATTCCCAGTTCTGCCACACCTGTGCCATGTGGCCTGGGGCTGTACTTCAAGGGGCTCTGACAGTATTTCTTCCACCTGCCTGGCATGGAGCTGGGCCCCCTCGGCTTGCTCCCCAACAGCTGCCGGGCTTTGCTGCTGTCATCCAACTCTGCCTGGTCCTGCCTACGGGATAAGTAGTCCCTAAGTGCTGCCAGACTGGCTCCATTCCATGCCCTTGTTCTTCAGGATCCAGTCACACTGGTTCATAGGAAAAGTAACAATGGTTCATACACAACAACAACAGACCAACTTGGAAAACAGATTCAACACTGGCTGTGCATGACATCTAAGCCTGCATTAGGGTGGGAAACATTAGAGTCCTAAGTGTGAATTCTAGTTCAACCACCCAGACATTTAAAATTTGATGCTGGAAGTCAAACCATCTCTTGGGGTGGGAGGGAGACGCAAGAGGGAGGAGATATGGGGATATATGTATATGCATAGCTGATTCACTTTGTTATAAAGCAGAAACTAACACATCATTGTAAAGCAATTATACTCTAATAAACATGTTAAAAAAAAAAAAAAAACCCATCTCTTGGCTAGGGCCCCATGTATGTGAAACCTAAGGGCTTGCCTGAACCAGAACAGATGAAACAAGACTTCAGCTACATCTTGCTGTGTAGTAGAGGAATCTTACACATAAAAAGCAAATTATGACTACTTTAACATGGAAAGTTAGAGAGTTATAGCACCCTCTTTCAGAGCCACAAATGAAGTGAAAATTGTCTGGTACCAGAGGATGATGTGGGCTAGCCTTGTTGAAAATGTCAACTCCAGATCCTGCTTTTTACTCAATTATATAAGACAAACAAAGGAAGATGGTAGTAATAAAGTTGGGGAGGAGGGACAGTGAGGGAAGACAAGGAATTGTATGATAATCTCTGTTCTATAGAACCAATTGTATATCCATTCTTCTCAAGGACATCTATTCACTTTAAATTGATTATTCTGATGGCAGATGCGGCTAACTAAAGCCTTATATGCCTAAATGAGCATTTTTAAAGAAAAGGCATATGAGATTTGTTTATTACCCTGACAAGTCCCCCCTCCCCCAGTGCAACGGCCCTCTTCTGCTCCCCATTTTTTAACTGAGAACTTCAGAAGATGAAGGTTGAACCAGTCAGGCCCCTAGGGCAGGGGAGGGGGGCAGGAGCTCCCAAGAGAGGCCCTCTTTGCTGTTTCTCATACCAGGCATGTCCTAACCTCGATGCAGACAGGACCTGAGCCATGAAGACTTGTGCTACCCAAAGTTACTGACTGGTCTACAGGGATTTTGTTTGCTTGTTTGCTTTGCTCTCCATCTTTTAGGATGTCAGCTCTATAAGAGCACTGTCTGTGATGCTCATAGTTGTATTTTCAGTCTCGTGACACATGGCAAGCATCAACAGATAAATGAAGGAAGGAAGGAAGAAATAAACTTACACCTAATGGAAGTAAACAAGACTCATTGATTCTGGAGTGTCCTAAATGACAACCCATAAGACCCCTAACAACCAGTAGCTTTCTCCATCATTAATTCATCAAACATTTAACCAGTACCTACTCTGTACCTTGAGTGAAGGCATCATCTGCCGCTCTTAGTACCTACACTTCTCATTTCATCCCTTCAGAATATTCTCTCCTAGAGTTGAAGCCTGAATCAATCCCATTCTCAATTCCAGGACAAAGTTCCACAAGGCTAGTAATTTTTCAAAGTATTTTTCCAAGGTAGGGCTACCAGCTTCACTACAGAAAGGACCACTGAGCAGCCAGCAGCTACCTTTATGATTACATTGGTTTAAAAATTCACTACATATTTCACTTGAGAATTCTATTAGTACGTCAGGTGATAGTTTCCCTAGAAGGAATTAATTTTCCTACTTAACATGTTTTAGGTTATTTTTATCATGGGAATGTTAGCAAAAGTAAGGCAAAATTCATATTTGAGGGACTTGGTTGATTTTTCCCCTTCCTTATAATTTATTTTCTTAGAGAAGAATAACAGTTGATCTGTACCTGATGTAGTGGCCTCTGCTGTTATCTGTCCAATTCTGGAAGTAAACCGAAACAAACTTTTTAAAGAGCGAATAAGCTAGGCACCATGCAGTTGTAATCTCAAAAGTGAATATTTTTTTTTGCATCTTTTATGGTGTATGTGAAAGAAAAATAATATAACACTCTCTAGAATCCCATATTCTCTATCATATGGCAGATGATACTATGAATGAAGAAAGTATGCATAGAATGTTTGAAAAAGTTATTCTGAGGCATCTTCATCCTCTTCTTGAGCGGCTTCTCTCAATACTCGGTTCAACTATCTCTTTCACGCAAATGGAGGATTCCTTTGGGACTCAGAAAATGTTTCCCATCCTAATGCAGGTCTTTGTAGGACATTTAGAAAAGGGGGAGGGAAATAAAAATATTTTCCCAAGTCAGAAGACTTCTGGTCAATAGGAACAAATGTGGAATCTGGAGAGATTCCAATCAGAATCATCCCAAGGTTTTTCTTATTTTTGAAACATATCTTTCACTCATGTAGGCAACATGAACAAATAACTGATAAATTTCATGAACATAAAGCACGGATCATATGGGATAAAATATCTTCCTTGAGAAAAAGTTGCTTTTTAAAAAATTCTTAGTGCCCTCCACTCTCAATTTTTTCCAGCATATTGATATTTCATGGTTTCACAGGTGACTTAATTGTTTTATACACACAGATGGGATATGAATTATTGTTATTATTTGAATGTACTGAAAGCCTATTTCAAACCCCTCTCAAAAAAAAAAACTACTGCTTGGGACACTCAGTGGAGTCTTATAACCAACCTTCATTTTCATCCTTGATCAGGGCTCTGCAGGGGAGAAATCTTGCCCTGGACCTCAGCAGGGGTAAAATCATGAGTGAAGCAAGAATTTCTTTTGTTTGTTTTTCCAGAAGAGAAAAGAGACTGCAAAATAAATAAAATGTTTTTCCTAAAGAGAAAGAAAAATATATGGTTGCTTCTTTTCCTCACCTCCTGCCTCCGTACTTAAATGGAAGAACAGAGAGCCAGGAACCCCCCTGGGGCCCCTAGCAAAATCTCAGAAGTCATAGAGTTCACAGCACTCTCTCTGGGCCTCAGTTTCCTCATCCATGAAAGAAGATATAATATCCCCCTCATAGAGTGGTTTAAATACAGTGTAAGGCACTAGGACAAAACCTGCCACATAGTAAGTGCTCATTAAATGTTAGCTTCCATTAAAGTGGAAATGGCCCTGTATAATATTGATTATAAGAGTCAATGATTTGCAGTTAAGAGTTTGTTCGAAAAATCTGAGTAAGGATATAGGACTCTTAGGGAAAAAGCATTGGATCTGGCACTTTCCATAACTATTTTATCCTCCAGCAAACGCATATGGATTGTTTACTGTTTATGGGCTACACTGCTAGGAGGGAGAGAGGTTAGATGAGAGAGGTCAGGACCCAGGGCTTGCTGTCTAGGCGCTCACAGTCCAGTGAGGAAAGCATTCCTAAACCAGTAATTGCAATGCAACTCGGCAAGTTCTGTAATAAAAATAATTACACCTATTAGTTATTGGCTGTGTTCTGGGGCAGATCAGCATGTTGCAAATATTGTCCTACTTGTTTGTCACAACAATTCTATGAAGTAAGTATTATTATTCCCATTTTACAGATGAGAACTCAGATTCAGAGAGGGCTAAACAGCTTGTCCAAGGTCACACAGCTAACAAATGGTAAGTCTGGAATTTGAACTTGGGATGTTTAAATCCAAAATCTATTTTTTTTAACCACAACACTATATTGCCTCCCTAAAATATAATATAGAAATAATAGTGTATATTATTTTATTAAAATAATGAATATATTATTAAATTAAAATAGTAAAAATGTTTGAGAGCCAGGAGGGACTTGCTGGCTAACACTGCCGGAGCGAAAACAGGAGAGCTTCAGTGAGAAGGTGACATTTGAGTTAATCAACAGAACTATTTTCATGGATCCATCATGGATTAGATTCAAATGTATGTTTTATTTGGTTTCCCATCCCACTTGGCTACCAGAAACCTAATTTTCATCTTCTTCTAATCTGCAATACATTTTCAAATTTCTTTCATCAATGTACTGTAATCGGTCACTGAATACATATAGTCACTGAAACTCTCAAATACCACTATCTCCTTTTTAGGAGAAAGCAAAAATCACACACACACACACACACACACACACACACACACTAGTATATCAGGGTTTTCTTTAAACAACAAACTCCAATAGATAATGATACATTTTTACAATGCATAAGCAGTGATATACATCAAAATGTCAGCATTGACTACTTCTAATTTTACAGATACTGAGTTTGTCGGTGCAATTTGTTTACTTCTAAATTTTGCAAGTTTTCTCGAATAAATATTTGTCACTTTGGCAATTAGATTATATGTGTATTTAAAATAACAGGCAACAAAACCTCCTAGCTGTTGTCCTAAAGTCAGTGCACGGTCAACTCCCTCAGCTACATCTCGTCTACATCTCCAATAACAAGTTCCTTAATGACAAGGGCTGCATCCCCAGGAAGAGGTCCAAGTAGGCTTTGCACCTGGTGGGCGCTTGACAAATATTTGTTATCTCTTAACGTGAAAAATGAACACTTGGGGGAACTTTTACAACTTACAAATGAAGTCAGAGCTGAGAGACTTTTGAAATGATACTTTGGCAAATAACATGCAAACAAAACCACCATGCACATACTGTTCCATAGGTTTTCTCTCAGAAATGGAGCCTGTTATGTACACAAGGTGCTGAGTAGAAAGAAGAGGGCAGGAAGGGGCTACTCTCTAGCCTTGACAATCTTGCAGTTCAGCTGTGGAGACCAGATATTAATGCAGGAAAAGATCGCTAGCAAAACGTGTGTAGAATATGCATCTCTGTTCACAAACTCAAGTGTGCAAGAAAGGTAAGTTTTATTTCTCAATAATAAAAAAGATACATTCCTTTAATATAGAAAATACTGAATGTCCACGATTGATATCAGGTTCAGATTCTTCCAAGAGGCAAAAACCATAATCTTAGTCAACTCAAAGAGCCCCTCTCCTCATCCATGGTATCAGTTCTAAGTTTGAGGGGTCCAAGATGATGGGAGGAAGAATGCGGAACAGGCAGGGCCCAAGCTGACACCCACTGAGATCTATTGTCTCGTCTGGCCCTGGGGGATTGGGCTGCCAGATGGCTGCTTGGAAGGACCTTGTTCCTATCCAAAGGGCCCCTTAAGGTCGGTGACTGTCCTTGCTACTAAAGCTCTCTTGAGGCCCCTGCATGTCAGGCAGTGGGGTCTGGGGGGCTGTCCAGGGGCCTTGGGCAGTTCTGTACTCCCTTGGGCAGTTCTGTGCTCCCACACTGGAATCATTCCCCGGAGTCACATCAACTTGGGCTGGGGGTGCTCTGTGAGGCACCCTCAGGCCCACAAGTTGAGACAAACTTCACAGCCATTTCCATTCTGACATCTCGAAGCTTCCTGAAGCTCTACCTGCAACCAGGTGCAGTTACCTCGACACACCTGGGATTTCTGTTGTCTCCTATCCAACAGCTGGGTGGGGGGGTGGGGAGGAGATGTCTTTTTTTCTAGGAACAAACTAGCAGCTCGTGTACTCTGTTTCCCCTCTGACATTCAGTGAAACTTATCAGTCTTGACCCATCAAACAATCCTTTGGGGTGGAAGATCTTGTTCCTGCATCATTCTCTCAAATCCATCAACTTGTTCCCTGTAGGGTCTGTACATTTGAACTCAAGTCAGGAAAATACTTCTTTTTCCTCTGAGTCAGGGTGTGGCTCGTACTCTGGCTGTAAAATGGGAGAAGAGCTGGAGGGTTACAAGAAAATACATGAACAAAATCCTCGGGTAATAAGTCAAAGTATCTTGCTACCAGTTGTTTCAATGCCAGCTCAAGATATAAAGGAAGAGATGGGCTGGCCTAGACCTCAGACCAGCCTGGGGCCCGCTGGGGCATGCTCCTTCCCTTCACCCAGTCATACAGTCAGTACTCAGGGATGTGCAGGGGTTGTTTTACACATGCCTGCTCCTGGTGGACAGGCGTGTAGGTTGCTAGAATTGCCACAATGGTCAGGCAGGAGGAGAGACCAGAATAAAATAAAGCCACCTGTGATTATGGAAAAGGGTCCATCTTGCCCTGTCACAACCCTCATTCTACAGGAGAAACATCAGAGAAGACGTCTGGGTATCAAAACCTACGTGCTGTGTTACCTCCTGTTTTATATCACTGTTCCCTTTGTGTTTCTGTCTTCTTTGCCATCAGTCATGTCGCTGGTGTCATTCACCCGTCTGGACATACATGCAAGTGTCACAAAGGTATAAAGTATAAGAAACACATTTTATAAATATTAATATTGTTATTCTTCGCAAGCCCAATCAATGCCTTTGGGCAAGTCACTTAACCTCTTTATTTATCCATTCATTTAACAAATATTTTTAAGCAACTCATATGTTCTAGGCACAGGGCTCATTGCTGCAATAGGACAAGAAGCAAAGTAGGCATAGTTGCTACTCTCATGGGGCTTATCATTTCTGGGAGAGACATAAAAATAATTTTTAAAGATCACACAAATATATGATAACTTGTAATAGTCTCTATGAAGGAAAAGTTCACAGAACTCATCTGAGGGCAAAGGAGCTCTTTTTGAGTCAGTGATATTAAGCTGATACCCAAATACAAAAGGTTGAGGAGGAGATAACTGGATAGAGGTCTTGGGGGCTGGCCAAGGGCATTTCAGGTCAAGGAAACAGCATTTTCAAAGGCCCTGAGGTAGAAGGCCGGAGTGGCTAGAAATAGGCATCATGAGGTGAAGCTGGAAGGGTGAGAAAGGCCTCACAGACCATGTTAAGGATTTTTAATATTTTTCTTAAGAACCATGAAAACGTTGTAGGTGTAAATGACACATTCAAATGTGCATTTTAACAGGGAGATCAGCTTGGTGCTTTGTGACCACCTAGAGGTGTGGGATAGGGAGTGTGGGAGGGAGACGCAAGAGAGAGGAGATATGGGGATATATGTATACATACAGCTGATTCACTTTGTTATACAGCAGAAACTAACACACCATTGTAAAACAATTATACTCCAATAAAGATGTTAAAAAATAAATTAATTAATTAAATAAAATCTAAAAAAAAAACAAGAAAAAAACCAAATGTGCATTTTAAAAAGATCTCTGTGGTTGCTGTGACATCATTGTTTCTTCACCTCACCTCAGCCCCCAATTCTAAGAGCCACATCAACAGTTCAGAACAGTAACTTAGAAATCTTAGTCTGGCCACAACCTCCTATTCTCCCAGGGCTGCAGCAGATACCCCAGGACACCTGTTCATTTATATCATGGAGACCTCCAGTGGCTTTCGCACTCTACTGTCTACACACTCGTCCATCTCTCTCCTCCACTCTCCTCCCTATCTAGCTGAAGGGGATCAGAACCTACCGCCCCAAAATATGCCACTTTGACATATTATTTTGAGCCCAAGGCACTTAAGAAACGGCAGATGTGGGAAGGGCTCTCTGCCGTCCCCCTTTATACCTAAAAGCAAGACATAAATTTCCAGTGAGAAAAATGCCCTCACTGTACCATGAAAAGGGGAACATTCTTATCATGAGAAACAAGATGAATCTGTACAAACAGACCTACTAAGATAGCCCGTATCTTTCATTAGTTCCCCCCATATATTTCCTAATCCTTTTCCCACAGTCTCCTGCCCCTCACCCCAAACCCTTCTTCCTTTGCCTTGTTACATCTCCACAATGTATTGTCCTTTGTTGCTATGGTATATAAGCTCTCAGAACTATCTGCTTCTTTGTGTCTTCAGTTCTTTTCTATGAAGTCTCCTGTGCCACACGAAAATAGTACAACCAAATAAAACTTGTATGCTCTTCTCCTGTTCATCTGTCTTTTGTCAGTTTAATTCTCAGGCCCAGCCACAGGACGCAAGAGGCCAGAGGAAAAGTCTTTCCTCTCTTACATAGCTAAGATTCAGTGGTCCATCATTTAAACCACACTCTTATTAATATCCACAATTACCTTGTCCTAGTCTTTCTTGTATGACATCTGCCCAGCAGAACCTAGCACAGAGCAGAGGGCCTGGCACAGAGCAGATACACAAGAAAAATTTGTGAGTGAATGATTCCAACAGTTCATCATCTCCAAGTAAACTCTGCATCATGAACGTAGCTGCAGAAGATCACATACCTTCCACCTGTGTCACTGTGAGTCAGCGGTCACCAACCTCAGTTGGTTGGGTCCTCATTTTGCTTAGTTAGCACTTTGACTACTTCAAATCTTCCCTCTGAACTCACCTCACCCTCACTCCCTGTCAGCAGATGACACCCTTTGTATTTAAGAGGCATCACAAGCATTGCACAGGAGCTATGCCAACTTCCGGCTGCCAAGTCTGCAAACATACCTGAGTTTGCCTCACCCTTGACCTTCTCATGTGGAAGTTGTCCTTCCTCCCGTGTTCTGGATCCTATCCCCTGCCACCTTCTTAGGAATCTTCCTCTTGCCTAGATTTTCCACATCTCTCTCTCTACTGGCTTTGTTGTATCAGCATTTAAAACTGCTCATGTTTCTCCCCTTTAAAAAAAGCCCTCCCTCCACCTTACCTTCCCAGCCAAATTTCTAGAAAATATTTTTGTTACCAAGGCTGCTGCCCCAGAATCATACCTCTGCCCCTCCCTGAAATAGAAACCCATCACTCTTATCTAAGTTTCAGGAGGAAGCTGCAAAGAGAAAAAAACGAGAACTGGTTAGAAACAACTAGGCCCAAGATGGTGGAAGATTTGACTTGCAGTGACCTTGGGCCTCATTACACACCCACTGTAATGCATTAGCGTGCTAAATGACACACCCACCAGTGCCGTGACAGTTGATGATTGTCATGACAGCAACTAGACATGTCCCTAAGAGGACTGAAAAGGAAAGGTCCAAACCACACCCCTGTTCTTGGATAAGTCATGAATATTCTACTCTGTTCAATTTCCTCCTTTTTATTTTATTTTTTTAATAGAAAATACATATTTATTATAAAATAATGTTTTTTTCATGATGAGAGTAGAAAAATTACACTATGGGCTCCAGAAGAAGTTCTGGAGCTCAGTCTCTGAGAAATGGGATGAGTGGCTTTTGCATCACTCTGGAAGCACAGCCTCCTGAGGTGCCCCGTGCTCCTGCAGGACGTGGGGCACCGCATACACAGGGAATGTGTGGCTCAGGTCCTGCTGGAAGCCCAAGGAGCCTACACGGTCCACACAAGATGCTCTGGCCACAGTGATCAAAGGGGAAAACTTGAGGTCAGAAGGGAATTGGTTCTGAGAAGGGCCAGGATGGCGACGGCTTCGCGCCTCCCTATACTGGAGTGTAGAAGAGTCTCTTGGGCTGATGATCCTGGTTTAGAAGATGGTGCCCAGTGGCCTTATGCTTGGTTTGTTCCCCAAGGTGTCTGCACTGAGGAAAAGCTGCAACCTTTCCCAGGACAGCTTGACTCAACGTTTCTCACTGGTATGGCTAAAGTACCAGAGGTATGTGCGTTCTCAGCCTGTGAGGGCTGCTGGCTGAAATTTTTGTACTTCAAATCCTGTCCATACTGGAGAAAGCAGCCGGGGTGAGCACCTCAAGCAGCAGCTCTGAGCCAGAGAAGAAGAGCAAGATGCCGTTCATGATGGCTTCCAGGCGGAGCACGTAGGTCTGCAGCAGCAGGTAATAGGAGGCCATCATGGCAGACGGGAAGGTCAAGGCCACACTAATACCAAGTGGCATCTTTCGTTGGCAGAGGTTTCCCTTTGTACCAAAGAATAGTTGAATTACTTCAATTCCAAGCTAAAGGAAGAGTATCATCACATCCAGTACTAGATTGGCTGTTGGATATGGTAGCAGGAGACCTGCCAATACAAAAGTCAGAGCTTTATCCAGAAATATGAAGAGTTCCAGCAGGAAATAGGTAGCATAATACCACCCGTTCAGAAAGAACAGGATTTCCAGGGGGGTGGAGGACAACCGTTTACCTCCAGAATCTCACCTCACGGTGACATCTCCAGTCCTCCTCCTTTTTATTTTGACCCTCCTATATACTGTATTTGGTGTCTCCGCCCAAACTGGGTTGAGAAATTGATTTGCAAACCAGGTTCCCACTTCTCCATTCTTTGGTCATTGAATAAAGCTTGTGCTGTTCCAGTCTCAGCATCGTTTCGTTATTGGCTGCACAAATCGATTGGAAAAAGAAACTCCCTGGCAGAGACAAGGGGTCTCAGCCCAGGCTAGGACCCAGGCTAGGGTCCAATCAATTGGATTACATTTTTAGTGTAATTATCACCATTTCCTTACCCCACATTCAACTTTTCAACTCACTGCAATCTGGCCTCAGCCTTCAGTGTGCCATAGAAACTGATCCCACCAAAGTCACCAGTGACCTCCTTGTCCCCAAATCCAAAGAACACATTTTAATTCTCAGCTTCCCTTGCTTCTCAGTAGCTCTCAATATTATTGACCCCTTCCTCTTTCATAATCATTTTTGAGGGAGGGGAACTGGGCCTTCTGGTTTTCCTTCTGTACCTGTGACTGTTCCTTCTCTGTTTTCATTACTGACTATTGATTCCTAATCTCTACCAACTTGACAATGGTGGGGTTCCCTAGAGTTCTATCCCAGGACATCTTCCTTTCTCACATTTGACTTTCTCCTTACAAGGTCTCATCGCATTTTCTATTTATATCTGTGTGCTGCTAACACCTGAATCTGAAACAGGAGGGAAGAGGGCAGGGCACAACCTTTAGAAGAATGATATAGCCCAAGGACACAACACAAACTGATTAGAACCAAACAGGTCCAAGATGGCAGACAAGTCAACTTCCACCTCGACCCTGAGCCTCAGTATATGGTCATCGTAACACATCAGCAAGCTAAATGACACACCCACAGGCGCCATGACAGTTCCAAGGCTGACCATAAAGGTCAAAAAGTGGGTGATAGCCCAATTTCTGGAAATCCCCACCCCTTCCCCAAAATACACAGAATACTCCTCCCACTCATTAGCCTATGAAGTTACCCACCCCTAAAAAGCTCAAAACTCCACCCCTTGGTGCCTTTCTCACCTTCTGAGATGGCCCACACTCTGTCTGGGGAATGTATTCGTCTCTAAATAAATCCACTTCTTACCTATCACTTTGTCTCTCACTGAATTATTTCTGTGATGAGACATCAAGAACCTGAGCTTCATTAAGTCCTGCGACCAGGTGTGTGATCTCAGTTAAAAGACTGTGGGTTCAAGTCCCAATCTGAGTTATATGGTTTCAAATCTACGTGAACAACCACAGTCTTTCTTTTGAGCTCCTCATATGTGCTTTCTTAATCGCTCCTCTTGAATATTTTTTAAATGCCTCAAACTCAAAATATCCTGAAATGAACACGTGAACTTTCCTCCAAAACTGCTGCTTCTCTGATGTTCTCTACCTTGGCAAATGGCAATACCATCGATCCTCTTGTTTAAGCCAGAAACCTTGACTCCTCCCTCTCACACACCTAATCAATGAGCTCACACTTCCTGCCGCACTGGGTCAGGCTGCCATCATCATTTTACTAAAACGGTATAAAAGCTTCCCCATGGGTCTCTCCCCATCCAGTCTTATCTCCTCAATCCGGCCTCCCCATTTCAGGCAGAACAACCTTTTTAAAAATGCACATCCGATCATGTCACTTTCCTATTTAAAATACTTTAACGCTTCTTATTGTCCAATAGGCAACCTCTCCAGCTTCCAGCCCCTCTGTCTCACTCTTTCTCCCCTCCGGCTACACTGGAATCTTCTCAGTCGTTTGAATTGAGCAGGCTCCTGCCCACTTAGGGGTCCATACAAATGATGTTTCTTTCACTTGGAATGCTTAGCCACCCTCCTTTTGGCTAATTACCTGATTACCTCCCATTATCACTTCTTCTTGGAAGCCTTCCCTGACCCCCCCCACTAGGTTAGATCCACCTGTCTCACATTCCTGTAAGACCTGGTACTTGGCACACTTGTAATTGTCTACTTTTATGTCATTACTTGTTTCATGTTTACCTTCCCAGCTAGATTACAAGCTTCGTGAGGGTGAGGCTAGTACCTGCTTTGCCCGTATTGGCAGCAACAGCAGCAGCTAGAGAAGGAACTAGCTCACTGCAGATGCTAAATCCGCATTTCTTCTTCTAATGACCAGCTTACACATAGCTAATAGTAGTTTCTTTACCTTAGCATCTAAAACTGAAACTGGGGAACTTCCCTGGCTGTCTAGTGGTTAAGACGCCGTGCTTCCAATGCAGGGGGCTCGGGTTCGAACCCTGGTCGGGGAACTACGATCCACGCTGGTGGGTGTCTGACAGCTCCTCAGCTCGCCGGGGATGCAAAGCTGGGGCCTAGGAAACTGAAGACCACTACTTGAATCTTTTCGTCAAGGGTGCTGACGGCATGATCAGAAGCGTTCCCACCCACGCCCCTCATTTAGAGGCGCTAATGCCACCTAGTGGACAGAGTTAGTGCGCCGTCTTGGATCCTCCACTTCTTAATATTTATCGCTAACACAGCTCCACGTTCTTGTGGGTTTTAGGAACTTGTTAATAGATCGTTATGCAATGATATACTTAGGCACTACGCTATTCTCCTCAGGGATGAACACTTTGTCTTTCTTTAATTGCATTTAATTTTTATTGAGTCTACATTGAAGTTTGATAAATGCAAATAGAAAAAACTTCTTTGGTCATTGTCATTCAGCACTTTTTCCTTTTTCATAACAAGAAAGGCAAAATTATTATGCAGGAAGACTCAAATTCTGCACCTCAGTTTCTGTATTTTAAAATGGTAATAATAGTAGCATTTACCTCAGAGGATTATGGTGAGAATCACATAAATTAATCTGTATAAAATGATAAAAAAGTACCCAGCACACAATAAACATTCAGTAAGTGTTACCTATCTATTATTTATACTGTTCCACAGGGAAATTGGATACTTTTCTAGAGTGTTAAAACAAAGATAAACATTTCAATTTCTGCCATGCTCCAGAGTCATTCCTTTTGAAAACAAAGATGGCATAATTGAGAAGCTTAACTATTACAACTAGGCATAAAGTTATGGATTAAAGTTTTCATTCATTCTGTAAGTCTTTCCTGAGTCTCTACTATATGCAGAAATGCTGGAAAGCAATGGGAGGGACACGAGTCGCTGACCCCAAAGAACGCAGAGTCTAGGGACAGAATTAATGTGTTGACCAAACAAATAACCTGAGAGTGATATGTGCTGTCAGGAGCGTGCAGGGGCCCTGTGAGCAGACAGTGGAGGCAACTAATGCAGTTTTTTTTTTAATTGAAGTATAATTGACATACATTATTATATTCATTTCAGGTGTACCACATAGTGAATTGATATTTTTATACATTATGAAATAATCACCATGATAAGTCTTGTTACCAGTTGTCACCATACAAAGTTATTACAATATTATTGACTATAATCCCTTTACCATACATTACATACCCATGAGTTATTTTGTAATTGGAAGTTTGTACCTTTTAATCCTTTTCCCCTATTTCACCCATCCCCTCACCCTCCTCCCCCTTTCTGGCAACCACCAGATTGTTCATTGTATCTATGAGTCTGTTTCTCTTTTGATGTCTTTTCTCATTTGTTTTGTTTTTTAGATTCTACATATAAGTGAAATCGTGCAATACTTGTCTTTTTCCATCTGACTTATTTCACTTCATGTAATATCCTCTAGGTCCATCCATGTTGTAGCCAATGGCAAGCTTTCATTCTTATTTTACTGCTGAGTAATATTCCATTGTGAGATACATAAATGTAGCCATCTGTCTTTTTTAGCCATTCATCTATTGGTGGACACATACGTTGCTTCTGTATCTTGGCTATTGCAAATCATGTTGCAATGAACATTGGGGTGCATATATCTTTTGGAATTAGTGTTTTCATTTTCTTTGTATAAATACCTGGAAGTGGAATTGCTAGTTTGTATCACCGTTCCATTTTTAATTTTTTGAGGAAACTCCATACTGTTTTCCATAGTAGTAGTACCAATTTACATTACCAACAAAAGTGCACAACAGTTCTCTTTTCTCCATGTTCATTCTCACCAACACTTATTATTAGGTTTTTTTGTTTTGCTTTTTTTTTTTTTTTGACCATGCCACGTGGCTTGTGGGACCTTAGTTCCCTGACAAGGGACTGAACCTGGGCCACGGCAGTGAAAGTGCCAAGTCCTAACCACTGGACCACCAGGGAATTCCCTATTTGTTGTCTTTTTTTTTTTTAATTGATTAATTAATTAATTTATTTTTGGCTGTGTTGGGTCTTCGTTTCTGTGCCAAGGCTTTCTCTAGTTGTGGCAAGTGGGGGCCACTCTTCATCGCAGTGCGCGGGCCTCTCACTATCGCGGCCTCTCTTGTTGCGGAGCACAGGCTCCAGACGCGCAGGCTCAGTAGTTGTGGCTCACGGGCCTAGTTGCTCCGCGGCATGTGGGATCTTCCCAGACCAGGGCTCGAACCCATGTCCCCTGCATTAGCAGGCAGACTCTCAACCACTGCGCCACCAGGGAAGCCCTGTTGTCTTTTTGACGATAGCCATTCTGACAGGTGTGAGCTGATATCTCACTTTTTGATTTGCATTTCCCTGATGGTGATGTTGAGCATCTTTTTATATGCCTGTTGGCCATCTGTATGTCTTCTTTGCAAAAATGTCTACTCAGGTCCTCTGCCCATTTTTTAATCAAATTGTTTGTTTTTTTGATATTGAATTGTCTGAATTCCTTATATATTTTGGATACTAGCCCCTTATCAGTCATATCATCTGCAATTATCTTCTCCCATTCAGTAGGCTGCCTTTTGTTTTGTTGCTGGTTTCCTTCACTGTGCAAAAGCTTTTCAGTACGGTCCTATTTGTTTATTTTTGCTTTTGTTTCCCTTGCCTGAGGAGACATATCCAGAAAAATACTCCTACAACTGATATCAAAGAGCATACTGTCTATATTTTCTCCCAGGACAATATATGGTTTCAGGTCTTATATTTAAGTCTTTAATCCATTTTGAGTTTATTTTTGTATTGGTGTAAAAAACTGGTCTAGTTTCATTCTTTTGTATGTAGCTGTCCAGTTTTCCCAACACCATTTATTGAAGAAACTCTCATTTCATTATTGTTTATTCTTGCCTCCTTTGTCATAGATTAATTGACTATATAAACATGGGTTTATCTCTGGGCTTTCTATTCTGTTGCATTGATCTATGTGTCTGTTTTTGTGCCAGTATTACACTATTTTGATTACTATAGTTTTGTGATATACTTTGAAATCAGGGAGCATGATGCCTCCAGCTTTGTTTTTCTTTCTCAAGATTGCTTTGGCTATTTGGGGTCTTTTGTGGTCCCACACAAATTTTAGAATTATTTTGTTCTAGTTCTGTGATGCCATGGGTATTTTGATAAGGATCATACTGAATCTGTAGATTGCTTTGGGCGGTATGGAAATTTTAACAATATTCTTTCAATCCATGAGCACAGTATATCTTTCCATTTATTTGTGTCACCAAATGAATTCAGTAAAGTTGCAAGATATAAAATATACAGAAATCTGTTGTGTTTCAATACACTAATAACGAACTATCAGAAAGAGAAATTAAGAAAACAATCCTCATGCAGTTTTATGGGAAAGGCTGGTAACAGATGAGGTTGGAGTTGGAGAGATGGACTTTGTCTCTGGCAGCCCCATGGATGCCTGCTCCCCTCCTGGAGGCATCTTCCTCTTCGAGATAACTTCCTTTACCACCTTAAAACTCTGCTCTCTCTTTTCGGGTAACTGCCAACAAATCCATGTTAATATGTGAACAATCACATTTTAAGCTGTTACCTAGGAACATGTTTCTTCCAAGGGGTATATGCATTTTAAGGAAGAACTCTAGATCTTCTCACAGTTTGTGCCCCAGACCAAAAGATCACCAAACGTCCTTTTTGACCTTAAGATTCTTAAACTTAGTTCAACAGCACAGTCTACAGGATGGTGGCCAAATGATCATCAGGAAAAAAAAAAAATTAACAATGAACTTTAGTAAACAACACCATTTCGTGTGCTCATAGATGTGAAAGTATTTTGAAAGAAGAAAAAAGCGCTATGCAAATGTAGGATATTATTTCCCTCTCTGTATGCATACTCGCTCTTTCATGCCATGGGTATTGAAAGATTCAATTTGGGACTGTGTTTCTGGCCCTGGGTCTAGATATCATGGTCATAACAGCTGTCATATAAATGAGCTGCATAAGCCAGGGTTGCTTGTATGAGATAAATACTGCCTGAATTTCTGAAAAGATCTCTCTGGATTAAACATTGGGTTGAAAGACTTTAATTATATCTGTGTTACTCTTCAATACCAAATAATATCACAATTCATCAACAGCCTTTTGTTCTTCCAATTTAAACATAAAATTGTATTTTGTCATTTTTGTCAGCTTATCTATCTGCTTCCTGTCTGCTTCTGTCCTTCCCCTCCCCACCATCAATCATCAGGAGGTAAAAAATAAAAATAAAGCAAAATCCTCCTATTCAAAGAGCAAGACTCCAGAGTAGAAGTATATAGTCAAATAAAATTAATGGCTGGGTGAACAGTGATGCAGAAGGAATGCGTCAACCCATCAAGGTGGCCACAAAATCCTGAATGTCATATCCTGTTAGGATTAAGTCACAGGTCCTCATCTAGTATTGGAGAGTAGATCTTAAGATCTTACCTCCTCAAATCCCCAAACCACCAAATCCCTCTATGCACTAGGCTTCCCACCTCACATTTGTCAGAATTTCCACTGGGGAAGACAGAGCAACAGAGCTACTCCCCTCAGGGTCCCCATTCATGCCCTCCCTCCTTTCCCCAGTCTGTTCAATTAGTTTGGAGATAAATAGCATCTGCTCCTCAGAATAAGATAGGGGACCTGTTACAAACTATTTGAGACCTTCCCAAGTTTCCCAGTCCATTAGGAAAGTAATACAGTATTAGCAGGGTGCCTAGTACTGAGCTTTTGCATAATAGGCACTAAATAAATATTAGTTTAATTGAACTGAATAGTCTAAGAGGCCACAGCCAAGCAGAGGCATGAGGAACCACAGGGGCCTGTTTGGATTCTACCGCTGATGAACACGGCTAATTTATCCAAGACATTTTGTCTCCCGATAACTGGCTTTCCTAGACTGTCAAATAGTTTGTTGAGCAACCAGTCTGGTTCAAACTAAGGAAAATGCTCAACTAAATGACTAAAAAGGTGGGAGGAGCTATTGACTCTCAAAAGAGGACTTAAATTAAACTGACAATCACTGTATTTCACCTCTATTTTCACAAGTGGTCACTTTGTATTTTCTTAAAAACTCCTGCTGTGTGATTGATTTCTGATCCAATGTGTTGAACCAGTTTCCAAGTCTAGCTGGTGTAGCATGAGTGGTCTCCTGGCTGAAGAATGCTTCTTCCAAACCACTCTGCTTTGCTCACATTGCTCAATCCAGGTCAGCATGAGGGCCTGGGGGAGTACCCAGGCTCCCCTTCTAGTGAGTGGCTGTTTCCAGCCAACCACAAATTACAAGTTAATTGCTCTAGTGGCAATAATACTGGCTAATTCAACCCCTTATTTTAAAGTTAAAAATCTCTTTAGTGTAGACAGCCTTAAATTAACTACAATTTGTAAACATTGCCCAAATTGTTGGGTCTTTCCAAAGTCATTCTGAAAACAATAGTGATGTTGTACAAATTACAAAAAGATGACATTTTTGTTTTAAAAAATATGGGGAAAATCTGGGTGGGGTGAATTAAAAAAGGAAATTCAAGACACTATGGCCTGGAGGGAAGGACTTGTTTTGGAATTAAAAAAAACCAAGATCTGAGGATTGGTTCATCTGCCTAGTAGGATCGTAAAGTACCACACCTTAAACATCATTCAAAAGTACCTGGCTTTTATTTACTTATCTTTAAAAGTCACAGAATAGACCTTCTAGGAAGGAGACATATGGGTTTGTTTTTCCCTATTCCCTGGAAACCACAGGGAACCACCAGCCATCAAGGGTCAAAATTCAAACTATTTATATCAATAAACTAAACAAAGAGTTTTAGTATTAGAAACATCACAGAGGGCAAATTTCTAAAGAAGCTCTTACTATATATTTCTTTTAAATCGTTCCTTGGTTTCAGCAACTCTGCCTTTGAAATAGTTCATATTGATCCTCTCCTCTCCCTATTGCCCTAATCCATGTTCTCATGAACTCTTTTCTAGATTATGACAATCACCTCTAAACAGTCTCCCTCCTTTCAGGCTTGTTCCTGCATCAATCTTTCTTCTACAAGGATGTCACAAATCAAAATATAAAGTGCAAAACCAAACAAAGGTAAAAAACAATGAATATATGTATATGTATAACTGAATCACTTTGCTGTACACCTGAAACTAACAACATTGTAAATCAACTATACTCCAATAAAATAAAAACAAAAAACAGAACAACAAAAAAACCAAACAAAGTTAAGTGATATATTGTTTAGGGATCTATACATAGGAGGTGAAGTAACTCTTCAAAAAAACAAGGGAATAATGAACACCAAGTATAGGATAGTGGTAATCTCTTAGGAGAGGCAAGGAGATGACACAGGAAAGAAGTGTACAAGTAGAGCAATGGAGCTGGAAATGTTTTAGTCCTTAAGTTGGATAAAAATGTTTTACTTCTTCTATTGGATGACGAGTTCACAAGTATCCATTCTACTATTCTGATTCATAATTTATATATGTGATATATATTCTTTTTAAAGTAATTAAATATTACATAATAAACTATTTTAAGTGAGGTGAGTTAGAGTCGTTTGAAGGAAAGTGTTAAATGAACATTGGTACAGATATTATGCATTATATATGGTGATAATGTGAAAGTGGTAGAAACATGACCAAAATTTAGGAAATATAGGCCTATGGAAAAAAAATCCATATTTCTTAGCAGATCATAAAAAGGGTAGTCTGGCTCAAGTGTACTTTTCTAGCAATTTCCTCTCACTGCCTCCCTCCCAAATGTACCAAACAAACCATAATCTCTCATGTTTTGGGGCTCTTGCATGCGCTGTTTCCTCCTCCTGAACTCTCCACCTACCTCTCTCTGCTTGATGAATTCCTACTCATTCTGAAAGACTCAGATTAGATTTTACCTTCCCCAGGGTACTGAGGTACCCTACCACAGCCTCCAGGCAGAGTTATTTCCCCTTTACCTTTCCAGAGTGTTCTGTTACCCATCCTCTGTTATTGCACTCATAAATTGTAGGCTTGTTTGATGTTTACCAATCTCTCCATCTAAATGATAAGTTCCTTGAGGCCAAAACTTACTCAACTTTGCACCTTCAGTACCCAGGGCAGTGCACAGCATCCAGAAGGTGTTACTCCATAAGTAACTGAGGACTGATCTCAACAAAGAGCCAGGAGTACATCAGTAAGCCTTCCCTTGCTTGAGTTGCACTGTGACCTCCAGCTCACTTAGACTCTCAAAGAATATAGCAATTTGAAGACTAATTCTGCAGTCAAAGGGTGGTTAAAGACAAATAAGCCAACACACCGAGGAGAGAAAAGTTTACAGAGGCAGAAAGCCACTGAACCCAGAGTGTTCTCAAAGCAGGAAGCTGCACTAGAGAGGGACTGAGAAACTGTCATTTAAACACACACCGCTACTCTCCATGGGCAGGCACGCATACAGAAATGACTGGAACCTTTTGTCATTAGCTCACAGAAGCTTCCAGAGCTTCAAAGATTGAGGGAGACTGACAATGGGGTAGGGGATTGGCAGAGGAATATAACAGACGAAAAGGAGAAGAAACTTGGTCTTACTACCAATTCAGTGAACATCCACCCACCATGGCAACTCAGAATGAGGAGAAGTTGGCATGAGCTGTAGCCACATCAGGACCACTGACCTCTGAAGCAGGCGTTCAGAGAACAATGATGCCTGCATTATTAGACTACGATGAATAGAGCTGGGTTTAGGTAAAAACAGTAGATTAAGGGCAGCTTGTCTTGAAAGCCTTTCCATTTTTCTTCACCATTCATTCAACAATGATTTACTGAGCACAATTATTTGACAGTCATGGTACAAGGTGCTATGAGACCTCAAAGATGATTAAGATTTAGTCTTTCCTTCAATGAATTCACAGCCTACAGGGTGGCAAATGTGACATCTGTACAAATAATTACAATATAATTTAGAATTAATAATTATCCTATGTGAAGTATAAACCAAGAAATGTGGAAACACAGAGGAGAGGAAGCTAAGTCTCAATTTAAAGATACTGACAAAGAAGGAATAACTAAAGGACGTGACATATCATTTGAATAGTGAAGAAGGAGTGGAATTTTAACAGATATGGACAGAAATGAGATGTTCAAGAAAGAAGGAAAATGTGAGCATGGAGCAAATTCTGAGAATCTAGTGCACCCTTTTCATTCTGAAAGAATTAGTCCAGAAATCTTTGAGACTGTCCCAAATAACAAATACTCCTCGGGCATATAATACCTCTTTATACCACTTAAGAGAATTAGGCCACAACAGAGAAAAATAAAGGGCATATACCAGCCCCACAACTGTACACCATAGCAAAAATTATATATTGCTAAATGATGTGGGCTTTCATCATTGAATGCAATAATAGATAATACAAATGTGGAACTGGTTTTTTCAACTTATTTCGAAAAGGGCCTCGGGGGTGTGGGATTGGACTAATCATAATTCATGGTTCATGATACTACTCTTCCTTGGCTAATGCATGAAAACCCTTATTTAATTGCTTGTTAGTTGGGTAGTTATTTTTAATAATGTAACAATTTCTGATTTTGGCAAAAATAACAGAGTAACTGGTACTGGACTTATGCTCCCACTGTAAACAACTAGAAAGTTGGACAAAATATAGGGAAAAACCCCCAAGCTTTCAGATATTGGAAAACAAGCTGTTCAGTTAAGTGACCCCTGAGGAAAGGCAATCAAATAAAATGGTCCTATGCTCACTCTGGCTTTCTACATGGAGGTACTTTCCAGACCATACCACAAGGTAGAGGAACCCAAACAGAGTACAGAAGTTGAGTAATGAGTTGAGGAGACAAAAATCAGAAAGACAGCAAAATCCAGACATACAACAATGCAAAATGACAATTTCCAGCATCCATTTAAAAAATATTAGACATGAGAAGAAACAAGAAAATGTGACCTATGACCAGGAGAAAAGTTGTTGAAAATAGAATAATAATTTCTTGTCAAAAATAACATAAGCCAGAAGATAATATTTCTAACACACTGAAAAGCAAAACATGCTTGAAAGTGCTGAAAGTAAAAAGCTGTCAACATAGAATTCTATATCTACCAGAAATATCTTTCTAAAATGAAGGCTATGGCCATTACGGAGTAACAGGGACTGGGTTTGCCCTCCTGTATTAAACCACTTAAAAAAACAGGCAAAATATATGAGCCAATGATTTTTAGACAGTGAACAATAGTCAGTGCAGGACAATGACCATTGAGAAAGGCTAAACAAACCAGGTTAAGTTCTGTGATCACTCCAGAGATTCATTCCAGGCCACATTACAGGCAGGAAAAACTCAAGAGTCTGGTGGGATTGGGATGAGACCTCAAACAATGTGCCCAACATGAACACAAAAATAATGAGGAAAGAAATGGAAGGTATTTTAAAATCAAAATCAAACTGCTAAGACTGAAAACTATAATATATGAAATGAAAAATTACTGGATGGGATTAACCGCAGTCTAGGTACTTCAGAAGAAAGCATTAGTTAATTTGAGGACATAGAAGTATCCAAAATAAAATACACACAGAAAAAAAAAGACTGAAGAAAAAATTAACAGAGCATTAATAATCTTTGAGACAATATCAAATTACCTAAAATATATGCAATTGCAATTCCAGAAGCAGATGAGAGAGATGGGGGTGACAAAAAAAATTTTTTTGAAGAAATAATGTCTGAAATTTCAGAGGGGAAAAAAGAAACATCACATGAGACAAATAGAACACAGAGACCAAGATGGTAGATTTAAGTCCAACAATGACAATAATAAATATAATTGGTAAAAACACTCCAATTAAAAAGCAAAACTGTCACACTTGATAGAAAAACAACCCCCAGCTATTTTCTGTCTGCAAGAAATGCACTCTAAATGTAAAGATATAGACAAATTAAATTTGAAAGATGAAATAAGATATACCATGCCAATACCAATCAAAGGAAAGCTGGAATAGAGATATAAATATCAGATGAAGTTCATTTCAGTAAAAGGAATATTATGAGGGATAAGAAAGGAAATTTCACAATAATCAAGGAATCAATTCATTAAGTGAACATAAAAATTCTAAATGCATATGAAACTAATAACAGGGCTTTGAATATACAATGCAAAAACTGACAGAACTAAAAGAAATAGACAAATCTATAATTTTTCAATACTGCACTCTCAATAATTGATAGAAATGACAGGCAGACACAAAATCAGGGAGAACACAGAAGATCTGAACTGCACCATTAAACAAGTTGCTCTAGTCAATGATTATAGAACAACTCATATTCACTAAGCCATGAGATATCTATCCTATCATACAGAAATTACCCATATCAAGAAAAAAAGAGAAAGGACATTACTACTGATCCTACAGACATTAAAATGATAATAAAAGAATATTAGTAATTTTATGCAAATACATTTCAAAACTAAAATGAAATAGGAACATTCGTTGAAAGACTCAACAACCAAAGCTCACTTAAGAATAAACAGATAACCTGAATAGCCCTATATATAATTAAAAATTGAATTTGTAGTTAAGAATGTTCTCACAAAGAAAATTCCAAGCCCGGATGACTTCTCTGGTGAATTCTACAAAGATTTAAGGAAGAAATAATGCCAATTCTACACAAACTCTTCCAGAAACTCCAGATGTGAAAATTCTTTCCAACTCATTCCATAAAGTTAGTTTTACCCTGATACTAAAACCAGACAAACGTTACAAGAAAGGAAAAAAAAAAAAAGACCAATATTCCTCAAGAAACAAATGCAAAAAATTTTTAAATATTAGCAAAACAAATCCAACCATAGTTCAACCATATATAAAAAGGATAACATATCATGAATAAGTAGAGTTTATCCCAGGCCAAAGGAACAATACAAATGGAAAAGTATGTATCCTACACCACATACAAAAATCATCTCAAGATGAATTAAGGGTTTAAATACAAAAAAGAAAACTTTAAAATTCATGGTAGAAAATAAAAGAAAATTATTTAGACCTTCAAATAGGGAAAGATTTCTTGTATAAGATATTTTCTTAAAAAGCATCTGCTATAAACATTGATAAATTATATTAAAATTAGTATATTTTGTTCATCAAAAGATATCTTCAAGAAAATGAAGAGTAAAGTAAAATGGAGATAAAATATTTGCAATACACATATAATTAGTCTCAAAAATATAAAAAGAGTTTCTACCAATCAATAAGAAAAAACACATAAAATTAGATAAAATAACAAAAGAAACCTTAAAACATTTGCCAGGAGCAGAAACACATACATCCAGTAAACATATGAGGAAATGTTCAGTATCATTAGTAAATAAAACCCAACTCACACTCACTAAGCCATGAGACAGTTTATTATCTTACACAACAAGAAGGTTATGTGTAGTGTGGGTCTCAGGCAGGCCACACACAAGTTCGACTTCCCTTCTCTGTGCTCTCCAGGTGCCTCCCTCCTCCTTACTTCTACTCCATCCTTCCCATAAGAAAAGATACTCTTTCTTCCACATGACTCTTTTCAGGAGTAAGAAAATCTTTGTTCCCTTTATATCCTATTGGCCAGGATTGAGTCATTTGCTCCATCCTGATCAAATTGCTAGAAGGGGAGTGAGAATACCATGCTTGGTTTAGACTCATGACTCACTCAAAGAGTTGTGGAGTCAACACCACATCCCCTGCACAAGGGACTGCAGAGATATATGGCTGTAGCACAAACAGAATGAGGTAGTGAATGGCAATAGTTGAGGTACTGGAAGCTAAAGGAGAGAGAGACTGTTTCCAGAAGGACCGTGGTCAAAGGTGTCAAACACTACAGAGAGGTTACTTGAAGGAACTTGTCAAAGTGCCCATTGAAATTACTTTCGGGAGATTACTGGGGCTCTGAGAGGGTAGTTTTAGTCATGATGGGTGAAGTCAGGTTTTAGAGGCTTGAAGACTAAGTGAGAGATGAAGATGGAAAGATCACAAGTGTAGATATTCTTACAAGAAGTTAGATGGTAAATGGGGAGAGACAAGGGGTTGACAGCAACACCCTGGTTACCAAGTGCTCTGAGAGTGGAATCACTCAACCTGGGCTGGTCCTAGTTAGTAATATGGTATTGCATATTTGAACATTGGTAAGAGTAAATCTTAAAAGTTCTCATCACAAGAAAAAAAAATTTGTAACTATGTATGGTGACGAATGTTACCTAGACTAATTGTGGTGATCATTTTGCAATGTATACAAATGTTGAATCATTACGTTGTATACCTGAAACAAACATAATGCTATGTGTCGATTACACCTTAAGTTTAAAATTCTTTTTAAAAATGGAAAATAAATTTTAAAAGAAAGGAAGAAAGAAAAAGACCCCGAAACAATGGACCTCAGGGCAAGAGACCCCTGGAGCCAAGCGGGGCCACAATCTCTTGCTTGCCACCATCCTTCCCAGCCCCCCATCCCCCCCCCCCCCCCCCCCGTTATGGTCCTGCCTGGCTCTGTGACAGCAGAGTTACCCACAGCTTCTAGAACGAAGCCTGGGAGGTACTCAGTGATGACTGTTAACTACTTTCTTGGCTTAAAAGTGATTATGGAGACAAAGGGGCTTTCCTATTCCTGTCAGCATGGTCAGGTCCTCATTCGTGGACCAGGTCCAGTTCTGAGAGCCACAGCTGAGAAGAGAAGCAGGGCATGTGGCCGGGGCACACAAAGGAGACCATGATTAAAGGGTTGGAAAAGAGAGCCTGTGAGGCAGGTTTTAAGGAACTGGATTTTTTCCTAGAAAAAAAGAGGCTAGAGGATGACTCAATTGTCATCTTAAGTGTCTGAGGGGTAATTACGACGGGAGTGATACCCAGCTCCTCTCCATCCCAAACCCACCCGAGGAGCCATATTTATCCTGTGGCAGGAGGAAGGCAGCCGAACGATACGGAGCGTTTCACTTTAGTAAAAACTGACGTTCACAGAAGCCTCCATCTGCCTCAGGCCATCACGAGGGTCAGGCTAGACTTTCTGTCTAAAACTCAAAAAATAAACTGGGTGACTGCTGGAATTTTTCTCCAACTTTAATTCTTAATGTCCTCCTCTACCATATTCTCTTTTATTTCCATAGGCTTATCAGAACAAAGTTAGCAAAAGCTTTCTCGAATGAGGAAACATGTTATGAATCACTTAAAATTCTCTTTAGCCATATCTATCCTTGAAGTAACCACAGTAAAAAATGTATGTATACGCTTTCTAAGCAGACAATTAGAACACAGCTGGGAAAATATTTAAGATTTTTATTTTTCCCTCAAGTTAGCGTCTTACCAGTCAAATTGCTATGGGTATAGTTTGCTCAACAGACTCGAGAATCATTTGGAGGTCTAATTCAAGCACAGGGCTTATAAAAAATATTCCCTAGATCATCCGTTCTTAGTTGCTTTTGTTTAAAGATAATGGCAGGGGTTTCCCAGGTGGTGCAGTGGTTAAGAGTCCGCCTGCCAATGCAGGGGACATGGGTTCGGGCCCTGGTCCAGGAGGATCCCACATGCCTCGGAGCAACTAAGCCCCAGCGCCACAACTACTGAAGCCTGCGCGCCTAGAGCCGGTGCTCCGCAACAAGAGAAGCCAAGGCAATGAGAAGCCCGCGCACCGCAATGAAGACCCAACGCAGCCAAAAATAAAAAATAAATTAAAAAAAAAAAAAAGATAATGGCAGGTTTTCATGTCTCTGCTTCTTGTGAATTCTGTGTCTATACAGAGGAGCTGGAGGAATTTCTCAGGATGTCAAAACTACTGAAGGACATTTGGTACAATAAATTAGAAAACAGACTCTGGTCAAAAAACAGCAGAGTAACAATAGCTAACCTTTGTGTGAGGCTAGTGGGTGCCATGTGCTTTTCCTGTTAATCTGCATAATGGTCCTGTGAGGGAGGTATCAGTATCCTCATCTGACAGATCAGAACACAGACTCAGAGAGACGAGTAACTTGCTCAAGGTCATGTAGCTAGCAAGTGGTGACATCCAGATTCAAATCCAGGTCTGCTTGACTCCAAAGTCTGTTGTTTTCATGTTGCTGCCCTGCTCCTGGTGTAGGAATTTGCTGTGTGGATGGGCTAGCCTCTAACATAGGACCATGCAATTTAAGAGGTTGTTTGGGTCCATCCCCTGATTTCATTGTTTTGCTAAGAGAGCTCATTAGCTCCCAAGGTCGGTGAAATCAATGGTTGACAGGGACATCATAATTAAACAGCTTCACCACCTTTCTGCAGTTCCATTTCCCACCCTCTCCATGAAATAATCTGTTGAATTTTTTTTGGCCTGCAACTTTTAAAAACATTTTATTTTTTTATTGAGGTAAAATTGGTATATAACATGGTACAAGTTTTGGGTGTACAACATTATATAATTCAACATCTGTATAAACCACAAAGTGATCACCGCCAAAGGTCAAGTTACCATCCATCACCATACAACTGACCCTGCAACTTAAAGTCTTTAGAGCTATGGCTTCTTCATTCCCACGGGTAAGCACAGTCCTTCCTCAAGATTCTTTAGGTAGTCCTGGCTCTAAAGTAGTGTTCCTTAAGGAGTGGTCCACTGACCTTCTACAATAGCACCTGGGCTATTAGCTAAAAACATAAATTCCTGGGCCTTACCATTGATCTACTGAATCAAAATCTCTGGGGGTAATCTAAATATTTAACAAGTATTTAATCTAAATATTTAACAAATATTTATACATGCTAAAATTTGAGATGTATTGCTCCTAAAGCAATGTGGTGCTTAACCTTGTAATCACCTGGGGAATTTATGTCTGTGTTCCCCTTCCAGAGATTCTGATTTGTCTGGGGTGTGGCCATGGGCAGATTTTTTTAAGAGCTCCCCAGGGGATTCTTAGATACAAACAAGACTGAGAATCACTTTCCTAGTCCTAGAACACTGCTTCGCAAACGTAAGCATGCATCAGAATCACCTGGAGGGCTTGTTAAAGCACAGATTGCCGGGTCCTACCCCTCAGAATTTGATTCAGTAGATCTGGAGTGGGACCTGATAATTTGCATTTTTAACAAATTCCCAGGTGATGCTGTTTCAGGGACCACATATTGGGAGCCACTGGTTTAGAGATTCTTGGATATTAGCATGTATCACTGCAAGATTTTAAATAAGTAAGAAAAAATCTCTTTGCTGCTTTGAAATCTTCAGGGACACCTTGTACTTTCCAGTCCTAATTCAAATAATTTTTCATATGTTTGGTCCACCAAGATCAAGTCAGCCTTGTAAATAGAAGAATTACTAACCTATTTTTCCCAGAGGAGATTTAGATATTGGAGGGAGTGAAAGCAGCATTTACCTGGAATAAATAGTTAGATTTCTTAGGCAAATTGCCCCTTGCAAAGCTAGAAGAAAGCTGATGACTGGAGATCCATGAAAGTATAGGTCACTTCCAATATCAAGGTATGTACTAGAGCAATAAAATGGTATGGAAAATCAGACTTTTTGCACAAGCACTTGAATAAATCTTGGCCTTGTCATTATTGGCTCTGTTTCCATTCCTGCTATTGCTAGAGAAGATGGGTGCAGTAACAGATTTCTTCAGGACTAGGGATCACTAGGGAGAGGCAGGGTCACTTTGAATGGCCTGACGGGCTCTGCACTGTGCAATTCTGGGGCACTGTTCATGTAGACTTTGGCGTGAATCGTACCCTCTGCAGTTGTGCTATATGGCAGACCTGGGAGAGGGCTACACACTTTCTGGAGTTATAGAAATCTTAGCAGTCTCTCCTTAGGAACTGTTATACACATGCCCAGAGGTCAAAGTACAGTCCACTGCTCCGCCCTGACCACACCTGCTTCTCCTGCTTCCAGGCACTGGCTCTGAGTGACCCACCAGGGGAGGGATGGGGAAAACAAGAAATTCCCACGGTATCTGTTCACACACATAGAGAGAGACGTGGGAAACCTAGCTGGGGAAACCTTGAGAGCCCAGGGCAGCACAGAAAGGAGGTCTCTGAGTGAGGCATAGACCTTGAGCATACAGGGCCTGAGTATATGCCTGTGAACCGCAGATCCTTTTCAGAGCTGTGGATAAAAGTTAGACCTTGCCCCTCAGCCAGGTTCCTTTATTTTCCCTACTGCCTCCTGCACCCTAGAGCAACCATATTCTATTCAACTCAGTCTGGAGAAGTTCCAGTTCTAAACATTTTTCTCTCAGCCTGGAGGTCTGCCCTGGCTTTAGCTCTAGAAACGTGGTTATTCTAAACTGCAGTCTGAAGGACCATCAGGATGTTGCCCCTCCAACTGCCCACTCAGGCATCTACTCTGGCTCTTTCTAGGACATCTAGCATCACCCATCCCCCTCAAATGGAAGTAGCTTCTGAGGCTGAGAACCTAAGCTAGGAGGTGGGGAGTGAGGCCAATGGGGACAATTCAAGGGAATAAATTATCGGCTGAAGTAGATCTTCCAGAGAACAAGAATAAAATTTGGGAGATCCATTGCCCCTTCCAGGTATTTCACCTCAAACCATTGCTAGGCACTGAATGTCTCCCCAAAATTCACATGTTGAAGCCCTACCCCTAAGTGTGACTGTATTTGGAGTAAGGCAGTAATTAAAATTAATTCAGGTCATAAGGATTAGTCACATGATTAATAGGTCATAATCCCATTAAGGTCAATAGGATTAGTGTCTTTTTTTTTAACATCTTTATTGGAGTATAATTGCTTTACAATGGTGTGTTAGTTTCTGCTGTATAACGAAGTAAAGCAGCTATGTGCATACATATATCCCCATATCTCCCCTCTCTTGAGTCTCCCTCCCACCCTCCCTATCCCACCCCTCTAGGTGGTCACAAAGCTCCCAGCTGATCTCCCTGTGCTATGCGGCTGCTTCCACTAACTATCTATTTGACATTTGGTAGTGTATATATGTCCATGCCACTCTCTCACTTTGTCTCAGCTTACCCTTCCCCCTCCCCGTGTCCTCAAGTCCATTCTCTACGTCAGTGCCTTTATTGCTCTCCTGCCCCTAGGTTCTTCAGAACCATTTTTTTTTTTTTAGATTCCATATATGTGTGTTAGCATACGGTATTTGTTTTTCTCTTTCTGACTTACTTCACTCTGTATGAAAGACTCTAGGTCCACCCACCTCACTACAAATAACTCAATTTCGTTTCTTTTTATGGCTGAGTAATATTCCATTGTATATATGTGCCACATCTTCTTTATCCATTCATCTGTCGATGGACACTTAGGTTGCTTCCATGTCCTGGCTATTGTAAATAGTGCTGCAATGAACACTGTGGTACATGACTCTTTTTGATTATGGTTTTCTCAGGGTATATGCCCAGTAGTGGGATTGCTGGGTCTTATGGTAGTTCCATTTATAGTTATTTAAGTAACCTCCATATAGTTCTCCAGAGTGGCTGTATCAATTTACATTCCCACCAACAGTGCAAGAGGGTTCCCTTTTCTCCACACCCTCTCCAGCATTTATTGTTTGTACATTTTTTGATGATGGCCATTCTGACCGGTGTGAGGTGATACCTCATTGTAGTTTTGATTTGCATTTCTCTAATGATTAGTGATGTTCAGCATCCTTTCATGTGTTTGTTGGCCATCTGTATATCTTCTTTGGAGAAATGTCTATTTATGTCTTCTGCCCATTTGTGGATTGGATTGTTTGATTTTTTGATATTGAGCTGCATGTATATTTCAGAGATTAATCCTTTGCCAGTTGCTTTGTTTGCAAATATTTTCTCCCATTCTGAGGGTTGTCTTTTTGTCTTGTTTATGGTTTCCTTTGCTGTGCAAAAGCTTTTAAGTTTCATTACGTCCCATTTGTTTATTTTTGTTTTTATTTCCATTTCTCTAGGAGGTGGGTCAAAAAGGATCTTGCTGTGATTTATGTCATAGAGTGTTCTGTCTAAGTTTTCCTCTAAGAGTTTTATAGTGTCTGGCCTTACATTTAGGTCTTTAATCCATTTTGAGTTTATTTTTGTGGATGGTGTTAGAGAGTGTTATAATTTCATTCTTCGACATGTAGCTATCCAGTTTTCCCAGTACCACTTATTGAAGAGGCTGTCTTTTCTCCATTGTATATTCTTGCCTCCTTTATCAAAGATAAGGTGACCATATGTGCATGGGTTTATCTCTGTGCTTTCTATCCTCTTCCATCAATCTATATTTCCATTTTTGTGCCAGTACCATACTGTCTTGATTACTGTAGCTTTGTAGTATTGTCTGAAGTCAGGGAGTCTGATTCCTCCACTTCCGTTTTTCTTTCTGAAGATGGCTTTGGCTATTAGGGGTATTTTGTGTTTCCATACAAATTGTGCAATTTTTTGTTCTAGTTCTGTGAAAAATGCCATTGGTAGTTTGATAGGGATTGCACTGAATCTGTAGATTGCTTTGGGTAGTAGAGTCATTTTCACAATGTTGATTCTTTCAATCCAAGAACATGGTATATCTCTCCATCTGTTTGTATCATCTTTAATTTCTTTCATCAGTGTCTTATAGTTTTCTGCATACAGGTCTTTCCTCTCCTTAGGTAGGTTTCTTCCTAGGTATTATATTCTTTTTGTTGCAATGGTAAATGGGAGTGTTTCCTTAATTTCTCTTTCAGATTTTTCATCATTAGTGTATAGGAATGCAAGAGATTTCTGTGCATTAATTTTGTATCCTGCTACTTTACCAAATTCATTGATTAGCTCTAGTAGTTTTCTGGTAGCATCTTTAGGATTCTCTATGTATAGTATCATGTCATCTGCAAACAGTGACAGTTTTACTTCTTCTTTTCTGATTTGGATTCCTTTTATTTCTTTTTCTTCTCTGATTGCTGTGGCTAAAACTTCCAAAACTATGTTGAATAATAGTGGTGAGAGTGGGTAACCTTGTCTTCTTCCTGATCTTAGTGGAAATGGTTTCAGTTTTTCACGATTGAGAACAATGTTGGCTGTGGGTTTGTCATATATGGCCTTTATTATGTAGAGGTAGGTTCCTTCTTTGCTTACTTTCTGGATAGTTTCTATCATAAATGGGTGTTGAATTTTGTTGAAAGCTTTTTCTACATCTATTGAGATTATTGTACGGTTTTTATGCTTCAATTTGTTAATATGGTGTATCACATTGATTGATTAGCGTATATTGAAGAATCCTTGCATTCCTGGGATAAAACCCACTTGATCATGGTGTATGATCCTTTTAATGTGCTGTTGGATTCTGTTTGCTAGTATTTTGTTGAGGATTTTTGCATCTATGTTCATCAGTGATATTGGCCTGTAGTTTTCTTTCTTTCTGACATCTTTGTCTGGTTTTGGTATCAGGGTGATGGTGGCCTCATAGAATGAGTTGGGGAGTGTTCCTCCCTCTGCTATATTTTGGAAGAGTTTGAGAAGGATAGGTGTTAGCTCTTCTCTAAATGTTTGATAGAATTCGCCTGTGAAGCCATCTGGACCTGGGCTTTTGTTTGTTGGAAGATTTTTAATCACAGTCTCAATTTCAGTGCTTGTGATTGGTCTGTTCACATTTTCTCTTTCTTCCTGGTTCAGTTTCAGAAGGTTGTGCTTTTCTAAGAATTTGTCCATTTCTTCTAGGTTGTCCATTTTATTGGCATATAGTTGTTTGTAGTAATCTCTCATGATCCTCTGTATTTCTGCAGTGTCAGTTGTTACTTCTCCTTTTTCATTTCCAATTCTGTTGATTTGAGTCTTCTCCCTTTTTTTCTTGATGAGTCTGGTTAATGGTTTATAAATTGTGTTTATCTTCTCAAAGAGCCAGCTTTTAGTTTTACTGATCTTTGCTATTGTTTCCTTCATTTCTTTTTCATTTACTTCTGGGCTGATCTTTATCATTTCTTTCTTTCTGCTAACTTTGGGTTTTTTTTCTTCTTCTTTCTCTAATTGCTTTAAGTGTAAGGTTAGATTGTTTATTTGAGATGTTTCTTGTTTCTTGAGGTAGAATTTTATAGCTATATACTTCCCTCTTAGAACTGCTTTTACTGCATCCCATAGGTTTTGGGCCATCGTGTTTTCACTGTCATTTGTTTCTAGGTATTTTTTGATTTCCTCTTTGATTCCTTCAGTGATCTCTTCATTATATAGTAGTGTACTGTTTAGCCTCCATGTGTATTTTTTACAGTTTTTTTCCCTGTAATTGATATCTAGTCTCATAGCGTTGTGGTCAGAAAAGATACTTGATACAATATCAATTTTCTTAAATTTACCAAGGCTTGATTTGTGACCCAAGACATGATCTATCCTGGAGGATGTTCCATAAGCACTTGAGAAGAAAGTGTATTCTGTTGTTTTTGGATAGAATGTCCTATAAATATCAATTAAGTCCATCTTGTTTAATGTATCATTTAAAGCTTGTGTTTCCTTATTTATTTTCATTTTGGTTGATCTGTCCATTGGTGAAAGTGGGATGTTAAAGTTCCCTACTATGATTATGTTACTGTTGATTTCCCCTTTTATGGCTGTTAGCATTTGCCTTATGTATTGAGGTGCTCCTATGTTGGGAGCATAAATATTTACAATTGTTATATCTTCTTCTTGGATTGATCCCTTGATCATTATGCAGTGTCCTTCTTTGTCTCTTGTAATAGTCTTTATTTTAAAGTCTATTTTGTCTGATATGAGAATTGCTACTCCAGTTTTCTTCTGATTTCCATTTGCATGGAATATCTTTTCCCATCCCCTCACTTTCAGTCTGTATGTGTCCCTAGGTCTGAAGTGGATCTCTTGTAGACAGCATATATATGGGTCTTGTTTTTGTATCCATTCAGGCAGTCCATGTCTTTTGGTTGAGCATTTAATCCATTTACATTTAACATAATTATTGATATGTATGTTCCTATTACCATTTTCTTAATTGTTTTGGGTTTGTTATTGTAGGTCTTTTCCTTCTCTTGTGTTTCCTGCCTAGAGAAGTTCCTTTAGCATTTGTTGTAAAACTGGTTTTGTGGTGCTGAATTCTCTTAGATTTTGCTTATCTGTAAAGGTTTTAATTTCTCCATCGAATCTGAATGAGATCCTTGCTGGGTAGAATAATCTTGGTTGTAGGTTTTTCCATTTCATCACTTTAAATATGTCCTGCCACTCCCTTCTGGCTTGCAGAGTTTCTGCTGAAAGATCAGCTGTTAACCTTATGGGGATTCTCCTGTATGTTGTTTGTTGGTTTTCCCTTGTTGCTTTTAATATTTTTTCTTTGTATTTAATTTTTGATAGTTTGATTAATACGTGTCTTGGCGTGTTTCTCCTTGCATTTCTCCTGTATAGGACTCTCTGCACTTCCTGGACTTGATTGACTATTTCCTTTCCCATATTAGGGAAGTTTTCAACTATAATCTCTTCAAATATTTTCTTAGTCCCTTTCTTTTTCTCTTCTTCTTCTGGAACCCCTATAACTTGAATGTTGGTGCATTTAATGTTGCCCCAGAGGTCTCTGAGACTGTCCTCAATTCTTTTCATTTTTTTTTTCTTTATTCTGCTCTGTGGTAGTTATTTCCACTACTTTATCTTCCAGGTCACTTATCTGTTCTTCTGCCTCAGTTATTCTCCTACTGATTCCTTCTAGAGAATTTTTAGTTTCATTTATTGTGTTGTTCATCATTGTTTGTTTGCTCTTTAGTACTTCTAGGTCCTTGTTAAACGTTTCTTGTATTTTCTCCATTCTATTTCCAGGATTTTGGATCATCTTTACTATCAGTACTCTGAATTCTTTTTCAGGTAGACTGCCTATTTCCTCTTCATTTGTTTGGTCTGGTGGGTTATTACCTTGCTCCTTCATCTGCTGTGTATTTCTCTGTCTTCTCATTTTGCTTAACTTACTGTGTTTTGGGTCTCCTTTTCACAGGCTGTAGGTTCGTAGTTCCCATTGTTTTTGGTGTCTGCCCCCAGTGGCTAAGGTTGGTTCAGTGGGTTGTGTAGGCTTCCTGGTGGAGGGGACTAGTGCCTGTGTTCTGGTGGGTGGGACTGGCTCTTGTCTTTCTGGTGGGCAGGATCACGTCCAGTGGTGTGTTTTGGGGTGTCTGTGAACTTAGTATGATTTTAGGCAGCCTCTCTGCTAATGGGTGGGGTTGTGTTCCTGTCTTGCTTGTTGTTTGGCATAGGGTGTCAAGCACTGTAGTTTGCTGGTCATTGAGTGGAGATGGGTCTTAGCATTGAGACGGAGATCTCTGGGAGAGCTCTCGCCGATTGATATTACATGGGGCAAGGAGGTCTCTGGTGGTCCAATGTCCTGAACTCGGCTCTCCCACCTCAGAAGCTCAGGCCTGACACCCGGCTGGAGCACCAAGACCCTGTCAGACACACAGCTGTTGGAGGACAGCTGCCTTGAAAAAGTTTGATCAGGCTTGTTCTGCTGCTGGTAATGTCTTATTTTTGAATCTGTGTGCTGGTTACATGGCTATACTTAGTGTCCACCGCTAGCTGGCTGGGAGCTCAGCTTTGCATCCTCATTCCAGGATCCAGGCTGCTGAAGCTGCCACAAAATGGAACATTACCTATATTAGGGAACCGTTGACCGAAACTGCCCGCCTTGGCCAGGCACGATAATAACCACTTGCCTGAGTTGTCTCATAACAGGAGGTCATGATAAAGAATGCAGTGCTGCTGCCAAAAAATAACCGGGAGAATTTGGGAGGGGCCAAAAACAGGATTAGTGTCCTTTTAAGCAGAGACACCAGGCAGCTTGGCAACTTGCTCCCCTCAGTGCACAGAGTGAATAAATGCCACGTGAAGACAAACAAGAAGGAGCTGTCTGCAAGCCAGGAAGAGAGCTCTAACCAGCAACCAAATTGACTTGAACCTTGACCTTGGACTATTAGCCTCCAAAATTGTGAAACAATAAACGCCTGTTGTTCAAGCCACCCAATCTATGATATTTTGTTATAGCAGCCTGAGCAGACTAAGATACTCATTCTTTCTTTTCTCCCCTCACTTAACTCAAGTTCCTTCAGAGGAGGGCCTTGGTTAGGTCAAGATCCGTCATCTTCATCATTGTGGCTTCTCACCATTTCCACACTGGATTGTAAGCACCTGAGGGCAGGGACTGACTTGCATTTATTTCCATAACTCCCCAGCATTTAGCAGATTATTCCCCTACAGTAATACGTGAGAAACCAGGCAGGAGGCCCAGAGGAGGCAGATGCCTGCAGAGGGTGCAGAAGGAAGATGCCGAAGCTGTCTTGTTATTTCACCTTTTCCTTTTAATGGTGTGTCGAGAAAGCATTTACTCCCATTGTTATGACTGCATGTGAACATGTTGAGGCCAGGAGTGGCTGAGATGCTGGAGTAAAAACAGAGTGAACCATGGTCATTACGTCCAATGTGGAAGACAAAGAACTGCATCATCTGCCCAGTGCTGGCACCTCTCTCCAGGCTTGGCTGGGATTTGCAGACAGCTTGAGGTGCAGGAGATGGTGTGTGGGGTGGACTTCTAGAAGCACTGGAAATCTTGCATTGGTGAGTCCTTGATATATAATTAGGAAGATCTATCCAATCCTTGCTAGGGGAGGTATTCAAAATATCCGACATCTGGTAGGGCAGTTGTAAACAACCAGTGCAGCTGTATTAGTGCACAGCAGCTGCTCATCAGCCCAGTAGTGAGCTAAACTGTTTCCACTTTCCACATTTGCTTCACATACAAAAGTCACGTTTGCGGGCACAGTTAGGTCAGGGCAGTTAAAATCCAGCCTGTATAATTCACCAGAAGAGCATGTGTGCTGCCATGAGAGTTACCCAGAGAACTAAGTCACTCAAGGGCACGGGGGCAGGAGACCCCGTTCTAGATCAGACACCCGTCTAACTCATGCAAATGTTTTCCTTTTTTCTTTTTTAAATATTGATTTTATTTATTTATTTGGTTGTGCCGGGTCTTAGTTGCAGCAGGTGGGCTCCTTAGTTGCAGCATGTGTGTGGGATCTAGTTCCCTGACCAGGGATTGAACCCGGGCCCCCTGCATTGGGAGCACAGAGTCTTAACCACTGTGCCACCAGGGAAGTCCCCATGCAAATGTTTTTAATTTAAACCAAATACCAGGGAACCAAAAATAATGCCCACAGTGATCCTTGCCAAACACAAATATATTAAATGTACAAATTGGCATCCTGTTTTTACGCGTACTTCATCTTCTTCACTGCAAAGTTTCTAACGTTGCAAGGGATAGATTTAGAGAGACAAAATGTAGAAAACAAACCAAATATAAGATTTTGCTTATACTCTAGGAATTATGTAATGTGAAGAAGTTATTTCTAGTAGGTCCTGGCATAAATTCCATAAGATGAGAAACAGTGATAAGGGGAGTAGATGTAACCAAATGTTAGGCTCCAATCTAAACTGTTCAGGCCACATACAATTCCTGCACACACTGGAGGCACATACTTCAAGAGGAAACTCCCACATTTGGAATGCATCTATGCGATATGGCAAAGCAGAATTTCTTGAATTCTAGAAAAGGATTTTATATATAAGTATTCGCTTCAGCCACAATAGCACCTCCGTTGTTCAAATGCCATTCATGTAACGAATTTAGTTATTCAGAACCCAGATGGGAATCTGGAAAAATTTTCAGAGGCCTTGTAGTGATTAAGGCATATAAGTCCATGCATTAAATGCCATTCATTTTACTTCCTAGGAGAAACCCACATTATTCAAAATCTCTACACAATTTTCTAAGAGGCTTGGATATTTGGTATTGGAATATGGCAGAGGCTGATAGTGGTTGGCCCCAGCATCCATTCTTCCGTTTCTACTTAGTATCAGAAACTCAAGTTTGTTCAGGGGAAGTCGTGCAGCCAGATAAAAACTATATTTACAACGACAAATGTGATAAACTTTTGACCAATGAAAGACAAGCGGAAACGTTGTTTTATAGGCCACCCAGGAAGTATCCCACCAAGTGGGACCCAGCCCTTCTGTCTTCCCACCTTCCAATCTGCTGGCTGCCTTGCTATGATGATTCTAGGAGTCTTCTTGGACTGTGGCTATGAGGAATATGGCCTAAAGATGTTGCAGTGGAGAGCTAGAAGGAGACTGAATCCCTAAGAAATTCAAGATGTGTCCTACTCATCTTGGACTGCCTGTCTCTGGTTTCTTACACATGAGACAGAAATAAGCTACTATCTTGTTTTAGCTGCTGTTACTTTTGTTCTAAATGTTATATGCATACAAGTTTATTCTAATAAATATGCTTGACATAAATCAAAAGTAATAAATTGTTAGTTTTGCGGTTAGAAGCAGATACATGCTACCTGGGAAAAGGGATGTCTGACACCCCTAACAAGACACCAAAAAAAAAAAAAAAAAAAAGAAAGAAACCCAGAAAACACAAACAACTAAACCTGTAGTAGGTTTTCCTGTAAATACTTTTAAAGTAAAGCATTCTAGTCACACCTATTGAGATAAATTGTCCCAGACCTCTTAGGTAGGCTCCAAGGGCATCAATATGCTACAGAAAATTAGAATCATCTGAATTCATGTGTAATTATGCTTGGAGTCATCAAGAATAAATTATGTTTGGTTTAAGAGATAGGAAATATCATAGAAATATTTTAATTCAAAATTCCTTCGTTTTTTAAAAAAATTTTGCCCACAAAAGAGCATGCAAAAAGAGCAAGTTTTCTGGAAATTCTGTGATATGGAATAGTACATTTTTCCAGGTTGCAAAATAAATGAGTTGTCACCAGATATGGTTCTGTTGTTTTTAATGTGCTGATTTTATGTAAGAATAATTTTCTCAAAATATCTCTACACTTAGGTATTGTATTCATTTTGTTTGGTCAGCATTCCAACTAGATATACATTTTTGCCACAAAATAAAAAGTGAAAACAAAAGAAAACCACAAAATAGTATCTTGAGCCTTGGAAGCAACAAAATAAATGTTATGCCCTTCCTGCTCTCTTTATTTCCTGGAAAGTTTTAGTTCTTCTATTCAAATCATGTGAAAATTCTCACCTGAGCAATGCTTTACACAGATGAGTGGAGAAAGAGCCAGCTTTTTCTGGCAAAGATCAGAAGTAGGCCTAAAGGCAGTGTGATCTTTAAGCCAAAACCAGATAAATGAGAAACATATTGAAAATGGGAAATCAACTGAGAACTTGCTGGCTACTTGCCATTCTCCAAACAGAGCTAAAGATAACAATGGCATAAACAGTGCAAGCAAAATGTTAAAGAAGAAAAGCATTTGAATAAAATCCCTTAGTAGTACCTTCATTCACATAGAGTAAGAGGAGCTCTCCCCTCTAATGCTTTACCTTCCAGGAGATAGATGCCCACACCACACGTTCCCTCACAATCCCCAGCTTCCAGGATTCTTCAGTTCTCTTACCAATTATTACAATTTTTTCCCCACAAAAGTTTTCAGCTCTGTGAGGGCAAAGACTGTATTGCTCTTATGCACAGTTATACCCCTGTTACCTGCCTACACAGAGCCTGGCAAATAATAGGTCCTCATTTAGATGTTGGATGGATAGATGAACGGATGATGGAGAAAAAGAAATTTGGAGGAAGGTATGATTAGGCCCACAGGCCAGGGACATATTTTAACCAGAAAAAATCCTTAATTCCCACTCCCTCCAACCTATCTTTGACTCTCTGAAAACATAAGGGCTCCAGAGGAAGAAAGGGAGAGAAAAGGTAAAGAGGGACTTCCCTTGTGGCGCACTGGTTGAGAATCTGCCTGCCAATGCAGGGGACACGGGTTTGATCCCTGGTCCGGGAAGATCCCACATGCCATGGGGCAACTAAGCCCGTGTGCCACAACTACTGAGTCTGCGTTCTAGAGCCCGCATGCCACAGCTACTGAAGCCCGTGCTCCACAATAAGAGAAGCCAAAGCAATGAGAAGCCCGCACACCACAACGAAGAGTAGCCCCCGCTCACCGCAACTAGAGAAAGCCCATGTGCAGCAGCAAAGGCCCAATGCAGCCAAAAAATAAATTAATTAAAAAAAAAAAAAGAAAATGTGGGGCTTCCCTGGTGGCGCAGTGGTTGAGAATCTGCCTGCCAATGCAGGGGACACGGGTTCGAGCCCTGGTCTGGGAAGATCCCACATGCCGCGGAGCGACTAAGCCCGTGAGCCACAATTACTGAGCCTGCGCATCTGGAGCTTGTGCTCCGCAACAAGAGAGGCCACGATAGTGAGAGGCCCGCGCACCGCGATGAAGAGTGGCCCCCACTTGCCGCAACTAGAGAAAGCCCTCGCACAGAAACGAAGACCCAACACAGCCATAAATAAATAAATAAATAAATAAATAAATAAATAAAATTAAAAAAAAAAAGAAAGAAAATGTAAAGAGGAAATAGAGGAAAAGGAGACAGTAATGAGAAGCTGACCAAATTGGTTTTGTAATATTCATCTCTACACACACACACACACACGCAGACACACACACACGCTTCTAACATACAGAGCTGTTCAACACAGGCCAGACGTTGCCTCAAAAAATGGTTACTTTGAATATTGTGTTAATTAGATAATGATCGATCATATGCAGATTTCTGCAACCCCCAAGCCTGACAATGGGCCCTCAGCGGGGACTTTCCTGAGTGGATGGTACAAGACCCAGGAGCCACGTCTGAGGTGGATGAATTTGCATTTTACACTTCACTTTCTCTCTGGCTCTTTAGTGCTTTGCTTGCTGAGTAATAACAAGCCTAGAGGCTGGACGAGAAAAGTAGGAAAAAGAGGCCCGGTTTATCCAGAAACTGAGTAATACACCTGTAAGAACATAGAGTAAACCATTTCCTTAACTAGGAACATAGAGCTCAGCAAAAATATAGCCACAAAAAGAGATGAACAGCAGAATGATGCAATGTACGATAGTCAAGACTAGGGCTTGTGTTTCTGGTTGTGTTTCTGATTCTGCTCTTCTAGGCTCACAGGTGTGCTTCCTTACCTCCATATATTGAACTCAGATGTGGCTGTATGATTGTCTACCGTCAATAAAACATGAGGGCAGGCAATACGGGTCACTTCCAGGTGAAGCATTTAAGACCTGGTGCATGATTCCTCGTGATCTTTTTTCTCCCTGCTGCCATGATGGGTGCATTCCAAACAAGGGAACCTCTACCAGCCTGGGTGTCAGAGTGAGGATAATGTAGCACAGGCATCGGCAATCTACAGCCCCTGGGTTGGCTACCGGCTTTTATAAATAAAGTTTTATTGGAATAAAGCCATATCCATTTGCCTATGTTTTCAAGTTGCAATGGTAGAATTGGATTGTTGAGGCAGAGACTGTATAATATGCAAACCTAAAATGTTTACCAAATGGGCCTCTAAGAAAAAGTATACCAACTGTTGATATAGAGCACTGTTTCCACAACCCACATACTTGAGAAAGACATGTAGATTGAAAGGAAAGCCATGCCTTTTCTATTTTAAACCAACAAAAAGTGGGAATTATTTGTTATTCATACATAACCCAGGTTATTCTGACTGACACATAACTCTTAAAAAAAAATCACCCAATTTGTGTGTATGTCATTAATAGAAATACATTACTCAAGAAATAGTGAAAACACAGATGTTAAAAACAAACTTATGGTTACTAGGGGGTAGAGGGGGAGGAGGGATAAATTGGGAGATTGAGATTGACATATACACACTACTATATATAAAATAAATAACTAATAATGACCTACTGTAGAGCACAGGGAACTCTACTCAATACTCTGTAATGACCTATATGGAAAAAGAATCTAGAAAGGAGTGGATATATGTATATGTGTAACTGATTCACTTTGCTGTGCAGCAGAAGCTAACATTGTAAATCAACTATACTCCAATAAAAACTTTTAAAAAGTAGTGAAAACAACTAACACAGTACTTGGTGCAGAGTAAGCACTTAGGTAGTGGTTTCTCTTTTCCTGGTTGAACATGCCCCATGGAAAAGAGACAAAACACTGGTGTAATCAGGAAGGGACCACTTGTCACTCCCTCAGAACACATTGTCTAAAAGTGGTGGGTTTTCAGCAATTTTTAAAGGAAAGATGTTGACTTGTCAGTTATTAAAATGTTAGAAAACATTAGAAGAGCCAGAGAATGAATGCAAAGGTGAGTCTGTTGAACACGTTGAAACATCAATTGTCAGAACAGGAGGCATGTAAAGAAAGGAGGCAAAGAGTGGCCCCTTTTCATCTGATTGCTCCTGGGATGCCGGAGCCTGGCTACACGTTTGAAGCAGAGGTGAAAAAGCTGAACTGGATACAGCTACTTCAGTAATGGAAATGATTTAAAGTTTTAAATGGTAAGTATTTCCCACCGCCCCCCCCCCCCGCTCTGGAAGAAAGTTTAGGGAATATTTGTTAAGTTTTAAATATCAATACCAACAACGAACACTGTGACAGCTCTTATAATGTTCTAGGCGCTATTCTGAGCACTTGACACATTTTCGCTCTTATAATCATCACAATCCTATGAGTTAGGTATCATCATTATCTCCAGTTTAAATAAAAGGGTGAAGCATATAGAAATTAAGTAGCTTTCCCAAGGTCAGCAATTACAAAGAAGTGGAGCTGGCCTTGAACGCAGGCATTCTGGGTCCAGGGTAATTGCTCTCAACCATTTTGCTCTATTGAAGTTCAAAAGTTTACGACTGGACTTGGGACAGAGTGTGAAGGCAAAGACTCATTGCTAGGCTGCTGTGTTCGCTAGGATGCTTTGGCTCTGTGTATCAGAAAACCCAACTCAAACTGCCTTAAGCGACGAAGAAATTATCTCGTGTAACAGAAGTCAACAGGAAGGGCAGCTGCAGAGTTGGTCGTCAATGGTTCACCGATATCATGGAGAACCCAGGTTCTCTTTGCCTTTTGATTCTGTTACCCACAGCACTGACTTCACCTAAGGCTCCTTGCCCTTACGGTCAGTGATGGCAACCAGCAGTAAAGGGTGCATATGTGCTCCTTTGCTGCCACCCAACAAGAAAGAGACTCTTCCCTCCATTTTCCATTCTTTCTGGGCCAAATTAGGTCACATGTTTATGCCTGGGGTGGGGTTGCGGGGGGGAAAGGTGACCAGGGCAATGCCGATGCTGTTTGGCTTAGAAAAATCAGGGTTCCTGGAATTGGAGAAGGAGTCAACTTCAATTCTGCTGCATGGCAAAGGGACTTAATACCTGAATAAAATCAGAGTTTAGTTAGGAAGGAAGATAGGAGTTGGATGGATAAGCAACTAACAATGTCCAGCGGCAGGTATCAGCTAAAATGCAACCATATCTGCCAACTTGGTTATCTCTGCCACCCTTTCTCTGGGAATCCTTTCACAGAGACAGTATATTGAGGTGATAAAAACTCATATTCTTGTTGCATCATGAGTCTGAATCTTAATTCTGTTATCTGTTCAAAGATAAGTTGCTTAAATTCTTGAGAGACTGACTATACAAACAGACAAATATATATTAAAAAATATATGAATATATATAAATATATATTTATATATATGAATATATGTATAAATATATTTAAATATATATATAAATGGGACTCTGACCCACAATCTGCAGCAACCCGCCCAGAAAGCCAGCCTACTGTGCAGTCCAGGAAGTCAGACTACTATCTCTAGCCATCAGTGCATGAACCCAAACAGTACCCCTGTAATAATAGGCCCCAAACAGTCAGGACTTGATTAATAACTGACATCTTTCATAATTTTTGGCCTCAATTTCAACTCAGGACCAACCAGAGAAAGTCAAATATGCACCCCTAACCAATTACGCAGCAATTCCACAATTCTAGTTAGCAGCTTACAGCTTTCTCATGCCAACAGCCTCCAATCAGGATAGACCTGAAACCTTCCCTTTTTCCACTACAAAGCTTTAATTTGAATTGCATGTTGAAACTATTTTCATGTAGTTTAAGAAGCTGAAATGTTAAGGATCTATGATGGAAACATATACTTAGTCCTCATAAATAATATTTCAAACCACAAAATTATAATTCATTACCCCTACTGAAAGGAAGATACAAAGAAATATAATATAAAATATAAATATAAATAAATAAATAAAATATAATGAGGAAGAGGAAATACCAAGGGAGAAAGAGGAAGAGAGAGACAGAGACGTCTTTTCCCACGTGCATTATGAGACACATGAATGGGGCGGAAGAGGCTCCCAGGGGGAAATAAAAAAGGACAGGATGGTGTAAGTGTCTTACAGAGAAGGAGATGATTTATTCCCTTTATAAGAAATGGTAAAGTGTTTGTTTTGTGCACCCATCTGTGTTATAGATTATTCTGATTAAAAGGAGTTAAATCTCAGTGAAAGGTGGAGAGAGTGAAGATGAAAGTAACTATGGTTGGGGAGAATTCCAGGTTATAATCAGTTTATCCCTCAAAGCAAAGACCTCTCCAAGTGACCAAAGAATGTGAACAAGTTCAGGACAAAATCATTTTAATCATACTGATTCAGAGAAAATACTATGAGGCACCTGCGTGAGGTAAGATGAGTCAGGGCTAGGTTTCTCAAAGATGATTCATGGGGTCCCCTGGATTCATGGTGACCTCTTCGCATGAAAACCCTGAGAGGCATTTCCACTCAGCCGCCTGTCTGGACGCTTGCAAATACATGGACAGCAGGGGGTTAAGGGGAGGAGACACTTCTTTGAAGGTGATAATCATAGCCTCTGGGAAACACTGAGAGCTCAAAGAGATATCCTAAAAATTAGTCTTTGATTATTTGTAACAGAAAGTAGTGGGGAATCAAAGAGTCCCATCTCCTTTAAGTGATAAAACAATAAAAGACAACAGGGAGGCAGAGAACTGACCACAGTCTTCTGTTGTATGCCTTAAGCAAGAGTGATTTTTTTTTTTTAAGCTCAGGTTTGATGTTTCAACAGTTGCCAGGCAGATTTTTCCTTTGTGGGCCAGGTTCTGCGTTTACTCATTGATTCTGCATTTGGCTCTCTTACACTAATAACCCCACAGAGACCCCTCTTCTTTCACGCACAGTGAAGCAGTAACTCCTCATTCTCTATCTCTCCATGTGAAGCAGATGCTGCGTCAAAATGCTGTCAACACCCAGAAATAGATCCACACAAATATACCCAACTGATTTTTTTTTTTTTTTTTTTTTAAGAAATGCCTATCATTTTCAGCTGCTAACTTTCAGGATAATTTCTTTTTTTTTTTTTTTTTTTAATTTAGATTGTTGGATGGGCAATATTCACATGGATCAACATTTTAATTAATTAATTTATTTATTTATGGCTGTGTTGGGTCTTTGTTTCTGTGCGAGAGGTTTCTCTAGTTGTGGCAAGCGGGGGCCACTCTTCATCGCGGTGCACGGGCCTCTCACTATCGTGGCCTCTCTTGCTGCGGAGCACAGGCTCCAGACGCGCAGGCTCAGTAATTGTGGCTCACGGGCCCAGTTGCTCCGTGGCATGTGGGATCTTCCCAGACCAGGGCTCGAACCCGTGTCCCCTGCATCGGCAGGCAGATTCTCAACCACTGCGCCACCAGGGAAGCCCCCTACCCAACTGATTTTTGACAAAGGTAAGAAAGCAGTTCAATGGAGATAGGATAGCCTTTCAGTAAATGGTGCTGGAGCAGTTGGACATCATAGAAAAAAGAGAGGAAGAGGGAAAGAGAGAAAAGGAGAAAAGGAAAAGGAAGAAATAAGCCTTGACTGAAGTCTCACACATCATAAAAAAATTAACTCAGAATGGATCATAGACTCAAATGTAAAACATAAAAACTACAAAACTTTTAGAAAAAAAAAAACAGAGAGAGTCTTTGAGACCTAAGACTAGGAGAGTTTTTAGACTTGGCACCAAAACCATGATCCATAAAAGCAAAAAAAAAAAAAAAAGAAAAAAACCACACACACACACAAAATTGGACCTCATAAAGTTTAAAACTTTTGCTCTATGAGAGCCCACATGAAGAGGATGAAAAGAAAAGTTATAAGCTGGGAGAAAATATTTGCAAATTACCTACGTGGTAGAGGATTGATATCTATAATGTGAAGAACTCTCCAAACTCAAGATTTAAAAGAGCAAACAATCCAATTAGAAAAGGGGCAAAAAGGACATTAATAGACATTTCACCAAAGAGGATAAACAGATAGAAAATAAGCACTTGAAAAGATGGTCAACGTCGTTAGCCTTTAGGGAAGTGCACAGTGAAACCACAAAGAGATATCACTAAGACATATCAGAATGACTAAAATTTAAAAAGTGGCAATACCAAATGTTGGGGAGAATGTGGGGAATTGGGTAACTCATACATTGCTGTTGGGAATGTAAAATGATACAACCACTTTGGAACACAGTTTGGAAGTTTCTTATAAAACTACATGCAACCATCATATTACTCAGCAATTGCATTCCTAGAGTATTTATTTCAGAAAAATGAAAATATACAGTCACACAAAAACCAGTACACAAATGTGCACAGCAGCTTTACTTGTAGTAGCCGAAGCTAGGAATCAACCCAGGTGTCCTCCAACATGCACATGGTTAAACTGTGGTACATATATAACATGAAATACTGCTCACCAATGGAAAGGAACAGACTATTGTGATGGCTGCAACAATTTGGACGAATCTCCAGGGATTTATGCTGAGTGAAAACAGCCAATTCCAAAAGGTTACATGGTACATAATTCCATTTATATAACATTTCTGAAATGATGAAACTTTGGAAATGGAGAACAGATTAGTGGTTGCCAGAGATGAGAGATTGGGGAGGTGGCACGAGAGGTGGGTATAGTGATAAAAGGGCAACAACATAAGGGATCCTTTTGGTGCTGGAACTGTTCAGTATCTCGACTATGGAGGTCACAGACCTACACAGCTGATAAAATCATATGGAACTTGATACAGAAGTGTGCCTGCACCTACAGGAACACACTCAAATGAGCACAAGTAGAACTGGGAAAATCTCAATAAGATCAGTAGATTGTGTCAATGTCCATATCCTGGTTGTGACATTATACTATAGTTAACAAAATGTTACCACTGGGGGAACTGGGTAAAGTGTACAAAGGATCCCTCTGCCCTGTTCCTTACAACTGTGAACTTATAATTATCTCAACTAAAAAAATGTATGTATACGTATTATGCTGTTGATGGAGTAACAACCAAACTAAAAACGTGTGTCAGAAAACTAAACTAGGCCCTTTTGCAGGTAATTCTGACCATTCTAGATACTTGTATGTTTACTCTCAGGCTGTGTCCATATCATACCCAAAGTTTTGGTTTTTAACTTTAATTTTTATCATAAAGGTAATATTGAACTGTAGAAAAGAAAGAAATAGACATAAAAGGAAAATAAAATTAAAATCACTCTAATCCCACCACCCAACAATAACTTGAGATTTGGTTTTTTAATAGGCCATAAGATAATTTTTAGTTTTTATCATTTTAGTATTATGATTAATGATCTCATAAATACCTGAGGCTTTCTTAAAATATATATATTTTAAAAATTTATCTTATTAAAGATACCATTACTGGGGGCTTCCCTGGTGGCGCAGTGGTTGGGAGTCTGCCTGCCAATGTTGGGGACATAGGTTCGAGCCCTGGTCTGGGAAGATCCCACATGCCGCGGAGCAGCTGGGCCCGTGAGCCACAGCTACTGAGCCTGTGCATTTGGAGCTGGTGCTCCGCTGCAAGAAAGGCCGTGACGGTGAGAGGCCCGCGCACCGTGATGAGGAGTGGCCCCCGCTCGCAGCAACTGGAGGAAGCCCTCGCACAGAGATGAAGACCCAACACAGCCAAAAATAAATAAATAAATAAATTAATTAAATAATTAAAAAAAAAAAGATACCATTACTATACATATAAATAAGATCAAGAGATTGTATGTCAATATCCCAGTTATGATATTACACTACAGTTTTGCATTTGTACACACATGTACAAGACAGTTTATCTACTCCAGTGCACAGTGACCATGAACATTCCTGCTGCACATTTTGGAGATAACTCTGCATCCATGTTCATATAGGAGGTCAGGACCCTCAATGCGTGCTTGCAGAGAACATCTAATCTCAGACATCCCAGGAATATTGCTAGTGCTGTTACCCGATTGCTCTGCTAAGGCATTGGGCTGCACCCTGCATGCAGGCCTGCAAGCCCTGTAATTGTCCAGCCTCAAGACCAAAGAAAGAGCCTGGAGACAGCAACAGAGACATCAGTGACTTACTGGGCAGGGCATCCTACATGTACGAAACGAAGGATCCTGGAGCAACACCCACCATGTGTGGTATGCAGCAAGCAGGACATGGCAGCAGTCCTCACTACTCTGGGGAGAAGGAAGTTACTGTTAATAGGGGGAATTGATGTCAGGTGGGCTCATCAGTTACCAGGGAAACCAGTGGCTGGGGCGGGGGTGGGGGGAGAACATGTAGGCAGTTACTAATTAAACCCTATAATTAAGAGCTTGGATAGTCATGTGAGTGAAGTGGGTCTTGTCCAGCAGGGATGTACAGAGAGCAAAAGAATAGCCATCTTGAATGGCCTGACCATATGCTCCACCCCTACATACCCTGCATGACCCTTAGCGTCCTGGTCCACCCCTCTTCCAGGATATCCCTGGGGCCAGGTATGTAGAGGGGCACCGCAACCAATTACCACGAATGCAATACAGATGGCAGCAGCTGAAGAGTATCAGGAGTAAGACACCTAGTAGACTAAAGATAGTAATTCACCAAGAGGTGGGCAAACTTTGGAGCCAGACGGGTCAAGTTTTCATGGAAATCCAGAGGAGGATAACAATAGCATCTCGCTGGAGACCCAGCAGTCAGACTTTTTCCACAGGTGAGACCACCACTGTCACCCAGTCTGTAAACAGATTCCTTCCCCTCAGACTAGGGATGAAACGTAAGATGTTTATCAGGCACAGTACAGGTAAGTTCATGACCGTTAAGCAGCATACAAGCAGTAACAGCATTCTGAGATAATACCAGCCCTGCACGTGGTTTTTGTCCTGGCCTGCAGTTCCATACCATCTGTCCACACTCAGTCCCCACAGATGGTACCCAACACTGGAGAGACAGTGGAGAAAAACAGAAAATAGGGTTAACATATTGGTGACTTTCTCCAGTAGGGGGCCTGGATTAATTACCCTAGTAGTCTCAGGTGGGGCCGGGTAGAAGACAGGTGAAATCTGTACATCCTTTTTTAATTCTATTCCCCAAGGGGTGGCAAACCCAAAACACCAGGGACTTACCTTACCAGGGCCATTTTGTAGTGTGTTCACCTGGGGTAGATCCTGTGAGGAGAGCAAAAGTGAGTTTTCATCCTAACTGACAGTTGGTAGTGGTCCTTTGGTGGTCAGCAGTTGAACTCAAATTGTGTTGACTAGTTGCCTCTGGGTTAACTTGGTGTAGGCACTGGGATGATTTCTCCTGGGATGTTTGGTTATAGTTTGCAGGGCTTGAGCTAGCCTCCTGGTCCATGTGTTGAGACAGTGATCTCCCATCTCAGTCGTTCACAGCCCGGCAGCAGTCGAGTTGTAAGGCAGGTGGAAATGCCAGTGTATGTTATTTTTATCGGCCCATTCCTGAACTTCATGGTCCTTGGTCACTCTCCATGTCCACGGGAGGCCCGTATGTCACACACAGCTGTTCCAGACCCCGAGCAGTGGTTTTCTGTGTTGCTTGACGACTCAGGTAAGCCTTTTGTAATGTCTTCCGCCTGTTGTAATGCATCACAGACTGCATATAGCTGCTGTTCCATCATACTCTTGTTGCTCTGCCCCCTCCAGAGCTGGGACCGGAAGCCCATGGGTACTCTTTTATTGTTTTGTCATTACCACTGGCCCCAACCAATCCGTCTGGGTAATTAGCCACGTCCAATTCACACGCCTGTCCCTAAGTTAATGTCCCCGAAGCCTGTGCCTGTAATTGTTTAGGGGTGGTGGGTTGGGGGTATGCTTGTCTTACCCAACCAGAAAACATCCAAGTATTTAATAGATAATCCAGGTCCTTGCGTTTTGTCTGTCTTCATCAGCCACACCCCGTGCAGTCAGATGAGCCATGAGCGTGGGGCTGCTACTTTTAAACTGGAGAGAGGCTCTGAGGTTTACAGGATATCATCCGTACAGCGGAAGAGAAAGACATCTCTCATGGTGGTCAGCTGTCACAGGGCCCCACATGCTAGTAGACGGCCACCTCAGGATTACCCCCTGAAACTTTCCATTCCCGTCCTTATTTCCCGACGTCTCTGTGCTCACGGAGTTTCCTCGGCCTCCTGGCTGGCTCACCAGTTGTTGGGCTGGCTGCACCCCCACAGGCCTGCAAGCCTTGTAGTTGTCCAGCCTCAAAACTGAAGAAAGAGCCGGAGACAGCAACAGAGACATCAATGGCTTATTGGACAGGGGATCCTACACGTCTGAAACAATGGATCCTGGAGCGACACCCTACCATGTATAGTGGGTGGGTGGCAGGCAGGATGTAGCAACAATCTTCACTACTCGGGGGAGGAAGAGGCTACCATTTACAGGGGGAATTGATGTCAGGTGGGCTCATCAGTTACCAGGGAAACCAGCGGCTGGGGCAGGGGGTGGGGGGCGAGCACGTAGGCAGTTACTGATTAAGCCCTATAATTAAGAGCTTGGATGCTCATGTGAGTGAAGCAGGGGCTGGTTGAGCAGAGGATGTACAGAGAGCAAGAGAACAGCCATCTTGAGTGGCCTGACCATACATAAGGGTATATATTCAAGGAGGGGCAGAAAGTCCTCCAATATCTATCAAAGACTCAGAGATTGCCCCTCCTGGATTTCTGTGGGCTTTACTGCACCTCCCAGATCTGAGAGGCATGTACGTTCAACAAGCTTCCTTCATATAAAAAGAAAAGGAGAAAAAGCAAAACAAACAGACAACCAAAAGTCACACTTCTAGAGAGTCCAGTTCTGCGGCCCTGGCTCAGTCTCCATGAGTAGGTGAAATCTGATTTTTTGGCTCTACTTGTACAAGCCTGGAATGGATTCTCCTGGGCAGCAGGTAATAGACCCTGACATTTCAGAAAGCCTCCAAAGTAGAATTCACTGGAAAGAACACCCTGCATAATTCAGGAAACAACCAAAGAAGTGCATGATTATATATTTCCAAGTCTTCGTCATCACAGTGCCACAGAAGGGCAGTAACCTTTCTCAAGCTAAAAGGGGTAAAATAGGAAACTCTGCAGGCACAAAATTGTGCTATTACTTCCATTCCAGGAGAGGTTTCCAGCATCAGGGTAGCACCTGGCAGGCCCTGGAAGCGAGCATCCTTTCTGTGGTGGAAACACTAGTTGAAATGCTTTACTTGCACTGCTGATGTGACAGTCTTGCCTGGAAACTACCTATGCTTTTTCTCACACTTCACTGAATTGCATTTACTCTGTATTTTTCTTGTTGTATTTCAATGGATCCCTCTGTGGTGGAAAGGGATGTAAGGAGAAGAGCTGACAGATTGAATAGATGCTGTTTTCCCCCCTGTCTATAGTTGTCTTCTCATTCAGGGCTTGATTCCCTATGGAATCAGAAGTGACACTCTGGCTTTGGCAGAAAGCATCCGAAAGCAGTGCCAGGGCACACCGCAGTTGGCATCCACCCGTGCAAATTCGAAGCCAACTCATCAGTTCCCTCCCACAGCACTGGGGCAGATATTCAAGCAAATTGCTGCCAGGCTAATTAAAGACATGATGGGAAACTGATTTTAGCAAGCCAGAATTACTTTTTTTTTAATTTTCTCAGACAGGAAATAAAAACAAGAAGTTTCCTAGGATATTATTTGGAACATAAAGTGAAAGAAGATTAGAACATCGTCCCTGTGTAGCTTCTGTAGCTCCAGAAATGGGGGCTGTCAGAAGGTAGAGTTCAGCGCACATGTCAAGAGGGCAAGAATCTCCAGATGTCACTGAAGTCAATGTGTCCACCAAGGGCAAAGCGAGCAGATTGGCTAGAAATGAGGCTATATTCAAGGAACAAGGGGTTTCTGCTCTAGGTGCACATTGACCTTTATGACAGCTACGAATGCTGCTTCAATAGCTGTGCTGAAAAGAGCACAGACTGTTATGTCTCCACTTCGGCGTGAACATAGAACAGAGGAAGAAGACCTCCCAGACAATCCTCGAGAGTTGTTAACATAGGTTTAGAATTCAAGGGAGGCAATAACTCCACATGACACACTCACCTTTGTTTGTTGCACTTCCTTCTCTGTATTACACTCTATTTCATATCTGAAGACAAGGTGTTGTTTCTGGAAACAGATTCTTCTAACACCCACTTTGATTCACCAACAAGCCAGGCTAGTGTTGTTTAAAGACTTTTTGTTCCAAAACCAACAACAGCACTTCAAAGTTACATAACATCTTTCCTTCAATGTTCTTACAACAGCTCCTAGACATCACCTCACGAAACCGACACCTTCAAAAGACTTTGATAAAGGCAAGAGTGGGTGCCAGCTAACCCCCCCTGCCCCCCACCCTACACCTGCCTTATCCGTGTGATATTGTGGAATGAGGCCTGTGCTGGAGGGAGGTGGTCTCGCTTCTCCACTTACTGTTTGGCTTGAGAGGGTCACCTAAGCTTTGTAAAGCTCATGTATCTCATCTGAAAAATATGGAGGCTGAACCAAATCATGTGCATGCTTTCCAGTCCTGTGAGCCTATGAAATTCTGATATGGGGAAAGGTTCTCATTACGAGAGGTAGAGCGCCAACTTGCCACGCAGTTAAGTGGGCTTCACTTTAACATCAGGCTTTATTTCCTTGAAGGGAAAGTGAATATACTAGGCCCAGTTTCTGTGCCACCCAGATGCACTCATCCTCGCCTATTCAATAAAACCTGGCTTTGGCCATCAGCCTTCTTTCCTAACTAGGAGGGGCCTGGCTGCAGCCCACCCGTTGCTGCAGTCGTGAGGCCTGGCTTCTGCTGCTGCTGGAGCTGTCACCACAGACGGAAAAGCTTCCACAGACGTGACCAGCTAAGGAGAACAGACGGCTGGGACCACGCGCTGCCTGGATTGGGCCTTCAGAAGCTCCAGGGTCTTCCTGGAGGGGGTGATGAAACAACTCCGATGTGGCGGGAAATTGACATAATGGGGTGAAGTCTGACCAATGGGAGACAAGAAATGAGAGGCCACCTGCACATAAACTCCTTGCCCTTCCCCCCCCAACAGACTGTTCCAAATGCAGTTATTTGCATATTGTCCCTCTGGGGATGTCCTTATTTTATTTATTTATTTTTTGTGTGGCTCCATCGGGTCTTAGTTGCAGCACGCAGGCTCTCCGTTGTGGTCCGCGGACTTCTCTCTAGTTGCGGCGCGTGGGCTCAGTAGTCAGTAGTTGTGGTGTGCAGGCTTAGTTGCCCCGCGGCATGTGGGATCGTAGTTCCCCGACCAGGGATTGAACCCTCGTCCCCTGCATTGGAAGGCGGATTCTTAACCACTGGACCACCGGGGAAGTCCCGGGATGTCTTTTTAAGACTGAGCAACTAATGTGTTTGTGGCGAGGCTCTGGCTAGCTTGGTCATGCACCTCCTTGTGTTTGTTCTTCCTCATTCCTGTCCTCATTTCCCTTTGCACGCTGCGATGCCACCCTACGGTTAAGTGTTAGCACAGAAAATTTTGCCTCAGGTTCTGTTTTCTAAGAACCTAGGCAAATACAGTGGTATAGGGAGTGCCCTTAGAAGTCAGACGTTCAGGATAGAAGTGTGGATCCCCATTTGTGGTGGTAAACTGAAAGCCCCTAATCCCTGGCTTGCAGTGATGTCACAATTGCTAAAATATTCACCTGGGTTTAATTGGCATGTGGTATAGGTGGAAGGCAAGATATTGGTGTGTCAAGTGGCTGCTGTACCTGGTGAATGAAAGGGAAAGTGATAATTAACAGAACTGTCTCATGGAGTAGCTGCTTTTGACGGCTTTGGAAGATTTACAAAATGGAATAACAGCCTCAGGAAAGCTAATTGCCCACTTACAGCATGCTGTGAGAGCCAGAGGGTATCTATGGCAGCTTTTAAAATCCTCTTGTCTCCTACAGCTGCAAGGCAGACAAAGAAGAAAATCATGTCCAGGATTGCATGTTATAGGGTGGCAAACTTTCAAAGTAGACAAAATGCACAGCCCAACGTGCTCCTATGTCAAAGTGAGGGTCTGGAGAGGAAGAGTAATAACCTGAGACCTAGAACGGGGACATTTGAGTGAACAAGCCTGATCATCGTGAATGTCCAAATGTCCCTGCCCCTCCTTCCTGGCTGGGAGAAATAGCCCCTTCTCCCTCCCCAGAGGAGAAAAACTTCTACTTGTCCTGAACAATGTAATGATCTCAGCTGAAGTGTTGTTCTCCTCAAGATTTGCCCCACTGCTTTCAGGTTGATAATCACGGTAACATCTCAGAACAGCCTGGCCGCAGAGGGTGCTTTGGTCCACAGGGATCGCTGGTGATGGGTAACGGATCATGACCATCCTAGGAGTGAGATGGATAGATAGCCTGCCAGAATGGTGTGTTCTCACTCTCTCACTTTAGCTACCAGATCTCTATAAAGAAGGCCCAGTTTCAAAAGTGGCCCAGAGGCAAAAGGGATGTGCAACCAGTCCGGGCTGCAGTGAGGGCTGCTCTGCCACTTGAACCATGTGACTCACCTGGCTGGAAGGTTCTAAATGCATCTGTGGGTGAGAATACTGCATAGAATCTCTGAAAAGGCTCATTAGAAGAATCATAGCACAGACCCTCATGATTCTGGACACAGTTTCATCTTTTGTGGCAGAGAACAACTCCCTATTTGGAAAAATAGCGTGATGCTCATCCCAAATAAAAATTTAGTCCTCATCACGGAACACCAAGTGACTGTGAAACACAGCTGCACATCATGAGCTGAGTGCTATCAGATCCACCAAATCACAGGGCCGGGTGGAGATGACCGCAATGCATGACACAATAGAAGAGGCACATTCAGGATTAGACTGAAGTCAGTCCAGGACACCTGAGTAAATTACAGAGGCAGGTGGCCTAGGCTCGTTTTCCCTAACTCTATTGTACCTGTCCTTCAATCTACACCTATGGCATCATCAGGGGTTCCCTATGGCAACTGTCAGAGGGAGAAAGGACTTGGGCCTGGTTCACAAAAGGGACAGTGTAATAAGTTGGTTCCAGCCAGGGGTGAGCTGCTGCTCAAAACTGACCCTGAAGGAAAGTGGTTAAGAGAAATCCTTCCATTGGGCAGAGTTAAGGGCAATACATTGGTCATCCATTGCATATTGAAGGAGAAGTGGCCTGAGGAAATGATGTATGCTGACTCCTGAGCAGTGGGAAGTGATTTGATTGAATGGCCAGTACTTAGACGGAACAAGACACGAGACAAGGATGTCTACCAAAAATGCACGTACACAGACTAATGGGAGTGAACAAAATGCATGCAGATCTGTTATCACATACTAATACATGCCAGAGAACAGCAATCTCATACCAAGCTCTCAACAATGTTAGTCAGCTCCTTACTGAGTCATCCAGTGCTTATGCAATGGGGCCATGAAACCAATGTGGCAAGAATGGAAACTAAGCATGGATCAAAAAGACATGGACTCCCTCTCAAGAAGGCTGAGGCTAGCTCCTGCCGCTACTGAATTCCCTACTTGCCAGGATCAGAGACTGACACTGAGCGTTTGATATGGTCTCAGTCTTGGAAAGACCTGCCAGCCAGCTGGTGGCAGGTCAATTACATCAGACCCCTTCTACCTTAAAGAGAGCAGTGATTCATACTTGCCTAAATTGATACTTTGGAGATGGATTTGCCCTCCCTGCCCACAGTACCTGTGCCGACACCACCATCTAAGGACCCACATAGCGCTGAATCTAACTTTATACATGTGACCTTTCCTCAGAGTAAAGGACTTATTTTATAACAAAGGAAGTGCAACAACAGGCTCATGACTGTATAGTTCACTAGTCTTAAAATGCATTCTACCACTCAGAAGCAGCTAGCTTGATAGAAGAGTGGAATGGCCTTTGGAAATCTCAGCTAAGGTACCAGAAAAGGGACAACACCTTGTAGGGTTGGGGTGCTGTCCTTCATGGTGTGATTGATTAGATAGATAGATGTCCTACATGATATAGCGTTGGCCTTGTTCCACCATAACTCCAAGTGACCCACCTGCAGAATTTGAGCTTCTCATGCCCACAGACTCAGTCTCTGCTAAATTAAGGTGTTCTGCCTCCCCGGGTGGGAACTCTTTGGCCAGAGGTTCCACTGAACTGAGGGCTAAAACTACCACCTGACCTCTTTGGGCTCCACATGTTAGTGAACCAGTAGGCAGAAAAAGAGTTACGATACTGGCAGGCATGATTGATGATGATTCCCTTGAAGAGAGAGTGTTGCTGGTATGGAGAGGAATATGTCTAGAACCCAGGGGATTCACTGGGACTTCTCTTGGCTCATCTGTGTCCAATAATATCTATTAAAGGGCAATGCATCAAAAATGATTTGATAAGAATAAGGCAACTAAGGGCTGAAACACTTCAGAAATGAAGGTCTGTGTCACTATACCAGGCAAGCAACCAAACCAGACCAAAATGTTGGTCAAGGGTAAGAAAAATCTAGAATGGGTGGTGAGGGGATGAATGATGAGTGTCAGTGCTGCCCAGGGATTGGCTGCAGCAGCAAGGGCTGTAGCTTGGTTTGTTAACCTTCTTTAAGCCTTTTAAGAGATTACAACTGACCAAAAGACTGAATTGCATTCCCCCTTTCAGGAAAAGAAAGAACTTCTTATTATCATAAGGATAATAAAGTCAGGATATCAGGTCTGAGCAGCCCAAGGGAGGGGTCATGTCTGTGAAGGGACAACTACCATGTTGCCAGTATGCCATCATACTCACTCCCAGACTCTGTCATGATGCTTCTCATCAGCAAGGGAAGAATGAAGGTGTTTCTATGAAACCAGTCCAAACAGTAAGTCTTGATAAAGGGAAGCACTGGGATGGGGGAGGGGACGAGGTCAGGGGAGAAGTGATTCAAGAGGCAGTTCTTGATTCCAACACTGGTTCTTGGAACAGCAAGAAGAGCCAGCACATGCTGCCCTGAGGGTACGAACTGGCTAAAAATCTAAAGTGTGCTTGATGTTCAGCAAGGCTGAGGCTTGCCCAGCAATTTTCCACCAAGAAATGCAGAGTCATCAAGGAAAGAACAGACCTCCTGTGAACTAGATCAGCCACCTCAGAACCAAGGTGTGGAATGAAAAAAATGAGAAGACTTTTGCACATTTTGTTTGTGTTAAATAAAACCTCAAATGGGGTGTGTGTGTGTGTACGTACACAACACACATACAACAGCAGTAGAGGGTAAAAGGAAGAAAACTTAAACTTCTCAGAAAAACCCACAAAAGCAATCTGGGGAGATTCCGAGAGGAGCATAGATACATATCAGTTTGTTTAAATCTGAATTGAAGAGGAAGAGAAAAGAAGACTAGGACTTTGTCATTGAACTCTCTACACTGATAATCACTGGATTGAGGTTCAGGTGACCATGAAATGGGCTGTACTTGAGACTCAGAAAGTAAAGACAATGAACCTAAAGAATCAAAAAAATCCAGTCTATGTGACAAGTCAATACTCAATGAACTAAATTGGGCATCTATAAAGGATCTCCCTACCCACTGCCCCCAAAGTTTCTGCTCACGTAGTAAATTAGTTTTGTATTCAAATTACACAAGGATGTGATGAACTATAGGAAGACTCAATAAATATTTATGGAATGAAAAATAGTTACTGCAGAATTCTAAGGCAATGCTAGAAAATCCCTCTAAATTTCTAAGGCCCAAACAAACAACTTTATCGAGATATTAGTCTCTAGTAAAGACTTTTTTTATTATTCCTGGTAATTGTAAGACTGGTTATTTGGAAGGGAGGACTTAAATTGTGTATTAGCAGTATAATAGGGTTCTTTGAGAAACAGAACCAATAGGATGTATGTGCGTGTGTGTGTGTGAGAGAGGGAGAGAGAGAGAGACAGAGAGCGAGAGACACACACAGAGACAGAGAGAGACACAGAGAGACAGAGAGAGAGACACAGAGAGAGAGAGACACAGAGAGAGAGAGAGAGATTCATTTTAAGGAACTGGCTCACACAACACAACTGTGGAGATACAAGTCCAAGATCTGCAGGGTAGGCTGGCAGGCTGGAGACTCAGGGAAGAGTAGCAATTGAGTCCAAATGCAGTCTGCTGGCAGAATTCAATGTTCATCAGAGGACATCTGCCTTTTTTTTATTAAATCCTTCAACTGATTGGATGAGGCCCACCCACTGTCTGGAGGGTAGTCTGCATCACTTAAAGTCTACTGATTTAAATGTTAATCTTATCTAAAAAATACCTTCACGAAATAATGTTTGACCAAATATCTGGGTACCATGACCTAACCAAGTGGACATATAAAATTAACCATTACAAGCAGTAAGTGAATATTCAAGCATATTTAATTGGATTATAAAGTTGTTTCTTTGCAGTGAGACAATGAGTGTATTTGTTGAGTTTGCAACATCAATGCTTTGACTTAGTTGTTAAGTAGTCCGTTTAAAATACATGAAAGTGATTCGTGCTCTGTGAAGTCCAAGACATTAGGTCCTAAGTGTGGCCAGTTAACACCCTAAACTTTTGTGATGTGTTGGGTTGTGGTAAGGTGACCAATTCGTTTTGGTTTTCCTAGGACTCCCTTGGCTTTAGTACTAAAAATCCCACTTCCTCAGAGACTCTTCCATCCCAGCAAACCAGGCCACTGGTCACCATAGTGTGCTGTGCTAAAACCTTCCTTGCTTCCCAAGAGGAGCAGGGATTTAAGGGTGGTTTGTGCTGACAATAAAATAATTTATGTTTGGACAGGTGTGAATTACTTCATGATGCTTTCTGCCTCTGCCTTGGAAAGAATCCTAAAACAAGCAAAGAGAACCCGAGATGGGGCATTATCCCTGGGTGACTTTATCATTTGATATGACTAATTGGGAATTTTACCAAGAACAGTTTTGGCAATCTCACATCCAAAATAAGGTATAACCTCACTGTTTGCTTCCGTGGGCCTGAGGACTAAAGTCAGGACCTCCGTCAGGAGGCAGCTGCCCTGGTGGTGGGCATTAAACCAGGTCTGTGATTGGTTCTGCCCTCCTCTAGGACATAGGAGCACCCATGACAACATAGGAGTGGGTCCACCGGTGGCCAGGGCCCTCCTCATGGCCACAGCATTCCACCTTGGCAAAGATGCACCTCTGTCACCTACACATGGCGTTTGTCTATTTCCTGGGTTCATTTGCTTGAGCGGTATGTAGACAAATGTTTAGGATTCTAAAAATTATTTGGGACCGTAGACTAGAACCATAGAGTTCCTGAGTTTTGGGGAAATGGTTGAGAGGAGAGACCAGAGGATGCTGACACCTGGTCAACCTCCCACCTCCAAGACCCACCCTGAGATGCTCCCCTTTCATTTACTTTACATTCTGGACATCCGCACCAGGTTCTGTTTAATGAAAATATTCTTTTTATTGCTAAAATGTTTGAAAACAAAAATATAGGATACAAAATATTTAACATTTACCTCTACAGATATGATTATGAATACATTAAAGCACTTGAGTGCCGAAATGACCCCGATAGGCAATATCTTAAGCCACATAAATATTTTTTTTCTTTTTTTTTCATTTCCAAATATAGCATCCCCCCACCCTCCTGCTTTTTTTTAAAAAAGATGTTAAGGCTGAGAACTTGAATGATTAGGTTCAAAATCTAGCGCTGCCATTTTCTAGCTTTCTTACTGTGACAAGTAAACTTAAGCTATGTGAGCCTCTGTTTCCTTGTGTGTAACATGAGTATAATAATGCTGACTTTCTGGGTTCTGTGAGGGTTAAATGAAATAATGCACATAAAGTGCCTGGCATGTAGTTGCTTAATAAATGGTAACTACTATTCTAATAAACTGACCACGAGACTTCACGACCAAGCCTCTGCATACCTCTCCAGTCTCACCTCTCACCATCCCCTTACAGTTCACCCTATTCTGGCTTGAACATCCTTTCAAGTTCTGGCAGACACTTAAATCACTTTCAGAATAAAGAAATTAAAGAGTTTTCTTATATGGATTTGGGAAAGGGTGGCAGAAGATGCCTAAAGTGTGAACTCATCATGCCATCCTGCCCCCAAATCTCCTTCTGTGCTTTGAATATGCTGTTCTCATCTGCCTGTGGTCCTGTTTCTCATCTTCTTCACCAGACTAATCATTAATGCTCCCCCAAGGTTCAGCTCAAGTGTCACCTCTCCAGGAAGCTTTCCCCTTACTCCTCCCAACAAGATTAGAGGCACCCTCTGCAATCTACCATGGAACCCATGAGAAGGCCCTGTAAATGTATGCTTTAACATTTTAGCCCTCACAAGACTATTGTAGCAAACACATCTCATGGTGCCTGTATGACCATAGCCTGTTGTAAGAGGATCTCGCTACTCAGAGCCCTGGTGGTCATGTTTTGTACACCCTGCTCCTCTCCACCCTAACTTTCCCCTCCTCAGATGAAACTGTAATAATTAGGAGCACCTGATCCAAGGTCTTCGCCATGAACTACAACGTATGACTTGTCACCTATGGCAGTAGTTTCAGTCCTATTTGTGCATCAGTATCACCACTGGAATTTTAAAACAAATACACATGCTGCGCTTTCCATCCCCAAAGATTCTGAGTCAGTAGGTCCAGGATGGGTCCATGCATGGATATTTTTTAAAAGCCCTCAGCTGATTCTGAGAGGCATCCAGGATAAATGACTCTCTCAACTAGCACAGAAAGAAGACCTTGCCTAATTAGATCTTACTGGAAATTTGAATAAAGAAACATGGAAGGAATATTATAATGAGCTTGGAATGAAAAGGGACAGAATTTCATGGGATTGAACAAGGGTTATGGAAAGTCAAAGGCACTCGTCATATGAGGTGACCAGGGAGCAGAGCATACGTGGATGGTGAAGTTGGTCCTTAGAGAGAGGACAATGGAGCTGATGTGTAGGCAGAAGCTAACCAAGCGAGAGAGCAAGAGACACAGAGATGGAGCGTCACAGAGAAAAACAGAAAGGACAGAGGCAGAGAAAGAGAATAAGAGAGAGAAACAGGCAGATAGAGAGAAAGAGAGAGAGAGAGAGGGAGAAAGAGAAGCCTCTTTTAGAACTGCCACCATTAACCTAGTTCCCCAAAATAGAAACCTTGGCCTTCTCTTTTGTTTTTGGCAAGCTTCTACTCAGCCTTCAAAACCTAGCTCAAAATTTGCCCCAGTGTTGCCTTTCACCTTCTCCAGGCAGTGTTAGCTTATTCGAAAGCTCCTCCCTTCCCCATTAGCCCGTGAGCTCCTCAAAGAAAAGGGCTCTTTTGTTTGTCTCCGATTTCCCAGAAGGCACTTGTGAGGTGTTATCACTGAATCTGGGGGATTGCAGTAATCAGCGAGCAATAATTTGAGAGCCAGGGCATTGCTGTGTGCAGAGGCAGCTGTGTGTATGATTCTGTACCCCCAGACTCTGCTCCTGCATTGCAACGTCTTGTATTCATCTGCATTTGCATACACAGACCCTCTGGATGCTCCAAAGAGACTTTCCCCAAAGTTTCTGGAGATGACAGTTCTGGGAAGCAAAGAAAAGCAGATGGGGAGAAGAAGCCATTTGCCCATGTTGGTATTTGGACTACCTAGATGTACAAAAGAACAATTTCTTTCCTTTTTATTTTGAATCCTAAGAAAGTGCCCCAATAAGAAGACTTAATCTTGAAAAGGGAGAAGATGGAAATGTGAATTAACTCATTCTCCATGACCTGAACCACTTAAAGCCTCTAACTAAGCTTGGGGGGCAGAAATATGAGTTCAATCAATGTTGAAACAATCGTTCTGATGTGGAAATGTACATGCAAAGAGCAATTGCTTTTCTTTTTTTTTTTTTAATATTTATTTATTCATTTATTTTGGCTGCTCCGGGTCTTAGTTGCAGCACGTGGGATCTTCGCTGCAGCATGCAGATCTCTTAGTTGTGGCATGTGTGCGGGATCTAGTTCCCCAACCAGGGAGCAAACCCTGGCTCCTGCATTGGGAGCACAGCTTCTTACCCATTGGACCACCAGGGAAGTCCCTCAAAGAGCTATTTCTCACCAGTTTTTATTTTGTATACTTTTTTCCCTTTGACAGTGATGGCAAATGGAACAAGACTTTTGTTCGCTAGAGGAAGCTCCGTAACATGTATCAGGGCAATTAACTTGAAAGTCTCTAGTGGCTAAGCATGGTTCAGGGGCCTACTGAATATCAATTCAAGGCCTCTCAAATGAATCCTGTTTGCTTCCACTAGCTGAAAAAATACATTAAAATCTTGAATTATGTGCTAAACATTTTCATTTTGGACATGACTCCCACTTGAGTCACTTGGTATTAGATGGAAAATGAGTAGGAAGGGACAGATCTCTGCCAGCTGGAAGGATAGAGGCTAGTCTGGGCAGAGCATTTCGTAGGATGCAGATTTGAGTGTAAGCCAACTATTTTTAAAATCCTCATTCTTGTAAGCTAGTGCATGACCTCCATAAGGGGGAGGGGATTCCAGAGGTACATATTTGCCATCTGAAGTGGCCTGTGCAATTCATCTAGAAACCTGCATCACTGAGAACTTGAAATTAATCATAGTGATGAACAAGGAGAACAAGCTGGGGCAGAGAGGTCAGTTTCATTTGATAAGAATGGAACGCTGTGGTCTAGCTGGGAATGTGCTGACATTCATTACATTCAGGAAAATTCTCCACAGCCTCTCCCTCTGGAGAGGATTCCTGGGAAAGAGAAGGGCTCCCTGTGAAGCTATAAAAAAGAGAACCCCTAAAAACCCTGGCTTATGATGGTGTCCAGAATCACGGTGACCCTAACACCATCAGATGCCACTCTTTTTGGTCCTGCAAGGGAAAACATCTTTCCCTTCACACCTGGTGGGGTTTCCTGTGTTTGTCCAAAGCATGTTAGAAGCAGAATGCCTAGTTAGTAACCAAGCACCAGCTGGAGCTGTTTTCTACCAAATACATGGTTTTTATCTTGAAGCTCTCTGTTCCATTGTTCTTCAGAGCTGTGAAGGGCTTGTAACCTAGCTAACCGCATCTCCCACTTTGGCCTGGGAAACCAAACGCAGATCTGGCTTAAACTTCAAGCAGGCTAGAGGCAAATTTTATTGAGTTTTGTTGTTGTTATTCATTTTTGAAAGAGGCAGCAGTGGGAATGGCATTTGAAGTTTGCTTTCAGTGTTTGGGGAAATAGGCACCTATCACTGTAAAAGACATTTTCTTCAAAATATGAAAGAACTCCTCACTGTTTCAGCTTAGCTCTTGAAATTGAAATGTTTAGGGAGAAGTGGATATCTGGTAATAGAGGATGATGAACTTAAGGGGGTGAGAGAAGATATGAAAAGTCATCGAATACATTCCTTGGTTTAATAAGACCATAATCTGTAATTTTCTTTTGAAGTGATGCAGCCTGGAAATAGGTATTGCAGATGAGTCTAGGTCCTTGTACTTCTCTGCTTCTATGTCTTGGAACTGTCATTCACAAATTCTACTCTGCCGTCTCTGAAGATGACTTTTGAATCTGCGTGTGCAGAGGAATTGGCATCAAACAGAGCTGGGTTAAAATCTCAACTTGGCCACTTTACTGCTGTTTGACCTTGCATAAATTACCTGACCACTGTGACTCTCCTGATGAGTCTAATACAAGTTGATATCTCACCTGGCTTTAACCTATTACAGTTCATTATTCAGTATTGGTTCTCCTCAAAGATAATAATAATTATCTTGCAGGGATGATTTTTAAGACTAAATGAGATAATACTATTTCCCCTACTTGGGTAATGCACACAACTCCTTTTAAGTAAAAAATTGTGTGAAATTCAGTATTTACGAAATTATTTTTATCATAAGGTTACTTAAGTCTTGGTGCTGAGTTGTGAATAGTGTCATAGACGCGCATACTTGAGTGGGCTTATGGAACCACACCCCTCTAAAATCCACTGAGAAATCTTCAACAGAGGAGTTATATGTTACCTGCATCTTATAAAAAGATCACTTTGGCAACAATTTTGAGGATGGCTTGGAGTGGCTGAGAAGTCAGGGGAGGCCAACTGGGCCCTAGAAATACTCCAAACTCATAAGCCTGACATTCAAAACACCACGGCTCTTTCACTGCTCGCTAGCTTTACCCACTTCTATTTGCCAGTATGAAGCGTCTGCTCCTTCCCAAAACTCACTGTGTTTTCCTGTCTACTTGGCCTTTACTGACACCTTTCTCATCACTTACAACATCTTCTCCCAGTCCTTATCAAGGATCCTAACCCCAACTAGGGTCCATCTTCTCCACTCAGTCTTCCTTAGTTTGTTCAAATGACCTAATATGAATCACAGATCACCTTGTACTGAGGTATTTATGTTCAACACTATGATTTGCCTCTTTCAGCAATTGGGATCAAATTTGATGGCAGGGACAAATCTTTTACAGGTTGGTGTCTCACTTGGCTTCAACCTATTACAGGCCATTGCTCAGTGTTGGTTCTCAGTAACTTACTGAATTAATAATGAATAAATAAACCACCCACTGACTCATCTTGTAGAGACATCTGTATACAGGTATAAGGAAATTATTTAGTAAATGCCTAAAATCTATTCAAATTGGATATTTTACATTAAGTTCATAAGTGAAAAGTGAGAGTTCATTTAAGATATAGAAGCTTGTCAGAGATTTTTTTTTTTTTTTTTTTTTTTTTTTGGCTGTGTTGGGTCTTCGTTTCTGTGTGAGGACTTTCTCTAGTTGTGGCAAGCAGGGGCCACTCTTCATTGCGGTGCGCGGGCCTCTCACTGTCACGGCCTCTCCCGTTGCGGAGCACAGGCTCCAGACGCGCAGGCTCAGTAGTTGTGGCTCACGGGCCCAGTTGCTCTGCGGCATGTGGGATCTTCCCAGACCAGGGCTCGAACCCGTGTCCCCTGCATTGGCAGGCAGATTCTTAACCACTGCACCACCAGGGAAGCCCCATGTCAGAGATTTTTTTAATGAAGCTTATTTAATGAGCTATTTTACAAAAGAACATGTACAATAATGGAAAGCCACAGAAAGTAGGAGTGATGTAGAAACATGCTTTCAAGAAAAACATTTTACTAATTTACAAGGAAAGTAAAAATAGAAGCAAACAGTAAAAAGACTGAAATAATCTTTTTTCTATATGTTTTATGTTTCTTTTACTTCTGACCATGACAAAAACAAAGTTGCAGATAAAACAGCACTTTTAGTTGGTAAGAGCAGGTCACTGGTTTGCAATACATAGAAACTTTTATCAGTAAGAAAAAAAGTCAGAAATCTAGGATCTATAGACAAGGCTGGAATGCTACTCTAAACCGTAAGTTTAAAAAGTCAGGGCTTCCCTGGTGGCGCAGTGGTTGGGAATCTGCCTGCCAATGCAGGGGACACGGGTTCGAGCCCTGGTCTGGGAGGATCCCACATGCCGCGGAGCAACTAGGCCCGTGAGCCACAACTACTGAGCCTGCGCGTCTGGAGCCTGTGCTCCGCAACAAGAGAGGCCGCGATAGTGAGAGGCCCGCGCACCGCGATGAAGAGAGGCCCCCGCTCTCCGCAACTGGAGAAAGCCCTCGCACAGAAACGAAGACCCAACACAGCCAAATATAAATAAATAAATAAATAAATAAATAAATTTATTAAAAAATAAATAAATAAATAAATAAATAAAAAGTCAAAATGAAGCAAAGTCATAATTTAAAAAGCTATTTTAAGAACTGTTTTTTTGAATTCTTGTCCTAGTTTACACCAAATCTTAAAAGTACTTAAGGACTTAGTTACATCTTAATTGTTATTCTTGGCCACTTTACAATTAGTTTGATAATTTTTTAAATAGAAAAGTCAGTACTGATTAGATCATAATCAAAATGTTCCCCAGTGCAGCTGTTCCCATTGGGGAAAAACTTAACAAGCTGTTCATAGTTTTTATTTTCTTTATACCTCATAAGGTGCCTTGCAAAAACAAGGCATTTAATAAGTGTTTGGTGAATGAGTGAATGAATGAATGAATAAATGAATGAAGAATGAATAAATAAATAGTACTGCACAAAGCAGTCATCCACTGACAGCTCTTTGAATGATGGGCAAAGTGTCTCAAAGGAACAAAACCGTCCTCGTTGGTCTGTGGTTGGAAATTCAGTTTTTTAAGGAACAGAAAAAGGCACAACAACTTAGATTAGCTCAACCCCCTTGGTTTTATACCCTGGTACAAAGTATGTCCCTAGCTGAGGTCTACAACCACCCTTACTCCCACCTGGAGACCCAGCCTTGTCATGGCTTCTCAGTTTGGCTGTGTACTCTGCACCACTGGTCCCAGCTCTGACACACACATATAATTTACCTATTATTTGTCAGTAGATTAAAGTACTAGATTGGTCTGGGGAAAATGTAGTTCATGTAAAGTCAGTATCTTATTCTAGTCACATTATTCACTGTGGCAATTTTTCCCCTTGCTATAAAAGTTGAGCTTACAGGTCTTTAATTTTTAGAACTAAACCTTTTTCCCTTTTATTACACAATCGTTTTATGTTGGCTCTTTTCCCAGTGTGCGGGCACTTCCTCAGTCCTCTGTGAAATGTTAAAGCATAACAGATGTAACTCGGCAAAACTTCAACCAATTCAGCAAGTTCACTGTGAAGTAAATCATACTCCCTGTAAGTTTGAAGACAGCTTCTTTATAAACAATCTACTGTCAGTCTCTTGTTCTCTTTCTGGGGCTCTCTGTCCTTATTTCTAGTCCCTAGTGTGGTACTATTTTGATATTCTATCAATCATATTGCTTCTAATAGAAATTCAACTCCAAGTTGCTTAAGGGAATAAAAGGAGTATTCATTTCCTAGGTTAGCCAGGAAGTCCAAGGGTCCAGGGCTTTAGATACAACTAGATCCAGAGACATATGTTGGCTTTGTTGAATAACACCTTCCATAGACAGGGGAGGAGGCCACTGAGAGTTCCAGGCTTACATGGTCCTTACTATTCATGATCCCGAAGAGAGAGAGTCAGAGAGATTGAGTGCCCTGATTGGCCATCCTGGGTCCCACCATGAGTCTGAAAACATGGGTGATTCTGAGGAATAAAGCATTGCTGGGTTGAGATTACTGCGTTCTTCACAACAAAGACCAAATTGGAGTAGGAATCTGACAGCCAATCTGGATAGTCCTAGGCTCCCACCTCCAGATATTATAAAATGCACTTTGAGAATTTGAATTAGCCATATATGTATTCAACATTTGATTGTAAGAAGAAAATAACACTCAGGAACAAGGTAGACTCTCCAGTTCATAAAAAGAGCAAAGCCTAGGGATGAGACATCAAGCATTTCAGCTGTGCTATTGAATAAATTCAATCAGGTGAATAAATAAGCCTGAAACAATAGCCCTTTCTGAGCCAGAGTTTACACAAAACAGTACACAGCAAAGGTGAAAGCCTCTCCAGACGCGAGGGCCCTCGAGGACTTTCCCCCTTGTTGGCCTTGTCCTGTAAAGGTGTTCTCTGCAGTAACCTGACCTTGAGTTTTGCTCAGGCGTCATTTACAAGAGTTAATTACCTTTCACCAGGTACCATCTACTCCGTTGGTTATCTCCAAAAAAAAAGAGCAGCACTGTGTTGGAAGCTCCCATTTAAGGAATCAAGTAGAGAGGAGCACAGCCAACTAAAACAGATTTGGTGCTCTGTCAGTATTGCCAGAGAAGACAGCACAACGAAGTCAGTGTAGCTCTTACTACTTGGCCCTTTGCCTTAAATAAAGTGTTAGATTCCCTATCTGGGAATTCTGCCCTTGGCTGGAAAGATGAGTTGCCTGGATGATCTAATCATTTTTTTCTCCTTTTGCCAACCACTGTATGTAATCCATTGTTATCATTATTAAGCAACACAGAGTGGCTTTCTCTGGGAATGGCATAGGAAGTTAGAAATTCAAACACAGGGAATACAGCCTTCCCCTATGATGTCAGCTTCTGTTTTAGTTTAAATATTTTTAGAGGATATCCCAGTTAAGCCAGCCGTCTTGTTTACAATGGGGCAGTATTACAGAGTGTGAGAGAGAGGACAATGCACTCAGAGCACAAGTCACCACTATGCAACCATGTCAGAGTTTCATGTTACATCTGGTTAACTGGCTGCTGCTGCTGATACGACCAAACATGACAAGCTTCTCTGCCCTGAATCTACAGACTGAACGCCATCTAAAAGGGAGTTTGAATAGCTAGCTAGCTCTTTGGTACATTACCAGGGATCTTAGTATTTATGAGAACGAACATTATTTTTATTAATTAATCTTTGATGTCATAGCAACACTTGATAAAGATGACTACCACCCAAATCTCCCGGTGGATTTTTCTGCCCCTTGTAGCAAATGAGGAAGTGAATGCAGAGGCCTTGCCTTTATATGACAAGTGAATTGGATTATTAGGGAAAGTTCTCTGGAAAAACCAGTGAACTAACAAATAAGCAGTAGTGGCTCTAGAATTTCCATAAAGAGAGAACTTAAAAGTAGCACCTTTGGGGCTTCCCTGGTGGCGCAGTGGTTGAGAATCTGCCTGCCAATGCAGGGGACACGGGTTTGAGCCCTGGTCTGGGAAGATCCCACATGCCGCGGAGCAACTAAGCCCGTGAGCCACAACTACTGAGCCTGCGCATCTGGAGCCTGTGCTCCGCAACAAGAGAGGCCGCGATAGTGAGAGGCCCGCACACCGCGATGAAGAGTGGCCCCCTCTCGCCGCAACTAGAGAAAGCCCTCGCACAGAAACGAAGACCCAACATAGCAATCAATCAATCAATAAATCTGAAAAAAAAAAAAAAAGTAGCACCTTTTCTGGAAGGGACAGCCAAAGAATTTATATTGAAGGTGAATTTGCATAGCAAGTACACCATATTTACTTAGATAACATGTTTTTTGGTGGGTGACGTGGTGAATGTTATGGAAAGGCAAGAGATTCCTGATCTCTTGGCAGTACCGCTCTGGGTAAATTTGAAAAACCCAAGTAAATAAAGTGCAAACAATGATTTTTATCTAAATTGACCAAATTCCTGGCTCAGATCTCACCGAGGCATGAACCTGACAGTGTCACCATTCAGGTATTCAGATTAAGCCAAGCCAAGAATAAAGCCCCACCATTCGTTGACCTAAGTGTTATTGTTCACACCACCGCTGTTCCCCTACACATCCATCCTGGTGTAAAGTACTATCCAACACACTTGCCGTAGAGCAAGTTGGTGGGTCTAGTATATCAATTCTGTAAACCCTGTGATGTCTCAGGGACAAGGCCGTTATTCAGTCACAGATGACAAAAGCCTAGAGAATAATACTTGTCTCGTTTAAATGTGAAAGGAACTGTTATAGATAAATTCAGAAGAAGCCTCCATCTTTAGTTGCTCTGTGAGTTGGTTTCCCTGTGAGAAGAGTGCCCTCTGGTGCTTCTTTAATGTTCTAGCCTTCAAATTGGCTAGGGAAGAGAAAACCTTTACAACTTGACCAACTGGAAAGATTTAGGTAATAGGATTGGCTGTCCTTAAAATAGCACTTTTCCATTAAAGACTGTGTTCTTCATTGTGCCTCAGACTCCCCACCTGCATTGTTCTAACATAACATAAAACTAGGAAGGAACTCGGTAGTTGACAAAGACAGATCAATGCAGGCAGCAGCCAAACAGACAAGATATACGTTTATTGCAGCTCAGCAGCGGTGATTTGCAAAGTCAAACATTTCTTAAGAGAAAAAAGATAGCAATCCTTCATTTTTAAGATTTAGTTCATTATTTTCACACCCAATGTAGCTACAGATGGAGGTTCACCTTCCGTGGAGACATCTAATTTAGTTTAGTTTCCTTTCGTTTAGATTGGTTTTGGAGGGCACAGTCGTTGGTAATTTCTACATATGGAAGAAAAAAAAATGCTATTGCCTTCCCGTGACAGTTTTTCAGAAATCAGATATTTGTTACAGGTGGTTATTTGCTTTAGAGATTTTTTTTTTTTCTGTCTTTTTTTGCTTGTAGCAAGGAATTCCAAGCTGGTGAAGGTGGGATACAGGTTTTTTTCTACAAAGATTTGTTATAACAACTCTCATAATCTCCAGATCTCCAGAGAGGGATACTAGTCTGAAATTTGGGGGGCGAAACTAAATACAAAACTATTGCTCCAACCAGTTAAGTCTGCATCTGGTTGCTTCATTCTTTTAAGATCAAGCTGATGAATGAGAGGGGAGAGAAAGGAACTGTTTTGGTTCATGTCTTCCAAAATACTCATGTTCATCCATCTTGCCAAACTGGGTAGTATTTGCCTTGGTTCTCCTCTTCCTCCCTCTTCCCTTTCTCTTTCTTTTTGGGGCAACCCCCAGGAGATAATGTAACTGTGTGTAGAATGATTAGGGCTTGGAAATACTGCTTTAAAACTGAGAAGGCACACTAGTAGCATTCACACCTGCAGATGTGTGTTATTTGGTTAGAACAGTGTAAGTCCACACTGTGTATTGTGAGGTGTACCTGTGTGTGCGGGGGGGAGGGCTTACACTTTTTTGAATTATGCCAACAATTGAAATGCAAGAGATTTTTCCTTAAAAATCCAGATTTGCAGCTTCTCCTGAAAGACTTTCCAGAGAAAAAAGATTTTTCAGGTATCTGTTAGAAAGGTTCTCCACAAGCCCATTATCTTTCTGCCCCAGGAGGCCTTTGAGTTCACAGCACCGGATTTACGGCCATTCCTTTTTTTTTTTTTAAATTGAAGTACATTGATTTACAATGTTGTGTTAATTTCTGCTGTACAACAAAGTGATTCAGTTATACGTATATATACATTCTTTTTAAAAATTCTTTTCCATTGCAGTTTCTCACAGGATATTGACTATAGTTCCCTGTGCTATACAGTAGGACTCTGTTTATCCATTCTATATATAATGGTTTGCATCTGCTAACCCCAAATCGCCAATTCATCTGTCTCCCACCCGCAGGGCCATTCTTCATTGATTGGCTTTCTGTTAATATACAGACCACTGGGGCTTGTGTTGAACTTCCAAAGGGTCCTATCAAAATATTCATCCACAGCCCTATCAGCTCCATCTCACTAACCTACTCTGTTCCCTCCAACCATGATACAAAATTTCATGCTTTCTCTTTGCACTCTTTTTTTTTTTAATGTGTCTAGACGTTCCCTTCAGTTTTTTTTCCTTATTTTCCTGTTAATCAACCTAATTAACATTAATTGTTCTAATGTGTTTTTTTATAGTAATCTTTTATTTATTTATTTTTATATTTATTTTTGGCTGTGTTGGGTCTTCGTTTCTGTGTGAGGGCTCTCTCTAGTTGCGGCAAGTGGGGGCCACTCTTCATCGCGGTGCGCGGGCCTGTTCACTATCGCGGCCTCTCTTGTTGCGGAGCACAGGCTCCAGATGCGCAGGCTCAGTAGTTGTGGCTCACGGGCCTAGTTGCTCCGCGGCATGTGGGATCTTCCCAGACCAGGGCTCGAACCCGTGTCCCCTGCGTTAGCAGGCAGATTCTCAACCACTGCGCCACCAGGGAAGCCCCCTTTGCACTCTTTTTTTCCTAGTAGCCCAGGAAAGAAATGCTCATGGTTCAGAGATGATGCACCTTCAAACATCTCCACCTACCTCTCCCCATAGTGGCTCTCACACTGAACCATCTCGGTCAGATGTCCGGAGGTAATTATCCTGTGACTACTTAGAAGGAATGTACCAAAGCTCCCACCCAGAGCCTCAGATGCCCACAACAACCTTAAAATTAGAAAAAGCATCCTTTCCTCTGACTAGATGAGCACCAGCACTGAGACTCATATCTTGGAAATTAAAACAGTGTAGATTTCAGTCCTCACCTATCCTCCCACCCAGTTCCCCTTGTGCAGTGAACAAACTGAACAGCTATTCTCAGAGACCCTGGTACCAGCTAACTTTGCTTATGATGGCTCTTTCAGAGCATCTTTTTGTTCAGGTTATTTTCTTCGCTGTCCAGAAGGATGCCAATCTAAGTCCTGCATCAGCGTCTTACATCTTCAGGCAGGCTAAGCATCACTGTCCCTCCCGTGCCTGAATACAGTCCTTTCATCCTTCACTTTTTCTTGCTAACCATGTCTCCTGGATTTTCTGGCTACTTCAGTTCATTTTGGTCTTTAACTCTTCTGAATTCCTGTGGCATTCATGCCTAGTATTTTAGGTCAACTGAGAATTTATTAGTCTCATATATGCTTATTTTGTCTTCTCTGTCAATTTGATATCTCCTCCTGGAGATCCCTCCCTAAATCATTCTCATTCTGATGAGCACAGTGTAGGAGTTTGGTGAATATTTCACACTGAAGTGAGTGGATTTCCAAACAAGTCTACAGCTCCAGCACCTAAAAGAGTCTATGGGGACTTCTGCTTTGGACATGATGAATTAATAGGGATTAAGGTTGCCAGATAAAATCCAAGAAGCCCCATTAAATTTGAATTTCAGATATAATTATACTATAAGTATGGGTTATGATAAAAAGTATTTGTTGCTGGTCTGATATTCAGATTTAACTGGGAGTCTTGCCTTGATGAGTTTTGCTACATCTGGCAAATCTTCCAGGGGTGGATTTACCCTCCTGCCTTAAACAACTTTGAAAAAAACTGAAAAATACATGAAACAATTGTTTTCAGACATTGGTGAATAGGCAGTGCAAGAGAATGATCCCTGAGGGAAGTGAAGAAATGAGGCAATTTTTATGATTGCCCTAGCTTACTTTTTGGAAAAAGTTTCCAGGCTGCTGCACAGTAAGAGGGAACTCAAACAGAGCCTGACAGGCTTGCTGAAGTTGAAAGCTTGGGGAGGCCAAGTTGGCTAGAATCGACAGGACAGAGCACCAGAAAGGAGACTGCAGAAGGCTCCCCTTGATTCTTCAGCTGAGTACTGATCACTACCTGTGTGTGAAGGAACTACCCATAGTTGGGGGGGAAACGACTAGAAAGGAGAGGGTGGGACAACTTCTGGAGTTCACACAGGGCTAGGCATAGTTCATATTCCCAACAGCCAGAATGGAACAAGCCCATAATACACGACAAAGGCAGAAATTGGCAAACTGGATAAAAAAGCAAGATCCAATTATAGGCTACCCACAAGAAACCAGCTTCAAATATAAATTAATTAATTAATTAAAAGTAAAATATTAGGGAAATAATATGCCATGCTAACATGAATCAAAGAAAATGGCTATATAAATATAAGACAAATAGACTTCAGAGCAGAAAACATTATCATGGATAAAGAGGGATTTCATAATGATAAAGGGGGAAAGCATCAAGAGGACAAAATAATCCTAGATGTTTATGCACTTAATAAGAGCGCTTCTAAATACATGAAACAAAAGACAGAACAGAACTGGAAGGAGAAATATACAAATGCAGAATTATAGCTGAAGATTTCAATACTCCTCTGATAATAATAGTTTGAATAAATAGGTAGAAAATCAGAAATGATGTAGAAGACTTGAACAATACTATCAACCAACTTGACCTAATTGATGTTAATAGAACGCTCTACTCAACAGCAAAAGAGACCACCATCCTAAATATTGACCAAGATAAACCATATTCTGTGCTATAAAACAAGAATCAATAAAGTTAAAATGGGCTTCCCTGGTGGCACAGTGGTTGAGAGTCTGCCTGCCAACGCAGGGGACACGGGTTCGAGCCCTGGTCTGGGAAGATCCCACATGCCGCGGAGCAACTGGGCCCGTGAGCCACAACTACTGAGCCGGCGCGTCTGGAGCCTGTGCTCCGCAACAAGAGAGGCCGCGATAGTGAGAGGCCCGCGCACCGCGATGAAGAGTGGCCCCCGCTCGCCGCAACTAGAGAAAGCCCTCGCACAGAAACGAAGACCCAACACAGCCAAAAATAAATAAATTAATTTAAAAAAAAAAAAGATAAAGTTAAAATAATTCAAGTAATTAAAAAGTATAATCTCTAACCACAGTGGAATTAAACTCAAAACAGATAACAGAAAGATATCTGGAAAATCTCCACATACTTGGAAACTAAATGACACACTTCTTAAAAAAACCCCATATGTCAAAGAAAGAATCATAAGGAAAATTAGAAAGTGTTTTCAACAGAATGAATGAAAATTAAAATACAGTATATCAAAATTTGTGGGATGTAGCTAAAGCAGTGGTAAAGGGGAAATATGTACATGCTTATATTAGAAAAGAAAGGTCCAATCAATGATCTAAGCATCCATCTTAAGACACGTGAAAAAAGCAAATTGAAACCAAAGTAAGCAGAAGAATGGAAATAATAAAAGCAAGAGCAGGGATTAATAAAATAACAGAAAAACAGAGAAACCAATGAAACCAAAATCTTGTTCTTTATGATCAATAAAATTGATAATCTTCTAGTCAGATTGTCTTGGAAAAAAGAAAGAAAGAAATTACTGGTATCAGGACTGAGAGAGGTGACATTACTACAGATTCTACAGATGTTAAAAAGAGCAAAAAGGGAACATGAACAACTTTATGTCTATAAATATAACAATTTAATTAAAATGGATACAGTTTTTTAATTGAAGTATAGTTGATTTCTAATACTGTGTTAGTTTCAGGTATATAGTAAAGTGATTTGGATATACATATAACCAAAAGAATTTTTAAAATATATATTTTATATATAAATAAATATTATATAAAAAATTATATTTCCATTATAATTTAGTACAAGATACTGAGTATAGTTCCCTGTGCTATACAGTAAATCCTTGTTGTTTATCTGTTTGATATATGGTAGTGTGCATCTGTTAATCCCATACTCCCAATTTATCCCTCTCCCCCTTCCCCTTTGGTAACCATAAATTTGTTTTCTATGTCTGAGTCTGTTTCTGTTTTGTAAATAAATTCATTTGTACTATTTTTTAGATTCCACATGTAAGTGATATATAATATTTGTCTTTCTCTGCTGACTTACTTCACTCAGTATGATAATCTCTAGGTCCATCCATGTTGCTGCAAGTGGCATTATTTCATTCTTTTTTATGGCTGAGTAGTATTCCATTGTATATATGTACCATGCCTTCTTTATCCATTCCTTCTGTCGAAGGACATTTAGGTTGTCTCCCTGTCTTGGCCATTGTAAATAGTGCTGCAATGAATATAGGGGTGCATGTGTCTTTTTGAATTATGCTTTTCTCTGGGTATATGTCCAAGAGTGGGATTGCTGGATCATGTGGTAACTCTATTTTTAGTTTTTTAAGGAAACTCTGTATAGTTTTCCATAGTGGCTGTACCAATTTACATTCCCACGAACAGTGTCGGAGGGTTCCCTTTTCTCCACACCCTCTCCATCACTTATTATTTTTAGACTTTTTAATGATGGCCATTCTGACCTGTGTAAGGGGATACCTAATTGTAGTTTTGATTTGCATTTCTCTAATAGTTAGTAATGATGAGCATCTTTTCATGTGCCCTGTTGGCCCTCTGTAAGTCTTCTTTGGAGAAATGTCTATTTAGGTCTTCTGCCCCTTTTTTGATTGGGTTGTTTCTTTTGTTGTTATTGAGTTGTATGAGCTGTTTGTATATTTTGGAAATTAAGTTCTTGTAGGTCGCATTGCTGGCAAATGTTTTCTCCCAGTCTGTAGGTTGTCTTTTCATTTTGTTTATGGTTTCCTTTGCTTTACAAAAGCTTATAAGTTTGATTAGGAAAGTTTAGCAAGGTCACAGAATGCAATGTCAATATACTAAAGTTAATTGCAATGAACAAGTAGAAGTTGAATTTTTTAAAAAACCATTTATAATCACACCAAAAAAGAAGCAATTTGGCATAAATCTAACAAAAATGTATAGGATTTATATACAAAACACTAATGAAAGAAATCAAAGGCTTAAATAAATGGAAAGATATACCACACTTTTAAAAATACTCTTTTCATTTCCTTCAGTAGTACCACAACAAAAACCATGTTGGTCATTCATGAAGCCTGGAAGGGATGAAGGAGGTGGGCAACAGAGACAAAAAATAACTTGATATAGATCATTAGACATGGGTCATTAGACCTCACTACTCAAAACTTTCCACTGACCCCCATTTTGAGGCAAGTTTTGTGCCATGTTTTGTTTTCTCTCCCATTCTTTCCCCATCTTCAACTTCCTCTATCTTCCTGTATCTTCCTCTTTCCCTTCCTTTCTTTTTTTCTCTCCTATCTGCTTCATTCTCCCAATTTCTATTTATGTCTTTAAGTGGTGTCCTTTAGCTGTTTTTTTCACTTTTTCCTACCACCCCAAACACCTTAACCAGTCTTTTCCTAAGTAAAGATCATGCTCTCCCCAAAATATCTGAAAGGGAGAATGAGAGAGAGAGAAATTGAAAGATAACCTCCTCTTTCCTCTTCAACTTGGTGTTCAGATAGAATTGATGTACATTAAATCATTATATTAATTTATATAACTATTAATAATTGTATAAATGTGAGATATTATTATACTTTTCAAGTGTAGTGAAAACCTTGGTAGGAATTAAGGGACTCGACAAGAAAAGTCATCAGAAAGAGCCCTTCTCAGGACAGACTATGATAATAGAGCCCTTCATTAGCTCTTCTCTCTGTTCAGTAAACATTCCTTGAATACCTGCTCTATGCCAGGCACTGAGCTGGACACTGAAACACAAAGAAAAATAACATTTAGTCCTGACCCCCTAAATATTCTGTCCAGAGAAAGAATTGTGTGTGAAAAATACATAAAATAGAATAGGGTGGTTAAGGGCTATTTAACTGGCCACACAAGCAGAATTTTTTTTTTTTTTGGAAGAGTCTACAATTCAAATATCCTAGTCTGGAGCTTCCCTGGTGGTGCAGTGGTTAAAAATCCACCTGCTAATGTAAGGGACACAGGTTTGAGCCCTGGTCCGGGAAGATCCCACATGCCGCGGAGCAACTAAGCCCATGCGCCACAACTACTGAGCCTGTGCTCTAGAGCCAGCGAGCCACAACTACTGAGCCCGTGTGCCACAACTACTGAAGCCCCGTGCACCTAGAGCCTGTGCTCCACAAGAGAAGCCACCACAACGAGAAGCCCACGCACTACAACAGAGAGTAGCCCCTGCTCACCACAACTACAGAAAGCCCGCGTGCAGCAACGAAGACTCATTGCAGCCAAAAATAAATAAATAAAATAGATACAACATTAAAGAAATTAAAAGAAAAAATGTAAAAAAAAAAAAACAAACAAATAACCTAGCCTGCTGTCAAACTTCATTTTCTAATTTGTGGCTCAGAAGAAACAGTCACCTCATATACAGTATAAACAAGATGCTGTAGAAGCACGTAATTTGCTAAATGTTTTGGAACTCTATTGGCAATGGGTCTACCGTCATGATACATCAAGGACTTTTAAATGCATGGCTAATTGTCCATATGCTCCACAGAAACGCTGGAGAATCAGAGTACCTGCATCATCTCTAACCAATAGACTAGGTAATGAGCCTCTCTATTTTGGATTTTGTGCTTAGATCCTTAAATTTACCTCTTCCATAGCTCTCTGAGCAATTTATTCCTTTTATTATCAGAGCAGATAAGATTTTTAGTAAAGCTGAATGCTTTCAAGTGCTGTTTCTGGAGTCAGACAGGCCTGTGTTTGAATCCTAAATCTGCCCCTTACCATCGGATTAACATTGACCAAATCTTCTAGCCTCATTAAGCCAGGTCTCCTTGTCTGTCACTTGGAGATAAGAATGATACTTAGTCCTGGGGTGTATTGTGAGGATTAGGTAAAACAATGCATGTGAAGTTCTCAGCACCTTGCCCGCCATGGAGTTAAAGCTGAAAATGTGCTATTACGGGAAAGTGCTATTACAAAGGCCCATTTGTAAGTTGCAATGCTGCCGAGTGGGCAGTAGAGGGAGCACTGTCATTGGGAACTGGACTCGAGAACTCTAACTTAAGATAGGTAGTAAGCCCCTGTACAAGACATTGTTTTGGTGGAGCTTGAGTGACTTACACACAGATGAGCTACTAAGACCCACACCAGACTGCCTTGTCTCAATAATCCTGCTGTACCACTCATTTGATAACAGCTACCTCGGAATCCAGTGTATATTTCTGTATGTATTGATAACGTGTGCTGTCAGTCCAGCATCCAACTCTAACTCACCCCCGTTCCCTTGGGACACACAAGAGAGGAAGCTTGGACAGGAGAGGTAAGGTGCCACCACAAAAATAAAAACAAAACAAACAAATGTTTATATTCTTTGTATAAGAATTGGGAGAGGGGCTTCCCTGGTGGCGCAGTGGTTGACAGTCTGCCTGCCAATGCAGGGGACACGGGTTCGAGCCCTGGTCTGGGAAGATCCCACATGCCGCGGAGCGACTAGGCCCGTGAGCCACAACTACTGAGCCTGCGCGTCTGGACCCTATGCTCCGCAACAAGAGAGGCCGCGATAGTGAGAGGCCTGCGCACCGCAATGAAGAGTGGCCCCCGCTTGCCGCAACTAGAGAAAGCCCTCGCACAGAAACGAAGACCCAACACAGCCAAAAATAAAATAAAATAAAATAAAAGAATTGGGAGAACGTGGAGCTGGCTTACACCCTGCGGCAGGGAGAGTGATACCCCTTCTCTTCCGGTCTCACTGCCTCCAAAATAAGCAGCTCTACTTAGCACAGCAGAAGAAGCAGTCAGAAGAATTGACTGAATCCTCTCTGCCTCCAATTTACAGGTGTGAACCTGCTTATCTCACTTTAACTCTCTTCATCTCATCTCCATTTGAAACCCCGTCTGGACAACGATAGGGAAGGGAAGATGGAGGGTTAACCTAGTGACCTCCAAAGTTTCTTACAACCTGGTTATGTTTATTATTCTATTAGCAATAGCTACTGAGCATTTTTCCTTATCTCATTCCTGACATTAGATCTTTGAATCTTCCCAGCAATTTCCTGTGAGCTATAATATCCCCATTTTTATAGGGAGTTTGGGACTCAGAGGTTAGGTAGCTTAACCAGCTTGGTACTGCTCGAAAGTGGCAAAATCAGAACTAGAATCTGTTTTTCTGAAAGTCTATCATCTGGTATTTCCTTCTTAAAATGAGGCAAAAAAAAAAAAATTAGCGGTAGGGCTTACAACGAGGGCAATTAGGGGACCATTTAAAGGGGAGAGAGAAATCTCTGAAGGCCTTTGAGCTTGGGAAACTTTATGGGGATTGCACTTTAGAGTGTTTTTGTTTGTTTTGCTTTGGATTCTTTTGGGGGATATTTTTGGTTTGGGTTTTTTGTTTTTGTTTTTGTTTGGTTTCGTTTTGGGGGTTTTTGTTTTGTTTTGTTTTGTTTGTTTTTTGTTTTCTGGCTCTGAGGCACTGATGAGGCCAAGGCCAGTGTAGGGTCAAAAAATTGGGAACCTAGCTTTTTAGACTTGATTCTAAGAAAGAGAAGCAAAGTGGATATAGAGATACCCTTTCTTAGAAGCCTGGCTTAGTTCATGAAATAGGAGAGGAAACAGAGGTTAAGCATATGTTTTAACCAAGAAAAAGTGTTCATTTGGGTGGAGATTCCCTCATGATCTATACCTCTGGGTGACTGACTACTGTGGGCAGGAGATGGTGGATGGAGCAGGGGTTCTGAAAGTGCTGTCTAAGGACCCCTGAGGATAGTCCCCCAGGTCTTTTCAGGGGGTCCGCCAGGGTAAAACTATTCTTATAATAATACTGTTTTGCCTTTTCACTCTGTTGACATTTGCACTGATGGCACCAAAGCAATGATGGGTAACGTTGATGCCTTAGCATGAACCAAGGCAATGGTGCCAAATTATCCTAGTAGTCATTGCATTCTTCACCACCACACACTTAAAATTTTCTAAATGCCAGTTTGAGTTAAGAATTTTCAGTGAAGCAGGAAGACGTATTAATTGTATTAAATCTCAGACCTTGAATCCATGTCTCTTAATATTCTGTGTGATGAAATGGCACATACAGATATTAATATATGATGGTCATTTCAAGGAAAAGCACTTGTGTGACTGTTTGAGTTGCCCGCCCACTGTCCCGGCCAATTTTACTTGAAAGAATGACTGACAAACTATGCCTATACCGACGTGGGAATTTGGAAGACATTTTCCTGAAAACGAACAAAGTGAGACTGTCACGTCAAGGAAAACAATTGACAATATCTGTTGCCAATAACAAAATTGAAGCTTTTAAGCAAAAACTAGAATTTGGGAAACGTGTATCTGTCATCATGAGTTTAACAGCTTTCAAATACTTAAAATACTTTTCTAATGAGATCAGTGGTGATATTAACTAATGTGATTTTCTGATATTGTATGATGAAGTGTGTCAGCATTTGGAAGAGCTGCATAATTCAGTGAGCCAATATTTTCCAAATGGACATTGTGTGATATTACAAAATTATTAGTAAGAGTTCAATTCAAAATACAAGGTATACCAATGGATTTTAATGTAACAGTATATATAAAGTTCGCTGATACGGTTTCACATTCCACAATACAACTAACTCTTAAGGAACTACCACTTTTTGAGTTTTGGTGTGGTATCAAAGAAGAATATCCACATTATCTGAACAGGCTGCTAAAATGCTCTTCCCTTTTCCGATTACATATCTGTGTGAGTCCAGACTTTCTTCAAATACTTCAACCAAAACAATATTTGCAATAAATTAAATGTAGAAGCAGATAAAAGAATCCAGCTGTCTTCTCTCAAAGCAGACATTAAAGAGATTTTTTTTTAATGTAAATCAATGCCACTCTTCTGTTTTTTTGTGTCTATGTTGGAGAATACGCTTGTTTTCCATTTTAAAAATGTTTAGCACATATGACTATGTTAGTTTATGACTATAATTTATATTTAGTTTATATTTATATATATTATAAATTTATAATTTATAATTTATATTTAGTTTATGACTATAATTTATATTTAGTTTATGACTATAATTTTCGATGAATAGATGTTTTAATTTTTCTCAGATTTAATTTTAAGTACAATAAATTAAAAAATGAATACAGAATAGAAATACACAAAAATTCTTTGGGCTTGTCAACAATTTTTAAGAGTATAAAGCTGTCTTGAGACCAAACAGTTTGAGAACTGCTAGGAGCATCCCAAGGTGAGGTCCTTAAAAGGAAGAAGCGAACAAACTCTCTGCTTCGTACAGCAGTCACTCAACAGTTGAATATAATGATGATAAAGACCTGCAAAACCAATATGACTAATACTATAAGGCAGGAAGTGAAAAGTGTTAAGTGAGTGGGCTAGGTCTCCACTGTCCAGTGTGGTAGCCACTAGCCACATGTGGCTACTAAGCACTTGAAATGTGGCTAGTCCTAACTGAGATATCCTTGAAGTGCCAAACACACACCAGACTTCACAGATTTAGTATGAAATAAGTTTTTTAAATTGAAGTATAGTTTATTTACAATGTTGTGTTCGTTTCTGGTGTACAGCAAAGCGATTCAGTTATACATGTATATATACATATTCTTTTTCATATTCTTTCCTATTATGGTTTATTATAGGATATTGAATATAGTTCCCTGTGCTATACAGTAGGACCTTGTTGTTAATCTATGGAATGCTCTCTCTCATTAATAACTTTTTATATTGATTATATGCTGAAATGTTAATATTCTGTATTTTTAATGTGGCTACTAGAAACAAACATATGTGGCTTGCATTTTTTTTCTCTTGGACTGCACTAGTTTGGACGGGAAGTACGATGAGATTTCAGAGCAGGGAAAAGTTGCTTATGGGTTGGGGTCATCAATGAAATCACTGAGAAGGAGAGGATTTCAATAAGTAGACAAGTCGGGGGAAGAAACTGCAGTTGAAGGGAGCATCAGTACTGAAATATGAGAGGTTCATCTAGGGAGCAGAGAAGACTGGTCTCCATCAGATCATAGGCTTTCGTTGGGGGGGGGGGGGGAGAAAAGTTTCCAGGAGAGGTTAGGACCAAGTTGTACAGAACTTTGAGTGCCTTGAATCTGGACTTTTTCCTATAGGCAGTGACCTCTTCCCCAGAAGAAACCCAGGCTTTGCCCCGTAGCTTACGGAACAGCTCAAATGAGGCACTTTCTTCAGGTGGGGACAGAGCAGGCATAAGCTCCTGGAAACTGCCCAGTGAGCAAGCAGCCAGGACCATCTCTACCTGACCAGTGAATTTAGAGGGATGACTTTGAATTTAGATGCGTGACTTTGGGGTTGATTGACTTATTTTTTGTGAATGAGGGAGAGGGGTAGTAAATTTAATCACATGATAATAATGTCTCCTGAAAGAGGAGGAGAATCCTGTGCGATGCTGGTCCGGACGATGGTGAAGCAAGGCCTTTGACCTTGGCAGATGGCTCTAGGCATGTACATATGCAGATAGAGTCATTCTTTCTACCTCCTTTTGTCTATCTTCCTTTATTTTTGTCTTTATTTTCCTGAACTTTTGTAGAACTCTTACTGCGTGTCAGGGTGTTAACATCTGGCTCCGAAGAGATGAAAGGAAAAGAGCACTAAGGAGGGAGTTGAAACCCCCAGACTCTTATCCAGCCTCTGCAGCTAACTCATTGAGTAACTCTGGTCACCTCTCTGGGCCTCAGTCTTTTCAGATATGAAAGAGGAATCAGAACCAGACGAAGCCAAGGCTCCCTCCAGCTCTGTGATTCTAGGACCAGTCCATGTCACAATGGGAGAAGGGCACCAGGTGTGGGGAGGGAAGGAGGATACTGGGCTAGTAAGGGCAGGAGTCCACCTGCACAGGAGCTGGCCCAAACCTTTGGGTGAGGTTGTCCTCCTCCCGGCGAGCAGACCCTGCTGGAATCCGCGCACAGTGAAGTCTTCGATTTGCTGTTTTCATCCTGGCGACGTACCCCTTTCATCCCAGGGGCTGGCTCTTACCAAGATGAGTGGAGTCTGTAAGGAGGAGGCTGGGAAGCCAGGAATTTAGCTCCAGGCAAGTAAGTCTGCAGGGGGTCTCAGATGGTCTGGGGAAACCGGAAGAAAATGAGTGTGTGTGACCCCCCCCCTCCCACGCCCCTCCTCCTGACACCCACGGGCCACAGGCAGTGGCCGGAGTGATTGATGGGGATGAGGAAAGGGCGCCCTGCAAAGCGGCTTCAGCCAGACTGTTTCTGGTCTTTAGCTTTTCTAGAAGAGAGAGTGGGTGGGAACGACCCAAGTAAAGTCCCAGAGACTCAACGCTGACGCACAGGAAAGCCTCAAGTGGGAGGAGAAATGCAAATCCCCTACTGACGATGGTGTCAGCGGCTGGGTTCTGGGGACCTTGAAGGGCGATTCCGACTTTGGACTTGAGCACCGCCTGGGACCCGGGCTGAGAGAGCCAGGTAAGGAGGCAGACCACACCTTGGCGTTGCTTCTCCGGAGCAGCGCGGGCCAGGAAATGCTCTGCTGGACGCTGCGGCGCCTTAGCTGTTTCCTTGCTGTTTTGACAGTTACTTCACGTTAGCCTAGCTGAGGATGGGTAGTTTTAAAAAGAAGCGATCGACTCCACGATCCAGAGGTGCGCCGTGGCGGGTCTCTCGGCGAGCCCCGAAAATGTGAACGGTGGGTGGGACCGTTGTGGCTGCTTGGAGGTGTGTCCTCGCAAAGGGCGGAGTGGGCGCCCCCTTCACTTTCTTAGCCGTCTTCTCTCAACTGTAATGTCTGACATTAGATTGCGTGCCTCGGTTTCAGCAGACAGCCCCGCAGCTGAGGTAGCTAGTGATTGAGGCTTTGAGGAGAACAGTGATATTTTAGGGCAGGTCGCCTCCTTTGCATGCTGCGGCTCATCTCAGAACCAAAGTGGCACCATTAGCTGCCTGGCAGTGGGACAAAATGCCCGTTTACAGGGATCTTCTAGGACCAGGCATTCAAAGAGACTAGGCAGGCACTCAGTTTTCAAAAGAAATGCTCCATAGTTTTCTTGGGATGGGAGAATTAGCCCGTAGAGAGTGAAAGACGTTTTTAGAATCCTTTAAAAAGGCATTTCTAGAAGCTGCAACAGAAAAGAATGTCCTAAGACTGTGAACCTATCTTTTCCCTTTTCAGCCTTGAGTTCAGCTCTCTGAGGATGGACTCAGGTCCTAGGAGTGATCTCTCTAACTTTAGGATGGGTTCAGTCCAGTTAATTCTTAGTTAGAAAACAGATTTTCGTCCAAATCATAGCAAGGGTTTAACAATAGTAGCAATTACAATTGTAATGCTATTTTCAGCACCTGTTCTCTTGTCATTAACTAGAATAAATTGATAGAGCAGGGCAATGGCAATAGTAACATGGGAACAAATGTTCCAATTTTGGGTGGAATATGGTTACACCCAGCATCTAGAAAGACAACCATGTCTGGCGTCAGGAGACCTCAGGTTGATCCTTAGGAGCTGCGCATCTTGGGCAAGAGTCGTTTCGCCTATGTGTCCCTCAGATTTTTTACATTTTAAAGCTGGGGTAATACTATCCACCTGTGCTATTCGTAGCATCAGGAGTGCCACTCATTCTTCTCTTAATGAGCACTTAATGAGCACTTACAACACACCTAGGATTTTATGTGTAAATATAAAGTGATAGGAAAGTGAAACATTTCTTTTTTCCAGTTGCTTTCTTTAAGCAAAACATTGGCAATCATCTTTTTCTAATACATTTAGGTCAGGGAAAAGGTGCCCCCAAATGGTTCCATTTGAAACCTGAGGAATATGTATATGAAATATATGAAATTTATTATCATGATGTTCTGTAGGCAAAAGTAAATCTTAACTTACCTACAAGATAGGTTGAAATACTATCGTGATTGATCACATAAAAGTTTTTTCGGTTTGATCTAGAATTACTGACAAAACAATAAAAAATTTGACTTTGAAAAAAGTAAAATACTGTAATTTCAAGGAGAGATGTCATATTAATTTCCCTGAGTTAAGAAATATGTCTAAAGCTTCTAAACTGGACAGAGTGGGGTTATGTTGGGGAAACACATACTTTTGTTTTATGACGGGCTGCTAACTATGTATCAAGTGTGGTTTCTTCTTAAGTATCTTGAGGGTTTAACTACCCTCGGATGCACATCAGAGACTAATAAAAAGTAGACTTTAAAAGCTTTGCCCAGCCATAGCGGATCATTACAGAGAGAAAGAAAAATATTTATTTGTCCAGAGGTATTTTGAACTGAAAAATTTAGAGCCCATGAAAGTGTATACATGAAACTCTTCATAAAGATAAGTCTGAATTAGACTAGAAGTCTTGGAACATAAGGCTGACTCTAGAAGCCAGACAAATCTGAAATAAAGAAAGAAGGATTAGGCAGTTTTATATAAAAGAAGGTTTTATTGGGTGTTCCTCACACATAAAGCCCTAAGAGGGTCTTAGGAGGTATAGTTGAGTATGTTATTTGCCTTCAAGTTGCTCAAAGCCTAATAGTGTAGAGGCAGCAAGGGATAGGGAAGGAGCTTGTTGAGAATACAAACCTGTGTACACAGGTGTGGGGTAGGGTGAGGGGTGTTGAGCGGGAGTGAAAGCTTTCTAGAGAAGGCGGAACCAGAGTTTCTGTTAGAACAAAGAAGGACGTGGCTTGGGGGCGGAGAAAGAATCTTGTTTCCTTCACTAGTGATGACGTAGGAAAAAGCTCAGGACTACATTATCTTTGGATTGAAAACGTTTTAGCATTTCTGTTTTCTTTCATTGGGTGACTATAAGAGAAGAGAAATTTTTTTCTCCAGTTACTTGATGGACAACATTGTCTTTGTCTGAAATCCAAGAAAAAAAGAAAACATGTACCATAGTTATTAATTAACATTATTTTTAAACTCTAATTTTCCCTCTTCTTTGTAGTATGACTCAGTGGAATCAAGTCCAACAGTTAGAAATAAAATTTTTGGAGCAAGTTGATCAATTCTATGATGACAACTTTCCTATGGAAATTCGGCATCTGTTGGCCCAGTGGATTGAAAATCAAGACTGGTAAGATCAAACATTATTGTATTTTCCCTAGAGGTTGATGCACAAATGCTTTATGCTCTATCCACATGGGTTTATTCTATGGTCCACTTTTGACTCAGTTGATACATTCTTATCAGGTAAAGAACTTTCTTTGAGGATTTGGAAAGCTTCCTTAACGGAGGAGAATCATTGTCCTTTCTGGGTTCATCCATTGTAGATGAAAACTTAATGGTTCTAGTGCTTTGTTTTTTATAAGCTAAACTCCAACGATTTCTAAGTATTAAAAAGACAAGAAGTAAATCTAATGTTTATATCAATTCTCTATCACAGACTCAATATAAATATTTTTCTTAACATGCTTTACAAACATTTTCACCTTGTACAATTAAAAAAATTTTTTGCTTTAAATAGTTGTCTTAAAATTTTTCTTGTGATAAAATATACATAACATAAAGTTTACCATTTTAACCATTTGTTAGGTTTACAGTTTAGTGGCATTAAGTATATTCACACTGTTGTGCATCCACCTCCAAAACTTTTTCATCTTCCCAAACTGAAACTGTGTACTCGTTAAATAATAACTCCTCCTCATTCTCTCCACCCTGGCCCCTGGCAACCATTATTCTGTTTTCTGTCTCTGAATTCGACTAGTCTAGGTACTTCATATAAGTGTAATCACACAGTATTCGTTATTTTGTGACTGACATTTTACTTAGTATATTCTTTCAAGGTTCATTCATATGAGTAACATGTATCAGAATTTCCTTCCTTTTTAAGACTGAATAATATTCTATTGTATGTATCTACTACATTTTATTTATTCATTCATCCTTCAGTGAACATCTGAGTTGTTTCCACCTTTCAGCTATTGTGAATAAAGCTGATATAAATGTTGATGTCAAGTATCTACTCAAGTCCCTGCTTTCAATTCTTTTAAGTATCTACCCAGAAGTGAAATTGTATATAATGTTTTGTTTATAATTTGAGGAATCTCCATACTGTCTTCTACAGTGGCTGTACCATTTTCCATTGCCACCAGCAATATATAAGGGTTCCAGTTTTACATCCTCACCAAAACTTATTTTGTGTTTTCAATAATAGCCATCCTAATAGGTGTGAAGTAGTACCTCATGGTTTGATTTGCATTTCCCTAATGATTAGTGATGTTGAATATACTTTCATGTGTACAATTTAATTTTTAAAAACCAGTAAATGCTTATCACTGTGGGATATATTTATCACTTTAAAATGATTATGGTTAAAAAAAAAGTAGACATTTTACTAAGTTGTTTCCTGCTGTGTAATAACACTTTTGTTTTTTAGGGAGGCAGCATCTAACAATGAAACCATGGCAACAATTCTTCTTCAAAACTTGTTAATACAACTGGATGAACAGTTAGGTCGCGTTTCCAAAGAGAAAAATCTGCTTTTAATACACAACCTAAAAAGAATTAGGAAAGTCCTTCAGGTGAGAATGCATTCTACTTTTTAAAAATATTTGGATTTACAAGTCTTAAATTTAGCAAAAAAAAAAAAAAAATGTAGCCTTATCTTAGTTCCAAACCAGATGTAAGAGGGAAAAAGCTGAATTGTCTTACTATTTTAAATTTTGTGCTCAATTTTATTTCATTACCCAATGTTTGTTTTTCACCAACTTTTGAATCTAAAATACACTACAAGTGGGAGGGTATGTGATTTGCATGTGACTGTTTACTAGTTATGATCAAATTGAGAATGTGGAACAGAGATTTGAAAGATGCTAGGTTCGTGGCTATCTCTCCATCCTCCCTTGCCTTTGTCTCTTACGTAACAATTTAGAGTTGGTATTGTTCTCATTCATAGATGGAGGCATTATGGTTGTATGTATCCTTCCAGATTTGGTTCAAACTTCACCTCCTTCAAAAGCATTCTGTGGTGCCCTGTAGCTTCCTATTCCAAAAGTTCACCCAGGCAAAGCCCATCTCTCTGTGTTCCCATAACACCTCCAACACATCTGTACCATAGCATTTAGTACATTCTACATTAGTGTTATTTCTGTTTTTCTTCTCCCTCAAATTGTGGGTTACTTGAGGCAAGGACTTTATATTCAGCTTTGAATTCCCAGTGCCCACCACACAGCTGGACATATAGTAGGTGTGTAATATTCATTGATTAAAGGGATGAATGAATGAAGTAAGTGAAACAGAGATCTAAAGAATTAAGGGCAGACTAATAATGACCTAAACACAGAGATGCTTATGAAACAAACTCTGAACATGGACAGCTCTAATATTTACTGAGTGCCTATACAATGTATTAGAGAACATGAAATATACATATGCCGTTTCTCAGTGGGGCATCTTTAGAATCTTAAACTTACAATTAATGCATTTTTACAAAAATTTTCCTAGACTATAATAGAAATGTGCTTGATGTTACTAACACTTGTGAGAGAGACATAGATATTAATTTTTTATTGTTGTTTGGATTGTTGTTTTTAATTGTTGTTATTGTTTTATTGTTGTTTGGATTGGATTTTTTTCATTGTTGTTTTACTTTTACCTTTGCCCTTGTAATCCCCTACAAGTTTGCAAGACACTTTGCTGGGGGTAGGAAATGAACTTGTTGCCAACAAAACAGTATTTTTCACAGTGTAAAGCAAACTATCTCTTCCAGAGGTAAGACATTTAACCTTGGCTTCATTAGTTAGTGCTCTAATCAATAAACCTAAAACAGGGGTTTGGCATACTGCTACCCACAAGTCAAATGTGGTCGCTGCCTGTTCTTGTACGGTCCATGACTAAGAATGGCTTTTACATTAAGTGGTTGAAAAAGAATAAAAGTAAAATAAATAAGTGGCATGAAAATTATAAGAAATTCGAATTTCTGTATTTTAGTGGAATGCAGCTTGCTTAGTCAGTTCCGTACTGACTCTGGCTGCTTTTGCACTGCAGTGGCACCGTTGAGTAGTTGTGACAGAGATTGTACGGCTCCAAAGCCTAAAATAAAAATGTGTATATGTGTATTGTGTGTGTGTGTGTGCGCGCGTGCGTGTGTGTCTGTATTAAGCGTATTTATCTGGCCATTTATAGGAAAGGTTGCTGACCCTTGGTCTTTGCTAGAGGGACATGGGTGGGTAAAATAGGTGATGCATGGCCTTTGGAAATTCTGATTCTCAAAATGTGGCCTTGGGCAAGTCACTTCATTTTTCTAAATTCCTATATCTTTTCATGTAAATGAGGTTGATTATTATCTACCTTTTGGGATTGTAAGAAAGACTGAAGTTTTTATTCTGGCAAAAAAAAATAGCCTTTCAAAAAAGGGACCTTTTTGTTGATAGGGAAAGTAGCAGGATCTTCTTAGTGTAAATCAAGGGTAAGTGTCCAGCCCATCATTTTTCTGAGTGGGGATAAGATTGTGAGGGAGCCCAAGAACCGGCGGTAATTCCCAGTCACATTTCAGCTCAAGCACAAACGTCTCTGCTTATGTCATGGGCCTTCCAGCATCTTGTCTCTGCCGACCTTTTCCAATAAACTGCCCCAAGCTCCTCAACATTCCTGCCCCAGAAAAATAGATCTACTCCTTGTTCCTGAGCACAACCAGCTCACTATTGCATGACTCTGGGCCTTTGTCCGTGACAGTCTCATGACCAGGAATGCTCTGCCACCTCTCTTCCTCCAGTCCAGCTCCCATTCATCCCTCGAGGAGCTGTGGAGGTCCCAGGGCAGCAAGGAAGCCTTCACCAGTGCTTTACCCCTTATTCTCTTTCCTCACGGAGCATGGGCTGCAAGATAAGCAGTATCTCATCTGTGCTGGATGTGTCTAAGCAGGTCACAAGCTCTTTGAAGTTGAAAGTCTGAGTTCCTTTTGTGACCTTCCTCTTCCCTCCAGTACCCAGCATGGTTCTACTACGAACTAGAGACTCCCAAAACAGTTTGATTGGTTAGGATATTTTGTCTTTATTTTTATTTATTTTTTTTGGCTGTGCTGTGAGGCTTGTGGGATCTTAGTTCCCCAACCAGGAATTGAACCCATGCCCCCTGCAGTGGAAGCTCAGAGTCCTAACCACTGGACCGCCAGTGAATTCCCTGGTTAGGATATTTTGAATGGACAAATCATTTGCTCTTTCCTTTGATTTATAAGCTATACTTATTGGGTATTTATATTAATTCAGAACATCGCCAATTATGTTAAGACAAGTCTTTTTGATAAAACAAGATCCCCCTCCCCTCAAAAGAAAAAAAAAAACCTCCTGCTGAAAGAATAATGACACTGTTCTTACCTGGTTTGAACATTTTCATCCTCTGGCATTTTAAATACAATCCATCGTAACTATTATAGCATAAAAGAACAAACAGTATGCTATCAGGGGAACTAAGCAGGTATAAGGTAAATTTATTTTAGCCCTTGACAGAGCAACTGGGATCTCCAGTTTCAATATTTTAATTTACTATTTATGTCCCACCTACTTCTGATAAGAATTTGGAATGGCTTGTTATAAAAGACAAACAAAACCATTGAACCAAGAGTCAAGGCAATCTCCGAGGTGGAAGCAGTGAACACTAATGTCCAGGTTGCCTTAGTCCCTCTAAGGGGGGAGGTAGACTCAGGTGAAGGCCAGGAGCAAGGAATATGCTGGGTTGAATCCTGGCTCTGTGACTTCCTTGCTGTGTGGCTCAGGGCAAGATGTTTACACTCTCTGGCCTCAGTTTCCTCAGCGGTGTGAGTGGAATCACAATGGTACCTACCCCACAGGGATGTTAGGAGCATTAAAAAAAAATTGTAAAGCATGTGGTAAGGACTGTATTAGGATTTGCTAAAAATAAATATCTGTCCCAGATATTTCAAGAATGCTTCGCCCTGTTCTTAGGACTTTTTTTAAAAAAACAATAGACTTTATTTTTTTAGAGCAGCTTTAGGTTTACAGAAAAATTGAGCAGAAAGTACAGAAAGCTCCCATATACTCCCTCTCCACCTGCCTCTCCCCAGTTTCCCGTATTATTATCTGGCATTGGTTTTGTACATTTGTTTCAGTTGATGAACCTATTGTGGTACATTATTATTAACTTAAAGTCCAAGATTGCATTAGGGTTTACTCTTTGTGTTGTACAAGTCTATAGATTTTGACAATGCATGATGTCATGTATCCACCATTTCAGTTTCACTGCCCTAAACATTTCCTCTGCTCCACCAATTCATTTGTCCGTCCCTCCCCCACTCCCTAACTCCTGGCAACCACTAATCATTTTACTCTATAGTTTTACCTTTTCCAGAATGTCATATAGTTGAAATCATACAGTATGTAGACTTTTCAGATTGGCTTTCCTCACTTAGTAATATGCTTTTAAGTTTCCTCTGTGTCTTTTTGTAGCGTGATAGCTCTTTTTATAGCTGAATGATATTCCTTTTTATGGCGGTACTACAGTTTGTTTATCCATGTTGGGGATTTATAAACAAAGCTGATATTAACATTTATGTGTAGGTTTTTGTGTGCGTATGAGTTTTCAATACATTTGGGTAAATACCTTGGAGCCTGATTGCTGGATCTTTGTTCTTGGACTTTCTAGTGAAAATCTCTTTTCCTTATTCATCTTCCTGTCTGTGTCTTAGTCTGTTCTGGATGCTATAACAAAAATACAATTGATTGGATGGATTTTAAATAAAAGACATTTATTTTTCACAGTTCTGGATAGGAAGCCCAAGATCAAGGTGCTGGCACATTCAGTGTCTAATTCAGCTTTCTGGTTCATAGATGGCTGTCTTTTTCCTGTAACCTCACAGGGAAGCTCTCTAGGTTCTCTTTTAAAAGAACACTAATTCCATTCAAGAGGGCTCTGCCCTTATGACCTAATCACTTATCAGAGGCTCCACCTCCTAATACCATCACATCAGGGGTTAGGATTTCAACATATGAATTGGGGAGACACAAATATTCAGCCTCTAACAACTCTTCTCTCTCTTTCTCGCTCAGAAGGACTAAAAAAATTAAAATGGTGCATATTCATAATTTTAAAAATTGAAGCAATACAAAAATATGCAAAGAAAATATGAAATAATCTAAAATCTACTCCCCAGATATAACCATATTAATAATTCATGAACATCATTCCTAACATACATACATATATATATATGTATATATATACACACATACATATATATATGCAGATAGTAGGGCAGGCTGCTATTGACATTTTATACTCAGTTGCTATCAGTATCTTTGTAGCCTCCTGTGCCCCCACCCCCATCTCCACTCTGCTCTCTCCCCACCTGCAGTAACCACTAATCTAAATTTTAAGTTATAGAACCAAAAAAAATTTTAAACTATAAAACAGAACTGTGAGTAGGAGCTGACCTGGTGGCTGTCATATATTCTTAGATTCTAGAAATACAGGCCCCAAGCATGATAAATGAAAAGAAACTGCAGGACACCAGAGAGGAAGAAAAGGTCCTAAAAGTAGCAAGAGAGACCAAATCTATTACCTACGTGAAAATGAGAGAGAAACTGAAAGCCAAATTTAAAACAGTATTAAGTGAGAGACGAGTGGAATAAACTCTTCACAGAGCTGGAGTACTGAATATATCTGGATAGCTGAATATATATATATATCCAATATCCAATATATATACTGGATAGCTGAATATCCATCAACTTAGACTTCTATACCCAGCTCAATTATTATACAAAATTAAAAGTTCACTACAAAGATACGCTCACAGAAGGAACTATGAAAGGGAATCTGACACAGACGTTAAGCGCACATGCTAAAATTTCAAAAGTACCACTACAAAAAGTGAAAATAGAGTGCATGAAAGATTGAAAGTGCCCAATAATATATCAGAAAAAAATATCCATTATGTGGACAAAACTTAGCAATTCTAAGACAAACTGTAGTTTTTTCAAGGATGTATCTAAAACATGAAATAACAAAGTGATGAGATCAAAGAGGTGAGCTGGGCTGTCTTGTATAGAAGCTTGTGGGCCTTGGTCAGGAATCTGAGTCTTATACTGAGTGTGATAGGAAACCATTGAGAGGTTTGAGCAGAGGTGTGACATGAACTGATTTCTGTTCTTTAAGCTTACTCTGACAAATGAATTGTAGTTAGTCAAGGAACAATCAGGGAGATGTGTTAGAAAATTCCATTGATTTTTTAAAGCAACATACTGAAGTCAATCTTTTTCTATCACTGTGGGTTTATCAGCTCTCCTAAACTTCTAGAAGTTTTTGCTTTGTGTATTTGTTACTATGTTGTGAGGAGCATAAGTAGAAGATAATATTGGTGAATGCAACTTTTAAAAAATTAATGTAAAATATCCTCTTTGACCCCTTTATTAAGTTTACATTTTGAAACTTTATTGTGTGGCTTTCTTTTTGTTACCATTTGCTAATAGGCACATGAATCCATCTCTTCATTTTCATACCTTGTCTGTCACTTTATACTGAGTCTTTTATAAATATCACGTAACCAATCTTATTATCTAGTCAACAAATATTTAATAAGTTCTTATGTTATCAGTCACATCTTAAGCACTAGGAATACAATTGGAGGAAGTCATGAAGCTTACAGTCTAAAAAATTCACACCTCCTGCATTTTTGTTTTTAACTTATGGGAACTTCTATGGCTACCCCTCACAAATTAGTGTTAGGGAAGTAAGGGGAAACAGGCAACAACAAACTTGTCTGAAAGTAGAAAAAAACTCCATCTATTAGAAGGCTGAGTTCAGGGTTTTGGTGTTAAGTCTGTGGTTAGTAATCCCACCACCTACAGAACATTTTTCACCCACCAGGGTAATGAGTCAATTAGTGAGAGTTTTAGACTCTGTGTGTGAGGGGGAGTGGGCAAAGGCAACCCACACCTAGCATGTTCTATTCCCTGTACCCCCATGTACACCTCTTTCTCAGAGGTGTTTGGATTTGCCTGAACAAAAACACGTGTTGGAGTTGAAAGCTCCTCAGAAGTTGGGCAAACAGTGCTTCCTTCCTGTCCTGTCTGTAAAAAACCTATTGTTGGTTCTGAGTATCAGGTGATGTGAGATTTTTAACATGACAAAGTGAAGAATAGGATAGGAGACACTATTTTGCGATATGGGGGAGAAAAAAGTTGCTTTAACTGCTGAGCAGCTCTGAATCTGCCAGATTGTATCCTCTAATTCATGCTGTTTTCTCAGTTCACTCCTCTTCCTTCCTCTCTGCACACCACATGCAAGAGAGGCCACCTCAACCTCCAACCTGAACAGAGCCTGGTGTAGCCACTCGGTGTTAACTCTGAAAGAGCTGAATGGAGGGTTCAGTCTTTCAGGTCATTTTCTGCACATGGGCGGCAGCCAGTGCGTCATTTTCAGGCCACAGTTATTTCCCCAATTCCTCAGCACACACCCCCAAAATCTGTTTTCCTCTGAGAAAATTACCTGATGCCAACATCACAATGCTCATATTTCAAAGGCTAAGAGACCTGCATGTCGTGCCATCTAAGATGAAATGGGAGTTAGCTGTCAAGATTTTGTTTGCTGTGTAATCTGGGACAGCCATCAGAAGGTAGATGGTGTGTGCATCACAATCCCTGTCCTGTGCACGTCGCACTAAACTAGAAATCCAGCGTGAACAACTCAAGATCCCACCCACCTGAAACTTTATTCATGGATCATTTTGTGCATATCCCCCCAAGCCTTCATCTTATCCAAACCTAGATTGCTCTCCCTCCTTATTAAGTTTTTTCTCACAGTTTATTACTTGTCTATAACGATTTGTCCTTTCCCTCTTTGTGAAATAATTACTTTGTCTATAGTGCACATGTTTTTAAATTCCAAATGATAGTTTGGATTTCTTAAAGTAGGGCTCATATAATTTGCTTAGTAGGTATACTAAGTACCTACTTCATAGACATTTGTTGATCGAATATTGGTTTCATCGTATGGATTTTAACAGCAGGCTTGTATTGATTGCAGAAAATACAAGGGGACAAGGACATAGATAAAACTCTGATGTTCAAAGAGTCTGCGATCTAGCATGGAGACCAAAGTGCAGATAAATATTTATGATGCAGTGTTGTAGGCACCATGGTCAAGGGATCTGCAGTCATAATTGGCAGAGGTGGGAACATTTGAGCTGTTTCCAGTAGGATGATTCTGAACTCTCTGAAGAGAAAAAGGGAGGAAAGGGAATCACGTACAGAGGGAAAAGCAGGAGCAAGACAGGGGAATCCCTATCGTGCAAACAAGCTTCGCACTTCAAGCATTAAAGGGGGGTTGTATGAGGACCTTGAATGCCATGCTAAGCAATTTGGACTTTGGCAATGGGGAGCCATCAAAGGTTTTTAAGCCAAAGTGTGACATGAATATAGGTTTTTTATAAAACATATACAGAGCAAGCTTTATCTCTAGAAAGACCCATCCCTTATCTGCTGTAGGCAAAAGAATATTGGAGAATTCTCCTAAGGCTGAAAGTTTTTTCTTTCCTCATTCCAGCCCCTACTCTCCCTCTCCTCAGATCATCTAAATTTAGAGAATGAGCCAGAGATTGGATACGTTTCATTTTCCCTAACACAAAAACCAGCTATGGTGTTCCCAAGGGAAAAAAAAACTTAAATTATTTATATGATGAAAAATCAAGTCCAACTCTTGGTTTTGGGAAACATGAAACCTGTGCAATTTATCCAGGAGCTGTCAAGGAAAGTCCAGACACAGGGATGAGGCCTGAATCTGCCGGCCTGACAACTGTAGCAGAAGCTTTAGAGGAGCTACCAACCCCAGAGAGAGCAGTCACCCCCAAGAATAAATTATCAATAGATTTCTATAGCCCTAGTGTGACAACTAACCTCACCACTGAGAACATGGGTGGAGAAACACAGATACCAGTTGAGGAAGAGGACATGAAAGTGTTCAGTGTCGTAAGTTGACTTTTACTATCCATGTGTTTCATTTGCTGGGAGAGTCATGGTGGCTGTGAAGAAAAAGCTGAGCAGGTATTCACCTTAAAAGTAGGAGAATTGTATCATTCTGCCAACAGTTTTTTAAAAATTAGTTTCTTATTTCAGTTGTCCCTATCTCACGGAGATGAAGACGCATAGGAAAGCTAGCTACACTGTTCTAAATCCATTGTGACCTGGAAACTTTCCAAAAAGATACTTAGTCAAAACCAAGATAGTTTATAAGACTGGTTACCTTAGTATTTGCCACTTAAAACATTTTTGTACAAGTGAGTATAATAAAAGGTTAAAAATGGGAGCAAAAATAAACAAATCTACTTGTAAACAAGCTAGTCAATATAATCCAAGTCCGTTAGAAACCAATTTATGTTTAGCTTTAAAATTGTGAATTGAGTGAGTAATGATCAAGTTGCTATCTAAACTTTGTGTATAATTAGATTTACTTCATAGGCATTGAGTAACTGCCTTTAATTGGTCCAAATCACTTTAAAGGCATCCATTGTAATTTATCAATGAAAAGTTCATTGTTGGTTTTTTTCACCAAGTCACCAGGTACCCTCTGAGCTTACATTACTGATTTCTCCAGAAATGACCTGAGGGACAAAAGATTTGCTCAATTGACCTATCTCTCACACTTCTTCCTTTAAAAAAATGAGGATCCAGAGCCAAGTACTTGGTACTTGGTTGATCATCAGCATCTATTTACCATAATCCTCTGATTGGCTACTTTGGTTGAGAACATAGTGACATCACTCCCAGCTGCTGAGTGGGCTCCTAAGTGCACAGTGAGGTGCTAAAGTGATACAGGTAGCCAAGAACTACGTTTACTAGAAAAATGAGAAGAACCTCCTGTGTGCCTATGGAGTCAAGAACCTGCCTATTTTCTGTCTTTGAATCTGTGATTTCTGCCTCAGTAGAAAGATGTGGAAATGAGAATATAATCAGTACCATATTAAACTTTTAAAAAACAGCTAGCTGCCTTTCCTACTTTTACCAGGTTTTCATAACTTACCTCATCTCTGTCAGGATTTATTTTGGGAAAAATTAATATCTCATTGTTCTCTGTAGTTCAGTACACCATCAACTCACCATTTCTCCTCCTCTAGACTCTTCTATTTCTTCCTCTGAACAATAAAAAGTCTTCCAGAGAAAGAGGTAGAGATAGAGATGATAGAGATAGAGAGATAGAGATAGAGACAGAGACAGAGGCTTCATGGCAATGGTGTGGAGGATAGCATGGCAGAGGTGAACATTGAGGCACAGAGACCTGTTTGCACATTATTGCAGTAGTTCAAGGGATGCTGAGCTAGACAATGACAAGGATAAAAAAAAAGTGCTGGAGTTGTGAGATAATTTGGTAAAAGAATTGACACATAATGAGTGAACAGCTATGAAATGTGTGAGAGAGCAGAGCAAGAAATAAGAGGTGATTGAGAGTTTTAGTCTGGGTTATTACATGATGTTGATGCATAGTGAAGATTAGGTTTGGGGAAGGAAGTGGGATAACAAGACGAGTTTGATGAATTCTATGTGAAGTGCAGTAGGAAATTAATGGGAAGTAACTGGAACTAATGTGTCTACATACTTACCTGTCTCCTCCACAAGGCTATGAGCTCCTTGGCTTATATATCTTTGCAACCCTAGAGCTTAACACAAGCCCAGCACATCGTAAGGACTCAGTGTCTTATTTAATAAATGAAGAGTTCAACTGACGTTGAAAATGTGAATGTTGCCTTGTTGCAATGAGTATCCCTAAATAAATGGAGCAAATATAATGTCATTATTGCAAATGTAGTTTAGATCCCTAAACTCAGTTCACAGGATAAGATTTTCTTGATGAGATCAGCAATTTCTAAGGATGGAGGAAATTGGCTTTGGGAAGAAGTGTTTTTAGAGTGTGTGGTAACTGTGAGAGAATTCGGACTGGGTGGGACCAGAAGCAGCAAAAGCTGAGAAACCTTTCAGAGAAGGGAACACTAAGCATCTGGAAGCCTGGAAAAGATGTACTAACTCAGGAGAGGAGGAAGGGCTGAAGTGAAATGGAGTCAGAGACAATCGTTCTAGGACTAGCCTTCACCTGGGAAGGGGGAGGTAGTCTTTCTGAACCCATACCAGCTCCTCAGGAGCTAAGTGTCAAGAGCTCTAACTCTTTGTATTCCAGGAGTACAAAAGATTTTGAAGTTCCTCAGACAATAAAACACAGTACAATGACAAAGTGATTGTTAGAAATTTCTTAGGAGAGCTTCTGCCATTCCTTTGCACTGCCCATTCCACTTTCATGATAATTGAATCTTTCCATCAATGAACATGGTATGTCATTATACTTAATCAGGTCTTTGTCTATGTTCTTTAGTGTTATTTTTAAGCCTTCACCATAAAGTTATAGTATATCTTTCCTTAGATTTATCCCTAAATTTTTTTTTTTTACATTTTATTGATATTTGAGTGGTATCTTTTTTTTATGCACTCTAATGTTTATTTTTAAATATATTTTATTGAAGTATAGTTGATATACAATGCTGTGTTAATTTCTGCTGTACAACAAAGTGATTCAGTTATACATATATATATTCTTATTCATATTGTTTTCCATTTTGCTTTATCACAGAATATTGAATATAGTTCCCTGTATATAGTAGGACCTTGTTGTTTATCCATACTGTATATGCTAGTTTGCATCTGCTAATCCCAAACTCCCAATTCTTCCATCTCCCACCCCCCTTCCCCTTGGCAACAAGTCTGTTCTCTATGTCTATGAGTCTGTTTCTGTTTCGTAGATATGTTCATTTGTGTCAGATTTTAGATTCCACATATAAGTAATATAATATGGTATTTGTCTTTCTCTTTCTGACTTACTTCACTTAGTATGATAATCTCAAGGTCCATCCATGTTGCTGCAAATGGCATTATTTCATTCTTTTTATGGCTGAATAATATTCCATTGCGTATGTGTGTGTGTGTGTGTGCATATGTATATACTACATCTTCTTTATCCATTCATCTGTCAATGGAGTTTTAGGTTGTTTCCATGTCTTGGCTATTGTAAATTGTTCTGCTATGAACATAGGAGTGCACATATCTTTTCAAATTATAGTTTTGTCTGGATATATGCCCAGGAGTGGGATTGCTGGATCATATGGTAACTCTATTTTTAGTTTTTTGGGGAACCTCCACACTGTTTTCCATAGTGGCTGCACCAATTTACATTCCCACCAACAGTGTAAGAGGGTTCCCTTTTCTCCACACCCTCTCCAACATTTATTATTTGTAAACTTTTTAATGATGGCCATTCTGACCGGTGTGAGGTGGTACCTCATTGTAGTTTTGATTTGCATTTCTCTAATAGTTAACGATGATGAGCATCTTTACATGTGCCTGTTGGCCATCTGTGTGTGGTATCTTTTTCTCTATTACGCTTTCTGTATGATTATTGCTAGTGCATAGAAATACTACTGATGTTTGAATACAGATTTTCCTGAACTCTCTTATTGATTCTAACTTTGTGTGGACTCTCTTTTTTACTTTATCTAGACGATCATATCATCTGCAAATAAGGAGAGATTTGGTTGTTCCTTTTTGAGTTTATGCTTATTTCTTTCTCTTATCAGTTAGGAATTTCATTACAATATTGAAGTGAAGTAGTCATAGCAGGTGAAATGTTTTATTAAGATAATGCTTGCTATAGGTTTATGGTGTTAAGGAAATTTTCTTATAATCCTGATTTACAGATATTTTTAGAAATCTTGACAAATATTATTATTATTTTTTTTTTTTGGCCACACCATGCAGCCTGTGGGATCTTAGTTCCCCCACCAGGGATCAAACCCATGTCCCCTGTGGTGGAAGCATAGAGTCTTAACCACTGGACCGCTAGGGAAGTCCCACCAATATTACATTTTATCAAATGATTTTTCTGCATTTCTTAAGATAATTATATACTTATCTCCTATAATCCATACTTAAGGTGTATAACATAGATTTTCTTATATTGAACCATTGTTACATTCCTGAGATAAACTCCTTTTTATATACTGCTGAATGATTTGCTAATATTTTATATAGGATTTTGCATCTATTGCAAATATATCCTTTTCTTTTATAGTTCTTATCTGGTTTTAATATCAGTATTATACTAACCTTATAAAATGAGTTGGAAATGTTACCTCTTCTTTTATTCTCCAAAGTAGAGATTACTTGATGGGATACAAAGCCACAATCTAAGGGTTTTTTCTTTAATATATTTTATATTTTTTTAAAAAATTGAGTACAGTATGATGATTTGATATACATGTACATAATGAAAGGATTACTGCAGTCAAGCTAATTAATATTATCTCACTTAGTTATCACTTTTGTGTGTATGATAAGAGCACCTGAAATCTACTCTCTTAGCGTACTTCCATCATTATTAACTATAGTCATCATGCTGTACGTTAGATCTCTAGACTTATTCATCCTACATAACTGCAACTTTGTGCCCTTTGACCAACATCTCCCCAATCTTCCCCCACCCCCAAGCTTCTGGTAATCACCTGAAACATCCATATGTTTAGGTCTTTAATCTCTCTCGGCAATGTTTTACAGTGTTCTTCTGCAGGTCTTTCGTATCTTATGAACGCACCATACTTTACCCAGTCTTCTAGAACTGGGCATCTAGTTTCCAGTTTTCACTCCATTACATCTTTACAAGCACAGTGAAATTTAAAACCTCACATCTAACTTTTGTTTGTCATTTTTAAGTGCTATAATTATCATCTTAAAGTGCTGTATTGTATCTTACACTCGCTACTCATTCTCCCCTTCCTATATTCTCATCTACAAGCAAGAAGTCAAAGGGCAAAGAAGGATAACCCAGGGTGTCCCACCCTTTGTTTTTTTTTTGTTTTTGTTTTTTTTTTTTTAATTTATTTTTAGCTGTGTTGGGTCTTCGCTTCTGTGCGAGGTCTCTCCCCAGCTGCGGCAAGCGGGGGCTACTCTTCATCGCGGTGCGCGGGCCTCTCACTATCGCGGCCTCTCTTGTTGCGGAGCACAGGCTCCAGACGCGCAGGCTCAGCAGTTGTGACTCACGGGCCCAGTCGCTCCGCGGCATGTGGGATCCTCCCAGACCAGAGCTCGAACCCGTGTCCCTTGCACCGGCAGGCAGACTCCCAGCCACTGCGCCACCAGGGAAGCCCCACCCTTTGGTTTTGAAAACCACAGCTGAACCACTTCAATCTCTTTCCTGTTATTTAAAATCTGTAGGGAAGGGTATTGCAAGAACAGACTTTGTAACCTTCCAATACCAACATGGTCATCAGAAAATGTCTTCTTTTGTCATTCTGCTACAAATTAAACCCATTTTCCCATTATTCACTTGTCAGTGAATGAAAAAACTTATCAGTGAATGGAAGAACATCTGGTTTTTATTTTTTAAAACTAGTTCTCCGCGGATTAGAAAACAGAAACTGTATTTTGGGGGCTATTAATTTCCCATGTCTTTAACTCTTTTAGCTGTACATATTGGTCCTAATCTCCAACCTTGCTAATCAATTAATAAACATGCACTTGTTGGTAATCTGCTCTATAGGAGGCCTTTTAATAAGCATGTGGGGGCTTCCCTGGTGGCGCACTGGTTGAGAATCTGCCTGCCAATGCAGGGGACAGGGGTTCGAGCCCTGGTCCGGGAAGATCCCACATGCCGCAGAGCAGCTGGGCCCGTGAGCCACAATTACTGAGCCTGCGCGTCTGGAGCCTGTGCTCCGCAACAAGAGAGGCCGCGATAGTGAGAGGCCCGCGCACCGCGATGAAGAGTGGTCCCCGCTTGCCACAACTAGAGAAAGCCCTCGCACAGAAACGAAGACCCAACACAGCCATAAATAAATAAAATAAAAATAAATTAAAAATTAAAAAAAAAATGAAATAAGCATGTGAACACTTTTTCAGGTCTCCTCAGAGGCAGCCAACTGTCATGACTTATTAACCCTCAAACAATACAAATCCAGAGCCTGATAGGTGGTCTATCTCTAAGTTCCTGTAGGTTCTATCTTTTTGCTAATGTAGCTCTATATCATACCTACTGATTTTTAAAGAACTTTATTTCTTATCACAAACGTGATGTACATCCAATAATGAAAGTTTAGAAAACATAGATAAGTAAAAAGGAAGAAAATCATCTGTAATCCAATCTTTAACTGATAACCACTGTTAACATTATAGTATTATAAAATAGTATATTATAGTATATTTCCTGCCAATATTTCTACTCAAATATATCTTTCAACTTATTTTAAAAATTGATATTGTTTTATATCCTTCCTAAGCTTAATACAGTCAGTTAAATAATCAACCAACCAACCATGGAATGGCATTCCATGCCATTAAATATTCTTTTTCAGCATCATTTGTATTCACCTATTAATTGGACATTTATTACTTTTTCCTGTTTTTTTACCAATATAAACAAGTGAAGCACACATACCTATTGTCAAAATTTCATTCATATTTATGATTATTCTGTTAGAATGGTGGGTTTTAACTCTATGCATCAAAATCGCTTATAGAGTTATTGTTTTTAATATACCCACTATTGACATGAGTGTAAACTGATATATTATTAATGAGAATAACACTAGTTACTGTACTAAATAAACTATCAGACAATAGGATTTTATTTATCATGCACATAACAGTTTAATATTGGTTACTCTGTAGATAAGTGGGTGGATTTCCTTTTCATTGCAATTCAGGGATCCAAGTTTCTTCCACAGTGTGGCTTGGCTATTGCAAAGGGATGTCTTTGGAGATAGACAGGAGCTAGAGAAAGAGCATGAAGTCACAGCCACATCTAAGATGCCTTGGCCTAGTAATGACACACTATGTATGCATCCCATTAGCAAGAACTAGTTACACGCCTTCCACACCATGCAAGGAACGCTAGGCAGTGTAATCTCTGAATGAGCTGCCACTTTCCACTTCAAAGGACTTACTGCATCCTATCAGAGAGGAAGCAGGAATTCGAGGGGACAGGTAGGTATGTCTGCCACATTTAGTAAAACCATTTTGGAAAGCAGTTTGTCAATATCAAAGTTCAGTGCAACTCATGAATTCCATTTCTGGATATCTATCCTACAGAAATTCTCACACAGGTAAAAAGAAAGATATCCATACAATGATGTTTTTTGTTTTGTTATTTAAGATAACAGAATGTGAAAATGATCTCAGATGTCCATCTTTAAATGATCTCAATGGTTAAATAAATTGAATTATTTATATCCATAAACAGCTAGTAAGATATTAGATCTGAATATACTAAAATAGAATAATAACTATAATATATGTTATAGAGTGAAAAAATGCAGAACAACATGTTCTCTGTGATTACCCACAGGGAGTGAAGGGAGGAAGTGGAGGATGGGGAAGGATTTTAACTTTTTTAACTTTTAACTTTTTTCACTTTTTTTTCACTTTTTTAACTTTCAGCAATTTTAACTTTTCTATTACCTGAAATTAAAAAAAAAAAAAAGCCCAAATGACAACAGTATTTTCAAAACCCAGGTTCCCAGACCTTGCCCCAAATCTACAGAATCAAAATCTCCAGGGAGTGGGGCCCAGAAATGTGTAGTTCATAAAAGCTTCACAGGGGATTCTGATAAATTGCCAAGGTGGAGACCACAGCCTTAGGATAAATTTCTAAAAGTGGAATTACTATGTCAAAGGGTATGAAAAATGTCAAGGCTCTTGATAAGAATTGCCAAATTGTCCTTTAGTAACGTACCAATTCACATTACCACCAGCAGTGTGTAAAAGCTCATTCCACCGTCAACACTGAGTGGTGCAAAGTGTTTTCATCTTTGCCAGTTTGAATAATGAAAAATGGTACCTCTGATTTATTTCGACAGAAGTGCTCGTTTGTTGCATCTGGTTCTCTTTCGGGGACATTCAGTCCCATCTATCTTCCTCTTGAATTTTGTAGAGAGATTCATCACCCTAAGTTAGCATTTCGTTACAAAAATCACTTGGGGAACTTGTTAAAAATGTAGATTTCTAGCCCCCGCTTCCAATTCTGATCGAACAGCTTGAAGATGTGGTTTGGAACTATGAAGAGGAGGGGTAGGATTCAGAGAGTTTACAAAGGAGAGATGCGTCCCAGGCAGAAGCAACAGAAGAAGAAATGAGCAGCGGTGGATTTAGTTTATGGGTATTTCATATCCCTAGGATAGATGCTTTGCTCATGATTTGCCAGGCCCTCTGCCCAGGACCCAGCTCCCCTTTCCTCCCAGCATTCATTCACCAGCCCAAGACCTATCTCCATGTCATTAAAATCCACATCGATTTCTCCCTCCTCCGCACTCCCCCAGCCCTTAGTGTCTGAACAACTCACCCTGACACTTAATCACATGCTGCAATTACTTTAGATAGATGAGAATCGACTTACAGTAATAAAGATATAGTCTAATGAAAGTTGTAGAAGTATTATTTTAGGACAAGAAGAAATGTCCCAGGATAGCCTGGAAAATAATCCTGCAATAAATTACTTTTGTGTTGACACTAAATTAGAAGCAATGGCATCTCTATAGAAGATGAAAATTGAAGTCAGGCAGCCTTAAAGAATTAGAAACGAGTGCTTCTCTGTCAAAACAAAATAGAGGTCACTTTTTACAATATCTTCCAAACTGGCAAAGATTAAAAACCCTTGATACCACTCGGGACCGAGCGGTATTGTGGACTGAGCAACCCAGGTGATTCTTATGATCAGACAAGTTTGGGAAAGAGTGCCTCTCAGTCAGTATTCTCAACATTGCCTGCTTATTAGAATCATCAGAAACACATTTAAAAATTAGCCATGCTCAGCTCCATCCCAGAGATTCTGTTTCAATTGGGATTTTTTAAAGCTCCTCAGTTGATTGTAATGTGGAGCCAAGATTGAGACACCTTGCCCAAGGCAATGCAAAAAAAAAAAAATCATGTGTAGATAGCACATATAATGTATCTTATTATTTTTTGCCACTTTAAATAGAGGGGATAAATGGGTTGCTTTTCTAGTGGAAATGCTGGATTCCCAAGGATTTATTTAGTATTTCACTCAAATCCATTGTCATTTGTGAGAAGTTTGAATAAGTTTACTTTTATTCATTCATTCATTCATCCAACAAGTATATGCATTGAGGAAGTTCTCTGTCAGGAGCATTGCTGATGTTGGGAATATTGACTTCATGGTGTGTATAATCTACCAGAGCAGATGGAAATTTAAGTAATTGCAAGTAATTACATTGGAGCTGAATCTGTGGGTAGGCTTTAGTGATGTTCTGCTTTAGCCAAGAAAGTTAACCGTTATGGACCATTCCCAAAATATGCCACCTTTGTCTTAATTGAATGCATTACGTTTAAAAAGAAGCTTTTCTAAATCTTTTAGGTTATTTCTTCCAATTTATTGTAAATCTAGTTATTTTATTAGAAGATAATTTTCTATGGTACTCAGGGGTATTTCTTTCTAACCTGAAATAACATTTCTAAACTTTTAACATTTCTCAACTTTCATTAGGCTATTTTTGTTTATTATGACTAAGCTGATTCTTCTTTATCTAAACTTTATATTGCAAAGTAAATTGTATACCAACAAGACCAGCTGACAAGGGCATGAGTCCAGGTTGGAATGTAGTGGCCAGTAGGATCCTGTAGAGAAGGGGGTTACCAGATCGTAGGTCTAAAAGCATTGCATTATCAAACTGTTTCCCTCTTGTCGACATCAGTGGACAAAGGGTACATGTGATGTTTGTCTCATGTTGGGAACTGGAAACAATGGAAGGAGCCATCAAGATTTCCATCTGTCAGTCATGACCTTTACCCAAAGTATTTCATGTTATAAGCAGAGTACATTCCAAGTAAATGCAGTTTTTCTGACAATTCAACATCATTCAAAGTTTTTCTCATGATCATAAGGTTCATTTAAACCATAGGTTCCATGACCATAGGTTCGTTAATCCCATTTGACTAATCCCTTACTCCTGCAAGAATTAAGCGCTACTCTATAATAGACACAATCTTATCTGGCCTTTTCACGTAGCCCTGCTTGAAAACAACAAAGGACCTAATATGTAGAATCAGAGTACATTTTTGGACCCCCAAGAACTGATATATATTGATTACTATAGTCCTGGTATAACGTACGTAAGATGATACCTAATTTATTAAGGAATTCTTCACTGTGCATTGGTAAGAAGTCATTATTTCCAAGGACCAGCCTGGACCCCCAAATACTTAAATGTAGCCCAAGATCCTCATTGGAAACATGGAGCTGTAAGCTATTGCAGTTTTGCTACAGTGGGGGCATCATTCTGTCCAACTGTGCACAGATGAATAAGGGCCCTAATGAGACACAATAAAAATGCTGCATAGGCTTTTGGGGAGTCTGATGAAGTAGCATTAAGCACAAGACCAAGGCAGATGTTTTCAAAACAGTAGAGCTTTCAAGGTCTTGAAGTATGGTTGACAGGCTATGACCTGCACAGATGTGCTAGGCTGGGGGAAAAGAGAGGACCCCTCTTATGAAGCTGTGTGTCCTGGTGTGAGACTGCCTAGGTTGCTTTATTGCAAGTCACATTAAGTTGTCCTAGGGCCCAACAGCTGCTTTGGTTTTCTTTGTTTTTTTTTTAACTTTTTTTTTTTGGCCTTGCCACATGGCTTGCAGGATATTAGTCCCCCGACCAGGGATCCAACCCAGGCCCATAGTAGTAAAGTGCTGAGTCCTAATGCTTTGCTTTTCTTTAATTTCCTATCTGCCTATGAGCCCTGACCCTTCCTCAGCCCAGACACATCCAGTTTCTTGTCCCCTTGGGTTGGCATTGTTTATGAACCTGTCTGACAGCATGAGGCAAGACGTGACCACTAGCTAGAAGGGAGAGCCCAGTGTACGCACAACTACTTCAGGAGCAGTTGAGGCGTATTACTGAGGTCAGGACTTACCAGCCCGTCCAACTTCAGGCCTGTATATGCTTAACTAAGAAATTATGGAGCTGGGAGAATGGAGTTGCTCTTTTTGCTTCAGTGAGGCTGTGTGAGTGAGGAGGCTGTGTTCAAATACTTCTAAAAAAATGATGCAAATGAACTTATTTACAAAACAGAAACAGACTCAGATTTAGAGAACGAATTTACAAATTTACGGTTTACGGGTTGGGGGGGAAGGGTGGGGGGAGGGACAGATTGAGAGTTTGGAATTGACATGTGCACACTGCTATATTTAAAATAAAATGCCTTTCCATTAAAAAAAAAAGAATTCTTATAAACACACGGTGAAAGCACATAAGTAAAGGAAGACCCCTCCTTGTGCTTAGTTTGGACCAAAGCCTAGAGTTCAAACTAGCCTTTAAAAAACATACCCTTTCCATCATCCTGCTTGACTTCATGAAGAAAAACTAAAGGACATAATACAGATTAAATCCAACTCCTCCTTAAGAGTACAGATCAAATCACACTTTCTCATTGGATTGATCTCTAACCCCAGAGAAGAATTATTTTCTTCTCTGGGCTTTGAACAATAACTTTGTGCACACCATTGATAAAGCAGACATGTCATGGCTGTTTACATATCTGTGTTTTCTATTAGATTGTGAGTTTTTGAGAGCAAACAGCCAGGAATCACTTTGGCAAATGGGCTTTTAGTGAACTGGTTTTTGACAAATTGACCTGGTGGTAGAATTATATTTTATTCAACTTTCCCCATTACTTAGCACAATCTCTGGCACGTAGCAGATGTTCCATAAGTGTTGGTGGAATTGAAAAACAGATAACATTTTTTTTTTTCTGTTTATAAAAGTAATGCACTTCCATGCTTGTCAAAAAAAAAATGTGGACTATAGAGGGAAATATCAACAAATTTAACTTTTGAGCACACAAACTAGTTTTGAGAACCAAAAACTAATAGTAGCAATCAATGATGACAACACAGAAACCAAGGCATATGAAATGTTGCCACTGAAAGTGGGACTATACCTTCCCCTGACCCAACAAAACACTGGTTGGCTGCTAAATTGAATTGGAAACAGACCTCCGTCCTTTCCATTTTCATATTTGCTGTCTCCCCCTCAAAGGAATCCTCTAATCTCTCTACCCCTCAAGGGGCACGACCAATAGCACTGACCCTATGGCAGGTGAGATATTTTGGTAGGAGAGCCCCAGTGCTTTGATTGCGATGAAGGTGACGTCACGTTATAAGTTGTGTCGTGATGGTGTTCTCACTAGAAGTGACTTCGTATTTCTAATAAATGCTCAGCTGAAAAATACACAGAGGATGGAAAACACAAATTATGCAACTGAGAACTGTGACTTCCTGTTGCACTCTGTGGAGGAGGTGAGAATAGAACAGTAAGAGAGAAACTATTCTTAAATGCTTCTTTTTTGACATATTGTTTCTTCTTTTGCTTTTCCCACTGTCTATACTATACAGAGAGAATACTACATTATCTGTTTATTACACTATATGTATAAGCATCCTAGAAAAATAACATTTTAGATATGGAAAGGACCTTAGAAATAATGAACATCTATGCAACAAATAACCAGCAAAACGGTTTTGTTGTTGTTGTTGTTGTCGTTCTGTTTTTTTTTTAGAGAAAGGAACATTGTCTTGATATGTGGTCTCATTATCATGACTTTGATAAGACTTCAGGCTATAAATCTTTTTTAAGTTTTATGTCTTGTTCAGCTTTAAAAACTCTATTAGCAGCTTAGCATTGTGTACAGCCACACTTAAGCCTTGAGGTTTTTCATTAATTTCATTGACAATTATTCCCCTGTCTCTATGACAATTCAGTTGCTTAAACTAAGTCTAAAAAGCTACCTACATTGTAAAACAATTGTGGCCCAGACTAAATTCTAACAGCAGCTTCCTGTATATCACACTTTGCTCAGACCACAGCTTTCTTAAGAAACAGTGTATTTTAAACATCAGATTTGATCAACCATAAACTCTAGGGGAGCCTCCTGTCTGTGGTAGTTTTAAGCAGAAGAGAGAGGTGCAAAAAATACATATGAAAACATTTTCTCTATATAAATCACTTTCTCTATTTTAAAAACCTATAACGTTCATACAACATTCTCTGCTGCTCTTGGGGAGAACTTCCTCTGTGAAAAAGCTGCTTTTAAAAAAATTTTAAATTTCCAGAGATTTTCATTATACTGCTTTCTGTAATTATTTTTCCTTGATACTATTTCCCTGGTCCTTTTGCTGAAACTCCCACTTGAAGCACTCTCTAAAATTTACCTTTAACCTATTTAATCCCTCTTTCAAATGACAAAAGATGGTGACAGTTGGCCCTGGTGGCACCTAGTTGCCTTCCTACATCTCCCTGAGAGGCCAAAAGTTTCCTAGAGTTTCTTAAACTACTTCAGCCTTGTTCAAGTTTGGCTACCTTGTGTGAGTTTCTGAGCATTATTTACATCAAACTTTTTTATTATATCATTTCAACAATTTCCCTTCTCTTAAATTAATAAATTTTGAATAAGAGTTTGTCTCCCACATCTGAAGCCCTGTACCATGCACCTGCCATAGCTCTCAAGGTTAAAGGAACAACTACAATATAGGCACTAAGAGTGAAGGTCAGATTCAAAGAAGGGAAATATGGAGGAGGTGATGCTTCTTTGGTGTGGTTTTCTCAGCACCTAGATCAGTGCCTGGCAATAATTTTTGTTCAATACAAATTTGTGGAATGAACCAATGAATGAATGAATAAGTGACATCGGTAATGTCTGCAAGCACTGGCAGAATCTTTATAAACAGAGGTGTGAGCAGGTGTCACAGGTGGACAAAACTATGTATGCAAAGGCACAGAGGTAGGAAAGCAGTGTGAGGAGACATAGGAACCTGGACCAGGCAATTTGTGGGCACCCTTGGCCCATGCACTTGAGTCATGGGAAGATGGGTCAGAGCAATGGAGAACTATGGGGATACCCTTCCCGTGATGGAGCACAGTGAACTGGCATGGGGAGCAGGGCAGAAAATCCTTTTCCTTAATATTTGGTTTGGCCAAAGAGTCCGTTCGGGGTTTTCTGTAACATCTTATGGAAAAACCCAAACGACCGTTTTGACCAACCCAATATTTGCTCTCCAAATACACATATATAGACATAGGACTACAAATTGTCTGTTTAATCTGAGTCACAGAATACTTATTAACTACTTTTGAGAAATGACCTTGAATTTTCTTCCTATGGTTTGTCCAAAGAGCCCTAGACCTGAAGTCGGAGTGTCTGTGTTCCACTCGTTAGCTGGATGGCTTACCCTCCTTCTGCTTCAGTTTTCTTACCTGCAGAATGGGGGTAATATTAGGACTTACCTCACATAGCTGTTAAAACTAAGATGATGTCTGGGAAAGTAATAATAATAATAACAAAAGTTTCATTTTTCATAGATTGATTCATTGCTGCTTTTGGGTTCATCACTATCCTATATTATACATAGATTGTGCCACAATATCTGCTTGTATGAAATATGTAAATGCATACACATAGCCATACATATTCATACTTGTGCATGAATACATCTTAGAATAATGGTGCATGCTTAGTATACTCCAATATCTAATTTTATTAGCTCATTTAATCCTCACAACAACTCTGTGAGGTAGCTACTGTTATTTCCCCCATTTTACAGGTGAGAGAACTAAGGCTTAGAAAGGTCACACAGCTAGGAGGTGAGAGAACTAAGATGCAATCTCAGTTTTTCTGAATCTAGAGCCTGTGCCCAAAATATTATACACATGTAGGTACTTTCCCCAATTTTTTCTTTATTTTCTCTGAAAAAATATAGTTAATGATAATTTCAATAATTTATTGAGATATAATGACGTACAATAAACACATATTTAAAGTGTACAATTTGAGAAGTTCTGACACAAGTATCCACCCATGAAGCCATTACCACAATCAAGATAATGAACATATCCATCACCTCTAAAAGCTTCCTTGGGTCCTCCCTTCTATGCCTGCCTGCCCTGGGTCCCTTCCACAGGCAACCACTGATCTCCTTTTGCTTACTAAAGATTAGTTTGCACTTTCTCGAGTTTTTATATAAATAGAACCACACCTTGTACTGTCCTTTTAACTGGCATCTTTAACTCAGCATAATTATTTTGAGCTTATTACTTTTTGTTGCTGAGTAGTATTCCACTGTATGTATGTACTGTAACAAGTTTGTTTATGATCATTTTAAATAATTCCCTATACCCTGCAATATGCAAGAAGTAAAAAAGCAAATCAGATTCTTAAACGTGGTGATAGTTCGTTCCCCTTAATTTATATTTCTTTTAATACTTAGTATCATGTTTCCCTGAAACATTAAGTAGATGTCTAAACTGAAAAAGAGTGAGATAGAGAGTTAAGAGAGAAGAGAACAGAGGATGGATAAGATTTGTCTCCCAGATGTATTATCACTCTGGTCTTTCAAAACCATGTTAATTTTGAAATTTTACCCTCACAGGCATGCATATAAAATCTATATTTTTGTATTCTATATATAAAGTTCTACATTTGAAATATTATGTTTACAATCAAATTAATCCAAAATGGTGCTATAAACTACGGAAACTCACTCCATGATACAGTGCTTCAATTGTATCAGTTGAAATTCATACTTCTTTTCTTTGGTGATATAGTTGTAAGTGACCAATAAATTTTCCCACTTTAGATACACTTATACCACAAAAAAACACTTTAAAGAAAGACTAATGACTCTTTTTTTCAGAGTTGCAGACTGAAATCAATATGACATCTGGCTCCAGATAATAGAGTAGAAAGACCCACGGATCTTAGGCTGGGATCTGGCTTCCCTTCTCCTCAGTTTCCCTGTTTGTAAAACAAGAACAATAGCTCTCTTGGAGGGCTGCACTGGGCTTTAAGTAAGAAGGCGTTTGAGAGCCTATGGCACATGGAAGATATTTATAAATGGTATTTCCTCTCCCTGCCCTTCCCGAGTCCTTTTTCCTAGAGACTTCCTTAGGCTCCTTGGGAACTTAAGACTTAAGGACTCCTTTTACCATTCCTGTTTTAGCACTTTTCATATACTTTCTTCCCAACATGTATGACAGAGGCAGGCACATAGCTGGTGCTGGAATATTTGTTGAATGAAGGCCTGAAGGGGACCTTTTCATCCTAGCACTGGGGATCAAACCAAATCCATGGTTGTGCAGACTGAGGAATGGGAGCTATTGTTCTGCGGCCTGTTCCCATGAAAGGCATGAAGCAGTGTCTCTCTGGGGGAACTGAGGCCATTGTGTGGTTGGCATTTGCCGCGGGGCCTTGTAGATTGTGCTGTCGGTTGGTTGTTGGATCTCGGGTGGGAGGTGACAGCTCAGATTGGAAACCAGGGGTTTGCTAATTGTGGTCTTTCTTTGTGCATGAGGCCACCTGGGAAATGTAACAGCTTATCAAGGGCCGTTTAGCATAGCTGGAGTGTTGGCACACCCTCAAAGCCAGTGATTAATAAACCAAGAACCTTGCCATTGTGCGAAGTGCAAATATTAGTTTCCAGGGAGTCAATCAAGAGACCCTTGTGAGACTTTAAATGCTTAGAAACTTGAGCATGTTGAGTGAGAAAGAGAAAATGGCAGAATTGTTGCCAACATCAATAGGTTTGCTTAGACAGTGTTTCTGGGTCTGCAGTTAGGCCTTTTTCCACCAGTGGTTTGTTCTGTGTGTTCTGAGCCCCCATCCTCTGTACTCGTTCCCGCTCCAAAAAAGAAAGCCAGAGTTGAACTCTAAATGACCACATAAAACCAACAGTGGGGTTGTTTTGAGGGATGGAGTGGGACATGAGAAATAACAGGACTGAGAAATAAAATGTTTTCAAAAACATTTTTAAAACCACTGGAATCAGAGAAATTCAATGCAATGTAAAACTTAAAGAAAAATGGCTAACCTGTGTAACCTTCTCCCTCCACTATTATAGAAAGACTTCTGGAGGGGCAGGAAAATTTGGTCTGAATTTCAGGTCGGCCTCTAACAAGGTAAATGGCTCCAAGGAAGCCACTTCACTTTGAGAATGCTCATTTCCCCCATTTGTGGACTAGTGATTCATGGCATCTATCCTACCGAACTACTTAGAAGAGGACAGACAAATGTGAGCAAATGGTGGACAAACAAACTGAACACAGGACTTAGCACATAGTGTTCAATAGATCTTTGTTGCATGAATGCCTGAAGGAGGCCTCCTCGTCTTAGCTATACAAATGGAAAACATCCTTCTGTCTTCCCTCCTTCTCTTTAAAAATATTTCATCATATTTTATAAGTTTCTCTGAAAAGCTGAATTTTCATCAGAACTAATAGAGTTTCCTTTCTGCCTCTGTTCTGGTATCTGTAAAATGGGGATAAATCCATCTGCCTCCCAAGGTGTGTGTGAGAACCACAGGAAATCAGCGCAAGTGCTTAATGCACACCCAGCGCACTGCCGCTCAAAAAGCGTCTAAAAACGCTGCTTTTCTCAGGAGCAGAAACACACAGCTGTTTGCTAATACTTGTCAGTATCTGAAACCATTCAGACAGGTGGAGAGTCTCTTTGATAATAGTAAAGTAAATAAAGCTAATATTTTGCAATTTTCCATTAGAAACCAAGAGGTTTCTGTTTTTGCCAAATGGAAAAAGATTTGTCACACATGCAGTTTTAATTTTCAGGTAGTTTAGTAGACGTGGAAAATTCAATTAAGAAAAGCTATTTTGTTAGTGAATCTCTATCAGATTTTTTAAGGGCATGTACCCAGAGTTTTAGAGTTTTAGGGGAGTTTCCATTAGTGAATAGCACTTGTTTTGGCTGTGACCTTTTGGCTGGTTTAAACCTGTCAGGTCCAACCACAGAATCATGGTCCCAGGGCACAAACTTGTTTTCTCCTTTTAATCTATTCGCCACCCCTGTTTTGCTGATGCTGACCAAAAGGTTTCCTTTTCTAAGTAAGAAAAATTCATCTGCTTAGCTTCGTATAACTTGTATGCATAAACTGAAGTGAAATAAGCAATATTTCATCTGTCCCTTTTCTTCTTCCCCCACCGCCTCCTCCTCTTCATTTCATATTTGACTTATTTGTCCTGAACACGCCAAAATCAGTTTCTGAATCTGTTTCTCAGAGCATCACTGCATGTAAGTGAAAAAGTATCTGTTTCCAAAAGAATATTCATCTAGAACAATACTGTAACTATCATTACATTTATATATAAATAAGTTCCCTTTTTTTTCCTGTTATATCTCCATAAGTTAAACAATGGATAATCTCTTTATTTCATCCTTGGTATGCTTCATAAATTACATAATAGTTTTCAGAGATCATAGAAACTACCTCTCTTCGTAAAATGTGGGCACTGATCAAGTAAGAAACATTCTATAGAAATTGGGGCCCTTCAGCCTATAGAAAATTTGGGACTTCCCCACATAATAAATACTTGATGAAAAACTAGAGCTATCATTGAGATTCTCTTTCTGTGACCAGACATTAAAACAGCAGGAAGGAGTAATAATAATCCAGATTGAAACAATGAAAGACAAAGAATTATACCTTGAATATTTCCACTTAGCCTGGGTAAACCGAAGCCATACTCACTGACCTGCTAACACATGTATATGGAATCTAAAAAGAAAAAAAAAATGGTTCTGAAGAACCTAGGGGCAGGACAGGAATAAAGACGCAGATGTAGAGAATGGACTTGAGGACACAGGGAGGGGGAAGGGTAAGCTGAGACAAAGTGAGAGAGTGGCATGGACTTATATACACTACCAAATGTAAAATAGATAGCTAGTGGGAAGCAGCCGCATAGCACAGGGAGATCAGCTCGGTGCTTTGTGACCACCTAGATGGGTGGGATAGGGAGGGTAAGAGGGAGATACAAGAGGGAGGAGATATGGGGATATATGTATATGTATAGCTGATTCACTTTGTTATACAGCAGAAACTAACACAACATTGTAAAGCAATTATACTCCAATAAAGATGTTAAAAAAAAAACACACACACACATTAAAACTAAAAAGTGGAAACAATTTAAAAACAATAGCATAATGTTTAAGTGCACATGCATTCATGAATCAGACTACCCGGGTTGACTCCTGGTTCTGATTTACTAGCTATGTGACCTTTGACACGTTACTCAATCCCTCTGCACCTCACTATCCTTATCTTCCCTATCAAATGGGGAGAGTAGTAGTGCTATGCCCATTATCATAGGGCTGTTATGGACTAGATGACATAATTCATGTAAAGAGCTTAGCATGGTGCCTGGTACTCAAAAAGCCCTCAATGCATGTTATTTTATAAATATTACCATATCTAGAACTGAGTGTAAATGACATGTTTCTTTAAGACTGGTAACAGGACAATTACAAAAAAGAAATAAGGATGATTTGGGGAATTTCAGCTCATAAACATGCTTGCAGTACATACAGAGGTCATCACACTAGGTTTGACCTTGGGGATAAAAGGATGACTATCACACCATAGATCTCACAGAATAAGAAGGCTAATCTCTGAAACTTTTAAGCACTTTTCATCTTACTAACCTCCCTGGATACTGCATTAAAAAAAAAAACACCTATATTTATTCCATGCAATCACAAGTTTCTGCTGATGTTAAGTGTGTAGAAGTACTTGAATTCAGCAGCTATGCAGATCAGCAGATCAGTATCAAATGCAATATCACTTGACTGACACACTAGGTATATCACCAAACACTAAACATGTCACCTCTTCAGATAGCAACATCCTTGTGTAGTTTACTTTACCGAGAGGATTCCAGGAATGCTCTCTCATAAAACTGAGGTTTCTCCACATACTGTAATAATCCTAATGGGATCTGGCCTAATTCTAATGCTGGGCATAGGCATATGCTGTCACAGGGATACAGTCTTGCTCTGCCCCTAAAGGATGTATGTTTGCTTTAACTAAAATGATTTGATGAATCATACACATTTTATTTTTCAGAAAGCTCCTTAAATTGGACACATTTTTATTTTTTTTCCTACGCAGCCACTAAACCGTGAAACTTAAACAGAATTAGGCATGTGTTTTGACTTGTCTCCCGCTTTGCCAAGTTGGAAAATTCCCAGTACCGAGTGATCTGTTTGCCAGCAAAGCCACAAAAGTACAAATGAGACCCCAAGGGTTACAAGTTCTTTTGTAATATCTGTGTTCTAATGGATGGCTAATTATTTTTGGCTTGAGACCCATTAATAACAAAACAAAAATTAGGAGAGCTGGAATTCTAGCACCATTTAATTCAACTCTTAACGTTACTGATGATTCAATTGAGGCCATAATGACCTGACCAAAATTCCTCGGTAACAGAAAAGCTGACCAGGGATCTTTCTCCTGCTCATTCTCCTGCAGTCCTCACAGCAAATCCCTGTGATACACCCACAGTCTTAGGCTATCATAAGCCTCTAGGCTGATGCCAACACTATCCCACTCCAGAAGTTAAGGGTTAGCTGTTTTCCGTTCATATGTGTTAGCAAGGATAGCAAATACTATATTTAAAAATCAGGAACAACCTGAATGTTCATAACAGGGAACTCGTTCCATAACTGTGGCCTAGCCAAATAATTCAGTGACACACATTTATTTAACATCATGTTTTTGAAGGCTGTTTAATGCCATGGAAAAATTATCTTGATGTGTTATTTACTAAGTGAAAACTATGGAATACAAACTTTCATCTCAGTTTATATCATACTATATATACATATTAGGAAAAAATAATTTTAAAAACCTCAAGTAAATTACATAAAAATGTTACCGATGCTTATCTTTAGTGAGTAAAATTAGGCATGATTTTAATTTTTTATGTATAATTTTCTTGTGTTTCATATATTTTATACAGTGGATATGGATTATATTTATAATCTGAAAGACAAAGATCATTATTTTAAACAATCCAATGTATTCATAATCAACTAGAAGAGAGGTGTCGGCAGCTGTAGGGACCGTCCCCTTTTAAAAGTAAGATGTCAGCATGAATATGATGCATGATGTACGTGCCAAGAACTCATGACTTTGGCTTGACTAGGACAGTGTAAAGACTGTGGCTTTTATTTTGAAATGAGAAACCACTGGAAGGTTTTGGTAGAGGAGTGGCATGATCCAACTTAGATTTTAACAAGATCACTCTGGTTGCCATGTTTAGCCAGGTTGAACAAGGATGGTCATGGTAGAGGCGGTGAGAAGGTTTGAATTCCAACTAGTTATCCATCACAATGTTAGGTTTTGAAACCTATTTTCCTACAACCTATCATTTATTATATGGGGATTTATATTTTTTTATATCTTTATTGGAGTATAATTGCTTTACAATGTTGTGTTAGTTTCTGCTGTACACAAAGTGAATCAGCTATATGTATACATATATCCCCATGTCCCCTCCCTCTTGAGCCTCCCTCCCACCCCTCTAGGTGGTCACAAAGCATCGAGCTGATCTCCCTGTGCTATGCTATATGGGGATTTAAATATGTATTTTATATATATTTTATCAGTAGAACTTGTGATGAACTGACAAAGCATTGGGTCTTCTCCGTGAACATAACACCAAGTCTGATTTTTCCTTTCCTCCTCAAACACCTGCTTCTATACCAACAGTTACTCTGTCTCCATGGAGCCAGGGAAGATGGGCCTTTGGGACTTCTCTGTCCAATCACCAGAAGAACCAAGTCTTAGTCCAGGGGACATCAAGCACCAGCCAGGGCCCATCCTTAATAAAATTTTCACCAGTCAGCAGCAAAATAAGAAAATTTGCGAAGTCAAATTTATTCCTTTTAAAGGATTTTTAAAAAAATTCTATAATACTGTGTATCCTTTCCAGTCATTTGGGATAGGAATGTTCTGTTTTTTTGAAATGATGATGATATGCATGGCAATGTTTGTGGAGCTTTCCTTACATACTTATTTAAGCAGAATAAAAAGTTGACAACTTTATATCAGTCACCAAAACTTCTACTATTTTCTGGTCCACGAAATCCTCACGTCTGGAAAACACAGCATTAGTCTGTATGGCAAAATCTTCTTCACATGTGCCTACTGTGAATGTCTTTTTTTTGTTTGTTTTTGTTTTTGGTAACTGAATGAGAAATGACCACTAATTCTACAATTTTGTATCCACAATCTACTTTTATCCTTTCCCAGAAAACAAATGTTAGTTGGAACTGAACATGGGAAAAACATAATTCATTGGTTTAATTCCTTCATCGTTAACGCTTTGTTCAGTTAGAACACAGTGGGTTTTTCTTTGATTATATAAGTACTGCATATTAATTATAGGAAATTTGGAAAATAAAGGCAAAAAGAAGATAATTATCCATAATTCTACCATCCAGATTTCTACCATGGTTGATACTTTAATATATTTTTTCTTATCATTTAAAATGTATTATAGATGGATGCATGCATTTTTTCACAAAATGGAGATTATATGGTTGTTTCTTTACTATATTACATCAAAAAGCTGTCACAGAGGCTCTGATACCTAGAAAGCTTAGCAACCCATTACTCATAGTCTCAAACCTTGTTTGCTCATCAGAAATGTACAAATGAAATTACATATATTTGAAAGGCTGGGGTGATGAAAAACATAGGCAAACTAGGGAAAAACTACAGATTCCCCAAAGTCTGCGAAACTTCCTTCATGTTAAAATAGAGATTAATAGACATTAAAGACATATTAGCATCTCAGTGAGACTAATATGGTAAAAATAGTGACAACCATTTTTTAAAAATCAAATTATGCTTCAGCTTGAATAGAACCAACACTATGAGCAAGAGAAATAGGGCTTTCTATTTTTGCTATTAGGAACTCTGACAAGAGACTAAATTTTAGCACATCCCTAAAGATGTCTTTTTCAGTCTACCATAGTGCCTGGAAATCATACCTTTGACTTTGGTAACAAAGACTTCAAGTTTACAATTGTATATAAAAATCTCTCCAAGCTTTTAGATAAAATACATAAGAGGAAAAAAAGACAAATACATACAACATTAAAACCTAAAATGACTGGACAGTTAAATACCAGAACATGAGTGAAATCTATACCAGTATGAGACAAATAAAACTAAATCAGGAAAATCAACCCCACATTCATCCATTGAAACATTGCCTAACGATACATACCCAGGACTTATGAAAAAATCCTCATAACAAGAGACTGGCAAGCTCAAATTGATGTATTGAAAAACCAGCACACTTCTGAAAATGATCTACTCCACAATATGAAGAGTTTTTCAGGAAACCATATGAATAAAATAGGAACAGAAATCTAAAAGAGGCAAATAGGTTTAAATGAAAATTTCAAACAGATAATATGAAAAGAGGGAGATGATAACTAAGATAGGAAGGGATTTTAAGAGGGAAAAAGAGAAACAGTAGAATTAAATCCATGTTGGACACAGGAAAGGATAGAACTGATACTATGGAGAATAAATAAGCGATGTGGGATGTATGCTTGAAGCACCCAATGTAGTGAAGTGAAGGAAAATGGAATATGGAAATCAGAGACAGAAGGGCCAACACACATATAATTGGTGAAGAGACCAGAACAAATGGAACAAAAATAACAACTGAAAATATATTCTAGAAGAATACTTTCTTGGGATGACAAAGAAAAGATTTAGACATGGAAAGTATGCTAAATTCCTTATTCAGACATGGGAATTTCAAAGCTTAACTTTTACTCCAGGTACTTAAAATGAGGCTTCAATGGCAGTGTCATACAGCCATGGCATCTTGTGACTGGTGCAAGAGAAAATGGCAGAATTAGAGATGGTGCAACTGGGAATTGTACATAATCCACAGCCCATTCTATTAATGTGGCAGTGCATAGAGGAGTATGTGGTGAATGTGAGGTTATCCACCAGGTGGTTGTGGTGAAAACTAAGTTGTGAACTATTGGGTGCAAAAACCAGTTTTGATAAATTCAATGATAATTGCTATAAGTATGTAAAACTGTATTTATATCTTCCAAAATAGTGGAGAGGGTGACAGAAAAGAAGTGTAGACTATATAGCAAAAGACAGGCAAAGGAAATAGAAAACTGGTGACAGAGTAAAACCAAACATATTAAATATGGCAGTGAATGCAAGTGGATTGAGCTCTCTTCTTAAAAATAAGAAGATTCTCACTTAGAATCAAAACAGAAAATTCAATGACATGCTATTTACAAACAACCCCTAAAATGAGGTATAAGAAAGCTAAAAGTAAAAGGTTGGGCAAAGATATATCAGGCAAATGGAGAGAAAAAGAAAGTATGGTCACTATATATTGTTATAATAACAATAATAAAATAGAAATGAGATATAATAGCTGACATTTATTTAGTGCTCAGGACATGTAACATCTCATTTAATCCTCATGGTGGTTCTGAGGTTGTTAGACAATGTCAAATTCCAGTTCAGAAGCAATAATCAGGACAAATATTGTATTATTATCAGAGACAATTTCAAATGAAAGTATAACTTTCACAGACCAATATGCACCAAATATATTGAATCAAAATATAAAGTAAAAATTATAAGTACAAGAAGAAATGAGAGGGCTTCCCTGGTGGCGCAGTGGTTGAGAATCTGCCTTGCAATGCAGGGGACACGGGTTCGAGCCCTGGTCTGGGAAGATCCCACATGCCGTGGAACAACTAAGCCCATGTACCACAACTACTGAGCCTGCGCTCTAGAGCCTGTGAGCCACAACTACTGAACATGCGTGCTACAACTACTGAAGCCTGTGTGCCCTAGAGCCCGTGCTCTGCAACAAGAGAAGCCACTGCAATGAGAAGCCCGTGCACCACAACGAAGAGTAGCCCCCTCTCCCCACAACTAGAGAAAGCCCGCACACAGCAACAAAGACCCAACACAGCTAAAAATAAATAAATAAATAAATAAATAAATAAATAAATTTTTAAAAATAAAAAAGAATGAGAGAAAGCAAGTAGTAGTGGGCCACTTTAATAAACTTTTCTTAGTTTCTGACATATCAAGTAGGCAAAACCATAAATGAACAAGATCTAAATACTGTAATTTAATGAGGTTGGTTTAATCAAGAATATATAATATCACAACATTTTAATGGTGAAAAATTATAAATAGTCTAAATGCCAACAGTGGAGAATTTATTCAATAAATCAGACTAGGGCTAAACTAACCATTCAACAGCTATTAAAAATGATATTGTAGATGTTTTAATGACATTGTGATTTAATTATCAATTAAATGGAAAAGCGGGTATGTAATAATATATAAAGTGTGCTCTAAATTTTATTTTTTTAAATGTCTGTAAATATATGTACATTTGCACATGGAGAAAATAAACTAAATGGGCACATTAAATGTTAACATCAGTTATCTCCAGATCTTGTGATTAAGGGTGTCTTTTATTAGTGATTTTTGCATTTAAAAATTTCTCTTCAAAGGATATTTTTGCTTCTGCAATCTAAGCAAAACATAATTGACCTTTGTTTAATGATTGACTCTGATCTTATGAACATCCCACTTGATTCTCACAATTTAAGAGAGAAAGGCAGGGTACAGATTTTAAAGGGAAGGAAATCAAAGCTCAGAGAGGTAAAGTGGCTTTTTTTTTTTTTTAATGTCATAGTTAATGGCAGGGCTGGGGTAAAACCCTGACTCTGACCTCAAATCCTGAGGACTTTCCAGTGCCTTCTGTGTAAACCATGTCTCCACAAAGGCCTGGCTCAGCATGGCAAGTGGTCCAGGCCCTCAGGTAATAAAATATATATAAACCCATGTATATTGTATAAACCCTTACAGCTTAATAGGATTTTTCATCCAAGATGATAGGAGAAAGAGGCAACTACATTTGGTTATAGGCTCTATATGAGCAAGAAGTGTGGGGGAAGGAGACGAATACATTTTGATGGAAGCTGACGGTACAAATAGTCCTGGAAGCCAGAGCTGGTCATCTTAAAAGGCTCAGGCACCTGAGGGATGAATTTCACATGGTTAGCGTCTTTTCTAGCGTGGCCTTGAGAGAAAATGTCCCTTTAAATATAAACATGTTAGTGTGACTTGCATTTTAAGCCTAAAGACCACTTTGAAGTGTCACTCTGGGTATCTGTAAACCAACATTAGGATTCCCAGTTTTAGAACTAGCTCTGAGACCTAGCCCCATGGTCACAGTTGAGTAATAGGTCATTTGGGCACTCACTTTCCATTTTCATGAGCTATTAGCAACCCTTCAGTTTCCATTTCTCTCAGTAGCTGAATGGTATTAATACCTCCACTGCAATTCAAATAGATTTCAGATTTTTCTTCAATGGAAAATGTACAGGGACACTTTGAGGATTGCTCTGTAAATGTCAATGATCTTCAGAGAATGGTTTTATTTCTTCCGGTTGGAATGATTTTTCCACTTCTAGATTTAGGAGTTCTAATTTTTGCACAATATGTAAATTAATAAAAAAGTTTTTACTATGGTCTTTTTTTTTTGAATCAAAAATGAAACTGCTTTATTATCAAATATTTTCATTTGAAGCTCTTAAAGCATTCAATACATAGGGAAATAATTTCAATAAACACATTTTATAATTTAAAAAATGTCAGAAACTGTTAAAATTTCAAGATCAAAGAGAGTCAGTGATACCATTGGAAGAGACTAATATGTTCTAATATATGTACTATGGTCTTTTTTGATATGATGAAAATAGCTTTCTAGTTTTCCCCCAATTGCTTAAATAACACAAATCTTTGTAAAAATTCAAACAATAGTGAAGTCTAAGAAGAAACTAAAAATCCCCTAAAATTCCACCAAAATAAAATAACCATTATCATTTTTGTCACTATCTTTTCATGTTTTTACTGCACACTCACATATAATTTCCCATAAATTAGACATAAAACATGCTGCTTTTTTATTACAAACTTTTTTCCTTTCTTTTTCCCTTACCTCCATCCACACCGTCACCCCCAAAGGCATCAGTGTTAACAATCAATGGGCACTCTTCCATACCTAGATCTGATTTATAAATAAAATGGGAACATGTATAATTTATCCCCACGTATATTGCGTGTGTTTGTTTGTTTGTTATTTATTTTATTTTTGGCTGCATTGAGTCTTTGTTGCTGTGCACGGGCTTTCTCTAGTTGTGGGGAGAGGGGGCTACTCTTCGTTGCGGTGTGCAGCTTCTCATTGCGGTGGCTTGTCGCGGAGCACAGGCTCTAGGCATGCAGGTTTCAGTAGTTGTGGTGCACGGGCTCAGCAGTTGTAGCTCGCGGGCTCTAGAGCGCAGGCTCAGTTGTTGTGGCTTACGGGCTTAGTTGCTCCGCGGCATGTGGGATCTTCCCAGACCAGGGCTCAAACACGTGTCCCCTGCATCAGAGGTGGATTCTTAACCACTGCGCCACCAGGAAGTCCCTATTGTGTGTGTTTTTACGGAATTTTGTAAATGAGAAGTTTTGTTAATTTCTCTGCTTTCCAAACTTTATATCACAGAAATCTCTGAATGTTAATGGTAGCAAATGGTCCATGGAGTGGATGTGCCATAATTTATTGAGTCATTCCCATTAGTGGAGCAAGCACTTTAATTCCAGTTTTCTCTGCCATAGTGTTGTAACAAACAACCTTGTGGGTGTGTTCATATGGGCTAGTGCTCTTATTTTTATGGGATAGATTCCTAGAAATGTATTTACTAGTCAAACGTATTGATATAAGTATTTTAAATTTTAATAGGTATTGTCAAGATTGCTTTCCAAATAGGTTGTAAAATTTACATTTCCATCAGCAAAGTGTATGAAGACCCTCTTTCCCATAACTCCATTAATAGCAGGTATTTTCATTCCTTTTCATTTTTGCCTATCTGATTGTTAGGAAATAGTATCTCTTTTTACTTTGCTTTTCTCTGACTACATGTGAGGCTGGGCATTCTTTTTCACATTTATTGGTTACTTGGATGTGCCCTTTGTCAATTCCCCTTTCACTTTCTTCTATTGGGCTCTCTCATCAATTTTGAAGGGTTCTTTATATATTAAAATGTTACTTTAAAAATATTTTTCATTGTAAATAACTTTTCATATGAGTTACTAATATTTACCTCAATCTATCATAAGTCTTTCGGCTTTATGACACCTTTTCCATACAAAAAAATCTTTAAATGTGGTGAAAAATCCACCTTTTTGTATAGTTTCGAGGGGTCTAGCCTTGGTTAAAAGTCTCCCAACTCTTAAATTATACATGTTTTCCTGAATTTTATTCTAACTTTTCTTTAAAAATTGTCTTTAATCTACATAGAATTCTTTCTATGGAGATCCAACTTTTTCTTCTGGATTGATAGACAATTATACTAGCAAGATTCTTTAAATAATCATTTTTTTCCCAACTGAACTGAAATGCCATCTTTTTGCATGTTAATTTTCTCATGTAATAATTCTCCATCACCCTCTGTTATGCTCTGCTAGTCTAGTTATATGTCAAAGCTATGGATTATAAGTTATATAGTATATTTATACCTTATAAATAAATATACTACACTTTGCAGTATATTTCAGGATCTTGTATGGCAAGTCCTCCTCCCCTCAACTTGGAGACAATGACCTGGTGGTTAATTGGTTGAAAGCACACACTCTGGAGTCAAATTGAATCTTGGCTTCAAGTTGCTTCACATCTTTCTATCTCAGCATACCTATCTGTAAAATCAGGATGATAGTACTGATCACAAACAGTTACTGTGAAGATTAAATGAAATAAAACATAGAACACTTAGAAAATTCCCTGATATATTTTAAGCACTGAAAAATTAATTAGCTTTTGTAATTTTCTTAACTGTTGTGCAACATTTCTTTCATATGAACTTTATTGCCTCTTTCTTTCAATCCAAGTCCTCCAAAAGCAACTCTTGGAAGTCTAACTTCAATTGCATTAAATATATGTATTCATTTTGGGATAATTAACATTTTTAGGATAAAGTCCCACATCCTAAAATTCTGTTATGCTTATTCTATGTTGTGTTTTTAATTTATGCCATCTCAGATCTTGTTTAAAGTCTTTAGTATGACCCTAGTTTAATTGATGTAAAATGTGTACCTTTCTTGTTAAATTTATTCCTAAGTTTTAAAAATACTTTCCTTACTATTTTGAATGCAACATTATCCCCATTGTCAGTCTGAGATGATTATTGCCAGTGTAGAAAAAAAGTGTCATCTTGTTTATTCATTCTAAAATTTTTTATTAGTCTCTTGTTTTCTCTAGATACACACTTACATCCGCAACAAGAGAGATGTGTGTATACCTTCTTTATCAATATTTACATTTAGGATTCCATTTTCTTGTCTTTATACTCTCATCTAAATATTCTTCGATTATAATGATGATGTATCCTTGTTATCATGAGAGCAAGGGTGAAAGGGTGACTGAAGGATCCTACTAGACATAAGCAAAGGACATCGATTCTTTTACTATCAGTAAAGGATGTGTCTTACCATACAGAGAGCAGGAGACTCAGAGCTTAATCCCCACTGTTCACATCTCCCCAAGGCAACCTCACTACCAGTGACAGTGGTCAACCAGGGTGAGGATCCCATCAGGTCTTTGAGAAGCAAAGTTGCCATCTCCAGGAATATTTCATACTTTGCTGTCCTCTTCCAACTAATCTCAAGACTCTAGTTTTATATCTTCCTGGCTACTAGGGTTAGGTGACTAACAAAAACTCCAGAAGGATTTAAAGACAGCATCTTTACCAACACTGAGATGGAATAATATGCTTTTTCTATTTTTTCTCAGTTAGAAGGAATTATTGTAATTTATTTATCTTCTCATTTGATTATTCAACAAGCATTTATGAGGTTCCTATAAGGTGACAGCTACTTCAAGTTCCATCTTGAAGAAGACCAGTTCCTGATCTTGAAAGATGCTGAGTATAGATGGGGAATAAGACATAGAAATAAATAATGGAAATGCTATGTGATAAGTTTTATGATACAAATTGGTATCGAGAAGTGTGCAAGATCTAGAATTTTACCTTCCTCTCAAACTAACAAATGAGCTTGTTATTGTTTCATGGGTGCCAGATAAAACATGAGACTTCTGGATCAGTGGCAAAGACTTTATTATTCACAGCAAAAGTAGTAGTCAGAGCTTCATGCCCATTTGCATTGGTTTCCCATGTCCCCCAGGTCCTACAGGGGTAACACAGATCCAGCACACTCAGTGGGTGTGTAACAGGAGAGGAACAATGAGCTTGAGGAATTCACTGCTTTTATAGCTAGGGGAAGCAAGCCTGCTCTTTAGCTGGGGGGAGACGTTAGCTCATCACTTAAGGTTGCTTGCTGCAAATGCAACCCTGAAAAATGAGACGATTGATGAGTGGTCAGGGCCTTGTATTCTTGGCATACCAGCAAGATCACACAGGGACACTCAGGGTCCATGTCAAATTGCCTCTACAAATAACAAGTATAACTGCCAGAGGTTATTAAGACCTAAGTCATCTCAGGAAAAGTGATTTAATAATTTTACAATCAAACACATGGTCATTTTCTGTTGGTTTGTTTAACCACTGCAACTATCTTGAGGTTCCATAAAGAAAGGTTAATCCTTGAACAGATTTATCATAGGAAATATTATAAAGATAATTTCCAGGGAAAATAAAATTAAATGCACCTGTGGCTGTAGGGGTCCAGTTAAATAAACAAGGAATGCATTTTTAATAAAGCAGTGGTGATTTGGAAAGATCATAGTTTGTGGAATGAGATAAATCTGGTTTTTGAAGAGCTCCTTCATCTTAGCTTCTGAATTCTATGACTTTTCACAAATGACATGACCTCTGGGCTTCCTAATATGTACCTTGCAGGCTATTGTCAGCTTTTATAATGCACGCAGCATATACTAGGTATTCAGTAAATGACAGGTTCTGTTATTGTTATGTTCAAACATATAAATGATAAGTAAAGTTTGTTAGCATCTAACTTGTTCTCTTCCTGTCATTTTGAATTAAGCAATTCATTTATCTCAATTACAAGACTCTGAGTTCCCCAAAAGCACTGAATTTTAGTCATCATAATGATCTAACTAGGTTCCGACTCTCCTTTTTTCTCTTCTCACCTGAATAACAAATTTTCAAAGCCAACATTCATCTTTTACAAAAAACCTTTGCATAAATAAAGCAAAGAGAAAGATCTGATATGGAGTATATATGTATAATTTATCACTACTTGTTTCATTTTAATCATATAAGTAACACATGCTTAATTATTTTTTAAAATTCCAACAATACCAAAGAATTGAGGTAAAAGTGAAAATATCCAGCCACCCAATCCCATTTCCCCAAGGATGATCATTAATGAGAGTTTGTCACATTCCTTCCCAGGCCTTTTTCTTTGCATAGAAAATGTAGTATTGATCATTTTCTTCCAAAGGTGTTATGAATTATGCTCAGGTGGGAGCGCTGTATTATTATTTCTAATTGCTAGCTTGTATGAGTTGAGTTTTTATTCAAAGCAGCTTTTAATGCATTTGTTCCCATGTGCAAGTTAATCCTAAAGAAATTCTGGGAAAGTCCCTACTCTTTAATGTTTTGAAAACCCCCAATACATAGTCTTCCTTTGTCTGGAGTTTATTTTGTATTCATGTAAATATATTTCCCAGAATACAACTCGGTGTTCACTGGCTTCTTAATCAGTTTTCTTCCTTTCTGTGAAACTAATAAGATTTTTATCTTGTTTTTACTGATTTACCATTTATGAGCTTTAAACTCTCCTAACACCCTGAAGAGGCAACATAGAAAACTCCTTCTATTTTTAGAGCGCTTTACAAGTTACAAAGCTCTTTCTCAATTGTCTGGCATGCTCCTCACAGTGACTCTATGATGAATGATAAGTATTATTATCTCAACTGACTAAGGGGCAACTAGAGTAATGAAGGTTAAGCAGTGACTTGCCTAAGGTCACACAGCTAGTAACAGCCACAAATGCAGGTTCCCCTGACTTTATATAGAGAATGCTCCAGCTGCTTCACAGAGCAATTGTCTAGGATGAGTTAAGCCTTCACAGACATAGAACATGCTGCCGGAAATAGACTCCAAATTTATAAAAAACATACTTGATGCCTTTAAGAAGTATTTTCTTTTAATTTAAAAAATAGACTAAGACAAACTATTTATACCTGCAGTTAATTTTTAGTTTGTTTTTAAATGGATGTATTATTATTAGCATAAATAGAAATGGGGCATTAATTATTTGTATCCATGGAGAATCTATACCTCACTTCTCTTTCTTTCTTTCTTTCTTTCTTTCTTTATTTATGGCTGTGTTGGGTCTTCATTTCTGTGCGAGGGCTTTCTCTAGTTGCGGCAAGCGGGGGCTACTCTTCATCGCGGTGCGCGGGCCTCTCACTATCGCGGCCTCTCTTGTTGCGGAGCACAGGCTCCAGACGCGCAGGCTCAGTAGTTGTGGCTCACGGGCCTAGTCGCTCCGCTGCATGTGGGATCTTCCCAGACCAGGGCTCGAACCCGTGTCCCCTGCATTAGCAGGCAGATTCTCAACCACTGTGCCACCAGGGAAGCCCCTACCTCACTTCTCTTTTATCAAGAAAATCTTTGTGGTGATGAGAGAATTTAAAACTAACTGAACAAGAGAGGCAGGCAACTCTAGTCATTTGAATTTGTTCATTCCTGGCAAAAGGAACAGCACAAAGATATGTGAGAACTATGACTTCAGAATGACAATATTTAAAAATAGGCTTAATTTTTTTTTTCTTCAGAGCTGTCTCAGTTTACAGAATAATTGAGTGGAAAGTACGGAGAGTTCCCATATACTCCCTTAGCCTCTCCCCCACACCCCTGGCAGAGATCCCCTATTATTAACATCTTGAATTATTAGTGTTGTACATTTGTTATAATTGATGAACCAATAATACATTTTTATTAGATAAAGTTCATAGTTTGCATTAGGGTTCATTCTTTGTGTTACACAGTTCTTTGAGTTCTAACAAATGCCTAATGTCATGTATCCACCATCACAGTAGCATACAGAATAGTTTCACTGCCCTGAAAATCCCCTGTGCTCCACCTATTCAGCCCTCCATCCCTCCCCTCAAACCTCTGGCAGCCACTGATCTTTTTACTATCTCCATAGTTTTGCCTTACAGTATTCCCGTAGCAATATGTTTTCAAGTTTCCTCCATGTCTTTGTGTAGCTTGACAGCTCATTTCTTTTCTATCACTGAATAATACTCCGTCATAGAAATCTACGCAGTTTGCTTATCCATTCACCCATTCAAGGACATCTTGGTTGCTTCCAAGTTTTGATGATTATGAATAAGGTTGCTATAAATATTTGTATGCTGATTTTTATGTGAACATAAGCTTTTAATTCATTTGGGTAAATACCTAGGAGCATGATTGCTGGTTTGTATGATAAGAGTATTTTTAGCTTTGTGAGAAACTGCCAAACTGTCTTCCAAAGTGGCTGTACCATTTAATAGTTCCTGTTGCACCATATGCTCACCAGCATTTGGTGAGGCCAGCGTTTTGAATTTTAACCTAATAGATGTGGAGTGGTACCTTATTGTTATTTTAATTAGCATGAAAGAAAATTGCTTTTTAAATCTATTAGACTGACCATTCTACATCTAAATCAGCCTTAAGACAACTGGATTAGCTCTTCTTCAATTTAGTAGTTTTTTTTTCACCGTAGACATATCCTTATGATTCTAGTGAGGAAATCTTAGGAAGAAGCCATTAAGAAAAATCGTGTGCTCAGAACAAAGAGAAGGAAACAATAAGAGGCTGAAGCTGAGAGCGTGTTGTCATGGCCAGTGTGTTTGACACTGGTAAGGAGCAAGGATAAACATGATTTAACAGCAGTATTCGGGATGATAAAAGGGGAGAGAGTGAGCTGGCAGCCAGAAGTGTGCAGTAGATTGCAGATTGCCAATAAAAACGTGCATGGAAACATTTTACTCTGTAATTGGAGACAACTGCTTCATATCTCAGAGGTACCATAAAAGAAGAAATATCAACATTCGAGTGTAGTATGGTTGCAGGTAGTTTAAAAAAATGAGATGTCAAAAATTTCTCAAATTGAGGTTAGGAGGAGAGCTGGAATAGCGGAGGCAGGGGCTGCCCGGCCCATATCCCCTTGGACCTTATCATTTTAGTTCCATCGGGTGGACTTTAAAATGCCAGCATCTGTGTCTTTTTGCTTTAGGGCTAATAATGACAAAAGCTGATGTAAAAATACTCCAGTTCCCAAAGGCCTTGGGTAGATAACTCTAAGGCACACGTTCTACCCTATTCCCAGGGTTCCCAGCCAATCTTAGCCAATGGCTGGATAACACACCCTTTACTGGATGCCTTCTCTTTCTCCTCTCACTTACCCGCCCCCATAACTGTGTTTTTTGGGATAAACTCCCCATTATATTTCTTGCACTGGAATCTTTGTCTCAGGGTTAACTTCTGGAGACATCTAGGCTCAGACATTTGTTGGTTACATGTTTCTTCAGAATCCTACTTCCCCTTTGGTTACTGTTGCCTTCCTCTTTCAAGGCTCTCCTGAAACTTCTTTTATTTGCCCTGGGACCCATTACTCTCAATCTGCAGGTTCCAGGTCACTGCAGCCAGAGAGCACATCTGATAAATCCTTCACAATGCAGAGGAAATTAATTAAATGTAGTGTTAACTCTCCCTCATATCTTTGCATTCTAAAGGGGATCCTGGGGGAAGAAACTCAAAAGAGTGAAAGTCTAGTTGTGAAATCTCAAATTTCGTGCCCCCTGAATGGAGGAGGTTATTTTGAGCAGCCTTATCACTTTCTTTACCTCTGACTCTGGTAGTCCTTGGACCACCTGGGGGAAAAAGAGTAGATGAACTAGTCATTCTTTAGTGACAAGTCAAATTTAGAAATTAGATGGAAGGTAGTAGAATTTGAAGGAAAGCCAAGGAATTTAGCATAAAGCAGCAAAAATCATAAAATAAAACATTTGTTGATTCCAAGACACCTTTTTTCTGCATTTTAACATCTCTGAAATCAAAATGTATCTTATATTCAATAGCATTTCTTAATTGCTATTGTCAGGTAGCAATCACAATGGCATTGCCATTTCCTGTGATGTAAAATTGGGTCACAGCTATTCATGTTGTTGTCACTTCAGTTGAATTATGTGCACAGTTGGTACAACACATTGAATTTAATTGCTGTTTAAGTGTCGTCAGTATAATACCGTGATTTAGGATTGAAACAAATAGTTTTCATGTATGCAGAATGGGACAGGAACAAATCAGCAGGGCATAATTTGATATTTGTTAAGCAAGTTAATAGTCACTAGATGGATGGTCCTAAATTCCACATTTTCTTAGAAAGCAACAATAAAGTGCTTTGCAGGATGTAAGAAAGGAAGGAAGATGTCCACTAGTAGAAGCTGTATTATATTTTATTACTGAGACTCATGCAAAAGGATTGCCTATCATACAGAAAGCAACAGTGACAAGAGAAATCGGCAAATTCCTCACAATAGATGAATAAAATCTCAGCACAATAGCAGGCTGGAGTAAATGAATCATGCATTGCACAGGATTATCATTAAGATGTACAATATCCATTTATCAGAAACTTCCTGCTGATTTTGAACAGAATGCACTTAACTTCCAGCATGATGCCATTGAGGAAAAATTAAAATATGTGTTTAATCAAGTAAGTAATGCTGGGAATTGGGGGTAGTTTTCTTTGACAAGACAAAATTACACTGTCAATGCAAAAGGATTTTTTTTTTAATTTTATTATTTTTTTAATTGGAGTATAGTTGCTTTACAATGTTGTGTTAGTTTCTGCTGTACAGCAAAGCAAATCAGTTATACGTATACATATATCCACTCTTTTTTAGATGTCCTTCCCATTTAGGTCACCACAGATCATTAAGTAGAGTTCCCGGTGCTATAATAGGTTCTCATTAGTTATCTATTTTATACATAGTAGTGTATATATGTCAATCCCAATCTCCTACTTCGTCCCACCCTCCCCTTCCCCCCTTGGTAACCATAAGTTTGTTCTCTACATCTGTGACTCTATTTCTGCTTTGCAAATAAGGTCATTTGTAACGTTTTTCTAGATTCTACATATAAGCAATATTATACAATACTTACTTTTCTGTTTCTGACTTATTTCACTCTGTATGACAGTCTCTAGGTCTATCCACATCTCTGCCAATGCCACTATTTCGTTCCTTTTTATGGCTGAGTAATATTCCATTGTATATATGCACCACATCTTCTTTATCCATTCCTATACTGATGGACATTTAGGTTGCTTCCATGTCCTGGCTATTGTAAATAGCGCTGCAATGAACATTAGGGTGCATGCATCCTTTCAAATTATGGTTTTCTCCGGATATATGCCTAGGAGTGGGATTGCTGGGTCGTATGATAGCTCTATTTTTAGTTTTTTAAGGTTTTTTAGGGTTTTTTAGCCTAATCCTAACCGTAACCTCCATACTGTTATCCATAGTGGCTATACCAATTTATATTCCCACCAAAAGTGTAAGAGGGTTCCCCAAAAGGATCTTTAAAAAGGATCAAGAGTACGAGTTTGGATTATGAAAAGCAGTGTATCACTGTAATCTTATGCCTAACTGCCAACTGCTGAAGGTACCACCATATTTAATTTAAACTGTAAACAATGTCTACGAATAGGAACTTCTTCAAAGATGTTATTAGGAGTGAACCAAAAGAGTACAGGTGGCGGTTGAGCTGATAGAGGATTGGTTAGACATCTTCTGGAACAGACATCTAGGAACCTGCTATATAGTCTAGTTCTCAGTGAATTTATGGACATGTATCTGAACAGTTGCCTAATAATTTCATGTAAAAGTACAATGGTTGTGAATCATGATGGCATAACTAGGCCACTGCAACCCCTCAATGCTTCAGTCATCAAATCATTTCAGGACCATTTGCAGAAGGAATGTGAGTGAGTCCTGGTTCTTGTCTGAAAACTTTCTGTTGAAAACTTCTGGTAAGATCAAGGAAGTGCCAGCATCAAAACTCACAGAATGTAGATAATAGTGGTGCACATTTTAAAGAAATGCTGCATCACTGACTTTCTTGATGGCCCAGAGGACATTATTTTATGGGAAAAAACATGAATGCCAATGAATCTAATTTGAAAAGAGATTCAGAAAAGTTGAATTGTAAATATGCAAAGAAGTTTTATGAATACATAACCAATTTATTTCATGTATATTTACCCTTTTACATAGGTACAATGTGACTATGTGGTATTAAATATCTATATCTATGTTTAAATAAATCAAGAATTCTTTCAATAGGATAAAATAAAAATAAGTGATAATAAGTATTATGTCATAGTTTATATTTTTGTTTCAAGGCAAAAAGCATTCTTAACAATAAAGGTCGGTTCATAGTAATGAAAGATTTGACTCACTAGTAATACATAACAAGTCTGAATGTGTCTGAAAGAACCACAAGAAGAAAAATTCACAAACTAGATTTTAACATGCCTCTTCCAATATTTGATAAAATTAATGAGGCAAAAAAATCAGCAAGGATGCAGAAATTTGAACAAAACAATTAACAAAGTTGGGTTAATAAACTTGTATAAGACATTTTCACCCAACAACTGCAGAATTCACATTTTTTACAAGCTCACATGGAATATTTACAAAAAGTCCATATGCTGGGCCACAAAGCAAGTTTCAATAAATTTTAAGTGACTGAAGTCATTCAGAACATCTATTCTGATCAGAATCTTAAAATCTATAACAATCAATAAAAAGGATAATAGAAAATCCCTATCTTTGGAAATTAACCAATACATTTCTAAATAAATCATAGTATGAAGGTGAAGTTCTGATTGATATTAGATAAATGAAAAGGGGAAAAAATGTTATCAATACTCATACAAGATATGATTTGTATTTGCAGAAAATCCAAAAGAATCTACAGATGAATGTTTAGACTTGGTAATAGATATTACAAGTACATTATTAGAATTATTAAGAATTTAGCAAAGTTGCTGGATTTAAAGTCAATATATAAAAGTCAAATATATTTCTACATACCAGTGAAAACAATTAGGAAAGAAAGATACTATCCATTATGAAAAATACCAGCTACATAGAAATAAACCTAACAAAAAATGTATAAGATCTCTGTGCAAAATTATAATTGCTTAATAGAGAGACATTAAAGAAGACTTAAATAAATAGGTTAGAACACAAAGATGCCAAGTATCTAAAGATTTAGTGCCATTCAAATTCTCAACTTGTGTGTGTGTGTATGTGTGTTTGTAGCTTGACAAGGTGATTCTAAAATTTATGCGAAAAATGCAAAGAAAAGCTATTCTACTTGACGTCAAAAAACTTATTATACAACTCTAGTAATTAAGACAGTCTGTTGATAAAGCAGGTAGACCCATAAGATGGGATGGAGTCAGAAGCAAACCCATCCATATATGGGCACTTGATTTATGACAGTTGGCCCAGCAGAGCAGTGGTAAAAGAACAGAATGTTCAATAAATATTGTTGGAACTGATATTCATATAGAAAAAAGTGAAAGGGACCTCTCATTATTAACAAGCTCCAAGTGAATTACAATTAAGGGCAAAATTCTAAAGGCTTAAGATATATTTATATAGGAATAAACCTCCATGGCTGTAGATTAGGGAAATATTTGTTAAGTCATAAAAAGCACTAACCATAAACAGAAGAGTTAATAAATTTGACTTCTTTAAAATTAAAAACTTCTATTTATTGACACTAAGAGATAGTGAAAGGAGAGCCACAGAGTAGAAGATATTTGCAGCACCTACACGTAAGAGAGACAGACACACGCTAGAAAAAGGGCAATTTCCCTTCCGTCCTTCGTCCCACCAACACACACTTAGGGGTGGGTTTTCTTTTGTTTTTTTGTTCCTGTTTTTCTGTTGTTGCTTTTTTTGGGGGGTGGGGGGTGTCCATGGTCCATATACATGGTAACTACTGAAAGGTGAACATAACTACATCTTTGATACAAAAATTTAAAATGCTAATTTGAGACTCACAGACATAGAAAACAAACTTATGGTTAACAAAAGGGAAAGTGGAGGGGGGTGGGATAAACTAGAAGTCTGGGATTAACAGATACACACTACTATCTATAAAACAGATAAACAACAAAGACCTACTGTATAGTACAGGGAACTATATTCAATATTTTGTAATAACCTATAATGGAAAAGAATTATACATATATGGCTGAATCACTTTGCTGTACACCTGAAACTAACACAACATTGTAAATCAACTATACTTCAATAAAAAAAAAATTTTAAAAACCTGATCATTAGATAAAGTGCTACTTTGGTTTTTGAATCTATAGCGGTCAATTTTCCATAAGATGTTTTCGTCTCATACATTTAAGTGAGAGCTAAGTTAGGAAAAATGCAAAAGGAAAGTGAAAAAATAGCCTGGATAAAAATAGTGATTCTTTACTCTTAAGAAAGGAGAAAAAATGAATAATTTAACCTCACAAGACAAGGGGGAAACCAAATCTGAAAGGGAAGGTAAAAGAAGTTCAAGCAGGAAAGAAAAATGAAAAAGTATAGACAAAGGAGCTGAGAAATGCTGAAAGATAGTATCTGGATAATCAACAATGAAGAACTCCTGTAACAGTGAGAAAAACAAAGACAAATAGTGGTGATTCTTGGGATCTTAGAGGAACTCCTGATCTTGGATAGGAAAAGCTTTCAACGTTACATAAATAACAGTCTCCAAATTAGTCCTGGGAGAAACCCTTTATTTTCATCAGTGGAATATTTTTAAAATAAAGGCAAAATGAGCAAACATAGCTTTTCTTGGTGAGTTAAATGGAAGGTATATGGGAAAACAAATCAATGGGAAAATTTAAAAACAAGAACAAATTCAAACTAGGGAGAATCTGAAATTGTCAGCATGCAGGAATCAGAAATTTGCTATCCCTGCTTAATGAATTGGATAATTTTAATTTCTTTACCTTAAGAGTTTCTGTCAATTTATTTTTGTTTTTTTCTTTTGGAGTGTTCTCATTTAAAGGGGAAAACCGTTTTAAAAGCTATAGAATATGGAAAAGCAGGAAACCAGATACTTGGTGTTTACCCTAGTTTTACAAATAGAAATGCTAATTAGAATGCATCATCTAATAAAATTGTGGCAATGGTCAAGGCCTTAAAAATGTTTACAACCAATAACCTCATTTCTTTCCAAGAAAGACCCTTTGGTTTACTAGTCTGTATAATCTACTTTTGATTATTAATTTTCCACTTTTATCTTTTCTGCTATTGCCCTTTTGGCCATTTCATGGATAATTAGCACCTCCTTCAGACAGGAGGGCAGAGGGAAACTAAATAAATGCATTTGTCTACATTTATTGTGTTTCCTGTTAATCCTGCCATGGAAGGGTCTAGTAACAAAGAAGTTTAACACTACTGACTAAAATGATGGTGTTGTTCAAATTAATCCTGTAAACCAAGAAAACCTACAGGTGCCTGGCAGGTAAAGTAAATGAGTGCCTAGGTCACTCAGTGGTGGATACTATGGTAACTATGGGTAGTACATGTTCCCCTGAAGGGATTACAGTATTTCAACTTACACAACATACCTTATGGCTGAATTAGACCCACAGGCTGCCAGTTTACAATATCTGAACCATTAGCATTGGTAATAAAAAATGTATATGCTTAGATGTCATAAAAATGTTGTTGCTAAAATGTGTGATAGAGTTTCTCTCTAGCATACCCATATAATTGTGAGCTAATTGGCATGAAGAGCACCAAACAGGGACCAAAAGAAATGCGTTAAGCACACCGTGTAGTACAGAGTTAACAAATGAACAGCTGGGACCACCCTAGTTCATAACAATTTACAAAGAAGTAACTCTTGTAAAACTTATCCTAAGCCCAAAGTAAACTGATCCTCCTGAGTGTGTGTTCAGGGCCTTTCCTACAGAGGTGCTGAAGAACTATTTTTAATTATTAAAAATAACTTTTAGAGACAGAGCAATATGCTGCATAGGCGTCTACATTCACAATATTAGTTTCTGTGGCTTTATAATAGAATAGGTTGTTGAAACAAATCCCAAATAATTTCACATATTTATTTGGAGATTAGTTTTGATTTGCAAATAGTGATGTATATATTTAAGATTTTGTGTTGTTTTTGTTCACTTTTTTTCAGGGAAAATTTCATGGAAATCCGATGCACGTGTCTGTGGTTATTTCAAATTGTTTAAGGGAAGAGAGGAGAATATTGGCTGCAGCCAACATGCCTGTTCAGGTAACATTTTCTTCCATTGTAATCTTGTTATCACCTGGAAGTCAATTTTTCTGAAACAGAAATTCTTGTCTTCTTTCCAGCCATCTTCTTCTACCTATGTTAATGGTCCCATCATCCTTCCACTCACTTGGAATCAAGGTCTTGGGATTATCTTTGAATAGTTCCTTTTCTCTGCCTCCTTATTGAGATAACTACCAAGTCTTTCCAGAGTTTGTTTCTGGAATCCTATCTATACATCCTTTTCTGTTTCCACTGCTCACACTCTGGTCCATGGTCTTACTATATCAGTTGAGGAATAGAGTAACCACCTCCTGGCTGAATTCCTAACTACCATTTAGGGTCTGTTTCTCTCAGCATGTTTATCCTCAGGGATTGATCTTGCTCAGACCCTTCAGTAGTTCCCAATTTCCTACCCCACAAGTCCAAACTACTCCACGAGCAGGAATTTTGTCTTACAGAAACTCCATAAATATTTGCTTGTTTATTGTTTCAGTGTGCTTTGCCCTGCCAATAATATTTTAGATTATATTTTATCCCACTATGCTGAATGAACTCAGAGCCCCCGTCAAAGATAAGTAGAGGAATATGAAGTACTTGGGAATACTTTTTCAGTTAATCCTTTTGAAAAACGAAAGAGCATGTGAATAATCAGCTTTCCACATGTCACACTCCATAAGTTAGTAAATCACACTAGTGTATTTATTTTTGAAGATCCAAGAAAAGTATCTTTTTTCAACTATTAAAAATTCTCAGATTTAGTTGCTGTCAGGTTATGGTTGTTTTTAGAGAAGTATGAAGCTTTAACAACGTACTCTTATTTTTTAGATGATAAAGAAGAATGGTATCACCTTTATTTAATTTAAAATCTAAAGTTAGTGAGTTTCTAAAGTAAATGTAGTTTGATTCAGTGCTTTTTGGGTGAAAATTGAGATGCTGTTACTAATATATGATATTCTCATATATATTCTGAGCTGTCTTTTTTTGTAGCCCTCTTATCTCTAGTCATTTTCTCTGTGTGTGTGTGTGTGTGTGTTGTTGTTGTTCTCTTCAAATGTCAGGTATCAGCCAAATTAGAAACATTTATTTGAATAGATGTTCATCAAAATCATTCCACAAATAATCTGCTAGTGCTACATAATACCACAAAAGAAACACTTGTTTGTAAATTTCAAACCAGTAGACAAAATATGGAGATACACACACACACACACACACACACAAATAATGGGGGCCAAAATGAGAGTGAATTTTACAAAGGCTTTACCCATCTGAAGAATGTGATGTAGTTGAAAAAACACTTGATTGACAGTCAAAGACCTGGGTTCCACTTGAGGTTCTGCCACTGATTTGTTATAGATATTAGTCAAGTCATCATCCTTTCTAACCATACGTCCCCATCCAAGTGTAAGGTGAAGGGTTTACTGACATTGTAACTCTCAACTCCAGATAGCTACGTAAACATTATATCTAAGGAACGTACTCAATGCCAGATTATTAGAGTGGCCAAGAAATGGGGCTTGCAGTTCCTAACGGCACAGACCGGTAGTGGTCTGTGGCCCTGGGGTTGGGGACCCCTGCTATAAACTGTCCTTTCCTTTGAGTGAAATGAGGAGAATAAGGGGGAAGAGAAATGGTTGCTTCTTCATTTACCTGCCTGGGACATAGAGGCTTCTCCCCCACTAGGGAAAGTAAAGCATAAATGAATCTAGATCACATTTGGAGCCCAAAGTGGTTAGCACCAGAGTTTGGACTTTACTGTAGTTGGTGGTGAGCAAAATGGGAGAGCCTTGACATCTCCAGACTTGCCTTTGAATTTTGGTAAAGGGCGAAGGAGAAGGATGGGGCTGGAGACCAGGAAACCTGAACTCAGGTGGTGGGAGGGATGTGCAGAATGTCACACATGAGAATAAATCAAAGAGAAAGCTACTCTTAGAATTTAGAAAAGGAATTTAGGCTCCTCAGATGAACACATCACTATTAAAGAGTTCTTTGAAAAGAAGGAAACAATGTTGTCCTTCTGTACAGCCAACAGAAACATTTCACAACATTCCACTGACCTTACAGCTTCAAACATAATGAGTACAGCTGTTAAAAATCATGATTTTCATATATATTTAATCACACAGAAAGCTGTTTACAGTGTGTTACAGAATGAAAAATAAAGTTATAAAATCATACTTAATATGAAAAAAAAGAAAAAAAAGAAAGAAATGGGGCTTGGAGTAGCTGGTTAGCCTTTCTATTTAACCAGCCTAACATTTTTACATATTCTTTAGCAAACTCCCTTTGTTCCAATGTAAAAATAAATCTCATCCTGGCAGATTCAACATCCCTAATGCTGAATTTAAGTCCAATTTAATGTAGTTTCACTATACTAATTTTTAAATTACATGTATTCATTTTATAGAATTTCAAAAGCAATATGGATCTGTTATAGAAAATAAGGGGGAAAAAAATTTAACCATAAAATCATCTGTAATTTTACTGCTCAAAGATAGCACATGATAATATTTTGGTATGTGTGTTCTTCCAGTCACATGTACTTGAGTTTACATGTCTATATATATATCCAGATTTTTATAAATAAATAAATAAATAAGTATAAATATATATACATACATATACAAGCAACAGAGATCACAAACATATGGTGTCTTATAATTTGCTCTATTTCTTAACAATTTAACACTACTTGTATGTCATTAAATATTTTTCTACAGCATGGTTTTTAATGGCTGTAGAGTATTTCATATCATACTCATCCATACCTCAGTTCAAAGTATATTACATACACTACATTCTTCATAAACCTGTTTCATCAACATCATTGAAATTTCAAGACATTGTTTTTCCAGGGACCTCTGGAGAAATCCTTACAAAGTTCTTCAGTTTCAGAACGACAGAGGAATGTGGAGCACAAAGTGGCTGCCATTAAAAATAGTGTGCAGGTGAGTGATCTCTTACAGACACTGGGAAAGTCTAGCTGTTGTCACCATACTATGCATCTCTCTCTTATGTGCCCAAAGTTAGTGCGTACAGAAATCATAGGGTAATTTTTTATAAGATAAATCTCTCTCACACACTATGTTCATATTAGAAAAAATTTCTTTGTGGGAAGCTTTTAACTTCAATTTACTGGAGATTAGGGTTTCCGCACCAGACTCCATCAGTGAGAAGCCATGTGACCTTAGGCGAGTAAGCTGCTTCACACCTCTAAACCTCTGCTTCTTCATCTGTAAAAGTGAGGCTAACCACTGTAACAGGATTGTTGTGAGGATGACGTGAGATAATATTAGATGAAAAGCCTTTAGCTCAGATCTGGACACCGTTATATCTGAGCAGAAAAACATCACCAGGTTTGGAGAAGAGTAAAAGTAAAAATCTCAAAGACAGAAATGAACAGGAGGCACAGAGGAGCCACAGATATGTTTTTTCTGAGAGGTAGAGAGGAAAACAATTTAGACTCAGTTGTCATACACTATATCGTTTGAGAATGGAGATTTTAAGCAAAAAGATAGTTGGTACATTAATACAGAGTTGTATGGAGCTAAAATGAAAAAAGTATCCATACTCTCAGATAAGAAAAATATTAGTTGCATCATTTGGAATTAACTGAGAAATGAGAGGCAAGATGCTGAAATTTGCAAACACTCAGGAAGAGAAAATGGAAGAGCAACTTCAGTCTGGTTCTTCTAGCGCTATTCAACATTCATGGGCATTAGCTCTTTAGAAATGTAGATTCTGTATAGCTAGTCTGGGATATTACTGGGGATTGCAAGCACCAAACAGTGTATTTTGAAATACTGATGATGGATGATGTTGTTGTATTGACGTGCTTAATTGTAACAACAGAGTATGTTTTCTTTGTAAAAAGATGACAGAACAAGACACCAAATATTTAGAAGATCTGCAAGATGAATTTGACTACAGGTATAAAACAATTCAGACAATGGGTAAGTTTTTGTTTTGTCTATAATTCCACATAGGGACATAAAGGCAATGTGACTAGGGTTTCTTCTTTCCTGCAGAATGGATAAATTGATCCCTTTTTTTGAAGAAAGGGTGCAGGAGAAGTTAATTTATTTTGCTTCCTCCTTTTCTCTCCATATAAATATATCATTTTACCCATGATTCAAAGTAAATTATAAAGCTCATGAGAAATCACCCCTATTTCAGGATGCATCTCCAAAAAGTAAGAACGTTCTCCTATAGAATCAAAATATCATTATCACAACTAAGAAAAGTAATAATAATTGTCTAATATGATCAGGAAATTACTAATATTATCTCTAGGTGAGTTATTTAATATAATGTTTAAAAAGTAAAAGTAGAAATGTGACTCACTGTAGGAAATTTAGAAAGTAGAAAAAAGTATTACAAAATTAAAAACCACACAAAATTCTGCTATCTAGTTATAAACACTGTCAAAATGTTAGTATATTTTCTTCCAGCCTTTTTCCTACACGTTCAAATATACATATCTATTTATTTATGAAAAATTGAAATCATCTTGTACATAGTTTTTTGTATAGCATTTTAAGCTAAAGTTTTATTTTATGTATTTCCTCATATAAAAAAATCTTCAAAACGTAATTTCAATAATTGTATAAATACCAAAATGTAAGGACACTGAAATTTATTTGACTATTTCATTGTGGTTAAATATTGAGGTTGTTTACAATTAGATGTTTTTTAAGAAATGTAAGGAAAGAATGATAAAATTTATAAAATCTACGATTTACAAGTAATAACATTTAAAGTGTGTTGCATTTAGTGGGACAATTGGAGAAATTCTCATTAGTTCTAGATTAGTTAATAGGATTGTACCAGTGTTAATCTTCTGGCTTTGAACATTGTACTATGCTTATCTAAGACATTAGAAGAAGCTGGATGAAGGATATATGGGAACTCTGTACTATTTTTGTAACTTTTTTGTAATTCTAAAATAATTTTGAAAAACACATTAGATATAAATTCTTTTTACAGATGATTTACAGAATCATCCTTAACTACTGAAACGTTAGCTTAAAATTTATCTGGAAGGAAGTACTATGGATGATTGTGATCAAATTCTTTATTAACTTTCCATCTAAGATTTAAAAGAGAGGATATTAGTTTTTCCTGGCATAGGTGAGATGTGACATGTTCTTCTGGCACCTTCAGGATGTCTTGACTCCCATGAAATGTTATTAAATATGTTCATAATTGTATGTACAATGTTTTTTCCTTTGGAAGAAATGACACAAACACAGGTTTCATCAGCTTATCAAAGGGGTCCATGATTCTTAAAAGGTTTAGAACAACTGCACATTTAATCAAGCATTACAATTCATTGAAAGCAGCCTCAGCCTAAATTTCACATGTGAACTATGAATTTTATGAAATAGAATATACATTAAAATATACTGTTTACATTAAAACAGTAAAGTTATTTTGAACTTAATATATTACAATTAGAGTTACTTTAGTATCTTACAGTGCTTCATAAGCATTATGAAGAATACAAATGATTATTACTAAATCAGCAAATATTTTGTTGATTATAAGTGAAAGGAAATGTTTTAAGGGAAATGAAAGATACATGGGAAACAAGTTATATCTTTGCTGGTGAAGACTGGAAAGTATTAGCTAATGAAGTTTTGAAATGATAAAATGCCATATCAGCAGGATTTTGCTACATATGGGATCTAGGAGTTCGTGAATTTGTGAATTAATACAACCAGAAATGACTTCTTGGAGATCAGTGCTATTTTGTCGAGGACTTTGCCACAGTGTTGTTCAGGGGCCTCTTTTCACAATAACACAATTCAGATCAGCATTCCAAAACTTCATTTATTATAGAGATGAGCGGTTGGTATAAGCAGTCACTTACTATATACTAATAAAGTTCAAATTAAATAATACGATGTTTATTGTACATCTGTCATTTAAGGGGATAAATCATTTTGGGTTTTGTTCAGTCAGAGATTTTTCTTAATTTGCAACTCTTTCCCACTTCTTCTGGTTTTACTGTGAGGCTAGCCTGTTTTGCAAAGAAAAAGAGAAAGCAAAGGATTTAGTCTTTATTAGTTAATGAGACTATGTACTATAAAACGGCAACTCTTCCAGGAGATTGAGTAAAGGCATCAGGAGGGGTCAAATATGATTTAATCATAGGCACAGAGAAGGGCCCCTTTTCTTTCTTACACATCCCAACCAACCAAGGTCATTATTAATGTAGCGATGATCTAATAAAGAATCCGTTATAGGGGCTTCCCTGGTGGCGCAGTGGTTGGGAGTCTGCCTGCCAATGCGGGGGACACAGGTTCGAGCCCAGGTCTGGGAAGATCCCACATGCCGCGGAGCAACTAAGCCCGTGAGCCACAACTACTGAGCCTGCGCGTCTGGAGCCTGTGCTCCGCAACAAGAGAGGCCGCGATAGTGAGAGGCCCGCGCACCGCGATGAAGAGTGGCCCCCGCTTGCCGCAACTAGAGAGAGCCCTCGCACAGAAACGAAGACCCAACACAGTCAAAAATAAATATAATAAATAAATAAATAAATAAATAAAGTTTTAAAAGAAAAGAATCCGTTATAAAAACATGTATATCTCCTCTCTCCCTGCCCCCAAAAGGACCATTGTGTGAAGAATGGTGTTCTCTCAAGGTCTGTAAGATTGAGAGCTCATCTCTGGCATGCTTGGATGTAATCCTTCCTGGCAGCCAGGGATTTACTTCTAAACTCATCACTAATGGCCCCATTTAGGCTCTTGCATCATGGGATCTTAGGATGGCAGGTTACAGCTGGCTTTGGCTTTCAGGACAGAGAGCTTCGCCTTGGAGAGGACTCTAAATCTGATCTCTTTTCCTTCACAGATCAGGGTGACAAGAACAGCGCCCTAATGAATCAGGAAGTTTTGACTCTGCAGGAAATGCTGAACAGCCTGGACTTCAAAAGAAAGGCTAGTGAAGAACTTTAATTTGGTCTTTTGCCTATTTTTCTTCTTTTTCTACATCTAGTCCTACTAGATTAAGCTCTGAAATTAAGCTCTTTGATTTTATCAGTTCCATTTATGCTGAATGAATAAAAGGCAGTGTTTCTAGGAAGAGTATCATACTGTTTGCCATGCTTCTTCACCTAAGTTTACAAAGCAGAACCCTCCTAGAGTCTATTTATCCTGCTTATGTGGTACATGTACTGTAGCTACCATTAATTTCAAGGTGAACATTTTACCCAGTTTTTATTTGCCACTATTTCAGACATGACTGTTTTAGTTGCTATACTTAATATGCTGGAATGGGTTCTACTGCACATGTATAATTAAAATATTACTTGACAACTACTAAAACTTTGTTGCAGAAATAAGTGTCCCAGTTTCTATTCTGAAAAATGACATTGCGCTAAATAATTTTGTAGATTTCAGGAGAGTCCATTGAGACCTGAACATGTTCAATCTAACCTCTTCCCCAGGAGAGGAAGAAAATTTTCTGGCTCAATAAAATATTTTAAAAGAGGAGAAATATCTCTCAATTCTACCTCTCCTTGAAAATAGATGCAATTGAAATTTAACCAGTCACTGAAATCAATAGTTTATTTCTAAAAGTTTGGCTTCATCTTTTTGTGCAGGAATTTGTGTAAGCACAAATAAATGTAAAATTTATTTTCACCCTAAATTAATTATAAACTTAAACAGTTATATATCAGATTTTAAACATGTAAATATTTAACCCAAGATAAACTTAATGCTTTTATGCATAATAAATCTATGCTATACATTTTACGCATGCCATCTTATTCTACTTTAAATAAGATTTTAAGGAGAGGAGGAATCTTAGAAATAATTCAGTCCATTCACCTGACTGTATAGATGAGAAGATCAAGTCCCAACAAAGTTAAATGGCTTGTCCAAATTCACATAGCTGTGGCAAAGCCAGGGTAGAAATTCACATCTTCTAATCTCTAGGCCTTTGAAAGTTATATTTTCCCACTATGCTTCCCCAAACCCAGATAAAGTGGTACTAAAAACTAACACAGAATGGCTTAAATTCTAGTCAGTACATTTAAAAATAAATGCATAAACATATTTATAAGAATATAAATTCAATTTATAAATGGCTTTTTAAGAAGCAGATATATGGCTTTTATGACTACGGGATTCAATATTGTCACAGGAGTTACAAATTCAACCTACTTATAGTAAATGATATTATGAGAATATTATGTGCTATTATGAGAATGTTAACTGTGGTCGTGCTTCTTTCTCATGACATTATTGAATTGCAATAATTATTTGAAAAGGCAGTGCTATGGCAGATAGAAGGTAGTATTTGGTAAAATATTTGGTCAAAATTTTAACCAAGGCTTTATCTCTCAGGTCAGACAAATTATTTTATAGGTTAAATTATGAGTAGCTTTGGTTGTGTGTCATAAGACTCTTCTCAGTAGTCACTTTGTCTTCAGGAAGCCCTCAGTAAGATGACACAAATAGTGAATGAGACGGACTTGTTAATGAACAGCACCCTGGTGGAGGAGCTGCAAGACTGGAAGAGGAGGCAGCAAGTCGCCTGCATCGGAGGTCCACTCCACAACGGGCTCGACCAGCTCCAAAACTGGTAAAACGAACTGAATTGAGTTTCTAGTGAAAACCACAGGAAGTACACAACAGTGTCGCTTAGCCAGAGAATGCAGGCTTAGACCCAAATGTCAATTCATTCAGCTTATTGATGGCTTATTAGCAGCTGGAACTCTACCGTTGAAAACAAATGGATGTAATTGTCTGAGTGTTCTTAATTTCCATTCCTTTGGGGAGAAAAATAAAGCATCTATAGAAATCTATAGAATGCATAAGAATTGCTTATTTTCTCATCTAATATATCAATCTTAAAAGACTCAAATGAACTTTTTCAAATCAGCAATAAATACACTTTCTTGAAGGGCGTGAGAAGCACTGGCTTCAAATACTATATCTCATTCTTAAAATGTGTATCTTAAGGTGTCAGAGTTAAACATTAGTTCTGTGTTTTCAACAAAGTGATTTATTTTTGCGTTTAAATGAAAAAATCTCAAATGGCTAATACAACATGGCATCCCCTGCCTGTGTACACATGCATACATGCAATTATGTACAGCTATTATCCTTTGTATTAAAAAAAATGTTTTTTGGTTTTCCCCTTCATCAGTGTGAAAGAAAACTATGTGAGTGAAAGAACAATTAGAAAATATAATGAAAAAGAAGGAAAATTTTCAGTTGAAATCGAAAATTGCTTCCCAAGGGTACAATCCAATACAATGAAAAAGCACAGTACCTGGGCACACTTGCACTGAAAGGTCTGCACCGCCAGGCCTGCTTCTCAAGAAAAGTAACTGGGCTCTTTTTTAAATTTATTGATTTTCCTTGGGGAGATACTTTGATTCTCTAACCTCACTGTGCTCTGTTGTTGTGAAAACAAGATAAACAACAAAGGGAGCATAGCAGATAATGGTGCTCATACCAAATTCAGTAGGGGGTTCGCAGTTCTTTCTACATTGTTATGTGGGGAATAAACTTTCAGAAGAAAGAGCTGCTGTCAGGGCACATGGACTTAGCAAGTCTCATGAGACTTCTGCCTCCTCTTAGTTGGAGGCCCCTTCTGTGTGCCTTTCAATCTCCCTCTTTCCCAGACTTCCAGCCCAAGCTGCCACCTCTGTTTCTAAGGTAAGATCCAAGGTAAAACTCTAAGCAGATACCTTTCTCCAGGAAGATCCACTGATAATTTTTTGGCTAATACTTAGGACCTGTAAAAAATATATATGGGGGGCGGGGGGGTCATACTGTTTTTTTCTTCAGTATTCTTACACATAACATTCTTCATATCATGTATTTTTAGTTTTAAATTTGCTCTCTTTGCCCTTTAGTGAGTGCAATATTTTTAAAATATATGTGTTTAACAGACTTTTTAAAAAGGATAATTAAAAGGGATTTGGTTCCAGATGTTGACAAAATTTCCTGAACGATTTCTTGTCTATAACTGAAGGTAAAAATTTTAAAACATTGAAAACAGTTAACATCTATCATGCATTTTAGCAAAAAGCTGGGTTAGGAAAATAAACATTAAAATAAAAACTGTCACTAACCTTTAATGTAATTAAGTGACTAATTTAATTAATTTAATAATTATTTAGTAATATTTGCTAAATATGGTTAATAGTTAAAATGGTGGATTGTTAAGTGGAAAACTATCTGCGTTTTTCATTTGCTGTTGGATAGCTTTACACTGTTGGCAGAAAGTCTGTTCCAACTCAGAAGGCAGTTGGAGAAATTAGAGGAGCAATCTACCAAAATGACATATGAAGGGGATCCCATCCCACTGCAAAGAGCACATCTGCTAGAAAGAGTCACCTTCTTGATCTACACCCTTTTTAAGAAGTAAGTCAACACTTTGCTATACACCTGAAACCAAAACAACATTGTACATCAACTATACTTCAATTTAAAAAAAAAAAAGGAGTAAGTCAAATGTTATCCATTTAAATGCCTCCTGGGAGCCTCAGTCCTGTGGAGTTGGGAGGACACCCTGGCTGGGCTTTTGGTGTTCAGGTGAAGGAGTGGGAGGGAAGTGTTAAACAGTGAGCCTCAGGGTGCAGTGAATAAAGCTCCAGGCAGTTCCAGAAACATTTCTACTCTTCACTATTTATTCATCAACACTTCTCCCACCACCTAACTCGGTTTCTCATGAGCCACCACATCACCCACCCAAAGTTCATTTTTCATCTTTTAGAAGAGACGATTTCAAGGATTTCTTCTCAAGTACATATCCAAGAAATGAAGGGTGAAGAACATGTTTATGTGTATAAGCTCATGTAAAGGAAAAAAAAAATACTAGTATGTACCAGAAATCCTAATGTCTAGCTCAAAAATGGCATGAAATTAACTTTCTACTTGATGTTTAGTATGATAAAAATAGACTGGGGCTTTTATTCTTGACCCAATTATAACAATTAAGAATTCTTTACTGTTGTTACTTAGGGACAATCTTTAGGTATTTCCCATCTCCTGGTATTTATTTATGAGAAGTCTTGGAAAGATTTGAGCTTAACAAGGGTTTGAATGTCTTCTAAGTGTAGAAAGTTTGGATTTTATAAGAGGACAGCATCCTGTTACTCTGTGGTTTTCAGCCTGTCAGTGTTTCCAGTGTTTTCAAATGACGTGCTTTATTTCCTTTGAACGCAGCTCGTTTGTGGTTGAACGACAGCCATGCATGCCAACCCACCCTCAGAGGCCGATGGTACTCAAAACTCTCATTCAGTTTACTGTAAAGCTAAGGTAGGCAGAACGCATTCTCTCATTTCGTATTTATGATGCCATAGCCACTGTGTGATTAAGGCTAGTTTCTCTCATTGTGCCTTTCATTCAACTATTCTTTACTGAGCACCTCCTGCATGCCCAGCACTCAGCTATGGTAAATACCCACAGAAATGTTAAGGTGAGAGCCCTGCTTGTAAAGAGTAGAACAATGAAGATGAGGACATGAGAATTATTAGCGTGAAAGTATGAAATCACAATATCGGACAACATGGGATTAATTGCTCAAAAGGCTGGCTTGAGAGAAAACTGGGGAGCCTGGAGAATGCCTTGTGGTCACTGAGGAAGGACCTTGAGGGAAGAGCAGGGGTGTGGGAGAGTGAGACTATAGAAATAATGACTTCCTGGGTCTGTTTTGTAAGCATGGGGAGCAGGGAGAGAGAGAATTGAGTAGATAGATTGGAGACAGATTAAGGAAGGGTTTGAATATCCTATCCAGGAAATATAGTGGAACATTCTTCACCTGTGATCACCCAGCAACTAGCTTATTGGATTGTCCATGAAAAATCTCAACACCACGATTTTCAGTACATCCTTATTATGTACCTGATTTAAAGAGAAATGATTATGTTGTTGCCGCTTTATCTGTGTATCTGATCCTTTTCATTTGCATGAGCAAACTAAAGCATACAGCTTTCCCTAATGACACTCTTAAAATAATGAGTTTGGCTTCAGACTTTCAAAGATTTTCATCATGCCTCAATCTCTGAGTCCCAAAGCTTTGCATTTCTAATCGCTAGGTCACCTCTGGAAAGCTGAAATTCCAGACTAGTACTAGAGGTGGTGATGCCATGATAGATGGTGATTTAGGATCCCATGATGGCATCCCTGATCACAGATCACTATTGGAACTCCATTTTAAGTTTAGTGTAGTTTCATTTTATCGAGATATAATTGACATACAACACTGTATAAGTTTAAGCATAATGACTTGACATACATAAGTTGCAAAATGATTACTACAATAAGTTTAGTTGACATCTATCACCTAGGAACTTCATTTTTAAAAGGAAGGCATTTGTCTTTCGTTTGCATTTCAGAGACCCTTCTTGAAATTCTTAATCATTTCCTTTGTGTGAATTTGCACCAAGACTTTAAGAAACAAAAACAAAAGGCAGAGACCAGGTTCCTTTTTAAAATTTTATGATTTTCAGAAGGTGTTCCTTCCTCATCCCCACATCTCTATATAGCCCAGAAAATTGTAACACTAAAAGGAAATAGGATAGAAGGGTGGTATATATGCTACTTTTCCTTGAGACACCCCCATAGATGATATGTTCAGTCTAAGATGTTCTGTGGGACGAAGGGGAAGATGAGTAGGGACTGCTCAGCAAAGGATTCTGAGTGGAAGAGGTCCCTGAATGGCGTGGTGTTTGAACTGATTGCCAGAGGCATAGACCATTAGTCCCTGGCTTAGGTGTTCTGCCTTCCTCTTCCATCTAACTGTTCGGTCCCCATCCTTCTTCTCTGTACACTGTTCTCCACTGTCTTGATAGATGATTCTTTACTTAGTATTCAAGATTTTCCCTAAAACCCCTCTCTACCATAGCATTCCATCCTCCTGTTTCAAAGGAAGGGGGTGACATGGGACTCTCTTTTGTCATCAGCATCCTACAGTGAATGAGATCCTTCCTGAAATAGGATAGAGAGGAATGCAGAGGGGAAAAACATCTTGTCTTACTTCATATGACCTCCTCACCCCTCACTACCAACAGCTGTACAATTATTATATCCCAAGCCCTGAAACCAATCCTGGCAGGATTTTTAAGGAAACTTTGCTACATTATTTTTGTTTTGTTTGGGCTGTCTGTTATCTATGATTGTATTTCTCTAATGCCATTCAGTTGCTTATTACCATTCTCTATATTCCAGCTCTTTGGCTAGACTTCTTCCTTTGATGTATAGCCATGTCTACTCTGCTCCTTCCCTAATCTTCACTATGCCAGTTTCCCAGTGCCTGGGGCTGTACTGGTCTATATGAGGAGTTCAATACATGCTGAGTGAATGAACAAGGTTTGGGATGAGTGCATAAATGAATGAGTGAGTGACTGACTGAATGAACGTCTCTGAAATTGAACTGAACCTGAAGAGAGGGTATGTCAGAGGGTACAGCTCGGAAGAGTTGGGAAAAGCTAAGGAGTGAAGGAGGGCTGAACAAGAAGGAATTAAAGGAATTGTTATTCTGACCTTTGATCATTTGTTTGTTTGAAGTTAGGTCTTTTTTAGTTATGAACATTTTTGCTGTTACTTAAATATAGTATCTTTAAAGACTGCAAATGCATTTGAAGTGGAATTTTCCTTATTCTACCAGAGTCCTACTCTTTCTCAGTATTTTACCATAAGACCGTTATCAAAACATTTAGTCTTACTAAGCTTACAATTTTTTTATAATATGAGAATAAAATGGAGCCACATTAATAGACTTGCAAAATTTTTTTTTTATACATTTAACCCAAATTTGGGCTTTAGGCAAAATATATAGCTATTTTTCTGACCTAGCCAATGTGTTATCCAACACACATCAACTGAAGCAATATGGAAACACTTTCCAAGTATGTATTATATTAAGTGGCTTATGTCAATATTAGTAACATGGCAAAGTAAAGAGGAATTGGACATTTTAAAAACACACTAACATATGACTGGAAATAATGTGAGTTTGATTTATATGTATTTGCTGTAAATATATTTAAATCTTTAAAAATAAAAAGGCTTTAGCCATTAAAATTTTTATCTTTAATTCTTTATGTGTCTTTCCAGACTACTGATAAAATTACCAGAACTAAACTATCAGGTAAAGGTGAAAGCATCAATTGACAAGTAAGTTTCTAATCTCATTTTGAAGCATGAAAATGTAAGACTTTTAAAAAAGAACTGTCCTTATTTTATAGAATAATTTAAAACTTTTAAATTTACTTCTCTAACATTACATATCAATGTACTTCAAATATTTGACTTTGAAGTTCAAACGTTTAACAGAACTCCGAGGAAGACTTACTTTAAAAATTTTACTATAAAGACTTGAAATGAAATTTTATATACTATCCTCTAAAGTGTCATAGAAAAATTGTTATTAGATCTATTAAATAACTCATTTTAAAGAATCTTCTTGGTTTTACAGGAATGTTTCAACTCTAAGGTAAGACATTTACTTTAGAATTTTTGGCTGTTCTCATAAATATATTTTACCTGAGACCATGTAAATAGCCAAGATTTTCTCTCTAGCAATCGAAGATTTGTGCTTTGTGGAACTCACGTCAAAGCCATGTCCATTGAAGAATCTTCCAGTGGGAGTCTCTCTGTAGAATTTCGGCATTTGGTGAGTCTGGCAGTAAAATTACACAAGCTTTTTTCCCCCTCCAAATTAGACACATTTAAGCTAATAGGCCTTATAATTTAATGTGTTTTGTTCTTTAGTGTTTCTTATGCGAATTAAGGGCCATACTGAGAAATAAAACATGCCATCATTGAAGAATTTTAACTGGTAAAAAGAACACTGAACCTTAACTCTGAAGGTGTGAGTTCTTAACAATGGTGATGTTGTACCTAAGTGTATGTCTTAATTAGTTAAAATATTTTGGTAATAATTACAGAGATAATCTGTCTTACAGTTGATAGGCATTCCTGGTTTCATTTTTTAAATCTCCCAAATGATACCAGTAATGACATGTCTGGCTAAAGGCTCTTTCATTTTAGGAGGATTAGCCTGAGGAAATATGATGTTTCTGGGTGTGAGTTGCACAGTTTGCCTTGGCATTTCTAGAAAGCTTCTGACCCAGCCTCATCCTGTTACTTCTTGCTTCTACCACTTCCTCTTAACCTAGAGTTCTCTTCCTGCTTTCTTTCTAATTCTTTGCATAGTTCTTAGATTCCCAAAGACCCTGCTGCTTGTCTTGCCAAAAATGTTGCTCATCTGGTTTATCAGCATTTGGGAGGTACCTCACCTGAATGTTGGGGCACCACTGAAGCAGTCTCTAAAGGTCTACTTCCTAAAAGATAAAATTTATGGTAACAGAAAGATATCTGCATACATAAATTTATGCTGGTTTTCATTTTTTATTTTGTTTTTGTTTGGTCTTCAGTACTGAAGAGTACATTTCTTTGTAACTGAATCCCTCTATATGACACTGCTAAATCAATAAAATGTAATGAGGAGTGATGACATATACATCCTTATAACTAGAACTCTTTTTGCTTAAGTTCAATTCCTATTTTCAAGGAACTTTCAATAATGGCCAATGTTTGCTAATAAGTGAAGCGGTAAGAGGCCCTTCTGTCTCCCAAAAGAGTCACTTGGAAAAGGAAGGACAAGGAACAAACCAAAAAGTGATGGGTCTCTATTCCAGCAGAGATAATACATAAAATAACAAAACCTTAGTTTTCATGGTGCTTTTCGAGTTGCTAAGCATTTTCACGTATATTATCTTTTACATAATACTTTAATCACTTTTTAATACAAAAGTAAATATAGAAAATCAGAGAAAAAATTAAAAACCACCTATGATCCCAACACCTTGACATTACATACTTATTTTTACATTTTCATTCATATATAGATATTCTTTTTGTTAAGTGGGATCAGATTGTACACAGTAATTTGTTTTCTGTCCTTTTTTTTTTCCCATTAAGTAATCTGTGTCATGAACAGTTTTGTGTCTCCTGCTCTCATGGCATTTAGTAGCTCACTGTGCCATGTGGCACGCTGCCCCATTGTCTATTTCCCCAGGCCTGTGTGTTAGACTTGATTTTGTAGGCTTTGAGAATCATCACAGCTGAGCTCAGATGATACTTGTCAGGTACAAAGGAGTGCTGAATAGACTCTAAAACATCCCAGCATGATGTCCTCTTTCCAAAATGTGACTGAAAAACACAGTCTTATGCCAGCTTGCTCCCTTATCTCAACCAAAGTTTCTAAAGTGGCATACCTTGAGATGAAACAGGAAGCTCCTTTCTGTTGAATCCGGGCAGCTATGTCACATCAGGTTTCAGTGAGTTAGAAAACATCTCAGTTACTGTTCTAGAAGTCAAAATTATGGGCCAAGAAAACCCCAACTTGATATTTAGCTGATAATGCTTCTCCATCTAAACACTGTTGTTTTCTTTTACAAAGCAACCAAAGGAAATGAAGTCTAGTGCTGGAAACAAAGGAAATGAGGTAGGAAATATTTTCTCCAAAAGAATCTTTCTAGGAAATAATCCTATAATAGCTTATTTTTACAAAGCTCTTAAACTGCCCTTTATATTTTTATATAAAGTCAAATTTATGTTTCTCTAATTATACATGTAAAGCTCAATAAATTGCAGACAGTATAAGAAATTTTGTTACTAAAATAGAAAATGCATATAACACCCTCCTAAGAAAATGACTATTAATATTTTGGTTCACATCATTCTAGACTTTTATCTTTTATCTAGACTTTTATACTTTGAAAGTATATATACACATTGTTTCATAACCTGCTTTTTTTATCACATAGCAATGTGAGATGAACAGCTTTCCATAAACTTAAATACTCTTGGAGAACATGATTTAAAGTGGTTGCATTATATTGCTATAATTTCTTTAGTCAGTCCATTATTATAAAATATCTTAAAATCACTCATTTTCCAAGATAAGAGGTAAGTCTTGAACATCATGACACAGTATGTGAAAATCAGAAGTGAAAAACAGTTCTATTACTTTATGGTATCAATTACCTTGCTCTTATATTAAAGCTGGCATTTCACTGGATGAATCGATTAAAAGAACAAACTGGTGCAGCCCAAGTGTTCTAGTTTGAGTCAATAAATAATAGAGTGGTCAAATCCTGGATTGGAAGCGGATTTGGGAATCAGCTATTTAGTTGACCTAGATAACTAAGGCATATGTTTATGCCCTACATATTTGGAATTAGAAAACCTGGGTTTGAGTCCATTCTGACAGTGACCAAAACTGTGATCCTTGGCAAATGATCTGATGGAAAAATATTGCATTTTTTTTCCTCTAAGAGATCAGAGTAGTAATTCCCAGTGCTCCCTGCTCAGAGAAACTGCATACGTAAGACCACCTGCATGATGCAGTTATAAAGCAATGAGGCTTGTTTCTAGTATGGTTGGTATGGATCCAATCTCCTGGCTTTATAGTCACAGGCTCCTATGCGAAATCCCTTTGAATTATTTGGAAGAAAAAAAGCACTTTATAAATCCAGCCTTCAACTGCAGTCAATCTAGCCCACTCCACAAAGCCACAAAGATCCATCACAACAGGTTTTATGCTCTACATTTTCCCTTCCAAGAATTCTTCATTCCCTTAATCGTATCTTAAAGATCTTTTGCCAAATATCACAGCCTCACCGAGGATGAGCTAAGCTTTCCTCCCAGGGTAGAACCTTGGCTTAGGGCAGAGCAGCAGACAGGTTTCTCAGCCCAGATATCACAGGAGCAAAGCTTTTGAATTTAAGGATATTCTAGTGAACCAAACAAGTAGGAGTTATTCTTCTCACCTTATAGAAATCCATACAGGTTTTCCAAACTTCCTAGATGGAACATTAGCTCATTATAAATAAAAGTCCATTTCATGATTATCCCTGGAATTTTGGCCAGAGTTGCAAACAGTATTTCATGCAGTGACCTCCCTGAATAGTATTTACTAAGTCTGAATAGACTGAGCACAATGCTTCTAAACTCTTCTTAAGGAAAACAAATCAAATGGGAATAAATCTAAATCCCTGAACTCTTTAGTACCTTGTCATCTTTGTGAATGTAAAATCAAAATCTTTACTTGGATTTCTCTGGAGACAGAAATCTAAGTAAATCATCTTCTACTGTAGAAAAACAATGTCTCATTAACACTGCCTACTTATCTCTCTTTGAATTTATTTCCTCTCATTTTCTGATTAATAACAAAATCATATGGTTATACCAGGATGATTTTATTTCTTCCTTTTCTTTTTTTTCCAAGTTTGCTGGTGCTGGATAATTTTATTTTAAGCTATTCTTTGAGCTCCCCCTGTTGACAGAATTTTAATATGACTCCTAGGTACATTTAAAACAAACCATAGACTTGAATGCTATTTTACGTGCCACAGGAACAATTGAGAAGTCACACAATACATGAAGTGGACTCAGAAAGAGGAGCCTGGGGAATCAGGGGCTTGGCTAGGCAGTAGGGGTGACGAAAGGAAAGTCAGGAAAGAGTGGGGGAAGATCTGATGATAAAATGGGCTTCATAAATTAATGGGGCCAGGGATTGAAGTAACCAAACTTTAGGGAGAACAGGAAGCTAGGACGTTATAACCTCATTTTCGAATTTCAAACCGTAGCTGTCGCTTATCGCTTATCTGTGAGCACCTGAAGCAGGAGTTCACAGCCTGATAAGAACTTATTTGAAATCCTCGTGTGGCATTTACTATATATCAGGCACTGTCTAAGAGCTTCACTGGCATTGATTTATGTAGCTCTTGCAAAAGGCTATGAAGTAGATACCGTTAGTGTCATACTTATTTTGGCTAGGGAAACTGAGGCACAGAGTGGTGGAGCTAAGATGATTCAAACCATAGCAGTCTGGCTCCCATGTCCATGCTCTTGGCCGCTGTGCTGTGCTCCCTCCGTAGTCATGAAACTTTCCCTTGGAGAGGCTGCCCTGGTTGGCCCTCCTCTTTGACCCCTGCTGCCCCTTTATCTCATCCCAGCCCGCCACTTGCTGAGATTCCTATAAGGGAGATCTTTGCAGGTTCGCAAACAGCCTCTCATCCTTTCCTGTCTGTTCCAGCTGCTGCTGTCGTTGTCCTCACTTTACCCACCTGCTCAGAAATCACACAGCTACCTCGCACCGGAATCCTTACGAAGGGTAGAAGGAATTTAAAATAATGCTTCCTGAGAAAACGTTGACTTCTCCCTTATCTCCTGCGTGCATCGGTGCAGTGGTGGAAATAGCACTGCCCACGGCTCTGCCTCTTACAGGCAGCTGACCTTGTGCTAGCTATTTTTTTTTTAATTTATTTATTTATTTTTGGCTGTGTTGGGTCTTCGTTTCTGTGCGAGGGCTTTCTCTAGTTGCAGCAAGCGGGGGCTACTCTTCATCGCGGTGCGCGGGCCTCTCACTATTGCAGCCTCTCTTGTTGCGGAGCACAGGCTCCAGACACGCAGGCTCAGTAGTTGTGGCTCACGAGCCTAGTTGCTCCGTAGCATGTGGGATCTTCCCAGACCAGGGCTCGAGCCCGTGTCCCCTGCATTAGCAGCCAGATTCTCAACCACTGCGCCACCAGGGAAGCCGTGCTAGCTATTTTACCTCACCAACTCCTTAACTATAAAATGGTTTCATGTTAACCTGCGCTTCATAGGGTTGTTGTGAGGACCACACGAGATGGCGTGTGTGAGAGTGAATTGCCATGTACTGTGCGGATGTCTGCCGTGGGCTTCCTGATCAGCCTTCCAGGCTGCCCCCTCTATAAAGAGCAGGTGGGGAAATGGCTCTAAAGGTGGTACCTGGCCTAGGATAAACCACTGATCCTTATCCTTCCTCCTCTGCCCACCTGCCAGGTGCTCTGCTGGAAACATTCCCTTCCAAGGGCCAGTGAGCATGGCTTTCTGGCTCCAGGTCCATGAAACCTCAGACCACCCCATATATAGGCCCCTTTTATAGGATTGCACGTCTACCTGCTGCCTGCCCCATCACCACACCCCACAGCTTTGGGTCCCTCAGTTCTACGTTTGTGGTTGTGAGAGCTTAGACTGAATACTCATTAAATGATCACGGACACACCATGACAGTTTCCCCAAGATTGCCAATCCAAACCTCCTTAGAATTGCAGCACCCCGTGTCTGTTTGACTCTGAGATTAGCCAGGAAGAGGGGACCTGTCAGGATGTGCATGGGCTCCTGGCTGTAGCATTGGGTGAAGGGAGGACGTTGACGTTGCCCCTAGACTCATGCTGTCCCCAGAAGGCCAGGGAGAACAATGGCGCCACCTCCTTGGTTGGGGCTTGGTGAAGGGTGGAGCTCTGGGTCCCCCACCCCTGTTTCAATCCATCAGCTCTATTTTAAGTATTTTACAGATTGGGACCCAGGTGGGAAATTTACTTTTAAGAATATGCTCCAGGGTTAAAAAAGATTTGAAAACCATTGCACTAGTCAATCTCTGCAGTTCCTTTGACTGAGATTCTGTAATCCTCAGAAGTGCAACAGAGGGTAGGGTCCTTTTTTTCAAAATGAATTTGATTTTGAGAATTTGCTTTGAAATGAGGAATCTGTAGACATGCTATCTACAGATTCCCAGGAAGCAACCTTTCCCAGAGGTCCTTAGAGCCAGCTAGAGAGTGATTGTTGAAGTGCAGAAATTGTTTGAACAGGGAGGCTGGAATTGCAGTGTCTCAAGTTTGCTCTGTCAGTAGGCTTTAACTGATAAATGACAGTTTTAGTCACAGACTGAGATGCTAAGTAATTTTGTTTATGTGGTGGAAAATCATGAAGCGCAAAGAAGCTATTAGTAAAGCCTGGGTGATCTGAGTTTTGTTTAACAAAATAGCCAGACAGATGTTCTTTCAAGGTTCAGTGTTCTCAAACACAGAGCCACCACTCACACTCCAACTAGCTTGAGCATTTTCACAGGAAGTTGATTTCCTTCTGAACTAGTTTAAGTAGTTGCAATGCTTTCTTAAGACAAACGTTGGTACAAGAATAACACTAAAAACGTAGACTTTTTCTGCAACACCCTCCATACAATCCCCTTATACTATGGGCTGAGAATTTGTTGTCGCTTTACATTCGTTTCCTATGATTCTGTGATTAAGGTCTGTCTCTCATGTGACTGTACCATTATTTCCCCTCTTATTGTTTCCCAGCATCTAGGCCAGTGGTCTCCACATGATAGGGACTCAACAAATACTCATTAAGCAAATGGATTATTGCAGTTGTTTTCTATTCCACATAGTTTTCCATGTGCTGCATTATCATAGAGTATGGCTTGTTAAGAGACGAGCAAGATAAACAATAAGGTTCTACTGTATAGCATAGGAAACTGTATTCAATATCTTGTTATAAACCATAATGGAAAAGAATATGAAAGAGAATATGTATATATATATATTACTGAATCACTTTGCTGTACACCAGAAACTAACACAACATTGTAAATTAACTGTACTTCAATTAAAAAAATACCAAAAAATAAAAAAAGACGAGCAAGAAATTTAGATGAAAATCATCCTTATCCCAGTCATATTTTCATAACAGAGGTTGTCTTTCAAGTTAAAATCCAAAAGCCATAACCACTTGTTAACATATTCTAGGTTTTCAGGGTGTGCTATTAGACACTGAGCAGAGGTAACATAAAAGAGTATGGTGACATCTATACCTACCTTTCATCAGTTTGTGTATTTTTTTTCCAGGTGGAGCCCTGGTCAGGTTGTTCAGCCAGTTTTCCAGTTTCTTAGCAAATTATCCAGTGGGTACAATACAGTCAATCCAGTTATAATATCAATGTCATACAATATAAATATCATAAATATGGATATTTTAAATCTCTAACCATCTCAGATGGTTAAAATGGCTTTTAATACAGACATTAATGGTACATCTTATCTATGATATTTTGCCAATGTGTAAGGAATGGACCCTGGGAATGTGAGATTGAATAGTGTCTCTGGCTTGGACTGCACTGATAAAATAATAAAGACTGTGACTGATGGCCATTCAAGCTTTGAAAATTAATGACACTCTCTTCTGTCAGAACTGCTCGTCTCCAGTCATGTGTATTGGCCGTCATCTTCCTTGTCGGATTTCATTCTAAATGTGCCTCACAGTTGCATCAGGGGTTTTAAGTAAACATTAGAAATTAGTTTGAATCACTGAGAAAACCTCTCACCATCTACATTACAGTTCAATAAAGTAATATTTAAAGTACAAAATCTTTTTCCAAAGTTAATGGACAACACTGTGTGTCATTGCTCTGCCTGTGGAGTCCTGCCATTTACACAGCGAGCACACAACTGCCATAACCCAAAGATCTGAGGGAATTCTCCATAATGAATTATCTTATCATATATATATGTACACATTTAATCATATAAATTAAACTATAGAGGCTAGACTGGGGGAGGGATAAGCACTCAAAAGGCTCCCTTTGGCTGCCCTCCAGCTGTGGCCCTCACTACGGAGAAAGATGTCTGGGAAGTCAAGGCTATGTGCTCACCCAGAGCCTAGGGCTGCAGAATTCCCAGCCCAAAAGACCTCAAGCCCACTTCCAGGGCTTGTACAGACCTCTTCCCCAGGTATACTCTTTCAAGCACAGATGACACCATCAGTGCAAACATTTCTAGGCACAAGGAGAGACCTAGGGGCCACACTAGTCAAAGTAAGCCCCTCACAGAGGTGGAAGAAAGGGGGATGGGCAACGGTCCAGGATGGCCAAGCTCTCCCCAGGCCAGCATGTTTGTGGGACTTTGAGGAGTTAAAACCTGGCCAGTTAGGTTATGTGAAAGCTTAGCTGTCAAAGCAGGAGACTAGACCATATTTTAAGTTTGTTAACTTGCTTTGTAACAGCTAAATAGTTAGGCATAAGGTATGTGGTCTCTATCTGTGTGCCTGCCTCAGCCTTCTAAATGTGCTGCCCAGGCTTGTGTCCTGTCCGCCACTGAACTCAGTGAGAATGTGAGTAGCCCCCATTAGTGAACGTGGACTTGTGGATTCTTCATTTGTCTCAGTGCTTGCATAGTGTAAACACTTCCTCCCCATGGGGCAGTGAGATTTTCTGTTGTTTAAAAAGATGTGGTTTTTGTTCACCTTGGTGCCTGAACATAGCCAACTACTTCATGTCACGCTCAATCAAAGGAAGAGCAATTTATTTATTTCAACACGTAAGGGGATGTCAGGGGAGGGAGCTGTCTGTTTGGTGTGTTGGGAGTAATTTTAGGGGTGGTCTAAGGGAATTTTCAAGAGGAATTTTCAGGAACATAACTTTCTACTAATCCAGTAAGAAGCAATCTCACCAGGTCAGTCTAGGTTACTCCAGGCAGTATAAGGTACCACAGTGATCTAGCCCAAGGGAGAGAGGAGGTGTTAATTTTCTATTTCCTTCTCAGTAACAAATTCTGTTTTAATGTGCCTCATTATCACCAAAGTCTTCCCCATGTAGTCATTATTCATATCATCATATTAGAACTATTTTTATTTTTTGAAATTTAATACCAATGGATTCCAGCTTATTATCAACATATATTCAGCGGTAGATGTCCCTCTCCCTCAGAGCTGACTCAGCCACCCCCAACCCCACCCTGACTTTTCTAACCTAGATAATTCCACTTCTGTTCATATGTTCCCCCAGGGCTTGTTTTTAAAATCGTTTTGGCTTTCTGTACCATCTCTAAATTTTCCACATCCCTTTTGAGATGAAACACAATGTGGATACATCACATTGAGAATAATTGCCTCATAAATTCCACCCGGGGTTTTTGTTAAAATGCAGAATCTGGTTCAGTAGGCCTGGGAAGAGGCCAGAAATCCTGTTTTTCTAACAAGCTTTTAGATGATGACAGTACTGCTGGTCCTGGGCACATAGCAAGTTGCTGTCAGATTTCATCATGGAAAAACAGCAATTTCTGTCCCACTCCTTCCTGCTCTAAACCCACTCCCCAGAGATGACCATTTTTTGAGCTGTAGTTATCATGCTAATATCATACTGATACTTCCTGATTTTTTTATTTTATACACTTAACTCCTGAATTATTTCTATAAAAGATTAAGCTATGGCTCTCTCTCTCTTCTTAAACTTTTTATTTTACATTGGAGAATAGTTGATTAACAATGTTGTGTTAGTTTCAGGTGTACAGCAAAGTGATTCAGTTATACGTATAAATGTATCTATTCTTTTTCCAATTCTTTTCCCTTTTAGGTTGTTACATAATATTGAGCAGAGTTCCCTGTGCTATACAGTAGTTCCTTGATGGTTACCCATTTTAAATTAAGCTATGGCTCTCTTATACCAGCTCTTCATACATATGAATTTCACCCATCTTCACAGTATTACCATATAACATATTTTGGTTAGTTAATATATTCAATGTTTACATTACTATGATTATATAAAAATTGTTAACAACTGAACCATATAACAGTATGATTGTATTTCCATTCTTGTATTATTTTAGTTTTCCCTGGATTTATTAGTTGCCTCAGATTTTTTATTTAATCAATTTATTTTATGTACCTGTTACTAATGTAGCCCCAAACTTTCCTTCAGAACTTGAAAGCTCCTTAAAATACAGTCATACAGGTCCATCTGAATTTCTGTCTTTTTCTTTCTTTTTGGCAACATCCCTCTGGGAACCCTCCATCTCTTGCTCCAATCTGGGCTGATTGCCCTCTGATCCTGTTGCACATCATGTTTTGTTTTTTTGTTTTTTTAAACTTACTCTCACCATCATCCTGGGGAGTGCATCTCCTACTTTACTAGGTATTGAGACATTATTCTCAAAAAGTGATTGTACCGACTCCCATCAGAATGTATAAGAGTTACCACTGGGTTATGCCTTTGATAGTTCCTCTACTCCATTTCCTCTGTTCTCTTTCTGGAACTTCTGCTTGTTGTTTTGAGTTTGTTGCTTCTTTATTTGTTATCTTTTCTATCCTATTTTTTATTTCTTTGGGGTTTTTTTGTTTTTTGTTTTTTTGGTTTTACTTTCTGGGACATTTCCTCAGCCCTACTTTCAGCTCTTCTATTGTTTTGTCTATTTCTCTTATTATATTTTTAATTGTTCATCATTCTTTTCTGAATGTTCCTTTTGGTAGTATACTATTCTTTCATGGATGTAATATATTGGTTACATCTGTAAGGATGTAACATCTGAAGTCTTTTAAACATCTTTAAGAACTCTTTAATAAACAAAACACATATATATATATATATATATATATATATATATATATATATATAACTATATACTAAAGTATATAGAGAAATACAATGAACCTTCATTTTTACATCACCCAGCTTCAACATTAATTAACATTTCCCCTATCTTAGTTAATCTATTTTTCCCATAAACACACACATTTTTCCTGGAGTACTTAAATTCCAGATAGTATAGCATCTTACTCATTGATATTTTGGTAGGTATCTCTTATCTAGAAGATAAAATTTTTAAAAAACCTAACCACAATACACTTATCACAAAAAAAAACAAAAATAGCATTTACTTAAAATCTTTCCTTAATAAAACTCCATTATTTGTTCAAATTTCTCCACTACCTTGAAAAGATCTTCTTACAGCTGGTTTGTGCAAATCAGTATCCAAGCAATGTTCACCCATCACAGTGGTTGATTTGCCCCTTTCCTATGCCATTTATTTGTTGAGATAATGTATAAAACTGAGCTTGATATACGTTTTTTTTATTATAGTTGTTTTAAACTTTTCATTTGCTTTTTGCATTATCTCTTTTTTTCTGAGTTCTTGGTTGTTGATTTTTGTATCTGCATTTCATGTGAGAGGCTTTGTCAAATGTTGGATGACCATTAGCTTACTGTTTAAGAGCAGTAAAAAACTGGAAGTTCTGTGTGCATGGTAGGGATTTAGACTTAAGAGTGATTATTAGGACCTGGCTGTCTCACTGGAGGATCCCTAAAGGCAGTATCTGTAAGTTGTTTCCCCCTTGGTCTGGCTACCTCCCAGATATCTCTCCTGAAGGTGTCAAGCAGAGACAGGGGCATGGGCTTCCCCTAGATGTGACAGGATCTTCCCACACAGCACCTCACCCTGCCCTCACCTTGGCCTTGTATCCAAAATGCAGAGAGCCTCTCTAGTTCCTCTGATACATCCGCTCCAGAGAGTAAACTTCCTGTCTCCCACCATGTCGGGGAATGTTGGGAACCTCGCTGCACGGGCTGGGGCTAGTAACTGTTCCTCCTGTTCAGCCCTCACTCTGGACTCAGGGGGCCCAGTGCTTCCAACCCCTGGTTCTGAGACACACTACCCCTACTGCCACCCTCGCTCCACACTCCCCTACCTCTCATTTCGAGACCTAGATTACAGTTTTATTTTCTTGGAAAGTAAATAAAACCCTAGCTATTACTTTACTGAAGTTTCTGGAAGGAGCTGGGGGAAGTATACATTTTCCACCTACCATGTTTTACCAGAAGGAAATCTTGCTTTTTTTAAAAAAACAAATCCATTATGACATTGACTTGTTTCTTTTATAGCTACACACATCTGGCTTGCTTTTATTAATGGTTGGTAAGTCAAAAGGGCTAATTTCCAAAATTAAAAATAAGGAACAATTTGTCTGAATTCAACTGATGAAAATATGCTGGAATTGTAAAAACTAGAAATTATATTGTTTTGGAGACTTAAAATCATTCTGTTTGTGGAAATGAAGATTTCTCAAACTCTGTATATACTTTAAATAACCTTTTAAATAATAAGAAGGAATGTTCCATAATAGGACGTGTTTGAGGGTATTTACTTTAAGAATTTACTAATGTTTATAAAAGCATGCCTAATAATAGATAACAACTATGTATTTGTAAGACAGCAATTTCTTTCTCCCCTTAGGGCTGTCACATGGTGACTGAGGAGCTTCATTCCATAACATTTGAGACACAGATCTGCCTCTACGGCCTGACCATAGATTTGGAGGTAGGTATTTCAAGGAATATCTACTATTTACTAATAACATTTTCAGGAATTGGTCATCATTGGAAGATGAAAGCTCAGTATTTTCTAGGTTTTAGTACATTCCTTATTCATCATTTTTGTTTTAATTTAGAAAATCAGTATGTCAAATATTCACTGATTAGTCCACATATATTATTCTGGTTAAATATAAATGATAAAATCTCACAGTCATTATGATTCAAGACTTATTGAATAATTTGTTGCCCAGACTGTTTGTTTGTCTGTTTGTTTGTTTGTTTGTTTTCTGGGATTCCCTGAGTCATGGATACTCAGAGGAAAGCCTAAAGAGAAATAAGTATACTTGAACGATGTCATGTATGATATATTTTCAAAATTTTAACGTGTACATAAAAATCCCTCAGAAGACAGGTTTTTATACTATAATGAGCAAAGACCAATGATAGGAACATTAACGGTACATTGTTTTGATCCTCTTATAACAGTTACTATTGAACTCAAAGAAGGAATAAGGAAACTGGGGATTAAGTTGAACATGATTAACAATGAGCTCCTTGAAGGCAGGACATTACACCTTTATCACTCCATTACCTGTGCCTAGCACAATGCCTAGCACATAATAGATGCTCAACATTTGTTGAATAAATGAATGAGTGCATGAGTGAACAAACACAATTTCACATGCTTGAATATGGTCCTATTTGTAGGATATGTTGTTTTAGAGTTCTGCCTTTGCTCTTTTATCTTAACGAATGTAAACATGTTTATAAAATTTTCCATGGATTCTTTCCTCATCTCTTTTCCTTAAATGTCTGTTTCCATGAGCTATTAAGTTCCTCAGGTGGGTATTTCACTGTCTACAAGCAACCTAACCTCCGTTAATGGGAAGGGACTAATGTAAGTTTGTTAGAGTCCCAGACTAGTCTGTGAAGCCTGTTTATTCCATAAGGTTGAAAACTTCAGCACGATAGTACTAAGTTGAGTGCCATGACAACAGATGAGGCAGCTCTATCTCTCCCATAATGCTTTGTATTCCAAGATCGCTTGCCTCTCCATCTTCTACAATTAAAAGTCCCATATCTGATACTGACATTAATTAGATGTTAGATCATAATTTGAATATATTAATCCATTCCAGAGATAAGTTTTAAATAGATTCTTAATGTAATTTATTAAGAGGAAATTTGCTAAGTCAATACAAGCTCTAATTAGTTACATTTTAGGCAGTACATGATATAAGAAAGTAAAAATATCTCCACTATGTCAAGGAAGATATTGGAGCTGACTGACCAAGCACTCTGAAAGGATTCCTGTTTGTATAGCTCCTTTCCTCCCTGTACCTTGACTCATATATGCTCAGAAGGTTCCAGTGCCTTCATGAATCATTTTAGTGACCAAGGCAGTGTAGACACCACTGCCTTGGAGGAGTGGGGTTGGCTTGAGATGGCCCTTTAGGGGAGAGGGCCAAGTGTAAAATCAGTGTAAGGTACTACTACCGGTAATAACTGTGCTATTTTTTTTTTTTAACCAGACCTGCTCATTACCTGTGGTGATGATTTCCAATGTCAGTCAGTTACCTAATGCTTGGGCATCCATCATTTGGTACAATGTGTCCACCAATGATTCCCAGGTACAGTCTCTCTCTATTCCTGTTTCTCCTCCTTTAATTCTATTTGATTTGTTTTATTGTTAACAAAACCCATCTGCCCCAAAAGATATGTGTGTGTGTGTGTGTGTGTGTGTGTGTGTGTGTGTATAAATTTTGGCGTGTCTTTGTGGGTTGTTTATTCCAAAATTCCAATATATTCAGTTGTATGATTCCTCCCTCATGTCATATTTAAAGTAATATGTTCTGATGCACTTGGACCCTGAGAGAGTTCTGGCTAGCTGAAGTGACAGACAGGTATTCTTTATTTCTGAAGGTCTGGTCAGCTCCCAACTCTGTGCATCACAGAGAGTTCTAGGGCCATCCTGTGGCTCTGTTAACTAGGCTCTGGGGAGACTCCTCTCTCCAGAATTTGATGTCTGACTGTTGTGTTTACCTCCTCAACTACTTCTGGCCACACCTTATCCACACAGGCTCTTCCACAAAGGTAGAGAATTGGTTTCAAATAAGTGACTAGAATATTCATCAATCTCGCCTAACGACACTATACAAATTTTCGAGTTGATTATAGATTTAATCCATTCTAGGCTCAAATTGGGTTTTAATGCCATATGGTGGTTATTTAAGATATGGAAGAAGAATTGGCCTCAAGCTTCAAAGCAAGCAGAGAATAGAAGCTCTTCTTAAAAGATGGCCAAGGAAGGGTGCGGCAAAAAAGATGAGTCAGCATTTCCCCTTGTTCCCTCTTACAAAACCCCAGTGTGTTGTCCTGGAAACCACCAAGGTCTAGAGAAAATAGGTCAAATGTAAATATTTCTTCTTGATTCAAAGCAAATGTTTCTTCCAAAGGGAAGAATTCTTTTACCTCAGGTCCTAGCAATAGGAATAGTCATGATGAGTCAGCTCCAAGTGTTCCTTCCCTTTTGTTTTAATGTGCCTAATAAGGAAACAGCATGGAAAATGACTCAGCCCTGTTCCTTCTCATCCTCTGGTGCCCTGGCATCTGAGGGAGATTAACTGCAGAGAGGAACACTGTACAGAGTGCCCTGTGCCTTACTTCCTCTCAGCCTGCAGTGAGAACAGAACTCACTAGAAAAGTTACCTGGTCTGTAAAGCCAAAATCAGCCAACACTTCTGAGATTTAATGTCATTCCCCATTAGGAGCTACACGTTTGGAGCTTTTCATCCAATTCCAGGATGTAGGAAGGAAGATGGAATACTCCTCTGTCCTCCAGCCTCAGAGTGCAGTGCTGCTACACTTAGCTTTCTTCACCATCCTTCTTCTATAGGAAAGCCACCAAAGTTGTCACACTAACCGTCTCAGATTCTGCTCTAGTCTTGGATGAGGAATCTGGAGATGTATTTCATATACAGCTCCTAACACATAAATGCACAGCCTACATACAGAGTTCAGCAGAACAAGTAACTCTGGTTTCTCTTCCTAACTCTATTCTGCTTCAAAACCTAAGCTCCTAGACCTTGATTATGTTCTATGCTTTTTGGTCATTTGTCCAGACATAATCCTTAGGTTCAAGGAAAACTGCCCGTCTAGAAATTCTTTCTCTCCATTCCTCCCCTACCTATTTCTCACTCCTTCTTGGATGCTGTGTCCTCTTTTATTGCCACCTTCTGAAGTCTCTTGAATTGGTTCCTTTTCTTGCTGCCCAGCTTAGTTCAGGTTCGCCAAAGGCCTTCTCCCCATACTGCAATGGATTTCTTAATTCCTCCCCCCACCCTTCCCTTCTTAAAACATCTTTCTCAGCTTTCACACCTTCTGCTTTCCAGTAATATGAGGTGAAGTCTTCTGTTTCACCATTGTTGACCCATTTTCTGGTACAAACAATCTTACTTGCAGTTGCTCATACAAAAGATCCTCTTGTCTAGAGCAAAATAAGAAAAGACCACAATCCTATCCATAAGACAGGAGTCCCAGGTTAATTATGATTCATATTGTAGGGTCCCCTTCTTTAGCCTGGGACTTAACTGTTTTTTGTGCTTTGGGATGCTTTGTCTGGTCAAGGTATAACTTGTACCAATCCGTGATAAACCAATTAAATAACATGATATAGGTTTTGTTTAAGATTAATATTATTTCAGAAGAGAGTATTTGTCTAACTTGTTGAACAGTGTTCAGTACTTGTATAAGTTGGTTGACAGACTATAGTCCAGGGAAAGTTAAAGAGCTACCCAGTGATTCTTTCAAGAATAAGATAGAGCCATATATTATATTAGACTCAAAGAACAAGGGACTCTTTAGGAAAAGGCAAAATCAGTCTTACTATAAAAGCACAACAGAGATGAGACAACAGTTCTGTATTATTAACTTAGGCCAGCCTAAAGAGTTTAAATCAGGAATCCTATATATTGAACTACAGTGTGTTCGATGTGATTAATACATATAATCATCACTACAACTCTGTTTCAGAACTTGGTTTTCTTTAATAATCCTCCATCTGCCACTTTGAGTCAACTCCTGGAAGTGATGAGCTGGCAGTTTTCATCATATGTTGGCCGTGGCCTGAACTCAGATCAACTCAATATGCTGGCCGAGAAACTTACAGGTAAGAGCTGGTAGATGTGGAGGACTTGCCCCTGTTTTTGGTACTCAAGCGTTTTAAAGAATGAGGGTATTACTATTTATAATAATAATGATCATCACAATTTATTGAGCGCCTACTATATAGCTGGGCATAGGGCTAAATGCTATCTTTCTCACAAAGTTTCCTTAAGGCAGAATATTGAGGATAATTCATCATTCTATCCATATTATACATGGGGATACTTAAGTTCAGAGGTTAAGTGACTTGCCACAGCTAGTACATACTAGAGCCAAGATGCAGGCCAGGGCTGTCCAGTTCTAAAGCCCCTTCCTTTCCACTCCACACTCCAGGCTCCAGGGTGTTCTTATGTCATTTCCACTGAATGTACTGTGAAGCCTTAATGGTGCCTTGATCTTCATATTAATATTGCAATGGTCATTAACCAACTGGAAAACAGCTGATCCCAGGATCAGGAAATTTATTAGAAATTTAAAACTATCCAGGTAATACTTAATTCTTCATATCGAGAAAATTTCAGTTTTGACTGATATTTCTAAAGTTTGCAAAATAGTCACTGGTGCTCCATGTAGTGACTACAGTGTAAGCTTTTTACAAAAGAATTTTAAAAGATATGTATATTTTGACAAGTATGGGGTGAACACATTTGGCACCAAGAAAAGAGTTAAAATTGAATTTGTATACATTTCTAGTTAAAGTAGAGCCAAAGATGAATTTGAGCAGCAGTAGTAGAATCGTGTGTGATTTGGTTAAACTTGACTTACAAGTGATGCTGGGTCGCCCTTGTACTTACTATCCGATCAATTAGTGTTTAAATAAATTGGAAATATTACAAAATTTACTTAATGTAAATATCCTTTTTGATCCTTATTTAATTCATAAACCACAATAGTAGGCATTCAATAAATATTTGTTAATGAGTGAATAAATCTTTTAAATATATACAGTATAAATAGCAGCCATATCCTTTTGGGTCTTTATCAAATTTTTCTCATAATTTCCTTAAATTTTAGATAGAACCTCTTTTTTCATTGTCCTGGATCAAAACAATCAGTGGTTCCTTATTGCCAAGTGGATCTCTAGTTCATTCTTTTCATGACAATATTCAAGACTTCTGGCATTCTGGCTTTCACAAATTTATTTTATAATGTTTATTTAACAATATTAGGCTGCTCTTACTTTCTCCTATATAAGCTGTGTTCATATTCACTACGCCTCATCCTACATTATTCTCGCTACTGGAGTGGCCTCTTCCTTCTCCTCTGACAATTTATATCCTATCCATTCATGGAGGTCTTGTTCTAGACACCCACCCACTTCCTAAGGCTATCTTTAGCTCCTCCATTGAAAAGAATTCTTTCCTAGATAAAAAAAATTTCATGATATCTTTTATTTTTACTGTTTCTAGCATTAAATACACTGTAAACCCATAGCAGGTGCTTAGGATATACTTAGCAGTGGTTGAGGGGGGGAGATCTAAATTGAGCACCAAATTGAGGAGTCTAATTGTTTAATAAAAATCTCATTCTTTTCTTTCATTTTAGTCCAGTCTAGCTACAGTGATGGTCATCTCACGTGGGCCAAGTTCTGCAAGGTACAAATAGGGGGAGGGGTAGCATCATTTAGATTTTTTTTTAGTGTTCCTTTTTAAGCCCCCACTCGAAACTGTTTTTTCATTTAAAGGAAATATTTCATTGAAAAAAGGAACTTGAATTACCATACCAACATTACTATTGAAATAATCATTGTCCTAACATGTTTGTTTATTCCAATAGGAGCACTTACCTGGTAAATCATTTACCTTTTGGACATGGCTTGAAGCAATATTAGACCTAATTAAGAAACACATTCTTCCCCTTTGGATTGATGGGTGAGTTACAGCCTATATTTTCTATATGAACTCATTAGGTTCTTATTTTTATGCTGTCAATTTTTTTCCCTTTTTTAAAAAATTGAAGTATAGTTGATTTACAATATCGTGTTAGTTTCAGGTGTATAGCACAGTGATTCAGTTATACATACATATACATATATATGTATATATATATTCCTTTTTAGATACTTTTACCTTATAGGTTTTTAAAAGGCATTGCATACAGTTTCCTGTGCTATACAGTAGGTCCTTGTTGGTTATCTATTTTATATACAGTAGTGTGTATATGTTAATCCCAAAATAAATCCTAATTTATCCCTCACTCCAACCCCCTTTCCCCTTTGGTAACCATTAGTTTGTTTTCTATGTCTGAGAGTCTGTTTCTGTTTTGTAAATAAATTCATTCATATTATTTTTTAGATTCCACATATTAGTGATATCATATAATATTTGTCTTTCTCTGTCTGACTTCACTTAGTATGATATCCTCTAGGTCCATCCATGTTGCTGCAAATGGCAATATTTCATTCTCTTTTATGGCTAAGATTCCATTGTATATATATACTATATCTTCTTGAGCCAATTGTCAGTTGATGGACACTTAGGTTGCTTCGATACCTTGACTGTTGTAATAGGGCTGCTATGAACATTAATAATAAATGCTGGAGAGGGTGTGGAGAAACGGGAACCCTTGTACACTATTGGTAGGAATGTAAATTGGTGCAGCCACTATGGAGAACAGTACGGAAGTTCCTTAAAAAAAAAAAATAGAGTTACCATATGATCCAGCAATCCCACTCCTGGGCATATATCCAGAAAAGATAAAAACTCTAATTTGAAAAGACACATGCACCCCAATGTTCATAACTGCATTATTTATAGTAGTCCCTTTTTCTTTTCTTTCCTTTTTAAGCATATCTAGTGTCATAGTGTGGAAAGTAGTTGCAGTTTCTTACACTTTATAGAGTATTAATATTTACTTTAATCTGTATAAGAGTATTTCAGGCACTACTGACTTTTGATTATATCACAACAAATTCAGGTCTGTTCTTTGTGAAAGCAATAAATGCAAATGCAATAAATTATAGTCTTTGATCAGATAAAACTATGCCATGTTCTATTTTTAGGTATGTCATGGGCTTTGTTAGCAAAGAGAAGGAACGACTCTTGCTAAAGGATAAAATGCCTGGAACCTTTTTGTTAAGATTCAGTGAAAGCCACCTTGGAGGAATAACTTTCACCTGGGTGGACCATTCTGAAAATGGTACATGCTCACTACTATTTATTCATGTGAAATTAGTATTGTGATTGGTTACTGGTCTTTCCATCTTCAGAAGTGTGTGGCCTGTTGTTCTGTCTTTTATGTGTTCGGTGGGTTTGAATATTAGTTGTTACAGTTGTTTCAGAAGAGGGTAGCATGAATTTCTCACAGCCGATGTGGGTGTCCTCTATCACGTGGCAATCTGTACTGTCCACATGCAGAGAAGGGCTGGCATTGTTTTACAACAAGTGACATGAAGATAATGTGGGTAGGAAGAATGACCACAAAGAATGCCTGCAGGAACCTGAATATTCCCTCTGTTTTCTCTTTTTCCAGGAGAAGTGAGATTCCACTCTGTAGAGCCCTACAACAAAGGCCGGTTGTCTGCTCTGCCATTTGCTGACATCCTTCGAGACTACAAGGTTATTATGGCTGAAAACATTCCTGAAAACCCTCTGAAGTACCTCTATCCTGATATTCCCAAAGACAAAGCCTTCGGTAAACACTACAGCTGCCACCCATGTGAAGGTTAGGTTCTTTCCGTTTGCTTTTCTTCTTCAGATTTTGGAAAATAATCTCAGATTGGAGTAAAGTAAATGAAGTTCTTCCCTTTATGTTTACTTTGATCGTTATAAGATCTAAGAGGTATGTGGAGGTCAAAGCCTTAGAAATGAAGTGGTGTGTCAGCAGTTCCTGAAAAGGAACAGCTGGGGCTGTCCAGCTAGCAGAGCAGTTAGTAATCAGTAGCTGTAGCTGGACTTCACCATGGCCATGGGAGCCTCTCAGCCACTGGTAGAGTTTCGGTTTTCTCCTTTCTAATAGGAGTGGCACCAACTTCACCTCTATGCCTGGGGAGAGGAAAAGAAAGAGGAGGTAATGATTAGAAAGCTGTTAAAAGTTAGCCAAGGCTGTTTTTTACAAAAGAAGCTCGGGGTTGATAAGCTTTATATTTTTTACTTACTGTAGTCTCACAACTCAGAAAGTATTGTTCATTTGCCAGGGAGGGGACAAGGGGGTCTGTGCTTCATACCCCGCCTCACAGCGTATCAATAACAAGTCTTGACGTACCTGCCTTTTCAGGTTGTATCCTAAGGGTCTAAAATGATACCTGGCCAAAACAGGCATTTGGTAAATATTTGTTGAATACTTGAAAAGAACATTCATGAAATAGCTATATAATTGTAATGTAAGTTCACTATTCTGTTTCTTTAAATCAAAGCATATACAATCCATTACAATATTTCATCTGTAGCAACTAAATACATGAGCACCATCATGTGGCATATCATACAGCTGTCACTCACAGGTGGTGACTTGCTGCCACCCTCCTTCATCCCCCTCTGAAGCAAACAAAAGACAACAACCACCACAAAAACCTGTGGCTTTTAAGTGTTTCTACATCTGACTGAATGAAATAACAAATGTCAATGCAACAAATTACAGCTGAAAAATTACAGTTGGTCCTTACGATTGGATCACGCACAAGTTCAACGTAGTATACCAGAGAAATCTGGGGGGCGGGTTCCAAGGTGAGGTTTGCACATGACTGTTACTATAGCGCAGCAGTGCTTTTAGTAACACTGATGTCTGTGCCTCAAAACTTTGTGTAATTATAAGATTATGATTGGTGTCAGTTTTAATGAAAAGAATTGCGTTACTATAAATCCCCAATCCATGAATAAATCTGTCCTTATAATTAAACTTAAATGTAACATGGAAGACAGATAATATAGTTGATTCCCAATTTTTCTCACACAGTTTAGAGCATTAATATGTAAAGTCAGATTAGGGCTGCCAAGAGATTTGTTTCTCTCTTCTTGCACATTTTATACTCATCTAAAATGCTGTTTCATCTATTCAACTAAAAAAAATTTGTGAATCACTAGACAATTGTATTATCTCTTCTTTTTAGTATCACTTATACTTTTTTAGACTTTTTTTCTAATTTTATCAATAATAATAACATTTTCCCCCAACATGCCTTTCTTTTCCAGCTTCAAGACCAACAGAAAGGGGAGACAAAGGTTATGTCCCTTCTGTATTTATCCCCATCTCAACAATGTAAGTAATCTTAGTCACATGTAAAATAATTTGTATTGAACTTGTCCCAAAAAAGCTGGAAATTTAAGAGTAGAGCAGGGTACATATAACTGAGAATAAAGCATTTTAATGCTCAATGTCCCATTACCTTTAACACATAAAGCTAGTCTTCAGGATGCACCACAGCCCATCACAAAGGAATTCTAAAGCTGCCCTTTTATATGCCTTATATTCCATAGCAGGCTGAATGCTCTGATTTCAAATGATGAATTAAGCATCTCAGTGTCACAAATAGATAAAGTCCTAGAAATGAGTTCTGTTGGGGTGATGGAAATTTCCCCCTCTACCCCTTCCAGTTCTTATGGCTGGACTAATAATAAAATTGACACAAGGTAGATTAACAGGATAAAAGGAACAAATTTTAAGTCGTGTGCACAGAAGTCTCATAGAAATGACTGAAGAAATGGCTAAAACAGGAAGCTTTTATTCTTTTTGGGCAAAAAGTCAATAAATTTGTGAGGAATCGACAGGACAAAGATACTTAGGCTTTGGGTGCTAAGTCGTGAAGAATCTAAACAGAGTTTGGGCCTGGGGTATTAAATTAAAGAAGTAACAAGGTTCATTTGTATAGGCTTCTCAGCCCCGAATGAATCCCCCATCTCTGGCAAGAAGGATATTCTTCCACCTCCAGATGCAAGGAGGGCGTCTCTCACAGAAGAGATTTATTTCCTGCTTTCAGGGAGGCAGAGAGGAGGGTCAGAGTGTCCCTCCTGCATTGGTTCTTTCTTAAGTAACTTAAGTCATTTAATTCAAAATAATCAATATGCCACTGAGGCACATTTTGGGGTGGCCTGCCCTGAGCCCTAACAGTTCCTAACACAGTAAGTCACTACAAGCTATTATTTTTAATCCTTTTCCATATTTACCCTGTCATCTCTTTAAGCCGAAGTGATTCAACGGAGACGCATTCTCCAACAGACCTTCTTCCCATGTCGCCAAGTGTGTACGCAGTGCTGAGAGAAAACCTGAGTCCCACAACAATTGAGACTGCAGTATGTCCCCTTTCTTTCCATTGCTGTCAAGGGCATTTCTGAGGAAGCGAAGGTGGTGTGTGAATCAACGGGGGTGAAGATCTGCAGTGAGAAAACACATTTGTTGGAACAAATCCATGAGCATAACACAAGGGGTGTCCGTCTGTATGGTCCTGCGTGTTGCTGATGTTATGGGCATTGAAAGCAGATACCTACAATGACTTGAACTGCTTTGAGGTCTTTCCATCAAAAGCCATCCAAGGGCAAAATATCTCTGTATCCCCCTACTCCAGTACACTTCATCCCTACTTCCACCATCGGCCCCACCAATCCCCACCACTCTCCCCACTGTAGCAGACAATACTTATCTGTCATTATATGTAAGTCTAGTTTAATATTTTATTTTAGCAATTCAAGCACCACAAATTCCAATTTTTCTTGATTATTTGCCTTATTGGTCCTGTCCTGGGAGCTTCTTCAAGTAGTATATGAACAACAATCAATAGCAGCATAATAATACTCTTTGGAGAACTGAGTCATAATCTTATATGCTACTATGTGCTTTAGGATGCATTCTATGTAGTATTATTCCCCAATATTGTCAAGCAGTTCAAAACCCCAATTACATTAGGATGCATGTACATCAGAATAATAGATTCTTAGAGGGACCCTGAGCTCCAAGAGATTAGTGTCTGGCTATAAATCAAGTGGCTTTTAGTCCTTCTCTTGAAGATTTCCAGGGATAGAAAAACTTATTCCAATGTTAATTGTCCTTAAATCATTTAGTTATAAGAGGACTTTTGCTACATTTTACACCCGTTTCTTCATTACGTTTTTATGGGATGAATAGGCCTCCTTAAAATCATTTTTATTTATTTTAAAGTTGCCTTTTATTTTAGATTGATCAACCTTAGTTACTTTTGTAAGTACTGTACTTAGTAGTTAATTGGTAGAAAGATTATGAAGTAAAGTATGTATTTAGTAGACAAGAGAATGTTTACCTAAGAAATGGTGACTTACTTGCAAAACAATAGTTTGCTCAAAGGTCATTTTCATTTTTCAATTTTAGATGAAGTCTCCCTATTCTGCTGAATGACAGGATAAGCTCTTGACACTCAAAAGAAGGAAGCAAATGAAAAAGTTTAAGACTGATCTTTGCCAACAATCACATCTTGTTTCTTCAGCTTTGTATATACCGGTTTCCAGGAAATGGTCAAGTCTGAAGCTTTCCTCTCACCGGTATGACACCCCCAAATGGGAATGTCATGATTGAAATGCTAAAAACCAAAGCTTCAGATAAACTTGTGAGATAGAACACTTTAAGAAACCAATGTTAATATAATATTAGCAAAAGACTCATTTGTATGTATTTGTTTCATTTCTGATTCTGTTTCTCTTGTGTTACTTATGATTTTGGCTCTAGCAGGTTTAAGTGTTCCGATTTCACAACAGGTCAAAAATAACAAAGTCACACGTACATTACTCAAAAACCAGCAGGATGGCCTGATGGAAAAGCCGAATAAGCTAATATCCTGAGTTCTAGCAAGTAAGAGTCATCACACTAGATACAAAATGGAAGTAATGACAGGGCATTAACAGCAGCAGTTCACACGGTGTGTGTCCAGGGGTGAATTAGGAAGCCTCTTGGTTGCTATGTCAACATTGTCCTAACTTCAGGATTCACAGCTGCTGGTACCAGGGCCAGGGAAACCTCTGCTATTAGGGAGAGGGATCCAGAGTCATTCCTGGTGGTATCTCAGGCAAACCGCACTAAAAGCAGACACATGGGTAAAAAATCTCATGAAATGAGGACTGGGAGGAAGATAACAACACTGGCCTTGGGTGAGTGATTTAATCCCTGGGTTGTGTGTTCTTCATCTCTAGAAGAGGTTAGGCTAGGTGGCCTATGGTCCTTTCCAGCTCTAAGAGTCTCTGGTCCCATGAATCCAACCTGAGCCAGGGGAAAGGAATTTAGGATGAGAAGTTCCATCCCTGGTGATGCAGGAGGGGAGGTGGTTTACTGAATGGCAATGCATGTATAGGGGCTGCAGGTCTAGTTTGATCCTTCCCTTGCCCAGACTGAATGCTTAGTGGTGCCATTGAACAGCTGCTGCCCTTAGTAATAGTGTGGGATCTCCCAGTGCCCAAGCCCTGGGGAGCTCTCCATGTCTCCAGGCCCTAGAGAAGCTGCTGAGCCAGGTGAGGAAGTCATGATGCTGAGGCATCTGCCATGACCAGCCACAAAATGTCCTGAGGCTGGTGTCCAAGGTAAGCCCTGACTGCAGAGTCAGAGATGGCAGTGCCCTGTGGGGTGTTCCTCACTAACTTCTTTAACCCATTTCCCATCTTCCAGGTAGGTCAAACAAGGAGAAGCTAATGTTTGATGGAAAAGATTTCAAAGAAAAAAAAAAAAGCTTTTTAATGTAACCTGCCTTCTCCCTTAGAGAGATTGCATCCTATCCATCTCATCCTTTATACCCCCCCCACCACCACATGATCCTAGCTTGTTCCTATGGGACAAACTCTGCACCTGTCCCAAGGCCAATTCCCTTACTCCTTTGCAAGCTCTTGACAGTATTCTTTGGATGAAGGTGTCTGTTCAATGTAGGACCACAGGCTAACTCAAGGTGCATTTTCCCAGTCTCCACTTCTCTTCACCAGCCCAATTTTCTTGAAATTCAAATATATCAATTGACAGCAGAAGTGGAAGAAATCATTTTAAACTTGGTTTAAGGAGGTAATTTCCTACCGGGAAATACTCATAAACAATTGGATTTAGATGCCAAAAAATGTTGCAGAAGCTTTTTTTTTTTTTTTTTTTTAATTTATTTTTGGCTGTGTTGGGTCTTCGCTGCGCATGGGTTTTCTCTAGTTGCGTCAAGCGGGGGCTGCTCTTTGTCCCGGTGCGCGGGCTTCTCACTGCGGTGGCTTCTCTTGTTGCGGAGCACAGGCTCTAGGCCCGCGGGCTTCAGTAGTTGCGGCTCGCGGGCTCTAGAGCGCAGGCTCAGTAGTTGTGGCGCACGGGCTTAGTTGCTCCGCGGCACGTGGGATCTTCCCGGACCAGGGCTCGAACCCATGTCCCCTGCGTTGGCAGGCGGATTCTTAACCACTGCGCCACCAGGGAAATCCGGCAGAAGCTTTTTCTCCCCTGGAAAATATTAAAAGTATCATGGACTCTCACTTATTTCAGAAGAATTTTGAAAAGCTTGTAAATATAGGGCCTGGCAGAAGAATGTCAAGGTTTCGTATATGTGATCACAGCCATCTTTGTTATTTGGAGGTAGACAGTACAAGGACATTTGTAGTTTACTCCCTATAATAGAGGCAGAGGCCTCAGTAAGAATAAGAGTCCAGTAAGTGGCTATTTTTTATTTAGATTCAGAAAATCAAAATCAAGTTCTTGATCCCAGGGTAAAGAGTTATTTCCAACGGTGTGAGTCTTGCATTCCAGAAACCATCTCTGTGGGGGTAATGGGATTTTGTCAGGAGATTCTTGCGGATACCTGTTTAGATCAGGATAAGGTGTGCTGCATGAGATGGAAATACAATGGGAAGGGAATTTAGACCACATTTCCACCAAATCCTACCCCAGAATATTTTTTTTTCTGCCAACTAATAGCAAAATAAGCAGCATTTAATGAAGCAAAATGTAAATTTATTTTCAAAATATTAATCACCTTTTCACTTCTCCCTCCAACCATCCAAGACCAATCACAGATGCCCATTTTGCTAATTCCTTTTCAAATTCTTTTTAATGTAAAGACTCACTTTGACCAATTGTACTGAATATCAATGTCTTTATCTGGAATAAATGGTGAAAGAAGGCAGCTGCCAGTGGATTTCCTCAGTCATAAGGTAACAAGGAAGGCTCCCCAAAGAACCAGGAACAAGGAGGATACTTCTGGCAAAGCCGAGGGAGTTTTCTGTGCCTCATATGGTTCAGGAGGCCCATGTACCCCCTGCAGTAGCAGGAAGAGAATTAGGGGTCAAAGCATCCTAGTGCTTTGTTCCAACAGCAGGTAATTATAGTCCGAACTGCGCAAACTGGTCTCGCTGTGCACACACTCCAATTTCTGACAGACTATTTTTCCTTTTTTTCAAATTGACTGTGAACACTGATTGATTTGACTGACTGCACTTCTAAAAGTCTGGCTTAGTGAAGTATAATTTACACATAATAAAATTCATCCTTTTCCAACAAACCCATACAGTTGTGTAACCACCACCGTAAGACATAGAACATTTCCACCAGAGTCCTCACAAAGAGGACACTATGAAAACATGATGAAGGACATTCTCCACAATATCCTTAGAGTAAATACAACAAACAATTCCATGTGGCCTCTTATGTAGACAGAGGGCTCTATTTAAAATAAATCGGATCATTTTACTCCTTGCTTAAAATCTTCAAAGGGCTCATGGTGCTGTGGATTGGCAGTTCTTAGCTGGGGTATGTGGATAGAATTCTGGAGAGTCATGAGTTTGAATGGCAGAAGTTAAAGCTTTATTTTCACAAACTTCTAACTGAAACTTAGAGTTTCCTTCAATTAGGAATAAAGGTAACAAACTGTAAACCACACCACGTTTTTGTCACATTACAGTTGTTACACTTATCTCAAAATACTGCTTATGCTAAGCACGATTTTGAAATTGCATTCATCCGACCCACTGCTAGATCTTACTTAATGCCATTAATAAAGAAGCACTTATATTACTCTATCACAAAGGTGGTTTTACTATTTTGATCTCTGTATTTCAATGTAATTGGTTTCCTATTTAATCTTATGCATTTTATTTTATTCAACAAAAAACATTAACCTTTGAAAGAGCTCATAGGTTCATCAGACTGCCGAAGGAGTCCATGGCACAAAAAATAGTTAAGAATCCCACCTCTGGATGAGGACTCTAATTCTCAACAGATCTTTCCAAAGTCATATATTATTTAGTCTCTTCTTAGTCTTCAACTTATTCCTCAACACTTCTCCCCAACAATAGCTTCTCATCCTCCAAAATATACACAAGACTGAACTACTTTCAGTTTCTTTCACGGCCCATGCTCACTCCGCCTCCCTCTGCTGTATCCTCTCAGGTCTCCAACCCCAGCCCACCTACCCTCTCACCTCAATAACATTCACACATCCTTCAGGCTCTGGAAAGCCTTCCTGCCCAACACACACACACACACACACACACGTGCACATGTGTAGGGCTCAGGTCACATCATGCCTCCTCCATATCCTCTACATTACCCAGCACCATTCTTATCACCTTGGTTATAAATGCGTATCATCTGTCTTCATTAGACTCTAAGCAAGCTCTGTATGTACAGGGACAAAGAAGCCCTTGTTCACAGTTATATCCCTAAAATCTAGCACAGTCTGCCTCTTAATAAATACTAGTTAATGATTTAGTGTTTGAACTAAAGGTCATACAGGACAGTAGTTAGTTCCTTTCTTTCCTTTGCTCCTTGATCTACCTGCAAGACCAGGCTAGAATTCCCTTTATAACCCTCCAAACTCTAAAATTGTGGAACAGTCCCCGATATTTTACTTCAAACTGATTAACCAAAACACACTTGCTATTGCTCAAAAAACATAGGACGTTTCCTCTACTTCACCTCACTCATGACTTCCAAACACTATAGAAATGCTCTGGAATTAGACTGTCCGTTAGCTCACTCTAACTTCCCTTTAATTTAGGTATCTCGTGTGCCTAGCATCCCAGGCATCTGTCCACCCACAGATGAATCAAGTGTTCCTGAAATTTCCCCTTAATTCCCCGTGATTAAACTCATTGCCTTTATTACTCCTGCCCCTGGTAAAAGTCCCACACGACTCTCTCTTACTTAGGCTGGACAGTCATCCTCTGAGATGTTTCACAGGCTGCTGCAGATGGAAAGAACCCTAGAGGCCCTCCAGACAGGGTGGAGATGGGGGAGAGGTTGGAGGGGTGTGGAGGAGTGGTGCTCTCACTGAAGTTTTTTGGAATACACCTGTTCTTAATCCTCCTCCCCCTCAATTCTAGATCAATAGGCTAGAGCCTGTGCTGAGGTCTGAATGGTTGATTTAACCTCTGATTCCTTATCCCAGGGTTATTCATTCAAAAATATTTTTGAGACTATGTATCAGGCATTGCCTTTTTCAACCAGGGTTTCCTATCTGAACCACAAGACACAAAGTGATTTGCTTGACTATTTTCTCAGTTCTCCCAAGGATGGTACATAGTGCCATTCTAGATAAACAGGAGAGAAGGTAATTAATACACAGATGCCCCGGGCATTAGGCTGAATTCTCTCGTGGAACCTGAGATGAGACAGGCTGTAACACAGCACAAAGTCCCTCCTGTTGTGAGGAGAGATGAAAACAGACAAGCAAATAATAAAGGACAGATTTAATAAGTGCTATGAAGAATATAAATGTGACATAGAGTAACTGGAAGAAATGCTCATTGAAGGTCTCTCTGAGGAGATGACATTTGAGCTGAGACCTAAAGAATGAGAAGAAGCAAGTCCATTTCACAGCTGGGAACACAGCATCCTAAAGTAACAGCATACACATACATAGAACCCAGGCAGGTAAAAGCTGGGGGTACTTGAGGAACAGAAAGAGGTCACAGGGTGGGGAGTGTAGAAGAGCATGGAGAGAGTAGGACAAGATGTGTAGGAGAGGGAGACAAGATCAGATGGTGTAGGGCTCTACTGGGAGTGTGGAAGGCTCTGGATTTTATTGCAAATGCTTTAGGAAGGAGTGGTGTTATAATTCGTTTCTTCATTATATCTAAGTTTTCATTTGTTTTAAGTAAACATGTAACAAGGTTTCTATAGAAGAACTCTCCCCTCCCTCCAGTACCCCTACTAGGGACCTCATGGGTGTGCAATGTGTGCATCTATAAAGGGCAGAACAGTCAGAGGCTCCACACTTGGTTTAGTGCTCTGCCTTTGCCTTCTTGAAATTCTTAATAAGTTTGAATAAGGGTCCTCTTGTTTTCATTTTGCACTGGGCCTGCAAATCATATAGCGGGTCCTGTCCTCTCCTAACGGGAAAAATAGATGTCCATTTGTATTCTGGGAATTATGTACAGTGCCCTTGCAGCCCTGGGGACTGGTGCTCACTGTCATGAGGCCAGAAGCTGTGGTCCAGTAAGGTGGGGCCCATCACACACTGGAGGTCTTAGGTTGGTCCCCAGGTCGCCGTAAGTAGATAGAGCCTTTTAAAGAATGGTTGAGCAGAGCCCAAAGAAACGCTGTCCATGCCTCCTAGAACCATTCAGTAAGTAACACACATAGCAGGCTGGGCCAAAACAATTTTTTCTGGTCCTGCCAAACTTTCAAAATCATGGTCCGGTGACTAAATTATTCTTCTCCATTATACTTCTTCCCCACTCCCTCTGATATAATCACCATAAGGAAGAAGGTGGGGATTGGGGGTGAGAAGTGGGAGCGGCGAGAAGACGCCAGAAGAAAGAGAAAAGCCCCCTCTGCAGATCTAGAAAAAGACAGTTGAAGAAACAGCCAGCCTCCCACCTTCATCTTTGGATTAAGGGCAGTCAAACCAGCTGGGTGAGGGTCAGAGCTGGAAAGACCAATGAGATCTGAGTTAGCATGTGTGCAGACTGTGTAGACAGAGAAGTGAGGGAGAAAAAAGGGACGTCTCCAGGCCACGGGAAGAAAGAAAAGATGGAAGAGGATGGGTAAGGTTTCCAGCACATTAAGCAATTAGAAAACGTCCCCCGCCATCCCTCCAAAGTTAAGAGGCACCCAGGCCCCCGCCGCTGCCTTTCATCGTGTCCAGGGCCACTATTCTCGGACTCGGGCAGGGAGGGCGCCGGGCAGCTACGGCCGGGCCCGGGCGAGCGTGTGGATCCCGCCCTCGCGGAGGCTGCGATAGGGAACCGGCCGCTGGGCGGGCTGTCAGCTGGAAAGCCCCGGGCCCGCGCCTGCGTACTGCTCGCTCCATCTCTACTTTCACTTTTCGGTTTCTTGTCAATTCTGCTACTTCTCGCTCCCAGACTATTTCCCCGAAAGCACGTGGGGCGGCTCTTCTGAGCAGCCGCGTCCCTCCCGCCACGCGCCGGGCCAGCTATTTTGGAAACTTATCAAACAGCCTGACAGACTGCACCTCCCCGAGTGTACCTCATCCTGGGCGGGCCTGGGCTGCTCTTCTGAAAGCACAGGACTTCAAAAGGTGCTCGTGAGGGTGTTTGGTCTACGAATGTAATACTGCTCGTAATAGACATTAAAAAAAAAAAAAAAGAAGAAAAGTAAAGAAAATTATAAGAAGTAACCCACCACCCGGGAACATGTTAGGGACATTCTGTAGAGGGTCCAGACTAGCAGGCAAAGTTTGTGTTTATCATAAATGCAATGAGAGTTGTCAAGACTTTTGAGCAGGGAGTGACTGTATAAATAAGGTGCTTTAGAGAATTTAATGTGGCAAATACAGTCGAGGGGGAAAGGACAGAAAAAAGGTAGTGTAACTGGCATCTACTGTAGCATTCCAGTTCTGAACTGATGAAGGCCTACAGTGGGGTATTGTCAATGATGGGAAAACTAAGGCAGATAAAGGCATAGGGAAGGAAGCATCCACAGAACTTGATGACAATCAGAATGTGGAGAGCCAAAGAGAAACATCCTATTTGCAGCTGTTAAGATTATTTAATTTCCCTGTCAATACTGAAGCTAGTCTCTGTGCAAATTTTACAGTACCAGAAAAAAATATGTTTAACATATTATCTACCTTTCGTAGAGCTTTTCTCAGACATTGTCTGGGCCCTTAGGACAGGGTGTTAGTAGAAGGGGAAGGACTTTTTATGGTGTCCTGGCATCTTTTTCACAGAAGGCTGCTACTTTGGTACCAAGGGTCATTGCTATCAGTACCGGCTTTGGGAGGGTGAATATGTGACAAGAGGAAGGAGCATATAGATGTGAGAAGGGAAAAAACTATAATAGATACACAGATAAGCATACCTCTGGGAAATTATTTAGAGCCTTTTCCTACCCAAAGTTGCGTTATTATTCTAGGCTTGATTCAAGTCCCACCTACTTAGAGGAACCAATTGATTTTCTGTGCACGCATTCCAAGAAGATCTAGTCTAGGCTGGCCTCAGAGATGCCTACCTGGGGAAGTGACATTTAAGCTTAGATTTTAGCTAAGACATAAAAGATGAGTTAGCCTGCAAAGAAGTTGGGGGAGGGGGACATTGGCTCAAGGGGCTTTCCAGATGGAGAACTACTGGTGAGAAGGCCCTGAGTTTGTGGAAAGAGCTCGTCTTATTTGAAGAACAAAAATGCTGAAGTAAGGAAAGAGTGGCACAAGATGGGGTTAAAGAAAGTGATGGGGAAACCAGGGCTTTATAGGTTACATTAAGAAATTTGGATTTTGTAAGAAAAGCCATCAGAGGATTTTCAGGTTGGCAAACACATGATCTGCTTTGCAATTAAAAAACAAACCACTCAAACTGCTGTAGGGAATATGGATTAACCAGGAGTTAAGAACTGCAGTGAGGCAGCCATTTGGGGAAACTACTGCGAGAATCCAAATGAGAGAAAAGGGGGGGTGGTGTGGGAGATGGCAAGAAGCGATGAGACTTGAGAAATATTTAGGTGGAAGAATCAACAAGGCTTGAGGACTGGTGGGGGTGAGAAAGCAATGTCAAAGGTGGCTCCTAGTTTTCTGGCATGAGTCAGTTCTAGAAAAAGGGCAGGTTTCAGGAGAAAGATGATGAGTTGGTTCTGAACACAACTAGTTTTTAGAGCTTACCAGACATCCAAGTGGCGGGTCAAGTGTGGGCTGTACACGTGGGTGTGGAGCTCAGAGGAGACGTGTGGACAGGGTACCCGTGTAGAAGTTCTACATATCTAGAAGGACATTGAAGCTGTGGATGAGGTCATCACAGGACAGCCTGAGAACTGTAGGTAAAGTAGACCAAGATCCGGACCCTGACCACACTTTGAACGGTTTGGTGGCGGAGGAGGAGCAGAGGATGGAGAAAGGGTAGCAGAGAGGTAGGAAGAAGCAAGCAAAGTGTGTCGGCATCATGGCCCAGGAAGAAGTGTTAAAGGGTGGAGGTGTCAACTGCTTAGAAGGTTTCTGAGTGGTCAAGTAAGGTGAGGACAGAAAAGCGTCCCCTGGGTTTAGCAACATAGAGGTCAGCTGCTAAGCCGAGCGTCTAGAATGACAACGTCTCCACCTGTGTCCTCTGCCTCGAATTCTCAGGTTTGGGGCTGATATAAGGATCTCCAAGTTTGGGCCTCTGCAAACACATAACTTCCTTTTAGTTGTTTTCTAAAACACGTGTAAACATAACCCGCAACTTGCAACACAGAGCTGAGCGTCACCTCCCCCAGATGGGGGCCCTCCCCGAATTCTAAGGAAAGACCCAGCGGGTTGGCAGAGCAGTGGCCCCGGGGGGGAGGCGGCGCGCGCTCGGAACAGCCGCTTCCGATTGGCCGAGAGCGGCAGCAACCCGGTGATTGGCGGGAGCGGAAGGAGGCGGGGCGTCTGGCCGTACCTTTTCTCCCGGGTGGTACTTTCGCTTTGCTGCGGTTAGTTTGTGGAGAGAGCCGGTGGCGCCCGGGACGACGCCGGTCAGACCCCAGAAAGCAGAGGCGACCCGGCGCGCCCGGGAGAGGCAGCACGGCCGCGCCTTCGCCCACCTCTGCAGGATCCGGAGCGCAGAGTGAGTGGGCGTGAGGTTCCGGGTGCCGGGGTGGGACGTTCCTGGACCGCCGTGGTCGGGGCCCAGCGGCCGGATGCCCGGCGAGGGCGGGCTTCAAAGTGCTGACAGGTAAATCCGTTATCCGGGAAAGAACGCGTATCCCAGGTGTTGTTTTCGGTGATGGCACGGTTGCCCCAGCCAGTCGTGCTCTGGTAGTAGAAAATGTCTTGTGCAATAGAATCCTGCGCCCCTCCCCCGCCGAAAATACTGCATCTCCCCATTTACCCTCATTTTTCTCTCTTTTACGCCGCTTCCATCAGAGTCATGTTTTCTTCTCTCCGCAGAAAGTTTTCATTTGCCGTGTGCCACCCCCAGAGAGCTAAGTTATACGCTCGCACCCTGTGCATGCAAACCTAGCAGTCTTGGCATCTGACGTGCTGTGTGTAGCTGCTGCTTGTGTTGAATCCCCAGCCCTTCGCTGGGGCACAAGGTGACAGGTTAGTAAAATGTTCACGAAACGAATGAATGAGTATGTGACTTTGGAACTTAATTATATGTCTGTATTTAAGGATAAAAGAGCTTAATGTGCTCCTGGAATGTAAAAGTGATAGTTCCTGCAGACCCCCAAATAATATAATTAGTCTTTAAAACAAATTCTGACTAGTACCAAAGAGTTTGGGGGAAGAACAACAGGTGTGTGATTGTGCTTTAAATGTTGTTTGTATAAGTTGGATAGTTTGTTTTATGGGACAGAAATAAGACTTGAGCCTCCAGCACAATCCAGTTTGCAGTTTAATGCAGGACTCAAACTTGTTGGACCATAATATGGTTTGCCCTTTACTTTCTAATTCAGTCTGAAATCTACTAGATTTCACTTCAACAGACTACTTTTGAGTGCATAATATGTGCAGGACACTATCCACGGTGCAGACGATGTTTAAAAAAAAGATAGTCCCAGCAACTCTGAAGCTTACATGCTGCGGGGGAGACATCATAGAGCTCTTTAAGGAAGACAGGAACTGATGCTCTAATAGAGATACAAAATGTAATGAGGCGCACGTTAATGAAAGCTTAATTATCTCTGGGTGGGTCTCAGACAGCTTATGGAGGAAGGGCTATTTGTACCTACCTTTGAATGCTGGTAGAATTTAGAGAGGCAGAATGTGGAAAAGCTGTTTTCAAGGGTGAGTGACAGCTGGAGCAGTGCAGAAAAAAAAAGTAGGTAATTTGGTGACTGGGTTGCTTTGTTAATGGATGAAAATAGGGTCAGAGTGGAAATCAGCCTGGTAATGGGCAAACTGTAGCAATTTTGAACTAGAGAATGATGTGGTCAAAACCCGTGTGCAGCAGAAGGCCAGATTGGGAAAGAGTGTTGGAGGCAAGGTGGTTGGAGGTCTTGGGACTGGAGAGGAAGAAGTCAGGTAACTGGGGGATGGTCTTGCCACTCCCTGTGCTGGTAACAAGTTTTGTGAGAAGAGGGAATGGATTCTGGATTTGTTAGCATGAATTTATTGATCGCCTGCTTTGTGCCAGGTGCTGTATCTGTATTAGGTCATTCAGTCTTAAACAACCACCCTGTTGAGAGGGAAGTGAGTAACTTGAGGTCACTCACCTAAACAGAGGTGTTGCAGTCCCCGCTGGTTGACACTGGCCAGCATATTTGCTTTAGGCATATCCTTATTAGACACCTAGTAGGGAGGGAGAGCGCCAGAGATTTAGAGTCTTCCACTCAGGTAAAGTAAATTCGAAGTGAAAAATCAAATTGCTACAGCAAGTGTAGCAAAGGTGTGGACTTGGGTCCATTCGTACTGGTATTTGTGATGGTGACTAGCTTTGTAGCCTCACCACATCCTTACCTTCCTTTGGAAGGAGATTTGTGGAGTAGACATGACTTCATGCCTGCCCAGGTATGCTTGCCAACAAGCATGCATACGCTCTTCCACGCCCTGCTTGAAAATCCAGACCTCTTCCTCAGGCCTGGTAGGACAAGATTCACTTATATCTACTCTGAATGTTGTCAGCTGTGCACTGATGTAAATCCTAATTTACGCTATGGTGAAGAGAGGCTTTTCATTTTCCTAATGGATGTTCGGACTTAAATCAGGTGTTTTAATTTTTAATCTTCAGAACTGCTATGTAAAAGTTGACTTGCTGTTATCCAAAGAGATAGTATTATTTTATCCTTTCAGATTACATTTAACAATGTTGTTTCAGTCTTTAAAAATTATTACTTAGGTTTAAGAATTCTTGTGCAGACTTGTTGTTTGCAGTAGGCAAAGAGGAAAATATATCTCTTTTAAAAGATATATAACCTGGGAATTCCCTGGCAGTCCAGTAGTTAGGACTGTTCGATTCCACTGCAGGGGTCACGGTTTTGATCCCACGTTGGGGAACTAAGATCCTGCATGCTGTGTAGTGTGGCCAAAAAAAAAAAAAGAAGATATATATCAAAAATAATTCATTTTAATCACTTGAATCATAAAATATAAAACACCAGTTTAAAATTCTTTGGATTAAGTTACAAATGTTCTATAATTTATAAGAGCAATTTCAGGGAGAGTTCTTGCGATTTGTCCTAAAGCAAATCTAATTAGTGTTTTCCATTGATTTATTTGATAAAAGTGTAGATTCATTTTAAAGGCATATGAACACCTACTGTATGCCCAGCACTGTTCTGAAGATGCAGCGGTGAACAACCCCCCCACTCCCAAATCCTTCCCTTCATGCGGGGAAAATAGACACTAATCAAAATAAAAAAGAAAATATGTGATAGGTCAGATGGTGGTAAGTGCGATGGAGAAGAATACATCAGGGAGGAGGGATAGTGTTTTCCAAGGTGAGAGGTGGTGTCATTTTAAATAAGGTGGCCAGAGGAGGCTTCCCTGAGATGCTGGCATTTGAGCAAAGACCTGAAGATGTGTTTTTTGGAGAAGAAAAAAACTTTGACCCAAAACTCAATTAAAAAACAGGCTTTGAAATATAGACACCATTTTAAAAGTATATTTCAAAGGCAAATTATGTTTTTAATTAAGCAAGATATTTAGAAGAAGCACAATGCTAGACAGGCTTTCTTTGGAGCTGTGGGCTTCCATTTGTGATCTGTATTCTGTTTCCCTATAGGATGTCCCAGTGGTATGAGCTTCAGCAGCTTGACTCCAAATTCCTGGAGCAGGTTCACCAGCTCTATGATGACAGTTTTCCCATGGAAATCAGACAGTATCTGGCACAGTGGCTAGAAAAGCAAGACTGGTAAGGAAAACTCACTTGACAGAAGAAGGAGTTTTTCTTCACTTTTAAAATAACTTGTTGATTAAGTGGCTTGGAACTACATTGACTGGAAGATGAATCTCATCAGTAGCCATTGGGATTACCTGTTGCAGAAAAGAGTGTTGCCTTGAAAAATGGCATGTGTCTCTAGAAAGCTAAATGCATTAGTCATTAATTTTATGTATTTGTCGATTTAATTATACATCCTCCTAAATGCTTTGCACAAGTTAAATAATGCTGACACCAATTATTTCCAAGTTAGGATCCAGGTTATAGAAAGAAGTAAGTTAAAAGTAATAATTAAAGCCAAGTTTTGGTAGAACACTGATTAGAAGTATGAAGAAAGTAAAAAAAATTAAGGAAATATCTCTTAAAACTGGTATATGTTCTATTTTACAATTTATTGTTTGCTCATTGCAAATACTTCAAATGTTCTGAAAGTATTTGATGTAGAAAGTGAAGGCCCCTGTTGATTTTTTGCCTCCAGAGATAATCGCCATTAACACTTTTGTGCACAGTCTTGGGGTGCTAGAATTTTTCATGCCAATTGTATATAATAGAAATATTGTACAAACTGCTGCTAATAGCAATGGCAGTTTCAAAAGAAGGAAATAAAACCCAAGAAAACACTTTAAATTATTTTTAGTCATTTCAACATGGAAAGCAGTGTTTATTTTGTCGTTTTAAAGTAGTATCTTAATGAAATGTGTAAATTTTGAATCTCCTAGGGAGCATGCCGCCAATGATGTTTCATTTGCTACCATCCGTTTTCACGACCTCCTATCGCAGCTGGATGATCAATACAGTCGCTTTTCTTTGGAGAATAATTTTTTGTTGCAGCATAACATAAGGAAAAGCAAGCGTAATCTTCAGGTATGACCTGGTTTTTGCGTTTAAGTTGAAATGTTTCCATGTTTACATAAGAATTTATTTCATTCAGCAAATACTATTGAGCACACACTCATTGGTATTTAGAAAAGTACAGACACTATAAATAAACTACCGTTATGTAGCTAATATTTTATAGCAGAAGTAAAATAAAATATCAGTTCATTTTGTAAACACATAAGGAGTATTCACGCTGAAGGGTATCACTTAGACGTAAGTAATTCTGAGAGAAATTCGATGCTATGATCTTGTCTTATTAAAAGCCGTTGATATGTAAATTGAAGAAAAAGGGTTTTATTTTAAGAGCAGTGAGCTGTAGTAACATGTTAAAGCTCAAAGGAACTTTAGTGATGAGTCAAGTCTAAGTGCTTGGTGTACAGATGAAGAGTAAGTCCAGAAAGTGTTGAAAGTTTTGACGTCTCTAAGGCTCAGTAGTGAGGTGGTGAATTGGAGCTGACTCCACCTTGCCATGCTTCTGCTGAAGTTAGCCCCCCTTGGAAGAAAAAGTCAAAGGGAGTTGCACGCAGGTGAGAGTATGCTGCAGAGTTTTGGGAGTTCTTCATCAGTACTCCCAGCATCCCTTAAGCCTGGCTACCATTTTTATTTCTGTATTAATGGAACTATTCTGTTTTAATGGAGGTGAGTGCTGTCATTTTCTTGTTTAACTCCTCACAACCAAACTGTTCAACTTAGGTAATTAGAAGCTTTTTTTCCCCCTCTGTGAATGTGTGTATGATTTTATAATACCAGTGAGTGGGAAAGCCAGATTAACTTTGCAGAAATTTGCTCTCCTACAGATTTTGCTTGATAATACCTGTTATAAAGAGGCACGATTGCTGGTATTTTGCAAACTAGCTTTGACAAGAAAACAAAAACTGAGAAGAATATCTTTGGTCTAATTCAAATCAGAGGCCAACAGATAAATTAATTGAGGAATATCATGGATAATTTTTGTATCATTTGCATTATCTCAGGATCCTAACAAGATAATTGGGCCCAAGAACAATAAAATTAAAGTATTATAGGAACTACATATGAAAATACTTGTTTTTTTAATCAAGAAATAATTTAGGTACCTGCACTTAATTGGACAGTTAAAGCAGCTTTTGTCATAGTTCGTAAAAAGAATATTTTGATTTTATCAAAAATGGATTATGTAGAATTTAATAAGTGCAGGATGAGCTTTCTTTTTTTTTTTTTTCTTTAAAGCTGGTATTTATTTTATTGAACTCAGTAAGTACATAAAATTGAAAGGCTCCACATTGTCATATATGCAGCTATTTCCTTTCACTACTAAAGATAAAGTGTAGCCACTGCCTTTGGAAATGTACCAACTCACTGCAGAGCATAAAAGTATATAATAAACTAGTACATGTTGGTTAAATGGGAGATAGCATTCTTTTTTTTTTGAATTTTTGAATTTTATTCATTTTTTTATACAGCAGGTTCTTATTATTCATCAGTTTTATACACATCAGTGTATACATGTCAATCCCAATCGCCCAATTCAGCACACCACCATCCCCACCCCCCCCGCGGCTTTCCCCCTTGGTGTCCATACGTTTGTTCTCTACATCTGTGTCTCAACTTCTGCCCTGCAAACCAGTTCATCTGTACCATTTTTCTAGGTTCCCCATACATGCGTCAATATACGATATTTGTTTTTCTCTTTCTGACTTACTTCACTCTGTATGACAGTCTCTAGATTCATCCACGTCTCTACAGATGACCCAATTTCGTTCCTTTTTATGGCTGAGTAATATTCCATTGTATATATGTACCACATCTTCTTTATCCATTCGTCTGTCGATGTTGCTTCCATGACCTGGCTATTGTAAATAGTGCTGCAATGAACATTGGGGTGCATGAAATATGGTTTTCTCTGGGTATATGCCCAGTGGTGGGATTGCTGGATCATATGGTAATTCTATTTTTAGTTTTTTAAGGAACCTCCATACTGTTCTCCATAGTGGCTGTATCAATTTACATTCTCACCAACAGCGCAAGAGGGTTCCCTTTTCTCCACACCCTCTCCAGCATCTGTTGTTTGTAGAATTTCTGTTGATGCCCATTCTAACTTGTGTGAGGTAACCTCATTGTAGTTTTGATTTGCATTTCTCTAATAATTAGTGATGTTGAGCAGCTTTTCATGTGCTTCTTGGCCATCTGTATGTCTTCTTTGGAGAAATGTCTATTTAGGTCTCCTGCACATTTTTGGATTGGGTTCTTTATTTCTTTAATATTGAGCTGTGTGAGCTCTTTATATATTTTGGAGATTAATCCTGTGTCCGTTGATTTGTTTGCAAATATTTTCTCCCATTCTGAGAGTTGTCTTTTCGTCTTGTTTATGGTTTCCTTTGCTGTGCAATAGCTTTTAAGTTTCATTAGGTCCCATTTGTTTATTTTTGTTTTTATTTCCATTACTCTAGGAGTTGGATCAAAAAAGATCTTGCTGTGATTTATGTCAAAGAGTGTTCTTCCTATGTTTTCCTCCAAGAGTTTTATAGTGTACAGTCTTACATTTAGGTCTCTAATCCATTTTGAGTTTATTTTTGTGTATGGTGTTAGGGAGTGTTCTAATTTCATTCTTTTACATGTAGCTGTCCAGTTTTCCCAGCACCACTTATTGAAGAGACTGTCTTTTCTGCATTGTATATCTTTGCCTCCTTTGTCATAGATTAGTTGATCATAGGTGCATGGGTTTATCTCTGGGCTTTCTATCTTGTTCCATTGATCTATGTTTCTGTTTTTGTGCCAGTACCGTATTGTCTTGATGACTGTAACTTTGTAGTATAGTCTGAAGTCAGGGAGTCTGATACCTCCAGCTCCGTTTTTTTCCCTCAAGACTGCTTTGGCTATTTGGGGTCTTTTGTGTCTCCATACAAATTTTAAGATGATTTGTTCTAGTTCCATAAAAAATGCCATTGGTAATTTGATAGGGATTGCGTTGAATCTGTAGATTGCTTTGGGTTGTATAGTCATTTTCATAATACTGATTCTTCCAATCCAAGAACATGGTATATCTCTCCATCTGTTGGTATCATCTTTAATTTCTTTCATCAGTGTCTTATAGTTTTCTGCATACAGGTCTTTTGTCTCCCTAGGTAGGTTTATTCCTAGATATTTTATTCTTTTTGTTGCAGTAGTAAATGGGAGTGTTTCCTTAATTTCTCCTTCAGATTTTTCATCAGTGTGTAGGAATGCAAGAGATTTCTGTGCATTAATTTTGTATCCTGAAACTTTACCAAATTCATTGGTTAGCTCCAGTAGTTTTCAGGTGGCATTTTTAGGATTCTCTATGTGTAGTATCATGTCATCTGCAAACAGTGACAGTTTTACTTCTTTTCCAATTTGTATTCCTTTTATTTCTTTTTCTTCTCTGATTGCTGTGGCTAGGACTTCCAAAACTGTGTTGAATAATAGTAGTGAGAGTGGACCTCCTTGTCTCGTTCCTGATCTTAGAGGAAATGCTTTCAGTTTTTCACCATTGAGAATGATGTTTGCTGTGGGTTTGTCGTATATGGCCTTTATTATGTTGAGGTAGGTTCCCTCTATGCCCACTTTCTGGAGAGCTTTTATCATAAATGGGTGTTGAATTTTGTCAAAAGCTTTTTCTGCATCTATTGAGATGATCATATGGTTTTTATTCTTCAGTTTGTTAATATGGTTTTGTTAATATGGTTTATCACATTGATTGATTTGCGTATATTGAAGAATCCTTGCATCCCTGGGATAAACCCCACTTGATCATGGTGTATGATCCTTTTAATGTGCTGTTGGATTCTGTTTGCTAGTATTTTGTTGAGGATTTTTGCATCTATATTCATCAGTGATATTGGCCTGTAATTTTCTTTTTTGGTAGTATCTTTGTCTGGTTTTGGTATCAGGGTGATGGTGGCCTCATAGAATGAGTTTGGGAGTGTTCCTTCCTCTGCAATTTTTTGGAAGAGTTTGAGAAAGATGGTTGTTAGCTCTTCTCTAAATGTTTGACAGAATTCACCTGTGAAGCCATCTGGTCCTGGACTTTTGTTTGTTGGAAGATTTTTAATCACAGTTTCAATTTCATTACTTGTGATTGGTCTGTTCATATTTTCTATTTCTTCCTGGTTCAGTCTTGGAAGGTTATACCTTTCTAAGAATTTGTCCATTTCTTCCAGGTTGTCCATTTTATTGGCATAGAGTTGCTTGTAGTAGTCTCTTAGGATGCTTTGTATTTCTGTGGTGTCTGTTTTAACTTCTCCTTTTTTATTTCTAATTTTATTGATTTGAGTCCTCTCCCTCTTTTTCTTTTTTTTTTATTTATTTTTTAAAAATAAATACATTTATTTATTTATTTATTTTTAGCTGTGTTGGGTCTTCGTTTCTGTGCGAGGACTTTCTGTAGTTGTGGCGAGCGAGGCCCACTGTTCATTGCAGTGCGCAGACCTCTCATTGTCGTGGCCTCTCTTGTTGCGGAGCACAGGCTCCAGACGCACAGACTCAGTAGTTGTGGCTCACTGGCCCAGTTGCTCTGCAGCATGTGGAATCTTCCCAGACCAGGGCTCAAACCCGTGTCCCCTGGATTGGCTGGCAGATTCTCAACCACTGCGCCACCAGGGAAGCCCTCCCTCTTTTTCTTGATGAGTCTGGCTAATGGTTTATCAGTTTTGTTTATCTTCTCAAAGAACCAGCTTTTAGTTTTATTGATATTTGCTATCGTTTTCTTTGTTTCTATGTCATTTATTTCTGCTCTGGTCTTTATGATTTCTTTCCTTCTGCTAACTTTGGTTTTCGTTTGTTCTTCTTTCTCTAGTTCCTTTAGGTGTAAGATTAGATTGTTTACTTGAGATTTTTCTTGTTTCTTGAGGTAGGCTTGTATAGCTATAAACTTCCCTCTTAGAACTGCTTTTGCTGCATCCCATAGGTTTTGGATCGTCGTGTTTTCATTGTCATTTGTCTCTAGGTATTCTTTGATTTCCTCTTTGATTTCTTCAGTGATCTCTTGGTTGTTTAGTAACGTATTGTTTAGCCTCCAAGTGTTTCTGTTTTTTACGTTTTTTTCCCTGTAATTCATTTCTAATCTCATAGCATTGTGGTCAGAAAAGATGCTTGATATGATTTCAATTTTCTTAAATTTACTGAGGCTTGATTTGTGACCCAAGATGTGATCTATCCTGGAGAATGTTCCGTGCGCACTTGAGAAGAAAGTGTAATCTGCTGTTTTTGGATGGAATGTCCTATAAATATCAATTAAATCTATCTGGTCTATTGTGTCATTTAAAGCTTCTGTTTCCTTATTTATTTTCATTTTGGATGATCTGTCCATTGGTGTAAGTGAGGTGTTAAAGTTCCCCACTATTATTGTGTTACTGTCGATTTCCTCTTTTATAGCTGTTAGCAGTTGCCTTCTGTATTGCGGTGCTCCTATGTTGGGTGCATATATATTTATAATTGTTATATCTTCTTCTTGGATTGATCCCTTGATCATTATGTAGTGTCCTTCCTTCTCTCTTATAACATTCTTTATTTTAAAGTCTATTTTATCTGATATGAGTATAGCTACTCCAGCTTTCTTGTGATTTCCATTTGCATGGAATCAGTTTTTCCATCCCCTCACTTTCAGTCTGAATGTGTCCCTAGGTCTGAAGTGGGTCTCTTGTAGACAGCATATATATGGGTCTTGTTTTTGTATCCATTCAGCAAGCCTGTGTCTTTTGGTTGGAGCATTTAATCCATTCACGTTTAAGGTAATTATCGATATGTATGTTCCTATGACCATTTTCTTAATTGTGTTGGGTTTGTTTTTGTAGGTCCTTTTCTTCTCTTGTGTTTCCCACTTAGAGAAGCTCCTTTAGCATTTATTGTAGAGCTGGTTTGGTGGTGTGAATTCTCTTAGCTTTTGTTTGTCTGTAAAGCTTTTGATTTCTCCATCGAATCTGAATGAGATCCTTGCTAGGTAGAGTAATCATGGTTGTAGGTTCTTCCCTTTCATCACTTTAAGTATATCATGTCACTCCCTTCTGGCTTGTAGAGTTTCTGCTGAGAAATCAGCTGTTAACCTTATGCGAGTTCCCTTGTATGTTATTTGTCGTTTTTCCCTTGCTGCTTTCAGTAAATTTTCTTTGTCTTTAATTTTTGCTAATTTGATTACTGTGTGTCTCGGTGTGTTTCTCCTTGGGTGTATCCTCTATGGGACTCGCTGCACTTCCTGGACTTGGGTGGCTATTTCCTTTCCCATGTTAGGGAAGTTTTCGACTATAATCTCTTCAAATGTTTTCTCTGGTCCTTTCTCTCTCTCTTGTCTCCTTCTGGGACCCCTATAATGCGAATGTTGTTGCGTTTAATGTTGTCCCTTAGGCTGTCTTCATTTCTTTTTTCTTTATTCTGTTCCGTAGCAGTGAGTTCCACCATTCTGTCTTCCAGGTCACTTATCTGTTCTTCTGCCTCAGTTATTCTGCTATTGATTCCTTCTAGTGTAGTTTTCACTTCAGTTATTGTATTGTTCATCTCTGTTTGTTTGTTATTTAGTTCTTCCAGGTCTTTGTTAAACATTTCTTGCTTCTTCTCGATCTTTGCCTCCATTCTTTTTCCAAGGTCCTGGATCATCTTCACTATCATTATTCTGAATTCTTTTTCTGGAAGGTTGCCTATCTCCACTTCATTTAGTTGTTTTTCTGGGGTTTTGTCTTGTTCCTTCATCTGGTACATAGCCCTCTGCCTTTTCATCTTATCTATCTTTCTGCGAATGTGGCTTTTGTTCCACAGGCTGCAGGATTGTCGTTCTTCTTGCTTCTGCTCTCTGCCCTTTGGTGGATGAGGCAATCTCAGAGACTTGTGTAAGTTTCCTGATGGGAGGGACTGGTGGTGGGTAGAGCTGACTAGGATGAGGTTTCTTAATGGATATGAACGAACTCATTTCAATGTATAATACACAGTGTATAATACACAATGGTTTAAACATTCTGAAATTTAATTTATTTTTATTCTAACAACCCATGTCTAGGATAATTTTCAGGAAGACCCAATACAGATGTCTATGATCATCTGTAACTGTCTGAAGGAGGAAAGAAAGATCCTGGAAAATGCCCAGAGATTCAATCAGGTACTTTTTTCCTAATTGAACACAAAAGATAATAAAGAAATAAAAACTCATTCATTCATCCAGCAAGTATTACTGAGGCCCTGTTTCAAGGCAGTGGTGACTAGCCCTCTGATTTTATAGCCCCAAGAAGTGGGGAAAAACAGATATAGAGATTTTGAAAGGACCCCAATCTAATGGAAGTCATCCTAGTGAGGGAGGAGACAACACAAAAACAAAATCTTTTCAGATAGTGATAGTTGCTATGAAGATAGTAAAGCAGGATGCTGTGTGGACAGTAGTGGAGTGTCAGGTTGTTTCTTTAGGTCATGGTCAGGGACACTTCTGGGGTGCTGGGGCAGGAAAGGAAGCAGAAGACAGTGGGCTCTTGCAGCAGACTGAGGGAGCGGAGGGGAAGTGCATGAGGTAGAGGTGCAGTCAGTGGAGATGGGAAGAAGTGGACAGATTCCATTATGTTCTGGATGTGGTACCAATAGGGCTTATACTGAAGGATCAGATGTGAGAGTGAGAAGGAGCCAAGAGTAGAGGGTGAGTCTGATTTGTGACTTGCGTTTCTTAGAGATACTGTTTACTGAGCTGGGGAAGACAGGGAAGGGACAGGAGTAGGGCTTTTGCAGGGCACAATAGGTTTTGGAGAAGAATGGGTTGATGGGAAAATCAGCAGCTTTGTTTTCAATAGGACCGAGATACCTGTTAGATATCTAAGACAGCCGAACAGTGAATGAGTCAGAGTTATACTAGTACCAAGACTTTTTTATCATGATTTTACTAATCCTAATACAAACCGTCCTGGTGATTAGGGTTCAGCAGTTTTTTGAAGTTGCCATGGCATTGATTCATGACTTTCATTGATGGGGTGGTGGGAACAACCCAGCAGGCAGACAGTTGTGAAACCACTACAGTATGAGTTACTCTGGCTGAGACCATTCCAGTATGACAGGGAGAAGGCCAGAGTACGCAGTGGAATGCGTCCTATGTGCATTTCTCTAACGAATAACTAACAAAGTGTGCTGTGAGATTGGGAGGTGGGGGGTGGAGAGAGAGAAAACTTAAATAGTGGCATTGAATGCCATTTTCCATGCACTTTCTGAGCATTTGCCCCAGTCCTTGTGAATCTGCTGCTTCCCCGGGCATTTAGTTCCTGTCTCCCTGTCACGCTGAAAGCACCTTGCTGCACTGAGCATTTAAATATACATATTATTTGTTCTAAACTCAGACTGGCTAGTTCATCCTGGACCCAGCCTAGTGAGCAAAGGTGCCTATCAGGAGGAAAAGCTGGCTGCATTGTCTCCTCTGAGAGAGGTGTGCCTTCTTCAGTATGGCATGCACCTGGGAGACTTCCAGCAGGAAATTTTGACTCTCCTGTGGGACTTTCATGTTAACAGCACTATGCAATGGACTGCTCCTGTATCTCAGATAGGCTTGGGAGGACAGTCAAGAGCAGAGGTGGGCAGAAGAGTGAGCTGCCCACCTCGGTACCTAAGCATTTCTCTCCTCGTTTGGCCCAGAGTCAGCACTGGGAGACAGAGGAGGTGATTTCTGCTCTCCCAGATCAGCCCCATCTCCTGGGTGTGCTTTGGTCTCAAAGGCATGTCAGCTTTTGACCTCCTTTTAAAAATGTGAGGTTCCTGGGGAGACGTTCATTTTCATCCTCTCAGAGGACACCTGACTTATCGGTGAACCCCTGGAACGAGGTTAGTGGACTGCCCAGCTGCGAGCAAGAGAAGCAAGACCTTTCTGGGATTTGAGGGAAGGTCCTGGATGTCTGGGGGTATCGAAAAGATGCTGAAAAGGATGATAAAATCGAACACTGATCCCCGATTTTAAAAAATTCAATAAAATAGGAGTTGATGGATACCTCCTTAACCTATTAAAATATACATCTCCTGGTTCTAAAACAGTATCTTACTTCACTGACAAAGCATCAGTAAGTCAGAACCACGGCAAGGATGTCCACTATTTCCACTGCTGCTTAGCATTGTATTAGTGGTATTGCAGTTGACAAGAGGAAGCCATTAGAAGCATAAGAATTCAAAACAACATCATAAATATATCGGCTTTCCCTGAGTTAATTCATAATTTTAATGTGATCCCGATAAAAATGACAAATTGTTTTCTGACTATCAAGGATGAAGACTAACTATACCCATTGCATCTGGGATGATATTCATTATTACTTTATAGGAGCAGATATTCATTGAAGTCCTTAATGGCAGTACTGTTCAATTTTTAATGTTTTTTAAAAATTAATTTTTATTGAAATATAGTTGATTTACAATGTTGTGTTAGTTTCAAGTGTTCAAGTGTACATAAAAGTGATTCAGTTATGTACACACACACACACACACACACATATATATCCTTTTTGCGATTCTTCTCCGTTATAGGTTATTACAAGGTATTGAGTATAGTTCCCTGTGTTATACATTTAGGTACTTGTTTGTTATCTGTTTTAAACATAGTTATATATGTTAATCCCATACTCCTAATTTACCCCTCCCCCGACCTTTCCCCTTTAGTAACCAAAAATTTGCTTTCTATGTCTGTGAGTCTATTTCTGTTTTGTAAATAAGCTCATTTGCATCATTATTTTAGACTCCACATATAAGCGATATCATATGATATTTGTCTTTCTCTGTACTGTTCAATTTTGATATACCTCTGAATTATCTGTAATCTTGTCAAAATGGGGTTTCTGATTCAGTAATCAGATTAGGACCTGAAATTCTGCATTTCCAACAAGCTCCCAGGTAGTAAGATTCTGCTTGTCTGGGGACCACACTGTGAATTGCATGACTTTGAGACAAATGAGTACAGGGTTAATAAGAATAATGTTGTCTACAGAATTTGAGAAACTAAAATAACTTCCTGTGTGGTCCCATGCAACTGTATGAACTAATGGAAAATTCCAGAAATACTATTTATTTTAGGCATGAACTGAGCCTGGTCTTTCTGTAGGCTTGTTAACAGTTTGCCAGTATTTTCCGGGGCCTTGGGAACTGAGCTTTTCTTGTGCACACTCATGTGGGAGGCCTGCAGGAGGTTTTGGAAGGTCCAGGAGTTAGGTGGGGCACGGGGTAGACTTGACTTTGGAGCATAACCAGCAGGTAAATATGACAGAGGAAGTAATGGCTGTTAACTGTGTACCTTCCATTACAGGCTCAGGCAGGGAATATTCAGAATACTGTAATGTTAGACAAACAGAAGGAGCTTGACAGCAGAGTCAGAAATGTGAAGGACAAAGTTATGGTGAGTATTTAGTAAATGTATACATCTTCTTTGTAACTTTTTGTAGAGGAAAAAAGGTTTCAATTGCTCTAGTGTAAGCATTGTAACTGATTTCAAGCTTTTAAGTAGTTGAGAAGAAAAGGTTCGCTCAAATTCCAAACCCTAAGTAAACAAATTGGTGAAACCAATGAGCAGAGAGACATTTTTGGCCCCTGTTACAACTTCCAAACATTGAGCTTATCTTTTCCTTCCTTGCAAGATTGTGCAGTAACTGTTGACTTTGCCCTATCACCCAGTAAACTAGCTGTTGCCGCTCCAAATAGCCCTTTATGTCTGCACCTCTCAAATGGGGGTGTTCCTGGGGTTACGTAGAACCCTAGGATAAACATGGTCTTCCTCAAGCACCTGTTTTATTCTAAGACTTGGAAGGGGAACAAAAACATCTCAAACAAGGAAATTCTGATGTATTTCTGATTAGAATAAAATATCCACAATACTTTTAAGATAAAACTTCCCAGACATTTATGGAGGTGGTGCCCTTGGTGGTACGTGTCCACTCCCCTCCACTGTGGGTGCTGTTTGGGGGAAAGGGTGAGAAGTCCAGCCTTGCACTGGGCCTGTATCTGTGGAAACGGCCTTTCTGCTGAGGGGCCGGCTCTCCTGTGGGCCTCTGGTTCACACCAGAGTGGCCTTGACTTTGTGCTTCAGACGGCATGTTGCCAGACTCCAGGTTCTTTGGAGCAACTTTGTCTTGCTGCCTCTGAAAGAAACACTTCATTAAAGTAGACATCAAGTGGCCCAGTCCAGAAATGGCTATATATTTTCTTTCCTAAAAAGGTTATTATGTACTAGCTAAAGAGATAGAAATTATTTCATACGTGTGCTTAGAATTTTGCAAGTCTAATCCATCTTTGAGGGAGCAGGATTGCATCCATGGTTTTCTGGGTCCTATAGTACCAGTGATCTGTCTCCTAAAGTCTTTGTCCTAAGTATGGTGGAAAACTTGTTTCTGTCTTTACTTGTAGTGTATAGAGCATGAAATCAAGACCTTAGAAGATTTACAGGATGAATATGACTTTAAATGCAAAACCTTGCAGAACAGAGGTAAGAGTTAACATTTAAAGCAGTGTCCATTGCCTGTAATTTTTTCTACCTACACTAGAGAACAAAGGCAGATACTCCTTCATATTTACCAAACATTTCAAGACTCTGAATTGCTAGTCTTGGCTTCTTGGTGACCCAGGCCAGGGTTTTTTAACCTCAGTACTATTGACATTTTGGGCCAGCTAACTGGGGGGTTGTCCTGTGCATTGTAGGATGTTTAGGAGCATCCCTGACTTCTGCCCACCAGGTGGCAGTAGAACTATCCCCAGTCCCCAGTGGTGACAACCAAAACTGTCTCCAAACATTGCCAAGTGATCCCTGGGGGGCAAAATCGCCCCCAGTTAATACATACTGGTTACGTGCTATTCATTTTACTTACTGTGCCTAGCCCACTGATGGACATAGACGGATATGTGTGTGGAGTTCCCCTGCCCTAATAACTAAAGTTCCTCCAAGTATTCCAGCTCCATTTGTATACTCCACAGGTGAAGTTCAGCATTTTTCACATGTTTTAAAGCAGTTTCGCTCGATTTTGTTGTTGTTGCTCGTTTTTAATGATCACAGGACATCCACTGAAAATAATCCAAAAGTGTGCATTGTGTAGAACAAGCAGGGTACTGCTGTAACCCTAGCAATCATTTGGAGGATACCATGGTAAAATGGAGAGATTATTAGTAATAATTTGATAATAATTTAATAATAAAAGTATGAGAGAAAGAAACCTCAATTACAATTTCCTAATTGTCTGCTTCTCTTTAAAGCCACAGAGATTCTTTGTATCAATTTTTTTTTAACTGAGGTTGTGAATTTTGTCACTTATATTCATTTAGGTAATATTCTGACAGTGACTTAAGAACCAGACAGTACTGTTTCCCGTTTACGTGAGTCATTGAAAACAAGGACTTTGTTTCAGTGTGTCCAGTTTTTGTACTTAGGCCATTTTTCCTGTTTTGTTCCTTCAACAATGATTGAAGAAAAACCAACCTTTGACCTATCTCCAGATAGCATTTTGATCATATTTTTCCTAAATGGATGTGAATCTTGGCTTCAGTTGGTTTTGTCTTCTTTTATATTTATATTTATCTGCTGTCTGTCCCAATTCACAGAACATGAAACCAATGGTGTGGCAAAGAATGATCAGAAACAGGAACAGATGTTACTCCAGAAGATGTATTTAATGCTTGACAGTAAGAGAAAGGTAGTAATTCACTTTCCAGAATAACATGTCGCTTTTGTCACAGACTGTAAATAATAATGGACTTGAAGTTTGGAATAGAGGCAAAATTATTTTTATAACCATTTCACTTAGAGCAACCCAGTTGATATGAAAGAATAAAATTCAGTGATTAAAGGTGATGAGTTTATTTTGCTTTGTCTCTTTCTCTCCCTTTAGGAAGTAGTTCACAAAATAATAGAGTTGTTGAATGCCACCGAACTTACCCAGAAAGCCCTGATTAATGATGAACTTGTGGAATGGAAGCGGAGACAGCAGAGTGCCTGTATCGGGGGACCCCCCAATGCTTGCCTCGATCAGCTGCAGAACTGGTAAGATTCTCCAAAGCAGAATATTGGCAGCTGACTGGCTGACCATATAAACTCATAAAGTGCACGTTAAAGTGCACGTTCCAGCTGTGTTAGTTGAATGGACTCTGTCAAACCTTTGTTTTAGAGTTTGATGTAGTCCAACTGTTTCTTGCCCTGGAAACACTTGAAAAGCACAGTGTAAATCACATCTGTGGCCACGTTCAGCCCCATTCTGCATGGTTTGGAGGACTCCTCTCCCTGCTGTATGTGTACCGTGGGACATGTCATTTGTGCCAACACACCAGTGACATGGTCATCACACAGCACAGTTAACAACTTGAGTCCCAAGGTTTTATTAAAAACAAAAGGGCATTATACAGGCTTACATGAAATAACAGTTTGTGGGCCATACGTTTCAGTCATCCATCTAGTAAATACTTATGAAATGCTGTATGCCAGGCCCTGGGCTAGGACCTGGAACACAAGGTGAATGATTCTTGGTCGTTGCCAGTAAGGAGCTCTCAGTGTGGAGGCGGGAGATGAGCGTGGTAATAACTGTTCAGTGAAAGGTTGCCAGGGCTCCAACGGAGACCGTCCAGAGTTCATGGAGGATGAAGGAAGGAGTCACCAGGAAAGATTAATGAGACAAAGTGGTCTTGCACGGACTCGAGAGTGAATAGGAAAACTTCATGTAGACCAGGAAGGAGAAGAGTGTGGACGGGGCAGAGGGGAGGGGAGGCTGGCATGAGCCGGGGCCCGCAGTTCTCATGCTGGATGGCTAGAGAGTCGGGTGCCACAGAGGGAAGGAAGAAAGTGGAGCTGGCAAGAGGCTGGAGCCTGGTCACGGAGGTTCCCATACTGTGCTGGGGACTCCGGGACTTTACCCAGTGGACACCGGTGAGCCGGGCAGGCCTTTTATTTAAGTGGAGGTTCGTTTCTCTGATTTTTTATTTAGGTCACTCTGGCTGAAGCCTGAGGATAGAATAGAGAGAGAAAGGCCAGTTGGTCTGCTCTGAGTGTATTAGCGTAGTCCAGGGGAGGTCTGACAGAGCCGAGCAGAGGGGATGGAAGCGGTAGAATCAGTGGGTAGGAGGGGGTGGTGGCCTGGAGCAGTTCTGAAGGGCCCAAGGACCAGCGATCTCATGAGATTACTTTCTGGATTGGTGTTTTTAAAAATTCACCATAGTCAGCCATTGATTTTTATTCTGTGAGTTGCCATTCCATATCCCAGTTTTTTGTGGATAGGAATGGAGCTCCCCAGCCCAGTGTGCCCCCGTGAGCCTTGTGAGATGCTGACCTCCGAGCCCCCCAGGTGCCCAGCGAGGCCCCCCGCTGTCCGGGGCCCCCATGGTCACCTTAGGCTACAAGGAGTCTCCTGCAGAGATGTGAATACCCCTCAGTATCCCCCACTGTGCGGTACAAGGATTGTCGGCATTTTCCTGTGTGTCGTGGCCTGAACAAGGTTGGGAGTCACCGGGTTAGGATCCCTCTGGAACTCACCCACCCACTGTTATCCTGCCTCTCATTTCATGGCCGTGGGCTGTGCTCTCGGTGCTTCGAACTGGATTCAAGGAATGGAGACACCGAGTGAAGGAGATGTTTTTCACTGGGGAATAGATGTTCTTCTGTCATTCCTCCAGGCCAGTAAAATGAACTTCCACAGCCTGACTTGGCTCGGAGGCTGCATCGCCTTTGGTGGTTTCCTGTCAGGACGGAGGAACCTGAAAGCAGTCGCTAGGTTTTCTCCTTGGTTTTTATATATATATATTTTGAGTGTCTAGATTGTGCACATTGCCTTCTCCTTTCAGTTCAGTGACACAGTAACCTCTGTTCCCTCGTCTCCTCCTAACCCGGCCTGCACCCCCTCTCGGCCTCGCTTCCTCAGCGTCCAGGTTGCCCTCTTGCTCCTCTCTGCACAGTGTCACTGCCCTGATAGAAGAATCTGCAGGGGCCCCTCACTGCTCCACACATCACTGCCCACAGCATCTGCCTTGTCGTGTCCCCTGCCTCTGTCCCCCCCGCCCCCACTCCCTTTGCCCTGTCCCTTTAAGTCCCAATTATCTCACAGCTCAATTGAAGTCACAGATTCCCTAGCAGCCTCCACCCCAACCTATCTCTCCTTAGGTCCATCTCAGCGGGATGCAAAGGTTTTTTAATCTGGGCTGTAATCGTTCATGCGCGTTAGCTTTTTCACGCAAATCAGGTTTGTTCTGTTTCTCCCTGCACTTCAGAGCTGGGCAGATAACATCGTGTGCTGTCTGTAAAAAGTACTTGTTGGTTTCCCTGATTCTGTTTAATCCAGGCTGCTTTGGGACTGTTTCTGATGGAGATGCCTGTGGCTTGTACCTTCCCAGGTTCACCATAGTGGCGGAGAGTCTGCAGCAGGTTCGTCAGCAGCTTAAAAAGCTTGAGGAGTTGGAACAGAAATACACGTATGAACATGACCCTATCACAAAAAACAAACAAGCGTTATGGGACCGCACCTTCAGCCTCTTCCAGCAGCTCATTCAGAGGTAACTTGAGGGAGATGTTTTTGTACCTTTTGCAATTATTTTACCCAGAGGAAAAGTTTTCTGGTAATTCAGATAATTTAGAAGGGTTTAATCGGTTATGTAAAAATTTTTATGGCTTCCCAGAATCAGGTCTTCCCGAATTCCTTGCTTATGTCGATGGCCTGTCATTCTTGTGACCGTTTAGACTGGTTACCAGTCTCCTTGCCCGTGGCCAGTCTGTGACGAGACCTGTCTAGTCTAACCTGATGATATTTGTCCTCTCTTTCCCATTCCATGGTCTCATCACGTTTCAAGCTCTCAGATCCTCTCTACTGAACTGTTGCATGGTAGCCTCGCAAATGGTCCCTCCCGAGCCCCTTCCTCCCTGTCCCTGTGACCCTGTGCTCTCCCAGAGCAGAGGTCAGTCAGGTTTTTTGCCACCTGCTAATCACAGGGGAGCCCCGCATCTGGTCACCCAAGCCGCACCTGCACAGCCTGGCCCTCACTAGCCACTCCAGAATTAGCTTCTATACGTGCCCCATTTCCAGGCAGACTTGACTTCGTGCCCACCCTGGACATTTGCTTCTGCATTCCCCTCCCAACAGTATTTTCTCTGCCTCAGAGCTTTCTTGTACCTCATTTCGAAACTGCATCCTGAACGTTTCACCTTACATCTTGTCATGAAATCTTCCCAGAGTTCCCGGGCAGATGTTGTCTCCCTTCCGGATCTGCATAGTTCATTCTTTATTTTCCTCCCGTTCTGGATTTTATTATATCATTGTCTGTGTATTTCTGTTTTCTTTGTCGTAAATTGAAAGGTCCTAGTAGACAGAGATGTGCCTTTGTCATCTTCTTCCCCCACCAGGGTCTTACATAGTACCTTGCCCATGGGTAGGTGTTTCAGATATGCTTAGTAGGTAAACAAATGGCACTAAGTAGAAGAGTAGAGTTCATATTGCAGTTTTTTAAATGCTAACATAATAAAAATGTCTTTGGTTCCCTGTGGCTAATGTCCAAACAGGAATGCCTAGATGTTGGATTTTGAAATAATCAAGGACATTTACTTGGGTTTTGGAATGCAAATTTCATTCTGTTTTTTAAATTAAATTTAATGTTTGGAAATGTTTATTAGATAATAAATATTACTAAACAATTTAAAAATCAATTTTCCAAAGGATGTTAAAATGTCAGTTTCAAATTATGGTGGTAAGCAATATGGTACATGGTTCACTTTCAACTGTAGTAAAATTTATTTTTATCTTGTTTTTATTTTTTTATTTTATTTTACTTTATTTATTTATTTTTGGCCACACCACGAGGCATGGGGAATCTTAGCTCCCTGACCAGGGATTGAACCCATGCCCCCTGCAGTGGAAGCACGGAGTCCTAACCACTGGACCACCAGGCACTTCCCTATTTTTATTTTTAAATTGAGATATTATTGACATATAACCTTGTATTAGTTTCAGATGTACAACATAATGATTTGATGTTTGTATATATTGTGAAATGATCACCACACTAAGTCTAATTAGCAAATTTGATTCTTAAATTTGTAAATGAACAGAATCCCATTCAGAATTTTCATTGTTGAAGAATCACAGTTCACTGCAGTTACTCTGATTCTGCTGAGTGCAATAGATTTGGGAATTTCTTTACTGACTAGAAAACCTCACTTTATTCATCCAATTTGTTAGAATCTTTCAAACTTTTTTTAGCTTGTGCCCTCTAACTCCCTCTCCTCTTTAGGGAAAAAAACCTTTTACTGCCTCAACATTAATGGAAATGCTAATTTACCCTTTGCTGGGAATTTACAGCTCATTTGTGGTGGAAAGACAGCCCTGCATGCCAACTCATCCTCAGAGGCCATTGGTCCTGAAGACTGGAGTACAATTCACTGTGAAGTTGAGGTAATAAAGAAAAGACCCTGCACCTCCTATCACAAAGTTTGCACCCCAGCTTCCTTTCACAACACTGTTATATATGGTGCTTTAGAGGAAGTAATTTTGCAGTAGGCATTTTAATATGAATTCTTATTTAGAATATCTAAGAGTCTTGTCTTTTCTATTCAGACTAGAAATATAAGAGATATGTGTGTATGCACACACACACACACCTGATTTTTTTCCAGTTATAGATGTAATGAATGCTTACTGTAAATAGGAATTCAAAACTGCAGAACTGCATATAGTAGAGAGCAGAAGTTCCCAGCAGCCTCATCCCCTCTTGAGCATAAACTCATAACCTGAGCTTTACATTCCCCCCAAAATGTATGCAGTGTGTGTGAATGTGGACTTAGGACAGGTACATTTTTCTGCTGAGTGTGTTCATAGCTTTCATCAGATTCTCAAAGTTGTATGTGATCTAAATATCCGTAGACCACCATGGTAAACAGCCTGGTGTCAGTCCTCCCAGAATTTTGTCCACGTCTACCTAAATATATAAATAAATACATTGTACTTATGCATATTTTTGTCATGCATAGACACACAAATACATATGACATACAATGTTTCATTTTTAGAAACTAGGGTTCTGCTGTCTGTTCTTTGGCAGCCTGTTTTTCTCCTTCATGATAAATTGTGGAAGTGTTTCCACGTTAGAATGTACAGCTTTTACAGCTTTACTTCCTTCCGTTGCACGGCTGCATTCATTTAGCTCTTCCTCTGCTGACGAGCAGCTGGACTCAGAAGAGCCGCACTTGCCTTCAGAGTTGGCCCTAGTCCTTTTCTCCAGGGTGCTGCTGAGTTAGGTCCACACGTGCTACCTGTTGGCTGCCAGTGAACAGCACCATGCTTTAGCACCTGTGAGGTCCCAGAACTCACAGCTGGCAGGAGGAGAAATCTAATCCCATCATCTGCTTCACTAAAGGGAGCCAACCAGTGAGGGGCGCCTTCCCCAGGTCTCCAGCTCATCAGAGCAGAGCACACCTGAGTCTCAGCCCACGGCTCCTTCCATCTTTCCACACTGCCCTGGGGGTGATTATAGATGTGACCTTCACTTTCCTGATTATGGGTGATAGTTTTTATTTTCTCCCAGCAGAATAAGCATTAGATACAAGTTTTAGTAAAGGGCAGTGTTTGCTATTTTTACCTATAGAATTAGCCCAAAATAGAAATTTTGATAAAACTCAGCATTGGCGAGGCGATACAGGGAAGCAGATACCCTCACTAATGTTTGGTGGGAACATAAAATCAGTGCTGCTCTCTGTCAGAATTTAATGTTACAGTTTTGTCCCAGCAATTTCACAGCTAGGAATTTATCCTACAAATACACTCTAAAAACATCCAAGTAGACATACAAGGATGTCACTTCCATTGTTTGTAATAAGCAAAAACTGGATGAGGTGGGGGTTATTGAAATGTTCATCAATAGGGAATTGGCATGATAAATAAATGGTAACAGATAATTTTTAAAAGTAATTATGGGGCTTCCCTGGTGGCGCAGTGGTTGGGGATCTGCCTGCCAGTGCAGGGGACACGGGTTCGGGCCCTGGTCTGGGAGGATCCCACATGCCACGGAGCGGCTGGGCCCGTGGGCCACAATTGCTGAGCCTGCGCTTCTGGAGCCTGTGCTCCGCAACAAGAGAGGCCGCGACACTGAGAGGCCCGCGCACTGCGATGAAGAATGGCCCCCGCTTGCTGCAACTGGAGAAGGCCCTCGCACAGAAACGAAGACCCAACACAGCCATAAATTAAGAAAATAAAATAAACCCAAAGTTTAAAAAAAAAAAAAAAAAAGAAAGTTTATTGGAAAAAAAAAATGTAATTATGACATTTTTCTTTTCAGATTGTTGGTGAAATTGCAAGAGCTGAATTATAACTTGAAAGTCAAAGTCTTATTTGATAAGTAAGATATCTTTAATATTATCTAAGATACACGTACTATTGAAATGCTGGCTTTGTTAACTAAACATGGACTTTTGCACTGGGGCCGTTTGTAAGTGATCCCGGCACATTTAAATTGATAGCGCCTGTTCTGGATGTTGGGAGCATCCCCTAGAGCTGGTATCAACGTGCTTGTGCCTTTTTAGACTATAAGTGAACAAAAGAATGAGTGCATTTTATGCATATGAGCTTGTAATGATCAAGTCTCCAAGCAGCTACCACCCCTCCTCCTAGGCCAGCCCTAGAGGAAGGGTCCTTGATCAAACTCCAGGCCACCATGATTCTGCAGCCAGTGTGGACTTGTTTCTGGAGTGAAGCTGACAGCATTCTGGGGGGCCTGTGTGGAGCCTGCGGGCTCCACACTTGTCTCTTCTGGGCAGTAAGAACCCAGGAATGGGCAGGATCTCTCATGGGGTCTAAATGGAGCAGGCCCATCCTGTTTTGTCCTTAGTCCCTGGACCTGAACTATCAGTGACCTAAGCACTTACGTTAAGGAACAAGATAGCTTAGCCCCTGCCATCCCCCCTTGATATATTTAATGCTTTTGTTGGTGTGTGTAACATACTGGTTTACCAAGTTTCAAAACCATTTATGATAATCCAAGTCATTTTCCTCTGGCTTTTTATCTCTTTCCATTCCTGTAACTATAGCCTTCTTTGTAGCATAGTCTGTGCCTTTGCTTTTCTCCCATCATCTTTGGTTTCTCTGTGTATCAGTTTACTTTTGCTGCATTAAAAACCCCAAAACTTAGTGGCTTCAACTCTAAAACTTATTAATTTCTCTTATGCTGTGGGCTGTGTGTGGTCCTTCTGGTCTGGGCTGGCTTGGTTATTGCTGGGTGGTCTAGCATGGCCTTGTATGTGTCTGTCTCTGCTGGGATAACTGGGCCCTTCTCTGTCAGGCTCTCAAAGAGGCCAGCCTGGGCTTTCTCATGCAGCAGCGGTGTTCCAAGCGGGTCAGAGCAGCAGCGTGCTGGGCCTGTTAGGCTAGACTTGGAACTTGTACGGCATGACTCCCATCCATCGTGTGGGGAAAAGCGAGTCAAAGTCCCCTGAGATTCAAGGGACAGGGAAATACATTCTGTCTCTTGAAAGGAAAAGCTGCAGAGGCTTTGTGGCCACTACAGTTTACCACACTCTGCTTAACTCGGTCTCTCTTTCATTTTGTTCTTGCTCTTTTGTCTTTTCTGTCTGTTCCAGTTCTGAGTTTTCTTCTTAGCTTTGACAAGGTAGCTTTGTATCACACTATTCCTTTTATTGTGAATTTTCTTTTTTTGCACAACAAGGTGGGTATATTTAATGCTACTGAACTGCATGCTTAAAATACTTAAAATTTTCTGTTATGTATATTTTACCACAATTTAAAAAACTGAGATGCCACACTGGAGAAACTCAAGTTGAAGGACATTCCATAAAACACCTGAGCAGTGATACTCAAAAGTGTCAAAAACTTCAAAGACTAGGAACGTGTGAGAACGTGTTACAGACCAGAGGAGGCTAGGGTGATATGATGACAAATGTAACGTGGGGTCCTGGCTGGAGTCCTGGGGCAGGAAAAGGACGCTGGGGGGAAGTGGTGAAGTCCAGGTGAAGTGTCGAGTTAGCTAATTGTCATATGCCAAGGCTGGCTTCTTGGTCATTAGAAATATTCCATGGTTATGAAGTGTAAGTTCTTTTTTTTTTTTTTTTCCAGACAGGAAAATTGGTCACTGTTATAACTGATGGTGATTCTCATTCACAAAAGCATTGAACTTCTAGTTGAGACAGGAAAGGAAGCTAACTCATTTAACTATGAGTGCGCTAATGATCTCTTAACCTTCGCCTGCGCCTGACAGATACATTATTTGTCCAGATCATGACGACATTATCGCTGCATTTGTATAAGATACAGGTCTCTCAAGATTTTAACCTCAGATTTAAAACTTAAACTTGATAGTTTCCCCAAATAATTGACTATTCAAGTACTTCTCTGAAAGCGTTAAAAATAACAGAGAACAAAAATAAGGATCGAGGGGCTTCCCTGGTGGCGCAGTGGTTGAGAATCTGCCTGTCAATGCAGGGGACACAGGTTCGAGCCCTGGTCTGGGAGGATCCCACATGCCGCGGAGCAGCTGGGCCCGTGAGCCACAATTACTGAGCCTGCGCGTCTGGAGCCTGTGCTCCGCAACAAGAGAGGCCGCGATAGTGAGAGGCCCGCGCACCGCGATGAAGAGTGGCCCCCACTTGCCGCAACTAGAGAAAGCCCTCGCACAGAAACGAGGACCCAGCACAGCCAAAAATAAATAAATTAATTAATTAATTAATAAAAAAAAATAGATTGTTTAAAAAATAAATAAATAAATAAGGATCGAGCTGTCACTTTGGAAGGTCCTCTGAGTTGTGTAGCCACAGAGCAGTGCTCTCTGCTCAGTCCCCAGTGCTTAGCTCGGTGCCTCGGAAAGGCACCGACTGAGTCACTGCTCAACAAATAGCCATAACTCAGGCTTACGTTTACTGAGGGTGTGCTCTGTGCTCTCTTCACCGGGTAACAAGTTTCCTTCTCCCAGTGTCCTGTATGGTTGGTGCTATTAGCATGACGTACAGTGGAGAAAGGTGAGGCCCAGACAGTTTATTTGCCCAAGGTCACTCAGCAAAACTTGGCAGTGCTGGTGCGGGTTGATTGAGGGACTGAGTGAGTGAATGAAAGGGCTGAACAGCCCCATTATTTGTTATTGATCTTGTACTTTTATATTTTTGTTAAAACTTATCTCAAATTTTAAATACACGTATATGATCATATATATATATATATATATATATATATATATATATATTTTTTTTTTTTTTTTTTTTGCAGAGATGTGAATGAGAGAAATACAGTAAAAGGGTACGTGAAGTACTTTGCACTATATTTTACTATCGCTTTGTTTGTTTATGTGTTGGTTTAACGGTTCCCAGCCTTTTAAGTATTTGTACCCTGTACTGTCTAGGTTTAGAAAGTTCAACATTTTGGGCACTCACACGAAGGTGATGAACATGGAGGAGTCCACCAATGGAAGTCTGGCGGCAGAATTCCGACACCTGGTAGGGAGATCAGTTTCCCCCTTTTCTATTGTGTCTGGTTTATTAGGACTTGATTTGTGATCGAGTGGCACTTAGTGCCCTGTGTGATGGGCAGGGCACCCCCTAGGAGAAGACTTCCTAGAATTCATGGCTGGTGACTTCAGCAGCACTTGGGGAATCTTGGTTCCTCCTCCTTATCCCAGGACTGTTCACTCTGTTTCCTGCCAGTCTTTCTCTCAGAGATACCTTCTTTGGGGGGTAGTGATCTCAGTAAAATATTCCATAAACCAGTGTGCACATAAGCTATCCGTACATGGTTCCTCCAGGACCTCAGTGATCACTCACTCTAGATTCTTGGAATTTTCCCAGAGGTCATTATTGCCCCACATCCTGACCGTTCCTTCTCCCCCTCCAAGCGTGGCAGGCCCCAGGAGTCTCTCTTTGGCCCCTTCTTCACCACCTCCCTCCTGGGGTCTTGCCCACAACCACTGTCTCGAGCACTTTGTCTCCAGAGGAGTAGGGCCCGGGCACCGGGCAGTGGAAATCAGCAGAGGTGTTTAAGTGGGTGGTGCCTTCTCTCCTCTCTCCCTGAGAATCGGGGCTGCCAGTTGTTCTGTAGATGTGTTGGTGCTGAGCCCTGCACACTTCCTGGGCTGGAGCCTGCAGGGAGGTTCAAAGCATCCTTTTTTTTTTATTGGCAACCATTTCGTGAACCCGCAAACTCATAGTTGGGAAGCTAGACCTTGTGTGAGAGTCTCAGTCCAACCCAGGAGTCTGAGGGTGTCCAGAGCTGCTCTGGGGTCTCCAAGTTGCTCCCTTATAACCTGCGTGGTTGAAGTCCTTCTGAGGGCAGTCTTAGAGGCCTGAGTCACAGGCCTGGGAGACTCTGCGGAGGGAAAGGCAAGAGAAGCTGTGCCCTGAGCCTGGGGAGCATGAAACAGCGAATGACGGTGATGGGGGCTGGTTCGGGAAAAGCTAGCCTGGGGGAGGGGGCAGGACGCTGTTCCCTGGGATGCTTCTGAGCCCTGTGGTGTTCGCAGGGGGTCGGAATGCTGGGAAAAGGCACTCTGCCTCGTGAACCCACACAAGGGTCGCTTCACCTCCTGTTCCGCATTCTGAAAATAATTTCACTTCCTTCATTCTTTCTGAGTCCTCACTTTGGTTTGATTTGTAGATGAAAATAGCAACTTTGATGATTATGGTACTGTTTACTAAGATTTTTTTTGTTTTTTTTTGTAGCAACTGAAAGAACAGAAAAACGCCGGTGCCAGAACCAACGAGGTGAGTCTTTCTCTCTTGTGATTGGTCTCTAACTAGCAGGTCTGTCCAGTGAGGTTGGCTCCGTGGCCCCGGGGGCCAGGGACCCCTCACAGAGGGGCGAGCAGCAGGAAGACCCAGCAGGGAAGGGCAGTGGACAAGCTTTGGGACATGGTGTATCTGTCATAACGGTAAAACCACTCTGTGCTTGTGCTTTATGGTTGTCAAGTGATTCTGCACATGAATTTATTGGACCCTCAACAGACAGCCCAGCAGAGTAGGTACGGGGGGCTACTGTGTTATTCACATTTCACAGGTGGAGAAGTTGGACCACAGGAAGTTTGCAGGATTTAGCTAAGGGTGCACAGGGAGTTACCTGTCAGAGCTAGAACTAGAGGCCAGCTTCATGACTGCCCTGCCAAAAACGATGTGTGCCGAGAGGGTTTTCCTGCCACGTGTCCCCTACCCAGTGCGTCATCCTTCTGTCAGTTTCATTTTCACAGCCAGTCCTTGAGGAGCTGTGTTTGTGAGGCATTCAGATGTGAAGCATGGGCAGAGGACAGAATGCCTGGAGTTGCTTTGGTTTGGACCGGTTGTCATCCTTTGCGCCTGCATGGCACACACGCTGTCTTTCCCCACGACAGCCAGCAGAGGTCGTGTGGGACAGTGGGACAGGCACCGGCCCGGGCCTGACCAGCCCTGGTTTGGATCTTGACTATCTTTGTGACCTTCCAGGGATTTAGTTTCCTCTCCTGTGAGCAGGGATGGCAGCCACATCTCTCTGGTTCTAAATTGTTGTGATGCTCGTGTAAGGTAATATGTATGAAGGTGCTCTGAACACTATATAACCTTTCTACCCATACCAAGACACTTTATGACCAGCCAGGCTTATGCAAATCAGCCCTCCCGATAGAAAATCACACCTGGAACACGTGTACACTTTCCACCCCATGTCAGCCTGAGGTGTGCAGCCCACACACACCCTCAGAAGGGGCTGAGGGCCAGGATGCCTTAGGTCATGAATAAACCCATTAGAAGTTGCTGTTTCCCTATCGACATTTTTTTCCCCTTAATCCATATCCCTTGCCATAATATCAGAAATCTGATCTTTGAGAGAACAGTGAGATACTCGGGATAATGAAATCTGGGATAGATGGTCAAAAATTGGAATGCTCTTCTGAATTGCAGCTGGTTAGGTTCAGGCTTTCTGCAGCCTGTTGCAAAAAATGCTTAGTAGGCTCTTGCAAGTTGCAGGATCAGTGACTGAATCGCTATATTCCTTTTGTTTCCCTTTTCTCTTTTAAGGGTCCTCTCATCGTTACTGAAGAGCTTCACTCCCTTAGTTTTGAAACCCAGTTGTGCCAGCCTGGTTTGGTCATTGAGCTTGACGTAAGACTTACATGTTCCAGATGTGGAAAACTTTATTTTTACTTTAAACTGTTATGTGTATTTTTATTTCTCAATTTTTATTTTAGATGTATTTACCGAATTGCTAAAAAAGATTATTGTTTTCAGCCAGTACTATCTTGATGTTAATTTAATCGTTCAGGCAGCTAGAGAACTGAATTAACCTTCAGATACTATAAGCTAAATGTTCCAGTTGAGATGTCCTGTGTTAATTTTTTATATGAAGCATTGAAACTTATTTCTTAAAAGATATATCAAAGACAAATTCAACTACGAACCAAAGAACATACCTTTACATTCTTAATTTTCAAATATAAAAGATAATGCAAATGTACAAGGAATCCCTTGCTTAGTTGTGAGGCTGCATAGTGGTCTGAAGGTGATGTTTCTGTGATTCAGATGATTTCAAGGTCTTTGTCATCTTCTAGACGACCTCTCTGCCCATCGTGGTGATCTCCAATGTCAGCCAGCTCCCGAGTGGTTGGGCCTCCATCCTGTGGTACAACATGCTGGTGGCAGAACCCAGGGTATGGAAAACACATCTACTTTCATACCAGGGGTTAACCAGAGACCTCATGGTCTAGCTTCTGCATATCTGAAAGAGCCCTTAAGGGCCAGATGTTGAAGGAAAAGTGGCACAACTCAAGTGGCATTGCTAGGGATCGGAGTAATTCTGGAAAAGCAAAGCATGTGTATGTATTAGAAATGAGAATTATGATTTTCCTTCCATGTGAATAAGCTCAGGCGACAGATAATTTTATACGGCTTTTACTGTGGAAGAGGTCCTTTATTTTTATGCTTTTTAAAAAATGTATATATGCTAAATAAGCCTGCTCCATTCTTAGGGTGTGGATACTCTAATATGGTTGATTAATTACAGTTGATTCTGGTTACTCACTGTACTTAAAGTCCTTTAAAGTCACTGTGAACACTGAGTTGGCAGATACTGAACCACTGCGTCTAGGGGAAACACGGGGTTAGGTTCCCATGAGCCTCTGGCACAACCTTTGCATTTGCTGATCAATACATAACCTTGTTTTGTTTAAAGATCCCTTATCTAATATACTTGTTGATTCATTAACATTGAACTCATGGCAAGCAGCTTTATAACTCACATCTGAACAAAGCTTATATATCACATGCATTTTCTCCATAAGGCACTTTGGAACACTAGACAGCACTTCAGCCCTGCACTTGAGGGCCATGTTAAATATGAAATCACCAACAAAAAAGCATATGAACATGCAAAAACCGTGGCACTAAACAGACCTCAAAAAAGACACTCGGGTATAGTATGAGAGCTGAAATAGGAAGGCAGATCATAGCTTTGTTTGACCTCACCTGGAAACATACATGTTTGGCAACTCAAACTTTTCACTGCTGTGTGCCTGGGTACATCTGCAAATGACTGCAGAAGTGCCACGAATATTGATTTGGGAGTTAAATTTTAGTGAGTTGATGAATTCACAAATGTGAATCTGCAAATAATGAGGATTTCTCTTCTTTAGCTGTGAAAACATCTGTGTGTCATAGATGAGAACTGAACTTTGGCACAGATCCATGTTTCAGTGCCAAGCTTGTGACTGGTGGCTCGTCAGTAGCCCTTAGCTTCTGGGTGTTTTCTCTCTAGAATCTGTCCTTCTTCCTGAACCCACCTTGTGCACGATGGTCTCAGCTTTCAGAGGTGCTGAGTTGGCAGTTTTCTTCTGTCACCAAAAGAGGTCTCAATGTGGACCAGCTGAACATGCTGGGAGAGAAACTTCTTGGTATGAGCATATTCACTTTTTATGTAACTAACAATTGATATTCATAAAATATCTTGACTTGCTCCTTTCCTCCTCTTTGCTCTTTATTTTGTTCAGGGTAGGAGAGTGTTAAAATCTATTGGCTTTTCCAGCAGCAGTTTATTATAGTTAAGTGAGAATGATGCCTTACCTTAGAAGGAGATAGAGACCTGATAAAAGATTTAAATGAATCATTTCCCCATTATCTCATATTAACATTTCTGAACAGGGTTCCTAGGGGAAAGCTGTCTAAATTATGTAAAATATATTACTTGTGGCTAAAATAAATTCTTTGAGAAATATGAAGTTTTATTAACCTTGGGGAGAAAAACAGTAAGCCCCCAACATGTTAAGAATAAGGTCCTCGGGCTGCCCACCACACAGCACACGCCCAGGTCTCGTACCTCAGGTGGCCCAGGTGTGAGGAGACACTGTCCACATCAGGAGGATGCCCGTGACCAGCACTGCCTGATGGGCAGGGTGCAGCCCATGATAGAGAATTCCCTTTCAGTGGCTAATGTCATGGATTTATTAGTGTCCCACACTAAGCAAATCTGAGACCTACTAGTCTCAAGGTCAGATCTTCAATGAATGGGCCTATCTGAACTATTTCTTTAAAAATCCACGGTCACCTTCTTTTCCAGATTTGCTTTCTGTGTAGCAGAACTGCATGTACTGCAAACACCAGTAGGCTTTTCCTAACCAAATGGCTCTCAGCAGTGCCTTCTCTTGGCCACGCAGCTGTCACAGTGAGAGTCTTGTGCAATTTAATAAAAAGTAAGAAGTCATTCCTATTCCTTTCCCTTATTTGGTGAGAGTTAAGACAGATATCTTTTCTGCCTATAGTGGCTTATTTGGGATTCTCTGTGAAGAGAGATGTCAGGCTCACCACGTCTTACGGCCAGGCTTCTTCAATTTATGTAGCTGATAACCCCGAGGCTTCCTTCCCCTCTCATTTCTCTCACTGGGCTTTTGACTTGCATCGACCTCCCTGAGCCTGTGTCCTATTTGGAGGAGGGCTGAGGGAAATGCCTAATTAATATCTAAAATAATCTTGTAAAGTCAAGTGTCAGTTAAATCGATCACCTAGGGGTGATCTTGGTCTTAGTTTGAACTTGAAAAAAATTTCTCAGGGTCACCGGGAGAGGAGCCTGCCAAGGAGGGAGAGGGAAGCAATGGGAAATGATACTGTACAAGGGGGACCAAATCGAGGCTTCTCCAGAAAGCACAAGTGATTGTATTAGTGAATCTGAGAATATCCACTGTGTACACACAACCTTCCTTTGTTGAGTGTTGGCGCTTTGAGAGCAAATACAACAGCCATCAGTCCAGCCAAAGCTTCAGAATTGATTTCCATTTCCTTAAAAAACTTATTTTTATTTGTTTAGGTCCCAGTGCTGGCCCTGATGGTCTTATTCCATGGACTCGCTTCTGTAAGGTGGGTGCTGTCTGGAGTTTATGCTCTGAGTGCTTTCCGCTCTCTGTTGAGGGTCTCGGATTTCTCGCCCTGGTGCCGGCTGCACTGTGCTTGCTTTGGCGTGTTCCTCTCGCCCACGGAACCCCTAGGGCAAGTTGTTTACTTTCCTTCAGCGCACTGAAGGTTAGTCTCCAAGCGCGAGTCTGACAGGAAGCACCTGCCTGGGTGATAACATTCTCTCATATCCGACATGAGTCTTCTGTTTCCTCACGCTGACCCCTGGCCTGGCAGCGTTTCAGCCCCGTCCATGAGAAACGTGTGGTCTGTGCCGGCGTCGACAGCCCGCTGGGCCGGAGGGGTGTCTTGAGCCTGCTCAAGCAGTGAGACCAGTTGGGGGGAATAATCAGACCCCGGTAGGGTCACCAGACAGTGCTGACAAGCTCACGCTACTGGAGTTTAGTAGTGTGAAGGCAACTGGTATTCTGGGATCACCCTGGAGGTCATTCCCTGGCTGGGTCGCTAATGTTTGGAGAGGGAAGCAGACAGAGCCTGGCTCAGGAAATGGAGAGCTTGGTGTCTGAAAGCTGGTAAGAGGGGAGGGACGGCTCTGTAGGGGGCAGTGCTAGCTTTGGCAGCTGGGCAGTCTTTGCAAACTAAAACCTGATGGCGGGAGGAGACATGCTAAGTCGCTGTTTTGGATTTCTTGGTTTCTAATGTGTGCATCTGTATACTTGCAGGAAAATATAAATGATAAAAATTTTCCTTTCTGGCTTTGGATTGAAAGCATCCTTGAACTCATTAAAAAACACCTGCTCTGTCTCTGGAATGATGGGTAAGGGCCATTGATAGGTGTATTATTTTTGAAACATATGTTGAGCACACACTCCATTACTGCAAGGCTGAGATAGGCCTGACCCAGACAGACTTCATTATTTGGCAAGACTTGGGTGCATCTCACAGAAACAGATGCTTGCAGGCTGTCCCTTCAGGCATTCACGATAGTAGACCCTCATAAGATTAAAATTATATTTCCATAGTATATGTACATGAATTTTCAAAGCTAAATTTAAAAACCCTGAGTGCCATTCATGCCTTCATTCATTCTACAAAAATTTCTTGAGCACCTGCTTTATTGCCTCCAAGTAAGGAAGAAAAAACTTTTTTGACTCGGTAAATTGTTTCTAATTTTTTCCCAGGGTCAGTTGATATTTCAGCAAAGACTTTAACTTGGTCAGAGGTCTAGAATATGAAAATGGATTGTCTGAGCCTTTCTCTTCACTAGAAAGGATGCATGAATTTCAGACATTTTCATGGCCTTCAGAATCCCCAGGTGAAAATGAAAGGCTCATTAATCCAGCAAGTATTTATTGATCATCTGTAGCATCCAACGGGCACCATGTTAATGAGCTTTGTTGGGACTTCAGCATATATATGTATGAGTGAAATGCTTCCTGAAGTATCAACGAAATAGATTTTAAAGCATCTAAAATAGTCGATACATTTCTATCCTGTGTTCTTGTGTCAAGTTGTAGTCATCTTGATTTGTAAGTGAACGTGAAAATTACAGTCATGACTGAACCTCAGAGTACCTCCATCAATCCCTTTCCATGTGCAGGTGTATCGTGGGCTTTATCAGCAAGGAGCGAGAGCGGGCTCTGCTGAAGGACCAGCAGCCGGGGACATTCTTGCTGCGGTTCAGTGAGAGCTGCCGGGAAGGGGCCATCACGTTCACATGGGTGGAGAGGCCCCAGAACGGAGGTGGTAAGCCAAGACACCTGCACACACACCGATTCAAAATGTGGGTGCAAGCCCTTCTTCGCTGCAAATCAACTCATACAAATAATGAGCTTTTGACATGCAATTGCAGCTCCTCCACTTATCCCCAGCTGAGCTTCCCCAGTAGGATTTAATACATCACCAAGGGCTATTTGGGATTCGTTGCCTGGAACATATTGTGCAAATGATGGTTTTTTTTTAAAAGACAAGGCCACATTCTTTCCTTTTTGTCAGGTTTGTCACCTGTAGGTGAAAGATGCGAGTCAGTACGACTGGCAGTCATTTATTGGGAGGAAACCCATAGCGCACAGGCGTGAGCTTCCAGACCCACGGAAGGGAATCCCACATGGATGTGCACAGATGAGGGCAGGCTCTGTGAGAGGGGTCCTGGGACTGGGTGCAGCCCTCCACCCTGCCTTCTGACAGAGAAGGCTCGTGCACGTTTATCTGGGTTATATCTTGGGTTTCTATTTGACCAAGTGCATCCATGGCAAAAACAATTCCGAAAACCTATGCGTTATGAAACAGGTTTCTGGGGAATGAGAAACAGGTTTCAGTGGAGACAAGAAAGTGATAAAGACAAGCTGGTGACTTTTCACTCTTGCTTGTAGTTTGCTCTGTTTGAAGGATTGGAGGGAAAACTGATTTGTTCCAGTGACTTACGCTTTCAGTTAGAAGATGCAAAAAGATGGGATACTTTTCTTCTTCTATTTTTTTTTTCTTCTGGTAAAAAAACAGGAGAGCTGGGATTAGAGCCCAGTGAGGACAGGAGATGGTAGAGCCTGCCCTTTTCTTCTTCTCCCCTGGTAGTTCTTTTCCTGAACTTGCTGAGAGATGGAACTAGCAAACCAGACAAAGATGAAAACCGTTGGCAACCGGAAAGTTGAAAGCAGGGCAGCACCAGCTACAAAGCTTTGGTCTGAAGTTCTAGGGCAGAGTCCCCAGAGCACCTGACAGCAGCCTCTGGAATGTGTGCCCCAAAAGTGAAATCCTGGATCAGTTAGGAAGCAGGATTCCAATGAAGTCTGGGACTAAGACCAGGAGTGAATTAAACTGTGTTTTTTTACATTAAGGATTAGAGAAAAAAATAGCAAATAGGGTCTCTTTTTGGTTTGTTTAAAAAGTTGTTTTCCATGTGTTGTTGTTGTTATTTTCATTTTTCAATATGAAAAGAAAGACAAAGTGAGTTTATCTTCTAGTAACTTAATCTATGGCTTGAGCCAAGAAGACCCAATTAGTAATTAGTTATTTTAAAGGTATTTAATAAATTTCTTTTGGCTAGACGTACAAATCTAAGTAAATAATGACAAATGCAGTATTCCCGAGAGTAATGATGGCCTTTATTTTTCCTATTTTAAAGAAAGGATAATAATCTATTTAGGAATAAAGGAGTTACACGCTCTGTGATGTAACTCCTAGATTGTGTTTAGTTCTTACCAGGTTCTGTCAAATCCATAAACTCTGCAGTGTTTGTTTCTCTCCTCTATTGTTGCGGGATATTCTGTGGGACTCACTTTGCTTTTTCTTCCTTTTAGAATCTTGCTTCCATGCGGTTGAACCCTACACAAAGAAAGAACTTTCTGCTGTTACTTTCCCTGACATTATTCGCAATTACAAAGTCATGGCCGCTGAGAATATTCCAGAGAATCCCTTGAAGTTTCTGTATCCAAATATTGATAAAGACCATGCCTTTGGAAAGTACTACTCCAGGCCAAAGGAAGGTAAGTGGGCAGAGTGTGCAAGCATTGCCCGATGCGTCATAGCACAGCCCGGCCGTTCCTGTGGTCGTGTTCTCCCTTCATCTAGTCCAGAGCTTTGCGGGAGACAGGCTTTCACCCCACACACTGCCCTTGCCTTCCTATCAGTGCAGGGTGCCAGCACAGACTCCCCCATGCCATGTCACTAGCCCACCCCTTCTTTTGAATTGGTAAAAGCTGGCTTTCTAATAAACAGCGCAGTTGAAACATAATACATTGTTTGGCCTGACACAGATAGTAAGAAAGGAGTAAACGGTTTTTGATCTTAGGGGTGTTGGAGAAGGTCCATTTCTGGTCGCGTGTACTTGTTACATTTTTACTTTTTCTACCTGGAGGGGTAAAACGTAGGACCTGTGATGGTCACCTGCTTTATGTCAGCCTGCTCCTGAAATTGAGGAAATGGAGGCCCGGGCGAAGTGAAGTGGTCCCTTCATGGTGACCTGATAAGTTATTAGGTCACATCACTGAGAGCACGTCTAAGCTTAGCACACGGGTCTCACGCTGCTTAGTCTTCATTGAACCACGTTTGAGCAAGTGGAAGTTAGACTAATCTGGTTTGGAATGCACCAACCAACTTAGTGGATCAGTAGCCTCAATATTAGCACAGTTACTTTGGGGAGAAGATGCACCCAGCTTACCTTGACAGATGTGTTTATTACACCAACCAGGCCAGGACCATAAACCAGATTAAACTTCTGTAGGATTTCAAGCCTTAGCTTGACTTCTGTGCTGAATGTGCCTCCCCTTTTCGTCTGGTTGTTTCTGCATTCGCACTACAATTTCAGGTGACCCAGGCAGGGAGTCTAACCTGACCGCCAAGGAAAACAGTCCAGTCTTGATCAAAGAAAAAGTTGATTGTTCTTGTGTAATTTCTGCTAACGGAAAGTGTACGTGATGTGTTTGCTTCTAGCCCCAGAGCCTATGGAACTTGATGGCCCTAAAGGAACAGGATATATCAAGACTGAATTGATTTCTGTGTCTGAAGTGTAAGTGAACACAGAAGAGTGACATGTTTAAAATCCTCAAACAAGCCCCCCTCCTGGCTGGGGCCTGTTGAAGATGCTTGTTCTTTGCTTTTTTCCATTGTAATTGTTGCTGCCACCATCACAGATGGACCTGTGGAAAGATCCTAATTAGAGATCCTGGTGTCACTGCCTATCAGCGTTTTATTGCCTTTATAAAAACAAACAAACAACAAACCCAAAAAATCCAAAAAAAACAAAGTTGTATTTAAGGTATATAAGTTCTCCCCAAACTGATATTTTGAAAAAGTGTAAATAAAATGAACAAAAATTGATCAGAGTGGGAAAGCAGTTCTTTTCAATCTAGAAAAGGCCAAAGTAATGACTGAGATACATTTTTTTCCGTTTGCTTTTATTTTGTTGTTTCATTTTGTAAAAGGTAGAAAAAATTTTGGAAAAGTCATTGTCAGTTATTTGGCCTGCAGCACTGTCTTGGGGTGAATGGATGTAGCCTTCATGTAAAAACCCTCTGGAGCAGCTTTATCTGCATACAGACCTCAAGGTAGGGATGAGGGACTCCCCAGACATTTCTCTGGCGCTTCTCGGGCCAGGGTAGGTGACACAACTGCACAAGCTCGCGCCCATGTTCACCCAGGCAGAAGCGGTGCAGGATCCAGACTGGCTATTTCTGGCTCACATCTCTAGAGTACAGTGTGTTTCCCAAGGGGCCGGGCTGGGGACATGAGCCTCTCGAGATCTGTCCTTTTTCAAATGTATTTTACAAGTGTATACACTTCCCTGAAATAAAAATCTAAAATGATGATTCAGTCACAGGCCAAAGATGAAATGGCAAAGTTTGCACCACTGCTTTCATAATCTAGATGTTAACATTTCCTGTTTCCTTCTCCCCATTTTAGTCACCCTTCTCAACTTCAGACCACAGACAACCTTCTTCCCATGTCTCCTGAGGAGTTTGACGAGGTGTCTCGGATAGTGGGCGCTGTAGAATTTGACATGGTGAGTACCACACGGGGACGCTTTCAGCACGCTGAGTGTTTGCTCTCTGAGGCAGAGAGGGTGCCTCGCAGACCCTGGGCCTGTCTGTGAGCTGTCAGAAGGAGCCTCTGGCAGAGCCCAGAAGGGTGTTTTTTAGATTAGCTATGACAAGTTGGAGCCTCCTGTGTTTAAACAAGCTACGTCGTCACCAGGGTTTTTACTCCTGGCCTTCAGCACCTTCCAAAAAATAATGACATTTCAAATATTTAAAAGCTCCCCCTCTGCCTTTTAAAGTTGTCCACATAGAAATCTCATATGTTAAGGAACTAGGATTTCTCTGATAAAAAAATGTTTTCCTTTCGGCCCGTTGTTTCAGCACTGCGTCTGGGTGAAGAGGTGTTATTTTTAGGAAGGGAGGAGACTAATGCTTGGTACACAGTCCTTATAGAGACTTGGGCAGCCACAGCGAAACACTTTACCTGATTTATGTTTGAGAACTAACTTGCACCGCTAGCACCTGGGGCTGTGAAGGGCTTTGCCAAGAGTAAAAAGTTCAAGGAGTGAAGCGGAGTGTCATGAGTACCATGATAGGGATGGGAACAGGGCTGTCCACGAAAGAGTGCATCTTTCTTTGGGACAATGTTTTTCAGTGTGTCAAATAGTATTGTTTGCCTGTCAACCTGAAATCCTTCCCCTTAAAGATTTTATTTATTTATTTATTTTGATTGGCTGGATTTTTGCTGATGCTGTTTTAATTTTAAGCTCTTTTCCACATGAAGCTATTCCAGTTCATTTTTTATAAGTTTATCTATTTTATTTATTTAGTTTTGGCTGCGTTGGGTCTTCGTTGCTGTGCACGGGCTTTCTCTAGTTGTGGCGAGCGGGGGCTACCCTTCGTTGCTGTGCGTGGGCTTCTCATTGCGGTGGCCTCTCTTGTTGCGGAGCACAGGCTCTAGGCGCGCAGGCTTCAGTAGTTGTGGCTCACAGGCTCTAGAGCGCAGGCTCAGTAGTTGCGGCGCACGGGCTTAGTTGCTCCATGGCATGTGGGATCTTCCTGGACCAGGGCTCAAACCCATGTCCCCTGCATTGGTAGGTGGATTCTTAATCACTGTGCCCCCTGGGAAGCCCCCCAGTTCATTTTTTAAAATTTGCTTAGTGTTTTAAAGAAAAGCCTCTCTGAGTCATTACTGGCCTTTCTCCATCACTGGTGCCTGGCACAGACTGCTCAGAGATGCAGGAGGGAGGACAGGATGAGGGGAGAGGGCGCTATCTCCCAACGTTCAGGGTCGCACATCCCTGCGTTCAGGGAATGCATTGGTGCGGCATTAGTAATATCTGTTTAGACTCAGGTTTCTGGTATGTAACCTTTTCCTTATCCTTTTCCCTCACCTGAAGAAGTACAGGCTAAAATCTTTACACCCTCCTGATTGTTAAGGCTGAAAAAAAAAATCGCTTAGAAAAATGCTTAGGTAGTGTAATAGCACAATAGTTCTGTTCCTATTGGCGAGTGAAAGATGAACCTTGTACCTGTGTAAGGTTGCATCCTCTGTTGGAATGTAGCTCCCCACACTGCTCTGAAGTGTTTTGTGAGCCCTACACAAAAATGGAATAACTGTAAAGCCCTATTTAGAAAGTGTAAGATCGATGGACAGAACCAAAGAACGGCACGATCTTCTTTTTCTCCTCCTTTGCTGTCCTGAGCAAGTTACATCAACATCATGGTCATCACCACCATTAATCGGTGACACTTGTTAAGCACTTACTGTGTACCAGGCACTCCACGGGTGGTAACTTAGTCCTCACAACAGCCTTCTGAGTTAGGTATTATTGCTTTTCCCACTTTACAGATGTAGAAAAAAGAGACTCTCCAAAACTATGAAACTTGACTAAGATGAAGTAGTTAGTAAATGAGGGAACGAATATTTGAATCCACCTGGGGTGTCTCTAGACTGCATGTTCTTGTCTACTCTCCTGGAATGCCCCCCACAGAAAGCTGATCTCTGATTCATTCAAAACCTGCACCCAAGAGAAGCTGTTTGCACTTGACACTGAGTATGTGTTGTTCTGGTTTGTTAAGACGAAGGCAGCGAAGCCTTTGGGTGAGAGGCCTGTGTTTGGGATTTGGAAATCAGAGCTCCAACTCTGTCATACCATTATGCCCTGTGACCTTGAGAAAATAAGATGGATTAGTCCCCTCCATCTGTGCATGCAGTATGACTGCTTTCTCTGTGCTCTCGGAACGATACTGTGAGAGCAATTTAATTACTCTAAATAAATGCCAGGAAATGGTTTTGTGGCTCTGGATCCCCTCTCCCCCTGCCCAGGAGCCATCCATTTCATTCCAGATGATTTCATTCATTTCATTTGTAGAATAAAATAAATCTATTTTTATATACACGTGCACACACAGATCTCCAGAGTAAACCCATAGGAGATTTAAGAGCTATAATATGGGCACAGCACTGGTTAGACAAAATTAAAGTGGGATTAGTCTCTGAATTGGGTGGACTCCACCTTGTCTGTCCCAAATTGTCCTCAACCTTGGCCACGATTTCCTTTCCGCATCCATCCACTCTTGGAGTTAGGGCATATGCTCTGAAATAGACCTTTCATGGAGCTGGCTGGTTTCGGCCGTGTCTGGAGGTTGCAGCTCTGGACCAGGGGGCACTGGGGCCAACGCCTGGTGCCGCCTCAGGAGCAGGAGGACCGCAGGCTCCTGAGGGACAGAGCACCAGTGTTCTCTGTAGCCTGGCTTCAGTGCTTGTTTAGTCTGGCTTTCCTGTACAATAAACTGTTTCCTCTGGGACTACATGAGAACCAGTCTCCTCTCCTAGAGGCCTTTGGGCAAAGCTTGGACAAAGCTGATAGTAATTTAATGATAAATATTAAATAACACTTATTAATTGTCTGCTATTTTCCATCTAGTCTACTAAGCATTCTACATATGCTGTATAATTTAATCATTTCAACAAATCTATCTGTTAGAGACTATTAGTCTCCTTTGAATAGATGAGGACCTTGGGATTTAGAGGTTAAGTAACATGACTTGGTCACACAGCTAGTAAGAGACAGTGACAGGATTTGAATCCAGGGTCGCTTGCTTTCTCTCTCTCTCTCTCTCTCTGAAGACCACCATCTTTACATATTTTACTCTCAGCCAGACTGAAACATAGGGGCAAAACCTTCATTGTGCTTTTCAATCCAAAATATTTTCCTAGGAGCCCGCTATGTACCACCCACTATTGAGTACTCGGGATTAAAAAAAAAAAAAAGGACTCGGTTCTCAAGAGGCTTGTAGTCTAGAGCTGTGTTGCTATTGGTGTTTTGGGTCTGAATGATTCTCTGTTATGGGGCCGTGCTATGCGTTGCAGAATGTATAGTAGCATCCCTGGCCACTACTCACTAGATGCCAGGAGCACACACACCTCCACACCCGGTCATGACAATCCAAAATGTCTCCAGATGTTGCCAGAGGACAGAATCACCCCTGGTCGAGAGCACCTGGTCTAAGGGGAGAGCCCAGCATGGAAGTGAGATAGGAAGTCGGTGGCAGGCCGGTGTCCTTTGGATGAGCAATTCACTGCCTCCGAGGGGGCCTGCTGGGGGAGGTGGAGGGGTCCCTAATGATTCTACTTCTCTAGCCTCTACCTGAAACTCATTCGTTTGTTATTCCTGCTGAGTGGCCTTTAAGGAAAATTCGTCATTTCCCCCAAATCCCTCTCTCCCTCTGGCATACAGCTCAGCATTGCCTCACTCTTGTTTTGCATGAGCAGATTTGCCACGTTGCTCTGTCCCCAGACTTGCATACTAGCAAAAAGCTTTATGCAGCTTGGATGAATTGACAGAATTAAGCCAGCAGGCTGCAGAGTAATAATCCATCAGCTTAGGTGACATAAAAGGTCTCTTATTAGTCCAGGAGAAAGGATAGCACATGCTGAAGGCCCTCTAATTCCATGGTGGTTTTTTGCCGGGGGATGTGTCTTTCTACTACTCCATTGTAGAACACACAAGTAATGTTAAATATATGAGTCTGCATTTTACAAGAGCAGTGTAATAAATGTAACCACATTTTCTTTTTACAGATGAATGCGGTATAAGAGCATGAATTTTTCTCATCTTCTCTGGTGACATTTTTCCTTCCCACCTGTGCTTCCCTCCTGCTACTCTGTTCCTTCACATCCTGTGTTTCTAGGGAAACAAAAGAAAGGCCAGCAAATTCGCTGCAACCTGTTGATAGCAAGTGGATTTTTCCCTAATTCAGAAACATCTGTTACTCTGAAGGGCGTCATGCATCTTATTGAAGGTAAAATTGAAAGGCCCTCTCCACAGAGTGGGTTTTACAAATAAAAAACATCCAGATACACCAAAAACATCAGAACTAGAATGAGAGCCCTTTGGGAAAGGTGAAACATTTAGCAGCATCTAGCAAATGCCATGCCTAGAGTCAGTGCTCAGTTGTTATTGGTGGTTGGGTAGATCACACGGTTATTTAGGCAACTGCTTCATGCAGGATTGGCATATTTCTATTCTGGAGAATTCTTATTTGTTCTCTCTGCTTTAAATGTGGCTAGAAGTTTTCCAATGGTTTGCCTATGAAATAGTGCAAAGTTAAGTTTATATAGAATTACATCACCTCTTTATTGAAGGTAGCCATCCTGTATCTGGGCAGAGGATAAAAGTTGTGTTCTTTATTATATCTTCCACACTAGCCATTCAAAGCTAGAGACAAATTCTCTCTCGGGAGAATTAGTTTTTCTGTTTGTTATGGCTTTATGATACTGGCTAATATCAAATGGAAGGAAGTAAACTTTCCAAATTTGTGAGTAGTGTTTTCCATTTAAACTTTAATATCCAAAGCTGAATATTCTGCCTTCATCACGGTCACTAGTAAATGAAATTGTCTTCACAGTTCTATCAAGGGAGCCAAACTATTAACAGCTCTCTTAAGGTAAATCCTGTTATTTTTCAAAAAGTTGAAATTAATTGTAGATATAGACAAACTCAGAAATTTAATGCATGTTTCTTAAATGGGTTCACTTGTCTTTATTGTTATTAGCTGGTATTTAGCCTTAGTCATAAAATTTTCAAATTGAGAAGAGAAAATAGTAACTGACAAATCATTAACCAGAGATTATGAGAGTCAAATAATTTGAAAACTCACCCTGTGTAACTGCATTGAGAATTGCGTATTTTTCACTGATAAATGTGTTTCTCTCACAAATACATTGCAAATGGTTCCACTGTCTCTCTTGTGCTTTTTCTAGACCCTTTTTGGACTGGATGATGTTTTGTGAAGTGTGTTGTGTTACTTACCTCGTCCCTTCATTAGCACTGACACGCAAAAAAGTGGTTTAGGGAGTGGGTTTGACAGGGTTCTTCTAGATAACATTCACAAACTGCTGTCTGCAGCTGCATCTTATTTTTCTCCTGTCACCACCACAATCATACTGTTATGTAAATACTGTATTTTTCTGGTGGGAATAAAGTTTCCTTGAAGTCTATCTCAAAATTAAAGCTAAAGTATATGTACTGCATTAAATACAATATGCACATGGTACTTTCCTTCGTATTAAACACAAATCAAGGCCTCCTCTCAGATTTTACATAAGATGATTGCCATCAACCTGACTGGGTTTGCGTTGACTTTTTAAATTGAAATGATGAAGGAACAAAGATGACAGTTAAAAAAAATTGTTTCTAATTGCTAATATTTAACTCTTTGGTATATTTTTGCCCTCTGAGAGTGCTTTGGCATAGTTTCATTTTACTGTACCAGTCAAGAGACTTTGTTTACTTTTAAAAAGTATTAAAATTATAAAGTTAGTCTCTTACAAATAATATTTTGTATAAAGATTTAAAAAGCTACTGGCATTATGTATAGGTTTGATGTTTTTCTCATCTTATGATTAAGCATAAAAATATATCAGTCCTTATTTTTAAATACGATTAATACCGTTTTCCTAAGCGTTACCCTTTCTTACCCAGATTAAGATAGGTTGGTGGAAGAGATCAGAGGAAACATTATTGAAACAAGCTATAATGAGTACCATAAATAGCAAACAAACAAAAGTCCTTTGGTCTTGGTGACCACCAGAGCTGCCTCCAAATGCAGAAATAACTTGGCACTTATTTTAAAATGAATTTCAGTACTGCTATAATGCAAGTTTTTAACTTTTAAAATACATGTAACATGGGACTGTGTATTGTGCCCATAGCAGCATCTGAACTCCACACGCACCCCCTTGATGAGGTGAGGTGTTACTTTCTGAGAAGTTACTACACCCACACAGAAAGCTGCCATTTTTTTTCTCCAAAAACGTTATAAGCTAGAAAGCTGTGCCCTTCTCAAAGTAAAAGGCATTGTGTGCTGGAAAAAAAACAGTAAAATAAAAGAATCGCCAAGTTAGATGTAAGTCTGGCAGGTTAGACTCAACTGTTGTTTGATGAGCTATCAGGGAATAGTGGTATAAGCTTGAATCCTGGCCTCATAGCAAATATGACTGTTCTCACCTCCCTATCTGTAGTATTTACATCTAGGAAATATAAAGTTTCTTCCTAACGAACATGAAGAGTTGTATTTCTCCAAGGAGTGAAGTAGATAATTGCCCTGCCTAGCCGGTATGTTTGTATTTCTATATAATTGATCATTGTAAGAAGTCACTAAATAGATCCTGGCTAAGGGATGTTTGTGTGTTTTAAGAGTATTTCTGGTATGGGGTTTTATAAGCCTAGGACTTTTATGCACCACTCAGGACAAATTTCTCCCTTTTCAGGAAAGTGTCTTCTGAGATGGCAATAAATAGATTTTGCTATTTAGTCAGCATTCAATGATGGAAGTCTATTTGTTGCCTGTAAGTTGAAATGGAATATTAAGTCTTAATTGAACAAAGCATTCCTTTCACATCTGACTATCCCAGGAAAAAACTAGAAGTTGTTTTGAAAGCTCTGGTACCTACTTTTTGAACTGGGATGCTGTGCCCAGAGTAAGGGGTGCTTACTCAAGTGGCTTCTTTGGTTAGTTAAGATTCCTTCATTTATTAGTTCACCAGATATATATTGAGCACCTGCCATGAGCCAGGCAGTATTCTAGATGGTTGGGAAACGAAGTCGGTAAACTAAAACAGACAAAGATCTCTAGTTTGGTGGAACTTAAGATGTTCTGAGATACTGGATCGTATGTTCTGGTACAAACATCTTACCTATTAAAACTTAAGAAAGCTTTTGTGAAGCAAACATAGCCAAAAGCTACAAATAATTTAAAGGGTATACAAAAATATACACAGTTTCAAAGTAATGGCATTCATCTATGAAAGGGTGAGAAGATTAGAGATTTCAGATATCTCTTCCAGTTCTAAAATGTCAGTAATACAGACAAATAAACACATTTGACTGCTATAGCAAAGCAAATTACTTTGTGACAAACAACTTTGTTGAAAATGGACAGCCATGGTATATGTGGTGTTCGTGTGCCTTCTCTGTGGTTAGAAAACCGTATGCTAACCCTAAACCAGAGGTTTCTGGCATTGGGAGTGAATGCCATTTCACACACCCATGGACCAGGTGGGAGCTGCCATTACCAGCTTGTCCTACACAGACCCCAGTGTGGCAGCTCCACAAATAGACGTCAAGTCTTTTGTGAAAATACCCTCTCTTCTCATTAAAGGAGGTTAGAACCCTCCTAGTGAAAGATTCAATGCAGCAAATATTTACTGAGCACCTCCTAACTGTAAAAGGATAGTGTTAGCTTCTAAGAGGACTAGAAACATGCCTGCCTGTCTTCTCACCTTCAGGGATGAACTGCTTACAGAATTGTCATCTTAGTCATTGCGGTAACCCCACTGGACACCGCGCATAGTACCTGGCCCACAGAAGGCATTAAAAATGCCTCGACATAGTTCCTGTGTTCAGTGGAGTTCCCAACCCAGTGATATAAGAGAAAATCTTTAAAAAAATTCATTTTCAGGTTTTTTTTGATACATGTGTTTATTAAGCTGTAAAAAGCAACACTACCTAATTTCATTTAAAATAAATATTTTCCAATTTCAGAATACTTACAACTTACAGTTTTAAGATTAGATTCACTTTGGGAGGTTCTGGAAGCAAATACATTCATAGCTGTACAATCCCCAGGAAGAATCTAAATCCAACATCAGGTCATTCAGTCTCTGCCAGGCAGGTAACAGCATTAAATGGTTGATAGCTAATCCAGCTCTGCAGCTAAAGGGCAGTGTGGGCAGCAGTGGGGTACAGCACATTACACTCAAAGATGAGATGATAATTAGAACTGAGACCAGCGAAAACAACAGTGTATACAAAGCTTTAAATAAACACCACCATATAGAGCTCTGTGGTACAGAAAAAGCACATATGATCCTAAAGCCAAAACAAAAAGATCTTTGGAGTATACTGATGGCAGCAGTTAACAGCACAGTTAAAAGCATTTAAATCAAATGTACTCATTATTATCACCAGCCAACAGCAAACAGCCAGAGCAGGAACCAGTGTACAGTCATAAATAACCTCATGGGTAAATAAGGGCACATTTAACTAAACCACAAAGATTTCACAAAATAGTTATGATCTGAGAAAAGATGAAAACTCTTTGTTCCCAAATAATAGTTAGAACCTCTTTTTATTAGAGAAAAGCCTCAAAATCATTGGTAATCTTTAAGCTGTGTAATTGAACCATCTTAATGTTTCATTTAAATCACGCAGAGCAAGCTGCTGTTTGAGCAGTTATTTCAGTTGATTTCTATTAAAGAGTGTCTACCCCATAATATCTTTGGGAATAATGCTGTTCCTCTGCAGCGTTTTACAAATACCACCTGTCTACATGTCTTGATAGATCCATGAGGCAGGAACACAGCAGCAAGGCTGGACACCCACCCACCATACTCCCCACAGAAGCACACACACGAGAACGGCTTCATGCCTGATGCAGCTCAGTTAAGGAACACCAGCGTGTTCCACCAAAAGAACACGTCTAGGTTAATAAGGGGGCAATGGCTGAAGTCACTGACTTAGACTGGAAGCAATAATCGAAACACTTGGAGGCTGCTGGAGTGGGAAAGGAGCCATTAGGCATGATAAAGCTTGGAAGCAGCAGTGTGTGCTGATAGAAAAAGAAAAAAAAAAAGGAATTTGGTATATTAATGAAACAACCAGCATTCATGTAGTTGAGGATTCTGCACATTTCACTAAACACAGCTTCAAAGAAGTCCATTTGTGTGTGTGTGTGTGTGCGTGCGTATGTGCCTGTGTGTGTGCTTAATATCAGAAGTCCTTATTAACATACCCTTTTACCTCTGAGGTATGACAGGATAATGTATGTGTGCAGTTCCTCTCCAAGACAAACGATGGGTCTCGATTTAAAATGAAATGGCCTTTTCTTATTATTAAACTCTAAAAAGTCCACAAAAAATATAAGGTAGAAAACCAGGAGAAAACTGGAGTGATCTAGTGATCCCCCAAATAGAACAAATATCTTGATGCAGACTTTTAATGACAGGTTTAAAAACAAATGTTATTTGTAGCAGTTCCCATACCTTCATAATAACTTTGGTAGCTTAGAGCACTTCTGAATTTATCTTTATCCTGAAAGCTGAAAAATATCTTCTTAAAGAGCTGCAGTAGCACATCCCTTCCTTTTATTGGCCGATGAATTTGACTAATTTGTACTTACTTAGCTTAGTAATTTGTCTCTGGTTCATCTCCTATAGACAAATGGCATAGTTACAGCTCGGATGCCAGGTACATGAGGCGTTTTCTGATTTATTGTGGAAAACATGAAAACTGCATAGTATGCCAGCACCCACTTTCCCAGCTAAAGGAAAGAGGCAAATAGCTAAACATCTGGGAAGAGAGGCTGGTCTAAGGGGATATAGAAAAAGGAAATTATTTCAAAAATTATTTTAACTACATTCACACATATGTTTTGGTCACCAAACATATCTTAAACAGATTCCCTGATACAATCTAGTCAGAATTGGTCTATCCTACTAATAGTTATTAACTATTATAATTTTTAGAGTCACATCATGAAGCTAGGATGACGAGATATTTCAAACATATAACCATAAGTGCATATAACTGTTCAAACACTCTAAGTACATATTTGAAGTCATGAAAATCACACTGTTTTGCTTCTAAAGGCAGCCTTGATCCATTTGGACAGACTGTACAACAGAGTTTAATTTATAAATGCATATCAGCAGATCATCACCATAAATTGAAAATTCACAAAATACACAAAAATAAATCACAAAGACCACACAGTTAAGCTAGCATTGGTAACTGCTTCTTTTACATCAAATTATACAATGCGCGAGGTAAATATTGCTCACATTATGGAGGGAGATTGTTTTATTTCTATTTTTTCCCAAAGAGATCAGATTTGTCCTGTGTGCACAATGAAGAAAACTCCAGTAACACTGAAATGACAAATGTCGTAAAATATACATCACTACCAGATAGAAATACACATGTTCTTCATAATCATTTTCCACAATTAAATAGGTAAGTGATTTAAATCTTGGGCTTAAGACCATTATAACAGTCCATCAAGATTCTTATGGACGGTTTGATTCTCCTTTCCATTGTCGGAATCTCCTTGAGGCGTGTACTGGACTTGGTATTCCTGCAGGATTTTAAATACATCATGGTGTCCAAAGTGCAGCGCTTCATCCATGGGAGTATTATTCCACCTAAACAAGTAGCACAGCATGGACTGGGTCATTAGGTAATTTCTGTACAAAGATGATAATCCAGCATTCTTAGATTTTAAATGCCGGTTAAAGGGCCATTCAAATTTAGCTATTTAAGCAATATTACAAGTAATATTGATGAAATGCAGAAAGGGATTTATAATCCAAAAAGTGGTCTTGGAGACAACTTGGGATATGGGGAGGAAGAGAAAACTACCTTCTGCAAAAGGGTCTTGTTCACATTATCTAAGTGCTTATGAATGGGAAGTTCTAGTGTTGACAGATAGATAGACAGACTCTAGTATTTCTAAATTTTAACTTCATGGAAAGCCCAAAGGATCACTCTTTAAATAGAATGTTCAAAGAAAAATCAGCTCTATAGCATCTATCACCCTAGCCTTTGGTAGAAAATTTGTGTTCCTGTCAATGTAAAATCACAGTAAATCTCAGAAGTCTGGTAATAACCACGATCTTATTAAGGCTCAAATATACTTTGGAGGAGCAAGACTGGCCTCAGAGGAACTGACATTTTCATCATCTCCGGTAAGGATGGGACTCTCGGGGCTCAACTGGACCACTGCACAGCCAGAAGAACAGCTACCCTTTCCACAGGAAGTGTGTTTCTGAGCTGTGCTCTTTAGAGTCATATAGATGAAGACTGGAGACAAGAAGAAAGGAAGAGTTGCCAGCAGTGGTTAATCAGCTAATTAGCCTTTTGAAAGAGGAGCCAACCCTGTAAATCACAACCCAAGTAAATGACAGAGCATGATAATTAGCCCCCTAGTACTTCACAAACTATTAAGCTTCTCTTCTCATCCACTCTCTGCTTTATGTCACTTCACTTCTCCATGGCTACCAGGCTCTCTGACTCCACTTTTTCACACGCCACTCTCACCAGCTTCTGGTTTTCCTTCTTTCTTTGTTCTTAACCTTTTACCTTCTCAGTGGGGCCCCAATATGGAACTCAAAGGTTTTTAAAACAATCTCATTTAAAAAATATTTTTGAATAAAGTTTGGTAACCTGGTCTTAAGTTTTAAAATCAGGTAAGTAACATTTTACATGTATCTTTGTGCTTCTCAAAAAACTGCTAAATTAAGTTGCCTTTTACTTCTACATTGGCCTTCATTAAGTTAGGGAGTCAGTGGCCTGAAACCGGGAGGTGGGGTGACTTCTCAATCATCTACAGCGTATAATTATCTCTTTCTGGAAAAACTGAATGTTAACTGCAAGTTATCTTTTTTTTACAACTCTTCTTTTCCATGAAGTAATGCAAAATATCAGCTCTAAAGCATACACTAAATCTGCTCAAGCCTATTTTACAATTTGAGGTGACACTGATTCTATGAAATAGAGAAAAAAGACGTGTTGGTCTAGCTTACATTCTCAAATCATGAATACTCAGTTACCAAGTTAGTTACTGAGCTAACTTTTGCCTCTCAGATGGGTGTTTCTGCTTTCACATTCCTAGAGGCCAATTTAGGGCAAAAACCAAAACAAAACATTTTGATCCTTAAACATGCAAAGCGCAGTAAATATTTCCAGCCTGTAATAGTGTTTTACTTGGGATTATAAATACTGGGGGCAGGGGAAAACACTCTCTTCAGTTTCTTGCTCTAGAAAGAGCTGGTATGGGCATTACATTTGAGGATAAAAGGGAGAATTGTCACCCTAACATGAGGTTTTAGAATATTGCCAATAAAGATCATGATTTTAGGTAATCAAAGTGTTACCATACTTATAAAATTGCTAACAGTTTTCAGACACTGATGTCATAACTTTTCTGCATATCTTGCAAGCTGAGCTAATAAAACCCAAACCACTAATATAAAAAATAGTAAAACCTTACTAAAACAGAAAGATCTAATAGCTAGAGAATAATCAACTTGCTCCAAACTTACTTCATATAGACCTCAAATACCCAAACTCCTAATCATAAATATCAAACCTCTCCCACCAAGTATTTTTTTTTCTGTTCTTCTGAACCTTTATATTCTTATTACTCACTGACTCATCCAGTTATGTAACTCCAGTTATATAACATGCCAGTATATTAGTACAGGCTTTACTTTAAGCCTATGTATATATGTAAGCTGCACTCTTACCCCTCCCTTGACTATCCACTTTGTGAACAGTATTTTACAGCAAGATGAATGTCAATTTGCCATGTGGACCAGAAGGGAGAGGAGAGGAGCAGAACATATTCCAGGCATTATTTCTCCCACTCTATCTAGAGTGCCCTTCTCTTCCTTCCGTGCCCTCAAATCTCATCTCTTCCCCAAAGCACTGGTTAAAATTCAACTTCCATGAAGCTTTCTACAACTGACTCCAACCAAATCCAGGAATTTCAACAAACTCCAATATATTCATTTTAGAGGTCTGCAACAGTAGTCTCCTTACACGTATTTCATATGCCCCTGCAAATGTTTATCTTGTCTACCCTGTGTAGTCAAAAGGCCCACGAGGATAAAATTCCTATTTTATTTTTCCAGACACCAAGAATTGTTTTCTTCATACAATATGATAACTGACAGGCTAACCAAGAAAATTCTAAGAGACCTTCTTAGGTAAGAAAGAGGATATAGGAGAGAGAATGATCTACTGAACAGAAACAAGGTTTTGTTGGTTGCCTTTATAAGGCTCCATAGCAAATTCAGTAACGACTCCAACATATACATAGTGGATTTAAATATACCACCATTTAACTATTATAGCCCTGTATGATAAAACACTGGCGTGCCAATTATATGTTAGAAAGTAACTTAAGGGCTCACCTGTCCTTGGGGAAAGGATTTACTTTGCAGGCTTCCAGCAAAAATTTAACAACTTCAACATGACCTACATCCAAAACAAAACAAGCAGGTTTTAGTATTAAGTAGAAATTAAGTCTGAAAAAAAATAAATGAGTGGTTCATATATTACCCTCTGCAGCAGCTACATGGAGTGCTGTTCTAGAATCGTAGTCTCGCTGTTCCATGTCCATAGCTGACAAAGCAAATCTGAAAATTTGTTAAGTATAGCTATTCATTATATAAAAAATTTAATTCACTCTTGTAACATTTCCTCCATCAGTTCAGTCTAAGGTCCTGTGAGACAGGTGTCATCCTTCACCAGGCTCACTAATGGGACACCCTGTTTAACCAGTACACAGACACCTTGAGTAAATGCCACTTCACCGTTCTTCCTTAGCTTTGCTCTTTTTGGATAAGAAGAAATGTTCACCATCTCTCACAGGATTAAGCTTCATTACATTATTCTCCAAAACACAAGAATGGTGGCACAACGATACCCTAAATTTGCGCATTGGAAGGGCAAGAAACTAACAACTATACTAAAGTTAAATGTTTTCACTAAGGCTCCCATTCTTTAACATTTTACAGTCTACAGATTACAAGTACTAATCAGACTTTAAAATTAAAAAAATAAAGTGCACATTTTTATTGAAATAAAGGTATGTGAGTTTAAGGTATACAACATGTTGATTTGATACATTTGTATATTGCAAGGCGATTACCACTGTAGTGTTGGCAAACCTCTCATTCATGTGACATAATTTTCATTTCTTTTTTGTTGTGAGAACAATTAAGATCTATTCTCTTAGCAGCTTTGAAGTTTATAATACAATACTGCTGATGCAAGTACTAATCACACTTTAAAATGAAGGTGGAAATTAAGCATAGACATTTTTCCACCTTAAAGTTCAGTTGCAACTCTCTACAAGAGACCTTATGTTAAGTATACAGTCCTATATGGCCTTTCCAGCACTGGGGATCTGCAGAACACCAAGTGCCCCTATTTGCCCACCACCCCCCTCACCTCCAAAGATGGAGAGTGGTGGGTAGATGGGGATTGAAAAGTCATTGTCCAATTCCAGTAAAACACTAATACCAATTAGCCAGATTAATTGAACAGTTACCACTTGGGAAAACAGAGGACTGGGCTTTTATAGGAGGTTGAAGAGGAAAGGCTGTACAGCAAGACTAAGGCACTGGAAGTGGGAACTTAATATAACTTTGGATCATTTTTATTAGAGGAAAATGGCAGTGAGACTTTATTTAGCTTTAAAGTGGCCCTTTGCCCAGAAGCAACTTCATAAACATCTGTAAGCCATATGCTAACCCACCCTGTTAACATACCTTCGAAGTGCAGATACATCTCCAGTATACGCAGCGAACAAAAGGTTTATCACCGACTTTACCTGTGAAGAAAAGAAAGTTCAGGTATCCACAGGGGAAAATAAATACATAGAATGTACAACTGTCACCAGGTAAGTGGTTTCCATGTGCTCTGAACACTTCAGCTGGGTCACACACAAAAATTTATCGTAAGTGTACTGCTGTAACTAAAAAGAACACACGTGTGTTTTTTTCTTTTTAAATAGAGGATTATGAGGGGAAATCCAACAATAAAGAGACATGAGGGAAGGAATGGAATGATATCAATTGGCACAAAAGAATGGAAACTTCTGACCTGTGAAACACACATAGTTGCGGCAACTGAAAATTGGAACCTTTCTCATTTAGTGTGTCTCAGTGGTGGGAGCTGACTTGTATACTCATAAAATTCACATCACATCATTATTAAAAACTAAGTCATGCTATATAAATGTCTAATCCCTGCCAACAATCCCTGTCCTCACCAATCACTGGCTTCTTTGGAAATCTTCAGAGACAACATTCAGTATTAATCATCTCAAACTTACTATACTTCACTGGAAAGGCAGTCTTCAGTTCAATGGCCAGGCAGTACAAATGGGGGCATTCTCAGAGCCTGTGACACTGCCTCGGCCCAAAAGGTGGATAAACTCCCAAAATATTAAGTCACTGACATTGAGCACTCCAGGAATTCAAAGTGTATCTTCTTTTGATATTATCCACTTTCTTGTCATTAATTAAGGAAGAGGCTAGTTATCCTAAAGGCCACTGGATTTTGGTCTGCTTTCATAAAGACTATCCAACCCTGTTTTTGAGAAACCAAACTATTGAACATACACTGTTTGTAAATACTTCATAAATCCCCACTTTTGTCTTAAACTTTGCAACTTCAACATTCATATTGATGATCCAACGGATATTGGACTCAATGGTAGAAAACAGTTTACCTGGAGGGATGGAAAGTAACCCAGCTATCCACAAACAAAGGCACAGCCCTGGAAGATCTAGATCTTAACCTGGACATTCTACCTTTCCACTACAGCTTCCCTTTCCCACAACCTGCGAACTTTTAAATCGAACTGGAACTAACCATTGCTGGACGTCCCTAATTCAGCATTTTCAAAATGTGTTCTGCAGAAACTAGTTCACAAAGGCGCCATGAAAAAAAGGGTTCCGTGGTCAGCTATTTTCTTAAAATATTAAATCCCCTTCTTGGAGATACAGAGCCTTTCGTATGCACATGAAAAGTTCTGCAGTACGGGAACGTAACCAGCTGAGCACACCCCCCAAATTTTACTGCTACTTACTGTTATTTTTGAGATCACTCCAAAAAACCTTACTCTTCATCTTTCAGTCCATTAGCTTCCCTTCGGGATACCCTTTACTACTCCTGCCCAGCCTGCACTCTGTCGGTCTCCTACTAACCCCCAAGTCAAGAACAGTTTTCTCAATGTGGGTGGGAGTTTAACAGAATCACCCAGAATGTTTTAAAAGTATATGTAAGCATCTCTCCTCCCATTTCTAGTCGTCCTATTCCCACACCTCAATTTGACACATTTTAGGGGATACAATATTTTGAAAAAAGTCTCCAGGTGATTTTGATATGCACTCTTCTGGGTTATGAACCACGGTTTCAGGTGCCCTTAACGTTTAAAAATTGGATCAGTTTGGAATTCTCAATTCCCTTGTGCTCTTGGGTCCACAGAAAAACACGATGGGCTATTACAAATTATTCTTCATATTTCCAACTGGTCTCTCATCACTGCTTGACATTTTTTTCTCTTATTGGTTCCCTTTTATACTTTATTCAGACCTTTAATACCAGTGGTGACCCCCAAAACATATGACCCCTAACCACAACTTTACTAAGATGATAAATTGTTTCCATCTCTCCTTCCTCTCTTATGCAAAATACCGGCTTCGAATACCTATTCTCTCTTCCTTTCCTCCTTTACTGGTTCCCTCATCTCTGCCTTAATACAGACAACAACCATCCTATTTTGAAAAACCAATATATAACCCCATTGTTACCCCCTTTCAGTGCATATTTTCTGAAAGTAGTTTATATTTTTAATTCCCTGCAAATTACCTTCATACCCACTACTACCTCTCAGTAGTACCCTCAAAAGCTTCAGCAGCCTTCCTTAGCCCTGATCCTTTCTACCTCTCCAACATGCCCCGCCCTCACTCGTTTTCCATAATGCTGATTACCAGGGTCTTCCTCCTGTTGACTGCTTTGCAGAGTCATTTCCCACTTTCCACTGCCTGATAATACCCCAAAGGCAGTCTCCGTACTTCTTGTTTTTCAATGTAATTTCCCTCAAAGGTTTCATATATCCCTTTGGGCAGAATGACTTCCCAATACACATCTTTAATCTAAATCTCTATTCCTAAACCCTAATTCTACAGCTCCACCTGCTTGTCATGCTGTCATTTCAAACTCAAACTACAGAGAGCAAACCTCTCTGTAGCCCCAATGGCCTGGCCTCCAAAAGTCCATATCCATCTGCCTACTTGACACTGCTCAAATTAGAATTTGATTTCCACCACCTTCCCTCACCCCAAGGTAGCTCCTCTTGCACAGTCCCTCATTTTGGGATGACACTACAATTTATCCAGTTGCTGAGGTCAAAGACTGAGTCATGATCCAGGGCTGCTGCATTTGATGGCACAGACTGAGCCCCCCACCAGGATGCCGGGCCAAGTAGGGGTACTCAGCCCGTGCTCCTCTCACCTACCTCTGGTGCCCAGCACCCAGGTATGTCTATGGGAGGAAGGGAGCCCTCTTCACAGAAACGTGCTGAGAGGGTCTGCTTACACCAAGAGGCAGAACTAGCTTTTTCTAATTCACGCAAACCGACCATATAGACTCTGGGAGTATTCCTGCATTCTATTTCATACAACCCACATCGAGCTCAAACACATTTGCCCCACCTCCAAAATACACTTGGAATCCCACCACTTACTACCTCCATTACTATCACCCTAGGCTCTGAGTCACCACCTTATCTCCCCTGGCGGACTGCCTCCTAACTGTTCCACTTGTTCAACTCTGTTGCCACAGGGATCTTTTGAAAACATAGACTGTGGCACTCCCAGTGACTTTCTGTGAAACCTAGAATAAAATCCAAACTCCTTACCATGGCTTTCAGGACACTAAATGCTCTGTTCCCTGGTTACATTGTGCATCTCATTCCCTACCGCTCTGCCCCTGGCGGCTCTCTCCAGGCAGGTGTGTCTTCTTGCTGGTCCTCGGGGCACTCAGGGCCTACACTTGCTGTGCTGCTGCCTGGGATGCTCTTTCCCCAGGTAGTGAGGAGGCTCCACTCCTCACTTCATTCAGGTCTCTACTCAAATGTTACCTCACTGACTCTAAAACATTGCCCTCTTTTTCATCACTCCTTATCCCTTATCTTGCTTTTCTCTTCAGAGGACTTATCATTATCTGACACATATACACTCACACACACACACACACACACACACACGTTTCTTGTCTCCCCCACTAAACATAAGGTCCAAGTAGGCAGAGACCTTGTCTTTTCTCCTCCCCACTATAACCACAGTGCCTACCACACATAAGTACTCATTAAATATAGGTTGACTCAAATCAACACGCTGTACAAGTTAAACTTACACAATGGTATATGTCAATTATATTTCAATTAACAAGTGTTAACTGACTAAATCAATATTCTCTCCAGAAGCATCAAATATTCAAATTGCTACCGGCATTTGGGGATTAAATTGTAATCATTATTAATTCTTCTACCTCCCTTGACGTTCACTTCTTCAAATGTCATTACCACATCTATTCAAGCCTCCTAACTGGGGCCTTTGCTTCTAGTCCTTCTTCCACCCTCCAAAACCTTCCCACATACGTCTAATCACCTTCTCAAAACGGTGCTGTGACCACTAAAGGTTTCTCAGCAAGGGAGTATCCAAAAAAAAAAAAAAAAAAAAAAAATCCCCAAATCATTCCTGATAAAATTTAAATTCATTAGCCTTGCATTCAAGATTCTTCAGTGTAAACCTCAACTTCAACAGAGTAAAACTGGTCTCTCTCACTACCCTGGTCTTGTTTTTATCTTAGTGCCTATGCTCCTTTCTTTGGAACATCTAGATCCCTAATCAAATCCTTCCCTTCCCGCAAGGGCTAGCTTCAAAGCCCCTTCCCCCAAGCATCCCATCCAGCATTCACTATCCATGTAGCTTGCTGTCAGTTACCCACATAGTGCTCTGTGACAGCATGTGCCAAGGAGTCATCAATCAGATACCTTCTGCTCCTACTAAACCATAGTACATACTATTTATTTCCTGAAAGTACCTTTTCTCCACCCATTTCTCACTGCAATGTTATTCTTAATCCTTTCTCTGTGAGCCCTACACCAATCTCTTAAATCAGAAGTCATCTCTACTACATTTGCCTCACTATGGCACTATCACATATGGTATATTTACTTGTGTTTCTTATCTCCCCCACTACTCAAGAGAAATCCAGAATTCTTATGTGCAAATCATTGATATATTAACTACCCATAGTTCTTACTCTTTAAAGTATATTATCCTTCTAAGCAATAAATCCTTGACTTATTTCAGTTACTGTATGCATGAACTACATCCCTTTTTAAAATTCTGTATTTGGACCAAGCAAGTTTGAAGATATTTTATTATATATCGTATATACCACTTAGTCACTTAATTATTCAATATTTCCAAAGCTCTAAAAGAAAATTCCTTATTAATGAGACCCAAGAAAGGCTGATTTTAGGGTATAATCAATTTCTTGAGGGTATACTACTAACAAACACTTTATTCACAAGCATGTTTCAGCTCACAGAGAAATATAAAATGTGTCATTCACTCCAAGACAGAAAAACACTAGGAGGCAGCACACGCACAAAGCACCATTTAAAACTAAAACTACGAATGCCTCTTTACTCTAGCAAATAGCCACCTATATTTTTAAGGTTTGCATAAATCAAGAAATGAGCTATGAGTAGAATGCCAAGAAAGACAATGGAACAGTTTAACAGTTTTGAGACAGCAGATGGAGTGTTATTTCACTTAGGGACAGTCCACTTCGTGGCCTGTTAAAAGAATTCCATAAATACTCCTCAAACTGACACACCCTCTGGAATGACTGCTATGACAAACCAAACTGAAGGAGAGGACAACCTATAAGATGACTCATCCAACTCCAAGCCAACTGTTGCAAAGGATGTAGGTGTGCTAGCCACTGATCAAGCCTCATTCTCCTAATTTCCCAATGGATACTTGAGTTATACTAATTTTGAAATACCTGTCAAGAAGGCCAGGGTCCAGAAAACAGTGAGTTAACTAACAGTAACTGCCAGAGGCGTGGAGCCTGTGTTTTGATGAATCATTCCTCAGTACAAAGAAACAGAGCTTATACAGCAGAACAGTAGCCCATGTAAATCAAGGACTCTGATGTTTAATGTATGTCTCTGCCTAGCAAAAAGAAACTTCACTTGGGCAGGTAGCCACTAAAAATTTGTAAATTAAATGTTAAGTTCTCCTTTTTTAAAAAAAATTTATTTATTTATTTTTGGCTGTGTTGGGTCTTTGTTTCTGTACGAGGGCTTTCTCTAGTTGTGGCAAGCGGGGGCCACTCTTCATCGCGGTGCGCGGGCCTCTCACTATCGCGGCCTCTCTTGCTGCGGAGCACAGGCTCCAGACGCGCAGGCTCAGTAGTTATGGCTCACGGGCCCAGCTGCTCCGTGGCATGTGGGATCCTCCCAGAACCAGGGCTCGAACCCATGTCCCCTGCATTGGCAGGCAGATTCTCAACCACTGCGCCACCAGGGAAGCCCCAAGTTCTCCTTTTATTTGCAGATTTTCCAGTACTACTAGATTTTCCTTATCAAATATCTTTATCAGAACCTGCCAGAACCAGACAACCTTATCTTAGTTTATCTGTACAAAGTTATGACAACAGTGGAACAAAAATGTAACAGTTCATATGAGTTCATTTAACACTGGCATGCTTGGCATATCAAAATCATACTTTTTTTTCCCAAAAAAGCTAGAAGCAGTTATAGATTCTACCAATTTTACAAGTCTAAAACATGACATTCCTCTCTCCAATCCTATCATTCTATTTATTTTGAGCCTGTTTAAAAGTTGAATTGTGTATCTTTTGTATCTTCCTCCCAAATACCCTAATTCTGTACAAGTAGCAATTTTTAGAATTACATAAGCATATTACTTTGTATTTATAGTAATTTATAGTGAATGACCTTGAAAAATTCAACATAAAAAATTATAACTGTTTTTAAACATCTTTGACAGGCTTGCTGTAAAATATAATTTTATTTATTACTACCACTAAGGTTAAAGGCCTTGGCTCAAGGTCATATAGCATATGAATTAGTAATGTAGCTGGGATACATTTCCAATTCTTAATAGATCTCAGACTGTATCCAAAGGATAGAAATAAACTAAAAGACTAAATAGCAATTTAACTTTAATCCATAAAGATCCTTTGACAAAATACTGGAAGGAAGGAAGGAAATATGGGAGGACAGGAGTGGAGAAGGTAGAGGAGGAGAGAGATGAGGGAGGGAGGGAAGATGGATACATTGGCTTGACACTTCAAGTATTTTATTTCCAATTCTATTACCAACTGCAAAACTGTGGTTTCCCTTGTTTTTCATCATTAGTTTCTGTCTTCATACAAAGACTAATTAGTCCTTTTGGAAAGGCTTTAATGAAAAAAAGCAGGTAACTGAAAATCCATCCTTCTGTTCCTACTATGTCCAGTTTGACGTAAGCTGCTCTCTCATTTCTAGCTCACTACAGTATCTGTTGCTGTGGAACGGATACTCTTCACCATCTGTTAAATAAACCATCATCACTCCAGATCCAATTCTGTTTTAAATGCTTACCTCCAACTTGGCCTTTTATAGTCTTTTAATGAAAATAAATTTTCAGCCTTCTTTCATAAATATTTTTCTTAAGGTCAGGTTAAAAAATACAAGCCTGTATAGTTGTAGCTAAAGAAAAACTTTAAATTTCCAGCAAATGTAAATTAATCACTTGCCAACAAGGTTAGAAATATAAACCTGTACAACGTGTATGTGATCAAAGATATTCTCTCTTTCCCTTACTACTGAGTTTAACATTTGTATGGATGTGTAAAACAAAGTTATGATTAGACAGTCTGAGTATGAGGCCACATGTTCCTAAGCTTTCCAATGACTTATTCAGACACAATTATTAATATATAGTTGGCCTTCCATATCCGTGGGTTCCGCATATGTGAATACAGAGGGCTGACTGTAAGCATCCTCGGATTTTAATATCTGTGGTGGGATAAGGAGGAATCCTGCAACCAATCTCCAAGGATACCGAGGGATGACTCTTGCTATATATAGACAGAACTAATCCAACTGACATGATCAGAGGATTAGAGAAAATCCTTTATAGGAATAACAGTTCAGCAATTTCATGACCACATTTCCAAATTTCTACACAAATGCAGGAGGTTCTCATACTATAATTTTAGTAGAGAAGAATAAATCAAACAGTAAATTTTACTCTAAAAAGAAAGTATAGAAATTTCACTTACAAAATACAACCTCAAAATGGCAGCTCCAAACACTGCATTTTGCTCTCCGTCAGCTAAGTGATAAACTCTCTTAAGCATACCATTTTCAAAATTTCTCAATGAGTAGATTAATTTGTAATAAATTTACTTACTCTTAAACTAAGAAGTCACAATTATATCAAAGAAATCTAACAACCCATGAAGACAAAATAATTAGGATTATACATTTTTTACAACAAAATAGCTAATATATAGCACCTACTCTCCCTGGACTGAACTAAGTGCTTTAAGTGTTGTTGTCCCTGTTATTATTCAAAGGAACTTGAGCAAGGTAATAGTGCTGGTAAGTGGCAGAACGAGGGCTCAGGCGCAGTCTGTCTGACGCCAGGGTCTGTGTTCTTTCAACCTCTACTCATTATCCACTGGGCCAAGAGATTCCTAACAAAACCTGAGATGAGATTTCCTCACCAATATGGTACCAAGACTAAAATATGTTGTGATAGAAAATCAGAAAATAGCATCTAAGAAACAATTTATAGGGAAATCAGAGATACTAATTTTCTATTGAGGTGCTTTTTTTAATTGAAGAGAAAATAAGGGAACAAAACAAATCATTCAATTCAGCATATCAATACCAAAAAGGAAAAAAAGAAAGTATCTTCATTCTTTAAGTCTCTGAAAATGAAATACGAGTTTTGGGTTAATGTGAATAGAGCAAGTATGACTGCTACAGCACTGGCAGCAAATAAACTTCTTATCTCAGTGGCTCATATTATTCTGGTAAATGCCAATGAATGGTCTAAAGATACCAATGGGCTCATAAGCAACCCTCCTTTTATATCCAAGTATAAAAGTAGCTAACAACATATCTTTGTGTGGGCTGACAAACAGCACTCTAATTAAGAAGCAAGCAGCAAACAGGAGAAAAATAGAAATGAGCAGGGCAAAGGCAGCTATTCCTTTGAAGAACAAAAGTGCCTTTTCCATGTGGCAGACCTAAGAGTATTTGTACTGCACTGACAACTATCAAAGTTTTATTTATATTCACTATCTTCCTGGTTCTCTTCCTCTCTTATGCAAATAAATATTTATAAAACTCTATGACGATTAGTTAACATTCATTAGTGTTCAGATAGAAAACAAGGTGCCACACTTCTGGCACGATAAAGTGTCATGCTTATTTACAATTATTATTAACGAAAAAGACAAGTACACAAAACTCCAAAGAGTCAAAGAAACTAAAAGCAAAGAGTAAGAAGACAGGAAAAACAATTGGTCACCAAATGCTTGTACATACTACTTTAAAAAAAATCAGGATCAGGGCCACTGGAATTACAAGATGCTATACTATGTGGTATAAATTAAAAATAAGGAAATACAAACAAGTTCCCTGAAAGAGATAGGGTTCTCTTTCTGATGAGAAACAAAACAAAGTTTTGGCAGCAATAGAGACAGAATTATTTCAATTTAAAGGACCTGACTCTCCTTTGCATGCCCTGAATACTGCTACCACAACAAAGCAAGGCACATGTACATGACTACTCTACAGTTATTCCAACCACAATACATCCTTACTAATTGCTTTTAGGAAAAAAAAAATCCCTCATTTTCTTCGGTCTCCAGAGAGCCATACTTAAGTCTCTACATTCTTTAATGTTCATTTCACAGTTCTATTGTGAAAACTCCAACATGTGTGCTTTATGGACAACACACAGAGAACAGGTACATTAACGATATGTTTCTCTAGTGCTATGTACTTTTCAAAACGCCTTCACAGACGTTCTTATTTGATTACTATTCAAGTTATGCGAACATATTCCTCACGCATATAATACAAGAAGTTGCTGGAGAATAGGATGTTTTTAAGACCCTCAAAAATAAAGCAACAGGGAATCCCCTGGCGGTCCAGTGGTTAAGAATGTGCGCTTCCACTGCAGGGGGCATGGGTTCGATCCCTGGTTAGGGAACTAGGATCCCACATGCTGTGCGGCACAGCCAATAAAATAAAATAAAATAATAAAACACAACAATGGAAGAATTAAACAACAGAAAAACATTTTAAAAAAATAAAAATAAAATAAAGCAACATAACATTTTATATATACATAATTAGGCCTTATCATGAGACTGCTTACACCTATCTATATTTAAACATTTATAATTCTTATCAGTAATACTTTATTCTGTGAAGCAAGGAGGATGGACATGACAAAATTATACCCAAAATTCACTTGTTAGTGTAATCTATATTAGTTGAAAATTCTTTAAGTAGAACCAGCTTCTAAAAGGAAAAAAGACCTTCTAAGTCTAAAAGACCCTAAAAGCATGCCTTCTATGTAGCAAGGGTCTAAAGTACATTCGAAAGCCTACTGTTAAAATCAATTTCTGGTAAATACTCTAAAACCCCTTGCCTGATCTTCTGCAGTTCCTAAACCCAAATTTGGGATACATCCATAGGATACAGGGTGGGGTGGGAGTGGGAGGTACAACAGAACAGATTGCCAGGACTATAAATCTGTGGTTACCAACCTCAATAGTATTCTAACAATGTCACCATGTTTCCCTCAGCTCTCTCTCCCACTCTCCAAGAACAAACATTTCCTATCTTCTCTATGCTCTGAAACCTCACAGCCTCACTCCAACCCCACAACTCATTCTTAGCAGAAAGCCTTCTTTCATATTCTTCAGGAAAATGGAAACCAGTGGACAGAAACTGTCTCAACCTCCTCCTACCATATCTGCAAATCTACCTACCTGCCTGCTTGCCTCTAAATGACCTACTTTATTGGAGGAGATGCTCTTCCTTCCACCAAACCTAATCTTCCACTGTGCTGAGAGCTCCATCTCTTTCCAGGGATCTCACTTTATTGGCCTTTTCTTCTCTTTTGTACCTACTTCAAGCTTTCCTTCTTTACTTTTCTATCAGCTGCCAAACCTGCTCTACTCCCAATAGTTCTCTGACCTTTAAATCTCAAAGCCAATAAAATATTCTTAGAAGGTGGGGAGGAAGTTACCAATATGGGCTACCAATATTGTATTTTCTGAGTGCAAACAATAAAAACAATCCTACCGTCTACTATTATCATTTATTAAATAAAAAGACATCGTAACACCAAAAGAAAGAAAATTAGGAAGGACATCATGTAAATGGACACTCCTCATCTTACTTAACACTTATCTGCTTTGGTACAGATGACTGCTCAAAAATTCTTAAAATACTCTCTTTCTTTGACTTCTGATACTACACTATGCTGGATTTTCTCTTCTCTGGCCTCTTTTCCCAAATGGAGCCCTACCACTCTATCTTACTTTCAAAATGGAAGTTCCTTAGGGTTCCTTCTCATTTCACACTGTCTCCTGGAGCAATCTCACATACCTCCCCACAGCTCTGAATCTACTCTTCCATTCTGACCACTCACACAATTCTATCTCCAGCTTGGACCAACCTCCTAAATTCTAGGCCTGTATCTGACACTTACTCAACATCACTACTTGGATATCTCACAAATACAGACATGCCAAAAAGACGTTAGCTTTCACACACTGCTAATTGCCTACCCATTATCCATTTCCTACCCTGTTAGTATGGACTAACAGAATTTCTATTTATTAGGGGTAGCAATAAGCCCAATTAAAAAATAGTTCCCTAGATTCCCTTACATCTAGTCTGGCCAGTGAGTGTCAGATGGGTGTCTGGGAAACTTCTTTTACCTGATTTAGGTGTCACTCTTTCTTCTACTTTGACCATACAAGTGAGGCCAAAAGTGAAACACCTATCTGGCAACTATAAGGTGGCAGGCATGAAGTCTAACATCCACACACTAAGGTTGGTCAGAGCAGAAAGCATACCTTACTGATGGCACTAGTCCTGGATTATCTACCCCCAGACTTGTTATATTAGAAAAATAACCCCATTTGTCTAAACCACTGTTGATCAACCTCCTGATATCTATAGTCAAACAGATCCCTAATTGTTACAACCAAAATTAATTTGTTTCTGTACTTCCAAAGTTTGCAGGAGGAAACTGCCCTTTTGTTCCTACTAAAAACATGGTAGTCAACTTGGTATCTCATTCTTTTTCACCCACCAAATACTATCAACAAGTGCTGACAATTTCATCTCTTAAACATATATCTATCCACTTTTTCCACCTCTAATACCTTATTCTAAGCCACTACCACATCTCATTTCGGGCCCAGAACTTCAACTTTTGTCTCCCTCTAATCTGTTCTCACAGAGCAGTGTTTAAAGACCAAATCATGTCATTCCTCTTCGTAAAAGTCTTCAAGTTTCCAACTGCACTTTGAATAGTCCAGAACTCTTAATATGGCATATAAAACCCTACATAAATGTTTGCCAAACTGTGTTCAGAGAAGTACCTGGAGCAGAAACACCTGGGATGCTTATTAAAAATGCAGATTTTAAAATCAATCTTTGGGGTTGGGCTTTAGGAATCTCCATTTTAAAATTAGGACACTAACAATTCAGATGCACATTAAAATATGAGAAGGCCTACCCTTACATAATGTGATCTTATCTCTAAGACTCATCCAGGGCCAATCTCTGTTCACCTTGCCTCACATTTGCTTTCTTTCACCTTCTGAAATGTAATAAACTCCTTCCTGTCCTGGAGCCTTTAAAACCAGACTATTCTATTAATCCTACTCTGCCCTTCCTCTCATTCTAAATTTAACTATCACCTTTCATGGAAAACCATACCTCTTCATCCAGGTAAAATGAGGTCTTCGTGTTATACCCTCTCTTAGCACTCTCCTCTGTACTTTTCCTTTCATTTATTACCATCATATTTGATTAGTATTTTTTAAAGATATAAAATATTAAAGATACAGCTAACTATTTCCCCTGCATCCACTCCCTTTCCTCCCAGAGGTAAGCTTTACTGAAGACTGGAGTGCATGTTCTTACACTTTAACTACGTTGTGTATTGGTCTCAAAAAGTCTGTTATGGGTATATAAAAAGTGTCATATGGTATATATCATTTCACCTCCTTTATAGCAGTTAAAATGAACTAGATAGATCTACATGTATCAGTATGAACATATTACTTATCACCTTTTAATTATTTTAGTAATGATTTATTCAATATCTGCAACCCCCTCTAGATTGCAAACACCAGGAGCTGGATCATACTTGTCTCATTAACCACTGCAAACATTAAGCACTCTGCAGTTTCTAGCACATAATAGGCAATAAATAAATAAACACTAGTTGAATGAAGAACTAATTCATGAATGAATAATGAACAAGATAATGCTAAGGTTAGTTTATATAAAATCTGACCCTCTGCCAAATTAAATTAGCGAAATATCTTGAATTAATTCTGTTACGTGCTGTTTAAACAAAAACTAATAAATACTGAGGGATAACTGGTTCTTAATAGAAAGAAAGAAAAATAATTTTAAAGGTTATATGTATTAATTTATATAAAAGGATCTAATTTTGGACATTGGTGGGGGACCTACACATAGCAACAGAAAAGAAGAGGAGAAAACACACACAAGAGGAAAACAAAATTCTTGGTATATAGAAGAGATGAAAAATTGTTTGGTAACTAAGTAAAACAGGGACTAACAATATTGAAGAGGAAACCTAGAGACCAGAAGAGTCTTAGCCACTTTCTTACAGCTACATAAGTGGGAAAGCAACTTCACAGAAAAAATGGACTACCTGACCACTTTTGTACCGTACTACATTATTATAAAAGCAATTCTGGAAGAAAGGAGAACAGATGGAAAATATGTACATTTACCACTCACCACCAGAATACAGGCATTGGGAAAGGCAGAAGTTATTTTTTAAATACACTTTAATAGCAGAATTGTTTCCTCATAGTCTAGTATACATGGCATATTTTTGTGATTTTTGCTTATATTTAACAGTCATTAAACTAAAAATCAAATGTATAGGACAACTGTAAATGTCTCTAAATGAGGATAGAATATTTCATTATTTCACTTTTCATCACTGAATCATTCTAGTTTTGTTGGTTTCCAAAAAAGATTTATACTAAAAACAAGTGCAGGGGCTTCCCTGGTGGTGCAGTGGTTAAGAATCCGCCTGCCAATGCAGGGAACACGGGTTCGAACCCTGGCCTGGGAAGATCCCACATGCTGCAGGGCAACTAAGCCCGTGTGCCACAACTACTGAGCCTGCACTCTAGAGCCCGCAAGCCACAACTACTGAGGCTGCACGCCACAACTACTGAAGCCTGCGTGCCTAGAGCCCATGCTCTGCAACAAGAGAAGCCACAACAATGAGAAGCCGACGCACCGGAAAGAAGAGTAGCCCCTGCTTGCCGCAACTAGAGAAAGCCTATGTGCAGCAACAAAGACCCAACACAGCCAAAAATAAAAATAAATTAATTAATTAAAAATAAAAAGTGCAGATGTGAACAAAGATACATTCATTTTTGGTAATAAAGTTCCAGATCACAGAACTTTTATACATAAATAGGATTAATGAAAACCCCTAACTTTGAGTTCTGTGAAAAGTAAGGATTTATAAAGGTTTTAATAAATTGAGTTTAGCTAATAGACATTTAGAGGAGACAAACAAAAGGACTGAAAAATGCATCTTCTGAATCTGGAAGAGGAGGGAACTCTTCCAAACTCATTTTACAAGGCCACCATCACCCTGATACCAAAACCAGACAGATATCACAAAAAAAGAAAATTACACATCAGTATTCCTGATGAACATAGATGCAAAAGTCCTCAACAAAATATTAGCAAAGCAAATTCAGCAATTCATTAAAAGGATCATACACCATGATCAAGTAGGATTTATTGCAGGGATGCAAGGATGGTTCAACATCCACAAATCAGTAAATGTGTTCCACCAAATTAACAAAATGAAGGATAAAAATCATAAGATCATCTCAATAGATGCAGAAAAAGCATTTGACAAAATTCAACATCCATTTAGGATAAAAACTCTCAACAAAGTGGGCATAGAGGGAATGTACCTCAACATAATAAAGACCATATATGACAAGTCCACAGCTAACACCACACTCAACAGTGAAAAGCTGAAAGCTTTTCTTCTAAGATCAGGAACAATATAAGGATGCCCACTCACCATTTTTATTCAACATAGTATTGGAAGTCCTAGATAAAGCAATCAAGACAAGAAAAAGAAATAAAAGAAATCCAAATTGGAAAGGAAAAAGTAAAACTGTCACTATTTGCAGATGATATGATATTATATATAGAAATTTAAAGGCTCCATCAAAAAACTGTTAGAATAACCAAATTCAGTGAAGTTGTAGGATACAAAATCAATACACAAAAGTCTGTTGCATTTCTATACACTAATAACAAACTATCAAAAAAGAGAAATTAAGAAAACAATCTCATTTGCAATTGCATCAAAAAGAATAAAACACCTAGGAACAACTTTAACCAAGGAGGTGAAAGACCTGCATTGAAAACTACAAGGCATTAATGAAAGAAACTGCAGACAACACAAATAAACAAAAAAATATTCTGCGTTCATGAACTGGAATACTGTTAAAATGTCCATACTGCCCAAATTAATATACAGATTCAATGCAATCCCTATAAAAATTACAATGGTATTTTTCACAGAAATAGAAAAAAAAAATCTAAAATTTGTACAGAACCACAAAAGACCCCAAATAACCACAGCAATCTTGAGAAAGAAAAACAAAGCTGGAGGCATCACACCCCCTGATGTCAAATCATAATAGAAAGCTACAGTAATTAAAACAGATGGTATTGGCATAAAAACAGATACAGAGATCAATGGACCAGAATAGAACCCAGATATAAACCCAAACATATATGGCCAATTAATTTACAACAAAGGAACCAAAAATATACAAGGAGAAAGGATAGTCTCTTCAATAAACAGTGTTGGGGAAACTGGACAGCCACATGCAAAAGAATGACACTGGACCACTATCATACACCATACACAAAAATTAACTAAAAATGGATTTAAAAACTTGAACCTAAGACCTAAAATCATAAAACTCCTAGAAAAAACATAAGCAGTAAGCTCCTTGACACAGGTCTTGTGATGATATTTTTGAATCTGACACCAAAAGCAAAAGCAAAAATAAACAAGCAGGACTATATCAAACTAAAAAGCTTCTACACAGCAAAGGAAACCATCAACAAAATGAAAAGGCAACCTACTTAATGGGAGAAAATATTTGCAAATCATATGTCTGATAAGGGGCTAATATCCAAAATATGTAAAGAATTCATACAACTCAGCAACACAAAAAATAGTCCAATTAAAGAATGAGATCTAAATAGATATTTTTCCAAAGACATTCAGACGGCCAACAGGTACATGAAAATATGCTCTACATCATTATCGGGGAAATGCAAATCAAAACCACAGTGAGATATCACACCTGTTAGAATGGTTATTATCAAAAAGACTAGAAACAACAGGTGTTGGCGAGGATGCAGAGAAAAGGGAACCCTTGTACACTGTTGGTGGGAATGTAAATTGGTGCAGCCACTATGGAAAACAGTACGGAGGTTACTCAAAAAATTAAAAATAGAACTAACATATGATCCAGCAATTCCATTTCTGGGCATTTATTGAAGAAAATGAAAACACTAACTTGAAAAGATATATGCACTTCCATTTTCACTGCAGCATGATTTATAATAGTCAACATACAGAAACAAAGTGTCCATCAATGGATGAGCAGATAAAAAGTTGTGAGACACACACACAGGAATATTACTGAGCCATAAAAAAGAACAAATCTTGCCATTTAAGACAACATGGATGGACTTCAAGGGCATTGTACTACATGAAGTAAGGCACACAGAGAAAGACAAATACTATATGATCTCTCTCATATTTGGAATCTAAAAAGAGAAAAACAAGCTCATAGATACAGAGGACAGATTGGTGGCTGTAAGAGGTGGGAGTGGAGGGTGGGGAAAATGGGTGAAGAGCCCCCAAACCGACTTCTAGAGCATTGAAGAGCCTACTCAGAATCAGGCAGAAACTTTGCAAACGGGCTATTATCACCAGTATCAGTTCTGAAAGAAGTTCTTTATTGTTTCCTATACTTAAAAATATTTGTAATTTTAACATTCCAAAAAGATAAACAATATTCTGTCAAGTGGCCCAGGTGGCCATTAACTCCAAGAATCCAGCTAAAGAAGGCTTTTTCTTGGTTCAACAATTAACTATGTAATGATACAGACTGAAGTACCTAAGTTAGCCTTTTTTGGGGGTGCCTGCTTAACAAAGTTTGAGATTTCAAAATTATTAAGATAGAACAGTGACATAAGTTCATTTTTTGTAGATATAACACTATTTGAAATTATCTTATGTAGTTACTTATCTAGGCTGTTATTTTCTGTATTGACTCCTGGTATTTATGGTCTATGAGATCATGTCTCATGTGATCTTGCCCAGAACATAGAGTAGTTCCTGTCTTGTAGTAGGTGCTCCAAATTGCTGCATAAAGGCAAATGAACAAATGAATAAACTTTTGCACCTATTTTGCACGTTATTTGTAAAACACTTTTTAACTTCTCTAGTAGTACTGCCTTCCTCCCTTTTCCTTGCATCTCTACAAAGGAAGTTGTCTAGGGCAAAATAAATTACAACACGGTCACTGGATTTGGCCCCAAGTCCTGTAAAACCTGTTTGTTTTTGTGCATTTGGTCCAGCAGCCAGCAAATACTTCATGAAGACAGCTAATTGCAGTTTTCTATCAGGAGGGTGGCACATTATTACTTCAGTCTGAACCAGTCCTTTCTCTTTTCTCCTTTCTGCTGAAGATTTACAGTCAACAAGAAGCTTAATGAGATGGTTTTAAAGTGAGCTTAAAAAAAAAAATTCATGTGTTTATAGACTCTTAGGCTTATATTTAGTCATCTATTTGGTAGGAGTGGGTGAACAGATAATTGTACTTTAAATAAATGTCAGGATTTGAAGGGTGAATTTTATTAACTTACCAAATTGGAAATATTTCTTTGAGATTTTAAGAATTATAGTGAAAAATCAGTGGTAGATTGAGTCACTGTACAAAATTTCCTTTATCTATCAATGTTAGACTTGAGCCTTACAACTTTAGGTCAAACTCATTTGGCATTATGTACATTTACAGACAAGTCAGTGTCTATTATTGTTACTTACTGAAGAAAAGCTGACAGTGACATAAAAATGTTGGCTATTATTTTTTCTCTTGGTACATATTTAAAGACTTTTTGGTTACCACCCTTCATTTTATCCCTTCAACCTTCCAGGGATTGCTTAGTCAGTTATCAAACACCTGGCATTTTTTTCAAGCTTTATATTCTATAGTTTTCTAGATAAGAAATGAAAAAAAGTAACTCACTGATTTACCGTATTGAGTTGGCACAGGGTAACAAATTTGTGCCAATATAATACTAAAGAATGGCATATTTCTGAACCTCTAGCTGAGTGGAATTAAGTGAGCCAAACATACAATTGATGAAATTGAAATTTTATCTAGGAGTCCCAAGGATGTTTAGATGCCAGTGTTATTTAATGTGCTTGCTGGTATATGGCACAGAAAACTCAGCCCCATCAATCCTAGAGTTAGAGAATTGAGGCAGCCTCCCTGTTTCTACAGATTGTAACCATCACAGGGGGAGGAACCTTGCCTCTTAGAGTAGCATCTCCAACACCTAACATACTGCCTGAACACTGTGTGTGTGTGTGTGTGTGTGTGTGTGTGTGTGTGTAAATAGAAAAATGAAAAGAAAGACAAAACAAAACTCAGAAATTCATGCCCACAGTACATCACATCAGGCTACCCACTCAGATCCTATGCCCAACTGCCAGCACTCATTGATGCTATGTAAGTCCAAAAAGTACTAGGTACACCAAAAGTTTCAATCTATTAAAAACTTCTGCAGAAGATCCCAAATTCTTAACTAACGCAAAATTCTAAATCTCGCCACGGCAATGAATAAGAACTTTCGCAAAAAGCAAAAACTGTGAAACACAATATGCAAACAGCAGCAGCTCTCTATCCAAAAGCCCCATATGTACAAGGTAAGTGTACTAATAACATGCCACTAAGTAGATCATTACATGACAAAGCCCAACATGTAAGGGATACCAAATAAACAACAGTGATGGTTCTGTGGCAGACATATATGGTGGATGTAAAATAAAATTGCACAACAGAGACAAAATAAAAATTAAAGCTTCTCCAGTTTTTATTACTTGGCTAAAAACACAGCAATTAGTTTTTTCTCCTTTGTTTCTCCTTTAGGTGAAAAAGAAAAAATGTCATACAATGACTGTTTTAACAGCATATTTTAGTTGAAACACTTCACAAACAGGTAATAGAAAGTTAAGCTCCACTTCCCTCCTCCCGAAAACCATTCTCTAAAGTTTCTCTTTCGGGTAAAAAGAGGAAACATTAAGGCAGAAATATTTTATTGGTATGATTAAAGAGGATTAATAGTATTAGTCACCACAAGAATTTTAACAAAATCACTTGTCCTGCAACTTTAAAGGATGTGTTGTCAATGAAGTTCCATTTTGCAGAAAATATAACATTTATTCATTTCAATTCAAAGTAGAAACAATATTATTTAGTTCATTTCTTTATTTAAGTTATAAATCTTGTGCATAGACCTGGACCCACAGATGCATGTATTCAAAGTTGATTGTAAAATAAATTACCAACAATAAGCTATATCGTATTGAAAAAAAGTTTACACTTTAACACTTATGGATTAAAAAAAATTTTTTTAAATAAAAGTAGAGTGGCAAATGTCAACAACATTAAAAGATTTGGAAATGAACATATCAGCACTATGAAGATTTGAAAATGAAAACCCATTTTATGAGCAACTTTGATATAATTTTTAAAGTTACCTCATTTTCAGCCAATAATTAATTATGATAGGAAAGGATGAAAAAGAAAGTATACTCAAGATTAACAGATTTTGAGTTTTTCAATTAGGATCTTTAATTTTGAGGGACTATGAGAAAGAACAAAAAATAGACCTTGGATTGAGTTCAATAAATAATTTATATCACATCATTAATCTCTTTTAAATGGAAACAAGACTTAAGTTTTATGTTATCCCCTCAAAGGACTAATTGTAATGATCCTTAGGGATGATTCGTGAAAGGCATACACAAAATAATGAAAACTAAAAATTCTAAGCTAAGGAAAAGTTTAACAAGAGGCTGAAGATCATGATTTTAATTTGGATCTTACAATGGAATGGCCCAAACATGAACAGTTATATTTGCATAACTGATGCTAATATTTCAGCATCATTCTAATTTTAATAGATATAAGGTGAAAGCAAGCAGAGCTTATTTGAACAAGAGCCAGTCATTTAAAAGTTCAGGTTCTCACCTATACAAACTTGGGGGGAGAAGAGCTTCCTAGGCAAGTTTAAATTTTGAGAAGAAACTTGTACTTTTTTTAAAGAGTAATAATACTTAAGTTTTAACATTTAAGTCAACTAAGTCTCTTAAAAATTAATGCATTTCAAGAACAGCAATATATTTACTTTATGAATAAAAAATAAAAATCCCAGAACTACGAAAAAGATGGATGCTAAGGACAAGACACACAACAGAGTAATAGACAAATACAGAGCCTTATTCTGAAGCCATTCAAAGATCCAAACATCTAAAATAAAAACAATGTGCTGGGAAAAGCTAACCTGAAAAGAAAAAAAAAAAAAATTTTTTTTTTTTCCAGAAAACATTGGTTTAGAACGCCAATAACCTTTGGTTACTTAAAATCTTTTTACTTATATATTTAGCCTAATCCCAAAGGAATTTAATTTAAAAAGCCAGTGGTGCAACACCTATTTTTAGAGTCACATTTCTGCTACTCTTTACTTTCTTTCAAAGGTTCTGGGGTAATGTTTTATTTTTAGAACTACTGTACAATTGTGACATTCACTTCTAACTTTACTAGTCTTTATAAACTTGGCATATAACTATATACTAGAAAAATACAATTAAGTAGTTTTAATAAACACTGATAGGACAATCAGTTTGCCAAATAACTTACAGTCATATTAACCAGTACTGCTAATTATGCTTCTCAATAAAAATAAACAACCAACAAATAACTGTCCCAAAAAACATAAAATAAACTAACCCCATCAAAACAGAGAAAATAAAAGTAAATACGTTAATTGAGAAAGCAAGGTGCTACCTGGAAAAGAGGGTTGGGAGGAATGGGAGTTTGCACCAGATAATCTTTAAGATTACTTTCCAGCTCAACCATGTGATTCTAATAAATTACAAGATTACGGTAAATGAAAGAACATCAAAGATCTAGAAAGCATGAACTATGTTTTAAAAATAAAACAAATTCTTCAACTGTTTACAGGATATGAATTAAAATTATAACTAAGGGTTCCAAGTGGAATTGCTAGGCCAAAGAGATTTTCATTATATAATCAAAAATCACCAGAAATATAATATGAAACAGACATTTAAAACTGTCTCAGGTAAGAATTTTTCCTTTTAAAAGCTAAGCCCTCCAAATAGATAATTTTAATCATCTGATACATTAGGACTGAAAACATTTCAGCAAGGTAAATACTTGATGAAATAAAAATCATTATTTTTTATAATACTATATCCAGAAAAATCAGGTCCTCAGATATTAAAATTTGGCTTAAAGTATACCAAATTGTTCTCTACCACTGAGATTTTAACTAAAATATTTTCGAATTAGTAGATGAAATTTAGAGTTAGAAGTCTAATAATAATAACAACAGTGTTATGAGATCAACGGCCAGAATTTGTCATTTCATTACTCTTTTCTATGAGCCTCCATACTGGACTGCTTACAGAGTTCATCAAAGCACTTGGAATCAAGGATCATCACTTGTTCACTTTTTTATTTAACCAAAACATAACAGTTCCCGATAAGAAGTGCTTTGTAATTTATGCCAAAAATACCACGGACACCACCAGAAAAACAATGTGATAAGTGCTAATTAGTAGCCTATTCATTTTAATTAAAGGCCAATGGATCAGGAAGCCATTATAAAAGTTCTGATCAGTGCTGGTTTTACACATTTTACATATCTTAAAAATCTCTATAGCTACAACTTATTAAAATTACTAACAGATCTACAATCTACAAAACAGGTAAGGTTAACTAAGTCAACCTTAAAATAAATTTCCTTCCTTTCGTATGCTCACAATATAAACTTAGAAAGGAATGTTTTAAAACCACAATAAAATCAGTTCATTAAATATTTATGATCAGTCTATTTAACAATTTTTTTTTTTTAAAAAGTACCTTTTCTATTACTATTTAAGTAGTTAAGGACTCTAAAAAAAGTCAAGTTTTGCCAGCTCTGTTTTATATTGGATAGATTTTTGCCCTAGATGACCTTATAGTAGTTTTAAAAGCAAAAAGTCCAGACTAAGACAGTGTAATTTCTAAATTTCTTCAATGTGCATTGTATGGTATTCACATTAATAAACTACTACTGGATCAGAAAGAGGGAGAAGAGGAAAAAAAGAATCTCTCCTAGTCCAGTTAAATTCCTTCCATTTCTAAACAGTGTAGAAAACAAATGTTTTAACTGTGTTACAATCTGAAATAAAAGTGGTTGAACTTGATATACTTTTAATGTATGTTCATGTATAATTTTGGCCTTGAACTACTCCATGACAGTGAATGGACTAAAGTAACCTGAATAAATGTACGTAAAAATCTGAGGGATGGGCCATGATGAATCATAACAAGCCCCATCTCCAACATCTGGTTTTAATTAAATATTATATTTAATATAAAATGGTAAAGAAGGAACTGAACAGAAAGCATGTTACTTTAAAAAAAAAAAAAAAGCATTCTAGCATTTTCAAGACCATCATGGAGAAAAAACAAATTTTTACAAATGAATAGCAAAGACTCTTAAAACTAAAAATTGTGCACTATTTTTAGAATAAAACTATTCCATAAAGTAAACTCTTCAAACTAAGAAGTACATTATTTTAAGTTGAATACAATCCTTCAATATAATAATTTTGGACACTACTTTAAAGTCAGCTTCCACATGAAATCTGATGTTCTTGCTTTCTCTTTTGTGGAGTTCTCCAGTATCATTATTCTACTCTGACAGTGCTAGTAGTGAATGGGAGCAAAACAGAAACCACAAATCTTTAAAGGTAAACTGAATAAGTAAAATATGTTATATTTTATAAATTCTGGGGCAGCAAAAATGTTCCAAGTTCTCTTACGACAAAACCTGGAATAGATCGATGAACCATTTATACGTGACATACTATGAAAAAATAATTGTTGCTGATTTTTAGGCTATGGATAATGGACATAGATAAATATAAAGATAGATAGACATCTATTAGATATACACACAAACACATACATTGTATATAAATTATCAGGATACAGACTGACAATATCAGTCTATATCAGTGGTTCTTTCCACATATGTACATGCCTATGAAACTACACTGTCAGATCAAGCTGAGTTACCTCTCTGTTTCAAATGGATTAAAAACATCAACAACAAAAACAACCCCAAATGTATCTTTAATAGCAAGTGATCACAAACTTACATATTGAATATACCATGACAGTGGAACTGCCTATTTACTAATCCCAGAAGAACTTTATGAAAAATTCCCACAGATAAATACAAATTCCTGTAAACAACAGTATTTCCCCTTCAAACAGTTTTAAAAACTTCTACAATATATTTGGGATGTCTTCTCTGGATATGAATGGAAGATTTCATCAAACAAGAATTTAAAGTACTGTATTTGACCTACAATGCATGTAACCTCATTATAATTTGGATCATGCTGTGGAAATATACTAAGTTCCTTCTGAAAGTTAAATTCCTTAAAAAGTAGTTAGGGTGAATTTCAATATTACAGTTATTCTACTCAATATACATTCTACTGGGACTGACAGTTCTATTCTAAAGCAATAATACTCTTCATTTGATTTTAGCAACATGTTATTCCTACTCTGGACAACAGGTAAAACAACAATTACATAGTGAATCACGGATATTCTTCCTCAGAAAGCAGAAAGAACCTGCAAATGGGGTAGTGGGTTTTTGGGTTTTTTTTTTTTAAGTTGTCAAAGGGAAAAACAACAAAAAAATTGGGAGAAAAGTCTTTATTCAAATACTTCTAGTACAACCAATAGAAAAACATCCTCCCCGCAAAAAAAAAAAAAAACCCATCAACACTATACTGCCTTAAAAAAAAAAGTATCGGGCTTCCCTGGTGGCGCAGTGGTTGAGAGTCTGTCTGCCTGCTAATGCAGGGGACACGGGTTCGAGCCCTGGTCTGGGAAGATCCCACATGCCGCGGAACAACTAGGCCCGTGAGCCACAACTGCTGAGCCTGCGCGTCTGGAGCCTGTGCTCCGCAACAAGAGAGGCGCGATGGTGAGAGGCCCGCGCACCGCGATGAAGAGTGGCCCCCGCTTGCCGCAACTGGAGAGAGCCCTCGCACAGAAACGAAGACCCAACATAGCCAAAAATAAATAAATAAATTAATTAATTAAAAAAAACAAAAAACAAAAACTGATAGCTGTTGCATGTTGGAAAGATCTTTATTAAAAAAAAGAAAAAAAAGTATCAAATGAAGTCCTTGAGTATTTCTATACTTCCTCTTCACAGCAGCCTCAGAATTAACTAAAAATATAAAGCATTTTAATAATATCTTCATAAAGGATGACTTTTTAAGTTAAAATTCCAACTATTGTACTTAAAATGCTGAAGTTGCTTTCATTAAAAAAAAACAATAAAATCAGCTTAAAATAAATTTATTGTACAATACAAAAAGTAGGCATACTGGAAAATAAAAGGTACATTAATATACAAAGCAAATAAAAGAAAGCTAAATAACACAAATGGTTTAATCCAAACACTAAGATAAAATGCACAACATTTATGCTAAAAATAAAGTATTTCAGAAAGGATATGCATTTCAAATGAAATGTTAATGATGGAAAAAAAAGAAAAACAAATATGCTAACTTCAAAATGCTTGAATATCAAGAATCAGTAATGGCATAAAACATTAAATCCAACAATACTGGGTACTTTTCACGAACTTTATTTGAAAAGATATTTAAAATACTGAAAGAATCAAAATAATGTCTTTAAATCCAGCAAAGGTTTTCCTTTTTTTTTTTTTTTTTTAAAATAAAGTTTGGGGGCCTATTCACAATATCTTCCCTCTTCTTCCATTTATACCTTCCTACAAAAATTTCTGGATGCTCATCCTTAACAAGATTCTATAAACGAAGTAACTTAGGTAACCCTACTCCATTGGTAAGTGTGTATTTAAGCCTTACCAACATAATAAGTGGCACAAATTAACATAATTTTGAAATCTATACAAATATGGACACAATATGAAACATTAAGTTTCCATTTTATAAAGTAAAACCTACCTCCAAATGAAATAGTAAAATGTAACAATTAGAGCACAGGGGCAGAAAAAAATAAAGCCTGTTTTGCAAACTATAAATTAAGACATTCAGTTCCCCAAAGCACAATAGCTCTGTGAAACTAATTTGAATGACACTGTTCAAAGGTATAGCAGAGGTAAGGCCTTCAGACACACCGTTCTCATGTAAATGGCCAAACCAGAAGCATCCAGTTAGGATATGCATCTGTACATCAGAGGAACATTGAATTAGCCATAAAATCCTTGGTAATATCCTCTAAAACCATACGTGTAATTATTTAAATATATGTTTAATACTTCAGTTAGGCCAAAAGACTTTTGACCAAGTTTGGAAAGGAACTTCTTTTCCTAATATCATAGTTCCCAAACTCATATAATCAAGACTTTCTATATCTGTATTTGCACTAGCATCTAAATCATCCAGGAAAAAACTTTTTGCTACACTACAATTACTTTTATAGACTTTACCCTACCACATGTATGTCATGATACTAAGAACCTATCAACTTCTCCTTCTGACCTCACCCCTGCCCTCCAAAATCTTGAAGCTGTGGGGGAACTGCGGGGAGAACCAGAGAGGTATATAGAGGAAGGAAGAAGTGTGAATAGGTCCTACACAGTTTTACAATCACTTTGCCAAGACTGACTTTAAACATTGTGAATTATTTGAAATTAGGTTGTGTAGAACCTATAGTCCTTTTCTTAAAAACAAGTTTTGATTCTCAATATTGCATTTATATAACCGAACAAAAGGATTCAGATCTAACAGGCATTTTAGTAGCATACTAACTACCTTCAGACTGAATTCATTTCCTAAATACTCTAAAAGAATTCAAATAAAACAAACTTTATGAGATGTTATTATAATTTATCATAAAAGATTCATTAGCATTTGTGAAATTATTAAAAGCTAAAAACCAAGATTCACCATTCATACTTAAATATAACATGGAAAAAGTTACGTGGATATTACGAAAATAAAATTGTTCAGGTAAACATTTCACTTGAAGACACTCCCTGTTGCTCCTTCTGAGTAACCATTATAGCTTTTTAACAATGAAACATGTCATATTACATCTGAAATTCTTTGGCTGGAATGCTTTAATAACATAAGACACTCCTGTACATGACAATTCTGACAGAACAAAGGAGTTGCAAAGTGAAAAAGCAAAGATATTTTAAAGTGTTTGATAAAATTTTAAATAAATTTTTAAAACTTTAAAGCCAAAAAAAAAAAGTTAAAGCCAATCTATTACTAAAAATATCATAATATCTTCAGCTAATTTTATAATCTACCGCTATATTAAATAATTTGGAATTTATTATTAAGTCTTTTTATTTTTGTATTTAGCACAGAAATACTTTCTATTGCTACTAGAGACATCATGTCAGCTTTAAAACTGGAAAAGAAAAAACAAAATGGATGAAATTTATGAGTTCAGTGTGTGGGTTTCAGAACCAAGAAATTACAAATTTCTGTTACTATTTTAAAATGGGATTATCTGACTGCATATATAGTTTACAATTTTAATTACACCAAGAAAAATTTTTAAGAAATTTTTCCTTTCATTTTTTAAAAATAAAGCAAATTTGCTTTATTTACTTATAAATACTTTTTAAAAGACTGACAAATCCACTTTTTAATCTATTAACTTTACACAAAGATTAAAAGAAAAAAAAGCTTTATGGCTCCAGCACCCAAGGTTGAGAACACAAAAAACTCAAATAAATATAGTATGCCAGAAAACTAAAGATGTTTGAAAGGTTAAATGAAGAACATTCTGAAACTAGAACCCATTTCTTTAGCTTTTCTCTCCCAGACTTTCCATTCTATATACTACAGTTGTAGAGATGTCCTCATTTGACTCAGGTGACACTTTTTTCCATACTGTCTCTTTTAAAGCAAGTTCTTGTTGGAGACTTTCATAGTCCAATGGTCCAAAGGAATGCTAGTTGTTCAAGCAACATACATAATTTATTAGTGCACTTGAGTGAAGAAAGGTCCAAGCTATAAAACGGTATTTTTCAATGAGTGTTATTAAAATCTGTTAACATTTTCACCCACCACCATCTGATGTTTTGCTCCATGTTACTCATGTTGATGCCCATGGAAGTTTCTATTCTGTCGGCTCTGCATAATTCTCATATATTATTAGAAGTTACTTTGATTGGAACTAACGATAGGAAAATTTACTTAGTATGTGTTAAAATTTTTTTCTACTTATAAGTGCTTCATACATATTAGCTTCAAGTCTAGTTAGGTAATTTTACTCTAAACATTTTCCATTTGGGATGCAAAGAAATTTAAATTCAAAACAAGTCCTTTAGTGCAGTGAACAACAACAAAGACAAAAAAAAATCTTGTTCCTGGAGTGTGAGCCCTGACTCCTTTAAAAGGAGTATATATGTGCAAAAATATGAAGCCAAACACACTGATAATAAACAAATATTACCTTAAAATAACAGTGTCAGGAATATTGCATTAAATATTGCATTTCTACAGAAAAATACTTGATCTATGGTGACCTATAAAACTTACTATGAAGCTTTGTTAGGTCTCTCACTAATACTATAATCCTTTCCCATTTACATATCCATCCACATCAAAATAAACTTCAATTTAAGACTATAACTGACAAATATTAAGAGTAAAAACAGACTTTCTCTTTACAACATGTAGCACTTTCCAATTTGTCTTCTTTTAACAGAATCAATTTTTTAAAATATTGCTTAAAATAGCAGAAAAATGGGGGAAGGGAGAAACCCAACCCCTGCTCCTAGGCTAACCAGTTCCAATTTAAATAAAACAGTAATATTTAATATCTATGTACTATTGGTCCAGGATGATAATGTCAACAATTTTTTTACACTCATTTGTTATTAGTAAAGATATGAGGCCACTAACAAACTAAACTAAGTTTTACTTAAACTGGTGAAGTTCATTTTCTCTCTCAAAAAAAATTACATAATAATCTAAGAATTTTGCTTACCCTTTGATCACCACCTTCTCTTCGAGGATCAAGTTTTTTTGCAAAGTGTCTCAAATTATCATAGTTATGGAAATTACACAGAGAAACAAGATCCTGTAATTAAACAAAACAGGTATAAGAAACTGGCTAGTCATTGGCTATTGTTTTTTCATATTTTAATAAATTACACTAATACTGTCCAACTTAACTACTATCTCATGGAAAGGACCATTGCATGTTAATAAAGCAGCATGATGCGTCAAGAAGAGAACTGAAATCAGAATAAGAAGATGTGGATTACAGATTTTGAAAACACTGCTTACTAGCCTGACCCTAGGGCTCAGCCACTCAAATTGTTTAACTGCCGTCTCCTGTAAAATGGGCATTATAATAATAGGACACATGAAATAATTTTTCTATCAAATAACTATAAAGCTGCACAAAAATATAAAGAAATATTATGGTTATAATCTATTTTAATCTGTAAGGAATCCAATGTCACTCTCTAGTTTTTGTAAAATATGTAAAACTGAAAAATAAATTGGAATTTTAATTGAGAAAGTCTGCAGAAAAACTTATACTTAGTGCAGACTATAGGAAGTAGTAAATGTAAATAAAACCAGAAGATAAAATATTAGCAAGACTTGGGTAACAACATAAAATACTGAACTAGTTAAGAGTAGTAATAATTTTAAATTGCAGTACTTATGTCCTCAAAAAAAAAAAAAAAAGACTTTTAAAGGTAGTTTACGGATAAAGATATTCAACCATGCAAATTAAAGATGACAGTGTAAACTATAATAATCTTTCATTTATGTTGGGATTTAAATGACTTCTCCAAGTTTAATATCTTTTGCTGAGCTTTGGAAACTGAAAACTAATTATAACCATGAAAATTAAAATATGAGCATCAAACAAATGTAATTTGTAATTAGTGAGGATGATTATATGGGAGCTGTGTGGTAGAGGCAATTTAAAGCTCCTTTATGAACATGTCCATGGCTACCGAGTAACTGACAGACTGGCAGTGAGAGTGCCAACGATCAATAAGCTCTGAAAATGAGCAAAAAAAGTAGAATCATCAGATGGCTCAACTTATATGATCATTATTTTCATTAAGAAAATATGCTTACGTGACAGAAGTGAATTCCCTTAACACTGTTGCCCATCTTGTCCAGGGGAGGAGACCAGCACATCATGCCCATGACATTGGGGACAACTAAAAGAATGCCCCCAGCAACTCCAGATTTTGCAGGAAGACCAACCTGAAAATAATTTGAAAAAAAAATGGACATTCATGTTAACATTTTAAAATAAGAAAAGTCATGTCCAGCAATAAGGGAACTGGTTAAAATATTATGGTATATATATCCATATAGAATTCCAACATTAAAAATGTTGTAGATATGTATTTATCAACATGTTTATAATATAGTAAATGAAAAGAGTTATAAAACAGTTGGGATATATTTAAATATAGGAATAAATTTGAAAGATATACTCTAAGGAATTAAAGTAGATTACATCTAAGTTGTGGGGCTACGCATATTCTTATTTTATTCTTTTTGACTATATTTTCTTATTGTTTTATAATAAACATGTATTGCTTTAAAGTATGAAGTGATTTTCAAAAAATATTTTATGACTAAAACAATGAGAAATTATCTCTTCTTAGAAGATTCTCTATGGTATACTGGCAGAGAAATTCTAAAGAATAGAGGTAAGATGGTACTAATTCAAATTAATGCTCTTCAAAACATTTAAGCTTACATTATGTAAAATTTGACAACAATTATGATAAAAGACAAAATTAATGTCATCAGGGCAGTGTTCATTAATGGCTTACTAACCATTCAGACCTCTTGCTAGAAGTAATCTTGCACAAAAGTAACAAAACAAAATAATCACCTGAATGGGACCTACCAATTTACAGGGAATACCAGGGACAAAGGAAGGGATGTAATAAGCAAAATCAAAACTCTAAGAAACTGTACAGGAAAAAATGACCTAGTTTTTTCAACCAAAAATAACAAGAAAAAAGATAAGGGGGAGACTAAAGATTTAAAAAATAATAATAGAGGCACAACCAACCACAATGTATGGCCCTTATTTGTAACCCAAGTGAAATAAATTGTAAAATAATAATTAAGATCATCCAGATAATCTGAATATTGACTAAATATTTTTTAAAATTTATTTTATTGAAGTACAGTTGATTTACAACATTGTGTTACTTTCTGCTGTACAGCAAAGTGATTCAATTATACATATATTCTTTTTCATATTCTTTTCCATTATTGACTAAATATTTTGATATTAAAGATTAAAATTCTTTTCAGATTTTTATACATAAAAATGGTGCTGTGTATTTTTTAGAGCCCTTGTCATTTAGAATTACATACTGAACTATGAAAAGGGTGGGGGAAGTAGGTGTAATATAGATGAAACAAGATTGGTCATGTATTGATAATTACTGAAGTTGAGTGACGGGAAACTATTTATTTATTTATTTTTATTGAAGTATAGTTAATTTACAATGTTGTGTCAGTTTCAGGTATACAGCAAAGTGATTCAGTTATATATATATATTTTTTTTTTTTTAATTCTTTTCCCTTATATGTTATTACAAAATATTGAGTAGAGTTCCCTGTGCTATACAGTAGGTCCTGTTATCTATTTTAAATATAGTAGTGTGTATATGTTAATCCCAAACTCCTAATTTATGCCTCACCCCCTTCCCCTTTGGTAACCATAAGTTTGTTTTCTATGTCTGTGGATCTATTTCTGTTCTGTATATAATTCATTTGTATCATTTTTCTTTTAGATTCCACACATAAGTGATATCATATGATATTTGTCTTTCTCTAACTTTAAATGCATCTATTTTTCTATTTTTAAAATTTTCAAAATAAATTTTTAGGGCATTATGACTAGACATAGAATGAAACAAGAAAAGTCTATAACATTTCACAAGTGGCAAATGCACAACAGAGCTTAAAGGAGTATATTTTTGTTAAGTTTTAACTTTAATATACTTTAAGTCCTTTAAAACACCTATGGCTGTAACCAAAGATGTTAAACATCACAGTTATGCACTCCTTCTGAACTTAAAGAATTCCTGAGGTATGTAATCACCATAATATTAAACATTAGCAACTAAAAGTAAAGTCTGTACTAAGCCTGTACAGTGAAATGCCTTAAAAATAAAAGTGATAAGGTTCTATAAATTAAACTTCAAGTTCTTAAGAACATGTCGTAGACTGCTTAACTCTATTTCTTACCAATTCTGTAACAAATTAACCTTGAAAACAAGCCTCTCTCTCAAAAATTAATGTACAGCTCTAGAAGCAAAGTTCAAACTGTATTTTTAAAAGAACTAGTCCAGACTAGTTTCCTGCCAGAGAAATTAAGATTAAACAATTACTTACATGGAAAGCAAACTGCCCCGAGAAATCATACATGCCACAGGAATGCATCAAACTGAGAGTATTTCGAACTGCTTCAGGACTCAGTACTCTTTCACCAGTAATTGGGCAGAAGCCACCATTAGCCAGTGTTGCCGCCATCACACTAGCTGATTCACAAGTTACTTCAATGGAGCATAGCTAAAAGGAAGAAAAAACTAAATTCTGAAAATTTAGGCTCACATTATTTTTAGTAGTACAGTTGACCTCTAAGATAATCTGTGTCATCTGGTATTTCATACAGATCTGAAATATTTCTTCCAAAGGGATAACTTGATGACGTAGAAAGACTTAAATGTGAACAATGTTCTAGCCCCTTTAAGGTTTATCCTAATTTGCCCAGTTATTCAGTCTTTTAATGGCAGACCTAAGATAGGCAAAGCCAGCTCCTAAGCACTAAGATTTGTAATTGCCTCATGTGATATTCATGTGATATTCAAACTTGCTTAAATATTAATGCTTTCTGTAGGATACACAAACATAATTATTTTTAACTCAACAGGGAAAAAAGAGCCGTGATCTATTTTTAAAACAAAGCAACATACATCAGTATTATGATAGTTAGCATCTACATGAGAAACTGCTACTTTAAGAAAAAAATTACTGACATCTTGCCTGTAACAAAGCTCAGCATCCCCATACGGCAACATGCAAAGGACTAAAGGAAAAAAAGCTAAGACAGTTCTAGCCTGCATGCTCTGTGTGCCTAAAACCAAAATGTTACATTTTAAACCATTTATTAACATTCAAATAGTTATTTGATATTGACTATGGGTGCTAGATATACTATAATGAATGAAAAAAGCAAAGTCCAGGTACACTGTAGGGTGAAATTTTTGCATTTCAATATAATCAAAATAATGGAAATAGTTTACCACACCAAACCCAAATTTACCCATAAAACTAAAACAATAAATAAATGCTCTATTTTACTTTTCACTAACAGCAACCAAAACTGAGAGGAAAGTGGAAGAGAAGGAGAAGGTAGGAAGTAGGAAGAAAAAGACATGACAGTTCTCAACTTATAATTTTCCTTTCTCATATCAAGATCTTTAAGAGGCACAAAGGGGTTTAGAAATAGCAATAAGGAAACTAACTAACTGCAGTGAATTTGAAAACTGATTAGGGAGCCACTTTTTGACTGACTTCCACTTTTGCCTATTTATGTTAAAACCCCTTCTCTATTTCTTCAAAACTACAGAATCTACTTATTATATGGACCCACATAGCAAAGACTTATAGTACAGGTGATTTAATTACGAAAGGTTTTCGAAAAGAAGTAAGATTTAAACTCCAATGACCAATTCCTACTTTATAATTAGTATTAATGGAAATTGTTTGTCATAAGGTGATACACTTCCAATTTGACAAATCGCAATTTAAGAGTACTCTCCTGGTAGCCTGACAGATGTTCAGTTAGATGCAGCCCTTCTCCAAGACAGCAAGTAAGTTTTCTACAGCTGTCTCTTGATTTTTGCCCTGAAGTATAGAAATTTCACAGTAGATTATTAGTAGCACCTAAGCTATGATAGCCAAAGTTAAATACGTGTACCAAAGGAAAAGAAACTTTAACATGTGGAAGAAATCCATATAGGCTAGGGAAAAAATAAGGGACACTGGATAAAAAGTAAATATGACACTGTATTTCATATAACATTTTATAGTTTCAAAGGAATTTCACATACATCTCATGTACTTGTCCAATGTAATGCAGAAAGTTAGGTCAAAGCATATGCTACAGATAATGAAACCAGAGTTCAGTAATTGGAACTAAGTCACATGGCTAAAACGTAGCCAGGTTAGACTGATTTTCTATTGATAGTCTGGATTCCCAATTCATAGTTCTTCACAATGGGCAGGTGACAAACTGTGACCTGGACTTCCATCAAAATCTACTCGTTATCAACTTTCCTTATATATTCTTTACGATTACTAAAAGGTTACCTTAAAAAGTAAAGGCAGGCAATGTAAGGTAAAACAGAAATTAACAATAATTAATTTGTTATTATGCAGCTTCACATTACAAACTCATAAGAAGCACCAATGGCATTAAATCTGTAAGAAGGAATTGAACTGAAAATATGGGGGAAAGAGAGGGATGTCCAGGAAGGCTATCTTAAATTGAGTTATATACTACAGAAGACTGTGTAAATGGCCCCCTCCCCCATGAATATGGAAAGCTACTCTGACTTATTAGAAAATCCATTATGTGACATTGTAGAAATGAACTAAACAAACTGAGAAAATGTCATTTTAGAATGTTGATATGAACCTTCTGATAAAGAAACAAGTAACTCCTTCAAACAAAATTTTAAAACTAAGAAAACAGAGCTTGGTTTATAATAAAGAGAAGCCAATTGCTGAAGCTGTACATTATTTTTCACACTTCTTAAATATAATGTTTTTATAGAAAAAAACATTTCCCTGTTACATTCTGAGACATCACTTTTTAGGAGATACAGACACGAGATTGCCTTTAACAAGGACATTTTTCCGAAAGTCAATGGGAAATGTATTTTCTCTCGGCCTAGAGCCAAGATTTCACAGACATCTATATTCTGCAAAATGTGACACACCCATTTATGTACATAATTCATATAGTTAAAATAAATTACCTGGAAATAGAAGTCTAATATACCAACCATGTCTGTGCCTTCTGGAAAACACTGAAAAAATAGAAAGGCAATTAAAAATATAGGCATACAGGGGAAAAAAAAAATGCACACAAGTAAAAGATACATGGAGATTAAATTTAAAATATACACACGTTTCATTCTAATTGAGAACAAAATAGCACACAACCTATAAAAGGGTGCAAACATGAAATAATGAAGAACAATAAATCAAAAGTACACCACGTAATTATCTAGATTTCTAGATACTAGTTTAACTGGCAATGATAAACTGATTCATAATTCATGAACCAAGTTACTAGACCAGCCACTTAAAATTTAAAAATCAAGTGTAACCAGCAACAGTCAAGCATTATGCTTTTGAAAAATGGGACAATCCTTAAGCAAAATTTGCAATACTATAACTAGTCAAATATTTGAATACTACCAAATACAAATTGCTTGAATATTAACACTGTGATAGTATTAACTCAAGAGTGTTTAGCAAAAACCTCTGCACCTTAGTCATAGGTAGCTGCTTAAGAGCTATTGTTGAGTTTTAATACACTTCATGTATTTTAATAAAATTTTTTATTTAATAAATAAAATAATTTGAAATAGAAACAGAATTTAAAAACCTTTTTTTCTTTTAAGTAATATCCTATTGCAAAATTTCGATCTCCACTTTCTCTTTCAGACTGAAACCTAAAAGAAAAAAAAAAACATTTGATCCATTTATTTACTTTCTGTAAAAGCATGATTGTTCTGTAGGTTAATTTGTATAGCAAAGTGCAGTATAAAGAACACTGACCTAAGAGTCAAGGTTGCTGGGTTCCAGTCCCAGTTCTGTCAACAGGTTAGCTATGTGGCCTTGGGCAAGTCATTTAAGTAACAATTCTTTCTGCCTTAATTTTCTCAGCTGTAAAAGGACTGAAATGAACTAGGTCCCTTCTAGTCTTCATATTTTGTGAAGAAGCTAATTTTTAAATTATCAAATATTCAACTGTTAAAATTTACTATTAATTACAGACTCTTCTGACTCTCCCCAGAAGTACACTAAATAGCCAATTCCAACTGAGGGAATCTATGGAAATTTCACTGAGAGAGAGAGACATGAAATGGACCTTACAGCATTTGCTGGATTAATAAATTTCTGGGGGAAGCCTAGGAAGTGGCAAATATTGTACAGCATGAACAAAGTTATAAAAGACAGGACTTCATTAAAGAATGGCAAATATTCTGATGTATCTGGGAAAACAGTTTCATGGAGAAGAGTGGAGAAATACCAAACCAACAAAGGAGACTAGGACCAAATTATCAAGACTGATAAATGCTAAAAAATGTAATGGCTACTGATTACCTACAAAATGAAAGCTTGAAGGCTATCAAACAAGTTACCTTATCAGATCTACATTTTAGAAGGATAACTCTGACATCAGTTTGGGAAAAGGGAAAAAGAAAGGATGAATGATATTATTAGAAGACTACTGTAATGAGAGCTATAGGAAGCCTTAACTTAGGTAGTGATGATAGGAATGGAAGGAGAGGTATGATCAAACATGAGAGCAGTGGACAAGTCTTCCGACCTAATGGGAAAGAGGAGAAACGGGGTAAAGTCTGGTACAAAGCCTAGATTCCTAACGTAGTCTACAGAAAGGATGGCAATATCAACTGACATTGGGATCCTTAGGGCAACGAGCAGTTTAGTAAGGAAGAGAATGAGTTTTGATTTAGACAGATTTTATCTGTGGTACATTTGAGAGCTCAACCTATAAGAGTTCAGAAGGGGGACTTCCCTGGTGGCACAGTGGTTAAGAATCCGCCTACCAATTCAGGGGACTTGGGTTCGAGCCCTGGTCCAGGAAGATCCCACATGCTGCAGAGCAACTAAGCCCATATGCCACAACTAGTGAGCCTGTACTCTAGGGCCCGTGAGCCACAACTACTGGGCCCATGTGCCACAACTACTGAAGGCCACGTGCCTAGAGCCCGTGCTCCACAACAAGAGAAGCCACCACAGTGAGAAGCCCGCACACTGGAACAAAGAGTAGCCCCCGCTCGCCGCAACTAGAGAAAGCCCGCGCACAGCAACAAAGACCCAACACAGCCAAAAATAAATAAATTAAAAAAAAAAAAAAAGAGTTCAGAAGGCTGCTGCTAAAAGAGGAACTGTGTGTGACACTTTTCTTATTATTGATCAGGGGCGGACAGCTCCTTCTAACTGCACATTTTAATATTTCTATGGTCGGAAAAAAAATGTTGGATATGGAAAAGTTCTTGGAAATTAACTTGTCAACTTGTCATACTTTAAAAAAAAAATCAATATAGTATAGATAAAGTACTAACAATTCAGCAATGATCACAGCACCTACCACATAGTTCTGTTCATCAAACACTGTGTTCAGTACTTACTATCCACTAGATAACAGGAATACAGAAATGAATTGGAAGATACTCTATCCAGGTCTTAAGGAAGTCAGAGTCTAATGGTGATGACGAGGCAAAAAGAGACATAGAATCATAGAATAAGTTCAATAAAATATGGTAATATGAGAGCACAGAAGGAAGGTGAGATGAGATTCATAAAAAACTTCCTGGAAAAGATCCTTAAGCTGATGAATAAAAGCTGGTAAGGCAGACAACGTGAAATACAAAGCATCACCTAGTTTAGTTTTCATGCCAAAACTGCTTAAGCTTTATCTGATCACAAGGAAACAATCAGACCTATTCAAAATGAGGAATGTCTACTACAGCCCATGGGCCAGATGTGGCCCATGCTTTTATAAATAAAGTTTTTTGGAACACAGCCTCACAGTGTTTATTGCTTGCTTTCCTACTGAAACAGTGGAATTGAATAGTTGCAACAGAGACCATATGGCCCCCAAGTACAAAATATTTACTATCTGGTCCTTCACAGAAAAAGTTAATTCCTGTTCTATAAGACAAATGGTTGGTACTCTTCGAAAAAAGCCAGTTAGTAAAATTTTAAGAAGGGTCTAGGGTACGGGGACTGTTCTATTTTAAAAAGACAAAAAAGACATAACAAAAGTTATGCATGACACTGATTTGTTCCTGAAAAAAATAAAGGCCATAAAAGGCATTTAAAGGACAGTTGAGGACATTTATATATTAATATCATGATATTTTAAAATTAATGTTAATGTTCTTAATAAATGTGTTGATGGCATTGTGATTATAAAGGAGAATGTCCTTATTCTTAGCATACACATGCTGAGTAATTTAAGGGTGAAGTAGCATGAGGTCTACAACTTAATTTCAAACAGTTCTGAAAAAAAACCCCCAACATATATGTATATTTACACATATGTACATGTATATGTATGTAGAGATACACACTTATTTTAAACTGTCCATCTAAAGAGAGAGAGACAGGTTGAGAAAAAGCAAATGAGACAAAATATTAATCAGAAAATATAAGTGAAAAATATCCAGATTTTCATATTTTGTCTTTCAACTTTTCTGTAGATTTGCAAATTTCAAAATAAAAAGTCGGGGTAAAAATCAAGTTAGCCAGGCACAGAGAGATTATGAGGTAAGACAGTATTATAGGCAAAGAGAAAATTGAGAAAGTGCCAGTCACTTAAGGTAAACTTAGGGTCTCTTCTAATTCTATGATTTCCCACAAGAAGTTTATCAAAACTAGTTAAAGCATTTTAGGTGTCCTCCCTCAGGTAATTTAGAAATCATACATTTCTCTCTAATGACCAAATCCTAATTACTTATTCACTGAAGTATACATACCTGGAGTAACAAAACAGTATTTAAAATAAAACTCTATAATCTAGATTTTTAAAATTAATTTCAAGAGATCTGACCTATCATAAAAACCTAAATCATAAATCAGACTCACGTTGCATTACTGAATCCAACATATTCATTACCAGCCATCTTATTCAAAAACTGCATTACCTATAAACCAAAATTAGAAAGTATTTTTAGTAATCAAAAAACAAATATAAAGAATGTAGCATGAAAACTGAATTCTATATTGTACTTACATAGTCAAATTTTTCAGCATTATTCACTCCTTGCTGCAAAGAAATGAGACATAAATATGTTAATATAGGGCCCCACCCCAGTTAAGCTTTAAGTGAATATAATATCAAAATTCCAAACTGCTATCATTATAATTAATATACTGCACATTAGTACTTTTAAATCTAGGAAATACTTCTAAGGTAATTTAATATTTACATAAGCTTTTTTTATATGTTCTTACATTAACACCCATATGTTGAGAATGGATCTGAATTACAAAGGGAATGCTTTATTTTAAGTATAACTTTTCCCAACCCAAAGTTACAGAAGTTTAAATATAAGCTCCTCAAACCCCCTTATCCTTCATAACACCACATAATCTGTTAGAATGTATGTTATTTATTTAATTTCACATTTTAAAAAAACTTAAAATAAAGTTTTACCCTTAGCAAAGAATTAGGTATATATAAATTATGGTTTTCAATTAAGAACAATCTACTTATATTTCTAAAATAAACTTAAACCAGTATTACTGTTAGAAAATGAGTTATGTTGCAAAGCTATCTTTTAAAATTCTAGTATATGTAAACATTCTGGATACATTTTACTAATGTAGAGAAAGCTCTACCTTTAATATCTCACTTGTTAAAACAATGCTTGAACTAAAAAAATTATATTTCATAGTCTAAAAAAATTAGCTACACTTGTATTTAGCATTATGCCAATTCAGAGTATGGAAGATGTATTGTTTCATCACTTCTATTTCTGACATGTTAGCTACTGCAAATGTCAATAGGAAAAACCTATGTAATGTAGATCAGTTCAAGTAGCCAAATGGTTTCATTTTACCTCGGCGAAGTTTACAAAGCAGTAAGTTGTAGATCTGAAATCAAACGTATTAATTGGTGATGTGCACCCAAAAGAAACAATACATCTCTAATTTTTAAAACAAGTTTAAAATGAAGTAATTTGACAACTAAAATTGTAAAAACGAAAATTTTTAACTGTACCCTCAAAAAACCCAAAACAATACACTTTAAAATTTTATTTGGTGGGGGGGGGGGGGACTTGTACCAGAGTATTATTTAATTGAATAAAGCCAGGTTCATTATCCACTTTACAAGTGGATTAGGATGTGGCTGATAATCTGTGAAACCTTACAAATCAACTTATTTGAGAAAGAATGTGCAATCACATATACAATCAGTAGCTGGAAAGAACACCACACTATTTCATCAAAATCAGGCATTAACGAAGTTTAAACAAGTTAAGAATAATTTAGCTACAACCATATAGTAATCACTATCTATGTATTTTCTCTAAAGCGTCCTTTGACATATTTTTAAGTTTTCTTTCTTTATAATACACCAGAAATCAAAATGTAGAAATGTAACTCCAAAGCTGTTCAATGAAAAATAATTAAAAGAAGAAATTACCAACTTCATTGAACTGTTGCAGTTGTCAAAATATTCCATAGATCCTAATGCTGTAAAATATGTAACAACATTTAAACCACAAAAACCTTTTTAACCTTTGAAAAAGCACAAAAAACAACTCTTTTGGAAAAGGATGTCAGCATTTGCATTGGGATGTCACATGGATAATTACTGGTTATACAATTAATCAATGTAAAATAAACAAGTTATATTTGAACTTTCATTCTCTGACCTAAACTGTACCCTATAAAACTAATAAAAATTTTCTTTGTTTAGCTGTCATGTTTAATTTTTAAAAAACCAAAAACTGTCTCAACTCTTGACTATGGTCACATTCTTGGTCTACTTTGCAGCATACTAAATTAAAGTACAATTAGGTTTTACTTCTATGCTATTTTAAAGAAACAACTGGTATTTATCAATGCCTATCATAACATTTTGGGTAAGCTACTTGAAATGTCCTGGCAGATTACGTAAACAGGCAAAATAAAATATTTGAATGATTGTGTTGACTCAAGAAAGTCTCTACTCAAAACTTCCCAATTTAAATGTAAAAGTACTTGATTAATGTTTCTTCTTCTTTTCTACCTAGAAAGAGCATTTAATTGAAGTCAATAAAATATATTCCCCCCTGTAATCTCTTGGAAAGATTTCACGTACCCCAGGGATATGTGGGATTTAGTAATCATTATAAGATGTCACGTCATTCTAATTTTCAAAAATTTACAGTATAAAGTTTATGTGCAAAGATGTTAGAAAAAAACACACATACACATACCAAATAACCTAGAGTAAATGCCCCCAGCCCCTGCACCACCTTGCCAAAGCAAAAACACAAACTGTTAAAAAAAAAAAATCATCATTTCTCCAGTAGTGAGGTACAGAGGGGTGAAGGAACAGATGTTATGAAAATTGAAGCCAGGAATGGGTAGATGGGGGATGGTTATACTTTTCTGCTTATTTTGTGTATGTTTGAAATTTTTCATACAAAATTAAAGGAAAAATGTTTATTTGCTAATAATTTTGCACAGTAATTACAGAACTGTTCCTTTAGAATATTTTCTTTCTTTTTTGAAATAGTAACTGATTTTTAATTAGTTCATGTATCAGTGGATATTTTCTATTGTTAGAAGTTTAAATTCTCTTACTATTCTAAATTTTTACAGATGTACAAATTGAGAAATCCTGCTGACAACAGATGAGTAGATGGAAATAGGAAAGACTTTGTTATGGCAATGCACTCAATCCTTTACACATTTATCTCATTACATACAAAGGTCACACAGTAAAATATACCCTGAAAAACTACACTTAATGCTCTCATTAACTAACAACTTGATCAGATCCTCTTTCCATTTTGTTGAAACCAAAAATCTGGAAACAACCTGGTATATAAGATTTGTTCCCAGTCATTACAGTGATTCACATCCTCAATACCATGACCACAATATTTCAAAATGTTCTCTTTTGATGGTGCCCAAGACGTTTTTACAACCTGAAGCAGTGCACCACAGTAAAATTTAGGACACGAGAAGTATATACCTTTTGGAAAATGGGAGGAAAACCTAGACCAAAGGCAGGTTAATTTTAAGAAAGGCACATATGGAAACAGATTTAGAAACTGATAGTCTTAAAACTATCAATGCCTCTTTATCTCTTGGAAAAATATTCCCATGCCCAGGGATATGTTTATTTCAGTTTTAAGTCACTGCACAAGCATTATTAGATATCACATTATTTTAATCTTAAAATTACAGTAATTTATATTAACTATGGTAGGAAAACTTAAAAAAGATAAACTGGACAAAATACAGTTACCAAAATTTCTAACCCATTTACCACATGACTTTTAAAAAGCAAACCACGTGGTTTGTTTGAAAAGGTTAGTAATCAGACCTTGAGATTAGAAAATTATACAAATTTATTTTTCTATAAACATATCTATCAAGTTAAAGAATTTACATTCCTTTGAGGAAAACTTTTATGAATGAAAATTTGATAAAGAAGCACTGAGTTTTAACACTGGCTATTAAAAGAATTAATAAGTATACTGGAGTAGTTTTATAAGCTGTTTATACAACATACTCATGAACTGAATCATGTATTATACATCACAACACAGGTGAAAATATCACTATTAACAGGCACATGTGCCAATAAATTTAATATTAATATGACTCATTTAAAGTCAATGCATTAATCACAGTTATTTTGTAAGTAAATCACTTGATTCCATTCATAAAGTATGGAGGTGTAGAAGCAAATTGAAAATTAGAAATCATAGAGGAAAAAAGGCATAGGAGAAAGAGGCAAAAAGAGGTAACTAAAAATGATTTTACGAAACACTTGGTTTAATCTCTCCAAAGAAAATGCTTTAAAGCTAAATAATACGTGAGAATTAATATAAATATTGCAGGTGAAAAATAATGTTCTAAATCTAGTATTTTCATAGATTAGCCCTAAAAATAAAGTAACAAAAAAGGGAATTCTGTTGACAACAAATTACCCGCCTTTTATTTGAGGGAAAAAACCCTCAAGCACATCAACTGATATGATCATGAAGTAAATAAGCCAATATAATCCTTTCTTATGAATGTTACCAAGTTCAAGGCATCATCCATTGCTCCCCAGAGCCACAAACTGCCTTAAAAATGTGGCTTATAAGCATGTGTAACAGGTGATTGCTAACATGACCAAACTGAACATTACACACATATTAACTAAATTTGTCTTGATTTTTTAATGGAGCATGATTAAATTATTTTTTTAAAAAAAGAGAGGAATAAATCTCCAATATTTTAAACTCAAAAATACTTCTGATTAAAAAAAAAAATCCAGTTCTTCAAATGACAAAAACCAGAAACTACTACCAGAATAGGGACACAAACATAGAAGACAATGTGACTTACTCTTTATCTTTAAAATTAAAAAGCAGAAGTGTGACAATTATAATATGTTGTCCTTATTTTTCCACTCTAGCCCTCAAGTTATGAGAAGATCTTAACTTTTAAACTGAAACTAGGTGAGATTCAAAAACTATGTAAGGATGCTGCTATTTCATCTGGAGTAACTGTGCTTTCAAATTTATTTTTACTCTTTCCTTTAAATCAAGCAACCACATTATCATCATCAAATAAAACCAAGTGCATCAAAAAGTATTCCTTTAAGTTTAGCAGCTACCACAGAGAAAGAGAGAGGAAGTATAGTACCTTCATGGTTTTTTAAATTATGTGCCTTTTAAGTACAAAAATGACATTTGTTTTTATGAAGGTATTTACCTATATAGTGTTTAAAATTTTAAATATTGGAGTTTTCCTACAAGTTTAGTAGTTAAGAATTTATGCAACACGTTCCTTCTGTCCAAATTCTCCTTTTTTACACAATCTGCTAATCCTTTTGAACATTTGCTCTGCCTCTTCCCCCATTTTCCTGAGGACCACCACCAATCCTACAAGGGAAAAATATCAATACTACAAAATTATGAAATAAAGAGTCTTACTAAAGACTCCAGTAATTTGTGTGTGGTGGGGGGGGAGGGGGAATAACATGAGGGGAACGTTTTAATAGCACCATAATAAAGTTCTGAATTTTGAGAGAAAAAAATAGCCTTAAGGTCATCAGCTAAAAGGTAAAAAACAGAATTCACATCTAATAGCCATGGTAAAATGGCCACATTTTGGGTACTCAAAGTGCAAGCTCCTTGAGAAGAAGCCTAGTTCCTTATGGATAGCAAGCACTGACTAATGTCCAAAGAATGACTGTACACACTCACTGAGAATTAGATTGACTTTTAATCCAATAACTAGTATCTTCTGTAAAAGTTAAATTAGGAAAATAAAATTTCTGCCTTTTGGACAATATAACTATGCTAGGTAAAGACAAAAATGTCATCAAGAGAAATAGCAAACAGCTACATTAAAAATGGTAGAGTGAATTTGAATGAATAGCAAACAGAAAATTGGGAGACTTAGCTCAAGCCCAATTCTACTGCTGTTAGAACCTATCCAGTCTGTTTCCTCATCTTATCTATTTATAGAGTAAGAAGGCTGAGCTTGAAAACCCCTTCAGCCATGGTTTTATTACTTCAATTTCAACTACCAATTCATCAATATTATCTGATCATATAATCTGCAGAGATCACAGATAGGTATTTATAAAAGTTTTGAATTCTTTTTTAAAAAGTCCAAGAAAAGTATTACATTCTGGGACAGTTTTACACAGAGGTATGTCAAGCTTATCCCTTCAAGATTTAGATGAACTTCATTAAAAAAGAAAAAAAAACCCAAACCAAAAAAACCCCCAAAACTTGTGAAACAACTTCTAAAAATAAAACAAAAAAGGTCAAAGAAACTGACCTTAAATATGAACCATATCCCAAAGCCTCATTGCCAACTTTGTCAGTAAATTTACAATTTTTCTAAATTTAAAAACACTGATCAAATTTGTAAATACAAGATGACTTAGTTAAATGTTTGCACAGTTGGATGCAACCACACTTATGCTGTGTATGTGTGTTTTTTTAACTGTTTCTAAGTACTCACGTTAATGTTGCTCATTGTATAGTTTATGGCTTGTGACTAAACATATCATGATGTGATATGACCAGACATGCATTTCCCACATGCAGCATTTCAGTGTAGTATATTAAGCCCATGAATCATTAAACAAAAGATGTTTAACTGCATGCAGTTAAGCAAGACTTCTATTAATCATTTACATATGCCCTTTCTTGAAAATACTATTGGTGTGCTATGTTAATCTTTTTCCAGTGTAAGAGTTCTTAAACTGAGATCCATGGGTCAGCTTCAAAGGGTCTGTGAATTCCCTACAGTTTATATAAAATCATGGTATGTGAACATTTTTTCTGGGAAGACCCAAAAAAGGTTCAGAACCATTCTAGTGGTTTTCTCATCAAGCACTAATACACACATTTTATTATCATAACTTTCCTTACCTCTAACTTAAGTTACTTGTTCAAATCTGAACAATTATTAATGAGACTTTTCTCTCATCACAGTATTTACTGAATTTCATGGTAAGGGCCCACTTACTGGTGTATACCCCACATTATACTGTAAGCTGTGGCATGACTGTGCCTAGTACATATTCATATTATTATTTTCTATAATAAACACGTAGTTTCTTTCACCTCAAACTGACAACTTTTCTCTTATGTAAAACAGTGACAACTAGATTATAGTGGGCAAACTGAAAATTTTCATAGCTTAAAATTAGTTACATTAAAAAATAATACTTGGCTATAATATCTACATCACTAGAGTTACAAGGATTAAGTGGGCCAGTGCTTATGAAGCATCTGCTCTAAAATAACAACATATATATTCTTAAGATAGTACTCTTCTATTTTAAAGGCTTTTCTCATGAATGAAGAAAAAAATTCATTAAAGTTAAGAGAGGATTTCTAGCATACAAATTAGATGAATTTTTATTAACTGGGCCAAGGGTATAATTTATATTCAAACATTCCTCGTGTAACTAGGGTACCCCATCTTCAGAAATGCATCTACAAAGGCACATAGCTGTTTTTTTCAAGCATGGAATAAATGCGCACAGATTTACTGAAAAAAGTATATAAATGTTCCAAACACAAATGAAATATAATTGAATACCAATGAAACTTATAATTAGAAATTAAAAATCTAAGCAGTATCACAGAATAGAACCATTTTCAAATACTTATTTCAATACATTAGTGTTTCCAATTATTAAGGCAAACTAGACACTTAACAAAAGAAACAAAACATACCATGTAAACCAAAGAGTAGGAAAATAATATACCTTAATAACTGGAATAAGTGTTATTTAGTTATTACATGATCCAAGTAAAACAAATGAAACAAGTTCAAATGAAAATTGTGATTACAGCTCATTAAAGTATAAAGGACTTGAGACCAGTCAAGGGTAAATGTACTTTGTTTTAACACAAAGTACCAGAACATTTGTCCCTACGTATGCTGATGACAAACATCAAACAGTAACAGGCTATTACTTCTGTTTACATCTGTTCATTCTAGAAGAGCCAAAAAGAAGAGAAAGAAAAAAATATTAAAACTTTAAGAAGAAAAACTTCTGTGACTACTGTTCAGAAGAGACTTCTTTTTGAATTTTTGCCAGATCTTCAGGTCAAGAGTAACTGTTGGAATTTATGAGTCATCTGTTTTTAATTTTGTCCTTGAAATTACATCATTTATTTTGAAATAAATAAAAATCCTAACCTTATGCCATACCATTAAACACCAAAAGAAAATTTTTCACATTTCTACATAAATTAAGATTCCTCTTTATGCCTTAGTATTTAAAATTTTTACTAGATTAAAAGGAAATGTCAACATTTTACCTTTATTAATGAAGTCACAACAATTGCTCCAGCATTTACCATAGGATTGTGTGGTTTATCTGAAAATATAAAAGCAACGGCATTACTTTAAGTACCTGATATAATTTTCTGTGATGCACAGGTACTTCCCATGAACATACATCTATTTTCTTTATGTAAGCCATTGTTACAGTTCTTTTTGGGGGTCGGGGGTGGAGAGTGGAGGAGTGCATTAAAAAGTCAGTTACACATCAAACCAGTAATATACTTCTAAGAAGCTGCTATAATTATACAGGCAAACAAAGATTCAGGTACAGAAAGACAGTGAATAGTGCTGTAAGAGCACATCCAAATTTCCTAACTCTGCCATTTGATCCTGGGCAAGTAACTGAACTTCACTGTGCCTCAATTTTCCCATCTGTAAACTGGGAGTAATAAGAGCACCAATACCTTAGCAAGTCATAATACTTCAATGAATTAAAAAACATGAAATGCTTTGGCACAGCACTAAGCAATCAAATAATATTATTATTAAAAATCACCTTGGAAAAAGCATATCTAGTGTGGACCCAATTTTCCTTTTTTAAAGTATTTTATTTTTGTGTTTATGTATATACATATACATATGCAGGAAATGAAAACAGGTGATACAGATAGGTTAAAAAGATTACAGGGTATTTAAGTTGTATTCAGCATGCTTTCTATATTTCCTGACAATAAGGATGTATTTCTTGTATAATTACAAAATTACTTAAAATATAAGTTCATCCAAAATTCTACCTCTTCTCCTAATTCTTACAACAAACAGAATTTCAAATCTCAGCTGATTATACTGTCATTCATAGCACAGCACAAACGCCAAACACAAAACTCTTAGGGCACTGAAAACATTTATTTGAAAGCATAATTCCTAATCTATCTGTTTGTGGTAGTAATTTACTTCTTTGGGAACAAGTTCTTATCTAACTTGACACATCTAGCAGAATTCATAAGTTATTGCTACATTATTAGTCTCCTTGAATTTTAAGCAAGTTACCTTCTGTGAGATGAGTCTACAGCTAAACAAGCAAATTCTTCAACTGTTCAAGAGTTACTATATGACCCAGCAATTCCACTCTCAGGTATGTAACGAAGAGAAATAAAAACATGTGTACACAAAAACTTGTACACAAATGTTCTCAGCAGTATTACTGATAACAGTCAAAAAGTGAAAAATAACCCACAACCCAAACATCCTGCCAAATGATGAATGGGTAAACAGAATGTGGTATTATTATCCAAACAATGGAATATTATCCAGCAATTAAAAACTGAAGTATTGACATAAGCCACAACATGAAAGCACCTTGAAAACATTATGCTTAGTAAAACAGGCCAGTCATGAAGACCAAATATAATGATTCCATTTATATAAAGACCAAATATAATGATTCTGTTTATATGAAATGTCCAGAACAGGCAAATCCATAGAGACGGAAAGTAGATTACTAGTTTCCATGGGTAGAAGAGAAATAGGTATTGACTACTAATACCCCTAATACCTAGGGTATCTTTTGGGAGTGATAAAAGTGTCCCCAAATTGACTGTGGTCATGGTTGTACAACTCTATGAATGTACTAAAAGCCATTAAATTGTACATTTTGAATGAGTAAATTGTGTAGCAGGTAAATTATATTTCAATAAAACTGTTAAAAATGTTTAGTTAAAAAAATCAATAATGACAAAAAATTGGGTAACTTAACAGTACACCATTTTCCGCAATATAAGATCAACAATATGATTTAGTAGCTAGCTATGCTTTAAATAGTGTACATTTTGGGTTATCCATGATAATGACAAGTTCCAAAAGTTAAAATAAAACAGTACAGGTATACTATCTAAGTAGTACAGTCAGGATTTCACCTATTTCAAATTATGCTAAGGGAAGTCTGCTTTCTTTGAGATCACACAAAATGACAGCAATAGTTGTCATAGAAAAATACTATGCAACAAAAGGGAAGCCAAGAAACAAAAAATTTCCAGTATTATCTATCTAAAAGAAAAACCACATGCAGACACAGAAATCAAAATATGGAAATCAGGCTGTGCTAAATTAGTTTATACTCGTATGTGTATATATTCATGTATCTGTCCTTTCATTTTTTTTTTTTTTTGGACGTTATCAGGTTTAGACTATAGGGCCCTAGGAGGTAGCTAATGTGTGTATTCCAAATGGTACCACATAAATGTGGGCATTTACTATTTTCTAAATCATAAATATTCAGGAAAAACTACATAAGCTACATTTAAGAAGATCTTCCAAGAACACTAAAGCATTTCTCATGCCATGACAGAGCAATTTTCAGATGTAAGCACTGCTCACTCTGACTTTGGCTCAAAAGCCAGACATCTGAACACTTGGAAATACACCAGAGATATTAAAACACCAGCTTTACTGCATTATAAAACCTCAGTCTAAAAGTGGAAATCTCCTTTTCCACTCTGCTCTGCCATAGTTAGAAGGGAAGAACTGAAGGGTTCAGTTTAGAATTTTTAATTTAAAAAGAATTATGACAACAGAAATAACACAAGCTAATTAATAAAGGCTACTATCTGAAGTAATGACATTATATTAGCTTAGTATAATGACAAAATGGACATGGGTGACATCTGAAATTTTGGGGCATGTTTTTAACTAGAATGCAAAAAATTGATTAATTTTAACAAATATTTATTCTCGCTAAGGGAATAAAACAAGCAAAAAATTCTTCCATATTATACCAGAAAAAGCTTTTCAAACTAAGTATATGAGCCATAGAAAGATGTGGTTCATGACTGAGGATGATATTAAAAGAGTAACTACTATAATTTCTTTATCTATTCATTATATTCAGATTAATGTTAATTTATCATCACAATCTTATAAAGCTAGGATAATATTAATACATTTGTTTCTTTTAATTTTATAATGCTAGGTAGACACACACGCACATACACAGAGTGTAGTTTCACCACAAATTACCCTTGAAATTTTCAATATAAAAAAGACCCACAAACTTTTCTTGCTGGGGCTAATCTAAAACCAAGACTCTAGAGCACAGAACCTATGCAGAACTCAAGGAGTGGTATGGTATAGTGAGGCCTTCATTTTCCCATTATTTCCCAGATTCCTGGTATTGGCTCAGGCTTGGAAAAAGTCAAAGAATATCAAGGCAAACCTCTTGTTAAACTTTATATTCAGTTATTACAAAACAGTGCTAAATTCCTGAGTTCTTATTGTGATTTTTTTTCTTATAGACTTAGTGTCAATAAAATGTATATGGCAAATAAATGTATTACTTACCATGTTAAAGTCATTTACCCCAAGCCTATTTTATTTTTTTGTTTTTGAAATACTTCTTCACATTCAAATTCCTATATTTGTTAATTTCTACTCTTTAAATACCTCTCTCAAAACCAGTCAATTCACCAGAACCACCTAGTTTATTCAAGTTTGTATTTTTGGGAAAATAGTAATTTTTCTTGTAAAATGTTTAATCTTGTGAGAACAAAAATATTCTTTCCATAGTAAATCTAGATGTCAGTGAGTTTAATAAATAAGGTACTTCTGCATATGATGTCCTTATTGAAGTTGCTAGTTTACAGTAATCTCCATAAAATCAAATGTAGCATAAGGATAGAAAGATTATGGTAAAATAAGTAGGAAAATGCAACTGCCTTCAAAACAAACAGAAAGAGAAGCATAAGAAAGTATCAGCCTTGTAACTTCATTTAAAAAACTCATAAAACAATACTGAGTATAAGGCATATTTTTTATTTTTCATCCAGCAGAAAGAAAAAATACAAAAGTATATTTCTCACAACCATTACTGTAATCACTGAATTCCTTCACTCTTGTTTTCTGCAATTTTATTTTAACTTGTCACACAATGAGGAACCTAGCATATGCCTGAAAGATTAAAAAACAGAAACAAATCTATAGGTTGGTGTTTAGATTTAAAACCTCTATCAGATCAAAAGTACTAACTACCTTTGTCCTCCCCTTTTCTTTTGGATTCCTGTAAAGCAATAAGACTTGTTAGTTATCCAACTATTTAACACAAGATATTTCTTTCAAATACTAAATGTTATGAAGGAGAAAAAACAAAACACCACCTCAACCAGGGCCACTATTATAGCTTTTTATTATGGAAGTTTTCAAATATATACAATATACAAAAGTAGAAAGAAAAGAATATAAGCATGCATGTACCCATCATTTAGCTTCAATGATTACCAACATACAGTAATGATCACATGCAGCACTCCCAGCTACACTCCACTGAATTATCTTAAAGGAAATTCCGGACCCTGTGAGATTTTATAAGATATTCGCCTATAGGTGGTTATAAAGTGAAAATCTTACTTCCTGCCTGTCTTTTCTCTAGCCCACTTTCCAGTGGTACGAGATGCCTAAAAAACCTGTTTTTTAAACTAGGTTAACTATCTCTATGGGTTTCACAGAAATTCCATGACAAATGAAAAAGTATCAATGCTTTTAATTTTCTTCTTCTTCGAAAAAAAAACTAGTTAGATTTACACAGGAAAATGAGGTATTTCTTCTTCCAAGTAACTTTTATATAATTCTTACCATCTTCATTTAAGAACAGCTTGTTGAACCTTAATCCACTTGGCTCTTTCCCAACATATCGATGCACATATTCTGTTCCAAGATCATTAACAGCAATGGCATATTTCAAAGGTTTCACACAGGATTGAAGGCAAAATGGAACTTTGGTATCTCCAATAGAATGCCTATTTAAAAGTAGATTTAAAAAATAATTAAGATCAACTGTGAAAAAATGTAACAATAACTGGAGCTGTTATTTACATGTTAATTCTAATTTGTAACAGTTTTCCCATAATTCAACAGCAAGTTTACTTGGATATTGAAGAATAAATGTAAGTATGTTTATTTTAAGAGGGATACTGCAATAAAAAGGCAAAAGCTTACAAGTACTCAGGTAATAGACTGGTTCAAAATTAGACAATAAGTAATGTAAAAAATTGCCTCTGAGGGCAAGAGGGTATGATGGCCCTCCTTACTCCTATCTGTATTCAATCATATAAAATGAACTAGCCCTTTTAGAAATTAGTTACAATTTTTTTTACTCATAGCTTTAATCATGGCTAAACTGTGGTTAGTTTTTAAATGGAGCTCAGTTTATTCAATACCACTCTCTGAGACCCTGTCTATAAATGCCTCATCTTGTGAACCATATCTATTGACAATTTCAGCCCCATTAAAAGAAACAGCATCCAGTTTTATAAACCTGACAGAGCTGGCACTAACGGCAATCATTATCACCATGTAGATAAACAACAGAACAAACTAAGATGCAAATGAAATAGAGAATAGGTTTGAAAATGAAAAAACTGTGACTGGCCCCATTACAATGTAAGCTTCACAAGGGCAGTGATCTTTGTTTTATTTGCTGAAGTATCCCAGGTGCCCCAAACAATGTTCCAACACATTACAGGCACTCATTTATTCGAGTGAAATTTATTCATAGGGAAACTGGGCACTATGATAACTACCCCTGGGCAAACAGGGGTTTAATGGAGACATCAGAGAGACACCTTACTTCTAAGTATATGATGGAATATAAATAAATATGTATATATATATATATAAAAATATTTAATATTTTTCCTGTCAAATTTATGAATAACTTCTAATTCAGACCATAATTTCAATTTGGTAATCATTCTGAAACCCGACAAAAGCCTGTCTTACTACCTTTGGATTTAAAAATACCTATGTTCTAGCCCAAAGTCAAGTTTCTTATCTCTAGATAAGAAAACTGAACTAAAAGAATCATCTCTACACACAAAGTATGTTTAAGAAGAAAAAACACGTGTGCAATAATTAGGTGATAATAATTTCTTCCAAATATAAAAATTTCCACTACATGATAAACCATTTCCTCCAAATACAAAAAAATAGGAATACCACTCCCTACTGGAATTTGCTCCGTAAGGATAAGCTATGCTATGTCTTCTCATGCATTTGTGTCTGTTCATAGCATCCGATATTTAATTCAACACACAAGTGTTTAGTACATTTCACAGGCCCAGATAAGGATAAAAGCCTGTCATAATGGAGAGAACAATGGACTGGAATTTAAGAGATCCAGGTGCTAGTTTCACCTCTGCCAGTTTTATACAAACTCTGAGCCTCAGATTCCTTATTGTAAGAATGAATGAGCCAAACCACATTTTTTTTTTAACTGTAAATATGTGAGGAAGATAAGTAGTAAAAAATAAAAGGATCACTTACAATGAAGGCACTTAAGAGATACAAATTTTAATAAATGGGTGGAAAAGCTTTAACTGGGACATTATCTTGAAAAATAAAATCTAAAATTATATGGCTAACTGACTTGTAGTTTTAACAAAATTTAGGATAAAATTGTATCCCTGATATAAATTCATCAAGCTGTATACACCTAGGAGTTGTATATCTCATTTTATGTAAGTTATATTTTAATGAAAGAAGAAATAATTACCTTAGTGAAAGCAAAGAAAAAACCAGAAAGGTTATACCTCTGAGCTAAAGTCTTCAAATGAGTAAAAAAATATTGAATTTTTCTTTTTCTGGCATAATTTTCTGACTGATAAAACCAAATTGCAACATAAGAAATCTTATGTCTGACTCATAGCATAATAAAAAAGGTCATGCTTAAAAAAATATTTCAGAACTCTGTCCATTTTTAAAAGGGCCTCTCTTAATTTACTTTTTTTTATTGACTTTTTAAATTTATTTATTTATTTATTTATTTTTGGCTGTGTTGGGTCTTCGTTTCTGTGCGAGGGCTTTCTCTAGTTGCGGCAAGCGGGGGCCACTCTCCATCGCGGTGCGCAGGCCTCTCACTATCGCGGCCTCTCTTGTTGTGGAGCACAGGCTCCAGACGCGCAGGCTCAGTAGTTGTGGCTCACGGGCCCAGTTGCTCCGCGGCATGTGGGATCTTCCCAGACCAGGGCTTGAACCCGTGTCCCCTGCGTTGGCAGGCGGATTCTCAACCACTGCACCACCAGGGAAGCCCTTTTATTGACTTTTTAAATTAAATCATTCTATTTGAAGTGCCCTCATATTGTTATCCTTTTTATAATTCTGCTGGATCATCAAATGTCAGTGGTTATGCCTGGAAGGTGAGTACATCCCAAAGATCACCTTCGTAGACTTCATGAAATCCTGTGTCTTTTGAAAATGACTGATGGGTAAGAGACTATGTTACATTATGTTGCCTTAACTACCATGCTAATCATATAAGCAGCAAGAGGAACAAAGACAATGACAGGATAGGTAACCCATGTTAAGCCAAGAAAGGTGAACTAATTTTATTAGTGGTCAGTTCATTGGTGAATAATTTCATGTTCTGCCAAATCCACTTTTCCTAAGCAAATGTGTAACTGTAGTTCCTTGAACAATAAGCATTCAAGTAACAAGACTACAACTGGGAATAAGATAGATGAAATGCCTCATAAAATTTAGTATAAGGCATTGTTTCAGTTGAGTTTTCTAACTTAAACTAAAATCTAAACTTCTTTACCTTCTTGAATTTATGTCAGGTCAGGGGGCTAATTACTATTACAGAAGAGGCTCCTCTCTACCTCATGTTCACTGTTATGCAAAATTTAAGGCTTAGAGTTGGTTTTGATGGATCTGAAATAAACTTACCTCTGTCCATCTACTGTACAAACGGACACACCCCACAAATCAGGACTGAACTTGGCTAACTGAGGAATATAATCTGCAACCTATCCAAAACAATGGAAAGAAATTAACAGATATAATATAGGCAAATAGTATTTTCTTCTACCAGAAAATTGATCTCAATTTAGCTTCCACCAATGAACAGTTATTTTATAGTACTCAGTGGCTTTGTAGTCTATCTTTTATAACTATATTCATAAAAACTAAGGGCACAACAGACTTGAGGATTACAAGTGAAATCTAAGTGACTTCTCTCAGTCTCCATCACCTACTATGTTTTCCAATGCATACTGTCTTCCTAAAAAAGCACAGTCTAAAAGAGGAACTAGGACTTGATATTTTTTTTAAGGGAAACAGAGAATTTCTTTAATCAGGGTCATGCTAATACGGTTTCATTACCTAAAAACTTTCAATATGGAGAATACATAAAATAGCACTTACATTATGTAGAGGATTTTTAAAACTGGGAACATTTTATTTAATGTTCAAGGATATCATACCTGCAGAAATTCCCAGTAGGCTACTTTTTAATTAATTAAAAATTTAAAAGCCATCTCAATCATTTGAAAATCAAAAAGAACTCTTAAGCTTAGATTTCTTTTTAGCCAAAATAACAATTAACTATTTGAAATATTTTAAAAGCACTTATTCCAGTGGCTTCACTTAAATTTCTTAATTAGCAACACACAAAACTACAAAATTTTACTCTCTATACCTCAAGTTTAGTTGAATTTATTAAGTGATAGGCTTAGGAAAATATTCACATCAAAAACATTACCTTTCCTCCAGACTGCTTTTTAGCACTCTCATATAACTCATCAATGTGTGAAGTAAAAGACATAAAGTCAGGAATGACAAACTTTCTTCTAAAGGCTTGTGTCAACAAAACAATGTTGCTTTGAACACATCTGTAGAATATGAGAAAAAATTAATAGACTGGGTACCTTTCAAATATTAGTACTTGCTAATAATAACAATATTAACCAGGAGAATATTCAAACAATAAAGAAATTCAACATTTTAAACAACAAACTAAATTCTATAAATTATACTCTTTCTACATTATTTTCTTTCCTTCAAGCAGCCTTTCATGTAGCTGCTTGTAAGCTGTTGAACAAGTTAAAGAAATAAATTAGCCTAAAAATTGTGTCAAAGATTAAAACAGCAGAGCATTCCACCAGATTAAGTACCAAGACCATCTAAAAACAAGCTTTTCAGCCTACCAGAGTTGATAAGCATTCAGCATGACATTTGGTTAACAAAAATCAGACTTTAATACATAGTTGAGATCCTGTTTATTTTTCCATGAAATAACCTCAGCCATATATCCTTTAATTTCTACGTAAGTATTACTAGTATTTCACACACAAAAAAATTTTTGTATTTTAATATATTTTTCCTAAATTACATTTTGAAAAAATTTGCATTTCTAAGCTAAAAAAAGGGAAATAATACCAACTTTATTTAGTCAGATTTGTCTCTTATATGAAATACTTATTAAAATGCTTATAAAAATAATATGTAACTTTAAAAATTATATACAGTAGTATAATTTTATATTATTTGAATCACCAAAAATGTTAAATTACATTATTCTATTCACTGCAAGATGTGTATTACATTGTAGAATAAAATTGTTTCACTGTTAAAAATTATTTAAAAGATATGGTAAACCATTTGGATGGGAGAGCATGAAATCTAATGATGTGAACCAATATTCTACTTTGTTTTAAAAAGGATTCAAGCTAGAAAATCAATTTATTAATGTAACCTTAAAGAGTTTAAAAATAGGTAACAGCCAGCCATATACTCTAAACTCATCTTCTTAAGAGAGTCTCAGAAACTTAGTAATAGAATAGTTAATTGATAAAGGAAGACATTTGCAGACCTGAGCATCAAGCCATAATACCAACTTAAGACTAAGCCCATAACAGACTAAAAAGTACTAAGTTTCAATTACTATTTCTCCTGTTTAACCCTCAAGACATGAACACTTTGAAAAGATGATTTCCCCACTTTACAGATAAGAAAAATCTGTGTTTAACTTGCAAGTAAATAACATGCACTAATTATAAATGGAGAGTCGGAGAAGCAGACACTTTCAGTATTTCTTTTTCAATCCATGGTAAATGATAAATTTTTATATCTCAGTATCTTAATTCAAGTTGTTCTAAATGAAACATCAAATTAGAATTAAAAGTCAGCTATCACACTTTAACTATTAATAAAAATCCAGAATATATACTCACTTGGTCAACATAAAATTAAACACTGATTTAAAATAAAATAGGTTATTTTCACTGATAAAGATGTGTTTCAGTTACAACATGAAAAAGTTACAGTCCTAATTCCCATTATTAATCTACAGACGTAGAAATAATTGACATCCAAGAGATAACAAATATTTACTTCAATAAACTTTGATAAATTTTGACACAGTTTCAATGTTAATCTAATAAATACTTTTTGCCATTGACTTAATATTTAATATGCTCCAACCAGCAATTCAACTTGCACATGAGTTGCAAGTAATATATAACAAAAGACACATTTCTCAGCAGAAAGAAGTTAGGACAATTCCTGATCTTAAATCACTATATCTGTATCAAATCAAATCTACATGCCCCCTTTTTTAAGAAGTATTACATGAGAAAATATGAGGACTGCCAAACAAACATAAATTATTAACCTTACTACTATTTAACTACTCAAAATTAAACAGCACTTTTAAAAGGAGGCTTTATCATTAACAATATTGTACAGTCAGTGAAACTGGGATTTTTTTTTTTGCTCTATCAGAAGGTGTTCGTAAAGCTGTGCTAACAGCCTTCACTGGTGAATTACTATGGCCAACCAAGGCAATACCATTCAAAAGAGTGTCTAGCTGCACACTGATGAACAAACTGTAATGTTTTTCTTGGGAATTATTTTAATATACATGTCATGAATCTAAGTAGAAAATCAGAAGGCATATAAAGTGACCTGAGGAGGAAGTGCTTATGCTTTTCAACAAGTCACATCTTTCTCATGCTTTGTTCAGTTTTCTCATCTGTAAACTGGTAATGATAATTTTTCTTTCTATCTTTACTTAAATGTTTAGGGTTAGCAACTGTAATGCACATCAATGTTTTACAAAATATCTCACATATAATTTTTCATTAGTAAAATAACATAGTGGATAAGAATTTTTTAAGAAAAAGCAAATACAAAGACTACCATTCATTTCCTCCAAAACAAAAAAGATAAAAAAATTATGATCACACATAAAAATACTTCTAATATTTATATGGCTAAAAATGCATGAATAAATAAGGCATTCCTTTTCAACACAAATTTTCTACTTCTATTGAGATTATCAGCATTAAAAACAATTTATTATCTACATAGGTACAGGCAGTCTCCAACTTTCAAATAGACCATGCTCCAAAAAGTATGCATAGAACTCATCTTCCCATTCAGAAAAAATTCTACATATTAGTTGTTTCTCAGATTACCCTCAAAGACTAAATATATTAAGCAACAATGTATTTTAGGTAAAATATCAACACATTGACTTCAACCAAACCTTTCCACTTTCCTTTATAAATTACTTCTTTGGGAAAATGAATTCCATTGTACCCACTTGCATGGAGGTGAGATAATTTATTTCTGGCAACACTAACTAGAAAACTTCTCATTTTGAAAACAGAGAAAAAACTTCTCTGAAGCAATCACCGTTCCAGGTGACCTGAAAAGGTTCATAGTCAGAGGTTTTGAATCACCTCATTCTAGGGATGAAAAGAGAAATCATATGCCTATAGACATAAACTTTTCCACTGCCTGTTCACATATACCACTAAGCATTTGTCAAGTTGGGAACTGCCTATATTACAATCATCAATTTTTTTAAAAAATTGGATTAGTGTTTAAAATAATGCTAATTGTTATTTTTTAATATACTTATGGGTAGAAAATTTTATGATTGTTTCCTGGCTTCATACTCAATGTATTTAAATTACTTTTAATTTCATATTTAAACAGAGCAATATGTTTATGAAGCACAAAAGAAATTTAACCGGTACTAAAAAGGTATAAAATACTGCTTTCACTTAGGAATTCCAAAGCAATTCCTTATATCCATTATCAACAGACCGACCTACCAACTCTCGGACAACTTCATTCTCAGATATACCAAAATAACTCCCCAGAAGGCACCACAATCAAGATACTTTGCACAGAGAGTTCATGAACACTAAAAAAAAAATAATCTTTACTGCAAAGGCACAGCTAACTAGCGGTGATTTCCTTCCCTTCACAAAGAAACAGGTTCTGAAGATTCAAAATTCCTAACACCAATTCCAACATGGAACTAAAATCTACACTTTATAAGGTCAGCTGAGTTCACAGAATCAAGAACCTTGTGGTGAAAAGACAGAGATCTAAAATTGCCAGCAGTGCTTCACAGTATGCCAAGATACTTGGGAGGATCTCAGTTAAATACTTATACCTTCAGATGACTTAATATTCCAGGATATTCCCAGGAGATATCTAGAACAAATCATCCAGCCCCCAAAAGACAATAAAAGAAAAAATAAATAAAAATGCATACATACAAATAAACTTTCAAGGTAGATGCTGGAATTCTTTGGATCTATTCCAACCTAAGCCTACGGTCTGGAAAAAGCCAGTATCTTACAGTAGTGTTTACAGTTTTATACTAGTTTTCATCTAATTTTAGTTGTAAAATACCATTTACCTCCTTGGGATCCATGACAAACTTGCTGTCTATTAAATCATTAAGCAATCAGACAAGTAGGAACACATTAATGAAGATAAATAATAATAATAAAGATATGCAAATATAAGAAAGTCAAAATAAATATTCTCATTCAACCAAATCAAGGCATTAATGTCCAAAGTTAGCATTAAGTTTAAATATTATGAAAAAACCAAAAATAGCCAAAAGCCTATGTAATAATATGTCTGAAGAGAGGAGAGAAGCAGACAACGGAGACATATAAAACTAACAAATACAGGCTGCCTGAAGCCTTCTCATATTATGGTGTCATCTAAAACACCTTGCAGGAAAGAACAGAGACCACGTTGAGAAAGGTTGCAAGACATGCAGATGAATTAAGAGATCAATTTAAACCATGACAGGACAAAGAGTGTGCTCCATTCAAACCGAATGCAATCTCCAGGTACTATAAATTGGAAACATCCGTGGCTACATTTCCTCAGAACAGTTTCAAAGTATATTCTTAGCCCCAATGTATTATAGAACTTTAATGTGCACCAAGTTGTTCCAAACAATTTATAAGTCCCCTCCCCCCTTTTTTTCAGTTACACAGGAAGCACTGGCCTTCAAAGATGCCATTTTGTTTTAAAAGAAACATCACCATATAGCATAGCAAATGACCATTAAAGGTTTGGCAGAAATTTTTACTTTTTAAAAAGATCTTTGTCTAGCATGACACCATCTGATGTTGTTTGAAGAGTTAATCTTAACATATCCATACACTCTTTCAACCTGGGATCAGACGTTCGCAATCCTGTAGATTTGAGTGCCTGTTTTTAAAAAAATAAGAGTTTGTAAATATATAGTGCAAATAAGGTATATGCTTATTCCAACTACAAGTTTTTAATTCTTGTATATAAAACTTCTACACAAGACCTGAGTATGTATATGGCATTTTAGTGTCACTATTACCCACTTTCTGGACAAGTTTCTCATTGTTTCTTTCATTTTCTTTCATTGATTACCTTGAAATGAGCATGATGAAAATTTGAAAATAAGAGAAACAGTGTCAGTCAGAATCTACACGTCGGATGACCTTTAAGACTACATTTCAATATTACTATATTATTGATTCAGTATTACTGATTTTTAAAAAGTGAAGATAGAAAAATATAAAAACTTACTGTAATAAATTTATGAACAGGTATTTTCTCTTGTCCTTCTGCGATTGTATAGAATAGCAAATCTTCCAAGCTAGGTAACAGACCCTGCTTTATTTTACTAAAGGGGGAAAAAAGAAGACAAAATTAACCCTTATGTGAACATTCAAGTGGATTTTAGCTATATCCATTTAAAAATAATCATTGAACCAGACTACAGTTGAGTTGATCTATTCATCAAGGCCTACTATCATAATAAATGCTGATTTACCAAAATCAAAGAGTATTACTGAAACTGCACTGAAAAACAAGTTTAAAAAATGATTCATTAATTAATACAGATATCTTTTAATCCCAAGTTTTAAAATCTTGAGTACTATTTCTAGTGGTGCTAATGCCTAGCCATCTGTTATGGTAATACCTTCCTGTACAGCCTAATACAATCACCCAATACTAATTATGGAGCCTAGCAAATGTTCAGGTAAGAGTCAATACTTTGTCCTCTTGTTGTCATTGTTTTTTATTATGATGACTCTACATATATATTGTTCAAATAGTTAACCTGATTGTAAATCTGGGGGAGAGAACAATTAAGTACTGGACAGTGAAGACTAGTGCATAAGTTCTTGAATCCTGGCTACAATACTTACTAGCTGAGTCACCTTGGATAAAATTAATAAACCTTTCTGTGAATCAATTTCTTCATTTGAGAAAGGGAGACAATAGGGCCTACCTCACAGGGTTCTTGTGAGAATCAGTTGACTTAATACATTCAATATATTTAGAGCACTGCCTGGCAGAGAGTAAGTACTCAATTGTTGGTAGTTGTAGTTACTATTTCTAAAGTGACCTAGGCTTTTACATGTACAGATCAAATGCCACAAATCACAAAGACTGTCAGAATAAAAATTTTACCATAAAAATACATTAAAATCTAGTATAAGGTGCTATGATTAACCAAACTTTTAATCAAGAAAAATTTTTTCCTATCTGTTGAAAAGCTTTCAGGTAAACAAACTATAACGAACCTATTTAATGCCTTCTTTTTTGGGGGTCTGAAACTGAAATGAACACATTTCAATATTCTGAACATCTATGACTGTCATAAGTATTATAGTGACGTTATAAGAATTTTAGATCTAGGGCAGACCAACCCCCTCTCCATCCATCACTATTTATTAAAATCAAAGGTAGAAATATATTATGTGTGTGTATATGTATATGTGTGTATATATATAAAATATCTGGGAAGACTTTACCTGTATTTCAAGAAAGAGAGAAAATTAGAGAGTGGTCCATATATTTCCAACTTAAAAGACAATAGAATACAGTGTTGTTTCACAGAGCATGTACATTTACATATGGACATATAAAATTTCTCCTAAAAGACACATTAATGTTGGCATTAATATCATTTATACTTCTTTTCAAAGCTGTTATACCAACTTTTAGTTCTTAAAGTCAACCCTAAAGTATAGGAATTTCATACCAATGTTTAAAAAAAAACTAACACATAGGATTATTGTAATTTAATGATATATCCCGGATATATAATTATTCCCTGAAACAATTTTGGCTCTTAAAGACCTTTTTAAAATGTATTTGGAATATTTTAATAATAAGAGTTAAAATTTATTGATCACTTTTGTTAAGTACTCTGCTGTTTTACATTCGTTCTAATTTCATCCCTCCAATGATGTCATAACAGAAGGTACCATTATCCAAAATATAGTATGGTTCCTGGTACATAGTAGAAGCTCAATTTATTTATTATTTGTTAAAAAAAATGACTGACTCTATCCCCATTTCACAGAGGCTCAGACAGGTCAACAAACTTCCCAAGACTGCAAAGTGGTAGAGATATAGTTAGAACCTCTGTTTCTCTGAATCCAGAGTCCAAACTATATACCACTACAGTTTCACTGGCTCTCAAACGTACTAGCTAGTTACTACTTTTATAAGGTACAATTTTTCTAAGTTTTACCCTGATCTAAAACCATTAAACAGGATTCAACAATACTGATGACTTAATATAATACATTTAAAGAAAAACTGAGCCAGCTGTCAAAAACAATCAGTGGAAAATAACATACCAATTATTTACAGAAAGTGGTTTGTCAAACAAACTTCAGATAGTGGTAGTTTATCACTTTAAAAAACTGCGGAATAAGCTTTCTATGTATTTATCACACCAGTAAATGGTATTTGTTTTGCCTAAAAGCTATGTAAGTAACATAAAATATATACTTCTTTAGCTTATGGTACACATAGGGCAAAAAAATTAAAATGACCATGTTTACTTCCACAGCTAGCAAAAAAAGGTAAATATTTACTTGCTTTTGGACAAGAGACTAATTTTCATCCATAGGAGAGAGATTTAAGTCATCCCTAAAAAATATGCTCGCAAAATAAATGTTCAAAATTGATTTTTTTAAAAAAAGTACTACCAATCTCAGCATTTAAAAGCTCAGACTCTGATCTGAGAATGAGTTCACTTCAACAGTCTGGTGAACAAATGCAAAGATTCTCCGCAAACAACACACAGAAATTATTCCAAAGACCTTTCTTGGTATTACCCGCTTTTCTTTCCCCAAATTTAATATGGCTTTGTGGCAACGCTTCATGATAATACATTTTGCTCTTAAAACTCAAAAGCTAAAAATTATAGTTTTCAGACTATATAGTAACTAGGATATTCTTGAGAAGTATTTAAGTTTTAATGACAAAAAAGTAGACTATAACAGGCTTTCAAATTGTAATATCAACAATTGTTGATAAGCCCTCAGATTCCCTAAGGAAAAACATGAATGGCTATGACACTCAGCAACTAAAATGGGATATACATAAAAGATTAGTAAATCCAAAGTAAAGTCCTTGTTTCATGCCTTGTTATTCCTTCCCTTTTATTCTCCCTCATTTCCTTTCTAATTTCTGCCTTTAAGATCTTTTCACCGCCATTTTGTTCCTTCTTGTACCCATTCCTTCTCCAACTTTACCCTCACAAAATACCTGCCTACAACACAGAAATGATTTCTTTAAAAAATTTTTTTTAAAAATTCCATGTATTTAACTGGCATCTATAACATGTACAGCATTATATTAGTCATTACTTACAGTCTAAAAGGGAAATAGAAGACATACATCATGAGGAATTACAAGAAAAAACAATGGGATCCAATCACTGGAAAATTACTTCACTGTGAACTAATAAGGTAAAGTTTTAGGAAAGGTGGAATTAGAGCTAGACTTGAAAGATGGGTAGAAGCTGGAAATATGGCAACAGAAGAGGATTTCCGGCCAAGGAAATAGAATGACCACAGCAAAGAAGGTAACCATTCACTGGGTATTCAGCAAACAGTTAGAGCACAGTATATGTGAATTAAGGTGCCTGTTTCCACCCATGAGCTGTTAAAATACCTAATTTTCAGGGTTGAGAGAGATCTATATAAATCAACCAATAAATGAAGAGACTACCAAAAATTTACATATGGAGTTTAAATTCAGGGGCAATTTCTGCAAACATGAAAAGAGACACTGTCTTTGATTACTGATCAACCAGTTTCCCAATACCAAAGGACAATTAAAACTCCTCAGTCTGATATTCAGTTTATAATTTTGCTTGGTACTATCTATTCTATCAAAATTTTCTAAGTAAAAAACTGTACTATCAAATGAAAGGAGGAAAATGAACTGCAAAATGAGAAGAGGAAAAGAAATGGAAACTAACTATATTGTCTTATTGTTAAATAATGTTTCATATTACTTGACCTTTCCAAACTATAAAGGCTGGAGTAATGTCTGTCTTTCTTTTCTCCTTTTTTTTTTTTGTCAACCCCATATAACTCAAATGCGTAATATAGTGTGGTAAACCTATTAGATAATCAAAAACTTTCAACTAGATTAAAAAAAAATGATGCCCACTGATAGAATAAAAAAGAATGCTTTGGTGTTTTTACTTGTCTTCATTTTAAAACAATGATCTTTAAAAAATATTTGGAGTTGTTTCTAAATCAGTTTATCATTTTGATTTTCAGAGTGATCTGATAGAAAGTGTCCATCAACACCAGTAAATTAGCAGATTAAACCTGTGAGGTTGAAAGTTGAATTGATAGTGGCTGACCATATACCATTGTAAGTCTGACAAAGTGATAAATTCTGCTCATCCTCTGAATCATTTTGCCCCAAGGCTAATTATTGGGGAATTTAAAAACAAAATCTTACATTTTTTAAAGTTTTATTGTTAAAAAAGGACTTTCTGTTGTTTCATCTTGTAACTTAATGTGATAAAGCAAAGTGGGTAAACTGTCCCCTATTTACAGATAAGGACAGAGTCTCAAAGTCAAGCAATATGTATGTCCAATGTCACACAACTCTTAAGTGACTGGACCAGATTTAGTCCTAGAAAGCCAGTACTTGGCTCCTAATCCCAGATTCCTCCTGCTATGCCACACCGGCTGTGCTGAGTTGTTACACTCCAGTTTATGAGGAATACCTGGAGTTTACTCAGAATAATGAAAGATGAGACTCCGTACATATTGAAGAATTTCTAACCAAAATGCTAATAGGGGAATTACTTATGTTAGATGACTAAACTGTTATTCTGCCTTGTTGAAACTGTACCTTGTACAAAGCAAGGATGAGATTATATTAAATTAGGGCTGCTGTTTTGGCTGGACTTTATTTAAATTTATTCAAGAGCAAGTCAAAGTAAGAAGCACAAAAGCCAGCTTTACGTAAGGAAGTGGCCAGGCTGTCCACATCAGCTGATGGCAATCTGTCCATGTGTAGTGCTTTAGAAGTCTAACCCAGGGGGACAGTCTGCCTGACTCTGATGGGAGAATGAGGACCTGGGCAGATCAAGTCCCTAAAGTCCAACTCTGTTAGTCCTTCCAACCTTGTATTCCTTCAGTCAAGTATCAGTTAACAAATCATTCTAGTTGTAAAAATACAGATGTGTGAATTCTGTTACTGCAATCACTTTGATATCACACTAGAGATGACTTCTTCAAAATAACTAAAATATATAGGTAGAAGTTAACAAAAGGCAGACCAGCTACTCATAAGGAAAAACAAAACAACTCTGAAAATGGAATGGGCTGCCTTCAAAGGGACTAAGTTCTCTTGTCAAGAAGTATTCAAGCAGAGATGAATAACAACCTGTAGGGAGTATAACAGAAGAGAAAAAACCTTCAGCTGTGGAGATGGGTTTTTAAGGTCTCTTCGAATACTGAACCTAAAAAAGTAATCAATTCAATAAAGTACTTTATTAATCTCCTAATATTGGAAGAAAAAACAAAATAAGTCCTAATATTGTACGAACTTGGTTAGGTCATTTAATACCTGTAGCCAGTTTATAAAAAATGTAAAATGAGGTGGAACTAGATGCCTTTAAAGTCACTTCCAACTCTAATTCTCAGTTTTTTAGCTGCTCAAAATAGATGTCCTCCTAAACTCCTATACTAAAGATCATAAACTTCACTCACTCAGGACCTACGTAGACATAAAGGACCTACAGATACATATTTTACATATAAAGCTTAATTATCTGGGTTCTTTAAAAAAGTAATGGGAGTACTTAATACCACTGAACTGTACACTTAAAAATGGTCAAAATAGTAAATTTTATGTTACATTAATTTTACCTCAAATTTTTTTTAAAGCTAAGGGGAATTAGATATAGAAGGTGAAAGTGAGGGAAAATAGCTAAAGTGGGGACATGGAGGCCAAGAACAAAATGTAGCAACTGATATAAGATACAAAAATCCACAGAAGAACAAACCATTCGAAACAGAACCAATCAGAGTATGAGAGAACACCTTACACAAATAAATACATTTTAGTGCAGGGGCCACTAATAGCTTACTACCGCAATGGCCACAGGTTTTTGTAAATCAAGTTCTATTGCAAGACAGCCATGCCTACTCATTTACCTATTGTCTATAGCTTCTTCACTACAACAGCTGATCTGAATAGTTTTAACAGACCAGATAGCTTGTGAAGCCAAAAATATGTACTATTTGACCCTTCAGAGAAAAGGTTTGCCAACACTTGTCTTAGAACATCACTGTATTTTAGCACAGTATAGTAACACCCCCTTACAGTAAACCTAAGTTGAACAAGAAATGTTAAACTCTATTTTTTATAATATAAATTTTAATATGGCAGAAAAATAGGCAACATTTTCTAAGGAGACTTACGCCGAAAACAGTTTAGAAATTAAAAAGTTTCATGTTTGAGGATAAAAGAGAATACAACTGGATAACGCTGATAAATAGCTGTACAAATCCATTCATAATCTTTTTCATAACTTTTTTCAATGTGAGGATGCTTACTGTTATACATACTAGAAACAGGCTATTAGGATAGCAGACTAGGACAGTAGGGTAGAGATTTACAAATTTAAAATTTAACAGATGTGTTTTCTCTGATGATAGAAGTTATCATAATGAGAAATCTTAAAAGTAACTATAAGGAGGCAAGGAAAAACAACGTCTATTCTCACAAACCACAACTGCTAACATCATTTTGGTTTATTTCCTTCTATTACTTTTTGTAAGCAACTTGAGATCAAACCGCATAGAAAATTTTGTTTTATAACTTTTGACTTAACATTATATTTTCCTATATCCCTAAAAAGTATCTGTATTCATTTTATATTACTGAATAAGAAATTCTCATGTGGATGTACCATAACTGACTTAACCATTCCACTTATGTGGACCACAAGTTTTTCCCCACTTTCCTCTAATAAGCATAATACTGTGCCAAAAATATTAGTGAATAAATCTTTCTACACCTCAGTTTGTTCTGTTAGCCTAGATTCCTAAAAAGGTACAAATATGGTTAAAGTTTTTCTACAGTTTAAAAACTGTTCTTCAGAAAGTCTGTACTCTTTTAATAACTCCCACCAAGAATCTAAGTGCTTATGTCATTCAAAATATCCTCATCAAGGTGACAATTTAAAAATCTTCTTTTGAGGCCTATACCAGAAATTAGTAGGGGAAAAAAAAAAGTCTAAATCCTGAAAGCTATCAATCTTTTGTTCATTATGCAACACTGATAATTCATTGTTTTAAAATAGTACTTCCACTGTAAACATTTCTTCAGAAATCACCAACCAGAGAATACTTCCCAAAGGAAGCCAAGATTAACATTTCCTTCTATTACACTGTAGGTGGTCAGAAAAATCACCAAGCACAGTTCTCAGTCCTATGCACCTGTGTTTCATAACCAAAGCAATTTTATACCTGAGTAGATTCCAGGATAAAATCATAGTAACAGCATCTCTACCTGAAAGCTATTTACCTTATTTAGAGATATCTATATTAGATATATATCTGTTCACTTAGCTTTAAGCATTCCCTTTAGTATCAAATGACTTAACAAGTGAAATGGCACACAAAGGCAGTTCCTTGGTTTATACAGGATTTGAAGACTGAGGTCCTTAAAAAATGCAAATCCTACAAGTAGACTTTCAGTTTCTACAGTCATAATTTTTCTTCACCTCAATGTCACAAGAAGGAAGTGGTGCAGCTTTTTACTGATTTTTTTAAAACCTGAAGAAACCCACAAATATCTTGCAACAAATTTCTCTTCAAGGTGACTTTTATCTTTTTCAGACTAAAATTGTGTCTCCCCCCCTCCACCCCACCCCCACTGTTCCCTACATACAAGCCTTCACCAAAAAAGACTGAATTCTATTTGGTAGTCACTTCCTGAGTTAGTTGACTTTTAGGTAGGCAGACTTCTTTGTAAAAACATAAAGCCTAGAAACAAGAAGCTGAAACTCAAGTAGACTAAACTTCAGGATCTCATTCATGCTCCTTCAGTGAACTACATCTAAGTATTAATTAAGAGCATGCAGTTCATTACAGATTATGTCCAGATATTATCAATAGCTAAATAGATACATGTGGTTTAAAATAAACATTAGGCAGCAAAAAATTTTATGATGTACTTTTATGGCTGGCCATTCAAACAAAACTAAAACTCACTGATAACTGTAATCTAGAAAAAAATTTTAATATTGAGGAAATCGCAAATAAGATGACTGAGGGGTTCACTGAGAAGCCCCACACCCAAAATTAAATATATTTTCAATCCTGATTTTAGTTTAAGTGAATTGTAAACATGTTCACTTTTACAAATTAAAAGCAAATGCATTATTAAAGGATCATAACAGAATTTGTCCCCTATTTCAACACAGGTCCTTTCTATTCCAAAATATATGATCTATATTTCCCAAATACTGCTTCAACCTCGTTATCAGTACTATTCTATACAGTAGACCTAATTCAATGTTGCTGAAATGCTTAAGTACTTAATCTTTGAAATTCAATTTGCACAGCATGTGGGGTAACGATTCTTTCCCCCTTGATTTCCACTGATTAAGAATAAATATGAACTACCAAAATAAAATCATATTATCTGAAGCTAGCGGAAATCATTTTTGTTTGCACCTTCTCTTTTAATATATTTCTAACTATATAGATGAACAAACATACAATTACTGCATTATGGGTATGCAGTTTTTAACAGATACTACCAAACTGCCTTCCAAAACAGTTGAATTTATACTACCATCAGCAACGTAAAAGTTCCTATTTCCTATACCTTTGGCATCACTTAATTTAACATCTGCCAATCTGACAGGGGGAAAATGATCTTGTTTTAATGGAATACTTTCAATATTGTAACCTGTATGAATTACCTATTTTCTAAAGAGCATACACGTGCTGATACTTTCGCAGCATGGTCCTTCTTTCTCTTTCCCTTTCTAATTAAACAATAAAATGCCGAAACAAAAAGTAACTTAAAAATATGTGCCCTCTTTCCCACCTGCCAACCCTTCCCAGAGATCCTTCACTAAGACAGAATATACACTTCTGGGTTTTACAGAAATGAAGTATGGCATTCTTGAGAGAGAAGAGACAGTGTGATAAAAACGTTCATGTTGGGCAATAATTGGCATAAAATAAAGGTTAATCAAGAATCTCAAATGCTACATAGCACTGTTTGATATAATGCTCATCCCAGTCCATACTGGTTTTCTGGAAGGAGTGGTATTTTGAAATTAAAACTCTATAATTAATCTTGAAACAACATGCAAAATAGATTGAAATGAGACAAAAGAATGGATATGGAGGTACAGATTTTAAATCTGATGTCATCAGATATGTGGAGATAAATATGAGAACAAAACTTGGATGAAAGATGAACTATTATCTACACGAAGATTAGAGAATATGCCATGGAGAAGGTAGACAAGTGGGAAAGAAGCAAAGGCCTCTCAGCCTCAGGGTTTACCCGTGAGCAAACCCAAAAAGAGCCACAGAACAAGAGAGAACAATTTAAAAAATGAAGACATGCTATAAAGCACAGGAAGCTCAGCTCGGTACTCTGTGACAACCTAGATGGGTGAGATGGGGGGGCTGGGCTGGGAGAGGATACAGGTATACGTATAGCTGATTCACTTCATTGTACAGTGGAAACGAACACAACATTGTGAAGCAATTATATTCCAAAAAAAATACTACTAATAAATTCTGTGAGGAAAAAAACTAAAATAAAATAAAATAAAAAATGAAGAGAGCCATGCAAAGTGGTTTCCAAAATGATGGAATAATAGTAACAAAATTAAATAAGAGCACTGCAGGGAAAACTGAGCAATGAACATTATATTTTTCTGTAAGATATTTAGGACAGTAGTAAAATCTTAACCTTAACCAGTGACCTAAACCAGAATTGAAGTTGGTTGAAGGAGATGGCTAGGATGACAGTGGTTCAAAGAGTCTGACTATGAAAAAAGATAAGAAGATAACTCACTTACATCCTACCTCCTTCCAGAATATAATACGGTATGGTTAGTAAAATATAAAGAAATTTCTCATTTGAGCCTAAAATTCAAAGGCCAATGTCCTTGTAAGGTTTTACAAAAAATGAAGCAATTTTTTAAAATGAGAAATTATACAGTATTTAACAAATGCCCAATATTGTCCTAATAAGCCTTTTACAAAATGTTAACTCATTTAATTTTCACGTGGCTATTTCTTTTAATAATCCTCTATAGAATCTGGCAGAAACCTAAGTGAGTGCTGGCATTCCAGATGGCTTGATGATTCAGGGATGACCTATGCTTTGGAAGCTGAGCATAAGAAAGGATAACAGGATCAGCTGGAACCTTACCTCCCAGAATAAGAGAAATGTTTACCACAAAGTCAAAATGGATGAAGTCAATGGAAGAAAGCTACATTTAAAAACCAGATCATTCAGGAAATAGAACCTTTAACCAGATTAAAAATTTTTTTCACAATCTTGAGGCCAGTGCTCTTAATTTTATAATGCAATTTGGAGATAACTGGGGTTCACTCTTGAAATCCTTGATTGAAAGCTCTCAGGTTTATCATATACCTAGATTGCCCCTAAACCCATCTAGCTATTGCTCCAAACTTTGGTGGCAAAAACAGACTCCTTTGAACTAAGGTAAACAAGGTTTCGTTATTGGCCATTCAAACTCCCAGGGCATCTGAGCAAATATTCTTTTTAAAAAAAATTTTTTTTTAAGTTTATTTTATATATTTAATACTTTTATTAATTTTAATATATTGAGGTTTTTCTGTTTTTTTGGGTTTTTTTAACATCTTTATTGGAGTATAATTGCTTTACAATGGTGTTAGTTTCTGTTTTATAACAAAGTGAATCAGCTATACATAAACATATATCCCCATATCTCCTCCCTCTTGCATCTCCCTCCCACCCTCCCTATCCCACCCCTCTAGGTGGTCACAGAGCACCGAGCTGATCTCCCTGTGCTATGCGGCTGCTTCCCACTAGCTATCTATTTTACATTTGGTAGTGTATGTATGTCCATGCCACTCTCTCACTTCGTCCCAGCTTACCCTTCCCCCTACCTGTGTCCTCAAGTCCATTCTCTACGTCTGCGTCTTTATTCCTGTCCTGCCCCTAGGTTCTTCAGAACCTTTTTTTTTTAATATTCAATATACATGTGTTAGCATACGGTATTTGTTTTTCTCTTTCTGACTTACTTCACTATGCATGACAGACGCTAGGTCCATCCACCTCACTACAAATAACTCAATTTCGTTTCTTTTTATGGCTGAGTAATACTCCATTCTATATATGTGCCACATCTTCTTTATCCATTCATCTGTCTATGGACACTTATGTTGCTTCCATGTCCTGGCTATTGTAAATAGAGCTGCAATGGACACTGTGATACATGACTCTTTTTGAATTATGGTTTTCTCAGGGTATATGACCAGTAGTGGGATTGAGCAAATATTCTTGAAGGATTCCCTCACTAGACAGGTTTTTTTGGGGGGCTGGGAGGGACAGGATGGGACACTTTTTTATGTAGAGTTGTCAATAAGTATTAGACAAAATAGTGTTTCAAAGTTATTGCTAAGAAATGATTTCTTATTTTGAAGGCAATGGAGCTAGAAGCTTCTGGGAAACATGTAAATCACAAAAGCAGCTCAATTTTCTATCTGACAAAAGGGGAAAAAAGAGGGATACAAGAGCCACTGAAGAGACAGAATGCAAGACATATTTTCAATAGAAAGCCGTTCCCATCATATAACCTTTAAGGACAACTTCTAAATACTAGTAACCTCATTTTTCAATTCTGGGCACCTGAACTTAAACTTGTTACATGCCTGGTAATTCAGATGATGTTAAGTAAGGTAAGTGAGTACCAAATGAAATTAAGCATACACATTCTAGTCTCTCAAGAACATTAAAGAGGTAGAAATTTGACAAAAGTCTAGCTTTTTAGAATGTGAACACATTTGAGTCATCCAACTGAAGATGTTAAATGACCTGCCCACAGTCATAAGGCTACTTTGTGGCACAAAACCATTATCACAGGATATCACAAATTTTGCTCATCACCAAGTGATTTTTTTTTTAAATAACATTTTTCAGTCTGGGAGAACAACTTTAGCTTGGAATGCTTTAGGAAGGTGCCAATTTCAATTACAGGAAACATTAAGCCAGGTCTGAGTCTGAAAGTATAAGAATCACACTTTCAGTTTGACTTAAGATACTATGGGGCTGGAAAAAGCAATGTAAGTAGAAGGGAAGCAAAACAGGTCACATAACGTCAGTGCAAAGTCAGAAAAATAGCAGGATATAAAGAAAGCAGGCAGGTAAATTTTTACCTACAGTGAGAAAACAAAGTTTGCGTCCATTTATATTAACTCAAGACAAAATATCCAGGAAATTGCCTCACATACTGCGTAGGAAAAACCAATTTTGTTTTAAAACTCAACTGCTGTGCGGAATAGATGAGTTAACACCCTATCACTATTTATGTAAGCCACAAACGCTACTTAATTCGGGTTTTTTCAGAGTTAGCGTCACATTTCATCTTGGCTATTTTGAGTTGTATTTTCAAAAATTCGCCCATCTTATGGAAGATGTCAGGCCAAAGCTGGTCCCCAGTGCCAACAGGTGGTCTGTACTGCGTGCCCAGTCTCCTCGGCCACATGACCCTTTTCCTCCTAATCTCCTTTCGGAAACGTTATTTCCGGTGCCCCAGATGGCTCTACACACGCCTGAAGAAGCCACTCCAGAAATATTCAGAATACTCTGCTACGTTAGGCTTCCAAAGAGAAGGTGGCAGAGGTGGAAGGAGGGCAGGCAGAGAGGAAACTCGAGCCTAGAAAAGCAGCGAGTCAGGAAGGCACACGCTTTGCCCATCGCCTGACTCCGAAATGTCACTCGGTGATGTTCGTGGGGCACCACCCACCAAGAGCTGGGCGGGCGGCCAGGCGCTGCAGCCCGGAGCCGGGGCGCTGAGCACGCGGCGTGGGCCGGGCTGCCACAGCTCCAGAGCCGGGGCGGGGGTTGGGGGTGGCAGACGGGCCCCTCCGGCCCCTTGGCTGCTCCACCCGGCGGCGGGGAAGGGAAGTGAGGGCCGAGCGAGGGGCTCAGGCGGGGAAGGCGCGGGCGGGGCCGGGCCTAATCACATGGCGCAGACTGCGCAGACCGCCCGGCATCTCTTTCTTCCTCCTTCTCGAACCTCCGCTCCCATCCCGCCCCACCGCAAGCCCCTCCCGGGCCCGGGCCCCACGCGGGACAAGGCCTCCTGCGCCTCGCGGAGACACTCACTTTTCGCCTGAAGCCACCAGCTCCTTGCCCTCGCTGTTGCCGAACCCGTCTGTCTCCCCCGGGCCGTCCTTGGGGTCGGACGCCGGCGGGGCCGCGGGCGGCGACGCCCCGGGCTGCGGCTGCTGCGGTGGCGGCGGCTGCTGCTGCTGTGGCTGCTGAGTGCCCCCCTTGCCCAGCTCCTGCAGAATCTCCGAGGGGGAGCTGGACAGGCCCCTCACGAGGGGCCCCGCCGGCCGGCCGCCCCCGCCCCACCACGGGTAGAGCCGCGCGGCGGCCGCCGGGCCCGCTCGTCCCTCGCCCCGGGGGCGCCGGCACAGGGTGGCGAGGGGCTGCGCCCGCCTCAGAACCGCGCAGGCGGCGGCGGGCGGGCGAAGGAGCAGGTCCCGCAGCATCGCCGAGCCTCGCAGCCGCATCATGCCGCCGGGTCCGTCAGTACCCGCTCAACAGGGGAGGATGCTCCGGACGTGGGCGGGCGCTCTCCTCCGGGAACTTGGTCTCCGGCGGGACGGCCAGAGGGCAAAAAAGGGCAGGGACAGTGAGGTGGGTGTGGTTCCGGCTGCAGCTCCCACAAGCTCCGCCACCGCTGCCACTGCAGCTGCTTCTGAGGCTGCCCGCGACCGCTTCTCACACAGTGGAGGACTCCGCACTGAGGCTGAGGCGCAGGGGCGGGCCCGAGACATTCGGCGCTCACCCTCCCGGGGGCGGGAGGACGCCGGCGGCCTGCCCCCTTCGCCTGCTCCGATTAGCTCAGATCCCCGACCTCGCTTCTGATTGGTGACTGGAGCAGTCAAATTTCTCTCGGCGCCCGGTGCGCGGAGAGTCGTGCGGAGGACTGGCGGGGGACGGGGAAGGGGAGGAGTCAAACTGACGTGTGAGGCAGGGCAGCCAGGCAGGGCTCCGGAGTAGACCTTTCCTTCTCGCTTCGTCAGCACCGAGAGTGCCCTCGTTGGGAACGGGGGCCTTAGCGGTCTCGTCATTTACGAAGCGGATGGGCTCCTGGACTCTGGGGCCTCGAACTGTTTCGAAGACTGATGGGCAAAAGCCCCTGCAGCCCAGGGGCTGGCGGTCAGGGGGCTTGGCCGGGGCTGGAGTTTGGCCGTCGGAGCTCGGCTGGTCAAAGCTTGCCGCTGGTCCCCGGCTATCCGGTAAGGGCGTGTGGGGACGCCTCTGAGGGCCGCGGACCCGCGGCGGCAGCCCCAGACGAGCTTGTCCCTCTCCCAAATGTTACATTTACTTGAAACTTTCCATGGTTGGCGACTGTCCAGGTGTGAAGTGTTTTGGAAAAAATGAGCAAAATCCTTTCAGCTATGCGACTTAGCCATTTGGAGGATTGGAGTTCGGGGGACCTCAAAGAGAGAGGGGGAAATTCCAGAACACGACAGCTTTCCTTTTTAAAAATTGCTTTTTAAAATGCAAAGTTGTAGACACTTTCCTACTTTAAAGCTGCTTCATCGTTGTAAAATAGAAGCATACGGATACTGGTTCTCTAAATCGTTTTCAGCCTAGTATCACTTTATCCATTTATCCTTTTGGACCTGTAGGAAAAGAGTTCCAAGGCGGTGATAAACTCTGAATTTTTCTTTAAGCCTACATGTACAGTTCACGCCAAAAAAACAAAAAACAAACAAAAAAACGAAAAACACAGACTTTAGATGATATCCTGAAGCAATTAGGTTTAAATGCATGGATTCACAAAGGTTACTGGGATAATTTTTATGAAACAGGAAGGGTGTGTGAGGTGCATCGTTAACTGATCATCAGATTTAGTAATCATCATCTTAAAATATTGCACTAGATTAGTAATTAGGAAATCTGGTTGTACCTACAGGTTATGTGACCTTTGGCATGTCACAGGCTTGCCATGTTTAAGTTTTTTCTATCTACTCTTTAACCAGAAGAACATGGAAAAAGCTGTACGTGTAGAGCACTTAACCACATTTTTTTTTTTTTTTTTTTTAACCACATTTTTTAAAGACAATTGCAAATTATTTAGAGGGCTTTTATTACTACTTAATGTTACCTGTCACTAAATTTGGTAAGAGTCAAAGTAACAATATATTCAGGAAAAGGAACATTAAGTTTTGGAGGAAAGGTAACATACTACATCTGCCTAACATTTCCCGTCTGACTTATCAAAGACATGAACCTGAATATTGGTCCATCTCTTAGATATAACTAGTTAAAGGACTGCCTCCTTTCTCTCAGCCACATCCAAGCTATTGACAGATCCAATTATTATTTTCCTCCTGCTTTTTCTCTTAGTTTCTCTAATTTTCCTATGAAAATTCTTTCCAGTGTTTAAGGGTTTAAATACTTTATAGTATACTTAACAAACGTAGAAAGTAAACCTAGTAAAAGATAATTTTTTAGAGTTTCAACTTTCAAGGATGAGCTGGTGAGAATGGACTGATGTTACTCCTGAGATTTAGAAGAACTTCGAGTCCGCTGAAATTTAACCCCTTGTTTGAGAAGACCAATAAAAAGTTAGCAAGTTGAAACTACTATAAATTGAATTAAAATGTGACTCATTAATAGTTTAATTTGATTATTTTCTTCATCTTATATAATTTTTTAAATCTTTAGTGATTTTTTAAATCAAATACAACTTTGGAACTATGAGTTGGAGTTAATTACTATTTCCATTAGGTTAATTATTCACCTATTGAGTCATATAATCATATAAAATAAAGTCTATCACTGTACAAGCATTTTATGCACATACAGTAGTCTACCAAAATTCCTACAAATAGAAAATGGCTCTTCAGATTAACATGTGGCTGGGTTGTCAGAGCTACTCTTAGACTTCCTCTTTGCTACTAGATACGTGCAGCTATCCTACAATAGGTTGTGGTCTCATAGCCATTGAGAAGGTAGTCAATCATAGAAAGGAAATATTGGAATTTTTGCACTTTGTATTTATTCTAACTAGAAGAACAGTTCCTGAGCTTCTGTGTTCTTTTGAAGATTAGAAAAGGCTAATGTTTCAAGATGGTAATGTAACCTATATATAAGTTCCAGATCTTGCCCTTTGTAAAAACTAAAAGGGTATTATCACAAAAACTAAATAGAAAATAATTCTCCTTTGACTAACAGCTTAAAAGAGTTGCCTAAGTTTTTTAGGTTTGTTGGTTTGTTTGAAATTCTTCTGTTTAGAGAATAGACTAAGGTTCAGGAAACCTCTAAACAAGCTTCTGCTACTACTTCCCTTTTCTTGGTTTCCTGCTTTAACTGGCCAACTTCCTAGCCTCGCTGATAAACTCTGCCAAACATAACTTATTTTTCCAAAGCTGAATTTAGATCTTTATTAAAGTATTATAAATCCCTCATCTATAAAATGGGGATAATATTGGTATCATATCTCATAGGGTTGTTGTATTAAATGAATCAATACATGTAAAGCACTTGGAACAATGATAGTTGCACTCTATAAGTGTTAGCTATAATTATTATTTTTCCATGAGTGAATAAATTTTGTTGTGCAATGTGATTAGTTGCCACATCTATTATTGAAAAGGCAAACTGGGAATTGTTTTAAACCATCTAATCATAAAATAGCATTTAAGAAGAAGCTAGCTCCCTAAAATGAGATCATTTTCTTCATTTTTAGAAAACAAACCAATAATTTCCAAAGTATCTTAAAATAGAGAGAGACTGCTGCAAAGACAGATTAAGCAAAGCTGGGCTCAGTGCCCAACGTACCAGCTACTTACAAATAACTAAAAAAAAAAAGTAGTAAACAAAGAATTGCTAGACCAAAAAAAAAAAAAAAAAAAAGCTGGCCTGAATATACATGTCACATACAGTTAAGGCTAAAAATCTATCCTTTGCCATCTATGTAAAGTAAAATGAACTTCTGTGCCTTGCAACATCACACAAAAATGGCAAGAGAGATTTTAATCACATCTGAAGAGACTATTTGCATGGTCTCATTTAAAATACTAACTATATGAAATTCTTTTTGAGGGTCCCCTGATGGCTGGGATGGAAGTGCAGTGGTAATCAGTCATTTTTCTTCATTCAGAGTGATATGGTAAAGATTTCAGTTAGTTCAGTTTATAAATTAATATTGTTTAGACTTAGATCACAATTACATGCATGGGGCCTCCAGATATTTATTGATTTTTTCAAAGTGATTTTAATTTCTTATTTTTTTGTAGATTCATAGAAAATATTAAATTGGACTAAATCCCATCCTAGATATCAGAAGGTTTTACTTGTATATTAGCAAAACCTAAAAAAGTTTTGATTTTACAAGTATCCTAAAAGTCAGTCAAAAGGATACCTATTTGACTATGAAAACAACCTCTGTGGTGGATTGTATTACTGTTCCCAAATATTTTTGTCCCTCTCAATGGGAGGTCTTTACTTCCTCACCTTGTTGAATGGCAGGCTTGGCCTTATGCCTTTGTTCAACGAAATGTGAATGGAAGTGATGTAGGCCACTGCTGAGCAGATAATGTGAGTCATCACTTGGTTCTATCATCTCTCTTTTCCTTTTGGTACATGAACAGCAGCTTCCAAAGAGGGGATGATTCCTTCACCTGGGTCCCAGATTGATGGAACAAAGCTGAAGATGACTGTGGTTGACAAACAACATGAAGAGAAATAAACCTTACTGTAAGTAATTTCAACTTGGGCATTATTACCATAGAATGACTTAGGTTGACTGATATATCATCCAACTTGAATGAAAATTTGGCAGCCATGAGACTAATATTGATAACAAAGAGTATTTGAGAACTCTGAAAGATAGGCAGTCGTCCTCTAGAGCAGTGGTCCCAAACCTTTTTGGCACTAGGGACTGGTTTCTTGGAAGACAGTTTTTCCATGTGTGCGGGGGGGGGAAGGTTCAGGCGGTAATGTGAACGATGGAGAGTGATGGGGAGCGGCAGATGAAGTTTCGCTCGCTCACCTGCCGCTCACCTCCTGTGCGGCCTGGTTCCTAACAGGCTGTGGACCAGTACCTGTCTGCAGCCTGCGGGTTTGGGACCCCTGCTCTAGAGCAGTTGAAACTGAGAACCACTGAGAGGACAGTCAGAATAGGCATATTCAGAATAGGCGTTCTCTTTCAGGGATGATTAAAACCAAAGTTCAGCTAGGAGATGTTTGATATATATATATATATTTGGACACTTTGGGGAAAATTAACAGTGGTTTGAAGTATGAGCTCCATATCAATTATGCTATGTTGGTTTTATGCTCTGAAATCTAATGTTGGTTCCACATCTGAAATTTGTCACATTTTCTAAGCCCTGGAAAAGAAAAATGAACCTGGGCTTTTGTCACTTTATGCTCATCAAATGGTAAGATCATATTACCAGTTTGGAAAACAATTACTGAACCCTGCTGAAATCATTATTTATGGAGCTAAATCCAAAATTCAGACATTTGGGAAAATAGCATCAGAGTCCACAGCAATGTATTTTGATGTTCTGAGGTGAAGAGAAATCAGTATTCATTCTCTGTAAAGAGCAGGTTCCTTCAAATTATCTTTACTTTTCAAGCATCTGACATCTACAGTTAGCATGTGAGTCCCTCTGTCTAATTATAAGTCGCAAGAGGCAACTCTACAAAAGAAAGGTTGACTTGTGATAGCACTGCTTCTCATAGTGACAACACCATGTGGTATGTTCTGACGCAGAGCTTTATTCATATGCACCCAGATAGTACAACAAACAAATGGTGTGATGTATAAAAAAAATCTCTGTAGAAACAATCTAAACGTTTATCAGTAGGAGAATGGATTAAAATGATGTGATATTTCTACATAATGAGATAAAATATATTATTTAAAATGAATGATCCCCAGTATCATGTATTAAAGTGGATAAGTTTCAAAAACAAATTACAGATGGATATGTATTTTATGATACCATGATTATAAAATTGTAAAATGTACAAAACAATATATTATTTATAGATGTATACATATGTGGTTTCCAAAGTTTCAAATGTGCATAAGAATGATAAACATCTAATTCAGTGCACTGGTTATTATCTCTGGGTATGTAAAATGGGGAATGGGATTGAAGAAATGTACAAAGAGCTTCAACTGTAATGAATGAACTGTCTGTAATGACTGAATTTTTAATTTAATTTTATTTATTTTTGGCTGCATTGGGTCTTCGTTGCTGTGCGCAGCCTTTCTCTAGTTGCAGCAAGTGGGGGCTACTCTTTGTTGCGGTGTGCAGGCTTCTCTCATTGCGGTGGCTTCTCTTGCTGCGGAGCACGGGCTCTAGGCTCGCCGGCTTCAGTAGCTGTGGCACGTGGGCTCAGTAGTTGTGGCTTGCAAGCTCTAGGGTGCAGGCTCAGTAGTTGTGGCGCACAGGCTTAGCTGATCCTCAGCATATGGGATATTCCAAGACCAGGGCTCGAACCCGTGTCCCCTGCATTGGCAGGCAGGTTCTTAACCACTGTGCCACCAGGGAAGTCCCTGTAATGACTGAATTTTTAAATAATAATTTTTTAAATCTGAAGTGAATATGGTACCGTGATAATTGATACACAGGTGTTTGTTATATTCTCTTTTTCTCTGTGGTTGAAATATTTCCTAATTAAAGAAATGAAGCTTTGTTATAATGTTGAAAGCCATTACTTTTCTCTAAAAATTATAAGTGTAGAAAATATTACAAATCCAGTATTCAATTTTTAATGTTCCCTTTTAAAACCTTTTTTAATTTTGCCTAACCAATGCTGGGTGATACAAGTAGTAGGCATATATTTACCTTGTAAATATAGTTCAGGTGTGCAACCAACAAACAATATCCTTGAACTAAAGGCTTTACAAAAGGTACAAATGACTAATATTTAACTGAAAAACCTATATAAAAAATTATCTGGTTCTTGACTATATCAAACATAAATATGAAAGCAATTCTTTAATTAATACAATATGAATAAAAGTACATCCTTTTTTCCTTTGAATTTAAAGAAGTTATTTATCTTTGTAACATTCCTGTTGGGGACAGGTGTTAATTGTTAAATTTTATGGCTATAGAAATTATAAGTTAATAAGATAACGCAGCTAATTAATAATACAGTTGGCAAAGACATGCCCTACAGCAAGATGTGGCCCTTGCCCTCCTTTCTTTTGAACCATTGAAGAAATGCCTACAAGAGATATGCTCATTGGTGCAAAAGCACCGCATGGCTCTTAAAAATCTTTAAGAGTAATTTCCCCAGTGAGAGGCTCCGTAAGTAACTTGAGTAAAGCAGACCAGGTTAATATGTTAGGGAATGATGAAGCCCAGTAAGGTGGAATCGGAATGGTCTGTCTAAAGGGGCAGTAGTTAATCCACTCCAGCCAATTTTAGCTAAGTGGAATGCAGGCACATTTAGATAAACCTTTGGATTCTTTAAGATAATATAGAAATATGATTTTAAGAAATAAACAAAATTATCTGACTTTTAAATGCAGCTCATTCAATTTTCTTTTAACACTGTGCTAGTCGAACAAAACATCTACAAGAATAATTTGGCGCATGGGCCATCATGTTTCCAACTCTGCCCAGAACAATCAGATGATGATAGCAATATAACATTTTTGAGGTTTATTCCTGGAGCAGATTCTACTCCAGACCATTAGTCCTAGCCAGTCATGGAAATTCCATTTCCCTTGAAATTGCTGCAGCTATCTTAGTACCAGGAGAGAGCCAGCCTTAAGGCAAACCCAACACGCCAAGGCCAACAGAGTGGAGAGATAGAAAGAATCTGGAATCTCCATGATATTCATGGGCTACTGACTCAACCAACTCTGATGCCTTCCCTCCTTAGTTACACGTGATACATTTCTTTAGTATTTAAACCATCTTGGATCTGGGTTTCCATTAAGACAACCTGACTGATTCAAAATCACATTATAGAAGACTCTTTCTCTGTGTTTATCTTTCTCTTTGCCCTGAGTGCAATTTATCAAACCTTTTTCTCTCTCATTTTTTAACCCCACTAAATTATATTATCTATGTTTTAACCTATTTACATATTATATGACTCCCCCAATTGTTTGGGGACCATATATGATACCCTTGCATGATTTAAAATAAAGGGATGGAGTTAGAGATACAGTAAGCATTAAGGAGCCTGCCCCAACCTTCAGTTTGGATCCTGAATCACTTCTATAACTCTAGATTTGCTTCCCTTCTATCCCAGCAAAAAATACTGAGACATATTAAGACAACCAACTTTACCTTTTTGCTAAACTAGACTTCTCTACCTGTTTCTGATTGGTTAGTGTTTGAACCTTAACTTGCTGTTATTTATTCTTGACAAAATGATCAATTTTCCTTGGCTTAACCAACTTTCCTCCTTGGAGTCTTTCCTTACACCATTCTTATCACCTTATATGTCCTAAGCCCCTTTCTCTATCCATCAAAATTCCACTGACCCTTCAAGCTCCCCACCATATATCTTCATGGTGCTCTCCAATTTCTTACATAATAGCCTTTTGCCTCATAACAAGCCATTTGAGATGGGCAGGTACATACAGTCTCATTTTGCAGGTGAGAAAATTGACACAAACATTAAATAATCTGTTCAACATTTTAGTGATTGCCTTAAAAGTACCACATATTTCTTGACTCTATCCTTACTATTACCTCTTACCATTCCCATCTGGATATACCTTCTGTTTCCTAAGAACTCAGCTCAAATATTGTCTCCTCTTCAAAGCCTTCCTTGACCTCTCTGGGAAGAGTTCAAGGGTTCTTTCACTCTATATCAGGGCTTATTTGGTAATATATTCATTATTCTATTACTCTAATTATTCATGTTCACCTCTGTCCCAACTGGACAGGATAATTTAAATTTTTTAGCTTTCAACATATCCACTATCATTTTGAATAATATCATTTTCAATAACATAATTGAGGCTGTTTAATATAACATAGGAGTTTATTAACTAGAAAATAAAAGAAATATATTAGAACAAATAAAACTTTCACAATTTTATTTGAATCTTGAGTAAATTCCTTCCCTATTATATTATACAAAGAGGAGGATGCTTATTAAAAATTCAAACTGCAAAAGGACTTTATAAGCACCCTGTTTTTTAGTGACTGTCTACCTGTGCCAACCACCGTACGGGAGCTTAGATTACACAGATGAATAAGACATAGTCTTTTGGTCTAAGGAGGGTCTAAGGAGGTAGATGAAACACAGATACATAAAGTCCTAATTAAAATACAGTATTCTGGATGCCATAAATATTATGTATATATGTATATTCAATGGATAAAGATGATATAAAATAAGTTCTTTCAGGGAGATTTTGGAATATTCTAGAAAGTAGGTGATATTTGCCAGATAGAAACTCAGGTGTAAGAGGTTAACAAGGGCATTCTGTCAAGAACGAAAAAGAGTGAAGTTAAATGGTAGGTTCAGGGAATTACCAGAGCAATCTGGTGTGGTATTATTAACACTCTCCACTAAATACTTCCAGTCTCATCCTGTGTAGGACTGCATGTCCCTGCTCCCTAGAAGTTGGATGTATCCATGCAGCTTGCTTTGGCCAGGGAAATGTGATTATAAGCTTAAAAAGCCAATGCATAATTTTTTACTATCTCTTTCCCTATGCCATTCTAACTATTAATGCTTAAAGCTGGTGGCTGCTGTCTACCTAGGTCTCTGAGTTCAGAGAAAGAAACTGTTACTTTAAGCTTCTCTGCTTTTGGGGCTGCCCTTTCCTGATTGATCCATCTAATATGAGAGGAAGGTAGGAGAAAGAGCATTGGATCATAGAGAAGCCAGTCCTACTGGCAGCACGTAGAAAGGTCAGCCTATAAAATGACCATTTACCTAAAAGTGTTTGCACAAAGTATTTGAATCAGTGAATTCATGTAAACATGTTTTATGCTTTTTCAGTTAAATTCCACTTCTGACTAGCTGTTCTTATTTCCACAACTAACTCTGAAGCTGACAAATGTAATTTGAATCAAGAAATAGGTGTCTTCATAATCCATCTTTACTTAATCTCACAGTTACATAATAACTGACTTATTCCCATCAGTGTTCCAGATGCAGAAAAAAGTATCCAGAGGCATCTGCCGCCTTGATATATATTAGCTACACTTGGTGATTAGGACTGGATGCTAGTACATTTCTACTGCAAGAGGCATGGTACAAAGGAAAATGCTTACAATTTTGGAGGGGGACAGGCTTATGTATTAATTCCAGCATGGTGTAGTGCCTTCACACAGTACTGTCTTCATGGATTTTACCTCCCAGCTAAAACTGATTCATTTTAACAGGGGTTTGTAGAAATAATGTCTTAATCCAAGAGAGTGACTAAAATAGTGAGAACTTGACATCTCGTGATAGGCAAAAACAGGAGGACTTTGTGTTAGTAAGCACGTGAGCTTTGCTAACATACTACCTGAAAGGAGGAGCTAAGAAGATAGTATATACTGTATAGGTAAGTTTATAGGAAGAGAAAATGAGGTCTAAAAAGGTCTAGATGTGAAGGGGTATCCTAAGCTGTAAGCATGTAAGGCCAAGGGCCCATGAATAGGTTGGGATACACATCTTAAGACACCAGAAACACTAAGAGGAAAACCAAAGGGAGAGGATGGGGAAAAAAGACAATGACTCTGGAGATAAACTTAGTTTCCTTCATAATGTTGTTTTTCCTAAGTAATTTGTGACATAGGCCAAAGGAAATGCCTCAAGTGTTTATACTTGGGATCTGCCCAAATATTGAGAGGAAAATCAAGTCCTTGTACAGTAAGAAATACAATAAATAAATTTTAAGTCTAATTTTGAAGACTTAAATTTGTGGTTCATTATTAAAAAGTGTAAAAATGTATATGTGTCTCTAAAGTCTTTCTGAACTGAGAGTCAGGCAAGTAGAATCTAGCTTGAGCCTGGCCATTGCATCCCTGGTGGACCTAGGAAGTCCCTTGATCTGTCACTGCCTCAGTTGCCTCGTGGGAAGATTAGCCTAAGTGACCTTAAATATGCCTCCGTGAACTGTGATTCTGAGCACTGGTTACAAGCAGTTGTGGCTCTTATCTAGAGATTATTAGTCACTTACTGATGAAATCTCATGTCTATTTTTTTCCAACAGATATTATGGGAATTGCAGGTGATACATTATAAATATCAAACAAGGTTATAGAATGTTTCAAGTCCAGTCACCAGACAAAACTTATAAGGAGCCTAGCATATAGCAGTTTTGCAAGAGCAATGAAGGGTTCACACACCTTTTGCTTAATAATCAAAGATTTTTAAAGGAACGGTATGAGAAGGGACAAAGGCATACACAGCTAAGAACCTCAGGGCCTGGGTAGGAACTTGTCCCAGTGTGTGGAACAGTGTCCCTGTAACCTGGTTGGTACAACTTCAATCTCGATGGATTTTCCCCCAGTGGTAGACATTATCAGAATGTGAAGGCAACTATATTCAAGGGTAATTCATGTACTGTGTAGCCGGCTGACATTCACACTCATGGCAGGGGGCTCTGTAGTCACTCAGTGTGCACGTGCTCACTGTCGTTAGAGGCAGCTGTTGCCTCTAAGAGCCCTGCAGACTCTTCCAACAGTCTCTAGGACAGTATTTTGGTGCAAACCTTAGTGTGTGCTTTCAGAGAATCATTAGCGAAAGGAGATAACCAGAAGTAAATAGAAAGCAGGTGGACTGGTACAAATGGTGTTGCAAAAATACTTTTCAAGTCAATTACTGTAGGCTTTTTTTTTTTGTACTTTTTAAGGGGATGGGATATCTAGGCTCCACTTATCTCTAAATAATAAAACTTTTCACTCCTAGCAACCACTTCCTGGAAAACAACCTGACAAAAAGATCAAAACAGTGAAAAGAGGTCTTTCGCATATTTAACAATGATAAGAGAGGTTTTAAGAGCAGAATCCTATAATAGCTTCAATCGTACGGCTATATCCACTATCTCCCAGATGAACAGCCAGGGTCAGGAATACCCTTGCTGAAAAAAAACATGTATTAACCTTTCTGTGATCACTGCATTCTGGATATGACTATCAACTACCTACAGACTTTTATGAGTAAACAATCATTGGATTTTATTGGCTGTAAAGTAAGCCCTATGCATTCACTGCACAATAATAAGACAAATTGCACTCATTTCCTTGCTTCTCCCTGTGCTATGCTGGGCAGTTTATATAATCTCAAAGGGCCTCTCAGTCCCCTTACTTGTAACATGAAGATGCTAACACCCACTCTGGGGGGCTGTTGTGAGAATTAAGTGAGTAATGCATGTGTATTGTTCAGGGAGAGGCCCACGAAGAAATTCAACAGATGTTAGCTCCTTGTCCCTTGCAGTTCATTTCTATCCAGAAGGCAGAGTGATCTCCTTAAGCTATAAATCAGATCATGTTACTCTCCAGCTTAAAACCTTTAATGGCTTCCCATTACCCTTAGGATAAAATTAAAAATTTGCAATCTTCCTTAGAAGGCCTCCTTGGCTCTACCTAAACTGTAGCTGCATCTTCAGCCAGTCTCCCACTGAGGTTTATGCTCTGGCCACAGCTGCCTTCTTTCAAGTCTTCAAATAAGCCAGACCTATCTCATGGCTCCTGCATGGTAGTAGTACAAGGGGAGAGTTGGGGGGCTTTATCTTTTATCTTTTAATATTCTATTCATCAAGCCCATCTTTTCTTTGATATGCACAATTGATATTTTAAAAATCTATGTAAAATGCTATGCAAAAACAGCTTGTACCCCACCACTCAGAGCCAAATCACTGCCTCTAAGGCCCTCCTAAATTGTAATTTGGGAACTGTCACTGCTTCTGCACGTGCTGTTCCCTCTGCCTGAAACCCTCACCTTTCCTCTTTGTTGCTGGTGAAATCTTACTCTTTAGGTCTCAGCTTAAATGTCACCAAGTCAAATATGCTTGCTTGTTAAGAACTCTCAGAGCTCCTGTTCTTTTCTTTCAAGAAAATGGATAATCCTATGTGACTATTTCTCTCCTACTGGACTCTAAGGTTCATAAGGGCCAGGATAGCGCGGCTACTTCATTCAAGGCCGTAGTCTGACATAGAGAAGGGATGTGGGAAATGCTTTTTGCTGACGTTAAAGATTTACTAACTAATAAAGTCCACCCAAAGGTATAGCAGAAGGTCTGACCCTGACATGAAAAATTGAAGAGTAGTACTCCAGCCATCCTGATGTCAAATTTTGAGGGTCCTTCTTGAGTCAACATGCAGGAGCAAAAGAGAAAGAAAATGCCTCCATCAAAGACTGTACCTTTGTACCCTGGGATCTTTCTACTTCCTCTTTAACTCACTTCCTTTCTTCCATCCTGTTCACTGCACTTCAACAGATGGTTCTGCAGCAAAACTAAACTTTACGTAGAAAGAGGGATTTGAGAAGGAGGAAGTGCAGAGGCCACCAACTATGAACAGAAGAGATAAGCCATGAGTACTGCCTCAAGGCATTCCCTCTCCCGAGCTCTCAGCAGAAAAGACCCTGTCAGGTATATCTTTGTACCTTGCTTCTAGTCTGTGTCACATGTGCTTTGGATCATTTATCAATGAGCTAAGCTACCTGTTTTAGTTTCCTGAGTTGTGCTTTTGCATAGGTCTCTGAAGAGAAGTAGTAATATCCTTTTCTGTTTGGATTCCAGATTTGGCCCCATGTTTGTTTTAGTCATGACAGCACACTTTATAGCCTGCCACCTCTTCCAACAACTCAGGATGCTTTTATAGGAGACCCTGTCTTCCCTCCCTTCCTTCCATGATACTTAATGAAATGTCCCTAAGTGCCAAAGACAGTGCTAGGTACTATCCCTTCTGCATTCTCTGGCCTTGGCAGTCTATCTAGATTGACAGTCTCTCCTGCATTATCTTATCCATTTTGAGTCTTCGCTCCTATCTAGCTTTGATTTTTCTTTAAGGTTCCTCTCCCCAGCCTGGTCTCACATCATCCTTTAGACTATCCCTGTTTGGAAACTCCCAATGTGGAAGGTAGGTCCTAGGGAAGTTCTTGGAGAGATTTCCATGTCTGTGTTTAAATATATATTACCACTTAACCACCCGGTCGGAGGCTCCTCTGAGTGAGGACCCGAGGCCCTTCCTCTGAAGTGTGAGAACACAGTGGCATCTGCTTTGTCAGGGCCCTTTGTATTTTAAGTTTGCTCAGAATTTCTATCCTTCCATTAGTTGAGATGGCCACATATTCTGGTCTTTGTCTCCAAAATTCTACTATGTGTCTTGCCTACTGAATAAGATAAACAGAATCAGAACAGTCATGGTGTCAATTATCTATTTTTTATACTGTATTTCATTTGCTTTCTTTGCCCCCTTCACTCCAACTTTCTATGGCAGTTTTCCCTCGCTACATTAAAAATAGCTTTCTGGAAACTTTCATGGAAATTCTTGTGTATAATAGTGTGAATTTAAGAAATCATCTTCCAGGCAGATATCTTTAAGTTTTATCTTTACAGAGTTTAAGGTTTTGGCATTCAGCTGCTTAAACCCCTATAAAGAAATTTCATCCCACAGTGTCTTTGTCTCCTCTAAAAATCACACCCCAGGAGATCTGTCTATTCCACCCATAAGTGAGCCCTGCCCTGTCCCGATGTTCCAAACCCTCCCCTTTGGGTTCTAACAGTCACCTCAATTCTCAGGGCACATTCCTCCTCTGCTCCTATTTACAGAAACTACCCACTTGAGTCCTAATCTTGCAAAACCAAGCAAACTGCCCAGGAGATGAGAATGGGGAGAGACCATAGTCTGTAGCCTGTGGTTTTATTTAGTTAGCAAAGACTAACTTCAGAAAGGTGTCGGTGCTTCTAGTCACACATTTTCTACACTTTGGCACAACCCCTCATCTTGCAGGAGCGTCAGTAGGGAGAAAAGAGGCTAAGAAATCTCTCCATACTGTGCCTAAACACCATGGATTCAGATGTATTATGTCTAGTCCAAAAAAGTACAGAAGTGTAGAATCATAGAGGTGAGAAGGCAGGGACTTGAGAAATATAGCCCACTCCCCTATCTGTTCGTGAACCCCTCTAACATTCCTCAAATTGGCCATCCAGCCACAGTTTTAAAAAAAAGATTTTTAAAATAATAATGAGCCTAATTCTAAAACCCTAATCAGTATTTCTCAAAGAATGCTTTGCAGACAGCCTGCATCAGAATCACCTGGGTGCTACTGATGGGTCCTTGGGCTCTACCCTAGTTGGACAGAATCCTAGACTCTGGGGGCAGGGTGCAGGGGGAGTCTGTACCCCCAGGTGTTTCTTGTGCATGCTAAAGTCTGAGACCCTGCATTCTAACAGGGATCTGCTGAGGCAGATTTACCGGGGCTGGAGAAAGACTTTTTGTGCCTTGAGTGGAGCAGTCCGTGCCTGCAGGCATTTTCACAAGAATGTGGTAAAACAGCTGCTACAAACCTACCCTCAACATTTTTTTCCACATCACACTCAGGGCAGCCAAGAGCAGTTATGAAGCTGGCAGATGCATAGGTTTCTACTTCCCGATGAAGATGAAGAAAAGAAGCCATTCCCTGTACCAAGGAGAGGGAGACTGAGCAGAATATTACCATCGCACTTAGTGCTGGTGAAATCATGTTCCAGGCCCTCTGGCAGTATATCTAGGCAACCATACTAAGGGAAAAGGTTTGAACATTAATGACAGTCTGGAGAAACTGTGATTTATAAGGAAGCATAAGTAAATGCATCTAGGCCATGTGGAGCATATTATAGTCAGTTTGTTCAAAAAACCAGAACACAGGACGCGAAAAGGAAAACTATGAAAGTAATTTAGCTACAATTCAAAGTATAGTACAACAAGCCTTAATAGTTTAACCATTTCAACAAAACAGCGTATTTTTAGAACAAGGAGGGCAGTGCAGCTCTCCCTATGGGGGAGGCCCGTGTTGAGCATTCCAGAAAACCACGGAGCCTCTGAGCTCAGTATACAAGGGTCGGCTGTGTTGAAAATGCAAGAGCCAGAAATGACACATACCAAGCAGATGACCAAAAACTGACCAAAAGCTAACCAAGAAAGAACAGAGAAATCCATTCTTCTTTCTCCTAGAGAGGAAAAAGTGTCACACTGCACCTCTCTTAACCTCCTTCCACCTCCCTCCCTGAAGAAAGAGCATTAGACTAGGAATCAGAAAACCTAGATTCTAATCCTGGCTCTGCTACTCTATGATTTTAACCACCAAATTTAATATTCCCAGCTCTTCATTTCTTCACCTAGATGTAATAGGATGTCTTGACTAGAATGTACTTTAAAATTTGTGAACTTTTTTGTGTGTGTTTTTGGTTTCTACAAATAAATATTCATTCATCTTTCATGTGAACTGTTTCTTTGTTTTAGGAAGAAAATAAACAGAATGGTTTCTTTTAGTTACACAAAAAAAGAGCAAGTACCGTTAACCTGAATGGGACGTTAAACACTATGGTTTGGTAAGGGAAATGGCTGATTGTGTAGCCTTGGGCTAGATTTCTATCTCCAAGTCCCCTGTGTGAGTGTGTGTGTTCACGTTTACTTGTATTTCAGTGGTAGGGAAAGAAAACATTTTTCTTGGAAGCATATAAACAGAATAGGGAACACACAGAGAATGCTGCTTCTCCCTTCTGTTGAGACAAGTTTTTGTTTAAAGGTGATAGAGGAAGAAATTCTATTTTGAGAGACACTGGGTGCTAGCAATGGGGGTCTTGGAGACCAGTTGACTGTAGAGGGGGGCTTTCTCCCACCTTCCATGGCTCTGCTGGGTAAAGGCAGAATTAGGAGTGGCATCCCTGACATGCATCATGCTTAACAGTCTTTAGCAGTAGTGGCAGCAGTTTTCTTAAGGAAGCTTCAGTTGCAGTGGACATTGGCAAGAGGGAACCCAAGTAGGAGAGGAGAGACTTGATGTGTCTCTCCATGTGAGGCACCCCTGTTGGTGACTCTCAGAAAATAACAGGGAGAAGATTTTCAAGTTGGTAGGAGTAGTGTGTGAAGTACAGCTATCATACAAGAGTTGTATTGGTGGCATTCGAGGTAAGCTTTGTATAGGCTCAGCAGCGCTGCTCAATATACACTGGCTGGCCTGCTGTGCAGAGCTGCCTGAAGAGAATTAGGGCCTGGGGACAGGATTATTTGACACCCAGATATGATGGTTTTGCTCATCTTACATAACTTGCTTGCCTCTGGGAATCTGGGGAGCCAACATATAAATCCTGTGATCCTCCCATCATTGTAGGATTAACTCCTCCTTAAATTCTACTAGTTGCTGCCTTGTTACTTCCTCTGTTATAGCCCATTTAGTAGTGAATGGAATGACCTGTGGCCCTTTTCTCCACTAGAGGGCAGAGGCTTGTCTTATGGAAGCCTCTATCTCCTGGTACAATGCCTCACTCCTACCAGGCACTCAATAAATAAACCCAGGTCTTAGAGACCTAGATTTGCAGTTCAGTGCCATGTTATCCCAAACAAATTACTAACCTCTCTAAGATCCAGCTTCTTTATTTTAAAATGTTGATAATAATGCTTGTGCCATGAGGTTGATTTAATAATCAAATGAAATAATGGTCATCTTGTGTCTGGCACACAATAAATGCATAATGATACCTTGTTATTAACGATCAGAGTTTGTTGAATTGAATATGGTTCAGGGGAAGAATCACCAAGAGCTATGGCTATCACACTAGAAGAAAGGAATGAATGTTTTTCAACTCATCCACTCCTTCAAGGGCCTTCTATGGGCTAGGCACTGTGCTCAGGCACTGGAGATAGAATAATATCAACATGGCCCCTGCATTCCTGAACGCGAAGTAGAGTCACTTTATTTTCCTATGTTGGTATCCGACCAACACTTGGACCATTAGAGAAGAAATATAATTGACTTTCTTATCCACATAACCAACAATTTAACCACCTATATCACACCAAATCAGCAGCATTATGTCCCAAATGTCCAATATTTAAAGTGGAAGCCAATCTTAATCCTTAGTTCGGAAATAATCATTAATATTGTGAGAACATGTCCATTTTCTCAAAAGCCATGTCCCTACCTTCCATCCTCTCAAAGCTACCACAGATATTATATATTTTACTTTTAAATAAACTGCTTTAAAATTTATTTTCCGAAAGATTTTCTTGTCAGTCATGTTCTTTGAGCATTATTTAATAAAATAGCACTGTTGCCATTCACGAGCCTTCTACACACATATCTTATCTAAATGAAAACAAAAGGACTTTACTCCTCTGGTGAAACTCTTTATGGCCCCTGAAACTTTGATCTACCCACCATAAACTGGAAACGCACTTTGCTATGATGTTATGTAGTGCTTATCCTTACCCACATCTTTAAACCATTTAATCCTAAGATTGTGAAAAATTAATGACAGTAATAGAAATTGACTTATTAAAACTGTGTCCAGGGCTTCCCTGGTGGCGCAGTGGTTGAGAATCCGCCTGCTAATGCAGGGGACACGGGTTCGAGCCCTGGTCTGGGAAGATCCCACATGCCACGGAGCAGCTGGGCCCGTGAGCCACAACTACTGAGCCTGCGCGTCTGGAGCCTGTGCCCCGCGACGGGAGGGGCCGCGATAGTGAAAGGCCCGCGCACCGCGATGAAGAGCGGTCCCCGCACCGCGATGAAGAGTGGCCCCCACTTGCCTCAACTAGAGAAAGCCCTTGCATGAACCGAAGACCCAACACAGCCAAAAATAAAATAAAATAAATAAATAAAGTAGAAAAAAAAAAAAAAAAAAAAAAAAAAAAGAAAAAAAAAAACTGTGTCCAGTGAGAAATTTTTTTTAAAAAATCTATATTTTAGTGGGTTACCATGGCATTTGAGACAATGGTACTTCCATTCTTATTTTTCCTTATGTACTGATTCTTTAAAAATGATCTTTTGAATGAGACCAAATGTGACTCCAACAGTAGTTAGATGAAATTCTGAAGTTATGTTCCCCCCAAGGGAATAGTTTCTTCCAGGGATGCTGTCACAATATTAGAAAGATCAATGTCAAAGCACCGAACGACTCCTCACTAAGATGCCATCTGAAGAAAGCCTTGATTTTCAGAAAAATTTCCCATCCTTTTAGTCTGAATTTCTGACTCATGTTAAGAGAGTCGACTGGCATTAGTCTGAAGATATTGAAGGGAAAGTTCATGTCAGCTTTTGCCCATTCACACACTGTATTCCTGAACAGAGATATGGTCGCTGGAGGTCCAAGGCAACTCGACCCCTTGGAGGATGTGGCTGTCGGAGCATGTTGTGTTTCCCATTAGAGAAGGTTCTAACAGGCCCTAAAAAGGGTTGGCTGAAAGTTCTCACCAAGGTTGTTCCACACATTTGGACATGTGTAGGAGGCATGTTGGTTGTCACAGTGACTGGGCAGGTGGGCTGGCAGGGGATATCCTTTTGGAATTTAGTGAGTGGAGACCAGGGATGCTAAAATATCCTGCCATGTATAATACCATTTTATAAAACAAAGAATTGTCCTGCCCCAAATGCCACTTTCATCCCTTTTTTGAGAAATAAGTTTTCTTCCAATAGGAACTGTGGAAAACTGGGCTGGGCTTATTGAAACAGAGAATGCTACAAAGGTGGGGAAGAAACCACCTGCCTCTCACAGATTTTGGTAAGCATGCTATTAGGAACTCTTCTAAGCAATGCAAACAGCCCATTTCTTTTATCCCAGCCCTCCTCAGGAGAGGGGAACAATGTTGGCAGCCCCTCAAATGATGTATTTGATGGACACAAGAAGATTGATCAATCATGCATGTGGAAATCCCCACCATTAGAGTCATTTCTATGCATTTAGATATTGTCTCTAAAAAAAGGAGCGGAAAATGTAAATATGTTACTCAAAAGGATAAAATTAGAACATACTTTAGCATGGATTAATTTACCAGATTAGCTAGTTGGCATTTTGGCAACTAGTCCTTAAGAAAATAGATTATAAGCAAGTGATTTTGATACAGGCGTATTAAAAGAAGGAATTGGAATGCAGAGAATTTCCAGAGCTCAGCCATGAGACCTCTGAGAGATCAGGAGAGGCTATTGGGTACCTCAAATAAAGATCAAAACATAGAAGACAGCTAAACACTTTTGCCCATATTCTACCCATACTGGTGCTGCTATAAGCTTTCTGAAAAGAAATATTTCAATGCCAAAATAACCTTATTTGAGGGCAGAAACTATCTTTTCTTTGCTTAATTCCACAGTGCTTTGTACAATGAACACAATAAAATTTGACACTTAAGGAATAAAAAATAATGTGTCTTAGATTGGCTTGCTGGAAAGCTATCAAATTCCAGGTTCAAGAAAATATACACCCACACAAAGTTTTGTTTTGTGTTTTAAGTTCACAGTACAATTTTTATGAACCTGAGCATACAAGCTGCTTTCTTTAAGCATGAGGAATGCTTCCAGGTGTTTCAGAGCAAATTGAAACTGGATAAAAGTGAAGTGGACTTTAAACTCCACATCAGCACTCTATATTTGAAAAGATTAGGCCACTTTCTCTTATTTTATGTAGAATCACAAATTTTAAGATCTGAAACAATGTAAATGAAAATAATCCTGTCGAAATAATAAATGACCGCGGTTTACCCTGGAAGTTGGTGTTTTTCTCAAGTAAGACAATAATAGTAATAATAACAAGAAGTTATTCTTAAAATTCTTAAAATGTATTCTTAAAATGTTATAATACAAATGTAAGTAAGACATGAGTATTTTGTTTTATTTAACATATTACATCTCAAATGTTCTTAAAGTACACTCTCGAAGTAGCTCTTAAGCCCCGTGTTAAAAAATCTATTGCTATAGCTTATTGTAAACCCAAAATATATACCTGGAAGTCTTGAAAAATATGCTCTTGAATTCTGTACATGTGAGAAAATTGTAAAGAAGACCCTTGATTGAGTGCAGAGTATCAGCACTGCCAACTGTCACTCTCCTTAATGTTTTTAGTTTTAAAGGTACACATTTGGATCCAGGGACACAGCCTATGCAGTCTTTCCACAAATTAAATAAAGGTGCCTGTTTTAAGGGGCAGATGAAGTCTCCCCCACCTGGCAGAGAATGAATTTTGATAAGTGAAATCGGGTCTGGATTTCAGTTCCCCTAGCTGTTCCATCAAGTGTCTGCATAACACTCACACTAAAAATCTGTCTGTGGCTGCCCTACTCACATCTCATAGTCTTAAGTCTTCTCACCTCTAAGGTCCATCTGCATTTTCTGTTAATCTTCATTTTTGCCTAGACTCTTTGTTGACCCCTTAGTATTCTTTTTCTGTCTCCTGTCCATTCCTTCCTACACTCACCTCTCCCCCATCCTGCTTTCTTAGGGAGAGACTTCCACAGAGCCAGAGGAGACTGATGACATTTGATGTCAGGAACTGTGGTATTTCACCTGGGGGTTTCCAGCACCTGGCATGTAGGTGGCATGATGTACCCCATTCATGTTTGATGGATGAATAAATGAACACATATGAGGGTATCTCACTAGTTAAGCAATCCAAGTTCCCATCATTCGATTAGTAGAAAATCCAATATTAAAACCCTGAAAAGAGGTAATTTCTATACCTGTGGAAGGATTTCAACTTCCACATTGGCTCCCCTTGACTCCTCTTCCAGACAACCTCCCCCATCAGACTAGTCCTAATACTAACCTGTGAAGAAAAAATTTTAGTCAAACCTGCTGGGGGCAAAAATCCTACTTAATATTTTTAAACTTAAGAAATTATGTTTGGTTTATCTGCCTGTTGAGAATATCTGGACTGCATTATGGCAATAATGCATTAGTGCCTCACTGCATTAGTGGCAACAATGAAATGTTGACTGCGAGGTTTCCTCTTCAATTCTCTGGGGCCAATTGAAAATGTTTTACACATTTAAAATTAGCTTTCATTCAATTTCAAAATGTTTCTCCTATCTCAAACACATATCAATTTCTTTCTTTTTGAGTTTAGTGTTAGTAACAAAATAACTTAAAATGTCTGTAGACCAGATGGAACAATGATAATAACAACAGAATAATATAGGGATACTTTTACACGTGTTATACTGAAAGAAGAAAAATGAATATTTTAGAATTTCATTTTTCTGACAGTGGTAAATTCCAGTATTCAGGGCTCTGAGCCCCATGTACTTTCTCTGTTTGGGAACTGTACTAATGGGGTTGACTCAAAAGTACATCATGATCATTAAAAGATTTTCTTCTGAATCTACTTTACTGTTAATACAAACCTGCCTCCATATGCTCTAGTGTCAAGAAGTCATTGGTTATGAGTGATGTCATTTAATAAATACAGAAGAAATAATAGAAACAGAAAATTACCATTTGGCAGTCATCACTATAATAATTTATTTAGGGAGGTGTGTGTGTTTGTATGTGTGTGTATGTGTGTAAAGAGAGAGAGAGAAAGACTGCAAATGTAGCAAAATGTTAACAACTGTTGAATTTAGGTGAAGAGTATATGGGTACTCTTTTATTTTTCATTCAACTCTTTTATAGGTTTGAAAATAATAAGTTTGAAGAGAAGGTAGTTGATTAGAAATTTTATATGGAGCTTGGGACTGTGAACTAGGGCCCAAAATACGAAATTTGGTCTATAAAATGCTTTTTTTAAAAAAAACCCCGCTAAACCAAGGATAATATAACAAGGTGACAAGCCTGAGTCACTGGGCCTCTAAGTTTTGGGTGAAATTGAGAGATATGCCGTCTTGAAAACAGAATCAAATTTTGTTTTCATTTATTCATTCAGCAAACGATTTTTGAATCCCTATCATATGCCGATACGTTCTTTGTGCTGCAGAAACAGCTGTCAACAAAACAGAAAGGTCCTGCTCTTAGCTCACGGTGCATGGAGGTAGAAACATCAACAAACACATAAACAAAGAAATGAACAAACTAATTTTAGAGAATGGTAACCATGGAGAACATCAAACATGATGTGATAGTGGGTGACCAAGGTGGAGGAGTGTTACCTCTGACTGCAGGCTTCTTTGAGCCGGCAACATTAAACTGAGGCCTGGGATGACACAAAGGACATGCCACACAAAGAACTCTCAAGGCAGAGGGAGAGCAAATGAGAGACATACACAAGCTTAGTGTATTTCAGTAGCTGCAATAAGGTGAGTGTGGCCAGAGCAAGGAAGAGAGAGGAAGAGGCCCAACAGGGAGTTGTGCAACAGGAAGCCTCTGGAGGATTTTCGGTGGGGGAGTCATGTGACCTGATGGGCTTGCTGGGTGGAGAATGTGATGAAGAGGGCAAAAAGTGGAATTACGAGTTAGAAAGCTATTGCTGAGGTCCCAGGTGAGAGATGATAGTGGAGTAGACTCAGGTCCCAGGGATGGAAATGGAGAAAGGTGGACAGACATTTTGAAGTATGAGTCAGTATGGATCGGATATTAGAGGAAAAGAAGAATAAAGATGAACAATATAAATGAAATATCCAAACCAATTTCAAGGCTTGATCAATGAAAGGTAGTCATGACTATTTTACTTCTACTAGAAAAATGAATTGGATTTGAAGAGCTGATATTTTATCTTTACAGGAGTGATCCCCTGGGGGACAGGTCTAAGCAGAGCAGAAAAGGCTGAACTACAGTAGACATCCTGCAAGGAATCCTATGAGCTAGGCTGACCTCTGCCTTTCCCAGTCCTTGACGGTGCTGAGAAAAGGATGGAGGACCCAGGGAGATAGTGCAAAATCCTCCATCACATTGGTCCACCTGTCTCATTTTGATACCTCACTGACATGAAGAGCTGTTTGATATTTTGAATTTCCAAAGAGATTATGTTATTTCTCTAATTTTTTCCATTTAAATGTACAGATTTTTCCAGAAACTGGCAGGCTTCCCAGATTCTGGAAATCAAGATTTTTGAGTATCTCAGCAATAACTTTTGGATACTAGCTTTGCCCACAGAACTTGTTTATGACACATCATCATATTTTACCCTATTATGAGATGGCATGTTTCCATTTCCTTACGCATTTAAAAGGGGAGAGGGTGGGAGGAGTAATTAGTAGTTCCGAGCAATACTAACAAAATGTGTTTTGCTATGGCTTCATTTTGAAATCCCTAAATGTATGATTGCAAATTAATATAATGCAAGAGAAGCTTTATTTGTTTGATCAAAAATCTAACTAAGAAACATTCTAAATAGAAAAGACTGATTATCCTATTTTTAAAATCCTGAACCATTCTCTCTTACTTTATAGCACTCAAGTTTTAAGTTTGGTTATGGTGGAGCTGATAGAGATTGTATTTAGAAGTCCATATTTTAAGGTTCAGTTTGCTTATTCAATTATTGATCAATGAAAGATTCCAAATGACAAGGGAATCCTATGGTCTGGTATATTTCAGAGTCTATGTCTTTCTATAAAGTTAAGACCACATAATTGGCAGAATTTTAAGGACTCATTAACTCTTTATTATTAGTAGTATCACTATTGTTATTTTATAACAGCGTTTTTGAGATATAATTTACATACCATATAATTCTCCTATTTAAAGTGTGTAATTCAGTTTTTTAGCATATGTCACAGAATTGTGCAACCACCACCCCAATCAACTTTAGAATATTTTCAACACCCCCAAAGGAAACTCAATTACCCCTAACATTCCCTAGGCCCTCATTCTGGATTTTTTTTCAATTTTTTATTGTGGTAAAATACACATAACATAAAATTTGTCATCTTAACTATTTTAAAATGTACAGTTCAGTGGTATTAAGTGGTACTGTTAGCCATCCATCACTACGTATCCACTCCAGAGTTTTTTTTCACCTGTGAAACTAAAACTCTATATCCATTTGGCAATAACCCTCCATTCCCCTCTTACCCCATCCCCTAGCAACCACAATTCCGTTTTCTGCCTTTATGATTTTGACTTCCTTAAGTACCTCATGTAAGTGAAATACAACATTTGTCCTTTTGTGGCTGGCTTATTTCCGTTAATGTAACATCCTCAAATTTCATCTACATTGTAGCATATGTCAGAATTTCCTTTCTTTTTAAAGTTGACTGAAGAAGGACTTATTGTGTCATTTGCTATTTGTTTTCTACATGCTTTCTGGCTTTTGGTCCCCATTTTCTGCATTTCTGTCTTCTTTTGTGTTTAGTTTTTTTTGTAGTGAAATGTTTAAATTCCTTCCTCATTTTCTTTTGTGTATATTCTGTATCATTTTATTTATAGTTACCATGGGAATTACATTTAATATTCCAAAGTTATAACACTCAAATTTGATTTATGCCTCTTAACTTCAATAACATATAGAAGTTCTGCTCTTGGGCTTCCCTGGTGGTGCAGTGGTTAAAAATCCACCTGCTAATGTAAGGGACACAGGTTTGAGCCCTGGTCCGGGAAGATCCCACATTGCCGCAGAACAACTAAGCCCATGCGCCACAACTACTGAGCCTGTGCTCTGGAGCCCGTGAGCCACAACTACTGAGCCCACGTGCCACACCTACTGAAGCCTGCATGCCTAGAGCCCGTGCTCTGCAACAAGAGAAGCCACCGCAATGAGAAGCCTACGTGCTGCAACGAAGAGTAGCCCCTGCTCACCACAGCTAGAGAAAGCCTGCACGCAGCAAGGAAGACCTAACACAGCCAATTAATTAATTAATTAATTAATTTTTAAAGAAAAGCAGCTCTGCTCCTTTGCATCTCCATTCCTACTGCTTTTAGTTGTTGATGTAACAAAATTACATCTTTTTACACTGTGTGTCCAAACCATAAAATAATTTGTAAGTTATTAGTCTCTTGAACAATGCAGAAAAAAGGGGAGTTACAAACATTGTAGCAAAAACACTAGCTTTTATAATTGCCCATGTGTTTACCTTTATTGAGATCTTTATTTCTTCACATGGCTTCAAGTTACTGCCTAGTGTTCCTTCATTTCAATCTGCAGAACTCCCTAGAGCATTTCTTGCAGGACAGGTCCAGTGGTCATGAACTCCCTCAGCTTTTGTTTATCTGGGAATGTCTTAATTTCTCCCTCACTTTTGAAGGACAGTTTTGCCAGATATAGGAGTCTTGGCTGACTTTGTTTTTTCTTTTATAACGTTGACTATATTAGCCCACTGCCTTCTGGCTCCAAAGTTTCTGATGAGAAATCTGCTAGTAATCTGACTGAGGATCCCTTTTATGTGATAAGTTGCTTCTCTCTTGCTGCTTTCAAGAATCTCTTTGCCTTTGGTATTTGACAATTTGATTACAGTGTGTCTCAGTGTGTGCTTCTTTTTTTTTTTTTTTTTTTAAACATCTTTATTGAAGTATAATTGCCTTACAATGGTGTGTTGGCTTCTGCTTTATAACAAAGTGGATCAGTTATACACATACAATATGTTCCCATATCTCTTCTCTCTTGCATCTCCCTCCCTCCCACCCTCCCCATCCCACCCCTCTAGGTGGTCACAAAGCACTGAGCTGATCTCCCTGTGCTATGTGGCTGCTTCCCACTAGCTATCTATTTTACATTTGGTAGTGTATATATGTCCATGACACTCTCTTACCCTGTCACATCTCACCCCACCCCCTCCCCATATCCTCAAGTCCATTCTCTAGTAGGTCTGTGTCTTTATTTCCGTCTTGCCACTAGGTTCTTCATGGCCTTTTTTTTTTTTTTTCCTTAGATTCCGTATATATGTGTTAGCATACTGTATTTGTTTTTCTCTTTCTGACTTACTTCACTCTGTATGACAGACTCTAACTCCATCCACCTCATTACAAATACCTCCATTTCATTTCTTTTTATGGCTGAGTAATATTCCATTGTATATATGTGCCACATCTTCTTTATCCATTCATCTGTTGATGGACATTTAGGTTGCTTCCATGTCCTGGCTATTGTAAATAGAGCTACAATGAACATTTTGGTACATGACTCTTTTTGAACTATGGTTTTCTCAGGGTATATGCCCAGTAGTGGGATTGCTGGGTCGTATGGTAGTTCTATTTGTAGTTTTTTAAGGAACCTCCATTCTGTTCTCCATAGTGGCTGTATCAATTTACATTCCCACCGACAGTGCAAGAGTGTTCCCTTTCCTCCACACCCTCTCCAGCATTTATTGTTTCTAGATTTTTTGATGATGGCCATTCTGATCAGTGTGAGATGATATCTCATTGTAGTTTTGATTTGCATTTCTCTAATGATTAATGATGTTGAGCATTCTTTCATGTGTCTGTAGGCCATATGTATATCTTCTTTGGAGAAATGTCTATTTAGGTCTTCTGCCCATTTTTGGATTGGGTTGTTCGTTTTTTTGTTATTGAGCTGCATAAGCTGCTTGTAAATCTTGGAGATTAATCCTTTGTCAGTTGCTTCATTTGCAAATATTTTCTCCCATTCTGAAGCTTGTCTTTTGGTCTTGTTTATGGTTTCCTTTGCTGTGCAAAAGCTTTTAAGTTTCATTAGGTCCCATTTGTTTATTTGTGTTCTTATTTCCATTTCTCTGGGAGCTGGGTCAAAAAGAATCTTGCTGTGATGTATGTCATAGAGTGTTCTGCCTATGTTTTCCTCTAAGAGTTTGATAGTGTCTGGCCTTACACTTAGGTCTTTAATCCATTTTGAGTTTATTTTTGTGCATGGTGTCAGGGAGTGTTCTAATTTCATACTTTTACATGTATCTGTCCAATTTTCCCAGCACCACTTATTGAAGAGGCTGTCTTTTCTCCACTGTATATGCTTGCCTCCTTTATCAAAGATAAGGTGACCATATGTGTGTGGGTTTATCTCTGGGCTTTCTATCCTGTTCCATTGATCTATATTTCTGTTTTTGTGCCAGTACCAAACTGTCTTGATTACTGTAGCTTTGTAATATAGTCTGAAGTCAGGGAGCCTGATTCCCCCAGCTCCATTTTTCGTTCTCAAGATTGCTTTGGCTATTCGGGGTCTTTTGTGTTTCCATACAAATTGTGAAATTTTTTGTGCTAGTTCTGTGAAAGATGCCAGTGGTAGTTTGATAGGGATTGCATTGAATCTGTAGATTGCTTTGGGTAGTAGAGTCATTTTCACAATGTTGATTCTTCCAATCCAGGAACATGGTATATCTCTCCATCTATTTGTATCATCTTTAATTTCTTTCATCTGTGTCTTATAATTTTCTGCATACAGGTCTTCTGTCTCCTTAGGTAGGTTTATTCCTAGATATTTTATTCTTTTTGTTGCAATGGTAAACGGGAGTGTTTTCTTAATTTCACTTTCAGATTTTTCATCATTAGTGTATAGAAATGCAAGAGATTTCTGTGCATTAATTTTGTATCCTGCTACTTTACCAAATTCATTGATTAGCTCTAGGAATTTTCTGGTAGCATCTTTAGGATTCTCTATGTATAGTATCATGTCATCTGCAAATAGTGACAGCTTTACTTCTTCCTTTCCGATTTGGATTCCTTTTATTTCTTTGTCTTCTCTGATTGCTGTGGCTAACACTTCCAAAACTATGTTGAATAATAGTGGTGAGAGTGGGCAACCTTGTCTTGTTCCTGATCTTAGTGGAAATGGTTTCAGTTTTTCACCATTGAGGACGATGTTGGCTGTGTGTTTGTCATATATGGCCTTTATTATGTTGAGGAAAGTTCCCTCTATGCCTACTTTCTGCAGGGCTTTTATCATAAATGGGTGTTGAATTTTGTCAAAAGCTTTCTCTGCATCTATTGAGATGATCATATGGTTTTTCTCCTTCAGTTTGTTAATATGGTGTATCACGTTGATTGATTTGCGTATATTGAAGAATCCTTGCATTCCTGGGATAAACCCCACTTGATCATGGTGTATGATCCTTTTAATGTGCTGTTGGATTCTGTTTGCTAGTATTTTGTTGAGGATTTTTGCATCTATGTTCATCAGTGATATTGGCCTGTAGTTTTCTTTCTTTGTGACATCTTTGTCTGGTTTTGGTATCAGGGTGATGGTGGCCTCGTAGAATGAGTTTGGGAGTGTTCCTCCCTCTGCAATATTTTGGAAGAGTTTGAGAAGGATAGGTGTTAGCTCTTCTCTAAATGTTTGATAGAATTCACCTGTGAAGCCATCTGGTCCTGGGCTTTTGTTTGTTGGAAGGTTTTTAATCACAGTTTCAATTTCAGTGCTTGTGATTGGTCTGTTCATATTTTCTATTTCTTCCTGGTTCAGTCTCGGCAGTTTGTGCATTTCTAAGAATCTGTCCATTTCTTCCAGGTTGTCCATTTTATTGGCATAGAGTTGCTTGTAGTAATCTCTCATGATCTTTTGTATTTCTGCAGTGTCAGTGGTTACTTCTCCTTTTTCATTTCTAATTCTACTGATTTGAGTCTTCTCCCTTTTTCTCTTGATGAGTCTGGCTAATGGTTTATCAATTTTGTTTATCTTCTCAAAGAACCAGCTTTTAGTTTCATTGATTTTTGCTATTGTTTCCTTCATTTCTTTTTCATTTATTTCTGACCTGATCTTTATAATTTCTTTCCTTCTGCTGGCTTTGGGGTTTTTTTGTTCTTCTTTCTCTAATTGCTTTAGCTGCAAGGTTAGGTTGTTTATTCGAGATGTTTCCTGTTTCTTGAGGTAGGCTTGTATTGCTATAAACTTCCCTCTTAGCACTGCTTTTGCTGCGTCCCATAGGTTTTGGGTCGTCGTATCTCCATTGTCATTTGTTTCTAGGTATTTTTTGATTTCCCCTTTGATTTCTTCAGTGATCACTTCGTTATTAAGTAGTGTATTGTGTAGCCTCCACGTGTTTGTATTTTTTACACATCTTTTCCTGTAATTGATATCTAGTCTCATAGCGTTGTGGTCGGAAAAGATACTTGATACGATTTCAATTTTCTTAAATTTACCAAGGCTTGATTTGTGACCCAAGATATGATCTATCCTGGAGAATGTTCCATGCGCACTTGAGAAAAATGTGTATTCTGTTGTTTTTGGGTGGAATGTCCTATAAATATCAATTAAGTCCATCTTGTTTAATGTATCATTTAAAGCTTGTGTTTCCTTATTTATTTTCATTTTGGATGATCTGTCCATTGGTGAAAGTGGGGTGTTAAACTCCCCTACTATGATTGTGTTGCTGTCGATTTCCCCTTTTATGGCTGTTAGTTTTTGCCTTATGTATTGAGGTGCTCCTATGTGGGGTGCATAAATATTTACAATTGTTATATCTTCTTCTTGGATTGATCCCTTGATCATTATGCAGTGTCCTTCTTTGTCTCTTGTAATAGTCTTTATTTTAAAGTCTATTTTGTCTGATATGAGAATTGCTACTCCAGCTTTCTTTTGATTTCCATTTGCATGGAATATCTTTTTCCATCCCCTCACTTTCAGTCTGTATGTGTCTCTAGGTCTGAAGTGGGTCTCTTGTAGACAGCATATATATGGGTCTTGTTTTTGTATCCATTCAGCCAGCCTGTGTCTTTTGGTGGGAGCATTTAGTCCATTTACATTCAAGGTAATTATCGATATGTATGTTCCTATTCCCATTTTCTTAAATGTTTTGGGTTTGTTATTGTAGGTGTTTTCCTTCTCTTGTGTTTCTTGCCTAGAGAAGTTCCTTTAGCATTTGTTGTAAAGCTGGTTTGGTGGTGCTGAACTCTCTCAGCTTTTGCTTGTCTGTAAAGGTTTTAATTTCTCCATCGAATCTGAATGAGATCCTTGCTGGGTAGAGTAATCTTGGTTGTAGGTTTTTCTCCTTCATCACTTTAAGTATATCCTGCCACTCCCTTTTGGCTTGCAGAGTTTCTGCTGAAAGATCAGATGTTAACCTTATGGGGATTCCCTTGTGTGTTATTTGTTGTTTTTCCCTTGCTGCCTTTAATATGTTTTCCTTATATTTAATTTTTGACAGTTTGATTAATATGTGTCTTGGCGTGTTTCTCCTTGGGTTTATCCTGTATGGGACTCTCTGTGCTTCCAGGACTTGATTAACTATTTCCTTTCCCATATTAGGGAAGTTTTCAACTATAATCTCTTCAGATATTTTCTCAGTCCCTTTCTTTTTCTCTTCTTCTTCTGGGACTCCTATAATTCGAATGTTGGTGCATTTAATGTTGTCCCAGAGGTCTCTGAGACTGTCCTCAGTTCTTTTCATTCTTTTTTCTTTATCCTGCTCTGCAGTAGTTATTTCCACCATTTTATCTTCCAGGTCACTTATCCTTTCTTCTGCCTCAGTTATTCTGCTATTGATCCCATCTAGAGTATTTTTAATTTCATTTATTGTGTTTTTCATCATTGCTTGGTTCCTCTTTAGTTCTTCTGCATCCTTGTTAAATGTTTCTTGCATTTTGTCTATTCTATTTCCAAGATTTTGGATCATCCTTACTATCATTATTCTGAATTCTTTTTCAGGTAGACTACCTATTTCCTCTTCATTTGTTAAGTCTGGTGTGTTTTGACCCTGCTCCTTCATCTGCTGTGTGTTTTTCTGTCGTCTCATTTTGCTTATCTTACTGTGTTTGGGGTCTCCTTTTCACAGGCTGCAGGTCCGTAGTTCCCATTGTTTTTGGTATCTGTCCCCAGGGGCTAAGGTTGGTTCAGTGGGTTGTGTAGGCTTCCTGGTGGAGGGAACTAGTGCCTGAGCTCTGAGCTCTGGTGGATGAGGCTGGATCTTGTCTTTCTGGTGGGCACGTCCACGTCTGGTGGTGTATTTTGGGGTGTCTGTGGCCTTATTATGATTTTAGGCAGCCTCTCTGCTAATGGATGGGGCTGTGTTCCTGTCTTGCTAGTTGTTTGGCATAGGGTGTCCAGCACTGTAGCTTGCTGGTCGTTGAGTGAAGCTGGGTCTTGATGTTGAGATGGAGATCTCTGAGAGATTTTTGCCGTTTGGTATTACGTGGAGCTGGGAGGTCTCTTGTGGACCAGTGTCCTGAAGTTGGCTCTCCCACCTCAGAGGCACGGCCCTGATGCCTGGCTGGAGCACCAAGAGCCTTTTGTCCACACAGCTCAGAGTAAAAGGGAGAAAAAATAGAAAGAAAGAAAGAAAGAAAGAAAGAAAGAAAGAAAGAAAGAAAGAAAGAAAGAAAGAGGCTATAATATAGTGAAGTAAAATAAAGCTATTATAAAGCAGAGCTATACAGACAAAATCTCACCCAGAAGCATACACATATACACTCACAAAAAAAAGGAAAAGGGGAAAAATTAATATATCCTGCTCCCAAAGTCCACCTCCTGAATTTGGGATGATTCGTTGTCTATTCAGGTATTCAACAGATGCAGGCACATCAAGTTGTTTGTGGAGTTTTAATCCGCTGCTTCTGAGGCTGCTGGGAGAGATTTCCCCTTCTCTTCTCTGTTTGCACAGCTCCTGGGGTTCAGCTTTGGATTTGGACCCACCTCTGCGTGTAGGTCACCTGAGGGCGTCTATTCCCCGCCCAGACAGGACGGGGTTAAAGGAGCAGCTGCTTCGGGGGTTCTGGCTCACTCAGACCGCGGAGAGGGAGGGGTACGGAGGAGGCGGGGCGAGCCTGCGGCGTCAGAGGCTGGCGTGACGTTGCACCAGCCTGAGGCGCAGTGCGTTCTCCCGGGGAAGTTGTCCCCGGATCACGGGATCCTGGCAGTGGCGGGCTGCACAGGCTCCCGGGAGGGGCGGTGTGGAGAGTGACCTGTGCTCACACACAGGCTTTTTGGAGGCGGCAGCAGCAGCCCCAGCGTCTCACGCCCGTCTCTGGGGTCCGCGCTGATCGCCGCGGCTCGCGCCCGTCTCTGGAGCTCGTTTAGGCGGCGCTGTGAATCCCCTCTCCTTGCGCGCCGTGAAACAAAGAGGCAAGAAAAAGTCTCTTGCCTCTTCGGCAGCTGCAGACTTTTTCCCGGACTCCCTCCCAGCCAGCTGTGGTGCGCTAACCCCTTCAGGCTGTGTTCACGCTGCCAGCCCCAGTCCTCTCCCTGCGATCTGACCGAAGCTGAGCCTCAGCTCCCAGCCCCGCCCGCCCCGGCGGGGGTGCAGACAAGCCTCTCGGGCTCGTGAGCGCTGCTCAGCGCCGAGCCTCTGTGCGGGAGTCTCTCCGTTTTTTCCTCTGCGCCCGTGTTGCTGTGGGGTCCGCACTGATAGCCGCGGCTCGCGCCCGTCTCTGGAGCTCGTTTAGGCGGCGCTCTGAATCCCCTCTCCTCGCGCACCAGGAAACAAAGAGGGAAGAAAAAGTCTCTTGCCTCTTTGGCAGCTGCAGACTTTTTCCCGGACTCCCTCCCTGCTAGCTGTGGTGCACTAACCCCTTCAGGCTGTGTTTACGCAGACAACCCCAGTCCTCTCCCTGCGACCCGACCGAAGCCCGAGCCTCAGCTCCCAGCCCCGCCCGCCCCGGCGGGGGAGCAGACAAGCCTCTCTTGGGCTGGTGAGTGCTGCTCGGCGCCGAGCCTCTGTGCGGGAATCTCTCCGCTTTACCCTCCGCACCCCTGTGGCTGCGCTCTCCTCCGTGGCTCCGAAGCTTCCCCCCTCTGCCACCCGCAGTCTCTGCCCGCGAAGGGGCTTCCTAGTGCGTGGAAATCTTTCCTCCTTCACAGCTCCCTCCCACTGGTGCAGGTGCCGTCCCTATTCTTTTGTCTCTGTTATTTCTTTTTTCTTTTGCCCTACCCAAGTACGGGGGGAGTTTCTTGCCTTTTTGGAGGTTGGATGTTTTCTGCCAGCGTTCAGTGGGTGTTCTGTAGGAGCAGTTCCACGTGTAGATGTATTTCTACTGTATCTGTGGGAAGGAAGGTGATCTCCACGTCTTACTCTTCCGCCATCTTCTCTCAGTGTGTGCTTCTTTGAGTTCATCCTGCTTGAGTTTCATTGAAGTTTTGAATATTTATATTCATGACTTTTATCAAATATGGAAGGTTTTTGTCCCTTATTTCTTTAAACATTCTCTCTACCCCTTTTGCTCTCTCTTCTCCTTCTGGGACTTCCACTATCTGTATGCTGGTCTGCTTGATGGTATCCTACAGGTCCCTTATGTTCTGTTCACTTTTCTTCAATCTTTTTCTTTATGTTCCTCAGGCTCAATAATTTCCATTATCCTATTTTGAGTTTGCTGATTCTTTTTTCCACCTGCTCAAATATGCTTTTGAGTCCCTATAGTGAGTCTTTCATTTCAGTTATTATACTTTTCAGCTCCAGAATTTTGGTTTCTTTTTAGGTTTTCCATCTCTTTATTGATATTTCCTTTTTTTTTCATGTGTTTCCTTGACTTCCTCCATGTCTTCCTTTAATTCTTTCAGCATCTTTAAGACAGTTGTTTTTTCTTTCTTTTTCTTTCCTTCCTTCTTTTTGTTGAAATATAGTTGGTTTACAATATTACATTAGTTTCATGTGTACAACATAGTGATTCATAGTTAAATAGTGATTTTTATAGATTGTACTCCATTTAAATTACTCTGGGAACTTCCCTGGCAGTCCAGTGGTTGGGACTTCGCCTTCCAATGCAGGGGGTGCAGGTTCGATCCCTGATTGGGGAGTTAAGATCCCACATGCCTCCCACATGCCCCAGTGCCAAAAAACCAAAACACGAAAACAGAAGCAATATTGTAACAAATTCAATAAAGACTTTAAAAATGGTCCACATCCAAAAATCTTTAAAAAAATAATAAAGTTATTATAAAATATTGGCTATGTTCCCTGTGCTGTACAATATATCCTGATAGCTTATTTATTTATTTAACATCTTTATTGGAGTATAACTGCTTTACAATGTTGTGTTAGTTTCTGCTGTATAACAAAGTAAATCAGCTATACGTATACATATATCCCCATATCCCCTCCCTCTTGCATCTCCCTCCCACCCTCCCTACCCCACCCCTCTAGGTGGTCACAAAGTAGCTTATTTATTTTATACATGCTAGTTTGTACCTCCTAGTCCCCTACCACTATGTCACCCCTTCACTCTGACCTCTTCCAGCTGGTAATCTCTATATCTATGAGTGTTTGCTGTTTTATTATATTCATTAATTTGTTTTATTTTTTAGGTTCCACGTATAAGTGATAACATACAGTATTTGTCTTTCTCTGTCTGACTTATTTCACTTAGCACAATACCTTCCAGGTCTATCCATGTTGTTGCAAATGGCAAATTTTCATTCTTTTTAAATGGATGAGTAATATTCCATTGTATATATGTACCACATCTTCTTTAACCATTCATTTGTTGGTAGACAAGTAGGTTGCTTCTCTATCTTGGCTATTGTAAATAATGATGCTACAAACATTGAGGTGTATGTATCTTTTCTTTTTTTAAAAAATGTATCCACTCTTTTAGATTCTATCCCATACAGGTCATTACAGAGTATTGAGTAGAGTTCCCTGTGCTATACAGTAGGTTCTTGTTAGTTATCTATTTTATATATAGTAGTGTATATATGTCAATCCCAATCTCCCAATTTATCTCTCCCCCCCACGCTTGCTCCCTTGGTAACAATAAGTTTGTTTTCTACATCTGTTACTCTATTTCGGTTTTGTAAATAGGTTCATTTGTACTATTTTTTTAGATTCCACATATAAGTGATATCAAATGATATTTGTCTTTTTCTGTCTGACTTACTTCACTCAGTATAACCATTTCTAGGTCCATCCATATCGCTGCAAATTACATTATTTTGTTCTTTTTTTATGGCTGAGTAATATTCCATTGTGTGTGTGACATATATATATATATATATATATATATATATATATGTATATACACACACACACACACACACACACACACACACATCTTTTCATATTAGTGTTTTTGTTTTCTTTGGATATATACCCAGGAGTGGAATTGCTGGATCATATGGTAGTTCTATTTTTAGTTTTTGAGGAGCCTCCATACTGTGTTCTGTAGTGGCTGCACCAATTTACATTCCCATCAACAGTGTACAAGGGTTCCCTTTTCTCCATATCCTTGCTGACATTTGTTATTTGTCATCATTTTGATGATAGCCTTTCTGACAACCATGAGATGATATCTTATTGTGGTTTTCATTTGCATTTCTCTGATGATTAGCAGTATTGAGTATCTTTTTATGTGCCTGTTGGCCATCTGTCTGTCTTCTTTGGAAAAATGTCTATTCAGGTCTTATGACCACTTTTTAATTGGGTTGTTTGTTTGTTTTTTAAAGCACTTGAGTATCATTTTTTTAAATTAATTAATTAATTTATTATTTTTGTCTGGGTTGGGTCTTCATTGCTGGGCACGGGCTTTCTCTAGTTGCAGCGAGCGGGGGCTACTCTTCGTTGCACTGTACGGGCTTCTCATTGCAGTGGCTTCTCTTGTTGCAGAGCACGGGCTCTAGGCACACTTGCTTCAATAGTTGTGGCACGCGGGCTCAGTAGTTGTGCCTTATGGACTCTAGAGCACAAGCTCAGTAGTTGTGGTGCACGGGCTTAGTTGCTCCATGGCATGTGGGATCTTCCCAGACCAGAGATTGAACCCGTGTCCCCTGCATTGGCAGGTGGATTCTTAACCACTGTGCCACCAGGGAAGTCCTGGTTGTTTGTTTTTTTGATATTGAATTGTATGAGCTATTTATATATTTTGGATACTAACCCTTTATCTCTCATATAACTTGCAAATATTTGTTACCATTCAGTAGGTTGTTCTTTTATTTTGTTGATGTTTTCCTTTGCTGTGCAAAAGCTTTTAAGTTTAATTAGGCCCCATTTTTTATTTTTGCTTTTGTTTCCTTTGCCTGAGGAGACAGATCCAAAAAAATAATATTGCTATAATTTATGTCAAAGAATGTATTGCCTAGATTGGTTCAAGATGGCGGACTAGAAGGACGTGCTCTCACTCCCTCTTACAAGAACACCAGAATCACAGCTAACTGCTGAAAAATCATCGACAGGAAGGCACTGGAACTCACCAAAAAAGATACCCCACAAACAAAGACAAAGGAGAAGCCACAATGAGACAGGAGGAGGGACACAATCACAGTAAAATCGAATCCCATAACTGCTGGGTGGGTGACTCACAAACTGGAGAACACTTATACCACGGAAGTCCACCCACTGGAATGAAAGTTCTGAGCCCTACACCAGGTTTCCCAATCTGGGGGTCCGGCAACGGGAGGAGGAATTCCTAGAGAATCAGACTTTGAAGACCAGTGGAATTTGATTGCAGGGCTTCAACAGGACTGGGGAAAACAGAGACTCCACTCTTGGAGGGCACACACAAAGTAGTGTGCTCATCGGGGCCCACGGGAAGGAGCAGTGACCCCATAGGAGACTGAAGCAGACCTACCTGCTAGTGTTGGAGGGTCTCCTGCAGAGGCGGGGGGTGGCTGTGTCTCACCATGACGACAAGGACACTGGCAGCAGAAGTTCTGGGAAATACTCCTTGGCGTGAGCCCTCCCACAGTCTGCCATTAGCCCCACCAAAGAGCCTGGGTAGGCTCCAGTATTGGGTCGCCTCAGGCCAACCAACCAACAGGGAGGGGACCCAGCCCCACCCATCAGCAGACAAGTGGATTAAAGTTTTACTGAGCTCTGCCCACCAAAGCAACAGCCAGCTCTACCCACCACCAGTCCCTCCCACCAGTAAACTTGCACAAGCCTCTTAGATAGCCTCATCCACCAGAGGGCAGACAGCAGAAGCAAGAAGAACGACAATCCTGCAGCCTGTGGAACAAAAACCACATTCACAGAAAGATAGACAAGATGAAAAGGCAGAGGGCTATGTACCAGATGAAGGAACAAGATAAAACCCCAGAAAAACAACTAAATGAAGTGGAGATAGGCAACCTTCCAGAAAAAGAATTCAGAATAATGATAGTAAAGATGATCCAAGACCTCGGAAAAAGAATGGAGCCAAAGATTGAGAAGATGCAAGAAATGTTTAACAAAGACCTAGAAGAATTAAAGAACAAACAAACAGAGATGAACGATACAATAACTGAAATGAAAACTACACTAGAAGGAATCAATAGCAGAATAACTGAGGCAGAAGAACGGATAAGTGACCTGGAAGACAGAATGGTGGAATTCACTGCTGTGGAACAGAATAAAGAAAAAGGAATGAAAAGAAATGAAGACAGCCTAAGAGACCACTGGGACAACATTAAACGCAACAACATTCACATTATAGGGATCCCAGAAGGAGAAGAGAGACAGAAAGGACCCGAAAAAATATTTAAAGAGATTATAGTCGAAAACTTCCCTAACATGGGAAAGGAAATAGCCACCCAAGTCCAGGAAGCGCGGAGAGTCCCATACAGGATAAACCCAAGGAGAAACACGCCAAGACACATAGTACTCAAATTGGCAAAAATTAAAGGCAAAGAAAAATTATTGAAAGCAGCAAGGGAAAAACGAAAAATAACATACAAGGGAACTCCCATAAGGTCAATGGCTGATTTCTCAGCAGAAACTCTACAAGCCAGAAGGGAGTGGCATGATGTACTTAAAGTGATGAAAGGGAAGAATCTACAACCAAGATCACTCTACCTGGCAAAGATCTCATTCAGATTCAATGGAGAAATCAAAAGCTTTACAGACAAGCAAAAGCTAAGAGAATTCAACACCACCAAACCAGCTCTACAACAAATGCTAAAGGAACTTCTCTAAGTGCGAAACACAAGAGAAGAAAAGGACCTGCAAAAACAAACCAAAAACAATTGAGAAATTGGTCACAGGAACATACATATCGATAATTACCTTAAACGTGAATGGATTAAATGCTCGAACCAAAAGACACAGGCTTGCTGAATGGATACAAAAACAAGAGCCATATATATGCTGTCTACGAGAGACCCACTTCAGACCTAGGGACACATTCAGACTGAAAGTGAGGGGATGGAAAAAGATATTCCATGCAAATGGAAATCAAAAGAAAGCTGGAGTAGCTATACTCATATCAGATAAAATAGACTTTAAAATAAAGAATGTTACAAGAGACAAGGAAGGACATTACAACATAGGAGCACCTCAATACATAAGGCAACTGCTAACAGCTATGAAAGAGGAAATCGACAGTAACACAATAATAGTGGGGGATTTTAACACCTCACTTACACCAATGGACAGGTCATCCAAAATGAAAATAAATAAGGAAACACAGGCTTTAAATGACACAATACACCAGGTAGGTTTAATTGATATTTATTGGACATTCCATCCAAAAACAGCAGATTACACTTTCTTCTCAACTGCGCACGGAACATTCTCCAGGATAGATCACACCTTGGGTCACAAATCAAGCCTTGGTAAATTTAAGAAAATTGAAATCATATCAAGCATCTTTTCTGACCACAATGCTATGAGATTAGTAATGAATTACAGGGGGAAAAACGTTAAAAACACAAACACATGGAGGCTAAACAATACGTTACTAAATAACCAAGAGATCACTGAAGAAATCAAAGAGGAAATCAAAAAATAACTAGAGACAAATGACAATGAAAACACGATGATCCAATATCTATGGGATGCAGCAAAAGCAGTTCTAAGAGGGAAGTTTATAGCTATACAAGCCTACCTCAAGAAACAACAAAAATCTCAAGTAAACAATCTAACCTTACACCTAAAGGAACTAGAGAAAGAAGAACAAAAAAACCCCAACGTTAGCAGAAGGAAAGAAATCATAAAGATCAGAGCAGAAATAAATGAAATAGAAACAAAGACAACAATAGCAAAGATCAATAAAAATAAAAGGTGGTTCTTTGAAAAGATAAACAAAGTTGATAAACCATTACATTAGCCAGACTCATCAAGAAAAAGAGGGAGAGGACTCAAATCAATAAAATTAGAAATGAAAAAGGAGAAGTTACAAGAGACACCGCAGAAATACAAAGCATCCTAAGAGACTACTACAAGCAATTCTATGCCAATAAAATGGACAACCTGGAAGAAATGGACAAATTCTTAGAAAGGTATAACCTTCCAAGACTGAACCAGGAAGAAACAGAAAATATGAAGAGACCAGTCACAAGTAAAGAAATTGAAACTGTGATTAAAAATCTTCCAACAAACAAAAGTCCAGGACCAGATGGCTTCACAGGTGAATTCTATCAAACATTTAGAGAAGAGCTAACCATCCTTCTCAAACTCTTCCCAAAAATTGCAGAGGAAGGAACACTCCCAAACTCATTCTGTGAGGCCAACATCACCATGATACCAAAACCAGACAAAGATACTACCAAAAAAGAAAATTACAGGCCAATATCACTGATGAATATAGATGCAAAAATCCTCAACAAAATACTAGCAAACAGAATCCAACAACGCATTAAAAGGATCATACACCATGATCAAGTGAGACTTATCCCAGGGATGCAAGGATTCTTCAATATATGCAAATCAATCAATGTGATACACCATATTAACAAATTGAAGAAGAAAAACCATATGATCATCTCAATAGATGCAGAAAAAGCTTTTGACAAAATTCAACACCCATTTATAATAAAAACTCTCCAGAAAGTGGGCATAGAGGGAACCTACCTCAACATAATAAAGGCCATATACGACAAACCCACAGCAAACATCATTCTCAATGGTGAAAAACTGAAAGCATTTCCTCTGAGATCAGGAGCGAGACAAGGATGTCCACTCTCACCACTATTATTCAACATAGTTCTGGAAGTCCTAGCCATGGCAATCAGAGATGAAAAAGAAGTAAAAGGAATACAAATTGGAACAGAAGACGTAAAACTGTCACTGTTTGCAGATGACATGATACTATACATAGAGAATCCTAAAAATGCCACCAGAAAACTACTAGAGCTAATCAATGAATTTGGTAAAGTTGCAGGATACAAAATTAATGCACAGAAATGTTGCATTCCTATACACTAATGATGAAAAATCTGAAAGAGAAATTAAGGAAACACTCCCATTTACCATTGCAACAAAAAGAATAAAATACCTAGGAATAAACCTACCTAGGGAGACAAAAGACCTGTATGCAGAAAACTATAAGACACTGATGAAAGAAATTAAAGATGATACCAACAGATGGAGAGATATTCCATGTTCTTGGATTGGAAGAATCAATATTGTGAAAATGACTCTACTACCCAAAGCAATCTACAGATTCAATGCCATCCCTATCAAATTACCAATGGCATTTTTCACAGAACTAGAACAAAAAATCTTAAAATTTGTATGAAGACACAAAAGACCACGAATAGCCAAAGCAGTCTTGAGGGAAAAAAACGGAGCTGTAGGAATCAGACTCCCTGACTTCAGACTATACTACAAAGCTACAATAATCAAGACAATATCGTATTAGCACCATAACAGAAATATAGATCAATGGAACAGGATAGAAAGCCCAGAGATAAACCCACGCACCTATGGTCAACTAGTCTATGACAAAGGAGGCAAGGATATACAATGGAGAAAAGACAGTTTTCAATAAGTGGTGCTGGGAAAACTAGACAGCTACATGTAAAAGAATGAAATTAGAACACTCCCTAACACCATACAGAAAAATAAACTCAAAATGAGTTAGAGCCCTAAATGTAAGACCGGGCACTATAAAACTCTTAGAGGAAAACATAGGAAGAACACTCTTTGACATCAATCACAGCAAGATCTTTTTTGATCCACCTCCTAGAGTAATGGAAATAAAAACAAAAATAATTCATAAAAAGGAACAAAATTGGGTCATTTGTAAAGACGTGGATGAATCTAGAGACTGTCATACAGAGTGAAGTAAGTCAGAAAGAGAATAACAAATACCTTGTATTAACGCATATATGTGGAACCTAGATAAATGTTACAGATGAACCGGTTTGCAGGGCACAAATAGAGACACAGATGTAGAGAGCAAATGTATGGACACCAAGGGGGGAAAGCAGTGGGGAGTGGGGGTGCTGGTGTGATGAATTGGGAGATTGGGATTGACATGTGTACACTGATATGTATAAAATGGATGACTAATAAGAACCTGCTGTATAAAAAAATAAAATAAAATAAAATAAATAATAAATGCATAAAAAATAAAAGAGTGTATTGCCTGTTTTCTTCTAGGAGTTTTATGGTTTTCAGTCTTACATTTAGGTTCTTAATCTTTTTCGAGTTTATTTTTGTATGTGGTGTGAAAAAATACTCTAGTTTCATTCTTTTACATTTAGATATCCATTTTCCCAGTGCCACTTATTAAAAGACTGTCTTTTCCTCATTGTTATTCTTTCATCCTTTGTTGTAGATTAATTGACCGTAAGTGCATGGATTTATTTCTAGGCTGTCTATTCTGTTCTGTTGAGCTTATTGTCTGTTTTGTGCCAGTACCATACTGTTTTGATGACTGTAGCTTTGTAGTATAGTCTGAATTCAGGGCGCATGTTACCTCCAGGTTTGTTCTTTTTTCTCAAGATTGTTTTGGCAGTTTGGGGTCTGGGAGGTGGGGAGTGATAGCTGCTACTGTGCTAAGAGCTGAAATTGTCCAAAATTAACCAAAATTTACCATCCAAGCCTTCCCCTGGAAGTTGTAAATCTTCCAAGGACTCCAGAGTTTCAAAATTGTTACATCAGACAGATTCCGTGAGTGCAATTGTTGTCTAGCTGGGGAGACATTCCTAGCGCTTCCTACTCTGCCATTTTCCCCAAAGACTCACTAACTTTTGACTAAAAGTCTCTTTCACTATGAGGATCTTGTTCATCTGCATCCTAATTATTAAACCCTCAGGATTAGAAAAACAGCTATCTTTGGCCTCCAACGCATTTTCCAAACTGTAATATTTTGTATAGTGTTCTACACTTTGTTTTTATCATATGTATTATTTTGATTCTTTACAATAACATGGGGGAAGTAGTAAGGGCAAATAGTGTTATCCCTATCTTATAATCAAGAAAATTAAGCCTTAGGGTATGAGTAAATATTAATGATTACTCAGTGAGCGATAGAGTAACAATTCGAACCAAACTTTTTTCACTCAAAGCTAGAGCTCTGTCTGCCACCCCAAACTACCTCTGTAGAGCAACAGTACCTTCTCTATAAAATCAGAAAGTTTGGCTCTGAATAGTGAGCACAGTCTAAAAAGAAATATCCTCGCTGTCAAAGCTATCACTGACCTTGGAAACCATCACTAGCTCTCTCTGCATGTTCTGATTGTGAGTGAACTCACAGAAGAGTGAGAAGAAGGCAAAAAGGAAGAGGATGCTATCTTTTTTATCTCCTCCAGCAGTTTTTTTCCACTTGCTAGAGAGAGAATGAGATAGGTAAGAAGTTAGGAAACTGTGTCTAAGCAAGCTCCTCATGGCAGCTGTGCAATTCTTGCTTTTACTTGAAACTAAGAGAATGATCAGATGCCAAATTGGTTTGAAGTAAAAATATATATAGCCTCTCTAGGAGGGCTCTGATTTCTTCAGGATGTGGATTTAGGATGAATATCCAAATTTCTGTTTCAGTGAGAGGATAAGAACAGCGTTAGAATAAAGTAATTTAAAGTAGTTAAGCATTAGTGAAAAACATATAAAATTATACCTAAAATTTGGTAATTTAAAAATACGTTGATCTCTGTATTAATTTTCCATTATTGTGTTCCGTGATGGTACAATGTTGTTTTTAGCAACAAAAGTTAAAATTTTTACTTAAAGAAGTCTAGAAGGTTAATGCATATAATCTTTCTTGTAACCATACTTCCTGCCTTAGCCCGATTATTTGGATGAAGAGTTCACACACTAAAATGCCACAGAGGCCAGGCAGGTAACCTGAAGCAGGCTGGGTGTGAGCACATGTGCATATATTATATGAATGATGGAGTGCTGGAGACAGCCTGGCTCTCCAAATGGGGCAGCTGGAGTCAGCTACAACCAACTGTTATCTTGAGGAAACACAGAGCCAGTAATTGCTAGCTATTCTGATTTTTTCCAGAAAAACTGAAAATCTATATTTTTATGTGAACACTCCTGATTTTTAAATGTTGACTTAAATTTAAAATGAACAAGCCAACAAACCACTTGAACCAAACAAAATATGGCTGCTGGCCACTAATTTATCTCTGGTTCTGACCATGTGATAAGATATTTATTGCCACCTGGTGGTAGCTTTCCTCAATTCTAGCTTTAATTTTAAAGGATGATGTGACAGCAAATTTCAGTGTTTGGCTTACTTGTGTGAGGAGCATGGTCCTGCTGGGTGGGCGAATTGCCCACTTCCAATATCCATGCCAATGCCTCCTTATATTGGCACAAATGGCCAAAGTGAAAATCAGCACTAAAATAAGAGTTGGTGATTCAAATACTGAAAATAAATGTTCATTAACACAGATATTTATGTGATAATCAGTACAATATGGAGTTATTTTTACGCCTATATTATCAAATATTCAGGGTGTATGTTGGGCACAGCTAAAGCAAGGAGTCAGAAACGTGGGGTTATTGTCTTGGGCCCTTGCGGCTGCAAGACTGAGCATCAGGACCATGACTCACTCAGGCAGTTGGCCAATTCCCCAAATGGTACTAAAAACGACCTGAAATACAGTTTTCTCATCTGTAAAATATGGGGATAATAATACCACCTGCCCCATAGGGCTATAAAAACTCAGTGTCCTCAGCACACTTTTTTTTGGTGCGGGGGGGAGCTTTTCTTATATATGAATGCAGTGAGCCCAACCTATTGCCATACCCTTTGGTCAGCAAGGCACACAGGTAAGACTGGCTTATCTTCTAAGCACACCCTCTGCCCAAACTGGGTGTGGCTTTTCTGAGACTTCCTCATTCTCTTCTTTAAGGTTGATTTCTTTTAACCTGATGTTCCCATATAAAAATGTTTGGAGCAGAAAATGGGAGAATACAGTGTGATTTGGGCTGGTTTCCACTCCCACCTCAATGTCAACCATGTAGTTAGAGCATATGAAAGATGTGTCTGCTTGAAAGGATCTCGAATACTAATTTGTGATGGAAAATTACAGGAACCCATCAGAAAAGAATTATTATAAAATACCACCTTTCACAGGGGAGTTGAGAGTGCCTTCATCTGCACTTTGCTTACTTTTTTTTTTTAAACTGGGAGACTGGAATAGTAGAAAAGTTCCTAAGATTCCAAACAAATAATTTAAAACCATGAATTACTAGGCCCAGGAGTTTTTTAAAAAACCAGTATAATACAAGAAATTCCCCTAATTAAAAAAAATTTTATAGACACTCACTTTCATGTCTTTCATATTTAAATGTGAGGATGTATTGAAGGAAAACAAGGGCTGCTAAAAATTAAAATCTACCCAGTTCTGAGAGTTATTAACATGAATATTAAAACAAGAATATGTCATACTCCAAAGAGAAAACAGACAGCGTATTAATACCAAATATGAAGTGAGAGTATGAACAGTGTGAATAACTTTGTAAAAAAAATACTACAGTACTTATATATTTAAAGGATTCAGCAGAAAAGAAGTTATGTGCTTGTTCCGATGCTAAGATTTGTGGAGTTCCTTTTCTTGCACTATCTTCAGTTTTTGTTTACTTTGAAAATTCCTCACATTGGCTTATAGTCATGCTTCACATTGAAATCATTTAGGTGATGGTTAGGTTTTGTATCTACATTACATAAAGGTGATAATATTTTGAAAGTGACCTTCATGGGCAGGGGGAGCAGGAATAAACAGGAAGTGACACAGGGATTGAAGAAGGTTTATCAGAGAGGCAGAGAAAGCAGATGGAATCCAAAACAGTCTAAAACCAATCAGTCAAGGCATTTTAAAAGTTACATAAATATTTATATAGCCATAGAGATATCATGAAATATTTCTTTGTGACAAAATATTTTTTCTACCCTAAAATAATACTGTAAGCAATAGAGCAGGGTAAATGTTTTTTTCAAATATATGTGGTATTTTAATAAAAGGGGGAAATGAGAAAAATATTTCATCTCATGCAGCAACTCTGAAGTCCTGATAAAGAAATATGAAACAAAGCAGAGCAAGTTAAACTATTAAAGAGAACAGATGGAAGCTTCCCCCTGAGATAATCCTGAGCAGAATCCTTGGTACCTTCCTGGAAAATTTTGAGTCTATCCATCTCATCAATTTCCTTTTTTTTTTTTTTTTTTTGAGAAATGTTTATGAAATGAGTTTGTACGAGACTGGCTGCAGTCCAGCTTTTGCAGGAACAAGCTGCTTATCTAATTCCTGTCTGAAGGGCATTTATTTTTATTAGTGGACATTGTACCAGCTATCCAATGCCTTGCCTTCTCAATGAGGGAAAACAGATCTTGAGAGCCTCCTGAAGACTTATTATACCTTAGGTAATTACGTATTTGTATTGCCGAATGTACACACACATGCACAATAGTGAGAAAATGCATGGAGAGAGAGGTACACACATTTTTATAAAAACAAAAAGGAAAATTTATTAGCACATTTATAATAAAAACCTTTTAGCACTTCCCTGGTGACGCAGTGGTTAAGAATCCGCCTGCCAATGCAGGGGACGTGGATTCAAGCCCTGGTCCGGGAAGGTCCCACATGCCGTGGAGCAACTAAGCCGTGAGCCACAGCTACTGAGCCTGTGCTCTAGAGCCCGTGAGCCACAACTGCTGAGCCCACGTGCCACAACTACTGAAGCCTGTGCGCCTAGAGCCCGTGCTCCACAACAAGAGAAGCCACCGCAATGAGAAGCCCGCACACCGCAACGAAGAGTAGCCGCCTCTCGCTGCAGTTAGAGAAAGCCCGCGCTCAGCAACGAAGACCCAACACAGCCAAAAATAAAAAATATAAATAAATAAATTATTAAAAAGATAAAAACCTTTTAAGTAGTTCTATGTGAAGAATAATAAATTTAGGTTTTAAGACCTTGTCTCAATTACAAGTATATATGGAAATATTGACTGAAGGTAAAATCTTGCTGTCTGAAATTTGGTTTTTTTTAAATTTTTTTTTATCGAAGTGTAGCCGACTTACAATGCTGTGCCAATCCCTGCTGTGCGGCAAAGTGACTCAGTTACACACACGTAGACATTGTTTTTTCATTATTCTTTTCCATTATGGTTTATCCCAGGATATTGAATATGGTTCCCTGTGGTATACATTAGGACCTTGTTGTTTATCCATTCTAAATGGAATAGTTTGCATCTATCAACCGCAAACTCCCAGTCCTTCCCTCCCCCTCCCCACCAACAAAAAGTCTGTTCTCTTGAAATTCAGTTTTGAAATTCAAGCATCCGATCCTTCACTGAAAAGAAGAATGATTTTAATGAAGTTAAAGAACTTTAGTTCAAACATGCAAACAACTTCAATAACATAAGAATTATAAATAGGAACTGTATTTCATGTGCAGATTTGTACCTTTCTGAAGCTCATTCTTCCAGAGGGTCATGGCCATACCCTGGAGACCATTACCCTGACAATGGTGGTTGGATTTTTGTCCTGAAAGCATCTTCTATCTTATCTGTCACTTCTCTGCCCACGACCCCAGCCTACATCTTTCTACGGTTTATCCTATTGACTTGGCATTTTACTAATTGGAAGTTTCGTGTCATATGCCACTTTGGAGATTTCACACACATGCTCACCTCTGAATCATTTACCGAACTGTTTTCATAAGAATGCTTTAGAGCCAATCCCTGGCTTGCCCTGATGTTTAAATCTCTTCATCCAGGTGGACTGGAATGTTAAAGTGGAAGTTTCAGCTGAGATCCTAAGGTATCAGGTACCTAAGGGAATTGTTAATTGATGAATTTTAGATTTACAACACTCACATCAAGGGCATAAAATGGTGGTTTCACTTTGCATTTGTAGAAGTATTTTTTTTTAAGAGCGAGAGAATTAGAAATATTACTTCCCCCTATATTTCAAGTCAAGAGAGAATCTTAAAGTGAACCAGCAAAGTGAGCTCTTCTTACATAAGAGTAAGAAGAAAAGCCAAGTTTTTACAGAGAAGCAGGGGAAGGACCAGACCCACTGAATAAATGTAAGTGGGCAATTGAAGAGAAAAGGAAAATTGTTTTACTAAGTACATTCCACAAGTTAGTGCTTGTTCAGTGTACTAATACATGCAAGTGCCCATTTATCCTTATCCTTTGTTTAGTGCTTTTAGAGCAGTTCTTTACCCACAAAATATTTTCCATGATGATTTTTGGGTTTTTTAAGTGTTTTTAGTATAGAATCTTATCAAAGTGTACTAAAACATTACATTTGTTGTTGTGCTCTCATTAAGATATTTAATTTTGCTTTCAAAGGAGTCTAACACATTATTTAGATATGATTTCCCCTTAATGAAATAAAATACATTTTCTATCAATATGTAAAGTTTGTGCAAGTTTTCAATGATCTTATACTCCGTGGTAGATTATATCAATAAAGCTTAGATAGAGATAAGACTGTGCTGCTCTTCCTGCCTTTTAAAAATCAATAAAAGACAGAATAATAAGCTAAGAAAGAGAAGTCAGAGAGGTAGAGGTCTCCAAAAAGCCAGTGGCAGAAAAATTTAAAGAAAGTCAATAGAGTCAAATGATGCAGAGACATCAAGAAGGATAAAAACAGAAATTATTGTGATTTAGGGAGTCAGGACTGACCTTTTTTGAATGTCTTTGAGTGGAGTGGTAAGATGAAATACAACAGTGAAAAGGCTGAGGAGCAAATGAGGGGTGAAGTAGTGAGGATAAAGATGTACGTATAGTGCTTTTTCCAAAAGTTTGGCGTTGGAAGGCAGAGTAAAGAAAAGGTTTAGTGTTTTTTAAGTCAGGAGACTTGAGCCTACATGGCAGCTGAGGAAAACAAGCCACAGAAAGCACAGGAGTAATGGTGTGAGCATGTAAATGGGTATAACTGGGCCCTGGAAGGGGAGAGGAGGAAGTGCCCAGGAGGATGGAGCAAGTCTGGAAACAGTATGTCTTCCAGACATGAGGGAATATGCAAAGACAGAGTTAAATCTGAGGTGGAGAAGATGGAAGGTGAAGTTCACAACTCGTGGTCTTAATTTTCTTTGAGATTTGATGGTAAGTTCATCCACTGAATGGGTGTGTGAGTGGATTAAGGTTGTGCTCTTCACAGGGTAGAGTGGAAGCTGAAATTCCTGAAGGGGATGCCTTTTTCTAATTCTTACAAAGGTACCATAAAGACTAACCACAGCCTTTGGTAAGAGCCTTAGTAAGAGTGTTGAATTATTGGAAAAATATGTTTCTAAGGAGTTATCCTATAAGTTGTTGGTTAATTAGTTGTACAAGGTGTAAACATTATCACAATTTGATCTAATCATTCTAATTTGGTTGTTCAGAAGAAAATTTGGGCTTGGAAATCCTCTGATGCCTCCTAAAGGGAGACAATTAAATTTGTACTTGTTATATTTTAACTGGACTCTGTCATTTAGGGATTTTAAAGAGTATCTTAGTATTGGTTTTTGAGTCTCTCTAGACGCTTGAGTTTTTCTTGAGTTCCTTTTTGACATCAAGATTTTAGTTGATACGTTTAACACCAGTACTTCTGTGATATTTTGTGAAGGCAAACTTTGCACTTTTTGAAAGTTGCCTTTCCTCCTATAGCAGCCTCTTTTGTATTGCCAGTTGGGCATTTAGGTTTTGTTTTGTTTTTTGTTTTTTAATTCCTGAAGAACCTGATCTTTCTATCCATGGTTTAATTTTTTTCTTGTGCTTTAAGGTTCTTTCAAATGCCCCATTGTTTTCATTTTTTTTGACTTTTCTCATAAACAATGCCCATATACTGTGGTTTTTTTTTTTTTTCTTGAAGTGAATTACTCCGTATGGAACAATTGGAATTGTCCTTTTCCTACCAGGATGTTGAATCATTCAAGATTTGTCTGGTAGCTTGAGACATCCAGTAGGGGAGTCATAGGGTTGGGTACTTTTTTATGAGCTCACTTCTGATCTTCTCCTCACAAAAGGTGTAACAGATACTTCACAGAAGGCAAGGAGAAAACAGGCTAAAAGTAAAAAGAAAACAGGACTTTAGGCTTGATTCCCTCATGTGAAGTCCTTACCTCTACATCTTGGGTTACTCTGACAATTCCACTCATCATCCTTGCTTTAACGGTAAACTTTTATTAACTCAGTTTTCTTAAGGTGAGTCCATTTTTTGTGCTGAGGACTTATGGAGAAGAGAGGTGGGGTGAAAAAGAGTTGTTGATCATCTGAACTACTGGTCCAGTTCAGAGTATGTGTATGTTGTTACATATGCGGTGGTTGAAAGGATTACAGAGGGTATGTTAATCCAGGTCTCTTGGGAAGCAGACAAGAAGAGATTGGATGAAAAATTTTATTTAAAAAAAGGCCTGTAAGGGAAACAGTGAGATGGGAGTGGCCAAGAGAGCCATCAGACCATAATGCAGGTCTACCTTTAGATAAACTGAGAAAGAGAAGGAAGGGAGGCAGGTAGAAGCATCTTAGACTGCAGTGCAGTTCTAAAAAAGTTAGGTAAGGCTGTCAGGAGTCCTTAGGCAGAGTCACCTTATGGGGAATCCTGTGCCCTTCTGGGAATGGACCTGCTTCGCTCAGTCATTGCCTAGGAGCAACCTGTGAGAAGCGTGGTTTCAGCGCAAATGCAGTGATATTCAGAGCACAGCAGCTAGGGCTGTCAGTCAATTATGCTTCCCAAGGTTAGAAATCTGAAAGTCAAATTTTCATGGCTATTACTATCCACCCCATTCACCAAACAGATCCAATTTTCCACATAGGTTCAGGGAGCAGCAACTTCATGGTTATCATGGACCTATCTTCCTAGGGGGAAACAAAGAAGAGGGAGGTTAGTGAGATGAACTACAGACCCTGTTACTGCAGTAGGTCTCAGAAAGGCAACTGGTACTTATTCTCTCACTCCTCCAGATAGTGGTGATAGCTGAGGCTCTGTGAGCAGGAAAGGCAGACCCTAACCTAGACTAGGTATCTATCCCTTGCACATGAACCAAGTCCCCAACGTAGTCAACATTAACCACCAAATGGCCAGCTGGTTTCCTTGAGAAATAAATAGTGTCTTACTGGGGGCTCAACATTGGTCTCTGTTGCTAACAGGCTGGACATTCAGAGACAGCAGTTGCTAAATTAGCCTCCATATGTGGTAGGCCATGCTACTGGGCCCTTATATAGCCTCCATGTCTGCCACCATGGTTACTTCATTCATGTACCCATTGTGACAGTTGTGTGATGACCAATGACAAAGACTGGCTAACATGAACTAACTAGTCATTTTGTCTACTTAGTTGCTGAGAACTTCTTTCATGGTAGATGCTTTATCATGAGCATTAATGTACAATACACTTCATGTCCCCTCCCACATGTTTGCTCACATACCTTCTAGCCTATACCCCCTTATCTCTAATCTTCCAGTGTTTTTCTTTCCAGATCTCTGATAGCCAGGCCATTGGCTACTACCCAGGAACTTGTACATATTCTCACCTTCTACATTAAGTAGATGCCAGGTGTACTGCTTACAGCTCTGCCCACTGGAAAGATTTTCCCTCTCCACTGTCTTTCAGGGCCACCCTCAATATGGCTGAAACACAGCCTATTTTTGGTTCACTCTCAAGTATCAAGCCAATCTTAACCAAGCTCAGACTTTTTCCTTCTCTTTCAGCTGGTCAAATAGACTCCTCCATAATGCTATGGTGCAGAGGAAGGGGTATGGTGCAACTGTGATGGGTAAGAAAAAGTCTGGGCTACAAAATCATGGCCTTATTCCATATTTCAGGGCCCCACATTGTGAAACTCCCATGGAGGTCTGTCATAAACACCATCCTGCCTATTTTCTCACTACTGTCACCTCCAACATCATGGGTTTTACCAGATCATATGGCTTAAGCAGCAAGGCTTCAATCACAGCCTAGGCTTCAATCAGAGCCCTTTTCTGCTCTGGACTCCACTTAAAACTGACAACGTTTCATGTCACCAGGTCAAGATTCCTAGGTGGTGAATGTGTTGCCTGCAGAACACAAAGAGGCCTACCAGGTACTGTGCTTTCCTCTTTGTGGGAGAGTATGCAAGATTCAGCAATTTGTCTTTTGCTTTGGAAGGCATCTCCCAGCATGTCCCTGACCACTGGACCCCTAAAAATTTCACTGAAGTGGCAGGTCCTGAGTCTTCAGATGGTTTATCTTTTACCCTCTGGAGCACATGTCTTACCAAAGCCTTCAGTGTATTAGTCACCTCTTCTTCTCTTGTCCAATCATTATGATGTCATTGATGTAATGAATCAGTGTGATGTTCTGTGGGTGTGCAGGGGATTCAGATCTTTTCAAGCAAAATTATGACAGAGAGTAAGAGTACTAACATAACCCTGAGACAAAACTGAAAATTAATTTCATTGTCTATCTCACATGAATACAAATCATTTTGATCTTTTCTAAGTGGAATGAAAAAGAACACATTGTTCAAATCAATGGCTGTGTACCATGAACTTGATTTCTTATTAATCCCCTTAGCACAATACTATGTCTGGCATATGATCAGGTTTACTACTTGATTAAGTCTGTAACAATCCATAGTCATTCTCCAGGATCCATCTGTTTTCTGCAAGGGGCCACACTGGTGAGTTAAACAGAAATAGAGAGCTCACCACTTCTGCATCATTTAGGTCTTTAAGAGTAACAACAATTTCCACTATATTTATGGGATATGATATTGTATTTTATTTACTATTTTGGTTGGGGGCTGGAGGCAGTTTCAGAGATTCCCACTTAGCCTTTTCCATTACGATAGCTTTCACCCACAGCCCAAGGACCCTATGTGGGGGTTAGTCCAACTGCCAAACCAATTTTAATAATACTTTCAGGAGATGACTAAATGACCAGTAGGTGGATCTCTGGATCCAGTGGGCCAACTATGAGCCAAACTTTAGCTGACTTATTTATTTCCTGGCCCCTAGACCCTCACACTAGCAGGGGGCCATGATGATACTTTGGGTTTCTGGCTATCAATGTCAACTATATTTTTGTGTAATAGTTCTAAAAATGTTTGGTTATTTGTAGGCATCTTTCCCTCCCCCCCACCTCCTGCTGCCATATATTTCAGATGTCTGCACCATTGTACTTGCCACAGCATTCCCCTTCACCAGGATAATTTCCCAGGTCACCAAGAGTGGAATCTTTAGCAATCTTGAGCCACTATTACTTAGTGCCAGGGACCTGCCAATCTGGATGATATCTTCTTCATCCCCCAAGTGACTAGTAAACTACCATTTCCTCACCTGTTTTCTCAATCCATTCTCAGTACACTTGTGTTAATCTGGGTCATCCAAGATTCAGATTCCAAGATGGGATTAGAGGAGCAAGAGATTTATTAGAGGCAATGCCTGTGAGGGAAAAATAAGGCAGGAAAGGGGTAGGGAATGAAGGCCAGGAGAGTCATCAGATTACAACACAGGTCAATAAGAGAAAAAAAGAAGGAAAGTTGAGGAAAGCATCTTAGACTTCATTTTAGTTCTGAGGAAGTTTGGCAAGGTCATTGGGAAATCCTGGAGTCAAAGTTGTCCATCAGAAGAGTCCTGTGCCTCTCAGGAACAGGCCTGCCTTAGTATTCCCAACTTGCTCTGTCACTGGCTGAAGATAGCCCATAGAAAGCATGATTGTGGCTCAGATGCAGTGATGGATTTCAGAGCATGTTAATGAGGGTGCCCACAGTCAGGGATCTGGAAGATACATTTTCATGGCCACCACAAAGTAGAACAGTTGGAGAATAGTGGGGAAGAATGATCATTCTCTACGCAGGAAAAAGAAAAGAGATAATGGATACAGAATAAGAAAAAAACGATGATCTCTAGTGAAACAAATTATGTTCTCTTCCCCTCTAGTTGACCTGTCAGAAGTTAACTAATGTGGAGCTATTGGTTGAAAGCCGGTAAATCAACAAATGTTCACCCACACATATGGATACCCAGAAAGCAGCAAATATAGATATTTGCACCAGTCCCCAACAGGAAAGTAGGTGGAAGCAGAGAGCAGCTCTGCTGATTCAGATTAGATGAGACTGTCCACCTATCATCGGGGTTTGGTTTATGTTCTAGAATCTAGACAGTGAAGAACAACATATCCCAGTAAGTGGGTGCTCTGCTGAAATTGAGCTCTGAGGTATTTCTGGAAACTCTGGTGTCCATGAAGAGGGAAAACTTCCCATTTTAAGTGACAAGAGTGTTTTTGTGTCCCTAAATGTGGAGTTTGTGATTTAATTTTGGAGCAAATCGCTACTTGTTTTGAGAAATAATCACTGTATCAGACATTTTATGCAAAATTAAGTGTGGCCCAGTTTGGAACTGAGACATTTGAGACACTGAGGCATTAAACTGTCAAAATGAAAATTTATCTTCATTGAGGATAGAGATACATTTCTGCAGATTGTATCTTTTAGGAAAATGTTGCTTTTATAAACATGAAATTTAGATTTCATTGTCTCTGAAAACTGTTCTTGAGTGATGCTTTTGTGTCATTCTGAGCAAGCATTCAGAATGGAGGTTAGGAGTGGAGAGCAACTTTGGCAGAAAGGATCTGGAGATACACATTTACCTTCTGCTACAGAAGAGACCCTAGAAAGGAGCGACCTGACCTTGCAAATTCCCATATTAGACCAGGCTTTTCTGGGGTTATACTGAAATAAATAAACTCTGGAAATGTACCCATTATTGAGTCTTGATTAATTTTTTTTAGAAAAACAAACTGTTTAATTCAATCCTTGAATTATTATTGAAGGCCTACTATGTCAAGGTACTGTTTCAGTCACTTGGAATATGTCGGTGACAAAGCAGACAAAAAAAGCTCTCTGGAGCTTATGTCTTCTCTCCTGATGTCATATCACTGGAGAAATGAGTCTTGGAGTAGGAAATAGAAGAAGGAGAAAGAGTTTCCTCTCTCTTGGCCTTGGGCATGCATTAGGGCCTCAGCTCTGGGAGAGAGCAGAGTCCTCAAGAAAACTCTCAATGGGGGAGTAAGCCAGCCCTGTACCGTGTGGGCAGGCCAGGAGCCAAAGTGAGAGATGTCCAGTAGGAAACTCCTCTGGAAGGTCCTTGGCTTGTAGATGCTGAGAACTACTATAATACACCTGGCATAAGGTTTTAAGCTATTAGGGAAGTTCCCCTCTATTATTTACTAAACCTCTAGGCAAGCCTTGTTAAGGATTACATCCTGGTCTTAGATACTACTGTGTGGATTTGAATGAAGGGCCTGGGATCTCCATGGTGGTAAAGTGGTACAAGAGGAAGTTTCACTGGCTGACAGTAATGAACTTTGACCTGCAGAGGAATAGAGCAGCAGTCCAGAATCAGGTAATGGGCTGGGGTGTCAAGTCAGGGTGTATTTGTGGAACAAGAAAGCCCTTCCTGGGAATTTTCAGGGATACTTGGGAAGCAGAAGCTGGTAAAAATTGGACTTCCTGCAGTCAAGCAGGATTAGAGGCTTGAACTATTGTTGATACCCTAAAGAGAAGAGTGACTTCTAGGCTGGAAAGGACTGGGACTTCTGTGTTATGGCCCCTGCAGGCTTCAGGGAACACTAAAGATGGTGTTTGTGTGAGAGCTCTAAGAAAGGTTAAAGGTCATATCACAGAATAGGGTATGAGACAAAGTTTTCAACACAAACATAGTGAATAGGATTTTACATTCAGGGCACTTAAGAGTTATGTGTCTAATTATATCTGCACATGGTTTAATTAATAACTGATATATGTGTTACCCAATATTTCTATTTATTGTCTTCCTTCTGGTAAAAGTGGCCAACATTTCAGGTCATCTTAAGTGTAATATGGGGTAAAATGCATGCCCCAGAAACAATCTATGTAGCTAATTTCCCTGAAGAAATGCATCTACTTTAAGAGAGATTTCCAAGATGAAAACAGTGAGAAATGCTAAGTTATATAGTGTCCAAGCCTCATCCATCCTTTCCTCCCTCTCAGATATTTGTGAAAATACTGATACAGCCATACACATGTTACCACAGAAACAAATACACTGAGCATTTATAGTCATATATGCTATACAAAGTATATCACCCGAATGATAGGAGTGGGAAACTCACAGAACTACCTAAGGTACATTATTATTTAGCATTTTATGTTCACATCATTAAAGTTTGGTACTCCCACAATGTAGAATGTAAAATGTAGGGGACTACACCTGGACCGTATAGATCAATAAGCACTGACAATCTGCTAAAGGTGATGCACCTATAGAAATGAAGTTTATATGTTTATATGAAGTTTATAATGCTGTAATCTTATACACTATAGAGCCTAAATTCTGCAGCAGAGGGGCCTGGACCCTAAACTTCCGGTCTGTTTCTGTTGCTTTTATTATAATTAAGGTGTCTGCTTTTAGATATAAGAGTCTTTCATAAAGGTCACATAGAACTCTGAAATTGGATCAGGCGAACTGAGCAATATTATAATGTTCACTAGAATAGTGAAATTTGACCAAAGTTTGGAAGAGTAGTAAGAAAGGACTGTAGAGGAGCAATCTTCCTTTTCCCTTCCTCCTTGTGGTTGATTGCAAAAATATGTGGGAAATACAGTGAGCAACAATACTTTGCAGCTCTTACATCAAGAGGTAGAGTCTATTTCCCCATCCTCAAGATGAGGTGGGCAGCTCTTGTAATGAGGTGATATTTTGTGAGTTTTGAACCTAGGCCTTGAGAGACCTCTCAGCTTCCTCTTTCCTGCTCTTGAGACTCTCCTGGGATAGCCTGAGCATCTGAAGAGACCATGTGGATCAGAAGGCTATTCTAGTTGAACCATCTTAGACCAACCAGCCCTAGGTGACCTGCCAACTGACCATACACACATGAGCAAGCCCAGCTGAACAATCAGCTGAGCCTGGTCAAGGCTAGAACCTTCAAGCCGAGCCCTGTCTAATTTGCCAAATTGCAATTTGTTTTAAGTTACAAAGTTTTGGGGAAGTTTATTAAACAGCAAAAGCTAACTGATAGCTCTACATATCTCTATGAGTCATACAGCTTAGAAATGTTTTAAAGTAAATACTTTCCTCAAAGTAAGTTAAAGTTTTATTGTCGCTTAAGCCAGTGTCACTAAAATGCTGATCCACAGAGAGAGAAAGAGCTTGCCTCAGAATGTAAATCTATCCACTGCTTCCTTCATCAAGAAAGTCTTGGTGCAAAAAGAACATCAGCTTAGTTCAATAGTGCGCTTGTGACCTAGTTGGTTTCTATTTATAGTTCATGCAAGCTCCTCATATTACTGAAAATTGGTAATAAATAAATAGTACATAGACCAATTACAGTCTGTAAACCACACTCTTGATAGCAATGACCTAAGGCTTAGGAATAAACAAAAAAACTTTTTTTTCTATAAAGAACCAGATAGCAAAAAATTTAGGGCCATACAGTCTCCGTCAACTTTGTCATTATAACAAGGAAGCATCCATAGACAATATGTAAATGAATGGGCATGGCTATATTCCAATAAAACTGTTTTAAAAACAGGCAGCAGGCTAGATTTGGTTTGTGGGCCATGGTATGCTGACCCCTGAATCCTAAGTCATTTATGAGGCTCAGCCCAATTAAAGCTCATTATCGGGTCTGTTTTTGGTCTGTTTTTTTATTACTGTCAAAAGAATATAGGCAAAGGCAAAAAGAGAATTGGAGCTAGCCTTTATTGGAGAGAGGAAAAACAAATGCCTTAAATAGTTATTTCAGATGTCCCAACGCAGAGCCAGCCAGAGGGATAAAATGAAAGGTGGAAATAGGTACATAATTATTTTTTAAATAATTATGAAAACATAAATATAAATATAAATATAAATATATGGGAAAAACAGTGAGCAAGTACTGCCAATAAAAGCCCTTGGCTAAATCTTGGGAAAAACAAATATTCTAAGAAGCTTTCATTTCAAAATTTTGACATCTCAAAGATACAGAACTGTTTAACAGTAGAGATCCAAAGTATTCCTTCCTGCATTTTTTTCCTCCCCTCCCTCTCTTCCTGTTTGCTTCCTTTTCTTTTTTTTCATTAAACTTTTTTCTTTTGCTCTTAACACAGAGGAAAAGATTTCCAACACCATTAAAAGCAACCAGTATTACAGTCTTGAAGAGCAGGTTCATAAGAGCAGCTATTAATAATTTACAGTTGCCTCATTTGATTCTCCTTCAGTGTAGTTTGGGAAGAACATATTTCTGTGTCATTAAAGTATTAGACAACAATCCGTCTTTAGATTTGCCCTGAAAATGGGCAGGGTATGACCCTGTGAGGGAGTTTCAGGAAGAGGCGCAAAAAAAGAGATGTCAACCATCGCCATCCATTTCTCAGAAAGCATGCTGGGCAGATTTCCAAATTCCTGTTACATTCTGTTTTTTTTTTTTTAATGCGAGATGATTAGCTGCTTTGGCAAATATGCTCCTCCCCAATTAACAACAGCCGCGATCAAAATCATTAGAGTGAAAGAAAAATCTGAAGTACTGTGTGTTCTGTTTATTTTAATGAAATATGAAATGCTAAACTATTTCTTAAGGATCTCAAGCTCCTTAACCCAAAGTGTGGGTTAGCTTTGCAAATGGTTTCCTTTATTTAGTTTTTAATATTCACTACACCTTTTGATTAAGCCACTGAAAATCTCTAGCAGAATGCATGTTTGGAAAGATTAACACATTAAGAACCAAAGCCATTGTCAGTCATTAACAATTTGGTTCAGCTCTTCCCCTTTACAGCCATCGCTGAAGCATCAGCGGCCAAAATGAAGTTCAATCCTTTTGTGACTTCTGACTGAAGCAAGAATTGGAAAAGGCATGTCAATGCACCTTCCCACATTCACAGGAGGATTATGTCTCCCTCTCTTTCCAAAGAGCTGAGACAAAATTGCAATATAGAATGATAAGTGCAAAATGGAAGTATGTACAAGGTATTGTTTTGTTCATTGGAAGTAGTGAAGGACTCTGTTAGGCTGAGGAAGAAAAGACTTCCCTGAGTGGGAGAGTTTGAGCTGAGTGATGAGAAATAATGGAATTCACAACAAAGGGAGAAGCAGGAACAATCACTCTAGTAAAATTTGCTGTGAACAGGGAGTTCATGTAGAGGATTGTTAGGAGATTTTAGTCCTAGTGGCAGCAGAACTAAAAATAGGAATGGCTAAGTATGAGAGATGTTGAGGAAATAAAATGACAGGTAGAGTTTAATTATACAGAAGAAGAAGGTGAACATGACTTCCAAGTCTCTAAGTGTGGAAAGAACCTTAGGTCTTATTTATTCCATTTCTCACTCAACACAGGAGTCTCACCCACAGTATTCCCAAATGGTGGCCCACTAGCCTCTGCTGCGACTCTTCTAAGGGGGGATGCTGTCTGCCTCACAAGGCAGCAGTCTGCTCCATTCTGGACAACTTGGATTTTAGAGAGAGCTTCTTTACATTGACCTGAAATCTGGCTGCCCTTAAATTCTACCCATTGGTCTTAATTCTTTATTCAGCAAAGACTAGCTCTGTTTTCTTAGGTCTAAGTCCAAGTCCTCTATATTCTTAGAAACAACTATTTTGTCTCTCTTTAGTGTCCTCCAGTCTTCTTTCCTCAAAACATTTCCAAGGTTTCAGGAAAATCCTGACAAAATCTCTGTTAGTCACAATGCTGACATATATAAAAGGCAGCTTTTCGCATTTCTCCAGAGGTTGGATTTGGTGTCAGAAACATTTAGTGCCATCATCTTAAAATATGAAGCTCTCTGACTGAAGCTGTTAGCATATCAGCCTCTTCAGCAGCCCCAACAAAGGAATAAGAGGACAAAACAAATGTTGGAGAAATAATAGCATACATTCTTAAAATATTATTCATCAAGGGATTGTGCCCTTTTCCACTGCTTTAGTCATTTGAAGTAACAGTCTTATTACTGCAGAAGAAAACAAGATATGGCTTAATTCAAATAAAGTCAACATTAGACCAAGAGAATAAATTAATATTAGAACTGAAAGTTAAGATGATCTTGTCTAACCCCTTCATTATATGGACCAGGCAACAGATGACTACATTATGATGACAAATAGTAAAATCATTTGCTAAAACCATTAGGAGAATAGTTGACGGGTAACTAGACATTCCTATCATGCCACCAGATTATTTTCTAGTCACAAAGGAAAATATCACTGTATAAGGGAGGGATCTGGTAGTTATCACACTAAAATGAATAGTTAAGTTTCATATTGCTAATGATGGTTCACCCAGAAAATATCTTCTGATGGGATTTAACATCACCTATGATGTAGTCTAGGCAAAAATATGTAATTGGAATACGTAAAGTTCAACAAATGGTACTGGGACAACTGGATATCCACATGCAAAAGAGTGAATTTGCACCCCCTTCCTCATATTACATACAAAAATTAACTCAAAGTGGATCAAAGACTTAAATATAAGCACCTAAAACTATAAAGCTTTTAGAATGAAGCATAGATGTAAATCTTTGTGGCTTTAGGCAATGGTTTCTTTTTTTTTTTCTTAACATTTTTATTGGAGTATAATTGCTTTACAATGGTATGTTAGTTTCTGCTTTATAACAAAGTGAATCAGTTATACATATATATATATCCCCATATCTCTTCCCTCTTGTGTCTCCCTCCCTCCCACCCTCTCTATCCCACCCTTCTAGCTGGTCACAAAGCACTGAGCTGATCTCCCTGTGCTATAGGCAATGGTTTCTTAAATATGACAGCAAAAGCACAAGAAGCTCAAGCAAAAAAAGAAAAAAATAGATAAATTGAATTTCATCAGAACTAAAACCTTTTTTGTATCAAAAATCATTACCAAAAAAGTAAAAACATAACCAACAGAATGCAAGAAAATGTTGCAAATCATATATCTGATAAGGTTATAGTATCCAGAACACATAAAGAAACAACCCAATTTTAAAATGAGCAAATGATTCTAATAGACATTTCTCCAAAGAAGATATACAAATGGCCAACAAGCACCTGAAAAATGCTCAACATCATTAGTTATTAGGAAAATGCAAATCAAAATCACAGTGAGATACTTCACACCCTCTAGGGTGAATAAGAGTTTTTCAGAAGTGGAAAGTAACAGGTGTTGGTGATGATGTAGAGAAATTGGAACCCTCATACATTGCTGGTAGGAATGTAAAATAGTACAGCTACTGTGGAAAAGTTTGGCAGTTCCTCAAAAAATTAATGATAGAGCTACCATATGATGCAGCAATTCCACTCCTAGGTATATAGCCAAAAGAACTGAAGATCTATGTTCACGTAAAAATATGTACAGAAATTGTCATATCAGCATTATTCATAATAGCCAAAAAGTAACTCAAATGTCCTTCAGCTGAAGAGTGGATAAACACAATGTGGTACCATGGAATATTATTCAACCATAAAAAGTAATAATGTACTGATACATGCCACAACATAAATGAACCTTGAAAACATTAAACGATGTGAAAGAAGACAAATACAAAAACACAAAAGAGCACATATTGTATGATTCCATTTATGTGAAATGTCCAGAACAGGCAAATTCATAGAAACAGAAAGTAAATTAGTGTTGCCAAAGGATTGGGGGAGGAAGATATTGGGAGATTTGTGGTTTCTTTTTGGGGTGATAGAAGTATTCTGTAATTAGTGGTGATAGTTGCACAACACTGTGAATACATGAAAATCCACTGAGCTATATACACTTTAAAATGGAGGATTTTACGTTATGTGAATTTTATCTCAGTAAAGAAGTTTTTTTTTAAAAAGAATACACCAAGTTTTAGATGTGACTTTCATTTTACAGTTAGTTCAGGCAATAGAGAAACAAGCTAAATGATATCAAGTGAGTTACAGGACAAACCCAGAAAGTGGCCCAATCTGTAGCACAAGTGGACTGATGTTTTTCAAAAAATAATAACATAAAAAGGTGACTGTGTAAAGACTGTGTACATACCATTGTAAAGCATGTGAAATATATGGCAGAATATCTTATGAGGTGTGTGATCTTGAGTGATAAGAATATGGTGTTTTAATTGATTTGTTTCTTGGTATTTTATTATTTTCTAACAAACACCTGTACTACTTTTATAATGAAAAGTGTATTAAAAGTACTTGCCTGAGGTCATATAGCTAATTTAAGGAACTAAATTAGTTATTAGGAAAGAGTATTTTACTAAAACAACTCAGAAAAAAGACTGAAAACCATAGGATAGGACTTAAACCTTAAATATTAGCTCCAAGGGAGAAGTTCTAAATGGCTGGGTTTGTAAATGGGAATAATGTCCATGTGTTGGTATAACATGAAGATTTTACTGGTTTCCCCCTACATTTCTGTTTCTTTAAATATTCCTTTTTTTTTTGCTTCTCTTTTTTGCTCCTTCCCTCCCCGCCACATACACCAATCATTGATCTCCCCCCCCCCCTTTTCTATATTAATATTCCCTACCCATCTCCTTTTTGTTTTCTGGGTTTCTTGCTTCGGCTCTTCTTTAAAGGTCTGAGTCTTCCCTTGTCTCTTCCCTGACAAACTGTTCTTTACTCAAGGAGCAGCAGTAGTTCCCAGGATCAGAACTTGGTTTGTCTCTGGCATAGTTCACAGAGGAAGTTACTCTTTCCAAGCACAGGCACGGGAAGTCAGTGTTGCCCTCTTAACCCTGAAGGCATCAAAGTTTGTAAGGAACTGTACTGTAGGAAATAGTGGGTGAAACTCCTGGCTCCATCTATAGTTTGGATGGAACCTTAAACACACTGGGAAGAGGAAATTGGGGAATTTGGAGTAAGCAGATTCTTCTTGTTTTTTGTTTATTTGAAAAGGAGGTCTATAGCCCTACAGGTGGAATTGGACTAGACTCAGGGTTCGCTCCTGGGTTGATCTGGCATTGTCTGATATCATAATTTACCTACAAACTGCTTCGGCCTTTGAGAGCCTGTATGCCAGGTCAGCAGTCAAAGGTGGAAGTTAGAAAGATGTGGGAGAATTCAGGGAGATTGACAACTTTGATAATTTTGGGTATTTGATAAATAATGTATATTAATTAAATGATAAAAGGAAATTATTATATGATGAATTTGTTGACTGGCACATAGATTTTGTTTTTAACATCTTTATTGGAGTATAATTGCTTTGCTTTTTTCTGCTTTTATAAAGTAGAAACTAACACACAATGGTGTGTTAGTTTCTACTTTATAACAAAGTGAATCAGCTATACATATACATACATCCCCATATCCCCTCCCTCTTGTGTCTCCTTCACACCCTCCCTATCCCATCCCTCTAGGTGGTCACAAAGAACAAAGCTGATCTCCCTGTGCTATGCGGCTGCTTCCCACTAGCTATCTATTTTACATTTGGTAGTGTATATATGTCCATGCCACTTTCTCACTTCTTCCCAGTTTACCCTTCCCCCTCCCCGTGTCCTCAAGTCCATTCTCTACGTCTGCGTCTTTATTCCTGTCCTGCCCCTAGGTTCTTCAGAACCTTTTTTTTTTTAGATTCCATATATATATATATGTGTTAGCATACAGTACTTTTTTTTCTCTTTCTGACTTACTTCACTCTGTATGACAGACTCTAGGTCCATCCACCTCACTACAAATAACTCAGTTTTGTTTCTTTTTATGGCTGAGTAATATTCCATTGTATATATGTGCCGCATCTTCTTTATCCATTCATCTGTCGATGGGCACTTAGGTTGCTTCCGTGTCCTGGCTATTGTAAATAGAGCTGGTGCATGGATTTTTAAAATTCTATTTACTTAACTACATAGTCATCTATTACTTGTGTTTCCCTGCGTCTCACCAGCCTTTGTGTTTATAAAAGGAGTTAAAAAGTATATTCTATTTTTTTTTAAAGTATATTACCCCAAATTTATCCCACTTGCCCATGTAGGACCTCAGATTCCTGAAATGCTTGCCCTAAAGTATTTCTGGGAATCTACAGAGCATCCAATCAGCTATAAGGCATTCTTCTGCTGGGTGCCTCCCCTGGGAGAACTGCTATTTACACCAGTCTTGCCTCATTCTCTGCCAGGCACTGCTGCCTTCCTGGCTGACACCCCACTGCTTCTCAATCACACCACCATCTGCTGGTCAGTACCTGAGTCTCTGTGATGGTTAATTTTATGTGTCAACTTGACTGGGCTAAGGGATGCCCAAACAGCTAGTAAAACATTATTTCTGGATGCGTCTGTGAGGGTGTATATGGAAGATACTAGCATTTGGATCAGTAGGTTGAGTGAAGAAGCTCCGCCCTTGCAGGGCATCATCCAAAGCATTGAGAGCTCTAATAGAACAGAAAAGCTGAGGAAGAGCAAATTTGCACTGTCTCTTCTTGAGCTGGGACAGCCATTTTCTCCTTCCCTCAGACATCTGAGCTCCTGGTCGTTGGGCGTTTGGACTTGGACTGAATTACACCACCAGCTTTCCTGGTTCTCCAGCTTGCAGACAGCAGACTGTGGGACTTCTCAGCCTCCATAACCGCATGAGCCAATTCCCATGATAAATCTCCTCTTCTGTATATCCATATATCACACTGGTACTGTTTCTCTGGAGAACCCTGACTAATAGAGTTTACTTCCCTTGGGAGGCCGAACTTAAGCTGTGATCTGCGGCAAAGTGGGCGGGGACACATCTCTCCATCTTACTCTACAATCTTAAGAGGGGGAGCTGCCTGTGCCCGGAATGTCATACAGCAGGTTAGGAAACAACCCTCTCAGCTTTAACAGATAGAAATCTGAGTGGCTGGACCAAGGATAAATGGCTCAGAATCACCTCTTCCCTCATTACTCCTTTTTCGCTGATTATGTGTGAACATAGAAAAAACATTAATAACAGAGAAAATGGACTAACAGTTTGGCACACATTTAAATGTCTACATAAACATATACATTTTACATAAATGGAATCATCATATTCTAGAAACTTATTTCAAATTAAAGATCTACTTACTATTTTTTGCATGGTCATGTAGTATTCTGTTGTTGGAGGTGCCATAACTTAATTAGCCAGATCCCTTTTAATGGACTTCCATGTTGTTTATAGTTGCCTGACTATACACAGTGCTGTTGTAAACATCTGTGTACATATATCTCTTAGCTCTTTAGGAGAAATTCTAAGAAGAATTGGTGAATCAATGGTAAGTAGACAGTTTTGATGAATATAGGAGAGAATGATCTCTACAGATTTTGTACCGGTGTGGAGGATGGTTGAAGGGTCTGAGACCCTCTGTCAGCTGTAAATAAGGCTAGCTATTTTCTCTCATCTTCACTAGATAATATCCATATTACTAACTTTTTTCATCTTTGCCAGTCCGAGAGGCTTAAACAAATGATTCTGCATTCTTGTTTTAATTTGAAATTTTTAAAAATTTTAGTGAACATTCCATATTGTTAATTCTTCTGTAATTTGCCTGTTCATATAATTTGGACATTTACATTGAGGTATTCATTTTTTTCTTAATTAATTAATTAATTTTTGGTTGTGTTGGGTCTTTGTTGCTGCACAGGCTTTCTCTAGTTGTGACGAGCGGGGGCTACTCTTCGTTGCGGTGCGCGGGCTTCTCATTGAGGTGGCTTCTCCTGTTGCAGAGCACGGGCTCTAGGCGCGCGGGCTTCAGTAGTTGTGGCATGTGGGCTCAGTAGTTGTGGCTCACGGGCTCTAGAGCGCAGGCTCAGTAGTTTTGGCGCACAGGCTTAGTTGCTCCGCGGCGTGTGGGATCTTCCCGGACTAGGGCTCAAACCCGTGGGAACCACTGCACCACCAGGGAAGTCCCTGGGGTGTTCATTTTTTAATCTGATTTTAAAGGGATATTTATATATCAAATAATAATAATATATGTCAATGTTTATTGATATATATGTAACATATGTCAATGTTTAATATCTAAAATTTCCCCCATAATTTCCTTGCTGAGGGTAGGCTTTCTCCATGAAGCTCTTACTCCCACTGAACAGACTTCTTTTAGATTATCCTCACCAATTTAAAAGCCATGCCCATGTATGCCTGAATTTTTGCTGGGATCCCTGCTGGATATCCTATATCATATCATAATAGATATGTCAATAAAATGTGTACATATAAAGACACATTTATTCAAAATGAAAATTACAGTGTTAGATATTACAGTTTGTTTTCTAATGGAAAGACATTCAAAATAAGAGGAGTATGCAATGTAAGGTAATAAGTGGCATAATCAATTTAGACTGGCACATATGTACAGAAATTTATTAACCTAAGACTGGAAGTTTGGAGGAGACTCCTTCGGTGAGATTCTCAAAAAGAAAAAAGCCACATACAATCTGCCTGTCTTCCTGCCCCTCTAACCCTCCTTTGATTGTAGCTGAGCCCCTTCCCCACCCACATATCATAGTGGTTCTTAAATTGTCTGTGCATTGGAATTATGTGAAGAACTCTAAAAACTACTCATTCCTGAGTCCTACTCTAGAGGTTCTGAAGTAATTGGTTTGTGATCAGGATTTTTTTCAAAGCTCCCCAGGTGATTTTAATGTGCAGCCAAGGACTCAGCACCTCCCATAACTTTGGGAGTAATTTAAGCTTAGACTGGAGAACTATAATGACTTCTAATTCAGAGCATGCTAACTTTGCTGGTTCTTACCTACTTTTGTAATTCCAAAAACTGGGCTTCTGCCTTTTTCCCAACACAAAGTGCCTTACCTTACACTTTTTAAAAAATGGAATCTTGCCTTCTTGTTTCTATGGGTGCTGCTACATAATAGTGTTTCCTTTCTGTATTTTCACAGATTACTTAATCTTAGATCCACACATCATCTTCACACATCAAGTAGTACTTCTTGGGACTACTCTGATGCTGAACCCTATCTTGGGTTACCTCTTGTTGCTTTTCATTATACTCTGCATATCATGCTCTACCTACCCAGATAGTTATTCACTTGTTTGCAGCTGGATTCTTCCTCCTGGTGCCTGACTTATCCCTGGGGACATGACCGACTCCAGACCTCAGCCAGCACCCCTCTCTCCCAAATGTGGAGTTTGTTTTTCTTTGCCTGATGATGTTATTTTATAGAATCTATAGTTAATGTTGTCAAGGAGTATATGAGAAACTGCCCAGGCCAATGGAGGTTATGAAAGTTTCCTTTTTAAAAGCAAATTAAGGAGCGAGACTTTCAGAGTAAGGAGTTTAGCAAACTCTCCCCCCAGCAAAACAACTATATAACTGGTGAAAATTATTTTAAAAAAATTATCTAATATCTCTGGAAATTAGATATGTGAATAGAGAAAATGGAGAAACATTCATTCAAGAAAATCTACTAAATCTCCATACGAATGTGAGAGTCTGTGGCATTCGAGCCATGACCTGCTCCCTCCTCTGCCCCGCCTCCATGTTGTGGAAACTCTGCTCTAGGTAATCTACTCCTGGATGATGTGGACAAAAAAATGGTAACTCATTCTCCCCATAGCTCACAGTCTAGAGCTGCAATTTCACCCCAGCAGAGGCAAGCCATCAGCATTTCTCACACCCTCATCCCTGTGTTTTAGAAGCTCTATTTTGGACAATGCAGCCGAAAGGACTGAGACTTCCTTCACCCACTCAGCCCCTAGTCATAGGGGAGAAGCTCTACTCCAGGCTTGGCAAGCCCAAGACACTGGGGCCTTGATTACGCCTTCCAGAGCTCACTCATAGGGCAGAGATTCTACACTGGGAGGACCAAGCAGAGATGATCAGCTTACCATCCTCCACTCCCAGCAACCACACGTGTTGCTAGAGTGTCATTCTGGGGGAAACAGGCTTCTGTCCCTGCCCCCAGCTCCTTGCAGTGCTTCAGAGATTATGTTCAGGGAGAGAGGCAAGCCATAAGAACTGCTGATTTGTTTGGAACAGAATGTGGAAATTCCATGCTTAAGGGTGTTGTTCAAAATAATGAAGATTTTGGTGGAGAACAATTGAGAGAGTTCTGTTAGCTCCATGACACTAGTATCAACAAGCAAAATGCCAAAGCAGCCAGATATTTAACAGAGAGAAACAGGGAAAGAGACAGCCAAGAAAAGCCCTCTTGGGACTACAGTCAACCTCAGAGATCAAGAAGACTGTGCAAACGTGCTAAGCTGCACCCATTCAGGAGCAATCAGAGCAGGATGTGGGACAGAATTGAAAGCATTCCCAAGTCACACAGAGATCCATCAACAAAGGGCAGAAGCATCACTGGCACAAAGGACTTAAATGCAATCTCTGCATAAACACTGACTGAAAAATAAGCTACTCTGATTCAGGAGCAACTCCCATGAAGCCATAATTGAAAATAAAATCACATCCTTGGCAGTCTGGAAGACTGTGTGCCTGCCCAAGGCTGCACTTTTTCAAGAGTGATACGAAAGGGAATTTCTAAGATTCTAAGCCCTGGTTGAATTTGAGTAAAAAATGTAAACTCTCTGAACTACAGTAGCAGCCTCCAAGCCACACACACATCCAGTAGTAAAGGGTAAGAATCAACTAGCTAAGAGTGTTTAAGCACAACATTTAAACAATAAGTGACTTATGCTGACTCAGGAATAAATTCTAGATATCCAGGATAAAAAGCAAGGATAAAATATGGAAACAAGAGAGAAAAATCTGAGCAGGGGTATCAGAAATTGCACACTGCATGGAAAATAGACTGCACAGAGTTAGTTCAGTCAAGTCATTGAACAAATAAACTAATGACCAAGCAAAAACCAAAAACAACATCAATCCCTAGGGTCAGGGAAAATCAGTATCCAGAGTAATTACAATATATTTTCTAAAATGTCCAGATTTCAACAACAACGACAAATAGACATGCAAAGAAACAGGAAAGTGTGATCTATACACAGGAACAAAAACAGGCAAATAGAAACTGCCTTGAGGGGGGAGCACACAGATCTTGGACTTAGCAAAGACTTCAAAGCAGCTATTATAAACATGTTCAAAGAACTAAAGGAAACCATGCTTAAATTATTAAAGGAAGCTATGATGACAGTGTCTCATCAAATAGACAATATAAAGAAATGGAAATTATAAAAAAGGACCAAATGGAAATTCTGTAGTTGAAACTTACAATAACTGAAAAGTACAGTAACTGTTAACAGCATATTTGAGCTGGTAAAAGAAGAACCTGGATACCAATTAAATTTGAATTTAAGATAAACAATTAATAGATTTTTAGTATAAGGATATATACCATGCAATATTTTGAAATTATTCATTGTTTGTAAGATATTCTAATTTAAATGGGTATCCTGTATTTTGTCTGGCAACCCTACCACCAGGGGACACTTGGCAATGTCTGAAGACATTTTTGGTTGTCACAACTGGGAGTGTGGGGGGAGAAGTGCTACTGGTATCTAGTGAGTAGAGGCCAGGGATGCTGCTAAATACCCTACAATGCACAGGACAGTCCCCACAACACAGAATTATCCAGCCGAGGTTGAAAAACCCACTGGACTCCCCAGGAAGGAAAGAAAAACAAGTAACTCCATGATGGATTTCCCACCCCCTCCCTTTTTCCCTCTGTATTTCTTCCTGTGAATAATTGCACAGTTGTTGTTGTTGTTTTAATTTTTATTTATTTATTTATTTATTTATTTTGGCTGTGTTGGGTCTTCGTTTCTGTGCGAGGGCCTTCCCTAGTTGTGGCAAGCGGGGACCACTCTTCATCATGGCGCGCAGGCCTCTCACCATCGCGGCCTCTCTTGTTGCAGAGCACAGGCTCCAGACGTGCAGGCTCAGTAATTGTGGCTCACGGGCCCAGTTGCTCCGTGGCATGTGGGATCTTCCCAGACCAGGGCTCGAACCCATGTCCCCTGCACTGGCAGGCAGACTCCCAACCACTGCGCCACCAAGGAAGCCCCACAGTTGTTTTTTTTTAATTTCTCCATCAAATCTGAATGAGATCCTTGCTGGGTAGAGTAATCTTGGTTGTAGGTTTTTCTCCTTCATCACTTTAAGTATATCCTGCCACTCCCTTCTGGCTTGCAGAGTTTCTGCTGAAAGATCAGCTGTTAACCTTATGGGGATTCCCTTGTGTGTTATTTGTTGTTTTTCCCTTGCTGCTTTTAATATGTTTTCTTTATATTTAATTTTTGATAGTTTAATTAATATGTGTCTTGGGGTGTTTCTCCTTGGATTTATCCTGTATGGGACTCTCTGTGCTTCCTGGACTTGATTAACTATTTCCTTTCCCATATTAGGGAAGTTTTCAACTATAATCTCTTCAAATATTTTCTCAGTCCCTTTCTTTTTCTCTTCTTCTTCTGGGACCCCTATAATTCGAATGTTGGTGCGTTTAATGTTGTCCCAGAAGTCTCTGAGACTGTCCTCAGTTCTTTTCATTCTTTTTTCTTTATTCTGCTCTGCAGTAGTTATTTCCACTATTTTATCTTCCAGGTCACTTACCCGTTCTTCTGCCTCAGTTATTCTGCTATTGATCCCATCTAGAGTATTTTTAATTTCATTTATTGTGTTTTTCATCATTGCTTGGTTCCTCTTTAGTTCTTCCACGTCCTTGTTAAACGTTTCTTGCATTTTGTCTATTCTATTTCCAAGATTTTGGATCATCTTTACTATCATTATTCTGAATTCTTTTTCAGGTAGACTGCCTATTTCCTCTTCATTTGTTAGGTCTGATGTGTTTTGACCCTGCTCCTTCACCTGCTGTGTGGTTTTTTGTCTTCTCATTTTGCTTATCTTACTGTGTTTGGGGTCTCCTTTTCACAGGCTGCAGGTTCATAGTTCCCGTTGTTTTTGGTAACTGTCCCCAGTGGCTAAGGTCGGTTCAGTGGGTTGTGTAGGCTTCCTGGTGGAGGGGACTAGTGCCTGTGTTCTGGTGGATGAGGCTGGATCTTGTCTTTCTGGTAGGCACGTCCACGTCTGGTGGTGTGTTTTGGGGTGTCTGTGGCCTTATTATGATTTTAGGCAGCCTCTCTGCTAATGGATGGGGCTGTGTTCCTGTCTTGCTAGTTGTTTGGCATAGGGTGTCCAGCACTGTAGCTTGCTGGTCGTTGAGTGAAGCTGGGTCTTGATGTTGAGATGGAGATCTCTGAGAGATTTTCGCCGTTTGTTATTACGTGGAGCTGGGAGGTCTCTTGTGGACCAGTGTCCTGAAGTTGGCTCTCCCACCTTAGAGGCACAGCCCTGATGCCTGGCTGGAGCACCAAGAGCCTTTCATTCACACGGCTCAGAATAAAAGGGAGGAAAAAATAGAAAGAGAGAAAGAAAGAGGATAAAATAAAATAAAATAAAATAAAGCTATTATAATAAAAAATAAGAAAAAAATTAAGAAAAAATTTATTAAGAAAAAAAATTTTTTAATTTTTTAAAATAAATTTATTAATTTTTTATAATAAAAAATAAAAAAACTATTAAGAAAAAAGTATTAAGAAAAAAATTTTTAATAAAAATTAAGAAAAAAATTATTAAGAAAAAAAAATTTTTTAAATAAAAATTAAGGAAAATATTATTAAGAAAAAATTTATTAAGAAAAAAAATTTTTTAAGTAAAAAAACAAAAAAAAAACGGACGGACTGAACCCTAGGACAAATGGTGAAAGCAAAGCTATACAGAAAAAAATCTCACCCAGAAGCATATACATATACACTCACAAAAAAAGGAAAAGGGGAAAAATTAATATATCCTGCTCCCAAAGTCCACCTCCTGAATTTGGGATGATTCATTGTCTATTCAGGTATTCCACAGATGCAGGTACATCAAGTTGTTTGTGGAGCTTTAATCCGCTGCTTCTGAGGCTGCTGGGAGAAATTTCCCCTTTCTCTTCTTTGTTCGTACAGCTCCCGGGGTTCAGCTTTGGATTTGGACCCGCCTCTGCGTGTAGGTCGCCTGAGGGTGTCTGTTCTTCGCTCACACAGGATGGGGTTAAAGGAGCAGCTGCTTCGGGGTCTCTGGCTCACTCAGGCTGCGGGGAGGGAGGGGTACGGATGCGGGGCGAGCCTGCGGTGGCAGAGGCCAGCGTGACGTTGCAGCAGCCTGAGGCGCACCGTGCGTTCTCCCAGGGAAGTTGTCCCTGGATCACGGGAGCCTGGCAGTGGTGGGCTGCACAGGCTCCCAGGAGGAGAGGTGTGGATAGTGACCTGTGCTCACACACAGGCTTCTTGGTGGCGGCAGCAGCAGCCTTAGCGTCTCATGCCTGTCTCTGGAGTCCACACTGATAGCCGCGGCTCGCACCCGTCTCTGGAACTCGTTTAGGCGGCACTCTGAATCCCCTCTCCTTGCGCACCGCAAAACAAAGAGGCAAGAAAAAGTCTCTTGCCTCTTCGGCAGCTGCAGACTTTTTCCCAGACTCCCTCCCAGCTAGCTGTGGTGCGCTAACCCCTTCAGGCTGTGTTCACGCAGCCAACCCCAGTCCTCTCCCTGCTATCCGACCGAAGCCCGAGCCTCAGCTCCCAGACCCCGCCCGCCCTGGTGGGTGAGCAGACAAGCCTCTCAGGCTGGTGAGTGCTGCTCGGAACCAATCCTCTGTGTGGGAATCTCTCCGCTTTGCCCTCTGCACCCCTGTGGCTGCGCTCTCCTCTGTGGCTCCGAAGCTTCCCCCCCTCTGCTACCCGCAGTCTCCACCTGCGAAGGGGCTTCCTAGTGTGTGGAAACCTTTCCTCCTTCACAGCTCCCTCCCACTGGTGCAGGTTCTGTCCCTATTCTTTTGTCTCTGTTATTTATTTTTTCTTTTGCCCTACCCAAGTACGTGGGGAGTTTCTTGCCTTTTGGGAGGTCTGACGTCTTCTGCCAGCGTTCAGTGGGTGTTCTGTAGGAGCAGTTCCACGTGTAGATGTATTTCTAATGTATCTGTGGGAAGGAAGGTGATCTCCGTGTCTTGCTCTTCCGCCATCTTGCCCAGACCCCCCTGTTTTTTTTTAAAGTAAACTTTTTATAAAAGCATTACATACATTCCAGAAAGGCCCAAATGATAAGTGCACAGCTGGACGAGTTTTCACAAAGTGCACACAGCTGTGTAACCAGCCCCCTAGATGGGGAATCAGGCCACCCATCAGTGTCCCAGAAGTTCTGGTGCCCTTTGCAATCACTATCCCCTGCCCACTCAAGGGAACCTACTGTTCTGACTTCTATCACCATAGATTAATTCTACCTTGGTTTTGAACTTTGTATTCATGAAATCATACCATACATACTCTTTTGTATCTGACTTCTTTTGTTCAACGTTATGTTTGTATGCACATATTTTAATGGTTGCCACATAATGTATATGTATGTATATGTGGATGTGTATATAATATCATATTCTATTTTCCATACTTTTATATCATCAAAAGTGTTCCATGTACCATAGTCTTCATAGTTATTATTTAATTATAGTATATTTCATGGGATAAGTGTGGCATACCTTATTAAACCCTTCCAATATTTAGAATATTAATAATGTAATAAACATTTTCGTTCATATAAAAAAAAAAGAAGAACCTGGGAACTTGAACTTGAGATTGTGCTATCTAAAGATTGTGCTATCTGAAGAACAGAGAGAAAAGAAAGAAAATGAACACAGCCACAGAAGAATGTGGGGTACCACTAAGTGTACCAACATACATGTAATGGGAGTACTAGAATATGAGGAGAGAGAGAAAGAAGCAGAAAAAAAAATATTGGAAGATATAATGGCTGAAAACTTCAAAATTTGATGAAAAACAATCTACACATCCAGGAAGCTCAACAAACTCCAATTAAGATGATATAAAACAATCCCCACCCAGACACATCATAGTCAAAATGTTGGAAGCCAAGAGAAATTCTTGAAAGCAGTAAGAGAAAACAACTCATCATATACAAGAAAATCCTAATAAGATTAACAACTCATTTCCCATTAGAAACAATGGGGGCCAGAAGGCAGTAACATGTTTAAAGTACTAAAAGTAAAAAATTGTCAATTAAGAATCTTATATTCAGCAAAACTATCTTTCAAAAATGAAGGCAAAATATATTCCCAGATAAACAAAAGCTGAGAGAATTCATTGCTAGCCAATGTGCCTTGCAAGAAAGATAATTATGTAGGTAATTATAATAGTATAATTGTATATTTATTCTCCTTTCTTCATTTAAATGATTTAAAAAGCAATTGCATAACACATAATAATATAATATGCTTATATATGTACAATATGTATATATACAATGTATTGTTGGGCCTAAAGCTTATGGAAATGTAATATATTTGCTGAAAACAGTACTAAGTGGAAACAAAGCTGTATGGTGTAAGGAAATGACACCAGATGGTAATTTTCTATAAATATATACTTGCTGTCCTTTCTTCTCTCAGCTTCTTTAAAATACATCAGATTATATAAAGTAATAATTATGATAATGTATTTTTGGGTTTGTAACTTATGTAGACATAATAACTATAACCATGATAGCGCAAAAAAGGACAAGGGCATAGGCTATATAGGTGTAATGACAGCACATATTTCACAAGAATTTGGTTAGTATAACTCTGAAGTAGCTTTTGCTAAGTTAAGAAGTGTATTGTAATCTCTAGAATAACTATTAAAAAGTAGCTAAAAAATATACTTTAAAAAACCATTAAAGGAATTAAAACATTACATTATAAAATATCCACTTAATACAAAAGAAGACAGTAAGGATGAAGAGAGGAACAGAAATACGTGAGAAATATAGAAAATAAAAGGCAAAATGGCAGATGTGAATCTAAACATATCTAACAAAATATAAGCATACAGATGTGAATGTGAATGAATCTATAGAAGAGTCCATCCAACAACAACAGAGTGTTTTTTTCCTGAAGTGCACATGGAACATTTTTCAGGATAGACCATATTCTAGGCCATAAAACAAGGCTCAATAAATTTAAAAGGATTGAAATCATACAAAGTATGTTCTCCAACCAAATGGAATGAAATTAGAAATCATAACAAGGAAATTTGGAAAGTTCACAAATATGTGGAAACTAAACAACATACTTCTAAATAACTAGTGGGTCAAAGAAGAAATCACAAGGGTAATTAGAAAATACTTTGAGAAGAATGAAAATTAAAACTATGAAAAAGTGTATGTCAACAAAATAGATAACTTAGATGAAATGGACAAATTCCTAGAAAGATACAAATTACTGAAACTGACTCAAATAAAAACTGAAGATCTGAATAGATCTATAACAAGATATTGCATTAGTTATCAAAAAAAAGTCCTCACAAAGAAAAGTCTAGGAGCTTCCCTGGTGGCGCAGTGGTTAAGAATCCACCTGCCAATGCAGGGGACACAGGTTTGAGCCCTGGTCTGGGAAGATCCCACATGCTGCGGAGCAACTAAGCCTGTGTGCCACAACTACTGAACCTGCGCTCTAGAGCCCATGAGCCACAACTACTGAAGCCCGTGTGACCTAGAGCCCACCCACCACAACTACTGAGCCCACGCGCTGCAACTACTGAAGCCTGCACACCTAGAGCCCATGCTCCGTAACAAGAGAAGCCACCACAATGAGAAGCTCATGCACCACAACAAAGGGTAGCCCCCACTCGCTGCAACTAGAGAAAGCCCGTGTGCAACAATGAAGACCCAACATAGCCAAAAATAAATAAATAAATAAATAAAAAAGAAAAATCTAGAACCAGATAGCTTCTCTGGTGAATTCTACCAAATATTTAAAGAAGAATTAATGACAATCCCTTGTATACACTTCCAAAAAAAGAATACAAGGGAACTTGTTCCAAATCATTCTATGAGACCAGTATTAGCCTGATACCAAACTGAGATGAAGATATTTCACAAAAAGAAAACTACATATCAATATCCCTTAAGAATATAAACACAAAAACCCTCAACGAAATATCAGCAAACCAAATCCAGTGACATATAAAAAGGATTACACTCCGTGACCAAGTTAGATTTATTCCAGGAATGGTTGGTTTAACATTTGAATATCAATTAGTGTAATGCACAACAGCAATAGAGCAAAGGACAAAAATCAAACAATCACCTCATAGATGCAGAAAAAGCATTTGACAAAATCAACATCTTTTAATGATAAAACATTCAACAAACTTGTATTAGAAGGGAACTTCCTCAACTTCATGAAGGGCATCTACAAATATCATACTAAGGTTAGGAAAAAGACAAGGTTGTCTACTCCTGCCACTTACATTAATCATCGTACTGGAGGTTCTAGACAAAACAGTTAGGCAAGAAAAAGAAATAAAAGACATCCACATTGGACAGGAAGAAGTAAAACTATCTCTATTTTCATATCACGTGATATTAAATGTAGAAAATCTTATGGAATCCATTAAGAGACTCTTAGAATTAATACGTTTAATAGGTATACTCTTCCAATTCCCTGACATAAACTGAGTGTCCAAGAATTAAATTCAATACTGACAGTAACCACCCAGAGTTAGTACAGACCCCACAAGTTAGCAGCTCCATCCCACAAGACTGCCCCCACTTTAGACACCAGCTTCAAGTGCTATCCACACTTCTGCCCAGCTGACTAAAAATTTGGGGGTTACTATGACCCCCTCAGATTTGGTAATTTGCTAGAACAACTAACATAACTCAGAAAAGCACTATACTTACAATTACATTTTTTTTTAAAGGAATTCCTTTATTTTTATTATTTATTTATTTTTAGCTGTGTTGGGTCTCTGTTTCCATGCAAGGGCTTTCTCTAGTTGTGGCAAGCGGGGGCCGCTCTTCATCGCGGTGCGCGGGCCTCTCTCTATCGCGGCCTCTGTTGTTGCGGAGCACAGGCTCCAGACGCGCAGAGCTCAGTAGTTGTGGCTCACGGATCTAGTTGCTCCGCGGCATGTGGGATCTTCCCAGAGCAGGGCTCGAACCCGCGTGCCCTGCATTGGCAAGCTGATGCTCAACCACTGCGCCACCAGGGAAGCCCTACAATTACATTTTTAAAATAAAGTTTTAAATAAACTCAGGAACAGACAAATGGAAAAGATGCATAGGACAAAGTATGGAAGTGGGGATGCAGAGCTTCCATGCTTTCTCCAGGAGCACAACATGCCCAGCACATCAGTGTGTTCATGAATCCAGAAGCTGCCCAAACCTCATTGTTCAAGAGTTTTTATCAAGGCTTCATTATGTAGGCATGGTTGATTAAATTACTGGCCACATGACTGAACTCAATCTCCAGCCCCCTCCTCCCTCCAGAGGTCAGGGAGTATGGCTGAAAGTTCTAGCCCTCTAATCACTGTGTGGCCAGCTCCTTCCTTGAAACTATCTGAGGGTCCACCATGAGTCACCTTGTTATCAAAACTCAGTTATGGTAATGAATAACAAAAGACACTCCTATCACTCAGGAAATTCCAAGCATTTTTGAGCTCTATGCCAGGAACTGGGGGAAAGGACTATACATAGTCCTTATTATTATTGTTTTTTTTGAATTGTACTACAGGTAAGGAATCCACTAGAAGACTACTAGACTTAATAGACAAGTTTAGTGGAGTTGAAGGATACAAGATTAATATTCAAAAGTTAGTTGTATTTTATATGGTAGCAATAAGCAATCTGAAAATGAAATTAAGAAAAGAATTCCATGTACAATAACATTCATAACAATAAAATAGGTAAAAATTTAACAAAATTAAGTACTTGTACACTGAAAACTACAAAACATTGTTGAAAGAAATAAAAGAATATCTTAATAAATGTAGACACCTCATTTTCATGGATTGTAAAACATATTATTGTTAAAATTGCACTACTGGGCTTCCATGGTGGCGCAGTGGTTGAGAATCCGTCTGCCAAGGCAGGGGACATGCGTTCGAGCCCCGGTCTGGGAAGATCCCACATGCCGCAGAGCAACTAAACCCATGTGCCACAGCTACTGAGCCTGCGCTCCAGAGCCCATGAGCCACAACTACTGAAGCCCGCACACCTAGAGCCTGTACTCCGCAACAAAAGAAGCCACCACAATGAGAAGCCCATGCACCGCAACGAAGAGCAGCCCCCCCTCACCACAACTAGAGAAAGCCCGTGCACAGCAATAAAGACCCAACACAGCCATAAATAAATAAATTTATTTTTTTTTAAAAATTGCACTACTTTCCAAATTATCTACAGATTCAATGCAATCCCTATCAAAATCCCAACTAGATTTCGTGCAGAAATTGACCGGCTGACTCTAAAATTCATATGGAAATTCAAGAGACCCCAGAATAATCAAAGCAGTTTGAGAAGGACAAAGTTAGAGGACATAATACAAAGCTGCAGTAATCAAGACAGTGTGGCATTAAGTTAGAAATATAGATCATTGGAATAGAAGTGAGAGTCCAGAAATTAAATTATTGTCAATTTATTTTTGACAAGCATGCCAAGACAATTCAATGGGGAAAGAATAATCTTTTCAACAAATGGTGTTAGGACAACTGGATATCCACAAGTAAAAGAAAGAAGTTGGACTCCTACCTCACAATTATATATAAAAATTAACTCAAAATGGACCAACAAACTAAATTAAGTGCTAAAACTATAAAACTCTTACAAAAAACACAGGAATAAATATTAGTGACCTTGAATTTGGCAATGATTTCCTATATATGACTCCAAAAGCACAAGCAATGAAACATAAAATAGATAAGTTGTATCTTATCAAAACTAAAATCTTTTGTACATAAAAAGATACTGTCAAGTAAGTGAAAAGATAACTCACAGAATGGGAGAAAATATTTGCAAATCATATACATGATAAGGATTATATCCAGAATATATTAAAAACTCTTAAAACTCAACAAAAAGAAGACAAATAATCCAATTTAAAAATGAACAAAGGACCTGAATAGACATTTCTCCAGTGAAGATACACAAATGATCAATAAGTACATGAAAACATGCTCAATATTATTAGTCATAGGAAATGCAAATCAAAGCCACAGTGAAATACCTTTTAGACCCACTAGTATGGTGTCATAGGTAAAATTGTATCTCCCAAAATTCATATGTTAAAGTCTTAACCCCAGAATGTGACCTTATTTGGAAATAGAGACATTGTAGATATAATTAGTTAAGATGAGGTCATATTGGAATAAGGTGGGCCTCCTAATCCAATATAGCTGATGTCCTTACAGAAAGGGGAAATTTGGACACAGACTGCACACAGGGAGAACACCATGTGGAGACTGAAGTTATGCTGTCACAAGCCAAGGAATTATCAGAAGCTAAAAGAAAGGTGTGGAACAGATAATACCCTAGGGACTTCAAAGGAAACATGGTCCTGCAGACAACTTGATTTGGACTTCTAGCCTCCAGAACTGTGCAACAATAAATTTCTGTCGTGTAAACCACTCAGTTTATGGTACTTTGTTATAGCAGCCTTAGCAAAACAGTACAGATGGGTGTAATTAAAAAGATGGACAATAATAACTGTCAGTGAGAATGCAGAGCAATTGGAACACCCAGACATTGCTGATGGGAATGTGAAGTGCAGTCCTTTAGAAAATAGACTGCAGTTCCTCAAAATGTTAAACATATAGTTGCCATATGACTTGGCAATTACACTCTTAGATATATACCCAAGGGAACTGAAAACAGGTATTTAAATAAACACTTGTACTTGAATGTTTATAGACTCATTATTCAAAATAGCCCAAAGGTGGAAACAACACAAATGTTCATCAAATGCTGGGCAAATAAAAAAAATGTGGTATATCCACATAGTGGAATATTATTCAGCAGTAGAAATAAAATATTGATACATGCTACAACATGGATTAATCTTCAAAACATTACACTAAATGAAAGAAGCCAGTCACAAAAGGCCACATATTGTATGATTCCATTTATATGACATGCCCAAAATAGGCAAGCCTATAGAAACAGGAAGTAGATTAGTGGCTTCCCAGGACACAGTAGTGCATGGTAGGTAGGGTTGAGGGCATGGGAAAGGTTGGGAGGAATGGGGTGTGACTCAGCAGATACAGAGTTCCTATTTGAGATGATAAAAATGTTGTAAACTTAGATTGTGGTGATGCTTACACAAATTTGTGGATACACTAAAAACTATTAATTGTACACTTTAAATGAGTGAATTTTATGATGTGTGAATAAAGATATTTTTTTAAAAGCAAACCCTGATCATGAACTACCCACTTGAGCTTTTCCTGGAATCCTGACCTAAGAAACCAAGAGAAAGAATAAAATAATGTTGATTTTAAAAAAGAAAGCTAATTAGAAAATTCCCACAGTATACTAGTTATAGGAGGTCTGAATTAAGTAGATATATATGTGGCAATGGTAGTCTTTTAAAACAGGACATTATTGTCTTGCCTTGATATTTTTAGAAATGCTCCTCATCCACCAGAGGGCAGACAGCAGAAGCACGAAGAACTACAATCCTGCAGCCTGTGGAATGAAAACCACATTCACAGAAAGATAGACAACATGAAAAGGCAGAGGGCTACGTACTAGATGAAGGAACAAAATAAAACCCCAGAAAAACAACTTAATGAAGTGCAGATAGGCACCCTTACAGAAAAAGAATTCGAATAATAATAGTGAAGATGATCCAGGACCTCAGAAAAAGAATGGAGGCAAAGATCGAGAAGATGCAAGAAATGTTTAACAGAGACCTAGAAAAATTAAAGAACAAATGAACAGAGATGAACAATACAATAACTGAAATGAAAACTACACTAGAAGGAATCAATAGCAGAATAACTGAGGAAGAAGAACGGATATGTGACCTGGAATACAGAATGGTGGAATTCACTGCTGTGGAACAGAATAAAGAAAAAAGAAATAAAAGAAATGAAGGCAGCCTAAGAGACCTCTGGGACAACATTAAACGCAACAACATTTGCATTTTAGGGGTCCCAGAAGGAGAAGAGAGAGAGAAAGGACCCAAGAAAATATTTGAAGAGATTACAGTCGAAAACTTCCCTAACATGGGAAAGGAAATAGCCACCCAAGTCCAGGAAGCGCAGCGAGTCCCATACAGGATAAACCCAAGGAGAAACACACCGAGACACATAGTAATCAAATTGGCAAAAATTAAAGACAAAGAAAAATTATTGAAAGCAGCAAGGGAAAAATGACAAATAACATACAAGGGAACTCCCAAAAGGTTAACAGCTGATTTCTCAGCAGAAACTCTACAAGCCAGAAGGGAGTGGCATGATGTACTTAAAGTGATGAAAGGAAAGAACCTACAACCAAAATTACTCTACCCGGCAAGGATCTCATTCGATTCGATGGAGAAATCAAAAGCTTTACAGACAAGCAAAAGCTAAGAGAATTCACCACCACCTAAACAGCTCTACAACAAATGCTAAAGGAGCTTCTCTAAGTGGGAAACACAAGAGAAGAAAAGGATCTACAAAAACAAACCCAAAACAATTAAGAAAATGGTCATAGGAACATACATATCAATAATTACCTTAAACATGAATGGATTAAATGCTCCAACCAAAAGACACAGGCTTGTTGAGTGGATACAAAAATAAGACCCATATATATGCTGTCTACAAGACACCCACTTCAGACCTAGGGACACATACAGACTGAAAGTGAGGGGATGGAAAAAGATATTCCATGAAAATGGAAATCAAAAGAAAGCTGGAGTAGCAATACTCATATCAGATAAAATAGACTTTAAAATAAAGAATGTTACAAGAGACAAGGAAGGACACTACATAATGATCCAGGGATCAATCCAAGAAGAAGATATAACAATTATAAATATATATGCACCCAACATAGGAGCACCTCAATACATAAGGCAACTGCTAGCAGCTCTAAAAGAGGAAATCGACATTAACACAATAATACTGGGGGACTTGAACACCTCACTTACACCAATGGACAGATTGTCAAAACAGAAAATTAATAAGGAAACACAGGCTTTAAATGACACAATAGGCCAGATAGATTTAATTGATATTTATAGGACATTCCAACCAAAAACCGCAGATTACACTTTCTTCTCAAGTGCACATGGAACATTCTCCAGGATAGATCACATCTTGGGTCACAAATCAAGCCTCAGTAAATTTAAGAAAATTGAAATCATATCAAGCATCTTTTCTGACCACAATGCTATGAGATTAGATATCAATTACAGGGGAAAAAACGTAAAAAACACAAACACATGGAGGCTAAACAATACGTTACTAAATAACCAAGAGATCACTGAAGAAATCAATGAGTAAATCAAAAAATACCTAGAGACAAATGACAATGAAAACACGATGATCCAAAACCTATGAGATGCAGCAAAAGCAGTTCCAAGAGGGAATTTTATAGCTATACAAGCCTACCTCAAGAAACATCTCAAATAAACAATCTAACCTTACACCTAAAGGAACTAGAGAAAGAAGAACAAACAAAACCCAAAGTTAGTAGAACGAAAGAAATCATGAAGATCAGAGCAGAAATAAATGAAATAGAAACAAAGACAACAATAGCAAAGATCAATAAAACTAAAAGCTGGTTCTTTGAGAAGATAAACAAAATTGATAAACCATTAGCCAGACTCATCAAGAAAAAGAGGGAGAGGACTCAAATCAATAAAATTAGAAATGAAAGAGGAGAAGTTATAACAGACAACACAGAAATACAAAGCATCCTAAGAGACTACTATAAGCAACTCTATGCCAATGAAATGGACAAATTCTTAGAAAAGTATAACCTTCCAAGACTGAACCAGGAAGAAACAGAAAATATGAACAGACCAAACACAAGTAATGAAACTGAAACTGTGATTAAAAATCTGCCAACAAACAAAATCCAGGACCAGATGGCTTCACAGGTGAATTCTATCAAACATTTAGAGAAGAGGTAACACGCATCCTTCTCAACCTATTCCAAAAAATTGCAGAGGAGGGAAAACTCCCAAACTCATTCTATGAGGCCACCATCAGCCGGATACCAAAACCAGACAAAGATACTACCAAAAAAGAAAATTACAGGCCAATATCACTGATGAATATAGATGCAAAAATCCTCAACAAAATACTAGCAAACAGAATCCAACAACACGTTGAAAGGATCATACACCATGATCAAGTGGGATTTATCCCAGGGATGCAAGGATTCTTCAATATACACAAATCAATCAATGTGATGCACCATATTAACAAATTGAAGAAGAAAAACCATATGATCATCTCAATAGATGCAGAAAAAGCTTTTGACAAAATTCAACAACAATTTATGATAAAAACTCTCCAGAAAGTGGGCATAGATGGAACCTACCTCAACATAATAAAGGCCATATATGATAAACCCACAGCAAACATCATTCTCAATGGTGATAAACTGAAAGCGTTTCCTCTAAGATCAGGAACAAGACAAGGATGTCCACTCTCGCCACTATTATTCAACATAGTTTTGGAAGTTTTAACCACAGCAATCAGAGAAGAAAAAGAAATAAGAGGAATCCAAATTGGAAAAGAAGAAGTAAAACTGTCACTGTTTGCAGATGACATGATACTATACATAGAGAATCCTAAAGATGCCACCAGAAAACTACTAGAGCTAATCAATGAATCTGGTAAAGTTGCAGGATACAAAATTAATGCACAGAAATATCTTGCATTCCTCTATACTAATGATGAAAAATCTGAAAGAGAAATTAAGGAAACACTCCCATTTACCATTGCAACAAAAAGAATAAAATACCTAGGAATAAACCTACCTAGGGAGACAAAAGACCTGTATGCAGAAAACTATAAGACACTGACGAAAGAAATTAAAGTAGATACCAACAGATGGAGAGATATACTATGTTCTTGGAATGGAAGAATCAATATTGTGAAAATGACTATACTACCCAAAGCAATCTACAGATTCAATGCACTCCCTATCAAATTACTAATGGCATTTTTTACAGAACTAGAACAAAAAATCTTAAAATTTGTATGGAGACACAAAAGACCCCGAATAGCCAAAGCAGTCTCAAGGGAAAAAAGCGAGCTGGAGGAATCAGACTCCCTGACTTCAGACTATACTACAAAGCTACAGTAATGAAGACAGTATGGTACTGGCACAAAAACAGAAATATAGATCAATGGAACAGGATAGAATGCCCAGAGATAAACCCACACACCTATGGTCAACCAATCTATGACAAAGGAAGCAAGGGTATACAATGGAGAAAAGGCAGTCTCTTCAAGAAGTGGTGCTGGGAAAACTGACAGCTACATGTAAAAGAATGAAATTAGAACACTCCCTAACACCATACACAAAAATAAACTCAAAATGGATTCAAGACCTAAATGTAAGACCGGACACTGTAAAACTCTTAGAGGAAAACATAGGAAGAACACTCTTTGACATAAATCACAGCAAGACCGTTTTTGATCCACCTCCTAGAGTAATGGAAATAAAAACAAAAATAAACAAATGGGGCCTAATGAAACTTAAAAGCTTTTGCACAGCAAAGGAAACCAGAAACAACACGAAAAGACAACACTCAGAATGGGAGAAAATATTTGCAAAGGAATCAATGGACAAAGGATTAATCTCCAAAATATATAAACAGCTCATGAAGCTCAATATTAAAAAACAAACAACCCAATCCAAAAATGGGCAGAAGACCTAAATAGACATTTCTCCAAAGAAGACATACAGATGGCCAAGAAGCACACGAAAAGCTGCTTAACATCACTAAATATTAGAGAAATGCAAATCAAAACTACAATGAGGTGTCACCTCACACCAGCTAGAATGTGCATCATCAGAAAATCTACAAACAATAAATGCTGGAGAGGGTGTGGAGAAAAGGGAACCCTCTTGCACTGTTGGTGGGAATGTAAATTGATACAGCCACTATGGAAAACAGGATGGAGGTTCCTTAAAAAACTAAAAATAGAAATACCATATGATCCAGCAATCCCACTACTGGGCATATGTCCAGAGAAACCATAATTCAAAAAGACACATGCACCCCAATGTTCATTGCAGCACTATTTACAATAGCCAGGTCATGGAAGCAACCTCAATGCCCATCAACAGACGAATGGATCAAGAAGATGTGGTACATATATACAATGGAATATTACTCAGCCCTAAAAAGGAATGAAATTGGGTTATTTGTAGAGATGTGGATGGATCTAGAGACTGTCATACAGAGTGAAGTAAGTCAGAAAGCGAAAAACAAATATTGTATATTAACGCATATATGTGGAACCTAGAAAAATGGTACAGATGAACTGGTTTGCTGGGCAGAAATTGAGACACAGATGTAGAAAACAAACGTATGGACATCAAGCGGGGAAAGCTGTGGGGGGTGGGGCTGGTGGTGTGTTGAATTTGACGACTGGGATTGACATGTATACACTGATGTGTATAAAATTGATGACTGATGAGAACCTGCTGTATAACAAAATAAATAAAATAAAATTCAAAAATTCAAAAAAAAAAAGAATGGATAAACAACAAGGTCTTACTGTAGAGCACAGGGAACTATATTCAGTATCTTGTGTTACACCATAATGGAAAATAATATGAAAAAAATAATGTATATATAGGTATAACTGAATCACCTTGCTGTATACCTGAAACTAACACAACTGTACGTCAATAAAATAAAATTTTTTTTAAGTAAGAAAAAAAAAAAGAAATGCTGTGTATGTAAGAAAAACAAATACTTTGCAGTTTAAGCACATTTTGTGAGTGAGAAATTCCTTAGCTCTTGGAACCCCTCAGAAGTGCTAACATATCCAATCTGAGTGACCCTGGGCCATTCCTTCTTCTAGGGATCTCCTTGTCCTGTGTATGAAGGGGAGGTACCCTAGATAATATCTAGGGGTGCCTCTCATCCCAAATATCTGCAGCCAATACCTTGTGTCCTATACATCACTCTGAGAAATGCGCCAGCGGAAGGAGAGCTGGGGGCATTAGAATCACCTTTGGGGAACATGTTAGAAATGGAGATGCTAGGTCCTACTGAAACCATGCACCTCAGATTGGGACTTGAAGCCACGTGCCGGGAGTTGAACCCAGCCTAAACCCAGATTGGGACTTGAACCCACACGGCCGGGACTTGAGCCCGGCCAAAACCCAGGTTGGGACTTGAACCTACACGGCTGGGACTTGAGCCCAGCCAAAACCCAGTTTGGGACTTGAACCCATGCACTTGGACTTGAACCCAGCCAAAACCCACAGTCTTCCAACTGAGTTCACACACCTGGTTTCAGGACTTAATGAAGCTTAGGTTCTTGATGTCTCATTGCAGAAAGTATTCAATGAGAGACAAAGTGATAGGTAAGAAGTGGATTTATTTAGAGAGAAACACACTCCACAGACAGAATGTGGGCTGTCTCGGAAGGTGAGAAAGGCACCAAGGTATGGAGTTGTCAGTTTTTATAGGAGTGGGTAATTTCATAGGCTAATGAGTGGGAGGAGTATTCCAGCTATTTTAGGAAGGGGCGGGGATTTCCAGGAATTGGGCCACTGCCCACTTTTTGATCCTTATGGTCAGTCTTGGAACTGTCATGGCACCTGTGGGTGTGTCATTTAGCTTGCTGATGTGTTACAGTGAGCATATACTGAGGCTCAAGGTCTAGTGGAAAAAGTCGACTTGTCCCTCATCTTGGACCCATTTGGTTCTAATCAATTTATGTCATGTCCTTGGGCTATGTCATTCTTTCAAAGGTTGTACCCTGCCTCCTTCCCTCCTGTTCTACCACCCCCAGAATCCTATTTGCTTGGGTGAACTCTAGGAATCGGCATTTTATAGAAGCATGCCAAACAATTGAGAAACACTGGCAGGAGTCTTTGGAAACTATTTGCCTCCACAAATCAGAGGCTGTCTTTATCTCCTGTGCTTAATGAGGTATGATAGACACCTCAGTTGCCATGTGTTACCTCTATCTCCAACTCTTGGACTAACCCTCTTTCTTTTATTTAATGTTTTTGAAATTAGTTAATATCACCATTAATTTGCTTCTCTTTATATGCCGAACACATGGAGTGCATGGTTGAGGTGTTAAAAGATCCTGTTAATTCCACTTAAGCCATGTAGGTATTACTGATCAAGAAATAGCTACAATTTCACTTTTCACCTTTGAATGGGAGTCACAGGAGATCAAGAGGGGATATGTTATATAAAATTATAGTCAGTTATACGAAATATAACTGCTCCCTCTGAAATCTGACCCTGAGGGGAGCATAGCACTTTGAACACAGATGGTACAGAAAGAGTTAAAAGGAAGTAGGGAGAAATACCAGAAATAAGACTTCCATTTGCTGAAATAGCTTTCAGGCCTTAGGGGTAGCTTTGTTCAGATGTCAGAAAAAGTAGCCACTTACCTACCTTAAAATGAGATTCATGTTCATTTGAATCGTTCCTCAAATTCAAAGAGAAGGGATTCAGGTTCTTACTGTCTATCCTTATATCCTTAACAATAACTCACATGGTGTTTACTATGTTCCAGGCACTGTTCCAAGAGCTTTAGCTACATAAACTCACTTAATCTTTGCCACAGGTCAACAGGCAATTATTATCTCCATTTTAAACATGAGGAAATTGAGACAGAGAGGCTAACTAGATTACAAAGATTCCAAACTAGAAGACCAGAGAGCAGGATGTGAATCTAGGCCACAAGGCACCAGAGTTCATGAGGTGTAAACACTAAACTTTAGCCTTGTTCACCAGAGTTAACTATGCAACAGAATACAATGTGCTTCTCGTTCCTGGATTAGCAAAATCTTTAACCACAGCAGGATAATATTGTGCAAATTTGTATTTAATGAAAAGAGCTTAAGGTTTAGCTGGAGAAGCATAATGCTAAGTTTGATCCGTTAATTGAAACATTATTCTCTGCGAAATAAAGGGATAACTGAAGTTCTATTAGAAGTCAGAGACTTTAAAGAACTTATAGTTAAACATTATTCTCATCATGTATCAGGAAACGACCCTTAGTAAGTATGGATTTTTAGCAGAATGCATTTAACACTAACCTGAACACTCCCAGTTTTAATTATATATTCTTCCCTCCCTGTTCAGGGGCTCAGAGATTCAGAACTGACCTGATTCCAAAAAGTGAATCCAAAGTGCTAGAAATTTGTTGGCATTGAAATTACTACACATCCATTGTAAGACATCTTTTTCACCTGGTGCTTTTCATTCAAGGACTCTTAGGAATGAGCAGGTTTTTGGACTAAGGATGTAGTCTATCAAAAAAATTTTACGTTGCTTTGCTATATTTAGTTTTTGGATATACACAACCATTTAGCAGTGTGTTTTAAGCACGTACTATACAGAAAGCAATATGGCAGGTATTATGAGGATACTTGTCCCCAAAGTGTGTAGTATGGGAGATGAGATTAAAAATTGTAAAACAAGACACAGAGTAGATGATGGTACACGAGTAATATAACTAGTGACTGTGGTTGTTCAGAGGAAGAGGACTTAGGTGGTAAAGGGAAGCTTCTGGCTGATAGTTCCATTTGAGAGGACACTGAATGCAGGGTAGGATTTAGATACATGGAATTGGAGAGAAAGACTGAACTTTTTTAACTGAATCCTCAGAGTGGGTTGGAAGCTCTAGCAATAAGTGATATAAAGCAGGGACTTTGTCTCTTACGTGATCATGGATCCCTATGCCAGGCACGGACTAAAATGAGAAAGGAAGGAAGGATGTAAAGAAGTAAGAAGCCAGTCAGTCTGATCTCTAGGGAAAGAGAACACACATACCACTTGACCTGATGGACCACTCTGGTCCATCAAGCTCTCGAGCTTTGTACTTCATTCAGGATGAAATATGGTCACATCTAATGAATGCCAAAAGAATGCATGCAAGTGATGAACAATCACCTTTCCCTTGTGAATTGACACTACCATTCTCAACTAAGAGCAAAGTGTCAAATATGTAGAGGTGTAAAATTAAACCTTAAGATTGTTGAAATGACAAAGGTAGTATCTGAAAACATCAAATTGTTAAATGATGTTCAAATGATGAGGTGTTGAAAAAGTAATGGTATCAATGATGGAAACAGAAGTATATTTACTTTTTCTAGTAAATATTGCCATAGTATCTCAAAATATGTCTCTCTGTGCTCTTCTTAGAAGACTGTAGCATGTTGTGTTTACAGATTAGTCCTAGGAAGCCATAAAATCCAATATCCGAATCCAATATGGCCACCCAAAAGAACAAGAGCCGCCTCTTATTCTTCACCCTTCATTGAAAGCACTGAAATGAACTAGAAACTCATTTTTCCTCTTTAACTAGGAACATTGCCTTTAAAAAAATTTTTTATTGCAAATGATCAACACTTTCTCTGAAATTGGATGTCAGTTCTCACTAATGATTTTTTTAAGCTACAGAAATCAGTCACTGCTATATATATATTTTTACTTTTGTTGCTTGTTTCTATCAAATGCTTTCCCTTGGCCAGTGTGACAAATGTGTCCCCAATCCTCTGTGCAGACATTTTTTAGCTCTCTGCAAGCTGAGACAAGATCAGTCCTTTGACTTAACCCCTCCCTTGGTAAATAGAACCAGAAAATCATCTTTACACATGCCATTCTGGTCTCAGCATTTCTAATGTTAGCACAGAAGGAAAGGAGGTCAGAAGTAGTCTAATGACAATATGAATTTTTTGGACGGTTTACCACAGATTAGAATACCTTTACACACTGAGCGCCACCATGGACGCAATCAGGCATTTTTCTGTTGACATGTACCTTGACTTGCACCTTCTTCTGGGAGAGAAGCTATTTGTTGGCCAGCATGGATGCTTCAAGTAAAATGAATGGCCATTCAATTGGTGTGATTTAAGAAACTATGAGATGTTTCCTCCACCTAAGATTATTTTCCCTGCCTTCCCCCCACCCCTTATACTGCCTGAGATTGCATCCTTATAGACTTGTTCCTATGAATTAACAAGCATCTGGGCCAAATCCCATAAGACACATTGTGATGGTGTCAGTCAGTACTCTTTGGCTTGACTTTAGCTGATTAGATCTTAGTTCTTCCCTGCTAACTCACTGAGGTGCAGGCACTTTGGAAATTAGAGTTTTGTTGGCTGGGTACTTGAGACACTGCTCACGACTGCAAGTCTAGGTGGGGTACCATACAAGGGCACTCAGTGACTAGGAAAAAGGGAAGAGAGCCTACAGTTTGTATTAGTTTTCTAGGGCTGCCATAACAAAATTATCTACAAACTGGGTGACTTAGAACAACAGAAATTTGTCTCACAGGTCTGGAGGCCAGAGTCCAAAATCAAGGTGTCAGCAGGACATCCTCAAAGGTGTGCTAGGAAAGCATCAGTTCCAAGCCTCTCTTCTAGCTTCCAGTAGTCTCAGGTGTTCCTTGACATGGATGGCTATCTTCTCCCTATGTCCCTTCACATTGTCTTCCTTCTGTGTGTATCTCTGTGTCCAAATTTCAGATTTTTATAAGGACACCAGTCATATTGAATTAGGGCCTCACTTAAGCTTGATTACTTCTGTAAACCCCTATTGCCAAATAACGTCACAGGTACTGAACATTAAGACTACATTATGTGAATTTGGGAGAGGACACAATTCAATCTGTAATAAAAGTACGTGTATGTGTTGGGCAGGGTCTGAGGGAGAAAGTATGTGAAGATACTTGAATACAGAACTTAACTAATTCACATTATGCCTTTGGTTGTCCCTGCCTATTCAGTGACCTTGTGCATTATGAAGCCTTAGCTAGTTAAGGTGTGACTCGTGAAATCAAGAAAGTTAGATGATCAGGAGGATCAGGTGAATGTCAGAACTAAGAGAGTCAGGCAGCAGTCACGTTCAGAGCAGTCAGGAGGTCAGGAATCCAAGCAGATAAGACAAGGGTAGAGAAACAGAGCTTTTAGAAGCCATGAGAAGGCAAGAGATAAGATATCTAAAGAAGCATTTTTTCTCAGCTTTTATTATAAAAATGTTCAGACATATAAAAAAACTTAAAAGAATTGCACAGGAAACACCCATACACCCAACACCTAGATTCTACAATTAATATGTTTCTATATTTGCTTTATCACCTCTCTATGCATCCCTGTATCTATACTAATCATACCTTTTTATTTTCTGTATTTCTGATGCTTTGACTAACAAATTCCTAGAGATAGTAAGTAACTAGTCTGCAAACTTGCCTTTCGTTTGCTAACTAACCAATCCAGAGCCCACACCCCCACCACCTCCTCTGCGGGGCTTTCACCCTCAGGGCTGCTATTTCCCTGTCCTAATCACCCCAGGGCCAGGTACCAGGCAATTAGAGCCCCTACATCTCAGAGCCTGCTGAAAGTAATCAAACCAGCCAATCCTCAACCTGCTTATCCTTCCTTGCAATTCTTTTCCATGGAAGCCACAATCAAGGCTCTTGCCCACATTTTCCCTGGCTCTGTCTGCTGCCTAACCAGCCCTGGTACTTCTCCATGTGGCCTGTGTGGCGTGTCATGTCCCCTCCTCTTAGGAACTGTAAGGAGCAAACTATTTTTTCAGGGACAGTTATCTCTTGGTCTATTGGCCTCACCATACCTGAATAATAATAAAACTTACATTTTAAAACACTATTCATTAATCTTACTCATTCGATGCATTTGCTTGTTTTTTAAAAGTCATCTTTATTGAAGTATAATTTACCTTCAATAAAATTCACCTATTTAAAGCATACAATTGAGTTTTGTTAAAAACGAAACCAAAACCAAAAAAACTGTCCAAAACTACCACCACAATCACAATATAGAACATTTATGTTACCTAAAAAATGTACTCATATTCCTTTAGAGCCAATCTCATCTTCCCCATCAGCCCCTGAAAACCACTCATCAACTTTCTGTCATTTATAGTTTTGCATTTTCTAGAATTTTATATCAATGGTGTGTGCTCTTTTCTGTCCAGCTTCTTTAAATGAGCACAATAACACTTTTGAGATTCATCCATTTTGTTGCTTGTATCAACAATTCATTCCTTTTTATTGCTGTGTAGTATTCTTTTGTATGGATATACGATAATTTATCCATTCACCAGTTGATGGACATTTGGATTGTTTCCAATTTTGGGTTACTATGAATAAAGTTGTTATAAACATTAAGTACAAATCTTTGTATGGACATATTTTTTTCTTTTCTCGTGAGTGTGTAAGAGTAAGATTGCTGGCTCATATAGTAAATGCACGTTTAATGTTACATGAAACTGTCAAACTATTTTCCAAAGTAGCTGTACCATTTTGCATTTCCACAGCAATATATGAGTTCCAAAGACTCTGCATTATTGACAAGATTTGGTATTATTTGTCTTTGTAACTTGGGCATTCTGATGCATGTGTAGTGCTGTCCTGTTGTGGTTTTATTGCATTTCCCTAATGACTAATGATGTTGAGCATCTTTTAGATGTACTTATTTTCCACTAGCATACTTTTTTGTGTGAAATATGTCCATTTCTTTTTCTATTTTTAAATTTGGCTCTTTGCCTTATTAAGCTGTAAGAGTTCTTTGTATATCCTGGGTAAAAATCCTTTATCAGATATATGTTTTGCAAAAATTTTTTCCCAGTAAAGAAGCAATTCTTAAGTAGGAAATATCTGAGTTCAGAGGCGACAAAGGGTCCCAAGTCCAGTCAGTTGGGTGACTGAGGTCAACAAGTCAGCAATGAGAGTGCTGAATTATGAATCTCATTCAGAGGCAGAAGGTCTGGCCCTGCCATGGTTCTTTTACATACTTCTGGTTAGGAAGAACCACTTGCAGTGCATGAACAGCCCACTGTACATAGTTTGGGGTGACTCTGTCTGGAAGGAAAGAAATTATATGGAAAGGAAGGTAATGTCCATTTGCAGCAACATGAATGGACTTAGAGATTATCATACTACGTGAAGTAAGTCAGAAAGAGAAAGACAAATACCGTATGATATCACTTATATATGGAATCTAAACTATGACACAAATAAACCTATCTATGAAACAGAAACAGACTCACAGACATAGAGAACAGACTTGTGGTTGCCAAGGGGGAGGAGAGGTGGAGGAGGTATGGATTGGGAGTTTTGGGTTAACAAATGCAAACTATTATGTATGGAATGAATGGGCAACAAGGTCCTACAGTATAGCACAGGGAACTATATCCAGTGTCCTGTGATGAACCATAATGGAAAAGAATATAAAAAAGAATGTATATATACATATGGCTGAATCACCCTGCTGTGTGGTAGAAGTTAACACAACATTGTAAATCAGCTATACTTCAATAAAAAATAAATAAATAAAAAAGGAAGGCAATGTCAATTCTGGCCACCAGCAAGGAGTAGAATACCCTTTTATGGCATTTGCTGCAGGGCATTTGGGGAGCAAGGAGAAAGAAGAAGTCAGGAAAAAGAGGGGATTGGTAAGAAACTAACAGGAACTTGGGGGAAATGGGAATGCTGGCCACAGTATCCACGGAGAAGGTTAGCTTTCAGAGAGCAAGTCCTAATAAGAGAAAAGCAAATTCAGACCCATTCTGGGCAAACATTGGTAGTCCAAGGAAAGGCTGAGTCCAAGGTTAATGGAATGGTAAGATGAGGGAACATATTCAGAAGTCTAGAGCAGAGAGGGTAGAAGGATCAAGGAAGACAGAATACTTCCAGGAAATCTGTGGGGAAACAGAGCAGGAAGGAAGAAGAGGAAGACTTAGCTTCAAGGCACTAAAATACTGGTAGAAGGAAGAAGTGTTAGTCAGGTGACTCAGAAAAGAAAGGGCCCCTCCTCGGGTACCTGTAATCTTGAGAAATACAGAGAAACCCCTGGCAGAAGATCCTAGAGAGGTAGCTTTACCTTCCCACAGTGGTATTAGGGTAGGTGTGGAAGCCTGCTTCTCAGTTAAGTCACTGCCTATTATGACTGTTTCCAAACCCCACTACTTTGTGGGATTAAAGAGGACTATCAGTGTGCAAATTTACTGACTTTTAATTTTAATTCCAGGAGAGGGGCAGCAGCAGGCTAACTATTTGCCTGTTAGAAACATCAAGAATGAGGCCAGGGTCTGGGGCAGAAACTGAATGTCAGGTTGGGACAAGGGGAGCAAATCCATGACAGTGTGCTGGCCAACCTGGTCTTTTATTATGATGTCAAGGAAGGATGGAACCTGAGGGGTCATAACTCTGTGACTAGCATTCGCATACTACTTGTATGTTTTGATTCACCTTCCAGAAATGTTTTAATAGAAAACTTAGTGAGTTTTGTAGACAGAGGCTTAGCAAACATCCTACTCTGCAGTGTCTTAGGGCTGACTTTGTACACATGGAAGTCAGCCAGATCTCATGGGTGGGTCATTAAACTAGAATTACTTTCTTGGCACACTAGTACCTTAATGTGTGACCTTGACCTAAGGCAAGCCATCCACCTGTCAAGAGGAATGACCCCAGGAGTAAGACCTTGCTGCCTCCACTTAAAAGACTATTCTTCAAGAAAGAGGCAATATAATCCCTTCTGGTTTCTACTTGTTTAAAGAGAATATTATGAGGATTCTAAAGATAATATCTGTGGAGGACTTTGAGCTGTTTCAATAAAAATGTTGTATAAATATAACTGAAGGAATTGTGGTAGACAAACATTGCGATATTGTAGATCAGCTTTGTATCTATATTCAGATTTTTTTTAAACTTGGTTTGTGTCCAGAGATCTGCACAGGTATAGATAGCAAGTGCATATTTAACTCAATCCCATCCTTTTTTTTTTTTTTTTTTTAAATAAATTTTATTTTTATTTATTTATTTATTTTTGGCTGTGTTGGGTCTTCGTTTCTGTGCGAGGGCTTTCTCTAGTTGTGGCAAGCGGGGGCCACTCTTCATCGCGGTGTGCGGGCCTTTCACTGCCGCGGCCTCTGTTGTTGCAGGGCACAGGCTCCAGACGCACAGGCTCAGTAGTTGTGGCTCACGGGCCTAGTTGCTCCGTGGCATGTGGGATCTTCCCAGACCAGGGCTCGAACCCGTGTCCCCTGCATTGGCAGGCAGATTCTCAACCACTGCGCCACCAGGGAAGCCCCTCAATCCCATCCTTTAAAACAAGGGCATGGAGCAGATTTTCATCAAAGCTCAGGGACCTGAACTGTAGGCTTCCCTCACAGTGAGAAGTAAAGCTAAGTGATTCCTATGTGACAAATAATTTAATGAGAACTTTATATGTAATTTGAATTATTATAATACATCTTTCAGTGAAATGATTGTCAACCAATATTATTTCAAGTGTTATTTCAATGTTACTTCAAGTTCTATAGGTTTTACATAATTATCAATATAAAGGGCTTGGAATTTTCATGAAACATTCTAAGACATGATTTTGGTTCTAACAGTTTATCCTTGACATTAGTATTTAACTCAGAGAATGAGATCAAAGTGCTAAAATGGGATGTTCATGAACTTTGAAGGAGAAAAGATCATTGGGATTTCGAGTGTATGTGTGTGTGTGTGTGTTTCCTTTAAATTTTAAACATGAGGTGGTTATATAAAGGGGATTTCTAAAAGAGGAAAGGATGAAAATGGGCTGAACATTTCAAACAAAGTTCAGTGTGAAATCAGTAGTATATTCAGTGGGGCTGACAGGGAACAAAGTTGTGGAGGAGAAAGGAGAACAAGAAAATCAGGAAGCAGTAAAAATGATTGGGGTCAGGAGGTAACAATAAAATCAAGAAACTTGAATCTTACAGAAAAAACCATGGATAGCTATAAAAGGGGCATTTGAAATAGGAAATGATGTGAGAGAAGAAGATAATTTTAGTATAGTTAAATGAGGTAACAGCTATGGGTGTGAAGAGAGAGGATTAATTTTAAATGTGTCTCAGAAGTAAGAGAAAAAATGTTTTGAGGGGTAGGGGAGGATTGATGAGAAAAACCTGGTTGAGTGTTGTATGGTTATTTCAAGCAAAAGTCTTCCTAGAGTGTTATGGCCATTTTTGGACACTGGGTTCTCATAGGAGCATTGATGAACTGGAGGTTATTCAAGACACCAGTGTGGTGAAAAATGTGTCAATGGTGCCTCCACCTAGGGAGTTACGGTGACATGGCAGCTCTCCTCGAACATCTGCCAATGGAAGAAAGATCACACTTGGCTCTAAATTGTTCAAAAGGAAGAAGTAGACCCATGGAAAGTTAGAGGGAAGCAGATCTTGCTGAATGTAATGTTCTGACAATTAGATGTGCCCCTGTAACAGAATGGGCTATTATAAAGTAATGTTTCCCATCTTTGCAAGTATTCAAGCAGAGGATATTCAGTAACCCGACTAACTAATAATAGAATGGTTTCTTTTATCTTAAAATGTCCTTTCTGACTGGAGGAACATGTGGTTTGTGGACAGTGAATTCAGGTCCTAACAGCCGTGATGCTGCGCTCTGATCTTCTTCCCCGGGGACTACTTTCCCAGCACCGCCCCCCGCCCCTCACCGCCAGGAGGAAAGGAAGACAGACATGCTTGTTATGACTGTCATTTTGTCACATCCATTGGCTGGTGTGTTCAGTGTCAGCTATTGCTTTTTACTTATCCTTACCTATTATTAATTCTGGGCCCCCAGCAAAAGTTTCTGAAGGCCTTTTCTCCTCCTTATTAATTATAACATGATATCAGTCAGGGTCCAAGCAGAAACAGAGAAGCAGTCAAACTGGGTAATTTGAGGAGAGTTTAATAAAGGAGCTGCTTACAAAAGTGTGGGCAGGGTTTACAGAAACTAGCAAGGTATGGTGCAGTCCCCCAGGACTTGTGTAATGGGAACCTTTACCACCCCAGGCCTGAAGATCAAGGGATGGAGCTGTTTCAGACCCTGGAGAGGGTGGTTATATGGAGAGGACTGCCTGAAAGGAAAGTTTGCAGCCAATGCACAGCAAGAGAGCCAGGGGAAGAAATAGCCCAACCTCACTCTTCTGCTGGTGCCTCCCACTGCCAAACCTGACAATGAGCTGGGCAGGAAGGGAGTAGGCTGACATCTGTATGGGTTAGCCTCCTGGGGCACAGAGCAGGGTGGAGCTGAGGAGAGACTGAGTCCGGAGGGGCTAATGGAAGAAACCACAGAAAGTAAATTCTTTTCTAAGGCATGGCTGGTGCTTGAGCAGTATTTGTACTGTTAGGAATGCAGCAATGTGTCTTGGAAGAGCTCAGGGCCTCAACCCTCTGCTAACCACCATGAGCCCATGCCTGCTAAGGTTACAGCTCTCTGCAGGGATTTTCCTGATGGTCAGTGTTTAGTGCCCTCCACCTTCAAGGAAAGGGCACATAGTAATTTTATAGAAAGGAAGACATGCATGTAGAAGTCCTTCATTTTAGTTAAGTATTAGTTTCCCCATCTTGGAGCAGAAGAGAAATGCCTAGACAGAAAGGCAGGCTTTCTATGAAGTAATTGAAGCCAAAGCTTAAGACCTCTTGCTTGCTTGGATCTCTGTGAGCATTGGGGGTTGAGAATGTTCTAAGTGGAGAGAGAAGTCAGATTGCATTTCTATGTAAACTTTTCTGGTAAATTGCCTAGAGAAGTCAGAAAAAAAGGATCTGGACTTCCAAGCCTCCTGTAATTTGTCAAGAATCCTTTTCTTATCCTATAAATATTCAATTTTGTACCTAACTCTCTATTTGTAATTTTATATTCTTTTTCTTAAAAAGGATCAACCAAATAATATCAGCTTTAGCCCCCACAAGACCGGGATCCACTTTACCTGAGTGGAATTTTAATTATACTCAAACTAGGTCAGGTGTCAGTTTATAATGTAGGGATGTGGGTGGCTTCAGTATGGAGAGTCAAAGGGACTTTGTATGGAAGCACGTGGAAAGTATATGCACAAGAGAGAACGAGCACATGTGCAGGTGGTACCTGTGGATGAAAGAGTGGCTCCCAGCTACTAGCAAATGAGCATCGAGGAATCAAAGTTTACCCTTTGCCACCTTTTCACTGCTGCTCCATCTCTCTCTTTCACGTTAGTGTTCCTTGAACACACATTTTACCTGAGACATCCATCTCTTAACCACATCTAGGGCTTTGAGTCTCTTTACAACTTTGTTCCCCTTCCCCTTGCACCACTTCCATCCCTAGAAGCTGCCATTCTCAACTAGAGAGGGCAAGTAAGTTGCCCAAAGTTATAGATTGGTAAGGGTCTCAGCAGTGTTTGAACTCAGGTGTCTCTATCTTGGAATCTGTATTCTTAACCACTGTGCTAGTGCTTCTCAGAACATGGGCCATTGACCAGCTGCATCAGGGTCACCTGGGGGTACCTGTTAAAGTGCAGATTCCTGGGTCCCACTTCATATCTGCTTAAATGATGAAAAGCAGCCTGTTTTATGAAGATCTAGTGAAGGAATATTCTAAGCATAGAGAACAGCAACTGCTGAGATGGGAATAAGCAAGGACCAGAATGAAGGCTGGCGAGGCTGGAGCACAAGGAGACAAGAGAGACGGAGAGGGCCAGATCATGGGGATCCAGAGGCTTTGCATATTTCATTTAGTTAGACAGAAAGCTCCAGGTCAGTTGTAAGAAGAGATGAGTAATAATCCCTGCCTTACATTTTAACAGATGGCAGCTGCCCACTAAAGAGCTGTAGAGTTGTGGAGTTGTTGAAGGGAAGCAGCTGCCCAGCCAGAGCATCTCTCTGCATCAAGAGAGGCCATGGATGAATTCTTGCCATTGGAATGGGAGCAGGAGCAATTTATGCATCACTCTTGGGCAAAAGTATCAAAGGAGTAGATGTGCCTGCTTCATTCTCTCTTCCCCCTTCTACCAGCTAGATGGATGTTAACTTCATGTATTGAAGATAATTGTGCTTTGGCCTGTCCCCGCCTGGCACTGACAAGGAACTCTTATATGGGACTATTAGGTGAGCTAGAAATAAAACGCATGTTACTCAGATTTGGGGGTTTCCTTGTTACAGTAGCTACTGTTACCTTAAACAATGCAAGTCACATGACTTGTGCTTTGCCAGGATCATGTTGGCCGCTGTATGGAGAATAGCTTGGAAGTGCTAGGGGGTGGCAGCAAAGGTGGGAGCAGGGAGACCAGTTAAGTAGTCCTAATGGGACTGATGATGACTTAGATGTGGTTGGCGGCATCGGAGTGGTGTAAAGTGGAGGTACTAGGTATATTTTGGAAGAATTTTCTCTGAAACCAGCAAGGTATATGGATGGATTGGATGTTGGGTGTACCAGTAGAGCAAAACCAAGGATTGTGTGGTTTGCAGCTTGAACTCATTGAAAAAACAGATTCCATTTTTTCAGATGGAGACCAGAACTCTCAAAAATCTCCGCTGCTTACAGTTCTCTTAGTCAACTCAGTTAGCTCTGAACGATCCAGCTGTGGCCCTTAGACCACATTATTTATCACTTGTAGTCTCAGCCATACTCTAAAGACCCCACATATATTTCATGTGTTGATGCTAAAAGAAAAACTTGGCCTACACTCTCTCAGCCTGAACAACTGACAACTTGATAAAAAGAAACTTGTAAACATGAAAAATGGCAATTTTAACCTCACATGGGTTTGATTTACTTTTCTTATTCTTATTATGCTGGAGGACAGATAGAGAAGGATTTTGTCTTTCATGTCTGCAGTTGGGAAATAAGGTGATGGTGCTAATCATAGAGTTTCTGTTAGTTCTGGGCTGACCTTGATTTGGAGCATGGTTACAACACACTTTATGACCATAACAGCTCTGACAGGATTTATGTTTATTGCTTCCTTTCCCTTCTGTGTCCTCTGAATGTGGGTCTACTCAGTGTCAGTGTCTCAGGGCAGGACTCTGTCTATCTCATTCTGCACTGGGCTTCACTTGCCATGGTGCCTCTGACAGAGCTGAGTAACTAGGACCTTTGAAAAATAATGCCCTGTGAAAGACGGACAAGGTACAGGAAAGAGAAGTAATATGAATGAAAGAGAGAGATGAGTAGATGTGAAAAAAAGGGGAAAAGATATGATAGTTGGTCATTTATTTATCAGCTAACCAAAGAGAGTATATATCAGGGTTTTACTTTAAGACCTTTGCTTCACTGTTGTACGAGTTCAATCGGGAAGCATTAGATACGGCCCTTAATCTTAGGAGGTTTGCAGTCCAATCGCGGATACTCAATGCAGATGGAAGAATGATTCTCTAACAGGATTAGACCACACTAGTAATGCTGTAGGGCTTGGAGATGAAGCTGCTTTGTCAGCCCGGAGTGGTCAGCCTATGATAGTTTTCCCCATGGGCCCCAGGAAGGGTGGCTATTTCATTTGGAGCATGGTCATGGGAGGAGCCCTGTGTCTACCTGGGGACAGTAAGAGAGAACCCCTAGAAAGGTCAGATACCTGGAGCTGGTCCCAAAAGACAGGCTTTGCATGTGAATACATATTATGTTTTAGGGGAAGTCCTGTAGTTTGTTCCTTCACTTCCGACTGCCATTATTAGCACTTGAGTCCTCTGTGATCATCACTGCCATCCATAAGCATGTGCAAGTGGAACTAAGCCAAATCCCCAGCTGTGAGATAGTTTGTCCCTTCAATCATAGGGAAGAAGAAGATTGAGGGTGAAGGGAGAAGGTAAAGAAAGGGGAAGCTCATTAAATATCCCTTGAAAAGCTATTTCTGCTGATCCATCACTTCCTATTCTCCCATCCATGCCCTTGTCTCTTCCGTTCTCATATACTCTGTAATTCTGTTTCTAGCCCAGTCACTGAGAATTGAATATGAGTGGTTCTGTAACCAACCAAGTGAGAGAAATGAGCAGTAGTATTGACTATATAAAGACTTTTGTTCATTCATTCATTCATTCATTCACTCATGGTGTCTAATCCAAAGATGAAGAAGACACAATCCTTGTCGTCAAACTGCTCTACCTGTGAAAACCATAATAGTTAATGAGGTAGCAGAAGTGTGAGAACAAGGTACTCTGGATGCAACAAGGAGTGGCCAATTAGTCCTGTGGGTGTGTCTTTTCGTCTGTGTGTCTGTGTGTTGTATGCAAGCAGACTATGACAAAAGGCAAGTTTCACAAAGGACATGATATTAGAGGACTTTTGAAAGATGAGTCAGAATTCATCGTACAGAGAAGGGGGAAAGGCAGAGGAGAGGAAGGATAGGAAATAGCTTGTGAAAAGGCATTATAGACTATTAAGTCAAGGAATTCTGTCCTTAGGATATTCTTGGCTGAAGAAATCAGGATGTGTCATCATACCATAATATAATGATCTACCAATAGCAGTAATGACCTATATTGTAACCATGGAATCTCCCACTGGTGTCATTAGTGATATGAGCTGGAAACGTGAACATATCCTGTCGTAAAGTTATTTGTAACATAAGGCAGGGTTTACACTTTGTTTCATCTGCTTTAGTTTTATTTTCAACCAATAATTTGTTAAATGTACCATTTACCAGGTATAATGTAGTTGATTTGCTACAAATGAAAAGTTGGAAAAATTGATGGTAAATAATCTACACAAAACTCAGATAAAACCATTTGAGTCTCCCACTAGATGGCATAGGAAGAACCTAGAATAGCATAATACCTAATTCTCATACTAGGCTCAATAAAAAGTTTTTATTTCTATGGTTGCATAATTCTGAGCATTTACTCCTAAAAGCAAATACTCTATAAATAATATCTCTATAATTATATTTCTTTATTAACAATGATTTAAAGTAGGTAATAAATGTATGTGTTTTAAAATTCATAGCAAATAGGAGAATATGGTGAAAGCTTATTAAACTTTTTAAAAATAGATTAAAACCATCCTTTTTTCATCAAACTGCTTTTTAAATATTCATTCTTAGTTTTTGTAGGCTAGCATTTTTCCAAATGGGTTCTTGGGAAGCCCAAGTCAGAGTTTATCTGAGTGGCATCACTCTCACAGATTCCTGACTTGGGAAAGAAAATAGAAGTTAATAATTCTGTATTATTGTGACCCTGAGAGACAAGGCACTATCATCCATGACCTACAGACTTTTTAGAGCCATTAAGAGTGAAGCAATACATATTTACTGATTAGGAGTAAGGGATAATTATCATGTGACCTGTGTAAGTCAGTCCACATTACTTTAAGAACACTAATAAGTATTGCCCAAGGTAAAAAGAAACCCTACCAACACTATTCTCTAACACTTGGCCATTAATAACAGTACCTGTCTAATCCCCATACAATTACTCAAAACATTGAGTCCTAATTAATTTCCTCTTCACATGAACCTCACCCAAACCCTAGTCTAACTCTACAATGTTGATGGAATGTGATTTTTGATAAGCTACCATAAATGAATTGTGTGTAGCCAAAGCTGTATCTGGAAAATACACATCAGGGCACAAACTTTCCAAAACTCCTAGTCCTCAGTTACCTGGAGTAGAGCTACATTGGATGGGAACCCAAGTCTTGGAATGACTTCTTAGTCATGACTACAAAGCCAAATAAATTTATCTTCCAATTAAACTCCAATTAAACTAACCAATTGATATAACTGGTAGTATAGCACCACAAGGATTCCATTTAATATATATTTATTGAATGCCTTCTTTGTGCAACACTCTGTGCTGAATCCCGAGCTAACTTCAACAATCTGGCTCTATAACGCTGGGGCAGCAGATAAGGAGGAAGGAATAGCATCCCCTTCAATAGTGGTCTTTTACTGCAGCAAGAGCCTCATAAATCACTGTGGTTTGCCACACTAGAATCAGAAGGACACTTAACTTGAACCACAGTGCCCCCTGGCCATTATAAGTGATATTCTACTTAACCAGTGAAGAGTTCTCACTGAATGTAGAGTACTGCTCAATTCTATTCCAGTAGTTACAGCAAGTGGGAGCAGAACAACCGATTTCTGCTGGATCTCAGGGCTGTGCTCCTAATGCAAGATTTTTTTCACACTGTGTTAAAAAATGGATCCCTTATCGAATCAAGTATCTTTTCTGACCAAAATGCTATAAGACTACATATCAATTACAGGGAAATAAAATGTAAAAAATGCAAACACATAGAGGCTAAACAATACACTACTAAATAACCAAGAGATCACTGAAGAAATCAAAAAGGAAATCAAAAAATACCTAGAAACAAATGACAATGAAAACATGATGACCCAAAACCTATGGGATGCAGCAAAAGCAGTTCTAAGAGGGAAATTTATAGCAATACAATCCTACCTCAAGAAACAAGAAAACTCTCAAATAAACAACCTAACCTTACACCTAAAGCAATTAGAGAAAGAAGAACAAAAAAAACCCAGAGTTAGCAGAAGGAAAGAAATCATAAAGATCAGATCAGAAATAAATGAAAAAGAAATGAAGGAAATGATAGCAAAGATCAATAAAACTAAAAGCTGGTTCTTTGAGAAGATAAACAAAATTGATAAACCATTAGCCAGACTCATCAAGAAAAAAAGGAAAAAGACTCAAATCAACAGAATTACAAATGAAAAAGGAGAAGTAACAACTGACACTGCAGAAGTACGAAGGGTCATGAGAGATTACTACAAGCAACTATATGCCAATAAAATGAACAACCTGGAAGAAATGGACAAATTCTTAGAAAAGTACAACCTTCTGAGACTGAAACAGGAAGAAAGAGAAAATATAAACAGACCAATCACAAGCACTGAAATTGAAATTGTGATTAAAAATCTTCCAGCAAACAAAAGCTCAGGACCAGATGGCTTCACAGGCGAATTCTATCAAACATTTAGACAAGAGCTAACACCTATCCTTCCCAAACTCTTCCAAAATATAGCAGAGGGAGGAACACTCCCAAACTCATTCTATGAGGCCACCATCACTGATACCAAAACCAGACAAAGATGTCACAAAAAAAGAAAACTACAGGCCAATATCACTGATGAACATAGATGCAGAAATCCTCAACAAAATACTAGCAAACAGAATCCAACAGCACATTAAAAGGATCATACACCATGATCAATTGGGGTTTATCCCAGGAATGCACAGATTCTTCAATATACGCAAATCAATCAATGTGATACACCATATTCACAAATTGAAGGATAAAGACCATATGATCATCTCAATAGATGCAGAAAAAGCTTTCAACAAAATTCAACACCTATTTATGATAAAAACCCTGCAGAAAGTAGGCACAGTGGGAACTTTCCTCAACATAATAAAGGCCATATATGACAAACCCACAGCCAACATCGTTCTCAATGGTGAAAAACTGGAACCATTTCCACTAAGATCAGGAAGAAGACAAGGTTGCCCACTCTCACCACTATTATTCAACATAGTTTTGGAAGTTTTAACCACAGCAATCAGAGAAGAAAAAGAAATAAAAGGAATCCAAATCAGAAAAGAAGAAGTAAAACTGTCACTATTTGCAGATGACGTGATACTATACATAGAGAATCCTAAAGATGCTACCAGAAAACTACTAGAGCTAATCAATGAATTTGGCAAAGAAGCAGGATACAAAATCAATGCACAGAAATCTCTTGCATTCCTATACACTAGTGATGAAAAATCTGAAAGAGAAATTAAGGAAACACTCCCATTTACCATTGCAACAAAAAGAATAAAATATGTAGGAATAAACCTACCTAAGGAGCCAAAGAACTATATGCAGAAAACTATAAGACACTGATGACAGAAATTAAAGATGATACAAACAGATGGAGAGATATACCATGTTCTTAGATTGTAAGAATCAACATTGTGAAAGTGACTATACTATGCAAAGCCATCTACAGATTCAATGCAATCCCTATCAAACTACCAATGGCATTTTTCACAGAACTAGAACAAAAAATCTAAAAATTTGTATGGAAACACAAAAGACCCCGAATAGCTGAAGCAATGTTGAGAAAGAAAAACAGAGCTGGAGGAATCAGACTCCCTGACTTCAGACTATACTACAAAGCTACAGTAATCAAGAAAGTATGGTACTGGCACAAAAACAGGAATACAGATCAGTGGAACAGGATAGAAAGCCCAGAGATAAACCTATGCATATATGTTCACCTTATCTTTGATAAAGGAGGCAAGAATATACAATGGAGAAAAGACAGCCTCTTCAATAAGTGGTGCTGGGAAAACTGGACAGCTACATGTAAAAGAATGAAATTAGAACACTCCCTAACACCATCCACAAAAATAAAGTCAAAATGGATTAAAGACCTAAATGTAAGGCCAGACACTATAAAACTCTTAGAGGAAAACATAGGCAGAACACTCTATGACATAAATCACAGCAAGATCCTTTTTGACCCACCTCCTAGAGAAAGGGAAATAAAAACAAAAATAAACAAATGGGACCTAATGAAGCTTAAAAGCTTTTGCCCAGCAAAGGAAAACATAAACAAGATGAAAAGACAACCCTCAGAATGGGAAAAAATATTTGCAAACGAAGCAACTGACGAAGGATCAATCTCCAAAATATACAAGCAGCTCATGCAGCTCAATATGAAAAAAACAAACAACCCAATCCAAAAATGGGCAGAAGACCTAAATAGACATTTCTCCAGAGAAGATATACAGATTGCCAACAAACACATGAAAGGATGCTCAACATCACTAATCATTAGAGAAATGCAAATCAAAATTACAATGAGGTATCACCTCACACCAGTCAGAATGGCCATCATTTAAAAATCTACAAACAATAAATGCTGGAGAGGGTGTGGAGAAAAGGGAACCCTCTTGCACTGTTGGTGGGAATGTAAATTGATATAGCCACTATGGAGAACAGTATGGAGGTTCCTTAAAAAACTAAAAATAGAACTACCATATGACCCAGCTATCCCATTACTGAGAAAACCATAATTCAAAAAGAGTCATGTACCACAATGTTCATTTCAGCACTATTTACAATAGCCAGGACATGGAAGCAACCTAAATGTCCATCAACAGATGAATGGATAAAGAAGATGTGGCACATATATACAATGGAATATTACTCAATCATAAAAAGAAACGAAATTGAGTTATTTGTAGTGAGGTGGATGGACCTAGGGTCTGTCATACAGAGTGAAGTAAGTCAGAAAGAGAAAAACAAATACTGTATGCTAACACATATATATGGAATCTAAAAAAAGAAAAAGGTTGTGAAGAACCTAGGGGCAGGACAGGAATAAAGGTGCAGACGTAGAGAATGGACTTGAGGACATGGGGAGGGGGAAGGGTAAGCTGGGACGAAGTGAGAGAGTGGCATGGACATATATACACTACCAAATGTAAAATAGATAGCTAGTGGGAAGCAGCCGCATAGCACAGGGAGATCAGCTTGGTGCTTTGTGACCACCTAGAGGGGTGGGATAGGGAGGGTGGGAGGGAGATGCAAGAGGGAGGGAATATGGGGATATATGTATACATATAGCTGATTCACTGTTATACAGCAGAAACTAACACACCATTGTAAAGCAATTATACTCCAATAAAGATGTTTAAAAAAAAAAAAGGATGCCTTTCATCAGAATCTCCTGGAGTACTTGTTTTAATGCAGATCCCCGGGCCCAACAGGAGATCACTGAATCACAACTCTGGATTGCTTGACCAGGAAGCCAGAGCCGAAAACATGAGTGAACCCATTTCCAAGCACACTTGAGACCACCACGGACACTCCACGAATCACAGGGAGATTTGAAGAACTCAAGATATGAGTTCCTAAGCATGTCCAGAAACATCACAATTTGGGCCTTGACATTAATGTGATCTCATTTTCTGTTGTTTATCTTAGATAAGGATCAATTTATAAGTGTCTTCTCTGAGAATGAACAGAGGGAATTAATTGACTGAAGGCACTGAGTATGGTTTCTACTTAAACAATTTTTTTACAGGAGAGTATTTAGCTGAGATGCTTCATTTTATCATTAAGTTTTTATGTATTTATTTTTTATGGGAGGAGTGGCTCTGTATTAGTTATGTTCTGCTGCATAAAAATATTATTCCAGAACAAAGGTGAGATACTCAGAAACTGTGAGATAGGAACCTGGAAGCAGACTGGCTAGGTGGTTCTGTCCCAGGGTCTCTCCTGAGGTTGCAGTCAGATGACAGCCAGGGCTGGGGCATCTAAAGGCTTGAGCAGGGCTGGAGGCTGTCCAAGATGACTCCCTCACATGGTGACTGGCAGGTGGGCTCAGTTCTCTGCCATGTGGACTTCACAGAGCAGTTTACAACACAGCAGCTGACGTCTCTCGAAGTGAATGATGAGGGGGGAGAGAGAAAGAGGGGGCACCATCAAGACAAAAATCCCAATGTGTTTTAGGCCTAGTATCAGAAGTGACACACCCTCACACACCCACACCTCCATTGGTCATACAGATGGACCAGGTTCAGTGTGGCCATAGGGCTACACCAGCCCCAGGAGGCCATCTTGGAAGCTGGCTACCACAGGCTCCAAGAAAAAAATAAATTCAAGATGGCCTGATGCTTTTAATGTACCAAAAAGAGATTTATATTTCCATTGCAGGGTTTGGGAATAAGTAATGAATACAGAGAAAATAAACCAAACCCAAAACATGAGGCAATTATCAAGTGCAGGAAAAGCAAGAGGTTGTACAAAAAAGGGGATGTAATTACATTACATTACTCAGCTATGAGTAGTATGTGCAAAGAAAGAATAACGCAGACATTGAATTCTGATTCAATGAAAATGAGAAGATGGGTGGAAGGAAAGTGTATGAGAGGCTATGTGAGAGGGAACAAACTCTCAAGCCCCATGGCAGAAAGTCAATGGATAATTTCTAAATCTGTGGGCTCTTCTGAGACTCCCTGGGGGCACGGCTTTGGCCTCTGTGCCTTCTTGCTCCTTTCGGCCGCAAGGCAGGGGCCCCTTGGACTCCCAGGGTCCTGCGGATGTAGTCTGGGGAGTGGATGTCAGCCTGGTGCAGGGCCTCCAGAATCCGAAACTTGCAGCAGCCATGGGTCAGGTGCACGGCTGCCTCCAGGCTCATTTTGTGGCCCACAGAGACACAGAGGGGCTTGGTGCTGTGGTCATGGCTCTTCAGCGCCATGCCCAGGATGGTCCCGGAACCTCCCATCAGAGGAAATGAGTCTCCTCCAGCCTTCAGGAGCCGTATCTTCTCCTTGTGCAGAGCGTTGTTCTCCAGCCCGTCCACCTGCAGGAGTTTCTTGGCCACCCCGATGCTGGACAGGTCTGTGAGGACACCAAGGTGGCAGGCCACCCCAAAGCCTCGGTGGTGAAGCACCCCATTTCCATCCACAAAAAGGACCTGGGGCATGAGGCGGGGCTCCTTCTGCCGCAGCCACTGTACCACGTCCACCAGGAAGGGCACCTCTCGGAAGGCCAGGAAGCCTGACACATAGGGACCTGTCAGGCTCACCATGCGACAGTCCTCATACATCACCTCGGGCTCAGGGTAGCTGAGCACTACCAGGGAGGCACAGGCGCTGACACTGTCGCCCTTCACAAAGGACACGTCCACGCCCCCGACCCTCTGCAGGCCCGAAAAGGAGGGGTCCCGTTGCCACGCCTCCGTGTCCCGGTCCACAACAAGGGTCTTCAACAGGGCTTGCTCCCGTTTCCAGAGCAACAGTGTTTCCTCTGGAGGCCTCCCAGCCTTTCGGGCCATGGCGCGGCCCTCCATCATTAAGTTTTAATACCAGCAAAAGGTGATGAGGCTCTTCCACTGCCTGGTCCTCCCTAACTCATAAAAGCATAGAACTATCAGAAGTCAAAATGCAGAGAAACACCAACATGGAGTCCCCACATGTGCTGGTAAATGTTGCTTCAAAGCAGAATTAAGTTTAGGAAACTTGTATAGAAAGAAGGTCAGAAACTGAGTTTTTTTCTTTTATGTTTGTTTAGTATGTGTGTGTGTGTGTGTGTGTGTGTGTGTAAAGGACATAGTTTCTGCAATAAGTCCAACATTATGCTGGAAATTTAAATGTTTTATTTCCTAATTCTCATAATAGGTCTGCTGGGTAGTAATTATTGTGTTACCCCATTATACAGTGTAGGAACATGAGGCTTGAGTAACTTGCCCAAGGTCATATAGCAAGGAAAGTCACAAGGCAAAGAAAGATCTTGAACCTCCAAAGTTCATGATGTTTCCATTATACCATGCTTATAAAGAAACATGGAAAGAAATTAATACATAAAAGAAAGTTATTAAATGTTAAAATTCCCATGACAATTTTTTCCTTTGCAATCTCAGAATTATCCAGTAGGCTGTACCCCTGAATCAGTTTTCTTTTTTTTTTTTTTTTTTTTTTTTTTTTTTTAAAGATTTATTTATTTAATTGATTGGTTGCTATGTGGGGTCTTCGTTTCTGTGCTAGGGCCTTCTCTAGTTGCGGCAAGCGGGGGCCACTCTTCATCGCGGTGCGCGGGCCTCTCAGTATCGCGGCCTCTCTTGTTGCGGAGCACAGGCTCCAGACGCGCAGGCTCAGTAGTTGTGGCTCACGGGCCCAGTTGCTCCGCGGCATATGGGATCTTCCCAGACCAGGGCTCGAACCCGTGTCCCCTGCATTCGCAGGCAGATTCTCAACCACTGCGCCACCAGGGAAGCCCCCTGAATCAGTTTTCTATCGAAACCCCAAGCCATTAAACAGTGATTTTCTTAAGTTCTTCATTTTTTTTTTTTTTAATTTTATTTAGTTTTGGTTGTGTTGGGTCTTTGTCGCTGCGCGCGGGCTTTCTCTAGTTGCAGCGAGCGTGGGCTATTCTTCGTTGTGGCGTGCAGGCTTCTCATTGCAGTGGCTTCTCTTGTTGCGGAGCAGGGGCTCTAGGCACATGGGCTTCAGTAGTCGCAGCACACTGGCTCAGTAGTTGTGGCTCGCGGGCTCTAGAGTGCAGGCTCAGTAGTTGTGGCGTGTGGACTTAGTTGCTCTGCTGCATGTGGGATCTTCCCAGACCAGGGCTCAGACCCGTGTCCCCTGCGGTGGCAGACGGATTCTTAACCACTGCACCACCAGGGAAGTCCCCAGTTGTTTTTTTATATATAAATTATTTTAAATGAAGTCTGTAACAATAATTTACAAATTTTTATATGTACACCTGAAAGTCAAAAGAAAATATTGTTTTTCATGCATTGGTTTTAGGTCCTTAACTGATATTTTAGATTAAAATAGTACCCTATTAAAATTGTTGGTGAAAATTATTGATGCTTCCACAGCTAGGGACAAAGGTTTATTTTATTCCACCCCTGTGAAAGCCAAGCCCTTTTATCACAGGCTGCCATACAGGCTTAGCTTGATTTGCAGAATTGTGATTAGTTTATCAGTATGGCTCCAAATGTAGCCAAGGCACAGTTATTTTAAAGGTTTTTTTTTTTTAATTAATTAATTTATTTATTTATTTATTTATGGCTGTGTTGGGTCTTCGTTTCTGTGCGAGGGCTTTCTCCAGTTGTGGCAAGTGGGGGCCACTCTTCATTGCGGTGCGTGGGCCTCTCACTGTCGCGGCCTCTCTTGTTGCTGGGCACAGGCTCCAGACGCGCAGGCTCAGTAGTTGTGACTCACGGGCCCAGTTGCTCTGCGGCATGTGGGATCTTCCCAGACCAGGGCTCGAACCCGTGTCCCCTGCATTGGCAGGCAGATTCTCAACCACTGCGCCGCCAGGGAAGCCCGGCACAGTTATTTTAGAATCACCTAAGACTGGGGTTCTCAAAACATGGTTCCCAACCAGCAGCATCAGCATCACCTGGGATCTTGTTAGGTAAACTCTCAGGCTCCACTCCAGACCTATGAATCAGAAACTCTAGATTCTGAGGTCCAGAAATCTGTGTTTTAACAAGCTCTCAGAGTGATTCTGATACACACTAAAGTCTGAGGACCACCAACCTAGGATAGTTATTGAAAGTAGAGATTTCTGCTCCTCACCCAGATTGAATCAGAATTTCTGGGGTCTAGAAATTTATATTTTAAAACAAATATGCTAGTGATTCTTAGACACAAAAAAGTTTGAGAACCACACTGGTCCATGTGGTGTGATTTGAGAGAACAAGAAAGGATCCTTCCCTTAACATCTCTCTCCACTTATTGATCAAAAGTTAATTAATTTGTAGAATTAAGCAAGGATATCTTCATTAGTTTCTAAATTCATTAAGTCATAAATATTTTAGAGTGAATTTTTGTTATTAACTAGATATTTCACCTTAATGGGAGAACTAGGAGAGTGGGCAATTAAAAGGGAGGATGTTACAAAGAGAGGCTACAAAAGCCTAACTTGAATACTTTGCCTTATAGTCACCTAAGATCTGAATTCAGATACAGTACCTCATATTTTTCATTAGGGGGATGGCATAGTTTCTGTGTAACATCTTCAGTATCACATCCCTTGGCCAACTCCCATCCCCGGAAAAGAGAACCTAAGTCTACTTGGCAGTAATCAAGCAATACTTATATTCTGAGTATAGGTAATAATGTATTGTGGTGTTTATTTGGTGTGGGGTTTTTTTGTTTTTTTTTTTTTTAGTGTAAATAGAACCTATGTATTCAAGGGCAAAAAAACAAAACATGAGCACATAGGAAAATTAATCTCATTTACTTTGTAATATTACTTAAACTCTTTTCAAACAGTATATACTCAGCCAACTGACCAGACTAGGCTCTATTTGACTTCCTGTTGCTTCAAAACAAATACAGATACAACATGGATGATTCTCAAAAACATTACATGTGAAAGAATGCAGACACAAAAGGACACATGTTGTATGGTTCCATTTATGTGAAATATCCAGAATAGGCAAATCCATAAAGATGGCAGATTAGCCGTTGTCAGGGGCTAGGGGAGGGGGTAATATGGAGTGACTGCTTTTTGAGCAGGGGTGATGAAAATGTTCTAGAACTAGATCGGTAGTAATGGTTGCACACATTGTGAAGGCACTAAATGCCACTAAATTGTACACTTTAAAATGACAAATTTTATGTTATGTGTGTTTTCCACAATAAGAAACAAATACATACACAAAATAAAATCTTCCCTCAAAGGATGAAGATTGATAGTACTCAGGATATAGAAAAAGATGAGTCGTTGGAGTAGAAGGGAATTCTAATAATATACGCCAAAATGTTTTAAGCAGTGACAGTAAATTTGGGAAGAGTCAGGTTACAATGTTAAAAGCCAGCTGTCACTTAGATATATCCTTTGGCTTGCCAAAAACTAAAGCAAAAGCAAACAAAGCTAAAAATCCCTTAAAATCTCCCCACAAACAGCTACAGCACAGCATATATTGATATAATTGTGATTAACACATTCATAGGCCAATCAGAGTCCCAAGAGGTCTTCTTAGTGGGCGGGGCTTCCTAGGCAGCAGCCCACAACTGGTTTCTCACGTATCTCCACAGAAAGACATGGAGTGGGTTTCATGACTTACCCCTACCCTGACCCCTTTGCCACCAAGCCCCCAGGGCAAATATGGGTCCCTCCTATGAAGAAATGTAAGAATGAAATCTTACACTGGTATTAATTTAATGCCTATCAGTGTCTATGTAACTAAAAATAAAGGCTATTCTCACTTTAATTTACTCCTTCAGAGAGCTCAGAGATATTTACAGCTGTGACCTCAATTCTTGCCCTTTTCTATTCTCCCTCCTACTGTCTAGAAATCAAATTACCCTCCTAAAAATTCATCATGTCCCATCAGGTTTAGATTAAAAACTTTGTGTCTGAAAGCTTCAACTGAAAAACTGGAGAAGGTTGTGAACTGCTTTGGAATGAGACAAAATGGTGTCTGCTGTGCCTTCTGAAGAAGGGCTGCTCTTTGTGTGGGCGATTTTGTGAAATTCTGTGTCACCCACGCTACCCATTACAATGCTCAAAACATTCACATATCTGATGCAGAGGAAATGTAGCTGGTGCTGTATTTATTCCTGTTACCTCCTGTCTTGAAGCAAAATGCCAGTGCTTCATGCAGCCCGGAGTGGTAAACATCAGCTGGGAAGAAGCCTTTATTTAGGGAATTTATCACAAAATGAATTTCTGAAGACCAATATTAAGAAAGTGGAAGCACTGTTTACAAAGTATACCATTGGTGAAAATAGATATATTTAATTGTGAATTTCTGATGCATTCATGAGCAGCGTCACTTCTATCGTGGTCTCCTATATTTGTAAATGATACACGGATTATTCCACTTTGGATGCCCACCAATTGTGTGCATTCATAAAACAGATTTTTGTGCTGTTAAGGAGACATAATATAGGCTGAGGATTTGATACAGTGCTAATAAAATTAAATTTTTAAGAAGACCTGCCAAATGGGTAAGATGTTTGCCCTATATTAGTGACTATCATTTTGATGTGAAATCCACTTTAATGAACACCTGACAAAGAAACCTTTTAAAGGAATGATTATCTTTGACATGAATATATTCAGCTACTGTTTATACAATGAAATCTTAACTAGCTGGTAAAAATGGCACAATATTACGATGAGTATAGATAACACTATATAAAGAAAATGTAAAGGCTGCCTGAAGAGTTAATGACTAATTCTGTTGTCTGAGCTGGTGCTTCAGTGACGATTTGCTCTAAGAAAAGCTTATGTTTATGGTATTTTGGGTGCAATCTGTACATTTGAATTATACCTAGGGCCTCATCAATGCTGGGTATAAATTACAGAAATTACCAAAGCAAGAAAGCTTTATGTTTGCATTCTATTTTCAGATACAAGGTAAGGTAATTATAATTTATTACCCAGTAACTGTATTTTATGTCTTAAAATTGAAAAATAAGGTAAAAACTGGAAAGTATTTGAGTATGAAGGTAATGATACTTAAAAATGTTGACCTCATTGCATTTTTCACCTTTAGATGACATGGTAAAGCAAAGGTAAATAACTTTTATTACACAGTGCTCTATTATGTTCAGAAAGAAGGAGTGAAAACTATAAATGGTTATAAAATATAGGCCATAATGACAGGTTAAGTTATTATTAGCCTGAAGCAAAGAAGGCTAAGTTTTGAATTTGTGAGACCGCAACTAAAGAAAAGATATGTAAACAGGCAATCTATTCATTGTTCTTCATTTCCACAGAAGACAGCAGTTACATTAAGTTGGTTAAGTAAAGAACATTCTCAGCAGTGTGGCAAAGAATAACAAAAGAAAATACAAAATACTTCTCCTTGATGACTTTGAACAAAGAGGGCATGCTCTATAGGTAAAAATTTCCCTAGTGGCTGGGGTTTGAATGATATGCTTCTTGCTGATCATGTGATTCTATGGAAACCTATTCTCTAAAATAATGCAATGCTGTGTTGTCCCAAGCAGGTGGAAATGTCTTTTGTGTTTAATGTAAATTAAATGGTTTTAGCATTGAACTGCACTAATTTAGGAAGTTCCCACTGGTCATCAGTGAAATCCAAATGAGGACTGTGCATTCTCAGTGTCTCCCAGTTAATCGTAGAGGAGGACATCAGGGAGAAGTTGGGAAATGTAAACAAAAGGATTGAAAAATGGATAAGGACATTAAATAAAACTATTTTAGAACAATGCTTTTCAATTTTGGTTGCAATTATAAACATTTGGGGAAGCTTTTTCAAAAATAGCAACGCCTGAGTCCTGCTGGCTTGGGCTAGGACCCTGGCATAGGTCTTTTTAGAGCCAGGTGTGAAAATCACTGTTTAGGACTTTTAAGGATCTTCAGTGCTCATAAAATCAAGCAAAGTATGTGTAAAAAAATCTCTACACCATCTGTTGTTTCAGAGTATTTTTTAAACATAAAATACAAATAAATACTATCAACTGCCCATCTAGCCATGGACCCATGATTGGTATGATTTAGTAGAAGTGTATGATGTAGTACTAAGAAGAAGAGCAATGAATCAGAACAGGTGCAACCTAGCCCTGGCTCCACCATTGGTGAGATGTGTGACTCTGGACAAGTTACTTTTTCACTTCGGACTTTAATTTCTTCATTCATAAAGTGAGGGAACTACATGGCCTTCAGGTCTCTTCTGGTTTCCTGATTCTCTGGAAATATGTGATGATTGTGCAGCTTTTTGCAGGAATCTGTGCTTAAAACATATTTTCCAGTTTGAAAGTTATAGCAACAGCCTTACAATAGAGAGTATCAAGGTATCTTACTAATTCTATTTCAGTATATTTCTAATAACCAGTTTTTTTAATTGAGGTATTGTTGGTTTACAATATTATATTAGTTTCAAGTATACAACATAGTGATTCAAAATTTTTATAGGCTATACTCCATTTAAAGTTATTATAAAATATTGGCTATATTCCCTGTGCTGTACAATGTATCCTTATTCTTATTTATTTTATACATAGTAGTTTGTACCTCTTAAAACCCTACCCTTATCTTGCCCCTCCCCACTTCCCTCTCACCACTGGTAACCACTAGTTTGTACTCTATGAGTCTGTTTCTGTTTTGTTATATTCATTCATTTGTTTTATTTTTTAGATTCCACATACAAGTGATAACATACAGTATTTGTCTATCTCTATCTGACTTATTTCAGTAGGCATAGTACCCTCCAGGTCCATCCATATTGTTGCAAATGGCAAACTTTCATTCTTTTTTATGGCTGAGTAGTATTTCATTCCACTGTGTATGTGTGTGTGTGTGTGTGTGTGTGTGTGTGTGTGTGTGTGTGTATCACATCTTCTTTATCCATTCATCTGTTGACAGATACTTAAGTTGCTTCCATATCTTGGCTATTGTAAATAATGCTGCTATGAACATTGGGGTGCATGTATCTTTTTTAATTGTTTTTGTTTTCTTTGGATATATACCTAGGAATGAAATTGCTGGATCATCTGGTAGTTCTATTTTTAGTGTTTTTGAGGAACTTCCGTACTGTTTTCCATAGTAACTGCACTAATTTGTATTCCTACCAACAGTGTACAAGGGTTCCCTTTTCTCCACATCCTCGCCAACATTTGTTATATATGGTCTTTTAGGCATTCTGACAGGTGTGAGGTGATATCTCATTGTGGTTTTGATTTGCATTTCTCTAGTGATTAGCAGTGTTGAGCATCTTTTCACATGTGTGTTGGCCATCTGTATGTCTTCTTTGGAAAAATGTCTATTCAGGTCTTATGCCCATTTTTTAATAGGATTGTTTGAGGTTTTTTGATATTGAGTTGTATGAGCTGTTTGTATATTTTGGATATTAACCTCTTATTGGTCATCATTTGCAAATATTTTCTTCCATTCAGTAGGTTGTGTTTTCATTTTGTTGATGGTTTCCTTTGCTGTGCAAAAGCTTTTAAGTTTAATCAGGTCCCACTTGTTTATTTTTGCTTTTGTTTCCTTTGCCTTAGGAAACAGATCCAAAAAATATTGCTACGATTTATGTCAAAGAGTGTTCTGCCTATGTTTTCTTCTAGGAGTTTTTTGGTTTCCAGTTTCACAACCAGTTTTAAATGACTATTGACCTAAGTCAACTCATCAAGTTGAAGACAATATTGTGACAGACTTTATGCATGTGTAACTCAGCAAATATTTTTGAGCACCTATTGTGTTCCAGACACTGTTCTAGAAACTGTGATGATGCAAAGATAAAAGAGACACAGTCCTTATTGTCAATAAGTTGATGGTTCTGCAGAAAAGACAAAATGAAGAATGGAGTCCAAGTTTTTTAACCTTTAAAAAGCACATACTTTTCTATCAATATTCCCACAGACAATAGCAATAGCCCTCAGGGAGAATTGTGGGAAATCTGTTCTTTTACTGGATTTGCTTCCCAAATAAGTTCTATAAATCTCCAAGGAACACTTCCATGTTCCACAAACTGTCCCTATGATCACTGACCAATTGACTAGCCATCTTGATCTGGACGTTATAGCTCCATATTCCACAGTTTATTTTTTTGATGTCCTGTAAGTGCCTTTTAGTGCTGCTGCTGCTCTTCTTTGCTTCACACTAGATGTGTGCACAAAGTTCTCCCTTAATTCCCTAGAGCACAGCCAAACCTACTGAAATACTTAACGCTTAACTGAAGGCTTAGGCATAATTCAAGCACAACATAGAAAGTACCTTTTAACTCAGCTGCCATTAAAAGAGACTTGCTACTCTTAGGATCTTCCATCAATATTAAATATAAATAAATTGATATTGTATGTCAGAGACTGTTCCATGTGGCAGGTCACCCCAGGCATCTACACATTGTGGAGTTTCTACACTTACCTCTCCTTTGTCTATTAACTGGGAAGAAGTCTGCCCTCTCCCAGTCCATGCCCAGGCCTACCTCATCTCCCACCCCAGGATGATTGACAGTGGAAACACCCAATTCCTTCACCCTCACCCACCAGGTACTCTTTAGCCTCAGGGGAATAGACAAGACAATGCCACAGTTTAGAAGACGTACTTCAAAGTCTGGGTTATTCAGTAAAAAAACCCATGGGTGCGTTGCCAAGAGTTCAGCCACGGTAAAGCTGTTCCAAGGCCATCCCAGATCTTCACTCTAACACGATGTTAAGTGAAAGCCCGAAATGGACTGTTCCAAACCAGTCTGTGAGAAAAAAATTATTTTATAAAAGATATACATATCTCCTGGGTCAGGGGTGGGAGGTGGGTTCAGAGGCAAGATTAAATACTTAGGAAAAAACTTAACATTATCCGTCTCTGTCTCTGCAAGGGCGTATTTATGCTAAAGACAACAGAATGTACAATGATCAGTGGCTTGTTTCACATCTCTGTCTGAAGTACTAGCTTTCAGATTAAAGATGACTTAATATTTTTCTCCAAGAACAATGGTGGTTGTTATGTTTATAAAAGTATTCTAGTGATTTTCCTAAAGCAAAAGAATCTGCTTCAAAGGTGAATGATTGTTTCCACTACTAACACGTTTTAAATGATCTTTCCAGTTAAGAAAAAACCAAACTTGATTTCATTTTAATACCCTACTATAAGGGTGAGAAAGGCCCCTATTTAGACTGGGGACAGTAGGAGTGAGGATAGAGGAGCCATCCAGGACAGAGAATGACTGAAGAGAGTGCTGAAGTTTGGGTAGGAGCCAATGACCTGAGGTAGAGAGGTCAGGAGAGCATGATCCAGACAGGTGGAGCAGCATTTGTGAAATCTTAGAGACCGGAGAGGAGGGTGCCTTCAAGAGGAGGTGACATTTTGGGTGCGAGTTCGCAGAGGGGGTGACATTTTGGTTGGTCAGTTTTGACATTTGCACCTATTTCGTGACTCTAAAAGTATCAAGCCATTAAACTTTGATTTTTGAAAATCACTAGGTAATTTGTATTGTAAAGTGTAAAACAGACACTTTTACTCCCTCTCTTATTCAAAGTTGGGGGGGCGGCACCAGGGAGGGATGGTTAGGTTGAAACTACAATGAATTGTTGCAGACTCTATCAAAGACTACGTAGTTTGTAAACTATGTCCAAATGGACATAAAAAGTCCTCTTTCCTAAAGTTTTATCATGGAAGATTCTCTGTACCTAATACTGTACCTGTAGGTATTCTATATACTTTTAATGAATGAATGAATGAATCATTATGGGGAGGTTATGAAGGATTTTAGTACAATTCCTTAAATAAGTGTCTCATTTCTAATCCTCCCAACCCCAAATAAGAGATTCAACTACCTTAATGAGATAATCTCACTTACATTATCTCATTTAATCATCATAACAACCCCATGAAGTACATAATGTGATTTTCATTTTATGGATGTAGAAACCTAAGCTCAAGGTAAGTGATCCAAGGTCACAGGTTAGAAAAAAGTGGGTTTTGAATCCAGGTCTGTTGCTTCTGTTTCATTAATTCAATAAACATCCACTGAAGTATGTCCACAGTTTCTCCTATTGAAACCTCAATCGAAGCAACCCACTGTTGAAACTCTAAGCCACATGAGGACAAGTACTTAGAGATAGACCCCATTATTGACTAGAACCATTTTGTGAACTATATTAAAAGCTTCCAATATCTGTCACAAATAAAGAATTTGGAGGGATTCTGGTTGATCAATTGTATTCTATGTCAAACTGTTCTACTCTGAGATATAAAGAAGGGTTGATTGCCTTTAGTGGCCTCAACCTCTGTAAAGGTTATGATGCCTCCCCGTCCCCTCAACCTCTCAAACATATTTCAAAAAAATATTTTAATCTGATTTATAAAATCAGTATAATATGGTTTATTAAAGTATACTTCTCTCTCCTAATGACAGCTTACATGCTATTTTGACTTTTTGTGGTACCCTAAGCACATACTTAAATTTGCTCTTTGCTTAATCCAGTCTGGGATACCAGATGCATTTGTACATTTTCTTTGGCATTATGTTCTACTTGTACACTTGTTGATTAATTTGGAAACCAGAGATCAGTTGATAAACTAACGTACTGGATAAAGGCTATAATTTTATTCTCAAGTGGAAAGAGATTATGGTCTCCTGGACTTCGAAGGGAGTAATACAAGCTACAGAAGCTTCCTTGCTCCTGCTCCAGGTGGGTGGAATGGTTGATGTGGTGTGGTGTGGTGTGGTATGTAACTCGTGTGCCATAGAAATCTTGTTCCGAAATTGTGGCCTGTGTATTTTGGTATAGGAAATTTTGACACTTTTGAACATAAAATGTCTGAAGAGGTTCTTGCTGCCCCCAGTGAACTAGAAATTAACATTTTTGAAATAATGTCCTTGCCATCTTGAAACTTGAGCCTTGTTGGAAAATGGAGGGAACAAAAGTGTCCACAGAACTGAGAAGTCATTGTGAGACCAAAAATCGAGGCAGGCAGCTCCGTATAATCAATGGATCAGTTTATCATAGGGTAACTTACTCACAGGGTAGGATCTGGATCGGATGGACAACGATCTGGAAGCATTTTCAGCTGCACTCCTCACCACTGAGGGGCCGTTGGATAATTTTATAGTTAACCTGGGGTATGAAAGTAGGTGCTTGGAAGCAGGACATGCATTCCTAAATCAAGATTTATGAGTGGGTAACTAGTCTCGTGGTCACCAGGAATACGTCAGCAAGGGTTTTCATCATTGTTTTGGGACTAACAGAGCATAGAGGCCACCTGGTCCTAATGATTATTAAACAATACCTGTTAACTACAAAGCCCTTGATGACAGAGAAGTGATTTACTACACAGTACAGTCCTGGGTAGGGTCAGTGAAAGGACAGGAGGAACTGTAAGACACAAGGTTGTGTCAGTTATGCTAACAGCCATACAAGCCTTCATTAATTATTTTTAAATCAGTGGTGAGAACTATATAATCTTATAATTGTAACCTACCAGTAAAGCTCTCTATACTCTTCTTAAACATATTACAAGCAATCTGAAATATATAATTAATTAGCAATTAACTAGAAAATTTGTTAGACAACTAATACTCTATTGTATCGATAAAGACAGATAAATCTTGAGTTACAAATTAAGTCTTGTGTTAAATTTCTTTTCTTTCTTGAGGGTAAGGGGAAATCAAGAACACAGAAATATTTTAAAATATCAGAATCATTATATTATGGAGGCAAGGAACCCAGATATTTTCCTGACATTGAGCAGTGCAAAATTTGGTTTGAAATATCCTGAACTCTGTGGATGTCCTGGCTCTGCCATTTTCTAATTGTGTAACCTTAGGTAAGTCACTTCTTTAAACTTCAGTTACTTTATCTATAAAACAAGTATAATAATAGTACCTACTTCTAGGGCTCTTTTAAGGGTAAAATAAGAAATGCAGTCAAGTGCATAGCATAATGCTAGAATCTTAGACATTGTGTATGTTCAATAAATTAAATACTATTATAATTATTTTATTAAAAGCATTTTATAATTCATAGCACTAGCTGTTCTAATCAGAACCATCTATCAAAATTGAGAGTCAAGTGAGATCTGTATTTTCCTCCACAGTACCAGTGGTAACGACGTCCCTCCACAGATTCCCCACACAGCACTTCACTCATACTTAAAGACTAGCATCTGATGTCTATAGTTAGAAATGACTATGGCTAGTAGAAATGTCTGAGCCTGTCTTTCCCAGTAGATTATAAATTCTGGAGGATAGGGATCATATATTTTGAATTGAATTTTAATTGCATCCCCAACTGCGATTACACTGCCTGCATTATAGTTTAATGACCAGCAAAGATAAAATTTCAGTCAACAGTCCATCTCTGCAATCTTGAGTTGTACAATGGAACAACTGGGAGGGAACCTCCACCTGACCTGTCTCTAGTCGGGGACCCAGCGCTCTAGGATGAATGCTAATGGGGGTCCTATATGGAGCTGCAGGGTGAGAACCTTCAAAGGGTGGGAAGAGGACCTGGGCTTTGCTGGTCTCCAGGAGGAAAGGAGTAACCGGAACTCCTGATGTTAACATGGTTGCTGGCACCCTGTGTCTTCCTAGGGGCCAGCCACCAGACCCCACTTTGCCCCAGTCACTGTCTGCTCTTTGCAAAGAATATTTGTGATGGTATTATGAGACCTGAAGTCCTATTTCTGCTAATAAATCTGCTTCCCTTCTAAACATACATACTCATGCACAGGTACACACAACCACATGTAACCACACGCACCATCCTCCTCATTCAATGTTAGTCCTGACCTGAACTATAATTGGGCTCTTTATAATACCACTTGAATGGTGTAAAACTCCATGGAAATAAAATTAGAAAAGCCCATCATGCGGTGTGTTTATTGTAATGCATAGGTATATCCATTTTAGAAGTGGGTGGTATTTTACATGGCTTTTTGGTATTACTTGAGGATAATGATTACTTCAGATCTTTTTGCTGATTTCGCTGTAGTGTTCTGGAGAGAAATTTTAGACATAAGTTATATAAAGATCTGAACACAAGTCTGTCAATTCAATTCACCAAATCTCTTTTGAGCTTCTGTTACAAAGAATTGAACTAGGCAATATTGGGGATACATAAACAAGTAATAGGACATAGTCCCTCATCTCTAGAGAGGCCATAATTTAACATCATCACCATTGTTGAAGTGTATTTCTTAATGATTCCATCATACACAGTATGCTGGATGGGGTATGAAGCTGGTTAAGCAAACACCAAAGCCTCCTCAAATCCTCTTTTGAAAAAGAGAATGTATATAAATAAATAAATAATAATATTCGAGTTCCCAAGACTTACTCTTCACAAGCAGCACAAACACCAAAAATACGAAATACATTCAGTTAAAAATTATAGTGAAGCCTAATTTATTCAGTGTTATCAAAGAATGAAAATATTTATGTGTTTTAATTTTTCTGATAATGGAAATGTTATTCCTTTTAAAGCACCGAATCTTTTTAAATATTAACCAATAAAAGGTGTATCTTTCTAAAATGTATGATCTATTTCCCCTGCGTTGTAAAATTATATATCCTGAACTAAATCTAACATTTTCTTAGTGAGACTGGAATATCATTGTGAGCATAGTATGCTGTACTGTAAATAGGGAACTTTTCAGGAACAATATTGAGGTGTGCAGAGCTATTTTTCCATACTAAATGAACTCAGACTATACTTTTTTGGTTCATCTTTTTACTTATTATAAGTATTTTTTAAAATCTTGTTCCCTTAGTGGTTTAACTGTCCCACTAAGTTACTATTGCTCTGCAGTAAGCCACCCCAAATTTAGTGGCATAAAAAATTATTTTATTATGCTCTCAGATACTGTAGATCAAGAATTAAGAAAGGGTGTATGGAGACAGTTCTCTGCTCTACCACGCCTGGCCCCTGAGCTAGGAAGACTCAGGTGACTAGCAGTGACTTTAATAGCTGGAATCTGGAACAGCTAGGACTGGAGGATTTCTCTCCATGATCACTCACTCACCTGTCTGGCACCTGGGCTGGGACATCTAAAGGCTGGTCTCTGCTGCAACTATTGACTGGAACACCTACACATGGCCTCTTAACATGGTTTAAGATTTGCACAGCATGGTGACTGAGTTCTGAGAGGGAAAACCCCAAAATGGGGCTTCCAGAGGGTGAGAAACAGGTGGAAGCTTCACGGCCTTTCCTCATGGCCTCAGAAATCATACAACACCATTGGTGTTGTCATGAGGTCAGACCCAAATTCAAGGAAACAAGATTTAGAGTTTACTTACTAATGGTGCAGTGGCAAGGTTACACTGCAGGAGAGCATGAGGGATGGGAGAGATTGCTGGGACCATCTTTGAAAAATACAATCTGTCAGCAGCCATTTCTTATCATTATTGACATATCTCCCCTGTAGGCTTCCCAAATGCTTAAGGTTTCAGTTCTAAACTTCTAAAGTGGCAAAACAAACTAGCTTTCCAAAATTGAATGTAAAATCAAATATGCAGTCATTTGGCTGAGGCAGTCATAAGGGTTCTCTTATGAATGAGGTGACTGAGTTTTAATATATGCACCTGCTGGTAGCCACTCTGGCTGCCCTGAGGCTTTTCCTCACTGTTTTCCAAACAGTGCAGCCAGTGACAGAGGCCTCAGGAGAAACCAAACCTGCCAACTCCTTGATCTTGGACTTCCAGCCTCCAGAACTGTGAGGAAATAAATTTTTGTTGTTTAAGCCAGCAGTCCCCAAACTTTTCGGCACCGGGGACCCGTTTCGTGGGAGACAATTTTTCCACGGACCTGGGGGCGGGGGCGTGGTTCAGGCGATAATGGGAGCTATGGGGAGCAGCAGATGAAGCTTCGCTCACTCTCCCGCCCGGCGCTGACCTCCTGCTGGTTCCTAACCGGTAGTGGTCCTCGGCCCGGGGGTTGGGGACCCCTGGTTTAAGCCATCCAGTTGTTGGATTTCTATATGGCAGCTCCAGATGACTTAACACTGGATGACTGACTTCTCATAGGGTGTGGTCCTTGTCCTACTGCTCTACTGCTCCTCTCATCTGTGCTCTCCTTTCTCTGCCCATGTATTCTCACGTTCCTATGCCATTGCTTATGCTATTCCTTCTATGTAGAAGGTCCTTTCCTCTGTGTCTGGGCCTATTAACTCATCTCTCAAGGCTCAACTCAGATGTCATCTTTTCTGTGTTTTACTTAACCATAATCACTCCATCTCTGTGCACATACCTTGATTTCATTATTTTTGATATTAAATGATAATTAGCCATCTCTGAGCCCCTCCCCCTTGCTATAGAATAAGGTGTTTGAGGGGAGGGACTGCATTCTGGTTCCCCCAGTTTCTGATACAGAGCCTGACATTAGTAGGTGCTCAATACGTTTGTTGATTTAATACATTATACTAGAAACCTATAAAATTTAAGACCTGGACGACACCTTGCTGATGATCTAATCCAGACTCTCATTTTACAAGTGAAGAAAATGCAGTCTGAAAAGGTTACTTCAGACAGATATTCTAAAGGATATTACCATCATGCTTCTAGTCAGTACCAAAAAGCATCCTGAAAGGTAATAATTTGGGGGGATGATTGAACAATTGAAAAGGCACGAGCTCATATAGCTGAGAATGAGAATGTGTTCCAGACACTGGGTAGGGCATCCAGGAGGGTTTGGAGACAGAGATGGATGACTGAGCCAATGTGTGCACATTAAAAATACGTTACTGTGATTTGGAAGGTCTGTTCACAAATCTTCAAAAAAACCTATACATTAAATTTTTTTATTATTATTATCTATATCCCCCAATTTTTCCTGCCTAGTTTTTTTTTTTTAATTAATTTATTTATTTTTGGCTGTGTTGGGTCTTCGTTTCTGTGCGAGGGCTTTCTCTAGTTGTGGCAAGCGGGGGCCACTCTTCATCGCGGTGCACAGGCCTCTCACTATCGCGGCCCCTCTTGTTGCGGAGCACAGGCTCCAGACGCGCAGGCTCAGTAGTTGTGGCTCATGGGCCTAGTTGCTCCGCGGCATGTGGGATCTTCCCAGACCAGGGCTCGAACCCGTGTCCCCTGCATTGGCAGGCAGATTCTCAACCACTGCGCCACCAGGGAAGCCCCTCCTGCCTAGTTTTTGATGAATAGGTTGTTAGAGACACAAGCTATAGCTTTATTTAAACATATATTCCTTTATTTTCTGAACAAACCATTGAGAATTGCGCTGCATGTATATCCTGGTAAGTGCAGATAAGTTAAAATAATAAAAGCACATTTCCTCTCTTATCTCAGTATTCCCACCCAATTAAACCTTGAGTAAGAGCAAAGATATCAAGCATCACCTTACAGTTTATTTTTCCTGACAAAATTCCAAGGATAGGTGGGGCTACCATCTTTGGTCCCTCATCCATCCTCCCTCAGAAATACTTTACATTCAATCCATAGGGGAAAAATGCTAAGAGTTGTGAGAGTATGGTTAGTTTCTTGTCTCCTAAAACCCATTGACAATTTGGACTCCAAAAAATAATATGTGAGAAAAACCCGTTTGTTTTCTGTTTTTTGAATGGTCTTTATGTCTAAAGAGATAAACAAAACAAAAAAACGTAACAAACAGCAGAAAAGGCACAAAAGAAGTCTAAAATTCCATGTTTTCATTATGGAGATGATGATATTATCAATACATAAACATCACAAGGGGCTGTTGTGAGACTTTAGTCAGATGACATAGTAATGAGCTTATTTCAATGCCTGGCACTTCCTGTGTGAGTGCTCACAAAGCTGTAAAATGCTTGCCGCAAACATTGGCTAGTAGTTCCATGTGGCAGTATCACTTTCCAAGTGGGTGAACTTGTGATAATTACTTAGGTTTATGACCCTCAGTTTTCTTACCTGTTAAGTGGGGAAAATGATGCCTTTCTGTGGGGTGGTTGTGAAGATTTGGTGAAATGATAAAAGAGAAGTGCACACTGCCAGGCACTTCGCAAAGTTAGGCTTCCTTTTTTTTTTGAATTTTTGAATTTTATTTTATTTATTTTTTTATACAGCAGGTTCTTATTAGTTATACATTTTATACATATTAGTGTATACATGTCAATCCCAATCTCCCAATTTATCACACCCCCCCCACCCCCCACCACTTTCCCCCCTTGGTGTCCATACGTTTGTTCTCTACATCTGTGTCTCAATTTCTGCCCAGCAAACTGGTTCATCTGTACCATTTTTCTAGGTTCCACATATATGCATTAATATACGATATTTGTTTTTCTCTTTCTGACTTACTTCACTCTGTATGACAGTCTCTAGATCCATCCATGTCTCTACAAATGACCCAATTTCGTTCCTTTTTATGGCTGAGTAATATTCCATTGTATATATGTACCACATCTTCTTTATCCATTTGTCTGTCGATGGGCATTTAGGTTGCTTCCATGACCTGGCTATTGTAAATAGTGCTGCAATGAACATTGGGGTGCATGTGTCTTTTTGAATTATGGTTTTCTCTGGGTATATGCCCAGTAGTGGGATTGCTGGGTCATATGGTAATTCTTTTTTTTTTTTTTTAACATCTTTATTGGAGTATAATTGCTTTACAATGCTGTGTTAGTTTCTGCTTTATAACAAAGTGAATCAGTTATACATATACATATGTTCCCATATCTCTTCCCTCTTGTGTCTCCCTCCCTCCCACCCTCCCTATCCCACCCCTCTAGGTGGTCACAAACCTCCGAGCTGATCCCCTGTGCTATGCAGCTGCTTCCCACTAGCTATCTATTTTACGTTTGGTAGTGTATATATGTCCATGCCACTCTCAATTTCTCACAGCTTACCCTTCCCCCTCCCCACATCCTCAAGTCCATTCTCTAGTAAGTCTGTGTCTTTATTCCCATCTTACCCCTAGGTTCTTCATGACCTTTTTTTTTTTTTCTTAGATTCCATATATATGTGTTAGCATACAGTATTTGTTTTTCTCTTTCTGACTTACTTCACTCTGTATGACAGACTCTAGGTCCATCCACCTCACTACAAATAACTCAATTTCATTTCTTTTTATGGCTGAGTAATATTCCATTGTATATATGTGCCACATCTTCTATATCCATTCATCCAATGATGGACACTTAGGTTGCTTTCATGTCCTGGCTATTGTAAATAGAGCTGCAATGAACATTTTGGTACATGAGTCTTTATGAATTATGGTTTTCTCAGGGTATATGCCCAGTAGTGGGATTGCTGGGTCGTATGCTAGTTCTATTTTTAGTTTTTTAAGGAACCTCCATTCTGTTCTCCATAGTGGCTGTATCAATTTACATTCCCACCAACAGTGGAAGAGGGTTCCCTTTTCTCCACACCCTCTCCAGCATTTATTGTTTCTAGATTTTTTGATGATGGCCATTCTGACTGGTGTGAGATGATATCTCATTGTAGTTTTGATTTGCATTTCTCTAATGATTAATGGTGTTGAGCATTCTTTCATGTGTTTGTTGGCAATCTGTATATCTTCTTTGGAGAAATGTCTATTTAGGTCTTCTGCCCATTTTTAGATTGGGTTGTTTGTTTTTTTGTTATTGAGCTGCATGAGCTGCTTATAAATCTTGGACATTAATCATTTGTCAGTTGCTTCATTTGCAAATATTTTCTCCCATTCTGAGGGTTGTCTTTTCGTCTTGTTTATGGTTTCCTTTGCTGTGCAAAAGCTTTGAAGTTTCATTAGGTCCCATTTGTTTATTTTTGTTTTTATTTCCATTTCTCTAGGAGGTGGGTCAAAAAGGATCTTGCTGTGATTTATGTCATAGAGTGTTCTGCCTGTGTTTTCCTCTAAAAGTTTGATAGTGTCTGGCCTTACATTTAGGTCTTTAATCCATTTTGAGTTTATTTTTGTGTATGGTGTTAGGGAGTGTTCTAATTTCATACTTTTACATGTAGCTGTCCAGTTTTCCCAGCACCACTTATTGAAGAGGCTGTCTTTTCTCCACTGTATATTCTTGCCTCCTTTATCAAAGATAAGGTGACCATATGTGCGTGGGTTTATCTCTGGGCTTTCTATCCTGTTCCATTTATCTATATTCCTGTTCTTGTGCCAGTACCATACTGTCTTGATTACTGTAGCTTTGTAGTATAGTCTGAAGTCAGGGAGTCTGATTCCTCCAGCTCTGTTTTTCTTTCTCAAGATTGCTTTGGCTATTCGGGGTCTTTTGTGTTTCCATGCAAATTTTAAGATTTTTTGTTCTAGTTCTGTGAAAAATGCCATTGGTAGTTTGATAGGGATTGCATTGAATCTGTAGATGGCTTTGGGTACTATAGTCACTTTCACAATGTTGATTCTTACAATCTAAGAACATGGTACATCTCTCCATCTGTTTGTATCATCTTTAATTTCTGTCATCAGTGTCTTATAGTTTTCTGCATACAAGTCTTTTGTCTCCTTAGGTAGTTTTATTCCTAGATATTTTATTCTTTTTTTGCAATGGTAAATGGGAGTGTTTTCTTAATTTCACTTTCAGATTTTTCATCATAGTGTATAGGAATGCCAGAGATTTCTGTGCATTAAGTTTTATCCTGCTACTTTACCAAATTCATTGATTAGCTCTAGTAGTTTTCTGGTAGCATCTTTAGGATTCTCTATGTAGAGTCATCGTGTCATCTGCAAACAGTGACAGCTTTACTTCTTCTTTTCCGATTTGAATTCCTTTTATTTCTTTTTCTTCTCTGATTGCTGTGGCTAACACTTCCAAAACTATGTTGAATAATAGTGGTGAGAGTGGGCAACCTTGTCTTGTTCCTGATCTTAGTGGAAATGGTTTCAGTTTTTCACCATTGAGGACGATGTTGGCTGTGGGTTTGTCATATATGGCCTTTATTATGTTGAGGAAAGTTCCCTCTATGCCTACTTTCTGCAGGGCTTTTATCATAAATGGGTGTTGAATTTTGTCAAAAGCTTTCTCTGCATCTATTGAGATGATCATATGGTTTTTCTCCTTCAATTTGTTAATATGGTGTATCACGTTGATTCATTTGCATATATTGAAGAATCCTTGCATTCCTGGAATAAACCCCACTTGATCATAGTGTATGATCCTTTTAATGAGCTGTTGGATTCTGTTTGCTAGTATTTTGTTGAGGATTTTTGCATCTATGTTCATCAGTGATATTGGCCTGTAGTTTTCTTTCTTTGTGACATCTTTGTCTGGTTTTGGGATCAGGGTGATGGTGGCCTCGTAGAATGAGTTTGGGAGTGTTCCTCCCTCTGCTATATTTTGGAAGAGTTTGAGAAGGATAGGTGTTAGCTCTTCTCTAAATGTTTGATAGAATTCACCTGTGAAGCCATCTGGTCCTGGGCTTTTGTTTGTTGGAAGATTTTTAATCACAGTTTCAATTTCAGTGCTTGTGATTGGTCTGTTCATATTTTCTATTTCTTCCTGGTTCGGTCTTGGCAGGTTGTGCATTTCTAAGAATTTGTCCATTTCTTCCAGGTTGTCCATTTTATTGGCATAGAGTTGCTTGTAGTAATCTCTCATGATCCTTTGTATTTCTGCAGTGTCAGTTGTTACTTCTCCTTTTTCATTTCTAATTCTATTGATTTGAGTCTTCTCCCTTTTTTTTCTTGATGAGTCTGGCTAATGGTTTATCAATTTTGTTTATCTTCTCAAAGAACCAGCTTTTAGTTTTATTGATCTTTGCTATCGTTTCCTTCATTTCTTTTTCATTTATTTCTGATCTGATCTTTATGATTTCTTTCCTTCTGCTAACTTTGGGGTTTTTTTGTTCTTCTTTCTCTAATTGCTTTAGGTGCAAGGTTAGGTTGTTTATTTGAGATGTTTCCTGTTTCTTGATGTAGGCTTGTATTGCTATAAACTTCCCTCTTAGAACTGCTTTTGCTGCGTCCCATAGGTTTTGGGTCATCGTGTCTCCATTGTCATTTGTTTCTGGGTATTTTTTGATTTCCTCTTTGATTTCTTCAGTGATCACTTGGTTATTAAGCAGTGTATTGTTTAGCCTCCATGTGTTTGTATTTTTTACAGATCTTTTCCTGTAATTGATATCTAGTCTCATAGCGTTGTGGTCGGAAAAGATACTTGATACGATTTCAATTTTCTTAAATTTACCAAGGTTTGATTTGTGACCCAAGATATGATCTATCCTGGAGAATGTTCCATGAGCACTTGAGAAAAATGTGTATTCTGTTATTTTTGGGTGGAATGTCCTATAAATATCAATTAAGTCCATCTTGTTTAATGTATCATTTAAAGCTTCTGTTTCCTTATTTATTTTCATTTTGGATGATCTGGCCATTGGTGAAAGTGGGGTGTTAAAATCCCCTAATATGATTGTGTTACTGTCGATTTCCCCTTTTATGGCTGTTAGTATTTGTCTTATGTACTGAGGTGCTCCTATGTTGTGTGCATAAATATTTACAATTGTTATATCTTCTTCTTGGATCGATCCCTTGGATCATTATGTAGTGTCCTTCTTTGTCTCTTGTAATAGTCTTTATTTTAAAGTCTATTTTGTCTGATATGAGTATAGCTACTCCAGCTTTCTTTTGATTTCCATTTGCATGGAATATCTTTTTCCACCCCCTCACTTTCAGTCTGTATGTGTCTCTAGGTCTGAAGTGGGTCTCTTGTAGACAGCATATATATGGGTCTTGTTTTTGTATCCTTTCAGCCAGTCTGTGTCTTTTGGTGAGAGCATTTAATCCATTTACATTTAAGGTAATTGTCTATATGTATGTTCCTATTCCCATTTTCTTAATTGTTTGGGGTTTGTTATTGTAGGTCTTTTCCTTCTCTTGTGTTTCTTGCCTAGAGAAGTTCCTTTAGCATTTGTTGTAAAGCTGGTTTGGTGGTGCTGAACTCTCTCAGCTTTTGCTTGTCTGTAAAGGTTTTAATTTCTCCATCAAATCTGAATGAGATCCTTGCTGGGTAGAGTAATCTTGGTTGTAGGTTTTTCTCCTTCATCACTTTAAATATGTCCTGCCACTCCCTTCTGGCTTGCAGAGTTTCTGCTGAAAGATCAGCTGTTAACCTTATGGGGATTCCCTTGTGTGTTATTTGTTGTTTTTCCCTTGCTGCTTTTAATATGTTTTCTTTGTATTTAATTTTTGATAGTTTGATTAATATGTGTCTTGGGGTGTTTCTCCTTGGATTTATCCTGTATGGGACTCTCTGTGCTTCCTGGACTTGATTAACTATTTCCTTTCCCATATTAGGGAAGTTTTCAACTATAATCTCTTCAAATATTTTCTCAGTCCCTTTCTTTTTCTCTTCTTCTTCTGGGACCCCTATAATTTGAATGTTGGTGCGTTTAATGTTGTCCCAGAGGTATCTTAGGCTGTCTTCATTTCTTTTCATTCTTTTTTCTTTATTCTGTTCCATGGCTGTGAATTCCACCATATTGTCTTCCAGGTCACTTATCCATTCTTCTGCCTCAGTTATTCTGCTATTGATTCCTTCTAGTGTATTTTTCATTTCAGTTATTGTATTGTTCATCTCTGTCTGTTTGTTCTTTAATTCTTCTAGGTGTTTGTTCTTTAATTCTTCTAGGTCTGTGTTAAACATTTCTTGCATCTTCTCGATCTTTGCCTCCATTCTTTTTCCGAGGTCCTGGATCATCTTCACTATCATTATTCTGAATTCTTTTTCTGGAAGGTTGCCTATCTCCACTTCATTTAGTTGTTTTTCTGGGGTTTTATCTTGTTCCTTCATCTGGTACATAGCCCTGTGCCTTTTCATCTTGTCTATCTTTCTGTGAATGTGGGTTTTGTTCCACAGGCTTCAGAATTGTAGTTCTTCTTGCTTCTGCTGTCTGCCCTCTGGTGGATGAGGCTATCTAAGAGGCTTGTGCAAGTTTCCTGATGGAAAGGACTGGTGTGTGTAGAGCTGGCTGTTGCTCTGGTGGGCAGAGCTCAGTAAAACTATCCCGCCCATCTGCTGATGGGTGGGGCTGGCTTCCCTCCCTCTTGGTTGGTTGCCCTGAGGCGACCCAACACTGGAGCCTACCCGGGCTCTTTGGTGGGGCTAATGATGGACTCTGGGAGGGCTCATGCCAAGGAGTACTTCCCAGAACTTCTGCTGCCAGTGTCCTTGTCCTCATGGTGAGACACAGCCACCCCCTGCCTCTGCAGGAGACCTCCAACACTAGCAGGTAGGTCTGGTTCAGTCTCCCCTGGGGTCACTGCTTCTTCCCCTGGGTCCTGATGTGTACACTACTTTGTGTGTGCCCTCCAAGAGTGGAGTCTCTGTTTCTCCCCGTCCTGTTGAAGTCCTGCAATCAAATCCTGCTAGCCTTCAAAGTCTGATTCTCTAGGAATTCCTCCTCCCATTGCTGGACCCCCAGGTTGGGAAGCCTGACGTGGGGCTCAGAACCTTCACTCCAGTGGGTGGACTTCTGTGGTATAAGTGTTCTCCGGTTTGTGAGTCATCCACCCAGCATTTAAGGCATTTTATTTTATTGTGATTGTGCCCCTCCTACCATCTCATTGTGGCTTCTCCTTTGTCTTTAGATGTGGGGTATCTTTTTTGGTGAGTTCCAGTGTCTTCCTGTCGATGATTGTTCATCAGTTAGTTGTGATTCCGGTGCTCTCGCAAGAGAGAGTGAGAGCACGTCCTTCTACTCCGCCATCTTGAACCTGGTATCTAGGCTTCCTTATGTCTAGTGGACAAATTTGGGTTCTACTCTTAGCTTTTTTTTTTTTTTTTGTCAACTAATTCCCTAATGACTTTGGGCAAGTCATATCAGGCCTTTGGAGCTCATTTTTCTCACACAAAATGAAGAGTTGCACCAAGTGTATCTCTTTTAATTGTAAACTTCTTAACAAAAGGTAACCCCCTCAGTGGGGCCATTGGTGATCATTTGAACTTGGCTTCCTCTTTTCTCCCATTGCTTGTTGGGGTCGCCGTGAGACCTGTATTAGGAATCTTTGTGAGATGATGATGAGTGACTTGTCTACAGATAGGGAGAAATTTATCTACATTCATGGATACCTCCAGAAAATGTTGAGATAATTTTAAGTCAATAACACATAAAGATAAAATGTTCAGTTGTGTCTTCATGGCCTAGGCTGGTAGCAGCACAACATTCCTCTTGGTTGGTCAGAGCTCAGATACCTTCATGTATCCAATTCTAAAGCCCCCAGCTTCCCACACTTTGTAGGAGCCATTGGGTCAGCATTTATGCCTAAGAAAAATGGAGATTTGAGAGTTAATTTGGAAGGACTTAACTGTAACATTAAAAAAAAAAAAAAAATCAACGAGAACAGAATGTTGAAAGCAGGAATGTCAAGCTCTAGGTTGACTGTTTAAATTGCCCAGGCTTGGGATTTCCTGTGTCTCTGCCAAGGCGGAAGCTTACGAAAATGACTCCATTTTCTCCTTTGTATTTTGGAGGGAAGGTGATAAATGTCCAGGGTCTCAAATCCTACTTTTCCCTAAAATATGCAAGAATTAATGGATAGCTAATGAACACAGATTCTATGATATACTGAACATGAGTTGTCTTCAGTGATGGGAAGAAAATTCTTTAAGAGTTGTGGTTTTCTAGAATATAAAGGGAACATAATACAGAATGAAGAAAAAAAGCTTCCGAAAAGCAAGAATGTCCCTCTACAAACAGCACTCAAGTGAAAAGGAAATGGCAGTGAGAAAGGATGGGGGCGGAAGATGATTCAGCCAGAGGGGGCTGGGTGAGTACTGTGGGCTGGCCTGCCGAGGTGTGAAGTAGGCGGGCGGCTATGACTAGCATTGAATGGAAGATAATTAAGAACAAGTTGGTACCAGTAACTGCCAGGGAAGGGAAGAGAATATGTCTAGAAAAAGCAGCTCTTTATTTCAATGCTGAATTAAAACACCTACCCATTAGAGGCTTGAAATTTTCATTTTGAAATGAAAAAATATTTGCTGTAAACAGAATGCAGATGACTGTGAAAATGTACATGCTTGCTTCTAATGTTGTGATGGGAAAGTTTTAAAATGGCATAAGTGGGGCTTCCCTGGTGGCGCAGTGGTTGAGAATCTGCCTGCCAATGCAGGGGACACGGGTTCGAGCCCTAGTCTGGGAAGATCCCACATGCTGCGGAGCAACTAAGCCCGTGAGCCACAACTACTGAGCCTGCGCATCTGGAGCCTGTGCTCTGCAGCAAGAGAGGCCGCGGCAGTGAGAGGCCTGCGCACCGCAATGAAGAGTGGCCCCCGCTCGCCACAATTAGAGAAAGCCCTCGCACAGAAACGAAGACCCAACACAGCCAAAAATAAATAAATAAATAAATTTTTTAAAAAATAAAAAAATAAAATGGCATAAGTGTGCTGGATACTTTCTTAGAAAGAAACATATATGTTAAAATATCAGTCATTTTTTCAAAGGAAGAAGCATTGCTGTTCAAAGCCATTCATCACACAAGTTATCAAGTTTCAGTTTGGGATCAGCTACACATATATATTTCTGAATCTTTTTCAAGAGAAAGGACTGCAAATTTAGCTTCCATTGTCCTTTAAATAGCTTTCTGGATTGAAGAGCATTATAATTAAACTGCACCAAGTGTCACTGCAGAGAAGCTTCTAAATTATGGGTCTGAGTGGGGGTGAGAAATGCTATTTAATTGCTTGACAATCAAAATCAGAAGATGTTCAGATATGCACAACCCAGACTTACTGTAATTATATCAGATGGAGAAGGAGTGGGAGGAATAGGTGTAGCCTTGAATTCAATAATCACTTGTTTATCTCTCTTTTGAAAAAAATTTTAAAGAGAAACTATTCATAAATACTCAAAATGCATATTCACGAATAGTTTTGTAAAAGAAAAGACATATTAGCAAGTAATCAGTCCTTTCAGTGTGTCCCAGAAATAGGTTGTGAAAAAAATGGACATGGATATCCTCAAAGTACTCTCAAAATTTTAAATCTAGTACATTTAACTCTCCAACAATTACTTTATTTCAAATATAATGCCAGAAGGGATATTCATAAGGGCTCTGAAACCTACTTGTCACACTATTTTGCACTATATTTCGCCCAGCTCTTGGTTCTCCTGAAACTCTCCTTTCTCTTAAAATGGGAAGGAATGTGTAGGAGATGCTCTCAGGACACTGCTCAGACATTTCAGAACCATTTTTGCCTCTTAAAGAAGCCCAAAAGTTGCCTCTTGTAAAGAAGCTGAGAATTTAATACTATACCAGCACCCTTACACAGTGTGTGACACCCTGTTAGGTAGTACATACAAGAACAAATGTTAAACACTCGACTGGGAAACGTAGAAGCCTGAAAACTGTCAGACTGAAAATGAAGACATAGTACATTTTTCATGATCCTTTCCCAAGTGAAAAACTAAAACCATAAATTTTCCATATAATACATATATGTGTAAACAAAATGATCCCATGTCCTTTGGATTGATCCTTTTTTTAACCTTTAACTAAAAGTGGCTCTAGTTTCCATCTCACATAAAAGGGAAAGTCCAGTATCCTCCTACAACCCCCAGATTTCTGGGGGTTTTCCTTCTTCTGGGCATTTTTCATTCCAGATTCTCATTACTGGCTTTGTGTACCAGTTGACAGTTTTTTTCCTAGATAAGGTGAGTGAAACGTTGGATTTATTCAAAGACAATTAAGCAGCTTAAGAATTGGGTTGAATGATTCTTTCTAAAAAGGGAGATTTCTAGACAGGTTTACACAACAGTATATGGTCCCATAGAGTGAAGCTTTAGATGCCATAGAAAGACACTTTCATCTCAGTAAGGGGAAGATATTTCTGTGGGTCAGAGATTTCTCAAGATACTCTCTAGGGTTTAGGAATGCAGTAAGTTCCCCATTTCTGGAGTTATTCAAGTATTCACTGGCTTCATTAACTTGAAATCAACTCTCAGAAGCAGACCCTGAGATGAAGATTCACATACAAGTAGCTTATCTGGCAGGTGATCTCAGGAAAGACTGGTAGGAGATGGGGAAGTAAAACAAAAAAGGATGTTGGAAATAAAGGATATACGGTCACACAAGAGTCCACTGTGATAAAAGGAACTCTAATTTCACTTGGGAATTCTGGTGGCCAGTGTAAAATACTCACCTTAGTTAATCCCCCAAAGAGCTGAGAGAGCTGGGATATTTATACACAAATTTCCATCAATGGGCTTTGAAAGCTACTCCAGGAGGGTATCATTCTCCTGCCACTTCCGGCCTGCCTGGTGGGAGGGGGGCAAAGCCGGCGCTGGGGTTTCAAGAAATCCTACAGCAATTAAATGCTATGCTGGCAATTGAAAGCCAGACTGGCACATACTGAACTGGTAAGAGTGAAAGGATGTGGGTCAGGGTCTCAGGAGTATCTATTATACTAGCTAAAAAACTTGGGAAGGCTATTATAGAAGAGACTGCAATGTGACCACCCAAGGACTAAAGCAAGCCCAGATATATGTACTTACTATTTTTTCAGTGTTTGTTTTTAAATTGAATTTGAGTGACCGTGGGTACTACCATGCTCTCTCCAATTTGCCTCAGGCCCCATCAGTCTCTCCTGGCTAGTTTCATACATTTACATTACTCATCTGCTTTTGGAGTTTGCCACCCCTGGAGGTTTGAATTTCCCTGGAGGAAATTCAAATCTAAGATGATAGGCAGGTGTGAAGGTCACTGCCAACTGTGAAAATCTGTGATGCTATGACTAGATGATCCCTTAAACTCTTTGCAGCAATGAAAGTCTATAATTTAAGTATATGCTATCTTTTAACTTATCTCTGCAAGGTCCTTGAGGGCAGTAGCATAGGCCTGTAAATGCTCTTGATTGATTAAAATGCAATTATGCATTTCTAAATGCTAATAAACAGAGATATTCATGTATAAATTCACTGTACCACTATTACTGTTTGCACCGTAAAAGTGTAGCTTGAGCCAACACATCAGAACAGATTACAAAGAGAAACTGCTTGGTATTCAGCAGGTTTGATTTAGGTTCTACAGTCATACTCCAGTGAATCTGTTAAGATGAGCATGAACATTGATGCTCACCCACTTAGCCTTGGCTCACAAGGAAAGATGACCTTGGCAGACAACATTAAAGCTTTTAAAAACTGGCTTTGCATTATGTTAAGTGCAAGAAGCCTGACACACAAGACTATATACTGTATGATTCCATTTATATGACATTCTGGAAAAGGCAAAACTCTAAGGATAGAAATTGTCGGTAGTTTCCTGGAGGTGGAGGTGTTGACTACAAAGGGGCAGGAGGGGACTTTGTGGGGCGACGGAAGTGTCCTACGTCTTCCTTGTGGTGTAGTTATACTACTATACACATTTGCCAAACCTCATCAAACTGTACACCGAAAAAGGGTAAATTTTACTGTATTATATATTAAAACTCAATAAATCTGACATTTTAAAAGACTGGAAAAAAAACCTCCTAGGCCTCAGGAGAGCTCCTTACCTGCTGCTACAAGGGAAGGTTCCCAGCATCCTGGAAAAACAAGGGGAGGCTGGGTAGGACGTCTTCTGAAATGAGAAGAACATGTAGTTCCTGCTCCTAAGTTACCTCTTGTTTTTTAGCATTCAAAACGCTCTTTGCTCCTCAAATATGATAAAATAGGTCAATGAATGAAATAAGACTCGTTCTGTTGTTGCTCTCGACTTCCTGCACCAGTCTCTGCCTTAGTCCTTTTAGCTCCAGTGTTTTTCTCTAGGTCCTATTTCAGAATTCACATTTTATTATTTTGACTTATTTGTTCTTTTACTTGTTTAAAGGAGATTTGCAGAAGCTTTCTAATTTCCAAGTGAAATCCTAGGCTATAAGAACTGTAAGTCAGGAGGAGAGTTAACATGGTTTGACAGAGCCTGTAGGCCCCGAGATTCTACTTCAAAAACTGAAGGGCTTGTCTTCTCTGTCAAATCCACTTCTCTTTTCTTGAATTCCCTGCGCACAGCACATTCCTAAAGGACCTTGACCTAGATTGTCCCTTGGGTAAGCCGCTCTCTGGATGTGCTTATATCTGGGGCAGCTTCCAAAGGCACTAATCCGGGGAGGAGGCCGCAGGACAGAGTGGCAGGTGCCGTTTGCATTTCCCTTCATGACAAGGGAGAGCACTCATTCTGCTCCATTGAAGGGGGTGGTGGTGATGCAGGATGATTATAAGAACCTGGGGCGGGTACCAAGTGCTCTAGGTCTCTGTTTCCCTGTAGCATCTGGCACATTCCTCAGCCTCACGTTAACTATTTTGGTGATTGTCAGTTATTTGACTGACTGACCTCCACTCTCTGTGTCAGAACTTCCCTCCTCTACTGCTCTTGAGTGAGACTCATACTCATCCCTCATAATTCTGCTCCTCATCTTAAACCTCCGGAACCAGCCCTTCCCTCCTGGACAGCCCTAAAGTCTACACTAGGCGTCCCTTCTTTGAGCTTCCCTAAGACCTTCTGCTTATACTTATCATAGCCTGACCATTCTGTATTTTAATTGTATCCTGACTTCCCTACCTTTTCCCCACCTTGTTCCCCACCACCTCTCTCCCTACACTAGGCTATGAGCCTATAGAAGGCAAAGATTTTTTTATTTCTGGTGTTTCTTTTTTTCCTATCTGGAACATTATAGATTCCTTATAAATGTTTGCCAGTGAATAAATAAGAATATACTCATGCTGGTTTTGGAAGTCTGCTTTATCAGGTGGAAATATCAACTACAAGTAAAAGAAAAGCTAACTAACTTGTATTGGCTTGTATAAATAGACGTTTCTTTTTCTGGTGTAAAAAAATTTTTGGAGAAAAGCAACTGCTGACTGTGGTTTAGAGGTGCAAGTGGTCAGGGTCAGGGGCTCTGTGATTCACTTGGTCTTTCCTTTATGATCACAAGATAGTTCTTATAAGTGCCCAGCTTTTGCGATTAAGTGGAAAGAGGTTGTACTAGTTTTCTATTGCTGCATAACAAATTACCACAAACATAGCAACTTAACACCAATTTATCTTGCAACTTCTATATGTCAGGAGTCTGGTCACTGGTTAACTGAGTTCTCTGCTCAAGAAATCACCAGGCTGCAATCAAGGTGTCAACTGGGACTGCATGTCATCTGAGGCTTAGGGTCCTCTTTCAAGCTCACTGGTTGTTGGTAGAATGCATTTCCTAGGGCTGAGGTCTTCAGCTTCTGGAGGCTGCTCCAAGGCAGTTCACAACATGGCTGTTTGCTTTCCTCTAAGAGGCCAACAGGAAATTGTCTCTCTTTTGAAAGATTCATCTGATTATATCAGGCCCACACAGGATAATCTCCCTTTGATTGACTCAAAGCCAACTGATTAGTAACCTAATCATGGGGACAATATCTCTTGATTCTGCCCATACTCCAAGGGAGGGGATTATACAGGGCATGTATATCAGGAGGCCATCTGAGAAGTCTGCCTGCCACAGGAGTGATGTCAACTGTGCCTTTCTCTTTCATCTGGAAAGCAATGGCTTCCCAGAATTCCCTTTAATAGAGTTCTGCTTACATCTCATTGGTTAGAACTATATCACATGGCCACTTCTAGCTGTAAGAAAGGCTGGCAAAGAGGATACCTGGCTCTTCCAACTTCTATAGAGAAGGCAAGGAAAGGAGAGAGGCTGGGAATGGGTATTGGATTAGTCTATCAATAGACAAAATCAACCCATCAGATCTCCTAGAGACCTTAATTATACAATGTTAGATCTAGAAAACTAGAATCTTCAGAAACTGAAGGTCATTCAGTACAACTTTCTATTGATATTTTCTAGATAATGAAGCCAAGGTCCTGAGAACTCATGCGACTTCCTTGAAGTCATGTATTATTTCCTTTGAAGCACCAACCAAAATTTAGTAACCCTAGCATATTCAGCTTCTTCAGGAGTTTATTTTATCAAATCTCCAGAAAAAAAGTTATACAAATTAACTGATGATGGAATAATCTCTCTTGAAGTCGATCACTGAGCCACTTTCCTATCACATAAAACTGGTTTCTATATTCTAATCATGATTTGTGAAGCAACCAGCTTGGACAGGAGGGATGGCTACTAAAGCATAGGCGCAGAGGGTAAGTCTGCATGAATTCAGAGAAAGAAGACATACTCCTGGCCTGGGAAGTCAGGGAAAACATCAAAGAAGACTGGCATTTGAGATGGGCCTTAAAGGACAGGTAAAGTATAGCATGGGGAGATCAGAGGAGGGTATTCCAGGTAGAGAGAAACATAGAAACAGGAACAGATGTGTTAAACTACAAAATGTGCAAGGAGAAAAGAGATCAACTTCATTTGACCAGGCCAGCTTCAGAAAACTCTATAAAAGGCTGATTTATTAGCCTAGGAAAGAGATAATGCTAACTTGAACTTGGAGCGTGACAGTGGGAATGAAAAGGATTGACAGTGGAATGGAAGGAGAGTTGTATGCAGTGATTGGACAGGACTTTTCACTGAGTCTGTAAGTACAGTGTAGAAAGTGAGTCTTGTTGATCTCCCAGTCCCATGGCCAGTGCCTGCATATACTAAGTACTCAATAAACGCTTTGAGTTGAATTTATGAATGATTTGGGACAGAAGATAAAGGAAAGGATGGTATCAAGGACCATTTGAAGCTGGGTTGGAGGTTGGGAGGAGGTACAGAATTGAAAAGAGGGTGTGGAATTCAGTTTTAGACATGTTGAGCTCCAGGTGCCTCCTGAAACCCAGGGGTGGCACCCAGGGGTGCCTCTCTGATGTCTAGAGAGACACCCAAGAAGCAGATGTGCCTGGTTGTGTATACTGCAGTTTGCAGCTATGAGCACAGAAAAAGAAGGTAGTGGAAAACTTTGCTGGAATACCTGCATTGAAGAGGGAAGAAGATAAGCCAAAACACGAGAATAAGGAACTGTGGAACTGACTGGAGGAAAAAGACTGTGGCTCCAAGAAGACAAGGGATAAAGGTATTTAAAGATGGTAGCCAACAGTTTCTGAACAAGGAGTTTTCAGAGAGAATGGAGAGAGAAATAGCAAGAGTTTTAGGAATGAGTAGGGAGGAAAAGAGGACAGCTAGTATAACGCACTTTCGGAAGTTTAATGATAAGAGGAAAATCAGAGATGACAGAGTCATGGGAAGGTGGTTTGGTTTATTTGCATTTTAGAATGAGAGTGACTTAGGCAGAGCTTCTGTCTGGGGGAATGTGTTAGAGGAAAAGGGGAGGGTGAGTATAAAAGAGATCATGCTAAGAGGGGAGTCATAGCATCTGGAGGGTGCTGAAGGCTGGATTGAGAGAGGAATTGTCTTTTGAAGCATGAGGAAGAAAAGAGGTGAGAAAAGGAAAGGAAGGCTTTCTCCATTGACCACCATGTTACCTCCCTGAATCTCAGTCTCCTCATCCATAAAGTCAAGTCGTTGGCCTAGGTGGACACAGAGTATGACAAACTCTATAATTTTTTGCTCTAGACATTTTATTTGGGATTCTCTCCCCTCCCTTGCTCTCTTCAACCAGTCATTGCCAATAATGGTGATAATAGCAATAACTGCAGACACTATTGCATGCCTCAAAGATCAGATCCAGTTAGGATAAATTCTGAAAAGCTACATGGTGAAGAAATCATTTGACTGTAACTTGAAGGATAGCATGGATATGTATGTATGTATTTAAAATGTCTTAGTATGTATTATCTAAAATCTTACAGGTAATGCAGTATAATGTTTATTTTATTGTTTCTTCTATTTCTTTCCTGAGTTCGATCAACTCTCATTTTATTTCTTCCTAGTTTTTTTTTTTTTGGTCCATTTCTGTACTTAGCTTTTGAATTTGTCGTTCAAAGTGTTTTTCATTATTCTCTAAAGCTTGTTTGAGGATATATAATTCAGTTTAGAGAGTTGTGTTACAGTTAGGGAGTTTTCTTCTATTGTACTCTGCCATTATTGGGGGCAGAAATTTGTATCAGTTGAACTGGATTCTTTCCTATTTTAGTAATTAGATGGAGACTAATCTACATTTCTATGGACAGAGCTGGAGGTTTGGGGTTGTAGGATTCCTAGATCAAGAGCGCCCTCTTCTGTCAGTGTAGCAAAGTATGATTTCTTTTTTCTTTTTAAAATTTTGTTTGTTTGTATGGTTTTTTCTTGTGGAAAAGAAATAATAAGGGTAGGGATTGGGTTTACCTCCATTTTGGAGGGATAGAGGGTCTGACAGGTTCCTAAGTTCCCCCCTCAAGTTCCCCCCAACACCCTTCATGATTTCCAGAGGAACCCTCTAGACATTTTTCCTTGGACCCTTTTCACTTGGAAGCTTTATTTTTCCAAGACTGTCTCCTTGCACCCTGCACACACAGTTAAGTGCCTTCCATGTAGTAAGTGCTCTACTTAGATGAAGACTTTCTCTTTCTGGTAGTTTTAAATCAATCCTAAGTCCACCACCATGGTTTTTCCCAAACTGACTTTGTTTACCTGAGAGGATTCATCAGCAGTATGGAAGGCAGCTTTCTGGGATTTAATGTTTGTTTTTCTATTTACAGTTAATTTGAAATTTGGACATTCTCTGTTTTCTAGTTATGCTGAAGACATGGGTTTTTTTTTTTATTATTTATTTTTATTTATTTATGGCTGTGTTGGGTCTTCGTTTCTGTGCGAGGGCTTTCTCTAGTTGTGGCAAGCGGGGGCCACTCTTCATCATGGTGCGCGGGCCTCTCACTATCGCGGCCTCTCTTGTTGCGGAGCACAGACTCCAGACGCGCAGGCTCAGTAATTGTGGCTCACGGGCCCAGTTGCTCCGCGGCATGTGGGATCTTCCCAGACCAGGACTCGAACCCGTGTCCCCTGCATTGGCAGGCAGATTCTCAACCACTGCGCCACCAGGGAAGCCCAGACATGGGTTTTATGTAGTTTTATTTGCTCTCTTGTTCTCTGTGTGTGTGTGATTGTGTGTTTTTACAGGGGAGGGCAGTATGTTGGGAGATTTAGATTTACGCCACCACCATTATCTTGGCTACCTAGAATTCCTCCACAATGTTCACTGTAAGTCTCTCTAATTTGCCAACAAAATACATAGGAGTCCACTGACTCAGATTATCTCACTGAGCTTTTTAAGCTTTTATCAGTTAAGAATTAAATTGGTCTGCTGGTTAAGAGAACCAGAAGACAGTGGTCTAAACTAAATAGGGGTTTTTCTTGTGAAACAAGAGGTAGGTGGTAGTGGGCCTTGGTTGAGCAGCACAGTGATGTTAGTGTTGATATCTCTGTGACATCTTAACCTTTCCCTCATGGTTGCCATAGTTATGAGGGCTACTACACCTTCATCATTACATCTAGAAGCCAGCTGGGAAGAGGCAGAGTGCAAAGGGCAAAAGGCATTTGTCAACTATCAACTCCATTTTAAAGATCTTTCCTGAAAGCCCCATGCAAAAATTTTTCCTTACGCCTGATTGTCCAGAGCTGGGCTAATGACAATCTCTAGCTGAAAGGAGAATGGGAAATGTAGGGTGCTGTTTTTTTTCCATTTTTGTTTTGTTTTGTTTTTCCTAAGCACATTATTGCCCACAACAAAATTGGGGAAGTAAGGGAAGTGAGGGGGATATTGGGTAGGCAATTAGCAATTCTCCTATACAGGTCCCAAATTCCAGAGTCAGAGAGTTGCTGATATCCCACCATTGACTCAGAGACGATTCCTAGACTGATGATTACTGACCATCTTTGAGAGGTCCTGGGAGATGCCTATGTCAGGAAAAGGAAGAGAATGACAGAGGGACTGACCAGCTATGAAAAAGGGCCAAAATAAAGCAACACTAAACCTCTGTCCCAGGCTGATTGACCGTTACCTCGGGAGGGGGCAAAAAAGAGCCCAATAAGCAATTATTTTTTTAAAAAAGCACATTAAGGAATGTCCCAGTTTGTAAACAAGGACACAGTTCTTTTCTCTTTTCTCCACTCTTTCTCTTAATGGAAGTAATTCTATAATGAAATTAGTTCTTTAGGAGGTAAAGCCTAGTGGAGGGTCATCTGCTGTCAGTGAGGAAAGATCTAATGGGCTAAATTTATTCCCAAAATGACACTCCTAGAAACTCCCATATATGATGCCCTCATAGATACATATCTCCAGATAATCCATTTAAATTATCTATTTGAATAACCATATTTGCTGAAATATGTACACCTTTGTGTACATATGGGCTACTTTTGTAAGTATACCAATCCTTTGTGTATCCCAAGATTCATTTGAATCCTAAATAAGCCTTAAGATTCATTTAAATTTATACAAAACTAGATACTGAAAAAATCTCCATACCCAAAGACAAGCATCCAAGTTTATAAACACACTCATTTATTTACTCCAGCAGACAGAATCTTGGCTTATAATGACTACATTTTGATCCACAGGAAAATCTTAGGAGATGTGAACTTCTGGTTCTACCACTAGCTAACTGCTATTTGGAACAATCCAAACAGAATTGTTATCTTCTCTGAACATTGTTACCTCATCTTTAGAGGAATAGAATTGGCATGAGTGTTTCCTCAAAGTTCTAAGAGCCTATGATTTTAGAGATTCTTTTATTCAGTTAGCATTTGCTCAATGTCTGCTATGCGCTAGGCACTATTTTATGCACTATGGGCACATTATAGTCTAGTAATTACAGTGGAGGATTTCAAGTCAATTAAAAGGAGAGGGTAAAAAAATACCTAGGAATATTAACCACAAAGGTGAAAGACTTGTACACTGAAAACTACAAAACATTGCTGAAAGAAATTAAAGACCTAAATAAATGAAAAGACATCCCATGTTCATGGGTGGCAAGACTTAACATTGTGAGGATGGCAATCATACTCAAAGCAATCTACAGATTCAACAAAATCTCTATCAAAACTCCAACGGCCCTTTTTGCAGAACTGGAAAAGCCAATCTTAAATTTCATATAGAATTGCAAGGGGCCCTGAAGAACCAAAACAATTTTAAAAAGAACAAAGTCAGAAGACCCACATTTTCTGATTTCAAAACTTACTACAAGCCCACAGTAATCAAAACAGTGTGATTCTGGCATAAAGATAGACATACAAATCAATAAATAGGATTGATAGTTCAGAAATAAACCCATACATCTACAGTCAGTATTTGACAAGGGTGCCAAGTCCATTTAATGGGAAAAGAGCAGTCTCTTCAGTAAATAGTTCTGGGATTTCCACATGCAAAAGAATGAAGTTGGACCCCTACCTCACACAATATACAAAAATTAACTCAAAATGAATCAGTGACCTAAATATAAGAGCTGAAAATGTAAATATCTTGGGAGAAAACATAGTAGAAAATCTTCATGACCTTGGATTTGGCAATAGATTCTTAGATATGACACCAAAAGCATGAGCAACAAAAGAAAAAAATAGATAAATTGGATTTCATCAAAATTAAAAACTTTTGTGCCTCAAAGGACATTATCAAGAAAGTGAGAAGTCAGCCTAAAGACTGGGAGAATATATTTGCAAATCATATATATGATAAAGAATTAATATCCAGAATATATAAAGAATTCCTCTAACTCAACAACAAAAAACAAACAACCCAATTAAAAATTGGGCAAAGGACTTGAATAGACATTTCTCCAAAGATATACAGATGGCCAATAGGCATGTGAAAAGATGCTCAACATCACTAATCATTAAAGAAATGCAAGTCTAAATCACAATGAGATACCACCTCAAGCCCATTAGCATGGTTATTATCGAAGAAGAAGGGGGTGGGGGGTAAGGAGGAGGGGGAGGAGGAGAAGAAGAAGAAGAAGAAGGGGAAGAAGGGGAGGAGGAGGAGGAAAATAACCGATGTTGGCAAGGATGTAGAGAAATTGGAACCCTCATCCATTACTGATGGTAATGTAAAATGGTGCAGCCAATGAGGAAACAGTTTGGTGGTTCTTCAAAAAGCTAAACATAAAACTACTATATGACCTAGCAAATTCAACTCATAGTTATATACCCAAAAGAATTAAAAACAGGAACTTGAACAGATACTCGTATGCAAATGCTAATTTCAGAATTATTCACAGTAGCTAAAAGGTAGAAACAACCCAAGTGTCCATTACAAATAAACAGAGAAATAAAATGTAGTATATACATGTAATGGAATATTATTCAGCCACATAAAGGAATAAAGTTCTGATATATGCTCCAACAAGGATGAACCTTGAAAACCTTACGCTAAGTGAAAAAAGCCAGACATAAGAAGCACAATTATTATATGATTCCACTTCCATGAAATATCTAGAATAGGCAAATTCATAGAGATAGAAAGTAGATTAGAGGGTACCAGGGATTGAGAGAAGGGGAACAGGGAGTTACTGCTTAATGAATACAGAGTTTCATTTTGGGTGATGAAAAATTTTGGGAACAGATAGTGGTGATTGTTTCTCCAACGCTGTGAATGTAATTAATGCCACTGAATTATACACTTAAAATTGGTTAAAATGATAAATTTTATGTTGCATGTATTTTACCACAATAAAAATAAAAATTTTAAAAACCCAGGAGGTTAGCACTGCTAGAGAGGGAAATTTGGAGGCAGATGGTCATACTTTATAGGAAGCTATTGGCTGCGCCTTAAGACACACATACAGATGAATACCGATGTGGACTTATACATACATAAACACAACCCAGGTACCTAAACAGAGATACCCAGATAAACACAAGAGTTTATACCTCTTGGTATGCACATACCTGCAAACATACAATTTGCTCTTTGTATATACAGATGGTTGATTTAAACCATCATCAGGATTTAACCTTCTGCCCAGTAGAGGTGCACACACCTACACATTATGTCATGAAACAATATAGCCACACAGGTTAACCAAAGAACCTGTTCAACTAAAGAAAATCATGTTCTAGAGGTGAAAGGAAACAAATGCCTACACATACAGAAAGATATTCCACAGAATACCCTGATGCATGTTGTAACAGTAAAAGGGTTCTAGGGCATGTAAATGGGTTCACTGACTGGTAGGTGAGAGAAACAGGGTAGTAAGCAAAAAGCTAAGTGTTGTATGGAAGGGAGGATGACTGATATGGGTGAGTAGGAAAATGAGTGGGTATCATAAGAAAGCATTATGCAGCTTCTTTGTCAGAGAGATTCAAGACAATAAGCTTGAGTTGCCAAATTTTACTCTTTTATTTCTTACTATCCGATCTCTGGTTATCAGAGAACAAGCTGTACACTTACTTACCTTTATAATTGCACTAGTCCCTTCAACTGGTCCCAAAAATATTCCAGGATAGCTCTCAGGTGAAATCAATGAGCTGCTTAGTATTCTTTCTGCCCAGAACAGTGGACACTCCTCACACATTGTCTGAGCTCGGCAGTGGAAAATCACCATGCCCATTGGCAGCCAGTCAGGGACCCAGAGTGAGGAGGGACTATCCAGACTGACCAAGGTCTTTTTAATGATGGTCCAGCTGAGGAAGTGAGATGCTGGGAATGGTGAGTCAGGAGCGAATGATCAGCATTTACAGCTGGTGCTCAAAGGGAGTAGCCAATAAGGGGAGACGGACAAGATCCTCCAGAGGAGCAGTAACATTGAGGTATAAGCGCAAGGCCTTCCCCAGAACACACCTTTTATGTTGATCCTGTTGTCATTTGTGGTAGCAAAAGCTGTATCTTAGAAAAAGAGTTACTTATGGCAATACTAGCTGGAGTCTTTCAGGAAATCATGAAGGAGGCAAAGGGTCCTGCCACTAGTCTGTTTCCCCGGCCTTTTCACCTCAGCACTGACACTTTATTTCCTTACCCCTCAGGGAATAATTCCCTTCTACCTCCTATTAAAATCCTGAATGATTATGATAATTAACATCTTATCCTTCTCTGTTAGGAAAGAGATTTCTTAACTTACTGCTAAGCAGTAAAATCAGAATGAGTTACATACAATTATCAGTATTTCCTTTTTCAACCTGCTTCCGAAAACCAAAAAACAGCCTAGGCTAGTATAGGCTAATTATAATTATAATTCAGCAAACAAAGTGACATCTTGGTGTGTTCTGTTTTTTTTTTTTTCTGAGTTTCATAATTTTTGGAAGAGAGTATACTGATTGAATAAAAGTTGGTCTTTAATAGAAAAGCAAGACTGGCTTTGATTTTTGAGTGTAGGTGTTATCTTTTTTAAAAGTATACTACTTTGAATTAATTTTTAAATGAATATAGCTGCTATAATTTTAACAGATATTAATAAAATTTGGGATGTGTGTTTGTATGTGTAAGTGGCAGAGATATATGATTTTGCTGAGTGAAGTCTACAGGTCATAAAATCACTATTCTTAATACTGAAAGCAATTAAAAATGTTTTCATCATTGGGTTGTTATAAATCCATATTACATTATTTGAACTGTAAAGGATGTTGATTCTTGGATAAAATTATCATGTTCTGGCTCTTCACTTACTTTGAATTCAATTGTGGTGGAATTTCTTTGAAAATAATTTAACTTTTGTAAGCATGCATGCATGGATAACTCCAAAAATGAATATGAACTTGAAAAGCTGAACCTCTTCTGACAGCAGCTTGACTTATTCTGGATAAATTAAGTAAAAGAAATATCAGAAGCATGTACTCTCTTTTAGGTGTAACAAACTCGAGACAAATATTCTTGACTTGTGCCATGTGAGAAACGATTCTTCGTATCTTTGCATATAACTCACATGCCTACACAAAATATCACAAGCCAGCTGCCTCTGCAGGTTTCCTACTCAGAGGAAAGAAAGCAGACCATTGTCAGAGTGAGGGAGGTGAGGAATGAAGAGCAGCAGCTATGTATGGACTCCACAGTTAGCTTAAGCCGGGCGCTGAGACGAGGGCCTACCGGGAACTTGGCTCCCTCCCCCACCATGATGGCTGGGGCTCCATCAGGTGCTCAGGCAAGGGGGCTGTCTGGAAGACAGAGCCAGTGTGGGTAGCCAGGTGGTATTTTGTTTTGTTTTATCTTTGAGATGCCTATGGATTAAAACTCTGTGTTTTTGCTTTAAACATTAGGGGTTTTCGTTTTTTGCTTTAAAATAAAAAAATTAATTTCTTTTTTTAGAAAAATATCACTTGTTTACATAGAAAAATTTTAAAACACAGATAAATGAAAAATAGTATATGTAAAATATCAGTTTACAAACCTTCCATATCTAGAATATTCCCATTTTGATTTTGATTTGATATATATTATGTATATAGTCTTTCTTAAAATAAAAATGGGAATATTCTAGACATAGAGATTTGTAAACTGATGTTTTTACTTAATGTATAAGGAACATTGTTCAGCATTACTGAATAGACATCTATGGCATCGTTCACGACCACATGATATTTTATTAGAAGTAACATTATTATTATTATTATTATATTTATTTATTTATTTTTTCTCTGCGTTGGGTCTTCGTTGCTGTGCACGGGCTTTCTCTAGTTGTGGGGGGCTACTCTTCGCCACGGTGCGCAGGCTTCTCATTGCCATGGCTTCTCTTGTTGCGGAGCACGGGCTCTAGGCACACAGGCTCAGTGGTTGTGGCTCGCGGGCTCTAGAGCACAGGCTCAGTAGTTGTGGCGCACGGGCTTAGTATCTCCGCGGCATGTGGGATCTTCCCGGACCAAGGATCGAACCCGTGTCCCCTGCATTGGCAGGTGGATTCTTAACCACTGCATCACCAGGGAAGCCCTAGAAGTAACATTATTAATTTACCTTCAATTGCTGGACGTGTATCTCATGAAAGTGTTTCCCCATTATTAGCAATACAATGATAAATATACTTGTACATGCATCTGTTTATATTACCTGTTTATTTCCTCAGGATAAAATTCTAGAAGTAGAATTGCTGGCTATACTCTAAGATTTTTGATTCATATGGACAAATTTCCCTTCAGTAAAGTTCTTTCAATTTACATTCCAACCAGATGAGTGGCATCATTTTCATTTCTGTATACTCTCAAGAAAGTGGGGTATTCTTAAAATCTCATTTTAAAAGAAAATAAAAGGAAGAACTTGCACAGAAGCAATATATAAGTATAAATGAAGGAAATAAGAACAAGGCAATAGAAATAATGCTCTTTTCCCCAGACATATCCAACTCTGGTCAGATTCCTCTTTTATTTACTTAGGTCATGTTAGGGACATTGTGGTAGAGACAGTCACCAAACCTGTTTTCTTTTCCTCCTGTGCACACAGCTGGGCTACATTTCCCAGGAACCCTTTGGGGGAAGTGTGATTATGAGTTCCACCCAACAGGATGTGGATGGAAACGATATATGCTGTTTCCAAGCCTGGCCCCTGATCCTCCCAGCTGTTCTCTTCCTTTGTCTGTCTGAGGCAGGGGAACCTGCAGAGGACTCTAAAACACTAGAAGACGTCAGTCTCAGGAAGGAGGAGCCCAGTTCCCTGAATCGCCTTATGGAAGGCCACTCATCAAATATGTACACAGAACTGTCACATAAGCAATTAATAAATTCTATTGTCTTAACCAGTGAGATTATAGAAAAACTATAAAATTCAGATATACAAAAGAAAAAAAGTACCCAGAATTCCAAAGACCAGAGATAACTAATTGTTACAGAAATTAGTCTACCCTGACAAATCCAAGCCTGTTGCTGCTTTTAGTCAACCCAAATTGGAATTAGTGGTTAAAAATGAGGGTTTGGTAATGTGTTCTCTTTCACGATCATCTTCCTCCTTCTCGAATACCTGTTATGGACAATAAAAATCTATTATGTATACAGTAATTATCTTATGTATAAAAAACTGTTTATGTGTAAGGTATAATATATTCTTCTTTACATTCTTCTCACACTCAAATATTCATATCAAAGGAGTAAAAAATGGACATAAGTAAATAATATCACTTATCTGATTTTGGATGATGTCAGCCTGTGTCAAAAATGCATACTTAGGTTTAAGGGAGAGACAGCTTTAACTAATCATTCCGTCTGTTCCCTAAATTCCTCAGCTTCTTTGAAGTTAGAAAGACCATGTGATTAGCTGTGGCCAATGAAATGTGAGCAGAAGCCGCAGGTGGTCCTTCTGGGCAGCGGTAGTGAAAAACCCATCTGAGATTCTCCTCTCTCTCTATCCCTGCTGCAGTGACAAAGGAGCTGTTGTAGCCACAGGATGGCAGAAACTCCATCATCATGGTTCTTGAATAAGATGGCCTCCCCATCTGTAATGGGTATGTAGCAAGAGCAAGAATTAAACCTTTCTTGTGTTAAGCCACTGGGATTTCAGATTAATTGGGTAACTGCAACATTAGCCTATCTTGTCCTGACGTACACAAGGCTCACACATTCTATGTATCTTGTTCATCCTCCACATCAAAAATTCAAAACGTCGTGGAGGCTCAAAGCCACCACTAATCATTCTCAGACTGGTTACATGGGATTTGACTTCCTAGCTATAAAGGTAAAGAATCAGGACTTTAGAGCAGAGACAGGTGAGAGCTCCCTTCTTGTGAGTGCAGGAGTGATATTAATGCGAATAAGAGGCAGATATAGTTTTGGATATTTCCAGGCCTAAAGTAACTTATGAAATAAATGTATATTATGCTTACAGTATGTGAGAACCACTAATGGTATATGGACATATTGCTCTGCTAGGCAAGTACATTGTATCACTTACTCCCCACTAGTTAATCATGAAAAGCGATGTATGGCAAGGAGTGGAGAAGTTAGTTTACAAAAAGGGAATATGAGATGAAGCACAGACCCTTTATACTCCTTCGGTATCTAATGGCTTTAAATGAATTCTCCTTAACTCATTGAATGATGCTTTTCTCTTGTATCTGAATTTTTTATAATGAACGTGTATTTTTTTTAATATATTTTTAAATTTGCTTATTTTTATTTATTATTTATTTTTGGCTGTGTTGGGTCTTTGTTGCTGCACGTGGGCTTTCTCTAGTTGCGGCGAGCGGGGGCTACTCTTTACTGCGGCACGTGTGCTTCTCATTGTGGTGGCTTCTCTTGTCGTGGAGCATGGGCTCTAGGCGCATGGGCTTCAGTAGTTGTGGCATGCGGGCTCAGTAGTTGTGGCTCGTGGGTTCTAGAGCACAGGCTCAGTAGTTGTGGCTCACGGGGGACTTAGTTGCTCCGCGGCATGTGGGATCTTCCGGACCAGGGGTTGAACCCGTGTCCCCTGCATTGGCCGGTGGATTCTTAACCACTGCTCCACCAGGGAAGTCCCTATTATTTTTATAATTAGAAAAAGGTATTTTTATTTCGGAAAAAAAAAAATCACTGTTGGTGAATGAAGAATTAATAATTGTTTCCAGGGCTTCCCTGGCGGTACAGTGGTTAAGAATCCGCCTGCCAATGCAGGGGACACAGGTTCGATCCCTGGCCCAGGAAGATCCCACATGCCGGAGCAACTAAGCCCGTGCGCCACAACTAGTGAGCCTGCATTCTAGAGCCCATGTGCCACAACTACTGAAGCCCGCGTGCCTAGAACCTGCGCTCTGCAACAAGAGAAGCCGTGACAATGAGAAGCCCATGCACCACAACGAAGAGTAGCCCCGCTCGCCGCAACTAGAGAAAGCCCACGTGCAGCAACGAAGACTCAATACAGACAAAAATAAAAACAAATAAATAAATAAATTTATTAAAAAAAAAGAATTGTTTCCTCCATTGACCTGGCAAAAACAGTGCTTATCAGCTTCCTTAACTATAATTCAAGGGCTAAGTTCCTTGACGGCAGATGCAGGTTGTAATTCTAGAAGCAAGCACAGCAGGGAGGCACATCATAGAGGCTCAAATATGGAAGTTGCATACTGAATGACTACCTATCCTGTGCCTATTGATCCATCATCTCTGTCATTCTGGAATTATTTCATTTAGTTTCAAATGATATTCTTAGTAGCTTTTGTGGGCTCTGGACTTGCCTATGAATTCACACTTGCCAGGGTCTAGAGATGCAATCATGGAATTGCCCAAAACAGTGAAAATCTGTGAATTTCTTGTTAAGTAAAATCTCTGTGCATAGACTTCACATCACCATCATCATTATTCTCCCAGGTAAAACAAGGCAAGCAATTACATTGCCAATTCCCTATCTTTTTACATCTTTGTATAGCCTATTTACTGCATGTAGATAAGCATATCAGAAATTATCTTGTTATAGCTGTAAATAAAATTCTTCTTATCCTATTACGCATTTAGCTCCTTTTTCTGTGGCAAGTTATTTGCTGTCATTTCTTGGTCTACGAACAGCTGAAGGTCACTTTTTAGATAAGAAATGCTGCCAAAGTATCTCAATTTTCCCATTTTTAAAAAGTTTTGACTATCAGGAATGTAAGATAGGGTTTCATTTGTGATAATTACCAAATTTCAAGTAAGTGGTAAATGAAAATTGCCTGGTATTGTGTAAGGAGGGGGTAATTTAGAGTCTTTGTAGGAAGCAATTGGTATTTTAAATAAGCCTGTCTGTAGACATCGTGTGTCTAAAACTATTTTAAAGGGCTCTATGAAACTCTATGCCTTTAAATTTATCTTACTGTTATAGTCATTTTACTAGCTAAGGAACTGCAGCCATCTATCTCTGGCTGTCTCTTTCTGACACCCACAGATGTATATACACCCACACACTCACCCACGCAAACCTACACTCTGACTCACATTCAAAACGATTGTCAAAAAATCCCCGCTCCTTGTCTAACTAAAGTGTTCCTTTCAAACACATGCTATTTGTTTGATCTATTTCCATGTATCTGTGAGTCAGCTGAGTCTTGTCCGATCTACCCAGTAGACTAGAGCCTACATGTATGTTTTTTCATATGGATTTGGCAAACCTGATTCATATTCTAGCATATGGAAATCATAAAAGCCTGGTGAGCTATTTTTTTTACTGACAACACTTCTGACACCAAATGCGTGGGTTTTTTCCTCACACCAACCAATTTTCCAACTCTCCAGACACCAACTAGGTGTCCCACAATTCAGTTCTGACACTAGCTACCAGTTAGTGCAGACCCCATAGGTTAAGGACTCATTCCTATAAGACTGCCCCCACTTCAGACAACCATCTCAAGTCCCAGGCCACCTGTACTTCTGATCGACAGGCTATAAATTGGGTGTTCCCATGACCCGCCTCTTCAGGTTCCATAATTTGATAGAACAGCTCACAGAACTCCAAAATAGTTTACTTGCTATTACCAGTGTATTACCAATGATGCAACTCAGGAGCAGCCAACTGGAAGGAGTGCACTGGACAAAGTATAAGATTGGGGGGGGGGGGGATGGGGTGACACAGAGCCCTCTGGGCATACCACCCTCCCAACACCTTGATGTGTTCACCAATTAGGAAGCTCTCTGAAGTTTATCATTTAGGGGTTTTTAATGGAGGTTCCATACATGGGCATGATTGATTAAATCATTGAACATTTGTGATTAAATCAATCTCCAGCCCCTCTCTTTCTCCTTTGGAGGTCAGTGGGGTGGGCTTAAAAGTTCTGTCTCTCTAATCATAAGGTTGGTTCCACAACTAGCCCTCATCCTGAAGCTATCTAGGGGCCTACCAAGAGTCACCTCGTTAGCATATACAACTCAGGTATGATTGAAAGGGGCCACTATTGGTTTCTTGGATGCAAAACAAAATTCTAAAGTGCTGCTGCTTAGTTCAATGAGTTCAATCGTCAATGCTTGGCTGACTCAATGTCCTTTTTAAAATATGCCAACAAACCTAGGAACCCTAGTAGGGGTCATAGGAATAGGGTAGGCAGTTTGGTTTAGCAGGAGGGCTGGCCTCTTGGCCTGATTACCTCCTGATCCCCTGGATCCCTTTCAAATCAGGACCAAATAGAAAAACACCAACCTTCCACCATTACCATCACCTTGTCTTCAGAGACAACTTCTAACAGGAGCTGACTTCCCATGGGCCCCAAATCATCTGAGTCATGGGCTCTAGGGCCTGATAAGTCTAACAGGAACCTGACGTGTATCAAAAATATCTATCAGAATGAAAGCAACTTTTTTTATTAGATTGGGGGATAAAGAAGGGCATTTAAAACGATAGTCAACATCACGGTGCAGAATTTAAATATATGCTTATACCATTTGAGGTAAACGCTTGCTCAGCAAGAAACAAATTTCCATTTTTAACCACTCTTTTCTTGTGACCTCTGTGTAGATTGCAATTGAGAGACCTATCTGTAGGAAACTTAACATTTTCAGAAGTAGCACACGAATTTTCAATGCATTCAAAATACAGATTAGTCTGAGGTTATCAAAATAGAGTCATATTTCAAAATAAGAAGTCCTGTGAGTCAGGACAGCCCTACCAATTATAGCAACCCTGTTTCTGAAAGGCTTAAGGCCTGGGCCAGCCTCCATGGTAGCAAAGCAATGTTTTATCAAAATGGTATAATTAGGAATGTGTGGCAGTATTTTAACCCCTCCTCCCAAGAGTTCCACAACACTTTTTTTAACATGTTTATAAATATTTGCTTTTGTGCCATTTTAGGGGGAGCTTTCCATACAAACATTTGGCTTCCAGTGTGTCATCCCCAGTCTGGTTCACACCCAAAAGCTGCCTGCTTGGCTATCAATGAATATTGGGCTCAATAACTTGCCTTATTTTTATAACTGGCTTGAATGAAGATGGAAAAGGTGGTAGAAGGAGAAAGACATATTCAGATAAATATAAGAACACTCTTGTTTCCTTACAAGAGTTTGACAACTATGCACCATAACCTAACTACCATTTAAGCTTAGCTCGATGCCAGATTGTGATGAATTTGTGTTTGGCCTTTAAAAAAACATCTGGATAATTTTACCTAATAGTGTTACATTTTCTAGTCATCATGTGTATTTTCTAGCTAAGCACATCCCAGAATTCAAATTACTAACGAGAAATTTTACTTTTACTGTTGTAATTACAGTTATTGGATCCTGAAGCCATCAACTTAAAAAGCAACTGGAAGAATAAATCACCTTTCCGCCCATATTAAAATTGAAGAAAATAAGGGTCCTTAGCTGAGATTTTAATTCTTTTCTGAACTGGAATTGCAAAACTTTTCTTTTTGTAAATAAGGAAGCAACAGTTATTAAGCATATGAACTAGCAATGATTTCTATTTCCATTCCCAAAGGGCAAAATTTGGGAGTTGAAGTGGGACAGTATATATCCTGGAGGGAGGATATCGACATGGAAAGAAAAGAAACTAAAATTGCTTTGCATAATAATGTGAATTATAGAATTTCTTTTAAAGAGAAATAGGTACCTTGCAAATTAAGTAGAATATACTATTTATTCTTCTTTATTGGATTAGGAAGGATTGCAAACTCAGGCTCCCTATATCTTGAATTGCACACTATGTTCCCAGTCATATTTTGTTTGCATATTACGTATTAAATGCTTAGGAATGATCTTTGTGCTCTCTTACCTTCCAAAAACATTCTTCCCATTTTTCTTGAAATGTATACTTCTCTCTGTCTACATTTCATTCTTCCCAGTGTTTATATGGACTTGGATATAAAACTATATCACTTTCTTCTTCACTTTAAGAAAAATGATCCTATTCATACACTGATGAATGGCAACTCTCACTTAGCCTTAGTGTGAAAGAGACAATAAGGAGTGGTGAGGACTGTGATAAAATAGAAAAGCATATGCCCATCTGAAATGAGTATCTACTTCTAAGCACCAGAAAAGATGGCAATAGCCAGATCTTCCAGTTTGTCAAAAAAAAGTCTGAAAGTATTTCAATGTTTTATGAATAATTCAATGCTTTAAAAACAAGCAACCCCATTCTAAGAGGCTCAAAACAACAATAATTACCACTGGAAAACATGGGAGATTAAATATGTATACTTCAACCCACACTGGGGGAGGAGAGATATAGAAGGTACTGAGAAACTTGGTGTCCTTCGTGGCCTGTCTTCTACCTCTCAGCCCATTACCAATACTTGTACTGTCCCACAGGACACTTGAAGGGCCAAGGGTCATCTCTGATCCTCTTGTGGAAGCCTTCCCTAATTTGCTCCAGAGTGAACACTTCACATTTGAATTCATTCTTGCTGGAAGAGATGGAAAAATCTTAGGGACAACTATAATAATAAGAAAAATAAACTTATATTGAGAATCGGTCACTACTAATTCTTTCACTCAGCAAATATTTACTGACCGCCTGCTGTGTGCTAGAACTATAAAGTTTCTGTGACATGTTAGGCACTATGTAGGCACAGGAAAGAAATAAGTTTAAAAAAAGACAAAAATGCCTGCCCTTGCAGAAATTATATCCATTGGGAAAATAGACAATAAAAACGAATAAGTATGATATATGTTAGGTTAGATAGTGATAAATGCTATGGAGAAAACTAGAGTAGGAAAAGGTCATTTCTCTGACTCTCCAATGTGTAATTGGAATAGATGTATTTGGTGACTTGCAGAACTTCCACACAGATCACTTGTACTGTGGGATAAAAGCTATATTAGTGGGGAAGACCAAGTGGAATATCTGAAACATTTGCTCCCTTACCAAGATAGTAAATTAAAAATAATATCACATCCTGGGAGAAATGGCGGAGATTAGTGCTACCCTTTAAGACCTAAAGAATGTAGGGTGATAATGCTCATTTATCCCCATTTAATTCACCAGTCTTGCCCTGACAAAAATGTCTGATCCTGGGGAATACGAAACTCAACCAAATAGTTGCCCTAATTGCAGTTGCTATGCCAGATGTATCAATAATATCTCTGCTGGAACACATTAATATGGCCTCAGGTACCTTGTGTTGATTAGCAGATGCCTTCATTTCCATTCCTGTCAAGGAGAGGGAACAGATGCATGTGAATAACACAGACATTTACAGTCTTGACCAGGGTTAATTCTTTTGACTTTGGTCATGATATAGACCTAAGGAACCTGGACTGCCTGGACATTCTGCATATCATCACAGTGATCCACTATATTGGTGAGATCATGTGTGGTGATTTTCAAGTATGCCCACAAATCCTTTGGTATTTCTTCCTTCAAGAGGTGGAGCTTAATTTCTCTCCCCTTGAGTGTGGACTGGACTTAGTGACTTGCTTCTAACAAATAGAGTAGTGCAGAAGTGATGATGTGTGACTTCTGAGACATTACAGCTTCATTCCTTGCTCTCTCTTGGGTCACTTGCTATTAGGGAAGTCAGGTACCATGTGATAAGGACACTGAAGTAGCTCTACAGAGAGGTTCATGTGGAAAGGAACTGAGGCCTCCTGCCAAAAGCCATTTAAGCCATCATAAAAGCAGATCCTCTAGCCCAGTCAAGCCTTCAGATGACTGCAGCCTTGGACAGCATCTTGCCTGTAACCTCATGGGAGACCCTGAGCCAGAATCACTCAGGTATACCACTCCAGAATTCCTGACCTACAAAAACTGTGAGATAATAAACATTTACTGTTTTAAGCTGCTATGTAATTTCAAAGAGAGCAGCAGATAACTACTACATCAGGTTAATCAAAGCAGGTGATTAAGCACTGTCAAGAATGTTAGAGGCCTGGGCAAGAAACATATGCTCTAGAGGGTAAAAGATATATCCTAAGAAGATTCAGAGGTTCTCCACCTCACTGTCTAGTGGATTGGGACATGCCAGGTGTCCCAGCACTGAGAAGCATAGTGCCCAGTGGGCTTTTGGGGTTCTGGAGTCAGCATATTCAACCCTTGGAAATATTGCATTTAACCATTTCCTGAGTGACATGGAAGTCTGCCAGCTTTGAGTGGGGTCCAGAGGAAAAGCTCTGAAGAAGCCTCAGGCTATGGCACAAGGAGCACTGCTACTTGGGCCATACTGCCTAGCAGACCTATTAGAGGTATCTGTGGTGGGAGAAGAAATTTTGTGGCGCTTTCAGCAAGCCCTAGTAAGAGAATCACCATGTAAACTGTAGAGTTCTGGAACAATGTCATGCCATCTGCAGCAGCGACCATTCAAAAAATAGTCCCTGATGTGCTTCTGTGCCCTGGTAGAGACAGAGCACCTGATCTTGGAATATCCAGTAACCATGCAGCCAGAACTATTCATCATAAGGTGTGTTCTGTCAGATCCACTAAGTCATAAAGTCATGTGAGCCCCAGCAGAAGTCCAGTAAGACAGAAGTGATATATCTAGGGTTGGTCCTGAGCAGGGCCAGAGGACAAGTAAGCTGCATAAGTAGATGGCTCAGATTCCTGTGTCACCCACCACTATGGCATTGTTGCCCCTTCCTCAGTTTACAAATATGGTTGTTTTGGGGGGCAGGCAGGGAGATTCCCTTATGACCAGCTCTTGGAAGAGAAAAAACCTGTGCTTGGTACACAGATGGGTCAGCTTCGTATGTGGTAAAGTCAGAAATGGACTGTTACACTATAACCCCATTCAAACATGGCCCTAGAAGACAGTAGTGAAAGGAAACTCTTCCAATAGGAAGAGATTTGTGGTACACCTAGTCATCTACTTTGTGTGGAAAGAAAAGTAGCCTGAAAAAAAATATATGGGACTCATATCAGTGATGAATAGTATGGCTGCTTGCTTCAGAGTTTGGAAGGAGAAAGGTTAGAAAATTGAGAAGCAGATCTAGGGAAGAGGCATGTGGATGGACCTGTAGGAGTCCATTTCTCCAGCTTCTGGAAGTATTAAAGGACTCCCATCTAGAAGATATTTTTTAAAACCTTCACATCTCAATTATAAGGAAAGAATCCAATTTTTAAATGGATTTGAACAGACACTATCAAAGAGTATACATGAATGACAAGCACATGAAAATATGTTTAACGTCATTAGTCACTAGGGAAATGCAAGTTAAAACCAAAATTTAAAACACTATTTCACAGTTATGAGGATAGCTGAAATTAAAAGACTGAGCACACTGTATACTTAAAACTAATACAATGTTGTCTATCAATTATATCTCGATTTTTAAAAAAATTTTTAAAAGATTGAGCGCATCAAGTGTTTGTAAAGATATAGAGGAACTGGAACTCTCATACACTTCTGGTGAGAATGTAAAATACTTTGGAAAATAACTTGGCCATTTCTTTCAAAATTAAACCATTACCTACTATATATAATCCAGCCATTTCACCTTTAGTTATTTACCCAAGAGAAAAGGAAACATATGTCTACATAAAGACCCATGTATATAGTGATTTCATAGAAGTTTTATTTGTAGCAGCCCAAAACTGGAAACAACCCAAATGTCCATTAATGGGTAAATAAATAAACAAATTTTGGTATACTGATACAATGGAATATTACTCAGCAGTGAAAATAAATGAACTCTAGAGTCATACAGCAACATGTATGAATCTCAAATTAATTATGCTGAGTGAAAGTGACCAGATTAAAAAAGAGAACATACTGTATGATTCTATTTATCTAAAATTCTAGAAAATGTACATTAACTTACAGTGACAGAAAGCAGATCAGTAGCTGCCAAGGTGGTGGATGAGAGGGAAAGAAGAGGGTATTACAAAGGGACATAAGGAGTCTTTTGGGAATATGCACATTAATTTACCAAATTGTACACTTGAAATATGTATAGTTATTGCATGTCATTATGCTTCAATTAAGCTGTTAAAAGAAAAAAAGATTAAATCTCATGTCAGTGATATCCAGTACCTCACCCTTGGTATGATCAAAGACCATGATCTGGGAATGCTATTCCCACTATAACTCACAGGGAAGTGACCTAAGTCAAGCCAGGGAGCTTAGATTCCCTGGAGTCAGTCAGGTCAGCATTGCAGATTGTTGAGAGTTTTAAGTCAGGAGATAAGCAGATGGTATTCATTCATTCATCTAAAAAAGTTGTGTGTGTGTGTGTGTGTGTGTGTGTGTGTGTGTGTGTGTAAAATCTGTGTGGTGCCAGGCATTATGCTAGGATCTGGAGACACAGAGCTGAATCAGATATAAATTCTATCCTTAAGGAAGTCAAGGTTATGAACCAGGTAAATGGAGCTTCTTAAGTTTGAGACCATCCAGAAGTATGTGAGGGTCTGATAGGATGAGCTGTGAGTGTGGAAGTGTCAGACCCAGATCAGGCAGAACTAGGGTTGGGCACCGAGGTAGCGCTACATTGATCCAAGGGGATCTCTACGGATCCAGTTTCTGGCCTTTTGACATCTAATCTTGAGCCACTCAGCAAGGGTTGTGGGCAGGGACAGACTCCCTGACAAGGAGTGGGTAGCGTAGGTGCCCCCAAATATGTCTATACAATGAGCCAAAGAATGAAAGGGCACATGTATGGTAATGGTCAAAGTGAAGAATACTGAAGAAACTGGGTGGCCTAGAGTAGAAAGTTCATAGTAGAGAAGAGAGAAAAATAATGCTCCAGGAAACAGTTTGGGGATTGGAAGAGTGGACTCAAATTGGAATCGAAGGGGCTCTTAAAATCCAGTCTGAACAAGTGGAGCTCAGTGGGTACCAGACAGGGATTAGCACAATGGAGAGCAGAGAAGCAGAGTCTTCCTCAGTGTAGTTAGGGGTGTAGCCAAATCAAAGGATGAATGGGAAGCCTTTCTTGTGGCTATGAACTCAGAAAGAATAGCCAAGGACTCACAGCCAATCAGAGGAATACATTAAAAAGAGTCAGGGCCACTGTTTAACCAAATGATAGGGGGACGAGCCAGTCCTTGCTCACTAGGCAGGGCATGCATAGATGATCTCTGAGGAAGGAAGTCAAGGGGCTTTTGACAAGGAGCCTAGGAGAAGAAGGTATTCAGATCAGGGCAGAAATAGGCGCCTGTGGGGTACTGATGGGAGATGCTCAGGTGTGGCAGGGGAGGCCAAGCTAAGAGGGCTAAAAGCCAAAGATTACAGCCAATTTTTAAAAAGAAGTTAGGATACACAGGGACTAGAGTGGGATAAGTGGCCCTGTGAATCTGGGTTGGCCATGCAACTTGATTTGGTCAATGGACATTAACAAATATGACATATGCAGAGGCTTAAAAAGTGCTGGGCATTGGGACTTAGCATTTTGCTGATCTTGGGAACACTGTCAGCTACCATCATATAAATGATCTTGGGCTAGTCTGTTGGATGATGATAGAAACGTGGCCCAGTTACACCCATCACTCCAGCCAACAACCAGCCAACCACCAGACGTGTTCATGGACCATTGACTGTCAGCTGATCACAGATGCATGACTAAGCCCTGCTGAGGGCAGAAGAACTGCGCAGCTGAGTCCATCCCAAGTTGGCAACCCAAATAATTGTGAGCAAATAATTGACTGCTGTTTTAAGCCACTAAGTTTTGAGGAAATTTGCTATGCAGCAAATGCTGACTGGTACATTCTACTCTGTATCCCTTTGAGTTCATTCCAAGGGAGGTCTGTGCTAAGCATACCCTGTCTGTCTCTGACTGGCTCTGCAAATATTCAGGGAGAGGTCAGTGGTATCCTGGGGATAGAGAAAGATGACATGGGATGGGGACAGTGTGACATAAGGAGAGGATGACATGGGGGTAGAGCCAGTGTGACATGAGGGCAAGGGTCCTCACATGATAAGGGTCAGTGTGACATGGGGGAGGGCTCAGTGTGTTAGGTGAGGGGGGTCTGTACCTCATAGAGGAGGGAGTTTATTTTTAAGTTGAGGGCTGGTAAATGTCACACAGAGAGGTAGAGATCAGCCACACTGAGTGAGAACAGGTGAGTAAACCTAAGGGAACCAGGGGGCTGAAGTATTACTAGAGACAGTAGACTAGGGCAGACAGGATTGGCCAGTTGAGATTTCTCTTTGCTAACAAAGGAGAACAAAGTTCTTGGTTTATAGTACATCCCCCTGGGGGTCAGGCATCTCACCCTGGATAAATTTCCCAGACTGCAGTGGGAAGGCAGACCCTCTAGAGAGATAGGGACTGTCTTTCCTCCCTCTGATGTCATCCTCCCTTAGTTCAGAGCCACTTGCTCCCTTGAACCTCCCCACCCCTTTTTGTAATTTCTCCCCTTGCAAAGCTTCCAGAGTATCAGGCTCGTTGGTAGTTCACTCCCTTCCCAGGTCTTCTCGCTGGAAGAGGGTGTGGAGAGAGCAGACACGAACAGCCTCCTCACTGTTCTGACAGTGACTGGTGAGTGCAGGTTCCTATTTTGGCTTAAAATTTTGAAAAGGTCATATTGGAAGAAAGTGTAGGATCTCTTCACCCCTAGATAACAGGGGTGAAGAGATCATCAGAAAGATAAGAATTCAGGACCCCAGGGATTAGTAGTTTCCTAGAACATTCAGAGATAACTAGAGTCCACTGATTTTTCTCCTGGCTCCATGAGCACAAGAGAAGATTCAGACCAAGATGAAACTTTACACAAATAGATGGTGGATATTGGCGAAAAATGTAATTTTGCTGTATAGCTGGGAAGGAAGCTTGAAGAAAAGAAGGAAGAATCAAAAGGAAGAAAGGAAGGGAGAGGAGGAGTGAGTAAGAGGGAGGACACAAATACAGAGGGAAGTCCAAGGAGAAATTAACAAAAGGATTCTGAAATAGTTTAATAGTACTTTAAATACCAAAAACACATTGACCAATTCAAAACACTTCCACATAAAACATCTCAGACGTCCGTGCTCTGGAATGTGTGCCCCTGTCTCTAAGATTCTGCCTTCCTTCCCCATCTGACAGCAGTAACAACAACCGTAACACCAACACCAGAACAAGCAAAATCAGTCAGGCAATTCAGTCAGGCGAACAGCAAAATTGTATCAACTTTTCTGATTTTCCTGAACTCAGAAAATGAGGCTTGTTTGGGGACCCCGATACACAAACAATGGGTTCTCACTGCAGCGCACTGCTTCTTACCATGAGTGATGGGGGTCCTGGAGGGAGAGGTGTTCCCCCTTAGTCACTGGGATTGCTCAGCCCTGAAGAGACTTGCCCAGGGGACTCTCAGGCCTAAGAAGTGGTTGGAAGGAGGAAGGAAATAGTTCTAGGTGGTTATGAGTTAGATTTCTGGGTAGGATGATGTAGACGGAGGGGATTGGGGAAGCTGAGGACGAGGGAATGAACCAATAGGGAAGAAAAGACTATATGCAGTGTGGTACGGATCAAAGAATTATAGAACAGCAATGGAAATTGTCATTTGCCAGGCAAGGAGATGGGGGTCTTGGCAAGTTTAGGAAGGAACTTGTGTAAAGTCACAAAGCAAGTTGGGGGGAGAAAGGATGCAAGTTGAGCAATAGAATAATATCTATTTCCTCTACTAATCCTTCATGGCCTGTTCTAGATTTCTTGAGATAGAGATTGCTACTTTAAAAGGGAGTTTCCAAAACAAGATGAAGAACCTAAGACCCATGCTTACTATCCAACATCCAAGTTTCACCTGGGATTCTGCTGAGCATGACATCATGCTCATCAAGCTGACAGATCCCCTAAAGCTCAATGATCAGGTGAAGCTGGTGGTTCTGCCCAGTACCACGACTGACAGAAGACTGGACAATTGCACAGTCTTTGGCTGGGGCTGGTCATGGAAGAATTCCAGTGAGTGACCCTCAAGACAGACGCTTAATGCTCCTTGAATGTCCACTTAGTGAGGATTATCAGATAATTGTTACTATAGATCAAGAAAGCTGTTAGGGTCCTGAGAACTTATATATCTTAACTTCTAATTTTATTCATGTGGAAATTGAGGCCCAAATTGGTGATAAGATATACCTAGGGGTAACATGACTATTTATGGCTGGAGGTCTCTGGAATCCAGTATTCTTGACTCATTTACCACTCAGATGTGGGTGAAGGGGTGTATGGGTGAGGAAGGGGTTGGAGAGTCATCCTGCTGGTGATGCTGAATGTGGCTCATTCATTAGAAACTTACAGACATACATTTACAAGTAAAAGCATGCACAGTTACAAGCCCAAGGCATGTAGTTTACAACACTGGAACCAGATGTTGGTTTTCTCATTTCGTCTCTGTTCTTCTTCTCTGGTTCCTTTTCATTTTGGTTTTTTCTTTCACTGAATGATAGAGAGGTCAATTACAGGTAAGAGGGAGGGAAGGAGAGAAGAAAGGGAGATGGATATGTGAAGGATCAAAGGAAAACAAAGTCCTTCTCTCTCTCTCCCCTCCCCCCCACCCCGTGTGTGTGCATGTGCTCAGATGTAAAACCTGATGTCGAGATAAACCAGACTGTCTTTTTCTTCCCTAATGAACATTGCCAAGATTCCCCTATAGGAAAAATGCCTGTTAAAATCACAGAGAACATGTTCTGTGCAGGATCATCTCTGGAGAGCACACACTCATGTAAGGTAACTCTTTCCCCTTGGCCCCTCCTAAGTTTGCTCTGGGACACTGTTTTGGGGTCCACATATCTCCCTCAACCCAATCCAATTTCCTGTCTACATCCAAGAAGAGATCAAGGTAATTGCGGTCCAGGAAGGAATGTGTCCTCCTTCCAATCATGAATGAACTTAGATGTCAAGGTGGAAACAGCTGAGTGTTCTCATTTCTCCATGGCTTCCTCTGATGTAGCCTAGGGTGAGTGATGGGATGGGCCCAAGATGGCCACCAGACATTTCTTCCAAACTTTATCACCTAAATCTTTCTGTTCTGGGCTCCTCAGATGGGGACTTGGTACTAGGTCATCTTTGTTCTGGCTACTCTGCCTGACCCATCTCTCCTCTTTCTAACAGGAAGTAGCTGCTGCCCCAGTTCTGTGCCAATATCAGCTCCAAGGGATCTTATCCTGGTCAGAAGGGTGTATTCTGAGAGGTGATGTTGGCTACTACACCAAGGCTTCTCACTATACAGACTGGATCCTCAAAGTCATCAACACCTACTGAGCTCTCTATTCCCTCTCCCAGCAACCTCAGAATTGGGTCTACCATCCTTGACCCTTTTTTTCCCTCTAGCCTCAGAACAAGATGGGAATAGACTCTTTGGCTGTAAGAAGTTTTCTGTTCCTTCTTTTCTCTTGACTGCTCTTCTCCTTTCTCAGTCCCAGCCTGAATGATCATCAAAGGATTTGAGCTGAATAATGTTCTAATAAATGGGATGACTTCTCACCACTCCTTTCCTCTCTTCCTACTTTCTACTTACCTGCTGTGTTTCCTCAGACTTTTCTGGAGCTGTTCTCCCCACCATAACCCTCCAGAGGACATATGGGCCTTAGGAATGTGACAGTGAGATTGTGAGCACCTCTAGGATGACTCCTTTGTCTGACATCACTTAGTGTTGAGTCAGGCTTCAGCCTGTGCTCTCTCACTCTATCATATCTAATAAGGTGGTAGCAAATTCTGGGATGTTAAATAGGCTGCTGGCAATATTATTATTAGAAATGGAGGCTAGAATTTTATGGCAATGAGAATTATAAAAGCTTCAAAAGGATTAGGAAATGAAGCATAAGGGGGTGAGGGAGGAGTTAAATGGGTCAGACCACCAATAGGAAAAGATGAATAATCTCCTGAGAGATCTTTCCTAATGTAAGCACAGAAAAATCTAAGATAGATGGCTAGAAAGTGAATAGTAGAAACGACAAGGAAATACTGAAACCTAGGTGGCTATAATTGTGTTCGTGTGTGTGCATGTGTGCGTGAGTGTGCATATGTACATATGCATGTGTAGATTGGAGGGGGTGTGCACAGAATGATCTCACTGAACTAAAATCTTTCCTATACTAATTACCAGTTCAACTGATTTTCTTCAAACTCTGCTTTCACCTGCTCTTATCCTACCTTTATAAATTATTAAATTTTTAAAAACTAAAATATGTCCTATACTGTCATTATAACAATTTGTTTTGGAAATGTTTAAGGCAAGAAGTTGCAGAAAATATTACAAGAGAGTTTCTGTGTACCTAATATTGCCCCAATGATAGTATCTCCTATAACCACAGTAACATGTCAAAACCAGGAAATTCACAGTGGTATTGTACAATGCTATTCACTCAGATACAGACCTTATTTGGATTTTACCAGTCTTTCTTTATATACACTCTTTTTAGGGGCTAAAATTTGAAATCTTACCACGATTGTGGATTCCTGTAACCATCACCACAATCAGAATCCAGAACTGTTCCATCACAAGAAAGAAACTGCTTCATGTTACACTTAATCACACCCTCTTCCAATCCTAACGCTTTGCAACCACTGAACTATTCTCCAAACACTATAATTTTGTCACTTTGAGAGTGTTATACAATATGTAATCCATATGACTCCACTGCTCTTTTTTTCATTCGTGATGTTCCAAGTGTCCTTTCCTTATCATTTCCTTTCTGTCTGAAGAATTTCATTTAGCCATTCTTGTAGAACAGGTCTGCTGGTGACAAATTCTCTTAGTGTTTCTTCACCTTCCTTCCTGAAGGATATATGTTACTGGATAAAGAATTCTGGATTGACAATGCTTTTATTTCAGGACTTGAAAAATCTTTGCCTCTTCCTTCTGTCCTTCAAGTTTCTGAGGAGAAATCTGCTGCTGTTTGAATCATTGTTCCTCAGTCGGTAATGCATTGTTTCTCTCTGGCTGTGGTTGCTTACAAAAGTTTTTCTTTGTCCTTCATTTTCAGAAGTTTGATTATGATGTATCTGGGTGTGAATCCCTTAAAATTTATTCTATTTGGGGTACACTCAATTTCTCAAATCTGGAGGTTTATATCTTTTACTGAATTTGAGCCATCGTTTCTTCAAATGTTTTTCTGCTCAGTGTTCTTTTCCTTCTTCTGAAACTGATAACATGAATGTTAGATCTTCTGTTTCTACCCCACAGGTCCCCAGGGATCTATTCATTTTTTTAAAATCTCTTTTCTTTCTGTTGTTTGTATTGATAATTTCTATTGCTCTATCTTTAAGTTCACTTGATTCTTCTGGCATCCCATTTCGCTATTGAGCCATTGTTTTAATTATGTTTTTTATTTTTTATACTTTATGATGCTTTCACATCTTGGGGACCATGCCAAGCAGAGAGAGACTGGCCCTCCCAGAACTAACTAATTCCTTGAGATAGCAAATGACTCCCCAACCTTGTGCTTTTTATATACAAGCCAACCAATCCAGAGCCCATACACCCAAAAACCTCTTTTACCTAACATTCACACATCAAGCCAATATTTCCCCTGCCCTAAATCACCCCCGGGGCCAAGTACTGGACAAGTAGAGACCACCACTGTAACCACGAGCCCCCTGAAGTCATTAAAACTATCCAATCCTAAGGTTGCTCAAACTTGCCTACCCATTCCTTCTTTTGGAAGCTAAAATGGCTTGTGCCCATGCTCTCCCCTCACTCCTCCTGCCTCCTACCTGACCCTGGCACTTCTTCATCTAGCCCTGCATGGCACAGCATGCCCCTTAGATAAACTCTTCCTTCAATAGCATTGACCTCTCAGTGTCCTCACTCAGTTTCCTCTATAAATTAAATCCTGGGTACGATCAAAACACCCACCAATGAGTTTTTATTTCAGTTTTTATATTTTTAAATTCTAAAATTCCCATTTGGTTCTTCTTTATATCTTCTATAAATATTTTCTAAGATTTTCTGTGTTTTTCATTTGGTTCAAGAGTATTTGTAATTGCTTATTACAACCTTTTTGTAATAGCTGCTTTAAAATCCCTGTCTGATAATTCTGACGTCTGTGTCATCTTGGTGTTGGTAACTCTTGATTGTCTTTTCTTACTTGAGTGAAAATTTTCCGGATGTGGTGAGTAATTTTGGACTATATCCTGAACATTTTATATTATAAGATTCTGGTTCTTATTTACATTTCCTAGTTTAGTATGTAGTTAAGCTGCTTATATCCAGAATGTATATCCTGGCCTGCTTTTGTGGGCTGTGGTTCAAATTTGGTTTATTAAACCTCTACAGAGCTATTCCACATCCTAATCCTCAGAACCTATGAATATGTTACCTTACATGGTAAAAGAGACTTTCCAAATGTGATTAAATTAAGGATCTTGATTATGCTGGATTATCCAGGTGGGCCCAATGTCACCACAAGCGTCTTTATAAGAGGAAGACAAAAGGGTCAAAAAAGGGAGGGGGGATGTGATCACCGTAGTAGGGGTTGGAGTGATGTACTTTAAAGATGGAGGAAGGGGGCTTCCCTGGTGGTGCAGTGGTTAAGAATCCACCTGCCAATGCAGGGGACAAAGGTTCGAGCCCTAGTCCGGGAAGGTCCCACATGCCGCAGAGCAACTAAGCCCATGTGCCACAACTACTGAGCCTGTGCTCTAGAGCCTGTGAGCCACAACTACTGAGCCCACGTGCCACAACTACTGAAGCCCACATGCCTAGAGCCCATGCTCCGCAACAAGAGAAGCCACCACAATGAGAAGCCCGTGCACCACAACGAAGAATAGCCCACGCTCGCTGCAACTAGAGGCCTGCGCACAGCAACGAAGACCCAACACAGCCAAAACTAAATAAATTTATTAAAAAAATAAATAAAAGATGGAGGAAGGGACAATGAGCCAAAGCATGTAGGAAACTTCTGAAGGCTGGGGAAAAAAACAAGGAAACAGACTCTCCCCACAGCCTCCAGATAGAATGCAGCTCTGTGGACACCTTGGTTTTAGCCTTGGTTTTAGATCCATTTGGCTTTCTGATCTCCAAAACTATAAGATAATAAATTTGTGTTGTTTTAAACTATGAAGATTGTGGTGATTTGTTATAGCAGCAACAGGAAACTAATACAGCAGTGGAAGTCAGAGTTCTGCCACCCAGCTCCACTACTGCAGCACCACTGGGGTGAAGGAGGGCATGGCTTTTTCATAGTGTTTGTCTCAAGAACGGCAAGTTACCAATAACTTAGTGGTTTAAAAGAACACAAATTTATTATCTCTTAGTTTCCCTGAGTCAAGAGTCCTGTAGCTCAGGTTCTCATAAGGCTAAAACCAAGATGTGGGCAAGCTATATCTCCACCTGGAAGTTCAATTACGGAAAGACCCGCTTCCAACTCCTTCACATTGTTGGCAGAATTAATTTCCTTGTAATTCAATTAATTACATTGCAGTTGTAAGACTGAGGTCCCCATGTCTTGCTAGCTGTCAGCTGGGGACCATCCTGAGCTCCTAGAGGTCACTCTCAGGTCCTTGCCATGTGGACCCCTGCATCTTAGCAAAAGAAAACCTCCTTCATGTTGAATCCCTCTCATGTTTTGAATCTCTCTGACTTCCTCTTCTACCACCGCCCAGAAAAAAATTCTTGACTTTTAAAAGACTCGTGTGTAAGACCAGGACCACCTGGATAATCTCCATATCTTAAGATCAGCCACACCGTATAGCATAGACTAATCACAGAGGTAAAGTCCATCAAATTCCCAGTTCCAGGTCAGGGCATCACTGGCAGGAAATTTGGAGGGGGATGGCTTAGAATTCTGCCTACCACATACAGCTAAAAGATTTCTGTTTTACTGGGCTGCCCCTTTCCTGGTCCTCTGGCTGGAGAGGGCAGAATTTTCTTGGGGATTTTTTTGTCCTTTCCCACTGGTATTTCCAGATTGCAAACTTTTCTAACACACAGGCTTGGATATATAGAGGGCAAGAAAATAACTCAGGAAACCTATTCCTCAGGTCTCACGTTTTCTAGCTAATTCATCTTCTTTTCTCCACTTTTCAGATCTTCTGGTAAGTGATGTGTGTTTTGTTCAGGGTTTGTTTGCTGTTTTTTTGTTGTTGTTGTTGAAGTGTAGTTAATTTACAATGTTGTGTTAGTTTCAAGTGTACAGCAAAGTCATTCGGTTTTACATACACACACACCCATAAATATATACATATATATGTATTCTTTTTCAGATTCTTTTCCACTGTAGGTCATTACAAGATATTGAGTATAGTTCCCTGTATACAGTAGGTCCTATTGTTTACCTATTTTATATATAGTAGTGTGTATATGTTAATCTCAAACTCTTAACTTATCTCTCCCCCTGTTCAGGGTTTTTTGTTATTATTATTGTTGTTGTTAGCAGGAAGTATGCACTTACCCCATCTTGTCTGGAACAAAGCCTGCCTTACACTTTAGTTCCATTAGATATTAGAAAGATGAAAAGCAGTAAGTTCAGAGGAAACACCTCTGAAGTCAGGAGACCTGGGTTCTGGCCCAGATTCTCTTACTGACTGGTACAGTGGTTTAACGTTGTATGTGTATGAGCCCCAGGAGAATGTGAGAAGTGAATATTAGAACTTTTATTTACAATTATTTTAGCTCATCCTTTACATTTTTCTGTTTTGCTTTATGTTTTGTGACATGACACGTCAGTTCATATCTATGTTAGTACATACATGTATAAATAAATAAATATACATATATAGGTGGTGCATGCTCTACAATATTTTATAGGATTGGTGACAATACCAGATATCTAAAATTAGACTGCCCCAGAAAATCTGGGGCAGAAAATCTGGGGCAGTCTAATTGCCTTAAATATGTTTTATTGATTTAGGACAAATCCCTTCAACATTGAACAGACTGTAAGTATATTTATCGATTCTTTAGCTGAAAATATAATTCTTAGCTCAAATAATACTTCCTACATTCCTTAGAACTTTCATATGGAGAAATGACAAAATCAGGGTTAATCATTCCTAGAAATTAACTCTTTAAGAATAAAACCCATGTTCATGAGAGGGGAATGTTAAGAGCATCAAGATGGTGGTTCAAGATGGTTCAAGATGGTTCAAGATTGTGATGTAAGAGTATGCTGAACTCACCTCCTTCCATAAACACACCAAATCTAAAGCTATATTTGGAACAACTTTCTCTGCGAAAAAAAGAAACCAACAAACAAACCCTGAAAACTGGCTGAGTGACTCCTATGCATCAGGCAAATGAGAGAAGGCCCACATCTAAGTGGGGGACACAATCCACTTTAAGCCTCACCCCCAGCATAGCTACCCACAGCCTGGAGGGAACTCAAAACCCAGAGCTTCTCACTGAGAAGCAAGAAGTTTGAACCCCACATCGGCACCCCAACTTTTAAGACCTGCACCTGAGAGACAGCCCCAAAACATCTAGCTTTGAAAACCAACGAGACCCACAGGCTATAGCAGTCTGAGGAATGGCTCTTAAAGGGCTCACCTGCCCCCAGGGCCCAGCACAGCAGTCATCCACTCTGTATGGGAGAAGCTCATTTGCTTGTCTGGGAGTACTGACCTGAGGGGCAGGCATCTGATCTGACACACATCTGGGGCCTGCTTAGGTGCTCTCCAGGGATACAGACTGGTGAGCATCATTTTGCACTTAACCCTTGGCCTTCCTCCAGTCGGTGGATGCCATCTTTTTTTTTTAAATTTAATTTAAGGCTTTTTCTTTTTTTTCTCCTTTAGCCAGTGGGTGCCATCTCTATCCTCTCTCTCTGCCTCACTTCAGCCAGTGGGTGCCATCTCTGAACCCTCCCTTTGCTGTTCTCCATAGTGCCAGTATCTCCCAGAGGGGAGTTTTTATACATGTCTGGTGCCCTGGCTTTACATCTGGTGCCCCAGTTTTTATGTCTGCCACCAGGGGATACCTCTACATAACTTGGCTCTGTTGGCTAGTGGGGCTTATAATGGAGGAAGAATTCTTAAAAGGCTACCTCTTTCAGGGCACAGCAAGAGGCAATAGACGCAGGCATTCAGTCTTTCTGTGAAAGAGGCCTATTAGCTTATCATCATAGCTGCAGCCTGAGGGGCAGGCTACTAGTTAAACACGTCTAAGGGCTGACTGTAATCCTTTCTAGAGACTTTGAAAGACAGGTGCTATCTTCACGCTCTACCTCTGCCTTGCTCCAGAGTGCCAGTATCTCCGGGAGGGGAGTTTTTACACATATCTGGTGCCCTGGTTTTTACTTCCAGTGCCCAGGTCTTTTCAGCTGCCACCCAGGGGATGTCCCTTGATTACCTGGCTCTGGTGGCCAGGGGGGCTTGCATTCCCGGGTCCAACAGGTCTGTAACAATTAAAGAGACAGTTCTTGATAGGCTAACAACCCCCAGGGCACTGCACAGACAGCCCACTGAAACACACCCCCGTCTCTCTGTATCACATTCCTAAAAGGAAGCTGTTTGCCCTTCAAATCTTCTTGCAGCTTCCCACGGGCTGGAACACAGTTGCGAAGGTGGTTAGCCAGCTTCAACCATGCCTATGAGGAAAACAAGGAAAAGGTGGTAGAATAAAACAGAAGGAAGCTGCATGGTTTACAGGGGCGGAGCTACCTTCCTACCAAAACTGTCCAGAGGCTCCAGACTGCTCTGTGAGAGAGAAATGAACGTGTATCTTGTTTGAGCCAGTATATGTTGGGGTCTCTTTGTTGCAACAGCTTATCCTATAACCTAACGAATATACCTAACACCTGTTTGTTCAACACACATTAAATTTCTACTATATATTAGATACTATCCTAGTTTCTAGAGATTCTTTTTAAAAAGAAGAAGAATCAGGCATACTTCCTAGTCTAAAGAACTCTCAACCTAAGAAAGGAAAATTTGACTCAAAGGGTATTTTTTAACCACCTATACTTTCACATGCATTGGTTTATTAATCCTCACCAAAAAAATGAGTTGTAAGTGGTATGATTGTCATTGTACAGTCAAGGTTCAGCCATTTATTAGGCAGATATGCCACTGAGCATCAGTTTCCTTGGCTATATAGTGGGTTCACTATGCATTTTTATCATCACCTTTGATCTAAGACTACTTGTTAATTGGTCCTGACCAAACCAGTAAAACCATATCTCCATGGCCACGATTGAGATTTCCCCCTATAATAGATTACCCCATAAATGTGTGTTTTGTATTCCAGAATCCCATCTACTCTCCATCTTCCAGCAACAGCTCCCAATTTTCATACTGAATTTTACTCTTTCCTCACCCTTCCCCAGTTTAGTCCATGTGCTTGACGAAGACTACACCTTTGTCCTCACTCAGATATAAAACATACTTCTTAGGCCTACACCAGTCAGTACATCACATTCTCTTAGCCATGGTGATTGGCTCAGGAATGAGCACAAGACTCAAGTCAGTAACTCTGAGTTCCTGGGGAAGCTGACTTGCTCTTGCTTTTTGGTCTTGAACTTGAGAGGATGGTAGGACTGGAGCACACCTGTGTGGAGCATGATACTGAAGCCACACAGAAGGCAGAGTCAAAAGATGGAGAGCAACCAAGCACTTGTGAATTGTTTAGCGTGCATCCAGCTATGCTTGAAGTCTGGCATCTACATTTGGGCCTTTCAGTTACAGGAGACAATAAACTTCCTCTTAAGCCAGTTTGGGTCAAGTTTTCTGCTACTTGTAAACAAAAGAAGTCCATTCATTCCCTAGAGTCTTAGCACGTGCTGAAGGTGAGCTATTTCTACTCATTAGTGGAAGAAATAGACACCTTTCTAGTCCGTTTTTCATAATTTTATTGATTTCCAGAACCTTTAAGATTCTTGATAAATAAAAATTTGCCATGCAAAATACAAGGTGCTTTGTCAGCAGTAGTAATATACAGTCAATGGCTACCACTTTTAGAGAGATTTTATAACATTCATCTTATTTGATAATTTTGAATTTGCCACAGTTCCTGGCTTGTGTATTTTTAGCAATAGCATTGTTGACTTTGTGTGGTTTGAAATCTGATATTTGACCTAATTGTATCCTCCTAAACCTAAATGTAGTAGAGAATCAGAAAAACTTCAGGCTTCGGGGCAAAACCCCTAATGCATTAAATTTAAAGTCTTCCTGCACCATCATAAAAAGATAAAACTATTATTTTCTTTAGAGCTAATTTAATAGTACTGTTTTAAACCCCTTTCTCAGGAAACGATCAATTTATTATATTTGTTCAGATATATTGTTATAAAAATGGAGTGGGTTAAACTGAATCACAGTCTTCCCATCTAGGCTCATGAATTTGGTCTGGAGGAGCTAGCTATATTTTCATTGATTCTACTGGAAGTTAATTTTTCTGAAATAAATTAAAGTTTACTTCACTGAAAGCTTTTTTCCACAGGCTTTGTGTAGTATGCATATTTATACATTATGCATCTGTGCTCGTGACTTTCATTTCTCCTTCGTGCTATCTCGCATAGATGAAGAAGGTGGAACAAAGGCGTCAGAACTGTGTGTGAGGGACACGTGATGGCTGAAAGTGTAGGTGTGCACGTGGGGGCGTGTGTTTTAGACTGCATCTGTTGGTGTGTGGGAGCAAAGGTCAAAGAGCAAGGATATGTGTTAGAATTCCGTGGCTGCTCAAAACTCTGCATAATGGCTTTATTTTTTATATCAGTCTTAAATTAAAACTCTGCTTTTCTGTTTGTGTGTGTGTGTGTGTGTGCACTGTTACAGATCTCAAATTAACATAAAGCAGATCTAATAGAATCCAGGAAATTTTAGGAAAGGGCTACATAGACCTTGATGTAAAGTGTCATCTGTCACCCTTAAAATGTAGCTGACATTTTACAACTCTATATTACTGTTCTCTAATGTGTTTATTTTCAAATTATTTATATCTTTTTTCCACATACTGGAACTAGAAAATGTCCTTAATACTATCACACACTCACCTCAAATACCCCTATTCTTGTAGCAGTTTTTTTAACATAAATTCTGATGCTATAATTTTTGGAAAGACTGATTTTTATAAACATAATGGGAGTATATTTTTTTTACTGTGATTTTTTCACAAAAATGCAATACATCAAGGGCACCTGTTCAAGAATCAGTATTCTTGGATTCTACTTCTAGTCCTGACACTAACTTGGCACATAATCCTGAGTAAATAATCTTGTGATCCAAGACTCGGACTTCTCATCTAAACTGAGGTGGTTTAATTACATAATCTCCAAGGTCCTTTCAAGGTCCATGACTTCCTAAAAGAGATGTAATTTATAAATCACAAATATTACCTTGGTGATTAATAGGAAAGAATATGAAGTACTTTAGAAGCCTTACCCAATTATTTAATCTTAATTCTGGATAACGGATTTTTACATTTAGTTGGGAATAAAAATGTTTGAAGTTATCCGTGAATCTTGCCCTTCTTGTCTTAATTTGGGATAACCTTAGAGTAAAAAGGATATTAAATAATTACGATGCAATAAACTTTGCAAAGGAAAGGATTTTGTTTTGGTCACTGCTAAATCCCCAGTTCCCAGAACAATGCCTGACATATGGAAGGACTTAAAACTTGTTAAATGAATAAACAAGAAAATACCAAGATGGAGGGACTTTAAAACCCAATGGGAAAACAGAGTGAAGGCTTTGCAGGAAGGATGATAATTGAGCTAAGCCTGTAAGGGTGAACTAGAGCTTGCCAAGCAGAGAAGGAGGAAAAGACATTCTAGGCAGAGCCAAATGTGTTGTGGCAGAAACTGAGTTGTCTTCAATATTCATCCTTCTTCCTTTCCCAGGAACAGAATTCCTATGCCCATGACCACTGGAGTGAAGACTATATTTCCTATCTCCCTGACTAGGTTTTAGCCCACAGGGTTAAGTATTCCTTTGAAGTAGTGTCTTTAAATGGAGGAGGATGAGCTTTTCTTCATTTCCTTCCTCCTCCTCACTGGCTGGACCGCAATGGATTATGGTGACTTAGAATGTGCCAATTTAACCAGTATGAATTACTTTCCACAGAATTCCCTTTCCTGTATGTTTGCATTTAGGGCAGGCCACAGGGAGATTTTTGTGGGAGATCTAGAGTGCTTCAGCCATTTTGTAGCTCTCACACCTTGTTGCTGATCTGCTGACTCATCTCATTGGTATGAGGCAGCAGCTGGGTGTAAGGCAGCAACAGCTCCATCTTCCCCTGGATTCTTCTTGAGTGGCTGACTCCTGGGCCAGGTGTGAGTATTTATCTCTGTGACAATGAGCCTTGGCTGCTGCAGGATATTCACACCACCAAGGTTAGAGGCGATAAGAATTGGCAGGGGTTTCAGTCTGTCCTCATGGGGCTCAGACCTCATGCTTTTGGGTTTTAGCTTGTTCTTGGTTTCCATCATCCCCTCCAGACTCTGCCTGACTGTTGGACTTCAAGCTCCAGGTTCAGATGTGAAGACAACAGGCTTAAGAGACTTCTTAACCAGCTCCCACAATTCAGGAAGATCAAACCCCTGTGTATACATACATGCATACATATATCCATCCTAGTGGTTCTTCTGGTCTGATTGAACCCTGTGCTGAGAGTGGTGTGCTGCCATAACAAATGCCTAAAAGCGTGGGAATAGCTTTGGAACCAAGCAGTGGGTGGTGGAGGCTAGAAGGATTTTGAGAAACATATTAAAGAAAACCTAAATTGCTTTGAGTAGACTGTTAGTAGAAATCTGAACTTTGAGAATGCTGGTGGTGAAGGCTCGAAGGGAAGTGAGGAACAGTGGAGGAAGGGAGATCCTAGTTATATTGTGGCAGAAATCTTAGCAACACTGTTGTCTTCAGTTACGTGGAAAGCAGAGAATATGCCTAATGAACTTGATGATCTAGCTAAGAAGCTTTCCAAGCAAAGTGTTGAAGATACAGCCTGCTTATAGTAAGATGTGAAAGGAAAGAAATAAATTGAGAGGAGGACTGTTAAACTGATGATTTAAAGAATTCTCAGCCTCTTCAGACAGCAAAAGTTGATAAAATCAGGAAATGGTTTTTGAGTGAAGTTCAGATCCAAGGCACTACCAGGAGAAAAAGTCTAAAGATAAAGCCACAAGTATGACTAGAAAACCCTTTGTTAAGATTTTCAAAGGTCAAAAGTGGATCCTCAGAGTACTATTCAATCACACAATGGGCCTTTAAAAAGATGAAGAGTGTGCCTCACAGATCCTCTTAATCAAACACTACGGACTCCAAGAAGTTTACGAACTTGTCCCTCAGAAGTCTCTGAAGGACAAAAGGTAGAGAAGGGATTTTGTAGGTGTTGCTTTTGTCTAATGGATGAACTGCAGTGAGATTCACAGGAGTCCCACAAATTTTTGAGAGAATTTTATCTACTAAAACACTGCCAGCTTGGACTGAAAGGGACAAAAACAGTATAAAATGATGTTGTTTTGATAGTACAGTATTGGATGGCATGTTCCCCCAAATATCCAGAACTAATGGTTATTTTAAAAATAACTCACTATGAAGATCAAAACCTAACAAACCCAAGCCCACTTTATTAATTTTAACTTAATTTTTAATAAAGGAATTGACAGTAGTTGCTGTAACAATTAAATAAAAACAGTTGTCCAATATAAAACGCTTTCTATGCAAATAATAGTCACTCAAGTCCCAAACTACTCTACCCGTCCACTCCTGAATTTACTAAAATGGTTCTGGGAAGCCTTGAATTGGGAGTCAAGAAACTAGTGTTCCAGGCCTAGAGACATCCATCAGCACTGTGACTTTGGGCACACCTATGTACCTTTCTCATCAAATGATTATCAGTCCCAATCCAGGGACCATCATCTACCTTTACAATACAGCCTGAAATATAATTTCAAGATGAAAAATTATAAAGCTGCGTGTAGTGAGCTGCTTCATAAATATGCCCATATATTAACATTTTAGTGGCTAAGAAACAGTGTCACTCTCTCATTGATGTTTTTCAATTCAATTAATTGGGTAATGTAAGTTCAAAGACTTTACATTTCTCCATGAAACCTAAAAAAACTGTTTTCAACTTGGAAGGGGAAAACTGAAACCTATCAACACTTTATATTCCTTGATTCCAAGTAAAGTTTGCTCACATCTGGATTGGATGCTCTCTCTCTCAATGATGCCTTTGAATTCTAATGTTACATGGCTCTATCCCAATTTTGGCCCAAGACTGGGTCATCTTTCCTCACAGTCTAAGGCTACAGGAACTATTCTTGTCTCACCTAAACAGTCACCTTATGCTTAAACAACTTTCTGCACCTCCTACATTTACCCTTGATGTCAGCACATTCCTGGGCAATCCAGCTAATGGCAAAGTCAGGTTATCACAGTTGAACTAACCTGTCAAACTCAATGAATCTAAGCTGATAGTTAAGGATTTCAAAGATGGATAGGGCCACTGGTAGTGAGGCAAACCCTCTCCCCTCTTCCTATCTTTCATCACCCAGTACACGTAAGCACACATACTACATAAAATGCAAAAAACATCCTTAACTCATAAGTCCACCATGCAAATTACCATTGGCCTTTGGGAATTTTTAACCCTTTTAAAGAAGTCTTTGGTCATGTGGGTATACAATAGAAACCATTGGCTTTCTGAAGTAGGGTCAGATTAAGACAGATATAAATACAGAGAGGGTATATATACATTTAACTTATGCAACTTTAGGTATACATGAGAGAGGGAAAGAAAGAAAGAACAATTTACAGAGTGAGAATGATTCTGCTCTCCATTCTACTCCATATGCTTAGGCACTGAAGTGATCATCATATGAGAAATGGCTTTCATTCCATCCTCGAGATCCTCATCTTTATGCTCTCGAGATGGTTGCCAGAGCTCTGGTCATTGGGTCTTCATACTTTTAACCAGGAGCAGAGGGAAAAGCAAAGAGAAAAAGTACACCTACCAACTGATTTTGCCCTTCCCCTAAAAAAGATGCTCTCCTAGATGTTCCTCCCAATCACTCTGCTGACTTCTTATAGCCTAGAACGGGATCCCATCACTCTGCTTATATGGGAGATCCAGGGATTTTTGCTGTTTTGTCTTGTTTTTTCAAACTGGGATCATTGCTATCCCAGTAAAATAAGGGTTCCTGGAGCAAAAAGGAGAATATCGCAAGGGATAATGAGTAAAAAGCAGTCTCTGTCGTGCACCACTTTTGTTTATTCTCACAGCTAGCTACAACTTAGTCATACCTATATTTGCTTTTGACCCATGAGCAATAGGAAAAAAAGAATTACGCATTCTCTTTCTCACTTTCATGATATACAAAAATGAATAGAATATAAGCAGCTAAATTAATCATAGTCCATTCATATAATGGAATATTATGTAGCCATAGAAATTTGGAGAAAAACCTTTACTAACATATAAAATACTCATTTTATATTAAGCTGAAATAAATAAGCTTCCAAAACAAAATGGGTAATATAATCCTATTTTGAAAAAAAAAAGTGTTACAAATGTATATGTGTTACAAAGGTGTTTTATACACACACACACACACACGCACGCACACACATGCATAGGAAAAAATGACTGAAAATACACACCAAAATCTTGATAGTGATTAGCTTTAGAATGTAGGATAATAAGAAATTTTAATTTTCCAATTAAATTGAAAAAAATTTTAACTTTCCAATTAATTTTTCAGTTAATTTCCCAAGAGCCCATAAAAGGGCTCTTCTGCATTTTCCAGTGTTTTAATAATAAACTTATTACTTTTGTTTTGAGTAAGCAAATGCCTTAAACTATATTTTAAAATTATTAGCTCCCTTTCAATTAGAAAATATTCTGAGATAAAACCCAGCTACCTTTTTTGCAGCAAACTAATATGAAGTTTCTGTGTATTCTTTAAGATTGTATTTGTTTGGTTATTTGTCACCAAATCTATTGCAAGGCATTTTTATTTATGAATTATCAAACACAATCCTAAGTCTTTGAAGGAGATAGAAGAATCATGAGATTCAGTAAGAGTTACTGCTGGTTTCCTCTTTCAAAAATTGGCATTCTTCAAATTATCTCATTATTTGTGCAATTAGTGAGCTCCTGGTATACTGTGAAAGGCTATCAAATGCTTTATGAATTTCATTCTGCCCATTGAAGATAACTGATGGTATTAGTTATCTATTGCTGAGGAACAAATTAGCTCAAAACTTAGCAACTTAAAGCAGCAAATATTATCTCGCTATTTCTCTGGTTAGGAATCTGGGTACAGCTTAGCTAATGTCCTCTGGCTCAGGGTTCCCTGTAATCAAGGTGTTGACCAGGGCTGCAATGTAATAAACTATAGTCATTTTGAGGTTCAGCTGGGGAAGATCTGCTTCCAAACTCACACATAATTGTTGACAGGATTCATTTCCTCCAGGCTGTTGGACTAAGGACCTCAGTTCTTCTCTGGCTGTTGGCTGGAGACCGCCCTCAGTTTCTTGCAATGAGGGCCTCCTTATAAGGCCGTTCATAACGTGACAACTGGCTTCAAATAGAGTGAGCAAGTGAGAGACCAAGAGAAGGTAAGCAAGATGCAAGCCTTTTGTTGCCTAATCTTGGTGGTGACATCTTATCACTGCTTCTATTCTATTCATGAGAAGCAAATCACTAAGTCCAACCCACACTCATGGGCATGAATACCAGGAGGAAAGACCCTTGGGAGCCATCTCAGAGCTGCCAACCACACTAACCAAAGCATAGTTTTCCAGCATTCTTATTTCAAAGTTGTATGCAAAGTTCTGCTACAAAGATACAGAAACCTGTTCAGCATCTTTGTCAACATATGCCTCTGTATATTGGGGATAGGTGTAGGCTTTTACAAATCAGTGAAAAGAGTTCCAAGCAGAACTAAACTCAAACTTTTAAAACCCACAGCAAGAAAAACCATGTGGTTCTTCCTGGTCTTCAGGGTAGAGCTGCCCACAGGTGGATGTTATTGTATTCTAGATACTGATTCCCTAGTGGAATGGGGTGTGACGGTGTGCCCCAAGATTCCTGCAAATGACAAGCAGAACAATGTCCTTTACTTCCACTCTGTCAAGATGCAAGAATTGCAGTCCAGGAGGTGCTTTACCACCTGGCACCTCCTTCAGCAGGCCACTTAGAGCACACCAACACGGACTCAACATGAATGATGAGGCTATGGTCCTGCTGGGGGAGTATGTGCTCTGGGGACCCAAATTGCAGAGAGGGTGGGATTGGGGAGCTTGGATGGAGGCTTCTGACCTGTGTAGCTCCTGACCCAACATTAGCCCTAAATCTCTATTTTCATATTTATTCAATGTTCCCATCCATTTGCAGTCAATACGGATTTTAGGTATATCTAAGCTAGCTGCCTGGTAACTACACTACAAAGCATGCATGATAGTAACACACTAAGTGAATTCGTAAATTTTTAATAAAATTCAAAACCATTCATAGTATCACAAGAAATGTCAACATTATATTTGTCAGTGAAGGTAAGGAAGAGCTATTACTCTTTAAATATGTTTTCAACCGTGGTGAATTTTTGAATTGCTATTTTTAAAAGGTTTTACTTTTTCTCTCACCTATTTGTGAACAGTTTCTCATTAATAGCAACTATCAAGAATCAGAAGAGCTCTTCATTGAAGAGCATTGATAAGAATTACATGTAACCATCTCAAGCATAAATTGCAACAAAAAATGAGTCATGTTTATGGAAGCAAGATCAAATTTATCATTAAAATTTCAAAATATTTTATTTGGAAATTTCAGATAAATTCAAGATCTAATAGCTTCCCTTATACTTTGTATTGTACTTCTTTATCATAATTATGGTATAAATAAAATGTGATAGGTGGTTTTACCAAGTCCAACATAGAGGTCCCCAAATCTCCTCTGGTTTATCCCAATTTTAATATATGCTATGACCTTAAAAAAAGTTTGCTTCTCAGCTTTTTACTTAACATTTTATAATCTGCTCTGTGTTGCTTAGATCTGGAGGTCTGCAAATTACATTTCTCAGGCTCTTTGCCAGTGGCTTCCTGTTAGTATCTGCCAATGGCAGGCACTGGGAAAGATCAGAAGGTTGGAGCAAGGGAGAAATGTTCTACTTCGAAATTCAACAGCAGCAGCTACTATGGCAGCAGAGGGGCTGTTCAGCTACAGACTCCAGCAGCCAGGCAGCAGCAGAATCTCTTTGTTGATTACAGCCCTAGCCCTTAATTGATTACAGGGACAACTGTGACAATTCCAGTCCCAGAAGTGGCAGCATCCTGAGCTGCCCAGTGGCTGGAACAGGTTCATGGGGTCCAAACAAGAAGAATCAGGAGCTTTCAGATCTCTGTGTACCACATTTTCCTCCTTTTGCTCCTTCAGCCCTTCTGATACTTTGTATTAAATCCCTCATGTTTGAAATACCTACCATGGTTTCCATTTTCCTGACTGAATGCAGAATAGTATATTGAGTTTTATGTGAAGAGAAATTACTTTTCTATTCTGAAAGGCCCTGACAGCTCCTTGGAAAGGAGACATGAAGGTTGGGTTAAATCTGGGTCCATGGGGAGTGTTTGAAGACATGTCACTCCAGGTTGTCCCCTTTTTCCTAAAGCATGGAGAGAGGGCACTGAGGATAGGCAGTAGACAAAGAAAGAAGGATAGTAGCAGCAAATGACTTACAAATCTACTGAGTGGACCCTTAAAAGCCACTGGCAAGTCCTGATTATCTGGATGGGGACTTCTCCTTCAAAACTGACCTTGGTGTCAAAAAATATTCCTGTATTGCTGATCTCTCATAGTTGCAATCTCATCCCTTAGTTACAGTCTATACTTTTCTTTGGTGTTTTCTTACTTGGTATTATTAGCAGCTTATAAACCATGGATGGTTTTCTATCCCATTAGAAAATTATTACCTCTAAAGAGCATGTTGAATCAATGTATCCAGATGGCCTGAATTACAAATGTCAAATATTATTATTTCCCCAGAATTAGAGAAAAAATTATATATATTGGTGTGACCCTTCTCTTGGCTCACCAGCTATTGAATAAGTGAGGTGCTTTCTTCATTCCTTATTTGATCTAAGATCAACAGAATAAAAGTTCTTAAAATACACACTATAACTCTAGAGAGATATAAAAATCACTTCATTTTTATTTATTACTTTTTTTGGTTTTGCTTTATTTATTTATTTGTTTATTTTTGGCTGTGCTTGGTCTTTGTTGCTGTGTGCGGGCTTTCTCTAGTTGCAGCGAGCAGGGGCTACTCTTCGTTGCAGTGTGGTGGCTTCTCTTGTTGCGCAGCACGGGCTCTAGGCGCGTGGGCTTCAGTAGTTGTAGCGCACGGGCTTAATTGCCCCACCAGCATGTGGGATCTTCCCAGACCAGGGATCAAACCTGTGTCCCCTGCACTGGCAGGTGGATTCTTAACCACTGGACCACCAGGGAAGTCCCAAAATCACTTCCTTTTTAGACTCTTTCTGTATCAACTGATTAGTTGCATTCCAAGATATTTTGTAGCATTTCCAGAAATGTCAGCTATTGGTTAAGATATCATGTGAATTATATTTCACTCTTAAATTCCTCATATAGGGACTTCCCTGGTGGCGCAGTAGATAGGACTCCATGCTCCCCTGGCCAGGGAACTAGATCCCACATGCATGCCGCAACTAAGAGTTCTTATGCCTCAGATGGGGAGCCCATGTGCCGCAACTAAGGAGCCCGTGAGCTGTGACTAGGGAGCCCACCTGCCGCAACTAAGACCCAGCACAAACAAATAAATAAATAAATATTTAAATATTTTTTTAAAAATTCCTCAAATACTTGCAGAAAAGGCAAATATGCCTATATTAATTACCTTCACAACTTAATGTACATTTGGTTGTGTGCAAACAAGGTTTACTGTGCAAGAACACGATAACACAGCAGATTCGAACTGCAGCCTCATGCTCTGCATCTGCTTCATAATGCCCTGGAGTGATTGTTAGAGAGTATCACAGGTTTTCTCCACTTCCTCTTTGCCTCTACCTCCCCTGGAGCCATGTGAGAATGGAGAAGTGTTCAAGGTAAAGGCTCATTCCTGGAGAACCTGGGTAGGCATAGAATATACCAGCATGGCTGAGAAGAAGAAAGCAATTAATTATATATCCTTTCTGCCCCATTTATTTTGACTTTCATTGAAACGAAATTTCCACAGGGAAAAGTACATTTTGCTTTAAACCCCAAACTGTCCATTCCTAGTAGTGCGCTGGTGACTGGATATGAAACATTATACTCAGAGCTAGCATGTGAACTGCAGCGCTTCTTTACCTCTGTTGTGTGGGGTGTGTGGGATGTATGTGAAATAGCAATTAATGATGCTCAGCTTGCCTTTTGGAGTCACGGTATCTATATGTTTTTAATGGCTTTCAATGTAGTGATTTCCAGTAAGGCTTGTTTGCAGAAGTAGAAAGAGAATCCATTGTAAACACAAAGGTCTCAGTTGATGTTAATCTTAATGCAATCATATTAAAGTTATGCAGGGAAAGTTTACAGAATACTAGCCCAAAGATTTGTTGTATAACATCAAACCTCCACCTTCCTGGGCTCTCTTTAATAATTCAAGTTTAAAGATCTTATTTAATCCAAAATTGTATAAATATCCTTTTGCAATATGCTTTCTTTCTGAGACTTACTCTGTGTCATATTCTTAAATTTATGCTTGATGCTAATATACATTTGAACATATTTCCCAAAAATCTTTCTATAGTTATTTTTATGCCACCACCCACCACCTTCCTTTATGTATTTCTTGTACTCCTGTTTTTCTGCTTGGATTGCTCACGAGTCTGTTGTGACAGCAGAAATGAGCTGAGAACTTCACATACTTAAGGTCACTGCCACTGAAAGTTCTGCATTATCAAACTGGATCTGTCATCACTAGGGAAAAATATTTTGCCTCAACCTGCCTGCAGCCCAGCCCAGACTTTGAAATGTCTTTCTAATCATATAGGATCTCAGAAGGTGTGGTTTGAATGTACAACCATCAAATAATAACAAAAGTCTTCAGGGCCTACCTGAATATGCTGCCTTCTTTAATAAAAATGATTGATTCGCTTTGGAGAATCTCTGGCTAAAGGGGCAGCTAAACTACCAGGACCTTGCCCTGCTCATGAAATTCACCTTTCCCTTGAGAAAGATGACCTTTTTGCATTCTGATCACAAAGAAGTTAGTATTTCCTAGCTTTGCTCATAGCACAACTGAAAAAGTCTTTTGATTCAAGGCAGGGAGATCACAAAGGGGAAACAAAAGGGAGATCAAAGAGGGGAAACGAAACACACAGTCCTGAAAGGAGCTCACACACCTCAGTGTAAGGGGACTTGCTGGGGCATAGGATGAAAATATTAAGATATTCTACATCTATTTTTTTATCTCATCCTTTGAACATCTTGTGTATGTTCTGTGATGTACAGAAAATGTCAGTGTAATGTACATGTATGTAATATATACATTAGTACATGCAGAGTTGAAGATATATGTTCAAATTTGTTTTGCGGTACATAATCCAGAACATTTGGAGACCACTGGTCCAGAGTATACAGCTTATAAACCATGGATGGTTTTCTATCCCATAAAGAATAAAAATTCTTGCTTAAGGATTTCCTTTCACTTAGTCAAATCTATTGATCCATGTCAAAGGAGAAACGAGGGGGAGGCTTGTTATTATTTTTGGAGACACACATCAAAGGGAGGTAGGAGACACAGTAATCTATTTTTGCTGTAGAAGAGAAGAGGACGAAATTTTAATTCTGCCTTGAGAGAGATTGGGAAGGTTTTATGGAAATGGATTCTCAAAATAAGTTTGGCATTGAAAATGGTAATAGAATCTTGATAAGAGAAGATGAGTAAGGGACTTTTTGAGAGGGAATTAACAGCATAGACAAAGGAAAAAGGAGGTAAAAATACAAGGCTTTTTCAGGAGCAGTGTGAGGTTCCATATGGCTAACAATTATAGTACAATAAGTGAGAGAGAATCAGACAGGCATGTGGCTGAGGCCAGTTCATGGAGGCCTTGAAAGCCTTGCTAAGCAGTTTAACATTGTTCTGAAATCAATGAGAAAAAAAACTGAAATTGTTTTGATTTTAAAAGTAGAAACTCATTTATTCCAAGATTTACATTAGGAAGATGAAGTTGGCAGCACTGTGTATCAGTGTGACTGGGAAAAGAACAGTTAGGGGAACGATTGTCCGGAGGAAAGTATGATGGCCTAAATTATAAAAATAATGGTGGTGAGAATGCAGAGCACACGTTCAGGAGATGTTATAGAGATATATTTGGAAGCACTAGCAGCCAACTGGATGGGAGAATTTTGATTCTGAGATTATAAGATTAGGGGACTGGAAGAATGGTGGTACCATTGACTGAAATCGAGCTTCAAGTTAGAGTAGTTCTTGGGTTAGCAGTGAGGAGGGGCATAACTTAGGTTTTCTGAATGATGGAGATTTACATGCAGGAAGTTTGGGGGAGTTTGGTGATTTTCTAGGAGGACTAACAGGACTTGGTACATAGTTGTACTCACAGATACAATTAATCACAGTAAAAGGATATAAGGAAAAATTAGCAAAGGGAAAAAGGTACATGGGACAAAGCCTGGAGGAAGTCAGGCACAAGTTTCCAAGAGTCTTCTCCCAGTGGAGTCACACAGGAGTTGTGAGACAACATGCATGCAATGTTGCCTACCAGGGAAGCTCATTAGAGACTCAATGCCCGGGGTTTTATTTGTGGCTGGTCACATAGGTATTCTTGACCTAGCACATACCAAAATTTCAGATTCCCAGAAGGAAAACAGGTGTTTAGCATAAACCACCTCGTTTTTACGAACAGTCTGGGTGCTGTGAGCTGCTCCTTTCAGTTCTGGGAATGGTATAAACCCAAGTTCCCAGATACCAGCCAAGGACCAAACTTCTAAGCAGATGTTTTGAAGGATAGCAGCCTCAGGCTGCTATGCCAGCTCTTTTCTGCACAGGTAGAATATCACCTATGTAGAGGAAAGGGAAGCAGGACTGGGAAGAGAGAAAATTTAAACCATGAAGCAGTTGCATCAAAGGCCTCAGCCAATCCCAAAGATAGCTCTGAAGCTGGGTGACCCTTCAAATCTATCCTAAATCAACCCCAGGGGGCCAGAGTTTCCTACCCCAACACTGACCAGGCATTGTGAGCTTCCTTTAGCTGAGAGCAAGTCTTAGAGAAGGAAGGAAGGAAGGGAGGAAGGGAGGGAGGAGGAAGGAAGGAAAAAATTGAGCCCTCTGTAGGCAATCTCCCAGAAAGCTGGGTCAGTGAGTGTTCTGTCCTATGGTCAGCACACACCAGCATCCACCTCAGAGGACATGATGAATTGAGTGCTCTTGGTTGTATAAATGGCACCATTCCTTTTTTACTAATGGGATCCAACCACTTTGAAAATGTTAGCAGTCTAATAGCACAAACTGAGTTCCAGGGGGTCTAAATACAAGCATATAATGGTGTATAGGTATATAAGACAAGCTATAAGCGTATGTAGAACAGAATGTTTCTAAAACATCTTGGCACCTAAGGGCCCTCAGAACAGCCCTGACTTTTCTGTAGAGAATTGTATGAGTAGCTTTACTGATCGGGTACTGACATATGCCTAAATCCTATTACCAAACCCCCATTAGCCACTTAGAGGAATTCTGCATTGGAATGCTTTCCCCAGGACAAAGGAATCTGCTCCACTGGCAGACAGAAGTAGCGTCCTATCCTTTTTTTTAAAAAATAAATTTATTTATTTATTTATTTATTTATTTATTTATTTATTTATTTATTTTTGGCTGCGTTGGGTCTTCGTTGCTGCGTGCGGTCTTTCTCTAGTTGCAGCGAGCAGGGGCTACTCTTCATTGTGGTGTGCAGGTTTCTCATTGCAGTGGCTTCTCTTGTTGCGGAGCATGGGCTCTACGCACACAGGCTTCAGTAGTTGTGGCTCACAGGCTTCAGTAGTTGTGGCTCGTGGGCTCTAGAGCACAGGCTCAGTAGTTGTGGCACATGGGCTTAGTTGCTCCACGGCATGTGGGATCTTCCCAGGCCAGGGCTTGAACCCATGTCCCCTGCATAGGCAGGCGGATTCTCAACCATTGCACCACCAGTGAAGTCCCAGCATCCTATCCTTTAAATGAGAAAGAAAGAACCCAATTTCCAAGTAATTATACTCACAATGATAATCATACATCATTTTGCTTGACATCTTGGTTTTCACATCTCTTTTACAGATTTTAGGTCTTCTGATCTCATGTAAATTTCAGCAGGCAGTGTTACAGTTCTTATAACTGAGGAAATTGAGACTTAGGGTTTACAGGATGAGCCCAACATTCCACTACCAGTAAGTAATAGATGCGGGCCTGAGATCTGATTAGCCTGATCTCCAGCATTCTTTCCACTACCCCACACATCTCTGCATTATCATCAGATCCCTGTCCTAGAAGATAGAACCAGGGTACTGCATGTGCTTTAAAGAAACAGGAAAAGAAATTTTTAATTAAAAAAATTAACATTAAAAAAATTCTACTTTGTTTTATTTGGGGCCAAATTGCCGGAATTGCTAGCAAATGAGAGACTAACAGACATAAACTTAATGAACAAGGAGATTGTGGAGGTCTGCAAAGAGCAATTCCTGCTTTGGGAATTCAAATATTCTGCTGTATGAGAGAGATTCTGTTGGTTTTGGAAAGACCATGAATCATTTCCTGAAAGAGCAAAATAATGGAAGCTTTTCATTCCAAGTTTCCAAGAAATGTTGTCTAAAAGCAGAAGACACTTGGAACACCACGCCATGTGTAGAGAGGCCTTAGCTGTGTCCTGGCCAGGATTGGACCCTTCCTCTTAAACCCTGGGCAACCATTTAAGAAGCACTGGCAGGGTCTTCTTCCTCCCAAGTGGTCATGCAGTTAAGGGAGAAGATTCATTTCTCTTTGTTCTCACAGGTAATACTGGTTGGGAATGCATTACTTGGATAGTCAATGGGAGGTATCAGAGCCTGGAGATCCAATTTTCAAAATGGTAGTAAGTGTCTTTTTACCAGGGAATTTCCAGTGAAGTCAGCATGTCTGCTGTCTTCCTCACTGATAACCCCACAAGAAACTCAGAAGTGCAAGATTCATGTTTGCATCTGTGAGATTTAAGTGGAGTAGATGCTTGTTAGCACCAATAAGCCGGAAAGCAGTCAGCATTTCCACTGTAAACGTCTCATGTTCCCCCTCAGTCTTTAGCCCTTTGTAAGTCAACCATAAAAATTCACCACAAGTTGAAACTTGAGAATATTTTTTTTAGGCTGGGAACCTTTTTTCTCAAATGATAGAGTGGAGATCACTCTGACCTTTCCCAGTGAGCTGCAGGGAAGGAGAGTGGCTGTGAGATGTACAACACGATAAAGGGTTCTGTCTCCAAGACTGAAGTTGGGTATGAATTGTGTCCTACAGGAACCATCTTTTTGAGTTTCACCCAGAAGACAGAGAAAATTATGGGGATTCTGTAGCTCCCAGAACAATCTTTTTCCCAGAAGCTCTGGAGCTGTGTAGCAGTGGGTAGCAGTTGACAAAGACAGTCTCTGATTTGTTAAAGACAGTCTCCAATTTCTGTCACATTGCCTTTGCTGATAATGAAAAATAGCTTTCTCAGTTTGACTCAAATGATCTATTTGTATTTTTGTGTTATTTTCTTACTGGGGAGAAGCAAAAGCTCAAGCTGTATTGATTACAATTGGCAAGTTAATTGAGCTTCTTAACATTGTTGAGATCTTTCTTGCTTTTTTGAACAAAAGTATAGCAGGATGTAATAGGTGATCATGTGACAAAAAGTCATGTGCTCCATAGGGTCAGTTGTTCAAAGGCAAAAACATAGACTAAAGTGCTCAGATGTGCTCTGTTTATGTAACCATGTTCAGCTGTGTCTTTTTATACTGATAGTTGTCTCCTGTGCCTCAACACACCAAGAAGGTGCCTAAGGAGAGGATGAATGGGACTGGTGGAAGCCTCTCAAGATTTCTACACCAAATACGCCTCTAAGTGGCTGGTAAGGCTTTAAGAGCCTTCTGGCTAAGCTGCTTGCCTGTATCCTTAAAGCTAGGTAGACCATTTGTTTCTCATGGTGATACATATACAAGCTTGATCAGTTGCCTACAAATCAATGAAGTGGAGCTGTATGTTTTCATTGCACCAGGTTATGGGGCATTAGAGTCACAAACACTCTGTCCACACATCACAAAACTGAAGTGCCTAATTTAGTACTATTAAAAAATCACAGGCTTTGATCGTAACACCCTGGTAGTGTATTTGTGAAAGCTGAGTAAAATAGCAACTTTTAATTTGGCAACCAGCTTTTGTATAATGACACTAAAGCATTTTACAAATTCACTCATTTCAAGAAAAGCTTGGTACTTAATACATTATAGATTCTTAGAGTTGTAAGGAATCTATTTAGCCTAAAAATGTTGGGATGTTCTTCAAACCCTAATGACTTTCACCACCTGTCCATTTCAGCCAACACACCCAGGGTGGCCCTATGCATCGTCTCATCATCTGGAAGTGCTCCAACTCAGAAACCTTAAGAGTCCAAATCTTCTCTCAGAAAACAACCTTCAAACATTTCCGCTGGCCCACAGCTGCTTTTTCTTTGTTTTGTTTTTTTTTACCATCTGGCTCATGGCCTTCCATGATATCTGCTACCTTATCAGCACTCCCTGCCTTGCCCTTTACATTCCATGCTGACATGCTTGGAATCCCCACCCCACCCCCGTCCCCCCAAAACAATGTTGTGTCTTGACTAGATGACTTTGCCCATGTGGTCATTCAACTACTCAACGGGTATTTATTGAACTACCTCTCTGTGAGGTTGTTGGCCATTCTGTCTAGAACGTCAGCATCCTCTCCCACCCCGATGGTGCTTCTTCCTTGTAATTCCTACACATCATTTAAGAAACAGTCTTGGAGACACATCCTCTAAGAAGCCTCTCCTGACCATCTCCTCCATTCCACTCTTCCCCTGTCATTATGCTAAGTCATGTGCCCCCTAACAATTTGTGCATAACTGCATCAATGAATCAGTCTGTAATGATTTGTTTCAACTTCCCCCACTAGACTAGCATACTTACCCTTGGGGTGAGTACAAGTCAGTGGTTAGAGTTAGACAACCTATTGTCACACCCTATCTCTACTGCTTATTAGCTGTTAAGATCTTAAGCAACTTCTAAGCCTCAGTTTCCCCATCTATAAAATTGAGTTACTAATAGGCATTGTATGTAAAGCACTTAGCACAGTAATCCAAAATATTGGGTTGGCCAAAAAGTTCGTTCGGGTTTTTCCATAAGATGTTATATGTTGAATAAATAAATGTCATAGGAACACCCTTAGAAGACTCACTAAAAGGAAATTATTTATCCTTTAAACACTTGTAGTGACAGGGAGCTTGTTCCATTGCTAGGTAACTCTAATTATAGTGTAACTCAAACTATATGGCTTGATTCACACTAGTTTTATTGACATAAATTAGCCCCTCACCCCAAGGGTCCCCTGCTATGCTTAAGAATTTTTTTTTTTTTAAACATCTTTATTGAAGTATAATTGCCTTACAATGGTGTGTTAGCTTCTGCTTTATAACAAAGTTAATCAGTTATACATATACAATATGTTCCCATATCTCTTCCCTCTTGCATCTCCCTCCCTCCCACCCTCCCCATCCCACCCCTCTAGGTGGTCACAAAGCACCGAGCTGATCTCCCTGTGCTATGCAGCTGCTTGCCACTAGCTATCTATTTTACATTTGGTAGTGTATATATGTCCATGACACTCTCTCACCCTGTCACATCTCACCCCATCCCCTCCCCATATCCTCAAGTCCATTCTCTAGTAGGTCTGTGTCTTTATTCCCGTCTTGCCACTAGGTTCTTCATGGCTTTTTTCCCCCTTAGATTCCGTATATATGTGTTAGCATACTGTATTTGTTTTTCTCTTTCTGACTTACTTCACTCTGTATGACAGACTCTAACTCCATCCACCTCATTACAAATACCTCCATTTCATTTCTTTTTATGGCTGAGTAATATTCCATTGTATATATGTGCCACATCTTCTTTATCCATTCATCTGTCGATGGACATTTAGGTTGCTTCCATGTCCTGGCTATTGTAAATAGAGCTGCAATGAACATTTTGGTACATGACTCTTTTTGAACTATGGTTTTCTCAGGGTATATGCCCAGTAGTGGGATTGCTGGATTGTATGGTAGTTCTATTTGTAGTTTTTTAAGGAACCTCCATACTGTTCTCCATAGTGGCTGTATCAATTTACATTCCCACCAACAGTGCAAGAGATTTCCCTTTCCTCCACACCCTCTCCAGCATTTATTGTTTCTAGATTTTTTGATGATGGCCATTCTGACCGGTGTGAGATGATATCTCATTGTAGTTTTGATTTGCATTTCTCTAATGATTAATGATGTTGAGCATTCTTTCATGTGTCTGTAGGCCATCTGTATATCTTCTTTGGAGAAATGTCTATTTAGGTCTTCTGCCCATTTTTGGATTGGGTTGTTCGTTTTTTTGTTATTGAGCTGCATGAGCTGCTTGTAAATCTTGGAGATTAATCCTTTGTCAGTTGCTTCATTTGCAAATATTTTCTCCCATTCTGATGGTTGTCTTTTGGTCTTGTTTATGGTTTCCTTTGCTGTGCAAAGGCTTTTAAGTTTCATTAGGTCCCATTTGTTTATTTGTGTTCTTATTTCCATTTCTCTGGGAGCTGGGTCAAAAAGAATCTTGCTGTGATGTATGTCATAGAGTGTTCTGCCTATGTTTTCCTCTAAGAGTTTGATAGTGTCTGGTCTTACACTTAGGTCTTTAATCCATTTTGAGTTTATTTTTGTGCATGGTGTCAGGGAGTGTTCTAATTTCATACTTTTACATGTATCTGTCCAATTTTCCCAGCACCACTTAGAAGAAGAGGCTGTCTTTTCTCCACTGTATATGCTTGCCTCCTTTATCAAAGATAAGGTGACCATATGTGCGTGGGTTTATCTCTGGGCTTTCTATCCTGTTCCATTGATCAATATTTCTGTTTTTGTGCCAGTACCAAACTGTCTTGATTATTGTATATGCTTAAGAATTTTGAGACTCTCTCAGGGTCCCCTGTCGTGTGTTTCAGCAGCCAGTCCCTCAAGTACTCCCATTTTGGCCACTACCTCTGATGTAATTGGCTATTGTGAGATGGTCACTCTTGGGCAAAGCTCTTCTCAGCTAGTGCCCAAGGCTGGCCACTACCAACATCACTGCAGCCTCAGGACAGGAGTCAAGACCCTCCTCTGTACGGCTTTGCCCCACATGTAGCTGTGGACTTTTCTCTTTAATTCTCCCGAGTATATCAGAAGTCAAAATATACGAGATCAAATCTTAGGAAGGCACAGGGACAATGAATGGAAAGGGAACACAGAGAATGAGTCGATTCCCGAGCATAGGCTCAGTCACTCCCAGGAGGAAACTCGCCATTCCTGGGGGCCCACATGCTCCGGGAAGCACCTCAGGGCCTCAGGAGGTGCCCTTCCTGGGAGATCTACTCAGACTGACTCCAGATCCCAGAGTTCTAATTTCCTGCCCCACTGCTGACCTCTTCTGAGGACAGCTGGCAGTGAGCAATTCCAGCCCCTTCAGGGGAAACCCCACCCACATTACACAGTGATTCATCGCCGGTGCATTTCCCCAAAGCTGTATCGTTCAGTCTTGCCTGCTGCCACTTTGTTGTTAATGAAAATAGTAGCTACCAAGTCTGGTGTATCAAGCAATCCTAGTGCACAGGAGAGTCAAACATGAAATGCTTTTACGTTTCTGTAGTCACTGCCTTCAACTCTGCAATGTTCACAATCTCCTAGTTGTGCCCACCCCACCCCACCCCCCAAGAACATCTCAGGCAGATCTCTAGGGTTCCCATCACTCTCAGGAATACAAAGCCCATCCAGCCTAATACGATTTAAAACTTCAACCTTGCTTCAATACAATGACCATATCCCCTCTCTCCCAGCCCTGGCCAGTCCCCGCACCAGAGAGACTTAGAGCGCAGAGGTGCTTACCAGCTCCTGGGCATTCCTCCTCTCTGTGTGGAGACAAGGAAGAGGGACAGGAGAGACAAACAAGTGTTTCTTATCTGCCTGGGGTGTTGAAGGCCTCTCTGGCCAGTGCTGGCTGGTTGTTGGCTCCCTCTCTGTGGCAGACATCCAAATCTGGCTCCTTTGTTGGTGCTTTTGTGAATTTTCCAGAGGCCTCATAGAAGACCTCCTACTTCACCATCTTCACCATCTGCTCCTACCCTTGGTGATTCACCCCACTGTTTCTTGTTACCAGGTCTACTTTCCTGGCAACTAGTTATCTTGGATGGTATGGTATACTGGTGAGACAGCCTCAAGCCTGGCTGCCTTCCACAGTGTCCCTTTGATCCACAATAAAATCCCATATTCATCACCAAATGCTAAATGTGGGACATGAAGCGGCTGCACTCTACCCCTTCTCTCTGCTCTGCCTTCTCCTTCCAATTGTCTATTCCACTTATTAAATTGGACAGAGGTAAACCAGCCCATCTGTGGTATAAGCAGACACCCAATTGGTGAATGAGGAGGGAGCAGGAAAAGCATCTCATCACAATGCAGCCCCGCAAGGATGCAGATGACTTCCCGGAATTCTCTCCTCCTGATTCCTGTCTAGTTATGTGAACCGGAAGCAGGTGGCAGATATGAAGGCCGGGGAAGCAAAGCAAGTTCACCTACTTCTTCATAAGCCCTGAAAAGAATGTCTGATCCCTGGTCATTTATTATTTATTTTTTGGTCCTTGATACTTTGCTCTCAGTTTTGGATTCCAGTTGCTAATTCTGCAGCAACAGAAAACCTTCCCATGAACATTCCAAGCATTGTATTAGGGCCTTTATATATATGATCTCATGTAAGTCTCAAAAGCCTATATTATTACCTATATTTTATTGGTGAAGAAATAGTAACTCAGAGAGGATAAGTACATTTCTCAAGATCACACAGCTAATAGTGGTAGATCCAGAACTTAGACCCAGTGCATCAGACTCTAAAGCCCTGGTTCTTCTTCCTTTAGGCCAATGGCCCACAATCTCCTGGGAGGATTTTAAACTAAAATACCTGGGCTCACTCCCAGTCGATAATGATTTAATATGCCTGAGGTTGTCCCCAGGCAAAGATAGGGTTGTAAAGCTCCTCAAGTGAATCTAAGATGCACCCAGCATAGAGAACTACTGCTTTAGGTGAAGTTCAGCTTCTTAGCCTTGTCCCACCCACTGCTGTGTTGCACTGATGATGGTTATCTATTCTGCAAGCTCGTCTGCTCTTATAAATCACCACAGTGGGTCTCAAGCATTTTCTTTTTCAGCCCCCTCTTGAACTGCCCACTATTTTCCAGTTGGAGAGAGATCCTAGTTCTCCATTAATTTTGGGGGCATTTGTGATTGGCTTACTCTGAGTCCATGGAATAATCGAGTTCTTCCTGACTTGGGTCACCAGCTCTGTTTACTCTCTCAGACTTTCTCTGGTGATCCTTTCAGGCAACTATTCCCCCCTGCCTCTGCTTCTCTGGAAGAGTCTCTCTGAATGTCCTCATTAGTAATAAAACTAACATGCCTAAAGCCCCAAAAGGCCAATTGGCAGTATTCACACCTCCATACTTCCCACAATCATTCTAGACAGTGCTAATCAATCAGGCAATGGATTCATCTGAGCTAAGGTATGGCCTTGACATTCTCCTCAATGCCGTGCCACTCAATGCAGGTGGCCACTACTAACCAACTGGAACTGGCATGGAAAATAAAACCTACCAGGCTTAAACTCACAGTGTAAATGGCTGTAATAATATCCAATGAGGGAAGATCAAGGGCATCATTCTTAATAGCTCAGATCCTATTTTTTTACACCTTCCTTATAAGGGGCCCTCAAAACAGAGAGATAACATGCCTTGTGATAATTAAGTTCAGATGTGATGCAACCAGTGACTGTTTTCCATCACCCAGGTCATTCACTAACCTTGCAATAACACTGACCCTCATATTACTTGATAAAACTTTTTGGACTCTGCTTATAGCATAAAAGTGGGGTTTTGCTCTATGTTAAACTATGGTTTGCCTATTGTTTTTGGCTGAACGTTTGTGTCCCCCACCATATTCATATGTTGAACCCCTAACATCCAAGCAGTGGTATTTGAAAATGGAGTCTTTGAGAGGTAATTAGGTTTAGATGAGGCCATGAGGGTGGGGCCTCTATGATGAGATTAGTGCCCTTAAAAGAAGAGAAGGACAGAGCTCTCTTTCCATGTACATGCACAAGGAAAGGCCATGTGAGCACACAGTGAGACAGTGGAGGTCTGCCACCTAGGAAATGTGCTCTCACCAGACACAGAATCAGCTGGCACCTTGATCTTGGACTTCCAGCCTCTAGAACTATGAGAAATAAATGTCTGTTGTTTAAGCCACTCAGTCTGTGGTATCTTGTTATAGCCGTCCAAGCTAACTAAGATATTTATGCCCACTTACACAATACTTGAGAATGGCTTAAGACCCAAAAATAAAATTTAACAAATTAAGGGCTGAAGGAAGCTTTTATCCATCCTTTTTGTTCTTTCTCTTTCTACCCATCTCTTTCTAGTCTTATTTTCTTTAACAGAAGAATTGATATTAAATTCTCAATTCTTGTATATTAAGGTTAAGAGGTGAAAAGGGATATTCTCTATTCACAATATATTCAGCTTTAAAAAATATGCATAAGAAAAAAAAACTATGAAATTTAAAAGTCACACCAGCATGCAAGCAGTTGCCTTTTTAGGCTGATGGAGTTAGAATTGATTTCTTTCATCTCTAGTTCCTACATTTTAAAAATATAATGTGGGTCTGTTATTTGATGATGAGAAAATTGATGATTCATGTTTTGATATGTCAGAAGTTTAAATTAATAAAATTAGTATTATCTTTTAAAAGAAGACAGATTAAGTTACTTTTTCAAAGATGTTCTCTCCTTGTAGGGTTTTATATAAAATAATCTCTGTGTGATATTGAGACAACAGGAATATTGAATTTCAATTTACAAGGAATGATTAGATTAGTTTACCAGGGTTTCCTTTTTTTTTTTTTTTTTTTTTTGGGCTGCGTTGGGTCTTCATTGCTGCACACGCGCTTTCTCTAGTTGCAGCTAGTGGGGACTACTCTTCGTTGTGGTGCACAGGCTTATCATTGCAGTGGCTTCTCTTGTTGCAGAGCATGGGCTCTAGGCATGGGCTTCAGTAGTTGCAGCCTGTAGACTCAGTAGTTGCGGCACGCGGGCTCTAGAGTGCAGGCTCAGTTGTTGTGGTGCATGGGCTTAGTTGCTCCGGGGCATGTGGGATCTTCCCAGACTAGGGCTCGAACCCGTGTCCCCTGCATTGGCAGGCAGATTCTTAACCACTGCACCACCAGGGAAGTCCCTACCAGGGTTTCATTTTGAGGATCCTGAAGATGCTGCTGAAGAGCTTAAAAAATAAGTAAATAAAAAGATTTTCTTTTAAAATAACATGAGTATAAAAGTTGAAGAAACAACTATTTCTCCCAAAATTTTTTCTTGGCTTTACAGTAGGTCAGATCTGGTTTAAATCTTTGCTTGGCCAATATCTGCTATATTTCACCACAGGCAGATTATACCTACTCTGGACTTCTATGTCTCCATTGCTAAAATAATCTCTACCTTGCAAGCCTATTGCACGGTGGAAAAAAATATGTATTTAAAAGCACAAACTGTCTCATATAAAAATGTGCCTGAATATAGTTCATTACAGTTGAGAGTCTTAGATCAAAATCTAATGTTCTTCTAATTTTCTAGCACAGTTCACTGATGAAAAATCCTTTTAGCATGTATCATGAAGAGCTGTCTGCTGTACTTCCTCATCAAATTTATTTATTTATTTTAATTACTTTATTTATTTATTATTTATTTATTTATTGGCTGTGTTCGGTCTTCATTGTTGCGTGTGGGCTTTCTCTAGTTGCGGTGAGTGGGGGCTACTCTTTGTTGTGGTGTGCAGGCTTCTCATTGCGGTGGCTTCTCTTGCTGTGGAGCACGGGCTCTAGGCATGCGGGCTTCAGTAGTGTGGCTTGTGGGCTCAGTAGTTGTGGCTCGCGGGCTCTAGAGCACAGGCTCAGTAGTTGTGGTGCACGGGCTTTGTTGCTCCGCGGCATGTGGGATCTTCCCGGACCAGGGATCGAACCCGTGTCCCCTGCATTGGCAGGTGGATTCTTAACCACTGTGCCACCAAGGAGGTCCCATCATCAAATTTTTAAACCATCAGAATTGTACTGAAACATTTCTCAAAGGAATATACAAAATTTAGGTTGCAAAAACACATCATTGAAGGAAATGGCATTTACACATGAAGTTGGTGAACATATCTTTTCTGAGAATCTAACTTCAGTATAATTAAATCTTTAGTGTAGTAAAGATTGGCTTCTCTATAGTACTAGATGAAACAAGCAAGGAGGCTCTTCCCCATTCTGACTCCACCTCTGAAATGTCCTGGAGAATCTCCTTGCCCAAATTTTACCCAATATTGGCAGTTCCTGCCCAAGCTCTCAGTGACCCCTAGCATTCCCTTTGCTCATGATTTATTATACTTCATACATTAGTCTCTCTCTGGTTATTATTATTCTAAAGGTACATTAGAGGACAGTTGAAACCAGAGGATTTCTGGGTTTGTTTTCATCTCTAAGACTTGATGACTTCTTGAGAAAATTGTGGTTGATTGAATAGCTGGAGGAATGGGCAGGTCTCATCTAAACTGGATTATAAGTCCTTGGGGATGTGTTTTCCTATGTACACTTATTGTCATTTTCTGTATTTTTGAAATGAATGGTATTAAATTTAAAGCAAAGAAATGTAAATGAAAATGTCTATTCTGGGACTTCCGTGGTGGTCCAGTGGCTGACTCCACGTTCCCAATGCAGGGGACCCAGATTCTATCCCTGGTCAGGGAATTAGAGCCCACATGCCACAACTAAAAAATCCCACACGCGGCAACTAAGACCTGGTGCAGACAAATAAATAAGTTAATTAAAAAAAAAAAAAGTCTATTCTGCCATAGTGCAAAAATTGTACTTCTATGGAAAGCTTATGTTATCAAAAATTTTGTCATAAACTTAATTGTTTCCATGTGAGGTGGGGTTAGGATCTAGAGAGTCTCTTATACACAATTCTTATCACTTTCATTGTTATTACAAGCTAAACAAAATTGGTGTAAGAGATCAACGAAAGAAAGCAGAGTGAAATGAGCAGCCAGCCACACAAAGCAGCAATGTATTCCTAGACTATGTGAGCCACAGCATTTTCATTTTTCTTATTTTGGTGCCAGTTCTTGACTGAAATTGTTATAATCAAAGGAAATCTGTGTTAAGCAAAACATGTTTCCTAATCAGTCAATTGTCTTTCAAGCAATTCATGTTAACAAAACTTGCTCTGAGGAAGACATGTCTGTACTTAATACCCATGAGTGGAGTTATTCCACGTCATTCCAATCTTTTAAAACAACCCAACCCATTCACTGAAGCCCTTCAGAATTCTTGATTTTGACTCTCTGCCCTATTTTTATTCCACACCTTCACCCTCAGTCTCCCCTCAGGCCCCCACGCTGGCATCCCAGTTTTGGATTTAGCATGTCAGAAACCTCTTCAGGACAGAATTCTCAGCTACTACCACCTGATCTCAACCATCCCAGCCATGGCTAAGAAGAGATGCTTTGTCCCTGAGCACTGGCCACAGTATGTGAGATCTGCCCGGTTGTGCCCAGTCCTCACCTCCTAGAGGAAGGATGCTGTATAGGGGTGACCAGTAAGTAAGAAACACACAAGCAACCTCAATTCTTTTTTAGCGTATCCTGTGGATACTCATTGATGTGGATGAGCAGAGCAAGACAAGATTCTTGTACCTCTGGGAGGTTTGATATAATCTAGTTTGGAAGAAAAGGTTTGCACTAGACTAAGATTTCTTCTCATCTGGTGATTCCGTAACTTATTCTTATCAATGCTTGCAACTACAGAACAGAGTTATTTTGAGCGAGAAGTTGTAGTTTACAGCTCAATTCCTTCAGTGTGAGCAAGCAGTGCTGTTTATAGTTATCTCATTTTATTGCTTTAATTTATGTATCTGAAAGAATCTGCTATAATTGTGGGCAATTATCAGGAGGGAAATGTGCTCTCATGCACCTCAGGAGATTTGTTTGTGGCCTATGGTTTTAAATAGCCCATTTATTCCTCAGTGGGTAGAAAATCAATTTTATGGATCTTCAAACATACATAATAACCATCATGAATAATAAAATTAAATATTAAAGTGGCATTATCACTTTATACATTTGCTTTAATGGCTTTTCTTTTTTATATATAAAAGTTACCTATGTTTGTACTATGTACATACTTCCAAGGGTATTTCTAGTATAACACAATACGAAGAAGAGCTTTGACCCACTCTTTGGATTACTAGGAGTAATCAAGACTGGTTAATGGCACTGATGGGAGACACAAGGCCTCAAGCAACAGAAAAGACCCTCTTAGGCAAGAAATGGAAGAACTGAATTTCTTCTGACCACAGATGACCTTAAGGAAGCATGATCTGTCTAAGCAAAGTTCACCAGCTCTATCAAGTATTTGATATGTATCTTTCCAATCCAGCTTTCTCACTGACATATAGTTGTATTTCTCAACCAAAAGTTGAATGAGAATATCATCTTCTCAAAAACTGGAAGCGCATTTTTGTTGCTTATAGAATAAAGTTAGAAATCCCTAGCTGGCTTCTTTACCCATATTGTTCTTCCAGCAATGCCATATTCTCTAACATTTTAGGCCTTGCTTATGTAATTTCATCTGACCCTAATGCATTGTCCGCCTATCAAAACCCTGCCTCACATTGAAGGATATTAAATGACACCACTCCTAAGAAACCTTTTCTGATCAAAATCAACCCTCCCCAATTAAAATCAACACCCCTCCAACCTATCAAAGTAGTTATTTGATATAGTATATCATGACTAGTTGCTGACATACTTATATCTCCCATTAACGTCTATACTCCTGGATTTCAGATTGTCTCATTTATCTGTGCATATGCCACAAATTCCACATGTATCTCCTATGCATAAGAAGAAGTTATGTAATTGCTATGTGAACACAATACTGAGAGATGGAATAAACTAAAATATCCCCATCATTGTCCCAGTCCTATCAAGGGGAAACTTGGAATCCAAAGAATCTGATCAAAGCCTGAGCCACCCCTCTTAGGCAGCTGGTATGGTGGCTCATATCTTCAGGCCAGGTCCAGTAAAGAAACAATTGTTCCTTGGCACGAAAAAACAGCAGGTTCCATTTTTTTTTAAAAAGGATAAGAAAAATAGTGGTAACAGGAGAAATATACTTTCTTCAGTGTGAGTTTAGACTATGTTGTCTCAGACAAAAAGTAATGCTTGCACTGGTGTGTTGTGATTACTTGCTGGCTAACCAGTGGGAAAATCTATTGCGGTTCTCATGGTCAGGAGACTGAACTGGGATTACAACAGCCACTTTCACTCTCATTTAGGGGTCTGGATCCTGTCCCTTCCCTCCAGAGCTGACTGAATCAGAATTAGTACCACAAAGAACACCTTGTCAAAGCCTGAGGATGTCAAGTTTTCAAGATTTAAAATAGTTTCTCTGGACAGAGCTTCCTCTTCCTCATTGGAAAGAATTTCTCCAGAGAGAGGATGGGGCCTTTAATGGGGAGTAGGGGAAGATGAAGGGAAAAAAGACATCAGGATGGACCTACAAATGATATCTTCCCTTTAAAGCCCATGCTGGGAAGGGCCTTTGCTTGGATGGGACAAGGGAATGCCTTGGATAGAGCCACAATCAATGTTTCTTTCACACTGCCCTACTACACTGAGATGTGACACAACCATGGAAAACTACAACAACACACTTCACAGACTTGGACTGAGGCTCTGTTTGATCAGGTACAGACTGGCAGGCCAGGGGGTCAGGCAGAGACAGAGCTGGAGGGGACTTTGCCCCCAAGTGAGTTACTAGGAGTAGTCGTACCTGGTTAATGGCAGTGATAAGGAGACCCACTGTCTCCAGAAACGGAGAACATGACGAAACATAGAGATGGCAACACTGGACTTCCAGGTGATTGTATCCATATGTCAGCAGGGAACATCCTAAAAACCAACAGGAGTGGCCTCACTCTGGTGATGAGTAATAGGGATTCTGATAAGGGAAAATTTCTTTTGGACTCTCATTGTTGGGGGCTTAGTATGGATGAGTAGAGATTTAGAGAACTATAGGTGGACTCTTTGCTGAAATAAATCATTTGCATAGAGAGAGAAGGCAAATAATACATGTGGAGGCCATACTTAAGAGAGCATTAAAGGCTATCTGATCTCCCTTTCCCAGCTGGTGAATGACAGGGTTTTGCTTCCCAGCTGAGTCAAGTTTGTCAGAGGACCTCATTGGCTGCACTATATGGAGCTAGATCCCAGAGGCACCTTTTGGGAAGAAGCTCAGTCGAAAGCCAAGCAGGTATCCAAACTCACTATCGATAGAATGGGGTAGGGCAATGAGAAGTCTGGTGATAGGGCACAGGATAGGCTTAAAGTGCCAGGTAGAAGGGTCCTCTGAGCCAAAGCACATACTTCGCTTTTTCTAGTGAGCCAGGGGCACTGATATCTGGATAGGGAGAAAACTCTTAATGGTACTGACTGCTCCCCAAAAAAATGTTTGCCTAAGGAATTTGGATTTTATGCTATTAGCAATAGAGAATCATGGAAATTTTTTGTAGTGCTATGTTTTGCTTTTCTTTAGCAGGGCAATGAATGAGAAAAGTAGTGCTGAGGGGAATTATTCTGGAAACAATATTCAGAATGAATTGGAGGATAGAAAAAAATAGAGGTTGAGACTGCATGAGATGATAAGGGACTGAACTAAAGGATGACAACGAGACTAGAAAGAAATGGATGTATGTATGAGAAGATACAAATGAAGAATCAACAGGACTTGGTATCTGGCTGAATAGAGAAAGAGAATTTTCAAAGATGATTCAAGTTTTGAATCTAAGTGAAGAGGAAAATGTTGGCACCAATCAGGAATAAGAGCAGTTGGCCTTTCCATTGTCTCCCCTTCAAGTTTTCCGTGAGCATATTTTGGTGGAAATAGCTCATTTTAGGGAAGTTAATACAGCTAAAAATATTTGTATCAGGTAATTTGAGCAGAGAAAGAGAAAGAATAAACCTCTTTCCTGATTACAGAATTCTTCCAGCTAGATAGGAAGATAATATAAGCAGAGTCCAACAAAGATATAAATTCAAGCTAATATTCTTTAAATATTGTTCCACATGTGTTTAGTAGGGGTGTAAATAAACTGATATTTTTATTAACAAAAGTTATATGTCTTTTTATGTTAAAAAGAATTGATTTATTACATGACCTGAATGTAGCATACTATTTTCACATTTCATAGTTTTTAAATCATTCCTGCCAATAATATCATTCAAATTTTATTTTGCTGAACCCATTGGAATTTGCTTCACTTGGAAAAGCACACTGTTTCAATTTCAATCAGCTTTCAGTTATAGAATCTTAAAAGTAATCATCTGACACAGAAGACATCCAACACTGTTCTATTTGATTTTTCCATATCATAATCAGAAAAAGAAATTTATTCTGCACGAGAAATGTTTACAGAAACAAGAGAAAAACACATTCATTTAGGGATTTACTCCTGTAGTCGAAAATCAAGACTGGAAAAATTTGGCCAAAAGATCCCACTTTTCTGTGCTTTTTTGTTTGTTTTGGGTCCCTCTCTCTTCAGTTTCCTTTCGCAGGGTTTTGAATAGGAAACTTCTTGGGAGTCTATTAAGGGTTCAAAATTTAGACAATAAAACAAATCACTTGTTCCCAGTAAACAGCACCATGCCTTGCAGTAGTTAGTGTCATAATTTTAGCTGACTGAGATTTCAGGAGACTGTCAGCTAATCTCATGGTTGATATCCAACTTATAATTGCACAGTGCAGTGTGCATTTATGTGTTGCAAGATTCTCACCAGAGATTGTTGTTTGGTATTTCTATTCAAGAACACCAAAGGAGCAAGACAGCCTATTATTCAAGGAGTTACTTAATTAACCAGCATGATATTCCCAATTAATTCCAGTGTGTCCACATGAATTCCTAGAGACTGGAGTCCCAAGATGGTCAACAAGCTAGTTACCTTTTAAACCAGCTCTGAATTTAAAATAATTTCTGTTGTGGGAAATCATGTAGGATTCAATCATTAAACAGCTAATTGGTTTGTTTCAGAGAACATTGTTGCAAAATCACTTGAAAATGTGGCCATTTTGCTACCTACCAGGCCATCAGTCACTAGCTGGGATGAAGGTGTACCTTTTCTTCTATTCTATAGCAATGTGCTTAGCTTTACATGGATAATACCAATGTCTTCTCCCTGTTGCTAAAAAACCACAGTTATAAGTCAGTAAATCTTTTAATCTGTGATATTAGGAAATCCATAAAATTCAGAGGCCAAGAAATTTCCTTTGGAAAACAACGTTCTGGTTTTAGTTTTCCAGGGCTGCTGTAACAACGTACCACAGACTCAGTGGCTTAAAAAACAGAAACTTATTTTCTCACAATTCTAGAAGCTATTAGTCCACCATCAAAGTGTCAGCAGGGTTGGTTCCTTCCGAGGGCTGTGAGGGAGGGACCTGTTCCAGACCTCTCTCCTTGCCTTGTAGATGGGCACCTTCTCTCTAAGTCTTCACATTGTCTTTCCTCTGTACACTGTGTCTTCTGTCCTTATCTGTATAAGGACAACAGTGATATTAGGTTAAGGCCCACCCATAAGACCTCTTATTTCAATTTAATTACCTCTTTCAAGACCCTATCTCCAAATATGGTTACATTCTGAAGTACTAGGGTTGGGGGGAGTGGTTAAAACTTCAACATATGAATTTTTAGGGGAACATGATTCACCCCATAACATCTGGAGACAAGGTTTTATGGATCTTAAAGGTCTTTAGCCCCTATTGGAGTCAGTGTAGACACTGGCTCTCAGGCAAAGTGAGTCCCAAATGTGTCCCCAAACCACACCAGTACTGCCTGACATGCACCCTGGGCTTGCTTTCTTCTATTTTTTTACTTCAGCTCCAGCTTCATCACATCTGCTCCTCAGAAGGCTGCTGGGAGAAGGCTCACTGTGGCCACCAGCCTGTGAGATCTCCAGAGTCTTTGTCCAGGGTGCAGGGTCTACTCCCACAGCTGCCAGTCCTTGGGGTGCCACAGCCATGCTCCCAACCACACTTGTCATCTGGGCTCCAGAAGCAGCCCTGCCTGTACTCAGAGTCTCACAAAGTCTTCTTGACTAACTCACTCAGCTCCAGCCTCCAACCCTCACCACACAGAGGACCCCAAATCAGTCCAAGGGATTTGGAGGAGAGACTTCATTCTGCCCTCTCCAGCCTTCTCCCCACTCCACCTCAGCCCATAAAACCTACAAAATGTCCTCATGGTTTCAAGACAGGGACTTTAACTCTGAGGAATGGAAACAAGCAACCTCTGGCTTACAAACATATGTGGGGTGGTGAGGGTGGGCAATGTGGGTGGGTGGGTGGTAAAGTGCTGTGCAGGTGGGGAGAAGGTGTGTAGTGTGTTTGTATGTATAGACAGTATTGGTATTTTAGCACAGAAGTTGATTTTTCAGTCCTAGCTCTCTGAATGATCAGCCTGTCTACAGACATTTACAGATGTGTTAAGATAATCATAGAATCTTAAAGAGTCTTAAGAAATCTCACAGATCATTAAAATATTATCTTTAGAGTTTATGTGAAAAAACTGGGGCACAGAAATATTAAATGTCCAAGATTACATAATAGTTCATAAAAGATTAAATTTTGTATGTCTGAATGCTAACATATTGTCTAATGATCTGATACTATGAGTTATAACTGTGTAAAGAGTTTCATATAAGCACTTTGGAGTGTCTGCCCAGTTCATGACATCCTCCTAAAATATTCCCCGCACTCCCTGCTCCCCCCCTCCCCACCTAAAGTAGATGAATCTCCACTCTCTTTTCCACAGTTGGTTGGACTGGAGTGGACACCTGACCCAGGCTATGCCAATCAGAATTCCTTCCCTGGGAATTTGGAATTAACTTGGAGATAGAAAGCAGCAATGTGTGTGATCTTATGATGAGGTAAGGTTCTCCACTGCCCAGTAGTATCCAAGTAAAGGGAGAGTGGCATCTTGCTCCCACAATCACTACCCACCTTTGTGGTCAGGGCCCACCCTCTGTGGTGAAAAACTTAGGAATGTCCCACTCTGTTGAAATGGCTGATAGTTCACATGGGCAGATCAGTTGGAAATCCTTAACTTCTTAAGTCCAGGAGGCCCCCTTCTGCTGGATGGGCCAAGATGATGTGATGTGCTAGCTGCTGTCAATGGAAGGACCTCTACAGGTAGCAAAGCACAGAGCCCAGCTAATTGTGGCTCCCTTACACAAGGACCAGGGCAACTGTAGCCTCGCTCCAGTGGTGACCCAAGGTCTGCAGGCCTGGCTGGCCTCCCCCATGTGGCTCCCAGCCCTGCTGAGTAAGGTACTCACATCTTCACCAGGCAAACTCTGCCTCCATCCATGTGGCTCCCCCAAGGTCCTGGTCCCTCATCCCCGGCTCCACTGACCTGCCTCCCTTCTCCCTGGGGGTAGGGGGTAGTTACATTCAGCGTCTTCTTCCAGCCTCTTTCCAATGTATTGTTGTTAGGATATAAATTCTATACCCTGCTTCCTTCAAGGCCTTTTCTTTCATTTCTCACAATCTTTTCTTCTCTCAACAAAACCTACCTCATTCAAATCAAAAGCTTTGGCTTCTATACATGTCTTCATGAAGGCTTTGGCTTTTATGCAAGACTTCTATGAAGTCTTCAGGGGAATTTGTCTACTGTGGGCAGGTATTCCAGAAATAACCCCTATGGGTGAAGAACTTTGGTATCTGGCTGCGCTATGACTCCCAGAGCGGTACCCACCACTATACCGAGAGTTCAGGGACCTGACCACCGCGGGTGCCATCACCCAGTGCTATCGAGATGTAGATCTGGATCCAGATCTCTGATGCTGCCCAGCAGTGGTCAAGTGGTTCCATGACTCCAAGGTCAAGTTCCCGCTGCCTCATTGGGTCCTGAGTCACTAGAACAAACCACGCTTCACCATCAAGAGGCTCAACACCCTCCTATTTTTTTTTTCTTTTCCATTATGGGTTATTACAGGATATTGAATATAGTTTCCTGTGCTATACAGTAGGACCTTGTTGTTTAGCCATTCTACATAATAGTTTTTATCTGCTAATCCCAAACTCCCAGTCCATCCTTCTCCCACCTCCCCTCCCCTTTGGCAACCACAAGTCTGTTCTCTATGCCTGTCAACACCCTCTTTTAGATGCAGAGCCTCCCCACCCAAGTCTGCCCAAATAAACTCCTTGGGAAAGGGAGGGGGGAAGGGCAGAGAATATATAGGAAATATCTGTACCTTCCTCTCAATTTTACTGTGAATCTTAAACTATTCTAAAATGTAAAGACTTACCAAAAAAAAACCGAAGGAAAAAAAAAGTTGCTGCTTCCAGTACTATTGTTGCTGACAGACTCTTACAAAAGAGCTTATTTTGTTCAAAAAACAAAAAACAAAAACAAAACAAACATTGACTGTTTCTTTATCTTTGCATACTGGCTGGAACATTCTTAATTCTCTTTCAGTCAGTGTGGATGGCTCTGGAGGAGCAGAAAGAACTACAAAACAGAAACACACACACAAATTCTTATTTCAAAAAATCACCTCCTAAGTGGGTAAACTCACTATTGCTGGCAGTCATATTTCACTTCATGAATTAAGGAACAAGTAAAAGCCAGGTGGCAGGGATAATAAGGAAGTAGACTTAGAGAAGCAGAGAAGACAGTGGGAACAGAACTATGTGGGTTCCTGATAGTGTCAGTTTCCTAGTTTCTGCCCAACTAGAGCTGTCCTTTTATCCTCATATTCTTAAACATCACTATATTTTTAAAATAAATTTCTAATTTTTCTTAAGCTAGCTCAAATGAGCTTACATATTTAGCGACCAGAACAGTGCTAATGAATACAATTTTAAAGTTTCAAAGCTAATCTACATTTTCCCAACAGTCTTAAAAAAAAAAACACTTTAAAACACATTAATAGATGGTTAAATGGTCCTACAATTTTTATTGTGAAAATCTGTGTTATTTACTGCAACTCTATGGTTAACAATTTTCTTGATGAAGAGTTCAGAATGCAGTTGTCACATAAAATCTTAAGTGTTGATACCCATCTGGAAAGAGATACAGGCAAGAGAGTAAACTAGCTCCCTGATGCTAACTGGTAGCTGCTGGGCTATGGATGTCTTCTCCAGATAAAGGCTCCCTCTGAGCGTGAAGAGTAGCAGGAAGAGACTGGACTTTGGGAGCAAGCGTGAGTGCTCCAACCTCAGTCACTACCAACAAGCCTCAGATGCTCCTGATGTTGATGCCCTCGCCTTGACTTGAGATCTGCCATATGCTAGGGATGAAAGTCATTTCCTTTCCCTATTATTTTCACTCTTCCTGACACCCTCTTTTAAGGAAAGCTTATGGGAAATTTTGCTCCCATGACTCCTCCTGCCTTAAGCTGGAGCAATCAAATCCCCCCTGGAGGAAATTTGGAATTGGGCTTTCAATCTTAGTTGGGATCTGGACAGAAAGTCATGCTTATTAGCTGGGCAGCCATGAGTATTCTGAAGCAGACACTGCTAGTGGGACAGATGAAGCGCATGTTCAGAGGGAAGGGGAAACTAGGAAACATTTAGCTTCTCTGAGAGAGTGGAAACAAATAAACATCACTTCTGAATTCCCAGCTTCTTGGGCATTTGTTCTTCCTGAGGCTGTACTGATATCCTGCCCTGGATTCCTTGCGATATACTTGTATTCTTCCAAAAAACTTCCCTGTGTGCCTAAACTGATTTGAATGGACTCTTTTGCAGTCAACCAAGAGCTCACAGTAGTCATTATATAATTGACAGAGTATGTAGTCTGTCACCCATTCACCTGATTCTCAGAACAGGTTAATATCAAAAAAAAAAAAGAAGAAGAAGAACATAATCCAAGTTTATTTCTTCCCTTTCCGTGTATCTTTTCAAGGAAAGAGGGGCTTTTCAATTTCTTAAATTTCTTTTTAATATGAGCAAAGATTTGAGAACTTGTTATATAAAGTGCCATTGTATTTTAGTTGTTGGCCTAGATGTGAGAGCCAAAAATTACCTATGCTTAAGATATGGGATGACAGATTCAGGAGTTCCTATTTTAAATAATACTGAGGCCATCAGATCCTTTTCCTCGCAAATTTCAACTACTTATGGGGTGATGTTGTGCCAGAAATCTCCTACCATCTGCAGGATCCAGGTTGAACTCTAATGAATAAAAAAAGCTAACTGAAAATGGAATGCTATCTTTGTCCAAAATAGACATAGACAGCTTGGTTGTAGCTTTCCTAGACAATTAAATCCAGAAGAGACCAATGAGGTTAGGGATTCCTAACCTGGAGTCCATTCTATATTGGGTGAAGCTATTAGTCCATTGAAATTTATGCAAAAGTTAAGGCCTGGGTGAATTATGAGGAGAGGATCAATATACTTCATCAGATTATCAGAAGGACATGAGTTAACAACCAGTGAAAGCCCAACCTTCTTTTTACTGAAGAGGAAATTAAAGTACAGCAAAGATGTGATCTGATAAGTCACACATTAAGACAATGGCAGAGCCAAGGACTGGAATCCAGCACCCCGAACCTCAGTCAGTGTTCTTTTGCTGCAGGACAGCACCTCCCAGGTGCTTGAATAAAACCCTTTTTATTTTTTAAATCGGATTGTAACAAATAAGCAAAGCATGTTCTTTAATGGAAAGATAGGTTGCAGACTCCAATAATTTTTTTTCCTCAGTTACTATTAGCAATAACTTAAACATTATAAGGATAGCCTCCTGGATTCTTGGGGATACCCATGGAATCAGGTAAGGCAATATCTGTACCTCATAAAAGACCGTGACTGTTTACAACACTTTTATGTCTTTTATATGCCATAATTCCACTGCAGTCCTGGGATTTGGAGAGCATCTCTTATGATCCACATCTTACAAATGAGAGAACTGAAGGTCAAAAAGTTTTAATGACTTGTTTAAAAGTCTCGTCACCTGAAGATAAAACCAGTTATAAAACAGAGGCTTTCTGGGGACTTCCCTGGTGGTACAGTGGTTAAGAATCCGCCTGCCAATGCAGGGTACACAGGTTTGAGCCCTGGTCTGTGAAGATCCCACATGCTGTGGAGCAACTAAGCCTGTGTGCCACAACTACTGAGCCTGCACTCTAGAGCCTGCAAGCCACAAGTACTGAGCCCGAATGCCACAACTACTGAAGCCTGCACACCTCAATGAAGAGTAGCCCCCGCTCGCCGCAACTAGATAAAGCCTGTGCGCAGCAACAAAGACCCAACGCAGCCAAAACTTGATTAATTAATTAATTTTTAAAAAACAGAGGCTTTCTGACCCCCAGTCCTTAACCTATATAGCACATGTCTTTGAATTACCAAAGTGTACTTCTCTGGTTAAAGGAAATGCAGCTATAGATGTAGAGATATAAGTGACTTGTTGATGGCAAATAAATGGTAGATGAGCCAGAACTCAAATTCATGTTTCCTGAATTTTCTCTAACCACTAATAGTAAAGTTTTTTGTTTTGTTTAGAGGTGCACTCTTCACCTAGTGGAGAGGCAGGATGGTGCAGGAGAGAGAGCACTGGACTAGGGAGACAGGGACCTAGGGTCTCACCGTGGGTCTATCACCTCTCAGTTGTGAGACCTTTGACAAGTCACTTAACAGCTGGGCCCAGGTTCATTTAGGGAATTGGGCAGATGATCTTAACATTCTACCCTCTTTCAATAGAAACAGTTCCTTAGATTCTTCCATCTCTATGTGTGTATGTATGTATCACCACCCATGTTATAAATTCTACCTCAGAATTCTGGTGCCCCATCTGCAGTCAAACAAACATAAAATGGACATCTTGTGAGAGATTTTGAGAGAATAAAGTGACTTTCAAAAGCTACTTTTATTAAGTTAAAAATAGCAAATTACAAAGAATGAAGCTAGTGTAATTTTCTTAACCCAAAGATTTTTACAAAAGTTAATGACCTTGTACTTTAACAATAGTGGATTGTAGGCTACTACATAGAATAGTTCAAGAATAACGGATTGTAGGCTACTAAAATATTAGTTTTTATAGCTCTTTACTCCCAATTCCAGTGTTGAGTTTGGGCACATCCTATCTTCCCAAAGCTGCCAGGATGTGGTTGGGCACATATTCCTTCTTAGGCTCTGCTATGTATACATTCACTCCCTTTGGTGGCAGAAGCAAAGAGCAGATGTATCCAGTTTACTTTCATAGAATTAAAGTCACCAAATTCATCATTTCTGTGAGATCAGGGAGAGTATGTTTTGGCTAAACTACAGCTATTAGAGTGTTTTAATCATAACTCAAAGCTGCCCTTAGCATGAGGAAAACAAGTACATTCTAGAGGTTAAAATATATTTTAAATCTTTAAAAATACATATACATTGGTGAATTTTTACTGGTTTCTTCTAAACATTCTCTTCATTCTTGTTTTTTACTACCTATTTTTGAAGACATAAAAACTGCAAATAAGCAGTGATAAAATAAATGAAGTGTTTTAGAACAAATAAACACAAGATTATTATAAACAGCCAGATGTTTACTTTGGTAGCCTGGCATCATGGGTTGAGTCATTAGTATTTTACAGTTAAAAGCTCATTTTACTGAGATGCATAGAAAAACAAAACAAACAAAAAACCCAAATGTTTTCTTTTACACAAATTTGTTCTGCTGTGAAGTTTGGTGTTCCTGATCAGTTGTTGTGGGATTCTACTTCAGCCTTTTGAGATGCAGACTGTGTGACAGGGGCAGAGCTGAGGAGCTTAAGGGATCTAGATGCACTGAATTCTGGCTTGCACAGTGAGCTGGGGTGTGTCAAATAGCTCTAAGTAAATCTGTCTAATCTGTGATGAAGGAGGGATGTGGTGTTTATCAAGGAATAGGCCACCCTTAGATTTGAATAAAAGATGCCCTATATCAAGGCCATTACTAATTTTCATACTCTATTTACTTTTATCAGTATGTTGTATTTTACTTTAGCGAATTGCATTAAACAATTGCACCAATTCTTTTCCCCAATTACCCTGTTTGGTAGCACACTCTTAGAGGTTAACAGTGCCCTACTTAATAATCACATCCAACAGCCTGTTCTCATCCTAAGTGACTCTTGTCTAATTTGACATTACTGATGACCTCTACTCTGTAGCTTCCAGGATGTTACTCTCTCTCTCTGTTCTTCTCTCTAACTGCCCTTTCTTTTGTATCTCTGGCGGTTCCTCTCATTCCACATGCTCCATATGAGTTAATATTTCCCAGGATTCTATCTTTAACTTTCACCTATTTCTACCCTCTCTCATTCACTCCCATGGCTTCAACTACCATTTATAAGACACCAGTAACCCCCCAATGCATGACCCCAGTCTTGACCTGAGCTCCAGGCTTTCCTGATCTCCAGACTTTTGTTTCCAAGTAAATCCTAAATAGCTCCACTAAGATAAACTGATGGCCTCTCAAACTCAGCATGTCAAACAGAGCTCATTGTCCTCTCCTGCCCGTGGAAGGCAGCCTTCAAGATGGCCCACAATGATACCCATTCCTGGTATGCACATCCTTGAGTGAAGGCAGAGTATGGGTCTGGATGGTGGGCACAGTTTGTAATTTTTTCTCTTATTCTTTAAATTTGTTCAGAATAATGTCATCTGTTTTGTATTATAAATGTTTCAAGTTCAGGAATCATACCTTAATTTGTTCTTAAGGTCACCTTGTCCTTAGATGCATGCCTAAAAAATGTTCATGATAATTTTTGTTGGATTTAGAACACCTTTGAGTTTTAAGAAAATATTTAACAAAACAACACATGATTTCGCTATCTTAAAAAAAGACTCTCCATTTAAGAAACAAAGTAACAATCTTTACAATTGATTTTGAATTTATCTTAAGCCGTCAGTGCCTATGCTGCTTCTTCCTCAACCTTTTGTAATTGTCTCATTGGAGCCCTCACATTGGTCCACATAAAGGGGCTGGAGGCAACCTATATTTTTTAAATGCACAGTCTGATTTTCTTTCCTCATTAAAGACAGAAATCAAAGCAGAAACAATTGTCACCTGCAAACTAATTCCTTCTCAAAGTATCAGTGAGCTCCTAAACCTCTCAGTGCAGTTTTTCTTTCATAAAATGAGAAAAATAATGCCAAATTTGCTGGTTTGTGGAAAGGATTAATTCGGTCACAATTGTAATGATAAAGATAGCCTTGCAAGCTTTAAATAAAGGTGCTGTTTCTAGAATTTTTCCACTCATTTCAGGAAAGGATAATAAACTAGATTTCACAATTGTAAAATTAGCTTTTCCCCTTTGTAATAAATAATTTGTGGGTGAAATTTGGAGGCGCAAATGAAGTGAAACATGGTTTGAAATCTAGCTAATTTTTTCCTTCACTCAGTCCCTCCTTCCTTTCTTCCCTCTAAACGACACACACAAAACACACCTAAACCTTTATTCGGGGGTCCTTTTAGGTTTATTTGTGGATTATCAGTTTATCTATAACTAACTTTGCTCTTGGTGGAGTCTCTCTAGGAAAATGACTTTAAATTCTCAAAAATCCAATCTAGCTTAGACCATCATTATCATTGGTTTGATATTTCTTGCTGCCTACAAGGCAATGCTCTCACATATACCAATAACTTCCAAATTGAACCTGTCTGAAACAAAATATTATTGAACACCAAAACTCACTTTCCTTCCTAAATTCCTCTGTAAAGTGGTGCTACTATTCCCTCCTTTTCCCAGGGCCACAAACATGGATAATTTTTTATCCAGTTGACCAATATGTTCCCTTCACATGAGCCAGACATTTATTTTAGTCTATTATCAAGTCCTGCCAATTCATCATCAACAACAATCACTGTCTTCCTCTGCTAGACAGTGAGTATCTCTCAAAGGGGGGGGACCATGTCTTATGATCTTTTCATCCCCAGTTCCTAACACTGTACCTGGATATTTTTAAGCAGGTGGCTTAACAAATGTTTGCTGAATTAATGAATTATTGAATGATTGGACAGCCTTAAGTATTATTCCCCTTGCTCCTTATTCTCACTGCTCGCGTTTAGTTTGACCACCTGAAGGCTGAACACTGCAACAGCATCCTAGTCAGTCTTTCCACATGTCAGAGCCAGAATCAAGCTTTTTGGAGGCTCCTTGGAATACCTTATATTAAGGATCTGATTTATATTACTTTTTCCTGTTTCAAACATTTTTGGACTGTTTCACTCCCCTCCTCAAAAACTCCTAATTGCTTCCCAAATTAAATGAGAACTTTGTATGAGTTTCAAAAGACTCCATTTAGTGGGCATTTTTTTTTCTAGATGTTTCATCTCTAAATTTTTATCTAAATTCTCTGCTCCAGTCCATTACATTTCCCAGTGGTACCTGAATGTCACTTTTCTGCTCCCCAACCTGGGCCTTTCATATGTGCTAGCTCTAAAGCAGTGTAATGCCCCTTAACTTCTCTGCTGCCTTCAGAATGGCTTGACACTTGCTTCCTTTAGGAAGCTTTTGCTGGAATCTAGACACCACTAACAACTAACCAGTGGATCTATACTCATATGCATATAGCCCAATAGTTCCTTTTATAAAAAAATATAACATAAACAATATTTTACTAACATTACTGTTACATCTGAGAATTTACCACTATTTTAAGATAACTTTTTAAAATTTTATTTTGTTTATTTTTTATACAGCAGGTTCTTATTAGTTATCTATTTTATATATATTAGTGTATATATGTCAATCCCAATCTCCCAATTCAACCCACCACCACCCCGCCCCCAACTTTCCATCCTTGGTGTCCATACATTTGTTCTCTACATGTGTCTCTTATTTCTGCCTTGCAAACCGGTTCATCTGTACCATTTTTCTAGATTCCACATATATGCATTAATATACGATATTTGTTTTTCTCTTTCTGACTTCACTCTGTATGACAGTCTGTAGGTCCATCCATGTCTCTACAAATGACCCAGTTTCGTTCCTTTTCATGGCTGAGTAATATTCCATTGTATATATGTACCACATCTTCTTTATCCATTTGTCTGTCGATGGGCATTTAGGTTGCTTCCATGACCTGGCTATTGTAAATAGTGCTGCAGTGAACATTGGGGTGCATGTGTTTTTTTGAATTATGGTTTTCTCTGTGTATATGCCCAGTAGTGGGATTGCTGGGTCATATGGTAATTCTATTTTTAGTTTTTTAAGGAATCTCCATACTGTTTTCCATAGTGTCTGTATCAATTTATATTCCCACCAACAGTGCAAGAGGGTTCCCTTTTCTCCACACCCTCTCCAGCATGTGTCGTTTGTAGATTTTCTGATGATGCCCATTCTAACTGGTGTGAGGTGATACCTCATTGTAGTTTTGATTTGCATTTCTCTAATAATTAGTGATGTGGAGCAGCTTTTCATGTGCCTCTTGAACATTTGTATGTCTTCTTTGGAGAAATGTCTATTTAGGTCTTCTGCCCATTTTTGGATTGGGTTGTTTGTTTTTTTTAAATTGAGCTGCATGAGCTGTTTATATATTTTGGAAATTAATCCTTTGTTGATTCATTTGCAAATATTTTCTCCCATTTTGAAGGTTGTCTTTTCATCTTGTTTATAGTTTCCTTGGCTGTGCAAAAGCTTTTAAGTTTCATTAGGTCCCATTCTTTTATTTTTGTTTTTATTTCCATTACTCTAGGAGGTGGGTCAAAAAAGATCTTGCTGTGATTTATGTCAAAGAGTGTTCTTCCTATGTTTTCCTCTAAGAGTTTTATAGTGTCTGGCCTTACATTTAGGTCTTTAATCCATTTTGAGTTTATTTTTGTGTATGGTGTTAGGGAGTGTTCTAATTTCATTCTTTTACAAGTAGCTGTCCAGATTTCCCAGCACCACTTTTCTTTTTTTAATAAATTTATTTATTTATTCATTGATTTAAATTTTGTCTTCGCCGCTGCACGCGGGCCCTCTCTAGTTGCTGAGAGCAGGGGCCAGTCTTCACTGCGGTGCACAGGCTTCTCATTGCGGTGGCCTCTCCTGTTGCAGAGCATGGACTCTAGGTGCGCAAGCTTCAGCAGCTGTGGCACATGGGCTTCAGTAGTTGTGGCTCGCGGGCTCTAGAGCACAGACTCAGTAGTTGTGGCACACGGGCTCAGTTGCTCCATGGCACGTGGGATCTTCTCGGACCAGGGCTCGAACCCATGTCCCCTGCATTGGCAGGCAGACTCCCAACAACTGCGCCACCAGGGAAGCCCCCAAGCACCACTTATTGAAGAGACTGTCTTTTCTCCATTGTATATCCTTGCCTCCTTTGTCATAGATTAGTTGACCATAGGTGCATGGGTTTATCTGTGGGCTTTCTATCCTGTTCCATTGATCGATATTTGTTTTTGTGCCAGTACTATATTGTCTTGATTACTGAAGCTTTGTGGAATAGTCTAAAGTCAGGGAGTCTGATTCCTCCAGCTCCATTTTTTCCCCTCAAGATTGCTTTGGCTATTCAGGGTCTTTTGTGTCTCCATACAAATTTTAAGGTTTTTTGTTCTAGTTCTGTAAAAAATGCCATTGGTAATTTGACAGGGATTGCATTGAATCTGTAGATTGCTTTAGGTAGTGTAGTCATTTTCACAATATTGATTCTTCCAATCCAAGAACGTGGAATATCTCTCCATCTGTTTGTGTCATCTTTGATTTCTTTCATCAGTGTCTTACAGTTTTCTGAGTACAGGTCTTTTACCTCCTTAGGTGAGTTTATTCCTAGGTATTTTATGCTTTTTGTTGCAGTGGTGAATGGGATTGTTTCCTTAATTTCTCTTTCTGTTCTTTCATTGTTAATGTATAGGAATGCAAGAGATTTCTGTGATTAATTTTGTATCCTGTAACTTTATGAAATTCATTGATTAGCTCTAGTAGTTTTCTGGTGACATCTTTAGGATTCTCTATGTATAGTATCATGGCATCTGCAAACAGTGACAGTTTTACTTCTTCTTTTCCAATTTGTATTCCTGTTACTTTTTTTTCTTCTCTGATTGCTGTGGCTAGGACTTCCAAAACTATGTTGAATAATAGTGGTGAGAGTGGACCTCCTTGTCTTGTTCCTGATCTGAGAGGAAATGCTTTCAGTTTTTCAACATTGAGAATAATGTTTGCTATGGGTTTATCATATATGGTCTTTATTATGTTGAGGTAGGTTCCCTCTATGCCCACTTTCTGGAGAGTTTTTATCATAAATGGGTGTTAAATTTTGACAAAAGCTTTTTCTGCATCTATTGAGATGATCATATGGTTTTTCTTCTTCAATTTGTTAATATGGTGTATCACATTGATTGATTTGCATATATTGAAGAATCCTTGCATCCCTGGGATAAATTCCACTTGATCATGGTGTACGATCCTTTTAATGTGTTGTTGGATTCTGTTTGCTAGTATTTTGTTGAGAATTTTTGCATCTATATTCATCAGTGATATTGGTCTGTAATTTTCTTTTTCTGTAGTATCTCTGTCTGGTTTTGGTATCAGGGTGATGGTGGCCTCATAGAATGAGTTTAGGAGTGTTCCTTCCTCTGCAATTTTTTTGAAAGATTTGAGAAGGATGAGTGTTAGCTCCTGTCTAAATGTTCGATAGAATTCACCTGTGAAGCCATCTGGTCCTGAACTTTTTTTTGTTGGAAGACTTTTAATCACAGTTTAAATTTCATTACTTGTGATTGGTCTGTTCATATTTTCTATTTCTTCTTGCTTCAGTCTTGGAAGGTTATACCTTTCTAAGAATCTGTCCATTTCTTCCAGGTTGTCCATTTTATTGGCATAGAGTTGCTTGTAGTAATCTCTTATAATCCTTTGTATTTCTGCTGTGTCAGTTGTAACTTCTCCTTTTTCATTTCTAATTTTATTGATTTGAGTCCCCTCTCTCTTTTTCTTGATGAGTCTGGCTAAAGGTTTATCAATTTTGTTTATCTTCTCAAAGAACCAGCTTTTAGTTTTATTCATCTTTGCTATTGTTTTCTTTGTTTCTATTTCATTTATTTCTGCTCTAATCTTTATGATTTCTTTCCTCCTACTAACTTTGGGTTTTCTTTGTTCTTCTTTCTCTAGTTCCTTTAGGTGTAAGGTTAGATTGTTTATTTGGGATTTTTCTAGTTTCTTGAGGTAGGATTGTATTGCTATAAACTTCCCTCTTAGAACTACTTTTGTTGCATCCCATAGGTTTTGGATCGTCGTGTTTTCATTGTCATTTGTCTCTAGGTATTTTTTGATATACCCTTTGATTTTTTCAGTGATCTCTTGGTTATTTAGTAAGGTATTGTTTAGCCTCCATGTGTTTATGTTTTCCTCTGTTTTTTCCCTGTAATTGATTTCTAATCTCATAGCGTTGTGGTCGGAAAAGATGCTTGATATGATTTCAGTTTTCTTAAGTTTACTGAAGCTTGATTTGTGACCCAAGATGTGATCTATCCTGGAGAATGTTCCATGCGCACTTGAGAAGAAAGTGTAATCTGCTGTTTTTGAATGGAATGTCCTATAAATATCAATTAAATCTATCTGATCTATTGTGTCATTTAAAGCTTCTGTTTCCTCAGTAATTTTCTGTTTGGATGATCTGTCCATTGATGTAAGTGAGGTGTTAAAGTCCCCCACTATTATTGTGTTACTGTTGATTTCCTCTTTTATAGCTGTTAGCAGTTGCCTTATGTATTGAGGTGCTCCTGTGTTGAGTGCATATATATTTATAATTGTTATATCTTCTTCTTGGTTTGATCCCTTGATCATTATGTAGTGTCCTTCCTTGTGTCTTGTAACATTCTTTGTTTTAAAGTCTATTTTATCTGATATGAGTACTGCTACTCCAGCTTTCTTTTGATTTCCATTTGCATGGAATATCTTTTTCCATGCCCTCGCCTTTCAGTCTGTATGTATCCCTAGGTCTGAAGAGGGTCTCTTGTAGACAGCATATATATGGGTCTTGTTTTTGTATCCATTCAACAAGCCTGTGTCTTTTGGTTGGAGCATTTAATCCATTCACGTTTAAGGTAATTATTGATATGTATGTTCCTATGACCATTTTCTTTTTTTTTTTTTTTTAATTTTTTAGCCAGATTTATTAAGATATGTTTCACATATGATTATAACTCATTCATTTAGAGTGTAAAATTCAGTCGTTTTTAGTATATTCACAGATATGTGCAATGATCACGACGGTTAATTTTAAAACATTTTTGTCACCTCAAGAAGAAATCCCATACCTATCACCCTACTATCCCCACAAGCCTCCTAGCCCTAAGCAATCACTTACTGCATTTTTGTTAAATATCTAAAACCTTCATGAATCAGCACTTTGCTACAAATCTACAACTCTCTCTGCCACTGTTCCTTTAATTAGAAACTTTTTTTTGAGCAGTGTTAGGTTTACAGAAATATTAAGCAGATATAGAGATTCCCTTTATTCTATTCTCCTGCCAACGCCCCATTCCCTTTTCCCCAATTATTAACATCTTGCATTAGTGGTACATTTTTACAATTGATGAACCAATACTGATATATTGTTGTTAATTAAGTTTTACATTAGAGTTCACTATTTGTGTTGTACGTTCTATAGGTTTGGATAAATGTATAATGACATGTATTGACCATTACAATCTCATACATAATAGTTTCACTGCCCTAAAAATTCTTGTAATCTACCTGTTCATCATTCCTCTCTTGTCCCTAATTCCTGGCAACCCCTAATCTTTTTAGTGTCTCCATAGTTTTGCCTTTTCCAGAGTGTTGTAGAGTTGGAAGATTTTCTTCCATGTTATCTTCCAGAAGTTTTATAGCTTTGTGTTTTATATTTAGGTCTGTGCTCTATTTTTTTTTTTTTAAACATCTTTATTGAAGTATAATTGCCTTACAATGGTGTGTTAGCTTCTGCTTTATAACAAAGTGAATCAGTTATACATATACAATATGTTCCCATTTCTCTTCCCTCTTGCATCTCCCTCCCTCCCACCCTCCCCATCCCACCCCTCTAGGTGGTCACAAAGCACCGAGCTGATCTCCCTGTGCTATGCGGCTGCTTCCCACTAGCTATCTATTTTACATTTGGTAGTGTATATATGTCCATGACACTCTTTTACCCTGTCACGTCTCACCCCACCCCCTCCCCATATCCTCAAGTCCATTCTCTAGTAGGTCTGTGTCTTTATTCCCGTCTTGCCACTAGGTTCTCCATGGCCTTTTTTTTTTTCCCTTAGATTCCGTATATATGTGTTAGCATACTGTATTTGTTTTTCTCTTTCTGACTTACTTCACTCTGTATGACAGACTCTAACTCCATCCACCTCATTACAAATACCTCCATTTCATTTCTTTTTATGGCTGAGTAATATTCCATTGTATATATGTGCCACATCTTCTTTATCCATTCATCTGTCGATGGACATTTAGGTTGCTTCCATGTCCTGGCTATTGTAAATAGAGCTGCAATGAACATTTTGGTACATGACTCTTTTTGACCTATGGTTTTCTCAGGGTATATGCCCAGTAGTGGGATTGCTGGGTCGTATGGTAGTTCTATTTGTAGTTTTTTAAGGAACCTCCATACTGTTCTCCATAGTGGCTGTATCAATTTACATTCCCACCAACAGTGCAAGAGTGTTCCCTTTCCTCCACACCCTCTCCAGCATTTATTGTTTCTAGATTTTTTGATGATGGCCATTCTGATCAGTGTGAGATGATATCTCATTGTAGTTTTGATTTGCATTTCTCTAATGATTAATGATGTTGAGCATTCTTTCATGTGTCTGTAGGCCATCTGTATATCTTCTTTGGAGAAATGTCTATTTAGGTCTTCTGCCCATTTTTGGATTGGGTTGTTCGTTTTTTTGTTATTGAGCTGCATAAGCTGCTTGTAAATCTTGGAGATTAATCCTTTGTCAGTTGCTTCATTTGCAAATATTTTCTCCCATTCTGAGGCTTGTCTTTTGGTCTTGTTTATGGTTTCCTTTGCTGTGCAAAAGCTTTTAAGTTTCATTAGGTCCCATTTGTTTATTTGTGTTCTTATTTCCATTTCTCTGGGAGCTGGGTCAAAAAGAATCTTGCTGTGATGTATGTCATAGAGTGTTCTGCCTATGTTTTCCTCTAAGAGTTTGATAGTGTCTGCCCTTACACTTAGGTCTTTAATCCATTTTGAGTTTATTTTTGTGCATGGTGTCAGGGAGTGTTCTAATTTCATACTTTTACATGTACCTGTCCAATTTTCCCAGCACCACTTATTGAAGAGGCTGTCTTTTCTCCACTGTATATGCTTGCCTCCTTTATCAAAGATAAGGTGACCATATGTGTGTGGGTTTATCTCTGGGCTTTCTATCCTGTTCCATTGATCTATATTTCTGTTTTTGTGCCAGTACCAAACTGTCTTGATTACTGAAGCTTTGTAGTATAGTCTGAAGTCAGGGAGCCTGATTCCCCTAGCTCCATTTTTCGTTCTCAAGATTGCTTTGGCTATTCGGGGTCTTTTGTGTTTCCATACAAATTGTGAAATTTTTTGTTCTAGTTCTGTGAAAAATGCCAGTGGTAGTTTGATAGGGATTGCATTGAATCTGTAGATTGCTTTGGGTAGTAGAGTCATTTTCACAATGTTGATTCTTCCAATCCAGGAACATGGTATATCTCTCCATCTATTTGTATCATCTTTAATTTCTTTCATCAGTGTCTTATAATTTTCTGCATACAGGTCTTCTGTCTCCTTAGGTAGGTTTATTCCTAGATATTTTATTCTTTTTGTTGCAATGGTAAACGGGAGTGTTTTCTTAATTTCACTTTCAGATTTTTCGTCATTAGTGTATAGAAATGCAAGAGATTTCTGTGCATTAATTTTGTATCCTGCTACTTTACCAAATTCATTGATTAGCTCTAGGAGTTTTCTGGTAGCATCTTTAGGATTCTCTATGTATAGTATCATGTCATCTGCAAATAGTGACAGCTTTACTTCTTCTTTTCCGATTTGGATTCCTTTTATTTCTTTGTCTTCTCTGATTGCTGTGGCTAACACTTCCAAAACTATGTTGAATAATAGTGGTGAGAGTGGGCAACCTTGTCTTGTTCCTGATCTTAGTGGAAATGGTTTCAGTTTTTCACCATTGAGGACAATGTTGGCTGTGGGTTTGTCATATATGGCCTTTATTATGTTGAGGAAAGTTCCCTCTATGCCTAGTTTCTGCAGGGCTTTTATCATAAATGGGTGTTGAATTTTGTCGAAAGCTTTCTCTGCATCTATTGAGATGATCATATGGTTTTTCTCCTTCAATTTGTTAATATGGTGTATCACATTGATTGATTTGCGTATATTGAAGAATCCTTGCATTCCTGGGATAAACCCCACTTGATCATGGTGTATGATCCTTTTAATGTGCTGTTGGATTCTGTTTGCTAGTATTTTGTTGAGGATTTTTGCATCTATGTTCATCAGTGATATTGGCCTGTAGTTTTCTTTCTTTGTGACATCTTTGTCTGGTTTTGGTACCAGGGTGATGGTGGCCTCGTAGAATGAGTTTGGGAGTGTTCCTCCCTCTGCAATATTTTGGAAGAGTTTGAGAAGGATAGGTGTTAGCTCTTCTCTAAATGTTTGATAGAATTCACCTGTGAAGCCATCTGGTCCTGGGCTTTTGTTTGTTGGAAGGTTTTTAATCACAGTTTCAATTTCAGTGCTTGTGATTGGTCTGTTCATATTTTCTATTTCTTCCTGGTTCAGTCTCGGCAGTTTGTGCATTTCTAAGAATCTGTCCATTTCTTCCAGGTTATCCATTTTATTGGCATAGAGTTGCTTGTAGTAATCTCTCATGATCTTTTGTATTTCTGCAGTGTCAGTGGTTACCTCTCCTTTTTCATTTCTAATTCTATTGATTTGAGTCTTCTCCCTTTTTCTCTTGATGAGTCTGGCTAATGGTTTATCAATTTTGTTTATCTTCTCAAAGAACCACTTTTAGTTTCATTGATTTTTGCTATTGTTTCCTTCATTTCTTTTTCATTTATTTCTGACCTGATCTTTATAATTTCTTTCCTTCTGCTAGCTTTGGGGGTTTTTTGTTCTTCTTTCTCTAATTGCTTTAGGTGCAAGGTTAGGTTGTTTATTCGAGATGTTTCCTGTTTCTTGAGGTAGGCTTGTATTGCTATAAACTTCCCTCTTAGCACTGCTTTTGCTGCGTCCCATAGGTTTTGGGTCGTCGTATCTCCATTGTCATTTGTTTCTAGGTATTTTTTGATTTCCCCTTTGATTTCTTCAGTGATCACTTCGTTATTAAGTAGTGTATTGTGTAGCCTCCATGTGTTTGTATTTTTTACAGATCTTTTCCTGTAATTGATATCTAGTCTCATAGCGTTGTGGTCGGAAAAGATACTTGATACTATTTCAATTTTCTTAAATTTACCAAGGCTTGATTTGTGACCCAAGATATGATCTATCCTGGAGAATGTTCCATGAGCACTTGAGCAAAATGTGTGTTCTGTTGTTTTTGGGTGGAATGTCCTATAAATATCAATTAAGTCCATCTTGTTTAATGTATCATTTAAAGCTTGTGTTTCCTTATTTATTTTCATTTTGGATGATCTGTCCATTGGTGAAAGTGGGGTGTTAAAGTCCCCTACTATGATTGTGTTGCTGTCGATTTCCCCTTTTATGGCTGTTAGTATTTGCCTTATGTATTGAGGTGCTCCTATGTTGGGTGCATAAATATTTACAATTGTTATACCTTCCTCTTGGATCGATCCCTTGATCATTATATAGTGTCCTTCTTTGTCTCTTGTAATAGTTTTTATTTTAAAGTCTATTTTGTCTGATATGAGAATTGCTACTCCAGCTTTCTTTTGATTTCCATTTGCATGGAATATCTTTTTCCATCCCCTCACTTTCAGTCTGTATGTGTCTCTAGGTCTGAAGTGGGTCTCTTGTAGACAGCATATATATGGGTCTTGTTTTTGTATCCATTCAGCCAGCCTGTGTCTTTTGGTGGGAGCATTTAATCCATTTACATTCAAGGTAATTATCAATATGTATGTTCCTATTCCCATTTTCTTAAATGTTTTGGGTTTGTTATTGTAGGTGTTTTCCTTCTCTTGTGTTTCTTGCCTAGAGAAGTTCCTTTAGCATTTGTTGTAAAGCTGGTTTGGTGGTGCTGAACTCTCTCAGCTTTTGCTTGTCTGTAAAGGTTTTAATTTCTCCATCACATCTGAATGAGATCCTTGCTGAGTAGAGTAATCTTGGTTGTAGGTTTTTCTCCTTCATCACTTTAAGTATATCCTGCTACTCCCTTCTGGCTTGCAGAGTTTCTGCTGAAAGATCAGCTGTTAACCTTATGGGGATTCCCTTGTGTGTTATTTGTTTTTTTTCCCTTGCTGCCTTTAATATGTTTTCCTTATATTTAATTTTTGACAGTTTGATTATTATGTGTCTTGGCGTGTTTCTCCTTGGGTTTATCCTGTATGGGACTCTCTGTGCTTCCAGGACTTGATTAACTATTTCCTTTCCCATATTAGGGAAGTTTTCAACTATAATCTCTTCAAATATTTTCTCAGTCCCTTTCTTTTCTCTTCTTCTTCTGGGACCCCTATAATTCGAATGTTGGTGCGTTTAATGTTGTCCCAGAGGTCTCTGAGACTGTCCTCAGTTCTTTTCATTCTTTTTTCTTTATCCTGCTCTGCAGTAGTTATTTCCACCATTTTATCTTCCAGGTTACTTATCCTTTCTTCTGCCTCAGTTATTCTGCTATTGATCCCATCTAGAGTATTTTTAAGTTCATTTATTGTGTTTTTCATCATTGCTTGGTTCCTCTTTAGTTCTTCTACATCCTTGTTAAATGTTTCTTGCATTTTGTCTATTCTATTTCCAAGATTTTGGATCATCCTTACTATCATTATTCTGAATTCTTTTTCAGGTAGACTACCTATTTCCTCTTCATTTGTTAAGTCTAGTGTGTTTTGACCCTGCTCCTTCATCTGCTGTGTGTTTTTCTGTCGTCTCATTTTGCTTATCTTACTGTGTTTGGGGTCTCCTTATCACAGGTTGCCGGTTCGTAGTTCCCGTTGTTTTTGGTATCTGTCCCCAGTGGCTAAGGTTGGTTCAGTGGGTTGTGTAGGCTTCCTGGTGGAGGGAACTAGTGCCTGAGCTCTGGTGGATGAGGCTGGATCTTGTCTTTCTGGTGGGCACGTCCACGTCTGGTGGTGTATTTTGGGGTGTCTGTGGCCTTATTATGATTTTAGGCAGCCTCTCTGCTAATGGATGGGGCTGTGTTCCTGTCTTGCTAGTTGTTTGGCATAGGGTGTTCAGCACTGTAGCTTGCTGGTCATTGAGTGATGCTGGGTCTGGATGTTGAGATGGAGATCTCTGAGAGATTTTTGCCGTTTGGTATTACGTGGAGCTGGGAGGTCTCTTGTGGACCAGTGTCCTGAAGTTGGCTCTCCCACCTCCGAGGTACGGCCCTGATGCCTGGCTGAAGCACCAAGAGCCTTTCGTCCACATGGCTCAGAGTAAAAGGGAGAAAAAATAGAAAGAAAGAAAGAGGCTATAATATAGTGAAGTAAAATAAAGCTATTATAAAGCAAAGCTATACAGACAAAATCTCCCCCAGAAGCATATACATATACACTCACAAAAAAAAAAGGAAAAGGGGAAAAATTAATATATCCTGCTCCCAAAGTCCACCTCCTGAATTTGGGATGATTCGTTGTCTATTCAGGTATTCAACAGATGCAGGCACATCAAGTTGTTTGTGGAGTTTTAATCCGCTGCTTCTGAGGCTGCTGGGAGAGATTTCCCCTTCTCATCTCTGTTCACACAGCTCCTGGGGATCAGCTTTGGATTTGGACCCGCCTCTGCGTGTAGGTCGCCTGAGGGCGTCTGTTCCCCGCCCAGACAGGACGGGGTTAAAGGAGCAGCTGCTTCGGGGACTCTGGCTCGCCCAGGCCGCGGGGAGGGAGGGGTACAGAGGAGGCAGGGCGAGCCTGCGGCGTCAGAGGCCGGCGTGACGTTGCACCAGCCTGAGGTGCGCAGTGCGTTCTCCCGGGGAAGTTGTCCCTGGATCACGGGACCCTGGCAGTGGCGGACTGCACAGGCTCCCGGGAGGGGCGGTGTGGAGAGTGACCTGTGCTCGCACACAGGCTTTTTGGAGGCGGCAGCAGCAGCCCCAGCGTCCCACGCCCGTCTCTGGGGTCCGCGCTGATAGCCGCGGCTCGCGCCAGTCTCTGGAGTTCGTTTAGGCGGCGCTCTGAATCCCCTCTCCTTGCGTGCCGCGAAACAAAGAGGCAGGAAAAAGTCTCCTGCCAAGAGGCAAGAAAAAGTCTCTTGCCTCTTCGGCAGCTGCAGACTTTTTCCCGGTCTCCCTCCCAGCCAGCTGTGGTGCGCTAACCCCTTCAGGTTGTGTTCACGCCGCCAACCCCAGTCCTCTCCCTGGGATCCGACCGAAGCCTGAGCCTCCGCTCCCAGCCCCGCCCGCCCCGGCGGGGGAGCAGACAAGCCTCTCGGGCTGGTGAGCGCTGCTCGGCGCCGAGCCTCTGTGCGGGAATCTCTCCGTTTTTCCCTCTGCGCCCCTGTTGCTGTGGGATCCGCGCTGTTAGCCGCGGCTTGCGCCCGTCTCTGAAGTTCGTTTAGGCGGCGCTCTGAATCCCCTCTCCTCGCGCACCAGGAAACAGGGAAGAAAAAGTCTCTTGCCTCTTCGGCAGCTGCAGACTTTTTCCCGGACTCCCTCCCGGCTAGCTGTGGTGCACTAACCCCTTCAGGCTGTGTTCACGCCGCCAACCCCAGTCCTCTCCCTGCGACCCGACCGAAGCCCGAGCCTCCGCTCCCAGCCCCGCCCGCCCCAGCGGCTGAGCAGACAAGCCTCTCGGGCTGGTGAGTGCTGGTCAGCGCCGAGCCTCCGTGCGGGAAGTGCGGGAATCTCTCCGCTTTGCCCTCCACACCCCTGTGGCTGCGCTCTCCTCCGTGGCTCCGAAGCTTCCCCCCTCTGCCACCCGCAGTCTCTGCCCGCGAAGGGGCTCCTAGTGCGTGGAAATCTTTCCTCCTTCACAGCTCCCTCCCACTGGTGCAGGTGCCGTCCCTACTCTTTTGTCTCTGTTATTTCTTTTTTCTTTTGCCCTACCCAAGTACGGGGGGAGTTTCTTGCCTTTTGGGAGGTCTGACGTTTTCTGCCAGCGTTCAGTGGGTGTTCTGTAGGAGCAGTTCCACGTGTAGATGTATTTCTACTGTATCTGTGGGAAGGAAGGTGATCTCCGCGTCTTACTCTTCCGCCATCTTCTCTCCTCCCCCGACCATTTTCTTAATTGTTTTGGGTTTGTTTTTGTAGGTCCTTTTCTTCTCTTGTGTTTCCCACTTAGAGAAGTTCCTTTAGCGTTTGTTGTAGAGCTGGTTTGGTGGTGCTGAATTCTCTTAGCTTTTGCTTGTCTGTAGAGCTTTTTATTTCTCCATCGAGTCTGAATGAGATGCTTGCCAGGCAGAGTAATCTTGGTTGTAGGTTATTCCTTTTCATCCCTTTAAACATATCGTGCCACTCCCTTCTGGCTTGTAGAGTTTGTGCTGAGAAATCACCTGTTAACCTTATGGGAGTTCCCTTGTATGTTATTTGTCGCTTTTCCCTTGTCGCTTTTAATAATTTTTCTTTAATTTTTGCCACTTTGATTACTATGTGTCGCAGCGTTTTTCTCCTTGGGTTTATCCTGCCTGGGACTCTCTGCGCTTCCTGGACTTGGGTGGCTATTTCCTTTCCCATGTTAGGGACGTTTTCGACTATAATCTCTTCAGATATTTTCTCGGGTCCTTTCTCTCTCTCGTCTCCTTCTGGGACCCCTATAATGCAAATATTGTTGCATTTAATGTTGTCCCAGAGGTCTCTTAGGCTGTCTTCATTTCTTTTCATTCTTTTTTTCTTTATTCTGTTCCATGGCTGTGAATTCCACCATATTGTCTTCCAGGTCACTTATCCATTCTTCTGCCTCAGTTATTCTGCTATTGATTCCTTCTAGTGTAGATTTCATTTCAGTTATTGTATTATTCATCTCTGTCTGTTGTTTGTTCTTTAATTCTTCTAGGTGTTTGTTCTTTAATTCTTCTAGGTCTGTGTTAAACATTTCTTGCATCTTCTCAATCTTTGCCTCCATTCTTTTTACGAGGTCCTGGATCATCTTCACTGTCATTATTCCAAATTCTTTTTCTGGAAGGTTGCCTATATCCACTTCATTTAATTGTTTTTCTGGGGTTTTATCTTGTTCCTTCATCTGGTACATAGTCTTCTGCCTTTTCATTTTGTCTATCTTTCTGTGAATGTGTTTTTCATTCCACAGGCTGCAGAATTGTAGTTCTTCTTGCTTCTGCTGTCTGCCCTCTGGTGCATGAGGCTATGCAAGCTTCCTGATGGGGGGGACTGGTGGTGGGTAGAGCTGGGTGTTGCTCTGGTGGGCAGAGCTCAGTAAATCTTTAATCCACTTGTCTGCTGATGAGTGGGGCTGGGTTCCCTCTCTGTTTGGCTTGAGGTGACCCAGCACTGGAGCCTACCTGGCTCTTTGGTGGGGCTAATGGCGGACTCTGGGAGGGCTCACACCAAGGAGTACTTCCCAGAACTTCTGCTGCCAGTGTCCTTGTCCCTGCAGTGAGCCACAGCCACCCCCCACCTCTGCAGGAGACCCTCCAACACTAGCAGGTAGGTCTGATTCACTCTCCTATGGGGTCACTGCTCCTTCCCCTGGGTCCTGATGCACACACTACTTTGGGTGTACCCTCCAAGAGTGGAGTCTCTGTTTCCCCCAGTCCTGTCAAAGTCCTGCAGTCAAATCCCCTAGACTTCAAAGTCTGATTCTCTAGGAATTCCTCCTCCCGTTGCTGGACCCCCAGGTTGGGAAGCCTGACATGGGGCTCAGAACCTTCATTCCAGTGGGTGGACTTCTGTGATATAAGATGTCTCCAGTTTGTGAGTCACCCACCCAGCAGTTATGGGATTCGATTTTATTGTGATTGTGCCCCTCCTACCGTCTCATTGTGGCTTCTCCTATGTCTTTGTATGTGGGGTATCTTTTTTGCTGAGTTCCAGTGTCTTCCTATCAATGACTGTTCAGCAGTTAGTTGTGATTCCAGTGCTCTCACAAGAGGGAGTGAAGGCACGTCCTTCTACTCTGCCCAAGATAACTATTGATAATTTTTTCTAGTTTTTAAAAAAATTTTTTTATTGAAGTATAGTTGATTTACAATGTTGAGTGAATTTCTGCTGTACAGCAAAGTGGTTCATTTATACATTTATATATTTTTCATATTTGTTTCCATTATGGTTTATCACAGGATACTGAATATAATTCCCTGTGCTATACAGTAGGACCTTGTTGTTTATCCATCCTAGACATACTAGATTGCATCTGCTAATCCCAAACTCCCAATCCTTCCCTCCCCCACCTCCCCTCCCCCACCTCCCCTCCCCCTTGGCAACCACACATCTGTTCTCTTTATCTGTGAGTCTGTTTCTGTTTTGTAGATATGCTCATTTGTGTCATATTTATTTGTTTTAAATTTATTTATTTATTTTTATTTTTGGCTGCATTGGGTCTTCGTTGCTGTGCACAGGCTTCTTTAGTTGTGGTGAGCGGGGGCTACTCTTCATTGCGGTGTGCAGGCTTCTCATTGCGGTGGCTTCTCTTGTTGCAGAGCACGGGCTCTAGGTGCACGGGCTTCAGCAGTTGTGACTCGTGGGCTCTAGAGCGCAGGCTCAGTAGTGGTGGCACACAGGCTTAGTTGCTCCATGGCATGTGGGATCTTCCCAGACCAGGGCTTGAACCCGTGTCCCCTGCCTTGGCAGGCGGATTCTTAACCACTGTGCCACCAGGGAAGCCCATTTGTGTCATATCTTAGATTCCACATATAAGTGATACCATATGGTATTTGTCTTTCTGACTTACTTCACTTAGTATGATAATCTCTAGGTCCATCCATGTTGCTGCAAATGGCATTGGTTCATTCTTTTTTTATGGCTGAGTAATATTCCATTGTATATAAACACCACATCTTCTTTATCCATTGCTCTGTCAAGGGACATTTAGGTTCTTTCCATGTCTTGGCCCAGTAGTTTCTACATGTGTGTATAGTTAAGCTGTATCTGCATTTCAAAGTGTTTATTGTGTCAAACATTGATACAGTACAGGCCACTCAGTTGAGAGGAAATTTGACAGGATAGGGTGCACATGGACTGGCATCCAACAAGTGGACTGGCCCAAGTTACTACTTACTAGGGGTGTGATAACTAATTACCTAATCTGGGGAAACCTCCGTTTCCTCATCTGTAAAATGAGGATAATAATAATTACCCCCTGGAGTTGTGGAGAGGATTAAATGTACAGCAGTTAGCCCAGTGCTAGAAAATGGTAAATTTGATATATGGCACTCCTACCACTGTCACTAGAAGTATAAGCCTCAGTTTTAGATCATGTGCTTTGCAAAGCACAACTAGTTGTCTTTTTAATAAAGGAGCATACAAGTGACTTATTTTTCCTATAAACTATTATATACATAATAGTTAAAATCTTGGGAAATTAGATCTTTATCTCTCCTCACTTTTAAATATTACAATATTTTTTTCTTCTCTTTGAATAAGTTAGGTAACCTAAAATTTATTTCACCTTCCATGTTACTCTTTTTAACAAGTGGATATTGCTTTTTAATCTTCTAAGAATTGGAGTTAAGTACCTGGTTATATCTGTGATATGTCTGTCTTATTTTACACAAGCTGTATTCCCATAAGTAAAACTCAGAAAGATGTGCTCCAATTTGAGAATTAGCTGATGCATGCAGAAGAAATTCACTCAATCAATGTATGGGCATGTTCTGATGATAGAATAACTGGCTGATTTCAGAAAGGAAAAAGATGACCTAATCCATTTTAACTGTTGATAGGAAACATCCTTACATTGTTGTCAGAGACCTGAGGGTAGAAAGTGTGTACTCCTTTTTGGAATTGTAACTAAAATCATGTGACTCTGGAGGACCCACAGTATGAGAACATGCTACCAAAAAGATCATTTTGTCTTCTGGGAAGGATACTAAATAGCAGGGCATGGGGCTAGACCACAGATGTTTGGCTTAACAGTTCACAGTTGAGGATGGTAGGTAGTCTCAGAAAATTATAAAATGCCTCTGCTGAGCCAGTTACCGCTAAGATTCCACCTACGTGTGCACTACTTAAATACCTTCCTACATACTTGAGCCTTAGTGACCTGTCAGCAGAGGGTGTCTGTGACAGTTACATGAGAACGGCCTTATTTGCTTAGGATTGTGTGTGGGTGTTGAACACGGCACTTTTAGCATAAATTTATGAGGTGCAAGCTTTTAATGCAAAGATGACTCATAAGGTTTCAGAATGTGTAAATATGAAGCACAATCTAACTTATACCATCACTGGTACTCACCCACAGCAAAACTAGCCTGGGTTGATTACCAAATTGTTTGGACTACCAGGAAATTCACAAAATTTGTCACTCTTAATAGGCTGATGACAAAAATTCTCAGGTTGATTGTAACATTTGTTTGGCGCTACCATCTTAAACCAGTGTTACATGTACTTAATCTGCATTTTGCAATATTATGTTTGATGGCAGCATTCAATTAACTCTATTTCCAAGATTGTGAAGAAGTCAATTCTTTTGAGAAGTTACACTGGAAAACTTAAACAGACAGCAATTGTATCATACAGTAAAAAAAATTAGAGGCAACAGAAAAAGGATCATAACTAAACATTTGATATGGATGTTGAAATAAAACTAAGATCAGCATTTTTTGTGATTCGTTTCTGATGAATCACAAAACTCGCATTTCTCTTGCAAGTTTTATGCAATCGCTACAAAAATGGCATAAAAATTTCCTTTAACTGAAGATGAACTGGTGAAGAATAGACCTTTAACCTTATTGGGAGCAATACTTGGAAGTAGATTATTTAGCTGTCAGAATAATAAAATCTTGGAAACTGTGACCAGACAGACACAACCAGGAGACCCAGAATTCAATAGGATATTGTTTTAATACTTCAAAATGTTGTGGCCCTTAGTAGACAGGAAGAATATGAAAGAATAAAAATATAAAGGATCTTAACCAATTTTGTAAATGGAGTCAACCATTATTCATAGTTCCCTTAATATTGATATTGATACTATGTATAAAATAGATAACTAATGAGAACCTACTGTATAGCACAGGGAACTCTACTCAATGCTCTGTGGTGACCTAAATGGGAAGGAAATCCAAAAAAGAGGGGATAGATGTATACATATAGCTGATTCACTTTGCTGTTCAGTAGAAACTAACACAACATTGTAAAGCAACTATAATAAAAATTTAAAAATAAATTTATGGATAGAAAAAGATTTATTTATAAGTTGAACTTAAAAAGTTAAACACAGTTAAGTTTTTGGATTCTAACTTTATCAGTTGATTGTGAACTTACAAAATAAATTTCTAAATTTCTGATTAGCTCTGCATAAAAAATTTAAAACACCATAGAGGTGTTTTTTTCCTTTTTAAAAATATTTCGTAGGTCAGTAGAAACAAAGGCCAGAGAGGAGGTTTTAAAGCTTTAACTGCTGCATACTCAGAAAGTAAGAAAAACACTGGCATTTAGCTTTTGATCACTTCTATGTAAAATAAGAATCATAGTCACTAAAGAAACAGTCAACAGGAAGGATTTTTTAGATTAAACATATTTACAATAAAAACAAATTTCTGGACATTGGATCATTCTTTTATTAACTTTTTAGGCCCACTTGAGAATCTCATTTTTGAGAACACCCACAGATAATAACAAATAAATAAGCCTGTATTCCCTGAAACACCACCCATGCACACAGCTGGACCATAAGTTGGTTTTTAGTTAAATAGCAGCTACCATATTTGGTCTTATGCTTCAAGCTGTTACAAACACAACACGTTTGCTCAATTCTAACTTCAGCTTTTTACTAACTGAATTCATTTCCTATAAGAGATAGACCTCCTAGTTTCATTAGGTTAATGTCTTGTTGATTTTCTTTTGAAAACTCAGTGCAGTATTAAGTGAAGTCACCAGCAAAATGGGTACTGTGTCAGTAATACTTAAAACATTTGAGTAGCCAAGTGAGCAGACCATATGTTAGGAAATTCCTTGCATGCTTATTTAGGTTTCAAGTCTTTCAATACCATCAACTATAATTGTAAAGGTACACTAGGTGCTCATAATCACCAAATCTTAAAGCTTTTACCCAAGTGGTTTTACTAATTAAGGACAGGAAAAAGCACTTGTTTCCCTCTGCCTTCTGACAGGTTCAACGGGACTGTCAAAAGAATGATTATTCATGGCAAGCATTATTTTCAAGCATTCAGCTTAATAATTTTTTAAAAAGTGACCTCAAGGTAAAATGTACTACCATTATGACTTTATAAGCACACCCTACCTCTTTCTGTTAACTATTCCAGTCCTGGCTGATTTCGAGTCTCACTCACTAAATGTGCTTTCACCTGTAAAGTATCTACTACCATAATGCCTACTGAACACAGAATGCAGTTAAATGTCAGTTCCTTATTCATCCCTCTGTAACACACTGAAATTTGGATTTTATCTGAGTGGTAATAGTTCCCATTCAACTAGGTATTGGGTTCCCAAAGGGCAAAGATCATGTCTTATATTTCTTCTGTGGCCTCCACCCTCACCTGAGTGCGTGGCTCAGCACTGAAGCTCTTTATTAATCTACCAAACTCATCAATTACAATTTTGTTGCAAAGCTTCTGCTAATTCTCTACCACAGGTTAGTTGAATTTCATATAATTAGCCCTTAATACTGAGACCAAATCACATTAACACTTTGCAAATATTAGTATATCATGAATGTTAAATCCTAATGTTCCCCCTTTTATTTATTAATTTAGTTGGTTAGACATGGTGGGTAGTTTTCAAAATGTCTTTGTAACATTCTCTTAAGTGAGAACAAAATAAACCAAATTCTCTCTCTGACAGACCAGAGTACCTGTCTGCCAAATAACTTTATAAAAATGAAGGTAGTTGACAATAATATTTAGTCTTAAGGTATAAGCCCCTGGCCCCTAACACTCAAGCCCAGACCAAATGAGAGAGGGGAGACAGGTAGGCTAATAGTACTGTGAGGAGTGCTATGCAGAAAGCTCTATAAACAGAGATACGTGGGGCACACAAAGTCTTTATTGCCACAGGAAGCAACTGCACTCATCCCACCTCACCAACAGCTTTAATAGTCACAGAAACGCAGACTTCACGTAATAAAGTACAAAACAGACTTGGGGAGAAATGGTCCCTTGGACTATATTGGTTGTAATACTGAGGTAACCAATTGACCTTGTTCAGTGAAAATACCTCTAACACAATGAAAACAATCAACTAGTTATAACATCCAATTCATATATACAATTCAAATAAAAATATATATTATTTGCTTCAATGTATAGCAAGTTTAATACATTAGTGTTTACAAAATAAAAACTGTATTCTACTGAAATTTTTCTTGTGCTTCCCCCTTATCACTAAGCATGAAAGACCAGAAAAGTATGATACTTAAGGAAACTTATTTATGGATTTAAAGATGCAGTTTGTGCGGTCATGAAAGACAGATAAATATTAGTTGGAAGATTACCACATCTTTAAAAATTTTTGCTTATTAAAATCTACAAACTTGAACCATAGACACAATTTTAAAAAAACCCACAGAATTTCTCAAAATAGATTAGAATACAGGAAACGTTTCATGAAACTACTGAGATACTAACCAGTTCTATGGCTAATATTAAAAACTGAACAATCTATGTAAATCGTATTCATACTATTTCTACGCACAGTGAACAATACAATCACAATAATCAACCTCAAGCTAGCAACAAAGTTGCAAGGTCCATAAAAAGCTTCTTCAGTGGGCAAAACACTATGGTACAATTAAAACATTTAGGAAGGGAAAAAAGCCTTTTAATAGTATAAAAGTTGTTTACTGGTGTTTCTACTGTAAAGCTATTCTACAAATCAAAATGAAAAAGGAATTATATATGTGACAGTGATCAGAGACTACAGTGCAGACATTTCATCTAACATTTGGCTGATGAATTTTAGTATAACAGATTATAACTTAATATTTTTTCATAGTTATGACCTAGAGCAGAACCGAAAACAACACAAAAAACACATATTCCAAGTCAATACACTCTTCTCAGCAATATCTGGGTTTAGATGAATCTGGAGGAAGTAGGTAAAGCTGTCAAACATCATCTCTTAAACCAACAGAAAAAAATGTAAATTGGTAGAAGTAGTATTTGTTTTTCACTATGGATTCCAATGTGAAATTCTAGTAAGTATGCAAGTATGTTATTAACATTTAAGCACACCCTCATATATAGGCATACAACCCATTAATTAAATAGGGAGAATTAAAACAGATTTTCAAGTTAAAATGAGTTTTAAGAAAAAACTGCATTCATAAATCTGAAAAGTATACGAAAATGAAATTGTAAAATAAATAATATGTGTCAACTAAACCTCCATAGAGATATGCCTGCAAATGTGGATGCACTGATTGTCTAAACTTGTGATGGTCTGCATGGGAAGACATTCCCCAGGGAGAGCCATCTAGCTTCTCTGACTCTGGTGTGTAGAGAATTTCTGGATATAAAACAGTACTTACTCTACTATATATTATAGCCTTTGTTAACAGTCACCATCCTTATCACATTTAGGATTAACTTACTATGTCTTAATCTATATAACACATTCTGAAATAATAATTTTAAGTCAAGGCTTTTACACATCTGTCCACTTGTTTCTAGTTCTCTGTCCAACTAATAGCTTCCTATTTTTGTTATACCTTAAGTAGCTATTATAAAATGCAACCTGGGTCAACTAGGTAAGAGAGGTTTTTCTACTCTATTGCTCACTTTTTTGACCTTACTCCAGTATTTATTAACTATGTGCCTAATTAAGCCAGTAAAAATGGCATTTGACTACTAAGAAATGACACATTTCCTATTAAACAATATCAGTTTTATCAGATATTAAATCTACAACATTTTCCTGACTTAAATTGAGTATTTGCTTTCCATTTTTTCCAAAGTCATTGCAACTTTGCCAATAACTACATCACTTAAACTTTCTTTTTTATGACTGCAAAGATTCTAAACTCTGACATACAATAATATTTACGCAAAACACACAAAGTAGACAATGAAATTTCAAGTAAGATAAACTGTATCCACACCTATTGGCCCAAACAGGTCTCAACATCTAGATTTTACTTCTATAAATTATACAAATACATTGTACATTCTTAAATAATTAATGCTTACAATATTAATTTGTAAGCCTTTCCACATAAAATGACTTACAGAGGAATGTGGATCAGTATTTCTGTTACAGATTGTAACATTCTCTTAATTTTCTTTTGTGGCTGTAGTTTTGTCTTCCTGGTTTCCACAGATTACTGGATCAGTCCTTAAGCTTTGGCTATGAAATCTGTTTGTGCTGAATGAGGCAACATTGGTTATTAAGGCTTATTTCTATGATGGAGCATTATCCTTAAATCTGATGCCATTTCCAGAGAACAGTGGGAGAATCATAGCTATCTTGAATCTTCAGGCTCTGTTTTGATGACTTTCTTTTCTAAAGTAAAAGCTGAGTGAGGGTAGTCTTTTAAAATCCCCAGGCGCTCTGAATAAAAAGAGGAACACAAAATGTATTGATACTTTAAATCAATGGTCACAAAAAAACAAACTCAAACAAACTTATAAACAAACCCCCAAACTCCAAAGCAAGCAGTATCAACTATTCATGACTCTGCAATTCCATATAAAATTTTTATGTTTACAGAGTTGAGGTTAAGAGTTTGGATTCTGGATTTATATTCCATTTCTGCCAATTACTAGCTGTATACATCTCTGGGCAAGTTACACACCTCTCTAAGCCTTAGTGTCTCCATCTATAAAATGGGGATAGTATCTATACAGGATGATATGAGACTTAAATCATAAAATGTATGTAAAGCACACAGCATATAGAACCTACTGATTTTTATTTAATGCTTGGTCCAAAGTGATACATAAAATATATAAAATAAAACTGGTCACTCGTATACAACAAAGTTACTGTCTAAAATATTTACTATCAATGAAGACATGAGGCAGAAAGAAAACTTCCATGTTTAAACATGAACTATTTTTAAAAGTTTCTCTAGCCATGAAACCTTAAGGTGGGAGAAACAGGGATAAAAGAATGAAGATTCTATTTTCTTAAGGACTCATTCCTCCAAGTTACATGAATAATTATTTCAACCTCAAACAAATACTATAGAATGACAATAAAATGTAATATTTACATGAAGTACTAATACTGGGGGATACACACACACACACCCACACACTTTAAAAAGGATTCTAGAAAAGTAACCAACATTAATAGCTTATCTGAAATTAGGCAGTTCACTTTATGAATTTCCCTCTCTATACAGAAATTCAGCATAAGAAAAGGAATAAAAATAGTAGCTACCATTTACTGAGTTCCTATCAGCCAGGCAATTCATATAGGCTATCTTGTTTAATCCTCATAACTATTCTATGAGGCAGAAATTATTTCTATTTTACAGATGAAACAACTGACTTCAAGTAACTCCTAAAGTTACTTTAACTCAAAGATTGGATGATACCAGATTCTTTCAAATGGTGTTGGTGTCTAATACTTTAAGTCTGTATAACTCACTTTACTTGGATAAAAACATGAAAACACCAAACTATAATAAGGAACAGTTTGTCCTTTTACGGAGTTCAGTTTACTTCTGAAATACAAATATCATCCCCCAAATGCAGCTGCATGAAAAGTTTAGATTTTGGTACACAAGGTTTTCTTAGCAGGACAGCAAACATACAGTCCACCAATTTCATATTATGAAAGGCTGGAAAAGGGAATTACATACCTGAAACCAGCCATTTATTATCTGGTTCAGAACTGTGTATAAAGTCACCATTCATGTAATAGCTAATCAAAATGATCTCAATCTTCAAGAGCTTTTCCCTGTCAGTCCTTTGGAATATCATGTTCTCAAAAAGACTGGCTATTAATATGGCAATCTACTATTTCCAAGGGGAGAAAACGGACTAGTAACATTATTAGTAATGACCCTTTTTTAAGGAGGGGGACAGTGGAAGTTAGGAGATTAGAATAGAAAGATGTTTTATTCAAATATTACTCCCTCTAATCACATCCCACATTCTCACCTGATGAGTGGGACTTCGCCTCACTGGAGTAAGGTCTACTCAGCTCCCCATCCACCACAAAATGATGGAGTTGTCTGTTCTGTAAATTAGGCATTCGGAGGTTCAAAGGTCTTTCGCCTAATGAAAAGAAAAAAAAGCAGTATGAGTAATTAAAGACACATCATGGTTTTTCTTAAAAATAAGTTTTCACAAATCGTCTGAACACTCCTTAGGAAATAAGTAAGGAAAGTCAACAGGCACTGAAGAATTTAAATAGCTGGAGAAATATCTAAAATAATAGTTTAGGAGGAAAATGGCAACTCATACTAGTCTCAAGATTTACCATTCTGCCAGGACATTTTGAAGAGCTAATCACAAACTAAACAAAAGACTGAGATTTCCAGTATGCACTCCAACTCTGGCAGATAATGCATCACCTCTGTAGGGCATTTTCTTACTAGTGCAACCATTTTACCAAGGCAGGTCATTAACCACATAACAACAAATACTACAGAGACAGAGATGGCTTCAAGCCAATTGCCCATTACTAGAACAACAACAACAACAAAACCTATGGCAAATCCACGAAAAAATGTAATTAGAACAGATATGGTAAAAAAGGTTTCATATGCCAAATCATACTCTATCATAAACCTAAATCCATCATACTTAGGAAATTGTTGCCCTACACTGGATTATCCTGGGGTCACAAATTAGAGGCATCAAATCTTTCATTAATGCCTTTGCATCTTAACTCCAGTCTTTTTTTTAAAAAAATTAACTAATTAATTAATTTATTTTTGACTGTGTTGGGTCTTCATTGCTGCGCACAGGCTTTCTCTGGTTGCGGCGAGCGGGGGCTACTCTTCATTGCAGTGTGCGGGCTTCTCGTGGTGGCTTTTCTTGTTGCAGAGCACGGGCTCCAGGCGCAAGTGCCTCAGTAGTTGTGGCTCACAGGCTCTAGAGCACAGGCTTAGCAGCTGTGGCGCATGGGCTTAGTTGCTCCACGGCATGTGGGATCTCCCCAGACCAGGGCTCGAACCCGTGTCCCCTGCACTGGCAGGCTGATTCTTAACCACTGCGCCACCAGGGAAGTCCCTTAACTCCAGTCTTAACTGTCAAGGATGACTGGAGAAGTTAAACAAGACTTCCACTAAAAAGTTTCTGTAATATTTTAAAAAGGAAGAACGTTCTTTGCCAGTACTCTGATCTGCTGATGTGTAATGTTTTACTCTATAGTTGAAGAATGCTGGTTAAGATGGTATTCTTACTTAGAAAGAAATCTTATTTTTTTGACTACAGTAACCACTCTCTGAAAAAAGTATAATAATACATTAAAAAAAAAGTCCTACAAAATTGTTTCTCTTCAAACACTATCACTATTTGAAACTAGAGGATCTATTTCTATACCTATATGCTATACATCTCCCTCCACTCAAGTGCAAGCTCCAAGGGAGCAGAGACTTTATCTTATTCACTGCTGCATTTTCAGTGCCTAGAAGTGTGCCTGGCACATAGGAGATACTAAAAAAAAATCTGTTGAATGAGTGAATGACAATGACTTGGGATTTTCTTCACATGTGGATACAAAAAAAATGAAATAATTTTTAAAATGGTAAAAATGCTCATGAATCAAAACTTTCTACACCTGAGTTTAAGAGAACAATTTCCAAAGTATACACCACACAAAATATTTTCCTAGGGACTACAGGCTAATGTGAAGCCTGAAAGAAGACAAAATTTCTACAGGTCTCTCCATTCTTATACTGTCTCTTCAAATCTCTGTACTCTGTCATAGTACTTTAGAAGCAGTCACCACATTCTCTTAGGAACCAAATGTTATAAATTTCAGACAAATCTGTTTATGAAGTCTAAAAAAATCCAAAGTTTTAATCTTTTAAAAAATGATAAACATCTCCCATGGAATCCATTTCTTCAGGAAAAATGATCTGTACTGTTTACATCTCCCATTCCCATCCACCCTCTACAAAATACATGTCAATCACATGTGCCAGCTATTGTTTAGGGATAATAAGGTTAAAAAAAAACTCTACAAGTTATATTTGCAGGAAGAATTCTTTCCTTTTTAGAAAAAGGGACAATTTAAAAATTAATTTTGATAGAGAACCTACAAAATAATCTCCATAAAATATCAAGTTTAAAAAATCAGCAATTTTTTGTTTCCCTTTGAAGTACACAGAGTAGCTGGCTCTAAAGGTGTGGGTCACTCGAAAGATGTACCTTGTCCATCAGCATTATCAGAAGTCAAGCCATTAGGGCTGTGCTCTTCTGAGCTTTGCCTGTAAAGTCCTGCACACAGTCTTCTTTCAGCATGCTGCAGTCTGTCATAGCCAGCTTGGGTGCAAAGGAACTCCATCTGCTTTGCCATCACCTTTTCAGGCTGCTAGTAAGTAAAGTGAAAATAAAGTAACTAAAACATTCTAGATTTTTTAATGGTTTAAAGATGCCAATTTCAGACTGCAGCAAATATAGTTAGTAGTCATTAAAATTAGTTCATACTTCATGTGGTATACACGTTCCATAAATATGCACTGATGTCTATATCATCATGTTAAAACACAGAATGTTAGATTTTGTACAAAAGGAAAAAAGCTTTCTGCTCAATCCTATAAAGAGAATTCCATTCTAGCTCAAAAGCAAAATAACCTTAGCTTTGTTTTCTAAGATACCGAGTCCTTTTAAAGATTTTTTAAAAAAGGAACCTCAGAGCAACAGCAACATCTGTTATAAACTGCTTCTAAAACACAGGGCAAAGTCTTGGCATTTTTATTTTAGGATCTGCCAGTACACAAACTCTGATATGATGACAGTATATTTGGGGGAGAAAAGGTGTAAAACGGCTGTCTAGAAGAACAAGACAAACACACCTCCCTCTAAAATTAAGCAATGCAAATTATGCAGAAAAATATCCGTGCCGACGAGGATCTTCACCTCCATCGTGGAATGAAACTGAAGTATTTTCCAACCCATCATAAAAAGACATGTTTTAAAGTACACAATTAGTTGGCTGACATATAAATTTATCTCTGCATGTGTTCTCTAAGTCCCTTCTCTATGCACTGCTCTAAATTACCTATGTGTGATAATACCTATGGTAGTCAAAGCAGTGATATTCTTCCAAGGAGGTAATAGTCAAAATACACAGATAGGAATCACTGCCATGCTATATAGAAGAGCAATACAAGGCATCTACTATATAAAACTATATATGTGTTACAAACAATCCTGATTCACAGTAGTAAAAATCAATAGGTGAAATATATTAACTCATAGAATAGGATAAAAGCTTATACTATTATTCTGAATCAAATAAACGAATGGATAAAGAAGATATGGCACATATATACAATGGAATATTACTCAGCCATAAAAAGAAATGAAATTGAGTTATTTGTAGTGAGGTGGATGGACCTAGAGTCTGTCATACAGAGTGAAGTAAGTCAGAAAGAGAAAAACAAATACCGTATGCTAACACATATATACGGAATCTAAAAAAAAAAAAAAGGTTCTGAAGAACCTAGGGGCAGGACAGGAATAAAGATGCAGACGTAGAGAATGGACTTGAGGACACGGGGAGGAGGAAGGGTAAGCTGGGATGAAGTGAGAGAGTGGCATGGACATATATACACTACCAAATGTAAAATAGATAGCTAGTGGGAAGCAGCCGCATAGCACAGGGAGATCAGCTCGGTGCTTTGTGACCACCTAGAGGGGTGGGATAGGGAGGGTGGGAGGGAGACGCAAGAGGGAGGGGATATGGGGATGTATGTATACGTATAGCTGATTCACTTTGTTACACAGCAGAAACTAACACACCATTGTAAAGCAATTATACTCCAATAAAGATGTTAAAAATAAATAAATAAATGAGATCAAAAGGAACCATAACTTCAATTCATTTAAATTTGTTACTAATTAATTAATAAAATTTCAATAAGATTTCTGAGGGGGAAATGTATTTTTCATCCTCTTAACGTGAAAACACAAAACTTGGCACTACTAAATCTGACCAAAAGCAGTCACTAGTGAGAAGATCAACAGGAATAAAACTTACAGTACTTTCTAAAAGGCAAAAATGACTTTTTAAAATGTTAATTTCTGTGTACACGATTAAATAACTTAGCAGCAAAAGCACCTGAAGCTACATATTAATTTTTCATTATACATGAATTGAAATGATTCAACAATAGCTACAATGTTGACTATTAATATTTTATTGAGAACTATTTTATCTCAGAGTTGTATTACACACATAATCAACATGGCTGTTTTCCTGGTATCAAGTTGCTTCTTTCTTAAGTAGAGAATCTGTATTAATTCCTACAAAACTTCAAAGAATAAATAAGTAGCAGATGTCAGGTTCTGCTCACAAAGCAAACTAAACCTAGTTGATACTGCTATCTTACTGATACAGCTGTGGATCAGATGACATTGTAAAAACAACCAGAAATAAATTCAGTCTTTGGATGAAACTGAATTTAAAACTGAAGCTAGTCGAAGCAGCCATTTGTTTTTTAACCTACAGATGCTGTTATGAAATAGTAACTGGTGGTTGACGTTACCTGTGAACTAAGAGCAGCGAGTTCCTCACTCTTAGCTTTAGCCTGCTGGAAGAGTGTCTGCACAGAGTCCTGGAAATCTGTAAACCCATCCTGTGGGTCAAAGAATATGTCCTTTTTACTTTAAAATAACCATATTATCAAAAACTCAGAAAATGAAGTAAAGAAATCCACCGTAATCCTATTACCTGAATAATCATGATTAAGATTTTAATGCACAATACTTCATTTCAGTCTCTCAAGGTACAATTACCTTATTTCTACAGTTGTAGCCTCAATAAAAACATAAATGAAAAAGATTAAAAAGTTTATACATCCACAGTGTTTTACACTGGAACACAGATTTTATGATCATTGATAATAATGATTATATAACATTTCATCTGGTGGTTTGACAATTTAATCACTATCTTCATATTGGGCATTTAGATTATTTGCCTTATTTTTGGTTTTATGAAAAACACTGCAAAAATATTTTCATGGAGACAGCATTTTCCATAGTTTAGATGATCTAATACAATAGGTTCCCAGAAGTAGAATTAGTGCAAAGGGATGAACATTTTTATGTCCTTTACATATGTTACTCAAGGGCCTTTATTGTATCATAAGCAATATATGACAGTTTTCCTTGCCAGTACTGGGTGTTGTTTTCTTAATTGTTGCCAATTTATACTTTTGTTTTGATAATCAAAAAAATTTTTAATTTTGTATACTATAGTTGTATATACTTATATTTTACTTTGTGATTTCTTCTATTACTATACAATTCAAATAGACATTCTCCTTTAGAGATTTGAGAAGTACTCAAATCTACCCTCTAGTTTTCTAAAGCTTTATTTTATTGTTTCTTTTGTTTTTTAAATTTAACTCTATCCCATCTGGAATTTATTTTGTTATATGTAATGTGGTAAAAGTCCAAAGTAAATTCCCAACCTGAATTTCTGCAGAATTCTTCCATGCTGACTTGTGATTTCTCCTTTACCAGTTCAAAGGACAGGCGATAGGGCTTTGGAATTAGAAAGACCTGCACTTGTGTTCCGATTCCACCACCACTTACTAGCTACATGACACTGGATGAGTAACTTAACCTTTCTGAACTTTAGTTCCTTCATATGAATAATAAGGATAAGAGAACCTATCTATTAGGGTTGTTGTGAGCTAAAGTAAATGAGATATTGCCTTTAGCATACAATAACTGCTGAGTATCAGTATGTATTCTTATATATTCTTATTTATATGTATTCTTATATTAAATAGTATATTCTTATATTAAACATAAGTATATTCTAAGTATATTCTTATATTAAGTAGAGTGTACTTGGGGCACTGTACTCCTGCACAACACTTCAACTTAAATTATTTCCATTTTATACCATACACACACACACACACACACACACATATATATATGCAAATCCGTTTACTAATTTTATTAAGTCTTTTTTTGGCCTGTTTAGTGCTCCACATGAAATTTATAACTACAAACATCATGATAACGTGGTTTTACTAACTTTACTGAAAACTACTCAAGGAACCCTCAAAGACATTGTCATTAACCTCCAAAACATTTCTCTCCTTGTTTGATAAAGCTGTATATTTGTAGCAAAGGGTGAATAATGAAAAACTGAAGTTGTTATATAATAACAGAGCAGAAAAAGTTGTAATAATAACAAAATATGTACCTTATTTGAAAAATGAAACACTGGTTCAAAGATTTTCCCCACTGGGGTCTTTTCAAAAAAGTATTTCTCCACTGCAAATCTCATGTTTTCAAATACTTCATCTACCAAAATTCATTTCCTAAGTAATAATTAACTTCCCATTTTTTAAAATTCAAAGACATGAAATAAAATAATTAGAATCAAGAGCAAATAAATTTAATATCTTGAAATAGTCTTATGTAGCTCCATGGTGGGTTATACAATCAGCCTCTTAAAATTATTAAAAATAGCCACCTTTCTAGGCCCCTACAAGACCAAGGACCCCAGACTTTGAGGAATGTATAGAATATAATCATTAACTGAGCTAGAATGAATTTTATACAGGTGTATACACTTGAAATCTAAATGAAAAGTTCACTTTTCTTAGTCATTCCATTTTTCTCCTAAGAATTTACTTAGGCCTAAAAATCCAGCTTTATCTTTAACAAACTCTCCTTTAATTTAAGTTCTAAAGTTCAGTGAGGTAAGCTAGTAGGAGATTTAGAAAACAACATCAATAAGAGCAGCTATCATTTTTCAGGTGCCTACAATGAACCAGTTCCTGAATATGTTCTGTAATTTACTTATATTGTCTCATTTAATCCTCACACAAACAACCCTGGGTTTCCCTCATTTTACAGCTACAGAGATTAGCTTCAAAGCCTATGCTAAAATCACAAAACCCTTGAGTTGCCACCTTTATGAGACTCACAACAGTACATAGAGGCATTTCTTTTATTTCCTTTACTTTAGAAGACAGATCCAAAAAAATATTGCTGTGATTTATGTCAAGGAGTGTTCTGCCTGTGTTTTCTTCTAGGAATTTTATAGTATCCGGTCTTACATTTAGGTCTTTAATCCATTTTGAGCTTATTGATGTATATGGTGTTAGAGAATGTTCTGATTTCATTCTTTTACATGTAGTTGTCCAGTTTTCCCAGCACCACTTACTGAAGAGACTGTCTTTTCTCTCCTTTCTCGTAGATTAATTGGCCATAACTGTGTGGGTTTATTTCTGGGCTCTCTATCCTATTCCATTGATCTACGTGTCTATTTTTGTGCCAATACCATACTGTTTTGATTACTGTAGCTTTGTAGTATAGAACTACCATATGACCCAGCACTTCCACTCCTGCTTACATATTCGAAAGGATACATGCACCCCAATGTTCATAGCAGCATTATTTACAATTGCCAAGATATAGAAGCAACCTAAGTGTCTACCAACAGAAGAATGGATAAAGAAGATGTGGTATATATATACAATGGAATATTACTCAGCCATTAAAAAGAATGAAATTTTGCCATTTGCAGCAACATGGATGGATGTGGAGAGCATTATGCTAAGTAAGTCAGACAGAGAAAGACAAATACTGTGTATCACTTATATGTGGAATCTAAGAAAATATAACAAACTAGTGAATATAACAAAAAAGAAGCGGATTCATAGATACAGAGAACAAACTAGTGGTTACCAGTTGGTGGGGGCATAATATAGGGGTGGGGAGTAAAGGTACAAACTCTTGGGTGTAAGACAGACTCAAGGATGTATTGTAAAACACGGGGATACAGCCAATATTTTATGATAACTCTAAATGGAAAGCAACCTTTAAAAACTGTATAAAAAATAATTTTTTAAATAAATTTGAAAAAATTCTTTAAGAAAATTTTTTAAAATGGGGATAACCACAGTACCCAGCTAACTTCAGAACAATTTTAAAGAAGCAAAAAATTCTTGAAAAACACTCAGCATAATGCTTGGCATGCAGAAATTAACCCAATAAATGTTTGTTACTGATACTTATTAAGTTAACCCAAAAAGCCACCAGATTTAATCAAAGTAAAACAATAGCATGCTGTAAGTGATATTACTATATTTCTGTGATACAGGGGGAATAAGATAAATTTTAGGAATATTTACATAGTATAGCTATCTTAGAGAATGAGCTAGGCATTTAACACTAAAACCACCAAGAGAATATTGACTATATTGGTGGGGAACTATTTTAGTGAAAAAACAATGGAGATCTAGAAACACTTGTTTATTCACTCAATCTTGTTTGCCTAACAGGTTCTATCCTCTGAACTCAGTGATGGGGATACAATGACTCCTGCCCTCCTGACAAATACAGTGCAGAAAGGGAAATGGACAAAGAGATCCAGAGCACAGGGGAGTCACTGTGTCAGGGAAGGCTTTCCAGAGGGCATGATGTCTTGGCTGAGACTTGAAAGAAAAGAGATCTCTAGGGAAAGAGAGCAGCTTTATATAAAGGCCTAGAGGCAAAAAGAACAAGATACCCTTGAGAAACTGGAAAATACTTAATACAGTAATATAGGTAACAGGGAATACACTAAGAGGGAGTGGTCTGAGAAGCTGGAAACCCAGGGCCAAATTCTATGAGGCCTTGTAAGTCATGTTAAGAATTTTAGATTTTATCCTAAATGCATACAGAAGTCCTTGAAGATCTAGGGAAAAGACTAATCAGATCTGCATTACAAAACCCAATCAGAATGAGATGGGGATAATGTACTGGGGGAGGGGGGTCCAGGATGGTGGTTAGAGGGCTGTAGTGAAGACAGAGACTAGTGGCCTAGTCCCACACAATGGCAGATGCAACAGAGAAATACATGAATTCCTGAGCTATGGCTTTGGCAACTGGGAGTTTGGTGATAACATTCACTAGAATCAGAAACTCAAGACCAGGAGGTTTGAGGAGAGAGCAGAAAGTTGATGAATTTCGTTGGGGACATATTGAGTCTGATCTGCTGCTGGTGAGACCTCTGGTAGGCAGATGCACTGACTGTGGAACCTGGGGTAAGGTCAGGGTTGGAGAACCACATTGGAGAGTTCCAGCCCATCAGGCCCTGAGTGGAGTGAGCCCAGGCCGGAACCCCCAGGAGCTCGAATATCTCAATACTATCTTTGATGGAGTTTGCAGAAGGAGAAAGGAGTGATCTAATCTTCTCATGTTAGGAACCAGAAGTGTAATCTCAGGCAAGAAAGTTAACCTCATTATTTCCAGTGTTCCCAGTTTTTAAACGGAGATTAAAACATAGCTTAACTGCCCAATGGAGATTTGTGGGGATTAAATTAAGTAATGCAAATAATAAAGCTTGAAAAATTATACATTGCTATACAAATATATGGTGGCATAATTATCAGGATTATTAACCATGAGAATATTGAAAAGCCGGAAGGGGGAACTTCAAGCTCTACATGCAAAAGTTTTTAGAAAATGGACACTGCTCCGTCATTAATAAAGAGAAATACAAGCATGCAATGAGAAATAAATAACAATAAATAACACAGATCAGTAGTCTCTCTGCAACTGGGTACATTACTCATTCTGATTTTCTCTCAATCTTTGACAGTTCATCGTGGATGGAAAGACTACTGGACTGAGTAGCTATCACTTCATGACATATAAAGTAGGTTTGTACTCCAAAATATATGACTTAGAAATAAAAGTGAGAACATTCCCAAGAAAATGGTCTCTTTCACATTATGTTTGCTGCAGGACTCTTTTTATATGTCTCTGAAGCTTTTTTCCCAGGAACCAGCTGTACCATGCTATGAGCAATTTATCTTCTTGTCATATTCTTGGCTGCTGCCATTAATCACAGTGTTCCCTTACGAGACTCTGAGTCTAAGCACTGAGAAAATAAAAGATATAGGGTGGGATGCTGTTCATGACCTAATTACTCTCATCGCATTGGTCTCCACCCCCATTCCTCCTCATCCTTTCCACCAAATACTAGCAAGTTGCTTTAAAACCACTGCTTAGCTATCTTTAAAACAACTTGTTCCAACAGATGTTCTCGGCCTCACACGTGCATTTTCCCTTTCTCTACTCCACTTTCTATATGAATAGCAGACTGTAATGCTTCTGTTTTTCTGATCCAGAGGGGAAGAGTCTACATCAAATTAGACCAGCTTTCTTTTCAACAAGCTCAGTAACAGCGTAGGTGGGTATTCTGACCCTCTTCCCTCCCCCTTCCTCATTCTGCCACCCCCAACCCACTGGAACTGCTAGCAGATGTTTCCTCTAAGTCCTTCTTTTTCAAGCCCTGATTCTCTGACTTTCTGGTCTCTATTAACAAACTTCATTTCTTTCATCCAGTTATCTCTGATTGCTTTGCACTCCCAGCCCACACAGGATGAAGAATGCTGTCACCTCTCATCTCTTTGCCTAGTCTCCAGCAATTTCAGTGAACGAAGAAAACTGACAGACGAGGTATGAACAGTAACCGTCCATTTAGTCAGCTACCATCGCCAGGGCTGAGACTGGTTGTTTTACACATCCTTCCTCTCTTCTAATACTTACTATACCGGAGGCAATGACAGGGTTTGTTCATAGGAGATGTTCTTGATGAAAAAGAAAAGATATCAACTGAATCCACTTATAACTAATTTTAAAAAAACTGAGAGGAAGACAAGAGAGCCAGGGACTTTGGCTCTTGATTTTTCATCTCCTTTAACTGGTAGTCAAGCCATCTTAAATATGTTCTGTCACAGGTAGAGTATAAATAAATCAAACTAATTTTTCTTGATTTATTGTTTATCTTCCCAACACACTGTTTTTCTTCATTGTAAAAAATGAGTATGTCAAATGGTGGTATCTTATATTTAAATACATTTTGTCACTTATATTGTTAAATTTTCTACTCAAAATGTATAACTGTTAAACTTCCTTGCATTAGAAAATAACTGTGATTCTTTCCCCTTCTTCAAAGACTACCAATCCTGTGCACACTTTGCCCTTCTTACCGTACTAGCAGGAGGAAAGGTATAATCCGGATAGTGTTTTTCACACCTAAGATGCTTTGTGAATGCTCATTAGCACCCAGGAGAGTGGTATTGCTTTGAAGTTTAGAAGTCAGACCTAGATTTGAAGCCCTGGCTCTGCCACTGCAATGTGCAAAGTTGGGCAGGTTACCAAGCCCTTTCTGAGTCTCTCCTTGGCTGTAAATGGAAATCATAAAGCCTCCATATAGAGTAGACAAGGTCTGTGATAATTTCAAATGCCTAGCAGGGACAGGCATACAACAGATTCAATAAAAACAGCTATTTCAAAAAAACCCCAAAAAACAGTTACTTCTACAACTGACCCAGAGCTGGATTTGAGGCCTCTGATCAAAAAGAAAAGAATAAACGTAATCCATTTGCAGTTTAGCTGAAAGCAGATTCACACAGAAGGTTGTATTCCAGGTGGACAAGCTATTCATCTAGCCTCAGTAGGATATTCCCAAACCTCACGTACTGACATATAGGGCTAAAGAGGCTTTCCTTAGAGGCTGCATTCCAAATGACAGGCTACCCTAATAAGGCCTCCCGAAGTTAGCAGGCTTTTTCCTCTGTGACTATCGACTATCTCATATATTCTAGGAACTATAAAGTTCAAAATCTCTATGTTTTTTAATGTCTTACATGCCCTGTAGGAAGGCGCACTATTCAAGGACAAGAGATTATCCTGAGTACTTCACAACATATATCCTGATATTAAACAACAACAACAACAACAATGACAATCAAATAAATAGTTAACTATCCTTAGGGCAGGAACAACCTACTATATAATAAGAGGAGAAAAACAAGACAAGGATTTTAAAATTTCATTCCACCCAACCCTTCACAAACATCAGGAAAATACATCTTTAGCAATAAGTAAACAACTACTGAGCTTGAACAAAGCACTAATTTTTTTTAGTGTATACTCATGCACTGAAAACGGCATACAAGAAAACGTTTCTCTTTCCTTTACCCGTCTATTTTGAGTTATTTCTATTTCATCTACTGGACATTACATTTCTTTTTGTTCTCTGATCTTAAAAATGATCTTTTTAATTTTGTGTATTTTGCAAAGGATTACACATTACACTATATACATGTGTAGGTATAAAAATGATCTTTTTAAGATTGAAAAAACTTAGCAACTTGGCATGTATGCTCATTGGTTGCTGTCAAGGATTTTGGAAAAATAAAGATGAAAAGGAAGAGAAAAAAGGACTCATTAATTTGAGCCTAGTAATTAGGAATCTTATACTGCTTTACAATGGGCTAAGCTTAAGTTTATTTTTATATTACTTTTTCTTAATAATAAGCTAAGAATCACAAAACAAATAATCAAATAAGACAAACAGTATGTTCAAAGAATTCTAAAATCTTTGTAGTTTTACTTATGACTGTCCTTTGTGTCAGCCACATATTCTGGACAAACTGGTCTCATTGTTCTCTAAACACACAGTATTTTCTTACCTCTGTGTCTTTGCCCATGCTAGTCTTTCTTTGCAACTCCCCTCCACCCTCCACCTCACATCCCTACCTTCTGAAATCCTACCCTTCTTTTAAAACCCAGCTCAGATGGTATCTCCTCAATAAAGCCTCCTCTAATCTCTCCTCATGCCAGAAATTCTCCTCCTCCCCAGTGGACACAGAGAAGGTAGACATAAATAAAGTACTAACGCTTGGTGAAAAATCTTCTTAGTGGAGTAGTAACCCTATATGACCAATACTAACTACCTCAGTATCAGCTTCCACAACCAAATGAACAGCTCCAGTATCTCGAATTAGACTTAGAGTATACCACAAGAGAATTTAGACAGCATTTATGCCAATATTGTGTATTTTGCAAAGGATTACACATTACACTATATACATGTGTAGGTATACACACACGTATAACACACACATTTTGCAGATACTGATGCTCTGCAAAACACAAACTTTTTAAAAAACTAAGCAAAAACAAGACAAAATTAAAACAAACCAACAAAAGTAAACTACTGTCCTAAATTCAAAGCTAAAGTCACTATTCATTTCTGGGAACCAAATCAAGAGTTTAGTGTCTATAAGAACATTTACAGACACCTGGGGTTGATTAGTCACTTGTCTATTTAGGAAGGGTTAGAATTGTTATTCACAGAAAAAGGAAACACTGATTATCTTAATTCTAAATCTGCAACTGTTCAAATGGCTTTGTGATGTCTAGTAAAGTAACAAACTAATCATATAGAACTATAATTCAGTTATCTCTAGTGGAATATAAAGGACTAGAAGGGTCACATCTAATGCTATAACCTAACATTGTGAGCTCCTAAAAAGAAACTCACAACACTGTAACTGGATACAAGAAGCAATTTGTTTACATTTCAGATCAGGGCCATTGAGAGGGTCAGAAAGACTTATCATCAACACAGCCTAACAAGAAAACACTATAGCTCCAAGAGTCCATGAGATTCATGATTTCAAACTTCAACGTTCACTAGTGACCTCTAAAGCTAGACAAACCAGGGCTTAAATGTGAGAACAGCTTGAGTCATGATGACATGGAGGGCCAATGGTGAGAAAGAGAGGTGGACGTAATTTCTAACCTAGTAGCTGCCTACCTTTCCTGGCCATTGGGTAGGTTTTGTACCTTCCTTCCTCTAAATCCTCCAATGGCACATGCCTTTTAGCAGTTTCTTTGTTTATCCAATTTCCCTTCAGTGGTAGAGTCACTAACAGCTAAATCCACAGGGATACTCTCTTACTCATTATCTTGAGATGCAACAGGAGAAAACTATTTCACTAGTTAGCTCTTTCAATGGCCTTAGGTCATTTCAATAAATTTTTTGAGTGGTATCTGAGGCTAACCCATCTTAAACATTATTCCAGAGCTAACAGTGAGACAGATTACAAATATAAGCACAATTTTAAAAAAGGTGCTCGTTTTGGACAACATTTTTCTCTTCTTTGAGAACCACTGCTTGGGGCTAAAGCTTTCAGAAGTCAAAGATGTTTACCCATGGCCATTCATCATTTCACCTAACAGATTTTATTAAGTTCTATTAAGTGCAAGGCACTATTATAAGCTAAGTAAAAGTAGTGGATAGACAGATAAGAGCTCTATTGTCATCTAATGGGGCAGACCAAAAATAAATTAAAAATAAATATATAATAATTTCAGAAACTGGTAAGTGCTATGAAAACAAAACAAGCCAGGACAAAGAGCCTTAATGTGATGTTAGGGTAACAGTGCCTCTTTAGAAAGGGAAGCAGGAAAGTCAGAGGAAACTCTCTGCTATGAGCTGAAGCCATGTGAAGATCTACAGAGGAGGAACAGAGAGGGCTGAGGCACAAATGAGTTTGACATGTTCCGGGAACAGAAAGTCGGTCAGTGGAGCTGGGTGGGACACAGTAAGAATGGGGAAGTGTGGTAGCAGATGAGGTTAGAGATGCAAGCCAGAGTCAGATCATGCAGGGTCTTAGATGTCTCAGGAAAAAGTGTAGATTTTATTCTAGGCACAGTAGAAAGCCACTGGAAAGACTGAAGCAAGAAAAGGGATTTATGTTTTTAGAAGATTAACTCTGGCTTTGGTATAAATGAAAGATTATTACATACAAACAGATGCTACTAACAAATTACTAGTAAGAATAATTTGATCATGGAAATTTAGGGTAGTTAAACATAGCTTGTTTTCTTTAACTTGAAATTAAATGATGAATGGCTAAGAGTACTGACCTCCATCCCCCGCCCAAGAAAAGAAGGAAGGAGTTTCCTGACTTCAAATTTCTGCTCTGCTGCAAGACTGGCCTTTAAAAAAGTATTCAATCCAAATTAAGGAGCAGTCATTCTGAAACCAGTTCTGAGAGCCCTAAGAAAAACACATTTTTCTTGCTCAACTCACCTTACGACTTGCAGGTCTAAAATCAGAAGGACTGCCTCAACCATGATCCCCTAAAAGAGGCTTTTAATTACAGTAAAGTCCCCATAACTTGCAGCTACTAAATTGTCACTTCTCTCAGATATTTAATATAAAGAAATTAAACCTTAGCTCCTCTCAGTCTATTTGATACGATGACTAATGATGTAAATAAAATTATAAAAGGAATAGTTTAACCAGTAAAGAGTTTTAAATCTGTAAGAAACAACTATTTACAAATCAACCTTTGATAAACTGACTGGACATCAAGCTCATCACTGTTGTTTCTTTCTAAGAACTTTCTGAGTATCTTAGTTCAAATTACTATAGATACTTCAAAGCAACCAAATTCTATATAATTTTTAAGATTCTACAATTCACATTTTCTCACTAGTTGATGGGACCATTCTTTTTTTTCAGTTTGAACTAGTAAGCAAACATTATTAGCATAAGAAAATATAATACATAATCATACCTCCACTTTAATTCTCTTCGGGGATAATTCATCTCTTTCTCCACATTTTGATCTGAGGGGAATGGGGGAGAGAGAAAAACTTGAGAAGGTAACAAATTTTTCTAAAGGCACCTCAATCTATAAGCTTCCACCAAAACATATAACCCTGGAGCCCTGCCACCAGAAATAAGACTTCATAATGAACATTAAAATAGTGAAAAAGAGACTTTTTATCATTTCTAAATTAACACTGGGGAAATAGGCAGACACATTTATATTACACATTTTAAAATTATTGCACACTACCTAAGAATGCCTCACACAGAAAATACTCAATAAGTATTAATGAGTACCACATAATGAAAAAGGAAAAAAAATCAAGGAGGACTGTATTCCATGACACCCTTCATGGATCAGTATAATTTAGGATAAAATGAAAAAAAATGGCCATTTAAGATGAATGCTTAAGGCTACATGAGATTAAAATGCATTTTGTCTATCAGAACTATAAATGCATTTTCCCTTGACCTAGGGAATCCCTCTGCTGGGAATCTCTCCCACAGAAGCACCTACATATACATGAAATATAACTGCCAATTAAACGATGGCAAGTCATAAATTTTAAGTTATACCTCAACTTGAAAGATGTTAAAATGTGGAAAAATACACCTCAGAATCAACAAAATATGATATGTATGATGTTATTTACTGTGGTATTACTTATAATGGCAAAAGACTAGAAACAACTCAAGTATCCATCAACAGGGGACTAGTTAAATGAATCATGGTATATCCACACAAGGCAGTATCATGCAGCTGTATAAAATAATGAGGAAGATGTATATGTACTAATGTAGCAAGATCTCCAAGACATGTTAAACTAAAAGCAAAATACAGAATAATGTAGACACATGCTACTTACTGTTTTTTCAAAAAAAGGTATAAGTGAGAAAACTTATTTATATTTATTTACATGTGCATAAACAAACACTAGAAGGATGAAAAAGAAATTAATACAAACTACCTACAATGAGAAGAGGAACAGAGTAAAAAGAGACAGAAATGAGAGTGCAACTCTTTTGCATTAGCTTTATACATAGTTTTGGCTTATAAATAATGTAAAAGTCTTATGTATTTTAAAATGATTTAACTTTAAAAATACATAAATGTAAATAAATACTACAAAAAATAACTAAAAGTTGTTGAAAGCAGTTGCCTCTGGGTCGTAGTATTCAGAAAGAAGGGGGATGGAGCAAGGGAACTGCTGAGTTTCGTGATAAGCCTTGTGTACTATCTGACTTCATAAATCATGTACACGTACTACTTTGATTAAAGAAAATTATTTAAGTAAAGCAGTCAGAAAGAAAATATTGTATAATACAGTGAAGAAAACAAAGTCACAAAAATCAGCTCTTGATCACTCAACTCAAAAAAAATCTTGTAAATAATCCTATAATACTGCTGTATATTCTTATCCTGTTCATTTATTTTGCGTAATTTTACTTGTTCCCAGTTTGTAAGTATATGGGCTCTTGAGATAGGACAGACAACAAAGCTGCTATGAGTTGGGGAAAATAATGGTGATGACAGCAAGTACCTGTATCAGTGGTTTTCAAACTTGAATATACACAAGAATCATAGGAGATGCTTGTGAAAGTTTGGACTCTTAGGCTCCATCCCCCAAAAAATGTGATTTATTAGAGCTGGAAAGGGTGCTCAGGATGTGTTTTTTTTTAACACACACTCAGTCATACTAATGCATCTCCTCAGAGAAGCAGTGGCAAGCACAACCGATGGTGCACTGGAAATCAGGTCCATGTGGAACAAGTGAACAAAATCAAAATGGTCTGCTATCTATAGACAATGCTTAGGCTTCAAGTGAGGATAAGATGAAGAATAATAAGGTATGTTTACATTAAATTTTAAAATCACCACTGCTTTTCAACATGGGGTTTTTTATTTCAAACACATGTTCCATATTGCCCTTGCTAGTAACCTAGTATTTTCCAATTTTCCTTTAAATACTGGGCAATGGAGTCTTTTTATCTATTCAGCTAATCTCATTAGATCGAAGACACCTTGCAAAAGGAAACACGTTGCTTCCGCAGAGAGTTCAACAAGTTCATGTAGTTGGTAGGGTATACAAATAGGTCTATAAATGATGACTAAATCCCATCATCACACTCAAAACCAAAGAAAGCATCTATGTGAGAGAAGAATGTCGAGAACCACACCAAACCAATGCTATAGTCCTAGGGAACTATCTTTCAAAAGACAATAAAAGAGGATTAAACAAATCAATGAAAACCACTTCAGCAATAATGTTTTGAAAAGTCACTTCACTGTTTAATCTTATAGAACTATAATCACACTTCAACTTTTTCAGATATGCTTATATTCTATCAATGGATGGTGTTTCAAGCTCTACTTCTAACAAACAATGCAAAAATACTGCCAATTAGTTAAACACTTACTTGGTGGTTCTGTAAGTATATTTATAGGTGACTTCTCGAGAAATCTGCCTAGCCAGGGCAAAAAGTTCATCTCTTCTTGTCAGTAGAGCGTTATCCTTCACACAAAGCTGAGCAGCCGCTTCATTAACAGTGAGCTGCATGTTCAAAATAAAGTTTTAAAAATTATAAACATTTTTATTTCATCAATACAGAAAATGTTTCACTTAAGAATATAAGAAGTCACATCATTATATAATGAAATCATAATTTATGAAAATCAGGATAGCCTTTACTCCTAATTAGTCCTACTGCCTAATTTCAGAAGAAAATCAAGTTATCTACATCTCTCAGAACTCGAACTAATCAAAATAGTCATCTTGGTTTTATTTATTTATATGCTTTATTTATTTTTGTTTAAGTAGGAGAGTTTATAGAAAATAAGCAAAATAAAAAGTTTAAAAATGTTCTGCACCTTATTTTGCTTATGAGAAACCAAGGGATATGATTATATGATATGCTGATAATATTTCCTTAACTACAAGTGAGTATACATGGTCTGACAGATTTTTTTTTTAATGTGAACTGACATGAAAATTCTTAGGAAGAAATAAAAAACGATTTTAGTTAAGTATTTATAAAATCACTTAGTAAGAGATAGCATTATCACAAATGAGGGTTATAATGGAAAATCAAGGTCTTGGAGTCACTAAATCTCTAAGATTCATCTAATTCTACTCTTTAAGATTCATCTAATTCTACTCTTTCATCTAAGTGTTAAATATTGCCAATATAGAGTTGCTAGTTGACCAAACACCTGTACTAAAATTTAAAATATCAAAGGTTATTCTAAACTGAAAATCTATAATTTGCTTAGTAGACTACAAAATGTTTTTCACATAATTTTGTCAACTTAAATAGATGTAAGGAACTGCCAAGAGGTATATCAGACTTTTTTAAAAAGCAAGAAACATACTCATTCCAGGCATGATTGACGGCAAACTGATGGGATTTGATGGCAGAGAGACCTAGGATGAGTCTTGCTCCATCACTTACCAGCTGTGTGATTTTGGACATGTAAAAACTTCTCAGAGCCTCAATTTTCTCAGAGGCAAAATGGGATAATATCACTACCTCCAAGGACTGTAACAAGAAGTAAGTGAGAAGACAGCTGGCACAAAGTTGTTGTTAGTGTTAGTTCTCGTTTTCCTTTCTCCCTACCCAGGTATCCCACTTTATTCACAGTTTTTCTTATTTAAAATTTTTGAAAATACAGAGAAACAAAAGAAAATGAATGCAACATGCAGTCCTTCCATCCAGAATGACTATTAATATTTTAATGCATATTATTCCAATATTTCTCTGTGTACATATATACGTGTGAATGTAGATGTGTAACTTCTTTTCCTTCACTTATGTATGCTGCATTTTTTACTTTTTCATATATTAAGGCAGAGACTTAGCTTGTTTACATCAGTATCTGGCATGGTTAGTAAGCTTAATAAACACTGATTGACTGATAAATTTAAATATCCTTTACAATGTAATTTTTACTACCTAGACATATAATATTACATTGTAGAAAATAGCAATACATTATTTAAATCAACCTCACTCTGGACATTACCCTCATTTTTCATGTACTACAAAGAAAGCTGCAAAGAGCATTCTTAAATGTGCATCTTTACACACATATTCAGTTATTTACTTGGAATAAATTAGTACAAAGAGACTTCTTGGTCACAGAATATACTAAATTTTAAGAGATTTACATATTTCATCAAATTACTCTCCAAAAAAATTGTTTCAAATCTTAATGCTACCAACAATTATATGAAGAGTTCATTTCCCAGAATCTTGACCAACACTGGCTGTTATCTAAAAGCTTTACCAATCTGATGTATTTTCAGTGATGTTTGGTTATAATTTGTATTTCTTTGGCTATAACACTGAAATTTTTATGTTTTTGACTTATTTTAAAATCTGCTTGCTCATGGTAGCTGCCTGTTTCTTCTATTGCACTATTTTGTTTCTTAGGGACTTGAGGAATTCGTTATGTATTAAGAGCATTAACTCTTCATTATATGTAGTGGTTTTGTTTTTTTATTTTTTCATAGTTTGTCATAAGCCCTATAGTTTTGTCTTGAGTGCTATGCACAGAAGCTCCCTTCTCACCCTAATACATATAAATGTTCTCCTATAATTTAGTCTAATGGTTTTATTTTTTCCACATATTTACTCCATCTAGAATGTGTTATGGTATACAGTATATGGTATGATATAGGTATCTAACATCCTCCTCCCCAGATTTCCAACTGTAGGTTACACTGGCTTATTCTCAAATACAGGCATACCTCATTTTATTGTGCTTCGCTTTATTGCACTTTGCAGATACTAATTTTTTACAAATTGAAGGTCTGTGGCGACCCTGTGTTATCTGATGATGGTTAGCATTTTTTAGCAATAAAGTATTTTTTAAGTAAGGTATGTACATTTTTTTAATGCTGCTGCACACAATACACTACAGTATAGTGTAAATGTAAGTTTTATATGCACTGGGAAACCAAAAAAAATTTGTGTGTCTCACTTTATTGTGGTGGTTTGGAACCAAACCTGCAATACCACCAATATGCTTGTAACGTGGCTACTGGCAACAAGGTTACAATAAGCCCAGGCTTCTTATTTTAAACCCATAACTGAATATAAAAACATAATAGGAGGAATTTATTTTCAGCTTTCTCCCCTCCTCCTAAACAATCCTCAGTAGATCAATTTCTTCCCTAAGTGCTTTTGACAGGCACAGTGTTACAGGAGTTAAAAGTAAAATATACTTCAAAGAATAATTTCCTAAATAAATTAACTTCAATTTCAGCTTAGCAGTAGCTACAATGACCTTGAAAGATCCTGCTCAAGTTGCTTTTTTATGTAGCTGTTTCTTTTTTGTACTCATAAATCTAAATTAGTATGGAGAAATTCTGATTGTCAGTAAGATATTTTAATTGACAACATTCAGAGGTACCAGCTCATTCACAACCGCAGAAAATAAAACAATATTCTAATATTCCTTCCATCATCCTACCAGAAACCAAGAAAAAATAACATAACACAATCTTTGTTATTGAATTCAGGCTCCAACAGACCGAAAAACTATACTGAACTCTCCAGGACCTCAGAGAGCCTTCTGGTAGAAAAACTGAGGCTGGAGAAATAACTATAGCTCACCCCAAGTTGTAACATGAAGCTGATTCATCAAGCTTTCCCCTCAAAAATGTATTTTCTGTATCTTCTCGATTTCATGCTCCCAGTTGCTAATAATTAAATCAATAACTATTATGATATATTTTAAATAGAAAAATGATACAAATACTCCAAAACCAGTAGTCATTCACTGCAGCACCAAGCTAGCTTTTTAAAAGTTCTAAGTTTCTAATTTTGTTAAAAGTATAAAATAAGATATTCTCCCTCATTGGTTTACTTACTTCCTCCACTTCCTCCTTTCATGGCTAAAAATACCAAAATTCCATTCATATCTTCATGTAAAATATTTCTTAAAGTTAGCGTTCTATTATTTTTAACTAGATTTTAAAACTTTCTCTACTGGTAGTTATAATCTTTAACAATCAAATGATTGTGACTTTCCATTAAGTTTCAAGTAAGTGTTAGCATAAAAATACTACATGAATGCTGTGTGATAGGGAGGCTCTAAAGGCAATCAAGACTTTCATTTCTAGCACAGGGAGGGCTAGGTACCGTGACCGGCCCCTCTCACATTTCTCACAGGAAAAATGTTGGCTAAAATAGAAGGAAAAAATATCTTAAATGCATCAATAAGCCAGCAAGACAGTAAGAACGATTCAGGCCAAAATGAATGAAGACAGTATCTCAAAGGAGTAAGTTGAGGACAGTTGCTAAACCAGATGAACTTCAATCTTTACACCCTCTTTGGGCTGGTGAGTGTGGGAAGAGAATAACAGGAAAAGCCGAGTATCCATCAAAGGTGAGGCTGAGGAGTCTACGAAAAATACAAAAGTACTACAGCCTGATGCAAGACAGAATTAGAAATATACCCATACCCCACAGAAGAATGCAAGGAGAATTACCTGTCTTTAACCTTGTTACTAAATGGGAGAGAACAGAAGATACTCTCCTGAGATTTCATAACCCCAAATCAGCTCTTCAAATGGATATTCAGCCCTAATTCACATTAAACAGCCTGAGAATTAATTTTCATAGGGTCCCAGAGTTGTTATGTGCAGAGTACAGGTGCCTGGTAGAAGCAAAAGCCTCTAGGAGAATCCATTTTCTTCCTAGGCCTCAAAACATTTCCACAGGGGCTTCCCTGGTGGCGCAGTGGTTGAGAATCTGCCTGCCAATGCAGGGGACACGGGTTCGAACCCTGGTCTGGGAAGATCCCACATGCCGTGGAATAACTGGGCCCGTGAGCCATAATTACTGAGTCTGCGCCTCTGGAGCCTGTGCTCCGCAACAAGAGAGGCCGCGATAGTGAGAGGCCCGCGCACCACGATGAAGAGTGGCCCCCACTTGCCGCAACTAGAGAAAGCCCTCGCACAGAAACGAAGACCCAACACAGCCATAAATAAATAAAATTTAAAAAAATAATACCTAGCATATATATTTAAAAAAAAAAAAAATTTCCACAGTTCCAAGAAATATGAGTTCATAGACAGAAATCATAAAACATCCAAAGAAACAAGGAACCAAAAGTAAAAACCAGCAGAAACAACAAACAGCAGAAACAGACCCTCAAAGACTTCACTTAAAGAAATAAAAGGAGTTGAAAATATGACTAAAGAGTAATATAGTAAAAATGACTAAGAAAAATTGAGAAGTCAGAAGGAGAGAAGAAATTGGGGCACGGTAAAACAGAAGATTTCAAAAGCAGACAACAGTCAGATAACCACTGGCTTCTAAACACAACAATGAAAGCTGAAGGCCAAGGAAATGATATCTTCAATTACTAACAGAAAATAACTGATAATATAGAATTTGATACCCAGAATAAGTAGCAATTAAGAATGAGGGCAGGGCTTCCCTGGTGGCACAGTGGTTGAGAGTCTGCCTGTTAATGCAGGGGACACGGGTTCGAGCCCTGGTCTGGGAAGATCCCACATGCTGCGGAGCAACTGGGCCCGTGAGCCACAACTACTGAGCCTGCGCGTCTGGAGCCTGTGCTCCGCAAGAAGAGAGGCCGCGATAGTGAGAGGCCCGCGCACCGCGATGAAGAGTGGCCCCCGCTTGCCGCAACTGGAGGAAGCCCTTGCACAGAAACGAAGACCCAATACAGCCAAAAAAAATAATAATAATAAATAAATAATTAATTAAAGGTGCTAATAATTTAAAAAAAAACTTACCTTAAATTCTAAAAAAAAAAAAAAAAAAGAATGAGGGCAAAATAAAGATATTTTCCAATGGGGTGAAGGACAGAGTTTGCTATCAGTAGGCCTTCATTAAGAAAATTCTACATAATGCACGTCAGGCTAAAGGACACTAATTCCAGATGGTAAATACGAGATATAAAGAGGAGGAAGGGAAGAAATACAAAATAAAATAAAGGAAATAAATTCAAAACATCAGTCATTATAATAAATGTAAATGGACCAAATGTTGCAGTTAAAAGACAAGGAATGTAAGAGAGAATTTTTTTAAAATCCAATTATTGGTATTTACAAGAGATGTATCTAAAACATGGATTCAGAAAGACTAAAAGTAAAACGATGGAAAAAAGAAGTAACAAGAAATTACTAACAAGAAGAAAGCATATGTATTTATATTAATATCAAACAAAAGTTTTTTAAAACAAAATGCATTATTAAAGATTAATAAGGTTGCTGCATAATACATAGAGAAATAGACAACTCCACAATCAGAGTAGGTGATTTTAACACACAACTCTTAGCTACTGATAGAGCAAGCAGACAAAAAAAAAAAAAAAAAAAAGTCTATCGAAGGTTTGAAAAACAGAGTTAATAAGCTTGTTAAAACAGACATATACAGAACACTCTACCAACAACTGCAGAAGCACATTAAAAACACTGACCACATACTGGGCCATAACTCATATCTCAACAAATTTTAAAGGGCTGGCATCATACAAACCATGTTCTCTGACCACAGTGTAATTCAGTTAGAAATCACTGGGAAAAAGAATAAAGGAAAAACCCCCTCACATTAGGAAATGAAAAAAACTTCTTAACTCATGGATCAGAAAAGAAATCATAAATAAAAAGAGAAATAATCAGAATTAAAAAATAATAAAATAACAGCCACTATGGAGAACAATATGGAGGTTCCTTAAAAAACTAAAAATAGAATTACCATATGACCCAGCAATCCCACTACTGGGCATATACCCAGAGAAAACCGTAATTCAAAAAGACACATGCACCCGAATGTTCATTGCAGCACTATTTACAATAGCCAGGTCATGGAAGCAACCTAAATGCCCATCAACAGACAAATGGATAAAGAAGATGTGGTACATATATACAATGGAATATTACTCAGCCATAAAAAGGAACGAAATTGAGTCATTTGTTGAGACGTGGATGGATCTAGAGACTGTCATACAGTGTGAAGTAAGTCAGAAAGAGAAAAACAAATATCGTATATTAATGCATGTATGCGGAACCTAGAAAAATGGTACAGATGAGCCAGTTTGCAGGGCAGAAGTTGAGACACAGATGTAGAGAATGGACATATGGACACCAAGGGGGGAAAACTGCGGTGGGGTGGGGATGGTGGTGTGCTGAATTGGGCGATTGGGATTGACATGTATACACTGATGTGTATAAAACTGATGCCTAATGAGAACCTGCAGTATAAAAAAACAAACAAAACAACTAATACTAAACTTTCATTGGGTTATTTGTATGGAAACATGTTAATATAAATGTTTCAGACATTACATGAAATTTCTAAAAATCTTATATTTGTATTTGTATGGAAATATGTATGGAAATATGTTAATATAAATGTTTCAGACATTACATGAAATTTCTAAAAATCATATTTGTATTTGTATGGAAATATGTATGGAAATATGTTAATATAAATGTTTCAGACATTACATGAAATTTCTAAAAATCTTATATTTGTACTTGTATGGAAATATGTATGGAAATATGTTAATATAAATGTTTCAGACATTACATGAAATTTCTAAAAATCTTATATGTTCTGGTATAATGTTATAAGTAATAATCCTATTTATTACTTTAAAATGTATATCTCAGAAATAACTAATTTTCTTGTCAACTGCATTATTATGAACTGTCATCAAATCTTTAACCGTGGTCATTTTTAAGTCTTTTGTCATTTACAGACAGTTCTGGGTGTACTCTGATGATTTTGCAAATATGTTCCTATAAAAGGGTTTCATCTTCAAGAAATACATGGAAAAGACTCTGACAAGTACAGGTTTCTGGTAACGGACTGTACTGCTGAACTGAATGAATAAGCATTTTCAGAACTCTAATGAAAAACTGATGAACTCATAAAAGTGCTAACAAAAGATCAAGATGAAAAAAAAAAATTAATTACATGGGACTGAGTGAACTGATGAGGATGAGTATAATTTTTGTGACTTTCTGTCTGAATTTAAAAAAAAAAAAAAAATTCCACAAGGACTCAGAGGCAAAGAATATACAAATCAATTTTCACTGCAAAGTAAAGGAGCTGTTACAGTGGAGGATTACTGGACTGAATGTCAATACTATGACATAGTATGAGTGTGTTTCATGTTTGGTAATTGCAATCATTGTTGCTTTTGTTGTGGTCATCCATGTACAATGCTTGGTGTCAGTCGATTTATCTCTTGTAAAAATAAAATACAGTGTGTGTGTGTGTGAAAAAAAAAAAAAAAAAAACACTAGTGCTTAGGAAATCTATTGGAGGCAGAAGCAGTCAAGGGTAGCCTAGGGTTAGGGTTAGGCTTAGGGTTAGGGTTAGGGTACGGCTTAGGGTACGGGTTCGGGGAGGGGTTCGGGTCCGGCGTAGGGTATGGGTTAGGGTTAGGGTTAGGGTTAGTGTTAGAGTTAGGGCTCGGTTTAGGGTACGGGTTAGGATTAGGGTACGTGTTAGGGTTAGGGTAGGGGTTAGGGTTAGGGTACGCGTTAGGCTTAGGGTAGTTATTAAACCTATCCCACTCTCTAGATACCCCTTAGCACGTAAAGGAATATTATTTGGGGGTCGAGCCATGGAGAAGAGTTTAGACACTAGGATAAGATAAGGAACACACCCATTATAAAGAAATCACATTAGGATTCTCTTTTTAAGCTGTTCCTTAAAACACTAGTGCTTAGGAAATCTTTTGGAGGCAGAAGCAGTCAAGGGTAGCCTAGGGTTAGGGTTAGGCTTAGGGTTAGACTTAGGGTACGGCTTAGGGTACGGGTTCGGGGAGGTGTTCGGGTACGGCATATGGTATGGGTTAGGGTTAGGGTTAGGGTTAGTGTTAGGGTTAGGGCTCGGTTTAGGGTACGGGTTAGGATTAGGGTACGTGTTAGGGTTAGGGTAGGGGTTAGGGTTAGGGTACGCGTTAGGGTTAGGGTAGTTATAAAAAAAAAAAATAAAGAAGCATATTTGTACTTCTAATAAAAAAAAAAAAAACACTATCTTGATAATTAAAAAAAAAAAAAAATAATAATAATAATAATAAAATAACCACATATCAAAACTTTGGGAATAATGCTAATTCAATACATAGTGAGAATTTATGGCCTTCACTCCTTACATGAGAAAAGACGAACAGCTGAACATTAATGAACTCAGGACGAAATATAAGTTAGAACAATAAAATAAACTGTAACAAAGTAGACGTAAACACAAACACAGCACAACTAAAAATATCAATTAAGCCAAAAGTGCTTCCTCAAAAAGAAGCTGGAAAGCTTTTCTGTAAAAGGTCAGATAGTAAATATTTTAGGCTTTATAGGCCAGTCTGTGTTACAACTACCCAATGCTACATCGTAGCTCAAAAGTAGCCACAGATAATACATAAACAAATAGGCATGGCTGTATTCCAATAAAAGTTTATGTGCAAGATCAGGAAGTGGGCTAGATTTTGCTCACAGGCTCTAGTTTGCAGATCCCTGAAAAGATTAATATAGTTGACAAACCTCTGGCAAGACTGATCAGGGAAAAAGAGACAAATGTACAAACAATATTAGGTCTTAAAAACAATAAACGACTTTATGCCAATATGTTTGAAAACTTAGATGAAATGGACAAATTCTCAGAAAAATATGACTTATCAAAAGTGACTCAAGAAGAAAGACTACCCTAATAGTCCTATAATCCACTTTTTTAAATGATCAAAAGGAAATGTCCAACATTTCTTTTCAAGTATTAGATGTTGAAATTGATACACTCAAGCTGAGAGTTCGGAATTCAGCATCATAACTCACTAGTAATAGGTTCAGGTCTAAGAGGTTCCCGGATTTGGCATTCCCCCTCTCTCAGAACTAAGACTGTTGGGCTTCTCTGAAACACTCAGCCTTGCCTTCTCAACACTACAGTGGTAACTGACCTAAACTTGGCATCACCATGTATTCTATGGGCCTAGGTCCTTATGTTAGTAACCCGCTTAGCACTCCAGTTCCTGTAGCATTTCCACTAGGTCTACAACTGACCCACTAACTCCACGTTCTCCTCTTCTTCCCCTTCCTATCTTTGAGTTCCAGAGCTCTTCGGCTGGAAGTTGCTATCTGCTGACAAATATTCTATTGATATAATGCCGACTGGTCTATGTGCTTTTATTTCTGAATATTACAAGCCCCTACATTCTCCACGGCCTTGCTATTCTCAACTTTCAGTTTCTCTCTCTTTATCCATTCATTGCTTTAAGATTTGATGCATACTGCTTACCTAGTTTACCATATACTCTGCCAACACACCTTTGGACAGATGGAACTCTGCCTGCCTGGACTTCCTTCTAGTACTGCTTCTGGGTTTGTCCCTTAGCACCTGTCCCACACCAATAACTAGTGTGGTTCTAGGCCTCAGCCTCTCACACCATCTTCATGGTCTGACTACTATGACCAGGCCATACCTAGCCATGTCCTAAGACCATCACTGATTCTCTAGCTTAAAAACAGTGTGTATAACAATGATTCATTCTACAATTCTTTACTGTAAAATGTAAAGAATTATACAATATATTTACAATGTATACTTGGAAACAAGTATAAAAATGCATATGAGAATAAGAATTTTATATGCTTGTGAGTTGAAAAAATTTTTTCAGGTATAGGTAACTTCCTGATTTTCATCTGCTCGTGACCTACTTATATGTCTTGAAAGAGAGTGTTCAGTGTTTATATGAAGAAAAATCTCAGAAATACTACCAAAAGTGAATTAAGAGTAAGTCACACATTTCCTTATTTAGCAATTGAGGACAAATTAGTAACATTCTTTAATCTTAGGAATTTAGAAAAACTCAAAAATCTTTCTCTCATTGTAGATAGTCAAATGAAAAAATGTGAAGTTATCATAAATGTACCTAAAAGGTACACTTGACAGTACCTTCTTTCTTTTAATTCCCTCGGGATTTTGTGATTTCCACCAAACTCTTGAATGGTTACTAGTTTGAAGAAAGTGTCCTGATTCATAAACTTCTATCCTAAACTATATTATTAGACCAGACTCACATACTTGAGTTACAAATAATAAGCGGTCTAAGTTAAGCTTCACAAGCCACACTTTCCAAAACCCCCAACCCCACATCTCAGCCGCTGGCATTCATTTTGACTGTTCCCTTATTTTGGGAAACCCACAATGGTCTCATTACTTAAATACCACCTGTGCCTATTTATCCAAAGAAGCAAAGAGCCCTTTAGCAAAAGCGAAGTGTGAAATAGTTCATTTTGGATTTTTTTAAAGTAGGTTAGGATTTTTTAAGTGAGGTTGATAGGCTTTATTAAAGTCATCTCTTTAACATACTTTTGCTTTAATAAAAAGACAGGCCCTTGACTGTGTTTCATCTGCTCTGTTTTAAAAATTATATGAAAACTGGATTATAGCATGAACCTAAAACTGCCAACATGTTTTGCCCTTTGTTTCCTATTACTGACGACCTTATAGTAGATTTCTCTATTGGTTCATAGGTAATGAAAGTGTCAAAGTGTATCCAAATTATAATGCTACCTGTATTTTCTAGATCTACTCACAAGTTCTTGTGAGTCCATTATTGTATGGCAACAATATATAACAATTACAAAAGGACATGCCCAAAATAGATCAAATCACAGAATTCCCTGTGACTAATTTTGCTAACCACTTCTCTGATATTAAGCACCAGTATCCATTCATATCTAAAATAATTCATTTTAAAATATCAGATGGTGAAATTGCTGAAGACAAGATTAATATACAAAAATCGGCCAGTGATAGTAATTTTAAAAAGCAGGAAAAAATTTCATTTATGATTATACACCTTTATATCTTATATACTTGTATATATAAGCAAAATAAATATATGTTTATGATACAGACATTTAACATACATATATAATACACAGTATTTGACCTAACAAGAAATGTGCAAAACCTATGAATAAAGAACTAAGAAATTACTGAGGAATATAAAAGATCTAAGTAAACACATATACTATATTACTGTACGGGAGTTTTCATTACTGTAAATATATCATTTTTTTCCAAATTAATCTATACCTTTAAGGCATTTCTAATCAAAACACCAACAGAAATTTTGGGGAAATTTGACAAATGCATTAAAAATTTCATTTGGAAGGAGAAATGTGTAAGATTACCTAAAAAAACAGAAGCTGCAGAACAGTACTATAGAAAGGGCACTTGCCTGTCCATATATTAAAATACATTATTTAGCTACAGTAATTAAAGTAACTCTATACTGGTGAAGGAATAGAGAATTAGACAAATGAAATCACACAGGACAAGATCAATGAATATTACTATATAAAATTAAACTTCCACATGGCAACCAGTCTGAAAGGTCAAAGGACAAATGATAATCTGGTAAAATGTTTACAACATAAGACAAAAGGTTAATATCCTTAAAATATAAAAAGTTCTTACCAATATTTTAAAGGTTAGACAAAACAACCAAACAACTCTAACATTAAAACAAAGGATATGAATATAAAATTGGATGTCTGTTAAACATAAGAAAAGATACTCATCCTCACTAAGGAAAGTTAATTTGAGCAATGATAATTTTTTCATCTCTTAGACTGACAAAGATTAAAAATGATAAATGCAAGAGAGTGGAAAGATGGACACTTGCATACAACGATAGTGAAAATGTAAATTGCTGCAGCTTTTTTAGAAGGCAATTTAGCAGTATCTACTAAAATATTAAATCTACTTATTCTTTGATCCCATAATTTTACATGTTGGGACTCTATTCTATAGGAAAACATGCACAAGTCTGTAAAGATATATATGTGTAATGTTCACGTCCTACCATATATAAAATTTAAAAAATGGAAACAACTTAAGTGACATCAAAAAGTGAATGGCTAAGGTAAATAACAGCACATTCATATTGTGAAATATAATATAACCCATAAATGAATAAGGTAGCTCTATATGTAATCACTTAAAAAATATATCTAATAGTATACTGTACTTTGAGCATATTGTTAAGTTTAAAAAAAAGAATTTGGAGGAAGAGTGTACAAAATATGATCCCACATTTGTATATGTAAAGAAAAGAATCTGTTTACAGATTCAATTACTTCACATCCTTTTGTAATGATTGAATACTTTTTCAATAAATATATAATATTTTTTGTGTTAATGTATAAGTCTGGGGGGGAAAGATCTAATGTTTCTAACGTGAAATACTGCATTCAACTGAACATTTTTTTCAAGGAGAGTTTCTCTTTCTTCAAACGGATAAATGGCTATAAATTTTAGCTATGCAATCGTTTTTTAACTTTTGAAATGCATTTATTTTGCAAGCATTTATTGGGTACATTAGATTCTGAGGATATAAAAATGAATGAGACATTATCTCTGCCTTGAAGAATCCCAAAGTATACTGTGAGGGATAGACCAGTATATATGTAAGTACAATAAAATGTTGAAGTTACTGTGACAGAAGTGTATATTATACAGGGATAAAAATGGAAAGGAAAGGTCACTTGGGGGAAAACATATCAAAAAAGACTTAAGCTTATGCTTGAGTCTTAAGGTCTTAAAGATGCTTGAGTCTTAAATATGATGTGTTGGCCAGATAGACAAGAAAAAGGGAGTAAATGAGAAAGACATACGTATATGCATTCTTCTGCTTAAGCAAAGTATTTCTGGATAGAGTGCTACAAAAATAAAATGAGAATTTTTAATGCCAAATGTCAAACCAAAACAATATTCAAAGCTATAATAATTCTTCTAACATTCATCTAAAATAATTTTGTTTTCTATGCTAGCTGAAAATCACTTTAAGTTGTGGTTATTGTTTACAATTTGTTTTTTCTAAAAAAAGTCTACAAAAATGATTTTTGTTCTACTTAAAATCTCATTTTCTTTCTTAATTAAAAGACAAACTGCCTTGTACATGCAAAGACTATGCTTTCACTGCTTAAATTCTGATATTTTTCTAAAAGTCACCCTACACTGTAGTTCCAAAGCTCAACATGTTTGAATTCAACACAAAAATACCCTAACACACACAATAAATATGGTCTATTTTCACTAAAGAGTTACATTTTGCTAAACCTAAATGTCTTTAATACTGCTTTCAGGTAATGTATCTCCTTAGCTGCAAACTATTACCAAATTAATCTCTAAGAGACACGACACACCACATATGCACAAAGAACAATGTGGGCTCTTTACCTCATGAAGCGTGAGATGTTTCCCATCCTTTCTCTTGGAGTCAAATCTGCCATATATTGCACTATATTTTCGAATTTCCTCCTCTTTGTGTGGATCATCATCACTCATCTCAAAGATGTGACCAATCATTTTGGCCAACTTCTTGTTGGTTTTTAGCAGCTCTTTCACTTCGTTCAAGTCACTTTTCGGCAGCGTGGGGGCCATTCGTTCCACACACTCGGCTACAGAGAGCGCGGCAGCAGCATCCAGCACCTCGCTACTTTCTTTTGGGGAAGCTGGAGAGCCAAGGTCAGCTGGGGAGAGGCTGTGCTCACTCTCGGTGGCATGGTGGCCTTGCCAGAGTCGGGACTCACCGATACTCTGCAGCGCTAAGCTCCCCACCACGTCTGATTTCCCCTGTCCCAAGCTCTGCACACAGGTGGTGGCAGCACACTTGGGGATTTTTAAATGAGGTTCCCGGGCACTGCTGTTCCTTTCATAACTGCTGCAGGATATTCCCAGCCAGGTTGGTGATCCCTCTGGTAATTTATAGATGGGTATGCTACTGACAGGCAGGGACGTCAGCGGCTGATTGAAAAGGCCAGGGTTTGTAACCCAGTCTCTCAAAGCCTTCTGTAGCCTCCTAACATGAAGGGGCTTGCTAGCCATGCCCACGAGTGCCATGATTTCCAAGAATTCCTCTTCTCCAGCTTCACAGAGTTGCTGGACATCATCACCACCTTGTTGGATAAAGGCATCAAAATAAGAAAGCAGATTGGCTTTTTGTAATATTCTGTACAGCTGCAACTCCCCCAGGGTCCTGGGTAGGGCCGCGGCCATTACTGTGGATGGGCTTAACCTGCAAAAAGAAGAGGAAATACTCATCACACTTGCTCCAAACTTCTTAAGCCTATTTGTTAGACACTATAGGATTTAAGAGTTCAGTATGGGAAGAATAAAAACCAAGGAGCATTTTATTTGCATAGCAACTGACTGTTAAGGAAGCATTCTCTCTATGCATAAGTTATCTTATTTTACTCTCCTATCAACCTTAATGGTCAATATTCAGTAATAGTTTCCATTTTAAAGAAAAATATATAAAGGCTCAAAGAAGATAAGTAATTTGCCTGAGATCTCACAACTAGCTAAGCAGAAGTCTAGGGACTCAAACCAAGGCTCACAGGGCTCTATATCCCATATTTTTGACTATTCACTTTGCTGCTTCCATGGTGTGGACACAGAGGCAAAGTGAAGGATAATCAAATTCAGAAGGGGGTAAGAAGTATACTATGCTACCATGCGCTGAATACTCATTTTGTGTCACACTGTATGACAAACACTTTATGTCTAATCCTCACAACAGCCCTGTGAGATAGGTATAGTTAATTCCCATTTTATAAAAAAAAAAGTAGCAAGATTAGTCTGGCAGGCAGAGGATGAGAGAATTCAGTATGAACTGCAGTTGATAAGATAGAAGGTGGTATATTTAGGAACTGAGAAAAAAAGAGGCAGGAAAAATTCAGACAAGACTTGGTGATCACTTAGGTATAAGTGATGAAAGGAGAGGAAATGTCTAGAACTGCAACAGGCATTGGGGATACAGAAAATTAGGGATGATGGAATTCCCTTTCAAACACATGGCACTTGAACATGGCACAAGGTAGAATGCTTAAGTAGAACTGTCCTGTGTGCAAAATAACAGACTGGAGCCTAAGTGTGTCTCAGGGTTAGAGACAGAGGATGAAGCCAAGGAGGGTGGGAGATCCCTCCAAAGAAGCAGCAGAGAGCCTAAGACAGAGACAAGGAACTAATACTTTTAGAGCTCAAGCAAGGCAGAGAAGTCTGCCTTTAAAGAGACAGAACAAGACCCAGCAAAGCACTTCTTGACCTCTTAGCAGCCTTTAAAAGTTATTCACAGTTGCCTGGAGACCTTCCACCGACAAAGAGGAGTTGGCCAAGTACTTCCATTTAAGAGAAACAAACTTGTAATCAATGGACCCTTAGGATTAAAAGGACCCTATAGCCCTCTAAGGGCAAAAATTATAGTAGGCCAAAAGAATACATACACCAAAGGAAAGTGAAAGCTCCACTCTCAACTCGGAAAGTAAGGAGCAATTGTTAACTGGGAGATAAGACAAGCAGAGGAATATCAGGAACACCCCCTGAAGGCCAGATCACCAAATTTGGGACTTCTGCTTTATGCCATCAACCAGAATTCTACCCAAAATTCCAGTTTCAGTCATCCCATCCAAGGAGAATGCATTTCCCTACCACCCTAAGGACTGACTCCTGGGAAGCCCCCATCTCCTGGAACCTCTGTGTCATCCACAATCTGCTCTAATCAATTACTGACCTCCTCAAATTTTATGGTTCTTTATTTTATAAGGGCATTGCCAGGTGACCTGATGACTTCCCAAGATACATAAAAAAAGATTGAATCTGAGCCCACTAAACGTCTGCTGACAGCCAGGAAATCATGTGGGGTGCTTCTGAAAAAATATAATTTCCTAGGTCCTTGGGTTGCATCTCAGGAGACTCTCATGATTTGGCAAATTTGGCAAACTACACTAGAAGATCCCTATTTAGTACACTCTCTGGGCACCACGAACTCCTACAGGTTTTGAGACCACTGTCATGTTCATGCCACCTCAGTTCTCTGGAAAAAACATTCCTGCATCTTCTGAATCACCCACAGGAGGATCTACTTTGTCCTCCCACTCCAGGGGAGACTTTTTGGGAGAGAATCTATCATCCAGCTGGACACTAACCCACAAAAACAAGCTCTTGGGAGTTACAGACACAAGTTAAAGTCATACCAAATGGAAGGGTTTCTAGAAAGTGTCTGAGGTAGAGGAAAGGAAACCTACTTTCCCTTCATACACCTAATGCAATAGCTCCACAGGCTTTCAACTCAAGAGTATACACACAAAAAAATATCTATACACACATATAAATATATATGTATGCACATACACCCACAAAATCATTTTTATAAGAGGGCTGTAACCTTGCAAGATTTATGGTGTCATCCATGATCTCACCATATATACTCCCCCAAATTATGGAATAAAGTAAAAATTACATGAGAAAATCTAGAACAGAGTTCTTGAATCTTTTTATGAGCAATAAGAGAACAAAGAATATATGATGGACAAATGTAAAAGAGAAACTTAAGGAGAACTAAAAACCCAAACTTAGGTTTTATTCTTCTGAGATAAGGCAATGATTTTAGAAAATATTAATTTTCAACTTTTATCCTTTCTCATCTTTACCCAGAAAGAAAGGAAACCCCCTAGTTCCTAAGAGAAAGCCCTTATGTTCCGGTAAGAAAGTAGTTATGATTATAATATCCCCATAAGGACTGATAGGACCCAGTGTACATTTCCAAAGTCAAGACACCAGATGAAAGATAAATAAGTGAACTATTTAGACTCCCAGGAGGCTTTCTAAAGGCCCACACTTACTGCTGGGAAAGGAGTTTTCTCCCTAAGCTTTTTGCTTTAAGAGAATGTTTCAGTTTCCTACAAAGCCTGTTGGGATAATTTAAACAACCACCACTTCATACATTAACTTGATGTGATTTAAAAGAAAATTTTTATGAGATTTTCTGTTTTTACAAACTCTGTATCTATTCGTGCTTCGACATGCAAGTCAAATAAATCAAAAGAAAACTGCATCTCTCCAATCTGAAGTAAACATAAAAGGATACTAACACAACGCTATATAATATAGGAAGCTGCGAGTAGAGTAAATCTACTCAGCTGCAAACTCCAGTTACCTGGCCTGTTCAAGAGATGCTGGAACAACCATGCTGAGTGTGACCTTTTTATAAATCCCACAATTAAGAGAAACCAGTTACCCATTTTTTAACTGCATTCAAAAGCTAAACCAAGGGCCTATATACAGCAAACCTCCACTTGCACCAGCTTAAATGTTCCTCAGCCTGGTCAGTTCCAGAGGAAGAGGAATTAAACAATGGACTCATTTAAGGCCATTTGTTGTTGTTTGTTATTCAATGATCTATTTTAAATGGTAATGATTTGTTCCTGAACCTTTTAAAAACAAACTCACTTTGGCTCCTTATGGGGTAGGGTCAGTCATCTGCCAGATTTAAACTATGCTAAGTGAAATAAGGAGCTGGTTTGGCTCAGAAAACTTGACTGGTCAACTCCAGCTTTGTCCTCGAACCACAACACAGCACTTAATATGAATATGGGAAACAAAACTTCTCTGACTTTCTCCAAGCTGGGACGTGGGGATTTAGAGTAAGGCAGAGTCTTTAATGGTCACAAGGGAAAAGAAGAACCATTCCTTCAAACCTGTCCCAATCTGTTCCAAGAAGCTTCAGCCTGCCTTCTGTCCTGACTCCTCGATCAAAACTCTCAGAGTAACTCCTGAGTGATCACCAGCTTTTCTCTTTAACCTCTCTGCAGCTTGACATCACTCCTTGAAACGCTCTTCACCTGACTTTTTGCTATATTATGTTGCCTTCCCTTACTCTAATTCTAAGTGCAGGAATTCTCCAAAGTTTTATATTAGACCCCATTTCTACTGTCTTTCCATATTCTCCCATGATGATCTCGTCCACTCCCAGGCTTCAATATCACCTATAGCAGACTGACCTCCAAACTGCTATCTGTAGCTTGGACCAGTGGTTTGTGGAGTTCCTGCAAAGTGTTCTCAAATCCAAACATACACCAAGCACTGGCTCACACATATACATCTACTTTGCAAATAAAAGTAAATAAATACTTTGTGATTTAATACAAACTCATTTAAAAGTGTAACTGAATTCACAGTTGTTGCCATTATATCAACAAACACTAAACAGAATTAATGAGTACTTGCTTTTTTTTTTTAGTTTAAAAAGTGATCTTCATACCTGAAGAGTTTGAGAACCCAAACTGTTTTTCTGATAATTCAGCATTTCAACTACCATGTGGAGATTGTCAAACATCTCAAATTTGGTAAGTCCCAAAGCAAGTATGTTATCTCATTTTCCTCCCTTCTTCCAGATTCCCAAATCTACTCTTCCCAACGCTCATTTCTTTTAGTTGCACCACTACTCTTCCAGTTTCCTGGATTAATAAAAGTAGAGATTCCTTTTTTTTTTTCCTAATTTTTATTGAGGTATAGTTGATGTACAATATTATATAAGTTTCAGGTGTACAACATAATGATTCACAATTTTTAAAGGTCATATTCCATTTATAGTTATAAAATATTGGCTATATTTCCTGTGCTGTACAATATATCCTTGTAGCTTATTTATTTTATACATAGTAGTTTGTACCTCTTAATCCCCTTCCCCCTCCCCACTGGTAATCACTTGTTTGTTTTATATCTGTGAGTCTGTTTCTTTTTTGTCATATTCACTAGTTTTATTTTTTAGATTCCACATATAAGTGATATTATACAGTATTTTTCTCTGACTTATTTCACTTAGCAAAATATCCTCCAATTCCATCCATGTTGTTGCAAATAGCAGAATTTCATTCTTTTTTATGGCTGAGTAATATTCCATTGCATGTATATACCATATCTTCTTTATCCGTTCATGTTTTTGTTTTCCTCTTCCTTCCTCCAATCTACATGTCCTTAGGCCACATCACCACCCTTTTTCTTTCTCTGCCTCAAAAGCACCTAATTCTAATTTTCCCCTTGCTTCTTGCCCCAACTTTGAAAACAGCTACCTCACCTTCAATACATCCCATACTGCAATGCCAACTTTATCTTCCTAAAGTACAGGTGTGGCTCTTTACTCACCTATGCAAATCTCCCCACTTCATGGAGGAAAAAATCCAAACTACTCATATAGGCATCCCAGACCTGTCCAGCCTCCTCTGTGGTCCTTAACCTGCCCCTATGCTCGTGCCAAACACTGGACTTTCCTCAAATGGCTCTTCACAGAGAAACTGTTAAGAATCAGGATACAGACGAGTAAGCACACACTTAACCACTCTGATAAATGCTATGCCAAATGTTATCTTCAATACATAAGGAGCCATGGAACAGAGAAGCAGACTTACATGGTCCTGTAGAACAGGTTACCTTAGACTACAAGCTCCTTGATGGTAGGGTCTAGGTCTCATTCATCTTTTATCCCCCTCTACTCCCAGCAAAGCGTTCAAGGTAGAACAATATCTCTATAAAGGCTTCTGTTGAATGAAACCCAATGTTTGAGTCAGAATCTGATCAGCAACCTCCTTTTATATTCCAAAAGGAATAACCTCTGTGTAAATTAGGGTCCAATCTAACAAAAGCACATCCTGCTACTTTACCTACAATCTTTTTCATTCTCTCATCCTCGATACTTCCCCTTTTTTATAGCCTGTGTGGTGGATTCCCATAAGATGGCCGGATGCTCTCCATTTACAGGAACACACATGGTTGTGGCGACAACAGACATCATGTTAGCCCAGCCCCAACAGCAGCCTTTTAAGTCAATTTCAGGCATGAGAGATCCCAGGTCTCTTTCCTCTTGGTTTCGACGAATTAAAATGTTATCCCCTAATAAACCTCAATCCTATACATGATCATTAGACTCAAATGGATGCATGAACACTACACTTGAATCCTCCTCTTCGTGATACAGGAAATATATATGTATACACACACTTTTACGAAATCCATGCCATTCCAAAGAAGAGAGACTCTGCCAGGAGTGGGGAGAAACCAAGGGCAAAATCCTAGTAAAATCTGACTTATTTATGCAGAGGACTATAAATTCCTGCCTCCCAACACAGCCTGAAATTTTTACTTTAAAATTATCTAAGTTAACAGCAACCTCTTACAGACTTCTAAAAAAATGTGAAAAAAATTGGGAAGTGTTAGCTCATGAGTCACTTACAGATTAAGGTGAATTAGTTCCACCAGATTGTTTTCCTCTAACACCTAGATGAGATCCAGTACACGCTAAGGGAATGAAAGCTAGAGATGGGAAATGGCAAGGAAGGAGATAGGAAATCTGAGGCGAGTGACCGCGTTTAAAGCCTCGGAAGTATTGCCAAGGTTGGGAGAATGTAGCCTGAAGGTATAGGAGCCTGGGGAAAGGGTACAATGGGTACACTACAGGTTGAGACTGGAGAGGTTTATGACAAGCCAGAATTTGGCTTAGGGAAGGATAAGCCTTAAGCCTAGGAAGTGAATTCTTCTCATTTTTGTCCCAGTCCCAGAACTCAACTAAAATAATTAAATGTAGTTTAGTTACATCATGAGTTATTTAAGATATCAGGTCGACCCAGGTCCTCACTCCTGTGTATGTGTTTCAAGTACCAAACAATTTAACTAGGCATATTTATTAATAAGCATGTGGGGATATATCTTAAGTCAAGATATTTTTGGATCTTATTACTGTAATAGCTATGAATTAAACATACAGCTTCTAATGAATTAACAGTAATTTAGGAAACTTAAAATGTTCTCTCCTACTGATTTTTTCTGAATTCTGAATGAAGCTGGAAAAAATTTCTTATAAACCTCAAAATTTTAATTAAAGTTTCAATGCATAACCCTAAATTTATCAAAATTAGAAAAAAATCAGATTTATTTTGCAATTAAACAATAACTATGCATTAACTTAACTGTGATACCAACAGGTAAACACTAGTATTTCATATAATATGGCTGGAAATTCTTCAATCAACTAACAGTCAAGTTATTCAACAAACATTAAGTGCCATTTGAGCATGTAGTATGCACACAGGACATATAAATTTTATCATTTTTTTCCCAGAAATTTATCTTTAAAAATTATTAAATTAACATACTGTACAAGTTAAGGTGCAACTCTCTAAATACAATGTATTGAGAAATGACAAAACTATTTGAAAGCTTAATGGTATGTTTTAGCTGTGAGAATTCTGACAAGACGAGGATTGCTACTTTTCCCCCCAAAGTCAACTTCTCTAATTTCCCACTTGTTCCATTGTTAAGTTTAAGGGAGTATATTCTACTACTGCACTAGTTTTTGAAAATGTCAGATCAAAAAGGAAATTTGCATTTAATATAATAACTGTACTGTTCTTCATTCTACTAAAAAGAATGAACAAAGCAGTTAAAATAAAACTAAATCCAAAGCAAAGGGGCTAGGAACCTTGTATTATGCTTAAGTGGGCATTATTTATTCCTTATTATTTTTAATAAACTCCACATGAAATATGCATACACAAGATGATTATACGAGCAAGATCTTAACCTGTTCAAAACATATTAAAAAATGGTCATTTCCATGAAAGTAACATAAAATATATCATGCTTCTGTGGTATCCAGAATACAGCTTCACACTTAAAGGTAAATTGTACAAAGCTTTTATTTCCAATAATGCACATGAACAGCACCAACAAAAACAACTTGACTTAACATAATGGAATAGATGAACCCCAAGTCTTAGGACAGAGTCTAGATCAACAGACACAAAAACCTGACATACTTCTGTTTCCATGCAACCATCTTTTACTTTAAATTTTTAAAGTTCATGCAATAAATTCTTCAAAGGTCTCCCCCACTGTGTCATACATTATAATTTCTTCTTTCAAAGCAGCCACGGTACAAACACCCAAAATCTTTAATAATAAACCAATATGCTCTTAATATGTGATTAAAAGAAAATATCTAATACTTTAACTGATTCTCCAAATAGCAACAAGGAGAATGAAAATATATTAACTTTTCTACAGGGCCATGGATATTATTTACTAGTCATCAAAAAAGAAAATTTTTAAATTAATTTAGCGGAGATTATTCAATTTTATTAATAATTCTGAAACAAGATGTATTCACCAGATATATCAAATTATTTATTAGCTATATAAGTTCACTAAATTTCCTTGTATCAGCTATAGTATTCCTAAGGATTTCTGTCATGTTCATTACATCCACAATTAGCAGGAAGAATGAAATAAAAATCTACACTACCTCAATGTTTTTATTATTATTATTGATTTATTCACATATAATAGGAAATCACCAGAGCCAAGGAAAACGAAATTTTTCCAACACCAGGATGGCATATTAACTTTTGTGCAAGATGTTAAAAATAGTAAAATTAAAACAAGAAAGCTTCCAACGGTTCCTTAACATTTTCTTTCAAGACTTTCAATAACTAATACTCAAACAGGAATAAAGAAGTCTGACCTTGCCAGACATCTATAAACTCTCAAGAGAACACTTACATGCAAGGTAATACCTATAAAGACAACATATTTTTTACAACTTAATGAAAATATTAAATGTTTCAAATGCTGGAAAATGGAGGAAAAAAAGGATATCCCCTGAATCTAAGCCACTTTTACTGGCACTTAGATTAGACTAGAAGCAGCTCTTTAGGTCTTCTGGAAAATATCAGTCCCCACCCAAAATAGAGAAAGTAAATCCTCTGCATCCTTTCTCCCAATATGCCTTCTTAAAACCCACACATAAATCAGGACGTGTCATAATCCGGTATGTTTTAGAGGGGAAATTTTTCAAAAAAGTGAAAATCTAAGAAGGTATTTCATTGCGTGCGCACTTCTCTAACAAAACAGCCTAGCATTTCCTACGTGACTAATCTTTTTAAAATTCAGTTCCTATGCAATCTAATATTATCTATTAAAACTGCCAAAATATTTTTAAACAAGATCTGAGTATCTCCCTCTCAGCTCTGATCTTTGCACTCCTTAAGTTTGCAGACACGTCACTGGCAAACCAATTGGTAGTGACAGGTTACTCCAAATCAACTCTTTCGGAAGGAAATTTTAAATTGACATCTACCCCCAAATTCTCCATGCCTCCCGGATCTCACGTAGTGAGGAATTAAGTATACGCAAGTCAAGGATTCCTCCTGATCACCTGCTGCAAAACTTGGTCTGCGGAACCTATAAATGCAAATATATTCCAATTCAATTATCCTTTCCCCCAAGATCTTACAACAATTAGGCTCACTCGAAGTGTCGTTTCATATCTTGAGCCTTGTGAACCCTGACAATGCAGCCCATAAGCATTTGATTGCACTTGCAACGTTTCTCCATGAATAAGGTCACAGACTACCGCATCCAAAGCTTGTATGTCCCACATGTGTTTGCAAATTCCACACTCGGCCTTAACGAGCACGAGTCTCTCGCTTCCATCGCACCTCAGTGCCAAGTTTCTGTAAGCCACTTCCAAACAAAACTCTCCTTCCGCTTTCAAAAAGAAAACTACATTCCAAAGGAGAGGATACCCAGGACGAAAATTAAGGCTCTAAGTGCAACACTCTTACAAAGTAAACAAACCAACAAAAAGATTCTGCCCCTGCGGAAGGTGGCTGCAAAACTCTGGGGCCGGCGCGCGCACCCACCGCGCACAACACACCACGCAACCCACCACCGCTCCGCGCTCCGCGCCCCGCGCGACGGCCCCAGCCGGGTCAGGAGAATGGACGCTGCGCCCCCGGCTTTCTGGGAGGAGAATGCACAGGTCGGCCCCGCTGCCTTGCTCGCCCTCTTCTCGCTGCCCCTGCGCACCGAATTTCTCCGGGAATCGCCCACACGAGCCCGATGCCGCCCTCTCCTTCCGGCGGCGGCCGCGCGGGGCCAGCTGCCCTGGACGCCCGCCCCCCACCCAAGTGCCGGCGCGGCCCGGAGACTCCGCCGCTCCAAGTTCGCCCGCGGTCGCACGAGCTTGAACGCATCCCGCAGTTGGCGGACAGCGAGATGGTACGTACTCGGCCAGCGGCTGCAGCGGTCTTGGCGCGCTCTCCCCCAGGACGCCTCAGCAACTCCGAAGTGACGGCCCCCGGTTCTCTCTCCTCAGTCGGCTGCTGCGGCCGGGACGCCCCCGCTCCCATCGAGGGGGGAAGGAAAGGTGGTGGGCACTCTCTCCCTGCTCCCCCCCCCCCCAGCTCGGGCCCGCCGCTCCTTCCCGCCCGCCAGCCCCGACGGCGCTCGCTCGGCCGCGGTGGCGGTGGCAGCGGCTCCTCCCGGCGCGGACGGCGGCGGCACCTCCCCCGCCGCGTCCTCCCCCCTGCTGCCCGCCTCCCTTTCCCTCCCCGCGCGCGCTGCCCCTCCCCCTCCCCCGCCCGCCTCCGCCGCCTCTACCCCCACCCGCCCGCTGTCACATTGGGAGATTCCGCTCTTGCTACATTCGCCGCTCTAGCTCCCGCCCACGCGCGGCCGAGTGACGCAGATCCCGGCGTGGGCAGCGGCCGGGCGGGGGTGGGGGCGGCGGCCGCCGGGGCCCGGGCTCGGCCTAGGCCTCTTCCCGCCGCCCCCTCCGCGGAATCCGGAGGGCGGCCCATTCACTCGGCAGCTGGGAGGAACCAAGTGGGCGCCCAGGAGGGGGCGGCTCCTGCGAATCCTGCTCCCGGCGGGGTGAGGGGGCGGGAAGGAGGAAAACGGGGGTGGCGGGAGGGAGGGGACGCCGCCTCGGGCCTGCTCTCCAGCTGCCGAAGGAACTGGGAAGGTTTGCAATTTAAAAAAAAAAATTTTTTTTAAATGTGTGAGGTTCCCAATATAGTGTTTCAAAGAGCACGCCCCGCCAAATCCAACATCCCCCGGGAGACTGACTTTAAAAAAAAAATAGCACGCTCAGCCCACTAATCTGGGCGCCCGTCTCGCCTCTGCTCCTGCCCGCGCCGGCTCGAGGCTGGTGGGCCAGGTGCGCCCCTCCCGGCCGGCCCAGGGATCCTGCGGGAAGTGGGCTGCGACCGCAGGGAGTGGGGGTGGCAGGTGCGCGGCGCTGGGAGGAAAACTGGCAGTTCCAGAGCATCTCAGCCCCGCCCATCTTGTCCCATCCCCACCACCGCCCTGCGTAGGGAGGAGGGGAGGAGTGGGAACCCACAAACCCGAAGTGCGGCGTTGACAACTGTCTTGTTTGCTGGGTAACTTAATTCCAACCTTCTCAACCCTCCTGTAAACCTGCTTGTTATTTTACTGGTTAATATTTTCTATTTCCACGGTGTAAAAATCCGACAGCGCTAGAACAGTCCTGGCGTGTGTTCGAATAGAGTTCCCAAGGCACGCTATAGAATTTTTGAGTTTGGTTTTCATTAACTTTTTCTAACCAAAGAAAGCATTAAAACACCTCCAAAATGTACTTAAACTATTGCCAAAAAATTTGGAAATTTGTTTTAGGGTCTGTTTTTCCTTTCTTTGCAAAAACGGGAAAAGGGAAGAATTCCTCGAATTTTAGCACTGTGTTCTTGAAGGGTAGAGAGGATCTAGTAAATCTAAAACTACTGCAAATACAGGTAAAATTCCGTTTAAACGTACATATACAAACTCAGCTTTATAGGAGGCCAGTCCCACATCCTGGCTGGCCTCCCAGAGTGTGCCTACTTTGCTGATGGGGATACAAGGCACTCTTTGAGATGGGAAATTCTTCATACCACATCTTTATGTTGCAGCAATGGATGGGGATGATAACATTGAAAGAAAAAAACCTTATTAAAGTACTGAATCTTTTACTTTTTGCAAAAACATGTTATAGGAATGAGTAATGCCACAGTGGAATATATATAATTAAACCTCTTTCTCCAGTATTAGTGAAAGGTTCTGTCTGGAATAGTTGTGTTGATTTTCATATGAATAAGCATGCTTACTTCCTTGAATTTTTCTTCAACGGAAGAATCACTACTGGAAGTGTATCTTAGCCTAATTGTCTCGGTTTTGCAGCTGTGGACCCTGTTCTGCTGAAGAGAAAGTTAACTTCAGTTGTAATAAAATAAAGACAGCTTTTTGGAAAGATATAGGTTAACAGATTTTCAAATGAAATCTGCAAAATTATTTTCTTCCAGTTCCTCTCTGGAATCTTGATGTTCTGCAAACATTGTTCTGAACTACTAGAGAAAGATAATTTTCTTCCATAAAGATGTACAATCAGTGATTCATAAGTCATGAAATGAGTAGTCTTACCTGGACTGTTGAGCCTCCCAGTAAAATTGTTTCCAGAGTTGGAAGAAATGACATTAAATCCTCTTCCCAAACTTGTATCTGTCGGACCAGCACTGAACATAATGCTGAAAAGGAAATGTGTCAGGGCAGATGGTTTTTTTTCTGACTTGTAACTGGTTATTTCTACAGTTAAGCACTGAAATCTCTCCTTGTTTGTTTTCTGAGCACATTTAGGTAGTATATTTTTCCAACATTAAGAATGGCATTTTTGGCCCACTTTGCATTGCCTTAAACACCCATGGTGCTGGGGAAAATGGGAGGAAGGCAAATGAAGGAAAGATAAAATTTTAAGCTTTTAGCATCTAATTCTGTATGTCTGTATGACAACAGTGTAGTTAATATGGCTGCTCAAAAAGAGAATGGAGGCATTCACCCGTATCTGAGACAGCTCAGATAAAGAAACATTGATTCTTATTTACCTCCTTACCACTTACTTTCATCGCCAGTGCTCCCCGGAACACCACCTCCTCTGCAACACACACACAGTCTTCTGCCATTCCCAGGCCCTGGTGGTTTGTTAAGGAACAGCATTCCATCCTGTAAGGTAACAACTATGGTTTCTGATTATTCTATATTCCATTCTATCCTGTAAGTATGTTTTACACTTCCCTTGAATTCAGTAAATGTATGTTTAATAGGATCTTAAAAAAAATTATTAAAAATACTTCGGTGATTAGTGCATTTGCAAAAATAAGGGGTTTTTGGACAAAAAAAAAATTTCCACATTGTAAAACTAAAACTAAAGTTTTTAATTAAAAAAAAATGTAGAAAGTTGATAGTGGTTCTGACATTAGAGTGAAAGTTTCCCTGAAAGAGCATTAGTTTATTACTTTTAGAAGGATTTCTTTAAAATGCTTCAGTGATTCAAAACAAAAGAACAAATGATTTTAAATGTTCTTAGAGGAGAGAAGGAATAACACTATGGCTTGTGACCTACAAGATCTAAGATATAGTATAATTCTATCCTGTTGTTCTTCTGTTGCCTTAAAATGATTCCATACTTAACGAATTTTCCACTCTATGTGGTGGTGGTCCTAGAGTTAACTGAGTCCTGTGTAATATTCATAATATCAGAAATATAATTTAAATTTCCCTTATTTTGCAATATGAAATTTAAAGTTTTGGTTGTGTATGTAGATTAAATAGATTTTTTAGTGCATAGAGATTTGACTATTTTAAAATATAGGGAGATTATAAACAAGTTTCTTAAAGGTATGCTAATAGGAGTATATATAACTGATCATTCCAAGAGCCGTGACTTTAAAAACATTTGCTCTTCTAAAAAAATAAACAAATCTTCATACATTGCATTTTATTACAAGACACTATAGAATTTTTTTTTAACATCTTTATTGGAGTATAATTGCTGTACAATGGTGTGTTAGTTTCTGCTGTGTAACAAAGTGAATCAGCTATACGTATACATACATCCCCATATCCCCTCCCTCTTGCGTCTCCCTCCCACCCTTCCTATCCCACCCCTCTAGGTGGACACAAAGCACCAAGCTGATCTCCCTGTGCTATGCGGCTGCTTCCCACTAGCTATCTATTTTACATTTGGTAGTATATATAAGTCCATGCCACTCTCTTGACACTATAGAATTTTAAGAGGTAAAGGATTGTGAAGTTCACCTAGTTCAACCTCCTTTGTATATTCAAAGTATTTTCAAATAATTTTCAGAAATTCAGCATACAACTAGTCTAGCTTCCAATAAGTTGGTTATTTGGAACTTGTATTGCAATCCCTGCTGGGAAAAAAAAGGAAATTGTTATATTCCCAAGATGGACTATAAATCCTTATAAAATGCAAGTGAAAATACATAATTACAGACTTAGTGGGGAGCTAGGTAGGATCTTAGGAATCATCTAATCCAATTGACTTCTACAGATAAGGACATTTATACTATACCTTCCTGATATAAAGAGCAGAAAAATACTAATATAGTATTAGGCAGTAAATACAGCCAAACGTTTAATTGAATGAAGAGTAATTCTGGTTTCATTAACTGCTCCAATATAAAATAAAAATTTCTAAAAAAACTGGCATTCAGGGACAATAATCCTCTCATTTTGCAAATAAAGATTCTTGGAATTTGAGAGAAAAATAAATAATGTCACATGGTTAAAAAAATAATTTATTAAAAAAATAAAAGTTTGTCTTCAAGACAGAAGAGACTGTAAATGGAAACTTTTGAAAAGACTCTCTAAAGAGAATTTCTGGACAGTTTTTAGGGATAATGCCTTGTTTTTCTTCCTCCTCTATCCTCTCTGGCAGCAGTGGTTACAACTCAGCTACTCTTTCTATTTTCTTCCCACCTTTTCCCATTTTTCTGGCATTCACTGTGCAGGACCTGTATAGTTAACTGTTCCATGACACTATTTCAGGCCTCAACAACACTAACCACTGTCCACTCATTCCTGACTGTTATAGACTGAATGTTTGTGTCCCCACCAAATTCATATATTGAAATGCAAACCTCCAATATGATGCTATTAGGAGTGAGCTGTTGGGAGACAATTAGGTCATGAGGTCGAAGCCCTCATGAATGGGATTAGTGTTCTTATAAGCGAGACCCCAGAGAGCTCTTTTGACCATTCTGATATGTGAGGACATAGCAAGAAGACAGCCATCTATAAACCAGGAAGTGGCCCCTCACCAGATACAGAATCATCTTCCAGTGCCTTGATCCCAGACTTCCAGATTCCAGACTGTGAGAAATAAATGTTTGTTGCTTAAGCCATCAGATGTATGGTACTTCTTTTTAAAATAAATTTATTTATTTAGTTATTTTTGGCTGCACTGGGTCTTCACTGCTGCGCGCAGGCTTTCTCTAGTTGCGGTGCGCGGGCTTCTCATTGCGGTGGCTTTTCTTGTTGCCACCGCACGGGCTCTAGGCACACAGGCTTCAGTAGTTGTGGCATGCGGGCTCAGTAGTTGTGGCTCATGGGCTCTAGAGCACAGGCTCAGTAGTTGTGGCGCACGGGCTTAGTTGCTCCGCAGCATGTGGGATCTTCCCGGACCAGGGATCGAACCTGTGTCCCCTACATTGGCAGGTGGATTCCTAACCACTGTGCCACCAGGGAAGTCCCATATGGTACTTTTTGTTATAGCAGCCTGAATGGACTAAGGCACTGGCCATTAATAATTCTTAGCTAACTACACAAGGCACAGTGGAGAGTAGGTTAAAAAAAAATACTCTGCTCAGCCTCTGGAATCTATCTAAACCGTCTTCCATTTGCACACTTCATTCTTGGCTTTCATTTTTGTTCCTCACAATCCCATGTTTAGCTTTTGCTCTTCTCCACCCAATTTGCTGGATTGACAGCAAGTCTGTGCTCACTCTCCCACCTTGTCTCTGTGCTTGTCTTTTTCTTCATATCTACACTCTGCCGGGAGAGGACCCACCAGCTCAAGTCCCCCTTTTAAGCATTCCGCATGAGAGTGGATGGAAGATTTTGTTTGTTTCCTTAACAAAGGTGTATGACTTGTTAACCAAGATGTGGAGCAAAGGAATAAGAAAAGAGCATGTGAAGGAAGAGAACCTTTCTTGAAGTAAATGGGCAAGAGTTGGAAGAAAGTGGGAAGAGATGAAGAGACAAAAAGAAGATAACTGCATTTGTGAGATGCTGACTAAAGTGGACATAACTCTTCTGGAAGAAGTGAAAAACCAAAGAAAAAGTACCCGAGTCCATGGCTCTCCTGAAGGAGAAAAAAGAAGAGACAGAGAAGAGATCATCCCAACATAAATTCCTCTAAGCTCGCCACAAAAGTGTGCTCTTGACCTGGGACAGATGGCAATGATGGGATGGAGTATTGGGGATAGATGTGCAGGAAGAAGGGACAGAGAAACAGCAGGCATCCTGCTCTCTTCACTTGAAGAGAGCCTGTATATTATCTTTAAGTTGGATTGGAAGAGGTGGTGAATGTATCAGGTACAAGTGTGTATCAGGAAAAGGAAAGAAAAGCAGAATGGGTTCAAAAAACACCCTCTGCACCAAGTGCTTTCACCACACTATTGTTCACATATGAAGAAATTGAGTGTGTTAATATTAATGATTGGGCTAATTGTCACAACAAATTACTCAACACTGCCTTCTAGGAGCAGACACTAGGAAAGGACAATGCATGTATTGTACAATAAGAGACTTAGAACTATTGAGATAAAAGTAAATCAAACATGGTTCTGTTCACATATAATTGCCAAGTTACAGTTTGGATTATATTGTTGTGCTTACCCAGATTTACACATCGTGACTCATCAGCCTGCCCAGGATTGGCAATAATATATGGTAGTCAAAAATTTTAAGGACCTTGATTTCTTAATAATAGAAAGTATTGCTGCATTTTTTTTCACTTTCTACTGTAACAACAGTCTCTAATAGTGACACAGTGAGAGTTTTTTCCAACTACAAATAGATTCCTCAAATAAAATTTTCCAAATCTGGTGTCGGGGCTCTTATGCAAATTACTGGTCAAAGGGTAAATAATCTTTAGAAGGGTAATTTGGGAAATTGAGCCAGGAGTTTCAAAAGTGTTCATACAATTTGATCCAACAGATTCACTTCTAGGGTATTATTCTAAGTTTATAAACATTAAGAGGAAGATATTTATTACAACATTATTTACAAAATTGAAAAAGCAAAACATCCGAGATGATGAATTGGTTAAGTTATAGCACATCGACGTAATGGAATACATTTAATAACATTGGGAAATGCTCATGATACAATAGTAGTGGTCAAAATAGGACAGAGCAGAACAAACTATAATCACTCTACCTAAATATGAAAGGAAATTTACCAAATGTTAGCAGTTGTTATCTCTAGATGATGGTATTATAGATAATTTTTTATGCTTCTTTTAGTTTTCAAAACTTTAACAACAAACATGCATTACTTTAAAAATCAGGGGGGAATTTTAAATGTTATTTTAAAGAAATATCCTGCTTCAAAAGCAGTTTACAATGAAATAAAAATGAAAACAAAATTGTATGTTTATCTATTTGAAGACAGCAACAAAAATCAGGAACTTATCCAACAAATATGTATGTATGGAGCCCTTCGTACGTTATTAGTCCTGTATAACTCTGTGTATTGTGAGCCTACCATGTGTGAAATGTGAATATATGTGTGTGTGTGTATATATATATATGTGTATATATATATCATTATATGTGTGTATATATCATTATATATATCTGTGTGTATATATCATTATATATATCTGTGTGTATATATATATATATAATGTTACAAATATAGTCATCCTCCTTTTATTTTTCTGAGTAATCATTCAGGCAGGTATAAACTTGTATCTTCTTGAAGGTGCCCCTACTCCAGGGACGTATGCAGTCCCTGGGCTTTTGTAATTCTTTCATTGGGCTTCCACAGGCAAACAGCGACAGAATTGGCTTCTGGGCAGCCCCTGGTGTCACTGTTTCTCACTGCCCCTGTTTTGCCGCAGTAGACTGGGCCCACCAGATGCAGTGCTGGTCCAGTACTGCTGAGACCCTTCTGCAGCCTGCGTGGTTCTTTAGGGGAGGACAGAGGAGCCCACTCTCCATCTCCAAGACTGCCCTTTGCAGGGCTCTGCTCTTCCTTCATTTCACAAACACAACCATCTCCCAAGAGTGTTGGCTCCATGCTGGCCTTGGTCAGCTCCAGACTCAAAGCCACTCCTATCGCCGTCCCAGGAATCAAACTGCCAGCAGTGGCTCTCTTTCAGACTACTTTCCGATAGATTTTAAATTTGTCTTACAGTATCTTTTCTGGATTATATAAATTTTGAGTCATTCTTCTCATTCCTGTTCTTCCAGCCTCTCAGCTTGCCTAACAGTCGAGGTTCATTTGCGTAAGGACTGTTTACATTGCTGAGAAGGTTCCCGTGGCAGGCTGCCCAGATGCTTACGATCCAGATCCTCTGAGCACCAGGGTAGTTGCACAAGGCCCCTCTGTGTGCCTGGTTGTCGCCCTCCACTCCTACTCACACATACTATGGAGGAGTAGGAGTTTTGAAGAACTGAACGCTCCACCTTCCTTGTATGCTAAGGTCAAGAAATAGGTTACTTATAAGGTGTCGTTTTTCAAACAAGAATGGACACCCAGAAACAGACGGACAGTGGAACGGCCATTAGAGGCAGGACAAGATGTAAAGAAGTAAGAATTGGGGCTTCCCTGGTGGCGCAGTGGTTGAGAATCTGCCTGCTAATGCAGGGGACACGGGTTCGAGCCCTGGTCTGGGAAGATCCCACATGCCGCGGAGCAACTGTGCCCGTGAGCCACAACTACTGAGCCTGCGCGACTGGAGCCTGTGCTCCGCATCAAGAGCGGCCGCGATAGTGAGAGACCCGCGCACTGCGATGAAGAGTGGCCCCTGCTTACCGCAACTAGAGAAAGCCCTCGCACGGAAACGAAGACCCAACACAGCCGAAAATAAATAAATAAATAAATTAATTAATTAATTAATTAATTTAAAAAAAAAGAAGTAAGAATAGTCTAGGCTTCCCACTCAGCACAGCAGTCTGACAGCTAGGTGTCCTGTCTGAGAAAGAAAGGGGGACTCAGGTGAGGCAGGTCCCCAGTGCTGCCAGGAACAATGTGGTTGCTCCTTTCTCTGCAGGGCCGCACAGAGATCCAGGCAACATCACTTTGGATTTCATCCTACTTCCTTCACTAGCTTTCACCCCCACTGTCAGGCACCCACTGTTCTCCTGATGTCTGAGTTTGGTTTGTTTCCTGAGAAGGAGAATATGATCTGATCCAGATATACCTGGAGGTGTTAATGTTGCAGTGTGCTACTTTTCCAAAGATGTGCCTACCTGGAGATTGTTTGAGCAACAACTAAACACCTACTGAAGGACACACACACTGTACTATACTCAAGAGAATTTGAAAAATAAATAGATAAGCCTCTGCCCTAATTCCTGGTCTAGAAAGGGGAATAGACATGTGAAAGAATAGTTGCTCCACATTGTAAGATGTTCTTAGTCACACAATGGAAAGGGTGATGATTCTGCCTTGGATGGGGCACAGGGGTGAAAGTCATGAGGCTTACAAGAAAGTGACAATTGGACAGGTCTTGAAGGATGAATTTAATAGAAAGACTCAGGAAGTACGGGCACTCCCCAGCAAGTACAGAGGCAGTGAAACAGCATGAAGCAAGAGCAGTGAATTAGGGCAATAATTGTAAAATGAAACCTAACTGGTTCCAAATGACTTCAGAATGAAATGTGAGGAGGGCAGAGGCAGAAGATGAGCTTGCAAAGAACAAATTATGTAGCATCCTCATATGATACTCTAAGCAGTTGTGGGTTTTATCCTGTTGGTATAGTCCTCATCTTCAGTGAGTGCAAGAATCAAACTGGTAGTGTTAGACATCAGAATAGTAGTTAAAATTAGGGAAGAGGGAGGTGATTGGAAAGGGAACAATCAGGACTTCTGAAGTGTTGGCAAGGCTCTCTTTCTTGTTTTAGACTGTGCTTATATGGCTGTTCACTTTGTAAGAATTTATTGAACTGTATATTTATGATTTCAGTACTTTTCTTAATGCATGTTACCTTCTCAATTGTAAAAAAGTTTTCTTTTTAATCAAACTGAGTAATTTGTTCAAAACACAGATTCCAGGGCCTCACACTCAGACATTCTTGAGTGTAGGCCTGGGCTGGAACTCAGGAATCTGCATTTTTTAAACAATTACCTTGGAGGATCTAAAGCCAAAAGGGACCCCTAGACCACACTTTGAGAACACTCCTAGGGCTGTTGGGGAGTCACCCAAAATGTTTAAGCAAGAAATTAAGAGCAAAGATTTGCCTGTCTGAATGTGCTGGATTAGGGAGAGCAATAAGTTGAGGATGGCTTCCGTCTTATACTCAATAGCACTTGCAGGTCCTATATCCCATTCCCTCTTTGCTTTTGAAAGAGATGTGACAAACAAGGTGCTAATGTATTTTTTGAGATGTGTTTTCTTTTGGGGGTTTCTTAAATATGAAAAAATTTGACCCCAGTACAATAATTTCTAATAGTCAAATTTAAGGCATGGAACAAGCCCGTGGGGTAGATATTCTGGGGCAAGGAGCAACTTTCTAGAATTTTTTAAATGAGTGCATGCTTAGCCTATGAGTAATAGTTGTTCAGCTACTGACCCACCATTGTTATGTCATGTACTTAAGAATAAGTGATTTACATGGATGCAGCTAAATTCTTTTTCTTGTGCCCCTTTATAATCAGAGGGATATTTTTGTGACATAAAGCAGCCAACATGGTATTCTTCCAAACCGTAATCCCTATGGGAAAAAAAAAGACAAATTTTGTTTTCCTTTGGTGTTCACAGAGTTGGAAAAAGAAAGGGGAAACTTTACTTGGCCTAAAACAGAGAATGGGAAAGTCCAAAAATATGACACAAAATGTGCGCAGATTTTTTTCCTCATGACTGGAATACTGAGGAAATGCCACAAGGATTTTTAATTGCCAAAATTATTACTTTGTAACCAAAGTCTGTCAGTCCATTCATTAGATCAGCAAAAATGTTTAAGTCTAACAACACAAAGTGTTGGCTAGGATTAAGAGCATAAGGACTCATATACGTATAAATTGATGTAATCACTTTGGAGAGCAATTTGGCAATATTTAGTCAAGTTAAAGGTGTGCATACTCTTTGACCCAGAAATTGCACTCCCAGGTATATTCTCAGAGAAACTCTCTTACCTATGCCCAAGAATATTCACAGCATCACTGGTTGCAGTACTTAAAACTTGGAAACAACCTGTTGATATATTATATCAATAGGAGAATTTATGAGTAAATTGTGATATATTCATACAGTGGATATAGCTGTGAAAATAAATGAAATAGATCTACATATCTTCCATGGGAGAATCTCACAAATATGATGTTGGATAAAAGAGCAAGTGGCAGATAAATGTGTACAATATGATGACATTTATATCCAGGTTAAAAATTGTAAATACTATTGTTGTGTGGGAAATTACCTTGCTGCTATGGAAGCCTGTTAAGTATAACTACAGGCAAGCTATCCAAGAGATCACACAACAGAAGGGCTTACAGACCAAAATGAGGTGCTTAAATCTCATGGTTTATTAAATCAATTGAAAACACACAGCCAAAAGCAAGGTGAAAGAGCTGGGGTAGTTTAAGATGACACTACCTGAATCCTCAGCCCTGTCCCTATCTTCCTCGATAAGGGTATGCTAGCAAGGACCAGAGTTGAGATTTGAGCAAAGCGACCCAACACATAGAAGGTGCCTAGTGTCAAAATGCACACTTGCTCTGCAGGTTTGGGAGCAAGTGCATCTGGCTGATAGCTGTATTGTAATTAGCCTGATGAGCAGTTTTGGATTTTATTTTGCATCAGTTGTGCAGAGGACGTGAGGAGCCAATGGTCAGCTGAACTAAGACCTCGTAAATAGTGAATGCCTCGTGTGCCTCCTGTATCTTCAGTGTGTCATGAGTATTTGATGATTCATGGCCTCATATATGTTTAGTGTATCATGACTATTAGGTATTTCTTGGTCTTTCCATCCATTTAGAATTATGTTCCTTATAGTTCATTATTCAAATGGTCTACTTACTTTATCTATGTCTAACATGTCTCAGAAGTTACTGACTTATCTTATGTATTTTACAAAATTTGCCTGTCTCATAAGCTATTTGCTTTAATTCTAGTTTCACTTTTCTCCCTATGTATTCATTTCTCTTATTTTTTAAAGCAGAATTGAATATTCTTTGTTAATTGAAATATAGTTAACATATAATATCATGGTAGTTTCAGGTGTACTACATAGTGATTTGACATTTGCATACATTACAAAATGATCACCTTGATAAGTCTAGTAACCATCTGTCTTCATATGAAGTTATTACGGTATTATTGACCATATTCCTTATGCTGTATATTACATCTCTGTTACTTATTTATTTTATAAACAGAAGCTGTTACTACTTAATCCCCTTCACCTATGTTGCCCATTCCCACCCCCCTCCCTTCTGGCAACAACCTGTTTGTTCTCTGTATCTATGAATCTGTTTTCATTTTGTTTTGTTTGTTTTGTTTTTTAGATTACACGTAAAAGTGAGATCATATGGTATTTGTCTTTGACGCATTTCACTTAGCATGATACCCTCTAGATCCATCCATGTTGTCACAAATGATTTCATTTTTTATGGCTAAGTAGTATTCCATTATATATATATACCACATCTTTATTCAACTGTCAATGGATACTTAGGTTGCTTCCATATCTTGGCTGTTTTAAATAATGCTGCTATGAACATTAGTGTGTATATTTCTTTTTTTTTAATTTTTATTTATTTATTTATTATTTATGGCTGTGTTGGGTCTTCGTTTCTGTGCGAGGGCTTTCTCTAGATGCGGCAAGTGGGGGCCACTCTTCATCACGATGCGCGGGCCCCTCATTATCGCGGCCTCTCTTGTTGCGGAGCACAGGCTCCAGATGCGCAGGCTCAGTAATTGTGGCTCACGGGCCAAGTTGCTCCACGGCATGTGGGATCCTCCCAGACCAGGGCTCGAACCCGTGTCCCCTGCATTGGCAGGCAGACTCTCAACCACTGCGCCACCAGGGAAGCCCTATATTTCTTATAGAATTAGTATTTTTGTTTTCTTTGGGTAAATACCCAGTGGAGTTGCTGGATTGTGTGGTGGTTCTATGTTTAATTCTTTGAGGCACTTCCTTACTGTGTTCCACAGTGGCTGCACCAGTTTACAAGCCCACCAGCAGCACACAAGGGTTCCCTGTTCTCCACATCCTCATCAGTACTTGTTATTTGTTGCCTTTTTAATGATAGCCATTTTGACAGGTGTGAGGTAGTATCTCATTGTGGTTTTTTGCATTTCCCTCATCATTAGTGATGTTGAGCATCTTTTCGTGTGACTGTTGGCCATCTGTATGTCTTCTTTGGAAAAATGTCAACTCAGATTCTTTGCCCAGTCTGGTGCTTGTTTTTTTGATGTTGAGTTATATGAGCTATTTATTTTAGATAGTATCCCCTTACTGGATATATTGTTTGCAATTATCTTGTCCCATTCAGTAGGCTGCCTTTTTGTTTTGTTGGTGGTTTCCTTTGCTGTACAAAAGCATTTTAATTTGATATGGTCCTATTTGTTTATTTTTGGTTTTGTTTCCCTTGCCTAAGGAGATCCAAAAAATATTGCTAAGACTGATGTCAAAGAGCATACCGCCTATATTTTCTTCTGGGAGTTTTATGGTTTCAGGTCTTATATTTAAGTCTTTAATCCATTTTGTATTTATTGTTATATATGATGTGAGAAAGTAGTACAGTTTCATCCTTTTGCATGTAGCTGTCCAGTTTTCCCAGCACCATTTATCAAAAAGGCTGTCTTCCCCATTGTATATTCTTGTCTCCTTTGTCATAGATTAATTGACCATATAAGTGTGGGCTCATTTCTGGGCTCTCTATTCTGTTCCATTGATCTGTGTCTGTTTTTGTGCCAGTACCATACTCTTTTGATTACCATAGCTTTGTAGTATAGTTTTAGGATGCTTGATACCTCCAGTTTAGTTCTTCTTTCCCAAGATTGCTTTGGCTATTCTGGGTCTTTTATGGCTCCAATACAAATTTTAGAATTATTTGTTCTAGCTCTGTGAAAAATGTCATGAGTATTTTGGAAGCGATTGCATTGAATCTGTAGATTGCCTTGGGTAGTATGGTCATTTTAACAATATTAATTCTTCTAATTCATAAGCATGGTATATCTTTCCATTTGTTTTTGTCTTCTTTGGTTTCTTTCATCAGTGTCTTATAGTTTTCAGAGGATAAGTCTTTCAGAATTGAATACTTATAAATAATTCAGTAAACAGACATTATAAATATATGTGTAACATGGTTAAAGTATAAATAAATGCTTGGAAAGAGTAATCCCCAAGTTCAGCATTTGGCTCAAGATGGTGGAGAGGGGAAAAAAATGTATTCAGATGGAGTTCACAGGGCTTTAATTACATTAGTAATGTTTTATTTTTCAATATGGATGGTAGATGTATGAGTATTTATTATATTATTCTTTAAATTTTTCACATCTGAACTTTTTCAAAATAAATTTAAGAAAATTTTGAAATAGTAAATATCTGGTGTCTTACATGAAATAGGCATTTAATACATATCATTTTGATTTTAATAAAGTTAAAGAATTTGACTGGGCTAACTAAATTGATATGTCATCCTTCTATTTCTGGTACATACATATATTTTTCAACAAATATTTGCTGAGTACCTACTATTTACAAGGAAGGCATTGCACCAGTTGATATGGATGATGAAAAGTTGAGTGAAAGAAAATTCTTACTCTCAAGTAAGAGTTACTCTCAAGGTTGCAATTTAATCAGAGCGTTGAGACTACTACTGAGACTACTTCATCTCGCTGGACATGTAAGAACAATACCAGAGCATAATATAAGTGCCTTTAGAGATACACAGATTGTGGCTAGTCAGTCTAGGTGTGGCTAGTCAGTCTAGGATGAGATCAAAATGCCTTTGAGAAGTGGCATTCCGGGCCTTGAAAGAAGTACATGTCAACAGGTGAAAACAGTGAGGAAAGCATTCCAGGAAAAGGAAATACAATGGACAGAGAAGTAAAGTGTAGGGCATGCTCACTCCGTATCAAGGGTGGGTATGGGAGAGTGGCACAGAGGGTGTTAAGAAGTTAAGTCAGGACAAGAATCCTTCTGTACAACATTAGCAGTGGTTACCTATGGTTGAGATTATGGGTAATTTCAATTTTTTTCTTTGTAATATTCTGTATAGTCAACATATTCTACAGTGACCATATATTACCATATATTACAGTGACCACAAAATTGATTTTTGTTGAAATAGCTGGACAATTTGCGTATGGAGCTCTGACCATCTGGAAAGGCAGGGACAAACACTCTATTTTGCTCTTTTTGAGATTTATCAGGATTGCCTGGCTAAAGCCCATTAACAGAGAACAGTAATGAGGCCCTGAAATAAAATTATCTTTAGGAATGGGCAGACTTAGGTGTCCTGTCATAAACATAAGAGCCTAGGCATTCTTGGAGGAAGCATAGCACATGGCTAAGTTGGAAGCTCCTTGGGACCCAGCCACCCTGGCCCAATGCTGTGCATTAGGGGAAAATGGTAACTATTGCTGAGTATGTGAAGGACTTGAAGAGAGCTGTAACTGCAGATCCACAGGTCAGGGCCCTACCATGGCTGGGCAGGGGCCAAAACCAGCAAAGGCATTTTCACAAAATGGACTATGTACTAATGAAAGGGCCTAGATCTTTCCCTCTAGACCTGGCATTGGAAACACAACTCACACTTGTCCTTTGGACTAAACCCCTGAGGTCTTTAGACAGTTTGAGGAGAGTCTATATTAGACTTTCTGCTGATAGGGCAAGTAAAGGTCTAAGAAATTTATTATAAAAATAAAGATATGACTATAGCAATAAAATGGCTTTGTGAGTTAGGCCAGAAAACATTGGTCTATGTTATGCAAATATTCTGCATTAAATACGTGTTAATTTATAATCAGATAGATGTTATTTTTATGAGTCCTATTCTAAACACAAAATTAACTTAAAAATACAACATGAACTTTGATCCATAATCAATATAAAAGTGGCAAAAATATTAATATAAAGATTCTATACTTTAATCTCTTAAAATGACTTGATATTATAACTGGTCTCTGACAGTGTCTAAATAAGGTTTGTTACCTTGACGAAAAGGACTTTGCTGTACTGTCAACATAGATAGCCTGGTTCAAAATTCAACATGATCATATCAAAGTTGGTGGTTCTACGCAACCAGAGGAGGGAAGTTAAATCGTGTGTAATCTGCTTCATCTGGCTGGACATGTAAGCATCTTGGAAGACACTGTTTCTTCCTCATCTAGAACTCTGCAACACTCATCCAACACCTTTGAAAGAATTTTAGTTCGTCAAACCTTAAAAATTCTTGAGATTTTTGTAGCTGATGCTCATGCTTGGCTTCTTGAAATATGAAACATAAAATCTACAAAGTAGTATTATAATTTCTTAACACAGAGATTTTCATTGAGAGCAGTGTTAAGGAGAATGAACCCTTTCACCAGTATACATTAGGGAAATATGGTACACTCTTCTTATTTAACTTCCACTAGATAGAGAGCTCCTAGGAGACAGGGGCTGTGTCTTAATGGTTTTTAAACCTTCAGTATTTGACCTGGAATAGAGCCTATAGCAGCTGCCCAATATATATATATGGTGAATTACTGGTTTTTTGAGGAAGGATAGTTGGCAGGGTTAGGCGCAGCTGCAAGTGATGCTCTATCATTCTGGACCGAAAACATACCTTTTACTATTTGGATATATTGTAGCATTACTTCTGTGTTCTAAAGTTCTTGAGAGTTTGGATAATTGAACTTGATAAAAAGACTACGGTTGTGCTTTGTTGTCAGATAACTTGTGGAGTCAATGTTTTAGCAAAGACTTTTTAACGTTGCACAGAAGAGAAGTGAACTTCAGGCCAAGGGTGGAGGCAGCCCTGTCTCCTGAGGGACTAGAACCAAGAGCCAGGAAGCCTGCAGGAAGCAGGGAAGCCCGCTCTCTTCTCCTCTCTGCTTTTCTCTCTGTAGATCTCTTTCCTCTTTTTCTGCAGGTGTTTTTACTTCCTCAGGGTGCACAGCCCCAAGCACTGCTGATCCACAGCTCCCCATCTCTCCTCTCTTCTGTTGGAGAAACCAGGACAGACTGAAAGGAGCATTTTTGTCTCAATTTCACACTCCAGTGAGAAAGACTGATCTGCCCAGCTCAGGCCGGGGGGATACTCTTCACTCAATAATTTGTGTGATAACAGAGACTGAAGTTACAGGCATTACAGAACTGATTTTATATTTTCTAAGGAAAAATGTGTATCGTATATATTGCTAGTTAAAACCACGTTACACTGTTGGCTCTAAATTCTCAGAAGCCTGGGAGGTTTCCTTCCTTGAAGGGTGAAAAAGTAGTGAACAGGTGGGCCTCCCACCGTCAGGCCCATCTCCCTGGGGGCCTAGAACACATCTTTGGACCTCTGCTTTCAGAGGAGACTGACCAACCATGCCCAGGATGTCACAGCTGACAGTCAGCTGGCCCCAGTGCCTCCCCAAGTCCATTCCCGATGGCCACGTGTGAAGAGTAAACGATCTGCAGAAATTCAGTGGTGTCAAAGGAGCTAGTGCAAAGTCATGCCGTGATGCTCTGATTTTAATGACGCCCAGGAACAGCCCCAGAGGCGAGTGTGCCAGGGGAGCAGCTGGTGGGCTTCCCGCTGGGCTACGGGAGGCCGGGCTCTGGGCGGGGCGGGGAGGGGAGGAGAGGAAGAGCGTGGCAGGGGCGCGTGGAGGCGGCCCTCCGCGCCGCAGTCTGTTTCACTCGGCTTGTTAGGTTGGCACGCGGATTGAAAAATGTACGTCTAAATCTATTTCTGGCTTTTAAATGTGTGAAGGAAACACATAACTTTATTATTTTATTTTTGTCAAGTTAAAGACAGAGCCAGATGCCCCTAAAGCGTATGCATTCTATAAGGAGTTTCTCTTCTTTGGTGGAGCATCTTTGGAAACAAAAAATCAAAGACAAATAGGTCATCTCCTCTAAGTTTTCTGGAGGAATATTGGCAATAAAGAGAATAGAGTCAGCACTGGTAACTAATGGAGATGAAGGAAATAAAACCAGGGAAGATGTTGAAATTTTTTTAAAAGAACTTGTAAAGGAAAAACAATGAAGTAAGTATTGATGTAATATGAATATGTTATTATTTGTTAAAATGCCAAAAATACTGCAGATATAAATAACCTTTTAAAATTTAGTGAGAAACATATGAACAGTTGCAGAAATTCCCTCGCCTGAGAGTTTGGAAATCTTCAAAGCTTAATATCCTTTTGTGGATGGTCAGTCAGAGTGATTAGGAATGAAAGAAATCTGGAAAAATAAAAGCACATTAGCAATACAACAGATATATTCCTGGGAGGGGTTGTTATGATAAATTTAACTTCAACTGTAGTGCTTCACAGTCAAAGAAAATCTTATAAGACAAAATACTGTAGATGTGTGTTTATTTTGTTCAATAACAAATGAACTGTAACATCAGGGGAGCAGCTGGTGGGCTGCTCCCCAAAAATACTGTAGATGTGTGTGTTTATTCAAAAGATATTTTTTGAGCACATGCTATGTTCCAGGCGCTGTGCTAAGCATAGGGAATATAGTGGTAAATAAGTTGGATGCTGTCCCTACACACATATCCCTGCCTAAGCTTTGAGTTGATCAGAGAAAATATCATAATCACCAAATCAAATAGCTGCATGGGACCTAAGAGATCAGTTAGTCCAAACTTTTATTTTACACAGGAAACTGAGGCCTAAAATATTGTATAAGTGAAACTGGCTGTGCTCTTGGCCTCTCTATTTTTGCTCTCGAAACGAAGCATTTCTTGTCCTATAGGTCCTTCTCAAATCTCCAAATTGTATGCCATGTAACAAATGTAGACATTAATCTATTTCTATTATAGACTTTCAGTATTCCTATGCTTTTCTGGAAATGAAACAGGAAATCAAATTAAAAAAAAAAAAACCCCAAAGTCCAATTTTCAATATCTAATCCAGTTTTTTCAGGAAGTGTTAGCCATGTGATTTCTATTGCCATCAAAAACAGTCATGTCGTGTGATACTGACCATCTGTTTAGGAAATGGCAGATATGCTTGGAAAATCCAGAGTAATAAGAACTCAAAACCATCATTGGTTAGAGAGGTTATCAGTCCAAGAAGATGCCACTTCGGTCAGATGTGGATGAAGCATTATTAGATGGACCATCTGTATTTCACGCCTACCTGTGCTCTAGACTTGTTGTGATAACTATGTGTCCCTTGGTTGTCTGACCTGCAGTTGTACTGCACTGTTAGCACAATGCTTGCCACCCACAAGGATGTTGTGACAATTGTTCAAGTAAATGCTATAAAACAGTCTGAGCAATTCAAAAGAAGGGCGCTGCATAACCACCCAAAATCATTATACAGGTACAGCTCTTTTTTTATATTTATGTAGTCTTAATACAGTAATATAAAAGATTCCTCAAGATATGTTTGAATGTCTGTATGTGTTTCATTCCATTTGTTATTCATTCTAACTTTTAAATTGATTATTATTATTAACCTGGCACTAAAGGGAACCTATTCTCTAGAGCCCCGCCCCCCCGCCTGTTAATCTGTAACATAATGAATTGGGTCGTGATTTCCTAGCTGAATCTGGATCATTTGGCCATGGACTCAGATATGTTGGAAACACGTGTTTGAGAATCTATTTGGCTGGATGACTTGGACTGAAGCCTCAACATAAAAAAAAAAAAAAAGGAAAAACACAACTAAATACAAGCTAATAAATCCAAATACCTGACAGCATTGAAGCTGTCAGGGATGATGGTGACCTCACCATCACAGATGAGTTTCTATACGGCCCTCTTTATTTTTCTTCCCCCCTCCCTCCCTTCCCTCCTTCCATCCTTCCCTTCTCTTTCTTTCTTACAGTAGGTTTATTGAGATGTAATGCACATACCAAAAAATTTACCCTTTCAAAGTGTGCAATTCAGTGTTTTTAGTATATTCACAGAGTTGTACAATTATCAGCCAAAATTCCACAACATTTTCATCAGCCCCCAAAGAAACCCCATACCCATTAACAGTCACTCCCCAGTGCCCCTACCCCAACAGCTACTAATCAACTTTCTGTCTCTATGGATTTGCCTACTTTGGACATTTTATGTAAATGTAATCATACAATAAGTGGCCTTCAGCGTCTGGCTTCTTTCACCCAGAATAATGCTTTCAAGGTTCATTCATATTCATTCCTTTTTATGGCCAAATAATATTCCATTTATGGATATGCCACATATTGCTTATCCATTCATCAGGACATTTAGGTTATTTTCACTTTTTAGCTGTTATGAATAATGCAATTATGAATATTAGTGTACAAGTTTTTGTGTGAACATGTACTGATATTTTTAACTAGAATTGCTAGATTATATGATAACTCTATGTTTAACTTTTTGAGGAACTAAAACTGCCTTCGAAAGTGACTGCATCATTTTACATTCCCACCAACAAATAATAAGGGTCGAAATTTCTCCACATCCTTGTTGGCACTTGTTATTGTCCAAATTTTTGCTTATAGCCATCTTGGAGGGTGTGAAGTGGTTTCTCATTATGATTTTGATTTGCATTTCCTTAATGACTAATAACATTGAGCATTTTTTCATGCATTTGTTGGTCATTTGTATATCTTCTTTGAAGAAATATCTAAGTCCTTTGCCTATTTTTAATTGGGTTATTTCTTTTTTATTGTTAAATTTTAAGAATTCTTTGTATATTCTGGTACAAGTCCCTTAACAGATAAGTGACTTACAAATATTTTGTCCCATTCTGTGTGTTGTCTTTTCACTTTCTTGAAATGAAGCACAAAATTTTTAATTTTGATGATGTCCAGTTTACCTTCTTTTGTTGTTGCTTATGCTTTTGGTGTCATATTTAAGAAACCATTCCTAATCCAAGGTCACAAAGATTTATTCCTATATTTTCTTCTAAGAGTTTTGTAATTTTAACGTTTATATTTAGGTCTGATTCATTTTGAGGTAATTATTTTATATGATGCAAGGTCAGAATCCAACTTCATTCTTTTGTGTGTAGATATCTAGTTGTTCCCTTGAATTGTCTTGGTTAGCCTCCTCGTAGAAGATCAGTTGACCATAAATATGAGGGTTTGTTTTTGGATTCTCAGTTCTGTTCTGTTGATCTGAATGTCTATCCTTATGCCACTACCACCCTGTCTTGATTGCCATAACTTTGTAGTAAGTTTTGAAATGGGGAAGTGTGAGAAAATTTCTGCAAAAAAGCCAGCTGAAATTTTGATATGTATTATATCGAATCTGTAGATCAATTTAAGGAGTACCACTACTTTAACAATATTAAGTCTTCCAATCCATGAACCTGGGTGTCATTTCCATTTATTTAGATCTTCTTTAATTTCTTCCAATGATGTTTTAAGAGTTTTCAGTGTGCAAATCTTTTATTTATTTTGCTCAATTTATTCCTATTTTTATTCTTTTTTGATGTTACTGTAAGTGAAATTGTTTTCTTAGTTTCGCTTTCACCTTGTTCATTGCTAGCGTATAGAAATATACTGACATTTGTATATTGATCTTGTATCCTGCAACCTTAGACATTGTTTGTTAGGTCTAGCATTTTTTTTAGTAAATTCCTTAGGATTTTCTATATGCAAGAGCATGTCATCTACAAATAGAGATAATTTAACTTTTTTCTTTCCATTTTAGATGCCTTCTATTTCTTTTTCTTGCCTAGTTTCCCTGTCTAGAGCCTCTAGTACAGTATTGAACAGAAGTGGCAAGAATGGACATCCTTGTCTGTTTCCTGATCTTAGGGGGAAAGCATCTGGTCTTTCACTATCATGTATGATCTAAGTTGTGGACTTTTTGTAGATGACCTTTATCAGGTTCAGGAAGTTCCCTGTGTAGCTCTCTTTAAATGCCATTGATGGGCAGGGCTGAATTGTTCAAACTAATGAGATCTAAAAGTTCATTTGGGACTTTATGTCCTTTTCAATGTTGTAATAAGATATGGAAACAATGCCCAGTAGAGCCAGATTATCTATTTTTTTTCTGGAAAAGGCTGCATGTTGCAGAAGGAACTTTTGTGTATTTCTCTTTTCCTATTCCCCAAGCATTCTTCCTTATCTCCTACCACATGAGAGCAAACAACTGATTGTGTCAGGTAAATATAATAGCTTCTCTCCATACTCTCCTTATGCTTGTAGGATGCACTATATTTGTACACAAATTTCAATAGCACATATTCTATGGATGATATATAAAATAAGCTGCAGGAAGTCAGTAAAGGTTTCAACTCCAGAAAACCATCTCAACAGACTTCTAAGAAGACAAGACATCATCAAATCCAACTTAAATTTTAGTTCTCAGGGGATCTGGCAAATTAGGACTTGCTCTGCATCCTGGAAAAAGAATTGCTGATTTGATGGTGATTGTGACAATGATAAAGAAGATGATGATGCAGCCTCATCAGTGTACTGTATAAGAACTACCAGGTGTTAAGTGGTACCTTTAAGAGGCGGAAGTCAAAGAGCCAATGCAGGACTGGCCACCCAGGTGAAAACAATCCCAGCCAGGGAAGACACAGTAGGGCAGAATTAATTGAATGGCTTTGGTTCTATTCTCTAACTTCTATTCTCAATTTTCCAACTTCCTATTGCAATTAGACTGCCATTTTCCCTAGTGGCCAGTATTCATCTCTCACTCTCAACTTTTAGCACTTTGCCTTTTGCTCTGTGTAGTGTCTAGGGACAATAAGTACTGCCCTTGGCTGCCCCATGAACCTCTCCCTTAAATGGCAGAATAGAAACACTGCATGTCTCTTGTGTCTGGAACTGACCCTGCACGCACCCCAGGTTTGACTTTGCTTAGCCTTGCATTATTTATGTACGACAATTGCAATCTGAAAAGCAAACCGTAACATTAAAAAAAAAATCTTTAAAGTCCACATCATGTGCTTTCAGAGCCAAGTAACAAATGTGTAGTACTCTAAGTCTTAATAGCAAGACCAATTCTGCTCTTTGAATTGAGAGCCAGCTTCGCTACCTCTGATAGAAGAGAGATTATTCTTTGCTTATTTCCATTCTTTTTTTTTAGCATTCTCATGCATTTTATTTTATTTATTTATTTATTATTTTATTGGATTATAGTTGATTTACGATGTTGTGTTATGCATATTTCCATTCTGCCAACTCCCAACATTTTAGGCAAGAATTGTCAGGATAAAAAGAACTTTAAAAGAACAAAGAATCTTCCTTTGCTTTCAGATGGAACTACAGCCCAATCACAGAGTAAGTTAGAAGTTAGGTAATTGGGAATTATTTCTTCTGCATAAGGCTAACATCATTTATCCCTATCTAATAACTTCTGCTTGGTGGAAGGGAAGGAAGAAGGAATGGTGGAAGAAAAAGGGGTTGGGATACATGAAAACTCACAACAGGACTATACCTTTTTCAGGTCTCAGTGAAGGAGTTTGGGTGTTTCTCATGAAGTGGCATTGATCCCTATGAGAAATCTGTTTGTAGTGCTCCGTGCCTGCTCGGAGAGTCCAAGAACTGCTAAAAACTGATGGTAAGAACTAAGGAACCACCTAGAACAGCTGGCCAAGGGTGAAGAACTGATAGACAAGAGGAGATGAGATTTGATTTGTAGTTTGGGTCACACTAAGTAAACAGTGAGGCAAAACAGTGGAAAGGCAGGATTATTTTTGCTAAAGCCTTGATGAGTTATCACACTAAGTTGTGAGCAAAGTGGAGAACAAGCTCAGGTCTTAGGCTCTGACTTAGCTCTGTGATGAGACATCATGCCCTCAGAGGCTTCTCATGGGGCCTCACTAAGAATCCCAGGAGAGGGATTTTCCATTCAACTACTTGATAATAAAATTTAAGTCCTGATTTTCAGGCAGTTAAAAGAAAGGACAAAGCTAATGTCCTCGTAAAAGCCTGAAAAACGGAAACAATTAAGGAAATGATCATGAAACTCTAAGAACCATTTCCAAGATTGAATCATAAAAAATGTAGACTAAAAACTTATTAGCAATAATCATGGTGATGAGGATAAAGAAGACTGTACTGCAAGCAGAGAAATCATTCAATTCCCACATGGCTGTCCTAAGAGAAAAGAGACTCTGGCCTAAAGGAAATATCAAAACCTATTTTTTTAAATGTATGATCCTGTTGTTTTTTTCAGAGAATTTGCATTTGGAGGTTTATTCTGAGTAAATTTCCCCAGAGAAACGTTATGCTCTCTTACTCTGAGGATACAGAGAGTACAGATAGTGTCAGAACAAGAAATGGAAATGACACTCAGAAATTAAATAGGGGCCAAATGGAAATACTGTGCAGGTGAAATGTTTTTCAATCATTAGTGTATTTTCCCAATCTCTCTGATAGGGGTAATTTAGTTTTGGGTGAGAGTGGGGATAGGATGGGTGGGGTGGAGCTGGGGGGAAATTGTGGTACCCTTAGAACCACAGGACTAGAAAGGGAAAGGAAGAATATAAAATCCACCTTTTGTTCCTCCATCTGGATTACCCTAAACAATTTCCAAATAAATAATACCTTCTCAGGAATACTTCTCAGGAAAAAAAAAAAGATTACTGAGCCTCTAAATGGAGTCTAACTTCAGATGACATAAAGGCCTTGGGAAGACCCTAGGGTAGTGGACATTAATTAAAACTGAAGTGGAGTGGGTTACCTAAGGACTAGGAATTGAAATGTTCATAAATCCAATTATTCAAATAGTCTAGAAATTATTTTTAGGAAAAAAGTCACAAAATGTATTTACAATGCACAGGTAAGATGATTAAGGAGAAATTTGTGTGAGAAACAAGTCTCAGAGTTTAGAATTAGGAACTCAGCACATGGGTTCTGCATCTGTGAGAGCCAAGGGGGCTGCAGGAGGGATCCAAAAGTACAGTTTCCTTCAACCCAAAAGAGGATGCACTGCAGTGAACATTTCCTCTGATGTTTTGAGGTTGTGAGCAGATCTCCAAGATAGGTATCTACATGTTATCTTACAGTTTATGAAGTCCCTTATTTGTATGTAAGAGTTTACTGTTCAAATGCAACTTGAGATAGGATTCAATTTTAACACATTTAAGTTTTAACACATTTTACTATACACTGAATTATTGCACTGCATAATAATTAGACATAAATACTAACTTTGTATTTTTCTTCTTCTCATTTTGCCATTTCTTCAACACACAAAACTAAGGTCAATGTTTATGTCCCTAATGCCAAGTACAATTTAGCTATCATACTTTTTGGTCCTAACTTTCTCATCATGTACCTGCTTATTTGATTCAGTATCTGCCCCTCAGTACCTGAGTCCATGCTCCTGGCCTTGTATTCTCTGTGCCTAAGTATTTTATCCCAGCATCCCTCTGCCCCATCTACCCATATTCCAGGATTTGGGCAACTGCTTTCTGCTCCCATTCCTGCTCATTGTGTCTTGGGCAATGAAAGGCTTGAGGGGCAGGAACTCTGGGCCATGACTTAAACTGCAGTCTTCAACAGAAGGGCAACAATAATGTTTCTATGTTGTGGGTGAGGAAGAGAAAGACCAGGGATGGCAAAGTAGAGGATGAAGAAGGGAAGGGATGGGGTGGGCCTAGAAGAGAATAGGCTGGGGATTCCTGGATACCTTAGATTCCTCTCTAAATTACAGTGAAGTGCCAGTGGCACCCCAGCACCACGAGGCCAAAGCAAGCAAGAGGAGACCTCTTTGCGATGTGGTAGATGATGCGATACATCACTCAGGTCTCCTTCTAGGAATGAAGGCTTTATTTCTCCAAATGCCAGAAGTGCTGGTAGCCAACAGCCTTCAGCTGTCTGCCTTCTTTAGAACTGCTTGGGCTGAAGAGAGCTGCCTCGCCCTCAGTCACAGCCCCTTCTTGTAGCACCGTTGTGTCCAATGACTGGTCAAAATCAAAGGCCGTTCCCTTCACCCCCAACAAAGAACAGCTCTGAAAGTCCATCTCAGCCTCACTGTGGTGAGGAATGGGGAATTAGTGTTTAGTGGACATAGAGTTTCATTTGGAGATAATGAAAAATTCTGGAGATGGATGGTGATGAAGATGGTTGCATAATAATGTGAGTGTACTTAATGCCACTGAACTGTACACCTGAAAATGGTTAAAATGATCAATTTTATGTTATGTGTATTTTACCACAATAAGAAATTCATAAATTAATTAAGAAAATACAGGGGTAGGATCAGATGTGCTTTCAGTTTCCCTCCAGTTCTAAAGGTCCATAATTACACTGTTACCCTTTGCAGCCAAATTTGGGTTGGTGTGATTTCAGGGGCCAGATTATACAGCAGTTCTCAATTTTGGCTGCATACTAGAATCACTTTGGGAGCTTTTAAAAAATGATGCTTCAGTACCCCCATACTGATTTATATGTAATTGTCTAGGGACCCAGGTTTTGGTATTTTTAAAAGCTCCTGGTGATTCCAATATGCAAAACACAGTTGAGATTTACTGGGCTAGAAGAACCCTAACCCACACCTTCCCCACCCACTTGCTCTTACTGCTGAGGATTTGGCCACTTGCTTATCTTTCTAGACTCATCTTTCCAACTCACCCCCTCCTACACATACCCAAGGTACAGCTGAACCAAATGACTTGTCATGTATCCTCTCCCATCAAACCCTGTCTGACTTCTGTCCCTTTGCTCCTGTTTCCTCTGGCAAGATTGCCCTCATCTGACTGATGTCAGCCCCAGTGGACCACTTCTTTGAGCCCTCAGCACCCCTCCCTAGGCTGTGCCAGGTACCCTCCTCTAAACTCTGGAAGTGCTTCATGTGTAGACCCTTATACTGCTGCCCTTATCACAGAGGTGGGAAATCCAACTCCCCAGTGCTGGGATCGAGTCTTTCTTCCTGAGTTCCCAGGTGTAAAGAAAGACACTAAGGAAGTTATCAGTAGATATAGTTGAACAAGTAGGTTTCTTTAATTAGAGATATTTCATCCCACAATTGAATAGCATTTTTTGAAGTAAATGCATTAGGAAGAACTAGCATATCAGTGTAAATAAGGCAGTCTTCATTTAACATTAATTGAGCCATTATTATGTGTCTGGGATTGTGCTAATACTTAGAATTTCTTACTGCATCTCTGTGGCAACCATAGGAGGCAGGTACTATCATCTCCATGTTGTAAATGAGGAACCAATTTCAGGCAGGTTAAGAGCTTGCCCAGGATCCCAGCTAGTGTGTAGCAGAGCTGGGAGTTGCCGTTGGTATACAAGTGATGATTCTAGATCCTTCCTGATTTGGGGAAAGGGACAGAGCAAAAAATGTATGAGGTCACTGGGAATCTAAAATGGGAAGAGAGGAACTTCCCTGGTGGCGCAGTGGTTAAGAATCCACCTGCCGGGCTTCCCTGGTGGCGCAGTGGTTAAGAATCTGCCTGTCAATGCAAGGGACTTGGGTTCGAGCCCTGGCCTGGGAAGATCGCACATGCCGCGGAGCAACTAAGCCCGTGCGCTACAACTACTGAGCCTGAGCTCTAGAGCCTGCAAGCCACAACTACTGAGCCCATGTGCCACAACTACTGTGGAGCCCGTGCTCCACAATGAGAAGCCACCACAATGCGAAGCCCGCGCACCGCAACGAAGAGTAGCCCCCACTCACCACAACTAAAGAAAGCTTGTGCACAGCAACGAAGACCCAACACAGCCAAAAATAAATAAATACATAAATAAATTTATAAAAAAAAAAAAAAAAAGAATCCGCTTGCCAATGCAGAGGACACGGATTCGATCCCTGGTCTGGGAAGATCCCACATGCTGCAGAGCAACTAAGCCCGTGTGCCACGACTACTGAACCTGCGCTCTAGAGCCCGTGAGCCACAACTACTGAGCCCACTCGCCACAACTACTGAAGCCTGCGCACCACAGCTACTGAAGCCTGCGTGCCTAGAGCCCATGCTCTGCAACAAGAGAAGCCACCGCAATGAAAAGCCCATGCACCGCAACGAAGAGTAGCCCCCGCTCGCCGCAACTAGAGAAAGACCGTGTGCAGCAGCAACAAAGACCCAATGCAGCCAAAAAAAAAAAATTTTTTTTTTAAATGGGAGTAGAGGCTGTTACTGGTAGGAAAAGGGAACCAAAAAAAGGTGAGGTCGCAGACAGAAAAGACAAATGTTGAAATCTTGCTTATTTTACTCAGGCCTCAGCTTAATTGTGAGTAGGTATTTAAATCACATTCTCAGTCTGGAAGGTAGGTGCTATGGGCCCCTCATTCCTCAGATACACTTCAGTTAAGAGCAGCCCAACGATATTTACTGAGGATCTATCACACGCCAGAAACGGTGCGAGATATCTGCATTCCAAGCACAGATGATACTAGATCTCTGCCCAGAGAGAGTTCTCCTTCTAGTGGGGGCGAGAGGTACACTGTCAGCAAACACCCCAAGTACAAAGGTATGAGTTCTTATCATCAAGGTATGTATCGGCAGGTGTAGAAGTGCAAGAGGACCAAGTATCCCAGAGAAGTTAGGGAGGGCTTTACAGCATTTGAACTTGGGGTTGGTGTGTGAATAGGGGTGGCCACGTGGAAAAAGAAAATGAAAGTTCAGCAGGTGTGAAAGCATGGATTCAAAGGACATAGTAGTTTGGGAATGGGCCAAGGAGTCAGGGTTGTGATAGGGAATAGGGATGAGAGGAAGACAGGGCCATCTATGCCAGGCTAAGGAATTCTGACCTTATCCTGTGAATTTATAAGCAAGAGCGTGGCATAAATAAATGTGTATTTTAGAAAAAAACGTATTTTGATGGCAACATGGAGGTTTGAAAGAGAGAACAGTTAGAACTCTTACAAAATGAAAAGAGAGTCCAGGAATAGGTCTGCACTGTATGTGTATGTATGTATGTGTTTGTGGGAGAAAGAATCTGTAGGACTTGGTGACCAGTTTTTTAAAAAGAGAGTGAGAAAAAGGGAAATGTCAAGGGTCCTAGGTTTCTAGTATAAGCATCTGAGTTGATTGAATTAAAGACTGGGAACATAGGAGCAGTTTTGAATTCAGTTTTGATCAGGTAGAATGTGAAGTACCCCAGAGACATTCAAGTGAGGGCAGAAATAACATAGGAGGCATGAGGCTGTGATTCAAGATGTCAGGTTAGGGAGGCAGCAGAATAAAAATATCGTCAGTTTTTTTAAAATGAATGCCAGACTGCCAGATGACATTAAAACACATCTGGGAGTAGACATGGGCTTTGGAGCTGCAAGACTCAAGCTTCTAGACTTCACCACTTAATGCTGTGATCTTGGGATGTTACCTAGCCTCTGGGACTCTCAAATGTAAAATAGAAACAATATTAACCTATCTTGCAGGGTTGTATTCAGATTAGCAATAAAGTTTGCAAACTCCTAACAATGCTGGTCCAACTGAGTTGGCCCATGGTAGTTTTTGTTAAAGTTCATGGATGGAAGGAGTAGGGTTAAATTTGGGAGAGGGGACTGTCCTATGTTCAAAAGAAAGAAAAAGAGTCCAGGGAAGGGACTCTTTGCCTAAAGTGGCTAGGGTACAAGGTGGACTTACCCTCTGAAGAGAAATGGATCATCATCATCCATAGCCCTGTTCAGGTCCCGGAAGTAGGTGTTTGAGGTAGAAAAAGACCACAACCACCTTTTCTATTTGATTCCCTCTAGTCACCCTCAAAGAATTAAAATCAGTGTACTGGGGACTTCTCTGGTGGCGCAGTGGTTAAGAATCTGCCTGCCAACGCAGGGGACACGGGTTTGAGCCCTGGTCCGGGAAGATCCCACATGCCACAGAGCAACTAAGCCCGTGCGCCACAACTACTGAGCCTGTGCTCTAGCGCCCGCGAGCCACAGCTACTGAGCCCGCGTGCCACAACTACTGAAGCTCGCGTGCCTAGAGCCCGTGCTCCACAGCAAGGGAAACCACCGCAAAGAGAAGCCCGCGCTCCGCAACGAAGAGTAGCCCCCGCTCGCCACAGCTAGAGAAAGCCTGCGCGCAGCAACGAAGACCCAACACAGCCCAAAATAAAATAAATAAATAAATTTATTTAAAAAAAAAAAAATCAGTGTACTGCTAGGGTTGGTCTTCAGAGTAACCCACCCTTTCCCCAAGAAGGAAAGCAGAAAGGAAGGGAGAGAAGGAAAGAGGCACCTGTAGATGGACAGGAGGACTGTCGCCATCTGCTTATTCATACCTGGCTTTCCTTTCAGAGTGTAACACACTCTTTCATTTTATAATAGAGAAAAAATTCAAATGAAATTCATTAATTCCAAATTATAATCAGTTGATTAATTTACAAGCAAAAATGATTAAAGTGAGGTCCTTTCCTATTTCGATAGGAGGAGGGAATGAAGAGGGTAGGGGAGATTTGAACATGGAAAAGGGAAGGATGGTTGGGAGAGTTGTTTAAAAAGAGAAATTTTTTTAAAAAGGTAAAGAGTGAGGATATAGAAAATATACTTCAGATTTTGCCTACAGTTGGTTTCCAATATTTGACAGACATTAGCTGCATGTAAGATTTTTGTTGTGTGCAGCTGCCAACAGTTGCAGCTGTGCATCTAGAAATTTGTAGAGCTGTCGTTGTTATAATGGTGTTGACTTTTGTTCTAAAGGAGCTTTGTTCACTGAGAATTCAAAGAACTCTCTACCTTCCTAAGAGCCCAGGCTCCCTGGATACCAATGTTTAGTGCAACTCAACACACACTGATGCAGTAAACTCTGTATGTCAGAGACCACACCGGGAGTGAGATAAATAAAGGTAGTTTTTGTCCTCAAGGAGCGTCCAGTGTGAAGAGGAGTAGGGGTAGTAACCATGGTGGTGGAAGCAGATGAGGGTGGGGGGAGGCAGATGAATAATGGCAACGTAAACAGATACGTTTATTAATTCCCCGATGTGACTGGGACCTTGACCCATTTGCAAACATTATGTAATCACTGAAACAAGTCCAGCTAAATTATTCAAAAATCTCTAAATGCCAATTCCATTTAATTTTAAATAACAAGCATCCCTGAGAGGGATAATTTTCAGAACGATGACTAAGGGAAAATATTTTTCCAGCAGGGTTTCTGCACAGGAAAAAATTCATTGCTTCCATCCCCACATCCCACACCCCGCATTCCACACCCCTTGGTGTAAAAATATTTGTATTTAAATAATTTTAAATGTCATGCATTTATAATTAAAAGCAATTCTGTGCTCAGAGGAACAGAAATTACTGACTTTAAATCAATGAGAAAAAACAAATTTTCCTCAAAGGAAAATTTCATGAGATTCAAAGGTAGTGTAGATCAAGCTAATGTGATATAAGCCTATTCATTGCATATGGTCTCTGGTGTGACCACTGATATAACGGCCCACCTCCAGTGGCAGGAGTGTATAGGACATTCCAGCAAGAACCCTTCATTTCTCCCAAAGGGTCTCTTCTCTCTCCCTTCTCCTTCCCATCTTTAGGTACCCAAGGACTGGATTTGCACAGAATGTTTCCTTTTCCTTCAAAACTACACTCCCCTACCCCATACCCTTGGTTGGTGAGATCCTTCTAGTTAAACAGCTCCTGATGCCTGCTCAGCATCCCTTCTGAAACACAACAGCCTCTCTCCCCATTCTCGACCCTAGTCAGGGCATTGCATTCCCTCAGCCACAGTGATTGGTCCAGCAGGGCATGAACTGGAAGATGAGCCAGCCAAAGCCTTCACCAAGGAAGATGGGGAGGGGTGGGTTCCTGATAACTTTGGGGCACTCCATGGATTCTACTCTGCCTGTCGTGGTTAACTTTATGTTTCAACTTGCCTAAGCTGTGGTGCCCAGTTGTTTAGTCAGACACCAGTCTAGGCGTTTATGTGAATGTATTTTTTAGATGTGATTAACATTTAAATCAACAGACTTTGGGTAAAGCAGATTACCCTCCATAATGTAGGTAGGCCTCATCCAATCAGCTGAAAGCTGATTAAGAACAAAGACAGATTTCCCAAGAAGGAATTCTCCTCAAGACTACAACATAGAAACCCTGCTTGAGTTTCCAGACTGCTGCCCTGCAGAATTCAGACTCAAGACTACAACATCAACTCTTACCTCATTTTCCAGCCTGCTAGCCTACCCTAAAAATTACCCTCACAATCACATGAGCAAAGTCCTGAAAGAAATCTCTTCTCTCTGTCTGTCTCTCCTTCCCTTCCTCCACCCTTCCCCTACCTTTTCTCTCTCCTTTTCTCTGTCTTCTGTTGATTCTGTTTCTCTGGAGAACCCTGACTAATACACTGACTAAGTCATATTTTCACCCTCAAAAAACACAGGGTTTTATTTGTGTGTTTGTTTAAGCCAGCTTGAGTTGTGTTTCCATCACCTGTACTAAGAGTCTTGAACATTCCTGGGTGTAAGCGGACAGAATGCCCTATAGGTTAATAGATGAAAGATTCTTCCAGAATTCTGCCTTATTAGTTACTATACAATAAGCTGCTTAAGGACTGGGATTGTGTCTAATGCTTTATTCAACTGCCATTGCTTAGAATTCTTGATACATAGTCATGTTAATAAATGTTGGTTGAGCTGAATTATAGAAGGAGGTGACCTGGAGTGCTCAGCTCCTGGAATTGCCCTGGTAGGTGGAGATACAGATCTGCTGACATTTAAGAAGCCCAAGAGTGACCACCGGTTTTTATCATTTGGTTATTATAACCATAACAAGTAGCTTCAGCAATTATTATTTTCATGGAGTTTCTTAGAAATTGTTGCAGTGTGTTTTCATTTATGTCCTTACATGTATATGTCTATTATCAATACACATGGGTTTCATTCTAGGTGTTTGGATTGGATGGTGCACATTTCTTAGCCGCATCAAAGCTGCACCCCTCCAGGGAGATCCTAGTCAAGAGCAGGACAGCTCCATCATTGCTACATTGTTGTATTAGTTTGCTTGGCCTGTCTTTTAACAAATTACCACAGACTGAGTGGTTTAAACAACAAAAATCTATTGTCTCATGGTTCTGGGAACTGGAAGTCTGAGATCAAGGTGTCAGCAGGGCCTTAATTCCTCTGAAGGCACAGGGAAGGATTGTTCCAAGCCTCTCTTCTGGCTTCTGATAGTTCCTTGGCTTATGACAGCATAACTCCAAACTTCATGTGGTATTCTTCTTGTCTGTGTGCGTTCATATACAAATTTCCCCTTTTTATAAGAATGCCAGTCGTATTGGATTACAGGCCCACCCTAATCCAGTATGAGCTCATCTTAACTAATTACATCTGCAGTGACCCTATTTCTAAATAAGGTCGTATTCTGAGATATTGGGGGTTAGGACTTCAACATATTTCAACCCATAACAATGGCCTGTACTTCTTCAACTCATTTCTAAGCGGCCTTCATATGAAGGCACTAGAGCTGTGAGTGGCAGAAGAACAGGAATGCTGGCTGCCAGAGCTAGGAAACACATTGCTAAGATTCTGGCCACTTGGTGGCTCCGTGATTGCAGCTACACATTCCTACACCAAACAAATAATTTCCATCTAGAAGCAGCAGCCTTGTTCCAAAACTAATACTGATCATCTTCCTCTTGTACCCTCCTGTCGCGGGCCTCCTTTCCTTCTCCAATATCTTCTAGTTGGTTTTCAACCTACTTCTTCTCCCTTCTTGAAAAGAATAACCAAGAAACAAGAATTAGAAACAACATAAAAAGAAAAGAATGAGAGGAAGAGCAAGAGAGGTTTTAAAAATAACACTGTTAAAGATGGCAAATGTACTGTTTTCTGTGACGTATACAGCTGAGGTTGGAAAGCTTTGAAAAGTCATTTTCTGAGGTTCTAGGTGCTTTGTACCACTCAGACTAGCTAGAGATGTAGGAGGTGACAGATGTAGAAGCAGCAAGGATGGCGCTCGGCAGTGGAAGAGCGTGAGGCCATTGTGCTGCTGCAAACTCTCCATTTCAAAGCAGGAGGGGGTCGAAGACAGTTCTTTCAGGTGACTGGGGAGAGGGAATGTTGGAGGAGGTTGGTGAGTTTGTGGAGAAAACTTGCCTAAGGGACACTGCAAATAGGCCCAGGTGCTGTCTTTATCATGCTTGCTATAGGTCACAGCCACCTACTCTTGGAAAGCTTTCAGTGTAGTCCCTGATGCATAAAGAGCTGTGAACACCTGGCCTATATCAGTTGGATAATTTTACATAACTCCTCAACCAAGTAAATCGACACCAGATTAGGGGCCGGCACCTGACACAGAAGATAACATCTAAAAGCAAGTAAGAATTAAAGTTAAAATTAAAACTCTTTAATGTATTGGCAATATTTATGCTATTCCTATTTACTTACATTTAACATATTACTAGTAAATCAGTAGCAAATATGGAAAAATATGATGAATGATTTATAGGCCAGAAAGTATATATTTTCTTCCAGAAATTGTCTGAAACAGATGTTTCAAGAGTTTTACCTGTGATGTTCTTCTGGGCCTGCCATCCATCTAGCCGAAAATAAACATTTAGCCCAAGAGCATTTTTTTGTTTGTTTACTTGTCTACAAGTAGTAAAACAATAGGAAACAGAATTTTCACCACATAGTGTAATCTTATAAAGCTAGATGTTTGGCTTTATAAAAACCCAGCCTACCTTTTGTAGAGTCCCTCTCTCCTATTCCTTGATTTCTGTCCTACGTTTACAGCTGGAAAAGCCAGTAGTTTTTGTGGTAATCTTCGTTAATATCAAAATAATGGAGAAAAGATTAATTACAGCACAGTTTTAAAAGAAATATATCTGATTTTTCTGTGAAAATAAAATCTGCTTAAAATTGGTACAAATCCTGGTCCACAGTCAGTGTTCAGTAAGTGATAGTTGAAATAAATTGTAGAAGGAAGGGGCCTGGAATGCTACTACCAACAAACACACACATACACACACACATACAGACACACACAACCTTACCATTTGTGGTTGTTTTCTATTCTTTAGGAGCAAAATACAAGTCCAGATAAGATGTAAACACTGAATAAGGGTGTATCCTTAAGCTTCAGATTAAGGTATATTAATTCTTAGTCACGCAGAAGATAATGAGGTTTGGTCATAAGGTTATTCAGTAAGGTCAGTGTTGTCTGCAAATTACAATTTTGCTGGTAACAAAATATTTTAAGTCTGTGTGGCAACATGGTAAAATGGATCTAGATAACTATGTCTCAGTTATGTTAAGAATAAAGATAGTTGCTCTCCTAGCTAGTAGACACAGTGGATTCTTAGAGAATCACAGTAAAAAATAAGTTATTCTGCTAAAATGTGTTTTCAGCAGTGTTTCAAAGTAATTTGCAAAGTTTGGGCGAAGAAAGGAAAGCACCACTTGATGCTCTTCCATGGGGAAGGCCTCAGTGCCACAAGTGATGAAACAGTGACTGAATCGATAGCATTCTTCAAGGCAAATGCTTGAATCCAGTAAGCCTTTCTGTCGAAAAGCAGTTATAAGTTACAGTTTAAAATAATATTTGTAATATTGGCTTGCTTGGAATAAGATCAGGTTCCTCAAAACACTTGTAGGCATCTTTGAATAACTTCCATAAATAGAATAACTTCAAGAATAAATATCTGACTCTTTCCTCACTCTCTTGGAATCTTCTCTTCCCCTTCACTAAAGGTCCTCATCTCAGCCTAAAGCAGTGATTTTCAACTAAGGGAGATTTTGTCCCCCAGAAGACTCTTGGCAATGTTTGGAGACGTTACTGGTTGTCACATCTTGTGGGGGGGGCGGGAGGAGGGAGGGGCCACTGGCATCTGGGGGATGAGGCCAGGGCTGCTGCCGAACATCCTACAATGCACAGGACAGCCCCACAGCAAAGAATTATCTGGCCCAAAATATCGATAGTTCTGAGACTGAGAAACACTAGCCTGGAGGTATAAATGAGGCAGGTGTGTGTGTGTGTGTGTGTGTGTGTGTGCAGCATTGTCACACAAACAAGTAGACTATACACATGCTTGAACTCTAAAAGCCCACTGAAACCCACGTAAACTGGTAGCCTTACAGATCAGCAGTTCCAGTAAAGAAATTCTACTTTCAAGCTAGATGTGAGGCAAGCTCAGAAAGGGTTTTTTTATTCTTTGCTCCACCCCAACTCCTCAAGTAGAAGTTCTAAAGGAAGCATTGTGGTAAACAATCAGAGGGACTGTTGACTTTATTGGTAAGGTTTTAGTATTGTGGCTGGGCCTTAGCCTGAGATTCTCTACTACTGGATGGGGCGCCGCCATGAGTTTGTTCCTTCTATCCTGAAAGTTTTAACTGTGTATTTTAACAGTGACTGCCATGTGAGCATTCTTTATGTCATCCTTTTTGGTTACATGTTGGTTTTTTCTTCTCACCCTCCAGGCCCTTGTCCAAGACAACAGGAAAGTTTCAGGTCGCGTGTTTCCTTTCCAGAGAGTTGTTTTGTGGATAGCAATGGAGTCTTTAGCATTCACAAGATTTAGAGGACTTCAGCATAATTTTATTTTCACATACCAACAATCACTTATGGCAAGTACCTTTTCTCTCCTGACAACCATAGAGCACACTTTTGTTTCCCCATCCAGTCCCCTGTCTCACTGGCCACAGCTCTGAAATGGCTGTGTTCTTTACCACAGTCTTCCTGAGACAGGTTGCTGCCTCCTTTTAGGAATGCCCATGGTAAACCCACCTGAGGAGGGTTTTGACTCAACTAAAACTTCAACCAGCATCAGAGGCTTTCGAAGTATAACTGATAGGTACTAAAAATATCAGTAATGTTGGTAGATACCACACAAGAAATTTTAAGCAGAGAAAGCACCGTTTAGCAAAACTACCTACCAACGTCCTTTCAACAGGCAAAAAAAGGCAAGAGGAAAAAAAAAAAGCAATAACTTATATAATTAATCTGTACAAAATAACACAATTGATATATTTTTTAACAGTAATAATCACAGAACGCTAAAGCTGGATGGGACATTCTGTACTGCTTAGGTGGGCTGCCTGGTGTAACAAGTGCTGGCTTCTTTCCTTTTCTCGCTCTTGTTTTACTTTGGTGATGAAGACACGAAGGCTCAGGGAGGGGAATTGACTTGGCCAAAGTCACACAGGCAGCTGGGCAAAGTCAGAATTGGAAACACAATGTGCACCTTCTTACACATATATAAAAGGCGGAAAACACAGAAGACTGTGATATTTATATGCATACTTTTCCAATTTTTTTTCCAGTGTTTCCTTTTTTCCCTGTTATCTTTTAACCCAAATTTCCCAACTCCTTACACAGACTATTTTGGAAATTAGAAGACATAGTTTTAGTGCAAATAATGCCTTTTTAAAAGAAGTTGTAAGCACCCACAACATTTTTATGCTTAGTGACTTGATGCCAACTATATATATTCATGGATGGATGTGTATATCTGGATCTATAAATGTCATTTGTATATTCATATACATTCGTACACCAGATTTCCAAATCTAGTAGTTTCCCCTCACCTCCAAGGAACACACCACTCCTGACATTTCGATAGCATAGCCTAAGTGTACAGTTCCATCATGGGAGTTTGTATTATATATAAGTTTATGGTAAAGTTAAAAATACGGGTCTTGATAGTTTTCTTCCAGTGATATTATCTTTTGCTAGGAAAGATGAAAATATAAGCAATCAGTGCTTTTCTGTGGAAAGGAAGGAGAATTAGGTCTAGATAAGAATAAGCAGCATCTCAGGCTTAACAAACTTTTCTGGAAATTTTTTTTTCCCTGCTCTGCAGAGAACCTCTAGCATGGGACATGGGTCTGGCTGCTGAAAGAAGTGTCCATGCAAATCTCATTCTCTATTTTCTGTAATCACCACCTGAAATATGTAAGTAAAGCACACAGTCTAATGTATCTTAATGTTCATCCTCATACTTTAAAATAAGCATTATTTCTTGGTGAGTATACTTGAGAAGTTTTCTATTTAAACTGCGTATACATATGATACCAATTTTTAAAAATCTTGTGTGTATTCACATATATAGGAACAAAAATCTATATGTATGTTTACCAAGATGTCGACGATGGTTTTCTTTCAGTGGTATGACTTTTCTTTATACTTATCTCTATTTTTTACAACGATTATTGATTTCTTTAATGTTCAGAAAATTATTAATTAAGCACAAAATATTACGCAAAGCCTTTTCAAATGGCATCCCTTGTCTCTCTGATTCACTGGAGTTTGTAGCTACTTCTATTCATTCAATAAATATTTAATGAATACCTACTATGTGCAAGGTCCTGTGCTAATGGCTGTCAGATAAATAGTTTTACTATTTTACAAAGCTCAAGCCTGTCAGCTAACAGATATTCACGGAGTGCCTGCTCTGTGTTCACAGCTGCCCAGTAGGAGTTCTGGATACAGTGGTGAACAAGATAGTGTTCTGTCTCCAGGAGCTTATATGCTATAAACACGTAAACAATAAATAACAGTGGTCAAGATGCATGTTATGAAGGACACTTTGAGGTAATGTCACAGGTAGTAGCTGGGAGGCTGAGGCTGCTTTAGCTGAGAGTTTGTGGAAGCCCTCGCTGAAGAGGTCACATTTGGATTGAAGACTGAATATTAGATGGAGACACTTTGTGAAGATATGACCTCAAGCAGAAGGAACAGCAAGAGGGAAAGACCCAAGATGAGAACAAGCTTGGTATATTCAGGGAAAACAACAAAATTTGGCAGAGTACAGAGAAGGAAGAGAAGTAAGCAGAAGCCAGTAGGGCAGCCTTCCAGGCCACAGTACAGAATTTAGATTTGATTCTCTGTTGCAAAGAAAGGTCTTTGGTGAGTTCCAAGCAGAGAAGTGATGTTGCCTAGTTTGCATTCCAAAAAGATCCTGCTGGCTTCTGTGTCAACAATGGATTTGGGGGAGGCAAGTGTAGTGGCAGGGTGCTGTTGAGGACATAGCGAGAAGCTGCCACATAACGATAATTGTGGAGGAGAGATACTGAAAACTTTAAAATGGGAGAATACTTCTTGGTTGGGGAAAAAAAAAAAAATGTGCTCTACCATTGTATAGCTACTCTTCTCTTTTAACTTTTGTCTTTTAGAGTGTGGCTGAGATTACTATCATCTCTCAATATCCTTTCTCCTCTATTTTTGTAATAGAACTCCCTGAGTTCTAGCTAGACACATGGCCATTAGGTCGTCAACTACATTTCCCAGCTTTCCTTGCTACTGGGAGTGACCTCATGACTAAATTTAGACCACTGGGAAATGAAGTAATGTGTGCTCAGTCTAGATTATCTCCTTAAGGACATAGTCACTTGGTAAACTTTCTTCATTCTTCCCTTGGGCTGAAACTCAGACATGCATCAGCCCAGCTTTGACCCCGGGGCGTGAGAACATCACCCTAGGGCATGGTGGAGCACCAGATGGAAGGACCGACTTCCCTGAATGACCTCATGGGACAGCCCTCCGGCTGGCCCTCAATGCTCCTGTTCAATCTATATCATGTGAGAATAAGAAAGTTCTTTCTTTTTAGAGCTGTGCTGTATTCTAGGGTCTTTTGGTTAGAACCGCTTATCCCATACCTTAAGTAAATGAGGAGCTTTGGGGAAGCCAAAAGAAGCATTTACAGCAGAGAAACCAGGGCATGGCAGATGTCTTTGGGCCGATCAGTGCCCCTTTGTCTGGAATAGGAAGAAAGCATAGCCAAATGAGAGAAAAACTATTTGGATACTAATCTGCTCCAAAGCCTTAAGGCCATACCCAAGCCTTGGGAGAGTCCTGACCGCCAGCTAAGATTTAGGGTGAGTAATAAAGGAACATTCCAATCATGAACTCTGTATAACATTAAGTTGTGATAAGCTGATAAAAAAGAAACTGAAAAATAACATAGACTCGTTTTTTTTTTTTTTTTTTATTCCTTTTTTTAATTTTTTATTTATTTATTTTTGGCTGTGTTGGGTCTTCGTTTCTGTGCAAGGGCTTTCTCTAGTTGCAGCGAGGGGGGGCCACTCTTCATCGCGGTGTGCGGGCCTCTCACTATCGCGGCCTCTCTTGCTGTGGAGCACAGGCTCCAGACGCGCAGGCTCAGTAGTTGTGGCTCACGGGCCCAGTTGCTCCGCGGCATGTGGGATCTTCCCAGACCGGTGCTCGAACCCGTGTGCCCTGCATTGGCAGGCAGATTCTCAACCACTGCACCACCAGGGAAGCCCCAAGCAGGCGGTTTCTTAACCACTGCACCACCAGGGAAGCCCTAGACTCGTTTTCTTTACCAGTTATTTTAAAGAAACTTTACATTTTGAATTAATTACTCCTAGTGAAGAAGTATGTATATACTACACACAAATGGAAAATACACCGAGTTCTATATCAATGGAGCACATTTACATGTGAGGCCTTGTTCCTCCATCTGTACTGGGTGGCTACAGCTAACTCTTCTCATCTGGTTACAGTGTGCCTTAATTTGGAACCTTACTAATTTTTTTAAAAAGCCCATCTCAAGGTTATGAAGGTTTACACACACACAAAACAAAATGAATTAAGTAATACTAATATTATGTTAGGTAAGAAAATAATCTTCAATATGGAAGAAACACAAGCTCCCTTAGAAAGGTTTTTTTTTTTTTTTTGAGGATTAAAAAAGAGAATGTATGTAAAGCAACCAGCAAAAAATATTGTTGTTGTTGTTAGTTTCTCCCTTTCCTAATACTCACTCAATTATTTGTCTTTCAAATTCCAAAATACTCTGAAATCTGCCATGAATCCCTGAAAGAATGACTAAATGATCATTCTCCGTAAGCTGGCAATTTGGCTTTTCTACATCACTCAATATAGGATGGAAGTGAAATGTGGGAGAGAAGGGACACTAATATTTATGGAGCATCTGCCATGTGTACACTTTAGGTTGGTTATTTCCTCTGATGTTAATAATTCAATGTGGTGATACCATCATTCTTTTTTTTTAATTATTGCAGTAGTTAATTTACAATATTGTGTTAGTTTCAGGTGTCCAGCAAAGTGATTCATTTATATTTTTTTCACATTATATTCCATTAAAGGTTATTACAAGGTTATAGTTCCCTGTGCTATACAGTAAATCTTTGTTGCTTATCTATTTTATGTATAGTAGTTTGTATCTGTTAATCCCATACTTTTTTTAAATTTTTAAAAAATTTTATTGCAGTATAGTTGATTTACAATGTTGTGTTAGTTTCAGGTGTACAGCAAAGTGAATCAGCTATACATATACATATATCCACTCTTTTTTTAGATTCTTTTCCCATATAGGTCATTACAGAGTACTGAGTAGAGTTCCCAGTGCTATACAATAGGTCCTTATTAGTTATCTATTTTATATATAGTAGTGTGTTTATGTCAACCCCAATCTCCCAATTTATCCCTCCCCCCCCAACACCCCCCCTTACTCCCTGGTGACCATAAGTTTGTTTTCTACATCTGTAACTTTGTTTCTGTTTCGTATATAGGTTCATTTGTACCCTTTTTTTAGATTCCACATATAAGTGATATCATATCCCATACTCTTAATTTGCCCCTCACTCCCTCCCTCCCTCTCCCCTTTGGTAACCATAAGTTTGTTCTCTATGTCTGTGAGTCTGTTTCTGTTTTGTATATACATTCATTTGTATTATTTTTTTAGATTCCATGTATATGATGTCATATAGTGTTTATCTTTCTCTGTCTGACTTACTTCACTAAGTATAATATCCTCTAGGTCAATCCATGTTGCTGCAAATGGCAATATTTCATTCTTTTTTATGGCTGAGTAATATTCCATTGTGTGTGTGTGTGTGTGTGTGTGTGTGTGTATACACACACACTTACACATACTTGGGTTGTTTCCATGCCTTGGCTATTGTAAATAGTGCTGCTATAAACATTGGTGTGCCTTTATCTTTTCAAATTAGAGTTTTTGTTTTTTCCAGATATGTACCCAGGAGTGGGATTGCTGGTCCTGCGGCAGCTCTATTTTAGTTTTTTAAGGAACCTCCATACTGTTCTCCATAGTGGCTGCACTAATTTACATTCCCACCAACAGTGCAGGAGGGTTCCCTTTTCTCCACACCCTCTCCAGCATTTATTGTTTATAGATTTTTTTGATGATGGTCATTCTGACCGGTGTGAGGTGTAGTTTTGATCTGCATTGTAGTTTTGATCTGCATTTCTCTAATACTTAGTGATGTTGAGCATCTTTCCATGTGCCTGTTGGCCATCTGTAAGTCTTCTTTGGAAAAATGTCTATTTAGGTCTTCTGCCCACTTTTTGTTTGGGTTGTTTGTATTTTCAATATTGAGCTGTATAAGCTGTTTGTATATTTTGGATACTAACTTCTTGTTGGTCGCATCATTTGCAAATATTTTCTCCCATTCCATAGGTTGTCTTTTCATTTTGTTGATAGTTTCCTTTGCTGTGCAAAAGCTTTTGAGTTTGATTAGGTCCCATTTGCTTTTTTTTGCTTTTATTTCTTTTGCCTTGGGAAACTGATCTAAGAAAATATTGCTACGATTTATGTTGGAGAATGTTAAACATCATTCCTATTTTAACAATAAAGAAACCACATTGACAGAGGTTAAATTCCTTACTCAGTCACATAACTAATAAGTGGTTGTTAACGGTTGAGCTACAGTTCAAACTCAGAGCTGTGTGACTCCAAAGCTTCCCTTTCTGGCTGTACCTCTGGAGTGGTCTAAGCCTCATGGTACACAGGATGCAAGGTTGTATGTGACAGTCCCAAACATAGTAGTGGACCCCAAAACCACTTCCTACTCTCAATTTTCTTTTTTAATCCCAGGCAGAACTAATCATTTCCTCCTCTGTATTCCCATTTAACATCTTATATACACATCCATATGTAGAGTAACTATTGGTTTACAGACCTATTCATGGTTGCCTTCACTAGACTGACAGCTTTTCATCAAACATTTAGGCAAACATTTTGGCATCTGTGTACTCTTCGTGTCTAGTATAATACCTGCAGGTAGCAGACACCTAATGAATGTTTATTGAATCATCCACAGATTCCCAAACAGCAATAACGTAGCATCATCCAGTTGCCCATGACCATCGCCAGGACCGTCTCTGAGTTATCTTCAGTCTAGGCCCCCAAGCTTTGTGAGGTTTCCATGAGCAGCAGGTATCACACGTGTGTGAAGACATGTGAAGCACTGCCTGTCAGAACTGTCACACATTGACTAATATAAACAAAAACCTTTTGAAGTTGTGCTTTATGGTAACTGCAGAAACCTTTCTTAGTAAATGAGAAAACAGCTTTTTCACTCTGCCTTGGTTCGATGCATTAAAATGTTCTGAAGGGCAGCACATGTGCACACACACATGCACACACACCTACACACACAGTGAGAGCTAGCATTATCCCTACAGGATCAGGGACCTCCTGAACTGTAATCTCACCACATGGGGGCTGAATCACAATAGTAAACATAAGAGGAGCTTTCTCAACAAATTCTTTAAACATATTCATAGCTGTCAGCAACGATATTAGATTTAATTAGGCAACCCTGATTTGTGCCGCATACAATCTTTAATTAGATTCTTTGTTGTACACATTTTGTCACCACTGAGGAAAGGTCATTAAGAGGCACACTCTCCTGTAGGTAATCGCACCCTGGACCCTATAAGCATGACAGTAACTGGCAAAGAAAATACACAGCTTCTTCCCTTGCATGGTAATACAAAGGGAACAAATAGTGCCTGAATCTTACTCATTTCCATTTTTTGTCAAAATGTTCTTTGTACAATCTTGCTGAGTCCATAAGAGCATATAACAGAATTATCACTATCAGTTTGACAACACTAGGCAGAAAGGTAAAAAGCAAGCATCATTTCTGTAGAGCTCTGTGCTGTGATTGTTGTTTTACAATCCAGACTGTTGTTCAATGTGGGGATAGTGTCAAGAACTATGGAAGAGTCTGATATTGTACTCTACTTGCAAGCTGACAAGTTAGCCTGCCATAGTTTCATGTATTCTGGTAGAAGAAATAAGAAAATAAGAAGAAATCAGAGACAAAGGACAGCTTATTATTCACAGCAATAGTAGGTGAACCAACTGTGCTGGCCTGGGGTTGCCATTAGGAGAAAAGTTAAAGCATCTTACCTGGGAATGGTCAGAGAAGAATCCTAAATTTTCTAATTAGGATTATATAACTTCCTACCCCTTTCATCCTAATCATTACCCAGGAAGCAGCTGAGAGAAACTGATCCCCTTCTGGGGAAAGTTGCATTCAATGATCTAATTGTCTGAGTAAGGTGTGTGGACCAGGAGGAGGTGAGGGAGGTAGAGTTGGAAACATTGTTGAGTCAATTATCGAGGACGCCATTCCAAAGCTCAACAATACCAGATGCCCATGGATGTCAGGAGGCATGGAAGGTCCATCAGATAGCTTGACTATCAGTCCATCGTTGAGTAGCTTGTGATAAAAAGCACACCATTGTCAGACTGTAAATGTCCAGACAGCCAAAAACTTGACCTGGATTAGTTTCAAGGACCACAATAGTGTTGCCAGAGTTGGCAGATCAGACTGGAACAGAAATAGCATAACCTGAAAAAGTATCAACAGCCCTGAGACCCCATGGATAGCCCTGGGAAGGGACCAAAGGTCAAATGTAGTTCTTCTGCCAGGAGTTGGTAGGGTTGGTGGCCCACATGATGTGTCCTTCCTTGTGCAAGACAGATGGGTCAACTTTTGGCAGGTGTTCCAAGTCTGGCATGCAGCAGTAATCTCTGTGCCAGAAACTAGAGGCCTTTACTTTGTGCCCAGCCTACGATGCTTCCATAGTAAGTGTTTCCATGTCTGGTACAGTGATGGATCCAGGCAAGGATGGTAAGAATCTGGACAGTAACAGCTTAATCAGCAGCTTGAGTCAAGTCAGTCTCGCCAGAGAACAGACTCTTAGCATGGGCTTGATCCAGACAGTTCTGTCGGCAGCCCCAATTTATTCCCACAGATTGCAGCCCCATAGAGGGTGTCTCCAACCTGCCATTCTTTAGTTTCTAAGAGGCAGATCAAATAGCTAGACCACTGGCAACAGCCCAAGAGTCGGTAAAAAAATATAACAAGGTTCTTCAAGGATAGTATTATCTAGAACTATGAGGACAGCCTTGAGTTCTGCCCACTGAGTGGAGCAACTTCATTCTCTTTTGGTTTTTGCATCACAGCACTGAAGTTGAACAGCCATAGCAGCCCAGTGAATACCACCAGGTTTCAGATAAATGGAATAAGTAGACCCAGGCATTTAGGGAAACTGCTGTGAATTGACAGCCCTGTAAGGGCCAGTGAGTTTGCTTCAGTTGACATAATGGGGCATAGAGTTTCCCCCAAAGGAATAGGTACCACTTTTACATGTAAAGCCTAGATGTTGCTGAGGCCAAGCTGGCTGTGTTTTTGAATATGCCATTTTCATTTGACAAGTGAAGCTTGTTGGGACTGTCCCCCTTTCTTAGTCATTGAATCTGAGTTGACTCACCCAAAAATAGAAATATCATATCAGAGAGTCACAAGGTTTCCATGGGTTAGACATTCAGTTTTGATAAGAGCACAGTAGCAAGCTAATAGCTACTTTTCAAAAAGAATGTTTCTGGTAGTTGCATCAGGGAAGTAATGAATCCAAAACCCCAAGGGAGCATCCCTGGGTGGAGACAGCCTCCTTTTGCTAGAGGCACCAATCAAAAAATCATCAGTCACAGAGGACAGGGGAATATTGACCTCCATCTCTAACTGTTTCTCCATAATGTGGCTGAGGTCAGAAGGGTAGGGGGACATCATTTCCTCATTCTCATTCATCAGCATTGTAAACCCAATCCAGAGTAGTAAGAGCCTGGATCCTAGTCAATGCCACATCTGTGGTCTCCCACAGGAGTTCTTCTGTCTCAGAAAAATCTCTCCATGAAGGCCAATGCTTGCTTATAGAAGCCAGGACCCACTGCAAAAGAAGTTGAGACCTTTTACTGTCATCTCCAAATGGATCTAAAGTTAGCATTGTAGATTGCAGGAGGATTTGAACTATGAGAAAGCCCAGCTGTTGTCATTCTTCCTTGATAAGCATTACACACCCCATTCCCTCCACTCCCAGGCAAATCAGCCAAAGCTCTATTGATTTGTCTGGTTTTTGCCTACAACGATAGCAGTTTTCCTTCCTTTCATGCTCAATGTGGATTTGGGTCTTTGTAACTTGTCTGAATGGAAGTGGAACCTTCTGCCCACCCGAGATGAATCTTAGTACCTACTAGCTGTTACAATGGGGCAGATTTGAGGTTGACCCCTGGGTCGATGAGGAAGTTCCCCCACCTGGAGGAGAGTTAGCAACAAGCAGGGCCCTGGTCAGGCACCTGTCTCTGAAACTCCTTCCTGACAACTCAGCCTGCAACCACCTTCCCAATTCCTTCTCTTTAACAGGCAATAAAGTAAAAAACAAACAGACAAACAAAAGCATTTATCTTCCAGTTGGCCATAACATTTGGTCAACTCCCTGCTGATTCCCTTGAACTTTCCTCAAATCCTGTTAATTGGCCTGGGAGGCACTCATGCTTTCTCGTTCAGAAAGCCAAGTCTTTGTCAGCATCCCACCATCATTGTCCAAACTGCCAAGAACTGTGAAGGGTCTGACATTTACCCTGCTTGCAAACTAAAATTTTAGCCTGCCATAGTGTCATGGATGCTAATAGAAAGCCTGCGATTCCTAGGCCAGAGATGCGGTTTATTACAGCACTAACCACAACCTGAGCATCAGCATTTTTATATCCGTTCCTAATTCCCACGGAATGCAAATAGGATCAGGTAACATCCGCCCATGCAGTAGGTTGTGTTACAGAAGGACCCCAAGCTCAGGGAACCGGCATCTTTATATAATGGCCCATAAGTATGCCTGCCCTTTGTTCCAGAGAGAGACACTACCTCTCACTTCCAAGGCGCTTCGCTATACAAACATCCTTTTAAAGGAAAAAAGGGCAAGTCAGTGCTTTGACTCACAGGTGTGCAGAAATATGAGAAACCCTCAGAGAATTGCCTCCATTAGCAAAAAGCAATAACTAGCAACAACAGTATGGGAGTGGCACTCAAACACCCGTGACTAGGAATTGAGGCCACAGCTCATGTCATTCTGTGGATGATATACCTGAAGGTATTGGGAGCTTATGATTACACAGATAAATTTTCAACCTTCTGCAAGAGGTTAAAATAAAAATCCTCACAAGAAGAGGAAGAATCTGAGAATTTCAGGCATCGAAGTGACAGTAGAAGTCAAGGCATTTTTTTTTATACTAGATTAAATTCAAGAGCTATTGAAAATTGTTGAAGCAGTATGATGGGTATCTGGGGCTTCTTTTTACTGTTCACTCTATTTCTATGTGTTTAAAATTTTTTGTAATAATTTTAAAAAAATTTTAATTTAACAGTGTGAAAATAACGAAATTCTCCGTTGAAGAGAAAGTGCTTAGGATAAAAACTTCTAATGGTTGAAGTTGGTATAGAATGTTTCTCCCCCAGAAAACCTGTGGTAGGAAGAAGAAAAATATTCAAGTATTTCATCTATAGATATTACTGAAATTGACATTTAGTTTTAGAAATACTTGATATATTTTGAATACGGGGACAAAGACCTGGGATGAAAGAAAGTTGAACAACTGAATTTTACTAGATGATTAACTGCTGAGGATCTAACATATAACCCAAACATCTCTAAGATTCCAGTGTTCACTGAGCAGAACAAAAAGGAGGGACTTGCAAATGTTTACAGCAGAGGCTGCTTCTGTATAGCAAATGGAATCAAAACAAACAGTAAGGGGAGTCTAGTCATTCATTCTTGCATTGAGTATCAACCAAGTGTCAGCACTGGGCCAGGTGAGTGTATCTAAAAAGAGAACAGGTTTAAAGATTTTTTTTTTTAAGAGGGGGAATAAACTCATGATCTTCAGTGTTTTTCTAAAAATTGTATTAACCTTATATTGTGATAGTTCTTGTATTATTTAGGATTTGAACATATTTGGGGAAAGGAAATAGAGAATGAAATCTGAAAGGGGACAGGTACAGGTGATACAGATCTGAACTGATGAAGATAAAATGCAAAGATACCTCATCAAGCTTGGAAAATGGATAGAAAAGTATGCAGTAACTCTCTGCACGGGCCACAAGATGACAGTGAGTGAGTCTTGGGCAAATTAACCTAAAGTGTGATTATAAGATGATCATCTCTGAATTATTTGAGTCATTAGAAACCCTGGCAATAGAATCCGTTATTGTCTTGTTCCTCTGGCCCCTGTTTTATAGCTGCCTCAACCCCACATCCCAAGAAAGGCAGAGAAGGGTCAGTAGGCTCTAAATTAAGAATTAATAGGAAGATTAAAATCCCTTAGGAAGATGATTGCTGAGAAAGGATATTATCAAAATATGTAAAACCTTGGTGAAGCCCAGGAGTGCTGTATAATACTGTACAGTTGCACCCAGCAGGGGCACCAGGCAAGGGCATGGTGAGGGGGAGGGAGTCGGGAGGGGACCAAGCTGGGAGCGAAACCTAGCCATGCTCTGCTCACGGAGCCGTGCACCTGGCACAAGGCTGCATCTGCCTGAAAGAGGGAGCACCCTTTCCTCAACTGAGTGCCCAGAGGGGGTGCTTTTTTCTTATGTGCATAAAGCTCTGTCTGTGCTAGCTCAGCTCTAGTGTGAGAACATCCTCAAATCCTGGAATGTTTCAGGGCATCCACTGAAATTCTATGAAAGTAGTTTAAAGATAAATAAAAGATGGCATTACTTTATACAGTGGGTAGTAAACATATGGAACTCATTATCCTCAAGATGTTGCGTAGTCCACAAATATAAATAGGATAAAGAAAGATTTAGATAAATTCATGCTTGTTAGATTCACATGAGCTGCTAGAGCGTTGTTAGAAACACACAGGGAACGTCTCCAAATGCTTTCAGGGAAAACACCATGTTTATCTTCAAAATGTCCTGTAGTGCCAGTGCCATGAATTGAACAGGCAGATCTCTGGCTCTCCAGGTTTCTCAGCATCCATAATACTCAAGTTTTCCAAATAACTGAGGGCTGAGCTTCTGTATCATAAGGATTTTCTTTACATTAACAAATTGTGTAAAAATTTTTTCTCAGTGGTGGTATGAAGTTTTATGTGATCTTAAACTGAGTTTGCCAAACTTAACCTTTTCTTGAGAACTTGGAAATGTCATGACAAATGTGCATTTTTGTACTGGGCTGTAAGAGTAATATTTTTGTACTGGGCTATAAGTGTACCCAGGGCATCAACTCAGATGTGTGGCGCTATTTGACTCTCACCTATTCCCACAGAGTTACTGTGGTTTGTTCTTTTCATTTCTTTCAATATTTGTGCTTACTTTACATAAAAATTTTAATCTTCTCTCCTGTTCTTCAAGCTTCTGTTTTCACTCTTGTCAGTGGGCTTGCAGGGAAAACCCTTTCACTCCTAATATGCTGCTCCCACCTCTTTGACTTCAGAGGAAAGCATCCTACTCTCCTCTGTGTCATGTCACCTCAGCTGTGACACAGACCTTACCTTAATTCACTACAGCCCTCAGAGACCAGGCTGCACTTTTAACAAGCTTAGCTGAAGGTTGGGGAGTAACGGAAGAGAAGTACATTTTAGTACTGCTGCTGGATTTGGCTACCAGATGAGCTTACTCTGAACCCAGCAAGGTTCAGACCCATTCTGAGTCTTCCACAAAGATATGCCTGTTTAGTTCCCATCCCTGTCCAGCTCAATCCAACACCAGAAGCAGGTCAAAGGTATCCACAACTCCAAGCACAAGCCCACTGCCAAGCTCCAGACATGGGAAGATGTTTCCTCCCTCCAGTTCAAGGCCCATTTCTCCAATCATCATTCATTGGTGCCAGCATCTTATTACTTTCCTAAGATGACAGACCAACAGAATCATGAACTTGTCCCATGGTACCCAGTAGGATAATGCATCAAAACACAACAGTGCAACATCAGTACATCCTAGATTATTTGACCTTATGTAGCCCACAGACATGAGCCTTACCAAGTGCAATTCTGTCCTTGGTGTAGTCTGTCCACTAGTGTGAGATGCATGTCTCGTCTACTCATCCTTCATGCAATCTCCAGATTTTGCTTCTGAGCAAGGGTGCACACAAATCTCCAAATGAATAAGTGGTACTTTTCAGGCATGATTTAGTCTAGATAATAAATATTTATCAAAGGGAAAATACAATGTGTGGAGTTGCAATTCTGCATATTACAAAACAGGCATTTGTTGTTAGGTTATAAAACAAAGATGTTTAGCAACTCGGAGTCACCCTTATTGAAAGTCACCAGCTCAGAACAAGGCCTTTGCTTAGGTTTGACACCTAAATGACTCATTCCGATGATTTTCCCAAAATAAGAGAACAGTCTACCCTGAAGGTGAATTCTAGCTGCCATCTCTAGGGAGGAAAAAGCTGTCTATAGCTTTTAAATCACAGAGCTTTCTCCCTCCTTCTGTCCATCAAGTTTTCAAAGATCTTCAAGCCTGAGTTTCAGTGCAATTTCCTCCATAGGTAAGCATGCTATTTAATAGATTCTAAAACACCCTTGGGCTTCCCTGGTGGCGCAGTGGTTGCGAATCTGCCTGCCAATGCAGGGGAAATGGGTTCGAGCCCTGGTCTGGGAAGATCCCACATGCCGCGGAGCGACTAGGCCCGTGAGCCACAACTACTGAACCTGCACGTCTGGAGCCTGTGCTCCGCAACGAGAGAGGCCACGATAGTGAGAGGCCCACGCACCGCGATGAAGAGTGGCCCCCGCTTGCCGTAACTAGAGAAAGCCCTCGCACAGAAACAAAGACCCAACACAGCCAAAAATAAAAATAATTAATTAATTAATTAATTTAAAAAAAAGAAAAGAATGAGGTTCTCATTTAAAAAAAAATAATAACACCCTTATTTTATTTTATTCATTTAAATTTTTACATTTCAGCATCTCTGAAATCAGGACACATAATCTGTGACAATCACATTTTGCCAAGCAGCATTCATGACATAGTTGCCTACATCGTGAGAAATTAGTCCATTAAAAAATGAGCTTGCTGAAAATATAGTGACTTGGTTGTTCCCATCAGGGCCTGACTGGACAACTGCACAGCTTCAGACAGCAAATTGTTCGTGGATATCTGAGCTAGGAGTATAAACCTGTTGTCTGAATACCTTCCAGCAACTTCCAGGAGGATTCATAAAGCTCCAGATTTAAAACTTGCATAATGGGTGTTACTGGCTTGAGGAAAAGTCATTGAGATAATAATGAACACTCTTTTAAGAAATGCTGCCTCACCCATGCTCTTGGTGGCATAGTGTCTATGGAAAACCACAGATACCAGTGATTCTGAATTCAAAAGTGATTCAGAAGCACAGGCCTCTAAATGTGCAGAAGTTTTAGAGAGTACTTTTTTTTTTACTGAAATATAGTTTACTTACAATGTTGTGTTAACTTCTGCTATACAGCAAAGTGATTTAGTTATGCATATATATACATTCTCTTTCATATTCACTTCCATTATGGTTTATCACAGGATATTAAATATAGTTCCTCGTGCTATATGGTAGGACCTTACTGTTTATCCATTCTGCATATAAGAGTTTGCATCTGCTAACCCCAAACTCCCAGTCCACCCCTCCCTCACCTTCCCCCTTGGCAACCACAAGTCTGTTCTCTATGTCTGTGAGTCTCTTTCTGTTTCGTAGATGTATTCATTTGTGTCATATTTTAGATTCCACATATAAGTGATATCATATGGTAATTGTCTTTCTCTTTCTGACTTACTTCACTTAGCATGATAATCTTTAGGTCCATCCACGTTGCTGCCTTATTGCATTATGGCATTATTGCATTCTTTTTTACGGTTGAGTAGTATTCCATTGTATATATATGTACCACATCTTCTTTATCCATTCACCTGTCAATGGACATTTAGGTTGTTTCCATGTCCTGGCTATTGTTAATAGTGCTGCTATGAACATTGGGGTGCATGTATCTTTTTGAATTAGAGTTTTGTCCAGATATATGCCCAGGAGTGGGATTGCTGGATCATATAGCAATATAGCATATATTTTTCATTTTTTGAGGAACCTCCATACTGTTTTCCACAGTGGCTGCACCAGCTTACATTGCTACCAACAATGTACGAGGGTTCCCTTTTCTCCACACCCTCTCCAGGATTTGTTATATGTAGACTTTTTAATGAGGGCCATTCTGACTGGTGTGAAGTGGTACCTCATTGTAATTTTGATTTGCATTTCTTTTAGAGATTACTTTAACCAATTTATTTTGATTAATTTACCCTCTTCATTATGCAAAAGAGTGATAAATGATTTTTTTAATCTGTTGTCCAAATAACTCGTTCTGTGTTATAAGAAAGCCTCAAGTCATAGTTGGACAGTGGGTTTTTTTTTCCTTAGAGACTTGTAAACGAATGGTTTACATGACTGAACAATGTACTCACCCAATCTGCCCCCCAGACTTCCTTGTGCTCTTTTAAGTAGGCTGTGCATGTGACTAATTCTGGCCAGAGGATATGAATGGAAAGTGACTTGTGTTATTTCTCAATCCAAGCATGGAAAAACTAAGTCTTGACTTCCAGTCACTTTTCTCTCACCATAGTAAACCCTGAAACTTCTTATAGAGATGATGGAGCCTTCATCAGCATGTGTCTCCTGAGTGACTAAGTAGAACAGAAGCCTCAAGTGACCTTCATTGTAGCATAAAACGAACTTCTGTTGCATAAGGCCCTGATGTGTGGGGTTTGTTTTCACTACACCCTGAGTCTAGCATATCCTTACTGTAATATTATAATGCACAACAACAACAAATGATATCTTACATTTGGTGAAATACAGTACAGGCATACTCAGTGATGTGCTAGTAAGTGCCCAACAACCAGCTCTCATGGGGGTGAGAGGAGTCCCTGACTTGTAATATTTGCTTATTTTTGCAGTGTAGATTTTGTAGATTTTCATAGCCGATTTTGAGTTATCAATGTGACATCCACCAGCTTGCTAAATTCCAGAAAATTTAACAATTGGCTCTTGTGAACCAATATAAGTGAGCTCCGGCATACCACCAGACATATGCTATAAACCTCCCCAGTTTACTTCTCGTATAGCATCTCTTGGTTTTTGACACCCAACTTCACAGAACATATATCGCTCTCAATATATCATTTTGGGGCTGACATTTTTATGGGGAAAATATACATTTACATACTCAAAACTCAGTAGAACATTTTTTTTTTAAATTCTCATGTATTTTTTAATTTATTTATTTATTTATTTATTTATTTGTGGCTGTGTTGGGTCTTCGTTTCTGTGCGAGGGCCCTCTCCAGTTGCGGCAAGTGGGGGCCACTCTTCATCGCGGTGCGCGGGCCTCTCACTGTCGCGGCCTCTCTTGTTGCTGGGCACAGGCTCCAGACGCGCAGGCTCAGTAATTGTGGCTCACGGGCCTGGTCGCTCCGCGGCATGTGGGATCTTCCCAGACCAGGGCTCGAACCCGTGGCCCCTGCATTGGCAGGCAGACTCCCAAGCACTGTGCCACCAGGGAAGCCCAAAACTCAGTAGAACATTTTTAAAAAGCAATACGTGGGGAAAATAACTGATAGAAAGTTAGAATCGTGCACGGACTTTAAAAAGTGCACATTGTCAATAAAGGTGAGTTTCTGTGTCACTGGTACCAAGACATCGAAGCATTCAGAGCAGCTGTTAACTTCTGTGTCCATTCTTTCGTAATCAGTAAGCTTGCTTAGTCATTTTACATCATAATAAGTCGTTTGTTACTTACATATACACATATGTAAGTATGTACTATATTTCTTACTATGGTTTCATTACCATTTTAGAAATTTGTCAGTGGTTTGGGGCTAATGTGTGACACATTATAATTTTTCCCATTTGAAATAATGGGAAACAGGCATCCAGTCTGTTTCATGTAGAACAGCTGATTTTCAGTAATGGATTACTGACATGAGGCAGGAGATGTCAATTATGTAAATTCTAAGACCTTTAGTTCTTATGAGCTTGAGCATATGAATTTAATGACATCTATTTTGCCTGCTCAGGGAACTTTTTGCATAATTCTTGGTTTGTAGTTGTGTTCCAGACAGACAATACTTCTGGGGAGCTAAGCTGTGGTTGGCTGAAGCAAAGAATTCCTACATTTCTAATATAGTTAAAAATATGGAACAACATTAGTTATTATCTATTCTGAGGTGAGAAACAAGATGGAATCTAATTATTTCTGATTCATTGATGCAAAATAAATCAATAACCATTCAGAGAATGGTTAACAACCTTAGCTAATTCATGTGCTCAAATGTCTTTCCTCTGGACCAAAACTTTCACCCTTTGACCTTCTCAATCCTGATGAGTCAGAATGAGACTGAGACCCTTCTTAAGACTTTTCCCAGCGCTATCACTTTTCCCTACTCCTTTTATCCTGGGCAAGGTCAGTCTGTGGAGGAATGAAAAGGCCATTTAAACAAGTCCACCTATTAAAATATACTTTTCTGCTTGTCACAAGGTCTGACATTTTCCTGATAGAGCTTTATCCTTTCGTGTCTTGAAAATCTGGAGTCTTAAAATAAAGAGTCCTCTGGGAAAGGTCACACCTTAAATTCTTTACTGTCTGTTTCCTTGGAGGAGATTAAGACAATTAGTTGAGGTCAAAGTCCTGAGAAAAAGAGATCAAAGTAGCCTCTTAGGGAAAAGCATGTTCTAAGAAGGGAAAAGACAAGCAGGTAAGAAAGGACTAAAACAAACTTCACTTCCTTGACAGTGTAGTTTGGAATTCCCAAGAAGTCCCTGACATTTACCCTAATAGACCGTATTATCACCACCCTAAGGAGACACCAATCCAGCTCCACACAGATTTCACACTCCCTCACATAATAAATTTTGGCCAGTGAAAAGAGCCAAATTATGGTTTTCAGATGGCATCACAAGGCTCCTTTCCTTTTATACTATTAATTTTGTGATTCCATGGATGGGATGGTATTGAATCTTATCCTCCTAATGCAGTGTGTGTCCTTGCCTAGGAAAATAGGTGAGTACCTGAAATTCCCTCAATGCTTTCATCTACAGCCTTGCTTCTTTTTTTTTTTTTTTAGCATCTTTATTGGACTATAATTACTTTACAAAAGTGTGTTAGTTTCTGCTTTATAACAAAGTGAATCAGCTATACATATACATATATCCCCATAACTCCTCCCTCTTGTGTCTCCCTCCCACCCTCCCTATTCCACCCCTCTAGGTGGTCACAGAGCACCGAGCTGATCTCCCTGTGCTATGCGGCTGCTTCCCACTAGCTATCTATTTTACATTTGGTAGTGTATATATGTCCATGCCACTCTCTCACTTTGTCCCAGCTTACCCTTCCCCCTCCCCGTGTCCTCAAGTCCATTCTCTACGTCTGTGTCTTTATTCCTGTCCTGCCCCTAGGTTCTTCAGAACCTTTTTTCTTTTTTTAGATTCCGTATATATGCGTTAGCATACGGTATTTGTTTTTCTCTTTCTGACTTACTTCACTCTGTATGACAGACTCTAGGTCCACCAACCTCACTACAAATAGCTCAGTTTCATTTCTTTTTATGGCTGAGTAATATTCCATTGTATATATGTGCCACATCTTCTTTATCCATTCATCTATCGATGGACACTTAGGTTGCTTCCATGTCGTGGCTACTGTAAATAGTGCTGCAATGAACATTCTGGTACATGACTCTTTTTGAATTATGGTTTTCTCAGGGTATATGCCCAGTAGTGGGATTGCTGGGTCATATGGTAGTTCTATTTTTAGTTTTTTAAGGAACCTCTGTACTGTTCTCCATAGTGGCTGTATCAATTTACATTCCCACCAACAGTGCAAGAGGGTTCCCTTTTCTCCACACCCTCTCCAGCATATATTGTTTGTAGATTTTCTGATGATCAGCCTTGCTTCTTTGAGTGGCCTGTAGACAAGCGTTATTAACATCTCTTAGAAATATAGACTCTTAGGCCCACCCCATACCTACTAAATCAGAATCTGTGTTTTGATAGATCCCCAAGTGATTAAAATGCACGTTAACATTTGAGAAGACTGATCAACAGTACTTGGAAAGCTAAGGAAGCTCTAAGGACTTTTGGACCATCTCTCAAACGAGTACCGCGTATGTATCCGAACTTGGTGCCTAGCAAACATCTGAAAGTTTTTATCACTGAGGAGAACACTTCTGGTCTTCTTTCAGGACTACACAAAGTTGGACTGGCTGGCTTATAGGAATGGAGGCTATTCAGGAATGACTGATAAGCGTTCCAGCCTGTTTTTATTAAATCATTCTCCGTAGTACATAGCAGGGCCTTCTTCTCTATATTCAGTTTGCTTTAGCGTTACTGTGGAGGACTTGGGCCTCAAGTTCTCTCTGCATTTATATGTTTTACATACAGCCTGTCCAATAATAGTGCTAATCACACAGAGACATTCTTTTGTTAGCTGATCATTTAATACCTTGATAATTTCATATCTAAGGCACTTCAATATTTGAAATAATTCTGTATTGCTTAAAGCACCGTATAGTCCTAGAATCATAACATCTTAGGGTTTTTGCATAACTCTTCAGGGTATCTTTAGTACACCTCTCATTTGCTGCTGGACAGCCAACAACTGGTCATCTTCCCTCTGTTTGGACATTTCTAATGACACGACACATACCACTGAAACCACACAACTCAGATTGGGACTTGAACCCACTGTGCTTTAATTTAAATCACACACCTGGTCTCAGGACTTAATGAAGCTCAGGTTCTTTATGTCTCAACGCAGAAAGAATTCAGTGAGAGACGAAGTGATAGGTAAGAAGTGGATTTATTTAGAGAGATACACATTCCTTAGACACAATGCAGTCTGTCTCAAAAGGTGAGAGCAGCCCCGAAATACAGGGTGGTTAGTTTTTATGAGCTAGTTAATTTCATAGGCTAATGAGTGGAAGGATTGTTCCAACTATTTTGGAGAACGGGCAGGGATTTCCAGGAATTGGGCCACCGCCCACCTTTTGGCCTTTTATGGTCAGCCTCAGAACTGTCATGGAGCCTATGGGTGAGTTACTTAGCATATGCTAGTGTATTACAATGAGTGTATAATGAGGCTCAAGATCTATGAGAAATCGAATCTTCCGCCATCTTGGGCCTAGTAGGTTCTAACCAATTTATGTCATATCCTCAACAACTATGTCATTCTTTTAAAGGTTGTGCCCTGCCCCCTTCCCTCCTGTTTCACCTCCTCCTAGTTTTGAACAATTCTAATTAGTAGAAGTTCTTTCTCATACTGGATTAAAACTTATTGTCCATTTGTCTTTATAATCATTTTTTCATTGCAGTTATTAATTCTACATCATATTTTCCTTAGCTGGTTGATATATTCTTTCTTGTTACTAGGAAAATTGGGAACCAAGACACAGAAATATTATAGCACAGTTCCATCAAAAAGCACATGAAGAAACCAAGACACTAGCCTTTCTTTCTAATTTATAGTTCTGTTCACTAGACTGTCTACCAAGAAATGCTGCTCTGTGACCAACACTGTGATAATATGCAAGCAAAAACATCAGTCCCTGGGAAAGATCATGGATCAGGGTGTGGTAAAAATCCGGAAACTCTGTCCCTCCCTTTTGGGATCAAAAAATCTGGCAGACATCCTGGGGTAGGATCTGTGGCCAGAATCCACCGTGGAGAGCTGATTTGTTCCCACAGGGAGATCTGAGTCTCTGGCAGCTGGCAGTTTCCCTTTGTGAAATGGGTGTTCCTGGCACTCCATAAAAGTCCTCCCTCCCTCCACACTCTTTTTTCTCTCCACCCCCGCACTCCACACCCTACTGCACACACCCTCCCACTCCTACATCAATGAAACCCCTCCCTAACATACATTCTGCACACACACATGCCCCCAGAGCTTCCTCTGCAAACACGCCCACACCTCTCTCAGACACACCAGGCAGCACAAGGCTTTCTGTCTCACGCCCTCTTCCTTGCTTCCACTCAGCCTCCTCAGAGCACCTTATACCATATCTACCACCCCTACTTCCTGTTCTCATCACGTCTTCTATTTTACTTTATTTTGTGATTTTCCTTCACCTCATCCCAGCTCACCCCGCTTTGCTCCCGGGGCCTGGGAATGCTGGCACTGTAATTTTGTTCTGCACGTATGTAATCTGGAGCTGTCACAGGCAGGAAAGTAGTCAGCCTGCATGTGCCTGCCTGTCCTTCTCCCACAGCTAGTCTAAGACGGAGGATGGGAAGGAGCTGGCAGTCAGTCCTATTTCTGGAAACTACAAAAACTCTTGTTTTCCCTCTTGAAATTCCTGGAGGAACCAATGTTGTCTCTACTATAGTCATTCCTCCTTCCCTCTAACTCTGTCGCAGGCTTTCCCATCCTTTCTTCAGATGTCCTTCCAATATGAAGCTGGGGGTGGCATCCCTCACATCCTGCCCATTATAACCAGTCACTCAGGGCTAGGAGACCCCACAGAGGATATAAAGGACAGTGAAAGAGGGCAATTAGTTTGATCATGTTTAACCAGAACCTTAGATAATTTAAATATATGCTAGTCTTCTGGAATCTACCTACAGATATAGCATTGAAAAACATGCTGAATCACTGAAATACAGAACATATCAGTTTATAGAACTTCTGTGCTCATAGTACCTGATAACTTTGCTAGGATTTAAAAGTGGTCTTCTTGGGCAAATGATTTGCCACAGTTGCCTAGGTTTCTTATTTTCCCTTGGTGAGGTAGATGGTAGTTTAGCTAAATAAATGTTCAGAACAAAGGGGGTCCTTTATTCCTTTCATACTAATAATTCTTGAATTTTTAATAACAGCTGTTTACATCAACTAAATATTAAGCATAGCTACCACATTGCATTGGACGTTAAACAAGCAAGTAAAATAGATATTGTTTTTGTTCACTGAAAATTTACCATCTGAAAAAAGATCATATCAATAGGACAAAAAATATGTGAATAAATAGCCACAAACAGCTTTGATCACTTTCTTTTCACATTAAAAGGAAAATAAATTAATGAGTCCCTGCTTTCCAAAGAATAAAGTCCTAACATAAATTTGGTATTCAGGAACCTACTGATTTGAGTCCTACACTCCTCTTCAGCTCTGTCTTTCTTCCATTTTCCCCACCAATGTAGTAGTCTACGCACTGGACTCATTGATTCGCAAATATCGTCTGTGCTTTCCCACATGATCCAGGGGTCCTGTCATTTCTACATTGTATCCCTCACAGTTCCTAGCCATTGAGTTATGCATAATTTTATAGTTGTTGAATAAACATTTGCTGAAGGTAAGCTTCATGAGAATAGGGCAGTTGCAAATAGGGCAGAAGTAGAATTTGGAAAGCTCATTGAATAAAAGAAAGGTATGTCATGTCCTCTTAGCCTTCATAGTGCTTTCTGTTTCCTTACATTAAGCCATCGCCCTTTAAGCATTCTTATTCATCAACACTGTTTTTCTGTTGCCATAACTGCCCAACAATGTTAATACATTTCATAGCTTTAGGATGTGCTTATTCAGCCTCACATGTCCAGGCTTCGCTTATCTTTGGACTGGGTTTTACTGAAGACTAACAAGTTGCTATCACCACATGTATCCAAAACACACAGAAAACAAGTCAGCACAGCACAGGTAGAGACTAGAACCAGACCCCCATAAACTAGTTAATTCATCCTCAATTCAGTACATCGTAGAAATACTGTCTTCAGGGGTATATAAGCATTCACATGTTTCATTAATTTCTTCCCTCCTAGGGAACAGTTCATCTCTCGCATCCTCTTAATGCTTTGGTGCATTTTGTTGCTTCCTATTTTATTTAATATCAATACCTATGATAAAGTTTAATTTATAAACTAGGCACAGTAAGAGATTAATGATAATTTAATGATAAAATAGAACAATTACAACAATATATTGTTGGGACTTCCCTGGTGGCGCAGTAGTTAAGAATCTGCTTGCCAATGCAGGGGGCACGGGTTCGAGCCCTGGTCTGGGAAGACCCCACATCCCGTGGAGCAACTAAGCCCGTGTGCCACAACTGAGGCTGCGCTCCAGAGCCCGCAAGCCACAACTACTGAGCCTGCATGCCACAACTACTGAAGCCTGCGCGCCTGGAGCCCGTGCTCCCCAACAAGAGAAGCCACCGCAATGAGAAGCCCGCGCGCCGCAACGAAGACCCAATGCAGCCAAAAATAAATACATTTATTAAAAAACCCAACAATATATTGTAGTAAAAGTTGTGTGAATGTGGTCTCTCTCTCTCAAAATATCTTACTGTACAAATTTTTCCATCTTAACTAAGCATCTACCACGTACGGTGGCCGTCACTTTTGCAGTTTGAGGTGCGACAGCAAAACTACCATGAATTTCTTTTTCCTTCTTCACAATTTCGCAGGTAGAAGATTCATTCTTACCATAGATCTTAGCACCCTTGGCATATGATTTTTTTCTTTCCTTTTTAAGTAGAGAAGCTTTTCACTTAAAAGGAGCACTTTACGGCTTCTCTTTGGCATATTCGAATTGCTGGCATCACTACTTTCGCGCTTTGGGGCCATTAAGTAAATAAGGGCTTACTTGAACACAAGCACTGCAGTACCGCAGCTGTTGACCTGATAACCCAGATGGCTACTAAGTGACTAACGGGAGGGATGCGCCGAACAAAGGGATGATTCACATCCCGGGCAGGATGGAGCTGGACGATGAGAGATTGTGTCACACTACTCAGAATGGCACACAATTGAAAACTTATGAATTGTTTATTTCTGGAATTTGCCATTTAATATTTTTGGACATGGTTGACTGCCGGTAACCACAGAAAGCATAACTGTGGGTAAGGGGGACTACTGTACCCTTTTGAACCGTTGATTTCAATTTCTGACTTCTCCTAACCAACACTTTAAAAATAACAGAGTCATAGGAGAGCAATTTTAATTTAATCTCACCTGTTTGACCACTTTATATAATGAGTCAGAGGTACTAACAAGCTGTGAAATGTCTCATAAGAGAACAATGGAAGAGAAGAAAAAGTTTGAAAGCTCTACAAACTAGATAATCAGGTCATGAACAGATGAGAGCTTTAAAAAAAAATCATATATTTTTTAAACCTCTAGTAATATTGATACATCGCAAGGAAATTCTAAGTTTTTAGTAAAGTAAAAAAGAAATTAGTTTCTTACACCAGATACTTTAGAATTTAAGCTTTGAATTAAAAATAATTGAACAAAGCTTTGCAGAGTTGGGCGTGAGGCTAGAGTGGTGGGATGGGGGGAGAACCATTTGTTGGGGATGGAGGGAAACTGAAATTCTGGGAGCCACTGTAAAAAAGAGACAGAGGGGCTTCCCTGGTGACGCAGTGGTTAAGAATCCGCCTGCCAATGCAGGGGACACGGGTTCGAGCCCTGGTCCCGGAAGATCCCACATGCCATGGAGCAGCTGGGCCCGTGAGCCACAATTACTGAGCCTGCGCGTCTGGAGCCTGTGCTCCGCAACCCGCAACAAGGGAGGCCGCGATAGTGAGAGGCCCGCGCACTGCGATGAAGAGTGGCCCCCACTTGCCACAACTGGAGAAAGCCCTCGTGCAGAAACGAAGACCCAACACAGCCATAAATAAATAAATAAATAAATTAATAAAAAAAAAAAAAAAGAGACAGAGTCCAGAAATTAAATTAGTAATTGTCTAGGGCTGGGGGGTGAGGTGAGGGGTGGATGGAGAGATTCAAGTGATGGCTAAGGGGTGTGGGATTTCTCTTTGAGGTAATGAAAATACTCTAAAATTGACTCAAATTGATTGGGGTGATGAATACACAACTCTGTGACAATACTAAAAGCCATTGAATTGTAACTTTAAGTGGTTGAATTGAATGGTATGTGAATTATATCCTAATAAAGTTGTTAAAAGACAGAGAGAGAGAGAGAGACAGAGTCAGTAAGTGTCTGGTTTGAGAATTTACTTAATCTGACTCATTCTAATCTGACTCATTCCACTCCAATTTTGAAACCATTTTTTACTTTTCATAAGCATATAAATCTTAACTGCTCTCAGGTATATTCAAGCCGAGAAAAATGTAAAAGGTACCTGAGTTCATGTGGTTTCTTCTGCGGAACAAGCAGGGGCTTGAATAGCAAGCTACTGTACCTTTGAGTCAATTTCTGTTTATCTTCCAGCAAGTTTGAGAAAATAGAGGTTTTACTGCAGGAATAAATATGAAGTTTAGAAAACAAATGTTAAAAAATTCACATAATGATGTATATAATAAAAAATAATGCCATAAACTTCCAAAAACAAAGAAAAAAGATAAAGATGGAAAGAAACACACCAGGTTTGAATCCCAGCTCTGCTGGATGATGTTAGGCAAAATACTAATCATTCCAAGCTTTGCTTTTCTCCTTTATAAATGGAGGCTTTTATAATATGCAGGGTTGTGCTGAAGATTAGAGATAATATATAAAAATACCTGGCAAGGAGAGGGCATTGAATGAATGGTAGTAATTATTATCATAAAGGATATATATTGAGCCTCTACCATTGGTCCAACATCTCATTCATATTATTTTATTAATCCTGAGAAAACTTTCAGCAGTCAGGATAGGCTAGATTATGCTGCAATAAAAGACAGTGTCAAAGTCTCAGTGGCTTAAAAAAAAACCTGAAGATTTATTTCTTACTAAATTCACATATCCATCACCGGTTGGCTTAATGCTTCGCTCTGTGCCATCCTTACTCTAAGACTCATTTAAAAAGCTGGTATGATCTGAAGTATTTCCGATCACATGGCATAGGGAAAAAAGATGTGGCATATAACACACAGATCCTTAAAATGTATGCCTGGAGATGACACATGTCACTTTTGCTTCCATTTCACTGGCTAAAGCAAGTCACATGGCCGTATCTCTTGTCAGTAGAGCATGAAATTGCATTTTCACCTGTGCATGGTGATAAAACAATATTTGTCAACAACCTTAAAGATTACCACACAACCTTATGAGGGAATTTTTATCCTCAATTTTAAAATAAGGAATCTGAGGCACAGGGAGAGTAAGAACTTGCCTACAGCTATATAACTAGGAAGTGGCAGAATAAGACTCAAACCCAAGTCTTGTGTTTCCTGATCATTCCAGCCAGACCCTGAAAATTGAAAATATTCTACCTACGAGGATATGTGACTATGTCTTCCTCCCCACATTCATAGAAAAATATGCAGATTTCCTTTGGGAACAAATTGGTACTGCCTTCTCAGAAACCAATTTGGAACAAAAACATTAAGAATCGTAAACTGTTCACACACCCTTTGACCTAGTAATCCTAGTTCTGGGAATTTATCCTAAGGGAATCATCCCAAGATAAAAAAAAATAATACTTATGGAAAGATCTATTGTGACATTGTAAAGAACTGAAAAGAATCTTCATTTTCAATAATAGGAAGGGTCAAAGAATTTATTGATTATACACACAATTATTATAAAGCCATTGCTTTATAATTATGAAGACCATGTAGTAACAAGAAAAAAAAAGCTTTTGATATAATGTTAAGTAAAAAGCAAAATAAAATTGCTTTTACTATATTGCAACTATGTGATCAACATTTGTGTGGCAAAGACTGCTAACACTTTGCACATTTGTTCTCTCTTTTCTCCTTTTGATAATAGAAACCCCACCTCCAGTTTTAGCTGGTCCTAGCTACGGAACACATTTCCCAGCCTCCTTTGAAGCTAGGTATTGCCATGTGACTAGATTCTTACCAATAGAATATGAGCAGAAGAAATGTGTACAACTTCCCAGTTTTGCCCAGAAATGTGATGAGACACATGTTTTCCATCCCTTATTTACCCTCTCTCTAGAAAGGAAATGGTGACAACTGAAGCAGTTGCCTTAGGTCCAAAGATGAAAGCCACATGTTAATGGAAATGTGAATTTTTTATTTTTTCTAAAACTTCCTTAATGTAAATTTTGTTATTTTTAAAAGGTGTGAAAGTCTTTTGGCTATAGTTGTAATGCTATTAATAATCGAAATTTCACTTAAATATTGCTTTTCTAAAAGGAAAATAGATTCTCTCGTACTTGTGGAGATGTTTGAGGAAAACCTGGAAAAGAAACAACAGAAAATAATAGAGAAACACATGAAAATGACATTTCCCCCCCAATCTGGGCAGTTTATAATTTTGAACCACCAGAAATGATTAGGGAACATGACTGGTGATGACGATGGATGGGCAAGGCATTCTGCAGTGCTGGGGGTAAAGATACCAAGAATCTGTGTAGCCTGGGGCAACAGGAGACTGTCAGGCTGTGGCAGGGAGAGGAGAGGCGGTGATATCATCAGTACAGTCTATTAACGGAGGAAGTGGGAGAAAGGGAGAGAAAAAGAGACAAACCAGTTATTGTTCAGTTTTACCGGTGTCTAACTCCTTTCCTTTCATAATGCTACTGTGGAACAGAACATTTATTAGCTCAAGTAAAGCCCTATGGTTTGACTCCACGGATCAGCATTTTAAAGTTATCTACCAATACAAAACCAGGAAAATATTGCATACCTGGAAATTCTTAATAGAGAATCAGATTGTCGCAGCTACCTATGATTTTAAAGGAAAAGATTTTAATTTAAGTAAAAGATATATTAATAGCTAACATTTATTGAGAACTTATTATATATGCCAGATACTATTTTAAGTACATTACATGTATTAGCTCATTTAATCTTCCAAAACCCTATTAAATAGGTACTATTATTTTTATCTCCACCTTACGAAAAAGGAAACTAAGGCACAGAGCACTGAAGCAGTTTTCTTAAGGTCACACAATAATAAATAATAATAAATGGAAGCCAGCAGTCTGCTTCAGAATCTGAATTTTACCTCCTAGCTACACTCCCTTAATCATGAATTATTAAATCCAACACAAATATGTAATCAAAACTTCAGATAATGAATTTGCTAATTAGTCTTACTTAATGCTTATGTCAGCTTTTCCAGCAGTATATATAAAATAACAAATCAACAGATTATTTTTGTTTCAAATGATTTACACGGCAGTTACTAAAACATGTAAAGATTGCTTTTTGCCTATCAAATATTCATTCTCCTCTGTCAAAGTAATGAAACTCCTGTCTCAAGCTGGACATATTGTTACCTACCTAAAAGACCACAACTTGCTACCAAGCTTGCAGCTATTGGTCATGTGACTAAATTCCTCACAAGGAGACCTAAATGGGAGTAGGATAGTGACTTCTGGAAAGTCTTCCTGAGAGAAAGGGCGCACCCTTCTCCTCCTCCATCCTGCTCTTTGGGGTGTGGATGTACTGGCTTACATTCCCTGAGCCTTAGCAATAAAGCAGCAGGAATTTTGATGATTATGAAGCCACCGTGTTAGCCCTGGGCTACTTTCTCCAGAGTTCTTTTTACAGGAGGGAGTAATCTAATTGTTAAACAACCATCTTGGGGTCTCTGTTAAGTTAATTGAAGCTGAATTTAGTAATCCAAAGTAATACATAAACCTAATGTTACATAATTTCCATTCAGATTTGGGAGACATCAAAAAATCATCTAAAGGCATGCAAATTTAACTATTCTTATAAATTTAATAAGGAAGCAACTTTTTTCAGACTTTGTCTAAATAGCTGTCATTCCTTATAATGGATTTTTATGGCACCTGGGTAAGGCATTGCTTCCCAACCTTTTTCATGACAGGGCACTCAAAGAAAACTCATAATAATCATACAGTACTGTATAAAACAGTTAGGCTGTTCTTGGCCAGAGGCTGCTGATTCAGGGGGTCCGCCTAACCTAAGAAATGTGGGGATCAATTTCTCAACCCCCCGTTCCTGACCCATTCCCCACAGCCCAGCTTTAATGGGATTCCACAATGGATAGATTGGTTCTAATTACTATTAGATAAAATTTGAATCTGGAACTTATTCAAAAATCAGTAAAGCTTGAGAAAAGTCAAGTGAGTAAACTATGTATTGCACTTTATTGTTGAAAAAAATAGATTCATTGCAAAGCTAGCCAGATTACACAAAGGGCATTTCTTATTTCACATAGGGTACTGTTTTAATGCCTTCATTATATATGTGCACACTAAGTATTCCTTTTATATCCAAAGTGTAATGGGAGGGGTCCTTGTGAGTCCAAGCAAAGAGGGGTTTCAAAGAATGAGTTTATACTACTGAAAACTAGTGTCTTGGTTTTTTATCTGTAAGAGGAAAGAAGGGAACCTATATTGATCATTTTCTTTTTTTTTTAATCTTTTCTTTTTTTTAATTTATTTATTTTATTTATTTATTTTTGGCTGCATTGGGTCTTCGTTGCTGCGCTCAGGTCTCTAGTTGTGGCAAGAGGGGGCTACTCTTCGTTGCGGTGCGCGGGCTTCTCGTTGCGGTGGCTTCTCTTGTGGAGCACGGGCTCTAGAGCGCAGGCTTCAGTAGTTGTGGTGCATGGGCTTAGTTGCTCCGCAGCATGTGGGATCTTCCTGGACCAGGGCTCAAACCCATGTCCCCTGCAATGGCAGGTGGATTCTTAACCACTGTGCCACCAGGGAGGCCCTATATTGATCATTTTCAACCCACCAGGAACTTCCAGATGTTTTCTCTCACGAACTCCTTACACTTTGTAAGGAAGATGTTAAAGATTTTAAAGATTAGGAACCTGCAAGCAGCAGAGCTAAAATTCAAAGCCCTTCCTAAGTGTCTATGTGCCTGAATTCATTCCTGCAAATTGTTTTTATTTTTCATTTTAAAAATGTATTCAATGTAAGGTCGTCACAAGTCTACAAAATCAAATGGTTTAATAGTGCTTACAGTGAAGCTCAACTCCAGTCCTGTTCCACCCCCCGCCCCCAGAAAAAACTTGCAAAATTTTCCCTTTAGCTTTTTTTTATTAAGTTATACTTAACATGCAATATTATTTGATATTTTATACATTTTGAAATAATCACCACAGTAAGTCCAGTTACCATCCATCACCAAAGTTGTTAAAATATTATTACTATATTCCCTACGTGTTCATTATGTACCTGTGACTTCCTGTAGCTTTAAAGATGGTTGCCTCCATATCTGAAAAATGATATGCCTATATTATCATTTTTCTTTCTGAAATTGTTTATATTTTCATCTAAGTTATAAATGTACAGAGTTTAAAAAGCCAAATCTCTCTTCAAAATCCAAAAGAAAAAGAGCAGCCCCTTTCCCTGCACAATCTGCAAGTTCTAGTTCTAATTCCATCCCCAAAGCAACCACACTCAACTTTCAGCCATTTCTTCTGGTATTTATCTCCACATTTCTAATGCTATTTCTTGGTTTTTCAAAGTTCCAGATATTATCTAGGACTCTCTTCTATGGAAGTTATGGATTTAGCTTCTTATACCCTCCTCTCATTCTCCCAATATAGTTATATCACAATGCTTTTTTCAGGTCACTATTCGGTTTTATATAATTAAGATAATGTAAATATTATTTAAGGCTGAGGCATGTAATATACTATGATTATATTACCTTTCTCAGGACAAATTTGTTTTCCCTGGAACTGATCATCTCATTTTATTTGTATGCTTGCTTTTCTATGTACCTGTCAAAAAATTCCCTATTCTCTTCCAGAAATGCAGATCGCGCAATACATTCAAGTTCATGACGCATTCTGTAAATTTCTCAATTTTCTTGGAGACCTGCTTCCTGAAGCCCTGCGTCCTCTTGCATCAGTCTGAACTTGCTGCTCTCTAGGCTTCTTGCAGAGCTGCTGTGCTCAAATCACCTTCACAATGACACAGTGATCATGTGGATTCCCAATGTGATGGCTCTCCTTTTTTTTTTTTTTGCATCCGATGTCTTTCTCTTTCTTGTCTTCCCCCCTTATTTTTCTAGATCATATCCTGCAGTAGCTTCCTACAAAAGACACATGAAAGGTAAATTTTCTGAATTCTTCTATGTTTGAAATATCTTTATTCTGCCCTCACACTTTATTGATAATTTGGCTGGGTGTTGCATTCTAGGTTAAAAAATTATCCTTCATAATTCATAAGGCATTGCTCCTTTGCTTTTTTGAGTCCGTTGCTATTGTAGTTGTGAAACCTGATGCATTCTGATTCCTACTTTTTAGTATAAGACTCATTTGTTTTCTTTTTCTGGACGTTTTTGAGATTCTTTCATTATTCCCAGTGGTCTGACACTTATTTCTCAATGATGTGCCCTTTTTTACTTGTGCTGAGTAGTTGGTAGGCACTTTCAATTTTCAGACTTATGCCTTCCTGTTCTGGAAACTTTCCTTGGATAATTTTCCCTCCATTTCTTCTCTTTCTAGAGCTCCTTCTAGTCAGATATTGTACCTACTGGATTGAGTCTCTAAATCTCATATCTTTTCTTTCTTATTGTTCATCTACTGATCTTTTGGTTCTATTTTCAGATTTCCTTGATTTTATCTTCCAATTCTTCTACTGAAGTTTTATTATTATATGTTTAATTTCCAAGAGCCCTCTCTTGTTTTTTTCTTAACGTTCTTTTTATCATAGCATTCTGCCTTTATTTTACATATACAAATCTTCTCATAATGTTTTGAGGCTATAAATTAGCATATAAGCAGTATTTTTCTGTTCTCTGTCATTTTCTCTTGTATTCTGTTTTCTGTTTATCATAATGAGTCCTCTTTTTTAGGTTAGAGTTTGCCTTATATACCTGGTGGTCTTTTTTTGTCTGTTCATATTTAAGAACAGCATGCTAAAAAAGCTGATGAGGAACTCTGTGAGTGTGGATGGTGTTTACAAGGTGACGGTTCACTTTTGGATGGTGGAGAAAACATTTTGTTTCTTCTCTGAGTCAGTTTAGCTTTTTTGAAAAACATTCCTCTAATCTCTTGCCTAGCGAAGTGACTTTTAAACATTTTTGACAGAAAGAAATGATTTTTCATCATGTCCAGTCCACACACACACATATATGTACATATATGTATATATGTATATGCAAAAAAGTTTCATGAAACAATATTTAACTTTTCTAAATATAATGCGCTCAGATATTTTCTATTTAGTCTATTGAATTTTATTTTTTTTTAATGTTTGTGACAGACCTTGTGATGTACCAGTCATATTCTCTGCAATGAAAGTCTGGTTGCCCCAGTCGCTGAGCACTGCTGGTGGGCAGTCTTCAGCTGTCAGCCCCTCCAGGGATTCCCTCAGTTCAGAGAGTTGACATGCCTAAGGTCACACTTCCTGGGATGGCCACATCCAATGAAGGAGGATGTATTAATTTCCTAGGGCTGCCACAATAAAATACTGTTGACTGGGTGACTTAAACAACAGAAATTTATTTTCTCTCTGTTCTGGAGGCTAGAAGTCCAAGATTAAGATGTCAGCAGTTTGTTTTCTTCTGAGGCCTCTCTCCTTGGCTTGCAGATGGCCATCTTCTCACTGTGTCCTCACATGGCCTCTTCTTTATGCAATGCCCCTGATGTTTCTTTCTCTTCTTATAAGAACGCCAGTCACATTGGATTAGGGCTCTACCCTGAGGACCTCATTTTAACTTAATCACCTCTTTAAAGACCTCATCGCCAAATCAAAGATAAAGGGGATAAAGGCCTGGCTACCTTGGCCTGACTTGGGACAATTCTGAAGAGCCATTCTAGCTTCAGTATTCCCCATGGGCTTGGCCAAAGAGGTCATTGGGCCTTGAATCACAGCTCTACTTCATCTTTTGTCCAATTCTGTTTCCTTCTACAGGTTTTGATCCCAAAGTCTCACCCTAATGAATATCCTGAATGCTCAGTTCTGTCTCAGAATCTGCTTCCTAGGGAACCCAACCAATGACAGTGTTCGTTACGACCCATGAAAGTGATTTCATAATCCACTAATCATAACTATTTCATAACCTACAGTTTGAAAAAGCCTGGCCTAGGGGTTAGTTTCCTGATTAACAGTGCTTTGATTGTGTGGCAGTGGAGAGGGCACAGATGATCCAGCCAGTGCAGACCTTGAATTCATTTTGCTGTTTATATCCCCATGCCTTATCCATGTCTTCCCTTTTCTTTTTAAAAATTTTTTTTATTTATTTTTTGTGTGTGGCTGCATTGGGTCTTCGTTGCTGTGCGCGGGCTTCCTCTAGTTGCAGTGAGTGGGGGCTACTCTTCGTTGCGGTGCGTGGGCTTCTCATTGCGGTGGCTTCTCTTGTTGCGGAGCACGAGCTCTAGGCACGCGGGCTTCAGTAGTTGTGGCACGCGGACTTCAGTAGTTGTGGCTCACGGGCTCTAGAGCACAGGCTCAGTAGTTGTGGCACATAAGCTTTGTTGCTCTGTGGCATGTGGGATCTTCCCAGACCAGAGATCGAACCCGTGTCCCCTGCATTGGTCGGCAGATTCTTAACCACTGCGCCACCAGGGAAGTCCCTCCATGTCTTCTGTAGACCTGATTTCTCTGATGCCCAGGCCTTTCCTGCTGAGTATCTCCAGGAATACATCTCCCTCCTCACCCTCCAAAAAGGAGTAGGCTGGCTGCTGATTTTCTGTGCCTGGGGGTATAAGAGTAGGTGACTGTTCCATATATAAGCTTTCAACTTTTGCTTTACACCGCACACCTTACCCTCACTTTCTGCCAAATGTGGTGACTCCAAGTCCTGAGCCTCTTTCAGGTTCTTCAAGGTGAAGTATCTTTCTTATCTTCAGCATGCCCCACTGCACACACTTTAGATTGTGACTTCGTCTCCCATTAGGCCACTTAACATTCCCCCATTCACTTTCCACCAAATATTTATTGAAATCTTGCATCTATTCATAACCCCTCTTCTCATCTCTACTAAGAGTAGATATATGCCTCTGTTTGTTGCACCATCTTTAGCTAGAAGTTCACAGCTAGAAACTTGGTGGCAGTCATATCACCACTGTGGAATGGTCTAGGAGGTATTTGTTTCTTACTTTTTATGCTTTGCTTGCATCTTTCTATGTGAGGTCTTTTTTTAAAATATTTATTTATTTATTTATTTATTTATTTTGGCTGCGCCGGGTCTTAGTTGCAGCATGCAGGATCTTCATTGCAGCATGCGGGATCTTTTAGTTGCAGCATGAGTGCTCTTAGTTGCAGCATGCGGGCTTCTTAGTTGCGGCATACAGACTTCTTAGTTACAGCATGCATGTGGGATCTAGTTCCCTGACCGAATCCGGGCCCCCTGCATTGGGAGCTCAGAATCTTACCCATTGGACCACCAGGGAAGTCCCGAGGAGTTTTTTTTATGTAAGGGTCTTTGCTTAGTGTGAGGACATAAAGTTAAATCATATACTTAAAAGTCCTTATGAGTCATGATGAGCTCTAAGGTTAAGTATGATACCAGAGAGAAAGTGATAAATGCATAAGAGAGTAGAGCCAGCATTGTGGAGATTTAAAGGAGAAAGTAGTTATATTCAAAATAAAGAGTAAAATACTGGTGGATAAAAAGTAAATAAAATTGGCCCTAAGGTTTAGTGCTGACAAGAGAAATTACCAGCCTTGTTAGGCATGTTACTACACCTCAGAGAGATAAATGAGGAGAAATGGTCCCAGCCTTCCTTCAAGGAGTGCACATCAATTTAATATAGAGAAAACCAAACGACAAAACAAAATAAAAAAATACCAACACAAATTCAATTGTGCACTTCTTAAAACCCACCATTATGTTCTTATTTCCTATTAACGAGTGGACTTGTAATATTGCAGAATAGATTCTCTTCACAACATGTGGCGTATTATCTGAGCTCCTTGAAAAGATAAAAATAGTTACCACAAATGGGAAGAAACGCCAGCAATATCTTTCTAATTCTTCATACTTTAAATACTGAGAAGGTTCAGGAATGACTCTCTAATGCTGGAATTTTAGGCAAAGCAACATCAGGTTGAGGGTGATTTAGGGAAGGCCTTAAAAATACATACAAGGAGCAAAGACTGGCCTCCCCGCCTCCTCGGGGGTGAGCCTCCCCAAGAGGAGGCCTTGGCAGGGCTTTGATGAGTGGGCTGACCCTTGTGTTGGCTCTGGAGTTGCTCTGGCATAATTCACAGCCAATTTAAGAATAAAAGAACTGTTTATAGACTATTCATGTGTGGAAAGAGCTTGTTAATTTAAAAAAACATAATGGTCATTGGAAAAATTATTCTCTACCCGCCCTTAAGCCATTATTGTGTTTTGGCTGCTGAGCAGGAGTACGAATATGTCCACCTGTGTAAAGGAGAGAAGATGAGTGGGTGGATTTGTGGGAGAACAAAGGAGAGGGTCTGTAGTAGGTGCCAGGTCACTGAGTGTGTGTGTGGGCAGAGGCTGGGCCCATGAGTTAGCAAGGAGTAGGAGGCCAGGTATGTGTGGGCAATGAGTGGGTGAGAGGAGAAAACAGTACAAAGGCATTCTGCAAATGTGAGTATCTTAAGAAAATATCCATAGGACAGTACAAAAGAGCATTAGAAAACAATTCATTAGCAATTCTAATTTTAAAAAGCAAAGCATTGCTGATAATGCCATCTTACAGATAGTCATTTTAAATTTTTAATTATGTCATTCAGAATTATATGTGTGTTATTTAGCCTGATAGTTGGTGGTGAAGCTGCCAGTGTCACTGAGAGTGGCTCAAGGCAGAGCAGAGGAGCAAGCTGAACACCTGTAGTTGAGGTAAGCTTAAATTTCCTATCTAAAATAAGCTTAAAATCCCAGGAAGAAAGGGGTACCTTTTCTCCCTCTATCCGTTAGGCAAAAGGATCTATATTAAGTTTCTTTTGTAACTATACATGGGATTTTTAAAAACATCTGCGTTAAAGTCTGAAACTTAAGAATAGACTCACATAACATTAGGGTGAAGAGGAATCAAAGAGATCATCTTGATGAACAACCACATTTATAGAATGAATTACAGACTCAGAGAGCTGAGAAGGACTCGGCCAAGGAGTAGTACGGGGAGTCTATAAAGTCTGATAAATCAATCAACCAACTGGAAACAAGGGCACTGCCCCCCCACCCCCACCCCCACCCCCGCAGCAGCCTCCTGAAATAAATATAAAATGAGAAACTCAGAAGCAGAAGCTGGGGAGTGTTCACTCCGCGGAGAGGTAAGAGGCAGGAGGTGAGGCATGTGGACCGGCACAGCAGGATGCAGACTAGGAAGAGCCCCGCTCTGATGCTGCAGGGCCTGTCTATGCGCAGCTGAGTGGGGCACTGGAGACGCCCAGTCCGTCTGTAACCATATGAGCTTCCTGGCTGGGAAGTGGCCCTATCAGACCAGAGCTTAGCTAAGGAGCTCATGTCCCGTTTCTACTGGTCTTAGCCTGTGTTTTTCCTTTGAGCTAATTCAGATCCTCTGGGCTTGCTTCTTGCAGAATTTCCCAAAGAGAGAAAGGGCTGTTTGGGTTTTCTCTTTTCAGTCAGCCCAGTGAATCCCAAACCAAAGATTTCTTCTCTTTCTCTTCTCTTTTACTGAAGTCCTTTAATTACCATTTACCAGCTTTTCGTGCAAATTTTTCTATGTGTTGAGGACATCCAGTTAAGGGCAAGGTGAAGCAGCTGGGCAGCAGTTAAGTACACAGTAAAATAAAAACTAAGACCTCCTTATTTAAAAAGAAAAAAATTAAGTTGGTAGCCTCCAAGACCCTCCTAGGGGGGCCACTAAAATGGAAACTCTGTCTATCCATAATAGAATTAAGTAACTGAATTCATTATATCATGAAAATAAAGCTGTGATGTTATTTGTAATGCTGGTATTTTGGCATTTATTTTGTATAACATAAAAATGGCTGTATTTGATTTTTTAAAATTAAACATAAATGGTGCTATGGACTGTTGACCTAAAACAAATAGACTGCTAGTTATTTCTCCAGCAAAAATGGGTTTATTTGGGATCAACAAAGAATTGCAATTCACAGTGTGCAACCATGGTGAGCCATGTGCAAGTGGATCCACAAAAATGGAAAGAACTCTTTTACAGAGTGGAAAAAGAAGTTGGGGGGAGGTATAGTAAACAAAGAGCCCATGGCTTTTCATTGGCTGAGTCATGACTGTCTCTCATAGGCTGGGTGCTTACCAGGAAAGAAGAAGGAGTCTTTCTTCTTCCTGTTGGGCTCATGGTAGGGCATGAGAGCTCCCCCTTCTGGTCTCCTGACTGTATTTAATTGAGATTTCCGTTTATTAGTTTTTTACAGGGCTGAATTTTGTCCCCTGGCCAAAAAAATTCATATGTTGAAGTCCTAAACCCTAGTACCTCAAAATGTGAGTGTATTTGGAGATAGGGCCTTTAAAGAGGTGATTAAGTGAAAATGAGGTCTTACAGGTGGGCCCTAATTCAACCTGACTGGTCTCCTTATAAGAAGAGATTAAGACACAGACACACAGAAGGAAGATCATGTGAAGACACAGGGAGAAGTTAGACATCTGCAAGCCAAGGAGAGAGGCCTCAGAAGAAACCAGCCCTGTTGACATTTTGATCTTAACTTTGTAGCCTCCAGAACTGTGAGAAAATCAGTTTCTGTTATTTAAGCCACCCAGTCTGTGGTACTTTGTTATGCAGCCTTAGGAAACTAATACATATAGTCTTCATTATGTGCTACATTTTACCCTCAGTGTTCTCTATCTGAGAGAGTTAAAGTTCAATACAGAGATTACCCTCTCCCACTTCTTGGGTCTTCTCAAGTAGGATGACTAGAGAAGGTTCTGTATGAAATCAATTATCCTAGGAGAGAAGGGGGCAGGCTGCAAGAGAATGAATGGTACAGAGGAGAGCAGAGAGAATCTGGCCCCAGGGAAAGGGTGTGCAGGCTGCCAGGAAAATCATGGTCATAGGGCCGAGGAACCTCCCCTCCTCTTCCTTCCCGATAACATCTTCTAAACCTCCTGGAAGAAGCATTGAAGTGTTTCTTAATGAGTACAACTTTGTTCCATTCAAAATATTAATGAAGTGTATAAATTCTCTGGTTACCTGAGGTGCACTCCATCAGGGGTTGTGCAACCAACTTAGTGGATTGCATTAACTTTTCCTAGATGAAATTGGTTAGGGTGGAAAATATATAAATATCAGTCAAGTTTCAACAAATTGTTATTTTACATATATACATATGTAATCACATATATGCATATGCATATATATTATATATAATCTGCATATATTGACATGTAAAATTTTTTTTTTTTTTTTTTTTGGCTGTGTTGAGTCTCCATTGCTGTGCGTGGGCTTTCTCTAGTTGCGGCAAGCAGGGCTGCTCTTCGTTGCAGTGCACGGACTTCTCATTGTGGTGGCTTCTCTTGTTGCAGAGCATGGGCTCTAGGTGCACGGGCTTCAGTAGTTGTGGCTCGTGGGCTCAGTAGTTGTGGCTCTTGGGCTCTAGAGCGCAGGCTCAGTAGTTGTGGTGCACGGGCTTAGTTGCTCCGCGGCATGTGGGATCTTCCCGGATCAGGGCTTGACCCCATGGCCCCTGCATTGGCAGGAGGATTCTTAACCACTGTGCCACCAGGGAAGCCCTGTATTTCTTACTATAGATGATGATCAAAGAATTTAAAGCCATTCCTCTAAAACACAAAACTGATCAGGTCACTTTCTTTTTTGAAATGCTTCATTGGTTCCTCAGTGTCTACAGAACAAAGTCCAAAGATTTAGCAAAACCTTCAAACTCCCAAGATGGAGTCCCAGTCTACTTCTGTGTATTTCTTCTTATGCTTTCAGACTGAGGAACACTTCAGGAGTACATGGTAACATGCCTGGAGGCACCAAGAGCCACCAGAGGAACAGTCTACATTTCCCTATAACGAAAATTTTACTTGCTGGCATGTATGGAAAATAGGCTTTTTGTATTCAATAGCACAGATATATTGCGAAGTAGAATTTAAAAGTTGCATGAATTTTGAGGTAAGATATTAGAATGCAATGAGAGGCTGCCTGGAGGTTGGGACAGGATTCTCCCCTCTGCTGCTCAGAGTACTCGGGAGTAAACATTGGAGAAGCAGTGCCACAAGCACCAGAAATGCTGACACTGTCCTTTCACATCTACCATGAAGCAAAGCTACTCATGTCCAGCAACAAGCAGGTATCGCAATGCCGCATGGAGCCACTCCAAGTACTGCAGGTCACACAAAGCGCACTGCTGACGCTGACCCTAGCCAGCGGGAAAAGCAAACCGCAGGGGCTAGAGTCCAAAAACCCGGGTTCAAGTGCTACTCTGTCTCCTCAGGCTCTAAGGTGCTAGACAAAGCTCTTAACCAGACTGTGAGAGAGATCTCCCTGCAGCACCTGTCACCCCGTGGGTCCTCAAGAAATATTTGACGGTAGAGCTGGCCAGGCAGGTTCCACTTCCACCCACGTGCCGCACAAGGATCTCTTCAAAGCTGAGCCCTGGGCGGAAGAGTAAAACTTTTTCACATAGAGGTGGGAAGAGTCCTTTCTGCTAATGGCTTAGAACAAGTCATTTATGTCCTCTAAGCTCAACTTCTTCTGAAGGGTGGGACTCATAATAACAATACCTCCCTAAGAGGGTTATTTTGAGGATGAAAAGAGATATGTGAAAATACTGGATAAACACACCTCCTCTTACATAACAATGAGAATGATCATTTTTATAATCGTCAGCTTATATTTGCCTTATGTCAAAGGTTTATATAAAGTTGGTTTCCAATAATACATGGAGCACCTAATTTTTTTTTTTTAACTGGTTCAGGGACACAGAAATTTTCTCTCTTTAATTGTACCAGAAGTAAAACAAAAATTACACTGCTCCAAAGTTCTCAGAGGATTTTATAACATGGAAAATACATTTCCCAAACCCTTCTGAAGTTATAATAAAATTATCAAAGCTTAGGAAGTTATTAGTAATGTACTATTTCTAACTCTTGTGAAAATGCGGGTTCTACTTAAAGAAGAGAGTAGTTTAAATCTATTTAGTGGGTTCAGGGAAAATGACTACAGCAGCAGTGTAATTTTGAATCCAAATCTTAACATAAAAACATATGGGGCTTCTCTGGTGTCTCAGTGGTTAAGAATCCACCTGCCAATGCAGAGGACACGGGTTCAATCCCTGGTCCAGGAAGATCCCACATGCCGCGGAGCAACTAAGCCCGTGCGCCACAACTGCTGAGCCTGCGCTCTAGAGCCCGCAAGCCACAACTACTGAGCCTGCGTGCCACAACTACTGAAGCCCGCATGCCTAGAGCCGTGCTCTGCAACAAGAGAAGCCACCACAATGAGAAGCCCGCGCACCACAATGAAGGGTAACCCCCGCTTGCCGCAACTAGAGAAAACCCACGCGCAGCAACGAAGACCCAACGCAGCCAAAAGTAAATAAATAAAACATTAAAAAAGAAAACATATAGAACAACAACTTAGCAAAATCAAAATCCCATGGACAACAATTTACACGGATGCTAGGCTGCAAGGGATCCACACAAACTTCAAAATACGTGTGAATGAGAACAGACCACCCACAGCCATAAGACCTGGATCCTATCAGCATGTGAGCAGGAAAAGGAGAGAGAAGCAGTGAAACTTGACAGACTTTGACAGACTTGAGAAGAGAAGACCTAAATAGCAAGGACTATCTACTGGAAAGCATGTGGTCAGGTTTTGCCCAATCGGGTAGGTGGTGAGTGCAAGGGGTCTGCTACAAAGACTGAAGGTGCTTAAGCAGCCCTAGAGACTGACTTGCCAGAGCTTCCTTTCAGGACAGAGTGTCACACTGAAGAGAAATGCTGTGAGTGGAATCAAAATTAAGCTGGACAGAGACAGAAAGAACAACAGATAGAGGAGACCCAGATAAAAGGTTGGGGGGAAGGGAACAGACCAGGAAATCTCATAAAGCAAGCTGACCCTTCTTAACACTACCTGAAAACAACAGAAGAGGGAGTTTATGAAGTTAGAAAAGCTATTCAAAGCTGTGTCTCCTACTAAAAGTTCTGGAAAGCCATTTTAACATAAAAATGAGAAACAGAAAAGTATTGAGGCCAAATGCCTTGCAAAGTTATTTCTAAGAAAAACAATGAGCACAATAAATATCCCTACACCAGAAAGACATGCTCACAGAACAAATCAAAACTATTATCTTCTATCTCAAAAGAAGCTAAAATACATTAAGAAAACGATAAAGACATGAAATGAAAACATTATTAAAATACTCTGCCACTGAGGTGGTAAAATCCAGGAGACAATTAGAAATTTTTTTTTAAATTATTTCAGAAGTGACACTAAAATGAAGGAACACAGAACAAACATAACAAAACAGATTAAGCCTTAAAAGAAATAAAATATTAAAAGGAGGACATTTTTAATTTTTTTCCCAACAAACTTTTTTTTTAATATTTATTTATTTTTATTTATTTATTTTGTCTGCACCAGGTCTTAGTTGCGGCATGCGGGATCTTTTTTAGTTGCCCCATGCAGGCTCATAGTTGCGGCATGTGGACTTCTTAGTTGTGGCATGTGAACTCTTAGTTGCAGCATGCATGTGGGATCTAGTTTCCTGACCAGGGATCGAACCCCGGCCTCCTTCAGTGGAAGGGGACCACCAGGGAAGTCCCAAAGGAGGAAATTTTTTAAATAAAAAGTAAAGAAAAAGATAAGAAACATTTGACAGAAAATGACAAATATTGGGACTCTAGAGCCCACGTGCCACAACTACTGAAGCCCACGTGCCTAGAGCCCATGCTCCGCAACAAGAGAAGCCACCAAAATGAGAAGCCCGCAAACTGCAACGAAGAGTAGCCCCCGCTCACCGCAACTAGAGAAAGCCTGCACGCAGCAACGAAGACCCAGCGCAGCCAAAAAAAAGAAAAAAGAAAGAAAACGACAAATATTAAAGATAGACAAAGAAGATTCAACTTCATATAATTGGAATCTTTGAAGAAGTGTAAAGCAAGGGGACAAAATAAATACTAAAAATTATAATTAAAGAGAAATTTTCTTTATAAAAAACAATATGAAACTACATATTGAAAAAATATACTTTGTAGCTGAGAATGTTGACCCAGAATTATCAACACCAAGACAAATTTCTAACAAAATGGATGAACTTTAAAGAAAAAAAAAATTCCATTGAGTATCCAATCAAAACCAAAAGTGACTTAAAAGGTAAAAAAGTAGATTATCATCAGGGTTTTTTTGACAGCTATACTTTATGCCAGAAGAAAATGGAATAACATATTTAAGAGACACAGGAATAAAATGTAAACCAAGGATTTTATATTCTGCAAAACTGACTTTCAACTATAAAAGGCACAAAACAACAGTTATCAATATGCAAGGACTCAGAGAATATTGTTCTCAAGAATCTAGAGAAGGACGAGTATTAGACAATCAAAATGATTAGAGAGACATCAGTAAAGAGACATCATCAGTAAAGAGACATCAGGTGGTAGACGGTAAAACATAGTTATATGAAGAACTAATAATAAATGAGAGTTAAATGAGAGTATAACATATAAAGGCTATATTCTCACATAATGTAGATATAGTATAACTAAAAAATGGGATGAGGGTGAGGAGAGCATATAAAAAAAATTCAGCTGTTCTTTGTAATTATATTGGTGGTGGTAATATGTGTATTGTTATTCTAAGCCTGTCATGTGTACAATGTAGAATAATGTAAATGAGTAATTATGAGATACAATTCCATCATCTACTGTACACTTGGGAACCAGAAATCTTGTTATGGAGGAAGAGAGATACAGATGCAGTAAAAGTATAAAAAAGTCTAGGTTAAAATCCCATAGTACTGCCTTTTAATTGGAAATATCAGCATAATCATTAGGTATTTTATCTGTAAAATTATATCTATATGTATATTTATCAATAGATAGATAGATTTCCTAGCTCTGCCGCTGAAAAGGCCAAGTAACAATAAGTAATCAACCCAGTAGCAATAAGCATTAGCACTCAGATCGTGGTCTTGAAATCGTAGAAGAAATCAAGGTTTTCGGAAACATGACTGATTTCCTATCTGGGGCAGGATGCATACAAGATAAATGTGGACATCTGTTATTAAAAATCAGGGAAGTTCTCAAAAATTACTAGGGTGTGTCAGAAGGGCTCAGACCAACCTGAAGAGAATCCTGCTGGCCAAAGATAGGACAATTTGAGCTTCCAAAAAAAAAAGTTATAATTGCTATTGATTGAAATTTTATCAAATATGTTGAAATCATGAGTTCATTACAGTGTTTTTAAAAACAAAGAATTGGTGACCTTCAGAGAAGGATAAGGAACCAATTTATTCTCTTAAAAACTGGTAAATAGAGGAAAAGAACCGAGCATCTATCCTACCTTTTCCACATGAAATGTATCACTGGGTAACCAAATAGTAGATGAGAGATATGTCTCCTTGTCAAAGCATTTCAGCTAATATAATAAGTGAAAAAGAAATAATGGAATCTGAATATCACCCTTTTGCAACCCCCGGTGAATTAATAGATCTAGACATCAGTAGCTAGTAATACCACAAAAAGAGAATCAACCAGACATTGTATGACTCCTGATGAAAGAACACAACACAACCTATAGTCTTACCCAAAGGAATAAAACTAAGTCCAATGAAGCCTCAGAATCCAGGTGCCAGTTTTCAGGAAATACCAAGGACAGAGGAACATGCCACACTGCATAATGAGTATGAAAACAGTAAACTTCAGACTATGGGAAACTTGACAAGTCAAAAAGCTTGGGTTCTTCAATAGATAAATCATAAAGAAAAGAAACAATGGAAGAGTGAAACTGTACAATAAGAGAGATTTAAAAGACATATCCAAAAAAAATTTTAATGGGCAAAACTGTCTATGGATGTGCATTTGGGTGTCATAAACTATAAGGAAACAAGTGGAAATGATTACTATGAAAATCAGGATGATGGATACTTTGAGGGGTGGGAGGTGATATGAAATTGGAATGAAGCACATGGAGGACTTCTGGAATAGCTGGAAAATTCTATTTCTTGACTTGGGTCTTGGCTACAAGAGTGTTTGCCTTATAACAACTCATTGGGGTATACGTTTATTTTGCATTGCCTTCTAAATCTTTTACGATAGATATAAGGATTAAAAGTAATAAAAACCTATTTAACGTAAAGGATACCTATTACACTAAAGGGAGAATTTCAACAAAATCCTCTCATGTATGTTATTCAAGATTGATAAAGTATCAAAGAGAACCTATTATATTTCCAGTGATTATTATATCTGGCAAAGAGTGGAAAGAGGAAAAATGAGGAAAAGTCAATAAAGAACCAGGTGAGATGGTGAAATGAAGAGCAGGGACAGTAACCTCTTAATCCTAAAACAAATCCAAGCAATATTGGTAGGTTTAGGTGCGCTCTTTTCTCTAAAGTGGGTTTAGATTGTGCACAGAGGAATAAATCTTTATAAAGCCCCAATCATTTGGAAAGTCTGGCCCTTTGAAACTCAGAGCCTAAATATTTCCTTGTTTTAATTATTGCTGAGACAAGTTAAGAGCCTTAAATATTTAGATGGATTATTTTAAACATCACTGTTAGGCAAATTATCTTTAAATGAAAAAAACCAAGACTGCCATCAGAACACTACTGCCAAGCCACATGAACATGAGTTTCCAGGGACACACCCGCAGTGTGGTTAGGACCAAATTCTAACCTGCAAAATGCATGCCTGAAGAGTCGGCTTCCTCCTCCTTTTCTTCTATTTGCTCCAATGTCTTAATGGCTTATCCTGCCCATCATTTCAAGGGGCAAGTGACCTAGTTAACTGAACTCTGTCACATTAGATCATCCAGATTAGTCATTGCTCATTCTACTCTATCCCTCCTTATTTTTTCCCCTGCCTTTTTTGTTTTCTACCGTTCCTATTATCTTCTTCTCATTTTCCCCATTATAACCCACACTCCTTTGTCTAATTTTTCTTCTCTTTCATTATTCTAATAGAAAATACTTGCTATTTTGGAAATTGAATGCTTTAGAATGAGGATGATATGTAAATCCACTAAACAAGACCGATAGAAGGAAAAACATATGATTTGTGTAGAAGTAACTCCCATTTTGAGTCAATGTGTAAATTTCAAAAAGAAAACATTTATCGAAGTTGAGAATAATGCATAAAACTCATTTATTAAGTCAGCATAAAGTTTCAGACTACCATTTTCAGACACTTACGAGGGCTTTCGGAAGCTGTCAAAAATATCACCATAATAAATTTTTCCCTATCTGTTGTTCTTCCAGTTTTTGTCTTCTGTGATACCACTTCCCACCATCGAGGCTGGAAATGCCGAACATTCACTCCACACAGTTTAACAAGGGCATGGGCCAGTCACTTGCTAATGGGACTAGCAAGAGAGTTAGCTGAGAGGGTAAAGGTGAGAGCTTCTAAGAAAGGCTTTATTTCTCACTTCAAGCAATGGAAGGGGAAATAGTGCTCCTGCTTTTGGGTACAGTTGTGTGAGGGAGGACCCAATATCAGTGGCAATGGCAGCTTTTTTCAATTATGAGGAGAAAAGCTTGAAAACAAGTCCCAACAAGCTGAGAGTGGTGGAATAGAGAACTGAAAACGGCCTGAGACCTTGATAGGATGCTTCAGCTGCTGAATCAACCTGCTGGGACTTCCATGTGACATAATAAATGTCTTCATTGTTTTAAGACACTTTTACTTGGAAATTCTGTTACTTGTATTTGGAAACATCCTAATACATACTCTGATAATACAGGTAGACTTCTTGACCTGGTCAATAAGGACAGGGTATAAATCAAAGTAAGCAAATGTAATTGAGTTGGGCAGAATGTTACTGAAATGTCCTAAATAATTATTATTTTTTTCATCCAGCTTTACAGACTTTGCTTAATGCAAGCCAAAATATATATAATTTCTGTCAGATAGACTCTGTCGGCAAAATATGATTAATAATATTAGCAAAACAGAAGTACATTAGTTGAATTATTTATACTTGCCACAATCTCTATTGAAACATGACTAATCTAGAAATTATGATTTTGTTATAGAAACTGCTCAGAACAGATAGACTTTCTTGTGTCAATTTTCTTCAAAAAATAAAGTATTAGTTTATTATAAATAAAACATTATAAATTTCTTCCTAACAGTTAGTAGCTTACACTGTCTTTCCACACCCATGGTCACAATAATAACATCCTGGAAAAATAAGGGAGTCAAAAATCTGTGTAACAACTCCATAATACACTTAGGTCAAGCCAGATATAGAATACAAAGAGACAGCAATATTGGAAATAGAGGCTATTGAGATCTGACTTAGAGAAGCAAAGGGGGAGAGAAACAGCAGAAGAACAAAACCTGAGACATATTTATCTCCATCTTCCAGCCTCCTCTTACCCTTTTAAAAAAAGATTTCTTTCTAAAAACACTTGAAAGAATATAGGTTGAAGAATTTTTCTGAGTAGACTGTGACCACTGGGGACATTCTGAAGTAGCTGGTGGGAAACTGAAAGCAAGAAGAGAAAATCTCTGTTTTAACTGAATTGAAAGGCTCCTTAAATTACACACAGATCTTTTACATTGTCAATAAATGACTAATAAGGCAGTTAAAGAACTTAACTAAAAGGATATCTGCAGTTTATAGCTTCCCCTGAAAGAAGAAAAGACTTTCAAATATAATTATCTCACTATAAATTATTTTTTGGAGAGATTACTCCAGTGGGGCGGGGGGCAGGGTGGGAGGACCAAGATTGTAGAGAATGGCCGATTAAGAAAAATGCTCCCTAAGGGTGAGTTGGCAGAAAAGAAGACTTTGGCAGAGGTTCTTTAGGAATCAAGTCAAGTGGAGTGGCGGGATTGGATGGTGTCCAGGTAAGAAATAAACTAGAATCCCAGTGCTGGGAAAATGTATTGCATTTTACATGCAATCCTGAGCTTACTCACTGCAATTTAAACCTATTTAAACCTATTTATTTTTTGATCTTAAGAAAATATAACAAATAACTGGTGACTATTTTTCTGTATCCTAGTTCCTTAAATTAACTCTTAGAAAGCTGCAACTCTTCAACCTTCTTTTTCTCAGATTAACCAAGAACATCAATCTTTTCCCATAGATACAGTACTATTTTCCAGTCATCATCAACTAATCATCAATCACTTTTGAATATTTTTTCCCCACCAGTTTTATAGCATGGTCAAAAGACTATTTGCCTCAGAATCGTAAATGTGGATTCCCAGGCCATACACTGTACCTACTGAATAAGAATCTTTGGAGATGGGACTCTTATCCACACCAAAATTTGAGAACCACTACTTTAAAGAATTCCACAGCTCTCAATTTGAATGGAAAGACCTGAGTTGAATTTGACCAATTATCTTTTATCAAGGACTTTAGCAATTTAGTTTAGAGAACATTTGATGTATTTCTTAATAAATTATATTCTAATCCCTCCCAACATCATTTATTCATACTGAAAAGCTACCTATCTTTTACTTCTGACATGAATTATTAAAATTACTGAACTAGTATATGGCAAGTCAATTTCAAAGTATTTCCTAAATGAAATATGCTAAGAAAATCATGATCCAACAAGTCAACGTCTATTTTTATTCTTTTCTTTTATGGAGAAGTCTTGAACAGCCTGTTTTTTTCTCTTGATATATAAAATTCTAAAAATGGGAATTTTTAAAAGGAAGAAATGATGACATATAAATTCTATAATCTTTGCAGCATTGGTGGATATCATTACAGTCTTTCTAAATCTTTCTTTATGAAAGAACCCAAAGTAGTAGAACTTTGCCTATTTCTTCTAATACATTTAATTAAATGTTCTACCTACCTAGAAACCAAGTGAAAGCTCCTAAATAATTTCTGACATGAGCTAAATTTTACTTCTGATTCATAATGACTGATTATAACCCTATGACAGTTACAGAAAATTATTTAGTTATGAAGAGCAAGAACTCTAGAAATAAAAATGCAGAGGCTGAAATTTGAATTGCAGTCTTTTTCACACCATGTGGAAATAGTCAAATGGAATTAAAGAACTTGGGTCACTAAAATAATATTAAGGAAGCTCTTTATTATACATTGGTTTTTTAAAATAAGAATATGTCATATTCTAGCAATATGGATTACATAAAATGCACACACAATATTTTAGCTGTGATTATAAACTTGCCCCAAATTCTACTTACTGTCAAGCGTGAAACTTGTAAAACTCAAAATTTAGTCCTAATACTCTTGACTCACTTGGGTTACATGTTAAGAAGAGACATTTGGGGCTCTACGCCAGATGAACTGAATCAGTCTCTGGAGGGTATGTCCTGGGAATCTGCATTTACAATGCTAAACATTTACATATTACCCACACAACTAGCATTCTGGCAAGAGTTCCAACTTCTTCCCTATCTATGAGATCCAGATCCCCCAAGTGGCAGTGCTTCATTTTGTCTTAGAGACGGACATGGGGTGTTTACCAGAAATCCATACCTGAGGCACTTCCCTGGTGGCACAGTGGTTAAGAATCCGCCTGCCAGTGCAGGGGGCACGGGTTCGATCCCTGGACTGGGAGGATCCCACATGCCATGGAGCAACGAAACCCGTGCGCCACAACTACTAAGCTTACGCTCTAGAGCCTGTGAGCCACAACAGCTGAGCCCACGTGCCACAACTATTGAAGCCCATGCACCTAGAGCCCGTGCTCTGCAACAAGAGAAGCCACAGCAATGAGAAGCCCACGCACCGCAACGAAGAGCAGCACCCACTCGCCGCAGCTAGAGAAAGCCCGTGCACAGCAATGGAGACCCAACGCAGCCAAAAATAAATAAATAAACAAATTTAAAAAATTGTTTCCCAAGCAAAAGCAACAGTGACAATACTCAAAGTATTGCCAATGTTGTTATTAAAAATAATAATAAAATCCATAGCTGAAATCTGTAGGCAATACAATTGGGCAACTTCTTCAAAGAGACAATGAATTTTGTCCTTTTTCAAGCATCTCTTTTTGTGTAGAAATGTATGGGCTGGTGTTAAAATCCAGTTAAAATTAATCATCTTACATCACCTGGGCAAATTTAATGGTGACCCCCCCCCCAACTACAATTTTCTCACCTCACTGACCCACTGATGGGCAAACATATTCTCTATTTTCTAACAGAAAGATAGAAAACAAACCTGCATAATAATCCCAGGAGGCTTTGAACAGAAGGTTCTGCAGGTGTCCTGTTTATACGGGATTCAGTTTTGGTTTGGTTTGTTTAATCAGTATAGTTCATCTCCTAGAAAGAGGCACACAAATGCTGGTGTAATTTAAGAACAGTAGACTGGTTTTACTGAGCTCTGACCACCACAGCAACAGTCAGCTCTACCCACCACCAGAGCCTCCCATCAAGCCTCTTAGATAGCCTCAACCACCAGAGGGCAGACAGCAGAAGCAAGAAAAACTACATTCCTGCAGCCCGTGGAACAAAAACCACATTCACAGAAAGATAGACAAGATGAAAAAGCAGAGGGCTATATACCAGATGAAGGAACAAGATAAAACCCCAGAAAAACAACTAAATGAAGTGGAGATAGGCAACCTTCCAGAAAAAGAATTCAGAATAATGATAGTGAAGATGATCCAGGACCTCGGAATAAGAATGGAGGCAAAGATCGAGAAGATGCAAGAAATGTTTAACAAAGACCTAGAAGAATTAAAGAACAAACAAACAGATGACCAATACAATAACTGAAATGAAAACTACACTAGAAGGAATCAATAGCAGAATAACTGAGGCAGAAGAACGGATAAGTGACCTGGAAGACAGAATGGTGGAATTCACTGCTGCAGAACAGAATAAAGAAAAAAGAATGAAAAGAAATGAAGACAGCCTAAGAGACCTCTGGGACAACATTAAATGCAACAACATTCGCATTATAGGGGTCCCAGAAGGAGAAGAGAGAGAGAAACGACCTGAGAAAATATTTGAAGAGATTATAGTCGAAAACTTCCCTAACATGGGAAAGGAAATAGCCACCCAAGTCCAGGAAGCACAGAGAGTCCCATACAGGATAAACCCATGGAGAAACACACCGAGACACATAGTAATCAAAACGGCAAAAATTAAAGACAAAGAAAAATTATTGAAAGCAGCAAAGGAAAAACGACAAATAACATACAAGGGAACTCCCATAAGGTTAACAGCTGATTTCTCAGCAGAAACTCTACAAGCCAGAAGAGAGTGGCGTGATATACTTAAAGTGATGAAAGGGAAGAACCTACAACCAAGATTACTCTACCCAGCAAGGATCCCATTTAGATTTGATGGAGAAATCAAAAGCTTTAAAGACAAGCAAAAGCTAAGAGAATTCAGCACCACCAAACCAGCTCTACAACAAATGCTAAAGGAACTTCTCTAAGTGGGAAACACAAGAGAAGAAAAGGACCTACAAAAACAAACCCAAAACAATTAAGAAAATGGTCATAGGAACATACATATCGATAATTACCTTAAACGTGAATGGATTAAATGCTCCAACCAAAAGACACAGGCTTGCTGAATGGATACAAAAACAAGACCCATATATATGCTGTCTAGAAGAGACCCACTTCAGACCTAGGGACACATACAGACTGAAAGTGAGGGGATGGATAAAGATATTCCACGCAAATGGAAATCAAAAGAAAGCTGGAGTAGCTATACTCATATCAGATAAAACAGACTTTAAAATAAAGAATGTTACAAGAGACAAGGAAGGACACTACATAATGATCAAGGGATCAATCCAAGAAGAAGATATAACAATTATAAATATATATGCACCCAACATAGGAGCACCTCAATACATAAGGCAACAGCTAACAGCTATAAAAGAGGAAATCGACAGTAACACAATAATAGTAGGGGACTTTAACACCTCACTTACACCAATGGACAGATCATCCAAAATGAAAATAAATAAGGAAACAGAAGCTTTAAATGACACAATAGACCAGATAGATTTAGTTGATATTTATAGGACATTCCATTCAAAAACAGCAGATTACACTTTCTTCTCAAGTGCGCACGGAACATTCTCCAGGATAGATCACATCTTGGGTCACAAATCAAGCCTCAGTAAATTTAAGAAAATTGAGATCATATCAAGCATCTTTTCTGACCACAATGCTATGAGATTAGAAATCAATTACAGGGGAAAAAACGTGAAAAGCACAAACACATGGAGGCTAAACAATACGTTACTAAATAACCAAGAGATCACTGAAGAACTCAAAGAGGAAATCAAAAAATACCTAGAGGGCTTCCCTGGTGGCGCAGTGGTTGAGAGTCTGCCTGCTGGTGCAGGGGACACGGGTTCGAGCCCTGGTCTGGGAAGATCCCACATGCCGCGGAGCGGCTGGGCCCGTGGGCCACAACACTGAGCCTGCGCGTCTGGAGCCTGTGCCCCGCAACGGGAGGGGCCGCGATAGTGAAAAGGCCCGCGCACCGCGATGAAGAGCGGTCCCCGCACCGCGATGAAGAGTGGCCCCCGCTTGCCGTAACTGAAGAAAGCCCTCGCACGAACCGAAGACCCAACACAGCCAAAGATAATAAAATAAATAAAAATACTTCACCCAAAACAGCACGCCTCCTAAAAAAAAAAAAAAAAAAAAAACACCTAGAGACAAATGACAATGAAAACACAATGATCCAAAACCTATGGGATGCAGCAAAAGCAGTTCTAAGAGGGAAGTTTATAGCTATACAAGCCTACCTAAAGAAACAAGAAAAATCTCAAGTAAACAATCTAACCTTACACCTAAAGGAACTAGAGAAAGAAGAACAAACAAAACCCAAAGTTAGCAGAAGGAAAGAAATCATAAAGATCAGAGTGGAACTAAATGAAATATAAACAAAGAAACAATAGCAAAGATCAATAAAACTAAAAGCTGGTTCTTTGAGAAGATAAACGAAATTGATAAGCCATTAGCCAGACTCATCAAGAAAAAGAGGGAGAGGACTCAAATCAATAAAATTAGAAATGAAAAAGGAGAAGTTACAACAGACACCGCAGAAATACAAAGCATCCTAAGAGACTACTACAAGCAACTCTGTGCCAATAAAATGGACAACCTGGAAGAAATGGACAAATTCTTAGAAAGGTATAATCTTCCAAGACTGAACCAGGAAGAAACAGAAAATGTGAACAGACCAATCACAAGTAATGAAATTGAAACTGTGATTAAAAATCTTCCAACAAACAAAAGTCCAGGACCAGATGGCTTCACAGGCGAATTCTATCAAACATTTAGAGAAGAGCTAACACCCATCCTTCTCAAACTCTTCCAAAAAATTGCAGAGGAAGGAACACTCCCAAACTCATTCTATGAGGCCCCATCACCCTGATACCAAAACCAGACAAAGATACTACAAAAAAAGAAAATTACAGACCAATATCACTGATGAATATAGATGCAAAAATCCTCAACAAAATACTAGCAAACAGAATCCAACAACACACTAAAAGGATCATACACCACGATCAAGTGGGATTTATCCCAGGGATGCAAGGATTCTTCAATATACGCAAATCAATCAATGTGATACACCATATTAACAAATTGAAGAATAAAAACCATATGATCATCTCAATAGATGCAGAAAAAGCTTTTGACAAAATTCAACACCCATTTATGATAAAAGCTCTCCAGAAAGTGGGCATAGAGGGAACCTACCTCAACATAATAAAGGCCATATATGACAAACCCACAGCAAACATCATTCTCAATGGTGAAAAACTGAAAGCATTTCCTCTAAGATCAGTAACGAGAAAAGGATGTCCACTCTCACCACTATTATTCAACATAGTTTTGGAAGTTTTAACCACGGCAATCAGAGAAGAAAAAGAAATAAAAGGAATACAAATTGGAAAAGAAGAAGTAAAACTGTCACTGTTTGCAGATGACATAATAGTATACATAGAGAATCCTAAAAATGCCACCAGGAAACTACTAGAGCTAATCAATGAATTTGGTAAAGTTGCAGGATACAAAATTAATGCACAGAAATCTCTTGCATTCCTATACACTAATGATGAAAAATCTGAAAGAGAAATTATGGAAACACTCCCATTTACCATTGCAACAAAAAGAATAAAATACCTAGGAATAAACCTACTTAGGGAGACAAAAGACCTGTATGCAGAAAACTATAAGACACTGATGAAAGAAGTTAAAGATGATACCAACAGATGGAGAGACATACCATGTTCTTGGATTGGAAGATTCAATATTGTGAAAATGACTATACTACCCAAAGCAATCTACAGATTCAATGCAATCCCTATCAAATTACCAATGGCATTTTTTATGGAACTAGAACGAATCATCTTAAAATTTGTATGGAGACACAAAAGACCCCCAATAGCCAAAGCAGTCTTGAGAGAAAAAAACGGAGCTGGAGGAATCAGACTGCCTGACTTCAGACTATACTACAAAGCTACAGTAATCAAGACAATATGGTACTGGCACAAAAACAGAAACATAGATCAATGGAACAAGATAGAAAGCCCAGAGATAAACCCACGCACCTATGGTCAACTAATCTATGACAAAGGAGGCAAAGATATACAATGGAGAAAAGACACAGTCTCTTCAATAAGTGGTGCTGGCAAAACTGGACAGCTACATGTAAAAGAATGAAATTAGAATACTCCCTAACACCATACACAAAAATAAACTCAAAATGGATTAGAGACCTAAATGTAAGACCGGACACTATAAAAGTCTTAGAGGAAAACATAGGAAGAACACTCTTTGACATCAATCACAGCAAGATCTTTTTTGATCCACCTCCTAGAGTAATGGAAATAAAAACAAAAATAAACAAATGGGACCTAATGAAACTTCAAAGCTTTTGCACAGCAAAGGAAACCATAAACAAGACGAAAAGACAACCCTCAGAATGGGAGAAAATATTTGCAAACGAATCAACAGACAAAGGATTAATCTCCAAAATATATAAACAGCTCATTCAGCTCAATATTAAAGAAACAAACAACCCAAACCAAAAATGGGCAGAAGACCTAAATAGACATTTCTCCAAAGAAGACATACAGACGGCCAAGAAGCACATGAAAAGCTGCTCAACATCACTAATTATTAGAGAAATGCAAATCAAAACTACAATGAGGTATCACCTCACACCAGTTAGAATGGGCATCATCAGAAAATCTACAAACAACACATGCTGGAGAGGGTGTGGAGAAAAGGGAACCCTCTTGCACTGTTGGTGGGAATATAAATTGATACAGACACTATGGAAAACAGTATGGAGATTCCTTAAAAAACTAAAAATAGAATTACCATATGACCCAGCAATCCCACTACTGGGCATATACCCAGAGAAAACTGTAATTCAAAAAGACACATGCACCCCAATGTTCATTGCAGCACTATTTACACTAGCCAGGTCATGGAAGCAACCTCAATGCCCATCAACAGACGAACGGATCAAGAAGATGTGGTACATATATACAATGGAATATTACTCAGCCATAAAAAGGAACGATATTGAGTCATTTGCTGAGACGTGGATGGATCTAGAGACTGTCATACAGTGAAGTAAGTCAGAAAGAGAAAAACAAATATCGTATATTAACGCATGTATGTGGAACCTAGAAAAATGGTACAGATGAACCGGTTTGCAGGGCAGAAGTTGAGACACAGATGTAGAGAACAAACGTATGGACACCAAGGGGGGAAAACCACGGTGGGGTGGGGCTGGTGGTGAGCTGAATTCGGGTATTGGGATTGACATGTATACACTGATGTGTATAAAATTGATGACTGATTTTAAAAAAATTAAATTAAAAAAACAAACAACAACAAAAAAAAACAATAGACTGCACTAATCACAGATTGTTAATTCCATCTGTTCCTCGTGAGAAGGAAGCAGTGTTCCATGATGTGTCAAAGGACCTATGAGCCTTCCTAAATCTGACCACTCTCCTTATTCTGTCTTCTTCTATTTCTTTCTCCACGGTTCTTTGGTGTCTTTTTTCCCTTCTTCTCATTGCATTGTCACCACAAAGCTTATGTATTTTCATATGAGAGGTTTTCATATAAGAGAAAGGTTTGGGGAGGTTAGGTCAGATTTCATCATGGTCCCCCAAGGACAGAATTATCACCTCCTAAGAGTCTGTTATCTCTGGAAAAAAATTTATTGCTATCCTATAAAGAGTAATGTGGTGTTTTGAGTTAGCGTCTTTACTAAGAAGCTAAAGATATTTATTAAGGGTATGCTACATGAATAGCACTTTAAATATTAATTTAATACACTACTTCTTGTCCTTTTATTCCTCTACCTGATACAGCTGTAGGAAAACACACTTGTCGTTCAAGAATATACCTATTAAAAAAAAAAAAAGCATATACCTGTTTCTTTTAGTCACGTTTCATAGTGCCACTCAAAATTAAACTAAATCAAAATGAATATGGTTAGGGAAAAAAAATGGGCAAGAGGCAAGTGGGGTCAGGGTCTCTGCTATTTCTCTGGAGACAGTCTGCAGGGTCAGACAAGGTCGAGTTCAAGTAATAGCAGTTTATCTGTAAAAATCATCCTCCCCAGGAGTCCTTTACAAGGAGATTTCTGAACTTTCGAAAAGCCATATATGGGTGTGCACATGGCACCAGGGGTTTGAAGGCAGTTGGTTAAACCTAACTTTGAAGCCAGGGAAAGTCTAGTGAGTTCTACACAGACCTTTGGGGGAAATGAGGCTAAGCTATTTTTAGAGGATGATTTCTGTTACAACTGGCTTCTTTGAAGTACCTTAGCAGAAGCCCAAAATTAGAAAAGAGGAAATGACCTTTTGTTCTACCGAGTGTTTAGTAGGAAATATTGAATCACATTAATGGGTTTCCAAGGCCTGAGGAGGGTCTGGGCCTTAAAAAAACAAAAAAAAGTACAGTATAATAGTGTTTAAGACTACAAGCTCTATACTCATTATCGATATTAAAACCACTCAAGATATTTTTCCAGTTTTATTGAGATACGATTGACATATAACACTGTGTTTGTTTTAGGGGTACAACACAATGATTTGATATATGTATATATTGCACATATAATAAATTTATTTAACATCCTTTTCCTCACAGTTACACATTTTTTTTTAATGACGAGAACTTTTAAGATCAACTCTTAGCAATTTTCAAATATTCGTTACAGTACTGTTAACTTTAGTCACCATTACATCCCCAGAACTTATTTATCGTATAACTGGCAGAAGTTTGCACCTTTTGACCACCTTCACCCAGTTCCCCCACCGCCCCCAACCCTGGCAACCACCAACTTGTTCTCTACATCTTTTTAAACACACACACACACACACACACGCTAATTTTAAGGGATATATTGGTGAGGGAACGTTTTACATGCTCTTTATACTGAAATGTGAAAAGTCAATGCTATTTAAGCAACCAAATTGCCAATCTGTTATTGTTACAAACAAAAAGGAAAATGAGAAACAAAAAGGAAAAATAAACTGATTTTTATTTCTAAATAAGAGGGTTGCTGAAGGGACTTCGCCTTCCTGGGGTATGACTCTCAGAAGCCCTGACAACTGAGCCCTAAAGCCCCACAGTCACGGGTCAGGGCAGTTTTAGGTACAATTCACAGACGAAGGGTCTCCTCCTCCCCACACCCTCCAGGGTGAGACGGGGCGGAGCCCGGAGGGCCCCGGAGGCGGGAGGGGCGGGACAGGGCGCGAGCGGGGCAGCGGCGGCGGCTGGATTCTTCCTCCGCCGGGGGCGGGACCTCCGCGTTCTCGCGAGCAGGCCGCACCGACCCCTGGTCTCCTTCTGGGCCCCGCGCCATTTCCGCTACCCTCGGCCGAGCGGGCCCCCCAGGGCTCGTCCCGCCGCTGGGTAGCGCGGAGCTGACCCCCTGGCGGGATGCGGCCGCCCCCGGGGACGTGCTGGCTGCTCCTCTGGCTGCCGCCGCTGGCCGTGCTGCCGGCGGGCGCGGTGCGCGGCGAGGAGAACGAGGCGGCGTTGTCAGGTAACCGCGGGCACGGGCGGCGAGCGCGCGCACGCTCCTCGGCTCCCCCGCTCCCTAGTCCCCCCCTCCTCGCCCCCTTCCCCCGTCTCGCCCGGCTCCCCGGTGATGGACCAAGCTCTCCTTTCCCCGGCGGCGGGGCGCGGGGAGTTGTTTCGCTGCCGGGCTTAAGGCTCCCTCCGCGGGCGCGGCCTCCCTTACCGCCAGCTTGGGGTTCCCTGGTCTCTGCTGGCACTTGGACACTGTAATTTTAGGATGAGAAGCAACTGCAGAGTTCATTCTGGCACAGTTCCCTCGTTTTACAGAAGCAACCGAAGCCCAGAGAAGTTTTGATTAGCCCAAGGACACACAGATAGTCACTGTACAGATGTTCCTAGTCTCCCGACTTTCAACACAGGGCATTTGTATACATCAACTTAGGTTGAAAATATTATTATTTATCTAGCTAAAACTTTGGACTCAAGACTAGAGAAGGTAAAAGCTTTGGCTTTAGAATTGGACTGAAATTCCCCTGCTCTTACTAGCTCTGTGACCTTGATTGAGTGAGTCATGCTACTACTGGTCGCATGTAAAACACGGATAATAATATTTCACAGGATTACTGTGATGTTTAACGTGTGCCTGGTACAGAGGAAACAAGAAATGGTCGCTGTTCATAGTGTTGTTATGGGCTGTCTGGAGTGGGGCAAGGCAGGAGTTCTAACTCCACAGCTGCTACTAATTTGCTATGAGCTTAACTTTTTCACTGTTTTCACTATTTTTAAAAGATTTCCTGGAATCCCTGTCCACTAACTTCTCTTCATCTTATTACCCCCCTTTGGTTGCAAGGGAGGCAACCAAGTGTGGGCTTTTAGCTGGGCATAGCTGCTCCCCTCCAATAAAATCAGGACTGTTTGTCTAAGGATAAAGGCAGTTATCGGATTGAGCTGGAGCTACCAACTCCTCTGTATCTTGCAGTGAGGTACGCCTTGGGGGACTCTTCTATACCGGTTTTCACTGAATGGACATTTGTTGAGTATTTACTATGTGCTAGGCAGTGTTAAAAGTGCTTTAACCGCATTATCTTATTTAATACTCGTAGTAGCCCTATGGGGTAGGTACCATTTATATACCCATTTTACAAAAGAGGGAACAAAGGCTTGGTAGTAAGAGAGGTAACCAGTATATACTGATGAAAAAATAAATCACAGATCTGTCTAAGAAGGAGGGTTTCTGAGCATGGCAACAGCCAGAAAATTGTAAGTAGCCTTGGACCAGCATCCAGAACCTTGATTTCTCTAGTTCGGTCATTACATTCAGCCACCCACTTGCAGAATTACGTTGGTCCAGGCACGTAATCTTTATGGGCCATAGTTTTCTCATCAGTAAAGATGAAGATGTTCTATTACTGAATGTTCTCCAATAATTTCCTTACCTTTTATTTGCCTCAATGAACCCATTGTTTTTCAGGTTTTTATGCTACCAGATTTAGTGTTAACAATGTCAACTTCTTTATTTTGTTAATCAAATCATAAATAAATACTTCTGTTCTGCCTGAGACATGCAGGATGCCCACTGAGTTGATAAAATTCTAGTCCAGAGCTAAGAAAATGGCAACTTCTGTAGCCTTATAGCAACACTTGCCCTTCCAGATGGGCTTCACAACTGAGACTTTGAAGCATCCTGGATACTGTGGTGTGCCAGTGACACCTCTGGACTAGACTGGGTCTGAGACCCATTGCTGCTCTAAAAGTCTGCAGTTTTATGAGGAACCCTGAACTCAAACAGCTGGTACTTCCTTTTCAAAAAATAGGGCCCAACTATAACGTGAGAAGCTTGGATTAAATGATATTTCCTGTTCTAAATTTCTGTCTTCAACACACACACACACCCTTCCATGGAATGGAGAACATCCAGACTGAAGCCAGCTTTCTGGTTCCCTATTTGGAGGAAGGTCAGAGGCAGTTGATATAGGACAGGCGGATAGTTGTCGGGCTGAGAGGAAAAGAAACTTGAAGACAAGAGTCACCCATAGTTTGTGAGGTCCCTAGAAACCATGTGATGTCCTGAGATGAAGTTCACGCCCAGGAATGAACCATAGCAATAGGCCCTTTGAAACCACAGCTTTCAAATTCATCTATGGAGAAGAAAATCAGTACTTGAAGTTAAAATCAGGCCTGAATGTGCATTAGCATGTGATAGCTGCAGTTCCATTCTCTATGCACATTCTTGGAGAAATGAAAATCAAGATTCATATTCAAGCCAGGTTAGAAGAACAACAACTGGGGTTAATAGAGAAGATCCTTTGTAACTTGGATACTACATGCTAATTACTTTGAATTTGAATTTACAAAATAATACCAAGAAAAATCCTTCCTCCCTTTGAACTCTAAGGAGTTAAGGTTTGTTGCTTTTTGTTTTAACTATTCTCCCTCCCTTATCCCAAAAGAAAAGCAGTTATGTAGGCCAGATGGAGAAAGTGGCAGTCTAATAAGTGATTTTATTATTCAGTTATAATTTCATCTGAAGATATTTCTTCCCATAAGGACCCTGTAAGGTTAAATTTTCAGAAGGAACATTGCTGAAATATTTTTATGTTGGAGATTGTTTAAGATCTGCTAGATTAGAAGAGTGTATGTGCTTTTTACTTTTAGCATATTCTATAAGTAGGTTTAAGTACTGCCTGCCCTTTTCTGAAGTTTTGACTGAATATTTTTACCTTAAAATAAAAGGTAATTTAGTTTATGACTAAACTCTTTAACTTAATTATATCTTTGTACATTTAGGAAAACATAAATGACAACAGTAGTACAAAAGAGTAATTTTAAATTTAATTTATCAGTTAAAGCAAGTGATGTGCAGTTGTCTCTTTTTTTATATATGATATGTAGTCCTAACATTAGATTAATTGAATATTTTCAAATTGAGTGGTATTTTAAATGAACTAAGGGATTTCACTGGTAAAGGTAACCCTGACTCAAATCCTTTGGTAATGTAAAGAATTGCACTTTGTCATAGCAGTTTGGGCACAACTGTCCAGAAATACACTGTTCTCCAGGAGTCAGGTTTATTGAAAGGTTCAAGAGGGCCTGCCGAGGACTGCAGGTAGTTAAGGAGGGCCGTGCTCGGTCCGTGGCCTTGCTGGGCTAGCCATAATAAGCATGGCGTTCGGGGTTGGTCCTGCTTATACTCCTAAGTATTTGGGAAATGAGGCAGAGCTGGGATAGCCCACACTTGCAGACCCCTCTGCTGACCTGAATCAGGCTTGAGGAAGTGAATGCCTAGGTTATGGGAGCACCCTCTGGGGAGGAGACATATCTCAGCTCCAGGGGGAAGCAGTGGCTCTCCCTAGGCAGGTGTTGTTCTCGTCTGACCAAGTGAATGATTATTATTACATTTTTATGAATCCCTAGAAATTCCCTTTTGTTTTCTGGATTGCCTTGTGAGGGGATGTTGTTGATATTGTGATATATTTGGATTTGCCCAGATCTGACACCAGGAGGTTCCAATCCTAGCTGAATGAACCGGCAAAGACTGAGACTGCATGAATAAAGGACGCCTGCAGACCTGCCAGCAGCTTCACAGCCCTCAGTGTCAGGGCTGGAACAGGTGATAGAGTTCAGCTAAGCAGTCAAGCTGGCTATAATTTCTGTTTCCTACCCGCAGGCAGAGATAGAGGAAGTAGAAGCTGAATAATGAAATGTCTCTAGAAGAAGATTACTGAAGGGAGGAGAGGCCTAGGAAAGACGTTTATAAACAATCTAAGATTAAAAGATCTGACTCCCTCTAGGAAGGCAGTAGGCCAGCTGCGATAAGAATCTTGATTGTCCAAGTCACTGTCTTATGCTAGTTGCCCATGGCTTAAGATTCACATGAACTCCCTTGGAGCTAGGGTTGTGGTTTCTTGTGGCTGTGAGTTTCTAGTTCCTTAGATAATTAGGAATTCTTGTGTGAGTTGATTGAGATGCATTCACCTGAGGAGACAGGTGATAACAATGAGGGCAACCAGAGGGCACCATGAAATGCTGACACCTTGTCTATAATGTCTCATGTATTGTGTGAATTCAACATCAGTTTCACCTCAAAAGCCAGAGGCCGCTCTGGAGAATCCAGGGGAGACGCCGTTTGCAACATGCTTTTAGTAGTGTTTCTATAAGTATCAAGAATCAGGGCAACGTACCCCTATCTGTACTTTCCTTAATCTGGTTGAAGACCAAGGTGGAATCAGAGCAAGTTCTTTTCTTCTAACTGGGAGGTCTTTACACAGAGTACACTGGTGTACCATATAGAGTACAACAAAAACACGCTGATCGCCACCTCTTGCTTCCCTCTGCCCTCTTCTGCCTGGTGAGGAGAAAGAAGAGGGTTCTCAGCCCAAGGGGTATTAAGGGTTACAGCTCTCCGCCCTCTAGTTAAGGGTACATTGATGATGGGGTGGGGTGAGGAGGAGGCGTAGCCTGCAGGTTCTGTGGGTGGGATGACAATGGCACGGGCTGGACAGGTGTCCAGCATTAGGCTGCTTCAAGGGGAAGAGCAGAGTGCACCCCCTTTTACGGCGCTGGCACTGGCCAGCCTCTTATAAAGATTGGCCAGGTTTTCACTGGGTCGGCTATGCGGCTATGCACGCCCAGATAACCTACCAATCCTCTCGAATTACAACACACACATGAAAAACAAATATTTAAATGCTACGGATACAGTAATGAACATGCCATGTCCCTAACTTCATGGAAAGAGAGTATAAACTAAAAAATACATATATAATATGAAGAGAAAAAAGCAGAGTAAGAAGAAAGTGGGTGAAAGCGGTTGGAGTGTGCCATTTTAGACAGTGGGGTCAGAGAAGGCCTTCCTGAGAGGTGAATTTTGAGCAAATACATACGTTATCTATCAGAAGGAGCAAGCTCTGCCGAGATCTGGGGAAAGCCGGTTGCAGGTGGAGGAAACAGCATGTAGGAAAGGTTGAGGCAGGGGCGGCTTGGCATCCTGAGGACAGGACGGGTGGTGTGGCCAGAGAGGCCAAGCAGGAGGAAAGGTCAGAGGTACCCAGGTCCTAGGAAAGGAGGGTGGGTTTTCTTAACAGGTGTGATGAGAAGTCATTGGAGGGTTTTGAGCAGGTAAATGCTGTGCTCTGGTTGATGTTTCTAAAAGGTCCCTGTACTGATTAGAGAACAGGTTGTAGGGGAGCATCGTAGGGGCGATTCTGGAAGCAGACCAGCTAGAAGTCCCTTATAGTAACCCAAGTGCAAGAAGACTGCGGCCTGGACAGCAGAGAAGCATTTACTCCTAAATTCAAGCTATTGTACTCTACCCAAATTGCATCATCTTGCTCTTATCTGAAGAGTTACAGATATCAAATGATTTAGGAGACAGTCTCAGGACCAAAATGAAAAAAAAAACCTCACTGGAAGGCAGCGTTTGTTTGCAAAGCTCAGGCTCCAAAGGGTTTTTCCTCAGACCACTAACAAGAGGGTGGTTCGTGTACTTAGGGGAATTGACTCAGCCCTTGAAGTAGTGGAACGCTCTCTAGGAGAGGGGATGCACGGAGGGACCCTGGAAAGACCACAAGAAAAGCCCCTGGTGAGCACGCGTGTGGCGTTAGGAGTAACCCTGAAGAAAGAACGGGCTGCAGTTAACGTTCTCATGGTGGTCTGGGCTGCTGGGGTCTGCAGACCATAGACCTCGCGCTCTTCACCTGCCCCCAGCCCCAGAGTGTGCTCCCTCCCCGACAATAGGTAGGAACCCCTCTTCCGCTGGGGACTCCCAGCATAAGGTTCTCAACCCCAGCCTCCCGATTTCGCCCTGTTCCTGCTTAGAGAGCCCACAGGGCACGGTGGAAGGCAGGACATGGGATACCAGAAGGCGAGTCCGGAGCCGCCCCTGCTGCTCTCTAGCTGAGGGCTTTTAACGTGCGTGGTGTGTTATCATCGCAGTCGCTCAGGCCCTTCCAGGATCCGCACTGCCTCCTTGGACACGCGCCTTTCATACGGCCAGCTGCAGCCCCTTGGGGTCCCGGGAGGGCCCTGTCCCCTGTGCAGCCCGTGGCCAGGAGTCGTTTGTGTCTCAGATACACCCAAGAAGGCTCCTCAGCATCTGTTGCTTTGTGTGTTGTTAACACTGTTCTGCATTCTCTTTTTTGCCCTTGTGTATAAACAGACCATGAAAGAATGCATTTTTAATTTTTGTAGCCTATATTTAAAAGAGAGCCTCTAGAGCTTCCTTCTCATGCCTTTTTGAGATCTGCCTCTTAACCTGGATTCTTATATTTGCATCTCAGACTCTCAAACTCTGCAAACTTCTTGGTATATTTAAAAACATATGCATCACAATGTTAAGAGTAAAGATTAAATGGTTTCACAGCATCACAGTGGAGGGTACTGGATCCTCGTGTAACTTCCCTGCTCTGTGCAGCCACCTGAGAACCTTGACTTTTATGCAGTTGTATTTCCAGAGGTGATAGGCATTCACAGTGTCTGTTTCTTCACTTTTCTGCAGCTTAATGCTAAGGATGCTTCTAGGCCAGACCAGGATCTATCTGGGCTTACTTAGTGTTATTCCCTAAATGGATGTAATTGTCAATTTGTTATTACTGGTTACCCGATCCTTCCCCAACTTTGGTGTAGCAGGTTGTTCTAGCTTCATTTCAGGTTTTTCTGGAGAAACAGCTGATCACACTCTCCTTAGAGGAGCGGGGGTTTGGGCGTAAGGCCCGTTTCTCGATGTGCGCATAAACGTTCCCTGTTGCTGTTTCATATTTGACAGACGTAGTGGTGATACCCTATCCTGGGTCCAGAAGCATCTGTGACTTTTATCTCACTTCATTTTAAATTCAAATATAGCAGCAGCCTCAGAATAAAATGAACCCCATTACTTCATAATTTTCTTGCGGCATTTACTACATTTACCATCTGTAATGCAGCACCTGTCTTCTCTCTCTCTCTGTTATACTGTGTTATATTGTATTATATATTACATACTATATATAAAATATTTGTGTGTATTACACAGAACACACACACATATGTATGTACTACATCTGTCTCCAGCCAAACTTCTCCTGTGCTACAGACCTATCCATCTTCACCTAGCCCCACCAACCAAGACTCAGTACTTCTAAAATTGAACTCTGCCCCTTTTTTTGCTTCTTCTCTAGTATTTCTTATCCCACTCACCAGAACCATCAGGTCATTTCTGAATCTCTCAGTCTGTTGATTCCACTTCCTAGGTGCTCTTACATCTGTTCTTTCTCCTGCCTACTTAGTTTGTTTCTTGTTTAGACTGCTTCGGGAGCCTCCACAGTTCTTCTGCTTTCAGTCTTCTTCCCCGCTAACATTTTGCGTGGCTTGCAGAATGCTCTTTCTAAGACACGACTGTGTTCTCTGTTTCCACAGATCCATTCTCTGCCTTGCTCTCCCCTGCTCAGTTCCTGGAAGCTGGCCTCTGTGGGCTTCTTTGCCCTCTGGCTTCCGATTGGGTTTGGCAGATGAGAGGCACTGACGGAAGGGCAGGAGAGAGCTCCCCCTGAAGTTCTGGCAGGGTTTGCATTCCCTTAGACTACTGTCCTCTTGGCTCCAGTAACAACGGGTCCTCCCTTTGCCTTTTCAGGCCTAGGGATGTTGAAGGCTTTCTGCTCTTGTTGGTGCCTGGGAACTTCACGGTTCCTTGTTGTTAATGCCTTAACCCTGCCTACATCTTCACTGAACTCTTCTCAGTTAAACCCTTTGGAATGTCAACAGTATCTTGCTGAGACTTTGACACTTACCTAAAATCCTTCAATGCTCTGCTTTCTGCGGGAAGTCCACAGTCCTCAGTGTAATAGAAACCACCTAGCTCTCTAGCTGCAGGTGTTGAAATGTCCTGTGTATTCCCTACACTCCGTCCTCGTGAATGGCTGAAGCACTTTCATGATTTCCCTCATCTCCATGGTTCTGTACACATTTGTCACCCCACCCCCTGACTTCTGTCTCGTTGCCTCTGACTGTGCTTCAGTGCTCCACTCACGTTTCCTCCTTTCTGGGAAGCCTCCCTCAATCCTTGCCCTCTACGTCAAGATTGAAGAAGTGCCTATTCTCTGTGCTCTTACAGTCCCTCCATCTGTCATAAGAGTTTTGGTACTGGACTGTAATCTTTTTGTCTGCCTCCTGCTAGATTGGAGAGACTGAAGGACTATAATTACCACGTAGAAGAATTTACTGGCCACAGACTATAAAAACAGCCGTCATTAACCCTGTGATTAAAAAAGAAAGAAGATAAGATTCTGGGCAATTACATATTTAGGAAATATATTCTCTTTTCCGTTTCTCAGTTCCAAGATGTAAAGCTTTGAAGGAAATGGATTTAATTAAAACGTCTCAGTCAGACTGTTACTGCTACAATCAAAAATCCCAAGTGAAATGGAAGTATATATGGTCAACTGTGCAGGTAAGAGCCTACTTTCAAATTATGTCTTAGGAACAGGGAGTAAAAACGTACTATTTCAAGAGTAGAAGTAGCTTTTGTATGACATAGAGCTGTGTATCAGTATGAAAGCTGCCTGGGGGATTACACACAGTAGTTCAGGGGGAAGGCTATGGGAGGGGACATTAACCTCCATACTCTTCATCAGCCCCTCTCTAACCACTCCAAGTAGATATACTATCTGAGTGCAGTGTGCTTGCTGTTCGGACATGGCTCAAGACAATACCCTGTCGCCTACTTTCCAAAATAATTGCTATCTCAAACCCTTCTCTATAGAAATTCTGAAGTTACCTCTGATCCCAGGTGTGGTCAAGATAGTAGTTACTCTTAATAGCCTAGCACTTTCCTTCCTTCAGCATTTAATGAATATTTATTAAGCACCTACTAAGTGCCAGGAATTATTCTAGGCTCTTAGGATCCATCAGTGAACAAAATAGATCCCCGCTCCTGTGATGTTTACACTCTTGGGAATGGGGGTAGGGGGTAGGGTGGGGTTAGCCATAAATGTAAAAGAGAAGAAAATTATAAAACTAGTAAGTGCTATAAAAAAAAAAATGTAGAGTGAGATAAGTGGAATGAGGTGGGTGGAGGCAAGTTGCAGTATTAAAAAGAGTGGTCAGGGTCATTCTCATTGAAAAGGTGACACATGAGTAAGATCTCAGTGATGTGAGTTACCCAACAGGGTATCTGAGGGAAGAGCTAGGACATCATCATATCAATAGGCACTTGATGTTGCTTTGTACTGTTACTGATAATATATACCACGTTGGTCACTTGTTTAAGGTGTTATCTGTCAGTTTACAGTTTTACCACTGTAAAATAACTATTTTCACCTCTGTAATGAATGACTATTTTGAGGGGATAATTTGAGACTATGTATATACTCTATTCCTCATCAAACTTTCACCCCCTAGTTTTATTATCTGTTGATGATGCTTGCCTGAATCGATTATCATCACGATGTTTATCAAATGGTGATTTTCTAATTCCATTATTCCTTCTACATTCATTGGCATTCTTCTATAAGGAAGAGTTTTACCTCCCCAATTTATTTATATCCATATAGCTTCATGGATTGCCAATTCATTTGCTGGACTACAATTCCTTACTCTTATTATTTGTTTTGTTATTCAAATTGTCCTAGATTTGGCCAGTAGGAGCCCCTTCGAACTAGCTCTTATGTTCTTTAACTTTTGCCTGTCATTATTTGAGCACTTCTTTACCTTCTGGCAAACAAGATGTTCCCAAGCTTATCCTGTAATTTCTTAGAGGCAGCTCTGGAGTCATACATTTTTCCAAGGAGCATTCAGTGTCAGGTGTGTTCATTACTACCGGATATCATTGTCATATGTGTATATACACACCCACACTCCTATACACATGGCTGTTTCTTCCTTCCTTTCTTTCTTCTTTCATCCTGTCTATCTGTCTTCAAAAACCATGAATTCTGATCTCTCCAACACCACTGGGTTCACTCTAGTCTTTCTCCTTTCCATATCTATAACTCTCTTCTCTGATTGTGAGAAACCTGGTTCCAATTATCGTCAATATATTGATTTATTTGCCTAATCCTAGAGTAATTTCAGAGTTGCTAAGCCATACCATTGTGAAAAACAAACCTAGTGACAAGAGCTCAGTATTTGTTTACAGTGTGTTTTATCTTCAGTTTGAGGGGTCACAGTCTACAAATTGTGCTCAAAAGTTACTTGGGTTAATTCATTCCTACCCATCCCCCTTCAATATGGTTATATTATTCATTTGAAATACACTTGTTTTTATTTGTTTCCATTTCAGAGTTTTTCCTCATCCTGGTTGATTTTATTATCATTATTTTTTAGTATGTACAATATTAATATGGCTCAAAAGTCAAAACTACACAAAGGTGTTCTCAGAGAAGTGTCACTCCCCCTCATCCCTTCCCACCCAACCCATGTAGGTAATCAGTCTTGTTAGTTTCTGGTATATCTTTCCTGTGTTTCTTTTTACAAAAGTAAGTGGTGATGCATATTTATAGATGGTGCTTAAAGCCATGGGACTAAGGAGTGAGTTTAGACGGAGAAGAGGAGAGGACCAGCGACTGAGCCTGGGTCAGTCAGATATTAAGAGGTCTGGGAGGAGGAAGGGGTCAGCAGAGGAGAGAGAGAAGGGGCAACAAGCGAAGGAGGTGCCCAGGGAGCCCCAGGAAGTGCGACAGGGAGGAGGGAGTGATCAGCAGCGCCAGCCTCTGTTGACGGATCAGATAGAATGACTGGCAATGAGTTGGCCACTCGGTTTAGCAACATGGAGGCCACTGATGACCTTGTCAAGGGCAGCCTGTTGGAAATGAAAGCCTGACCGAAGTGGCTAAAGAGAGAAATGGGGGAGAGGAACCGGAGGCTGCAGGTATTGGCAACTTTTAAAAAGAATTTTATTGCAGTGGGAAGCGAGGAAAGGGGGTGATAGCTGAAGGGGAAAATGGAGTCAATAAAAGGGTTTTGTGTGTTTTTCTTTAAGTGGGAAAAATGCCAGCATGTTTGTAAGCTGATAGGAATGGTCTCGTAGAGCGGGAAGAAGTACTGGTGGGATGTCCTTGAGTAGCAGAGGGGGATCGGATCCAGTGCACGGGTTGGAGGCTTGCCTTTAGAATGGAGCATGTAAATCTCCTCTGTGGCAGAAATTTCCTCCGGAAATGCACAGGCCAGAAGCAGAGCATGTGCCTGCAGATGCTGACAGGTGGGTGGATATGGGGATAAGAGCCCTCCCGGTTCTCTTCCGATTTCTTCCGTTCTCTGTGAAGTAGGAAGGATCACCAGCCAGAAGTGAGGGAAGGAGGGGTCTTTGGGGTATTGAGGAAGGAGAAGCCGTGAGGTCATCGTTGAAGAGAGTGGACGAGCGACTGGATAGGAACGTGTGGTATGATTGCCGGCAGCCTTCCGGTCCTGCTTCAGCTTCACAGTCAAGGGTTTGAAGTGAGAGCACTGTGAGTTTCTCCAGCATGATCGGTGGTGCAGATGCAAAAGTGGAATACCTGAGGGTTGGATTTTGCAAGTGAGTGTGACAGAGCACAAGGGGTACAAACAAGTTAAGGGTGCATATAAGGGAATGCTTTATAATGATTGATCATGGAACTTGCTGGAAAAGAAGGGGCTGAGGACATCAAGGGTGAGGAGCAGAGGAAAGGTGCTTGCTCCCTGCTGGGGTTAATGCTTGCTGGGGTCGGGGTGTTAAGGGGGGCACGCTGGAAAGATAGGAGGTGGTGGTCAGCTAGTGGGGTGCATTTCATGCAGCCTGTGTTGGGGGCTGCAGTTTGGGACTGACAAGATCAGGGTGTGGCCGCAGGCATGATTAGCTGAGGTGAGTGGAGCATAAGAGGGGAGGAGTTCAAGGAGCCAAGAGGACAGGATATTGGAAGGAGTTTTGTGTGTATCTTGTGTATATTTAATCCCAGAGACATATGACAGGAAGTAGAATTGGAGAGAGAGCAACAGAGAGCCAGGAGCTAAAATCCAAGAGAATCGGGGCATAGGTAGACAGATAATGGGTGATTTCACCTGATGCCTGAGATTCAGAGCTGGTGCTCTCTCTCCCCTTTTCAGGCTTGCCCTATCCTTGGACAAAGAAGAGAAACAGAGAGGGACAAAGGCAGCAGCAGAGTTGTCCTTTAATGATCCCTGGGCTGTCATCATCTGCTTAGTATTGTTGTTGGTTCTTTGCTGTGAGACTTGAGTAGGACCTGGGGTTGGGTTCTGATCCTTCTTCAGCGGGCATGGTGAGAGAAGCCTGAATCACATATGCTCAGCTGATCTGTAAGATAGAAATGCTTTTTCTCAATCACAGTAGAAGTGGTAGGTATATAAACCCTATTCTCATTAGGTTTATAACCAAATAGTTTGCTACCTATTATTTTCTGTCTCATCCATTTTCACATGTCCCTTGGCCACAATAACCTGCTGGAAGAGGGAATTCCATCATCCACAACTCAGGGGAAGAAACATCCACTTTAAAAAGTGTCTGTGCTCCAGTGTGTGTTGACTAAACACAGATCTCTGGGTCTGTCCCTGGGATCAGAACATTGCCAAGTACCTCTGAGTGTTCTTTACTTAACCAGTCTTGGGCTCTCTTTACTCCTTTTCTCATGATTTTAAGAAGCTTATAAGAAGTTTTAACTTCTGTGTTTGTGAATTTGTTTGTTCTTGTTTTGTAGGTGAAAATTACCAGTTCAGGCCTGCTCAGTATCGTATATATCACAGAAAGATATAATTGCCAGTATCCAGAAACCATTCTGTCTATTATCAAATGTGTGATTCATAACTTTTGGACACCAAAGGAGTCTAATGATATAACCATAACCATCAATCCATATGGGGAGACTGTGTGCTTCTCTGTGAAGCCTGCCAGGAAGATATTTATCTATACAGTAAGCGTGAATCGAAATAGTAAGTCTGTTTTTATTATACTTGATTTCTGGAATCAGTTTTTCTGGAGTGACATTTCAGTAAATTGACTTTTTTTCACTAACACTACATTGACACAAAATCTTTGTTTGTTGTGTGTCTGTGTCTTTTTTGCTCCAGTTGTGGATTTCAAACTCTTCCTTGTGTTTGTGGCAGGCATTTTCCTCTTCTTTTATGCAAAGACCTTGAGTCAGTAAGTATTCATTTTTACTTTCTTAAATTTGTGAATCAAAAAGAGTAGGACATTTTTGACCCTGTGCTGAATATTTCCACACTAGTTTGTAGGTCTTGCTTTAGATTTTGCAAACAATTGGTCTGAAGACAGTGTTTGAAGGGTTTTAAAACCAGTAACATTTGTTTGTATAGTATGATATGTACTGGTTACAGAGTACTTTCACGTGCATTATTTTGTATTACATATCAATATACATTTTTTAATACATTTATTTTATTTTAATTAATTAATTTATTTTTTGGCTGTGTTGGGTCTCTTGTTGCTGTGCGCGGGCCTTCTCTAGTTGCAGCGAGCGGGGGCTACTCTTCGTTGCGGTGCTAGGGCTTCTCATTGCGGTGGCTTCTCTTGTTGCGGAGCACAGGCTCCAGGCAGGCAGGCTTCAGTAGTTGAGGCACACGGGCTTCGGTAGTTATGGCTCACGGGCTCTAGAGCACAGGCTCAGTAGTTGTGGTGCACAGGCTTAGTTGCTCCGCGGCATGTGGGATCTTCCCAGACCAGGGCTCGAACCCGTGTGCCCTGCATTGGCAGGCGGATTCTTAACCACTGTACCACCAGGGAAGCCGCTATACAATATTTTAATCGATTTGATTCTCTTAACAGCTATGTGAGCTCTGGATTATTGTTCTCATTTTATAAATGAGAAAACCAACATCCATCATTACATGAGTAGTCTTGCCAGGGCTGAAATTTATACTCAGGTTTTCTGATGCTGGGTGCCTTCCTCTCTCTTACATTTGCACCACCTCCTAGATTTGTGTCTCTGATACAGAAGGTTGACTTTAACATGTTTTCCTCATACTTTTTTTCTTATAACTTCTCTCATGAAAAAGGAATTTCTTTCCAATAATATTTTACTTCTTAACTTGCTATTCTGGCCATTGTTTATTTTCAAGTTTTTCCTTATGGCTTAAGAGAGTGTGTTTCATGTTCTCCATGGTCTTAATAAATTGGATGTTGCTTACATAGCCTGAAGAGTAGAGCTTGGACTCAGAGGAGCTGGGCTGCAGGCCTGAATCCTCCAACTGGCAGACACTGACTTGGGAAAGCCTTTAATTTCTTGGCGCCTTAGTTTCCTCCCGTGTAAAATTTAGACATGGATAGCTGTTTCACAGGACTGTTGTGAGAGCATGTTAAGCTCTCAGACAAGTGCCTGCTATGTGATAGGTGCTCCAATAATTATTATTGGACCAGATTCTAAACATAGAAGATAACTCAGACATTCTGTTTCGAGTTAGTGGCAAGCTATTTACCATAAATTTCAAGTAGAGATTTCACTTTTTAAGGGTATAGGATGTAATTAAAGCTGCCATCTGAGTTTTTCTTCTTAGTAATCTTTATGACTACTGTCAAGTTAAACATGTTTCTAATACTGAAAGAGCGACTTGGCATTTAAATGGCTTTTATCTGCTTGTCTTGACAGGAGCCCTGTTTTCTTTTACTCTTCGGGGACTATGCTAGGTATTCTAATGACATTAGTCTTTGTCCTGTTGCTGGTGAAAAAGTTCATTCCTAAGGTAGGTATACCATGTACAAATGAATAAAAAAATGGAAATCATGATCTCATAAACATGAAAAATTGATTAAAATTAATTCATGTTTATTATGAAAGTTCCTAATTCAAACCGTATTTCTACATTGTATAAACTGGCTTAAATTGTATCTTTTCCAAGAGATTCCATTTTTATTTATTACTATGTGTAGGCTTAAGTATTAAGTTTTGGCGATACTTTTTTTGAGACCCTTTTATTTTCTAGATAATACGTTTTTCTTATGAGTGATGGGGGCTTATTCTATGCTGAGTGCAAATTTCTCTTGGCTTAGCTGAGGAATGTCATGATGCTGAACCATTGGGGCCTTGAATAACAGCATTGCTACATCTGGGGATTTCTTCATCATTATTAGTTCCCCCAAAACACCTTCAATAAAAGAATGCCCTGCACTTAGTTGCGGATACATATATATTAGTTCATGATGCTCATGTTGTAGTTACTCTGATGAAAGCTTGCAACACCAGCATTATTTTGAGATAAATTTATTCTTTAGAACAGTGCTTCTCCGACTGTAATGTACATGCAAGTCACCCGGGGGTCCTGTTGAAATGCAGACTCTGATTCAGGAGTCTCAGCGGGCCTGAGAGTCTGCATCCCAGCAAGCTCCCAGGTGACATCGAAGCTGCTGGTGCGTGGATCAGACCTTTAACAAGACTCGAGAAGAGTGCCTTGAGTTGACTTCAGTGCAGTTTGATATAGAAGTTTTGAATACAAAGGGTTTATTTGTTTATTTCTATTTTTATGAGAGTGAATGAACCAAAAACTGTGTCATTTATTTTCTTCCACACACAGTATAGCACCTTTTGGGCTCTAATGGTTGGTTGTTGGTTTGCTTCAGTTTACGTTGTGTGGCAACTGATGGAAGATCTGAAGTGGCTGTGGTGTGAAAACAGAATATATATATTAGGTAGGTAAAGCTTTAAAAAATATGGTCTATTATTGGTAAAGCTGAGATGTACAGCCAGGGGCCTTCTTTTGACATACGTTTCTCTCCAGCATCCAAATTTTCATTTTGAACTAAGGAGAAGAACTGTTAAAAATAATATTTTATTTTATTCCCATGGTTGGTGATTTCAGTTCACTAGTTCTCATTTTAGACTATTTCTGTATGACATCCTTCTTAGTTTTCTATACTAATGATCAAAAGAGCAAAAAAGCATTTGCCCTTTTTGACTGCATGTGCCTTTGAGTTGTGGTTACGCTCTGACCACATCTAAATTGTAATGAAAAAACTTCTCTAAAATGTGGCTCTTTATTTCTTTTTCTTAATTTATTCAGTATGAAAGGTGAGAAATCCTAAATATAAATGACTAATGAAAACTTGACTTTTCAGAAACAGAGACACTTATTCTTCTTGTTTGATGTTATTTTAAAAAACAAACAAAAAAGAAAAACCCAACTTTTTAAAGTGTTTTATTTGGGAAATTATAGAGAATGGGAGACTCAATTTTCTCCTAACCTCTTAGTGCCAAATTTCTCCCATAAGTCCACCCACCCAGAACAAAAGCAATCAATTCTTTGTTTCACTTGAAGGTTTTATGTTTTTAGCCCATTTTTCTTTTTACGCTAAAGTATTTTCAAAGTTAATTATTGCTATTATGGTGTGTTTCCTTAAATACTTCACTAAGCATCTCTACAAGGCAAGAGCATTTTCCTCTATAGTTAAGTAACTATTAAATCTAAAAAAATGAATAGTTACATAAAATCATCTATTATCCAGGCCATGTTCAAATTTCCTAAACATCCTTGATGCTTGTTTTGTATAAGGTAGGATATAGTCCAGAATCACATTTTGCATCTATTGTGTCCTGTAAGTCTCTTTTAATCCATAACAGGTTTTGGGTTTTTTTTTTTTTTCCATCACAATGATATGCTGAAGAGACCAAGTTGTCCTATAGAATGTGCCACTTTCTGGATTTCTCTGATTATTCCTTTGTAGTATAATTTAATTTGTTTCTCTCTCCCCTGTATTTTTTATAAGCTGGAAATTAGATCTTGAGGCTTGCTTACATACAAATGAAACACTTGGCAAAATACGTAAGAGGCAATGTGCACGTGACATTGGATCACAACAGGAGACACCACAGAATATCTCACTGTCCCTCTTTTGGTAATACAGAAACTGAGCACTGGATTACGAGGGTGACAGCCCGATCCCTCCACTGTAAAATTATATTTTCATTTAGGGACTAGAAAATAAAAATTAGGAATAGCTTTTGTAGCAGACTGTGACATACACTGAGGCTTATTCCTGACCAAAGCAACTGTGATCACATTTGCCCTCTAGGACTCTGGACCAGAAAATAGGGATACTTACCTAATAATATTATAATAATTTATTATTATACATCCTTAATTATTACAGAAGTCAGCCTAATATCTCACATGGAGGGAATAACTAGCCCTAAATGCATTTTTCAACTTCATTGGAAAAAGAAAACAGAAATGAAGGTTTTCTGATATGTTCTTAGCTCTAAGTCATGGCTCGGCCGGGTTTTCTTCCCATAACTTTTCAGTTCAGCGTTATATTATGTTACATTCTTCTGCTTTTACAGGCTACGTCTTGGTAGTTGGGTGTGTCAGCTTTACCGTTTGTTACAAGCATGGGCCCCTCGTGGAGGAGAGGAGCAGGACCCTCCTGGCGTGGACGCTGCAGCTCCTCTCCCTGCTCCTGGTCTACGCTGGCGTGGCCATTCCTCAGGTCGCCTGTGCGGTGATGCTCCTCATCCTGTCATCCAAGGTCCTGCACTTCCCACTGCGAGCGCTCGCTTACGTGAGATGGTGCGTATCCTTTTTTAAATTTTTCCATCATAAATTTGACATTTTGAGCTCTGGTTTTATTTATTTTGGGGGGGGGAGTTTTTTGGACACATCATAGTTAATCTCACAATTAACTCCACTTCATCTGGATATTTCCCTCTGAGAGGGGGACAGTTAGAGAACGTAATAAGCATCTGATCCCATCTCCGTTGCTAGTCGTCGTTCATCTGTCAGAGGTGCACCACCGATCACTAGGTACTGACAGCTCACCCAGAAGTCACTAAAATCAGTGGCAAAGTTACTTGGGCTCGGGGTCGCCTATAATTTCTACTTTCATTCTACGTTTCCTTTTTTTAGGGCCCAGGACTGCTTTAGAGGTAATTGTGCATATGAGATAAGAGTTAGGGAACAGAAATGAATCACAAATGATTGAAAGTTATGATTTATATAATTCGGGCTTTCTTTTTTCTTAAGTTTTAAGATAAGGCTTAAGCCTTTGGAAAGGACAGAAAGAAAGATGAGACAACTTCTGTTGTCACGGCTTTATGATGTCCTCAGTCATGGAGTCTGAGCACCTGTTTTTGTGTCAGGTGCACAGGTGAAGGAGATGGTCCCCACCCTCGAGGTGCACTTGTTGACGCGTAGGCATGTGTTTCTATAGCCCTGAAGTGTTAAAGTAGGCCTGCACAGGAACTGTGGTGTGTAGAAAAAGTTCAGGAAAGTTCCTGGAGGAGGTCACTGGGCTGAATTTTAATGAATCAAAACAGCCAGATGAATAAATGTAGGAAGGGCCTTCCTGACGGGGAGAAAGCCCGGTTTGGTACCATCGCAGGGCCGGCAAGCGAGGTGGGTGTCGGCCAGGTCATGGCGGCATCGCAGGCCCTGCTGCAGAATCTGATCTGATCCTGTAACGCGGCGGAGGCAGCTGGCCGTTACGCATCTTCGGCAGTGCTCTCTGACTGCTGCCTCGACAGGGTTAGAAATCAAATGCCCGGGGCCCAGAAGGTACTGAAGGAATGAGGCCGAGCAGAGGGAAGGCAGTGGTGAGGACTGTGTGAAACTCTACAACGTTGCCTCCTTGAAAGGGGGTCAGTTGCCATTCGGCCTGAGCTGACTCTTGCCATGTGGGAATATGGGCCTTGCCTGGCCAGCTCTTCTGGGTTTCTAGAAAAGCTGGGAATGTGGATTAGAATGTAAATTCTGACACAATGTTTAAATGTTGGCAACTAATCTGAAAATAAAAATACATTCAACAAGCAAAAATCAAAGCAGAGACCATGAACATGCCTCGGGCAGTAGGAGGGGCCCATCTGTCTTCTGGCACAGAGGGTGGAGGTTAAGGGGAGGTTCCGGGGCAGGAGACCAGTCACCAGACATCACAGCAATCCACGCAAGAGGTGATGAGGGCCTGGAGTGGGGCAGTGAGATCAAGGCAGGAAGAGGGAGTTAATATTTACAAGGTAAAGTTGGCTGTGAGGAAGGAGACTCTGTGGTAACTGGTAGTTTCTGGATCTGATGACTGCATGTGTGGTGACGTCACAGGGTTAAAATGCACCAGCGACAGGGCAGGACCCCTCTGCAGAGGATGCTGGGGAGACTGAAAGGCAGCAGGGTCGGGGGACTGATGCTGACTGCTTCCCCCTGCCCGGTCTCAGAGGTAGACAGTGACTGGGGGTCTCAGAGGTCCCTCTGCCAGGAGGACAGTGGCCACTACACATCCTTCAGACCTCTGGTCCTTTGCCAGGCTTGTGGCCCGAGGAGCCCAAGAGAGAATTCCTTCCACTTTCCCTTTAAACATCCACTGCCCTGCCAAGAGCAAAGTGTGGTCTGTCACCTGCACGGTGATCCTTTAATGCATTTGCTATGCGTTCTGTTAACACAAACGTAATGATTAAAATGTATTGTAACTTCCTCAACTTCTCATCTTGCTAGTGAGTAATTATGTGAAACATTAGGGGATAAAACAGGAACTTATAGGTTAAATAATAAACCAGAGGAAATACTTTGATGTGTATAGTACTTTCTAGTTTGCAAAGAGCTGTTTGAATATATTTTAATAATATATGGTAGCTATTCTTTTGATTATCTTTGTTGAACACTTATTATAGACCACTCACTGTGCTAAGCACTTGACACAAAATAATGTACTTCATCTGTACAGTGACCTCCTTGTTGCTTTCATTTTTTTCCATGTGAGCAAGGTGAGGCTCAGAACTGTGAAGGAATTGCCCCAGTTCACACAGTGGGTAAACCTCAAAGCCCGGACTGTGTCCCAGCCTTCTCTTCAGAGCCCAGGAGTTTTGCTCTAGGGAGACAGTCTAGGTATTCAGAAAAGGAGAAGGAAATAATGTCAGTGGTTCCCTAATTCAGCTCATCAACCACCAGACAATCAATAAAAGTTTAAAGATTTTTCAGGTCCCAAACCTCAAGAAAATGTATGTTTAAAACACCTCCTGGTAATTCTGATGCTCATTTATATTTGGGAATCTCTGGTTAAATTAAATTTTAAACCACGTAAAAACATTTTTTTTTTAAACTCATTGGTAAGTATAACATATATGTTAAAACCTTTTCATCATTACCATTTTTATGAGATTCTTCCCTTTAGGACTTTTTTGGTTGGAAAAAATTTCCAATCATGAGCCCCTCAGCATGTAGCAGAGGAAGAATTATTATAAATGACTGTGTGTACACGACCCTTGTACAGTGTTTACTTCCTCTAAGATTAGTCAGAATCCCCACCACTAGGTGGAGGCGATATTCCACAAATCTTCCTGGCTTCTCTGTTCAGACTAAGAGGCAAGTGATTCTGCTAGGTCTCCATAAAAGGACATCTCAGAGGCTTGCTGCTAAGAAAATCAGCAGGGCAAGCATAAAGAAGCCAGAGTTGTAATTGTCTGATTTGAAATCACTGAGGAAGAAAAATGCAATCAACATCTCTATCAGAAATTGATCCTCAAACGCCGTAGGACATTATTTCAGATGGTCCAGGAAGAGGGGAAATGTACTGTTAGGCCCAAACTACACGTTCTGTAAACCTCCGTCATGATAACAATAATAAAGTATAGTATGATATAGAGGAAGTTAAGAATTATTACCGTTACTGTCGAAGAAATGTATTTTTATAAATCTTAAGGGTTGAATTGAGCAACCAAATATGGCCAGGAATCTAGCAACCAAATGCCGCCTGTTTTAGGAAAATGAAGAAATGGTTTACATCAGAAAAGCTGGTGGTTAAGTTTCTTACTGAAGATGAGTACAGGGAACAAGCCGATACTGCGACGACCCGCGCCCTGGAGGACCTGCGCCAGGCCTGCTGCAGCCCCGGCTTCCCATCCTGGCTGGCCGTCTCCAGGCTCCGGGCGCCTAAAACGTAAGCCCCGCTCCACTGTCCGCAACACAGCTTGGGTTGGAGTTACCGTGAAAATAACATGATGGTTTGGATCAGATACTTCAGGCTAGAAACAGACAACTTCCCTGGATAGCAAATGACATGGAAGCTGTCAGAGTCGCTTTTGCTTCAGTGCTCTGCCTCGCCCCGTGGAACTGCCAGTGTCAGAATAAATGTTGATCAGATGTGTTTCATAGGGAAGGCCATAAAGATAACTCATAGGAGAAGGGAGACAGAATGGGATGTGTCACCTGCTTCTCTTCCTACGGGGGAGAGGAAAAGTCATTTGTAAAGATCACCAAGAAAGACATCTCTGCCCCAGCATCTTTTCCCTACTGCTTTCCCTTGTTCCTAGCTTTATCCAAACGACAGGGCCCTCAAATTAAAGATTGAAAGGGGAAAGTCTTGACACTAAAATAATGAATAAATAATACATTTAATAAGAAAGAGAGAAAGAAGGAATTAGAAAGCAGGAATGGGTATATTTGGCAGCATTAGGTGCTCCTAAGTCTGCCTACTTCTCGATCCTTTCCCTGAACGTCTAGAGAAGGATCACATAAGCCATTCCTGTTTTTACACCCACTGTGCAAATGCCATCCTCTATTGATGCAAAGTCAAATTTAATTAAAGGGGATAAGTAGCCAGGGAACATGTTATCTTCCAAATAAACCTCTCTGTGATAACATTAACTTTATTTAAAACAAATACTTACTAGGTTTGCAGACTTTGTTCTTGGAGGAAGCCACTTGTCGCCTGAAGAAATTAGGCTGCATGAAGAACAATATGGCCTTGCGGGTGCCTTCTTGGAAGAGCAGCTCTTTAACCTGAGGACTCCTGACAGTCTACCTGCACACTGACTTCATTCTGGACAAGGAAGTGGGGAAGGGCAGGGATCCTATTAAAGGTGGGCAGAACTGTGCCGGGGAACAGTGGCAAAAGCATTCACGATGGAGAAAAATCAAGTCACACTGGAAAGAAAAACTAAACTGTATTGAAGATAACTTATCCTTCTTGGACAGTTCTGTGTATTGTACTGTAGGTGGCCACCAAGATTCTGTGACAGTCATTACCACTATCCTTGAATGAAGACTTTCATTAGGAACAAAGGGATCATGTTGATCTTCAAGGGGCCAATTAATGTGAATAGGTGCCTTGTCAACTGCAGGGCATTAAATCCTCTCTTAATCCCCAGAACCTGTGTCAAAAGACTCTGCATTGCTCTTCCTGCGTGTTATCAGTGTAAGTGCTGGAAGAGACCTGAGCTACACTGGACCAGTATCTTCCAAAGTGTAGTCCACAGGATGCTAATAAGTGTTAGTAGGTAAAGGAATCCTGAGGTCAACTAAGATGGATGCATGATTAAACAAACGTACTGCAGGACTTCTCAGAGCCTTTAATAATGCTAATGCACATTGTGAACCTCCTAAAGAGGAGAAATTGTGTGCAGCATTCTCCAACTTAATTTGACAACAGAACCTTTTTTCATGAGATTAATATTCCTTGGAACACATGTTTGGAAAACGCTGATGGTGGAGGAATGGAGGTTTCAGAAGGTTAAATAACTTGTCCAAGACCACAGGGCTTTTTAGAGGCAGCCCTGGGACTAGAATTCCAGCCCTACTGTTTCCAATGACTCAGGTAGAAGAAGAGACTTTTAGAAATGAGGCGCCATCTCGCCACAGCGTTGGGTCTCACAGTATTGGTGTGAGGGGCCATTTCTCCACAGCCATCTCTCCACAGCCTTGGGTCTCACAATATTCATGACTTAGTTTTTATTTTTTAATAATAGCCAACTAACTGATAACTGTGATAAAGAGAAACATTTCCTAAGGTTATATTTTAAAGTTTTGATAAGACTTTTATAGACATATATAAAGATTAGAATTTAGAATTACTTTTTACATTTTTTTGTATGTTGAAATTGAAGGCACTTAACCTCAAGTCGACTGGTCTATTTTATTTTATTTTATTTTTTTAATTTTTTTTTACTCCTTAAATTCAGGTCTCAATAGTGTTCACACCTGAATTTCTACAACAGTTCTTTTTTTTTTTTGGCTGCATTGGGTCTTTCATTGCTACACGCGGGCTTTCTCTAATTGCGGTGAGCAGGAGCTACTCTTCGTTGCAGTGCACGGGCTTCTCATTGCAGTGGCTTCTCTTGTTGCAGAGCATGGGCTCTAGGCTCGCGGGCTTCAGTGGCTGTGGCACGTGGGCTCAGTAGTTGTGGCTCGCGGGCTCTAGAGCACAGGCTCAGTAGTTGTGGCGCACAGGCTTAGTTGCTCTGTGGCATGTGGGATCTTCCCGGATCAGGGCTCGAACTCATGTCCCCTACATGGGGAGGCAGATTCTTAACCACTGCGCCACCAGGGAAGCCCCTCGACTGGCCTATTTTAAAAAATTGTTTAGTTATACGTGCTTATAACAATTTCCTACAAAACAGATTTGTGATCTTTCTTATAGAGAACAAATCATTTTTCTTCTTGTGGTTCATGATTTTAGACTCCAGAGTGAAATGAGGGACTAACCATGAGCTTTGACCCTGAGGAAAAGAGGCCAAAACATTGGTCTGAGAAAAGATCTGAACATGGCAAAACAATCCAAGGGTTAAGATGTTGCTAACTTCTCTTTAAGAATCAAATGCAGGCTCTTTTGCTGTGGTGGGGCCATAAAGAGTAGCAGCATAAAGAATGAGGAATCTCCCTTTTCTGGAAGGGTTATGGAGGAGAGACACACAGATCATTTGGGCACTGCTTTACGGAAGCAAATTTAGTATAGAGTTTTTCTAAATCGTTGAATAAGAGTGTGGCTGCCTGTTTGGAATTCTTTAGATTGATTTCCAAGTGATATTTTCTCTTTGAAGCAGTGTGTCAGTGTTCTACGGGTCTCTATTTTTGCCAGACACCTTTTAATATCAGGAGCTTTGCTATTTTTGTGAAATACACTAAATTTAATCTGTGCTTTCACATAGACTTTGACATAAAAAAATCAAAGTATCTTCCATTCAGATTTATGAAGATGATGACTTTTATAAGTGTAAACAGTTGTAATAGTGTTTTTGTTACAGTTTAATCTGATTTTTTTTTGTCATTCTATTTATTGGTGCTATATTATAAATGTATCAGATGTGTTTGTGGTTGTGCTCACCAAGAGGCGGTGTGTGTACTACACAATGTGTGTGTGCATAACGTGTTCAGTCTGCTGGAGTTCCCAGGGGACATCCCAGCCAAGACAGCCACTGGGCCTCACCTGCGCCAGGGTGAACAGCTGCCGACAGTAGAAGAAAGCAGCTCCTGGTGGGCCAACAAGCTAGGTGTAGCTATTTTTATTGTGATTTTTATTGCAATAAAAATAGCTAAAGGAAGAGAAAAAGAGCAACAAGAGGCTTTGGGGATATTGTTTTTCATGTTTACTTTTAGAGGAAACCATGGATTTGTCAGTTTCTGTTATGTGAGTACTGTGAGAAGGTAAATAATTAAAAGCATTGCTTGTGATATATTGGGTGTATTTCTGTTGTGTTTATTTGAATTGGGGTTTGTTGTAGTGCTGATCATAGGTCTAGCCCCCATCAAGCAGTGTGTATGACAGCTCCTCTAAGAGATCTTTTTTCTCTCCTTCCCTTCTTCCCTTCCCCTGTCTGTCTATCCGTCTGTCTCTCTCTCCCCCCACCCCACTCCCTCTCTCCTCTTTTTCTTCATTTATTTAAAGGCCTTTAAACAATTTAAATGATCATTCAGTAAAATGGTTATACCCTTCACAGGTTGTTGACAGTTGGTTCTGTGCCTCATGCCACCCTAGGTGTGCAGTTGTGGAGCACAACAGAACCTTTGTTGTGTTAGTGCGCCCACGAGGTGTCTCACAGAAGCTCACTGTTGTTAGCAAGTTGGACTGTTTGACCCCAAAACATATGAGTGAGATGTAGTGTAGGTCGCCATGCTTAAACAGTCATATTCAATGTTATTTTTTTTTTTAAGTATTTGTTTATTTATTTATTTATTTATGGCTGTGTTGGGTCTTCGTTTCTGTGTGAGGGCTTTCTCTAGTTGTGGCAAGCGGGGGCCACTCTTCATCGTGGCACGTGGGCCTCTCACTATCGCGGCCTCTCTTGTTGCGGAGCACAGGCTCCAGACGCGCAGGCTCAGTAATTGCGGCTCACGGGCCCAGCCGCTCCACGGCACGTGGGATCTTCCCAGACCAGGGCTCGAACCCGTGTGCCCTGCGTTGGCAGGCAGATTCTCAACCACTGCGCCACCAGGGAAGCCCCAATGTTATTATTATTATTTTTTTTTTATAAATTTATTTATTTATTTATGGCTGTGTTGGGTCTTCGTTTCTGTGCGAGGGCTTTCTCCAGTTGCGGTGAGTGGGGGCCACTCTTCATCGCGGTGCGCAGGCCTCTCACTGTCGCGGCCTCTTTTGTTGCGGAGCACAGGCTCCAGACGCGCAGGCTCAGTAGTTGTGGCTCACGGGCCTAGCCGTTCCACGGCATGTGGGATCTTCCCGGACCGGGGCATGAACCCGTGTTCCCTGCACTGGCAGGCAGACTCTCAACCACTGCACCACCAGGGAAGCCCCCCAATGTTACTTTTTAAAGGTTTTTTAAAAATATTATTTTTGGCCATGTCGGGTCTTAGTTGTGGCACGCGGGATCTTTCATTGCAGTGCGCCGGCTTCTCTCTAGTTGTGGCGCACATGCTCAGTAGTTGTGGCGCACAGGCTTAGTTGCCCCGCATCATGTGGGATCTTAGTTCCACGACCAGAGATCGAACCCACGTCCCCTGCTTTGGAAGGCAGATTCTTAACCAGTGGACCACCAGGGAAGTCCCTATTTTTTAAAGGTTTTAAAACACATTTTACATATCACAAAAAATGCTTTGTCAATTAGTTGTATAGTTTGCCAATAATACTTAGAGCTGAATTACAGGGGAGTGTCCATCTGACATTTAGGACAATACTTGAATTTATGACTTTTTAAGTCTAGAAATTTATGAGATTTTAGATATTAAGAGGTTTGGAATAGCTGACATCGAGACATGTGGAAGAATTAAGACCTCCAGAATGATGTCAAGAAAAGAAAAATGATCTTATATTATTCTGTATGTGATTATTACCCAGAGTTAGAGAAGTACAATATTTAAATCACCTTTTTCTTTTGTCCAACTGAAAGAAGGATCCTATGCATAGATAACATAATAGATGTGGAATTTTGAAGATCCCCCACAGTGAGACAGGTATTTTTATCTGACCCGGGAGCCAGCTCTTTTCTGTATATTTTGGATATTAACCCCTTGTTGGTCGCATCATTTGCAAATATTTTCTCCCATTCCATTTTTTTTTTCCCCATAGGTTGTCTTTTCATTTTCTTGATGGTTTCTTTGCTGTGCAAAAACTTTTAAGTTTGATCAGGTCCCGTTAGTTTACTTTTGCTTTTATTTTTTTTGCCTTGGGAGACTGATCCAAGAAAATATTACTATGATTTATGACAAAGAGTGTTTCACCTGTGTTCTTTTCTAGGAGTTTTATGGTTTCATGTCTTACATTTAGGTCTTTTAACCATTTTGAGTTTATTTTTGTATATGGTGTGAGGCAATGTTCTAATCTCATTGTTTTACATGTGGCTGTCCAGCTTTCCCAGCACTATTTGTTGGAGAGACTGTCTTTTCTCCACTGAATATTCTTGCCTCCTTTGTCACAGATTAATTGACCATAGGTGTGTGGGTTTATTTGTGGGGTCTCTACTCTGTTCTGTTGATCTATGTGTTTGTTTTTGTGCCAATACCATGCTGTTTTGATTACTGTAGCTTTGTAGTGTAGTCTGAAGTCTGGGAGGGTTACACCTCCAGCATTGTTCTTTGTTCTCAGGATTGCTTTGGCAATTTGGGGTCTTTTGTGGTTCCACATAAATTTTTGGATTATTTGTTCTAGTTCTATGGAAAATGTCCTGGTGTTCTGATAGGGATTGCATTAAGTCGGTAGATTGCTTTGGGTAGTACGGCCGTTTTAATAATAATGATTCTTCCAATCTAAAAGCTGGGATATCTTTCCATTTCTTTGAATCTTCATTTTCCTTCATCAGTATTTTATAGTTTTCAGCATATAGGTCTTTCACCTTGGTTAAGTTTATTTCTAGATATTTTATTCTTTTTGATGTGATTTTAAATGGGATTGTTTTTTCACTTTCTTTTTCTGATATTTCATTATTAGTGTATAGAAATATTTTGCATTTTGTGTATATTAATCTTGTATCCTGCAACCTTGCTGAATTCATTTATTAGTTTTAATAGTTTTGGGGTGGAGACTCTAGGGAGGGTTCCCTGTATAGAATATCATGTCATGGGCAAATATTACAGTTTCACCTCTTCTCTTCTAATTTGGATACCTTTTATTTTTCTTGTCTGATTGCTGTGTCTGGGACTTCCAAAACTATGAGAGTAGACATCCTTGTCTTGTTCCTGAATTTAGTAGGAAGCTTTCAGCTTTCCACCATTGGGTATTGTGTTGGCTGTGGGTTTGTAGTAAATGGCCTTTATTATGTTGAGATATGTTCCCTTCTCTATCCACTTTGATGAGAGTTTTGGTTTTTTGTGGGTGTTTTTCCCCTCAGCAAACAAAAGATCCTTTACTGAATCCTGAGTGTGAAAATCTACCATTTAGTTCATTCTCCCTTCTCCCTGTGAGATTCAATAATCCCTTGATTTGCATGGAACATTGGTGTGTCTGCTTGTTCTTGCTGTTGTGTCCATTTTGTTGTTCTGATGAGAGTTTTATCATGAATGGATGTTGAATTTTGTCAGATGCTTTTTGTGCATCTATTGAGATGATCACGTGGTTTTTGTCTTTCCTTTTGTTAACGTGGTGTATCACGTTGATTGATTTGTGTGTGTTGAACCATCCTTGTGACCCCAGAATAAATTCAACTTGATCATGCTATATGATCCTTTTAATGCATTGTTGGATTCAGTTTGCTAATATTCTTTTTTTTTTTTTAACATCTTTATTGGAGTATAATTGCTTTACAATGGTGTGTTAGTTTCTGCTTTATAACAAAGTGAATCAGTTATACATATACATATTTCCCCATATCTCTTCCCTCTTCATCTCCCTCCCTCCCACCCTCCCTATCCCACCCCTCTATGTGGTCACAAAGCACTGAGCTGATCTCCCTGTGCTATGCGGCTGCTTCCCACTAGCTATCTACTTTACGTTTGGTAGTGTATATATGTCCATGCCACTCTCTCACTTTGTCCCAGCTTACCCTTCCCCCTCCCCATATCCTCAGGTCCATTCTCTAGTAGGTCTGCATCTTTATTTCCGTGTTGCCCCTAGGTTCTTCATGATCAATTTTTTTTTTTTTTTTTTTAGATTCCATATATATGTGTTAGCATACGGTATTTGTTTTTCTCTTTCTGACTTACTTCACTCTGTATGACAGTCTCTAGGTCCATCCACTTCACTACAAATAACTCAGTTTCGTTCCTTTTTATGGCCGAGTAATATTCCACTGTATATATGTGCCACATCTTCTTTATTCATTCATCTGTTGATGGACACTTAGTTGCTTCCATGTCCTGGCTATTGTAAAGAGAGCTGCAGTGAACATTTTGGTACATGACTCTTTTTGAATTATGGTTTTCTCAGGATATATGCCCAGTATTGGGATTGCTGGGTCGTATGATAGTTCTATTTTTAGTTTTTTAAGGAACCTCCATACTCTTCTCCATAGTGGCTGTATCAATTTACATTCCCACCAACAGTGCAAGAGGGTTCCCTTTTCTCCACACCCTCTCCAGCATTTGTTGTTTGTAGATATTTTGATGATGGCCATTCTGACTGGTGTGAGATGATAGCTCATTGTAGTTTTGAGTTGCATTTCTCTAATGATTAATGATGTTGAGCATTCTTTCATGTGTTTGTTGGCAATCTGTGTATCTTCTTTGGAGAAATGTCTATTTAGGTCTTCTGCCCATTTTTGGACTGGGTTGTTTGTTTTTTTGATATTGAGCTGCATGAGCTGCTTGTAAATTTTGGAGATTAATCCTTTGTCAGTTGCTTCATTTGCAAATATTTTCTCCCATTCTGAGGGTTGTCTTTTCGTCTTGTTTATGGTTTCCTTTGCTGTGCAAAAGCCTTGAAGTTTCATTAGGTCCCATTTGTTTATTTGTGTTTTTATTTCCATTTCTCTAGGAGGTGGGTCAAAAAGGATCTTGCTGTGATTTATGTCATAGAGTGTTCTTCCTATGTTTTCCTCTAAGAGTTTTATAGTGTCTGGCCTTACATTTAGGTCTTTAATCCATTTTGAGTTTATTTTGGTGTATGGTGTTAGGGAGTGTTCTAATTTCATTCTTTTACATGTAGCTGTCCAGTTTTCCCAGCATAAGTTATTGAAGAGGCTGTCTTTTCTCCACTGTATATTCTTGCCTCCTTTATCAAAGATAAGGTGACCATATGTGCATGGGTTTATCTCTGGGCTTTCTATCCTGTTCCACTGAAGTTTGCTAATATTCTGCTGAGGATTTTTGCATCTGTATTCATCAAAGATACTGGCTTCTGATTTTCTTTTTTTGTAGTGTCTTTGTCTGGTTTTGGTGTCAGGGTAATGATGGCCTCGTAGAATGAATTTGGGAGTGTTCCTTTCTCTTCAATTTTTTGGAATAGTTTGAGAAGGATAGGTATAAGTTCTTCTTTATATGCTTGGTAGAATTCCCCAGTGAAGCCGTCTGGTCCTGGACTTTTATTTGCAGGGAGTTTTTATCATTACAGATTCTATTTCACTTCTAGTGATTGGTCTGTTCAAATTGTTTGTTTCTTCTTGACTCAGTCTTGGCAGGCTGAATATTTCTAGAAATTTGTCCATTTCTTCTGGGCTGTCCAATTTGTTGCCATATAACATTACTTGTCATTTTTCCCCATTCTCTTCAGCTTATGTTTTGAATTTTGTCCCTTAACTAATTCGTATCTCCAACCACTTAATGTTTACAATGCATGTTGGAACTGAATGTCTTACTAGACAGCTTATTAGGTATAGGTAAACGTTTAACATAGCACTGTAGTTTGGGAGCATGCAATATGGTTATAGATTAATGTTAACAAAGCACTAAGAGTTAGGGCCAGGATGGGGAAATAAGACAGCACTCCCCTTGCCATGGGCTATTTGTCACACAAAAATAGTGGCAACATTTATGGAGTGTTTACTGTGTGTCGGGTATGTCATTTAACCATCAAAAGAACCTGTAAGGCAGATACTGTAATCATCTTAATTTTACAGAGGAGGGCCGTGAGACCCAGAGGGGTTACTTAATGTGAGTTCTCACTGGCAGAACTAAGACTCAAATCCAGACAGTGGGGCTCCAGAGTCGGCAATCCTAACCCCAGCACTATAAGGTCCTTGGGTTGCCATCTAAAAACTGGGACCTCCCTGGAGCCACAGTGGGGCAAGTGGTCCTGTATTAGCCGCCCGAAGCAGATGGGAGTTGAGTGAGAGTAAGGTGCCCACCTGGACTGGCTCATTTCTTCCCCATTCTAGACATCACCAAGTTTCCAGTTACTCTCTTATCTTAAACCGCAGTTTGTCCTCTCATAAGGTAAATTACTTAGTGATTTGAGAACCCACTCCCCCTTTCTCTCACCCCTTTATTCTGTTCCCATCCAGGCACTGACCTCTCTCCCATCTGCCTGATGGTTTGGAATTTTTGAGCCAGGTATTCTTAGAACTTTGCTGAAATGACACAGGAGTGGTTTGGGGCTTCAGAAGTAGCTTTGTCTTGTCCCACTGCACCCAAGGAGAGAAAAATTTCTGAAGGGAAAATCATCTTTTATTTGCCTGCAGTCAGCTCTGTCACAGCATGCCCCCATCTTCACAGAATAACGTTAATTTTAGGGTCCAGCCTTTCACAATGAAGATGAGAAAACTAAGACCCAGAGATCTCCCAAAGGTAATTTCTTCCTCTGTTCCTGCACTGTCTAGTATGGTAGCCACAAGCCACAGATGGCTGTTTAAATTTAAATAACATGAGAGGGACTTCCCTGTTGGTGCAGTGGTTAAGAATCCACCTGCCAATGCAGGGGACAGGGGTTCAAGCCCTTGTCCAGGAAGATCCCACATGCCGCAAAGCAACTAACCCCGTGCACCAGGACTACTGAGCCTGTGCTCTAGAGCCCGCGAGCCACAACTACTGAGCCCGCATGCCACAACTACTGAGCCCACAAGCCACAACTACTGAGCCCGCGTGCCTAGAGCCCGTGCTCTGCAACAAGAGAAGCCACCGCAACCAGAAGCCCGCGCACCGCAACGAAAAGTAGTCCCCACTTGCCACAACTAGAGAAAGCCGGCGCACAGCAACGAAGACCCAACGCAGCCAAAAATTAATTAATTAGTTAAAAAAATAAATAACATGAGAAATCTAATTCCTCAGATGCACTAGCCACCTTGTAAGCACTTAACAGCCACCTGTGGCTAATGGCCACCACACCTGACGGTGCTGCTCTACGAAGCTGTTGCCTCAGGATACTGAGCTGTGGGTGTGTCTGCTGGCCCTTCCCAGCTCCCGTGGCACTGGTCTTCAGAGTCCCTGCAACCTCCAAGTTTTCTCTGCAGGGTTGCCAGACCTTCCGAGTTATCTCCAGAGTGGCACTCATGACTAACAGAGCAGCAGGAGTTTGAAGGCACTGGATTTCTGTGTATCTGGGAATAGCTAGCGATCCTAAATGGAACTGCAGCCACACAGGGTGAGTATAAGACACACAAGGTAAGGGTCAGAATGGCCGGGGCTGCTTTCAGCCTTGCTCTACCACAACAGAAGCAGAGAGTGGCCTCCCCGCCTCCTGGGGTTGGAGAAGGTCCTGGGTGGACCTGCACTTGGGCATCAGGTGGGTCTGAGTTTGAATCCTGGCACTGTGACCTTGTTCCCATAACGTAAGCTGAGTTCAGCTCCAAAATCCTCATATTTAAAGAGGGGATAGTGATATGTATTACAGTGCGTTGTTGTTAGGACAAAACAATGTCATCAGCACACACCAAGCACCCAGTAACAGTGGGTGTGGCTCCCTGTTTCCTGGAATCATTGCTTAACTCCAGATTGGCTGCAAGGAATACCACTTAAATAATGGTCTCAGCACCAGCAGTAGCCTCCACGCCCAGCAGTCTTGGAGGAACGGCAAATCAGAGGGGAGCACTTAGCCAACTGTCTGCTTCGTGTGGCCCGTGACAAGATTAATAAGCCAGTAAGGCAGCGATATTCTTTCTATGAATTCCTTAGGCTTTTCACGAGGTTTACTGGCTGGTGGAGGTATATGTGTTATTGTCATCTATTATTCTACTTAAGGCCTTGAGTAATAGTTTAATAAATAGTAACTAACCTCTTTGGATCCACATGAGCTCAGCGCTTTGCGTAATTCACTTTTTCTACAATTATGGGGAAAAGCATATGAAACAAGTCATTAAGGTTGTGATTACCGACCTGGGCTTTGTGACCTCCCTGGGTATTTTCAGGGGATCTCAAAAGGGATTAGAAAAGTCTCAAATCAAAATTTAATTTGAATTCACTTTAATTTTTTTTTTTAAATGGCACTTTGAGGACAGGAGGAAGTCACAAAGTCCACAAACCCATGAAGGTGTCTGCTCTAAAAGGCTGGAAATTACCGCACTGTTTAATCACCTCTCACAGTAAATGTCTCACAACAAAAGGCCTGCAGAGTTTGATCTCATTCATTACAGAGTGAAGGACTTTTATTTGTTTGGTCACATCATTATCATTTAAGAAATACTTAAAAATGGTATTTATTTTTATTTCAACATGTCAACTGTGCATTTCCAAAACAGCAGGCTTTTCAGAGGAATAAATCAGAACTGTAAACACAAGACACAGTAGAAGTTTTTTGACTTCCTACAGTCAGTTTCACAAATCCACATACTGTACATTCATAGGTGAGGTTCAGCCTGTCACCCATTTCTTTATTTCTATAATTACATAAGCATAATAAATACATCTGATTTTTAAAGGTCACTTAAAATGAGTCATGATAATTTACAGTACAGTACATTTCAGTTCAAGTGCAAAAATAACTATTTGCTTAATTCTATTTCTTCCCGTTATTTTGTGTTCTGTGGTGAAGCTAGATATCCAAGTGTAGACTTTCTTCTTCCAGATGCAGTTGTGGGCAGAAGTATGGTATCGTGGAGAAGCCCTCACTTTATAATTGGTCCTGCCTAATCATAGTCAGAGAGTAAGGTGAGTTGCTCATTTTTAACTCTGTTCTTTTCTTTCCTCTCTCCTGTGCTCATCCACAGTATTGTACACACTATATAATTGACCTTCCTTCAGCTAAAGCAATGTTCCCTTGTCCACAGCCCTCCCCCAAGGCTTCCTATAACCTCAGCTTTCATTTTTAGCAGCAAGCTTTATGCATGAGTCACCCGGCCATCGTCCTGACTGTAGCTGTAATATTTACAGTAGCATGCCTGTATCTGAACTGTCCAGTGTCTGACTGTGTCTTCATGGGAAAGAATATACTAAGATGTGTTTCTTTAGTCATTGGAAAGTGTACTTACTTCTTATTTCTGTCTTTTCCATTCCTGGTTTCCTATTCACCACCTTTTCCCCTCACCAAAAACACAAGAAAAAAACTGAACCAGTACGTAATGTTTAAAAATTGTATCCCTTCCCCAGGCACTTAAATCTTATACTGTTATTTGTAAGTAGTACTGCTTAATTAAAGAAACCCTTAGGAATTCAGTGATTCTGTGTGTTTGTTTTAGTCCATCAGCTAATTAAAGCCCAAATCACTATAAAGTTGTAAATAGTGATAGAGGCTATTTACAGTATCAATATATTTAGTAAACCCTTGTCTATCAAGCCACAGGATACTAAGTTGGTTGGTTTATTTCAAATATTCCCTCCTCTGGTCTTAAAGCCCATTTAAAACAAAAGGCATTTTAAAGCTCAGCTTAGCTTGCAGTAGTCAGTAACAGCTTTTGCCACTCAAAGAATTGACTATTTTCATTATACACCATACCCATATAAAAATATATTTGCTAGAGATATGCCAAGTTTCTGATGAAACCTTTTCCTTTTTTTTTTTTTTTTTTTTTAAACAAAAGCATAGATGCCACTAACTTTTATCTGGTTACTTTTAAAATACGTCTTAAATTTTTTTTTAAAATTGTTCTCTTTAAGAGAAACAAAATTATAGATGATGTATTCTGTTTCTTCCCAGTTTGCATTAAGAACCAAATAATTAGGATAAATAATCAGAAGAGGGAAATTATATCAGCATTCACCTTGAAACACTTTTCTTTCCCTCCACGCATTTAGTGTAACTGCTGGTTTCGACGCTTACTGCCCTGGCAGAGAAGGCCTGTAGTCCTTAACCTACCAATCCAAGAACTGAACATCCTCACTGAGATCCATTTTCCTTCTGTGACTCCAGTGGGACTACGAAAGTTGACCTATTTCTGCCAATATGTACTGTAGCTTCTACATGTGTGAGTGTGTGTGTGTATTTCTGCGTTGATGAGTTCAGGTGTTCAGCAGCGTATGTGGTGCTATGCTCCTCGAGGTGCGCCCTCTGTGCTGGCAGAGGAGCCCAGTTCCATGCAGGGTGTGAGACGAGCAGGAGCCCTCAGTGTCCCCCAGAGGCAGGCCGAGCCTGCTGGTCCTCAGCCTCCTCCCTGCGCGGGTCTCCACCGGGGTGAGCGGGGCTGCTCTGCGTCTGAGATGCTGCTGCTTGAGGGGACGGCTGGTTTCTCGATGGGTCAGAGGGAGCCTCACACGGTCCAGGCCGGGCTCCACCAGTTGGAGAAGTTTCCCGATCCTCACTGGTCCCCTGGAAGGAAAAATTAGGAGGTGTCCCATGGTCAATGCCAGCAAACTTTTTATATGCTTTCAAGTAAGATATAGGAAACATGGGGAGATCATCCTGAAGTAACCACTTCAGGAAACAAGTAACAGAGGAATAAGGATAGAATGTCTTACCTTTCATCTCCTTTCCTACGTGCAACTGTCCAAGCCGCATGAAAAACACAGACACTATAAGCAGACGTATCTTGTGGATAAAGGAACGTTACTACCAACATGCCTGTTACTCCTAGGAAAACAATTTATATCAGCACATATCTACTGGGCTCCCACCAGCCATTGTAGCAAGTCACTGTGCAAGCGGCACGGAACGGGAACTCAGGCCACTTGCTAAGACCAGAGAATTCAAGGCTGGAAAGCACCTTGTCCAACAGGAAGTGAGGAAGGCATCCTCAGCCTCGGAGACAGGGCCAGGAAAAGAAGGTCCTGAAATTGAGTCCTGATGTATAGTTGGGATTTTAAAGTACACACTAAAAGTTAAATAAGAGAGAACATCCACGTAAAAAAAGTAATGTAAACAAGTACGTATGTAACCCACTGACTTGAGTAACTGAGCACCTATCACTCCAGCACATCACCTGCAGCATGTCTGTAAAATGCCACACTCCTGATTTGTAAAAATCAGGAAACATTTCTTTTTTAATGGATTTTCCTCTGAATTAGTACCCATCACTTCAAAGAGCTGAGCACCAAAAAAGGAAAAAAAAAAAAAAAAAGTTTTATTTCTGTAATTCTAAACTGTGAAAGAAAAAATATTAGTATAATGACTTCTTCATAAGAGTAGCTAAGCCATACCAGCCAGGTTTTATTAATCTTAATATATCAGAAAAAATTTTAATGATACTTAAGCCTAATAGGCTTCTGTGAAAACAAGGGTGAGTATCCAAAGTAATGAAAACACTGCCATTCAGGCAGAACTCATCTTTCCTCCTGCATCACCTCCTTGCTTCACATCCTTTATATGCTCCTCCCACCCTGATATCTTCCTTGACTTGTGAGCAGAGGATTTGTGAGTTTATTATCTTGATAAACCAGTAGGATCATACATGGACTATAATGCATTCTGGTTATCAGCAAAGGATCAGATTTGGTTTAAATTAGAGAAATATTACATGTCAGTTTACAAAATTATGATAAATTTAATTAAGGTAGTTCAAATTAAGGAAATTACTCAAACTACTCAAAGTCTTTCCCCTTTATTTTTTTCCTCCTGTGTCCTCTGCAGCTACTCTAGATATAGAGCTGACATGATTCATCAAGTGAAAGGGAGTGATTAATAAAAACAAAGGGAAGTAGACTCATTACTTTGGCCAAACTGTTCATAGAAGTCACGCTTAAACATTTTCCAAATGTATTATATAGCTTCAGTTACAATTACCTACAGTGTTTTTATCCATGCGATTCGACGCTACTCAGGAGAGACCACACCTCTAGGGACAAGAAAAACCACACTTTTTATCTTTCAGGTGAGCCCGCTAGCAAAACCACATTTCCACTGAGTTAGGTATCCTGTCAGACCCATTTAGTGGCCTCAGAGTATTACTTAATTGATCAGATATTTATTGAGGTCCTATTATATAGAATGTCCCCATTAGAATTTTTAAATTACAGAGATTAATATATATAATTCACCAAGGCAAGAACCATATATCCACACTGTTAACTCATGTCCACCAAAACAGACATTTCAAAGAAATATATAAAATCAGAATGGATTTATTTTCTTCCTTTCAAGAGGTACTGTCTTCTCTGTGAGGCCTTCCTGAACCCCATAAGGCAGAATTTTCCCTCTATGGAACCTTGTATACACCTCTATAATACACTTGTCACAAAGCACTGAAATTATTTGTCTGCATGTCTATTTCCCCCACCAGACCTCCCATAAATCTTGTTGAATGAATAACTGAATAACTGAAACAACTGAGCCTGCTTAAGGCAGGGCAGCAGAGGAACTTTTTACCTGTAAAGGCTGTATCTCAGAAGCACGGTTGTCTCTTGTTAGCTGCATCATCTCTTTAATTTGGTAGAGCGCGTAAACAAAGGTCACCCAGGGAGAGGAGCTGACCCCCCAGGCTGGCTTGTTCACATCCTCCTGTTCTTCCTGGTGCTTGGTTTTCTTGGGTGGAAGTCTGGGCTCAACGCGTGGCAGAACATCTTCTGTCTGTTGCTGGACTAAGTCGATGGTTGCTATGGGAACGGGACTAGAAGGAACAGGGATCCTTTCTGCCAGCATCGTCTTGTCTGGAGAGAAAACCATGTTTAAATCATTTCTCAGAGTTTTTACATATTTAAACAGATGTATGTATGTATGTATAAATAAATAATAAAAACTGAACAAATGGACAACCTCGGTAAGCCCATTCTAGTATGCTTGGGAATGTTGATAAGTTGCTGTGTACCAAGGGCGGCTTCTCTACTTGGCGCAAGTACTGAGCAAATGAATGTGATGTTTACCTTCCAGGGTCTCCTTACAGGGCTTAATAGACATTAACTTATATTTATTTATGAAATGTATTGGTTCAGTTAACGTATGTAACATCTGTGGGGCATAGGTTATAGTGAATGTTGCCTTTAGGCCCACTTATGGGATTGAGATTTTAAAGATAAGCATCAAAATAGGAAAAATCACACAGTAGCTGCTTTTATTGGCCTTTTACTGAAGGCATGGACTAAGCTGCGTAAGAGATATATCTAGTCAGGATTATAAAAGAACAAGAATAAGAAAAGTCAGTACTGGTCTTTCTTTCTGAGTAACTTGTTGGAATTAAAATCTGTCTCTGGGGTTTCTGTAACTAGTTAGTTTTTCTCTTAACAGAAGCACTTTGGGTACTTGAGGCAAATGCTCCTCAAAGGACAGGACACCATAGAAGATGAGCCCTGTTCCAGGACCCAAGAGCTGAGAAAGGATATTTGTTTTAATGGTTGGCCTTCTTCATTGAAAAAAAAAGTTGATTCCCCCAAAAAGTTGAAAGCTTGTTCTCCTCATCAACACATTATATTGGATATAACCTTCTTTCTGTATAATACTTTTAAGAAGGCCATGCCTAATTAAGGGACAACTTCACATTTAAGGTTTAGACATTTTTATCAAATGAAGGTTAAAAGCACAGAGATTAATACCACTTCCTATCCCTAATAGTAAAATTACTGTATAATCCTATATGTATTTGATTTAAATCTCTTTAGAATAACAGAGAAATTTAAAACCAGTACTTTCCCCAGTACCTTGTACCATAAAGCAAAACAAAAGCAAGCTGCTTAAAACAACCAGTATTCTTTTCAACATAGCAAGTGGCTTCTCTCCAGCAATGGTACACATGAGTTCACTGATACACCACTGAGAAAATCTAGCCATGCAGGTCTGTGGTACACTCTGTTTCCACCTCTGGGTTTCTGAGGGGTGTGTGTAGAATCCCCCATGGCTTCAACCTTTAGAACCATGAGGGAGCAGTGCACGTGTTTACCTTCTTCCTCATCTGGCACTGCCAGCCACTGGATCAGGGCAAAGAGCAGGAGGATCACCAGGCAGGCCATGCCGATTCCTCGGAAGGTTGCAGCAGCCCCTGTGGAAACAAGCAGCACTCCGTAGAGTGATTCCCGGAAAGACAGGCAGCCCTCATCCAAAACTGTCAATGTTCTAAAGTTCAGGGCAAAGGCAGCAGAGCAAAGAATGGCAAATGGCCATTAGCTTCCTATAGTAGGAAAAGCACAGGCCTGGGTAGGTGTCAAGAGACCCAAGTGCTGGTACTGGATATCTGTCATTGATCAAATTTTAAAACTGCATTTATAAAATAAAGGACTGTCTCCGAGTGCCTTTTTAAAATTCATTGGTGCTCTCTTCATAAAGACCATTTATCTAACTATATAGTAAACAACCTTATTAATCTGTAATTAGAACAGCCGAGCTCAGGTAGTGCTATAAATTCAGACATCTCTGAGCCCACCTTCTAGGGACCTGAATAGTCAAGATTCCTGGAGCAGAATAATGCCATCTCCACCTCAGCCCCGCCCTTGTATTTCCAATAAGGGAGATATGACAGGGCAGACAGACTGTGTTATCACAGATGCAGTGACATTACCAAAGCCAGCATATAGTTAGATTTTTTTGGTTCAAAATCTTCTGATGGAACAACAATGATGAACTCTGTTTCCTCTAGCATTATTATCAGCAGGTTTAGGGTACTTTACTTCAAACCAAAAGCACATGTGATTATTCATTTGTTTGGCTCCTTTGAGGTATCCGTGTAGCATCGCATTAAGCTGTCAGAGAAGCGTGCACGGTTACAAGCTGGCTGTAATCATCTTAACTACTGAAGCATACTGCTCTGCAATTTTGACTACCATGAAAGCTAGAAAGAGAATATATGAACAATGGAGTTTAGCTTCTGGCAATCTTCGGTAATAATTTGAGTGTTTATTGAGGGGTTGCTAAAAAAATTTGTAAGTTTTCATCAAAGAAGAAAAGGAAAAAGAGAAAACCATTCTTACCAAAATAATTGACTAACACGCCTCCGATCATGGCTCCACAACCTCTCCCCAAACCCAGATGAAGGCCCTGCAGGATGCCCTGAGCAGACGTCCTCAGCTCTGGGGGAACCGCGGCGCTGAGATAAGAAATGCAGGCTGCCCAGATGGCCGCGTGTGTCACTCCTGGAGAGGAAGAGAAGCGGACAGGGTGACTGATCAGCACTCCTTACATTACTCTTTTTTGGAACATGAGTTATTTACTTAACTAGATACATAAATATATACACACACACACACACACACATATATATATACCTAATAAACAAATATTTTATTTGTGGTAAAATATACATAACAAAATTTATCGTTTAAACATTTTTAAGTGTATGGTTCAGTGGCTTTAAGTACATTCACAGTGTTGTGCAACCATCACTACCATCCATCTCCAGAATTGTTTTATCATCCCAAACTGAAATTCAGCACCCATTAAACAATATTATCTCCAGGCCCTGAGAAACAGCATTTACCTTCTGTCTATGAATATGACTGCTCTGGGTACCTCATATAAGTGGAATCATACAGTGTTTGTCCTTTGGTGTCTGGCTTATTTCACTTAGCACAATGTCTTCAGAGTTCATCCATGTTGTAGCATGTGCCAGAATTTCCATTTTAAGGCTAAAGGATATGTAGCCTTGTAACGCTGTTTATCCATTCATCTGTTAATGGACATTTGGGCTGTTTCCACCTTTTGGCTATTGTGAATGCTGCTGCTGTGAACACTGATGTGCAAGTATCTGAGTCCCTGCTGTCAGTTCTTTTGGGTATATACCTAAAAGTGGAATTACTAGGTCATATGATAATAATACATTTAATACTTTGAGGGACTGTTTTCCACAGTAGCTGCACCATTTTACATTACTACTAGAAATGCACAAGAGTTCCAATTTTTCCACATCTCACCAGATGTTATATTCTGTGTTTTTTTATAATAGCAATCCTAATGGGTATGAAGTGGTATCTCATTGTGCTTTTGATTTGCATTCCCTAATGACTAGTGATATTGATCATCTTTTTATGTGTTTTTTGGCCATTTGTAAATCTTCTTTAGAGAAGGTCTTTTGTCCATTTTCAAATTGGGTTGTTTGGGTTTTTGCTGTTGAGTTGTCAGAGTTCCTTATATATTTTGGATATTGACCTCTTACTGGGTACCTATTTTGACATTAAGAACAGATGATATATAGATCAACGGAACAGAATAGACCCCAGAAATAAACCCATGCATGTACAGTCAATTAATCTACAACAAAGGAGGCAAGAATATACAGTGGAGAGAAGACAGTCTCTTCAACAAGTGGTGTTGGGAAAGCTGGACAGCTACGTGTAAATCAATGAAACTAGAACACTCCCTCATGCCATATACAAAAAATAAACTCAAAATGGTTTAAAGACCTAAATGTAAGACATGACACCATAAAGTTCCTATAAGAGAATATAGGCAAAACATTCTCAGACATAAATCGTAGCAATATTTTCTTAGATCAGTCTCCCAAGGCAAAAGAAATAAAAAGCAAAAATAAACAAATGGGACTTGATCAAACTTAAAAGGTTTTGCGCAGCAAAGGAAACCATCAACAAAATGAAAAGACAATCTAAGAAATGGGAAAAAATATCTGTAAATGATGCAGCTGACAAGGAGTTAATATCCAAAATATATAAACAGCTCATACAACTCAATATCATAAAAACAAACAAGCCAATCAAAATACGGGCAGAAGACCTAAATAGAAATTTCTCCAAAGAAGACATACAGATGGCCAACATGCACATGAAAAGATGCTCATCACTGCTAATTATCAGAAATGCAAATCAAAACCACAATGAAGTATCACCTCACACAGGTCAGAATGGCCATCGTTAAAAAGTCTGGAGAGGGTGTGGAGTAAAGGGAACCCTCCTACACTGTTGGTGGGAATGTAAATTGGTGCAAACACTATGGAAAACAGTATGGCGTTTCCTTTAAAAGCTAAAAATAGAGGTACCAATCCCACTCCTCGGTATATATCCAGAAAAAATTCTAATTTGAAAAGGTACATGCACCCCAACGTTCATAGCAGCACTGTTTACAATAGCCAAGACACAAAAGCAACCCAAGTGCCCATCAACAGATGATTGGCTTAAGAAGATGTGGTATATATACATATATATATATATATATATATGTACATACACACAGTGGAATATTACTCAGCCATAAAAAAAGAATGAAATATTACCATTTGCAGCAACATGTATGGACCTAGAAATATTATACTTAGTGAAGTAAATCAGACAGAGAAAGACAAATACTATACGGTATCACTTATATGTGGAATCTAAAAAATAATACAAATGAATCTATATACAAACCAGAAACAGACTCACATAGAAAACAAACATATGGTTACCAAAAGCGAGAGGGAGGGCAGGAGGGGTGACAAATTAGGAGTATGGGATTAACAGATACTAACTACTATACATAAGTAGATAAGCAACAAGGATTTACTTATAGCATAGGAAATTATATTCAGTATCTTATAACAACTTATAATGGAATATAATCTGAAAAAAATATAACTGAATCACTTTGCTGTAATCTGAAACCAACACAGTATTGTAAATCAACTGTACTTCACTTTTAAAAGATTATTTCCCATTTTTTCCATGATAATTAGCACTATGATTAACATTTTTGGAAATACAGCTTTTTACATATCTTATTTACATTGGCTATAATTCTACAAGTGGGGTTAATGATTCAAAGGATATAATATTTTTTTTGCCTTTTAATATACAGCTCCAATTTGTTTTCCAAGAGTGTAGAGACTATTTACAATGCCTCATTACCAGTTTCATTATATCTTCACCATTTGTTGGCAGGGAGGGGAGGGTAAAGATAACAGGTGAAAGAAAATTTGATCATTATTTTAATGTACAGCAATTGTGCATTGTATGAATTTAAATCTTTATTAGAGCACTGCTTTAAGTGTAATAGGAAGAGGGATTTCCTTGGTGGTCCAGTGGTAAAAGAATCCACCTTCCAATGCAGGGGACGTGGGTTCAATCCCTGGTCGGGGAACTAAGATCCCACATGCCGCGGGGCAACTAAGCCCATGCACCACAACTATTGAACTCGCACGTCCCAGTGAGAGAGCCCACGTGCCACAAACTACAGAGCCCACATGCCCTGGAGCCCGCGTGCCACAACTAGAGAGAGAAAACCTGCATGCCACAACTAGAGAAAAACCCAAGCAGACTGCATGCCATAACGAAAAAGATCCCACATGCCTCAACAAAGATCCCGTATGCCACAACTCAGACCCAACGCAGCCAAAAAACTAATAAGGAAAATAAATGTAATAGGAAGATATTGTCACAACAGGTTTTATAGATAGCTGGAAAGAATTAAGAGATCATCTGGTTCTGCCTAGATTAAGTCTTGGACTTGCTTCCTGAAAAATAATCTCATTTGGAGATAATATCATCAGAAATTCTTAACCTATGTTTCGGAAAATTAAACTGAAAGATTAATATTCATTTAAGATTTAATCTGACATTAGTCTGCTTCTGGCCAAAATGGAATAACAGGGACTGGATTTACTTCCTTCTTGAAACAACAAACAGCTGGACAAAATATATGAAACAATAGTTCCCAAGACACTGGCCATCACCAACAAGGACAGTGATCTCAGAGAGACGGGAAACAATGAGGAGCCCCAGCTTACTGCCTGGTCAGAGTTTGAAAGCTGCAGGGCACAGAGGGGGAACCGGTGAGTTGAGGAGATGGAGCTGACAGTCTGGGGAGACCAAGGCAGCTGGAGCTCCAGGTCAGAGTATCAGAGAGGAGAGAGTTTCACAGAAACTCCAGAGATCTGCAGATGGTTTCCCTCAAGTATTCAGCAGAGTACTGATTAGCAAGAGCGTGTATAGAAACTATCCAAAGCCAGGGAAAGAACCACCCAAAAGCATTACAGAAAGCATTCCTCAGAACCCATACAGGGCTGGGAATAATACCTGTTTCCACCAGCCAAACTGGAAAAACTCATGATTCCTGGGATTGGTAGAGTACTCAAAAGGGTCTTGTGTTAGTATTATGAAAGAGTTAGCCCTAGTTTAAACACTGCTCTGGTACCATCTAAGTAATGTTTAAAAGCAAGACTCAAAAGGATCACACTAGTTCCAAGTAATCTAGTTGTGTCCCAGAACAAAGCTCAAGAGTATTTGTAGGAATACAAAAATATCCAGCACCTAACAAGGTAAAATTCACAATGTCGGACATATAATCAAATTACCAGGATGATTTTACTTAAGTAGATCCATAATAGAATAAACACTATTTTCACTGGGTACATTAGATTATATGCCCTATAGTAAACTGAGAAATATCAAAATAATTTTTCTTATATGTTTCAGTAATAATTTCAAGTAGGCTGTTTTTTAACTAGAAAGATGGAAGAGGCAGTATGCACACTTAATTAATTTCCACAGAATTCAAATGAAGTATTTGCTTTATCTGACTAAACAATTGCAGTACTTTAGATAATGCCAGCCTTCTCAGAATTGAATAATGCCTGGAGAGAGTCTTAACTGTAAATGTGGACACAGTAGTACACAATTAAAATATTATATATTTTAAGGAATAGATTAAAGATGCTGCTAACTCCATTTCTTTTCAGATATGCATAGTTTTTCATTAACACTAAGGAAGAAACTCAAAAATATTATGAGAAATAAAATGAAATTTATTCAACATTAATTAGATTCAATAGTAACATCCAGCATAGATTTTGGAAATTATTTCTTAAAGGTGAATCATCAAAGACCTGAAACCACATCAAATGGTTGTCAATTAACTTTAATGGTGATACCAAGTCTATTGTTATGTCTATGTTTGAGCAATCAATTACAGGATTTACAAGTAGGCAAAGATGGGTCTATGTATTTATGTGACCAAAACAGTAACAAATATATTTTTGCTATAATTCTAGATCAAATATAATTCTAGCAGTTATTCTCTTAAATGTGAAGGCTTGGACACACAAAAAATCTTCCAATAATAGGGTTTCTTTTTTTTTTTTTTTAATTCTAAGGGTTTTCTAAACCTTTGAGTCTTCTAAGATAATTAAAGCATTTTCCAGCAGGATGACTTAAATTAGGATACTTTTAAACTATTGTTAAAATTTGTTGGCTGGTATTAAGTGGCAGTTATAAAAGATTCTCTGTAGTTAGAATTCCAGAGTTTCCTCGTTGCTTTTTTGGGACTGATTAGATCACTGGAAACTACATTCTTTAAAGCAACTCAGGGCATTAACTGAAGGGAAAAATAGGAAAGCATTCAGTAAAAAATTTTTTCTCTGGTACTAAAAGCAGAAGAATGAAAGCCATTTGGCTTGTATGTTCCAACATTTTCCAGGGTAGATGTAGAATTAAAATTGGTTTCTCTGAAATACCTTTATTTCAAAATATCATGTAAATAGAAGAATCCATATTACTTCCTAGAAAAGAACTAGCGAATGTAAATCCACAAGAGGGGATTGGGTTGATAACAATACCTTGTATACAAATGACAACTGTGGAGTTTTGGTTCTTGTTCTTAAACTTGAATATGCAACCTAGTAATCATATTAATAATCTGAAACTCTTGCCAATCTTTTTACTACACTTGTGTTCTGGTCCTCTATAATAAAGCAATCTAGAAATCTAAAAAAAAAAATTCCATCATTTTCCGTATTTGTAAAATTGTATTTTAAGTATAAAACAACTTTCCTTTAAAATTTAGAGGGTAAAAGATATCATAAGCAGAAAAAAGAAAATGTTTCTACTTCTTTCCCTTTTATTAGAGAACTGTGAAAAAGGAGTAGATGATTATTCTCTACATGATGAAATAAATAAGCAAATGTATTGTGTCACTGGTAAATGTGTTTACCCTAGAGCTATACCTTTTTAAACCTTTTAGTATGAGGTAACTAAGTTGGTGGATCAAACAGTAAGAATAAAAGGATGTTACCTCTGTGACTGACAGTAGTAACAAAGGCACATGAACTGACTCTCCTTGCAATATGTTATTAACTCTTCCTTGGCTACTTGTTACAAAACTACTGATAATTTTGAGTGGCAATTCAACACCATATGTTAACTGACAACAAATAACGCTCAAAGACCACATAGGTCATGGAAACTTCGGTTCTCAGTCGTTTCTTACTTTTACTGGGGTCCCTCGGGATTACCTTCAAGGCTAACAGAAACTCAGAGATATTTTCACACCACCTACTGCCAAGACCTTAACTGTTTGTGAATACACTACATTTGAATAACCTAGAACCATTAGAAATAATTATGATTAACATTTAATTTCTCTCATTAATAACATTATTATAGCAGCTTACTCTACCAGGAGCTGTGCTACGTATTTTACATAGATTATCTCCTTTATTCTTCCTAGTAATAGGTACCATTTTTTTCTTCATTTTCCAAAAAGGCACAGAGAGATTAAAGTGCCTTGTTCAGAGTGACACAGACAACAGGGTAGTGGAACAGGATTTGAACCCAAGGTGTCTAAGCTCGGAACTTCAGTGCTTAAGTACTATACTATACATCCTCATAACCACTGTTAAAAGTATTCTATAATAAATGTAATCATCTAATTTGAGAGGTTTTCTTGATAACATCAAACATGCCCAATAATCTGTCAATTTTTTAAAAATGTACATTCTTACTACCTTCTTCCCCTCCCTCCTAAAAGAGTTCACATCACACATAATATCAAGTTTTTTATATGCCCCAAATAACTCTTTACCTTATAATATTGAAGGCTAACTATGTGCCAGGTAATATGTTATATACTTTGCATAGAATAGTTTATTTAATACTCATATTAGCCTATTCTGTAGCACAAAAGTCTAAGAGGCTTAAAGTGACTAAGCAGCTTGCCTAAAGGACACAGAGCTTATAGGTAGGGGAGCTGGAACACAAGATAGTCTAATTCAAGCCTGAGCACTTTATGGTTTCCAGCTTACTGCATATTTTGGTAAGCTGTCTCAAATAATTTGTAGAATGAGGTGGGGACATAAGTAAATGATTAAAACACACTGCTGTTTTTACAAGTGTGCAATGGATGGCAGGATGGTATCCTAGGGAAAAAGCTAACATATTAAAGATTCAACTTTTAAACTTAGTTTTCAGCTTTCCTTCACATATTTATAAGCTTCTGAGGTAGAACGTCCTCTATTATTCAAAAGCTTTAATAATTAGAAAATATCAACTATAGTACATTTTGCAGGGGACTGTGAAATCAAACAACGAGCATTTACAGTATATCTTCCTGTATGCATGCTTCTTTGGAGAATTCAAAAACTGTAAGGCGTGGTCTTTGCACTTAAGGGTTAAAACTAAGTCAGGAAGTAAAACTAGTATTTGTTAAATAAAATAATTGGGTAACAATTAAGTGCTAAACTGTGTAACACAGTCCATAACTCTGAGAACAATTCAGAAAAGGAAGAGCTAAGTGTCAGATGCAGTTTGCCAGAAAAGGATTGTTGCAGCAGAAGATATTTAAAATGAATTCTGAAGGGACAAAATAATGTCTATTTTTAAGAGACTGTATAAGAACTTTTAGTAACTGTAAAGCATGGGAATGATAAAGAAGAAAACTGCTCTATTACAATTTATGACTATTCTGATTAAAAATTAACTTTAGGGCTTCCCTGGTGGCGCAGTGGTTTAGAATCTGCCTGCTAATGCAGGGGACACGGGTTCGAGCCCTGGTCTGGGAAGATCCCACATGCCGCAGAGCAACTAGGCCCGTGAGCCACAACTACTGAGCCTGCGCGTCTGGAGCCTGTGCTCCGCAACAAGTGAGGCCGCGACAGTGAGAGGCCCGCGCACCGCGATGAAGAGTGGCCCCCGCTTGCCGCAACTAGAGAAAGCCCTCGCACAGAAATGAAAACCCAACACAGCCAAAAAAAAAAAAAAAAAATTAACTTTAGCAGTAACATCAATGACATCCGTATGCCAATTTATTCACTGAAATACTAAACTTAGAGCATTTTGTATATCTTATATATTCATGCGACAAGCTACTTGTGTTTTAAGGGTTAAGTCAGACAGAAAATTTCCCATATGGATGATAACAGCCTGGAATCAGGGCCAGAATTTCCACTGTCAGATAAGGGCTACATTGTAACGCTTTCATAATTTCTCCATGTTCTTCCAGAACATGAGAGGAAGGAAAACATGATTCTCACCCGGCTGAGCAGGCATACTAAATAGGAGAGTAAAGCTCCATAAATGTCAGTTCAAGCTTTCCTACTGGCGACATTAAAAAACTATCTTTCATCATAATCTTAACCTAGATCCTACCGATCAAGCAACCTGCAGAGAAGGACGCGACACAGACCTCATTTTCACCCTTCAGTGCTTGAGCCATTAATTTGAGTACCACAAAAGGACCTCTTTAGTTACAGCAGCCCTGGTCTGGCCTTACTCTCCTTAAATACATTTTAATAGCAAAAATAATTTGAATCACATTCATCTCAAAGTCTTGCAAGGATTCACAACAGACACCGGCATAAAAATGAGCATAACAAATTTGACTTTGATTTTTATCAGAAGTGTATACTCCGGATCACAATCAAGAATATGTTTAAATGCTTCTCGTGCAGAAGTAAAGGAGAAAAACACATGGGTTCTTAAAATGAGATCTTATAAATAAATATAAACTATCCTAATCCCTCCACTGCACCCAGCAATGCTTTTAGGCACTTAGACCCACTGTCTCTTTTTAAAATAAATTACAGGCTCCTTATGAGTAGGAAATACATCTTCTGCTTCTTTACATGGTGGCACCCATTGCCTACTGAATAACATGTTTGCTGCAAAAGACAAGTGAACGGCTAAAAGGCTGCAAGAGACACTGGCTACTAAATGTGAGAAAGATCATAGGAAAGAAACATCCTCATAATCTCCAACAGTCTTACCTTGACCCCAAAATAGATACCCACATAGCCTCCTTCCTAGGGGTCTAGAGAGGAGGAAATTTGCTTTATCCCCATCCCATCTGCTAATTATTACCAACATAGCCTGAGGAGACAAATGCTGAGATGACTACCAAGAGCTTCAGGGAATGAAGGATAACAAGGAATCTTCCTCTGTCAGTTACAGGTAACTCCAAAGAGGAAGAGATGAGTAGCCAGAGATACGGAATAAAGCACATCCCTTGTCTCCTCCCCTTCCGTTGCTCCACTAGGTGGTACCAGTTCTCATGGTGTTTTGGGGATGAGGCACGGGGTGAAAGGTTGAAGAGCTAGACCTCACCTCTATTTTTTAAGAAGACCTTCTGTGTGGCGCTGGGGCCGGAATCAAAGAGTGGAAGTGCTGACTGTTCAGTGTCACGACCATCAGTGATGAGAGTCCGTGTCCTGCTTCCCCACCCTCCCCCTCCTAAGGCTGGGTCTTTGGAAATCATCAGGTAGCAGTTCCAGTCAAGGGATTAAGGGGCATCTATCATGATAGTGGGCTTGTCCTGTAATTAAATCATGCCATGTTTTGTCATCATTTCTTGTTTTACTGCATCCTAAGTACAGCTGCCTTAAGCACAGGGACTTTAAAGTCATTTGGATGAGCCTTGTAAATTTGGAAGAATTCAGACTGGAAAAACAAACCTGTTCAGTCAGAAGTGTGTTCCTATGAAACAGGATTTACTCCACATAGATAATCCACTGTTTTCCGTAGGGTGGGCATGGGTCAAACAAAGGCAAGGGATTTTTTGTTGTACAGCCAAAACACTCAGCACTCACTTCTGCCAGGGAATGAAACCGTCTCCTCCAGTTTTAGACGCAAAGAGCTCTGCGGAACTGGTCACAGAGCCCTGTGTTAGATGCGGAGACTCTCCGTATTTACAGATTGCCCCTTTTTACTAGCTTCAGATCAGTAACTAGGTTTCTACTGGCACGGGGGAAATAAAATGAAACACAGAGGTATAAACTGCAGCCTGCCATGGGAAGCAGGGATAACTGCCCTAAGGTGCACATAAATACATATTATACAAATATGTACTGGGTCAGCAGCTTAGGATGACAAACCCATCGAGCCCCAGCCAAAGCCTCCCACTCAGGTTTCCTGAGATGCCATTCCGCTCTCCACGGCTGTGCTTTGGCACGTGGCTCTTCTCTGTGCCAAAATATCTGCTTCTCTTTAGGCCACCGGGTGGGGTCCTCATCACCTTTCAAAATCCAGCTTATCTGTGATTTCCTTGGGGAATCTTTTAATAATATCATCCTCCCAGGGCTTCCCTGGTGGCGCAGTGGTTGAGAATCTGCCTGCCAATGCAGGGGACACGGGTTCGAGCCCTGGTCTGGGAAGATCCCACATGCCGCGGAGCAACTGGGCCCGTGAGCCACAACTACTGAGCCTGCGCGTCTGGAGCCTGTGCTCCGCAACAAGAGAGGCCGCGATAGTGAGAGGCCCGCGCACCGCGATGAAGAGTGGCCCCCATGGAGCTCCTTCTCTGTTACCTGGCACATTTTTCTGATTCCATCTAATCCATCTAACACACTGGGTAGCAATTATGTATTTACACATCTGGCTTCCAGAACAGACAGTGAGACCTTGAGGTCTAAGTTAATATATTGTTTTTTAATTATATTCCCAGCACTCAGCATGCTGCGTGACTCTTGGCGGCTATTTAACGTATCTTTAATAAATTAACAGGAAAAAAAGACGTTTTCGATTCGCAACAGCATTTGCTTTTTCCCTCCTATAAAATTCTTCTCTTGTTATAAATGTCTTCTTTAACCACTGTTTTAAAAAAGCTTCTCTCTTTTGCTCTCTTTTCTTTTTTTTAATATATATATATATTTATTTATTTATTTATTTATTTATTTGGCTGCACCGGGTCTTAGTTGCGGCACACAGGATCTTCAGTTGCGGCATGTGGGATCTAGTTCCCTGACCAGGGATCGAACCCAGGCCCCTTGCACTGGGAAGTGCAGAGTCTTAGCCACTGGACCACCAGGGAAGTCCCTGCTCTATTTTCTTAAGTCACTAAGGCAAACCATCCTTTTTTATCTAATTCATATTAAATTAAAAGGAGAGAAAAAGGTATATGCATGTATTATTCATGTATTATTATAACAGGTATACCGGTTATTTTGTTTTTTGTTGTTTTTTTTAAGTAAGAGTCTGCACGTGGTGTCATACCAATAAATAAAGCAGTTAAGTCAGGCGAGCACCCTGCCTCATAGAATAGAGTCAGAATTAGAGGTGGGAACCCCTAAGGCTGTGTTGCTTATACCTTGTTGTTGCACATTTCTTTCCTGCAGTTCATATTTTGTGCTTTGTTTTTCTTACATGACACAATACTGAGATGTATGCCCCACCTCAAGACTATTCAAGAGTTCTAATTATTACAAACAATAATTTCTTATTGTAAGACCAAATTTCCATTTTCTATATATTTATAAACAAAATCTCTTTTCATCATTTATACCACTGCATCAGACCTGAGAAAAGCACCCTTAAAGTGTGTACATATTTGAATTTTTTAATTTTAATGTGACTATAAATTATGTCTCCTTTCATTAGGATAGGTTTTTTTTTTCACTGCCACGATGGGATTTGGTGAATGAGCTTTTGCATTTTATACATTTTGTTTAGATATATAATTGTGAGTCTTTCATCTTAGATATTATGATAAAGAATTACGTTGATTGTACGGCATTTGCATCCTCAGGGTTAGGGAAAATAATAATGGCAATCTATAAAGCTAATAAAATTGTATATAGTCATAGACTGTTTGGTACAATTAATGATTTAGGAGCCTGGGCGGCCCCGGAAGACCTCAACTCCAATGATGTTATCCTGAACCTTTATTTTAATCATAATGCCAATCACCAAATGGTTTAGCCAAGCTGCTAATAGAACTTCTCAGGATACAGTCTGGATTATATGAGCTAATGAATAGAAATCAATGCTCTCACTGCTCTTAAGCCACATGGCAAGAAATTTTTTTCAAAGTTACATGTTGAAGGGTCCAGTGAAGCAAAGAGAAGAACTCAGGTTAGGATATTTGAGCAAAGATTATAAAGGTGCATGGGAAAACAACAGCCTGACTATAAAGCTTTAGTTACAAATCACTAGATGTGATCAAAGTAACTGAAGAAATAAAATAGTTATGACAACCTTTTTTTTTTTTTTTTGCAGTAAGTATAGTTAACCTACAAAAATACCAAAATCTTTAAAATATAAATCCTTTTATATTTAAAACCACCTTTGGATGTGTACACCTAACAGTTGTACATGAGAGTTTATTGCAGAGTTCCTCTTTCTTTGTTTAATCACAAGGGTGTGGGAAATAATCCAGCTTTGTTTGGTTCAACAAACACAGAACACTCAGAGGAACTGAAGAACCAGCCCCCTGACGTAACCTGTTCCTTCACAACCACTTCAAACTCATATAAAACAGTGCCTCTGCCCTTCCTTTGTAGAGTCAGATGCTGAAGGCCACTGAACTTTCATGTAGTCATAACTCAAGTAGAAAAATAATTCTAATTCCAACTGTTAACTTGCCTTGAAGAACTTCCATGGGGAGAACAGTCCAGGCATTTTCCAGGTAGGAAATATAAATATAGCGAGCCGTATTGCAGGCCAGGCCAATGTACAGAACCCTAAAAAAAGCAAAGGAAAATAAGTTGAGGCTCTGGTAGAGATAAAAAACATGCAAATATCACCTAGTTTTCCCCCTGCCCCAAACATCCATCATCCAGCAGACAGTGTTCCAAACTCAGAAGTGGGGAAGCTAAAGGACAATTAAATTTAACCATGAACTCTTAGGAATAAGAAAACTGCTTCTAACATATCTGCTCTCGGCCTTTTCAAAATGCTTGTTAATATAAAAGCAAACATCACCCTTCCTGAAACTTAATTAGTAGCAGAGATGATGCTTTTTTAAGATAGTCTGGGCATACTGCCATCTGTAATGACATTGCTGGCTTCCTTCCAGGTGGCTGTAGGGTAAATATGCCTGGGATTGTAGCCACTTCACTATGATGGGGGAAGAACGGCTAAAAATGAGAACACGTGAATATGTGGCCTTGCTTGCGATACCCAAGACACCAAGCAGTTTCACAAAGAGACTCTCAAGGTCATTGAAAACTATCATCCAACAATGAATAATAACTATTTGGAAATCAAACACTTTTTCCTATCAGTTCAATTGATACAAGTTCATTATTTTAAAAAAAAATCCATGATATCACATGCTTACAAAATTGATAAATATATATCAGCCTCTAGCTTTCACCCTCACAATCACCACCACCAAAATTATGAGTAAAAACAAAATAAAGGCCTAAAATGGTGAATCCAAGCATAAGGTTACGATCTCTCTCATTCTGAACTGGACGGGCTGGTTTGGAAGCAAACGGTGGCTACTTCTCTTTACAAAAACACAACCCAGGGGCTTCCCTGGCGGCGTAGTGGTTGAGAGTCTGCCTGCCAATGCAGGGGACACGGGTTCGAGCCCTGGTCTAGGAAGATCCCACATGCCGCGGAGCAACTAAGCCCGTGAGCCACAACTACTGAGCCTGCGCGTCTGGAGCCTGTGCTCCGCAACGAGAGGCCACGATAGTGAGAGGCCCGCGCACCGCGATGAAGAGTGGCCCCTGCTTGCCACAACTAGAGAAAGCCCTCGCACAGAAATGAAGACCCAACACAGCCATAAAAATAAATTAATTAATTAATTTTAAAAAAAATTGTAGAGGGAATTAATTCTTCTAAAAAAAAAAAAAAAACACAACCCAGGGGATTTCTTTTTCTTGGTTGTTTTCCATTTTCTGTTAATTTTCCCAACCTTAATGCTTTTCTTGTGTTCTAAATCCAAGTGGATGAAAACTAGAAGGTAAAAGAAATAAACCAATTTGACAATCAGTGGTATTTTCCTAATCTTGCTCAACTGTATTTTTATATTAAAATCATTCTTATAAACAGTGTCCTCTTTTTCCAACACTGGATCAAGGAAACGAAATGCCCTGAGGCATCCAGCTGGTATTAACTGCAAATACGGAGCAGAAAGAAATATGGGGAAAGACAACAAAAGGGTTGAGGGGGTGGGGATGGGATAGGAAATGGATATTAGAATGGATTTAGGAGCTCTTCAATAACGAAAAGGTCTGGGTTGTCATATTCTTTGGACTTCATGCTCTTTTTACTTGTATGTTTTGAAGAAAAAAGTATGTTTCAAACCTGTTTGATAAAAAGTTTGCTGAACCAACTTGCTATAAATCCATCAGCCAGGGTCCCTCTGCTAGGAAACAGCAACAAAGAGCCCACAGGAGATTAAAATGCAAAATACACTATACAAACACACAAGTTACACAAATATGTTTCCTTCCAGATTCTAAAGCAGCCCTGCTGATGACATCAACTTAGCCTAACTCATGGTCAGCAAACATTTTCTATGAAGGGCCATATAGTAAATAGGTCTTGTAGGTCTTTTGCAAATACTCAACTCTGCTGCTGTAGCATGAAAGCAACCATAGACGATATGTAAATGAATAAGCATGGATGGCTGCGTTCCAATAAAATTTGAATTATGAACACTGAAATTTAAATTTCATGTAATTTTCATGTATCACAAAATAGTATTCTTCTTGTGATTTTTTTTTTCAACCACTTGAAAGTATAGAAACCTTTCTTAGTTCCTGGGTCCTACAAAACAGGCAGCAGGCCAGATTTGGCCCCTGACCATAGCTTGCCAACCTCTGACCTAGCTCATTAGTTCTTATTAACTCTGCCTGTACATCAGATTTACTCGGGCAACTGTTAAAAACTACAGTGTCGAGGCCCATGCCACCCTCAGTTAAGGCTCTTTAGAATTGGAACTCAGGCTCTGTGCTTTTGAAAGGTCCCCAGGTTATTCAGATACTGAGCCAAAGGTGGAGAACCACTGATCTAGCTCATTCTAAGCAGCTCCAAGTAATTCTTGCCCATAATCCCATCATAAAAAGATTTGGTACTACATCTTCCTTGTGTTCATATTGCCTATCCTATACCTTTCTTCTGAGCCCACTTCTGAATCAGGGTTACCATGACAACCGCTATTCAATCCAGGCCACAGTCCACAGGGCCTGGCCCTAAGTAACCCGTAAGAGGTAGGCTGTGCTATGCCTTCAAACCTCTCTCTACCCATGTGGAATTCAGCCACTGGAGTCTGTAATCTCTCGGACCCTTAGGTCTCGGATTGCCACCAACCAGCCCAGTGACTACGAGCTTGATATACCTTTCAATTCTTTTCCATGTTTCTAATCTCACAACTGATAGTTCTTTGGGACCAAACAGGTGCCGTAAAGATGAAAACACAAAATAAGAAGTATCCAGCGCAAATTACTTCATCTCTTAGAGCCTCAATTTCCTTATATATCAAGTAGACAACAACATCAACTCTGCAGGCTTGTGATAATTACAACACAGTGAGTTGCCCATAATAAGCACTCAATAAAAGGTATAATTATTACTATTCTTATTATTATTTTAAAGAAAAGTGTCCAAGTATCCTTCTTTTTTCTGATAAAAACTTTTATCCCAGAATTCCAAAAGAGAGGACACTAGCATTCCTCCCTCACCAACCATTCTGGCGAAGCCGGTGGCTTAAAAAAATCAGCAAGTGTAAAATGATGAGCAGAAAGGAAGGCAGCATTTTGATCTATGAAAAGGGAAAGAAGTAGACAACATATTTATTGAATAATCACTGAAAAGTATTGCAGCAACCTAAGAATCTCTTTAATATCTGAATAGGATATTTAAACTGCCGTAGTATTCACTGTTATGGGCTGAACTGTGTCCCCTCCAAAATTCATATGTTGAAGGTCTAAGTCCTAACCCCCAGTACCCCAGAGTGTGGCTAGGTATGGCGATAGGGCCTTTAAAGAGGTGATTAAGGTGAAATGATGTAATATGGGTGGGCCCTAATCGAACATGACTGGTGTCCTGATAAGAAGAGATTAGGACAGAGACAGACACAGAGGGAAGACCAGGTGAAGACACTGGAAGAAAAGCCAAGGAGAGAAGTCCTCGGAAGACATACATCCTGCCAACACCTTGATCTTGGACTTTTAGCTTCCAGAACTGTAAGGAAATAAAATTTCTGTTTTTTAAAGCCAGTCTGTGGTGCTTTGTTATGGCAGCCCTAGGAAATGAACACATGCACACTCATGAAATTAAGGATTTGCTAATAAAAAGGAATTTATAATATGTTTTACTAGATCATCTTCTGGACAAATTCTTTATGCTGAATATAGAGCATATTTTTGGAGTCCTAGAATTTGCCTGAGCATTAAGAGGTCTGGAAATACAGAAAAATAGTCTGAAAAATGCCTCTCAGTGACATACAGAGACCCATTGAACACCTATAGTGAAACAGCTCAGAAACAACATCATTGCTTTCCTATTTCACAACAAGAAGTCAGTAAGTATAAAAGTAAGACAAGAAATAAAGAAAATTTTAGAACAGGTGTTGTAGATAACATCTATAAAGAACACAATTGGTAAGGAACAAATGATTCAGCATAAAACACTATACCATGGAAAACCCAAATCACTTGTCAAACTCCTTGATTCTTTGAGCAAAATATAATGGTAGGAGAAAAGTACTTATGAGTTTCTAATTTCTTACAAAACCACAACCCACAGTGTTGACAGGATAAGTTGATTGGTGCTTATCTTATAATGAAACTGGTACTTGTTTTTTTTGTTTTGTTTTGTTTTTCAGAAAGACAGTATTCAAGATACAGAAGCAATTAATTGTGAGTCATCCTGCAATTCCTAACAGAGTGTGGGTTAATTATGATGCCCTACTTTTCTAAGTTAAACCATCTATAACATAGCTGAATAACCCCTGAGAACATTTCTAAATTACAAAGAACATGAATTTTGCTCAATAAACATTAGCTGAGATACCACTATGTAACATACACTGTGCTGGACTGAAAGGGAATAAAAATGAAGAGAAATCCTCCTTGCCTGCAAGGAACTTAGTCTAGTGGGGAGACAGGCACAGAAGCAAATAAATTAAATACAATACCCTAAGAGGTCTGCACAAAGTGCTATGGCTACACAAAGGAGAGGTTCTTAGCTACCCCCTGGGGGTCCCAGGACACTTGGGTTAGAAGCAAATGGACAAAGGAGGAGGGAACAATAGAAAGGTTAACCATAAAACCTCAAGCCTTTGCAGGCAGAGAGGGTATTTGAACGATATAAGAAGGATCAAAGTCTTAGGATTTATGAAGAGATGAGTGAACTTTTCCAGCCCAGATCCAATCTGGAAATTATTCTCTATTCCAGAGACAAAACAGGTTATGAGCAACAGAGAAGGATTTAAGTAGGATTATCCTGCAATGCTCTCAGATGTATGAGATGAAAGGGCAACACCACGCAAAGAGAACCCATTCTCAGCCGAATGAGTCATTGGCAGCAAGCATGCTGCAAAGCCTCTAATGGAGAAACAGAAAAGTTCCTCAAAAAAGAAAAAAACACTGGATGAAAACAAAATTCCCTGGATAAGGATGGTTCTTATCAACCAGACATGGAGTATTTGCAGATGGAGTCTGAATATGCACTCAACCTGTGGTGCAAGCCCTCGCACAAGGACACAGTGTTCCAACGCACAGAAGTGTTGCTCCAGGGCTGGGTGGAGACGAAGACAGACTAGCAACAAACCAGGATTCAGAAAGTAATATTTTGACAGGTTACAGACCATTGGGACAATGTCCTCAGCTAGAGGACAATGTCACCTAGCTAGAGTTTCATTAGGAACACCAGTTCCTAATGGGAAAGAAGTGGTCATTAGTACCAGATACTTGGAGCACAGTCTACTCTTTGCCTCATATATGAATCAGCTTAGGTTTTCTGTATGGTAAACAGTATACGGACTCACCCTTAGGCTGGGTTCCATCATTCCCAGATCATCCTTTTATGGTCTATATGAACTTGTCAGTAAAAAAAAAAAAGTTCTTTCCGATATTGCTACAGATGTCTTTCCAGAGCAGGCAGACATCAGCTGCTAATTAAGGTCAGGATTCTGGTGCTTAAAGTGAGCATTCAGTGTAAGCAGTGCCCTCCTCCCCAAGAATGAAGCTTATTTCCAGCATAATCACCTAATACTGACAACCTTAGAGTAAGAGGATGTTCCTGATTGTCAGCTTTAAAAGGGAGGAAAATATAAATCCAAACTTTTTAGAAGATAACTAAAATAGAAGGTTTATGCCTTGAAGACTTAAATTTCAGTCTAGAAAATTACCGTTTTTTCATATTCATCCCCCTCCTCCCAACCAACCTGCATGATGTAATGTCACTGTGGGTGTCCTCCCAGGATTTCTCCGCCTCTCCGTAGCAGAATAGGGTTTTACTGTCATTGTCTGGAATCTCTTGTCCTGCCTCCCCTTTCTTGTCCTCTCTACCCTGTGTCCCATACCCAGGGCTGGCTGGCTTGAACGGATCCTAGCTGGCACTCCTTGGAATTCCCACCCTAAGCAGAGGGCCCGAGCTACCATCACGGGACACTTCTCATGCCACAGTGGTAGCAAAAGCAACCAGACAGAGTGAAGACGTGGCCAAGAGTCAATGACCTGAGCAACATGTGGCAGGAGCTGCCACACCTCATGGCCAGTGCTTACCTAGAAGTGGCAGAGCTGATGACACACCTGTTCCTTCTTCCAAGACACGACTTTGGGCACTAGTATCTCTGATTGTGAGAGTCCTACCCTTGAAAGTGCTCATCTCTTCTAAGAAACCATCTCAAATGTCCCCAGGTATAACTGATCCTATCTCACCATCTCAAATGTCCCCAGGTATAACTCTTCCTCTGTTATACTCTTTGTTTCCATTAGGGTACTTGTCACAATCTACAAGTGCTATACACAGAAGACTGTGAGTTCCTGGGAGGCAAGGACTGTGTCTTTTTCATCTTGTACTCAAAAGGAGCCTGCCTTGCTCAAGTGCTCAGTGAATTATAGTAAAGTAGTTTAATATAATCTGATGTAAATGGGTAAAACATGAGGACAAAAAGAAGCACTATTCTCATGAAAACAGTGTTTCTCGATGGGCCACTATCATTTTGGATGGTATAATTCTTTATCATATGGGACCCACCCATTCACCAGGGGATGTTTAGGATCCTGGCCCTTGGGCGCTAAGTGACAGTCTCTGAAAAAACTAAAATGCCCCCTCAAACATTTCTAAACACCTCCTATTGGGAAGCACTAGATAAGTCCCTTAAAACAAAGGCTTCCTGGTCACTGTATCATAAAATGTCCTGTGTGTGTGTGTGTGTGTCTCCATATTCAAGTTATATTAGTACCTAAACAAATCTAGAAGGAGACAGACACCAAACCATGATCAATGGTTACCTTGGAGATTTGTGATTACAGACCATTCATTGTCTAAGGAGTGTATTTCTGTCGATTTTGAGTTTGCATAGTGAGTTATGTACTTTTTGAAAATCATGTAAAAATAAGCATTTAAAAGATGGGGAAAAAACTATCAAATTAGGCATGGGAAGGCAACCATTAAAAACTTAGGTTAAAATAATAAAAAAACTAATAGAATTCTGTACCCAAATTGTTTTTAAAGTATCTTTATGTCTGTGTTCCACACAAAAGAAACCAAAACTGATGGAAATCATAACCCCAATAACAGAATCATTTTCAAAGAAAAGGTTTGGCCCTACAACCAAAGATTAGCAAATGTTTTTATATTTTTGTGTTTCAAAATGTTTAAGTTGTGAATACGTTCGTTACATCTTATCATTAATCCACCAACCACTAACTATTTGATACTGTCACCTAAAGCGAGCTAAAAGTCACTGCAGAACAGTAAGTACAGCATTGTAATCCTCATGTCAGGGAAGGAGAGTTACATACACATGTATGCACTTACATGTGAAGAGACTATCTCTGGAAGAAGACACTAGAACCTCATATCACTGATGGGCTCTGGGTGGGGGGTGGAGCTGGGGGACTGTCCCAAAGGTGAGAGAGAGACTTTACTGAATATCTTTTAGAACTCTTGAATTTCTTCCCATGTGTATATCTACTTTCTCAAAGAATAAAGATTAGTCACTGTGCTTCATGTAGCTATAAATAGGCACAGTAAATGATGTATGATGCTTGACCCATGGTTTTCCAACCTGAAGGGATCATTATCTGGGTTTCTATTTTGGTTTAAAAATAATACAACATTCTAGCTTAATTAATATTCAATATTATTTCTATCTTTTGAATCTGTTACAAGATTGGGTGTAAGTCAAAGAGTCATACAAACAGTTAAGAAAGGCGCATGAAATATTCAGCATTGCCATGATTGTGTTCTTTCTGGACAAAGAAAATTGGCAGTCTGTAGAGATAAACTTAAGAAAAGTATTCATTTGCTTCAAGAGCCACTTGGATCATCAGAAAGTACTATATGTAATACAATGGGAACCTTTGAATCAAAACCGCTAAGAACAACCAAAAAAAAGATTCTATTATAAAACATCTTTTTTGGTGGACTATCTGGCACAGTGCGCTGCCTAGCTTCTGTCCTCTAGCCACATGAATTCCCAGTGGACCCACTGGGCCACTGTCCCCACCCATCCCTACCTGTGACCTGATTCCTACTCCTCCTTCAGATCTCACTCAGCTCCTTATACATGAGCACAGCATCATGTGCCTCTCCTCATAACCCTTATCTCAGTTGTAACTGTACATTGACAACTTGACTGTATGCTCCATGCAAAATGATGTCTATTTCATATTATGTTGGCTCAGATTTATCTCGTGTGCTTGACACATAGCAGGCACTCAATAAATACTCATGGACTAGAGGGAAAATATACATACTTTAAATAGAACATCACACAACAAATATTTATTGAACGAACATACTCTGTGTTAAGTGCCAGGCATATGGTAGTGAACACGATATAAATGTAAACTATGCATATACTATACTTGTAATTATATGTGTATGTAGGCACCTATTATATTGGTAATTATATATGCATACTTGTAATTATATATATATGTATAATAAGATACTTGATCATGGTATAGGAATAAGTGATGGGTATGTGAAAGAATGAATTGACTTATAAAAGAGGCCTAGAAATAGAATGATTAAAAAAATGGACGTCCACATTTGGCAATATTTTTGATTAATGTTAACAGGCTATGCTCGAAGATAAATATTCAGTCATTTACGTGGACAAGGAGTAGTTCAATGAATAGCTGACTATAGTTTGCTTTTGCGGGGCATCCTGAAGCACCAAATGGATCCTCAACACATGTGCACAAGCAGATAACAAGGATCTTGGGTACCCACAAGCCTATCTCACCAGAATAAGAGTTAGCATGTAAGCCACAAAGCTCAAAGAGTCAGTGGCACTGCCATACCAACCACAGCATAGCCAAAGGGATCACCAACAGAGACCCTGGAAGCCACCAAGCTTCTATCGCCAAACAGGTGTATGTCGCTGGCCACTGACCCATCTTTGTAGAACAGAGAATAAGAACCACACTGTATATCAGAAGAGTGAATGGGGGAAAAAGAATATTCATCTAGCTATGTATGTTTTCTGCAGCTACGAATACTTCCTTCTATTTTTTTCTGCTAGAAAAAGAAAAGATAAAAGTGAAGTCTCAGTCTCTGCTGGTCTTAAGTCATTCTTTATTTTGCTGCCTTCAAATCTTTCCTCTTCAAATGACTGGTAAGCTAAGCTAAGAGTATAAAAATACTGGTAACCATCAGCCGGGTCACGGTGCTGGTTCCTGGCCATATTTACATCTTTGCATTGCTCTTTTAGTTTATCTGCCCGCTTTTTCTTAGCTTGTGTTTATCTCTAGGTAGAAAAATAAGGATGTTTAAAACAAAATAGAACCTTGATTAATGGAACCCAACCACTTGAAAGATACAATATGCTGTTTTGTTGTTATACCTTCCATTAGGGTAAAAGTCAAATGACCAAACACACATACAGATACAGCACACACCCACATACACCATGATTTTGTTTAAAAATTTTCCATGGGATGGCCTGAGGTATACATAAAATACAAATTCTATAATTTCCAAACAAGAATCATTGACAGTTGTCATAGCAATTAATTTGAAAAAGGCCTCAAGAGTTTTAGCTGACCGTAAGCTAAATTTGAGGGAACTAAACAAGTTCATCAAAATTCAGGCTGAAGGAATATCATGACCAAACCAAAAGGACATAATAATCCTACTGCTCTTGACTTTGGCCAGACCACAGCAGGAAGTGGGTACAATTAGGAGATCGCTGACAAAAAAAAAAAAAAAAAAAAAAAAAAGGAGTCTGAATGAGGGGGAAGATTAAAAAGGGGAGAGTCTGGGATAAGATATTCTGGGGAAAATCCCTGAGGGAGTTGGAGAAGCAAAGCGGCAGGAGGGACATTCAAATATGTGAAGGGCTTTACTGCTGAACAGGGTGTGGGCTGTGTTAGCCCAAAGTCATACCTGAGAGCAGTCAGTACAATACTGTTGTTTTAGCTGCTAAGCAGAAACTAAGGGAATGCGGCATTCTCTCTTTTCAACTGGACTTGATCCTGGGAAGATGTGGACCTGCCTGGGACCTCCGGTGTAAGCCTAGAAATGAAGCCTACCCAACAGGAGACAGAGCTAGTAGATAGAGAGACTAGGCTCTGATCACATCATTTGAGACCTGATTAAAGCCACACCTAAGGCCATTTGGTAGACTTTTAAGATAGACAATATACTCCTTGTTTTGCTTAAGCCACTTTGGGTAAGGTTTTCTGCCACCTCAAGTGAAAGAGTCCTAAGTGACACAAGATCTTAGCTACCTTGTGAGATAGCAAGTTCCATATCACTAGAAGGGGCCAAACAAAGGCTTAGTAACAATCTGCCAAGGATTAGGGGGAAGTGAACCAAACTGGGATGAAGCTAGGCCTACCTGACTGTATTATTTTGCTAGGGCTACTGTAACAAATACCACGGACTGGGTGGCTTAAACAACAGAATTTATTTTCTTATAATTCTGGAGGCTCTAAGTCTGAGATCAAGGTGTTGGCAGGATTAGTTTCTTCTGAGGCCTCTCTCTTTGGCTTGTAGATGGCTAACTTTTCCCTGTGTCCTCACATGGTCTTCCCTCTGCATGTGTCTGTGTCCCAATCTCTTCTTCTCATAAGGACATCAGTCATATTGGATTGGGATCTACCCTAACAGCCTCATTTTAATTTATTTCTTTAAAGACCCCATCTCCAATGCAGTCACATCCTGAGGCACTGGGGAATAGGACTTTAACATATACGCATTTTCAGGGAACACAATTCAGCTCACAAAAATGACCTCCAAGGCTACTTACAACTCCAGCATGAAACAAAATTTAGTAAAGAGTGCCAGTTTTTTGTTGTTGTTGTTGTTGTTGTTTTATTCACGAGCCATTAACTCTGTGGACCAGAAATAGAGCCTGTGATACCAGTGGCAGCTTCTCTGGCCTCTAAAGTCAGAGAGTGAGTCTGCACCCTTAGCAGAGGATTGTTAGCATTTTGTACAACCCAATCTGACTATATTTATTCATTTACGTTATCTAGGGGATTGCTATTTACTTTTCCAGAGGTTGGTGTAAAATGAAAGGCTTTGACAAACAGTGCTAATAAATGTGTTTTCACAAGGGGTAGCACAGTGGGACGTACGCTGCCCCTGGGCTGAAGTGGTGGAATCCAGGGCACAGGCATCCTGGAAGTGGATTTTTCTCAGGAATGGTCCTAACTGCCCGGGCTATACTACAGGGGTTTTGAAAAGATCAAATAAACACGTCAAGAAAAACTGCAAACATCTTGCAAATGTGTAAACTACCATTAAATACAGTGCACATATTTCACCAAGAGCAGCCAAGTCTTTTACAAATTCTGTCTGAGCCAGCACATGGAGAAATGTCTAAGGTTTAGGATTCTAACTTCCATTCAAGTCAGCTGGCGTTGGAGAAACAAAATTCTCTACACACAGACCCCAACGACTGCTATCATAAATCACATCCCCTATCACTGGCTAGACAGTCTGTTGTCATGGCATGGCATGGCCTGGATGAGTTGGCATGAATGGCTTTGTGTACATTTCTGACTCATCAGCAAAAACCATTCAAAGCCTGAGTCCTTGGCAGGGTGGGCAGGGAGGGGGTGAGATCTGATGTGTGGTTTTTCACATACTGAAACCAAGCAAAGTAAAAAGTTAGATCATTAGAGTTAGAACTAAACAAAGACACAACATCAAGTCCAATCCTCTTATTTTAGAGAGACAAGGAAATAGAGGTCCAGAGAGGTAGAATGGGGCCACCGTTAGTGGGCCAGTGGAAGGTCAAGGTCCCTGCCCCCTTGCCCTAGGGCTCTTTCGGCAGGTAATAACAATGTGCGGTGTTCCTACACCAAGGCCCCTGCGTGAAGTCAAAACCTAGACACGGACTTGAAGAAACGCCTCTGGGTTGGACCAGTGGAGACAGGGACTGGTTGTGTTGGCCTAGTTATGCTTCTGGTAGCAGCTGTGCACTTGGATTAAGGAAGTTGGGTGTATGTTTGAGTTGACTTTAGAAGATGGTTAATATTTTAAACTTTGATGAATGATTAGTAGGAATGAGGTAAGAGAAAAGTAGAAAAACAAATGCCACTCAACGGCTGCCCAATATCCTGGATCACAAAAGAAAAATTTACCCAGCAAAATTTTGTGTTCTGAGATGAAATGGACCAAAAGACCATTTCTACTGATGTAGCCCCAGAGGCCTCAGGTATCAATGCTGAGGCAGGACAGGATTTCTGCCTCCACCTGTGGGCTGGACAAGGGCTGCCTCGAGCAAGCAGACTTTGAAATCAAATAATCAGAAGTTGACCGTAGGGTTTGGGTTGCGTAAGGAGTAGAAACTATGCAGGGGCACACCCCAACTCCTCACCCCCAACCCCACACAGAGAACAGGACTGTGAGAGCAGAACGAAGACAGGGGCTGTTCAGGAGGCTGCATCTTGGGTAGATCCGACCACAGGCACAGGCTCTGCTCACCACGCCTGCAGGTCTCTAGATGAGCCTGGGAAGTCTCCGAGATGGGCTCACCCGCTAGGGGCGCTGAACGGCGCCCCGATCTTCTCCATTCCTCGACCCCTGAGGCAGCTCCACAGAACCCACTGGGAGGAGTCTCAGCTGCTCCAGCAACACTGGGTTTGGGGCCATCTCCCTCTCTTTCTTGAACTTTCACTTCCAGACTTAATTCAATGTGATCCCAACTCATAATGCTAAACATCCTCCCTGAAGTGACAATTAACTTCTGGATCTTTCAAGTATGGAAAAAATAATGGAAATACAATTACAATAAACTCCTGCCCCAAACTTGTCAACTAATAAATTTTTATGACCAGGAATTTTGTGCTATTCTTTTTTAAAACAGGGAACTTAACTGAATAGTAGATTTTGTTCAAGCCACTTCTGTCCCCTCTTTTTGTGACACTCGGGAAGAAAGAGCATCAACATCAGTGGTCTTGAGACTTCTGTCTGCTGCAGGACCCTCCCCATGCCCATCCCCCCATACTAACATTTTTGTAATAGTCTCCAATTCTTTCGCATTTTCCCCACTTAGTATCTCATTTATTCCTGCCAATAATCTTCTGAAATAGGAACAGCAAGAGTTAGCATTCATTCTATTTTACAGCTGAAGAAATCAAGGCCCTGAAAGGTTAATAACCAAGTTGCAAGGTCTAAACAAATTGCAGAACCAAGACTCAACTCTAGGTCTTCTGCTGTCAAATCCCAGGCCCTTTCCATGGTCAGCAGAGCCCCTCCATCATGAGTGTAAGACTTTGACAGGAACTCAGGGAAATTTAAAACGTGCTCTTTTTCACACACAAAAATATTAATGGCCATCCTACCTTAAACATCTTGTTTCACAGAGATTTGCTATAATATTCTCTCTGTACTTGAAACAAATTGTTAGGTTTCTAACAAAATCTCATTAACAGAACTAAGAATAACTCAATTATTAGTAATAACTTAATTAATAGTAACGAAAGAGTAATAGTAATTAATAGTAACTTGATTGAGTAATGAAATAGTAATGATACTGGTCTTCATCTACTTTGATGAATACCAACATTGCTCTTGATAAACTGAAAAGAGCATGGGAATTATAAGCCAGGGACCCTGGGCTGAGTCCCTACTCCATCACTCAGAATGGTGGACCTTAGGCAAATCATAGCAAATCTGTTCCTTCCAAGGCTTTCATGGTAGCTCTGACCAACCAACCAGTATACATGCTACCAGGAATGTGTACACAAGTAGAAAAATAAGTTTGCCACTGCCAGACCCACTCTAACTGTCATCCCCATGCTGGGCCACAGGTCCCTCCTACTCTAGTGTCCTCTTGACTCTTAGAATCTTTGGGAATCTCAGCCATCTATACCCTCCTCAGGCTCTCCTTGCTCTATCTGTTTAGGCATGTGTCTTAGTCTGCTCAGGCTGCCACAGCCTGCTCTGGGTGGCTTAAACAACAGAAATTTATTTCTCACAGTTCTGGGGGCTGGAAGTCTGAGACCAGGGTGCCAGCACTGTCAGTTTCTGGTGAGGACCCTCTTCCTAGCTTGCAGACGGCTACCTTCTCACTCTGTCCTCACACGGCTCAGAGAAAGAGCTAGAGCAAGCTCTCCGGTGTGATTTCTTATAAGGGCACTAATCCCATCATGAGGACCCCATGCTCATGGCCTCATCTAACCTTAATTATCTCCCAAAGGTCCCAACTCCAAATACCATTACATTGGGGGTCGGGGCTTCAACATATGAATTTGGGGGGACACAGTTCAGTCCATAGCAACACAGTTCTCTACCCTAATACCCACACTCGCTAACACAATTAGGAACAGACCCTGGGGCTCCATGAACCCTGACTGCAGGTTCTCAGGGGCTCCACCCCAGGCCCCCTGGGAGTCAACATGGTCTTTCCACCAATGGAGGATATCAGGCTCTCATCAAACCACTGTAAAATGAGTATAAGAAAACTTAACAGTTTTGCAAGGTTGTCGTAACAATAAAAATATTTATGAAAACTATAAATTGTAAAGCCTACAATAATATTATTTCCATTTATTTTTATTGGTGATCTAAACATTGGAAATGGAAACAATGATTTTCTGATTTAGCCTAATTAGGAAACTGAGCATAAAACTGTTCCCTATTAAAGATACAAGAATCTTCTTTGTGGAATAAAGTATATTCCACCTATTAGTAGCACTCCTGAGGTAAGGCAATAAAAACAATCCTACACTCGGGCATTTGTGTTAAATACAATAACAATGATTTCTTTGCTGTTATAGTCTTGGCTTGATTTCTTTCTCAGTTTACACTGTACTTAACAGATAAGCATTAGGCACAGAAAATCACACCTAAGCCATTAGGCTATTTTGGGCATCATATTCCCTCTGGTACTATGGTTCTCCAGGCCCACAGAAATGCAGGGGCCACAGTTCTAAGGGTGAATGGAGGCTCACTGTAGGATGAAGGTCTTGAGTTATGAGTGAATAACATCAAGAGAACATTAAAGACACAGCCATCAAGACTTCATGTTCTGACTTTAGAATATAATTTTCATCCCCATCTTAGAAGCACTGAACTTGTCGCTTCCCAACAGTCCTGTTCTATGGCACTGCTTCCAGAAGTAACACTGATAGCAACATGTTTCTTGTTTGAGGTAGACGATTTCCCAAAGTAGATTTACTAGCTGAAGGGAAGGGAAGGGAGAGGCGTAGAGGAGGAAGATGATTACAGAAACCTCAAATCACTGGGATGGAGCTAGCTGTTCTACCTACATGCCAATGTTTTGCACAGATGTCTCTAGCCTCATCCTCTCTCCCAAGATCTAGACTTATAAATGCAACTTCCCAATGGGCATCATCTCATAGGATTTCCACAAGTCCCATACTCCAGAACTGATACCCCTTCCCTGGGTTCCCTTGCTTGGTGAGTGGCACCACCACCCATCTCCACCCATCTCTTGGTGAGTGGCACCACCACCCAATTCATAAGATAACTCTTTCTCATTCCACCTACACTAGGCCCTGCCCAAAAGAACTCTCAATTTTATTTGCTTTACTCTATTCCAACTCCCAATGTCTTAGGTGCCTAAGTTAACACTTCTGTAGCACCCAGCATTTTCTTTTTGTTTTATGGTCATCCGCCCACTACCAGAAAGTGAACTCCATGAAAGAGGGACCTTGTCTGTCTTGTTCAACACTGTATCCCTAGAACAGAACCTGGTCATTTAATAAAGGCTTCTTTAAAGAAACATTGAATTGAACACAATACTTAATTGTGAATTAACTCTTTCTATATGATACCTAGTCATCATTAAAAAACAGTTTTTGCCACTTATATTCAGTGTGAGTTGGTTTAATCACATTATTCTCTTCCTAACACTGCTTGAGGGTGGCTAATCTGGAGGAATGAGAGTTTCACTGGGGGTAAAAGGGATAATTTGAGAAAATGGGGCATTTTAGAGGAATGGAGATCTTACCAGGAGGGTGTTTGTGACAGATGAAAAAGTTGTACCAGGCACTGATCACTCAGAGCAGAAACGAATAAGATGAAGAGGTGAGACTGGGTTGCATAAAGGGACAAAATACTGGCCAATCTAAGTCTATGTGCCTATGAATCTATAAGGTAGCTGAGAACATAAGCTTTGGAGTCTGAGTGGCTTGGTTTGAATCCTACCTCTGCTATTTACTAGCTGTGTCACCATGGGCAACCTATTTTACCATTCTGAACTTCCCCTCTCTAAAACAGACATAGCAATGCCTAACTCACAAGGCTGTTACAAGGATGAAATGAGGGCTTGAAGGTAAAGCGTTTAGCACAGTGCCTTGGTAAGCACTTGTATGTATAAGTGCTGAAACGGTAGTGTAATAACTATTATTTTTATTAATAATAATATATATTATTAATATTATACTGTAATTATATTTTTTGTTAAGGTTGGAGGTTTTTTAATTTAAAATTTTTATTTTTTGTTTATCTTCTAGAGTCTATGGCTATTCTGAAATTTTGAAGTTGCTAAAAAAAAAAACAAACCTTCATCTGGGATTGAAGGCACTAAATCAACAAATATCGTGCGTGAGTCACCAGCTTATGACTCATAGAACAACTCATAATTTCTCTGAAACTCAGAGGATGAAGTAAAATGGGACTTTTCTAAAGTAGGGCAGGACAACTACTGAGCCCATGTGCCACAACTACTGAAGCCCGCACCTAGAGCCTGTGCTCCGCAACAAGAGAAGCCACCACAATGAGAAGCCCATGCACCACAACGAAGAGTAGCCCCCGCTCGCTGCAACTAGAGAAAGCCCGCGCTCAGCAACAAAGACCCAACGCAGCCAAAAGTAAATAAATGAATAATAATAAAAAAAAACCCACAGTAAATCCTTACATGTTAATATAAATGTTTTCCAAAACAACACAAAAAATAAATAAATAAATAAAGTAGGGCAGGATAAACAATAGTAAATGCTCCACCCATGTAAGTGTTTTAAAGAAATACCAAAGTAGAAATCTGTTCATGTCACCTCTTGCTCACACTCACCAACGGCTTCCCACTTCTCTTAGAAAAACATTCTCTCTCTCAGTGTGACCTGGAGGCCTTGCACAAGCCCTGCCCACCCCGCTGACTTCTATTATTCTTCACTCTCTCCTCAGGCCATTCACACCTGTGGCTTCCTCATCTTCACTGGGTGGCTTCTATTCAAATGTCACTCTGCTCAGGTGTCTCTTCCTCGGAGAAAGCCGAAACCGGCTTGAGCCTGCTGACTCAAGCCGAAACAGCTGCCTCTCCTCAGTCGCTCTGGGAACCCTCCTCCTGCATTAATTTTGCCATGTATCACTCATCATTATCAGCAATGAAATAATCTGTTTACTGTCTACCCCAATAGGTTAGTTCCATGAGGACCTGCCTTTGTCTATCTTATTACACGCTCCATATATCCCCAGGGCCTAGAAAAGTGTCTGTCGTCTAGTGTGTGCTTAATAAATACTTGTTGAAGGAGTGAATTAATAATAACAATAATATTGATAATACTACCTGTTGTTTACAGTTGAGCACTTACTATGTGCTATGCATTACCTCATTCATCTTAACAATGCTATGAAGTTAGGTACAATGATTACCACCATTTTACAGATGAGGAATCTGAGGCTTAACAAAGCTAAATTGCTGACTTACCCAAGGTCAGACATACAGTAAGTGTGGGATTTGAACCTAGGTCAAATGCACACATGCACACACAGACATGCACACACAAACACGTGTGCACTCTTTACGGGTGAACTGGCAAAAAGAAGAATATAAGGAAACAGGATAGCTACTAGACTACCCAACACTCCTACCAGGGCTTGGGAAGATGACTGGAGTCAAAACTGGACCAATTTGCTTCCTGCTCTTGTTCATTCTGCTAAAAGGAGTGACATGCTTGGCCAACATCCACAGTTGTAACCCAGGACCATGCCAACCCTCCATCGCTGAGGAGCCCTCACTGCACTCAGCAGTCCACAACACACAGTAGCATGGTCCAAAGATACAGTCCCCAGACAAACGTAACCTAACATTGATACTTTCCAAAAATGTCTGAGCTTCCATCTACACGTTATCTTTCTAAAGGAAAGAAAAAGTTAACAAGTTACTGTTTGTCAGCCTACAGATTACTATTCAAAGATGTTGTTGTCAGCAGAGAAAAGATGATTAATACTTGAGAAATAAGAATGGGGTGGTATTCTTCCTTCCAGTTGGAAAGGCTTTGGAGGGGTATGCTATGAAGTAAGCTCTAAGAATACTTCTTTTCTTATCTACTCTTCAAAGTATCCTAATGAAATTATATAATTACAGTCTATCAAATATTCCAAGGATAAGTAGAAATATAGTTAGCCAGATTGCTTATGTTTTTGACTTGTACAAAAAAGGCAGTAAATTGACACTGTATGACTCAAGATAAAGAGCTGGTGCGAACTCTCATACTTGGACTCACTGTCAGCAATAAAATTCATGAGTTTTGGGATATCACTTGGCTTTTTGGTACCCTGATTTCTTTTTATATATAAAGAAATATCAATATTATGATTATGACCCAAATCAGGGTTGTTGGATACATTTTGACACTAATTCCTAATGAGATAGTATAAATTTGCACCTGATTTCATTTTAAAGAGAAAGAAATAAGACCTGAGGCCATGATAATTATGTAAAGTAGGCTTTTAATCACTTAAATTTACGCTACTTAGGGAAAAATATATGGGCAATATACATATTAGTGGCACAGAATCTCAATGTTTACCTGATATATGTGGATACAGTATGTCTCTTTAAAACATATACAGCTACACACACACACACACACACACACACACACAGAGTTGGTCTTTTTATGGGAGGATAATTATATTGATCCGCTGTAAGTAGGCCTAAGCTTCAAGCTATTTTCCAATATAAAATACCAAAGAAGGTAGGGAATACAAATATGTAGCACCAAGAATGGAAATTATGAATATTTTGCTATATTTCCTTAAAGAAACAAAATGTTACAGATAAAGTGGGGGCTTTCCTTGTCCTCTTTGTTCCCCATCCCAGTCCCTTCTTTTTATGCCCTGTCCAGAAAGCTAAGGCTAATATGAATTCAGAATGCATTTTCCCTCTATAAATGTAAATGTTTTTCTATACAATTAGGTATATCCATAAAAATATGTATAACTTTTGAAATGCACTGTTAAAATCTGCATAAGGGCTTCCCTGGTGGTGCAGTGGTTGAGAGTCTGCCTGCCAATGCAGGGGACACGGGTTCGAGCCCTGGCCTGGGAGGATCCCGCATGCCGCGGAGCGACTAGGCCCGTGAGCCACAATTACTGAGCCTGCGCGTCTGTAGCCTGTGCTCCACAACAAGAGAGGCCGCGATAGTGAGAGGCCTGTGCACCGCGATGAAGAGTGGCCCCCGCTTGCCGCAACTAGAGAAAGCCCTCGCACAGAGACGAAGACCCAACACAGCCATAAATAAATAAATTTAAAAATCTGCATAAGTGTACCAAACTGTGTATCATTCTGAAACTTGTTTCTTCCCATTCAACATATTTTTGAGAGCTTTCCATGTTGACATATTGATCTAGTCCATTCTTTCTAACTTCTCCATAATATTCCATCTTATGGCTATACCATATTGAATGTATCCACTCCCCAATTGATGGATATTTAGACTAATTCTCTTTCTCATTGTTAGAAAGCTGCAGTAAGCAAGTAAGCATCCTTGTACATGTCTTTCTGTGCGTGTATAAGGGTTTCTCTAGGCAGGTATATATCTTAATATGCAATTTTACAGCCATAGGAAATGTCCAACTTGCACATTACCACGGACTACTGAATTTGTCTCCACAGTGGTTATCTAGGTCATGAAAATTTGTAGGAGCTGTCTTTACTCTTGTCTGGTGCACACTTCAAGGACTACCCACCTTGCCCCATGAGATGGTGAGGCGGGTCAGCTGCAACCACATAAGCTACAGCTCATTTGGAGTTAGTCCTGCTCTCTTTAACTCAGTGAGTATCTCATTCAATGCAGCCACCAAAGGTGGAAGAGAAAACAAACCAAATATGACACCAATAACTAAAAGCCCTGGATTCACTTACACTACCTTGCAACAATGGCCTTTTATTCTGAACTATGAATAGCTCAATTATCAGTAATGCTGTCATTAACAAGCCAGCCTGGTAGCTATGATATAATATAGTAATATAGTTCTTAGCAAAGATGTTCTTTTCAGGGGGCTATAAAAACCAAATTACGCCCTTTCGGCTCTTGATCATAAATTCTTCTACTTTTGAGACTCTACATCTTACAGATTAATAATGATAATCTATACTTGAAATAGCTCTAAAAGACTTTTCCTATAAAAATGAATACCAACATCTTTGAAGGTAAAGTGGGAAAGGAATAGAAAAAATAGAAACCTACCCACATATAAATAATAATGGCTACAATTACAATCATTCTGTATGCCAGCTATTACAGAGTTCGTCACCAAGCCCTAAAAAATAGCACAGAGAATATAAACAATCTACAGTCATCATAAATTGGGGGGAGAAGATCTCAATTTGACCAAAATGTTTTTGAGGAGGAATTACTTATTTTGAAAGCCACAAACAACTTTGCAGCCTTAATGATCTGTACACACCAATAATATACTAAGTCACTGTATTTTTATCAGATCCAATGGGTCTTGTACTTATAAGCAACATAATGTAACAGAAGATTGGCAAAGTAATAATAAAAAAAATCAACTGAACTCCGAATATATGCAAGTCACTGTTCTAAGCAATTGCTGTCTTTTTATCTCATTTAGTCTTCATAAAAAAAAATAAGAGGTTAGTACTAATGATATTCCTATTTACAGGTAACAAAACAGAGATACAAAAAGTAATATAACTTGTCCAAAGCCACATGATTCCAAGTGGTGGAGCCAAGCTCTGAACCAGGCAACGTGACTCCCAGCCCATGCTTGTAACCACTATGTAACACTGCCTTTCATAAATCAGGACAGGAAGAAACCTTCCCCTGGAGACAGCAGCTATTCCTCTCGCTATTTTCTTACTTTCGATCTCTGCTCCTTTTATTCCCTCTCCCTTTACTTTTCCCTCTCCCTTGCTTATGTCTCAGGTCCATTTATAAAACACTCCTAGAGGGCGCCTGGATCAGGTAATGGCATTGGAGGGGTGCTCAGAAAGTCATTTGCTCCTGAAGCTAGATGTGGAAATAGGTACAGTAAGTATCATACAACACAATTCCTCATAAGCATTAGGATACTTACTTTAAGCAATAAAACATAAACCAACATTTCAATAAGATCAGAAACTCAGAATAAAATCTTGGAGACAATCATAATTGATTTTCCTTAGCCCATGTCTCTTCTTCCACCACAAGATTTCCTTGTTGATCTTATCCATATTTCTGGTTTTAACTGTCCCAAATCTGTATCCCCAATCCTAACCTCTTTGTTGAGCTTCAAGTTTTATAATAGTCAACTGTCATCTAGACATTCCCGTCTAGATGTTCCAATTTTAAGTTAAACACACCCAACACTGGATTCTAATTGCCTTACCACCCTCTCCCCAATTCTGCATCTACTTCTTGAATTTCCTACGGGATTTAGTGGAACCACTGTACCCAAGCTGAAACATGGGGTTCTCTACATCACTTCCCACATCAAACCATTCTGCTGATTTTACCTCCCTCAATTTCGTTGCTACTGCTGCATACCAGGACTGTAACACCTCTCACTTGGGCTATTTTGAGAAGCTTCTCAGTGGGCTCCCTGCTTCAAATGCATTATTTGCATTGCAAATAAATGAAAATCTGTCGCCCTCCCCTGCTCTGAACCTTGCTATAATTCCCTACTGCACTCAGAATAAAGCTCCTTTTCCTAATCCCAGCACTCATCTGGCCTTCAACCTCCCTGTGTTTTCCAACTCCCATCCTTTTAGTGCTCATCCTTGCATCCTATTAATCTGGGGTTCCCCAGGCCTAAATAAACTGTTTGTTCAACTAAGCTTAACAAATATTCATGGTTTTGATTTGGTTTGACAACACAGAGTAATACTCACTCCTTTAGATTATGTGTAAATTATAATTTCAAATTTACTGTGAGTTCAAATTTACTATGAGAAATAAACCTTAACATTTTTTTCTATTGTGGTAAAAGTCAATTTTTAAATAAGAAGTAACACTCCATTAAAACATGAGAAGGGAAAAAAGTTGTTTAAGGTCCACCAGCTTGTTTTTTTTTTTTAAATCAAGAATTGAGTTATTCTATTTCCATTCTATTCCTTCACTGTGGCGATTGTCATCAGAAGTTCTAAGCAGTTAAGGATTGTGTATAAGTTAGGATATAATCAGGGACACGGGCACCAATCTTAATTCGGGGGCTTGGTTAGATAGGTGGTGGAAGAGCCAAGAAGCCAGAGTACGGTGAGAAAGCCACAGACAGCCTCCACAAGGTCTAGGTCCGAAGGATGAAGGGTGAGGGCCATGTTACCAGAGCTCAAGGTCCCCCACAGCGGGCAGAGCCACAGGTGAGGTGCAGCAGCTATCAGAGATGCCGTCTGACAGGGTTCAGAGGACTCCTGAGTTGAGGAGGCAGGGCTGAGTGTCTGGGAGCAGGGCTGAGTACCACAGTGGAGGGAACTACATCGAGAGAGGGCTGCAGAGATCTGCAGAGGGTTCCCCTGCAGTACTGATTCCCTGCAGTTCCCCTGCAGTCTCCAGCTGAGCACTGATCAACACCTGCCTGTGAAGAAACCACCCGAGGCCAGGGCAAGGACCACATGAAAGGATTAGAGGGAACAATCTCCAAGGCTCACACAGAACCCTGCGGAGAGCTAGGGTTTTTTCCCTTCCTCCCTCCCTCTCATCCTCCGGTTTTTTCCCTTCCTCCCTCCCTCTCATCCTCCGTCTGTGACTCTCACCAGTTTGGTGGTTACCAGCTTTGGCTGGAATGACTGCAAACACCCCGAGAGAGTCTGATGTAATTGGTCTAAGTGCAGGATGAGCGTTAGGAGTTTTAAAAGCTCTCCCAGTAAGTCTAATGGTTGAGTACCACTGCAGGAGGTGAACCCAGCAGAGTGGGTCCTAGAAAAAGCAGCCTGTGGAAATCTGCACCATGCCATGCAAGGTAAGGAGAGGACCTGAGAGCCAGGGGATCCAGGATCAACAAATATGGCACAAAGAGGTGGGTAGAAACAAGGAAGAGGATAGGAAGCAAAAAAAACATAAACACGATCCTAAATCCTTCACTGGCTGGCTCAAATTCAGCTTCCCTGATCACCCCAGCTGCAGTTTCCTCCCTCTTACAACGCTGATTGCTATTCCTCCAATGACAAAATGTTAACATGTACTACCTCCCAAGTGTTCTCAGCTGGTAGCCAGCGTCTTGCTATCTGCTCTGGGTCTTCCTGCAGTGCCCACCAGGAAAGTCTGTATGTTCCTCCTCTTGCTAATTGCATCATGCACTTCCTTCTTTCCCTAACTGACTGGCTAGCTCATTTGGATATTTAGCTACTATTAAGTAGTAATTAATAGCTAATAATGGTTAATACATTACCCCTTCCAGATAGCATTTGCATGACAAAACTGACTTCAAGGATTTCAGGGCAGTCAGAGTTGTTTGAGTAGATTTTTGTGTGTCCCTTAAAATGTAAATAAATTTGAATCACATAACATAGGTGATGGCCTAACATTGAATAGTAATGATTTACAAATTTACAAATGATTAATTGCAATGTATTTTGATCACAACCCTACTCATGGCTGCTGAAACATTCAGCAAGGTGAATATAGTCTTAACATTTATATCTCTAGTTAAAGAAATCTAGTCATCGTCATTACATAAATTAGCCTAGAAATATGCTTGTTGTAAATTCCAAAGTCTTGAGGTTCAAATCAAAAGACATTTACTTTTTTTAGTGGAAATAGTAAACATTATCTTATTTGCCTGAGAAAGCCACTTTCCAAAGAGAACAAAACCCAAGGTCAAAATCAGAAGTCATTTACTGTGTGTGTGTGTGTGTGTGTGTGTGTGTTTGTTTAGACTGACAGATAGGTTTTTCCCTGAAAAACTGAGCCCAAACTGCAGAAATGTTATAATAGTAAATGCTTCAAAATAGGTTTTTCCCTGAAAAACTGAGCCCAAACTGCAGAAATGTTATAATAGTAAATGGTTCAAAATTGGACATGCTGTTTTAAAAATTGTTTCTTCATTATGAATCTATATAAAAATTTGTGACAATCCACTTTTGACTATGTTAGAATAGTTACAATCTTTGTGGTAGTGCTGACTCCTAGAAACAAACTCCCGTAAGACAGTCACAGAATACTGAAAAACATGCATGCATACATAAGGGCCAGACAATCTCTCCTTATGATCCTACAAGGAAAACATAAAGACTGAATTCGTACAAAGATGATTTCTCTTCATCAACTAATGCATAATATGCTTCCAGTGAAAAGTTCAAACTTCCATCACTACATTTTTAAACCCCCAAATCTCAACTACCACTAACTGGACTCCAAAAACTCTCACCAAAAGAAACATATCCATTCTACCTGAATACGTAGGCATAATCTCACTACAACTATCAGAATCTTCTAAACGTAGTTAATACATTTTAATGGACAGAATAAAAATCCAAAAGAGGTAAATGACCACAAACTGATGGAATCCCAGTAGGCTTTTGGGAGCAACAATGCGACAAGAGCTTTCTTCTTCCATCACATCATTAAAGAAGGAAAAAAAAGACGCTTTTGTACGTAAAACTAGAAAATTAAGGTTAAGTGAGTCATTGGTTTTTACATAATGAGTAACTTTTAATACTTAGGAAAGAAAACACAAGTGTAAGTTCATGTAATTACCAAAATTAATAGTAAACCCACTAGGATTTTATCATGAAGGTATATACCTCAGACAAAAAGCAAAGACAGAAAAGAAACTACTTTTCTTAGCATGTAAGAAGAACCTAACCATTTCTTTGAAAATAAAACCTATATACGTACTCTGTACTGAGTCAACATTCAATTAACACTATTTAGTGATTAAATCATGATGTCTAGGAACTCCACTCACGGGTAAGACCTGACAGGGTACCTTTCTGGGAATAAATGGCTGTGGTTTTTAAACACACTATTAGCTGAGGTGAGATCCTGTTCATACCAACAACCAAGCTGAAGAAATTCATCACTGTGACCCGGATTCATCACGGTCAATCCACACAGCTCAGAGAATGTAAACATGACCTGGACAAGGTCAAAGGACATCCCCAGCCCTTAATATCACAAGGCTCTTTTCCGATTGGTCCCAATGAGTGTGCCTCGGGGACTCTGTGTCTCTGGGAACTGCCCATACAGTGCCTGACTTTGTTTGTGACAACAAAGGGGTCAAAGATTTGAGAGACAGAAGGAACAGCACACAGCCTCCCAAAGCAAAACCAAACCAAACAAGGAAAAACACTCACAATTGTATGGGGAAAAGAATGATTCTAGGTTGAAACTTCACATTAGAAAATACTTTCTTCAGTTAGTCAAAGGGAAATTAAAGGAAAAAAGGTCCATGTTTCTCAAAGCTTTTATCTATTTCTCCTTTGTAATTTCTCGTGGAAACAGCAGATTTAAAGATTACCACATACACACAAACACACACAGTTGCTTTCTTTTAGTTATGGCAACTTCAAATTTTAGGGACAGACATGCCATACTTTTCTATGAGGTAAGAATGCTTAAGTGTACCTGGCTCCACATTTTAGAGCCAACAGCAAAGCAGAAAGACTTATAAAGAGCAAGGTACTATTCAAACAACTTCAGACAAACATTAATGGTGAGAAACATTACACAAGAAACACCGGGCATTTATAGATTTTTTGCTGAAAAGGATTACACGGGAAGTTTTAGGTAGAAAGAAGATTTTTAAATGTCCCATGTCTTCGTGGCAGATAAAAACGCAGAGACTCATGTAATAATCAGAAAAAAATATGTAAGATTCTCTTCCACATAATATCATGGATTAGGGATGATGGTCGGTCACATCACAGCTTTATTAAATATAATGGACATCTTCATACACCATATATTCAAGGTCTTTCTGTGTCAGCAAGCGGCTGAGAATAACTGAAGGCTAAAAAAACATAATCCTCTTTATCCACTTAAGCCCCTCTTCATAAATGCCTGAGACAGGTGGTCGGACCCTTCAAGGTCCATGGAATCATACAGTTGACTAAACTGGTGTTCCTATACCTGAAAACATTTACTGTAAGATTCTCTTAGCATACAGAGCAGAAACAGCATATTTTGTTTGAGATAATCCAACTAGGTTCATCACTTCCTTCCTTTTGTTTCTATTTTAAAAAGAAAGAGAAACAGAAATCCCCATTCCCACCCCAACCCTACCCCCAACACAAATGATAATACCCTTAAATGTGCTCAAAGGAGCTATAAACTATGAAAAGGTAAAGTTCAACTGCTGAGGGGCAGCAACAGTACACATGTTCTTACCTGATGTGGCCAATCAATTCAATAAGCTTGTGACTGAAAAAATAAGCTGTCAGCTCGGACACATGGCTCAGGACTGAACAGACCCCGAAGAGAGTTGTCGTTCCATTCAGGTCCTCCAAATGCCAGTAGAGAAAGGTGAACACGAAGCCGTATCCGAAACCCATAAACCAAGCCACGAACAACACGGAGCCATACTGCACACTGCAAAGCAGCCTGATTAAGTCCCAGAAGTTGAAGGCCTGCGAGTGGCTGGCGGCGGTTGGTGTCTCCTCAGAGGATTCTGTGGAGCTGTTCCTCTCTACTTGCGGGATCTCCACCTCTTTCCCTTTATTTTCACTGTTTTTGAAGTGGTTGTAGCGGAACCGGAACTGAGTAGCGACGATCAAGGCCATGGTCATGAGAACCCCAAAGACGATGAAGACAATCTGGTAGTTCCGGTATTCAGGGGGCTTACACCCCTTCCCATTGATGAGCACGCCCACGTGGGTGTAGTCAATGCCAATGCCCACGGACAGCATCGCCAGGCCCCAGCCCAGGGAGCCCCACATGCGTTGCAGTCCATAGCGGTCTCTGTGCTTTCCCAGATACTGGAGTGTTACCGTGTCCACAATCGTGACAGAGGAGGCACTGAAAAATTCTCCTATTATGACAACTACCAAGATCACCAAGAATATAGCTTCTACTTCTTGTTGATCATAAACAAGAGTGACTTGGTCAGAAGGTAAAGATTTGGTGGTAGTGACAATAGAAGTGGTTGTCTCCCAGGTTGCATTTCCTGGGGGGGCAGAGGTTGCAGTGCTTGGGTTCATGGTCAAGTTCATAACATGGTCAGTAATTTCATCAGTCTGAGGCTGCAGAGTGGGCACACTGGTCTTGTCTGGAGCTGTCGAGAAGATGACAGTTTCCATGACACTGTGCCCTGCTTCTAACATCTCTGACCCATTGTAAGGAGGCAGGTTCCTTTTCTCACGAATTCCTGGTGATGTGGTAATGGAAGAGACAGTGGAGGAATTCGTTGGCAGGAGAGTGAACAGGTGGCTTGAACTGGTGGGATGAGCTCTTGGAGGAATCTTTGGTACACACCGCAAGGTAGCAGGTTTGACAAATCCGATGCCCAGGTTGAATAAAACCCAACACATAAGGGAAAAGAGGAGGACAATTTTGCCTTTTTTAAAGCGATCTGCAACTACACCCCAAAAGGGGGCACTGCAGAATTCAATGAAGTATCGAATACCTACCAGCAGCCCACTCTGGCTTGGTGACATTCCCAGCTGCTTATAATACACAGGCAAAAGGGGGTAAAGAGAGCCATATGCAGAGTAAAAGAAAAAATAAAAGACCTTGGAAATTAGAAGATCATTGTTTATTTTAACGCAATGTTTCTCTATCCAGTCTATTTCCTCCTCAGGAATAGCAGCTGTTTCAGAGGGGGAAGGTGTTTCATTTGAAGGTGGTTCTGGTTCCCTGGAAATACCATTAAAAGGATCGGCAAGCACATATTTTCTCTTCTGTTCCTCTTCATCATCGGTTAAGATGGCAACTTTATCATCTGTCGCCATGGCTTATCACCACCATCAGAAAGTTGATGACCTTCAAAATTTTGGTTGTTGATCTGTAAAGTAAAATTTAAAAGAAGGCTTAGTATGAAAATGATAACATTTAGACATAGAGCTTCATCTTGCCGGAAACTGAGGAGTTTCAAACTACAACTAAAAATAGTAATTGTGAGAGAGAACCATCACAACTTATCACTTGCAGCCATACAGTACTGATAAAGAAAAATAGCTTTCAAAAAATCAAGTACTCGCTTTGTGGCCACTGACTGACTAATTACATCTTCTAATGACAGGTGTATAGCTCACGTTCATTCTCAATCTTTTCATTGATTCCTATGGAAAATGTACAAATGATAGGGATTATGTCCAAACCAAATAGAGGGAATTGAAAGTAAACAGTATTTATAGTTTCTTGGTTTTACTTTTCAAATAAATCCACTGCACTATGAAGTCCAGAATTCTTAGAAAATAAAGGTAGCTAAAACCGTTCAGTTTTTAGAGAAAAACAGAAATAAGCTCTTAACCACAACCGCAAATGTGATGAGAAAGAGGGAGCCAATTGCACGTTTGCATCTGTAGTTGGTCACTACAGCCACGCCAATGATTTCCTGGTAAGGAAGTAGTCTTTATGCTGCTTATATCACATACATTTTCCAGATGTGCTTTTATAGATTACAGTTTAAGAAAATGTCAGAAAAAAAATAGCAGATAGCATTTATTGAGCATGTACTCTGTGCCAGGCAACACTGAAAGATCTTTAAATGTATTAATTCATATTCATTAAAATAACCCTATTATCTTCTCCATTTTACAGATGAGAAAAATGAGGCATGGTGAGTTTAAATACTCACATGTGGCAGAGCAAGGATTTGAACCCTAATATTATGGCTTTAGGACACATGCTCTAATACACCACACCGAACTGCCAAATACCATATTTTGGATAATAAAGTGCTATTAAACCTTTTTATGAGACAGGGTGCTTCATATGAAAGATAAGCAATATATCAAAGGCATAAATTTATAGGAACTGTGCCACATTCCACCAGAATTTCCCTTTCTTCTATTATACAAATGATTAAAGAGTCAAAGGTCTTGCTTGCATCAAGATTTGTCAAGTTGCAATGAATATAATTGGATGTAGGTGGTATACATATTAAATACTTATTAATTCATTTCATCTTCTTTACTAGAGAGAAATAACTCCACTTGCCACCCCTTGGAACACATCTTGCTCTCCCTTTTCCCCAAATGAAGAATAAATTTCTGAAGATCTTCCAGAACCATGCTTGTAAACATTTTAAAATCTCTACATAGCTCCTAGGCAGACAATAGAAACATAACTTACTGAGGCCTGTGTAATAAGTCAGTTTATCTTTTACCCCCGAAGCCAGGTGTCAACGTAGCTATAAGCTTTGAAAATGTTCATGTATTTCTTTTACTTAGGTTAAAATTTTTTTATTTGAGGTAAAATTCATATAACATAAAATTAACCATTTCAAAGTAAAAGATTTAGTAGAATTAGTATATTCACAGTGCTGTGCAACCATCACCTCTCTCTAGTTCCCAAATCATACTAAAAGGTCTTCCTCAATGTTCTCTACTTATTTTTCTTTCATCATTATTGCCTCTACCTACCCAAGTCAGCAGCTCCAATTCTATTTCATCACCTGAAAAGAAGAGCAATTCTCCTTTGGACTTATTTTCTAAATTAATTTCATTTTGAGCTCAAACTTGAAAGAAATATTTGTTTTTAAAATGTATAAAATTATATGACACTTCCAGGTAAAAATGGCAGATTGAGTGCATCTGGTTTTACTCCATCCCTAAATCCAACTAAAATAACAACACACACACACACACACACACACAAACACACACACACACTTTTTAAGTCATAATCCAAGCTGGGAAAATTAAAGGGTACATAATAGCAATAAAATAAAATTCTGGAAGCCAGAACATAGACAACTGGTAAATCACGGTAAATCTGAGAAAGCTGAAACCCTGGTTGACAGTGGGAAAAGCAAGAACTAATACAATTTGTTCCTCAGAATCCCTCAAAGGCTCATGGGTTGGCCATATTAGGTTATCTGCAAGTAAGAGTGTGTGTGTTTGAGGGGGGCTTGCTGCTAACTACAGAGTTAATCAAAAGTCTGGACCCCTAACTCTGAATGCCCAATTCCCTTCTCCACTCCACATAGCTAGCCAAACAACTAGAGGTTTTTCCCTCTGGAGAGGATGAAACAGAGGTTCTTGAGCCATAGAGCAACAGGAACAGTTGAGAGTAGGGGTGCCATATTGAAAACAGGGGGCACTAAGTGAACATACACATCCTAGATTCAAGCCCTGGCCCCGACTCCAGCCCCCATCCCACTTAACCAACCTCACTAGGTTCCCAGAGGCTAGCAAGGCTTTTATCCTCCAAGGCTTTCATCCTCCCAGAGGCTGGCAAGAACTGGAAGGTTCTTCCGGGGAGAATCTGACTAGCCCAAGAGAAATGACCTCTCAATCCTGATATTGAAGCCTCCCCAACTAAAGAACCCAACCAAATCACTCCACACAGGAGTTCAGAGTCTTATCTAGCCCTACCACTAAACATGAGCAGTCACCGAGAATTACAAGATATTTAAGGAAAGTCTCTTACAGGAAAGATAGAACCAAAATAAACAGGAAAGAAAAAACAATATGGAGAAAATAGAAGCTCTGTGAGGAGGAAAATATTTTTTTAAATATATTATTAATATCTTTAGAAATAGGAAAAGAAATGCAACTATGAAACAAAAATAAGATAATACATATTTTTTAAGAAGGAGGAGGAGGAGGAAGGAATAAAAGGAATGCTTGAATGAAAAAAAAAAGCTATAAAAATGTGTTATAGAAAAAAGAGCACAGGGACTTCCCTGGCAGCGCAGTGGTTAAGAATCCACCTGCCAAAGCAGGGGACATGGGTTCGAGCCCTGGTCCGGAAAGATCCCACATGCCGCAGAGCAACTAAGCCCATGCGCCACAACTACTGAGCCTGCACTCTAGAGCCCGTGAGCCACAACTACTGAAACCCGTGTGCCTAGAGCCCGTGCTACACAACAAGAGAAGCCACCGCAATGAGAAGCCCATGCACTGCAACGAAGAGTAGCCCCCGCTAGCTGCAACTAGAGAAAGCCCGCGTGCAACAATGAAGACCCAACACAGCCAAATAAATAAATCTATAACTTTATAAATTTATTTTAAAAAAAAGAAAAAGAAAAAAGAGCACAAATGAAAAATTAACAGATGATGTGGAAGAAAAATTTTAGGTGACTTAGAAAAAACAACAACAATAAACAGATACCTCGACCTCACATCATATAAAAATAAATTCCAGATGAATTGTATATCTAAAAGTAAAAGATAAAATAACATAATTTTTAGAAGAAAACACAGAAAAACATCTTGAAGATCTTAGGACAGAAAAAAGATTTATTAAATAGGACATAAAAAGTGCTAAGCATTAAGGAAGAAAAAAATAAATTGGAGTACATTAAAATCAAGAGCTTCTGTTCATAAAAAGGCAACATTAAATCTGAAATGGCAAGCCAAAGAGTAGGAGAAGGTATTCTGGTGAGGGTGAATGTTATATATATTTGACACAAGAATGTATCTGATATATAAAGAATCCTTCTTAAAATTTATAGGAAAATATCAAGTAGCCCAATAAGAAGAATGAGCGAAAGACTTGAACAGGTACTTCACAAAAGAGCTTATGCAAATGGTGAATAAATATATAAAAAGATGCTCAACTTGACTAAAGTGAGCAGTGAAAGCAAATTAAAACCAGAATGCAATAATGTAACATACCTCCAAAATGGGAAAAATAAATAAGACAAATAATACCAAGTGTCGGTGAGGATGTGGAGCAACTGGAACTCTCATATATTGCTGGTGGGAGTGTAAAGTGATACACTAATAACTGTTTGGGAATAGCTATTAAACCTGAATGTATAGCCTATGACAAGTCTAAGGTATGTATATTAAATAGTAATATATTCACCAAATGATATCTACAGAAATGTTCAGGACAATTTTAATAGCCCCAAATTGGGAGCAACCTGTCCACAGCAGAATATATAAATTGTGTTATATCCATACAATGAAATGCCATATAGCAATAAAAATGAAGAAACTACAAATACGTACAATGACAAGGATAAATCTCACAAACATAATATGGAATGAGAGAAGCAAAAACCAAAAGAACATATACTACATGATTCCACTGATAACAGAGTTCAAAAGTTGGCAAAACTAATTTATGCTCTTATAAGCCAGGTAGACTTCTGCTTCTGAGAAGATGAAGTAGACATACTTTTCCCTACTGCTCCTGCTAAGTACAACTAAAAATCTTGGACGTTATATATAAAACAAACATAGAAGACTCTAAAACGTAGGCAGAAAAAGGCAGACCTGCTAGGGGACTTGATACCCAAAGAACAACACAACGATGAGTGGGGCTAAAGAACTCAGAAACGTTAATGAGGCCAGACCAAAAAAAAAAAAAAAAAAAGAACTGGGCCTCTCCAGCCAAAGAACCAGGAAAGAGAAGCCTAGAAAAACAGAAGGCTATAGATAATTACTCTATTCCAGTTAAATACCACAGAGAAAGAAAAGCCTGTCCCACTCCCACCTCTACTAGCAAAGGCCAAATGGGGAACCTAGACTTCCACCTTCACCAGCTATAACAGAGCACCCCAACCCCTCAGCCGAGTTGGTGTCAGAGAAGGTCAAGTATGGAGCTGAGACTTTCATCACTGCTAGGAGGTAATGAGGCCACATCCCCACAACAGTGTCAGTGGAGGCCACATGGGGAATCTGGACTTCCACCCCCACCTGTCAGATTGACAAGGCACCCTTTCCCCACTGAGGTGGTGTCAGAGGAGGCCCGGTGGAGAGTCAGAACTTTCAACACCACCCAGCAGTAACAAGATTACTCCCCCCACCTCCACTGTGGTATCCACGGGAGGCCATGTGGGGAGCAGTAAAAAGGCACTCCTATCCCTCCCAGCCAGGGAGGTATCAGTGGACACCTAATCATGAGCCAGAACACCCATCTCTACTGCAGGCGTCAGCACAGGCTGAGTGGGGAACCTGGACTTCTACCTCCATCTGGAAGTAATGAGGCAGCATCTCCCATTCCTTTGCCAGAGCAGTGTCAGAAAAAATCCAGCTAAAACAGAAGGCTTAAGTAAGATCCAGAGTCTCACAACATAAAACCCCAAGTGTCCAGGTTTCAATTAAAAAAACCATCATACCAAGAATCAGGAAGACCTCAAACTGAGTGAAGAAAGACAGTAGATGCCAATACCAAAATGAGAGGAATGTTAGAATAAGGTAACAAGGATTTTAAAACGGCTATCAAAAATGCTTCAACAAGCAATTACAAACATGCTTGAAACAAATGAAAAAAAACAGAAAGTTGAAGCACAGAAATAGAAAGTCTCAGCAAAGAAATATAATATAAAAAGAAAAACAAAATGGAAGTTTTAGAACTGTAAAATAACCAAAATATGAAAAACTCAATGCACTCAACAGCAGAATGGAGGAGAGAGAGGGAAGAATCAGTGAGCTGAAAGAATAATAGAAATCATACAATCTGAACAACAGAAAGAAAATAGACTGAAAAAAATTAACAGAGCCTGAAGAACCTGTGGGACTATAACAAAAGATTGAATATTAATGTCATCAGAGTCCTTGAAGGAGAAGAGGAAAAGGGCAGTACTGAATTACTCAAAGGAATAAAGGCTGAAAACCTCTCAAGTTGGCAGAAGACATAAACCTACAGATTCAAGAAGGTGAATGAATTCTAAACAAGAGAAACCCACACCAAGACACATCATAGTCAAACTATAAAAACCAAAGACAAAGAAAAAATCTTGACGGCAGAGACAGGAATCACAACTTACCAACAGGGGAAAAACTATTCAAATGATAGCAGATTTTTTATCAGAAACCATGGACACCAGAAGGAATACAATATTTTTTAAATGCCGAAAGAAAAGAATTATCAAGTGAGACTCCTGTCTCCAGAAATAAGTCCAAAACCCAGAAAACTATGGACCAACATCCCTATAAACACAGACACAAAAATCCTTAACTAAGTGTTAGAAAAGAAAATTTAGCAATATGTAGAAAGAATTGTGCATATGACCATGTGGGATTTATTCCAAGGATGCAAGCCTGGTGCAATATTTGAAAATCAATCAATGTAATCCACCATATAAACAAGGTAAAGAAAAAAAAGTATCATGGGGCTTCCCTGGTGGCGCAGTGACTGAGAGCCCGCCTGCCGATGCAGGGGACGTGGGTTCGAGCCCTGGTCCGGGGAGATCCCACATGCCGCGGAGCAGCTGGGCCCATGTGCCACAGCTGCTGAGCCTGCGCTCTGGAGCCTGCGAGCCACAACTACTGAGCCCACGTGCCACAACTACGGAAACCCGCGTGCCTAGAGCCCGTGCTCCACAGCGGGAGAAGCCACCGCAATGAGAAGCCCGCGCACCAAAACGAAGGGTAGCCCCTGTTTGCTGCAACTAGAGAAAGCCCACAAGCAGCAGTGAAGACCCAGTGCAGCCAAAAATAAATAAAATAAATAAATTTATTTTAAAAAAAAGTATCATGATCCTATTAATTGATGCAGAAAAAAGCATTTGACAAAATTAAACACTCATTCAGGAAAAGTCTCAGAAAAATAGGAATAAAGGGGATCCTCCTCAACTTGATAAAGATCGCCTACAAAAACCCACAGGTAACATTACACTTAATGGTGAAAGACTGAATGCTTTTTCTCTAAGATAGGGAAGAAGGGAAGACTGTCTGGTCTCATCATTCTTATGCAACTTTGTGTTGGAAGTTCCAGCCAGCGCAATAAGGGAAAAAAAGGAAACAAAAGGCATATGGATCAAAAAGGAAGAAACTGTCTCTATTTGCAGTTGGCATGACTGTCTATGTAGGAAATCCCAAAAAAGCTACAAAAGCTTCTAGAAAGAAGAAATATTTCAGTATAAATTAACAAAACATGTACAGGACTGTATGCTGAAAACTACAAAATGCTGATAAAAGAAATTAAAAATTTAAATAAATGGAGAACCATACCATGTTCATGGGGTGGAACACTCAACACAGTAAAGATTTCAATTATCCTCAAATTTATATACAGGTTTAACACAGTCCCTATCAAAATCCCAACAAGATTTTTTTGTGGATATAGGTGAGATTACTCTAAAATTTATCTGAAAAGGAAAGGGAACTAGAATAGCTAAAGCAATTTTGAAAAAGAAGATTTATTACTTAGCCACATACTAATCACCACTATGTGGTACTGGTGGAAGAACAGACACATAGATCAATGGAACAGAACAGAGAGCACAGGAATAAATCCACACAAATATGTCCAAGTGATATTTGACAAAGATGCAAAAACAATTCGATGGGAGAAAGATAAAAAACTTTTCAACAAATAGTGCTGGTGCAATCAGTCATCAATAGGCAAAAAATGAATGTCAACCTAAGTCTCATACCTTATATGGATACTCACTGGAAATGGATTCATGGATTTAAATGTAAAACTGTAAAACTTTTAGGAAAAAAAAACCTAGGAGAAAATCTTCAGGTTCTAGTTCTAGGCAAACGGTTCTTAGACTTAACACCAAAAGCGTGACTCAAAAAACGAAAAAATGAACAATTAGACTTTATCAAAATTTGAAACTTTTGCTCTGTGAAAGGCTCTATTAAAAGAATGAAAAAACAAGCTATAAACTGGGAGAAAATATTTGCAAGCCACATATTCAACAAAGGGCTAGTATCTAGAATATGTCAAGAATTCTCAAAACTCAACAGAAAATATACCAAACAATCCAATTAGAAAACAGATAAGACATGAAGAGACATTTCACCAAAGAGAATATACAGGATATACAGATGCAAATAAACACACGAAAAGATGTTCATTGTCATTAACCGTTAGGAAAATGTAAATTAAAAACATGATACATCACTATACACCTATAAGAATAGCTAAAATAAAAATAGTAACACCACCAAATTCTGACAAGGATAAAGAGAAACTAAATCCCTCATACATTGCTGCTGGGGATGTAAAATGGTACAGCCACTCTGCAAAGCAGTTTGGCAGTTTCTTATAAATCCAAACACGTGACTACCACGTGACCCAGCAACTGCACTTCTGGGCAGTTATCCCAGAGAACTGAAAACTTATTTTCACACAGAAACCTGTACACAAATGTTTACTGCATCTTTTATCTGTAATAGCCGAAAACTGGAAGTAACTCAGATGTCCTTCATAGATGAATGGTTAAACAAACTGGTACCTCCATACCATGGAAAATTGTTCAGCAATAAAAAGGAATAAATGACTGACACATACAATAACCTGAATGAATCTCCAGAGAATTATAAAGAGTGAAAAAAGCCAATCTCAAAAGATTATCCACTGTATGATTCCATTCATATATCATTCTCAGAGTGACAAAATTATTGAAATGGAGAACATATAAGTGATTGCCAGGGGTTCAGTAGGGAGTAGAGGTGGGAGGAAAGTGGAGGCGGCTACAAAAGGGCACCATGAGGGATCTAGTGGTGATAAAAATGGTCTGTATCTTGACTGTATCAATGTCAGTATCCTAGTTGTGCTATTATACTAAAGTTTTGCTATTATACTAAGGTTTGCAAGATGTTACCACTGGGGGAAAGTGGGTACTGGATAAATGCGCTATCTCTATTATTTCTTACAACTGTGTGTGAATCTATAATTATCTCAGAATAAAAAAGATTAATTAAAAACATTCAAGATAGTAATTACCCTTGGGTGACGTAGCAGCTAGAAGGAGTTCTGGGGTCCTGATAATTTGGGGGTTTGGGGTTTTTTTGTTTTTGTTTTTATCTGAATCTTTATTAAATGGAAGTATTCACGTTATAAAAAGTCAGTGAACTATATTATTTTTCAACAACAAAAAAAGAACTTAAAATATGAAGCGAAAAAGAAAAGAGATGAAAGCAGGAGAGAAAAGACAAGACAAATATAGGATCACCCAGAAAGTCAAGTACCTAAAAAACAGGAACTCCAAGAGAAAAACAGAGAAAATTGAGAGATGGGAATCTTTTTAATTCAAGAAAATTTCTCAGAACTGAAAGATATATGAGTTATCTGAAATGACCATGGAGTACTTAACACAGTGGATAAAATACATCCAAGCCGAAGTACATCATCAAGCTTTCAGAACATCAGAACAAAACAGACGGCCCTACAAACTTTCAGAGAATAAAATGTGTCACATACTAAGGATCAGGGACCAGAATGGCTTCAGATATCTCAACAACACTGGAAGCTGTACTCAACCCAATTATCATTCAAGTTTATAGGTAAAAGAAAGACATTTCACATATGCAATTTCTCAAAAGAAATGTACCTCTCATATACCCTTTCTCAGGTTGTGCACTGCCAAAACAAGGGGATAAAACAAGAGAGAGTAAGACATGGAATTTAGAAAATAAGAGAACTAACATAGGAGAGAGGCAAAGGGAATACGGCATGCTGGTGACTGGAGATCCCAGGATGACACAAAAGGCGGCCAGTGTAGCTGGGTCAGGTGTGCAGGTTCCAGGAGAGGCTTTGTCAGCAAAGTGACACCGGCAGAATACCAATACATTTGAATGTCCTAAGAGGAAGTTTAGACCACTGGTGAAGAGTTCAGGGATGAATTACTGGTATGTTTAGAGAAAGGTAAACAAAACACTGTAAGAAAACAAAAAGTTGCACAAGAAAAGAAAAATAATCATAGTTTACTACATGTCTCAGCTTCGATCACAGAGTCATACTAACGTAAGTAGTGACTACTGAACTAACCAAAATTGCCACGTAACCATATGGGGAAGATAGGGAAATGAGAAGGCTGAATGGGCACAGAGAGCCGGGGCAGCATGGAGAGTAACTCTGTATCTTCCATAGTGGGAAGACAACAGATAATGCCTACATTTAAAAATCATGAATTAAGAATACAAGCTTTTTATTTCAAAATGCACTGGTGACTATCAAAATAATCACCTTAAAGGCAGAGAACGTAGTTGCCTCTGGAGGGAAAATGAGGAGGGATGTCGTAGAAGTCTGATTTAAAAAAATAAAAGAAACAAGTCTTGTAAACTTGCTAATTTTTTTTAAAAAGCTTTGTACATGCATAACTCACTTAAAAAATAAAAAGCAAAGCTAAAAAAGAAATATGCAGGCACATGGGCTTTGTCTTGGTACAAGATAATCAAAAGCAGCTGCTAGTATCTTTCTATCACAGACTAAAAATAGTTTTCAGAATTGTACAGAACGAATTCTGACTGCATGAATTCCTGTCAGGTGGCTTTTATTTAATTATCCTCCATAAATCAACTACTGCTTCTATAACAAGTAGGTCAGAGAAGGACACAAAGTTACCTTTAAAAAGCATAATTCCCAAATTGTTCAAGTGATGATGAAGAACTGAATCAACCTCCAAATGCTAATTCAAAGCTGCAAAATATATTACATTAGGAGGTTGATTTAAACCTTGATGAGTGACTTCCCCTAAACCATTCTTTCCTCTCCATCTGATTCAAATGATTTTTAATTATCATAGGTTATGCAAAGTTTCTCTTGTTAACATGAGTCCAGATGTTAAGTAGTTCTCAAAATATCAACAAATGCAAAGTAGTGAAGAAAATGTTCCTGTAATATGGCATTCAGTACCTTTTATATGAATGTCACATTCAGTAACTTTTATATGAATTTCAAATTTAAAAATACAAACAAACAAAAACTTTTAGTTTCAACTCTGGACATTAGTGTTTAGACTCAATATTTTCAGGTCATATTTAGATACTATGAAAAGAAACTGAAATAATCACATTGTGAACAAAGAAACAAAATAAAGTATAACTATAGTCATCTGTGTAATCAAAGGATCAGGGACAAAAAAGAAACAAATGAACCCCCCAAAAACCTCTGCATTTTAATAAAATTAACATATGCCCCAAAGCAGGGCATGCTTTGGATGACTTAGATTACATTTAATTTGCCATAAAGATTGATAGAATAAGTATAAGGAGCAGTTAGAATATTCACATGCTGTATGAAGTACTTAACCTGTTTACAAATCTAGGGGAGAATTTTTTTATTTAATAGTCCACCAACATGAACCCATTAAGCTAATGTTTTGTTTTAAACTTCTGAATCTTAAAGATTTTTTTTAAAGAAACTTTAAAAAAGAGAGAAAACATTTCAAATTATAAACAGAAATAAATCTATGAATTTCTCTAGAAAAATCTATATTACAGGTTTGCAGTTAATCCTACTTGGATAAGAAGGGCTTTTGTTTGTTTTTTAGAAAAGCAGAAAAGTTTTCTCACTTGGCACTCTCTAATGATAGTAATCAACATCGTTACTGTGAACATATATAACACAGCCTTTTAAAACCTGGAAGGGCATTCTACTAGTACCTACACTGAGTCATTAAAAAATAGTAGGTATTTCTGAATTATTGATGAGGGGTGATGAAATCATTCTTGTTAAAATTGATAGCTTTCTTCATTAAATATTTAAATTAAAGCTGCTCAAAAATACATTGAGTTATCCACAAATACATGAGTATGGAAATGGATTCAACTTCTGAAGAAAGAAAATCTTAAACCTGAATATATTACTTGGAATAATAATCGCCAAAGGTCAGATCTGCCAATGCTATGATAATGTGTGCTCTAATGTAGCAGTGACATAACTACCAGTGATGGAGAGGAAACAACCCATGGATTACACAGAAGGGACATTCCTCCTGGCACCACTGCTATCAACACGATGTTGCCCAGAGACCAGGACTGAAGCTGCAAAATGGGGAAATCCACTTCCTGAACCCTCAGAGCTAGCTCTACCCTGTCAACTCTTACTGACCACTCTCTATGCCTCTGAGCAATGTGAATCCCAGAGCAGAACTCTAATCACTGCTGCAATGTATTCCTAACACAGACATACAGGAGCTCCTCTAAATAAGCCTTCGCATCCTGGTATTTACATACTATACTGTGAACATTCAGTTCAACCCCCAGCATTTTCCAGAATAGAGCTTTCCTCAGAAGCACAGCACTCAATGTCAATTCCAACAGATCTTTTTTCAATAAGGATTGCTTTAGCATCTGCTACACATTTAGCCAATGTCATGAAAAAGAAATATAAGGTTGGTTTTACAACAGTTACACGTGCTACAAGGGCATTAAGGTGTGCAAAGGTGAATGACTATTTTGGAACCTTCCTCTTCCTTTTGGAGCATTTTGACGTGGCTCCTTTATGGCTACATCAAATTGTGAAAGAATCAAACTCGTTCTAGTTTTGTCAGCCCCGATTCTCTGGAGTCCAGTTTGAGCCCTGCAGGCACTCAGTGCTACACCCACAGGCTCCGCACAGCTGCTAGCAACAGCATTCCACTTGGACTGAAACTCCTCCCGGAACCCAGAACCTGCTGTCCTTGTCATTCTTGATGGACCTTTCCCAGGCTCACAGCAAAACCTGTCTGCTAGGTGACAAACTGATTCATACGGTGGTTAATTCAAAGCCTGTGGTTGTCCCCCTTGGACAACATTTTTGTATTTTAATAAGGGTTTTCAGTGGGCTATATTATTCTCACTATTATTACTAACTACACCACCACAACACTTAAACAACATTGCTATGGGCTTAAAATGTACTAACTCATTATTCCTCACAACTGTTCTCTGGGGTGAACATGATTACTTTCCTCACTTTACAGATGAGGAAACTGAGGCACAAAGAAGGTAAATAATTACCCCAACGTCACATAGGGAATATGCAGCAGAGCTGGGATTCAAATCCAGACAGTCTGTGCTCTTAGCAGGTACTGCCTGTCAACCCACTGTGCCGCTACTAGACAAAGAGGTCTTGGGCCTCGAAGACGTTATAGTTGACAAGGTGAGCCCAAAACACAAGGAAGATTTAAATGACAAGTCAGAGGAATAATACAAGAGAAGTCACAGAACACTGCATAATTAACCAAAAATGTTACTGATAACAGGGGTGCTTCTGGAGTTCAGAGTAGAGAGTCCAAACTCCAGATGGGAGTTGTCGAGAGAATGAGGGACTTAACTTGAACCTTGAAAGATGTGTACGATTTGCCTTAGACAAAGGATGGAAAAACTACTCCAGGATGGGGGAAAGAAAAGACAGCAAGAGATCCTTACAAGGTTAATACTGGGGCTGAAGGGCAAACGAGGCTAGCAAACAGCAATACATTACAGATGCCCTCAAGTATAAAGCTGAGGGATGACTGGGTAGAATACAAAATACTACATTAGAGAGTTATAGTGAAGATAAAGACATGCTTTTTTTTTTTAATCCCACAAGCATGAATTTAACACCAACCATTAAATGGGATGCATGCTTGGTGACCAATAATTCAAATGGTGTAAAGACGCAGTCCCTGCTATCAAATCCAGCGGAGAGAAAGAGAGGCGGGGGTCTCTCCACAACCATAACCTGCTGTGCCAAATGTTAAAATAGGTGCAAGCAGGGGTGACACAGGAGTCTCTGGGGTGGGGCCTTAAGGGGAGCCTTAGTGGATGAGTAAGCGTAACCCACAAAGGAGAACCATGGGAGGTGCTGATCAAGAAAGGCCTTCTGCAGGATGCCAAGGGGTTCCTGAGTCGGGAGTGAGAGACTGGCCGAGATTGGGATCCTAGCTCGGCCACTGTCGAGTTCTGTGGCCTTAGGAAAGCTTTTAACTTCTCTAAGTCTTACTCTTCCTCATCTACAAAATAAGGAACATAATAATATTTTTCCATTAGGGTAGCCGTGAGGATGAAAAAGGATAATGCGTGTTGAGCTCTTAGCACAGCGCCTGATACGTAAGAACTTGTGTGTATTATGTATTTTGAGTATAATGGGGAGCCTCCAAAGAGAACTGAACGGGAGAGTAGAAGGGCCACATTTGTATTTTACAAAGATCATTATAGCTTCAGTGTGGAAAAGAGATTGGCAGGGTTCTGCCACTGCAACCTCTACTAAGGATTCCCTAACATCTGACCTTCTATTTTAGTGTAACACTAATTGCAAATACTGATATCCTGTGATGGAATCATTTTAGACAGTACTTTATGAACTGAATCTAAGGCAATTTTTTATAACATCTGGAGATACAATAAACTTGCAGTATTTTCCTGACTCCTTCCTCTACTTCTGAAGATTACTCCCACACCTGAGCTGTTGCATGATGTAGGGGTAATTTTATTGCTCTTTTTATAGATATTTCCTGTTTGCCCAACTAGATCATAAACTCTTTGAGGGAGGAATCCAGTACTTAGCATACTGCCCTTTATTCTTGTAAGCTCTCAATAAATATTGGCTATTTTTGACAAATACCTGATGGCAAAATACACATAAGATTTTACTAAAGCTTAAGGTGACAGACATTAATTTTAGGAAGTGCAGAGAGAAGTCTCAGTTGCTCTCCTGGCTTTGACAAAGCACTGCCTCTTTGAGCCTCCCTTTCCTCATTGTAAAATGGAGACTAAAAACACAAACCAGAGTCAATTAACTCTCAGAGGGGTTCTAGGGCTTAAATGAAATAATGTATGAAAAAGCATTTTTCTAACTCAAAAGCAACAGAGCAACATTCGGTGGCAGTGGTGGCTGTGATCTCATTCCAGGGCATGATATTTCATTACAATGCTGGGCCTTATTTTACAATCACTCCAAAAGCATTCTTCCCAAGTGATCTCGTAATCCCTGGCACCACCCTTGAACCCCGGAACCCAGCTAGCATTTTATCCATCATGGCTCATGAATTTACATCCATATCCATTTCCATGACCACAGCCTAGTTGGGAGGTGGGATGGGTGCACAGGCTTATTAGAGAACACATTGTTGGATTATGGACTAGAATGATAATTAAGTATCCACAGCAAGAAATAACTATTCATTTAAAATATAGCCCCCTGGGACTGAGTGAACTGATGAGGATGATTATAATTTTTGTGACTTTCTGTTTGAATAAAAAAAAAAAATCCCACAAGGACTCAGAGGCAAAAAATATACAAATCAATTTTCACTGCAAAGTAAAGGAGGTGTTACAGTGGAGGATTACTGGACTGAATGTCAATATTATGACACAGTATGAGTGTGTTTCATGTTTGGTTAATTGCAATCATTGTTGCTTTTGTTGTGGTCATCCATTTACAATGCTTGGTGTCAGTCTATTTATCTCTTGTAAAAATAAAATACAGTGTGTGTGTGTGAAAAATAAAATAATAACCAGGTGTCTTTGGGCAAGTTATGTTACCACTCAGGTCAGTGTCCGCACCTGTAAAGTGGGAACAGGGGCACAAGCGCAGCCTATTTCACTGGGCGATTAAGAGGATTGACTGTGCTTAGAAAGGGTGTCATGTCATAACTGAGAGGGTGAGCACTAGAGGCTGAAAGATGAGTTTTGAAGCGATTACTAGCCACATGGCTTTGGCCAGGTTTCTAACCTCTTCACCTCTTAGGTTTTACATTTATAAATCTGTAAATCTCATTCGCACTAAACTCTTAGGATTGCTGCAAGGAATAGAAGAAAAAAACGGATGTGACAGGTTAATAGGGCTGGTACATGGTATGCTCTTAATAAATGGTAACTTTAAGAAAAAAATAAAAAAATAAAATATAGCCCCCTGGGACTTCCCTGGTGGTCCAGTGGTTAAGACTCTGCGCTCCCAATGCAGAGGGCCCGGGTTCCATCCCTGGTCAGGGAACTAGATCCCGCATGTCCCAACCCAGAGCCCACGTGCCGCAACTAAGATGCCGTAGGCTGCAACGAAGATCCCGCGTGCCTGTGCCTCAACTAAGACCTGGCGCCACCAAGTAAATAAATACTAAAAAATTTAAAAACTATAGCCACCTTAGGAACACTTTAATTATATCTGTAACATAATAAATACGAAAGAAAGGAGATGAAGCCTACTCTAACATATTTCCCTTCACCTACTAAGATGGTAAAAAGAACAAATTATTTTCACGGGGGGTAGGGTGGGGGGCGCAGGGGCGTGGCATAGACTTTAACCCTAAAGGTGGTTTTAGTAATAAAAGCCAAGGGGGTTTTCACTTTCACTTTGTGGAAGACACATTTGAATGTCAATAAAAAATTTGTAATATAGGTCCTTAGACCTTATCAACCATCATGGAAGCAGATTTCTATTTATTCGTTTTAGGCTTTTGATTAAATATTGTGCCAAGAGCTTACAGTATAAATTTGAAGCAGGCCCCCAAACCTCGTTTCCTTCTCAAATAAACTTCCTAATACTACCAAATGTCAAATAGATAGCTAGTGGGAAGCAGCCGCAAGCACAGGGAGATCAGCTTGGTGCTTTGTGACCACCTAGAGAGGTGGGATAGGGAGGGTGGGAGGGAGACGCAAGAAGGAGGAGATATGGGGACATATGTATATATATAGCTGACTCATTTTGTTATGAAGCAGAAACTAACCCACCATTGTAAAGCAATTATACTCCAATAAAGATGTTAAAAAATAAATAAATAAAACAAGCCCAGTGTGAGGAACAAGTAACAGTTCATAGTACAGCATGGAAGAAAAAGGTTTTTTAAAATATATTTATATCTTGTTTCTCCAACCAAAAAAAAAAAAAAATCCAATAGGTGTTGAAAATAGGAAGTAAAATTAATTGAATATGCTGCTGCTGACACTCTGCATTTATTTGTCAAGAAGGAAAACAATGTAAGGATTTAAGGGGGCCACAGAAACTTTGTAAAAATAGAACCAGTGCATAGTCATCTCTCTCTAAACCAAAATCAATAGCCAGACACGGCAATGAAATTGTTTGTTTAAAATAACCAAACTCCTGAACAGCCGGGTTTCCAATATTCATTGTACTTCAATTGCTGAAGCTTAGAAACCATTTTCCCATTGAAATAATCTTACAAATAGTGGTGGTACTCAGATTACTGAACCAAGAGTGCTAACCTCAGTGTTACAAAGCGCATAACTTCAAAATTGGGGGAAATTCTTCTACTTTTCAATCTGGAATGCCAGCAACAGGTCTCGAAAGACAAGCCCACCCAGAGCTTCCCTACCCACTCCCCTCCAGCCATGAGCCACAGAAGTGGGCATGGACTCACCGGCCACTGGCTTCCTCCAGGGCAACAGTTCTAGCCTGTGGGAGCCATGGAGTTACTGCCAGTGGTCTTTGAAAGCACTGAATAAATGTGTCATACATACATGTTCCACTCATTTTCAAATGTATATTGATGCTACCATCATACATGTATTTCTCTAATAAATGTTTATGCAATTCCTATTAGCTTTCCAACATTATGCAGTTTCTCAGATTGGGAACCCTACAAGTGCAATTATTTTCATGTGGGAGCCTGAGAACTATGCCAGCATTGCAACGGTGTCTTCAAACACCTTCTAGGTAATAGAACAGGTACCGGGTTAGAAGAGGAGAGAAAGAGGGAAGGCTGGAACCCGGTCAGCATGGGCATAGGCCACAGTGAAAGCAGAAGCCACAGCAAGTCAACTCTTGTCATTTGAAAACTGTCTCTATTATCAAATTATTTACTATTTTAATGATTATAAACACAATTTTTGTTTCTTTGCCAAGAAGCTAACACAGAAAAATCTTAGCTTATCTTTTTTTTTTCTTTTCTTATCTTTTCAAAGTATAAAACAAAGATTTTTTTAAAGACTGACATTGAAAGCTACGTTGTTTACTTAAAGTTTTAGATTTTCCTCTATAAATTATTGCTTGCTATACTTGAGAAGCAATTAATACAGAATATATATGAGTAAAAAAGAAATTAAAATTCTATTAAAATGTTTTTTGGTTTATTTTTAAACCTAGTTATGTGAATGCTTGTTCTATACACACAGACACACATTTAATTTTTTTTTCAAATCTTTTCAGAAAAGGACTTGGGCAAATACAATTAATATAGGACTACGGGTCCAAAATCTAAAAATACTAGGAACACAGGAAAAGTAGACTGTGGAAAAATAAGAATTATAATGAGAAATAAAAATACAACTCCAGGTATTGGTACTATAACACTATATGTATGTAAAATAATGCTATATTTATAATGGGTGCTTGATAAATGCTTATTCAATAAAAGACTGGTATTATTATGTGGCTATTCTGGCACTATTAGACACTGAGAAACTTAAGAGGCTTAAAGAGTATACAGTCTATCTATAAGACAAGGCATTCTAAACAGAAATTTATAGGTGTTTCTTTCTCAGACATATCTTTTACGAGTTTACAATCTAGATGAAAATACAGACCTCAAAGTTTAAGATACATTCTTCTATAGACATGTAGCTACCGTCAATGACTCTTCTTTATATCCCCTAAGCACACTATAGTCTAAAATAATCATTTATATCCTAAGCACATTCCAGCATACGTAATCTAAAATTATCTTGCTTCTTATGCTGTTAGGACTCTGATAAATTGAGAAGTACCAAGTGCTATCAGTTTCTTTCAGAAAAAGATTTATTACCTAGCCCATTAAAGAAATGAGATACTTCAATAAACATGCCATACTAATATTTTTGAAAATGAGATTATTCAATGCTGGTAAAGATGAAGATCGATAGTCACTCTCATTAACTGAGAGTAGAAGTATAGTCTTTCTAGAAGGCAAGGATTTAAGTGTATGGATGTTTATCATAACGATCAAAACTGAAACAAAGTGAGCAATCAGTAATAGAAACAGTTAAATAAATTATGGTATGTCCACATGAGAGAAAAATAGAAACTTACATCCACAGGATGGAAAAACTGCAGTTAATTAATAGAACTTAAATAGAATTAATAGAATATGGGGAAAAGCTCATGATCTGTGCACTGCATTAAGTGAAAAAAAGCAAGACACAAACCTGTATATATTGTAAGAGTTTATATTTGTAACTCTATGTACTTCATAAAAACTATACTTTAGAAAAAGATATGAAAACAATACCAAAATATTACTAGGGGTTATCTCTCAGAAGTAAAATTAGGAGTTACTTTAATTTTTTCTTAGACTTTACTGGATTTTTCTCCAATGAGCATATATCACTTTTAAAATATATATTTGGGACTTCCTTGATGGCACAGTAGTTAAGAATCTGCCGGCCAATGCAGGGAACACAGGTTCGAGCCCTGGTCCAAGAAGATCCCACATGCCTTGGAGCAACTAAGCCCGTGCGCCACAACTACTGCGCCTGTGCTCTAGAGGCCGCGAGCCACAACTACTGAGCCCGCGCACCTAGAGCCCACGTGCCACAACGAAGAAAAGCCACCCCAGGGCGCAGTGGTTGAGAATCTGCCTGCCAATGCAGGGGACACGGGTTCGAGCCCTGGTCTGGGAAGATCCCACATGCCGCGGAGCGACTAGGCCCGTGAGCCACAACTACTGAGCCTGCGCGTCTGGAGCCTGTGCTCCGCAACAAGAGAGGCCGCGATAGTGAGAGGCCCGCGCACCGCGATGAAGAGTGGCCCCCGCTCGCGGCAACTAGAGAAAGCCCTCGCACAGAAACGAAGACCCAACACAGCCAAAAATAAATAAATTAATTAATTAATTAATTATTTTAAAAAAAGAAAAGCCACCACAGTGAGAAGCCCGCGCACCACAATGAAGAGTAGCCCCTGCTCGCCGCAACTAGAGAAAGCCCGCGCACAGCAACGAAGACCTAACGTAGCCAAAAAATAAATAAATACGTTTTTGAAAAATAATAAAATACATATTTAAAAGGCATTATTTGAAATACAAGGTATCTGAGTGATAACTGGGACACCTTGACCCTGTAGTTCCTGGAAGGTCACTTGGAGGTGCTCAGTTGAAGTCTGCCTATCCTTGTGCTGATTCTGCTCACCAGTAGAACAACTGAAAGGGCCAGTTATACAAGAGCTTTGAGATACTCTTAAAGATATTACACCTTCAAAAAGGAGAACCTCATTAATAGGAAATAAAATTTAAAAGTGTGTCATTTTTACCCCTTTGATACTCTTTTATTCAAACTCCCTCATAAAGGTGAATTTGGGCTCCATCTGTTCATCAGTTAAACACGATTCCACAGAAAGCATTTTGAAATAGAAGAAGGCACCCCACAATAGCTACAGAAGCTTGGCTATGGTGGATCAGATCAGTGCACTTCTTTAAAAGTCATAGGTAGTGTCCACATCGCTCTGTATGGTTCTGCTTTAAGTGTTCAGTGTGGGGCTTTGGGGCTTGGCTCTGTTGAGCGAGGCCTTATTTACCTTGGGCCAAGTGTGTTCTACCTTAACCTTGGGCCTAAAAAAGCCCAGAGCAGTTATAGGAGAAGAATTCGCCACATGGCTCATAGGGACTCACTCCTCCTCTGTTCTGGGGCTCAGAGTTCCCCTGGAAGTCCTGGACTCTGCCGCTCCATTTTCGCTCTTCACCCCAAAGTGGCCACGTGGGGAAAGTGGGGTGGGGGGCACCCAGGTCCCTCTACAGAACCACGCAGGGAGTTAACTACTAGCCTAGGCTTCTCACTCACTTTCGCTGGGCACAATTAACCCACAAATCAGGTTTGTTGAGACACCACCAGTTCCTCTTTCCAGTTCCCCTTTTATCCCCAACAAAGCCACACCAGAGCTCCCTCGGCCACTGCTGACTCATAACGTCCCATCTCCCTCTCCCCCAAGATCCACTCTTGGTCTCACATCAAAACATTTCCTCAGAGTCATTCAAAGCTGGACTTCCCTGATTTCTACTTGCACATCATTCCCTGAATTTGTCTCCCCTACTCAAACACAGGCCAGAACAAATGTCAAAAAAGATGTCTCGGCCATCCTTTACTCAATCCTCTTTTATATCTCTGGAATACGGTTTTTGTAAGAGCCTAGATTTCTTCCCATCTTTGCCCCATTCTCTCCCCTTCCTAAATACAGCAGGACCACCAGGTCACAAGGCAGTACAGGCCAGTCATTCACATTTCCAAACCTTAACTCTCTTCAACACAATCATCAGCACATCTATGGCTCAGCCATATTCACATTACAGTAGACAAAGGCAGATGAAAGCTACTTTTAATACACAACATTTGGGGTATTTTTTGTTGGTGCTGAGGTAGGGGTGTGTGTGTGTGTGTGTGTTTGCATGCTATTTAGAGCCACAAACTAGCAACCAGAGTTGCAATAGCTATAGCAGACACATATTAATATATAGGTTCAAAGTTTAGGTGTTCCACATTTTTTATGTTTTGGTTTGGTTTAGTTTTCTATTGGGCTCAACGCCAATAAATCAATATCTTAGCAAATGACTCTGATAGTTTCCAAAAGCTACCCAGCCAAGTAACTTAATTTAAACAATGCCATTTTACAAAGTAGTAAATAAGCATCTTATAAATACAGAGAAGGAAAACCAGCTACAAAGCAAAGCTACTGAAACCCAACAATAGGGCTAAGTACTGGATAACATGTCATTCAGGATTTAGGACAACAAATCAGGCTGACACAGGCATTCTCACCCTCCAAAATGCCAGTAAAGTATAATAAATGGCCAAAGACAGCTCATGTTGGGTAATTAAACATGAAGGAATCATATCCAAATGGAATGTTCTTGATGGAGACATTAAGGGTGTTTTCTTTGCCCCACAGAGAATTCACAGCAGATGTGTACATCTGCATTTCCCAGGAATCCAAAATGCTGTGCCCTGGGAAATAACACATTCATTTTGCTTTGAGGAAAAGGTTTTACCAAAACTGGCTTTGTACTAGGGTAGGATTTTGCACTTGATTTCTGGGTTTAAAGAGAACCTACTGAGCAACAAAGTTTCCTAAATCAAAAGACTGAGATTTCCCTCAGCCCAAAACATAATTAGAACCTTAAATGAAACGTTGGATGACACCTAAAATTGTCAGAATATCTCTTCTGCAAAATAATTTTACAATTATGTTTTTCTCGGGATTGCCTATTACGTTTATAATGAACCAACCTTATTCACTTTTCCTTTGGGTACAAAACACAAGGAAGAATGTGTTTTCTTGATTCTGAAAAGTCTGAATGTATTTGATTCTGGATTTCTAAGTCTTAGCAGGGAAATGTGTTAATTTTTAAGGATTCTAAGCAATGATTTTTATTAGTATTACATAAAACAGAATTGTGGGATTTGTATATATACATCGGTATGTATATATACACATCAGACAAGATTATGTACATATATGCATATGTATATGTATCTATACATATATATGTATGTTTATATATGCATCAGACTAGATTAACTTGACAACTTCCTGCTCCTGAAATTATGTTACTAAAAATAATTACACCTGAAGTCATCCAGAATGCCGTAATTTCAGGAAATGACACAGCAGGTAAATTTATTTCTCCTACTCCTACCTTCTACATAAAGAACAATTATGCTTTAAAAAAAGACAGCCACCACTAGCAAGAGCAGGAAGAAATTCTTATCACCCTATCCAGCAGGTAAATTGGGGTGGGTGCACCAAAGCATTCTTATTGGGGAGGAAAATTGGGGGTGCTGGAGAACACCCTATAGATACTGTTAGAAAAGGTAAAACTTAGTCATCCAAGACTCGTCACCCTTTGCTCCTACACATGCAATTCCCAGAATACCACCTTCCTCTTGGATCTCCTGAGTCTCATATTTCAGTTCTCTAACATTACAGAGTTTAGGCACATTCAATTTTTTTATTTTTGATTTTTATTAAGTGAATCAATTCTATTCCTTTTGTTTCTCTTTTTAGTTTCTATAATAAAAGAACAAATGCTTGTTGCAAAAAAAGCTTTTTAAGCCCAAACATAACTTTATAAGGTAAAAAGTAAAAGTACCCTCTTCTCTTTACCATCTGAACCCACTTCCTTCAGGAAGGCACTGTCAACAGTTTGGAGACAACAAGGTATATGTGTGCTTGTATGATGGTTTGTATATAAATCTCTTCCTTTTTTCACTTACCATATCATGATGTTTTCCCAAGACAATGTGCCAAGCAGCTAACAAATACATTTACATCTATTGCATTTCTCCCTTTCCCTACAATGAGACTGCTAAATCAAGATTTACTGAATATCAAAAGAAGTCAAACAAAAAACCTGTCAGCCTAATACTAAATGTATCTGGTTATATTCATTTTTACACTTGCCTTCAACCTAAAAATGGTGAGAACAAATGGGTAAACATACATGCATAAATATATATGCACTATACAGATTATCTTACACAGATAAATGTTAACATATGTAATGTGTGTATGTTGAAATGAAATTAATATTCAAAGGCAAGAAGCAAAGGAAGGCACCTGCGTAGGTGGTAAGACTTAATGGGTCCTGAATAGGGAGGGACACCGTGTGGAAATTTCCTGGGCTTTGGAGCCAGAGACACGGGGTCAAACCTAACTCCACCTCTTACTGATTACGTGGTTTGTGTAAGTTCCTTAACCATTCGAGCTTCCTTTTCATCATCCATAAAATGCGACAAGACTTATCTTACAGAGATATAGAAATTAAGTGTTTAAGATGGTGTCTTGAACATACTAAGTGCTCAAAAAATGCCTTATTACTGTTAATAATCCAGAAATTATATATGCTAGACTTGGTAATCCAATACCTCATATCACCAAATACCTGCAAACCTTGCTGTTTCGTTTATCTTTGTGTTTTGGTTTGCCTTCATGTTTTTACATTTACCTTATTCATACAGATACAGAAAGTGCCTTAGAAATAAATTCCTGTAAACATGCTTAGTAGCTTTAATGCATTATTGAAATATGATCCTTTCTCCTCCTACTCCCCCAGGGGGTCTTGCCCTGGGCTCAGCAGCAATGTCCCAGCTTCCTCCTAAAAGCAATCTTAAGTTTTACTTACAACTTGTGGTAAACACAAGCCATCTGACTACCACAAAATAACTGAAAATATCTTCCGTGTCTGCTGACGACCATCAGCTTAAAGTGTCAAAAGCCGACCTTCCCAGTGAGGCTGACTTCCTATCCTCTCCTTTCACTTAACAATGCCATCAATGATGCATACACCCTTAGCAGACTAGTGGCCATGTCTTGGGGAAGAGATGCCCTGCAGGCACCAGAGGACTACCAAAAACACATCTGCTTTTATCACATGTCGTTTGGTCAACTGTACGTCCACCCACCCACCCTTTACATTCATTTATTTTGAAGAGGTTAGATTTCCAGAAAATCCTAAGCTTCTAGAACAACAATTAGGGGGAAGCTTGACCACTGTACTACCCAACCATCTCCTTTTACAGGTGAGAAAACTGAGGCTCAGGAAGATGTGACATGCCCAACAGCATACAAATATTTAGACACCAGTTGGGATTAAAACCTCAACTCTTCAAGGTTCTTTTCTACTACTAATAGGCAAGATTTCATCTGTTCCAGTAGCTCTGTAAAATGTTTAATTATTAAAGATTTTCGGATGAAAGGAAATGTTTGTGGTTGCGAATGCGTGTGGGAGAGGCGAAATGCACCGTGTGCTGGCCTTAAGGGTAATGAATCCACCTGCCTGTCCACGTGCAGATGGGATAAATGAAAGGGAAAGTCGCATTTGGAATTTTTCACCATCCTACTTAAATTTACAGGGAGCTGTGTAGGGGATACAAAGGACCCAAAAGGACCAGAAACCCCGACTGTTATCTCAAAATGGCTCTAGGGACATGTTAGGCCAGGCTGAAGTAAAGCAGCACGGAGGCGGGGAATTTCTCCCAGGATGATAGCAGACAAGGGAAAGAGGTATTTTTTTGCGTATTTATTCACCTGGGTAAGCAGACGCTGTCAATTTCCTCCTCTTGCCACCCAAGTGGCTACGTCCCTGCACTCGGACTGTCTGGTGTTCTCGCCTCCCTCTTTCTCCCGAGGACGGTTATGACAAGGGCGCGAGTGCGGCTGGGCCGAGAAGGGCCTGGACACTGGGGCGCAACCCTCACCCGGCACCCTGGCTGCTGCCGGCGACGGCTTCCTTGGGCAGCGCCTTTGTTTTCCCCACTGCAGTTACGTTTGCGGAAGTGCTGCCCGCGCCGGGCGCACCGTGGGTGCAGGCTGTAGCTGCCCTCAGCGCCCCAAAAGATGACAACCGACTCGGGTCCAAGGGGAGGGAGGCAGTAGCGGGCGAGCGGGGTTGGGAGCGGAGACACCCGCCCCCCCCACGCCCTGACGCCGGGGCCCTCCTCGGAAGTCCCTCCGCGACAGCAGGTGTGCGCGCCGCAGGGGGCTCCTCGCCCTCCGGCCGGGCCCGGCCCCTGCAGGGGAGCCCAGGGTGGGGCTACCCCGCCGCCCCGCCTAGCGCGCCCCCTTCCCCCGCGCGCCGGGCCCCGACTCACCTGCGGCGGGCGGGCGGCGGCGGCCGCGGGAGCTCAGCTGCGCGGGGCGCGGGGAGCCATCTCCCCCGGGCGCGGGGCGGCGGCTCCGGGCGCCGGGGCGGCGGCTGTCGCGACGGCGCTGACCATCTCGGGCGGGTCACTGGTTCCTCGGGGGCTGCGGCGAGGCGGGGCGCGGCGGAGGGATGCGGGCCGGGGGGGACCGGGAGCGGGGAGCCGAACACGCCGGCCGGCGCGACCTTCTCTCCTCCTCCTCCTCTGGCCCGGCCTCCGCCGCTCGCTACCGGCTGGACCCGTTTCAGGGCTGAACGCCGAGGACCCGCCGCCAGGTGCGGCGCTCCGCCTCCTGCGGCGGCGGCGGCGGATGCGTCGACGGCTGCTCCTCCCGGCCTCCCGCCAGCCTTGGCGGCCCCGGGGGACCCGCCGCCCCGGCTCTGCCGGGGAAGCGCGCCGCGAAGGGGGAGAGCAGACGCGAGGGTCTATCCCCAGGTCCCCCCACCCCGGGTCCCGGCTAAGACCCGCCCCACCCCGACCCCAGGCAAAAGATGCAGGCCTAGCTCCGGGGGGAGGGGGCGGAGAGTAGATGGCCGGCTGGTTGGGAATTGTAATAATAATAATAATAACAACAACAGCAGCAACAGTAATAGCCATCGTTTATAAAGCGCTGAGTCAGTGCCAAGCAGAATGGTAACACTATTAATGCGTTGCCTCAGCGTGTCTCGGCCAGCCGTGGCCGTGGCCGACTGTCCTCAGTTGACCCGGGAGAGAGGAGCTTGGCAAGAGACAGGAGGTAAACAACCGGGGTTTCAGGACTCACCGGGGAAGGGCTGAGACTAAAGCACGGTTTCAAACTGAGAAAGTGCTACGGAGTATCTGGCACCTTGCTGAAGAGGTAACCGTGTGTGTCGCATCAGTAACGCAATTATAGTTGTATTTCTGGTTAGACACGCAGAGGGGGTGGGGAGAGTGGAGTTGGCTGTAAAAGGTATCATTCCTTCAGCAAGTATTTTTGGGTGCCTGTGATGGGCCTTTGGGGTGCCAGATCCTGTTCTCAGGAGGCTTATCGTCTTGTTCTGGGAATAACAACAATAATAATGGCAGCTAGCATCGATGAACATTTCTCATACATGAAACACTGTTTAAGTACTATTGAAGCTTTACCGTAATCCTAAAAGTATAAGTACTATTATTCCCATTTTACAACTGAGGAAATCAAGGCTGAAATTCAATGTGACTAACCTAAAATGACTAAATAGTAAAAGGGTGAGAAGTCTTTTATCTCCAGCGTTTAAGCTCTTAACCACGAAATCATACCGATGAGAATTTTATAGGCCCTGAAGCTTTAGGATTTGAGGTCCCTCTTTAGGAAGAATAAAACAAAATTACAAAGTCACTGTGGCCTCTCCTGGAACCTACAAAGGGTCCCTGAAGCTTATGCTCCATTACCCTCATGATAAATCCACTTGCAATACTGATAAAAGCGAAACGATGAAAAGCAGTGAGTGCTCAAGTTTCATATGAAAGAGATTAAGGTGGTTGTTGGACTCTGAGATTGACAGATTTTGGTCTGGTGTGGCCTGGAGACATCTTCCCCTGCAGTATTTGGAACTGAACGGCTCATAAAGTACCCAGTTGGTAGCTGTCATAACAGAATTATCATCCTTCTTATCTGTCCAGATATTAAAGAAGCAACCTTTTGAAAAAGAAGGAAAAAGAAAAGTGAGCGGACTCCAGGTCTAACAAGATTCAGGTTCTCTCCTGTATACAGAAGGAGGGCAGGAGGGGGCGGGGCGTTTGTTCTTAACCTACAGCTGCTTAGAAGTGGCTCCATGTTGAAAAGCGAAGCCAAATCATCCTAGAGGTTAAAGCTGGTTTCAAATAGGAAAGGGTAGCCTCAAGGGTCATCACAGCAGAAAATGTTGTTTTAATTGGCCTTATTAGGGCAGGATTTTTTTTCCTGGTAGCCCCTTCCCTTTTCAGTATAACTAAGGAGAAGATGCAAATATGCATAAAGAAAAAGTGACTGCCACTCCTCCCATATCTCCCTGCCCCCTGTGAGGTAACTGTTGGTGTGGTATGGGAAGTTAGCTTCCAAGTATACCACGAGGCAAGCTATCCCAGAGGTCATTGTACAGAAAGGCTCAAAGACAAAATTAGGGTGTTGAAATCACATGGCTAATTGAATCAATTTAAAATGCAGAGTAAGAAGTCAGGAGATAGAGTAGATTAACACACTCAGGCTAGGGTACAAGCAGGTGGTATATTTTATGAAACATGTGTAGAATCTGTGCCTCTCTCTCCTGAGTCAGCCTTCTGGTGCTGATGGTGTGATTACAAGGACCAGAGTTGAGGTTGATACTGGCAGTCAGAGGGTACCTGGGGCCAGAGCCAGCACACACTTTCTCTGTTGAGAGACACAGGGGCGAGGATGGCTGGCCAGTTCCAGCTCACCAATTAGCCCGATGCGCAGCTGTGGATTTTATCTGCATTTCTCAGGCAGAGAACAAATGGAGGCTGTGTAGCTGTCACCAGTGGGTGGTCATTTGAATCCTGCCTAAATATTGAGTGCTAATATGCCTCATGAATATTTACTGTATCAAGAATATTTGGTGCCTATTTGGACCTTCCAACCCTTCCTCTCTGCGTTCAGCTCATATATGCACTATTTACTTTGTCTCACAAACTACTTGCTTTCAGTTAATTTCATTTCTTCTCCTTATAGTGTTTGTTTCTCTTATTTCCTTTGGCAGAACTGATTATTCTTAAATAACAAAGCAAACATATTACAGTAGGTAATAATGAGAACAAACAGCTAACACTTATATAGGACTTACCTGTGCCAGGTACTGTTCAAAGCCCTTTTTATGTATTTATTAATTTAAGCCTCACAACAGTCACGTTCATGTAGGTACTGTTATCACCCCATTTTACAAATGAGGAAATTGGTGCATATAAACGTGAAGTAACTACCAAGCTCACACCACTTGTAAGTGATAGAATCTGCGTTTGAACCTAGGTAGTCTAGCTTCAGGGCCCTGGCTCTTAACCAATCCCTCTTCCTAGCTCATGCAAACTCTTACAAACATGTATATTCACATATGGCAGGTTGGGGATTTTATTTTAAGGCAAATGGTATCATCTACTTTTCTCTCTCAGCAACATTGGACACTATTGAGTGTCCCCCACCTTGAAACTCTCCCTTCCTCAGACTTCTGTGACCCACAGCCTTGGGTTTTGCTCTTCCTCTCAAGCCACTCCCCTTTGTATACTCCATTTTGGTTTTGTTCTAGGCCTTTCTTTCTTCTCTTTCTTCTGTGATTGCTCTTACCCCCTCCCTTGGCTTTAATCATGGAATATTTGAGGATGTCCCCAAACCCCTCTCTCTGGGACAGCTTCTCTCCTGAGTGCCAGATCTGTATGGCTAATTCCAGTAGGTTGTTTCACAGGCACCCATCTTCAGCCCCTCCCCCCTGGCTTTTACTTCTGGGTTCCCAAACGTCATCCACCCAGTTGTACAAGGTCCTATACTCACCGCTCCCTCCACCCTTACACCCACACCCAGCATATTAGTTTTCTATGCTGCTATAATAAATTACCACAAATGTAGTGAATTAAAACATAACAAATTTACTATCTTACATGTCTGTAAGTCGGAAGTCCGAAATGGGTTTTACCAGGCTAAAATCAGTGTGTCTGCAGGGCTGCATTCCATCTGTAGGCTTTGGAGGAGAATCCATGTTTTGGATTTTTCCAGCTTCTAGAGGCTGCTTGGCTCATGGCCCCTTTCTCCATCTTCATAGTACCTCACTCTAACCTCTGCTTCAGCAACCATGTTGCCTTTTCTGACTCTGACCCTTCTGCCTCCCTCTTATAAGATCCCTTGTGATTACACTGGGCTCACCTTGATGGTCCAGGATAATCTCCTCCTCTCAAGAACCCTAACATAATCATATCTGCAAAGTCATTTTGCCATGTAAGGTAATATAGTCACAGGTTCCTGGGATTAGGACATGGACGTCTCTAGAAGGCGATGATTTTGCCTACCATACCCAGTAAACACCAAGCCCTGCGGAGTCCTCCTTTCAAAATATTCCTGGAATTTGACCTCTTCTCTGTATTCCTGTGCTATGCTAATCCGAGAGGTTCTCTCTCCTCTGCTTTATGACAATCACTTCTCTGGCCTCTCTGCCTCAATGTGTTTTCTCATCCAATCAATTTTCCCTATTGCAACCAAAGTAATCTTTAAGAACATCTGACAGTGTGATTTCTTTGCAGTCCCATGGGGTTGCACAACATCCCGGGGCACCTATCACATTGTGTTGTGCCTCCTGGATGTGCTACCAGCAGACCTTAATTCTCTACTTAAAACCCATCCAAAGGAATTCCCTGGTGATCCATTGGTTAGGACTTGGCACTTTCACTGCCAGGGCCCAGGAACCCTGGTCGGGGAACTAAAGATACTGCAAGCTGTGTGGTACCACCAAAACAAAAAACAAAAAACAGAAAACGAAGGCCCCCTTTACTGTAACAAAGAGATTCAAAAGTCCAGTAGTCAAATAGAATTAGAATTTTTTTTCTCATATAACAGTCCACAGGTAGGCAGCCCAAGGCTGATGGTGCGACCTCACCATCTGCATAACACGTGGATTCCATGTCTGGTCCAGGGTGACTGCTTCAGTTCTCACCGTTTCCAGCACATGGGCCGGGGAGAGTATAAGCCCTGTCCCTTAAATGGAAGCCCTCACATTTGCACACATCATGTCCATGCACATCGCCTTGGCTGAAACAGTCACGTGTCCACATCTGAGTGCAAAGGAGGGAAACGTAGTCTTTAGGCAAGTGGCCAAAGACCCAGCTAAATTCCATTGCTACAAAAGAAAGGGAGAATGGATTCCGGGAGTCAACTAGCAGTCTTCCACAGGAAAGAAAACAAAGTGTTATGCAAGAGAAAAATGAAGAATGTACTTTACACTGGAAGACAGGGAAGGCCTCTTTGAGGAAGTACCAGTAAACTGGACCTGAGGCATAAGTAGGAGATGACCAGGAAAAGAGTTCTGGAAAGACCTTTCCCCACAGAAGGAGCTGCCTTGAGGCAGCAAAGAGCTAAGCTTTGGTGACTGGAGCAGAGTGAGTAGTGGCCTAAGGGGAAATGTCAAGAGATGAGGTGGGAGAAATAGGCAAAAGCCAGGTCAGGCAGCAACCTGGGTATCATGTCAAGCATTTTGAATTTTAACTTACCTTCAGTGAGATCCACTGAAGAATGTTTAGGAGATCTGACTTGTGCCTTTAAAAGGTCACTGCAGCTGCTGTGTGGAGAATGGTCTGCAGAGGGCAGAAGTGGAAGTGAGGCTCGGCTGGAAAGTAACCAGTGGTGAGGAGAGAGACCGGCAGTGGCTTGGACTAGAGTGGTGAGCAGTGGGGATAGAAGAAGTGGATGGATTTGAGATAGAGTTTTTGGAAGTGTTATCAGCACGCTCGGTGATGTATTGTGTGTGGGAGGCAAAGGAAAGCAGGTGTTAAGAATGACTCACAAGTTTCTGGCTCAAGCAACTGGGTGGATTGTGACAACAACCTTCAGTGAGAGGGAGAAGACTGTGGGAGGTGCAGGATGGAGGGAAGAAAGGAAGAGTTCACATTCTGGCATAATAAGTTGGAGGTGCCTGTGAGACTTGCCGGTGGAGCTGTGAAGTAGTCAATTAAGTCTATGAGTCCAAAACTCAGAAGAGAGGGCTGGACTTGGCAGTCATCAACACTGAGGTGCTATTTACAATCATGGGAATGAAGGGGTCACCACAAGAGAGAATATACTGAGAGAACCCTGAGAAAGGCCAACATTTACCAGCTGGTATAGGAAGAGGAACCAAGAAGGATCAGCCATAGATGTAGGAGGAAACTCAGGAGGGTGTTGTCACTGAAGCCTACGAAGTGGTTTTTCAAGCAGGAGTGAACGGAGAACACTCTACCCCTCCTTCAGATCCCAGATAAAACATATGTCCTCCACAGACTAGGCTTGCTACCCCTCAATGGCCTCACGTACCTGGTGCCTTCTCTGTCACGGCACTTATCAAATACTGTTATAAGGATTTGTCTTCCATGCTGGACTGTGAACTCCTTAAAAAAAGAACATGCAGCCACTGTGGAGAACAGTATGGAGGTTCCTTAAAAAACTAAAAACAGAACTACCATATGGTCCAGCAATTCCACTCCTGGGCATATATCTGGAGAAAGCCAGAATTCAAAAAGATATACGCACCCCAGTGTCCATTGCAGCACTATTCACAATAGCCAAGACGTGGAAGCAACTTAGATGCCATCGACAGAGGAATGGATAAAGAAGGTGTGGTACATTTATACAATGGAATATTTCTCAGCCATAAAAAAGAATGAAAAAGTGCCATTTGCAGCAGTATGGATGGACCTAGAGACTATCATACTAAGTGAAGTAAGTCAGACAGAGAAAGACAAATATCATATGATATTGCTTATATGTGGAATCTAAAAAGATGATACAAATGAACTTATTTACAAAACAGAAACAGACTCACAGGCTTCGAAAACAAACATATGGTTACCAAAGGGGAAATGTTAGGGGGAGGGATAAATTAGGAGTTTGGGATTAACATATACACACTACTATACACAAAATAGATAATCAACAAGGACCTACTGTATAGCACAGGGAACTCTACTCAATATTCTGTAATAACTTATATGGGAAAAGAATCTGGAAAAGAATGGATATATGTATATGTATAACTGAATCACTTTGGTGTACACCTGAAACTAACACAACATTGTAAATCAACTATACTCCAATATAAAATAAAAATTAAATTGAAAAAAAGGAACAACTTGTCTTATTCAAGATTTGTATTATTTGTATTATTTTGTATTATTTGTATCAGTTAGCATGTAACAGTCCATATACAGTGGTTTAAACAAGATAAATGTTTCTCCCTCTTATAAAAGTTTAGGTAAATAGGTGTCTCAATGGTGTTGGGGACCAGGGGATTTATGTTCTTTTGATCTTATTTTTCTGTCGTTTTCAACATAAAGCTTCCATTTCAAGGTCCAGCATGGCTGCTCCAACTCTTCCCATTGTGTTCACATTCCAGTCATTAGGAAAGAGAAAAAGTAAAGGGGAAGGCATGTTCCCTCCTTTTAAGACATCACCAGATGTTCAGATTAATAAGTTGTACATATTAACACATATTTCAATTCCAGTGGCACAACTTGGTTGCATGGTCACATCCAGCTGAAAGGAAGGCTGACAAATATAGTCTTTCACTGGTAGCCATGTGCACAGATAAAAATTCTATTATTATGAAAAAAGGAGAGAACAGATAATAGATGCAGCTAGCAGCCCTGACAGGCCATTGTAACTGTGTCACAGAACCTGACTGTGGGAACCTGACTTGAATGAGCATAGAGAAAGGTGGAGAAGAATAAACATCAAGCTCTTGACAGTGATTACCTCACATGGGAGGAAATGGAAGGGAGGAAGAGGTGATAAATATTTGTTGAATAAATCGATGATAGTAAGCGGATAAACTCAGTGGTGACAACATTAATGAGGTTGGTTCTTTTTAGTTCCCCCTACCATCCGCCTTCTTTCCTTGGCACTGGCTTCATGGAGAAAGTGGGACTTATACTGGACTTAAAAAATGACTTAAAGTGTAAATAGGAGGAAAGAAGGTTAACATACAGAATTTTTTTTTTAATAAATTTATTTATTTATTTTTGGCTGTGTTGGGTCTTTGTTGCTGCACGCGGGCTTTCTCTAGTTGCGGAAAGCGGGGACAACTCTTCGTCGCAGAGAACAGGCTCTAGGTGCGCAGGCTTCAGTAGTTGTGGCTCGCTGGCTCTAGAGCACAGGCTCAGTAGTTGTGACGCACAGGCTTAGCTGCTCTGTGGCATGTGGGATCTTCCCGGACCAGGGCTCGAACCCATGTCCCCTGCATTGGGAGGCGGATTCTTAATCACTGCGCCACCAGGGAAGTCCAGAAATCTTTTATTCTGATATCTTTTTGCTTAATTCTCTTGAGTTTTCCAGAGATGGATGATCATATCAACCTACAAATAATGATACTGTGGTCTCCTTTCTAATATTTTTATACCTACTTTTAAATTTTTATTACACTGACAAAGCAATGATAAATATTCATGTTGATCAGTAGTTGTCCCCTTCTCTTACTACCTTCTTTACTATGAGTGTCTTTCTTGCTTTACCACTGAGTATGAGGCTGGCTATTGCTTTGAGATAGATAATTCTTCATTAGGTTACTAAAGTAGCCTTCTATATATGATTTGATAAGAGTTTTAAAAATTAACAATAGATGTTTTAATATAATTTCCTTCATGTATTTTCTAAGATGTTTTCTTGTCCATTCCAATCCAGTTACACATCATATATTGTTTTTTGGTCTTCTAATTATGATAATTTAAATGATAATAAATCTACTGTAGTGGAGCAGAGAGTTAAACCCTGGAGATAAAAGGAAGTATAAAATCCAGTCCCTTCCATCAAGAGGCTTGTGATTTACTAGCAAAGACCTGGCTATAAGTAGATCGATTATAATAGAAGATAGCATATGCTATGAGTGGTACCCAGATTAAGTTTTCAAAAATATCACTTTCATAATTTCTGGCCTATTGCTTAAATTTCCAATCTTTAACTACCTTCAGTCAAATGCTAAGTCTTGCCAACTTTATCTCCTTGGTATTTCATTAATACGTTTCATCTTACCCATCTCTACACACAGTACTCTAAGGCTCTAACACAACAATCTCCTTAATGACTTTCCTGTTTCCAGCCTTGCACATCTATCCAATACAAATCAAAGCACCTAAAATGGATCTGTTATGTGATTTTTAAAAATATACTTATTTTGGGGAGTTCCCTGGTGGCCTAGTGGTTAGGATTCCGGGCTTTCACTGCCATGGCCCGGGTTCATTCCCTGGTCAGGGAACTGAGATCCCGCAAGCCATGCAGCGTGGCCAAAATATATATATATACTTTTTAATTTTCAAACCTTTTTCTTAGAGTATGACATATGTACAGAAAAGTGCATAAGTCACAAGGGTAAAATTCAATGAGTTATAATAAGTATAATTAAAACTTGTGTAATCACCACCAATAGCAAGAAATTGAATACTACCAGCACCCCAAAAGGTCCCTTTGTGACTCTTACAAAGTACTACCTCTCCCTTCTCCCCAAAGGGAACCATCATTCTAATTTCTAACCCCACAGATAAGTTCTGCCAGTTTTTAAACTTTGTATAAATGGAATCAAACAGCATGTAATCTTTTTTTTTTTAAGGTCTTAAACGAAGATCTGGTTTTTTTTTTAATTGACGCTAATTCTACTTATTATATTCAAAGCCCTTCTAATAAAAATAGTTAAACATTGTTACTGAACTATATTCTTGACTGACCAATGATTAATAATAGGCCTAACTCCTCTCCCTCACTGATCCCTCTTATATCTGCCATATTCCACTAGGAAGTCAGACAAAACAACTATAATATTATTCATCAATAATATTTCTGATGACTGTGGAAAATCAATGCCGCTTTAAACATGCCTAACTAAAAATCTTAGGCACTGAAAAGATCTTGTTCAGCATGTAATCCTTTGTGTTTGATTTCTTTTGCTCAAAACTACATTGCTGTGTGTAGTTATTTTATTTCCAATATACAAAGATACCACATTATTTTTTTCTATTCTGTGGATGGACATTTGGATTATTTACATTCTTTGGCAATTATAAATAATGCCGTTATGAACATTCTTGTACTTGTTTTTTGAGGCATATATATATGAATTTTTATGGTATATACGTAGGAGTGTAACTGCTACATCATAGGATATGCAGGTTCTCACTCTAATTAGTTAATAGCAAACAGTTTCTCAAGGTGGTTGCGAGAATTTATACTCCTACTGGCAGTTTTCTGATTTCATCTCCTTATCTTTTGGTATTTTCAGTCTTTTCTCTCTGTCTTATTTTAGTCTTTTATTTTGAAATAATTTAATACTTACAGAGACATTGCAAAGATAGAGGAGAGATCCTATGTAACTATAGTACAATGATCAAAATGTAGAAATTGACATTGCTGCCAATACCCTAACTAAACCCCAATACAGATCCTATTTGGACCTCACCAGTCTTTCTACCAACATCCTTTTTCTGTTCCAAGATCTAATCCAGGATTCCATATAACAGTTATGTCTCCTTCATCTCCTCCAATCTATGACAATTCCTCTGTTTTTCATGACCTTAATACTGGTCAGGTAGTTTGTAGAATGACTCTTAATTTAGTTATACTTTCTCATGGTTAGAAGGAGGTCATATATTGGGGGAAGAATGTCACTGAGTTGTTGTGCCCTTCTCAGATCATATCAGGAAGCACACACATCATATATCCCATTACCTGCGATGTTAATCTTGATCCCTGAGAAAGGTGGTATCTACTAGGTTTCTCCACTGTAAAGTCACTGTCTTTCCCTTTGTAAGCAACAATATTCGGGAAGAGACACGTTTATGCTATGCAAATATGCCATTTTCCCTTAAACCTTGATTCATTCACTTTAGCATTCGTTGGTTGTTCTTGCCAGCAGCTGTTATTACTGTGATGTTCTAATGGAGATTTTTTATTTTCCTTATCACTTCTACATTTATTAATTGGAATTCTTTTGTACAGAAAAGTTCTCCCTTCTTCCCTACTTATTTACTTATTCGATCATTTATTTATATCAGTATTGACTCACAGATACTAATTTTTTCTTTCACTTAAAAATCAATATTATTATTTATTTTCTTTCTCAAATTTTTCTATATTTTGCCATTGAGTGTTCTTTCAGGTTGACTTCTGTGTTTTTTTTTTCTTTCAGGGTGGAATTTGTGTATAATTAATTAATTACAGCAGAATTTAAAATGTATATACAGGATAATTTTGCCATGAACTTTGCCAACATATCTGCTAAAATCAATTCTCTCATTAGTTGCTTCATAAACTCATTTTTTAAATTGTGGTAAAAAATATAAAATTTACAATTTTAGTCATTTTAATTGTATAATTCCATAGCATTGAGTACATTCACACTTTTTGTACAACCATCACCACCATCCACCTCTAGAACAATTTTATCTTCCCAAACTATGTACACATTAAACAATAACTCCCATCTTTCCCCTCCCCACAGCCCCTGGGAACCATCATTCTACTTTCTCCATGAATGTAACTACTCTATATACCTCGTATAAGTGGAATCATACAGTATTTGTCCTTTTGTGTCTGGCTTAGTTCACTTAGCATGATGTCTTCAAGGTTCATCCATGTTGTAGCATGTGTCAGAATTTTTTTAAGGCTGAATAACACTTCATTGTATGTATATACCACATTTAAAAAAATTTCAGTGTCTCTTTGACATGCTTTATTTATTTATTTATTTATTTATTTAGGAGCTTTGGCATCACAGGTTGCTCCAGGTGCATCTTATATATTGCCTGCCCCAACACTAGGATCAACTTCTCCAAGGAGCTCTGGTTCTTTTCATTGGATGATGGTATTGAGAAACCATGTGACTGCATTCATTATAATTAGGATATCACTGCTTCTAGGCCCTATCAGTGGACAGAGTAGGAAATGTATGTATGTATACTAACCCATTTAAACATACATACCTAAGGAATTCCCTGGCAGTCAGTGGTTAGGACTTGGTGCTTTCACTGCCATGGGCCCGGGGTTCAATCCTTGGTCAGGAAACTAGGATCCCACAGGCTGAGTGGCACAGCCCCCAAAAATAAAATAGTAAAATAAAATAAACATACATATCTATATTTCTGTACCTATCTAACTGTATATATACTTAAAAATAAAATAAAATGTGAATTCATACTGATACCACCAACTCCAATCCAGCATCATGGGATTCATTCTAGCATTCCCCCTTTTCTTATTTATAACTTTTTTCTACCAGTGAGAAATCTGATTTGCATTGTCTACAATATATTTACTTATTTGTTCAAACTCAGTATACATCTCAAAGTAGTTTCAGAGTTGCTCACTAATGCCCCTATGAAAAATAAATTCACCAACTAGACTGCAGTGTCTTGGAAATTTTTTTTTTTAGCCCTACTCTATCCAGTAAAAACACTGTTTTCCAAAGCTACTTAGGTCAAGCTCCTTTCTTACCCAACCCTTTAATGTGGTCACTAATGTGTAATGCAGTAATTTGTAATGCAATTAGAGTCATTTGCCAAAACTCTGCATTTTATCTTGAGTCCCCCTCCTATATCCTGTCTGACTGTTTTTAATTTGCATACAATAAAAAACACTGGATTTCGTATATTGTTCTGTGGGTTTTTAAAAAAAATTCATAGTCATGTTTCTACCATCACAGTAACATGAAGACCTGTTCTATCACCTAAAAAATTCTCTTGTGCTATGCCCCTTTGTAGTTAACTCCCACCATCTCCAACTCCTGGCAACTACTTATCAGTTATCTGTGCCTATAGTTTGCCTTTTCCAGAATGTCATAAAAATGGAATCATACAAAATATAGCCTCTTAGGTCTGACTTCTTTCACTTAGCAATATCCATGTAAGGTCCACTGACATTGTTGTATGAATCAATAGTTCATTCCTTTTTATTGCTGAGCAGTATTCCATTGTAGGGACATAGCACAATTTTTTATCCATTCACTGATTGAAAGGTGTCTGGGTTATTTCCGGTTACTGATTATTATTAATAAAGCTTCTATAAACATTTGTATACAGGTTTCGAGTGGCAAAATTTTTAATTTACTTGTGTAAATACCGTGGGATTGCTGGGGCACATGGTAAATGTATGTTTAACTTTATAAGAAACAGCCCAACTGTTTTCAATGTAGCTATAACATTTTGCATTCCCACCAGCAATATATGGCAACACTTTGTCAACACTTGCTATTTACTGTGTTTTAATTTCAGACCCTCTAAAGGTACTGTATTCAGTGGTAGATCATTGTGGTTTTCATTTGCCTTTCCCTAATAACTAAAAATATTTAGCATCTTTATATATGCTTATTTGACATGTATCTCTTCTTTGGTAAAGTGTCTGTTTAGATCCTTTGCCCATTTTTTTTGGGTTGTTTATATTCTTATTGTTGGCTTTTGAGGGTTCCTTATATATTCTGGATACAAGTTGCCTACAAGATATGTGGATTGCAAATGTTACTCCAGGTTCATGGCTTGTCTTTCATTCTCTTAACAATGCATTTTTGCAGGGCAAAGATGTTTCATTTTCATAAAATCAAACTTATCAACTTTTTTATTTTATAGGTTATATTTTTGATGTCATATCTAAAAACCTTTGCCAAATCAATAAAATTAAAGATTGGTTCTTTGAAAAGATCAATAAAATTGTTAAACTTCTAGGCAGATTGAGCAGGTTATAAAGAGAGAATATAGGAGTTCCCTGGCAGTCCAGTGGTTAGGACTTGGCGCTTTCACTGCTGTGGCCTGGGTTCAATCCCTGGTCGGGGAACTAAGACCCCACAAGGTGGGTGGCCCAGCCAGAAAAAAAAAAAAAAGAGAGAGAGAAAGAGAGAATATACAAATTACCAGTACAAAGAGAGAGAGGGCAGGAGGGAAGGAGGGAAAGAGAGAGAGAGAGAGAGAGAAAGAGAATCACTACCAATCCTATTAAAAGGATAAGAAGAAAATGTTATGAATTATTATATGCTAATAATTTGTCAACTTTGATGAAATGCACAAATTCCTTTGAACATAAACTATGGAAGCTACTTCAATAGAAATAGATAACATGAATAGCCAAGTATCTATTAAAGAAACTGAATTTGTAGTTTAAGACTTTTCCACAGTGAAAACTCTAGACCTAGGTGTCTTCATTGGTAAGTTCTACCAAACATTTAATAACACCACTTCTATACAAACACTTCCAGAGACTGAAGAGGAGGGAACTCTTCCCAGCTCAATTTATGAGGCCAGCATTACTCTGATCCCAAAACCAGACAAAGATATTAAAAGAAAAGAAAACTACAGACCAATATCCCTAACATGGGTACAAAAATTCTTAATGAAATTTTAGCAAACTGAATCCAGCAATATATTAAAAACTGTAGTACACCATGACCCACTGGAATTTATGTCAGAAAGGTAAGGTTGGTTCAATACTTAAAATTTAATCAATATAATTCATTATACCAACATAATAAAAAGGAAACATGATTACCTCAATAGCTACAGAACAAATATTTGACAAAATCCAATGTCTATTCAACGTTGTACTAGAAGTTCTATTTAATGCAATAAGGCAAATAAATAAATAAATAAAAAGCATCCAGATTGGAAAAGGAAAAAAGTAAAACTGCCTTTATTCACAGATTACATGGTTGTCTATGAGGAAAATTCTAAACAATTTATGATAAAAGCTGCTAGAAAAAATAGAACTAATAAGTGAACTATCAAGTTTGCAGGATACAGAAATCAATTTAAAAATCAATTGTATTTCTCTGAACAAGCAGTGAACAGCAAGCAATTCAAATTTATAAGAGATTACCATTTACATGACATCAAAAATATAAAATACTTATTTTTGACCTATTAAAAACTTTTAGCTAAAAAACTCTTTCGTGTTAAAAATTACAAAACATTGCCGAGAGATATTAAAGAAAGCCTGAATAAATGGAAGTGATCCACCGTAATACTGGACTACAAGGCTCAATATTGTTAAAATGTCAATTCTCCCCTAATCTACAGATTAAACACAATCCCAGTCAAAAAATCTCAGGAGGCTTTTTTATAGGAATTGACAAACAGATTCTAAAACTTACATAGAAATGCAAAGGATCTAGCATACAGACCAACATTGAAAAAGAACAGAAGGACGTACACCATCCAATTGCAACACTTATATAAGCCTATGGTAATCAAGACCCTGTGGTATTGGTATAAAGACAGATATAGAGACCAGCTGAACAGAATGGAGAGTCCAGAAATAAACTCACACACTTATACAACTGATTTTCAACAAAGCTACCAAGGCAAATCAGTAGAGAAAGAATAATCTTTTCAACATGGGTGCTGGAACAACTGGATCTCCATATTTAAAAAGTGAATCTTGGGGCTTCCCTGGTGGCACAGTGATTGAGAATCTGCTTGCCAATGCAGGGGACACGGGTTTGAGCCCTGGTCTGGGAAGATCCCACATGCTGCGGAGCAACTAAGCCTGTGTGCCACAGCTACTGAACCTGCACTCTAGAGGCCGTGAGCCACAACTACTGAGCCCACGTGCCACAACTACTGAAGCCCACACGCCTAGAGCCCTTGCTCCACATGGAAGAGCAGCCCCCACTTGCCGCAACTAGAGAAAGCCCACATGCAGCAACGAAGACCCAACACAGCCAAAAATAAATAAATAAATAAATTTATAAAATAAATAAATAAAAAGTGAACCTTGATCCTACCTCATACCACACAAAAAAATTAACTCAAAGTTAGTCATAGACCTAAATATAATAGATAAAACTATAAAACTTCCAGAAGAAAACAGGAGAAAACTTTAGTTACATTTAATTTGGCAAGTTTTCTTAAACAGAATATAAAAAATACAAACTATAAAAGAAAATAATCAATAAATTGGACTTCATCAAAATTAGGAACTTTTGCTCTTCAAAACACAATGCTATACAAATGTAAAGGCAAAGCATAGAATGAGAGAAATTATTTTCAAACATATATCCAACAAATGACTTGTATCTAGAATATATAAGAACCCTCACAGCACAACAATAACAAGACAAACAACCCAATTTAAAAATGGACAAAATGGAATTCCCTGGTGGCTCAGTGGTTAAGAATCTGCCTGCCAATGCAGGGGACACAGGTTTGAGCCCTGGTCTGGGAAGATCCCACATGCCGCGGAGCAACTAAGCCCATGCGCCACAACTACTGAGCCCACACACCACAACTACTGAAGCCCACGTGCCTAGAATGCGTGCTCTGCAACAAGAGAAGCCACCGCAGTGAGAAGCCCACACACCGCAATGAAGAGTAGCCCCTGCTCGTTGCAACTGGAGAAAGCCTGCGCTCAGCAACGAAGACCCAACTCAGCCAAATAATAAATAAACAACATAAATAAATTTATTTTTAAAAAATGGACGAAAGATTTCAAAAGACACTTTACCAAAGAAAGTATATCAATGGCAAATAAGCCCATGAAAAGATGGCCAGTATCATTAGTCATTATAGCAATGTTTTCAACTGGGTGCAATTTTGCTCCTATACCCCAGAGACATTTGGTAATATCTGGAGACATTTTTGATTGCCACAACTGAGGTGGAGAGTACTACTGGCATGCAGTGAGTAGAGGCCAGGGATGCACATAAACTTCCTACAAAGAACAGAACATCCCCACACATAAAGAATTATTTGGTCCAAAATGTCATTAGTAATAAGGTTGAAAAGTCCTGCATTAGAGAAATGCAAATCAAAAACACCAGTACACAGGTAGTTGAATAGGTAAATAAGTAACAACAACAACAATAACAAACAAAAACAAAAATGAGCATACCAACTGTTGTAGAGAATGTGGAGCAACTGGAACCTCATACACAGCTGGTAGGATTATAAAATCATTATAATACTTTGGAAAATAATTTGGCAGTTTCTTAAAAAGTCAATCATAAACTTACCCCCAGCTTTTCCACTCCTAGGTATTTCACCAAGAGAAATTAAGGTGTAGGGCTTCCCTGGTGGCGCAGTGGTTGAGGATCTGCCTGCCAATGCGGGGGACACAGGTTCAAGCCCTGGTCTGGGAAGATCCCACATGCCACGGAGCAACTAAGCCCGTGAGCCACAACTACTGAGCCTGCGCGTCTGGAGCCTGTGCCCCGCAACAAGAGAGGCTGCGACAGTGAAAGGCCCACACACCGTGATGAAGAGTGGCCCCCACTTGCCGCAACTAGAGAAAGCCCTCACACAGAAACGAAGACCCAATGCAGCCAAAAATAAATAAATAATTAATTAAAAAAAAAACTTTATATAAAAAAAAAAGGAAATTAAGGTGCATGTTCACATAAAGTCTTATACGTGAATATACACAGCAGCTTTATTTGTAATAGCCAAGAACTGGAAACAACCTAAATGTCCACTGATTTATGAATGGATAAACAAATTGTGGTTTTTGCATCCAATGCAATACTACTCAGCAATTAAAAGAAACTACTAATACATACATTAACGAATATATAAACACACATGGATGAATATCAAAAATAATTATCTTGAGTGAAAGAAGCCAGACACCCCCCTGCAAAAAAAGAGCCCAGTATAATTCCATTTACAAAACGCTTAAAAATGCAAACAGATTCATAGGAACTGAAAGCAGATGGCTGGTTGCGTGGGAATGGAGGTGGCTGGGGAAGGAAGAGGAGAGATGGGATAATTATAAAGGAGTATAAGGAAATTTTGGTGGATGATGGATATGTTTATTACCTTGATTGTCGTGATGGTTTCAAGAGTAGTTTATAAAAACTTATCAAATTATACACTTTAAATATGTGCAGCTTATTGTATGTCAATTATCACTCAGCAAAGCTGGGGAGGCATGGAGGTTGCAGCTCATGTTCTGTGTCAGTGAGTAGAATCACCCCTTCCCTCCTGGACCACATCTTATTCATAAGCCAAACACAACTCTGCAGTTCTGGACTGAAAGGCAGTCAGTAACTCAGAGTATTCTTGCCTTAAAACTCTGCCTAGTAGGAGTGCCCCATATTGGATGCTACCAAAGGACGCAAGATATTGTATAGCAAATTAGTAAATTTCCCTCCCTTGCTATGTAAAGTTACTGTTTATTTTTATAATAAACTCTCATTACTAAGGATAACCCATGCATGTTAAGGAGCCCGAAAAGTACACCTACTTACAACCATCTTCCACATGTTTGCTGAAGCATTCTTCCAGAACTTCTAATCAATGCAATAAGAAAATAAAAGGTTGGTTATACATGTTAGAAAGGAAGAAATAAAATCATAATGTTTATACCATTTGATTGTATACCTGGAAAATTTGGGAGAATCAAACTGAAGAATTATTAGAATTAATAATAGGTTTATGTAATATGACAAGGTACAAAATTAATATACAGAATTCAGTATTTCCCAAATATCACTTAAAATACCAGCAATGTAGGATGGGGAAAACAATGACTCCATTCAGACAAGAAAGTCTTCACTATCCTGGTCACTTCCTCTGAATATTTTCTAATTCTTCTGTATCCTTTTTAAAGTGTTATCTTGGGAATCAACTGAAATGTATTTATGGTCATTATGCCTTTCTGGAGAAGCTATCATTGTGGTATCCAAAGTGTCATCATTTCCCCTTGATTCAGTGTAATGCCTTGGTTTCCACTTTATTCAGTGTTCTGCCCTCCACAAGCCATGGCAGGATCCATCTTACCATTTTGTTGTCTGGGAATTTACTAATGAGTTGATTTACACAAAAGGTAAATACTGGATATTTTTTATACTGGATATTTTTCTATATGATGATAGACTCAGGAGAGCTGTGTAGGTAAAACAACATATTTGTAATTATAGATTTAAGTTAAATAAACAAGAAAGCAAATATTTGTGTGCTCAGCAACTTGTACAAATAGAATTTAAAACTTTTGCTGTATGGTATTTTTAAATATATCTCGAAATAAAAGTATGAAACAATTAAAATATTTTTGATTATTTAAAACCAAATACTGTTTATTATTATAAACATCACAACTATTTACTGTGGGACGCTGAGTCCTGAGGGCACTGAGTTCCCTCACTGTGTGTAGATTACTGAAACTTTCTAGATATGAGAGTCTCTTTTATAAAATTAATGAACTGAGAATTGGTTATCTTTAACGCCTCTTCAGCTAAAAATTTTTGTAATTGCATGTAATCTATACATCTCAAGTGTTTTCATCTTCTTCTTGCTTTTAAAATAGTATGCAGTAAATGTTTCCCTTCAAAGCCAAAAGCCCTGTGCTTTTTCTGTGTGTTGGTATTGTTGAAAATTTGTTTGTAATATCAATATTCTTCTATGTAACCTATTTTTAAAATGTTATTACACGGCACACAGAGAATGTAAAATGAACCATAATTCTATCTATCTTCACTCAACTAGATTCAAAGTTGAGTCTCTAGTAAATTAATAGTGCCAAAATAAAATAGGGATGATGTTTACATCCTTAAATACCAGGTTATTATTTTTATCATTGATGATATGTAAGTAATTAAAGATCAATAATTTAGCAATTATTCAAATAATATTTATTAGGCACTCAAAGTTCTGGTAAAGTCCTTATTGAAATGGAATGATGCAGATCATAGAAAGAACAGGTCATGGTATTAAGAATCTGGCAGTCTCAACAGAGAAGAAAATATATTTACAGCATATTTCAAGAGTGTATGTCACAGGGCTTCCCTGGTGGCGCAGTGGTTGGGAGTCTGCCTGCCAATGCAGGGGACACAGGTTCGAGCCCTGGTCTGGGAGGATCCCACATGCCACGGAGCAACTAGGCCCGTGAGCCACAACTACTGAGCCTGCGCGTCTGGAGCCTGTGCTCCGCAACAAGAGAGGCCACGACAGTGAGAGGCCCGTGCACCGCGATGAAGAGTGGCCCCCACTTGCCACAACTAGAGAAAGCCCTCGCACAGAAACGAAGACCCAACACAGCCAAATATAAATAAATAAATAAATAAATAAATAAATAATCTAAAAAAAAAAAAAAAAAAAAAAGAGTGTATGTCACAGTTGACCCTTGAACAGCATAAGTTTGGACTGTTTATGCAGGATTATGCTAATGCAGGACATTCCCAAAGGTAGCTATTACCCTCTTTTCGAAGATTAGGTTCCCAGGGAAGCAGACTCTGAGATATCCATAAGTTGGGACAAATACTTGTGGGAGGGAAGAGAAGAAAAGGGGTGGGGGGCGGTTAGAGAGGAAAAGGAGGCGAGGGAAAGAAACATGATTGGGCAGAAGTAGAAGTTGGGCTAAATTGCAATCTCAACAAAGTCTTCAGCTAACTCTACAGAGAGCTCTGAAGCTGGCATAGCTCTTCAGGGTTTTCCCAAATTGGGGTGAGGGCCTTTATACCCAGCCCAACAGTTAGAGATATAAACTCAGGCCAGGCAGCCCTCTTCAGCTGAGGCACTTCCTAAGAAGACCATTCCTGAAGGGGGATCTTGATGGCACATTCCATGAGTTCTGCTTGGTTTTGAATATTATATAAATGTTATCACATAGTATATACTTTTTGGGTGTTGCTTCTTTCATTCAACATTATATATGTGAGATTAATACATGTTGTTTCATTCCATTTCTTTGTACCATAAAATATTTACTCATTCTACTGTAGTTGAGCATTTGCTGAGTTTTCAGGTCTTGGCTATTATGAATACTGTTGATATGGATATTCTTGCACACGTCTTTTGATGTATATTTGCATGCATTTCTGTTGGGTATATACCTAGAAAAGGGTCATAGAATAAGTATACATTTAGCTTTATTAAATATTGCCAAATATTTTCTAAAGTAGTCATACAAATTATACTCCCACCAATGAGTATATGTAAGAGATTTAGTTGTTCCAAATTCTCACTAATACTTAACACTGATTATTAAGTTTTAGTTATTCTGGTGCGTGTAGTGGCTCTATGGTGTTGTAATGCATTTTCCTGATGATTAGTTATGTTTACAATTTTTCATATGCTTATTGGCCATTTAAATACTCTCTTTTGTAAAGGGTCTTGTGGCCATTTTTTAAATTGGGTTTTCTGTCTTTTTCTTGCTGATTTATAGGAGTCCTTTATATCCTTGGGATACAGGTCCTTTGCTTGATATATATTACAAATATCTCTCCCACTCTGTGGCTCATGTTTTCATTCTTTTATGCACAGAAGGAAAACAACTCTAGTAAAGTTGACTAAGATGTCAACAGTAGTCTTGTCTGGACGTTGTTTTTTCCTTCTTTTTACTTTTTCATATTTTCTAGTTCTTTAAGAAGCATGTAATGAGGAGATAATTTAAAACACAGTAAAAGGAATGAGTTGTCTAAGAAAAATGGCATATTTAAAACATGATGATGTAGCTTAAAGGCGACCCACTGGAAATGGTTAGCAAAGACAAGAACTTTGCTACAATTTTCCTTCACTGTTACCTATGTGCCTGCGCAAATCTGCTAGAGACACCTGGTGGACGGTGTTGAGAAGTTTACAGCAAATGTTCGAATATGCTGAAATGTGCTTAGAATGTTATAGCATAAAAGGCCAGCTTACTTACCAGGTGAGAAATGTACGTAAAACACACTTTGGTTTTCTTATCACCTCAGTTTCCAAATAACTGGAAAGACCCTTCAACTCCCAGATGGGGGTAGACCTAGTTCACCAGCGGGCTGGGTTTGACCTTGACCAGCAAACATGACAAAAATTCAGAGAGAACAAAAGACAGTGAGGTTAGGAGTAGAAATGGGACCAATTCAGGGCTGGCTACATGGTTGGTAGCACCTGGGCAAGATGAAAATATGGAACCCCCTGTACAGAAAACAGGAGAAAGGCTTCCATTAAAGATACTAAAATAAAAAGATGTTCCTTCCTTCCACCATCTCTCTCTCTCTCGACCTGTTGTGATATTGTTTATTTGCTATTTAATGTCATTCTGGGTAAAGAAACTTTTTTAATTTAAATTATTACTGTGAATTTTACCATTCATGTTTATATTGCACAATGCCAGGTTTCAGTGTAAGTATAAGAGTATTTAACTCATATGTGGAATCACCAAATTACACAATTCATTTTTTATAGCTCATTCACAGATACATATCTTATTCTTACCAGAAGAGTGGAAAGAGTGCACAAAGGTAACTCAACTGGGTTTTTTTTTTAACATCTTTATTGGAGTATAATTGCTTTACAGTGTTCGCCATGGTTTACAACTTTTGCCATGGTTCTCTGCTAAACATTCTCTCCTTCAGTTCTAAGGAAAATGTATGTGGAATGCTTTTTGCCCCTACAATTCTAGATACATAAATGAAATATTAAAATAACTGTTTATGAAGTAGTCAAACAGGATTTTAAGTGTAGGATTTCTTACGGGTTAGTCACAGGTGTTTTTTTTAACACCTTTATTGGAGTATAATTGCTTTACAAGATCGTGTTAGTTTCTGCTGTATAACAAAGTGAATCAGCTATACATATACATACATCCCCATATCTCCTCCCTCTTGCATCTCCCTCCCACCCTCCCTATCCCACCCCTCTAGGTGGTCACAAAGCACCGAGCTGACCTCCCTGTGCTATGCGGCTGCTTCCCACTAGCTAGCTATTTTACATTTGGTAGTGTATGTATGTCCATGCCACTCTCTCACTTCGTCCCAGCTTATCCTTCCCCCTCCCCGTGTCCTCAAGTCCATTCTCTACGTCTGCGTCTTTATTCCTATCCTGCTCCTACGTTCATCAGAACAATTTTTTTTCTTAAGATTCCATATATAAGTGTTAGCATACGGTATTTCTAACACTTATATTTCACTTCTCGACATGCACACATCCTGCCAATCCTCTCTACCTTCAGCTTTCTGGCAAGGAAGGACAGGAAGAGAAGGAACTATGGGTGGCCCTATCTTTCCCTTTCTTTCCATGCCATCCTTTTCAGCCTATGCGATTTGCTGTAATTATACAGGAAAAAAACCAAACAAACACAAATAAGAAAGGGTATGATAGATTTCATTGGACCTTTATGTTTCTTAGAATGCCATTGTCATCTTTTGGCATTCCAAGCAAATCCTGGTTCTTGGGGGCTGTCATCCCCCTCCCAATTAGTCATAACTGTAATACACTTACCTTGTGCTTGCTTTAAGTCTCACTGAACCCCCATACATCATGAGTCCATAGGAATTCTGTGCTCACCGGGCACTGTGAACACTATGTGAATGGAACGGCGCTGCAGGGAAAGAGGGTGAGTACATGTTGTACATCGCACCTCTGTTCACACGTGTGCTTCACTGTCCTTTCAACTTAACTTACAAGTTCAAAGATAAAATTTTTGAGAATTTCAAGATGGCAATAGCAGAACCAAGCATGGTGCCCTTCTGAGTGAGAAGCCTTCCGCACCTGCAGAAGTCACAAGCTCATGAAGCCAGCCTAAGAATGGTTCTTTTCTCTTTCTCTTTTTCATAGGTAAAGAGAGAAAGCTCTTAATCCTATATGATCATGGCTCCTTCAGGATCAGGAGCATTGAAAATACAGCTTAGAAAAGAAAAATCATATTTAGAATTGCAGGCATTTTGTACAGAGTCAGAATTTTGGCTACACTGATCATCAAATAGAAATTATAAGCATATAAACATTTTAAGAAAGATGTCAATGCTAAAAACAGCTATTTCCCCTGGTCGAGTTTCAAAGATCTTTTTGTGTACATACCAGGCTTTAATTGAGTCCCCTGCCATGGAGGGGACATTCACAGTTCTTTAGGCTTGCTTTATGAACGTGTGTTACAACCTAAGTACCAAGCCAGGTACAATTAGAGTGTTAACTATGGATGTGAAAGGTTATAACTTACTGTTTCTACTCTGTCTTTGCATTTAGCACTTACAGAAAAAATAAAAATAAAAACAAAAACAAAACTGGGGGACAAGAAGGAAACTGTTGGAAAATTTTGTTTGCTTTTTCCCCCTTTTGGGAAAACAGCAGATGTGTGCAAATGTGTGGAGTGGGCAGGGCTGTTTTTGTGCGGTAGCTGTGTTTAAGGCTGGTGACAGTTAACATGCTCTGGGCTGTGGATGCAGGACGAGGGGTTACGAGCAGCTGCTGTGTACTGGGCTGAGCAGACTCTTTCAGTGGATGGCTAAGCAATGTATTGAAAGTTGAAAGCAGAGACTTGACAAAGCTTGTCTGCATGCTGAACACTCAACAGAGGCAGAAGGTGTGGTCTGATAAGAGGGGGCAGTAGGCTTCTAGGCAAAGTGCCAGGATCAAGAATCCCAGAGATTTCTCACAGGTCTTGAGATAAGAATAACTGTGTTTATGTTTGTCTCATATTTTCATCCGTGCTTTTACTGGCAGGAAGTTCCCTTTCTTTATCATCTTGATGAATGCATGTATTTATGGCACCTTTCATTCTTTGGGGGATGATGTGGATAAGTACATCATAAGTAGATAAGTGAGTGTAGCTAAGGGTTAGAAAAATCTGGCTATAAATGTCATGAGACCTTAGTAAATAGAACGAGAGATGTGTGATCAGAGGTCAGATGAAGGCAAAAGCCTGGACAGCTCATTTGGACTGGGCGATAGAGATTGCTAGATAACCTCTAATACCTGTTTCCCATCTTCCAGGGTGATAAAATGCCTGTTCTTCAGCTGCGTACATGGTTGCCCAAAATGGAGACTATATGTGTAGTCATGTGACTAGGTTCTGGTCAGTGATGTGAAAAATCACCTATCCTTCCCTTCTTCTTTGTCTTCTCTATCTTGCTGCCTAAAATGCAGATCCTGTTGTCTTAGACCTGAGAAGAAGGGCCATGGTCTGGGGCTGGGGGAGCAGCGAGATGGAGGGAGTGTGACTCCTTGAGGACTTCGGGGTCGAGCCTCCTTTCAGCTCTGGACTTTTTAGCTTTTCGAGCCTCCTTTCAGCTTTTATCTTATTTAAGCCATTGTTATTTTGGCATTTTGCCATTCACGGTTAAACCTAATGCTACTGATACAAAGTATTACTACAAAGTTATTCTGGCTGCGCTTCTTCCAGACAGGTCTATCTTATGGACTTTACACACAGGTGCAAAGTTCTGTTTTTTCATACTCCCATTATTATAACATAGCAGAAAGCCCTTTATAGAATACTTATCCCTTGGTATGTCAAAATCTCATGCAGGGAGCCTATAACTAGTGGGTCAGAAGCCAGGGTAAAAGACTGGCAACATACAAAGGGCATTAAAAGACAACTATCGTTAGGACCCTACTCACCATGCGTGCCAATCCTTAGGAACAGTTGGATTGAGATTAAGGTGGCGGTAAGTGGAAGCACGTGGCTGGCGTACAGAGTATCAGGTAAAAGGAATCTGTAGAAAATGTTCTAAAAAGCAGATCTTGAAAAATTATTTTATTAATTAATTTAGACTTTTTAAATGCAAGCAAAACATCTAGTCAGGAGGAAAAGACAGTGTTATGCCATGGCAGCTGGGAATACACAAATTTTGCTCATTAAATAAATTAATGCAAGTAAGTGTCTAACACAGTGCTTGGAGTACCGTGCTCAGTATATGTTAGCTGTTACATGATATTATGTTATTATATTACAGTAAAAGAATTAAGCCTATTAACAAATTGTCTGAATGACTGACTGAATAAAGTGAAGTCTCTCTTTTAACTTATTTTGTCATGGTTTTGTTCCCTGATAATGTTTAGGTTGATTACGTTATACATGAAAAATAAAAGTATTAGTAGCTATGATTCATTGAGCATCTACTATGTAAGGGATGTTTTACACACACTATTTCACTTCCTTCTTACAGTAGTCCTGACAGATAACATAAATCATTTACCAGATGAAGAAACTGGGATTCAAAGAGGTTACATGGCTTAGTACCTAACTTAAGATCACATTGTAGGTGGCATTAAACCCAGGTGTGTTAATCCAAAACCCATGCTCTTTCCCTAATACCAATTCTTACTCTTTCCTTGGTAGTAAGGTATGTGTCAAGTTTCATTTGTGGTTCACTTTGGACTATTGAAACAAAATGGTGGATCAGAATTTTTCCATAGTCATGTTATTTTTAACAGATTTTAAATCAGTGACGATACAGTACCATATGATTGCATGAGAGAAGGAATAAATCAGCAGTTATAACATGGGAAATATGAGAAAGAAAACAAAATGTAAGTTAGTAACGTAGATAGGACCTAGAAACTCAATTCTGACACTGTCTACCTGAGTTAGTGGCTCAGTCCCACAAGACTGCTGCCCCACTGCAGATGCCAGTCACACGTCAGGTTGTCACCAGTGCTCTGACCAGTCGACTATAAATCAGAGGTTCCCACAAGCCCCTTTTCAGGTTTGATTAATTTGCTAGAGTGGCTCACAGAACTCAGGGAAGCTCATAGTTTACCAGTTTATTAAAGGATATGATAAAGGATACAAGAGAACAGCCAGATGAAGAGATACATAGGGCAAGGTCTGGGAGGGTACTGAGCTCAGGAGCTCTGTCCCCGTGGAGTTGTGGTGCATCACCCTCCTAGTAGGTGGATGTGTTCACCCACCTGGAAGCTCTCCAAACCTCACACTATTGGGATTTTATGGAGGCTTCCTCACGTAGGCATGATCAATTATTAACTGCATTTCCAGTCCCTCTAGCCTCTCTAGAAAAGTTGGGGGCAGGGAGGTGGGGGAATCAGGACTGAAAATTCCAAGCTCCTGATTACGGCTTGGTCTTTCTGGTGACGTCCGCACCCAGGAGCCATCCAGGAGGCTACCTATTGGAACAAAATATGCTCCTAGTGCTCTTATCGCTTAGGAGATTACAAGGGTTTTAGGAGCTCTGCGCCAGACCCATATATATATATATATATATTTTTTTTTTTTTTTTTCTATTATCTCACATAGGCTGTGCAAGGACTTTGGCTTTTACCCTGAGAGAGTTGAAAAACCACTGGAGGAGGTTCCTTTAAAAACTAAAAATAGAACTACCGTATGACCCAGCAATCCCACTACTGGTCATATACCCTGAGAAAACCATAACTCAAAAAGAGACATGTACCACGATGTTCACTGCAACGCTATTTACAATAGCCAGGACATAGAAGCAACCTAAGTGTCCATCGACAGATGAATTGGTAAAGAAGATGTGGCACATATATACAATGGAATATTACTCAGCCATAAAAAGAAACGAAATTGAGTTATTTGTAGTGAGGTGGATGGACCTAGAGACTGTCATACAGAGTGAAGTAAGTCAGAAAGAGAAAAACAAATACTGTATGCTAACACATATATATGGAATCTAAAAAAGAAAGAAAATGGTTCTGAAGAACCTAGGGGCAGGACAGGAATAAAGACGCAGATGTAGATAATGGACTTGAGGACATGGAGAGGGGGAAGGGTAAGCTGGGATGAAGTGAGAGAGTGACATGGACATATATACACTACCAAATGTAAAATAGATAGCTAGTGGGAAGCAGCCACAAAGCAAAGGGAGATCAGCTCGGTGCTTTGTGTCCACCTAGAGGGGTGGGATAGGGAGGGTGGGAGGGAGATGCAAGAGGGAGGAGATATGGGGATATATGTTTATGTATAGCTGATTCACTTTGTTATACAGCAGAAACTAACACACCATTGTAAAGCAGTTTTACTCCAATAAAGATGTTAAAAAAAAAAGAAAAACTATTGGAGGGTTTTGAACAGAGACATGATCTGATAGATGTTGGAAAAGGATCACTCTGGCTTCCTGAGTGATTGGATGTGGATTGCCCGAGCAAGAGAGGAACCAACGTTGACTTGGCTTCCCAGAGACTGCTCTTATTGATGTGCAGGGGGAGCTCTCTTTTTATCACCTTCCATCTAAGCGACCTGGCAGATTCACCTCTCTGCCAGTCTCCTGCAAAACACACTGGCTGATGCACAAGACACTTGATCTTCATGACCAACAGGCTACTCTCTGGAACACCCCTCCATCACAATCCCCAACTCCCATTCCCATCAACTGAGGTGTATGTTTACTTGGAGTGGTTGGCTTCTTTCCAAAACTGTATATTCCGATTTTACTTTTAATAATAGATTAAATACAATGTAAAATGTGTTAAAACAGAGAATTGAAGACTTCAGAAAATAATGACGAGTCTTAAAAATTTACTGAGTATGAGACAATTGTAAAAATGGAGAGAAAAAATTTAAATCCAGAATGATTATGTTCTCAGATTACATGGCAAATATTTAATAATTCTCCCTCTAAAGGAATCAGAAACAGAGATCATACTCCCATGGGTGTGGTTTATGCAAGAAAAACAATGCAGACCAATCAGCACACACATGCTTAAGGAAGGGCCTTAGCTTTCCGGCAAAGATTGACAATGGATGTGTATAATAGATGTTCACAGAATATATTGGATTCTCTGTTCTATCCAATCTTCCCCGCAATAAATTGACAAACTTCTTGTTCAGATCACATTGAAGATGACTTCTCACTGCATGTTACTGATCAGTTACATTCTAAAAATGTTTATGTGGACAACAAATGCTTTTTCTTGAACCATATTCTATTTCTCCATTCTGATGACTATCAGGCAGCAGGACTAGTTTCTGGGTTTTGGTTTTTAATGTGTTTTGTGAAGAATGAACTCACTTTGACTTAAAAGTCAACCTTTAAAATTAGACTGTTAGTGGTAAGAATAAACTGCTTGAGGACCCACAATCACAAAGCACGTGCAGACTTTAAAAACTATAACCCTGTCACTAAATAAGTCATTGAATCTGCTGTGTGCAATGAAATACTATTAAAAAGAGTTTGATTTACTTTCATTTGTTTGTAATTGTAGAAAAACAGAATGCTCCAGAACATATCCTTTGGCCCCCAGAGGGCGCAAGGCTGAAAGAAGTCAGAGGTGAGAGTTTAATCCCTCCAGATGGTGGCGCTACCTCCTCACCAGGGCTGCTAAACAGGATGGGAAAAGTGGTCCCACCCACCTCAGAGGACCTTCAAACATGGGATTCTAGTAGTCCAAGGACTCTACCTCTGGTTTTTGAAGTGCAGTAAATATGCAAAAATTACACAAACCTCTTTACCCTATCCCCTTCTGTCTTACCAACAGAAATAGAGTGTGTATGTGAGAGTATTAGAGAGAATTAGAGACAGAATTAGAGAGAATGAGAGGGCACATGAGATTATGAATTTGAGAGAGAATATTAGAATGTGTGAGTATGAGAGGGTATGTGAATAGGAAGGAGCCCACAGTGCTCCAGGCTTTAATTCTTGTAAGAAACATAATACTGTTGAAAGTACATGAACATGGCTAAATTCACAGTTCTAAATGTTTTGCCAAAGGCTAAAGCTGCAGATTTTTCCTCCAGAAGGGAAACAAAACTAAGCTCAACCCCCTCTTTGCTCTCCCTAATACTTCAGTGACATTAACTTATCCCTTAGATGTTTAGAAGAGGTTTACTAATTGAGCAGGAATTTTTCCTGTCTTCAATATTTTATTGAAGTGTTTCAAGCAACATAAACAGTACAAAATCCACTATTAAGAATCTCGCACATTTAACTGCGGCACGAATATCAGTCATTTATTGACATTAACGTTATGAACACATAATGGAAAAATGCTCCTCAGAAGAGGAAGGTGGGTTTCGAGTCCCTGAGGATGGAGCTCGTCTATGTATGTGCATCCACAGGGGCCAGGTGTCGGAGGAGGCGGCTCAGGAATGCCTCCAGCTGCTTCTTTGATCTGTAAGCGATCAGTCCTCCCTTGTTGGCCCACTGGTCCACTCCAGCAGCGCCTCTGTTTCCCACGTGGTACACCAACTGTGGCAAGTCAAGTCCCGAGTTGGGGTTTCTTTCCAAGCACTCTTTTAAGTCCACCATTCCCCCACCCATGGCCCTGAGGATGGCGTGAGCAGCACAAGAGTCCCACTTGAAAGTGGTGTCTTCTGAGAAGATGTAAATGTCAACAAGGCCGAGGACAACACAGAGGCTCTTGTAACCAGCCCCAGCTGCCCGGAATATGCGCTCTCCACACACACGTGACAGTGCGGCCTTGACGGTCTCCTTTTCACTTGTACTAATGACAGCTGAGAACGGGTGGGAGCATTCCGCCTCAGAGCTGGGGTTTGGGGTCACTTGGCTCTGCGTTTCACTGCTGTTTCTTGTAGAGACGGGAGGCAGAAATGAATGGATATTGGTCCCCATGTAAGAAAGGCCCCAGTAGCAATGTCCTTTCCACCTGTGGAAGAGAACATTCAGTTTGTGGCCGTAGGTTATCCCATTCGTTTTTCATTGCTCATATGGCTTCCCAACTTGATGATATGAAAAATATATAACATAATGGGTCTCAAGGTCCTTAAGCCTAGAAATGGATACCAAGTAGCTAATTTATTTCTAAAAGTTACTCCCTGTGCGTTTTGCTGCCTGTGCTGTTGCAGGTTAGGAATGCTTTCAGTTTTTCTGTATTATCACACCCATCTAGGACAATGCTAAAATATTTGTGGGATTTCTGGCCTCCAGGAACAGAGCAAAGTTTCACTGCCACTTTTGGCATTTAAAGTTTAATGGGGGGAAAGATGAACAGATAAATAATCTTTTCAATCTGCAAATCTTTCACAATCCTTAAGCTTTTCTTCAGTTGGGAACGCCTTTTCATTCTCTAATTCACTAGCTCCACTTTGGTTTTAACACCAAGAAAGATGGACTCATTATTTTTGGCAACAACAAAAATAGCACCTATCATTTCTCAATGTTTAACTTACTATATATGCTGGATAGTTTATTTACAGAGATGGAAACTGAGGCTTAGAGAATGTAAGTGTAAGAATGTAAATCAGCGGTAGAATCTGCATTCAAACCCAGGAAGTCTCAATCTAGGATCTGTGCTACTAACTACTTTGTCAATCATTTCTAGGTCATGATTATGCCAGCATCCAGTCCCACTTATTTTTAACTTCTTAACGACCCTTTAAAGACAACAAACACTTTCAGTTTGGAAGAAGGCAGGGTTAGAAGAAAACTATCAAAATTCCATAGGCGTAGTTTATGACTATTAAAGAACAAACAATTCTCAGTTGCTTGAAGCAAGTCAAAGTTTAATATAAATATGTAGTTCTAGGACTTCCCTGGTGGCGCAGTGGTTAAGAATCCACCTGTCAATGCAGAGGACACGGGTTCAAGCCCTGGTCCGGGAAGATCCCACATGCCGCGGAGCAACTAAGCCTGTGCGCCACAACTACTGAGCCTGCGCTCTAGAGCCTGCAAGCCACAACTACTGAGCCCATGTGCCACAACTACTGAGCCTGCGTGCTGCAACTACTGAAGCCTGCGTGCCTAGAGCCCGCGCGCCTAGAGCCCATGCTCCGCAACAAGAGACGCCACCGTGATGCGAAGCCCACTCACTGCAACCAGAGAAAGCCCGCGCGCAGCAACGAAGACCCAATGCAGCCAAAAAACAATAATAATAAAAAACAAATAAATTTATAAATAAAAATATGCAGTTCTATACAAGTGGAAAAAAATATTATCTATTTCAATAAAAAACTGAAATCACAGGAGAAAACCTGCTTCTTCTTGGCCTCTGCCATGCCCTGGAGCCCCACAAGCATGGGCCATGGATCGGAGCATCTGTGCCCTGCACAGGAGTCCAGGGGAGCCTGAGGAGGGAGGAGGCATTAAAGGAAGTGATGCTGGCAGTTCTACCGGAAGAGCACCCCAGAGCTAGGTCCTAACCCTGGCCGTACCTACTCAACTTTTCATTAGATCGTTGTCACATTTTGCTGCAAGACCCAGGGCTGAGAATAAAAAGAACCTTAATTCAAACATGCAGATTTTTAGTAGGAATACCAAATCTACCGAGTCATGGGAATGTCACGCGGAGAGATCATCTTGACAATAAGCAAAGCTGAGGTTGTAAATTCTAAAAACCATAATATACCAAAAATTTTCATCTTTTACCTGAGGGTGTTTAGGTCTTGTGATACAAAAGGTTGGTTGATGACTCCCATCAGGGGCACCCCTGTCTGTATGTCATAGACACCAATTAAAATAGTGACACACTGAAGTCCACTGGGGAAGATTCCTTGGTTGGATTTAATGTCAGCAGAACCTTTTATATACTGATAAGTTGAATCTGAAAAATGAAGCAAATTTGTTAGGATTATTTGAAATGATTACTTAGAAGACGATGATGAATACATCTACAAACCCTATACTATATCGTTTCTCTCTTCTAATTTGGTAACTGCTATGGTCTGAATGTTTATGTCCCCCCAAAATTCTTACCCCCAAAAGTTGATGGTATTAGTAAGTGGGGCCTTTGGGAGGTACTTAAGTCCTCAGTGTGGAACCCTCATGAATGGAATTAGTGTTTTACAAAAGAGGCTCCAGAGAGATCTTTAGTCTCTTTCAGAATGTGAGGACACAGTGAAAAGGTACCAATTATGAATCAGGAAGAAGGACCTCACCTAATCATGCTGGCACCTTGATATCGGACTTCCTAGCCTCTGGAACTGTGAGAAATAAATTTCTGTTGTTTAAAGGTTACCTAGTCCATGGTATCTTGTTATAGCAGCCCAAACTGACTAAGATAGTAACCAATCAGTTTTTACCTTTGGGTGACACTTATATTGAATTATTTTTTTGACCTCTTGTATTTCACTTTTAAGCTGCTTGTGTTTCATTTTCCCAACTATATAGAAACTCTTGGAGAGAAAGGACATGTCTATAGTTCCTATGGCAGCTAGCATAGCACCTTGCAAATAACAAGCACTCAAATATCCATCACATGTCAAAATCATTTAAAAGCTAATAGCTCAGGATAACCAAGGGGATTCCTTAGAGCTCTTACTAATCAGAGGACAAGTCCAAGGTGGATGGGAAAGCCTCCTTCCAGGAATCTGTCAGGGGTGGAATTACCTTTTTGTTTGTTTGTTTTTGCCCCTCAAATTAGAAGGAAGGAGACAATGATGGTAGTACAAGAGGAAGAAATTGATGGTACTCATGAGAAAAAGAAGCCAAGTAGCTAGGTTTCTTCTTAAAAGACTGTACATGCCAGCAGCTGACTGCCCACATCTAATGAGTTAATGCCCAGTTAAGGATGTGCCAGGCACAAGATCCGGAGAGCTAGCTAACAGAATCAATTCAGGATAGAATAAGAAAACAAGGTTTCTGTCCCTCAAAAACCTTAACTGAGGCTGATTTACCTTCAAGCAATAAAAGATTCTGGAAAACATTCTTAGTTTGCATATACAATCCATAGGCTGAATATTCTCTAATTCTCTGATAACTAAAGGCATTTCTATCATTATTAATGTGCTTGTAGGATGGGGAGGGTGGGGGGAGTTTGCCTGTTCAGCGTGATTGGTTGCAGTTGTACTGGGTAGAATATGCCAGGAAGGTTGGGGGAAAAAGGGGGACTTCCGAAGATTAATACCTAGGGCATTATATTAATAGCATCATTGAGAGAGGCCTACACTTTTTAAACAATGAGCTATAGATTATGGTTCTACCATAATCATGACCACAAAATTAATGGTGAGGTTTACACAGGACTCACAAACTGACTGCTAAGAGTCACATTCAGCTGTGTTTTGCTTGGCCTGTATAGTGGTTTTGATTGTTTGCTTGTTTAACTGAATTAGTAGCCAGTGGTTAAACTGTGAGATCTCACATAAAAACCTGGATTTTGATTTTTTTTTAAAAATCTGATGAGCTGGACAGTATTCCCAGATGGCAATAATCTGCTGGTGCTGAATGTTCTTAAAATGGCATGTGTGCTCAATTAGTTATAGCTGCTATCACTTCATTCTTCTCTCATATTTAGCAGTCTGGCCCCTGAGGTCTTTCAAAAATGAGTTAATTCAGCTTTGTATATGTGCCTGTGTGTGTGTGTGTGTATAAGTGTGTACACACACACACATGTTATAGATATATGTGATAGATATATGTATAAAACACACACCTCAGCTCTTCGTTTATCTTTTTTTTTGGCTGCACCGCACGGCTTGTGGGATCTCAGTTCCCTGACCAGGGATTGATCCCGGGCCACGGCAGTGAAAGTCATTTATCATTTTAAAAATTCAAAAATTTTAAAACTCCTAGGAGAGTTAAACCATACCCTCAATTTTTATTTTTCTAACCCCCCGCCAAAAAAAAAAAAAAGGATTACTAATGAAAGCAAATAAACAGAAGCAAACACTCTCTCTACTTACCTATAGGATCCACCCAAACTCCCAAAGTGTCCTGTGGAATGTTGATCTCTATTGCATCCAGAGCTGGGTCACTAAAGACAACGTCCTGATGTACAACCTTGGCTAATGCTTCAGATGCCAACTTGTTACCATTAAGGACTTTGTTGAGAAGATCTACTGTTTCTTCCTCTGTTGGACACAGTCTGATGATAACCTTTTCCCCTTGAGTAAAGACAAACTAAAGACCATTACATCTCAAGTTTCAGGGGAGAAAGAACAACAGAGGGGTGGGAAGAAACAAAAGCTGTGAGGGCACCTCAGACTAGGTGAGGGCAATATATCCATACCAGTGTTTCCTAACCTGGCTGATTGCCAGAATCACCCAGTGGCCTTCATAAAGTCATAGCTGCTCAGTGGTCAGTCATGCACCTAACAGCGAGGAATGAATTCCAGGTGTCAAAGGACCTACTACTCTCCAGAAAAATGTCCACATGGGCACATGCACACAGTTTTTTGTATCTAGTTTAAGGGAGCTCATGGACCAGTTAAGAACCCTGAGTCCTTGATAATCAATCTTTATATTTTTTGCCTTTTGACTTTTCGTATACTGTGGGTCACCCTATTCACATTTGAATATGTTATTGAAAAGAATGGAGTTCTTATCAGTACAAAGAAGGGCTTCTACCTCCCTAAATTGTTTATGCTCAGTAAAGTAACATAAGATGAAGTACATTAATCTTTAAATGTGGTAAAGCGGTAGGACTCTAAATGACATACATAGAATAGCTCTCTGTGAAACCACTGGAAATCAGGATGTAAGCAAAGCTGCTTCTGCGATTGAAATCCCAAGTTACCGAATCCAGGTGCTTTACCATCACTTTAAAGACGCTTCTTAGACTCTTGCTTAATCTGGTTTCCGGCCCCCGCAAAAGTAAGAAAAGAGGCTGGCAAAAACAGGCAAGTTAATAGCAACAGAAAGTCACAGCAATGCAGAATATAACTTTTTTAAAAATTAAGAAAACATAGCACTTTGGAGATTTTGTGGTATATAGACAAATACTCCTAACTAACCTAGCCATTCCAAGAACAGCAGCATTTGCATCACCTGAGAACTTGTTAGAAATTCAGAACTGCAGTCCCCATCCCAGACCTACTGAGTTCTAACAAGGTCCCCAGGTGATTCATGTGATCCTTAGAGTTTGGGAAGCACAGTGAGTCTATTACAATGATGATTCTGAAACAGCAAGAAACAATTACATGTAGTTCAATTCAATTAAATGAGATTGTAAAAGTTGGGGAATAATAATGCTAATCACTGCCACTTGCTGAGCACCTACACTAGACTCAGTAAAAGTCATGGGATCATTCAAGGGAGCAAATCATATCACACTACTCCTTTGCTTAAAATTTGCCACTGAATTCCGATCATGCTTAAAGGAAAATCCAAACTCCTTCCTTTGAACTTCCACTGTCTCACCTCACCTCAACCACCAGTCCCTCCCCTTCGCCATGGTTCTCTGCTAAACCCATTCTCTCCTTCAGTTCTAAGGAAAATGTACGTGGAATGCCTTTTTGCCCCTATAATTCTAGATACGTAAATGAAATATTAAAATAACTGTTTATGAAGTAGTCAAACAGGATTTTAAGTGTAGGATTTCTTACGGGTTAGTCACAGGTGTTCTTTTTTAACACCTTTATTGGAGTATAATTGCTTTACAAGATCGTGTTAGTTTCTGCTGTATAACAAAGTGAATCAGCTATATGTATACATATATCCCCAAATCCCCTCCCTCTTGCGTCTTCTTCCCACTCTCCCTATCCCATCCCTCTAGGTGGTCACAAAGCACCGAGCTGATCTCCCTGTGCTATGCAGCTGCTTCCCACTAGCTATCTATTTTACATTTGGTAGTGTATATATGTCCATGCTACTCTCTCACTTCATCCCAGCTTACCCTTCCCCCTCTCCATGTCCTCAAGTCCATTCTCTACAACTGTGTCTTTATTCCTGTACAGGTGTTTTTTTAATCTTAAGTTTAAATGAGATTTTTCTTTCTTCCTACTGAGTGTCATAGAATTAAGTGCATTTTAATACACTGCCCATGAAGGAGACAAATTTTTCTCCAGAGTTAATCCAGAAATTAGTTTTCTTTGTAAACATGCCTCTAGATGTTTAACTATTTGTCACATGATCAGTGTTTAAAGTTCACTACTTTAATCTTCTACCATTAAACAAACAAAAACCCAGACAAACTAACAACAATTTGTTTCTCTAAAAAGGATCAGCGATTTTGATATTTTCCTCTCTATCACAAGGGACCTGGTGGTCCATCAAAGGAGAATTTGGTCCACAGGAAACTAATTAAATAAGAGTTAAAACTTGGTAGTAAAAGGAACCTTTTTGGTTGTCCAACTCCCTTTACAGAGGTTCTGAGACCAGAGGAGCCATGAGGTGATTTCAGGGACAGGGCCTCCTCTACATTCTCAGCCAAGGTCTATGGACTCCCTAGGAGGTCTCCACAAATGGGTTTACTTGGACCTGAAATTGCCTGCAAAACTGTGTAGATGTGCGTCTTTCTGGGGGTATCTATAACTTCCATCAGATTCCCAAAGGGCCATGCAACTTTCCCAAAGGTTAAATCATACATTATTCAAATGCTACAGATTTATATCTAGAATAATACATGTGGACTTGCTAAATAATCCTAAAATGCCACATCTCCCTATCTTAAATGGCATGATATTCTGAAGTACTGAATGAAGCTTAACATTCAAATGTTATTTACATGAAAGGCCTCCAAACATCCATTTACTTCATGATGTAAGTTGAAAATAAAAATACCATATGATAATTAAGTTATAAAAATACGTTAAGATTTTTATACTTACCCAAATCATTTGTAAACTCATTGGATTCTTCTCCAAAAATTTTTTTTCCCAAGCCTGGAAACTGAATGATTCAGAGTATGACAAAAATACAACAATAAAGAAAAAAAGAAAATCCCACATTTATGTTCAATTCTGAACAGATTTTCATTTTATACTTCAAATTAAATAGCACAATTAGATCTGAAATTTACAATTCCAGAGATCAATCCAAGTATAAAAAGTGAAGTCAGTTTGGTTCAGTACTTAGTTTTCTAATATTTTCCTGCTCCTTTGCCCCTTTAGAAAGTCCAAATCATGGTAGAAGTCTGGTTTCCTTATGTATTGTTGAGTCTGCAGAAGTACTTCTGGAAACTTCATCCTTCTAGTTAAGGGCCATAGAGCTAGAATGTTTACAAAGGAGATGTTTTAACTGTTGCTCCTAAACAGTACCTAAGTAGCTTATACAAGTTAATGTTATTGACCAAGTACCTGAGATGATTACTTGAGATTGGGTAGAAGGTATCAGAGGATAACATTTGATTTTGTTTTCATTGTCAGGTGTGTTTTCTGTACCTGTTGGAGGTATCATTAGCCACCAGGCTAGGAAGGTGATATAGCAAAAAAGGGGAAATATTTTATTTGCCAACAATTTATGTGCCAATATAGAATTTTTTAAAAAAAGAAAAAAAAGCTAAATAGGAATTTTCTCTCATCTCTGTATGACCAGGAAGCTTTCAGACACATTTTGCTTCTGATTTTCTCTGCAGTAAAGATAATTTCTCTCAAAATATGTGCTGAATTATGATATGAGTACAGTTCTCAGGCAATAAAAGCAAGGAAATGCTTCAAATATTTGAGCTCAGTTATTCACAGATGGCCAGTAGCTTTAATAGTGCCCACAGCTACTTGTTATTTTTAACTCTTTTAAAGAACAATGCAAGTCGGGACTTCCCGGGTGGTGCAGTGGTTAAGAATCTGCCTGCCAGTGCAGGGGACATGGGTTCGAGCCCTGGTCTGGGAAGATCCCACATGCCTCAGAGCAATAAAGCCCGTGCACCACAACTACTGAGCCTGCGCTCTAGAGCCCATGTGCCACAACTACTGAAGCCCGCGAGCCTAGAGCCCGTGCTCCACAACAAGAGAAGCCACTGCAATGAGAAGCCCACGCACCGCAATGAAGAGTAGCCCCCGATCACCGCAACTAGAGGAAGCCCGTGCACAGCAACGAAGACCCAATGCAGCCAAAAATAAATAAATAAAATAATTAAAAAACAAAAAAAAGAACAATGCAAATCAACACGGGCTGGCACTGAGCCGATTCATCAATTCATCCAGGGCCGAAGCTCCAGTCTCCCAGCCTGCCTAGAAACCCTTTCTGAGGCTACAGTATTGGAGAGTCATGAAACTATTTTATACAAGCCAAAAGTGAATATCATTTATGTGTTCATAAGTCCTAGCATATACTTCATGAATGAACAACTGCCTGAACTTGTTATAATGCTCTGGGGCAAATATTAGCCCACAGAACTTAACGTTGATACATTTCTAATCCAGTTGTTCAACCATCCCTTCCACCCAGCTCTTGATCAGTAACAAAAATAAATTTGCTTCCTTTTTAGTTTATTGGAGCCAGATATTATAGGACATGAAAAAGTACAGTTTGTAGAAATTTCAAGGGGTCATTTATTCTCTCTTCCTGCCTGTGGTCAAGAATTCACTTAAATGATTCTAAATGATTCCTAATATTTTGAGAATTTCATAGAAACGATTCTAATATTTTGTAGGGCTTTCCGACATAAAATTCTATCCTCCCAAACCTAAAAGAAAAGAAATTATTAGATTACCATATAAAAGGCAATATAGTATTACAAAGAGCACAGACTCGGTCAGCCTGTGTTCAAAAACCAGCCGTGCCATTCACTTGCTGTGTAACCTTAGGAAAGTTATTTAACCTCTCTGTGTCTCCCTTTTCTCATCCATTACAATGAAATAATTGTTCTTGCCTTATAAAATTGTTATGATTAAATTAATATATTTAAAGCCCTTAGAACAGTACCTGGCTCACAGTAAGCATTTATAAGTGTCTGCTAATGTTATTATTTGTTATTACTACTTATGAATATAATTTCTTTTCCCCAGTCAGCTTAAAAGACCTAGAATTACAATCATTGTTAGTTATAAACAATGTTTTCCTTCTCAAATAAAGGGAGACTTTAAGTCTCCAGGACTCTATGAGCCCATAACTGAGGCAACCATTAGATAAATGATTATGTCAAAAGGTGGGACTTAATATATCAAGTTAAAAAAAAAGTTATAAAACAGTATGTTCTCATTTCTTTTGAAATAAGTTGTATGTGCCATGTACACACACAGAAGGAAAATATTCTAACAATATTTAGCAAAACAGCTGTGGTTTTCTCTAGTGGTAGGATTAAGAGGATTCTTATTTTTCCATATTTAAAATTTTTTTCTGCAGCACACATTTTAGTCTATTGTAGTCAAAACAAGGGGAAAAACCCAAGTTGTTTATTAGAATCCAAGGTGTTAGTAATGGGGGTAGGGGGGACGAGGAGGGGCAGGGGTGGCGAGGAGAAGGGATGTTATTCTATAGAGGGAAAAAACCACAGGGGCAAATATTCTGCAATTACATTGGCTGGGAGCTTTCTTACCTTGTTCTCCATATTCTGTTTTATAACTTCCTGTACCAGTACATCAGCCAGGGTCTTGAAATCAACTGCAAACTTCTTGTTCTTTTCTCCCTCTTTCTTTTCTTCTATCAGCAGCTGGAAGAGGGCTTCCTGCTGCCTGCACGCCCGGGCAATGTTGGCAGCTTTCTCAGAGACACAGAGCAGCTCCCGGAGGATACCTGACATTTCTGAACCTGGCTTTTCAGTTGCAGCGTCTGGTGGAATCGGCACCCACCCTCCGGGCCGTCAGCTGGAAAAGTACAAGAATGTGAAAGAGAAAGCAGTTCAGAGAGTGATGTCAGGATGCCTCGGCACTGCTAACAACCAATCTGGCAGTCAACCGGTCAGCATGGCTGAACAGCTACTATAGATCACAGTCGCATCCTCCGGGTGGAAGACTAGATATCATCTAACATTTGAAACTTATTTTTAAAGATCAAAAGATTTATAGTCTCAAATGCATTATGCAAAGAACTGAATTCTCAGTGAAAGAAAGAATTTGAATGAGAATCTACATTATATTTACAAAACCCTAGACCAATAGGCAGGTGGATACACGAGCACAATGTTAAATGAAAGGAAAAGCCAAGTTCACGTAATGACCCTCGAATGAGCTCACAAGCTTAGCAACAACATTATTAAAGTAGTGCTCTTTCTTTCACCCTTTGGGGGGAGAAGGAAGAAGTGAAAGCCCGTTTATCCCATCAGTTTGGGGGCAACTTTCTAAGGTACCAAGCACCACACCAGCAAGCATCTTTGTGTCCTGCAGGACTCTGAGGTCACACTTGGGCTAGCAATCCAGTTGATCTCCCAACCCCAATCACCTTTTTTTTCTATTAAAAAAGTCCCACCAGCTGTGCTGCTCTTCTAGCAAGTTTAAATAATAAAGTGAATTCAAACATGCAACTTGTTGGGACTTGAAAAGTTCTGGCTTCTAAGAGGCATGCTACCACACCTTGACATACCTATCAGGTAATTAGGAGAGAAACATTTCTCAGTTTCAGTAGTAGCTGCATTTTATTGAATGCTTTAATAATTCCTATCTCAGTATTGTGAGAATTACTGTGAGGATTATCAGCCCTGCTTTACAGTCAAGGAAACTGAAGCTTAGAGAAGTTAAGCAACTTGTTTAGGGTTACACAAGACTAACCGGCAGGGCTCACACAGAAGCTCATGTTCTTTATTATCATAACAAATACTCTACTGCTTAAAAAAAAAAAAAAGAAGTTCCTTTAATGGACTCTAGGAGGCTGAGAATTAGTACAACAATAAAGATGTCAATGCAATGGAGTTAATTGTGAATTGTCATAGCCGTTTTGTCTTAATCAGATCTGCTTTAAATAATATATGCTGTTTTCTTAAGATTATGGGTCAACCACCCTAAGAAAATATGTCCAACCTCAACAGTAATAAAAGGAAAGTGAATAAAAACAATGAGACATCCTACTTCACTATTAGATGGGCAAAACTGTTTTTAAAGTTAATTTTCATTCTTGCAGGTGTGGTGAAACAGGTGCTGATACTCTGTTAATGGGCGTGCAAACAAGTGGGTTTCCACAGAGCAATTTGAGAAAAATGTATCAAGATCCCTAGAAATGTTATTACCTTTAGCCAGTAACTCCAGTCTGGCCCTTTTTTGTGTTAAGTCACAGTTGTGTTAAAATATTTCCACAGAAGAAGGATTAGTATTATTGACAGTAGCAAAAAGTTAAAAATAATCTTAAACATTGGTGCAATGTAAGATAGACTACAATGTCGTTCTTAAAATAATATTTTTGAAGAATATTTAATAGGGATATATGTTAATGTTATAATATTAAGTGTATATATAGTATCATAGTATGTTCCTAATTTGTGTTTATACACATATGCACTCTATACATATAGAGAGAGTCTGAAAGGCTAGTAGGTGATGTTTTAATGATAAACAGACGTTTAATGGTAATTATCACTGGGTACTAGAATTGTGGAGGATTTTTTTCATTATGCTTTTCTATAATTTTCAAATATTCTACAATAAATATATACTGCTTTTCTAATAAGAAATGATATTTTAAAATATCTTGGAACAATTAAGCACAAAGGACAAGAATTCCTCAATTCCTGGAGATAACTGTCCAAACAAAGTGTTACTGTAGTGACAACACAAACATCAGGTAGTAGAGATGATAGAGTTAAAAATTAAACAAAAACACCTGCCTACCTAAATGCCTTTTCCCCCCCAAGGATTGAATAATATGTTAAAAAAATTCACTTTGGTTGACTTAAACCTCAACATTAAGAAAAACGATTATATTAATACAGCTGAGGCACTTTGACTTAGAAACAATTTATGGTATCTGTATGCTCTAAATTATAAGTTATATATAATATATACATACATGGATACATAAATATCAGTAGAATACAGAAGCTCCAAGTGTATAAATTCAGTAACTTTGATTATTTTGATATCTTGATACATGTTATGAGGTTATTGTAAGTAAAGGAAAAAGAATCAATGAACTAACAGTACCTAAGCAGCTTTTTATCTTAAAAGCAGCATGAAGATTTTAAGGAGTTCAGCTTGAAAACTTTCTAAATTAACAATACCAGTATTGTCTATTTTACTCAACTTTGTTAAAGTCAATTTTTTTTTTTGGTGAAAGAAACACCGTACCACCACACCATTGGATAACTAAGAATCTCTCCCTATGACGCCCTCAGAACACTCAGGTGAGTTACCCACACAGGCTACAATCTCCAGGCACCACCCTTCTCCTCACACGGAAAACTCACCAACTTAGTCCTGATAAGTTTCTATACAGCTGCCCAGAGATTTGGAGTTTCTCGCCTTTGAACCTGACCTTTATTTCCTCAATAATGACCATTCTCACTTCACCTGAGCACAGCAACTTGACCAATGGGGGAAAAACTAGCAGCTCTAAACTTCAGTCCTGTAATTAACAGGTGCACAGATTTTAAGAATTCATCATAACACAGTAAATCAGATTTTTCAGTTCCAAAGTTATCCCAGAACTCAACCTTAATCACCTTTTATTCTGAACCTAGAAAACACTACGGTGTCTTGTCAAGCTCCAGGTTGAACATGCAGTTTCAGCTTAGGACTAGGCTTTCTCCAGCCATCCTATAGAACCATCCTATAGAACCCAGAACTTCTTTAGCTCCAGGGTCCTAGCCCCCTAAAAAAAAATCTCTCACAGCTATCATCATGTACATGCAAGACTTTCTAACTAATTTGCATAGCTAGCCTGCTACTTTCTGGCTGAATGGACTATTTCCTCCAAATGAATGAGCCATGGTCCTCTGTGCTTCTCTCTGTAAGCTGCTTCCGTATCTCTCTCTCCATCTGTCCTCAATTCAATTCACTCAGCCAGGCCACAACACTCAGGGGCATAATGGACAATTTGCCCTCACTTTGAAGGACTCAACTTGAGAGAAACTGAGGGCTACATCCAATACAGAATTTCTTCGAGTTTATTAATAGCTTGTATTAACACTCATGGAAATTATCATTCAGATGATTTTTAAAAGCAAGTTTATATATGTGTTATTGGACTTCCCTGGTGGCGCAGTGGTTAAGAATCCGCCTGCCAATGCAGGGGACACAGGTTCGAGCCCTGGTCTGGGAAGATCCCACATGCGGGGGAGCAACTAAGCCCGTGAGCCACAACTACTGAGCCTGTGCTCTAGATCCCACATGCCACATCTACTGAAGCCCACCACATCTCTAGAGCCCGTGCTCCGCAACAAGAGAAGCCACTGCAATGAGAAGCCCATGCTCGCTGCAACTAGAGAAAGCCACGCACAGCAGTGAAGATCCAACACAGCCAAAAATAATAATAAATAAATAAAAATAAATTTTAAAAAAAGTTTATATATGCGTTATTGACCTAAGTTGGCTTTATTTAAACATTTCAAATACTTTAAATGAAAATTATTATAGATTCATGATTAGTAAGTTATGACATTTACCATAATTTAATAGCTTTGAATATAGAAGAAATTCCTTTGGGTTAGTATTTAATGGGTATTCTGGCAACCACGTGTTAGAATTATCTAAGGCGCCTATTAAAAAGACAGATTTCTGGGACTCCATCCCCACTTAGTGAATCAGAATCGCTGGGGACAGGGTCCAGGAATCTGTAGTTTTGTCAGCCTCCTAGATGATGCTAAACTCTGAGATTTAATAGCTACTGTTCTTCAGGCTGTTCATTCATCTTTAATACTATGCTGGTAATTTCAGGGGGGCTGGCACCTGGTGGCCAGGTATCTTGGTGAAACCATGTGCTATCAGTTATTCATATGCAGAGAAAAAGCCCAAGTTAAAATAATAATTGCTAACATTAGGTACTCACTATTATGGCAGGCATCCTTCCAAGCACTTTACATATGTTTTTACATATGTTAATTCGTTTAATTCTCACACAACCCTGTGAAGAAGGTACTATTATCTCTATTTTACTGATAAAGTAACTGAGGCACAGGAGGGTAAATAATTTGCCCAAAATCACACAGCTAAGAAGTGGCTGGGACAAGATTCAAGCCCAGGTGAACCGGCAGAAATCCAGTTTTTTTGACTAAAGCACACTGTTAGCCAGTGCTCTGGCCAATAAAATCCTTTCATAAATTGTTAGCTGTTAACTAAGGGAAGAAATGAGCAATCACTGGATAAATAATCACAAGAATATTATTATTATAAGGTATATTATATATCAAAAAGGAGAGAAACACACACACCTCCCTGATAGCTGTCAGTAGTTTGATTATTAAAAAATCACTATTTGATACTCACTTTCCTTCTGCTCTCAGGAAAACCTTTCCCCTAGCTGATCCTCAGTCTCAGTGTAAACCATCTTTGCTGGAGAGTAAAAGCTCATCTATGTTCTACTGATATCTCTCTTAACTGGCTGTCTTGGCATGAGGGGTGGGGAGGGGGTCAGCTCATGCCAAATATCTAATTCCTCTTGTATTTGTTTGCTAGGGCTGCCATAACTAAGTGCCAAAGACTGGATGGCTTAAACAACAAATTTATTTTCTCACAGTTCTGGAGACTGGAAGTCCAAGACCAAGGTGTCAGCAGGGTTGATTTCTCCTTGGCTTGCAGACTTTCCTCTGTGGACGAGCATCTGTGGGTGTCTCTCCCTCTTTTATAAAAACTCCATTCAGATTGGATTAGGGCCCACTCATATGACCTCACTTAACCTTGAACTGAGTTAAGTTAAAGGCCCTATCTCCAAATACAGGCACATTATGAGGTACTGGAGAGTTAGGGCTTCAACGTACAAATTTAGAGAGAATACAATTTAGCCCAAAGAGACCTTGATAATCTTAGCAAATGCCAACCCAATCTATTCCTTTGTCTTCTTTTTTCTGGCCAAACAGGGAACTGGGGTAGGGTTCTCTTTCCTGTTTATGTGGTCAATAAGTTTAATTCTGTAAGACAATCTTTCCCACTAGGAGCTACTCACTTTAACAGCCAAATCATTAATGATCAGTGAACACTGAAATACTCTTATAAGCCTTATTTTGTGACAACCCATTTCAAGTCACATTTGAGCAGAACAGGTTTAAAGAAGTTACATTCCTCACCATCTCAGACCAAATGTACATCTACATGTTTACATAAGATCATGTCACAATGTCAGATAGAAACAGTCTCTTTAGCTTTTATGGGATTTTCACATCTATTAGAGAAACACTGAGTAAACTGAAGTAGGCTAATTCGAAAAAAAAAAAAGCTCTTAAGACTTTTCCTGGAAGCCCAAATCTCTCTACAAAGACAAAACTCAATTTTAATTTCTGACCATCTTATCATCTCATCAGAACACCAGATATTAAAAATCATATGTGAATAATATACACATATTTCAGACATGATAAACAGTAAAATGGGAAAGACATAGGCTTCGGAATCAGATAGACCTGGGTTGAAAACCAGGGCTCTGCCATCAACTAGCTGTGTGGCATCAGGTAATTGACCTACCCTCTCTGAGCCTCTCTCTTCATCTGTAATATGAAGATAATACATATCTTGCAGGGACACTGTGAAGATCAAAAGAGATATTTCTGGAAAAGCACCAAGCACAGAGCCTTGTGTATAGTAGATAACAAATGACAGCTATGACTATTAAATACAACTTCACAGAACCCACAATCACAGTCCTTACTTGAAAAATAAGAAGTTGGCAACTTTATATGGGTCACGGAAATCTTTTCTGAAAATGTACTACTCCATTAAATCTAAAAGGCTGGAAACTACTTGTAATTCTTTGAATGACCCAGAAAAAAGTTCCTTTATGCAGGCCAGATCTGATTGCTTCAGCTTCTGGGTGTCTGGGTGGAAACTTTGGCTCCCAGAGGCTGAAGACTACTCTGGCTTCATGGTAGACCATCTACAGATGGCTCAGGAGGGTCACTATTCTGTCAAGGGGGATATTTTGTCGGGAAACTTGTGGAGATTCTAGAGCCAAGGGTGTCTGTTTTTGTGTGATGAGCCTGGTTGTACCAGAAGCTGGCCATGCCCTTGTGTTGCTCACGGTGACAGAAATGTGACAACATAGATGAGGGCCCTCAACAAAACAGAACTGCTCGTTAATGAATAGGCAAGTAGGTCAAAGCATTTCTGTTGACATTCATTTCTTCCTGCAGATAACCTACTACTTTTACAGAGCCCACATTTTTGCCCATTAGACAATGACTCCACCCCTCCATCCCCACAATTCATAAACTGAATTCAGTCTGTCACTCATCCTCTGAAGACTGGCAATTTGAAATTACCGTGTGGTGGCCCTGCCTGACTGCTATTGCTGTTGGGGAAGAAGGTCCGACTTCCATGAAATACCTGGGTGCTTTACAAGAAGTGTTTTTGGTGACCTCTCTCAAAGGGGTGCAGCTGGCCAGGACTCTCCCTAGGTGGGCACATGCTGAGGGGTTGACCAAGGCTCTAAATTAGCTCACATTGCTATTGTAGGGGAAACAGAGACCTTGTTCCTCTTCCCCTTCCAGGTTAGGGCTGCTTTAGGGAGTAGTTTAAAGAATGGAATCGGCTTCCCTAGTGGCGCAGTGGTTGAGAATCTGCCTGCCAATGCAGGGGACACGGGTTCAAGCCCTGGTCTGGGAAGATCCCACATGCCGCGGAGCAACTGGGCCCGTGCGCCACAACTACTGAGGCTGCGCGTCTGGAGCCTGTGCTCCACAACAAGAGAGGCCGCGATAGTGAGAGGCCCGCACACCGCGATGAAGAGTGGCCCCCGCTTGCCGCAACTAGAGAAAGCCCTTGCACAGAAACGAAGACGCAACACGGCCATAAAAAAATTAAAAAAATAAAAATAAAAAAAGAATGGAAGCTGCCAGAAAGGATGGGGAACAGAAGTGGGCCCACACGAAGTATGTAATGGGCTCAACTGGAGTAGCCAACGATGGCTAAAGTGCAACTTGCTAACAATAGCCTCCCCTGACATCCCTAGGAGATGCTCATCTACCCACCTGGTTATCTAGGCCAGAAGGAAAACTGTACCACAAGCATTAACAGGCATTTACAAACACTAACTTTTAGGTCATCGGAAACTGAATTGCCCTTCCAGTGTATGAGCTTTGCTCAACTTTCAGATATTTGATCATCACACATTTCTCAGAATCCACTAAGCAGTACAGCATGGGACTGCCTGTACTTCTTTAGTGCTGTTTCACTTTGATCCCTTCGATGTTGCTGTCATCACTTCATAGTCTCTGATTAAGTTTAGCATTTTAGTGGCTGATTTCCCACCATCTGTCCATTTACTCCCATGCTCTGGGCAGATCATTAATTTGCACATGCTGTTCCCTCTGGCTGACATGCCCTTCCTCCTGCCTTATGCCTAATGTCTACTCACCTTCTCAGAATCAGTTCAAGGGCAAGAAACTTGAACAGATACTTCATAAAAGATGTTCAAATGGCCAATAAATATATGGAAAGATAGTGTAGCTTGTTAATAATCAGGAAAATGCAACTTAAAAGTCGCAACAGGGTATCACTGCATGTCCAGCCGAATAGCTAAAAGTAAAGATTGAAAATGTCAAGGTTTGATGAGGATGTAGAGCAATGAGACTCATACTGCTGGTGTGAATGAAACTGGTACAACCATGTTGGAAAATTGTTTATAATTTGTTGAATATAAGCATAACCTATGACCTAGCAATTTCTCTTATAGACTTGTACTCAACAGAAATTCCTGCACATATACATTAAAAGACATGTACAAGAATATTTATGATCAGCATAATTTGTTGCAGTAACCTCACACTAGAAATAACCCAAGTGACCATCAACACTAAAATGAAATAAACTGTGGCATACTTGCAAAAGAAAATACTATACAGCAGTGAGAATTAATTAATTATTGCTATAGGCAACAACACGGATGCATCTCACAAAAACATACTGCTGAGTGAAAGAAGTCAGACACAAAAAATATACGTGGAACAATTTAATTTAGTTGAAGTTCAAAAAAAGGCAAAACTAACTTATGGTGTAAGAAGTTGCAGTGGTGGTTACCCTTGGAGAAGGAGGAGGGATTATTGATGGGGGTAAATGATGGGGCTTTTAGGCACTGGGAATGTTCTAGATCTGAGTGATGGTTACATGGGTGGGTTGACTTTGTGTACATTCATCAAGCTACACCCTTAGGACTTGCATACTTTTCTGTATGTATTTCTATTTAGATAGAAAGTTTTTTAAAGGGTGGATGTGTGGAGAGAGAGGAGAGTCAGTTCGACAGTTGGCTCCTCCAGGAGCCATGCCTGACCCTCCATCTTGGGTACCTGGGCCATAGGAGAACGGAAGCAGGACAAATCTCTATCCCAGCTCTCCAACACACCGTACATTGGTTTGCTTATCTATGCCCTTGTCTGGCAGGAGATTTAAAAGTGCATGGTTTCTTATGACTCTTAGCGCGTACCTCAGGGGTGTTCAATAAATGTTGGCTTATGAATTTTCTCTTAGCTTTGTAAATACAGAATTCATCTTTGTCATATTGTTTATTATACTTGTATTTTATCAGCATTACCCAGGTGCCATTAGGCACGTGGGCCCATATTTATTTATATCAAAGTCTACATATATTCTGCATCCATTTACAAAAAAAACCAAAGCTGTATCTGGATGACTAGCAACTGAACCACATTTTTGAGCACCAAATCGGAATCTGATATTATGCTCTGACATCTGGAGGTGGCCTATCTTGATTAATTTTGTTGATTAAATAGCCAAAAATGCTGAGTTTAATTTGGTTTTGTTAGAGAAGACATTAAATATGGGATATGTAAATCCATCTATTTAACCTTCACATTTCTCCCTCCCTTCTTCCCATTCTTCACATAGAGCGTTGACATAACACGCCCATTTCTAAGCTGATCAGTCTACCTCACCCTGGCTCTAGTAAGGCTACTGTTGGACCACATTAGCCCACATTTTTGCTCACTGCTGCTGCTCAAAGCAATAGACCACAAAGAAGTCCTCTATCCTCAAATGTTGTTCTGGTAGGTTGTAAATGGGAGCTTGTGCTAAAGTAGTGTCTCCCAAATTAGTAAGATCAAGAATCAATTGAAACACTCATTAAAAATATAGATTTTTAGACTTTTCCCCTGGAGATACTGATCCAGTAAACCTGGGTTAAGGACAGGCAATGTCACTCATCTAATTTTTATTTGACAATTTAAGGGAACACCAGGTGCAACAGTCAGCTCTGTCTCTCAATAGTTATTAAGGAGCAGAACAGGGAAAGCTATAGCTATTGTGACTAAGAATAATGGCCTTGGTCGGCTAAGAGTCAACTATATTGTCTTTTTTGTAACAAAAATTAAATGCTGCAAAAAAATGCAAGTTGACCTACATAATAAGTATTCCACATTAGCATAATACTTGCCAAAAGTATACATTTCAATGTCTTCCCAGAATGCATTTGAAAAGTATGAAAAAATATTCCATTTAGAAATACTTTTAAATTTGTTAGTGACCCTTTTTCATCCTCTTCTCCGGAGTGAGAAACACTTTCACTAAATAGAAACTCTTTTCTATCTGCTGTCTTCCAACTATATGCTTAAACTTTCATATGCTAAGAGATGTTTTTAGCATACAACCGAGGTGTCACAAATGAAACCTGAAATCACATAGAATATAAAAAAATGGAAGTAGATTCAGGGTAGCTATCTTAACTGTGGGAAAGAATAAATATTTTTTAAAATACAAATTTAATGCCTAATTCAAGGCAAAAAGAAATATGTATGGCTTGTAGAAACTTTTCCAGCAGAATATTATTTATAGCTTTGATAATTGTTAATCTTATCATTAATCATATAAATCCTCAAGTCCATTTTGAATGTTTCCTTTTGCATGTAACATTTTTCAGTCATTTTATCTTTTCTTTTGAAATTTTGCAACACTTACTTTCCGTACCAACTCATTTAACACTGCCTTTTATGGTCTATGTGGGCCACCGTGGGTGTGTGGTAGAAAGAGCCTTGTTTAGGCCACAGGGGAGCTGGTTCTTAGGCTCTGCTTGGCCTTTAACCAACCAGGTGTAAAACCCTGGCCACATGTGTAAGCTCTCAGAGACTTGTTTTCCTCATTTCTGTAAACATAAAAAAGGAAAAGAAAGAAGGGAGAGAGTTTGGAGGGAAAGATTTCTATGGTCTGTTCCAGTTCAAAACTTCTCTATTTTTTTAATATCCACTTTCCATATAAAAGAGGTTGGGGACTATTATTCAGCCTTAAAAAGTAATGAGATTCTGTTACATGCCTCAACATGGATGAACCTTGGAAACATTATGCTAAGTGAAAGAAGCCAGACTTAAAAGAACAAATATTGTATGATTCCACTTATATGGGGTACCCAGAATAGTCAAACATAGAGACAGAAAGTAGGACGGTGGTTACCAGGGCTGGGAGGAGCAGGTAATGGGGAGTTATTGTTTAATGGATCCAGAGTTTCAGTTTGGGATGATAAAAAAGCTCTGGAGATGGATAGTGGTGATGGTTGCATAACAATGGTAACGTACTTAATGCAAGTGAATTGCACACTTGGAAATGGTCAAAATGGTAAATTTTATGTTATATATATATATTTTACTACAATTTTTTAAAGAGTAAAATACAAATAAAATTACAGGTTCAAAAAAGTGTACATTTTTAGGGGCTTCTCTGGTGGCGCAGTGGTTGAGAATCTGCCTGCCAATGCAGGGGACACGGGTTTGAGCCCTGGTCTGGGAAGATCCCACATGCCGCGGAGCAACTAGGCCCGTGAGCCACAACTACTGAGCCTGCGCGTCTGCAGCCTGTGCTCCACAGCAAGAGAGGCCTCGATAGTGAGAGGCCCGCGCACCGCGATGAAGAGTGGCCCTCGCTTGCCGCAACTAGAGAAAGCCCTCGCACAGAAACGAAGACCCAACACAGCCAAAAATAAATAAATAAATACATTAGTTAAAAAAAAAAAATGTACATTTTTAAGGCTTTTGATGTTTATCATCTACCTAATAAGGGCATAATAAATATTTTTTGGTTGAATGAAAAAAAAAAGGTTGGGGCGGGGTCATGAAAATTAAGTTGAAAGAGGGCACTAGGCTCTTTGCCTTGTAGTTGATTTTGCACTGCAATCACGCTGGTTTTTATATTTAGTGTGTGTTTATATGCTACAGCGGTTTGGGTTAATGAACATTATTAGGAAGGCCTAAGCCCCACCCCCCCATGCCTGCCCTTGGGGCACCATTGCTCTCTCTAATAGGCTGTAGGTTCCTTGCGAGCAGGATACACAATTTTTCCATCTCCCCATGATACACAATTTTTCCATCTCCTCATGATACACAGTGGGAGTTCTGTAATTCAATTGACTGATTTTCATTCCATTAGAGATAAACATGTTTAAAAGGATTTTCTTGCACTAAAATTAATCTGTAAGGGATTATTCATTATGCAAATTTTAGGATGATAACTGTTAGGAAACACATTCAAACGAGTTCTTTATAGAACTTCTTAGAAGACGGTTATTATTATTTATTTCTGCAATGATAAATTACATGACCTAAAATATATTCTCTGAATATTATAGCAAGAAAGTAAAAGTCAGCGATCACATTGGGTATCATTTTGGCAGGCTGGGTTTATGGCAGCATATCTCTTATCATTCTACTTCCATTTTGTAGAGGTGAATGTTTATTTTTAACAGATATTGACAAATGTTGAATACAACAATGCATAATACTGAATGTAACATATGCCTTCAAAGGAACATAAAGTGATAGAATATTTATAGTACCTTTTACTTGAAAAGGTCTAAGTACTAAAACGATATAAATGGCCCATTAAAGCCACTCCAATATACAAATATACTCAATGCTCTTGCATTCTTGCTAATCCTGCAACCATAGATAAATGTCTAAGCTAGTTAATATTTACCTTCTTGATCTGAGTTTTCATTTCTATTTCCCCCATTCTTTGCTATTCATGAAGCTTACAATCAACCATATTTTTAAAACAGACCTTTCATGATTCCCAGATCAAACTGGGATTATATGTGGTTATATGTGATTCTTGCAAATTCTCAGGAATTAACTAGAGGGGTTTTCTAGAACTTGGAAGATAAGATCCTATTTCTAAAACTACTGATGATAAAAAAAACCTTTTTAAGTACATTAGGATTACCTTAAGCAATATTAAATAACATTTTCCTTTGGTCATTTGAATTTAATCCTGTGCAATTTGTTACAACTCTCATTAGCATCGAGGGAAACCTAACCATCATCACTCTGTAAAGAAAAGGATAAATTTAAGTATCTATTGAAAAAGTTAGCAAATATTTACATTAATTTAAACTTGGATAATTAAGTTAAAAGATTTTAAACATTTACTTGATTAAAAATAAAAACAAGAAAGCAAAACAACCCTCCTCCACCCCTAAAACAAAAGAAAAAAAAAAAGAAAAGCAAAATAAAAGAGAAAGAAAGAAAAGGAATGGAGAGAGAAAGAAACTGATACTTTCCATTGTGGTAATTCATCTTAATGAATTATTTTATAGATTAATACTTTATTTTGTCAATTTGTTTTTATATATAATTGACCACATTTTATGCTGAAATAAAGTTTTTTCTTTTTTAGATGGTGTTGGGTCATTTTAATAAAAGTTATAAATAAGTTACTAAAATTTGCATGCTGGTCTTCCCTGATTAGGAACGCAGAAAAAGTAACAAATAAGTCTGTTATATGAAAGAGAAATGATCAGGCACAATATTTTGCTGTAGATTACTATCACAGTAATTGCACTAAAAATCCATTAATAAAATGCTCTTATAACATTAAAGGACTTGAATTAAGATTGCTTACCACAAAAAAGAGACTGAACATGTAAAAATGTTTGCTGGGCTTCCCTGATGGCACAGTGGCTGAGAATCCGCCTGCCAATGCAGGGGACATGGTTTTGAGCCCTGGTCTGGGAAGATCCCACACGCTGCGGAGCAACTAAGCCCGTGCACCACAACTACTGAGCCTGCGCTCTAGAGCCCTTGAGCCACAACTGCTGAGCCCGTGAGCCACAACTACTGAAGCCCACACGCCTAGAGCCCGTGCTCCGCAACAAGAGAAGCCACCGCAATGAGAAGCCAGCGCACCGCAACGAAGAGTAGCCCCCGTTCGCCACAACTAGAGAAAAGCACGTGCACAGCAACGAAGACCCAAAGCAGCCAAAAATAAATAAATAAATAAACTTATTTTTTTAAAAAAGTTTGCTAAATTCAATCACCCCAGAAGGCTTGACTACAAAAGGATATAAAAGTTTCAGATTTCCTAAATGTGTGACATCATCATATTAGCAAAACCATAGCTTCCATTTAAGAACATGTTATGTACAGGAATGCTAATAGGTTATGTCAGCAACAGTTATTTCCCACTTGTGTTTCCCAATCTTGCCTTTTTTGTTTGTTTTGGTTTGTCCTTTTAAATTTTTATCATTTTGGCCTATCTTAAGTATCTTCCTTCCCTTAGAAATTCTAATTCAGGAAATCCCAAGTAGCAACCTGGGAGTCTTTTTAAACCAATATTATCCCCCCTTCCTCCCACTTGCCCACTACCCTAGGTAATTTTTTAAATTAGACAAGGTTGGGGACCACTGCTCAACACTAATCATGAGAGATGGGAAGAAAAGTGCTGTCAGCTCTGCCTTTATCTCTAAACTCCAAATCAAACAAAAACATCAACGTAGAGAGTTTTATTAGCTTCATTACAAGATTCAAATATTTTAACAAGGACCTTTATTGAGGACACACATCCAGAAAAAGTTCTCATATACACCATCCTCATGTTTAATAAATGAAGAAGACACTTGGTTTTATTAATCACTTTATATAACATCATTATCTTTTAGGCAATTTGTCTACAAGATGAAATAGATTAAGACATTTTCTAAGTGGCAACAGAGACAGAAATAAAAGCAGAAGTAAATAAATAATGAATATAACTTTTGTTTCACAGGCCTTATATGTCAAATAAGACACGATCATTTTTTTTCAGAACTACCACAAGTATAGCTGTAATTTAAATCTGTAATAAGATATTCCACATTAAATGGCATGAGTCCAAGCTGCAGTTTCCAACCAAGTGGTGATTTAGTCCAATAACTTGAAAAGAAACGGTAGCTTTCTCTATGAAAAAGTAAAATGTAACTTTATGCCTTTTACATAATCTTCTTCATGACTAAGAACTAACTGCAAGAGTAGTATAAAAATCCACAAAAGCTTAAAAATAGATTCTAAATAAGAATGCAAACAAATATCTGCCTTGAAAAAATGAACTCTTCCATTGCCCTTTTTCCCCCCTTCTATAACCTATTTTAAAAGGTAAAAAATGAGGTCACTTAGCTAATTCATCAGTCAATAGTAGTTCGGTGGATTATTTTCATCATTAGACTATTATCAGGTTGAGCAGGGCTGATCCTTATCAACTTCTTTGGTTTCAAAGCTAGGAATCACAGCAAAACAGCCAAAAACTGTTTTATTCAACATGTGGGATGCACTCAAGTGGTCTATCCACACAGCCTTAACCCACTGTTCTTTTGAAGTGAACGCCATTCACACAGTGGGCAAACTTCTGCTTATTCAACGCCTTAAAATTTTCTTTAAAACGGAAAATCTCCAAAGTACACACCTTGATTGTTTATATGTATTCTTCATGAATGTACTAAATAATCTAGGGATTTTTTTCAGGCTCTTCGTGTCTAACAGTATACACGATTCAGCCAAACCCATGTTAAATATCCGCATCTCCCTGCCCCACTACTCTACTCTGGCCACACCAACTAACTCTGCACGTCTCACCAGACCGCCTTTCAAAATGCAGTGAATTAAAAGCAAGGAGGCAAAGACTTTTCTAAATATAGTCCCTTCATGTTATTTTACGCTCATCTAGTAGGTCACTAGTGGCAGCCAGCAGCAATGGACACTAACAAGCATCTCTCAAAGCAAAACCAAGGGGCGCTTGACAGCTACGCCATCTACACTTTCAACCCGGCCCACTGCTCTCGACAACTGTCAGATCAGCTTCTTTGACCTAAAAATGCTGATCGAATTAAAAAAAAAAAAATTGTTTGCCGATCTTTCTTCCCACCGTCTACTTCTTTCGGGTCGTTTCTGCGGAGCCCAGGGAGCCGCAGGACTCGAGAGCTCCTCCGCCCGGCTGGTTGCAGCAACGATGTGGGCCGGGCCGGGTGGCAGCCTCGCTGCAGCGGACAGAGGTCATCACAGGCCGGGCGGAGAGGCAAGGAGCCCTGCTGGCCCAGATTTACTCACCTACCTTCCGGAGAGGCGATGGGTGCGTGCTGGTCGGGGACCCGAATCCGAGCAGGAAGGGAGGCTGTGGCGCCGAGGCGAGGGGGGCGTAAAGAGGAAAGCGTATTACCTAAGCCGGGATGCGGAGCCCAGAAGGAGGCTGCAGCCTTTCCCTCCAGAAAACGGAAGAGGCGGGGGAGGAGGAGGAGGAAAAGGCGGAGGAGGTGGCCGGGCGTGGGAGGCTAGCCGAGGGTCGCCGGGCGTCTGGCCGCAGGCTCAGCCAGAGGGCGAGGGGCTGGGAGTGGTCATCGGAGGGCGAGGCGCAGCCGGGCGGCGCGCTGCCACGCTCTCCCGGGATCGCAGACCGCAGCATCCGCCAGGCCGCCGCCCTCTTGTTTCCTCCCGGACCACGGCGTGGAAACGCGCGGTGACGCCTCGCGGCTCCCGGGGCGAACGGGGGCATCCCACGCCTGCCTGCAGGAGCCCGGGGTCTGCAGCGTCGCAGGTGGAGCGTGATGATTCAGAGGGGAGTGCCAGGAAGCAAAGGGTTCCAGGGTCACCTCATCCACTGTTTTTGTTTTCTTCTTGCAGCCGCCCCCAAATTCGCTTTTGATATCTTCCTCCTCCATTCTTCCGTACTCTTTTTTGAGGATTATGGTTTTGATACACGGGTTGGCAGCTGTGAAGATGGACTTCCTGCCGGTGGCAATCGGGTCCCGTTGTCCTAATAGAAACGTCAAGCGTGCTGGTTGTGCTGCAAACCCTAGCAGTGTCTCCTGGGCGCTTGACTTAACAAGGTGTGGGCCTAGGGCCACCTTGGCCGGAAGCACACCGTGGGTAGGGAACTCTTCTCTCTTCAACACTCTGAACTGTGGGATTCAGTATACCTTAAAGATGGCTTTGAATGGTGGGTCGTGATAGGAATGGGTGATGATGGGGGGAAGGGTAGACATTTTTAAAGGGCAACAGAGTGTTGAACAGAAGGGGTCTGGCCGGTGGCCCAGCAGGCTGGATGTTGTTTGTGAGCACACGGGGCCTTCTAAAGTCCTTCACACATCCTTTAACTTCATGGCACACCTAGGAAATAATCTTGTCTGCAGGACCCCAAGTGGGGCAAACAGAGGAGGCTGCTCACGCAGGAGGGACTGGGCCCTTCCACCCTGGAGGGCAGAGGAGACCACTGTGTACATACCTGTAACACATTCCATGGCATGAAATCAGGAACCTCTGTTTTAAAGTTCTAGCTAGCAGGTTTTCTTATCTACATTTCCCCAAACCTCCTGAGTTGTCAAGTCTTGGTCCTCAGAGCTGTGGGGAACCACCAGGATGGGGGCCTGGGGGTAATACTCAGCTTGTCGTAGTCCAGGAAATGGTGCTTAAAACTTTGCATCTCCCAGGCGGAACTCATCTTTCTGCTCCCAGCCTGCTTCTTATGGTCTCTGACTGAGACAACTCCTCCTTCACATCCCCCCCCCCACCCCATTATCGGGCTTTCACTCACTAGCAAGTCCAGCTGATCCATTCTGTCTTCTCTCTCAGATTCATTTTTTAGGTCCATCCCCTGTATTATTGTTTATTAATCAGTCTAATAATTGTATCTAGTCTCATTTCTATCTGTGATGGAAAGATCAAGAAATAGTTTGAACATAATCAACTATACTCCAATATAAAATTAAAAAGTTAAAAAAATAAATCAAATCAAAACAAAACAAACAAACAAAAAGAAACAGTTTGATATTTGGAAGTAAAGAGAGCAGATACCAGAAGAGTTAGAATGCAAAGAATTTGCCCCTAGGGAGCAGGAATTGGGGGAGGGGGGGGTGGCACAGGAGAGTGCTGTTTTTGTGACACAGCAATATGCCTCTACGACCTAAATCTAGTCCACTTTCCACTTGGCTGCCACGGAGATGATCCTACATCACACCTCTCAATAGGTTTCTTGCTTAAAAGCTTTCACTGGCTCCCAGGTCCTATCAAGAGCAAGCTCCTGGGCATGGCTTTCAAGGCCTCTCTCCCCCTCCCATCTGTCAATCCTGCCCCCTCACACTTGACATGCCATTTTACCACACCACATCTAGTTTCCTAAATGCACAAACTAGTTTCATTCCTTTGTGCCTTTATACAGGTTATTTCTTTTGCCTGGAGTATTCTCATGCTGCTGTGATAATAGCTAATGGCACAAGACTAAGTGCTTTTTGTGTTCTATAGCTGTTCATTCTTATATCAGCCCTGTGGTAGGATTACTGTTATCTCAATAAATAATAAAACTGTGACTTAGAGAGGTTAAGTAATTTACTCAAATATGTAGCATATGGTGAGGCCAAATTTGAACCCAGCCATATGACTCCAGGACTCACATTATTTTACCTGTTCATACTTTAAAAACTTTTCTCAGACACTAAATTTGAGCAGGATTTAAATTGTAAAATGTTTTAAAAGTCTTCAAAGTGCAAGGAGAAAATATAAGTGAATTGCTTTTCATCTCAAAGTAAGCATGGAACAAAGGACAAAATTACAAAGGAAAAGTGACAGATTTGACTATAGAATTTTTAACTTCTTTCATCAAAAAGGCCCATAGAGTAAAATTAAAAGACAAGTAAAAATTATCCAAAAATGTGCAATATATATGAAAGATAAGAGAGTAACATCCTCCTTTAATAAAACGGTCTTACAAAGAAAATATAAATATCTTGTTTTTAAAAATGGGCAAAAATGTAAATTAGTTAAATCATGAAAGTAGAATGCAAATGGCCAAACATATTTTTAAGGGAAGTGAAAATGTAAAATGATAATGCACCTTCAAGTTGACTGAGAATAAAAGAATAGAGCTAGTGATTTGGGCCAGCGACCCTTGAGGCAGGATGTGTGGTAGGTGAGCAAGCTCCCTGCTGAGAAGGGCATAAATTGCTTCAATGTTTCTGGAGGGCAATTTGGCAGAATGCAGTAAAAGCCTCAAAAATGCTCACACCCTTTGACTCAAAAATTACATTTCTGGGAATTCATAATGCAGGGATTGACAAATATTTTCTATAAAAGTCCAGATAGTAAATACTTTAGGCTTTGCAGGCCACATGTGTCTTTCTTGCTTTTCTTCTTTGTGTGTGTGCTTTTTTTCTTTAACTCTGAAAAAATGTGAAAGCTATTAGCTTGAGGGCTGTAGAAAAACTGGTTGTGGCCTGAAATTGGCCTGAGGTCAGTAATGTGTGCAGTGTTGACTGCAAGAAAGTTCATCACAGTGGATTTGGTAATAGCCAAAAGGATAAAGCAACTAAATGTCTGAGGATAGAAATTAGCTACAACCATGTGTGAAACAAGTTTTTTAAAGTTTTAAATGTTTAAAAAATTTTCAGAATGATATTTATTGCATGAGATAGTATTCATGATTTGTTAAGTGGAAAAATACAGTTTACCAAAGAATATCTGTTATCCCAAATACAACATAAGCATGTGTATCTATGCATAGAAGAACTGGAAAGATATAAACACCCTAAGATGTTGATAGTGGTCTTGGGGTGGGGGTGAGATTGTAGATATTTGGGTTTTTTTGTTGTATGTATGTGTTTCCAATAGTGAATATGTATTGTTTTTGTAATAAGTAAAAATACAAGAAACTTTGCTTGGGCAGCAACAAGGCCCTTAGTTGTCAGTTTGAGAAAATCTTCCCCAAATTCCCTTCCCCTGTCTCTGTGTGCTCCCTGAACACATCATGATCTTTTTTTTTTCCCTAACAAAATGATTCTTTTATTGCTATTTTTTTTATAACGATCTTTTGACTACCATTATTTACTTAATTGAAGAATGGTTAATACCTTCGTTTAGTTATGCATTCCTCTTTTATTGGACATCTGGGTTCCCAGTATTTCACTATTGTAAGTATGCTGGTTATTTTCTACTTGCTGTCTGCCAGATCCATTTTCCTTCCTTCTCTGCCGGACTCTGTGCCTCAGAAGGCAGAACTTTCATAGACTATTTTCTCTGGGTTCTCTTGCCGGCTGGCTTCCCGTTAGGATTGACCAGTGGGTGATACCAAAAGCAGGTTGGAGAGTGGAAAATGGGAAAAGGTTGGGGTATTTCTTCCCACCTCTTTTGCTGCTTTGGTCCTCTAAGGCTCCTGTAAGGCAGCCCCTACCGCTTTGCTAATTTGATCTCCTCCCCTTATCCCTTCAGTCCTAGCAGTGGTAACAGCTTCTTACTGTTGCAAGAGGCTGGATACCTTCACATCGAATTGTTTCCCTTCACCCAACCCTAAACCTAACCCAAAATTTATGTAAATAGTCAGTTCAATAAAATCTCTTCTGTCGGAACACCTAAGTGGAAGTTGATTCCTGTTAGGACAGACTGATGTATTAAAGAACACTGGTGAGGGACTTCCCTGGTGGTCCAGTGATAAAGAATCCGCCTTCCAATGCAGGGGACCCAGGTCCCATCCCTGACTGGGGAACTAAGATCCCACATGCAGCAGGGCAACTAAGCCCCTGTGCCTCAACTAGAGAGTCCGAGTGCTGCAAACTACAGAGCCCACGTGTTCTGGAGCCTGTGTGCCACAACTAGAGAGAGAAAACCCCCACCAACTAGAGAGCTCGCATGCCACAACAAAAGATCCTGCATGCCGCAAAGAAGACCCAAGGCAGACAAAAAAAAAAAAAAAAAAAGAACACTGGTGAACATCATGGATCAAAAATCTTTTATTTCTTATGCAACAGGCCCTGTATTCTCACATTTTACATCTGAGCTTTTGACTATTTGCAAGGTAATTATAGAATGATTTACAAGTTTCCTGAAGCAGGAATTTGAATTACTGTGAGACCAGTGTTTGGGAATGTAACATTTTGACTATTGTTCTCCACTTCTCCAGACACTTTTTGAGAAGACTCCATTGCATTTTATTGAAGAAATCATATACTACAATATAGTGGTGTTCAAATTTTGATGTTTTCAGTGGAATCCGTAAGAAAATATTTGTAAATATCAAGCCTAACATGTAAATGAGATAAAAGTCACATACAGATTTGGGGGAACCTTCTTTCTCATCTTTGAGGCAGACTTAGGACATCCCTGCAGAATTCCCGGGCCCCTTGGAACACATTTTGAAAATACAGATTTGGAGAGTCCAAGAGTCTGGAAGATATATCCTTCATAAGTATCAAGTGTCTATTATATTTCTCTAGGTTAGATTCCTAGAATTACATGGTCAACCATATGACTTTGCCAATTGCCCTTCAAAACACTCTTCACTGTGAATGATGTTGCTTTCCTCATTACTGCATCTATTATCAAATACACACAAACAAAAAACATTTCCTAATTTCTCATTATAGTTTTAATTGCATTTTAATTATTTTTGAGAGGTTTTTTTTCCTTGTCTATTTGTCATTTGTATTTCCTTTTCTCCTCTTCCTTCCCACCTTTTTTTAGCTGCCTTTTCATGTTCAACCATTTCTCTATTCATTCAATACATATTAATTCCTTATATCTGGGTATTATGCTAATGAATTTAAATGACAAACAATACAGTTATGTCTCTGCCCTCACGGAGCTCACAAACTAGCAATATTTGAGCCTTACTATTTATCTTGTTTAATTCAATTAACAATATAGTAGTTTGGCAACCCTTTGTCACTTTTGTTATGAATAATTTTCTTAGTTTGCCTTTTATTGACGGGTGTTTATTATTTACAAATTAAAAAATGTTTAATGTAGTCAAATCTATGGATCTTTGTTTTTATGCCTGGAAAATCCTTTTAAAACCAAAGATCAGATCAATATTCACTTATATTTCTCCTGATATTTTTTACTATTTGAATGTTTAGATTTAAGTCTTTAATAATCTGGAAGTTATTTTGAGAAGCTTTAAATTGATTTCCCCCCACCCAAATATCTAATTTTATTTTTCTAATATCCAAATAGCCAATTTTCCTGACATCATTACTGAACAGATATCCTTTTCCCACTAATCTCTGATGACAAATACATCATGTATTAAGCTCTTTTATACCCTAGGCTATATTGGGTCCTCTATTTTCTTTCATTCATCTGCCTTTGGACTACTGTGCCAATGGCAAAGTTTTTAATAGCAAATGGGTAATTCTCCACCAAAATTCACTCTTTCCAAATATTCAAAATATTTATGTTTTCAGATGAAATTTATTAACTAACTTCTTATTACAAAAGTAATGCATTATGAAGACAAGTTGTGGAAACTTTGAGAAAACTTGAAAAAATATAAAGAATGAAACAAAACCCATACCAAATTCTATGACCATTAACATTTTGGAGTATAACTTGCCATCTTCTCTGTGTGTTTATGTATATATTATTTCTACAAATGTTACTAAGCATACTGTTTTGTAAACTGCTGTTTAATCATCACATATGAGCATTTCACCATGTCATTAAATATTCCTTTGAAATATGATTTTTAATGACACATTAGCCGAGGCCTCTAGCATAAGGGTCGATAGCAGAGTGTCAGCAGGCAGCTCTCACAGCCTCCTAGACTCAGTCATATCCTTTACTCAGTCATAGCAAACTAGCATTGAGGTCACCAATTGTTGTCACATGGATCAACATTGCATGCCTGCCACTGTCATACCTCATAGCTTGAAATCAGCTGTTGGAAACTTGAAATTGGTTTTGACTGTAATTCACTGGATTATAATGAGTTTTGGAGCATTTGCCACCTATAGCTCATCTGTTAGGCGTATGTAAAAATGACTCAACCATAAGATATGAGGTAGCTAACAGATAGGCAAAAATGTAGGTTACTCACACAAGAACTAAATTTGAATTGATTTAGTGTAAGAGATTCCTAGCACCATATTGCACAATCTTATTTTTGTGTTCCCTTAAAAATCATTAACTAGGGCTTCCCCAGTGGCACAGTGGTTAAGAACCTGCCTGCCAATGCAGGCGACACGAGCTCGAGCCCTCGTCCGGGAAGATCCCACATGCTGCGGAGCAACTAAGCCCGTGCGCCACAACTACTGAGCCCGCATGCCCTAGAGCCCGTGCTCTGCAAAAAGAGAAGCCACCACAGTAAACGCGCGCACCGCAACGAAGAGTAGCCCCCACTCGCCACAACTAGAGAAAGCCCGCGCGCAGCAACAAAGACCCAATGCAGCCAAAAATAAATAAATAAATAAAACAAATAAATTTTTAAAAATCATTAACTAATATAAGTCGTTTATACTTTCCTTAGAAAAGGCTGAACAACTCTCATGAAGACAAAGCATATCCATGATTTTCTTAAAGATTTGGGGAAGAATCCTTAACATCTGTGATAGAATATTTAAAACTCCTTGAGTTTTTCTTAAATTACAGTGCAAATTTACTAAACTATATAAACTAGGGGGCTTTGAGCGTGGTATTGAGGGCTACATGTAGCTGAGATCCTACGAAAGCAAAGGGTAAATTTCTAGAACAAGTCATGCAGATATATTTATAAGCACTTTTCAATGTATGGGAACATAGGCTTATCTCTAACAAAGTTTCACCAGGCCTGAGTGTTTATCTTTACTCTCTCACACCCTATACACACAAACACATACACATGTAGTATATATACTTAAAACTTCATAAAATAGGAATTATCTTTTTTTTTTCACTTACCTTTCCACAGAAGGGTTGCTTACTGAACTCCAAGATGTAAAATATAATAAATGCCAAAGTCTTGAAGTATATAGTTACTTAGGATCTGAGTTTCCCTCTGTCTCAAGGGAATTAAAAGCTGGAATCTGAGAGCAAAAAGTTCAGGGAAGGGACTCTGGATTGCCTTCCCGTGTGCTTCATCTGAACACTTTTTTAGTAAACTGCCCAGCCCAGCCCCTACTGATTAGGTGTACAATTCTCTGCCATTCAGTACAAAGTTTTTCCTCTGGAACAAGCATGTTATCAATGAGTCATTTCCTCCAATTGTTAGACTTTCCTGAATATTTTCTTGTTTACTTTAGCCATCCATGGAAGACCCTAAAATCAACTTATGTTGGAGACTCCCTGATACTCTTTAGTTTGTAAAACAATTTCCTGTGTATTTTGTTATCTTGAGTATTTATATCCTCATTGCTTATTCCTTTTGTGTATTTTGCTTCGGAATACATTTGCCTAGCTTTTATTAGAACTGTTAATTTTGTAATCTATCTTTTGGATATTACATGGTAAGTGTGAATGTGACACTAATTTCATAGGGAAAAGTGCGTTAAAATTCTTTAAACCTCTTAGGCATTCAAAAATAGAACTTTAAGAAGCTGGTTTAAAACATCTAACATGCAGAATCAAATTCTTTTCCAAAACCACACCCTCCATACCTCATGTTACCAAATTATTCTGGTAAAAACTTAAGCCAGGGCTTCCCTGGTGACGCAGTGGTTAGGAATTGCCTGCCAATGCAGGGGACACGGGTTCGAGCCCTGGTCGGGGAAGATCCCACATGCTGCGGAGCAACTAAGCCTGTGCACCACAACTACTGAGCCTGCGCTCGAGAGCCCACGTGCCACAACTACTGAAGCCTGCGTGCCTAGAGTCCATGCTCTGCAACAAGAGAAGCCACCACAATGAGAAACCCGCACACCGCAACAAAGAGTAGCTCCTGCTCGCCACAACTAGAGAAAGCCCACGCGCAGCAACAAAGATCCAACGCAGCCAAAAATAAATAAATAAAATAAATAAATTTATAAAAAAAACCAAAACTTAAACCAACAAGAGACTGGAAAGGCAAGAGGAGACAAGAAGTAGATCTCTCATATGCAAATTATACTGTGTTTTTATTTTGTTAAGTAACTTCCTTCTATGATACATAAAGTTCATCATTATTTAGGTAATATTAGGAGACAAATATATTTTGCCAATGGGGTTGTACTATTACTCCTAACACCTCACAACTTAAAAATAATTTTAGCTTTCATAATGTCTTCACAGATATTGAACTTTTGATCCTAAATGCTTTTCACAAGTTTTTTCTTATAGAATGTACTGTCACTGAAATGTTTACTAAAATGTTTGCTTATTGTGATTAATTTTGAGTTTCCACAAGTGAAATGTTATAAATGGGAAGAAAACATTGGAAAATTAGAAAGAACATGTACTTGTCTCCTGTTTTTGTTGTTGTTGTTCACATAGTTTTTTTTTTTTTTAACACTTAAAAAAAAATACATATTTATTTATTTATTTTGGCTGCGCCGGGTCTTTGTTGTGGCATGCGGACTTCTTAATTTCGGCATGCTTGCAGGATCTAGTTCCCTGACCATGGATCGAACCTGGGTCCCCTGCATTGGGAGTGCAGAGTCTTACCTACTGGACCACCAGGGAAGTACCAGTTCTTTTCGTCATAGATATTTTTCCTCCCCTTTTTTCACAAGAAAAGTTAAATATATTACCTGACATATACAGTTAAATTTTATCTTGGAAATAGCAACAAATGTGGTTCAGCTGATGCTTCTGTGAGGACCAATGAGTTAAATGAAAGTTGCAGACTATTGCTTGACACCAAGATGAGGAAAAGGACGCTAATTCCCAGTCACCATGCACTTCTCCATTGCCATTTCTGGTCTCCTGCCCACCATCCCTTTAGATAGTCTTATCTCCTGGGTGATTACGGAGGTTTTGTCCTCAACATACTCCAGGGTCTAGGAGGAGATGAGTGTACAGCAGCAGCTGTCTCTCATTTGTTGTTGTTGAAGTCACAGCTTAAAACTTGAAAAAAAGCAATCTTTGATGTTACCATTTACCATAAATTTTTCATCAGCTGCAAATTATTTCCTACCTCGTCCCTGGATCTTAAAAACACGTATGAAACATTGTTGTCTTGCCTTGCACTGTCTTTTCTTTTTAAGTGAGTATTTTGCTCCTAAATATAGGCAGAAATTTTACAAATTTTGATTGATCTTACCACTAATAACATAGGATGTGTTGTTTTGGTTTTTTAATTTAGGGTTTGGAGGCAAGGGTCTCAAAGGAGGGTTTCTGAGCATTGCAGCTGCACAGAACACTGATATTCACAATTTTCTCTTTCCTTACCCTCTATCTTTATCTTCCATTGGGAAAGTGAATATAGCATTAAGAATAGTAGCGAGCCTCACCAACCAAACACCAGACAATACAAAAGTGACTCTGAAAGGACTCAAAGTCTTCCCATATGAGTGGAAAAGCATACTATTTCAACAGTCGTTTGATTTTATTTCTCCTCCTCCAAAGAAATACCAAATATTAAGAAATCCAATGTTCATAAGAGGGAAGTATATGAATACTTTAAGGCAAATTTTAATCTACTTACATATTATTATTGCTGTGTATAGATACATACAATTCTAGGGAATTGTAGGGAAACCCAGAAGAGTTTAAAGGCTATAATTATTACAAAAGATTTTCCTGATTACATAGGTCCCAGTTGGACTTGCTAACATCACAGTATTTTAACTCTACTTACCAAACTTGGTAGGGCAGGTCAGTTTACTCATTTACTCACTGGGGGACGTTTTAGTGGTAATTTAAAATATTTATTGCTAAACTGAGCTCCTCAAGACTGTATCGATATAATATCCATATTTTAAAATAATGAAGATAATTTGACATTGCATATTAGAAATATGCGAATTATTAGAAATATGAAAATAGACATTTGTACTATTATTATGTACCAAGGTTTACGTTTTTTGAAAATACAGAGCTTTATAATATCAGTGTTATATCTTATGTTGTGTATGTAAGAGTTATGCATGTATTTTAATTTTAATTATTAAGGACACAGTTTTACATGCAAAATCAAGCAATGTATGAAAGTTTTTTTGCAAGAAATCTGTTTTGGAGGCACTACCTTATGGAAAAACGTAAGCCTTTCAATCTTCTTTGATGTGATACATTCATCACCTGCTGGCAACTTACTAGAAACCCAGTGCATGTAGTAAAGAAAAAACTTATCCCAAAAGTATTTTGGGAATTACCTATAAAGAGAAATGTGGTAGGTTTTGTGTAATTTTTTTTCAAATAAATTTTATTTATTTATTTATTTATTTTTGGCTGTGTTGGGTCTTCGTTGCTGTGCGCGGGCTTTCTCTAGTTGCGCCAAGCGGGGGCTACTCTTTGTTGTGGTGCGTGGGCTTCTCATTGCGGTGGCTTCTCTTGCTGTGGAGCACAGGCTCCAGGTGCACAGGCTTCAGTAGTTGTGGCACACGGGCTCAGTAGTTGTGGCGTGTGGGCTTAGTTGCTCCGCAGCATGTGGGATCTTCCCTGACCAGGGATCGAACCTGCGTCCCCTGCATTGGCAGGCAATTCTTAACCACTGCGCCACCAGGGAAGCCCTGTAATATTTTTTATGTCCTTAAAAATCACTTTTATTTTTGTTACAAAACAATTATTTACTCTCAAGAGAAACAATAGAAAATATAAATAATAATAGAGAAGTAATGAGTCTCCCCTTTTTCCACCACCAGCCAAGGATAACTGCTGCTCACATTTTGGGTATATATTCTTCTAGAATGTTTCTATGCATACACATACACATTTTTTTCTAACAGAAACCATCTTTGTTTTTGAAATTTCCTATTTTATTAATGCTCCTATCTTTATCAGCTGTTCTTTGAATCAGTACACTGAGCATGGATACTGGTTGATGATCTGAGAAATAACCCATCATTGCCTGCCAAACCCACCTAATCTTGGAACTCATAAACATCCCCAGTATCCAAATAGATGGTTAAATCCCAGGGCCTCATGATCCAAGGTGACCCATTTATAGCTCAAAAAAGTTAAACCAGGTTAATCAGATTGTTATGCTGAGTTCAGAAAATGAGAAACAGATTGGCCAGTTAGTAAGTTTGACAAAAGCAAAATGAATAAGTAAATAAATAATGATTTAAAAGCGATATTGTGAGATGCTGTCACGAAGTAGAGTTGGGCTCAAACAAACCAAGACAAGTCAAAACCTCTTAAAAGTCAAGTTAGTATGAAGGTGTAGAAAAGATATAAGAAAGGATGTGGGGAGCCAGACAAACTGGCCATGTTTCAAAGTGATACTGATAGAATTCAAATCTGATTTTGTCATGTTTCTGCTTAAATACCCGTAAGGTAGCTTCATAGACCCTTTGTGATCTGATACCATGTTGTCACTCCTTGCCACTGTCAGAATGCTGGAGTCATGTTTTGTTTCATCTGTGCAGAGTTTTCCTATATCTAAAACAGTCAGTTCTTCTGAGTAGCTTTCTCTGATTCTTAGACTATGACAGGTGGTCCTGCTATGTGCTTCCATAGCACCATGTAACCTCCAAGGCTGCAGGGCCCAACACCTAACATAGCACCTGGATCATAATAGGCCTTCAGTGACTATATAAAGCACCAAGAGAGAAGCAGACATTCCACAAGTCTGTGTGAGATTCCACGTGACCAAAGAAAGAGGGCAATGAAAAGAAAGGGCACCCAAATGTGGCTCATATGTAATCAATATTTAAAAAAAAACTTTTTTTTAAAGTACTGGTTCAGTTGTTAAATTTAAATTAAAAATAATTCAGTTCCTCAGTTGTACTAGACACATTTGAAGTGCTCAATAGTCACTTGTGTCTGATGTTGAACAACATAGCTATAGACAACTGTGAGAGTTTTTAGCAGCTAAATAAAAAGTCAAAAGTGGCATCCTAGGAAGATTTGTTGTCAGTAAAATGCAGAGTGAATTGAAGGATGTGATGGTTGAGAGAGAAGAGGGAAGTTATATCTGGAATGAATTACATGTGGGTACTAGAATGGTAGCACTGGGGTGTTAAGAGGAGTGGGCAAATCTGAGAGATGTTTCAGAGAAATAATTGCCATGCCTTGATGACTGATTGGCAATGAGAGAAGAAAAAACTATTCAAGAGTGGTAGCCAGGGACTTCCCTGGTGGCACAGTGGTTGAGAATCCGTGTGCCAATGCAGGGGACACAGGTTCAATCCCTGGTCTGGGAAGATCCCACATGCTGTGGAGCAACAAAGCCCATGTGCCACAACTACTGGGTCTGCACTCTAGAGCCCACGAGCTACAACTACTGAGCCCGCGTGTCCTAGAGCCTGTGCTCTGCAAAAACAGAAGCCACCGCAATAAACACGCGCACCACAACGAAGAGTAGCCCCCACTTGACGCAACTAGAGAAAGCCCGTGTGCAGCAACGAAGACCCAATGCAGCCAAAAAAAAAAAAAAAGAGTGGTAGCCAGCCTCCAAACCGCCCTCAATGATCCTTGCCTCCTAGTATTCACACCCTGGTGGGTGTAGTCCCCTCCTACACTGTACCAGGGTAGTATGTGTGACCTATAGAATAAGGCAGTAGTGATGGTACATCACTTCCAAGATTAAGTTATAAGAGATATGGTGACTTCTGTCTTGGTGGTTCTCTCTTTTGGATCACTTACTCTGGAAGAAGCCAGCTGCTATATTGTGAGCAGCCCTGTGGAGAGGCCCCTATGGCGAGGGACTGAAGGCTGCCAACAAGCTTGTCAGTGAGTGGGTCCTTCTGCCCCAGTTGAGCATTCAGATGACCGCCGTCCCAGCCAACACCTTGACTGCAACCTCAGCAAAGACTCTAAGCCAGAACCACCAAGCTAAGCCTCTCTCTGATTCCTGAGTCTCAGAATCAGAGAGATAAGAAATGTTTGTTGTTTTAAGCTGCTAAACTTTGGGGTAATTTGTAACAGCAATTGATAATTATTGCATCAAACCTTAATAAAAAGATAACCCAATTTAAAAATGAGCAAGAGATTTGAACAGCCACTTTACAAAAGAAGATAATAAGTATATGAAAAAGTGCTCAATATCATTAGATACAAGGGAAATGCAAATGAAAACCACAATGAGTAATACTATACACACACCAGCAGGATAAAATTAAAAAGACTGACAGCACAAAATGTTGATGAGGTTGTGGAGCACCACAATTCTTTTTTTTAAATTGAGATATAATTCACATATCATACAATTTACCAATTTAAAGTATGTAATTCAGTGGCTTTTAGTATAGTGCAACCATTACAATATATTTTAGAATATTTTTATTACACCAGAAAGACACCCACATGACTTAGCTGTCACCCTCCAGTTGTCCCACCACTCCTACCAAGACCTAGGCAGCCACTAGTCTACTTTCTGTCTCTATACATTTGATTATTCTAGGCACTCATATTAATGGAATCATACAAAATGTGGTCGATTGTGACTGGCTTCTTTTCACTTTGCAGTGTTTTCAAAGTTCATCCATGTGGTAGCTTGTATCAGCAGTTCATTTCTTTTAATTGTCAAATAATATTTTATTGTGTGGATATATCACTTAAAAAAATCCACCAGTTAGACATATGGGTCAACATTTTAGTGATTATGAATAATGCTCCTATAAAGATTTGTGTGGATTATGTTTTCATTTCTCTTGGGTGTATATCCAGGAGAGGAATTGCTAGGTCTCATGGTAACTCTATGTTTAACCATTTGAGGGACTGTCAGACTTTTTTCCTGAAATGGCCATGGCATTTTACATTCCTACCAGCATTGTATTCAGGATTCCAAATTCTCCACCAACACCTGTTATTTTCTGTCTTTTTGATAGCCATCCTGGTAGGTGCGAAGTCATATCTTATCTTGGTCTTGATTTGCACTTCCCTGATGGCCAAGCATGTTGAGCACCTTGTCATATGATTATTGATCATTTGTACATCTTCTCTGGAGAACTGTCATTTTTTTTTCATAAATTTATTTATTTATTTTTGGCTGTGTTGGGCCTTTGTTGCTGCACGTGGGCTTTCTCTAGTTGTTTCTCGAGTGGGGGCTACTCTTCATTGCGGTGCGTGGGCTTCTCATTGCGGTGGCTTCTCTTGTTGTGGAGCACAGGCTCTAGGCGCGCGGGCTTCAGTAGTTGTGGCGCAGGGGCTTAGTTGCTCTGCAGCATGTGGGATCTTCCCAGACCAGGGATTGAACCCGTGTCCCCTGCATTGGCAGGCAGATTCTTACCCAATGTGCCACCAGGGAAGTCCCAGGAGAACTGTCTTTTCAATCCATCGTCCATCTAAAAAATAGGGCTATTTGTCATTTTTTATTATTGAGTTGTAATAGTTCTTTACATATTGTAGATACTGGCTCCTTATCAAATATATCATTTGCAAATTTGTTTCCCTTTCTGTGGATTGTCTGCAACTAGAATTCTTAGTCCAAAATAATACAAACACCCTTTTGAGAAAGGTCCTGGGTTACATAATTTGCCCAAATTCACTAAACTATTCACTAAACTAGTACACTAAACTAGTGTGCTAAAGGCAGGTCAGGACCGACATAATTTATGGGGCTTAGTGAAAAATGAAAATGCAGAGTCCCTTGTTCAAAAATTATTAAAAGCAGAGCATTAAACCAAAGGCAGATTCCTTCTAAGCATGGGGCCTTGTGAGACACAGGTTACACACACATGAAGCTAGGGGGACAGGGAAGATTTGAATCTTGGGCTTGCAGGAAAGCCCTTGGTCTTTCCAGTAAACCATGCTGATGATTGTTCATTTTTTGTGCACGCTGAATGAGGGTGATGTCAAACAGCAATTTCCCACAGCAGGTTAAAAACTGAATTGTAGGTCAGGAGTTCTTTCTGTGATGCCTGTTTGCCCTCTGTTCAATGGGTATTTGGTAATTATATTTGACTAGGTAGAAAGGTAATTTTTGACCAAAGGCTTGGCAGTATATTCTCAGATGTCAACTTGCTAAGACTAACTCCTTTAAATTCCCTCTCTCTGAAATTCTTCCCTGAATTCCTCCTTCCTGATAAATGTGTCAGTGGTTCAGTGGTGATGAAATGTTTGCTGCTGGACATCTGGGTGTATCTGGACGCAGAGGAACATTCTTCTGTATCTACATAATAGTTGATACTAGTGGTTGAGTCAAATTTTAGTTTCATTCAAGAGTAGGTTACTTTCTAGATGCAATTTTATGCTTTTGCTGATAACAGTAACTTTTAGTTTAGTTGAAGACATATATATCACCTCTTAAGGAGACAATTCTTGTCTGTCATTAAGGAAGATTGGGGAACTATAACTTTTCCAAAAAACCGGAAATATCTCAATCCTAATATGAAAGAAATTCTGCTATGTTAGGCTAGGAATAAATGACAGTAAATGTCCTCCTCTTATCACGTGTATTTCATCTGCTTGATTCTCAGAATAGAATACTAATCTTAGGGACTTCCCTGGCAGTCCAGTGGTTCGATCCCTGGCTGGGGGACTAAGATCCCGCAAGCCGCAAAGCACAGCCAAAAAAAAAAAAAAAAAAGAATACTAAGTTTACTTTTTAAATGTTTTTTGGCCGCGCCGTAGGGCATGAGGGACCTTAGTTCCTCAACCAGGGATGCAACCCCTGCCCCTTGCAGTGGAAGAGCGGAGTCTTAACCACTGGACCGCCAGGTAAGTCCCAAGTTTACATTTTTAGTTTTAAAAAATCGTAAGATTCCAGAAAAGTCTTTCCTGTCAGTCTCTGCTAGTCAAACTAAGCTGGCTAGGTCACATCGGTTTTTCCCAGGAGAGCCCCTAGCGAGCAAACTCTTCCCTCCGGTTCAGCCCGCCTCCGCTCTCTGACCGCTCCTTCAGCCCTGCCCCGCCTCGCCCACCGCCTGCACTCCGGCCCCGCCCCTCCCATCCCCAGGCCCCGCCCCCTCCCACCTCCCGTCTCCCTCAACCATTTCCTCAGTCGGTGGTTCTCGCCCCGCCCCTCAGCGCCGCGCCGCGGTAAAGTCCTGCCCTAGGCCTCTCTGGCCCTCTGGAGGACTTGCCGTCTGTGTCCGGCGGCGCCGGGCGGCGGTGGGCGGGTCTGACGTGCGGCGTGAAGAGCCAAGCGAGGGGGCTGCCTGGTCCGGGCTGTTTTAGGCTCCAGTGTTTTGGCGATGGGGCTGCGGGAGATGTGGAGACTCATGTCGAGGTGAGTGAGCGAGTGGCCTAGGGCAGGCTCATCGGCTGCGCTCGCCCAGGTGGAAGAGGTCGGGGGGGTGGGGACTGCCTGGCCTTGACGTTTCGAGTCGCCCTTGGAGGCGCAGCTCTCAAACCCGAGTCCCGACCCGCCTGGATCACCCTCTGCCCTCCTCTGGGTCTCGCTGTCACTCCTTCTAGCACCTTCTTTGCAGCATCACCTTCGTTTTCTGCCTCTCTGGCTCTTAATGCAGCCTTGACCCCCGTTTCTTTCCTTTTTCAAAGTTGAGTAAGTTTGGGGGACACGCAGGGTTTCAACTTGGGGGAATTTTGTGGCATGTTTTGTGCTAACAAACGCTCGTGCTTTGCCAGCTGTATCTGTGCTTGTGGTGTGATTGTTGTTCAGCTCTGTCGCGTAGTTCCAGCGTTAGTGCAGCTGTCTGGAACTTCGAGGCGAGTGTTGCGGCCGCACAGCTTGGCTTGGGGGAGTATGTGTGCAAACGTGTTGAACTTTTGAAAGTGCTACTCAATGCAGCTTGAGGTCAGCTGAGGAAATCTGGTAGCAATCACTGTAGGAAGTTAGGCTGCAGGTCTTGAGGCCTACCGCCTGCCCCCATGCATTACCAGGTATCAGCTCAGGCTGCTTGAAGGGAGAACCGGCTAATTTCCTCGACAGCTGAAATTCCTGGGGGTTTTTAGTCTTGGATTTTGCTTTAGGGCAAAGGGATGGGAGTGGTTTTTTGATTTAAGAATAGTTTCACCTTTAGGGCAATGTGTCTAGTTGTTTTAACCTTGTATCCATGCACCTGGTATTCAGTATTTGAAGAAAAATCGAAGAGTTGCTTTCCTTCTTCGTTGTTTTTTTTTAAATACCTTGAAATTAGTTGTCTCTGTGCCTCTAACCAGCTCACAGAGGAACTTGGCAGATATAAAGAAAATCGGTACATATAATCACTGCTGCTGCTTTTTTGAAGCTGTGAGCAAATACCGAATTAATTGAGAAACAAATTGGGAAAACATGTTTGTTAACAAAATTAACTGACTTGGGAAAGAATCTGTCATTCCCAGAGTTCAGATTGGCTCTGTTGCATGCCCAGTTGCAAGGTGCAGACTGATTAGGCGAGTCCTGGACTGATTTGGGGGCTTTGATCAGAGATGCCTTTTCCAGGGCTAGCCCTGGAGTGGGTATTACCCTGGCAAAGCAGAGACCTGAGGCCAGTATCATCCAGTTTTAACAGCCTAATTACAAATGTACTAAGGAATATGGTGCCACAGTTTTCTGAGAGGAACTAGGGTCCCTGTGCTGTGGTTGACATTGTTGGGCAGTCCTTGAACCCTGGCTTCCCTTGGCTTTTCTGGCACTGTCTTGCTTTCCTACTACCACTCTCCACTACTTATCTTGCCCTAGTGCCAATACAGCCCTTGGAATTTTTTGTTATTGTTGTAGTTCCCCGGTAAAGTACCTCTCTCTGAAGATAGCTCTCAAATTTGTATGTCTAACCTTGATTTATCCTGAGCTCTAGTACTAGTCACAACCACCTGAATGTCTCTTTTGCACCTCAAATATACATTTGCACATAAGTGCAACCCTTATTCCTCCTCTGCACTTTCAACTTCGTGGCACTATCTATTCTTCTGGATTCCTAAAGTTATCTAAGTTCCCCCACACTCCCAATCCTTATCTCTTCCAGCTGATTCGAATTTGAGCAATCCTCTCATTTATCACTTGTTGTTTTTGCAGGAACTTGATTAATGGACTTATCTGTTCCCAATTTCAATAGGTTCTGCACATGACTGCCAGATTAATCTTGCTGAAGTTTACTTAGTGCCTTCCATTCCTCTGCTCAGAAGCTCTTAGAGGTGTCCTCCTACCTATGGAATTAAATAAAAAGTTCCCAGCCTGGGTTTCAAAGATTAGGCCCCAGTTTAGTTCATGAATTCAACAATACTTACTGTCCTGTTACAGCTCCTGGGAGATAGTGTTCTAGGCACTTCTTTTATCCTGTAGCCAACCTGGACTACTTGTTTTTTTTTTTTTTTTTAAAGATTTTTTTGATGTAGACCATTTTTAAAGTCTTTATTGAATTTGTTACAATATTGCTTCTGTTTTATGTTTTGATTTTTTGGCCGTGAGACATGTGGGATCTTAGCTCCCCGACCAGGGATCCCAAGGATCGAACCCACACCCCCTGCATTGGAAGGCGAATTCTTAACCAGTGGACCGCCAGGGAAGTCCCTAGACTACTTGTTCTTATTGATTCTTACTTCAGGTCATTGAAGTCCAAGGAGATCAGATGAGAAACAAATATTTAAACAAAAGTAATACCTAGTTATCAAGTCTGATAAGTGTCTTAAAGGAAAAGAGAGCCAGGTTTAGAAAGGAACAGGGGCTCAGGGAGCCTCTTCAAAGAGACTGATCTTTAAGCTGTTAATAATGCTTTATTCCCTTCCTCATCTCCTCTGTGTTGTGCTGAACTATATTGTTTTGGTTTGCTTCTTGGGCTGCCTGTCTTCCCTTTCTTTTACTTCTGTGTAGTTGTTTCTGAAGGCTCAATATTTGATTCTCTGTTATTTTTATTATTATTATATTTTAGTCGAAGAGTCACAAACCCAAACGCAGATGCCCAGAAGGAATGGTGCCGGCTAGGTGGCAGCAGTGGGGATTAGTGGGAAACTAGTGAGCAATAGAGAGCGCTCTCTCTCTCTCTAAAGGCAGCTTTTCAGCCTGGGTGTTGTTGCCATGTCGTAGAGTGTAGACCCAGGGTTTCCAGAACTACCAGTTTGTCTGGAAAAGCTGGAAAGCTGCGTTTGTAAGTGAAATCCCTTGATCTTAAAGTGTTTGTCATTTTAAAACACTGCTAACCAAACAACACATTTGTAGGCTCAAGCAGCCTTCAGGCCATAGTTTTCCACTGTAGCTTTCTCACTTATTACTCATAGAGAGCTTAGAGGTTCTTAGGCCTCAGTGATTGTCTATACATATGACTTCCTGACATGTCTTTAGTTTTAACTTTTCCTTCAAACTCCAGTCTTTCTTCTCCACTCACTGTTGAATATTTCTACTTAGGTCATTACAACCTCAAATTCAAAATGGAATTCATATTTCATCCTACAAACCAGCTAGTTTCCTTCCCAAGCTTTTCAGTACCTATTTCTCCTAGCTCTCCTGGCATGAAATCTTGTAGTCATTTTTGGCATAATTCTTTTTCTTTTCCATTGAGTTTTTACTTTATAATAACTCAGTAAATCATTGCCTTGTTTCCACAGCTGGTGTTCATCAGTTCATGACTGAGTTACTTGGCCTTGATTTTCTGTTCTATTCACATTCTACCATGCCTAGTTCTGCTGTAATAATCTTCATTAAGTACTATTTTTATTATATCGTCATCTTAAACAGTTTCATGAAAAGTTAATTTTGTAAGCCCATGTGTACTTTATTGGATAATCAAAAATCTTCTAAACGATAAGGTTCTCATCCTTCTAAGACAGTTGTTTTTAACTTTAGCATGTATGAGGATCACCTGGAGGGTTTGTTAAAAATAGATTTATGAGCCTTACCCCACAGTGTCTGATTCAGTAGGTGTGGGATGGGGCCAAACATTTGCATTTCTAACACGTTCCCAGGTAAACTCATTGTGTAGGTCCAGGAACCACACTTTCAGAACAACTGCTGCTAGCAGCCAAGTTGACCATCACTTGAAGGAAATAAACCTGATAAAGTGAATTAGTAAATTAGCATTAGCTGGGATGTGCATCTCTCTTCCCTTCCACCAGATGGCAGTTTGGGAGTCAAAAGGAAGGAAAGAGACCATAAATTAAGAATTACTTGGGAGACTCTGAACATGCAAATACATTTTTGAGATATAAGAGTTAATACCAGATTTTAAATAATAGCTGAGTATAAATCGGAACATATAGAAGTAATATGATTGTATAGAATCTGGCAGGGAACTTAGTTGTACTTAGGTTTGTTTTCTATTTTGCTTTATAGTAACTGGTCCAGAGATTTTTTTTTGACCTGTAAATGCCATACACAGTGGGTCAAACTTGCGTTTGGTAGGTTTACATTAACTTTCTTTGAGTGAAATAAAATTCTATCTCATAAATAAAACTGGGACTTGAAGCCAGGCCTTGTGTTTCTCTTTGTTTATTCTTTATGCTGCAGGTAGTATTTAAACTGTTACATAAAACCTGCCAATCTGGCAGCATCCTCATTAGCCTTGAACTGGCATTTAGGTATTGGCCATTAAGGAATTCAAAAAGTTATTCTGGATCTAAAGAAATTAGTGCTTAAATTTTTTGATACTTAATTTTTCTTTTTGGAAGTTTTTTGGGTTAAGTTGAAAATATTTTTAGAAGTGGTGCTTTAGGGTAAGTGTAGTTCAGATTTTAAAAGTCTATATAAAACCTCTATTTTAAAAATACCCCTAAATAAGGATCTGTCACTTCAGGTTAATTTTTTTTTTTTTTTTGAAGTGGACCATTTTTAAAGTCTTTATTGAATTTGTTACAATATTGCTTCTGTTTTATGTTTTGGTTTTTTGGCCAAGAAGCATGTGGGGTCTTAGCTCCCTGACCAGGGATTGAACCCACACCCGCTGCTTTGGAAGGTGAAGTCTTAACCCCTGGACCACCAGGGAAGCCCCCCAGGTTAATTTTTATAAAGTATTGATATTAATGACAACTTGTCTGAACTTTGGAATCTTTTGGGGAGCTTCAAACAAGATACCTATGTCTGTGTACCATCTCCAGAGTTTGATAATTGGTCTTGGATGTGACCGGGGCTTTGGAATGTTTACAGTAGTCCCCAAGTGATTCTACTGTGCAGACTAGTTGTGGAATTACTGGCTTAGGATAAGAATATTTTAGTTGTGGTAAGGCAAGTTCAGAATACGCTAGTCCAGGAATGTGAAGTGTGACTGACTTAAATTAGTGATTTTCCTCTTTTTTTTGTAGCAGCATTCAATTTGTAATAGAAAATGAAAATAATACAAATTCTGAATAGTAAGTTAGATTACAAATATTTTTATGAATTCAGTCAACTAGAATGTGGTTACAAGTGGTAACAATGGTCATATTGCCCTTTTTCTTAATGTCTCAGCTAAACTTTTGCCCTTCAAATAATCTCAAGGTATCCTTCAAAAATTAATAAAATTAATAAATTGGCAATTTATCAGGTCCATCAGATAGTATCTGTGTCTTTGCATATGCACAGCTCCTTCCAGCTGCTGCTGCTACTACTGATCTCAGCTTTGACCTCTCTCCGTATATCTTAAATCTCACTTCTTGTATCCCAGTACAGGTTTCCCCTGCTATCCGAAAGTAGAGCATTTCTGTGAAACCTCTCATAAGCCGAAATGGTGTAAAGTGAAGAAGCAGTTATCTTATGACACATCTTGCTAATGGATGTACAAAACAAATTGAGATAAAGCACAGAGGCTCCCACAGTTCAAGTCTTTGGTCACTTGGTGCTGAGATGCAGAGTGCAGTTCCTGCGGAAGGAGCTCAGTGGTGCCACTCTCACTGCTCGGGGTGCATGCTGCCTCTGTAACATCTCGCTTCAAAACAAACACTGAACGCTATTTTTGCTCTTCACCTGTTTTCATAAAAGTGATAATCCTCTTTGGATTTCTTTGGATTAGTGAAAACAGGTGCTAAGGTAGGTCTTTGGAAAAAGCAAAGTGGTGTAAAGCGAACTTTCGAAAAGCAGGAGATGCCTGTATCTTCCTAATTATGGTATTTTTATATGCATCTCTGTCACTAAAGTTTGAGTTTCTCAAAGGCAAGAACGATGACTTTTGGGGAACTTTTTAAAAGACCCAAAGCTTAAAGATACAATTTGATGGACTTTCATGAACATACTCATTTCAGTGGCAGCTGGATCAGGAAACAAGATAGTACCAGCATCCAGAAGCCCTCTTTGTGCCCTCTCCAGTCACTACCCTCCCCCATGTTGCTTTTACTTTTACTTTAATTGTAAAGTATCAATACACGAAGTACTTAAATGTACTATTCTGAAGTCTATAGCGAACTTTTATATATGTGAACAGTCCTGTAACCATCATGATAGAGACAACTTCCAACACTCTGTGTTTCCTCATGCGCCTTCCCAGTTTCCCCCACCCTCCACCATTCTTACTTCTGTTATTATTGATCACTTTTGCTAAGCTGTATCTTAAGCTTTGTATTCCTAGCCTAGCAAACACTTTTAAAATAACAGACTTAGAGTTGTATTGTATTTGTCTTGTAGCCAGTTTTCTTTTCATAACTTCTGTCATGACTATTTTTCTATGTCATAACTATTATTCAAATATTTTTAAATACATATTTTTCTTGGCTATGTAATGGTTTTGTATAGATGACAGTTTTAAAAGTATTACTATATTGTTAGATACTTACTTTGTTTCCAGCTTTTTCCTTATGTAAATAATTGTTGCAGGCATCTTTGTAAATCAAACTTTGATCGTGTCTGAAGTTTCCTTAATACAAATGCCTGTGAAATTACTAGGCCTAAGGGTATGATCATTTTAAAGGTTGTGGGTCCATACTTCCAGCTTGCCTACTGGAAAGGCAATACCAATTTATATGTCTTCCAGCAATGTCTGAGAATGCCTGTTGCATCCTTATCAAACTTTTTTAAAATTAGCAGTTTTCTTTAACTTTTTTTTATTTTTATTTTTTTAAATAAATTTATTTATTTTATTTTTGGCTGCGTTGGGTCTTCGTTGCTGCGTGTGGGCTTTCTCTAGTTGCGGCGAGCGGGGGCTACTCTTTGTTGCGGTGCGCGGGCTTCTCATTGCAGTGGCTTCTCTTATTGTGGAGCACAAGCTCTAGGTGCACAGGCTTAAGTAGTTGTGGCACGTGGGTTCTAGAGCGCAGGCTCAGTAGTTGTGGCACACGGGCTTAGTTGCTCCACGGCATGTGAGATCTTCCTGGACCAGGGCTTGAACCCATGTCCCCTGCATTGGCAGGCGGATTCTTAACCACTGCGCCACCATGGAAGCCCTTAACTTTTTTTAAAAAAGCAGTTTTAGATTTACAGAAAAAATTAGCAGAAAATTTTGACAAATGTATAATGACAAGTCTCTACCATTACAACCATACAGACTAGTTTCACTGCCCTAAACATCCCATGCGCTCCACTTGTTCTTTCCTTTCTTCCTCCCTCCCCTAAACCTGTGATATCCACTGATCTTTTTACTGTCTCCATAGTTTTCAGAATGTTCTATGGTTGGAATCATATAGTATATAGCCTTTTCAGATTGACTGCTTTTGCTTAGCAGTGTGCATTTAAGGTTCCTCTTTTTGTGTGTGTGTGTGGAAAGATAGCTTATTTCTTTTTATTGCTGAGTAATATTTCATTGTATAGATATACCACAGTTTGTTTATCCATTCAGCTATTGAAGGACCTCTTGGTTACTTCCACATTTTGGCTATTATGAATAAAGCTACCATAAACATTCATGTGTAGGTGGACATAAGTTTTCAACTCCCTTGGGTAAATACCAAGGAGTGCAATTGCTGGGTCATATGGTAAAAGAGGATGTTTAGTTTTGTAAGAAACTGCCAAATTTTCTTTCAAAGTGGCTGTACCATTTTGTGTTCCTACCACAATGAATGAGAATTAAACTTTTTTAAAGAATACTTTTTGTTTTAATAACTTCAAAGAAGCTAAAGCAAACAAAAGGGAATGTAGTATTTATACATTGAAACATGACTACCCACATTACTGTGTTCATTGTATTCTACATTTGTTTCAGGTTTAATTCATCCAAAAGGACTAATATCATACTGCAGCATTTGGTAAGTTTGGACTTTGTTTTGCTGGCATTATTAGATTATAATGTGCAATTTAAAATGTTGTTGTTAGGGAAGTAGAGAAATACTGGCAAATTTCATTGATCTCAGTACACTTTGGTTTCCAATTTTATAGTGTCAAAACTTGACTCATATAACTTGTTGGAGGTGGCATAAGGTTATGGATAAGAGGATGGATCTTCAAGTCAGAATGCCTGGGTTTAAATAATGGGTCCGCTACTTAATCTTGGGCTGATTACTTGGTCTCTATCAGCCTCCTTTTTTGATATATAAAAAATGGGGATAATAGTATCCATCTTAGAGTGCTTATGAATAATAAATAATTCATTAAAAAATCTAGCATAGTGCTTGGTATATAATAATCATTTGATACATGTTAGCCACTATTGTACTAGTAGTACCATTCCAAAGCTTAGATGGTATTAGTTTATCACACTGCAAGGAAGAAATGATTTTTATTCATTTTTCTATAACTTTGCTATAGACTGAATGTGTCCCCCCGAAATTCATATGTTGAAATCTAATTGCCAGTGTGTTGATATTTGGAGGTGGGGTCTTTAAGAGGTGATTAGGTCAGGAAGGCAGAGCTCTCATGAGTGGGATCAGTGCCTTTATAAAAGAGACACCAGAGCGATCCCTCACCTTTTCTGCCTTCTGAGGGAGGATGCAGCAAGTAGACAGCCATCTATGAACTGGGAAATTGCACTTAACCAGACACTGAATCTGCAGACGTCTTGATCTTGACTTCCCAGCCTCCAGAATTGTGAGAATTAAATGTTGTATAAGTTACCCAGTCTATGGTATTTTTGTTATAGCAGCCTGAACGGACTAAGACACCCTCATCTATACAGTAGGTCCTATTACTTATCTAGTTTATATATAGTGGTGTATATGTGTCAATCCCAATCGCCCAATCTATCCCTCCCCCCTTACCCTCTGGTAACCATAAGTTTGCCAAACAACTTACTTTTATTTCAACAACTTCAGTAAAGTCAGAGCAAAATATTAATGTAAAGTCTAAAATTTTTCATTCCTATGGTCAGAAAAATTGTACTTTACCCATAAATGGTAATAATGTCACTAATGGCATAAGTCTCTCTGTGTCTCTTCTTACATATTTTAAGATTCAAGTCTACAATACTAAAAATTTGTAAGCCCATTTACCTGCATCTCTTACTCCCTGGACAAATTTCTGAGACAGTAGACTTAAAGTCTGATACCGAGATGTGAATGTGGTCCCTACAGGATTAGAACAATGGCCTGGTTATCATTATAGAATCATGTTATTGTACGATAATTCAGAAATTTCTTGGTTCAGCATTTCTCAACAGTGTTTCTGTTAAATGCTTGCCATAAAAGAGTTGTATAGTCAAAAAAAAGACACCCTCATGCAGCCTGACAAGTACCTTGCATGTAAAAATGACAAGTCACTCTGATATAGCACTTATGGTATTATGCCAGGTGCTATTCTAAGTACTTGACATGTATTAGCTCAGTTGATTCTCATAGTCTTACAGAGCAGATACTATACAGATCCTTTATCTGCAGTTCTGAAACCTCAAAATCATAAGTTTGTGTTTGGTTTGGGGTTAGTTTGTGGTAAATGCATTTGGTGGCAAAATAGGATCTGAACATACTTTTGAAACTCTTTTTGTCCATATCCTAACTAGTGTTAATACTCATGGTTTGGTGCAGAAGTAGTAAAGCATTTGGGTACAGTGTACTGAACCAGACTCCACTTAGGATGTTTTATATACTATATAATATGTACTGTGTTACCTTTCCAAAATCTAGAAAATTTTCTGAATTCTGAAATGCATCTGGACCCAAGGGGTTTGGGTAAAGGGGTTATGGTCTTATCCCTATTTAATGGATCAGAATTTAAGGGACAGAGAGGCTAAGTAGTATGCCCCAGTGTCACACATCTGGTAAACAGGAGGTGGGATTTGAATCCAGGTTATCTGGCTTCATAGACTACCTACTGCACTCTACAGCCTGTGGCAGAGTGAACACTAAGTAACCATTGCATAGTGTTTCTCAGTTCAGCCTACACGGAGATGGGCATATGAAAACTGGAATGTCTTACCCTTATTTATTTTAGTCAGCTGATATACATGGGAGCTGAGGAATTTCCTGGAAAAAGAACTTAGAACAATGTTATTGTTCATATTTAGATTCATATTTAGATATGCGCACAAGTGGAATAGAAAGACATGACAATACAGATCGCATGGGGCTGTGTGACCTGGGGCATAAACCACATCGAAGAAAGGAAGGTAAACTGGACTCTCACCAGGGCCTGAAGACTGAATGGTTCTAGCTCCCAGTGTTTGTTGGCTTTTACATGTGCTTCAGAGATCGAGAAGCTGTATCCCAAGAATTCCTTCTGTGACCCTTCTAAGAGAGCTAATAGAGCAAGAGCCTTTTTTACTTCATAGCGGAGTGATGGAAATATGCCATTGATGGTGGAACTGTAGGCATGAGAAATGGATAGGACTGACTTGTGATAATAGTGTGACATTCCTTGTGACCCTTCAAAGATATTAGATGGACCTGAACCTGGAAAGGAGGCAAAGGTTCTGCATTTCTGCAGATAGTTTGTCAAGCTAATGCAAGCTAGTAGGACCCATTAATGAGGTCTCCTTTATATTCATAGGCTGATGTGGACATATTTTTACAACAAAAATATTCATAGAAAAGATTTTTTTTCTTTTTCCATAATGTTTAAAACTCTTACACAGCATTTAATTTAATATGCAGAAGCTCATTTTTTCCACATAATTTTTTAAAAATTTTTTATTTATTTTATTTATTTAATTTATGGCTGTATTGGGTCTTCGTTTCTGTGCGAGGGCTTTCTCTAGTTGTGGCAAGTTGGGGCCACTCCTCATCGCGGCGCGTGGGCCTCTCACTGTCGCGGCCTCTCTTGTTGTGGAGCACAGGCTCCAGACGTGCAGGCTCGGTAATTGTGGCTCACGGGCCTAGCTGCTCTGCGGCATGTGGGATCTTCCCAGTCCAGGGCTCGAACCCGTGTCCCCTGCATTGGCAGGCAGACTCTCAACCACTGCGCCACCAGGGAAGCCCCTCCACGTAATTTTGACCTGGACATGGAGAAGACTTTTTTCCATCAGAAAGTAGTTCTTTTCAGTATGAAGGTATACTGGTTGGACTGCATGAACTGAAACTGCACATGTCATTTCATGACAGCAATCATGTTCATATTCTGTATGTGCAGATGATCTAGAATCGGTATCAACCAATTTATAATCTATGCCTTTTGAACAGACATACATTAAGTGCTTGCTTTGTATATGCAAAGAACTTGACTGATGTCGACTTTGTAACCAGTGAAAGCTTACTGGAGGGCAATCATTTATTTGATCTGGGCCTTGAAGCATGATTAGGGTTTCAATAGGTAGAGATGGGAAGTAGTGAGAGTTCATATAGTAACACTAAATGTGATTCTCTTATCTCCATTTTATAAACACAGAAGTTGAGGCTCTGAGACTAGCTTGTCTGAGGGTGTATAGTAGTGAGTGGCAAAACTAATGTTTGAGTCCATCTGACTCCAAAATATGTTTTCTTTGTGTTATGCAATATGTTTATTCCTGTGGCAAGAGCTGTGAGATAGGAGAATGGAAGTTACACTTGGCTTTCTGAGTCTCCATTGTAAGGAGTGCTGTGCAATGGTGGGTCTGGAGAGTTTACCTGGGATCAGATGTGGAGAGACTTGAAGGCCGTGTCAAGTAAAGTTGGATGTTTTTGAAATTAATGGCGAGTCATGGAACATTTTTGAATGGGATTAACAAGATTAGAATTGGGCTTTAGCAAAATTTCTCTGAATGCGGTGTGAAGGATAGACCATCTTTCTCTGGTATTTGGTAACTACCTCAAGTTGTTGGCAGAGAGGGGAGGACAGTTAGGAATCAACACCAACATTTTGTGCTTGGTTGACTGATAAATTGGTGATACCTTTACCTGATATAGGGAACAGAGGAGGAGAGACAGATTTGTTGGAGAGAAATTTCTTGGTAAATTTGGTTTCTAACAAGTTGAGTTTGGGGCGCCACGTAGGTACTCCTGTAATTGTAGCAGGCATTGGAATAAGGGCCTGGGCCTCTGGAAAAGTAAAGGTACAGATGCAGGTTTGAGCCAGCTGTTTAGAGGTAATAATTGAAGATGGGAAGTAGATGATATCACAGAAAGTGAGAGCTAGAGCACAGCTAAGGACAGTTTGAGAGATTCTGTATAAACTATTTCCATATGGAGGAATTTACTGGCCCAGTTTGAAGTCAGGAAGGATTGAGTGAAGCTTGAGTAATCAGCATTTATTAAATGTTTTTTGATTCTATGAATCGTACTTGTATTGTGCTTTGGTGTCATATTTGTGTTATAATAATTTAAATTTAATGGCATTCTTTACTATTGGCTGGAAATGGATGACATGTCAAAATAAATCATATTCTGCAAAAGGTAGGATATTTCCCTGGGTATGTCTTTCAGTTGCAACTTAGTTCAGTGGCAGTGAATGTTACATATAGTGAAAGGTATGTGCTTGAGATTGGGATTTGGGTATCCACAGTGTGAAGCTTATCTTAGGCTTGTGTTACAGCAGGACTGCATCAGTAGAATGAAGGATTATTCATTCAGCTTATTAAACATTTTTTAGATACCTGCTATGTGTCAGGCACTTGATTTTCCTCAAAGGAAAAGCTCATTTCTCTCAATGTTTTTGAAGTCTCTGACAGTGTTTTCCAAAATGTAACCTGAAAAATACAAGTCCCAAGAGATAGCTGTTCCATGAAAAATAAAAAGTTCTTTAATCAAGTGAGAACTATGCTGCTCATTGTATTTTAAAAGTTTACCTTGCGTATTTGCCTATTAAAGACGGAAAAGTCTTATAGGAATTAAACTTTATATTGGTTTAAGTTTTTCCCAAGCTTATTTCACCATGGGCCATTTTCTCCTTCAACATAGCTGCAATAAACATCTCTTTGCACACTTTAGGAAATGTTGCTACTATGGATTTTGCCAGAATAGTTCCATGTTCCAGCAGAGTGGATGTTCTAAGTTATTTTATTTATTTTTAAAATTTATTTATTTATTTTTGGCTGTGTTGGGTCTTTGTTGCTGCGTGCGGGCTTTCTCTAGTTGCGGTGAGCGGGGGCTACTCTTCCTTGCGGTGCGCTGGCTTCTCATTGCGGTGGCTTCTCCTGTTGCAGAGCACGGGCCCTAGAGTGTGTGGGCTTCAGTAGTTGTGGCTCGCGGGCTCAGTAGTTGTGGCTCACGGGGTCTGGAGGGCAGGCTCAGTAGTTGTGGCGCATGGGCTTAGTTGCTCTGTGGCATGTGGGATCTTCCTGGATCAGGGCTCGAACCCGTGTCCACTGCATTGGCCCGTGGATTCTTAACCACTGCGCCACCAGGGAAGTCCTCCAGGTTATTTTTGTCTCAGGGATATTATTTTGGCAGACTTCATGCATTCAGTTCAACACAGGGCTGTGTGTTGATGGTGTCCATGCATTTTAGCAAGTTTCCTTCACATATATCCATTGAATGGATGTTCTCCTTACCCCTTCTATCCCATACCCCCACCCCCAAATTTGGGTTGTATGAGAAGTTCATTTCTGACTCTAGTCTCTGTAATCTTTCCTAATATGAGAAATTTCTCTTCATAGAAGCCTTTTCTAGGTTTTAACTAAAAGTTAATGATATTTTTGGAAAAGAGATTTTTTTCTGCAGAATTAATTAACATATACATAAATGACACTAATACTGCAGACTTCATTTTTTTCCCTTCTGCTCTTTTGCGTGAATGTTTTTGATTAATGCATCAATAGTTGTTTTCAGGTTTTAAGAAGGCCATGAACTTTTCAGGTGGGGGAAAAAAGATCCTTTGTTCGTTAATTTTACCATTCTAGTGGCTTTTTTTTTTTTGGCCTTGCTGGGTGGCATGAGGGATCCCAGTTCCCCAGCAGGGATGGAACCCGCACCCCTTGCAGTGGAAGCGCGGCGTCTTAACCACGGGACCGCTGGGGTAGTCCCTCTAGTGGCTTTTAACAGAAGATTCTGTAATATTCTTTGCTCAAAGTCTGACCCTCTGTAAATGTCCTGCAAAAATACTTCACCTAAGTGCTGGAAAGTCGATGCTTAAAGATATTCCTGCAACTATTGTAATAGCAAAAATTGTAAATTACCCAGTGCTAATCAGTAGGGGACTGATTAAATTGATATCTAAGAATGAACAGCTGTTAAAAATAAGTGGTAGCATGAGTATGCAATCGGCAAAATCCGTACTAGGAAATTCTATAGGTTAAAAGGCCTGGTTTCTTTCAACAAATTGTGAAGAAAAGAAAGGAATAGAGGCAGAACCTGTAGATTTTAAAAGACTTGAAAGATATATCTACTTTTAAAAAAACGGATAGATGATGCTTATGGATGTACACTTTGTGTTTATCATAAAAACCAAGACAGTTGTTACTTTTGAAGGGAGGGTGAGGGCTATGATCGGAACGGGGCAAGTGGAGGGCTTTCGGTCTGGCTAGACAACGTTGGGTCTGGGATAGGATTTTACCCCAATTACAAGTTAGTAGTTAGCTTGTTACTATTCCATGGATGCTGGCCAAAGATATGCAACTCTTGAGTTAGAGACAAAGGACGTCGTTATTAGTGACCCAATTAGCAGCATTGAGCTTCAGGTTTGTATTGGTTCCCTTGCTCCCCAAGTCCCACAGGGGTGACAGAAGGCCCAAATGAATGCGTTCATATGCAGTGGGTTGCATTACAGGACAGCAATACTGCATTTGGGGAACCTGCCAGTTTGTAACACACTGTAAGCAAGCCTGCTCTCTGTCCCGGAGGGAGACTTTACATTTTCTTCAAAGTTTCTCGCAGCAAATACAGTCCTGAAAAATGACCCAGGTGAAGAGCATTCAGGCCCTTGGATCCATGAAATACACAGCAGTAAAGTGCAGGGAAGCCTCAGGACCCATGGTATATGATTTCTCCCTACAGCCAGTCAGCTCATTGCAGATGTAATTAAAGGTCGTACTGAAGTAGGAATTACTGGGGTAATTCAATATAATTTATCCTTATATAAAGGGAAAATTTGGAGACATACATACACGGAGAATGCCATGTGAATATTGGAGTTTTGCTGCAACAAGCCAAGGAATTATCAGAAGCTAGGAGAGAGGCCTGGAACAGAACCCTCCCCTAGCACCTTCAGAGAGAGTGTGGTCCTGCTGACACCTTGATCTCAGACTTCTAGCCTCCAGAACTGAGACAATAACTTTCTGTTTAAGCCTAAACGTAGTTTGTGGTACTTTGTTATGATAGCCCTAGCAAAGGAATACAGTTATCATGTTACATTTGTCAAAATTAAGAACATTGCTATATTAGTATTAACTTTATACTTTTTGGATTTCACCAGTTTTTCCATCAATTTTCTGTTCCAAAATCCAATCCAGGATACCACATGGCATTTCTTTGTCATGTCTTCTTAGTTTCTTCTGGTCTGTGACAGTTTATCAGTCTTTCCTTATTTTTCATGACCTTGGCAGTTTGGAGGAACACTGGCCAAGTAGCCTGTAGAATAGGCTCTAATCTGGGCTTGTGTCTGTTTTTTTTTTGTTGTTGTTCTCTTTTTTCTTTCTTTTTTTTTTTTTTGATGACTAGCCTGCAGTTAAAAGGTTTCTGGAGAGAATATCACAAAGGAAAAGCCCCTTCTCATCACATATCGGGGAGTATCTGTGGGTTTTGACATATGCCTTAGGGAGTACATGACATCCTCATGACACAGCTGGTGAGGCTGACCTTTATCACGTGGTTAAGGTGGTGTTTGTAGGGTTTCTCCTCTCTAAAGTTACCATTTTTCCCTTTTCTACTCTGTTCTTTGGAAGCATCTCAGTAAGTTCAGCCCACAGTCAGACAGTGAGGGGGCTAAGCTTCACCTCCTGGAAGGGGGATTTCTACATAGATTATTTAGAATTCTTTTGTGGGTAAGATCATCTCATCTTACCCATTGATTTCTTCAGTTATATATATCAGTGTGGACTCATGGATATTTATTTTATTCTTTGGGTTATAATCTAACAGCACACTATTCTGTTACTCACATTGTTCCAACTTTGACCATTAGGAATTCCTTCATTTTGGCTTCTTGTGTCCCTTTGATATGACCTTTTCCTTTTAATTTTCAATTTTTTAAAAACACCTGCCTACTTTCTGATACTGGAAGATGTTCTCTGGCTCTGGAATCAGCCATTTCTCCAAGGAGCTCTGGTTGCCTTTATTGGAAAATTGCATTTAGAAATCAAGATCTGAGTCTGGGAATGCCCCTTGCTACTCCGGTGTCAGGGTTTTCTCTTGGGGATAGAACTAGAGTAATGTATATATCTGCAGTAGAATACATATACTGTATACTGTTTACTGTCCCATGTCTACATAAATAGTGATAAGTGTTTCTGTGTTTATCCTCTGTTATATTAATATATATCCTCTTCATATATATTAAGAAAACACGTTCATACTGCTGTCTCTGACTTTAATCCAGTACCACAGGGCAGGCTTCATTCTAGCCTTCCCTTCTTGCTTGTCTCTAACTCTGCTCCTGACCAGTGAGAGCCTGCTTCTCACTGACCACCCTCCATTACTTGTTTTTTTTTTTTTTTTAATTTTTAAATACAGTATGTACCTTTTTTTTACTTTTGACTGTGTTGGGTCTTCATTGCTGCACGCGGGCTTTCTCTAGTTGCGGCGAGCGGAGGCTACTCTTCGTTGCGGCGCACAGGCCTCTCATTGTGGTGGCTTCTCTTGTTGTGGAGCACGGGGTTCTAGGTGCACAGGGTTCTAGGTGCACGGGCTTCAGTAATTGCAACACACGGGCTCAGTAGTTGCGGCACGCAGGCCCTAAGGGCGTGGGCCTAAGTAGTTGCAGAGCGTGAGCTCAGTAGTTGCAGCGCGTGGGCTCTAGGGTGCGCAGGCTTCAGTAGTTGTGACACGTGGGCATCAATAGCTGTGGCTTGTGGGCTCTAGAGCACAGGCTCAGTAGTTGTGGAGCACAAGCTTAGTTGCTCCGTGGCATGTGGGATCTTCCCGGACCAGGGCTTGAACCCAAGTCCCCTGCATTGGCAGGTGGATTCTTAACCACTGGACCACCAGGGAAGTCCCCATTACTTGCTTAACCTCAGTATACATGCAAAGCAGTTTCAAACAAATTTACTAACTATAGCATAAGTTGACATACAGTTGTTTTTGTATATTTCCTTACAGCTTGCAATCAAATGACTGTTTTCTAACGTCACTGAGGTCAGCTTTCCTGCCACCATCCTCATGATCTCACTTCAGTGTGCTTGTCATACGTGTGTGGTTTGGTTACATTTATTTGCCACAGTCTGCATTCCATGTTGGAATCCCCTGACACTGGGTGATTTTTAAAAAATATATATGGTTTGTATACATTCAAGTTCACTCTCTGTACATTTCTTTGGGTTTTGACAGATGCATAAATCATGCATTCATCACCCAAAGTCCATGCGGAACAGCCCCATCCCCCTAAAACTTCTGCTGTACTTCCCCTTTGTAGGCAGTCACTTCTCCCGCTCCCCACCACTGACCTGTGTTATGCCCCTCTAGTTTTGTTTTCTACAGAACATCATATGAATGGAATCATACAATATATAGGCTTTTGCGTCTGCATTCTTTCACTTGGCAAAACGCATTTAAATCCATCTGTGTTGTTGCATGAACTGATAACGTGGTCCTTCTTATCACTGAATAGTATTCCACTGTTTGGATATACCACAGTTTGTTTATTCATTTCCCTGTTGAAGAGCATCTTGGTTGCCTTCAGGTTTTAGTGAGTAAGAATAAAACTGCTACACCTGTTTGTGTACAGATTTTTGTGTGAACATAAGTTTTTAATTCACTTGGGTAAATATCTAGGGGTATGATAGCTGGGTTTTATGGTAAGTCCATGTGTAGCTTTATACAAGTTTGCCAAATTGTCTTCTATAGTGGCTGTACCATTTTGCAATTCCACCAACGATGAACGAGTGTTCCTGTTGTTCTGCATCCTTGGCAACATGTTATTTTCTGTTTTTGGATTTTAGCCATTTTATTATGTGTGTAGTGGTAGCTCATTGTGGTTTTAATTTGCATTTTCCTAATGAGAAATGATGTTGAGCATTTCATGTGTTTTTTTGCCATCCCTATATTTTCCTTGAAGCTCTTCAGATTTTTTTTGCCCATTTTAGTATTGGGTTGTTTGTTTTCTTATTGAGTTTTAAGAGTTTTTTATACAGTTGACCCTTGAGCAAGGTGGGGGTTAGGGTCACTGATTCTCTGTGCAGTCGAAAAATCCGAGTATAATTTTACAGTCAGCCCTCTACAACTGAGGTTCCTTCTCTGCACCTGTGGATTCAACCAGCTGGGGATCATGTAGTACTATAGTATTTACAATTGAAAAACATTTGGGTGTAAGTGGACCTGCACAGTTCAAATCCGTGTTGTTCAAGGGTCAGCTGTATATTTTGTATGCAAATTCTTTATCAGATATGTGATAGGCAAGTATTTTCTTCTAATTTCTGGTTTGTCTTTTCGTTCACTTTATCTTTTGCAGAGCAGAAGTTTTAAATTTGATGAAATTCAGTTTATCAGTGTTTTCTTTTGTGGATCATGCTTTTGCTGTTGTATCCCATTAATCCTTAATGTTTGGAAGGCACTGTGAACCAGAGTCCAGGGATGTGGCCCTCATAAGTGTTCCTGTCCCTTCTCTGGGGGGTGGGCTGCCTTTTTTCCCCCCTTTTCCTTTGTCCCCTGTTCCTTTTCCCCAGCTGTGGTTGGTAAACACTAAGGTCAGTAGGCTATGGTTTTGAAGTGCTTCTCCCTTGGGATTAAGGGTCTTATTTTATAGGGCTCCATCCCATTTCCCCACTGTGGTGGGCCTCCACCAGAACCCTGGGCTACCAGCTTTGAAGGCTCTCTCTCCCCTGAAGATTTATCCTTTTGTTCTGTGTGGAAGATGAGGGGAAAGGATTTAGCTGTGCCTGCTGTTTCCCTCTCCCAGCCAGCACCACCCGGGGGAGCTTTCTCCAGTCTTCCCTGGGAGAACCTGCTTGGGTTCCAGGAGGAAAAGCCAGCAAGAATGGGAGCTCCCCCCATGACTGTGACACCCGCCACCCCCAGGAGCTCCATACTATCACACTTGCCCACACTTGACCTCTAGCAAGTCATTAAAAATTCTAGTTAATCTTCCTTAGGGCTTCTGCCTGAGCTTAAGCACATATACTGGTCCTGCATCTCCCTGAAGGCACCTGTCTCTCCAGATTTTATTACGGAGCTGTTTGCCCTGTGACCCCCTGTCTCTGACTGAGTTCACCAAAGCCATTAATTTTCAGTCTCTTCACCTTTTTTCCTTGTTACAAGGTCAGGAGACGCATCTTTTCAGCTCTCAACATCTCTGAGCTGAAACCAAATAATAGAGTTTTAAAGGATTGTCTCTGATATTAGGTGATAATTTATGTAAAGTTGTTCAGTGAAAACAGTCATGAAACTTTTTTTTTTTTTGGGCTGGGGAATCTGACTTGGTTCAAGCAAAAAAGAAATTTAGTTAGTATGGAGAGAGATGGAAGTTTATTAATACTTGTGTGTAACATGTTTGTATAATATGAAATCTGTTTTACTTTAAAATTCAGAATGATGTAGGTATCTGAAAAGTACAGCTTTTTAGTCTATCTGTCTTTCCATATGAGTAAGGGTTTAATCAAGGAAGTAGAACCACTGAGTACTGAAGGGGACCAAAATAAGCCACTCCAAAATATGCCACTTGCCTCACTTACCATGGTGCCTGAGGCCCTAAGAACTGTGTATAGACAAGTTCTTTACAACTATATGCTTTCGTAAGCTCATTCTATAATCTGGCCTTAAACTACTTATTCTGCCTACTTTCCTATCACTCATTTTCTCAATCAGCCTTTATTCCACTCATGTTTAACATCTTAACATTTCCAGATATTCACTGTTCATGTTTTAGAATGTGTTACTCTCCAGGATTTTCACCCCTCATTTTCTTGGCATATATCAAGGCCTAGCTCAAATATCACTTTTTTTTCCCCAAGTTGTTGGTAGCTACTGTAGTCAGAATTATTTGCCTTCTCTGTTCATCTTTGATTTCCAAGTACCTAACATATTGCTTGGTATACAGTAATAAAGATTTAAGAGTATTTCATAGTCCCAGAAATTCTAGGACTGGGTTCTATTTTATTTTTATTTTTTTAGAAAAAAATTTTTAAATTAATTAATTTATTTTTGGCTGCATTGGGTCTTCGTTGCTGCACGAGGGCCTTCTCTAGTTGTGGCGAGCGGGGGCTACTCTTCGTTGCAGTGTGCGGGCTTCTCATTGCGGTGGCTTCTCTTGTTGCGGAGCACGGGTTCTAGGCATGCCCGGGCTTCAGTAGTTGTGGCACATGGGCTCAGTAGTTGTGGCATACGGGCTTAGTTGCTCTGTGGCACGTGGGATCTTCCCAGACCAGGGATCGAACCCGTGTCCCCTGCATTGGCAGGTGGATTCTGAACCACTGCGCCACCAGGGAAGTCCCATGGACTGGGTTCTATTTTAAACCAGTTGACTAAGTTCACTCAGAAATAAAAATTAAGAGATTTAAGAGGTATATGTAGTTTGCTTTGGAATTGTCTATCTACAGAGTCCAAATAACTTTAGAAAACTTGGTCAGATGTACTGAGTTATCCATTCGATTAGCTAACCTTAACATTGTGTGAAAGATTTGTATTTAATGTATGTTTTGATGTTGACTTGTGACAAAAACTTAATGAATTTTATCCTAAAGTTATTCTTTGTTTACACAGAGAATGTCTAAGCACACAGATGCAACAGCAGAAGTCCTATTGGAAAGAAAAGGTTGTGCAGGAGTGATAACACTAAACAGACCAAAGTTCCTAAATGCACTGAATCTTAGTATGATTCGGCAGATTTATCCACAGCTAAAGGTTTGTAATTTTCTTAAAGCAATCATATGGATCCTTCTGAAAGTATATCCTTAGAGAATATTTCTGATATTCTCTCCCATAGAATCACTTGACTGTCTGGGATCAGCACCCAAGCCCCATCGCTTCTAGAGTCCTCAGCACTTTCCTAAGTGGTTATTCTGGAGCACCCCTAGTGACAGGGAGTTCATTGCCTCAGAAGACAACCTCTTCCACTTTCACAAGGCTCCAAGTTTCTTCTTATGTTCTGCCCCTCTTTATTTTATTTTTCCAACCTGACGATATATTAGGCCCATATTTTTTCACCTTGGTCTCAAAGTTGTTGTGGCAAAGATTTCAGTTGCCATCATCAAACTTGGATCACAAAATGCACTCATCTAGCAACTTTGTTGGGATAGCCTCTAATTTATGTCAGAAAAGAAAATGAAGTTGGGATCCATTTTTCTGCATATGTTTTATAAAACTTATGCTTTGTATATATCCACATATGTCTATATATACACATGTGTTTATGTGCATATAGATATATCATTAATGAGTTTGTATTTATGATATGCTTATACCATCTTCTTTTACATTTGGATAGAAGTGGGAACAAGATCCGGAAGCTTTCCTGATCATCATAAAGGGAGCTGGTGGAAAGGCTTTCTGTGCTGGAGGTGATATCAGAGGTAAAAACTTTTTTCCCTTTTCACCTAAATGCTTTTTTCCCCCCAAAAAAACTGTTAAGGTATTAGCAAATTTTTGTGGTACTTTGTAATTTGCTTTACTTTCTAGAATTTTTTTTTGTTAAACAGTTAATACATTTTTAGTGTGGTTAACTTAGAAAAAGAAAACATTTAAAGACTTACCTCTTGTAGTTAATAGAAAAATGAGAATAGCAGCTGTTTTTTTTTTTTTTTAACTACGTACATGCCCTTCAGGTATCTTGTCTCTTTCCCTGAATCATCCTGAACAAAATGTTCAGTTATGGTATGTGATTCTGCTTTTTATTTTAGAATAGCTGTTATTAAGCAATTCAATTTATCACATAACCCTGACAACCTGACCATGTTGAGTGACTTGCCATTCTCCAAATATGACATGCTCTCACATATTTCCATGACTTTGTACTTTCCCATTGTTCATGATCCCAAAGCAAGAATGCACTTAATTGTAGTATTTATCCTATTATATTATCAATATTTTTTTGTGTTTAAATAAACATGCTGAGATAAATAAAAAGATTAATTCTCCTTAGGTCAGTCTCTACATATTTAACTATTAAAAACAAAAGACAAAGGAGAGAAGAAATGTTATTACCACTGGTTGTCAGTATTTTATATATACTGAAAACATTTTGAGTTTTGTTTCTTATGGAATTTGTAGGTTCCTGGGATGGTTTTTTCTTTGTGTTTTATTTTTTATATTTTTTGTATCGTGTTAAGATGATAATGTTCAGGTTGATCTATTTACCAAATTTATAATCTTATGTAAACCATTACATTTGAAATAGGAAGAAACAAGCTTGATTCAGGACATAATTTCAAATATCTATTAAATTTAAAATAACTGAGTCTTAAAATTTCACTTGAAAATTTTCAGTTGCTTCGACAGACTTATTAACTGAATTGTTTTTTGAATTTGTTTTGCCCACTACTTAAATATTTTTAAAACATTGTTTTTCAGCCTGGAATTAATTTTTCCTCAAGAGCTGGGCTTTTGATCTTGTCAGTTTACAGATAGGCAGAGCCTTATGTATTGATTTTAGCTTCTTCTGACTGTGAGCTATTTTTGCATATAGGCCTAACTTTATATTGCTGTTTGGAAATACGTTAAAAATTCTAGAATTATTCTAGTTCACATATATAAGCAACAGATTTCAATTCTAGGAAATTTAGTTTCTTTTAAACATCACAGTCCAAGACAGTAAGTGGGCAATCTGAAAAATAAAATTTTTTTTGTAATTTATTTATTTTATTTTTGGCTGTCTTGGGTCTTCAGTGCTGCCCACGGGCTTTCTCTGGTTGCGGTGAGCGGGGGCTACTCTTCGTTGCGGTGCGTGGGCTCCTCATCGCGGTGGCTTCCCTTGTTGCCGAGTACAGGCTCTAGGCTCACGGGCTTCAGTAGTTGTGGCTCACAGGCTCTATAGCGCAGGCTCAGTAGTTGTGGCACATGGGATTAGCTGCTCTGAGGCATGTGGGATCTTCCCAGAACAGGGCCGAAACCCATGTCCCCTGCATTGCCAGGCGGATTCCCAACCACTGCGCCACCAGGGAAGCCCTGACAAAAATTTTTTAGATGATGTTACTAAACATCATTTAATTTATATGGAACTGATTGGTTAGAATAAGATTAGAAGGAAATCTCAGAAGATTTCTGAGATAAAAGCTTTATTCCACAGGCAATACATTTTACACTCCTTTTCTTTTAGTATTGGGGAGAAATGATAAAAGATAATAGATGAGGGTTTTAGGGGTTTTATTGGTGAAAGCCTCAGAATGACAAAACTAGATATCAAACCTTTTTTTATTTTTAAAATTTTTATTTATTTATTTATTTATTTGGCCACCCCATGCAGCTTGCAGGATCTTAGTTCCCCCACCAGGGCCTGAACCCGGGCTACGACAGTGAAAGCACTGAGTCCTAACCACTAGACCACCCAGGAATTCCCCAAACCTTTTATTTTAAAAACCAAGAAAAAAAGTCAATATTTGGTTGGAACATTTTGAAGGAAGCTATATCAGAGTTGTGAAGTTAGTCTAAAAATCTATTAATAGTCAACAATTTTTATCTAACTCTTTCCCATAAAAGAAGTAAATGTATATATTATATATTTAATTTGTATTTTAGTAGGTAATTCTCATAGGACTTAGACAGGAAAAGCATATGAACTTGAAGTGTATGGAAGAGAGGTTTGATGGTGGTTTTGACATTGACTGTAGTAGGAGTACAGTAGATTGGACTATGGAACTCTGGGTAATAGAAAATTGCAATACAAATGAAACCATTTGATTGTTATTTATTATTAAGATATTTACTGAGCACCTGCTTATTAAGACAGGCATTTGTATGCTGTAGCAATATCTTTGAGAGGTTATATTTTCATTGATATTAATAAATAAGGATATTACTATCTCATTTACCTTCTTAGCCTTACCTTTTACCATTCTCCTTTAGTCTTTTAAAACTACTTATTTCTTGATTTTATTCTTTCTTGCCTGTGTGCCTTTGTAGGTACTCCTTTCTCCACTCAGAACTTTGCACGTTTCAGAACTTTTCATTTTTAGGAAATCCTTACCTGTTGTTCACAGTTGGCTCAGAGTTCTCTCTTCTGGGAAGCCTTCTTTTTTTTTTTTTTTTTTTTTTTAATTATTTTTTTTTTGGGTGCATCGTGTGCCATGCAGGATCTTAGTTCCCTGACCAGAGATCGAACCTGTGGCGCCTGCAGTGGAAGCGTGGAGTCCTAACCACTGGACCGCCAGGGAAGTCCCTGGGAAGGCTTCTTTTAATTACATCTCTTATGCTCACATTCCCACGGCACCCCAACCTTACAGTGGGCATGACACAAGGAGTGTAGCTCAGTAGTCTGTCTTACTAGTCTGAACTCCAGGGCAGCCGTCTTATATTGCTGTCTTGTTATCTACAGCACTGAAAACAGTGCGTGGTACCTGGTGGATGCTCAGCAAATGTTCCATGGTGAAATGAATGTGGCAGAAGTATTTAACTAGATGGAATATATAGAACTCTGTGTGTGTGTGCATGCACATGTGCATATATTTCTCTGTGTGTATATGTATAATGTACTTTGTGTTAAGATATATTACCAAAGGAAACATGTATCCAGCAAACATTCCTTTAGGTGCTACAGAAAATAGTCAAAAGAAAATGCATTTTGTACCAATATATAACTTATAATTTAAGTATAACACTTTGTAAGAAGTTCTGAATAAGAATTTTTGCCTTGAAGTTTTGACATTGGACTATGGATTTGGGGCTAACTATAATATGTCCGTGGCATGGGTGACTTCAGAACCTTAACAAGCCATTGTAGACTTTCCCCCTGGTACTTACTGTCACAGTATTTAAAATTTTTCTATTTGACTATATTGACTGGAAAACACTTTTTTTGATTTGTAGTCCTTCTTTTTTTCTTTTTTTCTTGTAGTGATCTCAGAAGCTAGAAAGGCAAATCAGAAGATAGCTCAAGATTTCTTCAGAGAAGAATATATGCTGAACAATGCTATTGGTATGTGTGCTCTGCTGAGAGCTTTGAAACTGGAATCAAGACATAAGCTGCACAGTATGAACTGTTAAAATGTAATCAACAGACACTCTTGTTTAATCTTTTATATACTTTGTGCCAGGAATAAACTTGATTAAAGTAGTCTGGCTGCTCATTCCAGAACAATTCATACTTGATTATTAAATAGGGTATACTTAACTACTCTTTGCCATATAATCAATATGGAAACATGGATTCTGATCATATGGTTGGCTTTCTTGGAAAACAAAAAACTTGGGTGCCAGTTTTCTCTATAAAATGAAGTGTCATTTCTGAATTCTTCAGGAACTCTGGGATGAAATTTCTTTATAGTCATCATTCCAGATTTCATTGGAAGTGACACAGTAGTTACATTTATCAAGCATGTGTTTCAAATGTTAAATTACAGGGAATAATATAATAAATACTTGTGTACCCACCAGCCCAGAATGAATAGACCACTATATTTTATTTTTGCTTGATGTTTTGAGATTTATTTAAATTAAATAGAATACTATGAGTTTTTAAATTACTGTTCAGTCTACTTCATTGCTTGCTTCAGTGCCATTTCTTTCTCTCTCCAGAAGCAACCAGTATCCCTCCTCAGAAGCAACCATTGTCATTAGTTTTTAGCACATCCAGTTAGACTGTACTTTATATTTTTACTACATATTTATGAACAAAAGTAGTATTACTTTGTGGTTTTGAAATTTGCATAAGTACTTTCTTACTGTGTATACCATTCATAAGTTTTTTTTTGTTTTTAAAAAAAAATTATTTATTTATTTATTTATTTATGGCTGTGTTGGGTCTTCGATTCTGTGCAAGGGCTTTCTCTAGTTGCGGCAAGTGGGGGCCACTCTTCATCGCGGTGCGCGGGCCTCTCACTATCGCGGCCTCTCTTGTTGCAGAGCACAGGCTCCAGACGCACAGGCTCAGTAGTTGTGGCTCACGGGCCTAGTTGCTCCGCGGCATGTGGGATCTTCCCAGACCAGGGCTCGAACCATGTCCCCTGCATTGGCAGGCAGATTCTCAACCACTGTGCCACCAGGGAAGCCCCCATAAGTTTTTAATAACATGGAATGTAACTGTTCTTATATTATTCAATTACCCCATATTAATCTATTCTATATTAGTGGTTATTTTAGATTATTTCAGCATTTTACTAATACAGATTGTTACGCCCTTATATGTACACCCTTAGTGCCCATGTGCAGAAATTTCTAGAAATAATAGAAGTCGAATGGATGGATCATAGAGTTTATGTATCTTCAGTGTGTTTCCAAATTCTTCTATAAAGTATAAGAGTTTATTTTCTACATGTCCTTTCTATCATTTTTTGTTTTTAAACTTTGCATGCTTGATATCTTATTGTGGTCTTAATTTGTACTTCATTGGACGTAGGTGAGGTAGAAGGTGTTTTATGTTAATCATTTAGATTTTCTTTTCAGTTTCATCCTTTGTTTATCTTTCTTTTGGATTGTCTTTTTCTTACTGATTTTATAGATCTTTATGTATTCTGATTCTTCACTTTTGTAGATCATATATATTACAAATACACTTCTCTCAGTCTGCTACTTTATCTTTTGGTATATACAAGTTTTTGTTTGAGATGAAATGTATTCATTCTTTTCCTTTATGATTTCTGCTATTTGCATTTAAAAAACGCTTAATAACATGGAGGTTTTTAAGATGTTCTTTTATATTTTCTTTTAATAGTTTGTTTCTTTATACTCTAAGTCTTTAAAGTGCTTGGAATTTTTTTGCATGTGACATCATCTAACTTTTACTTTTCAGCTAGAAAGCCAGAAGTTGTAATGCCTTTGATTGAATAGTCCTTGTTTTCCTCACTGGTTTTAATGATACTTCTATCATATATCAAGTTCTTATATGTGACCAGGACTGTTTCTGGGCAACTTTGTTCATTGGCCTATTTGTCTGTACGTATGATAAAACTACAGTGTCAAAATTATTATAGCTTTAAGATATGTCTCTCTCTGGTAGGACAAGTTACCCTTGTTTTCTTTCAAGATTTTCTTGGCTACTCTTGGACTTCTGATTTTTCAAATGAATTTTTTTTTTTTTTTTTGGTTTTTAAAAATTCAAATGAATTTTAAAATTATTTTGATATTTAATAAGCTTATGCAGTCATTGCCATTAATCAGTTTTAGAACATTTTCATCAGATTGACTTTCATGTCCTTTCATAATGTTTTATAATTTTCTCCATAAAGAAAAAAAAGATTTTTTAAGTGTTATTTTTAGACAGCTTATTTTTTTTGTTACTACGTTTAATAGTAATTTTTCTTATTACATTTTCTAATTGACTATTCCTAGCATGTAGAAATGCTTTTGATTTTAGTATTTTGTTCTTACATCCAGCAACCCTGCTGAAATTTATTATCAGTTCTAATGATGTTTCTGTAGGTTCTCTTGGCTTTTCTACATTGGCAATTTTACCATCTACACATAATTTTTTTCATCTCTTTCCAGTCTTTATACTTATGACTTTTCTTGTTATATTTTGGCTAGGACCTCTATTATAATGCTGAATGATTGTGGTGTTGTCTTATTTCTGATTTCCATGGGAAAGCTTTTAAAATTTCATTCTTTAGTATATAATCATTTTGTAGACACTTTTTACCAAGTTACAGACGTTACTTCTATTCCAAATTTGTTAGGGGTATTTTCTTTTGTTTGTTCAGTTGTAGTGGTCCAGTGCTTGAGCATCCACTTTTCTGACTTTTTCTCTTCCTCTCCTGGGCAGGAGCGTACTGAGTTTTAGGATCAGCAGATAGAGTTTTTCTAGCTATGTTTTACAAATCGTATAGCTCTTCCTACCGTGAGGCTTTATGCAGGTATTAACTCATAGCATGTTACCTGTGGCCCATGTTATTCCTGACTCAGAACAGATACACACACACACTCACTCATAATCTTTGGCTATAGCTTCCACACAGCTATTAGCTTTGAGTTTGTTTCTGGCACCTGAGGATTTCCCTTGTTTGGCTTTGAACTTGGATATACATTGAAAACAAAATTTTTTTCTAGAATTTTTATGTCTTTGAGGTAGGAGTGGGGAGAAGAGGCTGTTTCCCAGTTTAACTCAGTGAGCCACATTGAATGGAGAGCTCTCATTTCTTTGAGTCTATAATTCTCCAGATCAGGTTTTACTTAGGATGTTTTATTCATTCTAAAAATTCATACCAGCGCTGTCCAATAGTACTTTCTGTAATGATAAAAGTATTCTGTTTCTGTGCTGTGCAATATGATCACTACTAGCCACACATGGCTAATGAGCACTTGAAATGGGGCTACTGTGATCAGTAAACTGAATTTTACCTTTGTTTAATTGTAATTAATTATAATCTAAATAACTACATTTGGCTATTGGGCTACTATATTAGACAGTGCAGTTCTATACTAAATAAAAGGAGAGGGGAGAAAACCTCTAAGCAGTTTGAGAAGAGTTTGGTAAAATGTTAATATACAGAGAGAAAGCCTTCCAGATATAATTTCTATACATTGTAATGACATATTTTAGTCGTTAAGGAATTTGACAGATTCTGGCCTTGTGTTCCTGCATCAATTAGCTTCTGATATTTCATATCTAAAATATGTGTATCTGTAGCTGAAATGGTATATTTGTATGCATGTCCACTCCAATCAATAGAGACATTTGTTTCCATTGTTTCTAGGGAATTATAGTTAAAAATTGAGGGCTGTGGAAGTCCTTGTGAATGTTAAATTAGAATTGTACTTCAGTGGCTCATTTGGCAGATTGGGAATATTTATAGAACTGCTAGGTGGATCAAAACTGCACTTTTATATTGGTCTTTGGTAAGGAAGTTATATTGGCAACAAGCTGTAATAGAAGTACAGTGATTTATATTATGTTGTGCACAACTTCCTCTTCAGAGGGAAAGGAACAGAGTAAAAGTTTACAGGATTTTTGAGCTGGAAGGAACTTCTGAGGCAAATCTCATCATTTAATAGATAAGGAAACTTATCTATATATTATATACATGATATACACATGTATGATAGGCATATATACATATAACTTATATGCGTATGTGTGTATACACATATATATATTGAATTGCCAGTATATAAGTAATGCCAGTATATATATTGAATATAGTTGAATTGCCAGTTAATGACAAAGCTGAGACTAAAATTTGGGTCTTCTAATTCCCAGTCCTTGCTTTTTCCTGTATGCTGCACTTCTCTTTGTATCCAGATACTTCTTTAGATGTATAGAAGACAAATTATGTTCTTTAAAATACAACTGTGTTAAATAAACATCAGTGGCTTATAAGGCAAATATTGTTTTTCTCAATAGCTGAGTTATATAGGCTTTCATTTGTTTCAAATTGAGGTGTTGAGTTTTTCATAATAATGAATAGATGACCAAGATTGTATATGGACTGATGTTTTAAAAAGAACATATTTTGTAAGCCATATGTTTAGTCTACTTTGATATTTCTTGCAAAAATTTCTTAGGGAAAATACTCAGAGTTCATGTAACATGTGATGTTTGGAAAAAGAAAATGTATTTTAAGCATTGTAACTAATTACAGCTCTATTTCTTTTAGATTCTTGCCAGAAACCATATATTGCACTTATTCATGGAATTACAATGGGTGGGGTAAGTAGACTGTTTACTCTTATCATTGTTATGTGAGCTGTATTAAAAATAAGTTAATTATTAAACAGAAGTGAGACAATGAATGTAATACAATAGAAGTTGAAACAAAGTCATGTTTGGAGCTTTGCAGGTTTGGGATATAATATTTGCTTTACCCAAAAAAATACGTTCTTTTTTTTTTTTTTTTTTTTTTTTAAAAATACGTTCTTAATTATGTTCTATGCTATTTCAGCTTCTTGAATTAGTAAGCTTTCTTAGCTAACAAAATTGATTCTTGTTTTTCTTATGTAGAGTCCTTTTTCTACTTATAAGTAAACTGACTGCTTTCAACAGCTTCAGAAAAGAAACTGGAATGTTGAGGTTTTTTTAGACTCTGAATAGTGGAGATGTGGTTCCTAAGTTATATCTGCTGCACAAAATCTCACCTTAGTGAAGGTGTTTGGATACTTTTTGAAGTTCTCTGAAAGTGCATTTCTATCAGTTGACAAATCTTTGTAATAGCACAGATGCAAAATAAATAAATCTTAGATTTCACTGGCTTTGAATAATTTGATAAGGAGTTGGAGAGAACATGAAATAATTACAGAAAAAAAATGTTCCAGTGTGTGGCACTGGCTATAACAAAGACAAGCCTTTAAAGAAGTGAGAGGTCAGAATAGGTCTTCATGGCAGTAAAAGGTAGGATTTAAGAAGGTAGTAGGAAGCTGAAGGGTGGAATTTCAAAGATTGAACTTGTTAAGTATTTCAAACATTTAGTCATTGGGAGATGTCCCCCTCTTTCTAGGAAAACCACACACTAGATGAAGTCTCTTGGGCACTTGGAATTGCTTAGATCTTTCTTTTTGAATTTGTTTTACTGAAGTATAGTTGATTTACAATATTGTGTTAATTTCTGCTATACAGCGAAGTGATTCAGTTATACATATATATACATTCTTTTTCATATTCTTTTCCCATACGGTTTATGACAGGATATTGAATACAGTTCCCTGTGCTATACAGTAGGACCTTGTTGTTTATCCATTCTGCACATAATAGTTTGCATCTGTTAATCCCAAACACCCTATCCATCAGAATTGCTTAGATCCTGCTCATCATTTTGGGAAAGGGCTTCCATTAGCACCTGTGGTTAGGAGCAGGATCAAGGGCAATCTATACCTCTCAGCTTGTGGCAGGTATTGAGCGTGAGTTGATTGTGCTTTCTTTGTCAATGAAGTGTTAAGATGGGAAAAATAAGAGCTCCCTGAAAAAATTCTGCAGAACAAAAGGAAGGAACATAATCTGAAGCTTTGAAGGAAGAGCCCCCTGCGAATGTGAAAGGAACCAGAAAAAATATGAAAGCAAACAAAAAACATTGGGCATTCTTAATAACATGTAAAATGATGTGGCTCCAGTGAAATAGGAAAGACAGCCCATAAGTAGACAACAAGCTTAGATGAAAGGGCAGCAGGTTACAAGGGGGAACAGGCAACATAGGAAGGATGACTGGAAACTAAAATGCAATAGCAGAACCTGACATTCCACTTTGAAGGTCATAGATAAGAAGGAGTTGAATATCATATTACAGATAATGAAGTTGTGTCTGTGGAGGACAAACCTGAGAAGCTCTCACCAAAAAAGGACAAGGATAAAAATGATGAGAACAAACATTAGTCAAACTAAGGGTGGAGCCCAGTAGTATGTGTTTTAATAAGTCCTCCAAGTGATTCTGAGTCACGTTAAGTGGGAACTAGTGCCCAAGACATCGATTGTATGTAATGAATTAACTGCATTCATATTTCTGCCCTGTGATTCTAGAATGGTACCAGTTATATACCATGCTTGGAAAAATTGAGAAAATAGTTAAGTCTTTTGCAGTGATCTCTGGTTCAGATGAGGAACCCCTCAGTGAGAAAGGTTCTTTTATATTACATATTGTCAGCCCTGCCCCTAAAAAAAACCAAACAAGCCTATGTGTCTTTTCTTCTATCAGGTCTGCCACCTACAGTGCCCCATATGTACTCTACATCTAATTCATCTTTAAAGACTGAAAGTTCTACTCTCTCTCTCTCTATATATATATTTTATTTATTTATTTATTTTTATATTTATTTTTGGCTGTGTTGGGTCTTCGTTTCTGCGCGAGGGCCTTCTCTCGTTGCGGCAAGCGGGGGCAACTCTTCATCGCGGTGCGCGGGCCTCTCACTATCGCGGCCTCTCTCGTTGCGGAGCACAGGCTCCAGACGTGCAGGCTCAGTAGTTGTGGCTCACGGGCCTAGATGCTCCGTGGCATGTGGGATCTTCCCAGACCAGGGCTCGAACCCGTGTCCCCTGCATTGGCAGGCAGACTCTCAACCACTGCGCCACCAGGGAAGCCCTCTACTCTATATTTTTTAACAGTCTTAAATACCACTATGATTAGATGTGATTTTTTTCCTTCACTGACTCAGTGCATTCAATCTTTACTCCAAATTTGGCATTTATTCTTTATTGTCGGTTATTATGAAATATGCCCAAGTATATTAGATGGTCTATAAAGGTGAGGACTACTTTTTTTTTAGCATGCTCATAACAACTAGGGAATGCACAGTATATATTTAATAAATTATTTATTTAAAAAATTCTGCTTTAAAAAACATCTTTGTAGCCTTTGAAAGAGTAAAATTTACAGACTGGAAGTGAATCAGTTCTTTTTTCTTGTAATGGGATTTTATAGGTATCTTGGTTTTGAAGGCTAACTTTTCATGTCCAATTTACAAACGTTCCTTAATATAAGACTCAGTGAACTCTAGCTTTTGAAAATGTAATCCTCTAGATCTTTGGCTCTCAACCTTGGCTGCATTTTAGAATCACTTGAGAGTCTTTCAGAAATCCTGGTGCCCAGGCTTTACTTACCTCCCGAACCATTAATCACATATTGGAGCAGGACTCAGGCATTTTTAAAGCTCCCTTGTAATCCCAATGTGAAACTAAGGTTAGGAACTGCTGAACTACTAGTGATCCCCGAATAGTGTGTAGTTCAGTGTTGGCTGTGGACCTTTTTCAGAAAGGCAGTGGTTCTCACAGGTTAGCTCATATCAAAATCCAAGGGCTGGAAGGCAGTGATTCTCACAGGTTAGTTTGTATCAGAATGCAGAGCTTGTTAAAAGGCAGACTCGGGACTTCCCTGGTGGTGCAGTGGTTAAGAATCCGCTTGCCAATGCTGGGGACATGGGTTTGATCCCTGGTCCGGGAAGATCCCACATGCCGCGGAGCAACTAAGCCCATGCACCACAACTACGGAGCCTGCGCTCTAGAGCCCACACACCACAACTACTGAAGCCTGTGCCCTCTAGGGCCGACGTGCTGCAACTGCTGAGCCCATGTGCTGCAACTGCTGAGCCCACATGCTGCAACTACTGAAGCCCGCGCACCTAGAGCCCATGCTCCACAACAAGAGAAGACACTTCAGTGAGAACCCCGCGCACCACAATGAAGAGTAGCTCTCGCTCACCGCAACTAGAGAAAGCCCGCGCGCAGCAACAAAGACCCAACGCGGCCAAAAATAAAATATAATAAAAAAATAAATAAATAAAGATGGACTTAAAAAAAAAAAAAAGGCTGACTCCTCTCACCCCCCAGTTCCAGTTTAGTCAGTTTGAAGTGTGGCCTAAGAATTTGCATTTCTAAAAGTTCCCAGATGATGTTGATGATGCTCGTGATAGTGGGGGTGCCTCACCTTAGGAGCCACTGCCATAAAGTGTTGAGGACACGCAGTTTGTTATTCAAAAGGCCTTTGTTTTCAGAATTTTTAGTAGAATTTTAGTATTATAGGTAATTGTTTTATGGATACATTTTAAATCCTAATATAGAAGTATGAGACTTAGGGCAAATACAGCTTACAAAAAGGTAGCCAAATAGTTTTATCTCTGTCTTTATCTTGATTCTGATCAATGGATTGTTTCTTATAAGAAAGAATTGTAAGAAAACTTGAACAATCCAAAAGATGGCGCCATAGAGCTTGATTTTTATTTAATTTTATTTTTTCTTTTTTACTATAGAAAAAAATATTTTTCCAGCAATGAAAATGACAGTTTTACTGTCTCTTGTTGTTTACCATGAAGAGTAACACAGCACTTTGTAGAGGGGATGACTAAATTCTATTGTGTTTCAGATTTCAGAAATTCAAATGCTTACTTGATATTTTGGTATACAGTAAAATAAAAATGTTTCTGAATGGTTCTCCACTTGGTTAATTAAAAGTATGTAAGATTATGTCATTACAATGTTTTTGAAAGAGAGGAAAATTTTTTTGAATAGCAATTTGAAAGAATAATTCATTGTTTCCTAAGAAGGAAGAATTTTAATTTCCTTTACCCTTTATTTTAAAAATCTAGTCATATTTTCTCAAGTTAATATATAACAGAACGGCAAATTTGCTTTCAAAGTTAAAATTAATTTTAAGTAGATATAGAACAGAAAAAATTCTTATTTTTATTCTGTATGTGTATTACTACCTACATTTCCCTCCCAACTGAATTGGATTTAAAAAACTTTTAAGTTTCTTTCCTTTTCCTTCTTCCCTTTCTTTGTCCCTTCCTCTCTCCCTTCCTCCCTTTTCTCTTCCCACCAATGCATTTTACAGTAGAAACAAAATTAGCTCCCCCAAGCCAACTCAAAATATGTTTACAATATGGTATTGTTTTTGTGTTTCTTAAAGTGTCCTAAAGATGCTGCAAGCAAAAGCATTTTGTGATCAGTATAATGGAAAATTAAAAGTTTTAAGGCATACTTTAGAAGAGGTATACTCTAATGAATAGAGAAGAAGTGGGAACTGGATTGGAAACAGGGAGCATATACAATCTCCAAAAGACTTTTTGGGACACAAACTAGCCACATGGAAAACTGACTAGTGCTCAGTTAAATGGGAGCTACTGAATCAGATTTGAGTTTAGCCACAATTAATATCACTGAGACATGTTCTTTTGAGAAGAATTACTACAAAATGATGTAGTATTTGCATATAACCTATGCATATCCTCCTGTATACTTTAAATCATCTCTGGGTTACTTATACGATGTAAATGCTGTGAAAATACAATGTAAATAGTTGCAGTTGCACAGCAAAATTCAAATCTTGCTTTTCGGAACTTTCTGGAGTTTTTTTCTCAAATATTTTGAATTCACAGTTGGTTAAATCTGTGGGTATGGAGGGCTGAGTGTATTTTGGATATTAACCCCTGATCAGTTATATGGTTTGCAAATATTTTCTCCCATGTCATAGGTTGCCTTTTCATTTGGCGATGATTTCCTTTGCTGTGTAGAAGCTTCTATTTGATGCAGTTCACGTTTATTTTTGTTTTTTTGCCTTTGCATTTGGTGTCAATCCCCCAAATCATTGCCAAGACCAGTGTCAAGGAACTTATTCCTTATGTTTTCTCCTAGGAGTTTTATGATTTCAGGTCTTACATTCAAGTCTAATCCATTTTGAGCTGATTTTTGTGTATAGAGTGAGGTCTAGTTTCATTTTTTTCCATGTGAATATCTGGTTTTCCCAACACCATTTATTGAAGAGATAGTCCTTTCCCCATTGTATATTCTTGACTCCTTTGTTGAAAATTAATTGACCATATTGTGTGGTTTTATTTTTGGGCGCGTTCTCTCGCTCTATTTTTTTTTGGTTCCACTGGTCTATGTGTCTGTTTTTATGCCAATACCATAGTGTTTTGATGACTGTAGCTTTATAATATGACTTGAAGTCAGGAAGTGTGATGCTTCCAGCTTTGTTTTTCTTTCTCAAGGTTTCTTTGGCTATTTGAGGTCTTGATTATTCTGTATCTGTGAAAAATGCCATTGGAATTTTGACAGAGATTACATTGAGTTTGTAGATTGCTTTGGGTAGTATGGACATTTAAACAATATTCTTCCGATCAGTGAGCACAGAATATCTTTCCATAATATGTGTCTTCTTCAATTTCTTTCATCAATGTCTGTCTTAGAGTTGTGAGTGTATAGCTCTTTCACCTCCCTGGTTAAATTTATTCTTAGGTATTTTATTCTTTTTGATCCAATTGTAAATGGGATTGTTTTCTTAATTTCTCTCTCTGAAAGTTATTTGTGTACAGAAACACAACTGATTTTTGTGTATTAATTTTGTATCCTGCAACTTTACTGAATTTGTTTACTAGTTTTAACATTTTTTTGGTGGCATCTTTAGGGTTTCCTATATATAATATCATGTCATCTTCAGATAGTTTTACTTCCTTTCTGATTTAGATCCTTTTATTTATTCTTCTTGCCGAATTGCTCTGGCTAGGACTTTCTATGGTGAATAAAAGTGGTGAGAGTGGGCATCCTTGTCTTATTCCTGATCATAGAGGAAAGGCATTCAGCTTTTCACTGTTAAGTATGATGTTAGCTGTGGACTTGTCATATATGGACTTTATTATGTTGAGGTACATCCATCTATACCTAATTTGTTGAGGGTTTTTATCATAAAAGGATGTTGAATTTCATCAAATGCTTTTTCTGCATCTATTGAGATGATCATATGATTTTTATCCTTCATTTTGTTAATGTGGTGCATCACACTGATTTCACATATGTTGAACCATTCTTGTATCTCAGGAGTAAATCCTACTTGATCATGGTATATGATCCTTTTAATGTATTGTTGAATTTGGTTTCCTGATATTTTGTTGAGGATTTTTCCATCTGTGTTCATCAGGAACATTGTCCTATAATTGTCTTTCCTTACAGCGTTTTTGTCTAATAAGAATGATAGACATTCTTATTGCTAAGGCTGCTTGTGTAGATCAAGGTTACTTGATTTCAGATACATGAATATGAGACAGGTATGCATTGAACTCTGATTCTTATTTGCCCTTTGTGGGTTTAGGGTGGAAGCAGCCAGTTGTTAACTGTGATGAAACTAGACCTGAAGCAAATGTGCAAAGATAAAGGATGATCAGTCAGGGACTTCCCTGGCAGTCTAGTGATTAAGAATTCGCCTTCCAATGCAGGGGGTGTGGGTTTGATCCGTGGTCGGGGAGCTAAGATCCCACCTGCCACCCGGTCAAAAAACCAAAACATAAAACAGAAGCAATATTGTAACAAATTCAATGAAGACTTTAAAAATGGTCCACATCAAAAAAAATCTTAAAAAAAAAAAAAAGAAAAGGATGATCAGTCAGAGACTAAAGGAAGGTACTGCAGTGCAGTTGCCCTGGGAAGTAAAAATAAAAGGACTATACTGACAGGCAAAGTTGTGTTATGGAGAAAGCAATAAAATATATTAAGAGAGGAAGAAAAATCAGACAAAAAATGATATGGGGAATTCCCTGGTGGTCCGGTGGTTAGGACTCAGCGCTTTCACTGCCAGAGTCCGGGTTAGATCCCTGGTCAGGGAACTAAGATCCCATGGCGTGGCCAAAAAAAAAAGATGTGAAAAAGAGCCTCCTTTAAGACTGAAGATTAATAACATGGCAGGATCTGTGAAAGGAAGAATAGAGAAGAAATTTCCCTTGGATTTCTAAGTGTTCAGAATATGTACTTATGTGCATTCATTTTCATTTGTGTTCACTGTTGGAATTTCTCCAAGCCTGGATGGAGATCTTTTTCTTGATAGAGAAGGGTAGGTGCCTCCCTTTCCCCCATGGGATTCTCTCTACTTAGATTTCCTTCTGCTTTATTAGGGGAGAGTAAGGGTTGCTTTTAGTTGCAGAATTTCTCATAATAGATTTTTAGGGTTATTTAGTTTCTCAGTGAGCCTTTTTCATAGGTAAGCATTGGGTTCTATTTTTCAATACACAATGGATTATCCTCTAACAAATGTTCCTATGCTGTTTAACTCCATCTCATCCCTTGTCTGTCTTATTACGTAGAGCCCTTTATTCTCTCCTTGCCTCTACTCTTTTCACCCTGACTTTTAGCCCAAACATATCTAAGTAGAGAATCGGAAAGTGCTTCCATTTACTAACCAGGAACTTGGCTTTACTGCCTGCCCTTGCCCCATCTCCATCCCCGTTTTAAGGTATTGATTTCTGGGAAGTACAACTTTTACTTTCCAGGAGTATGGGTATTCTTGGCAACTTTCACAGACTTGCAGATTCTCAGATCTACAGAACTATGTTGGGTTGGATGATTTGTGGTCTAGAGGGCTCTGTGTCTTACTGAGGAGGCATCAGATTATTTCACAGAGAAGAAAGGGGCAGAGGAGCTCCTTTTGCCCATAAAATGAGCTCATTCTCCTAAGGATATATGGAGGTAGGAGATTTAAGACTAACTAGAGGTTCATTATGATTTTAGCAATAATATGAGGTTGTTCTCAGCTATTTCACCCAACCAGCAAAAATTACTGGATGTCTGCTATGTATTAGATACTGGTTAGGCTCTAGGGATAAAATAGTGAGCAAGATAGATATATTTTCTTTCCTTATGGAGCTTACTGTCTTGTGAGGCAGGTACAGAGTTGTCTGGAAATACATAAGAGTACCGGCCTCAACTGTGTGTGTGTATGTCTGAGTACTTTAGTGATGGAGATGGTGTAGGGAGAGCACCCTGGAGGAAGTTGTACTTAAGCTGAGACTTAAAGAGAAATCAGCCAGAGACAAACAAGGTGGGATAGTGGAGGAATGCGCTATGGTTGGTACAAGTGTGTTAAGGGGTTGATGCAGTGTAGAAGAATAGTGTGTGAGTGAGAAGATAATAGTATATGTGAAGATGAGAGAATTCATGTTTGGGAAAGTTAAGTGTGCCTAGATTTGGGAGTATGAAGGAGATAGTGGTTCAGTTCTAAGGTTAGAGAGGTAAGCAAGAAGCCAGATCAGACCTCTTAGATATAAGTTGTTTATCCTGAGATCAAGAGGGAGAGCCATTTTAAAGTGCTTTTAGCCAGGGAAATGGCTTGAATGGTGCATTTTAGACAGAGAACTCTCTTGTGGGAGGAACAGGTTGTAGGGAGGTTACGATTGGTTGTAAAGAGATTATTCAGGAAGCTCTTGCAGGGATCCAGGTGGGAGATTATGGTGATTTTGAACTAGCGTGGAGATAATGAAGGGGGGCGGAAATTAGATAGATTTAAGGGAGATACTTAGGAGGAGACTTGGTGGGATTTGATGATGTATTGGATGTGAGAGATAAAGGGGAGAAGGAGGCAAGGATGACTTCCAGGTTTCTAGACTGGGCAGTGGGATGAATGGTGGACTGTTTACTTAAGATTCGGGAGAAAGTGTGGCTGGGGAGTGGGTTGGGGAGAGTGAAGGGAGATGAGTTTAATTTGTTAGGTGTGAAATACCTGTGGGCTTATCCACGTGGGAGTGTTTTGTCTGAACAAAAGTGTTTTGTCCGTTATGCACATCTGGAACTCAGGGTGCTGCCTGGGCAGGAAGTATAACTTTAGGACTTACAGAGGCACAGTATGCTCCAAAGTGTGTGCTTCTGCAACATGAATTAGCTCATAAGTGATTGGTAAATGGGAAAATGATGTTAGGATAATGCAAAAATTATATTGATTCATATGCAGTTTTTTCTAGGCAAGGGGAGATAGGATAATGGCAGTAGATATATAATCATCTAGACAGGAAAAGAGTGCTTAATTACCTCAGTTGCTGTACTGTGAATAGGCATTCTCTTGTCTGTATTTTAAGAAAATTAAAAAAAAAAACCCACACAAACAAATGCCTGTTTCTGGGTGGACCTCCACCGTAAGGTGAACCCTCAACTCTTGGCACTTGGTGTTTAATGGCGGTCCCACTGGCTTATAGCTGCACTTCCACTGCTTTGTCTCAGCATGTGCCAGTCCTGCTCTGATTAAAGTATTGCCATTCTTTCCACTTTATTTTTGTGCATTTTAAATATCTGCTGTGGCATTCTCTGTTCATATTGAGCTGGTGGTCCTAATCAAGTCCCTGGCCTGGGACCATTTATACTTTCTGTTAGCAGTCAGATTACAAAGTTGCATAGGTTTTGAGCAGACTGCCGAAACTCTGTTTTTCTTATAAGCTCTGTGCAGTTTTGTAGAGCCTGAGGATTTTTTTTCAGTAACTCATCATGTTATAGCAGAGAAACTTGTATTGAAAATTTGTCAGTAGAAAAGATAATGCAAGGAAATGTGACAGAAATAGAGTGACACCCAAAGTAAGTCCAGAATGGAATACAAAAAAATGTTTATTGGCCAGAGGCAGAACAAGGAGCCTATAAAAGACACTGAAAAAGGGGGGCCCAGAGGGGCAAACCAAAAGAGTGGACTTGTCATGGGAACCTTCAAGTTGGCTTCTGTGCCCCAGAAATCTTTGAGAGTTTCTTTGCTTTGTGGTAAAGAACCATATTCCAGGTTTGTTTTGTACATTTTATTCACCAGACCTAAAATCGTGTGTTTTTCCAAGGCAGCCCTGGTTACTTTTAGTAGGAAATGATGGTTAGCAATAATAATCTGGGCACTAGTTAAGTTGGTAATTGTTTCTAGGCCTTTTTGAAGAGAACTAAGAATATGTGTTCTGTTTTTAAGAGAAAATAGGTCCTAGATCCTGAGTTCAGTACTTCCTATTCAAATTTAGATTCTTACTTCTTTGATATTTGTAACTTTCTTCTCATGTATGTTGAAAATCTTTATTTAAAAAAAATAACATTAAGATTGTGACAAATTTGCTTTGTCCTAATGTGTATAATAGTTTCAGAATAACAATATCAATGTTATTATGAAGAATAGTCACTTGAAATAATTACTGTCTTTGCCCTATACCAAAATTTTTTAGTAACTTAGCTTTTTCATATTTTTCCAGAGTATTCAACTTGGTTCTCATGAAATACTCTTTATTTATGACTGACATTTGGTAAACTCTGAACTCAACAGATCAGAGAAGTATCAGGTATATCAAAAAGTAGCCAGAGGGCTTCCCTGGTGGCACGGTGGCTGAGAATCCACCTGCCAATGCAGGGGACACGGGTTTGAGCCCTGGTCCGGGAGGATCCCACATGCCATGCGGAGTGACTAAGCCCGTGTGCCACAACTACTGAGCCTGCGCTCTAGAGCCCATGCTCCACAACAAGAGAAGCCACTGCAGTGAGAAGCCCACGGGCACCACAACGAAGAGTAGCCCCTGCTTGCCCGAAGACCCAATGCAGCCAAAAATAAAATAAATAAATTTATATTAAAAAAAAAAAGTAGCCAGAGAGTAGCTTTCAGGATGCTAGTTAATATAGATATTAGTTTTACAGAGTTAATGGAAATTGTTGGTAAATCTGAGGTCGATTAAGAGTACTCCTGTTATAATAGTTCTTCTTGTTTGAATATATGATATGAGACAGTGGTTTCTTAGAGCTTCTCTTTTTAAACATCTATTAAATATGATTGGGATTGACAAATACACACTAATATGTGTAAAATAGGTAACTAATAAGAACCTGCTGTATAAAAATAAATAAAATTCAAAAAAATAAATATAATAGACATTTAAATATAATATGTGGTATGTTATAATATATTGGGGAAATGTGCTTATTTAGGCAAAAACCTTGAGCATGAATCCAGGAGGTGTGTAAGAGTTATTTCTAATTTATGTTTTGTTTTTTAAATTAATTAATTAATTTATGGCTGCGTTCAGGCTGCGTTGGGTCTTTGTTGCTGCGCTGGCTACTCTTCATTGTGGTGCACGGGCTTCTTATTGCGGTGACTTCTTTGTTGCAGAGCACGGGCTCTAGGCACGTGGGCTCAGTAGTTGCAGTGTGTGGGCTTCAGTAGTTGTGGCTCACGGACTCTAGAGCGCAGGCTCAGTAGTTGTGGCACACGGGCTTCGTTGCTCTGCAGCATGTGGGATCTTCCCGGACCAGGGCTCGAACCCGTGTCCCCTGCATTGGCAGGTGGATTCTTAACCACTGCGCCACCAGGGAAGCCCTCTAATTTATGTTTTAATGTATGATGTACCAGAATCATATTTCTGCTCACTGGCTTTTTCATAAATTGAGGTATAATTGACATATAATGTTTTAGGTGACAACATAATGATTTGATGTATGTATATGTTGTGAAACCATAAGTTAACACTCATCACCACACATAATTGAAAAAAATTTTTTTTCATATAACTTTTAAGATTTACTCTCAGCAATTTTCAAGTATCTCTCTGATATTTCTGTTTAAAGTAAAACTGTACCTCCAAGGATGGTAGACTGTTAATTCATAAATAAATTAAATATTTCTACCACAATTATTTGTTTCTGCTGAATATAATTTTTGTCCAAAAATAACATGAATTATATGCATCCAAAGCAGGATAATGTAAATGCTCTCTGTAGTCTATCAAAATACATTAATATTATGTAATCGATGTTAATACTATTAATATGCAATATTAGCCTGTTAATATTAATGTGAGAAGCATAATAAAAATATCTTTGTTTTTACTGTGTAGGCTGCTAATCTAAGGCATGTGGTCCCAGAGATACATTATGAAACTTATTTTATGATTATGATATTAACTTTTATACCATAGTGACATAATGTGTGTTGAAAATCTATTTGAATTTCTAACAGAAATATATACCTAATTTCAAAGAACCATTTATAATCTTGAATGATGGTGAGAGAAGACTCTCATGTACTCACTGATACTGAGATACAGTGTTCATTCTGGACAGGAGCTTACTCATTCTCTCTGATTAAAATTTAAATTCATGGCTCTTTGTGTGAGCATTAGTCACATCACCCCATTGTATGCCTTTCTGAGTTTGTTGTTTTCTTTACTGTGATTGTTGGCGCTGGTTACTCTGGAACATTTATTTTTATTTTTATTTTCACTTGGATCAAAAAGACTATTGTGAAACAATTTCAATTAGTAATATAGTACAGAGAACTCCAGTGTATCCTTCATCCACATTCCCTATTATTTCCGCATTTGTTTTATTTTCTCTTCTTCTCTCCCACATGTGTCTATGAATAATTTTTTTCTGAACCATTTGAAAGTTGAAGACATGATAATTCTTTATTGCTAAATTTTTCAGTGTGTATTGCTTAAGAATAAGACACCAAAATCAGGGAATTTAACACTGATGTATTATTATCTGGAACACTTCTTTTTCAGGCACCAAATTAAATTGTTCTACATGTGTTTTTGTTTTTGTGTTGGGGGATTAATCTTGCCATTAGTATAAATCATGGAGTAATTGAGTATATATTAAATTAACTTTAAATATCTGTATAATTATCAATTTTTTAAAATGTGCTTTTTGTCTAGAATAGTAATATTATCTGGAAATATAGAAGTGATACTCATTTCTAGTTACTGATAAGCATATTTGCATTTTGAAGGATTTAATTGTGCTTTTTAAGTAATTATAATGAGATCTTCTTTAAAAGCCTTAAAGCTATACCAGCCTTTTTCCTCTGTTGAACAGTGAAAACTCATCTAGCTCTAGTCTCTTAATTAAAAAAAAAGTCTTAGATCACCTAAGTTTTGCATTTAAGAATGCCAAACTTTATAAACAAGTAGGGTACGAGTTTGACTACATTCATATGTTCAGTTATTTGTGCTTATCCATATTAATATTCTCTATACTAGATTATAAATATGGATCAAATTCATTTTACTTTATCTTCACAGTGTCAGTACAGTACTGCAATGAAGATTGTTTAATAATAATCCAAGTAAAAAACAAAGAATGTCAGAATGCTTGAGACACCATAAATATAAGGCATAGAAGGGTTAAATGTAAAATAATAGAAAAAGTGTTTACCAACACTAAAATAAAGCTGATACAGCTATTTTAATATCAAATAAGGTACATTTTACGGCAAAAGCTTTTACTTGATATAGGACATTTCATAGTTACAATAAACAGGTATGACAAATCTAAATTTGTGTGTCCTGTGAATCTTTCTATTGTGTATTTTTTCTCTTAGGCTTTAGTCATGTGGTCTTATGTCAGATTACTTCTAATTGAGTGCTGGTTATTTCTAATTGAGTTATTTCTACTTGAGTATTATTTGAGCCCTAATCTTCCTACCGTCGTTTCTAGTAGGAATGTAGGCTAAGGGCACTAGCAATCCCAGATCATCTCAATCCCGTGAGGAATGGGAGGATTTGAAGCTGAGTGTTTGAATCCAGGCCAACCTAACTTCTAATGTGTAACATTTTGGGGCCCAGTTCAGCAAGCCCTCAATTTCAGTTCTTATTCTCTTAGCAGATAGGGCTTAGTTCAGTCTGTTGAAAGCTATTCAGCTTTTCACCTTCTTAAGTTCAGTGTAGTCAGATTCTGAAAGTAATTTTATTGACTCTAATCAACTATAGAAAGATATTTTATAAATACTTGTCTAAAACTCTCAGTTTATAGCAATATGAAGCTGAACAGAATTGCTTAATGAGTTTCATAATGTACAGTATGACACTGAGAAACAATGGGAACAAACCTCTGCCTCTGTGAAATAACTCTACTGGTGTGATATTTTCAAACATTTAAAAATGTTTAATCTTGCAAAAAAGCAGAAAGCCCTTAAAGGGGAAATAGACAAAACCGCAATCCTAGGAGAAGATTTGAACATACTTCTTTCAATGACAGATGAAGCAGAGACATAAACAGTATATGTACATATATACACATACATTTTACATGCATGCACATGATTTGAACATGGTCCAATAAACAATCCGATTAACTTGGACTCAGTAACTGTAGATTTCATGTTCAATTCATGTGTGCATGGAACATTTACCAAAATTGGCCATAGAATTAGTCTCAGCATATTCCAAAGGATTAATCTTACAGACTGTTCTCTGGCCCCAATGGAATTAAGCTAGTAATCAATAATAGACAGAAAATCCTGAATGTTTGGAACATGTTTCTGCTACACTTTGAGGGTATGGAAGGATTACTTAAATTACACTAAATGGATTACACTAAATGTACCATAAACAAAAATAACAAATTCGATTGTGCTAAAATTAAGAAGCTCTATTCATTCCAGGACATCATTAAGAGAGTGAAAAGGCAAGCCACAGACTGGAAAATAGGTATTTGGAATACAGTCCCTTGTTCTTAGCAGGGGATTGGTTCCAGGACCCCCATCCGATGCTAAAACCCAAGAACGCTCAAGTCCATTGTATAAAATAGCATAGTATTTGCATGTAACATATGCACATCCTCCCATATATTTTAAATCATCCCTAGATTACTTACAATACCTAATACAGTGTAAATGCTATGTAAACAGTTGCTGGTATGCAGCAAATTCAAGTTTTGTTTTTTGGAACTTTTTGTTGGAATTTTTTAGAAAATATTTTTGATCTGTGGTTAGTTGAACCTGCAGATGAGGAGCCGTGAATATGGAGGGCTGACTATACATACATTTGACAAGAAATCATATGAAGGATGTAGAAAGAATTTCTACCAATCAATAAGAAAATCCAATGGAAAAAAGAGCAATAGATTAGACATTTCATAAAGAGAATATGCAGATGACCAAAAGCACTCAATTGCATTAATCAGCAAGAAAAGGAAAACTGAAACCACAGTGAAATACTAACATATACTCACTAGAATGGCTAAAATGTTTTCTATGTGAGTCTGTTTCTGTTTTGTAAATAAATTTATTCGTATTATTTTTTTAGATTTCACATGTAAGTGATATATGATATTTGTCTTTCTCTGTCTGACTTCACTTAGTATGATAATCTCTAGGTCCATCCATGTTGCTGCAAATAGCATTTCATTCTTTTTTATGGCTGGGTAGTATTCTATTGTATATATATACCACATCTTTATCCATTCATCTGTTGATGGACATTTAGGTTGCTACCATGTCTTGGCTATTGTAAATAATGCTGCTTTGAACATTGGGGTGTATGTACCTTTTTGAATTAGAGTTTTTGTCTTTTCCGGATATATGCCCAGAAGTGGAATTACTGGATCATATGGTAACTCTATTTTTAGTTTTTTAAGGAACCTCCATACTGTTCTCTGTAGTGTTTGAACCAACTTACATTCCCACCAACAGTGTATAGGGTTCCGTTTTCTCCACACCCTCTCCAGTATTTATTATTCGTAGACTTTTTCATGATGGCCATTCTGACTGGTGTGAGGTGATACCTCATGGTAGTTTTGATATGCATTTCTCTAATAATTAGCGATGTTGAGCATCTTTTCATGTGCCTGTTGGCCATCTGTATAGAATGGCTAAAATGTGAAAGGCAATTTCAAGCGTTGGTGAGGATATGGAATACAAACTCATATTGCTGCTGGAGTAGAAATTGGTACTACTGCTTTGGAAAATTGTTTAATGTCATCTTTTAAAGTTGATTGAATTAATACTCTGACCCAACAGTTTTACAACCCAACCAAAATGTATGCACTTTTGCCGCAAAAGACATGTGTAAGAATGGTCATTGAATCATTATTTGCAGTAGCCCCAAACTGAAAAACCTAACTAGCTATTCACAGTAGAATGAAAATAGTTTATTCATACAAAGGAATGCTGTACAATGAAAGAAATTATTGCTACACACAACATGAATAAATCTTGCAAACATAACATTGACTGAAGTCAAATAAAAAATAATACTCTATGGCCCTATTTATATCAAGATCAAAACCTGAAAAAGTTAATCTCATTTTGTTAGAAGTCAGGATAGTAGTTACCTGAAGGATGGGGAGGGAGTAGTGGCTGACAGGGTGCATAAAAGAATTTCTGATAATTTTTATCTGGGTTTTGGTTACAAGAATGTGTTCATTTTGGGATAATTCACTGGACCTGTGTGCTAGATGTTTGTACTCTTTGTGTACTTTCGATTGTATATTATATGTCAATTAAGGGGAAAAAAAAGAAAGCCAGTGTGGCTGACAAGAGTGAAAGTGAGGAAAGTGGAGAATGGTAGACCATAAGATCAGGGAGATAGAAAGGGACCAGATCATGTAGGGCCTTATCAGCCAGGATGAGGAATTTCAGTAATATTTTAATGTGATGGGGAGTCACTGGAGAGTTTTGGGCAGGTGAATGACATGAACTGATTTACATTTAATAAGTTTACTTGGCTGCTGTTCAGAGGATGGATTGTGGCAAAAACAGAAGCAAGAGAGACTAATCCAGGCAAGAGATGATAGTGACTTCACCTAGGGTTGCAACAGTGGTGATGGTGAAGTGGCCTAATCCAAGATATATTTTGAAGTTAGTGCTATCAAGACAGGTTCATAGATTAGATTGTAAGATCAGAAAGAAAGGATGATGCTGAAATTTTTGTCCTGAGCAGCTGGGTGAATGGTGGTGCTATTTGCTGAGATGGAAAAGACTGAGGGAGCAGCATGTTCAAAGAGAAATCAAGAGGTTTACTTCTGATGCATGAGCATTGAGATACATATTAGATGTTTAGGTGGAGATGTTAAGTAAACAGCTAGATATAAAATTCTAGAGAAATCAGGGGTGGGAAAATAATTTGTCATTAATGTTACAGTGCTTAAAATCTTGGGGCTCTTGGAAGAGATCACCTGGGGAATGAATAGAAAGAACAGAGTACAGGTGAAGTGGAGTAGGGGGATGATATCTGATCATTGGGGCAGATCAACATTTTGATGTCAGGGAGAAGAGAAAGAACAGCTAATGAGTTAGAAGGAAAACCAGGAGAGTGTAGTGTCTCAAAGCCAAGTCAGGTGTTTCCTGAAGTAGAGAGTGAGCCACTCTGTCAAATGCTACAGAGATATCTAATTAGGTGATAAATGAAATTTGACTACTGGGTTGGGTAGGATGCAGGGAGAGTATTTGAGGAGAGTTAGGAATTGGAATAAATTTTACATTTGGGGAATGAATCTGTATAACCGGTTGTTGATATAAAACTTGAAGACTTTGAAGCCTTTTTAGTCTAGCAAAGGAGTATCTGCTAAGATTAATGGTTAATAGTATGTAACGGTAAGTTTTGGAAATTTCAAGGGGGATTTAACATAAGCAACCTATAATGGATTCTTTTATATAAGATAAAAAAATTAGATATGAATCTGCCATGAGAGTGCTACACCCCTTTCAACATGGATCAGTATTTATGTCCCTAGTATCTCGAAGTCAGGTGGCTTGAATTTTCCCGGTCTTCATTTCATCTTAATTGAAAGGCATTTTAAATTGGCTCCTAATGGTACTTGTGTCAATGACCTCTTATTTGGAAAGCTTTTCATTAATAACTTCTTACTAAAATTTTGAAGTCTTTGACTTTGTTCATTATTTTATCAGCCATGGCTGAAACAAAATAACTGAATCAATGAATATGGGATCTATAGCTTCTACATGAAAGAGTACAGGGCTTATAAATTTCTTTCTTTCTTGAATTTAGGAGGTAGGGAGGGCCCTCTGTAGAGAATTTGGGCTGTTAGTGGTTCTTTTGCAAAGGAATGAGGGTTCCAGAAGATATAATGGGAATGACTATCAGGGAGAGCAGTATTAGGAAAAACCACACAGCAGTATTGGGATAAATTTATTAGAGGCCAAAGGCCTAAGACAGCTATTGTGTGATGCTGAATCATGACAGAATCTGGGTCTGGTTCTAACTGAAAATGTGGTGAAGAGACTTTTTTAATTGTAAAGAACAGGGACTCACCCAGACAGATCCAGAAAAGAGAAGGGAGCAGTTAAGAGACAAGTGCAGGGATCAAATGGGAATCCAAAGACAAAAACGCAACATAGCTTGTTTTCCTGAAAATTGAACTGCCAAGTGTGGACTTAAGGCGAGTTTGAGTAGTGCATTTGCCTGTTTTTCTCTCTCCAGCTATTTCTTTTTTTTTTTTAATTTATTTATTTTATTATTTTTATTTTTGGCTGTGTTGGGTCTTCGTTTCTGTGCGAGGGCTTTCTCTAGTTGCGGCGAGCGGGGGCCACTCTTCATCGCGGTGCGTGGGCCTCTCACTATTGCGGCCTCTCTTGTTGCGGAGCACAGGCTCCAGACGCGCAGGCTCAGTAATTGCGGCTCACGGGCCCAGCTGCTCCGCGGCATGTGGGATCCTCCCAGACCAGGGCCCGAACCCATGTCCCCTGCATCGGCAGGCAGACTCTCAACCACTGTACCACCAGGGAAGCCCTCTCCAGCTATTTCTGTTTGCTTTGTTCTCTGTGTTGTACAGGCTACATGCTGCTTCTCAGTTTTTTCGTCATCACCCCATATAATTTCAGCTTTCACTTGGCTGTCTTGTCTTCTTCAGCTCAAATTTCAAATGACCTTTAAGCTTCTTTGGCTGTCATCAACTCACAGCTACCCATTGTGTTTTAGGTTAAATACCGAAGAGTGAAAATCTTGTCTAATGCACTTTTCTTCCTCCTTTGCTCCCTGGGCCTTAGAATTCTGGTTAGCCTCAATTGACTGTCCTTGGGTCCACTGCCAATCTCTAGTTCAGCCACTGCTGGCAAGAGGGCAAAGTCTCTGGGCAGAGCAGATTCCTGCAGAGAAGGGGCAATGATGGGATGGGCAGTGGCCTACTGTAGTAGGTCCTCCTCACTTTAAAATTACATGATTAATTGAAATTGTAAAGGCTTGGAACTTGGGAGAAGTGGCATGAAGGCCCTGTGGCTGGTGGAGTGAGCATGGAAAGAGTGGTGGGAGATGAAGTCAGAGAGGTAGGCTCCTGGGCCATATTATGTAGAGTCTTGCAGGCCATGGAATAGAGTTTGAAGTATGTGTGTATCTCAGATAAATATCCACATCTGTTCAAATATGTATTAGAGATACATAGGGAAGAATCTGAAGGGTTACATACCAAATTAATAACTGTGTCTTTGAGGAGGAAGAGGGCCGACTAGGATTAGAGTTGTGGTTAGACTTTATATATGTTTTATGAAGAGGGATATAGTCATGTGCTATAGTCCACAAACATGTGGAATTCAGAGTTAATTAGAAGAGTCGGGGGCAATAACTAGAGGAGTAAGGTTGAGGCAGGGTCAGTCGGTAAGGCCTGGAGATCTACCTGCTGTGCAGTCCCAGACGGGACCTAGTTCTTCTGAGCCCTAGGACTGAAAACATAGTCTGAAAACTGCGAATTCAGACCAACGCTCTTAAGTTCTTAGTAAGACATTCCTGAACACTAATAAGCTTTCAGCTACATTGTGTTAAACTAAAGCAGAGAATAGAATGTGAGGCAGGGGTTCTTAAAATAATATAAGAAATTATTAATAAAACTAGTAATGTTTTACTTTTATTAAAATTTATAAGATTTTATAATCTTGAAGTGTATAGTCTAATTTGGGTTAATATTATCAGATGATTTTTTTCATAATAGAACACTTATAACATGATGTTTGCTTGTACAAAGAGTATCAAACATTGTAGATTTAACTTATAAATGTTAACTCCAAAGGATGTAGCTAGTACCTGAAGAATTTTATTCATTTCCATGCTTATTTATATGGTCTTTTAAAATTTAAGCTTAGGGGCTTCCCTGGTGGCGCAGTGGTTGAGAATCTGCCTGCCAATGCAGGGGACGCGGGTTTGAGCCCTGGTCTGGGAAGATCCCACATGCCGCGGAGCGGCTGGGCCTGTGAGCCACAATTGCTGAGCTTGCGTGTCTGGAGCCTGTGCTCCTGCAACAAGAGAGGCCCACGCACCGCGATGAAGAGTGGCCCCCGCTTGCCACAACTAGAGAAAGCCCTCGCACAGAAATGAAGACCCAACACAGCCATAAATAAATAAATAAATAAATAAAAAATGTTAACTGTTAAAAAAAAAAAAATAAGCCAGTGCTTATATTATTATGATTATTTAAGTAAAAAAAAAATTTAAGCTTAGCATACAGTACATAAAATTTATAAGAAATTGCATGTGCTTTTGAGTATTTTCTTAAGGTTTAAAAGTTTCAACAACTTTTAAATGGTTGAACTGAGTATGAAAACACTTGAAAGGCTTGAAGAAATTGTAATGAAAAATTAGAATAATCAAATAGAGATAAGGCTTTTTCTATTTAGCTTATACTTACTTACTCTTATTAAGTGACTGACATTGTTCCAAATATTTTACGTGTTTTAACTTGTTTAACTCTGTGATGTTAAAGATAGAATACACTAGTTAAAAAGGAATAAGAATGAGTAGAACTAAACAATCTACTAGAAGTTCTGAATAATGTGAAAAAACATAACATAGGAAATGTATGTCACAATGTGAGCACTGACAAACTTGGATACTTTGTAGTCACATGTATACCTCTTATTTTATTCAAATATATCTGTTGATTCAGAGATGACTGTTAAGTTTGTCATTTTCAGTGACATTCAATAAGTCAGAAATAGACTTTCAGCCACACCTTTTTATTTTGTAAAACTTGTGTTTAGTAATGGATTTTTAAGAGTTAAATAGTTACTAAGTGTTGTATCTGAGAAAAATGATGTTGCTAATTTTATTTGATGAACTATGTGAATAAATAAAATGTGTTAATATTCTATTTAAGGCTACTGAAATTTGCTAGAATAGCTTGGTTATGCTTTTTTTTTTTTTTTTAAACTTTGGGTTTATTTATTTATTTATTTATGGCTGTGTTGGGTCTTCGTTTCTGTGCGAGGGCTTTCTCTAGTTGCGGCAAGTGGGGGCCACTCTTCGTCGCGGTGCGCGGCCTCTCACTATCACGGCCTCTCTTGTTGCGGAGCACAGGCTCCAGACGCGCAGGCTCAGCAATTGTGGCTCACGGGCCTAGTCGCTCCGCGGCATGTGGGATCTTCCCAGACCAGGGCTCGAACCCGTGTCCCCTGCATTGGCAGGCAGATTCTCAACCACTGCGCCACTAGGGAAGCCCCGGTTATGCTTTTTTGATGATTGGTTCCACTAAGAATACTCAGTGGTTCTGGGAAGAGTCAGTATTCTATAATGCTGCATCTAGTTTGAAATAAGAGGGAATTGGGGAAGAGGACATGAAGCATAACACAGGATACTAATCGAAAACATTTTCGCTAAAACAAATCTGTTCCAGATATCAGGGATACCCATGTGTTTTTCACCCAGAAAGTTCTTCTGAAATTGTGTGGTTTAGGATTTCCCTCCCGTCTATCTCCTGAAATTCCTTTAAAGAAATTCTTTATGAAGAATTATATATAATATATGTTATGTATATCTTTGTATATGATATAATTTACTTGGTTTATCATGTTTGTGAATGTGAGTTTTTTTTTTTTTAACCCCCGCAGTATTTTTAAAACAATTTTTTGCCTTTTCCCTAGGGAGTTGGTCTCTCAGTTCATGGGCAATTCCGAGTGGCTACTGAAAAGTCTCTTTTTGCAATGCCAGAAACAGCAATAGGTAAAAAAAAAAAACCAACTAAATTTTTCATAATTACTTTTAGAATTATCATCTTTTGATACATTTCAGAGTACAGTTATTGAAGGAATTGATGGAATCTTGTATGAAAGAACTTTTAAAAAGAAATTATAATAGGAAGATACCTAAAAGTTTGTATTAGCTCATACTTATATCTGAAAACACAAAGGCAAGCATATTTAAACTGGAGACACTAGCACACTGTAGTCGATTTTATTTATTTATTCTTACTGAAGTATAGTTGATTTACAATGTTGTGTTAATTTCTGCTGCACATGTATTTAATTTTAGATGAAAGATTATTAGAGGAAATATCTTGCATTCAGATCTATGCTCCATTTTGAGTTAACTTTTGTATGTGGTGAGAGGTATGGATCAAAGGTATAGATTAAAGTTTATTATTTTGCATAGGGAGATAAAATCATTCCCACATCATTTTTTGGAAAAAGCTACTATTTCTCCACTGATTGCCTTTGCACCTTTGTATGTGCTGCTCTTGGTGCCAACACCACACTGTCTTGATTACTGTTGCTTTATAGTAAGTCTTGATCAAGTAATGATAATCCTCTAATTTTGTTCTTTTTTTTTCTTTCAAGTTGTTTTGGCTCTATAGATCCTTTGTATTTCTATGTGAATTTTAGAGTGATTTTGTAAGTTTCAACAAAAAAGCCTGTTAGAATTTTTATTTGGATTGTCTAGGATCTATCAATTTAGGGAGAATTGACATCTTAACAATGTTGAGTCTTCAGACCTGTGAGCAATGTATATCTTTCCGTTTATTTAGGTCTTCTTTAATTTCCCTAAGCCATGTTTTGTAGTTTTCAGTTTCTTATACATCTTTTGTCAGATTTTTCCTTAAGTATTTCATATTATTCAATGATATTATAAATGATATTTTTAAAATCTAGTTCTGATATTAGTTATCAATATATAGAAATATAATTGAGTTTTGTACTTTGTATCCTGCAAACTTGATAAACTCACTTACTAGTTCTAGTAGATTTTTTGTAGATTGAATTGGATTTTCTAAATAGATAATTATGTTGTTTACAAATAAAGTACATTTTACTCTTTTCTTTCCCATCTGGATACTTTTTATGTTTATTTTTTCTTGCCTTATTCCACTGGGCAGAACCTCCAATACAATGTTGAACAGATACGTTGAGAGTGGGCCTTCTTGCCTTGTTCGGGATCTTAGGGGGAAAACATTCAGTCCTTCACCAATTAAGTACAATATTAGGTATAAGTTTTTCATAGGTGCCTCTTATCAGGATGAGGAACTTTCCTTCTGTTCCTAGATTTCTGAGGGGTTTTATTAGGAATGGACTTTGGATTTTGTAATTTTTTTCAGCATGTGTTGAGATGATCATTGGTTTTTCTTTTTTAGTTTGTTAAGGGTGGATTACTTTGATTGGTTTTTTAACATTAAACTAACCCTGCTTTGCTGGGATAAATCTCACTCTAGTATGATGTGTCCTACTTTTTATATGTTGTTGGGTTTGATACACAAAAATTTTATTTGGAATTTTTGCATCTGTGTTCATGAGGGATATTGGTCTGTAGTTTTCTGGTAACATCATTTTGGTATCATTTTGCTTGCTTCATTTTGCTTCATTTTGGTATCAGGGTAATGCTGGGTTCATTTCTGGAAAAGTTTGGGTAGAATTGGTTCTTTTTTTTCTTTTTTCTTTTTTTTCATGTGTTTGGTAGAATTCACCAGCGAAGCCATCTAGGCCTAGAGTTTTCTTTGTGGAGAGGTTTTTAACTACAAATTCAAAATCTTTAATAGATGTAGGCTATTCAAGTTATCTATTTCTTTTTGTACAAACTTTAGTAATTTGGGTCTTTTAAGGAGTTTGTCCATTTATTAGCATAAAGTTCATTTACTTATTATCTTTTTAGTATCTGTAGAATCTATAGTAATACCTGGCTCTCTCATCCATTTTTTTTGTCCATGCCATGTGGCATTTGGGATCTTAGTTCCCTGACCAGGGATCAAACCCGTGCCCCCTGCATTGGGAGTGTGGAGTTTTAACCACTGGACTGCCAGGGAAGTCCCTCTCTCATTCTTAAAGAATCTTTTTTTTTTTTTTTTAACAGATTAGTTTTAAATTTTATTTATTTATTTATTTTTGGCTGTGTTGGGTCTTTGTTTCTGTGCGAGGGCTTTCTCTAGTTGTGGCAAGCGGGGGCCACTCTTCATCGCGGTGTGCGGGCCTCTCACTATCGTGGCCTCTCTTGTTGCGGAGCACAGGCTCCAGACGCGCAGGCTCAGTAGTTGTGGCTCACGGGCCCAGCTGCTCCACGGCATGTGGGATCTTCCCAGACCAGGGCTCGAACCCGTGTCCCCTGCACTGGCAGGCAGATTCTCAACCACTGTGCCACCAGGGAAGCCGTCTCATTCTTGATATTAGTAATTTCTGTCTTCTCTTTTTTTTTTCTGATCACTCTAATTAGAGGTTTATTAATTTTATTGATCTCAAAAGAAGTTTTTTGGTTTTCTGTTTTATTGATTTCTGCTCTGATATTTATTACTTCCTTCTACTTACTTGAAGTTTTATCTCCTTTCTCTAGTCTCCTAAGGTGAAACCTGAGGTCATTGATATGAGACCCAGGTATAGAATTCTATTCTGATGTTTAAATGTCAGTACTTTAAAGATTTTGCTACACCATCTTCTCATTTATGTTGTTTTCCATGAGAAATCTGCTCTTATCATTATCTTTGTTCCTCTGTAAATAGGTGTCTTTTTATTTTTCTTTTTTACTTTCTCTGGCTGCTCTTAAGATTTTCTGCTGATCACTTGTTTTGTGTGCCTTGATCCCTTGATTATGATGTACCTTTTTGTAGCTTTCTTCCTGTTCTTATGATTGTGTTTATTGGGCTAGTTAGGTTTATAGTTTTTGTCAGATTTGGAAATTTTGACATTATTTCTTCAAATATTTTTCTGTCCCCCCCATTTCCTTTTCAGGAGCTCCATTTAAACTTTTGTTAGGCTCACTCATGTATTGTTGATTTTTAAAATTTATTTATTTTTTTAATTTTAGATATTTGCTATTCATGTGTTTTCAAGTTCACTAATCCTTTCTTTTGCAAAGTCAAAACTGCCCTTAATCCCATTCAGGTATTTTTTAGCTTATACATTCATCTTAGTTTTCATCTATAGTAGTATCATTTGGGTCTTTTTTAAAAAAATATATTATTTGTTTTTTCTTTTTTTTAATTTATTTATTTTATTGATTTATTTTTGGCTGTGTTTGGGTCTTTGTTCCTGCGCATGGGCTTTCTCTAGTTGCGGAGAGCAGAGGCTACTCTTCATTGCGGTGTGTGGGCTTCTCATTGCAGTGGTTTCTCTTGTTGTGGAGCACGGGCTCTAGGCACATGGGCTTCAGTAGTTGTGGCACGTGGGCTCAGAATTTGTGGCTTGTGGGCTCTAGAGTGCAGGCTCAGTAGTTGTGGCTCATGGGCTTAGTTGCTCCGCGGCATGTCGATCTTCCCAGGCCAGGACTCGAACCTGTGTCCCCTGCATTGGCAGGCGGACTCTTAACCACTGCGCCACCAGGGAAACCCCTCTTATTTGCTTTTATTTAACTTTTTGAACATATGGTATATGTTTATTATAACTGTGTTGATGTCCTTGTTCGCTAATTCTTATGTTTATGTCAGTTCTGGGTCAGTTTTTCTCATTTTGTTTTTTTGTTTTGTATTTGTCTTTATAGATAACCTTACAACATTTCAAACTTTATTCAAACACACCAGTGGTGGCAAAGAGCACAAACAAGTGAGAGGCACGATTGCTAACTCCAGGATCAAAGGCCAGGAAGGAGCTTGAGAGAGCCTGTCGTTCCCTGCCCTTTCCTTCCCCACACCTTGCTGTCACTTTTCTTTTTTTTTTTTCTTTCTTTTTTTTTTTTTTACTGGAGTATAGTTGCTTTACACTGCTGTGTCAGTTTCTGCTGTACAGCAAAGTGAATCAGCCATATGTATACATATATCTCTTCTTTTTTGGATTTCCTGCCCGTTTAGGTCACCACAGAGCACTGAGTAGAGTTCCCTGTGCTATACAGTAGCTTCTCATTAGTTATCTATTTTATACATAGTAGTGTATGTATGTCAATCCCAATCTCCCATTTCATGCCCCCCCCACCTTTTCCCCCTTGGTATCCGTACGTTTGTTCTTTACATCTGTGGCTCTATTTCTGCTTTGCAAATAAGATCATCTATACCATTTTTCTAGATTCCACATATATGCGTTGATATACGATATTTGTTTTTCTCTTTCTGACTTACTTTACTCCGTATGACAGTCTCTAGGTCTTTACACGTCTCTGCAACAGTTCTGGATCAATTTTGATTGATTGTTTTATCATGTCATCATGGGCGGCAATTTCTTGCTTTTTTAGATTCCTGGTAATTTTTGACTGGATTCTAGACATTGTAAGCTTTACTTTGTTGAGTGCTGGATATTTTTGTAGAGATGGTTCCCAACTTACGGTGGTCTGACTTACAGTTTTTTGATTTTACGATTTTACAGTGGTGCAAAAGCAATATACATGTAGTAGAAACTGTAGTTTGAATTTTGAATTTTGACCTTTTCCTTGGCTGGCTGTATCTGGTACCGTACTCTCATGTGATGCTGGGCAGTGGCAGCGAGCCATAGCTCCTATGCAGCCACACAATCACAAGGATAAATAGCTGATTCTTAGAACCTTTTTGTTTTTCACTTTTAGCATAATAGTCAATAAATTATATGAGATATTCAACACTTTATTATAAAATAGGCCTTGTGTTAGATGATCTTGCCTGACTTTAGGCTAATGTAAGTGTTCTGAGCACATTTAAGGTAGGCTAGGCTAAGCTATGATGTTTGGTAAGTTAGGTGTATTAAATGCATTTTTGTCTTATGGTATTTTCAACTTATGATTTGTGATGGATTTATCAGGATGTAACCCCAGTGTAAATTGAGGAAGATCTGTATTCTTATAAATATTCTTGAGCTTGCTTCTGGGATGAGGTTATGTTACTTGGAAACAGTTTGTTCCTTTCAGGTCTTTTAGTTTTTTAAAAAATTTATTATTATTATTTTTTTTAGTTGCAAGGTTGGAGCAGTGCTCAGGCTAGGGCTAATTATTTCCTACTACTTAAATGAGACCCTTCTTTGCATTCTACTCAGTGCCCCCACGAATCCTGAGTTCTCATAGTCTGATTGGTGGACACAGGCACTATTCTCAACCCTGTGTAGGTTCGCAGTACTGTTCTCTATAATCCTTTCCTGTGGTTCTTTCCATAACCTCAGGCAGTTTCTTCATACACATGTACTGATCAATACCAAGCTGAGGACTTAAGGGAGATACTCTGCAGATCTCCAGAGTTTTCTCTCTGTGCAGCTCTCTCCTCTCTGGTACTCTGTTCTGGGAATTCTGTCTGCCTCAGTCTCCCTGGATTCTTAGCTTTATTCCCCTCAAATCAAGGGCTGTTCTGGGCCTGGACATTCTCTCAAGGCATTAAGCTGGAGCTTTTGTAGAGTTTACCTCACTTGTTTTCAGATATTCAGAGATCACTTACCTTTATTGCCTGATGGTCCAGTTTGTTGACAACTGATATTTCATATATTGCATTTGTTTTTCTATAGTTATTTCAAGTAGGAGAGTAAATTTAGTCCCTCTTACTCCATCTTATCCAAAGTGTAATTCTCCTGGATGGCTACTTTAGATTAGATGGTTAAAGAGGTTTTCCAAGGAGATGTCCTTTAGACTGAGATTTGAATGACAAGAGGGAAGCAGCTGTATTAATATCTTAGAACAGAATACTGTGGTGTTAAGAAGTTAGTCTAAAGCAAGGATAAAGCTTTACCTGTTCAAGGAACCAAATAGAGTCAACTGTCTGAATCAAGGGCAGGAGTGTTATACTGTGCTCTTCAAGAGGTACACAGGGACCTCTGGCGAAGAGTTTGGATTTAAACCTAAACATTATGGGAAACTGTGGGAGAGTTTAAAGCAGGGAGTGGCATGGTCTGGTTTACATTTTAATACCATCATTCTGGCTGCTTTAAGGACAATGGATTGTAGGGAGTGCAAGAGTAGAGAGGCTTGTTAGGAGGTCATTACATAAATCTAGAGCTCTGCTCTCTGGTACTGTAGCCACTAACTACAGATGGCTATTTAATATAAATGAAATAAATAAATTCAGTTCCTCAGTTGCAAAGTGTTTAATAGCCACATCTGGTTAGTGGCTAACCAGTGGCTAACCAGTTAGTGGCTAAATGTTCTAATTATAGAACATTTTCATCATCATAGAAAATTCTATTGGATAGCACAGGTCTAGAGAGAGATAATTTTAAGTTTGGAGTAATATGGAGCTATAGAGTTGGAATAAAGTGGATAGATTTAGAAAATGTTTTGGAGTTAGCTTGCTTGCTGATATAATGAATCAGGAATAACTCCAAGGTGTTTAGGTAGTGCTACTAGATGGATGAGGCCAATTAGGGAAGGAACAGTATGGTTGGAGGGATGAGAATCAGGAGTTGTGTTATTGCCACGTTGTATCTGGGATGCTTATTATCTATGTGGTTAAATCTAGAATGCAGATTTGAGAGTTTGTATTCAAGGGGAAAAGGCATAACTAGATAGACAGATTTGGGACTGTATTGGTCTGCTAGGGCTGCCGTAACAAAATACCAAGACTGGGTAGCTTAAACAACATTTATTTCTCCCAGTCCTGGAGGCTGGAAGTCCAACATCAAGGTATTGGCAGGTTCGGTTTCACCCAAGGCCCCTGTCCTTGGCTTGTAGACAGCTGCCTTCTCTCTGTCCTCACATGGCCTTTCCTCTGTGTGTGCACTCAGTGTCTCTCCCCCTTACAAGGACACCAGTCCTGTTAGATAAGGCCCCCACTCTTATAGCCTCACTTAACCTTAATTACCTCTTTAGAGGCCCTTTTCTCCCAATTGTCACATTGTGGGGTTAGGACTTCAGCTTAAGAATTTTGGGACACCATTTGGGACACAATTCTGTCCCTAACAGGGACTGATCTGCATATAGATACTATCTAAAGCTATAAGAGCTAAGGAAATGCGTGTGTGGGGTATCGGAGAGCCTCAGATGAGGCCTAGGCACAGCAGTGGGCACAGGTCCAGCAAGGGAGGTGGAGCCAGTAAGGGGAACTGGAAAGAAGTAGCCATTGAGGCAAAGGGCGAAGAGGGAGAATGTGGTGCCCTGGAACAGACAGAAGTGTTTTCACTTGGGCAGAGTGCTCCTGAGGTTCAGGGGCAAGTAGGAATGAATATTGAGGAACAGAAAGATGACCAGAGTGGCTGGAGTATAGTGAGTGAGTAGTAAGAGATGTAATTGAAAAAGTGGTCAGGGGCCTTGAAGACTGATAAAGGTATTAGTTTTAATCTAAGAGAAATAGGCAGTCATGGAAGAGTTTTAAGCAGTAGAATGCAAGACTCTTATCAAGATTTGTGTTATTAAAATAATTTTTAAAAAAAGAATTCAATCAGACAAGAACATAGAAAAAAGGTTTGTGTTATTAAAAAGTTCCCTCTGTTGTGTAGAGAACTGTTTAGAGGAGGAAGCAAGAGAACATAGTCATTGATGGAGGGTTAAGGGGTGGTCAGGAGAAGGTTTGAGTTGGGATGGCTGTACCCTTCATTGGGGTGAGTGATACTGGAAGGGGGATGATTGCGGGGGGCAGTGGTTATGAATTCAACTTTTGACCTATCTTGTTTGAGATGCTAAAGACATTTCTATTTACAGTAGCATGCCACTGATTCTTTCAAGTCTAGGAGCTTTTTTTTTAAATAAATTTATTCATTTTATTTATTTATTTTTGGCTGCTTTGGTTCTTTGTTGCTGTGCGCGGCTTTCTCTAGTTGTGGCCAGCAAGGGCTACTCTTCATTGCAGTGCGCGGGCTTCCCATTGCGGTGGCTTCTATTGTCGCGGAGCACGGGCTCTAGGCACACGGGCTTCAGTAGTTGTGGCACACGGGCTCTAGAGCGCAGGCTCAGTAGTTATGGCGCACGGGCTTAGTTGCTCCGCGGCATGTGGGATCTTCCCGGGCCAGGGCTCGAACCCATGTCCCCTGCATTGACAGGTGGATTCTTAACCACTGTGCCACCAGGGAAGCCCTAGGAACTTTTTGACAAGTAGAACTGGAAAGAATTTGAATGCTTGTATTTTTATCTGAATTAATTGAAGCAATTTTCAAATAGATAGGTGGATTATAAACCTAGAGGGTCACAATTGTTTAAGGAGCTCTTAAACACCAAAAAGTAGTGTACTGGCAAGTATTTGCATATATGCTATTTTTAGTTGTTGCCAGTAGAGAGAATAAGGGAATTTTAAAAATACTCATGGTTAAGAAAAGAGTAAGTGCAAGTGATTTAATTAGGTATAAACTTGTTCATTTAGTAGTAGGACTAATGGTTATCACATCACTTTAAGTATCTTGAATATTAGATAATTGACTGGACATTGATTAAATGATAATAATAATTTATCACATAATAGCCTTAGATTACATATATTTTTTCCTGTGCTTATCATTTGGAAAGAGCATATTTTTTCAGTCTTTACCTACATTGGAGACTCTTAAAAAGTAGTAGTAGAGATGAGAAATTTAAGTAATATTTATCAAGTAGTTATATCCAGAACATTGTGCCGTCATATCCTTTATTGACTTCTATAGAAATGAAACATGAAAAATTTGAAAAATACCCCAATTAAGTTAGCACAATTTATAGCAAGTCTTTTGTGACATTGATTGCATTGTATAGTACATTGTAGTACTGTGGTATAGTAATAATGTTTTTACTATAGATTCAGACTCCAGAGAAAAATGGCTCTTTGATCTCAAGTAAAGAGAGCTGAATTTATCTTTTTCATTTGAATCATTGTCTTTTTTTTGTTTTTAATTACAGGGCTATTCCCTGATGTGGGTGGAGGTTATTTCTTGCCACGACTTCAAGGAAAACTTGGGTGCTTCCTTGCATTAACAGGATTCAGGCTGAAAGGAAGAGATGTGTATGCAGCAGGAATTGCTACACACTTTGTAGATTCTGAAAAGGTAATTACTTGGATGATTGCATTTTGTGTTGTTTGGAATAGCTCATACTGCATGGGGAGGCAGTATGAGTGGTTGACATTACAGGCTTTGGTCTACATGGGTCTGAACCCTACATGTACCCTTAAAGCTGTGTGACCCTGGGGAAGGTGCTTAAGCTCTCCAATCCTCATTTCCTCATATGCAAAATGGAAATAATTATATCTGGATCCAGGGCTGTTTTGCCTGGTACCTTCAGTGAATATTTTTTAATGAATAATTATAGTCTGTGTAAAAAAAAAAGTAATATTTTAAGAAAGTCTAATATATAAAAATCTGAATTTATGTATAAAAAGATAGGCTTTTATAAAGATATTTTTGAAAGATTCTTTTGTTAGTTTCCCTAGTGCATTTAAAAGTTTATGAAATATGGTCTTAAAAACTCTTCTGAAGGGTATCTGTTGTAAGGGACACATATTACTTACCTTTGTCTTAAAAAATTTTTCTTAAACAGCACGGTCAGTTTTCTTAGCCCAGGATAGCACAGTGGCAAAGGATGTGCAGATGGACAGCCTGGTTTTAAATCCTAGCTTGAATTTAGCCTCTTTAGCCCCAGTTTTCCCATCTCCAAAGTGAGGATGGCAGTTTTATCATAGCAGTTGAAAGTCATTGTGTTAAATGTAACAGAAGGCCCAGTTCAAGGTGGTTTTGCCTCAGAATTCCCAGCAAGAGATTTGGGATTTTTCTGCTTCAGCTGGCTTAGCTGTCTTATTGGACTGGTTTGTGCCTGAACCACATGGGTGGGTGGAATACACTGGCTAATCTATATCCTAGCTAATGTGCTCCATCCCTTGAACTGTGGGGTAAAGTCAGTTTCCCAGGAAACCCATGGATTTCTGATCTTGAGGGAGGGGTGTTATGGGATAGGGGAAGGAATGCTATTAAAATGTATGAAGTATACAAAGTTCAAAGTTGTCCCCTTACACTGTTACGAGGGCCTTCCATCACATTTGCCTGAATTTTCATATCTTTCTCTTTTTTAGATCTTTATGGGCATCCTTGGTCACATTGAGTAGGTGGCTGTCTCATTCTTCCCTTGAGCTGTAACAGGAAGCAAACATGGGTACTCCATTATTTGCTCTGGAGGGACACCCTTGATTATAGTGGAATTTGGTTAAGGATAGGGGAGAGAGCTGATCCACAACCCTTTCCTCTCTTAGTCAGATTGCCCAGTAATATATGCAGTGCATAGACTACCATTTACAGGGCCTGTGGTGGATAACAGAAATGAATAATACATGTTGGGAATGGGGCTAGAGGTGGGTACAAAAGATAAAAAACCATCTGTATCATCTGACAGAGTAAAGTATGGTAAGTGTACAAACAGAATACAAAGAAAGGATTCAACGGAGTGAATCCATTGAAGGAAGAGCTTGCTTATAAGAAAGGACTGGAAGTTTTCTCATAGAGGTTGCAGTTCATCTGGGCCTTAAGATAAGTATTGTCAGGAGAAGTTTTTCTGGATAGAGGAGACTTTAATGAGCAAGCCCCATAGGGGTAGGAAAGCATTAGCTATGTTTTAGAAACAGTAAAAAGTCCGTTTGACTGAGTGTAGGAAGAGGTATGTGAGGGATATAGGGGGAAAGCTGTTGGAGGACAGAGGGAACGAAAAGTACCCACCGAACTGAAAAGGTATCTTGAGACCAAAAAATGAGGCAGGCGGCTCCATATAATCAGTGGATCAGTTTGTTACAGGGTGACTTATGCTCAGGGTGGCATTGGGACAGTGATCTGGCAGCATTCGCAACTGCACTCTGCACTGCTGAGGGGCAACTGGGATAGTTTTATAGTTGACCTTCGGGTATGGAGATGTGTGTTTGGAAACAGGACATGCATTCCTAAACTGGGATTTATGAATGGGTAACTCATCTCTTGGGCACTGGGAATACATCAGTGAGAGTCTTCATCATTGTTTGGGGACTAACAGAGCATGGAGGCCACTTGGTCCTAATGAGTATTAAATGATGTCTATTAACTATTGATACAAAGCCCTTGATGACAGAGAAGTGACTTACCACACAGTACAGCCCTGGGTAGGGTCAGTGCAAGGACAGGAGGAACTGTCTGGGCCCAAGATGGTGTCAGTTATGTTAATAGCCATACAAGAGTTAAGTGTGGCTGTATTATTGACTATAGTAGCCATTAGTCACATGTGGCAATTTTCGTTAAAATTAATTAAAATAAAATTTATAATTGGGATCTTTAGTTGCAACACTACATTTCAAGTGCTCAGTAGCCAGAGGGAAACAAAGATGAATGTCTCTATTTCTCCTCTTCAATTTCTTTCGTCTTTATCCATTCCTTGCAAGACAGCATTTACTTTGTGGGAATGTGTGTGCCTTCAACTTCAGTGAAAATTGCCTTCATTGACTCAGCTGAAGGGAGAGCATCATAATTTTAAGACAAGGATTTTTAAAAAGAATATAAGATTTCTAAAGAAAAAAAGTTCTGTGTTGCTGTGGTGTTATAAATGTTTTCCTTTTTCCCCCCCTGTAGTTGGGCATGTTAGAAGAAGATTTGTTAGCCCTGAAATCTCCTTCAAAAGAAAATATTGCAGATGTCTTAGAAACTTACCATGCAAAGGTAATCTTGTCAGTATTCTAACCTCAGATTTTAATTCATGGGGAAGGGGAAGTGACTGAAAAATTAGCAGTTGGTGAATATTATAGTTTGTGGATATAAATAAATGTGCTGGGATTTATTTACTTTAAAGCTTGTTGGGAGTATCAGTGCTTCACAATCATTTGGATGGCCATCTGAGAAGGTGACTTCTTTACATGCAACTACACAGCTTGTTTTCTCATTGCTGGTGAATTTCAGTGCATAGCCTTGTGATTGGCCCTTGCAAGGGCTTTTTACAACACACTGTGACATTTGTGTAATGGAGGTTCAGTGTTGATGCTATTTGTGGAGCTGCTAAAGTGAAACTCTGGTCTATATCTAAATATAATAATAACATACATTGCAGTGTTTTCTTTTAATTCCTTTTGTTGTCTAACTTAAATTCTCTTTTAAGAGCCAAGAATCTATAAAAATGCTACATGACTTCTATTTAACATGATAGATGCCATATATGCTCCCTCCTGAAACCCCACTAAAATTGTAGTAAAGGAATAAGAAAGGCAGGAATCCACAAAGAGAAATAGAACAGAAAAGGAGACAGTGGCAGGCATGAGATGTCAGGATTTTGGAAGCTTGAAAGTGGAATGATGAGGGCAACTACTTTAGACCCGAGAACACTGAACTCAGTGGGGGAAGCCAATAAGAAGTAAGCCAGTTCTTTCTGTAGACTCTTTGTAGGGTACCAGCTCCCTCTGACAGGCCTCGCTGGCTAAGGGCAGGGATAGGTGAGGTGCTCTACTGAAAAGAGGCAGAACATATTAAATGGGAAGAATTCTGGCCTCTTCTCCTAGTTGGTTTCCAGAACTCTTACGTACCATCTATCTAAGTTTGGGCAGCCATAACAAAAATACCGTAGACTTGGTGGCTTAAACAACAGAAATTTCTCACAGTCCTGGAGGCTGGAAGGTCCAAGATCAAGGTGCCAGCCTATTAGGTTCCTGGTGAGGGACCTCTTCCTATTTTGCAGATGGATGCCTTCCTGCTGTATCCTCACACAGCAAAGAGAGAAAGTGAGCTCTCTCAGGTCTCTGCTTATAAGGGCATTAATCCCATCCTGAGGGCTCCATCCTTTTGACTTAATTACCTCCCAAAGGCCTCACCCCCAGATACTATCACATTGGGATTAAGATTTCAACATGAATTTTGTGGGGACACAAACATTTAGTCAGTAGCACCATCCCACTCCCAAGCAGTTCATTAGAAGCAAAAGAAAACCTGTAGCTATTGACATTCGAGCACCCCTCTAATGAAAAAAACATCCAGGCCTGATCATCTCATAATGCATCAGACAATTGACAGTCCCATAATTGCAATTGACATTACACACAAAGCTTCCTAATTTTAATGCTTCACATAGAATAACAAGGATTGCCAGGCATTAAAAACCGGAGATTGGCTAAAATAAAAAATGTACTTGAAGGAAGTAGGCAATGCAAGGAGAAGGAGGAACCCTAACAATTATAGGTTTGGTTGTTTTTTTTAATCTTCAGATAAGAGGAAAATATTTCATCTGTGAAATAAGAACAGATGTTACGAAGAGAAATAGTTAAAGAATAAAAAAATTTAAAATGTGACAGTGAAATAGGGGAAAACCTCACAACAGATTAGATTAAAATTGATGGATGAGGAAGACTCAAAGAGGATAATAAGGTGGAAAATGGAGAGAAAAGAGAATTAGGTCTTATTCCAGGAGGTCCAAACCTGTTAGGAATTTGTAACAGAGGAGAGGAAATATTTAGAGAAATGGTACCCACCCCCCCAAATTACCCGGAACTGAAGAACATGAGTACAGATTCACAGGCCCTGAATAGTTAGTGTATGAATATGAATACAGAGCATGTGAGCATTTCATCAGATTTTGTCAAAGCATCTGACAGCCTCTTACATTGTCAAATTGGGTAAACACGGGATGGATTATAGCGGGTGGGGGGTTGAAGCGCCTTCCCAAGGAGTTCTGTTAAATGTTTGGGTATTAGTCTGTAAGTGAAGCCGTCTTGGCCTTCTCTTAGTCAGTGTTTTCCTCAGTGATTTGGATGAGAATGTTGATGGTGTTTTGATCAGACTGATTTGAAACTAAGAAACTAAGTTAAATTAGGTAAACATGTTGGTGAAAAAAAAAACCACTTCAAGTTCAGAGTGATCTGTTTAATAGTAAAAATGTGAAATTTGATAAATGTGTGGGGAAACACTCCATGTGTTTTCCTTTCCTTCTCACTACTACCACATTCACAACACTCCTGACTCCAGACGTGTTGGTTTTCCACACATCAGGCAATTCTCCAGGACACAAGCTGGGTGTCTTATGATTCCTTTCAATGCTGACACTGTCTACCTGAGGTTCGCATCAGATCCCACAACTTAATGGGCCCAGTCCCACAAGATGGACCCTGCTTTACACACCAGTCACAAATCCCAGGTTGTCACCTGTACTTCTCACTGACTGGCAATAAATTGGGGTTCTCATGACCCCCTCCTTGGGTTTGATAATTTGCTAGAATGACTCACAGATCTCAGGGAAACACAACATTTATTGGTTTATTATGAAGGATATGAATGCACAGCTTGATGAAGAGATACATAGGGTGAGGTCCAGAGGGGCCTCAAGCCCAGGGGCTTCTGTCCCCATGAAGTTGGGGTGAACTACTCACTCTCCCTGCATGTTCATTAACCTAGAAACCCTCCAAACCCCATCCTTTGGAGTTTTTATGACAGCTTCATTATATAGGCATGATTGATTAAATCATTGACATTGGTGATCGAACTCAATCTCCAGCCCTTTTCCCCTCACTGGAGGTGGAGACGGGGAGGTGTGGGATTAGATAGTGGAGTATGGGACTGCAACTTCCCTTGGTTGGTTCCCCTGGCAACCAGCCCCCATCCTTAGGGCTTTCCTATAGTCACCTCAGTAACATAAACAAAGGTGTGATTGAAAGGGGCTTGTTGTGAATAACAAAAGACAGCCATTTCACCTTTATTTCAGGAACCGAAGACAAAAGACCAAATATTATAACAAAAGGTGATCTACTTAGGAATTTTCATGGGTTTTTGGGAGCTGTGAGCCTGGAACAAAAGGCCAAATATATGGACGAAGACCAAATACATATTTTTTATTTTAAATCACAGTATCACAATAGAGATAATTGTATTGCAGTCTAAGGTACCAAATTCATAAGTACAGGATGGGAGAAATGTAGCCTACAATGGCACCAGTTTTAAAAAAAGTTTTAACTGCCCAGTGTAAAGCACAGCATAATAGGACTGCCCCAAAACTAACCTAGAGTTAGTCCTGTTGTTTAAAGCATTGTATCCAAAACAAGGGTATGCGGAACCTTGTTGTACTTTGCTATGATTCAGCCACACCTGCAGCTAAGGTACATGTACCACACTTTAAGAATGACCTTGATAAACTGGAATTTGTACATAAGAAGGACCTGGATTGTGAGGGGACTCAAAACTGCACTGTGTGAGAAGAGATTAACTCAAGGGGGACTAACTAGAACTATAAGCACGAGAGGGCTGATTTTTGGTTCAAAAAAAATTTTTTTTTTAATCCTAATTATAGTTGTTCAAGCACTTATGAGTTCTTTTCTGAGGTAGTGTTTTTTTTCCCCTTGAGGTCAGTGCTGTGGGGATAATCGGGGATGTGGTAGGGATTTCTATATCAGACAGAAATTGGGGCAGGATGACGTCTCAGGTCCCTTGAAATCCTTAAATTCATTGACACACTTTAATGATAACATAATCATATATAATGGCATACAAATAAAAATACAAGAACATTTTTTGCTGTTGATAGTTTTAAGAGCTAGTCTGGAGTAATACATAGTGTCTGAATTTTGAACATATGGTAGTAGTTATTTATGAGACTGGATGTAATTTGAGTGAAAGTTACAATCTGCCACAAAATATATCATTAAATATGGTGAAAATTTTAAGAATTTTTAAGATTTGAGTTGCTTCAAATTAATTAAGGATTTTTATTTTCAAACAGTCCAAGATTGATCAAGACAAGTCTTTTATACTTGAGGAACACATGGACAAAATAAACAGGTACTTAAAGAGAGGTGTCAATTATATCTGTTCCTTTGGAAAGACTATATTAAATTGAATTTACTAACACTGTAATTGTGCTGTGTTTGATAATGTACAAATTCTGAGATCAGATAACGCAATGTTTTTTTTAGTTACCTTTGAAAGTAGCTTCCTGCCCACTCCTTCAGGGGGAAATAAACTCATTATATTTAAGTAATCTATCATGCTGATTCATTTTAGTGCAAAACATTTCTTTAATGGGGAAGAGAGTCTAGAAAATAACAATTGAATTAACTTATCTTTTATCATTGTAAAGTCATCTTCTCTGAAGGTCTTATCAAGCTGATCAGCAAAAGGTTTTGTGCAATGATTTGAGAGACTGACAGACTGACTTAAACACAAGAGGAGGGAAACTGTTGGAAAATAAGGCAACTATCATTACATTTTATAAGCATCAGTTTTTGACAGTTAAGACATGATTTACTTATTATGTATAATAGATGCAAGAAAGCAGAAGAGAAAATGTAGGCTTTATTTCCCGTTAGTGAAGGCAGACTGCAAATACCCAGAGAAACAATGTTCTATTTCATCATCCTGTAATATAGGTTGGAAATTTTTTCATTATTGAAATAGGGTTTAGGGGAAGCCTGTGTTTAGACTCATTGCTATCATGGAAAGAAGAAATCGCTTGCACATTGTTGAAATCTTATGTTTCCCTTTTTTTTCATAGTTGGTTCTCAGCCAATACTATGGAACAGATTATTGAAAATTTACAGCAAGATGGTTCATCTTTTGCCCTAGAGCAGTTGAAGGTAATGTAGAGATTGTTTCTGCCAAAAGAGTGGTGAATTCTTGTGATAGGGAGGCCTCTGAGGGGTGTCAGAGCTCCGTGATGGTGACGTAGCCCACTGCACATCAGAACTCTGTGATGGTGACGTAGCCCACTGCACAGTTTTTTTCCTGAACTCAGCTGAGCTCCAGAAAGTAGTTCCACAAAACCTTTACCTAAACCCAAATGCCTTGTCTACCTGCTGGATATTGATAACAAAGCTAAGCTGTTTTTAGGTCCTTTGACTATAACAGAGAAGGACTTCATAAGCATGCTTCATCTCCAGTAGTCCTCCTTGTCTTGAGGGAGAAATGTTCAGGGATGTTTTTATTAGAAGGGTTGGATCAATGGAGAACAGTCACCTTATAATATATTGCAGTTGTGACATTAGTCTGTAAGTTCTATTTAATGTGCAACACATCAGTATATGGTCTTTTTAGCAGTAGGTTTCATAAGAAAGTGATCCTTTCTAAACTAACAATAGGCTCCATCTACAGCCATAGCCAAGCCCTAAGCAGTGTTTCTCAGTGTTAGGTACACTTTGATCTTTCTTCAACATGACTCAACTGGTAACAGCAGAAGAAAAGCTGTTTTTGTGTAAATGAGTGCATATTGGATACTGACATTCATGGAACTATCATGTGACTGTGAAACTTGGGGTACTTTACACTTCTAGACAAAGGAAAGAAAATGTATGTTTCCTTATACTAGAAAGAAAAGGTGGTTTCTCTTTATCTGATAGTATTTTTCAATTTACAGGTATAGTTATAGCATTTCAGTTGTCAGGTAACTTACTGACAAAAAATTTAAATTAAATCTTACCTGTGAAGATGAAAACATTTCCTCATTCTTAAGGGAATATTAATTTGTCTCTTAGGATCTTATTTAGTATTGGAATTCTATTAACTTTCAAGGATAGGCATAAATTAGAGTAAGTAGACCAGCTATATATTTCCCTAACTCACAAAAGTAATGTTACTGTTAACAGTTTTCAGGAATGTTTGCATAAATGTAGATAATCATTTTATATTTCAAGGATTCTGACTTGAAAGTTGGTTCTCTTGTTTTCAGAGCAATATAGAAACCAGCATTCCTGTTTGTGTTTGTTTGTTTTTTCAGCAATAGGTTTAAGTATGCACTTAGCAATTTCATTTGAAAATAGTCATGCAGCACATTACCTCATAGGCTATATATTGAATAGTATAAAAGCAGTACAGATAAGCAACTAACCATATTATTTTAAAACCACTGGCCTACCCCAGAACTGAGGGCTAGGACTCAGATGGTCTTCCAGTTTTCCTCCCATTTCTCTGGCGATATGTTTATTCTGCAGTCAGAAGAGGGTACTTGGCAAGCCACCCATCACAGCTAGGATCAGCATAAGCACCCTCACTGGAAGGACCGATTTTCATTTTTATTCAGTTGACCTGCTCTGTTGAATGAATGTGGCTCCTCGGTATTAGTATCTGCTGGGAGTAACATGATGTGGGGATCAGAAATTCCCACTGAGGCTTCCCTGACAGAGCCTTAGGTATAGGGCTTCTTTTAATTATGTCAGCCAGAAACACAAACCAAGAAACAACCCTGAAGGAGAAGATAGTTGTTAGTGCTTCAGTGACAGGTTTGCAGATCACATGTTTGAACAACTTTTAAAGAAGATTCTAACACTTGTGTCAATAAACCTCAAGGATTGCTCCTGACCCTGTGGACTCTTCAGGGATTCCTGTCTTCCTTCTGCAGGTCCCAATGATCTAGTCTGTATTGATGTTTGAAGTTGCAGCCATCTACTCCATGTCTTAGGGGTTCCTTTCTCTCTAGGATTGTCCATGGGGAAGGACATAATCTTTTCAACATACTTGCTTATCATTAAATAAAAACATACAGTTTTTCTTAAATCCTTTCTTTAGATTTTTAACTGCCAATCACTATAGGATAACATACGGGCTAAAAAAACTGACAAATATGGGGAAGTTGTAAAGAAGTTCCATCTTTACAACTGATGGAATTTTCGTAGTACCTTATTTTATGGCTTCCAATGTCCTTTCTTAGATTTTCCTCCTAAGTTCCAATACACTTTTTTTTTTCTTTTTTTAAATAATGCTGTGGGTTGGAATTCATCAAATCTCCTTTTAATCACTCTTTTGGTATAGGTTGTTCATGGTGCCAAGCAATCCATGTAAGCTAATGGGCTATTTAAATGCCCTGATGGGTAGCTTATACTAGAGAAACCTTAACCAAAGACTCCCATTGCGGTATTCTCACGTGTGTGTGTGTGTGTGTGTGTGTGTGTGTGTGTTTAGTTGTGGGGTCAAATACATGTAATGTAAAACTTAACATCTGAACCATTTTAAAGTGTATAGTTCAGTATTGTTAAGTATATTCACGTTGTTGTGCAGTCAATCTCCAGAATATTTTCAACTTGCATAACTGAAACTTTATACCCATTAAACAATAACTCCCCATTTCCTTCTCCTCCCAGTCTCTGGCAACCACCATTCTGCTTTCCTTTTCTGTGGATTTGACTACAGTGGACAGCTTGCATAAGTGGAATCATACAGCATTTTTCCTATTGTGACTAGCTTATTTCACTTAACCATGACGTTTCAGGTTTCACCCATGTTGTAGCAGGTACCAGAATTTCATTCCTTTTTTAAGGCTCAATAATATTCCATTGTATGTTTATGCCACATTTTATTTATCCATCCATCTGTTGATGGGCATTTGGGTTGCTTCTACCTTTTAGGTCTTGTTAATATTGCTGCTGTGAACATGGGTTTACAAATATCTGCTTTTAATTCTTTGAATACATACTCAGAAGTGGAATTGCTGCATCACATGGTAATTCTATTTTTAATGTGTTGAGGACTTCCACACTCTTCTCCATAGCAGGTGCACCATTTTATGTTCCCACCGACAGCAGTGCACAGAGGTTCCAGTTTTTCTGCATCCTTGCCAACGCTTGTTATTTTCTGTCTTTTTTTTTTTTTAAAAATAGCCATCCTAATGGCTGGGGGGGTGATAGCTTATTGTGTGTTTTTTTTGTTTTTGTTTTTTGGCCACGCCACGCGGCTTGTGGGATCTTAGTTCCCTTACCAGAGATTGAACCCATGCCCTTAGCAGTGAAAGCGTGGAGTCCTAACCACTGGACCACCAGGGAATTCCCTCATTGTGGTTTTAATTTGCATTTCCCTAATGGTTGGTGATATTAAACATCTTTGCATATGCTGATTGGCCATTTGTATTTTCTTTGGAGATATGTTTAAATTCTTTGCTCATTTTTTAATTGGGTTTTTTGTTGTTGTTGTTGACTTGTAGGAAGTGCTCTCCCGTTTCAATCTCCCTTTTCTGGTAATGAGACTAGCAAGCTTGCCAAAGTAAAGAAGGTTCTTCAGGGCCAATGAGAGAAGTATTTCTTTTCCAGAATTACAAGTGATGTCAGTAATCAAAGGAGTCATGGCTAGAAGCGGTTGAGACGACCTCCCTTGCCTCAACTCTCAGCAAGGATACTAATCCAAGGAAGGAATTTAAATGGGTCACCAGTCCTTAGGAGGGCTGGGGAATGAAGTCCACGGCCAAGAGAGGCAGAGAAACAAGAGCAGAGAGCAGTGAGTCAAATTAGTGTCCAGGAAGGTGGTCCTGAGCAAATGGCCAGGGAAACCAGTGTTGCTTTTGACTTGTCTTTTAGGTGTTTTCTTGTTACTGATGTAGGATATCCTGCTGTGTTAAAGGCTTAGAGAGAGGGCGTATACTTTCCTTTTCCAGTACTAGAAAACTCTTATTAGATTTTTTGGGATTTCTTCTTTCTAATCAGTAATGTGAGATTTATGTATTTTTTTTATTTTAAAATGCTCATTTCATGAAGAGTAAATGAAACTCAGTTTTTACTTGAAGAAGTTAACATACAAGAATATGACAGGCCTCTATAAAGAATTCATGCACTGAAAAATTGGAGGGAAAACAGGAGAACTAAGAAAGATAACCAGGGCATAGATTTTAAGAAAGAGGAGCAGCAAAGTATTAAAACGAGAAATTAAACTTAAAAGATTACTAATCTTTCTGTAAGCTTTGAGAATTACCTGTATACTGTACTATTTAAAAATAAAGTGACCGATACTCAAGAAAATTGCTACAGGAATTGTTCTGTAAACAACTAGAAAACTGGACAAAACGTATGAAACAAGTATTTATAGAGCTTGGACAATGCAGGCAGCACATGTGATTCCTGAGAGAAGGGAAACAAACAAAAGAGCCCTAAGATTGACTCAGCTTTCTTCCTGCAGGAGTTTCCAGAATATTGATCTGTACGTGTTATGGGTAAAACTCCACAAGAGCAGGGAAAGAGTCACAGGAAAGCAATAGTCTGTGAACAGTTAGCAAGTCTCACACAGGTCTGGGAAGTGTTCATATTCCCATCAGCCAGAAGATTTACACTTTAGTAGTGGGCATAAATTAATACTAGAGTAATACTTGCTCTGAACTCCCAAGGTAATTCAGTGGGGAAAAGATAGTCTTTTCAACAAATGGTTCTGGAACAATTGGATATCCATATGCAAGGAAAAAAAAAAGTTATTGACTCTTACCTTGCCCTTGTAGCGGAGGAAAAAATTCTCTATCCTCTTAGGTTCTCTGGCTGGGCCTAAGAATCAGACTGACATAAGACAGATTAAAAGGAGAAGAGTATACAAATTTTATTAAATTTTTACATGTACATGGGTGTCTGTACAAGAGAATGAATACCTGAGGAATGACCAGAGCAGGAAGCTTGTATACCTTTTAGACAAAGAAACAATAAATTTGTGAAGAATTGACAAGACAAATAACTTTTGGCTAGGAGTAGTAAATGGTAAAGAAGTAACTAGGAAGATAAGGGTTAATTTAAGAAGGTTCGTTTGTACAGATTTCTTGGCCCCAAATTCCCTGTCTCTGGTGATCAGAATGGCTTCCTTCCTCCTGGCACAGGGAGGGTACCTTTCACATGGGGATTGTATCTCCTGCTTTCAGGAAGAAAAGGAGGGTCAGAGTGCCCTTCTTTTTTTTTTTTTTTTTTTAATTTTTATTTATTTATTTATTTATTTATTTATTTATTTGGCTGTGTTGGGTCTTCATTTCTGTGCGAGGGCTTTCTCCAGTTGCGGCGAGTGGGGGCCACTCTTCATCGCGGTGCGCGGGCCTCTCACTGTCGCGGCCTCTCCTGTTGTGGAGCACAGGCTCCAGATGCTCAGGCTCAGTAGTTGTGGCTCACGGGCTTAGTTGCTCCGCGGCATTTGGGATCTTCCCAGACCAGGGCTCGAACCCGTGTCCCCAGCATTGGCAGGCAGATTCTCAACCACTGCGCCAGCAGGGAAGCCCCCAGAGTGCCCTTCTTACACCTACTGTTTCCCAAGTGCCTTTAACTCAAAATAATCAATATGACAACATGGCGTATCTTGGGGTGACATGCTTTGAGCTCCTTCACACTATATGCAATTCAAAATGTATTACGAACATAAATGTAAGCAGTAAAACTATACCACTCTAAAGGAAAACATAGGAGAAAATCTTGGTGACTTTGGGCTAGCTAAGATTTTCTTTTTAATGCAAAAAGCTGGAACTGCAGAAGAAAAAAATTGATAAATCTTTATTATAATAAAACACTTTTCCTCTTTGAAAGACACTATCAGGAAAATGAGGAAGCAACAGATTGGGAGGAAGTATTTGTAAAATGTGTATCTGATAACAGGACTTTAATCCACCACATATACAATATAAAAATGTAAACAGCACAACTAAAAATGGGAAATCTAGACATGTCACCGAAGAAGATACATGAATGGCCAGGAAGCACATGAAAAAATGCTCAAGATCTTTAATCTTTAGGAAAAGGCAAATTAAAGCCACAGTGAGATGTTGCTCTGCATCCATTAGAGTGGCTAAGATTTAAAAGGTTGACAGTACCAACACCAAGTGTTGGTAAAGATGTGGAGCACTTACAACTTGCATATTGCTGGCAGGAAAGCAGTTTGGCAGTTTCTTATAAAGTTAAATGTACACTTACTGTAAGATCCAACAATCCCACTTCTGGGGATTTACCCAAGAAAAGTGTAAACTTTTGTCCACACAGGTGCTTGTCCTCACATGTTCATAGTAACTTTATAATAGCCCCAAACTGGAAACAGTCCAATCCCTATAAGTATTGAATGAGTAAACAGATTGTGATATATTCATACAGTGGAATATTATACTCAACTATAAGAAGGGATGAGCTGATACATTAAACAGCTTGGATGAATCTCAGAAGCATTACGCCAAGTGAAAGAAGGCAGACACAAGGACTACCTACTGTGTGATTTTATTTTTATGAAATTCTGGAAAAGGCAAAACTGTAGGCCCAGAAAACAAATCAACTGCCCGGGGATAGAATTGAGGGAAGTAGAACTCTGGGGTGATGGAAATGTTCTATATCTTGATTGTGGGGTAGTTGTACAACTGTATACATCTATCAAAATTTATGGACCTATGCACTTAAAATGAGTGAATTTTATCATACGTAAATTTAAATTACATCTCAGTAAGGCTAACTACTTAAAAAATAAAATGATATGCCAAATTATGTTTAAAAAACAGTTTGACCTATAGAAGTGGGCATTATATTTGCTGAAGGTACCTATTACACTGTGCAGTTAATTGCTATTAATAAGAGTAACTGAATGGCAGTGTCGATGGATGCATTGTTCCTTTGGGAAAGAGCACAATAAACCTTAAGGGGAAAATGCATCAATTTATGTAGACAGGAAGAGAAAACAGTTCCCAGTCCACTGATGGAGCTTAGTGACCCTTAAGTACTATCATGAGCATTTAGGATATCATCAAACAGGAGTACCTGCATCTTTAGATACTGTCTTTTCATTTTTTTTTAATTGTTAATGCTTTTAAGAAATTACCGGAAAAATCTTAAGGTTGCAAAAAGCACTCTTCTTGGACTGGTTCTAAGCCTTTTATAAGAGGAAAGAAATATTAGTGCCCATTTCTTTAAAACAATATGACCCTCCAGAATGGTGAAAAAATATTTAAAAATAAAAATATGTCTGTGAAGCTGCAGTATTCGGTGAAGTAGACCAACTCGTTTAGGTATTTTGTGTTTCTATTGTTTTTTGGGTCAATCTGAACATTTCTGGAAAAGATTTATAGATAGAAGTACATAATGTATAAGATGATTATTTAAAAAAATATTCACAATTCATAGCAAAACATAACTCTTAACTACAGTTGATATAAACTAGTTAAAAAAATCAAAGACCTGTTTAACAGACAGGATATAACAGGGGCTTATGCCACTTGGTTTTAAAATAACAGATGATGTGACTTACTGTGGCTTAAATTCTACCTTCCACTTAATTTCATTCAATCCCAAGGACAAATGCTAAGAAATATTTCCCTTTTAAGCCTTAAAACAGCACAACAAAGCTTCAGACATTTAGTGTTGAACACCATAAAAGTGACAGTGTTATTCCGTAAAGACCTCTCTACCTGCTTGTCCCTGTCCCCATTATGTGTCCTTTTCTCTCTACTGCTCCTGTCTTTTTGCTTTATTGAGTGCCATCTATAGCAGACTATAAGCTGCTGAGAAGCTTGCTTATTCCTGTATTTCCAGACACCTGTCACAGAGCATTTCACATGGTAGGTATGATGAATGAATGGGTAAGGTGCTGTGCTGCCACTGAGTTTCAAAAATGAAAATCCAGTACCTGTTCTCAGAGGGAGTTCACAATCCAGTGGAATAGACACGTAAACAAAATATGGTAAGTGCTACTAAGCTAGAGGCTTGCACAAATTATTGTGGGTGTCCAGAAAATGGTGGAAGGAGTCTTAAAGGCTTCGCAGAGGAGACCTCTGAGCAGAGAATAACAGATGGGAATGAGTTGTCAAGTGGCAAAGGGTATATCAGACAGAACAAAGCACATACTCAAAGGACAAATGTTAGGAGAATGCAGAGCTGGGAACAAGGAGTAAAGTGTCAGAAAATACGGCCAAAAAGATGATTGGAACCAGACTGTGAGGAGCCTTATGTTAAACTAAAGAGCTTGAATTCAGTGAATTTTTTCTGAGTGTGTATGTATTTTAAGGATTCATTTTTTTTGAAGTACAGGAAGGTTATAATGTATAACTGAAAAAATTTTACAACATAAACATAACGAACACCCAGAATAAATTAGGCACTCGATATGTCTTATTGAGTCCCATCCCAGTCACTACCTCTCCCTAGGCTAACCATATACTGATTTTTAACACCATAGATTTTGTTTTTGAGTTATATATAAAATCATATAGTTTTCTGTCTATCTTTTGCTCAGCATTGTATTTGTGAGGTTCACCAGTGTTGTATGTAGCAGTGGTTTGTTTTTATTACTTTAAGTTATTCCATTGTGTGATATATCACATTTTATTTATTTATTTCTACTGTTCGTGGACATTTGGGGTTGTTTGTAGGTTTTTACTGTTAGAAATAATTCTGCTATGAACAATTTTGTCTGTGTCTTTTGTTAACAAAGATATGCATTTCTGTATATACCCAGGAGTAGTACTGCAAAGTCATCACACGTTGTTAAAAGATACACTAAAGCATATTAAGAATTTTGATAGTTTTTTTGAGCAAACATTAATCTAAATCAGGCAGCACCAAACCAGAAGTGGTAAGAAAAGCTCTACTGATACGAGCTTAGGGGAAGCCTTTTATGCAGAGGAGGTGGAAGCAAAGCAAGGAAATATTGATTGGCTGTAGCTTAAGCAGTTGCTTTATTTGGGAAAGGCTAATTGGCTATTTATGATTGGCTGTCCTTAGGTTTCGATTTTTAACCTTGAGGCATTACAGGCTTAGATTTTGGTTTGCTTACAGTCTACTAAAGCATTAAGGGCACCTCAGTTAGATGGCCTCTGTTTAATTGAAAGCATGTACATTTATCTTAGTAGTTACTGTCGAAAAGTTTTCCAATATGGTTGTACCAATTTACATTGGATACTAAGTTGCTCTACATTCTCACCAACACTTGATATTGTTTGTCTTTTTCTTATTCGTCATTCTGGTGTATATAAAATAGCATTGCTTAGTGGTTTTAATTTGCATCCATGATGACTAATGGGGTTGAGCATCAATTCATACCTTTATTGGCTGTGGTATCCTTCCTTGCAAAGTGCCTATTAAATCTTTTTTATTATTACTGTTAATTTGTAGGAATTATTTCTATCTTCTGTTAATTAAGTCCTTTATCCAGTACATGTACTGCATATATCTTCCTCCTATCTGTTACTTGCCTTTTTTCTCTCTTAATGGTGGCATTTATTGAACAGAAATTTTCTGTTCAAAATGTGGAGAAGGTGTCCTGAAGATTTGGGGCAGATCCATAACGATCCATAAATGAGAGATTTCATTACAAACTCTTTACATTAACCAACTATAATGTAGAACAGGAGTTTGTTATTTTGGGGTTTTGAGATCTGTTGTTTTAACTATGTTTATGTTCTTATGGCCTTTTTAAAAAGTGATTGGATATACTATCTTAGATTTTTCTTAAAAATCCAACTGTATAAAGTATTTCTAATTATAGTATTCCTTAGTTTTTTATTTTCTAAGTGTCATTTGCCCTCGTAGAAAACATTGTTTCTACTCAAAATGTTTTCTATATGCTTTCAAATAATTTGTTTTGACCTGTTTTGCACTGATTTATTTCTCTCGTGCCTTGCAAGTATTTTAAAGTATCAGCTATTCAAATTAAATAATTTTCTATAGTATAATATGAGCAAATGATTTATCCTTCTCCTCTGACCTCTATAATGTACATTGAACACTTCTTAAGTGGTTACTGTCTGTGGCTTACTTAAACTTTTATCTTGATGGCATTTTTAACGGTTCAACGAAAGTTTTTACAAGTAGTGAATTTGGTTTTTTAATGGAATGATTAGGAAGTTCATCATAATATATTAATAAATTGGAAATATGCTGTAGCCATTTTTCAGAGGAGAGCAAAATTACACCCATTTATATTTTTCCTATACCTTTATGTATTCTTTTGAGTTAGATGAAGAATAAGCTAATTTGTTGCCTTTAATTAGCTTCTTAAGCTCTCATTTCCTGTTCATTGTCTTTACCCTGTATGTAATGTAAGTCAGTATCAGCTCTATTTTTTAAATGCATTTTTAAAAAGTAAAATGATCTAAATTTACTTGAATTCCTGTTAGTGTTCCTTCTTTTGAGATTAAAACTGGCAGAGCCTAGACTTTTAAAGAATGTTACACGTGATATCCTTTTTTATAAAGGAAAGAACTCAAGAGATCATTTTCTAAGATCTCTTAGTGAATCAGAGAAATAGTTGTTATAGCCCTTGAGTCAACTCTGAGTCCTACTTGGTAGAAATTTTCTAATTGTAATCAGTAGGCTTGTTGAATACTGTTTTTCTCTTGATAATTCATGTCAGACTGTATATTATTGAGAGTTGTGGTAGACTCCTGAGGAGAGGGTCAGAGGCATTATCCTGAGTTTTCCTTTTGTGGTAAATTTCCTAGGACTTAATAAATAAAACTTAGCCAAAAGAAGGGTTCCTAGGATTCTTACCCAAAAGGCAGTGATTATAGTGCTCATAATGCTTTGAGTGCAAGGACCATGTGCTGTTGATTATTGTCTCCCCTGAAGTGTCTAATGCATAATAAATGCTCAGTAATATTGTTGAATTGAGATGAGAATGTGAATCATTTGATAAAAATAAAGGAAAAAAGAAGTTGGCTATTTGATATGCAGGAGACAACTAATCTTTAAAGGGTCAGATAAATTGGTTAGAACACTGACCAGTGCTCCTCTAATAAGCAGAAATGTGTCCACTCAGTTAGTTGTATGGGTGGGCGCAGGGTTGTATCCATACACATTTCTGGCTTAGCTGAAGATCCAAGTCCTAATCATTAATCAAAATTTCCAAAACAGTCTGTGTTCCCTTTATAATGAATGAAGCTATGTTAGCTCCTTTAATGCTCTTCCATCATCCCTTCTTTGATTCCTCTAACACGGGGGTCCCCAAGCCCCGGGCCACAGACCGGTACCAGTCCTCGGCCTGTTAGGAACCGGGCTGCACAGCAGGAGGTGAGCGGCGGGCGAGCGAGCGAAGCTTCATCTGCCACTCCCCATCCCTGGCATTACCGCTCCCCATCCCTGGCATTACCGCTCCCCATCCCTGGCATTACCGCCTGAACATCCCCCCCACCCCGTCGTGGAAAAATTGTCTTCCACGAAACCAGTCCCTGGTGCCAAAAAGGTTGGGGACCGCTGCTCTAATGTGTCCCACTTCCTTGTCAAGGGAAACATCCCCATCTGTGGTCTTATTTCATCCTTTTCTGCCTCCTCTAGGAACTAATTGCATCAGCCATCTCCCTCTTTCAGTATCTTCAATTTTACCTTCTTGAGTTAGTGGCATATTTTCTTCTATCATTTTCGAAGCTTTCCTACCCTTATAAAAAAGCCTTTCCTTGACTCTGTTTTTCCTCAAGCTACTCTCCTGACTTTATCTTCCTCTTTGCCATTGAAATTACACAAACAAGTTATTTTAAAAATAAATTTATTTATTTATTTATTTTTGGCTGCATTGGGTCTTTGTTGCTGCGCGGGCTTTCTCTAGTTGCTGAGAGCGGGGGCTCCTCTTTGTTGCAGTGGCTTCTCTTGTTGTGGAGCACGGTCTCTAGGCACGTGGGCTTCAGTAGTTGTGGCTCGTGGGCTTGAGTAGTTGTGGCTCACGGGCTCTAGAGTGCAGGCTCAGCAGTTGTGGCGCACGGGCTTAGTTGCTCCACGGCATGTGGGATCTTTCTGGACCAGGGCTCGAACCCATGTCCCCTGCATTGGCAGGAAGATTCTTAACCACTGTGCCACCAGGGAAGTCCCCACAAACAAGTTTTTATTCACTTCTTCACCTGACACAATGTCCTCTCCTCCATCTTTGTTCTTTTTGATGTTTCTTCAGCCTTTGACCTTCTTGATTACTTTTATAGCCTCATATAGTATGAGGAGGTAGGCTTTGGAGTTGGCTGGCTTAGGTTTGGATTCCTGCTCTGTGTGACCTTGGACAAATTCATGAGTCTGGTTTCCTCATTTGTAAAATGTGCATATGTGTGAACGTACTTGCCTGAGAGCTAAGGAAAATGTGCTCAGTAAATGTTCCTTCCCTTCCCTGATTTGCTTGCTTTCTGACACATTGCACTATCCTGTATTGCCATGCCATTTATGAAGTGGGTAATATTTATTATCTTCATATCACAAATGAGGAAACTAAGGTCAATCATGTAGGAGGTAGTGGAGCTGAGATTCCACCTCAGAGTTGTCTCACTCTAGAGTCTAAAACCTTAGCCTCTGTGCTGAAGTGCCGGCGTATTGAGTGGTTGGAGACTACAGTTTCTTCTTCTATTATATCTGTCTTATGAAAACATCTTTTAATATTTCATGAAATGTCTGAACCAATGGAGCTTTTTAAATGAAATTTTCTTCCCATTTTTTTTTCTAGTTTGTGTATATGGCACAAGCACAGACAACTGGGGACCTTAAGTGGCCTTTCTTATGAAATTAATTGGTAGCCAGGTGAGGAAGTATAGCGAGAGACGGAGTTTTGTGTCTAGATGGCACATAAAGTACCAAACTAAGAATTGAGGACATAGGCAGTTAATCATAACAATAGTACTGAGTGAGGTACATAATTGTGAGCTTGCACACTGCAGCCCTGTTGGAAAGGGAATTGTAGCTTCATTGTTTTTGCAGACTAGAAAAGATAGAAGGTAGCTGTGTCCCTCCCTTAAGTACACCTTTTAGCATTGTGAATGAAGTTCTTCTAGGTCTTCATTGTGATAACATGAGCATTGCTCTGACCAGAGAAAACTACTGGGTTTGGCAATAAAATGGACCCATTACCTACTTGCCTATGGAAAGGATGGGCCCCCAGCACAGTACGCAGACTGCTGCAGGGGTGCCATCATCCTTGTGGCCTGCAACCAGAAAGGTGAGAACATGAAGTAGGATCGCTTTCAGGGCGTTGAATGGGATCATGTCCATACAGCGCTGAGGGCAGAAGAATGAGTTCCTGCGAATATGAACTAGAGTCATAAAAGACTTAATTGTTTCTCTCTCCTTCTCATCTTCTCTTCAGCATTGTGGCTGTAGGTAGGGTACTAATCTTCCCTCAACTTTTCCTGTACAGTAGTCATCTATTTAAGCTCTGGCAACTGCTTGGTAAGATAAAGATATTGCCCTGCCCACTCAGTCTGTTCTCTGAATCTGTTGCAGACTTGAGGATGATACAAAGAACCTGGAATCTTGATGTGGGGAGTTCTTTGAACTCAAAAAGTGAAATTCATACCTTTGAGACAGTCACTCAACAACATGCCTGAAAACTATATATTGCAATTATAAAGGAAAGGGCAAGCCTCAGATTTATACGCATGTAATGGGACCTCCTGCAGCAGCTGTTGTATTCACAGCCATACACATGTATTGGAGTATCAGTAATAGCATCTTTAAATTCAGAAGGAAGTGGCATAGCATTGTAGCCAAGGAGTCAGGCCTGTATTTCTTACTTTATCAAATATTTAAGTACTAGAGAAGACCATGTCACAATACCTTGAATTATTGTCTCTCTCTTTACTTCCAAGGTAAGTGGATTTATTTTTAGGTGAAGACTATAGTTCAGTTAAGACACTTCTCTAGAGTCACAAAGTGGGAAGGAGGAGCTACCGTATTCTACTCCTTCACTTTCTTTTTTTTTTTTTTTTAATTATTTAATTTATTTGTTTATTTATTTTTGGCTGTGTTGGGTCTTTGTTTCTGTGCAAGCGGGGGCCACTCTTCATCACGGTGCGCGGGCCTCTCACTATCGCGGCCTCTCCTGTTGCGGAGCACAGGCTCCAGACGCGCAGGCTCAGTAGTTGTGGCTCACGGGCCTAGTTGCTCCGCGGCATGTGGGATCTTCCCAGACCAGGGCTCGGACCCGTGTCCCCTGCACTGGCAGGCAGATTCTCAACCACTGCGCCACCAAGGAAGCCCATCCTTCACTTTCTTTATATTGTAAAGTGAAATGTCTGTCTTCTGATACATTAGCGCTTTGTGAGATGTGTATTAGTTTTATTTAGGCATAATCACTGCTTGCTTATTACGTAGTTGAGATGATAATTTATGTCAGGCAGGCTACAAAATGTAGATGTACTTTATTACTTCAGTTATGGGTATAGAATTTATTCCACTTGTAGAATGATCTGTTTTGTTGTACCGGATTAGAGAGTTTTGTTTGGTGCTTTGGCAGGATTAGGCTAAGGCATAATCTTATTTTTATGAGACTTTGTTGTATGAAAGTATTGTTAAGGAACAAATTTTAATATGATTTATATCAAAACTCAGCTAGTTTTATTATAAGCAGTAAAGGAACTATTGGGCTAAAACTAGTAAATTTTTTCTCTAATAGGTAATTAATAAAATGTCTCCAACATCCCTAAAGATCACACTAAGGCAACTCATGGAGGGGTCTTCCAAGACCTTGCAGGAAGTATTAACTATGGAATATCGGCTGAGTCAAGCTTGTATGGTAAGAATTTTTCTTTAAAGTATTGTCATTTTCTAGTTATGAAAGTTGTATATGTTCATTGTAGAACATGTAAAATATAGAAAATTTATAAACAAGAAAATTGAAACTATCTATAAATCTACTCTATGAAAATACAACAGGCCAGTTAGCTTAAGGCACGGGGGAATATTGCTCACAGATTGTTAATAAGCCTTTATGAAACAGCAGTTACCTTTGCATGTAATTGTAAGAAGGACTGTAACCTCATGTGAAATTCAGAATAGAAATTTTAACCATTTTTCAGGCATAGTCTCTGACCTTGGGCAAGAAGCATAAATTCTCTAAGTCTAAATGCACAAAGGGAAGTTATTAGTCTATCATATGTTTTAATTAATAGATTAGCATTGAAAATACCATTATAGATACACTTAAAATAGGCAATAATCACATAGAATATTATTGATTTCATGAAATATTTCAGAGTCATAGTGATTTATTCTTCCAGATAAACTCTTTAAAAAAATATATTATTTATTTAGGCTGTGCCGGGTCTTCATTGCGGCACAGAGGATCTTTGTTGCGGCATGTGGGATCTTTTAGTTGCGGCATGCGGACTTATTAGTTGCAGCATGTAGACTCCTAGTTGTGGCATGCAAACTCTTCAGTTGCAGCATGCATGTGGGATCTAGTTCCCTCACCAGGGATCAAACACAGGCCCCCTGCATTGGGAGCGCGGAGTCTTACCCAGTGGGCCACCAGGCGAGTCCCCAGATAAACTCTTTTAAAGCAGAATTATCTCTTTTGTGTTATGTGTAGAGGACCCTTAGATTAATACACTCATGGCCTAAAGGAAATATTATGTTTAATAACTAGAAAGTAGACATACCTAATGGTCTTCGATGTCCTGAAATAGTGAAGATATTCAAAATAGTTCATCCAACCATAAATTAAGCTCTATTAGTCATATATTGAGGTCACTCCATAGGATGTAAATGGCAGCTGAGGTCTTTTGTGTATTATGAGTAGGTACTATGCTAGGACTTTATGTGCATTCTCTCAGTTACATATTACACTGTCTGCAGAAGGCAGGTACTATTATTGTTTCCACTTTACAGATGAGGAAACAGTGGCATAGAAAAGTAAAGTAACCTGCCTAAGGTGGTGCAGCTGTTAAGTGGCAGAGACATGGCGTGTGAAACCAGATGGTCACGCTCCTGACCCCTACCCGGTACACCTCACCCAGTCCCTGTTTTTTTTTTTTTTAATTAATTTATTTATTTATTTATTTATTTTTGGCTGTGTTGGGGCTTCGTCTCTGTGTGAGGGCTTTCTCCAGTTGCAGCGAGCGGGGGCCACTCCCCATCACGGTGCGCGGGCCTCTCACCGTTGCGGCCTCTCCCGTTGCAGAGCACAGGCTCCAGACGCGCAGGCTCAGCAGTCGTGGCTCACGGGCCCAGTCGCTCCGAGGCATGCGGGATCCTCCCAGACCAGGGCTCGAACCCGCGTCCCCTGCATTGGCAGGCAGACTCCTAACCACTGCGCCACCAGGGAAGCCCCCAGTCCCTGTTTTTCACTGTACATTTAGTGTCCTGCCTGGATTGATTGAGTCCCTCCTTCCTTCATTCTCTCAGCAAATATGTTTAGCTATGTGCCAGGCACTGTGCTAAGTATTATGCTGGTGTATGTCCTTGTTCTCATGGAATTTATAGCCTCCTGAGACTATAAAGAACAAGTAAAGAAAATAAGTAAAATAATTACAAATTGTGGTAAGTGCTCTAGAGGAAAACATACAGGGTTGGTGATAGAATGATGTGAGGACAAGAGGGAATGGGGGAAGCAAAGGGAAACCTTTAAATAAGTAGGTCCAGGAAGACATCTTTGAGATGTCAGCTCATCTGTGACCTGAAGGGTGAGAAATGAGAATGTTGAAAAGCCTCGTGGGTTTCAGCAGGGGGTGATTTGGTTTTAGGAAGGTAATTATTGCTACTGAATGATGGTGGGGTTGGGGAGGGGGTTCAGAGTGGATGCAGAGATCAGATATGAGTTCACTGCAGTAATCCAGGTGCAGAATAGTAGTGGCTTAGACTAGAGTGGCAGTGGAGAGAAGTAAATGGATTTAAGACAAATGTAGGAGATAGACTTGATAGGCCTTGATGGATATGAAGGAAAGAACACATTTAGGAGTTGGAGGTTAGAGGTGTGGGACAAATGTAGGAGATAGACTTGATAGGCCTTGATGGATATGAAGGAAAGAACACATTTAGGAGTTGGAGCTTAGAGGTGTAGGTTAGAGATTTAAGTCTGAGAGACATTAACACCAATTTAAAAAAAGAAAACTTTGGAGATTTATTTATTTACTTAACAAATAAGAGTGCTTACCATGTGCTAGGCACTAATATATAGGTAAACAAAACAGAGACATCCCTGCCCTCCTGGAACTTACTTTATAGTGGGGGAGATAGACTATAAACAGATAAATTTGTAAAATATGTAGTATATTATTACAGGTGCTAAGGAGCAAAAGTAAATCGGGAAGGAGGGTATGGAATACAGGGGGATAGGAGTTGAACTTGTAGACAGGAAGACCAGAGAAGACCTCACTGAGATGATGTTCTTTGAGTGAAAACCTGAAAGAAGTGTGGGAGCGAGCCATGCTCCTATCTGCAGGGCACCTGAAGTACAGAGCTCTGAGGTGAGGGGTGGCCTTCCTGTTCTAGGAACTGCCGGGGGGCCTCGTTGATGGAGTGGGGCAGGCGTGGTCGGTGAGTGAGAGAGAAAGGAGGTCAGAGCGGACAGCGTAGGGAAGGGCTGTGCAGGGCGTACCTGGCCGTGGAGGTCTTTATCAGACTTCGGCGTTTGTTCTGAGTGAAGTGGGAAGGCACGGGATGTTTTTTGAGCAGAGGAGGGACGGGATCTTATTTTTTTTTTTTTATATATATATATATTTTTAAAGTATTGCTCTATTTTTTTTTTTTTTTAATTTTTATTTATTTATGGCTGTGTTGGGTCTTCGTTTCTGTGCGAGGGCTTCCCCTAGTTGTGGCAAGCGGGGGCCACTCTTCATCGCAGTGCGCGGGCCTCTCACTATCGCGGCCTCTCTTGTTGTGGATCTTATTTTTAACAGAACTGATCACTCAGGCACTGATGTGTTGAGTTTAGAGTGGATAAGATCATATAGAAGGAAAATGAGCAGTGGAAGAGAAAACGGACAGAGGTGGGAGAACCAGGAGAGCGTGGTGTCATGAAAGCAGGAGAGGAGTGTTTCAAGGAGGAGGGAACACTGCCAAAGCCTCTAGGAGACGAGGGTAAAGGCATGCTTTGCGTTTGGCAATACTGAAGTTACAGATGATTTTGGCACGCCATCTCAGGGGTGTGTTGAGGCAGAAGTTGCAGTGTGGTAAGCTGGAGGGGAAGTGAGTAAATGGGATGTGAAGAATTGAAGACTGTGTTCACAACCCTTTCTTCTTGAAACGGAAGTAGGGTAGAAGCTGGGACTGTGGAATCAAGTGAGATTTCCTTTGGAAGATACTAGAACATGTTTGTAAATGATTGGGAATGAGCCAATAGGGAAAAAGGATTATGTTTTTTTTTTTTTTTTTTTAGAAATTTCATGTAATGTCTGAAACATTTATATTAACATATTTCCATACATATTTCCATACAAATACAAATATAAGATTTTTAGAAATTTCATGTAATGTCTGAAACATTTATATTAACATGTTTCCATACAAATAACCCAATGAAAGTTTAGTATTAGTTGTTTTGTTTGTTTTTTTATACTGCAGGTTCTTATTAGGCATCAGTTTTATACACATCAGTGTATACATGTCAATCCCAATCGCCCAATTCAGCACACCACCATCCCCACCCCACCGCAGTTTTCCCCCCTTGGTGTCCATGTGTCCATTCTCTACATCTGTGTCTCAACTTCTGCCCTGCAAACTGGCTCATCTGTACCATTTTTCTAGGTTCCGCATATATTATGTTGATGATACTAATAATAGTTAACATTTACCGAACACTTACTATGTGTCAGACGCTGTGCTGGAATGTGGATTAAGATAATCTTAGGATGGATGTGTTGATATTACCATTTCATATAAGGAAACCGGGAGTTAGAGAAATTACTAGCCCAAGGTCATGTAGTTACTGTGTAGTAGAGCTAGGTGGTGAACCCAGACATTTGAACTGCATGCACTCAACCACTAAATTATACTGCCTACATTGATGATGGCAGGAAAAGAGAGACAGGTGACCTTCTCAGGCTTAGTCCTTGAGAAGAGGGCATATGAATGGGAAGGCAGGGGAGGATTGGCCTTTGGCAGGGGTGGGTCCCTTCCTCCTTAGACGGGAAAGGGAAGGTATGTGCAGATGGCTGTAGTTGGGCTGCAGATGTTTTAGTGGGAAGAAGAGAATGTTCTGTCTTAGGGCATCTCTTTTTTTTTTTTTTTTAAATAAAGTAGAAGGTTAACTCATTAGCTGAGAATATAGTGTAAAGAGTAGAACTTGCTAGGGGAAGAGGTTGAGGGGACAGAAGACAGTTGAAGTCATTATCTTGCAGTGGGGGAGAGAACATGGATTGTGAGGCAGTTTTCCATGCCTGTTTGAGATTTGTGATCATGAATTTTAAACGAAGCCAGTCACAGTTGTATGATTTTTCTGCGGTAAGATTTTAGCTGCTCGAACACAGGCAGAGGTAAATAGTAGGGTTCAGCTGGTGCTGAGATTTTGCCAAGATAGAATAAAGGGCGGGGGGGAAAGGCTTGAGGGAGATAAGGGCATTTTCAAGAAAAAGAAATGACCCGTTAATGAACTGGGGAAACTGGGCTGGATGAAGAGCAGAGTGAAGCCAGAACAAATGGTGAGAAAGTCGCGTAGGTCAGCGGAGCTCAGTTAAATCAGGGATTTGTAGCAGTGGAGATATTTGAGCAAATAAGAATAGGAGGAGGTCAGAGAGTGGGTTCTCAGAGGTGGTCCAGTCTCTGAATGTCGTGGCTCAGGGTGTGGCCACGGAGTGGGGGCTAAAGTGGGTGGAAGAGAGGAGATGATCAGGAATGAAGATGCCCAGAAATTCTGCATTTAATCTTGATTTTCTTTCAGAGAGGCCATGACTTTCATGAAGGTGTTAGGGCAGGTAAGTGACAGTTGTTTCCTTCCTGGCTATTATGGAAATAGGACTTTTGAGCAGATACTGTTAAAAAAAAAAAAAAAAAAAAAAAGATGATGGTTGTTTGATTAGTGAAAATCAAACTTTTATAAAAATTGCAGTTTTTTTTTTTTTAATATTACCAACTGGCATATGAGGGAAGACCAGTCTTTGAAACCAGTATTGTTTAAAAAATCCAATAATGTGGCCACTGCTCCCTAATGTATATATAAGAGGTAATCCTGCTCCTGCAGTCACATGGACTCCCTCTGCTAAGTGCAGCGTGAGTTTGTAAATTCATTCTGCTGCTGAAGCCTTTGAAAGGTACGTTTATTCTCTTGCAGAAAGTCCTGAAGGCCCCTCTTTTTTTGTCCTGGCTTTTGGCAAAATCCCAGCTATGTTGGACCCTACCATCCACCTCTTTGCCTGAACCTAGCAGTTAAACATTGACATTGAGAAAAAAACATATGGCATAATTAGTAACATCTACTACTATTATTAATTTCTATTTTTGCTTATCATCTTCAAAGTAAGAATATTAAGAAAAAGCAAGTGAAGTAGTTGATATTTTTTGTTCCTAGCAAATCTGCAACCATTTCTTTTTATGTATAAGTCCATATGCCTATAAATAGTAGCTGTCATTTATGTTGTATAAAATGAGTTCTTTCACTCTGCATGTATTTTACATATCTAATTTTATTATGTTTTTATTTATCACTTTAATATAGTACAGACTCTAGATATACTTTATCTGAATAAAAGGTTATGCTCTCTGAGCTGTAAGCTTCAATAAACACTGGTCACTGTGGTAGAATTCTCTTCATTTCTGGCATGATATAGTATAAGAAAGAAACAAATCCTTTTAGAGGACACGTGGAGTTGAGTCAGAGGAAATGGCTGTATGTTTTATGGAAAACATGCATTCATCCTACTAATTCCCTGCAAATTCTTGCTGCATGTGGATCAGAGCTTAGACCTCTGATTTTAGGAGGACCTGTGTGCTACTTGGATTATGTTGCTAAAGTATTCATTCATTATATGTTATAGCAGCCCTTCTTAAACTTAGAAAAGAAAGGTATTGTTTTTTAGATATACTGTCAATTATTTTAAGGAAAAAGAGCTGAAACCAAGCAGCATCAAAGTTCTGATTCATAGCCCAGGTGGTTATCAAGCTACTTTTTAATGAAGAGAAAGTATGTAACCTCATCTTTCAGCATAACCTCTTTATTCAGAAAGCAGTATCTATTCTGGGTAAAACTGTTAAGATGTTCTTACATAACCAAATGTTTGCTACAATTTGCTAATTATAAAGTATGTTACCAAATAAGATAAAATAAACTATCAATTAGGGGAATGGCTGTAAAAAATTCTTACTTTTAACATCTAGAATAAACTTCTTCCTTTAGAAGAATTTACAGAAAAAATTTTTTTAAAGGATTATCTCAGAAGAGCTAGAGAGCTACCAACTGGAATTTGAGTGGGTGCCTCATGAAACCTGAAAAACCTGAGTTGTCTACATGGCAAGAACTTGTTTTATCTATGCTAGAATAAAAATTTTGTTAGTTTGAAATTAAATAACCTGCAAATTTGATTAATATTCTCTTTCCATTTGACCTTCAGTGCACTGTCAAGGAGGTAGATAGCATTGACCCACAGGGCTTTTAGGGAAGAGATTCTTGTAGAAAGAATACTCCAGGATTGTTTTTATTTACTCTGTCCAGGGAATGTAAAACTTTCAAACTGGCAGGGATCATAACATCAGTGTTCAGTATCACCACTGATCTGACACTGGAATCCTATAGTTAGGCAGCCAAACCGTGAAAACCTCCAGTATCCACATTTAATTATGCATAAAGCCCCCTTCCCTCTACCTTCTGAGGCAGCCTACTGCCTTTGGTTCCCAGATGGCTTCTTTAACTATTTCGCCTTTTAGTGATTAACTCATTTTTTTAGGTTCACTGTAGACTTTGTATGTTTAAATACTTTAATTCCCCACAAGAATTACGCACATCTTAAGCATGGCTGAAATTCCTTACCACAACCAGACTAGGTACAGTCCCATTCTCTTTCTTTTTGGTTTTTAATTTTTTGAGATAATTGTAGATTCAAATGCAGTGTAAAAAATAATATGGAGAGATCCTGCATACCCTCCACCCACTTTCCCAAATGGTAACATTTGTATAACTGTAGTATACTATCACAACCAGGAAACGGACATTCTCCTCCCTTTTTAAAGGAGGTTATGGATTGATTGCCTCATACTTAAAATCCTGTGGGGATACTATGTGGCTACACTAAGTGATGACTACACTGAAATAAGAGAAGCAGAGCTTCTCATGATAACCTGAAGGTGGTCTGGTATTTTAATTCAGTGTGAGCTAGAAGATTCAGCAAAACAGTTGTATCCACATTTAATTATGCATGAAGTCCCTTTCCCTGTACCTCAAGTAATTTTCCTCTCAGTTCAATGTGGAGGAGTTTAGAAGACAGATCTGGGCCCTCCCCCCTCTCCTGCCTTCCCTTTAAACCACACCAACTCTGGTTTTAGCTCTTTTATAAAGAGCTAAAGAGAGATTTCATTTATGATATTATTAGAAAAAGAGAAAAAAAAGTTCTAAGGCTTAAACCACTGGATTAGTTCAGCAGACTGTATTCAAGCTAGAGACCATCAGGCTTAGCAGGTGAGGTCATCATCCAATTCTGTGAGGGCTTAATTTAAGGGGAAAAAGAAAAAGGAACACATACAAAAATTTCAACTTTGCAGAAAAAGATGTGCTATAGAAAATATGCCTAGTCCAAGGTAGTTTGTGTCAATTCAGTAATTAAAATCTGGTAATACCAAAGAGAATACTAACGTTTCTTATGTCTTTACTTGACAGTTTTAATAGATAAAGACCAGAGTCCGAAGTGGAAACCAGCTGATCTAAAAGAAGTTACTGATGAAGCTTTGAATAATCACTTCAAATCTCTGGGAAGTAATGATTTGAAATTTTGAAGAGACTGGATTTTTAAAGTATTATTTTGGAGCAGAGTTGGCAAACTATGGCACATGGGCCAAAGCCAACCTGCTGCCTTTTTTTTTTTTTTTTTTCATATATCCCTCAGCTAAGAATGGTTTCTGCATTTTTAAATGGCTGGAGAAAGAAATCAAAGACCAATATTGCATGGCATGTGAAAATTACATGAAATTCAAATATCATTGTCCATAAATAAAACTTTATTGGAACATGGCTTTACTCATCTGTTTACATATCTGTGGCTGCTTTGAGTAGTTGCAGTAGAGATTGTAAGGCCTGCAAAGCCTAAAATAATTACTGTCTGGTCCTTTTCAGAAAAATTTTTCCAGCCCTATTTTAAAAGATGGGAAAATTTGAAGGTCTTTAGAGATTCTTGAGTTAGTATATCTAATTGAAATGGCAACTTTATGTTTTGGCTTAGGGTATTGGTTTTTAATGTTGATTAAGTAAACTTATGTATAGGTTATAAAAAATAAAAACTCTGAAAGTTTTTTGGATATACTGTGTTAACACTTCATAGAATTTTCTCCATATATAAATCTATTTTAAAATAATTATGAGTTTCTGTAGCTGAAGTGTTCCTTTTATAATGATAGAAATCTCAGGCAAAGAGAAAAGGTTATTAGGTTGTCTTTCCAGTATTATCGACTCAGCCTTGGCTTTTTCTGAAGTTAACCAGAATCCCTTCCTATGGGGAAAGTAAAAGCATTATTTCTTGTTGTTTAGAGTATTTGCTAATCTGGCAGAATGAGGCATTAGAAAACTCTAATCTCTAAGATAGACACTCTGCCTTCTGCAATTTACATCAGACTTTTGTGATAACAGTAATTTGTTCTTACACAGTTCAAATCAGGAGAAAGAACTTGAAAACAAGAGGACTTTTGTTCAAAATAGAAGTACCTTCAGTAATTGGTACTGTTGACAAAATAAGGTTTTTTTAAGGTACACAACTGTGGATGTTCCAGACTTGGAACATTAATATCTAGGTAAGAATCATTTTTAAATTAAAGATCAGCTTATGATTTACTTTATAGCTTGGTACAATTTTTCCTTCATTCCAAACCCCTCAGAAACTAAGAGAACTTTAGTCTTGTGAAAGAATGAAAAGCAGGCAGAACCGAAAAAGACATCAAAGATTATATCCTGCACCCTTCTCATAGATGAGGAAATTGCAGTCCAGAAGGAATTGCTTTAAATTTTCTGTTCTCAATATACTTAACATGAAGCATTTTTCTTCCCCCCAAAATTAGGAACATATTTGGAAAAAAGATGCCATGATAATGAACATGTTTACATTTATATCTTAAAGCTTCTAAATGTGGATGTGAATGATCTAAGAAAATACTTGTATAAATGGACTTTTATTTTCTTTGTATTTGCTAGAAATGCATAAAATGTTAAGTCGTTTATGTTAAAAAATTTGAAATCACACAATGGTGAAAAGCATTTGCTTGCTTCAGTTAAACAAGGACTCGTAACTAGTTAATTGCAACTAGACTTTTATTGAACAGTTAGGAAAAATGTTTTCACAAAAATATTTGGGAAAAAATATACCATTTCATAGCTAAGTCTTACAGTGAAGAGAATTTGCTAACAAAAGTTGAGTTTTGCCAAGTAAGATGTAGGGAATACATCTGAGCCTGTGCCCACTGCTCCAAGGAAGACATGTCCAGTTTGGTCACACAAATACAGGATGGGGGCATTATGATTAAGCAAACAATTTATTTGTTAGAACTTTGTTTTTAAATTACTGTTCCTTGACATTTATAATTTGTCTCTAACTTTTGATTTCTCAAACTATATAATTACAAAAGTATAGTTCCCCCATCTCATAAAATGCCAGTGATACTGAGTAGGATATATGAGTGTCATGCTACTTCATTCGTTCAACATGTCTCTTTTTAATACTTATAAGGCAGTTTGACACAAATGATTCCTTTGGGACTAAGATAAATTTTTATCCCCTTCAAAATTGTGCTTTAAGTGCTAATAACCATAGGTAGTTTGCAAAGAACTGATAAGGCAATGGCAAGTGGAGAACTGTCAGGTCAAAGGCCTGTGACTGAAAGGTAATAACTAGCACTCAAAAGACACTGAACTGGGAAGGGAGCAGTGAAGCACATGTGTGGGGTTATGTGAGTTTTCTTAAATGAGGAATCGGCACATTTCTCTCTGCTAATCTGCTGCTTCCAGAGTTGCCCCCTGCAGGTTCTTTGTCATGCTGGTGGCACTCATCTGCCCCTCTCCTGGATGTTCTTGAGGGAGAAGATTCAGTGGTTGGGCACATGTGAGTGTGGTAAAGAACGGAACAGAACTTGGCTACTGTGTCCTTCCCCTCAGATGAAAACATTGGAAACTTGTTTTTGGAGCCTGACGTGAGTGTTGTTTCTTGGGCCCTCTTTTCCCCATTTTCTTTTCCCTTATAATTTGGCCACTATTCTTATTTCTTCTGTGTTTGTGATCTAAGTTGGAACAAATGTTTCCCATTCCAGTAGCTAATAATTCTTTCAGTCTTCTGTTTTATATGTCTCCTTCCTTCTCAAGCAGCCCTTCTACTCTTTGTTCATGAAAGACCTTCAAAATGAAGTAAATCCAATACTTAAAGATGAAGGTATGTAAGAAGTTGAATTATCCTATCAAAGATGTTCTCATTTATCTTGTCATCTAGGCCAAACTATATCTTGATAACAATCATACGCAGTACACTTGTTGATCCAGCTCCTTCCTGCCTGCCCCCAACTTGGTTAATCCACTAACTCACTGATTATGCAAGCCTTTGTAGTTCCATGTCCATGGTATGACATATTATACAGCATACATCTCCAAGTAAGTCTCTGTATGTCACAAGATACTATACTATTAAAGTGAGTCAGGGGCAAGGGGGTGGTGCTCAATGACAAAACCCTATTGCCATAGTATCAGAGAGGGTGGCAACAGAGATCAGACTTCCAGCTAGATATCGGTCTGGCAGGCCTGCCTGTATTATATCCCTAGGAAATAGAGGCCCAGGGCAAAAGAGTAACCTGAGATCAAAATATTTAGATATAATCAAAGCCTACTAGTCTATGTCCCTATGTATGCTGAAAAATTTAGTGTGATGCGCTGCTTTTATATGGCTTTGTGTTCTCAACATAATATGTATTATCTTATATACTTAATTATATCTTTTAAACAGCAGTGACCTTGCAGCAAAAGTATCTGATGTAAAATATAAAATGAATGAAAAACAGCAACATCTAGGCTTTTGTCTGAGTCATTAGTATAAGCACTCATAAACCTAAATTTTTCTTCATGAGCTGGAAATATGTTTTGCACTTTTTGGAAACTTTCTGTTCTTAGCCTTGCAACTTCAGATCCTTGTATAAACAGGGGTGGTGGTTTTTCTATTTTGTAAAGTTGCTAGATTATAAGTACAACAGGACAGTACAAACCCTGGGATTAGGTGAAAGTTAAATGACCAGTTGTCCAAAGGCAACTGAAAAATGGCACACCACTCACTTCAAAAGAATTTTCTTTGCCCATTTACCTTGGAGAATTCAGTCTATTTGATTGTGGGTTTCAGAGTATAACTGCTAAAATCAGAGGTAGCAATTCTGCCTGCTTATAAGGTCATATACATTTATGTCATTAGAAGTCACAAGCCTTTTTCTGCCTTTCTTTAGATTTCAATGACAAGGGTCTGTTGTATCTTAATAAAAGGATCTAATCGCACTGGCTTAAATAATTCCTATTCCAGTTAAACTCAATGTGTGGCAAATCTTGATGAAAAGATACTTCTAAAGACTCAGTCTCAATTTTCTTGCAAGTTACATCTTCTAGTATCTTCTTCCCTCTTTCTTGAATTTTCTGTTATCATTGATCTTAAACAGTACTTAATTTTTTTTCTTAAAAAAAAAAAGGCTTCCCAAAACAGTAGCCAAATTTATGAAAATAGTATAGTATATGGCTGTAAATGCCCCATGGGCTTTGTTACCATTAAAAATATACATGAGTATTCCCTTTGGAAGAGTATTTGATCTTTTGTAATAACTATAAATTCTCATGCATAATCTGGTCCCATAGTAATCTGAATGGTGATTGCCCATGTACCAGCCCCTTGCATCTGTGAGACAGTAAAGCTTAACATACATGCAACGCTGAGACCAGATTCTTCTTTCCACCTTGCCAACTAGGGCTTCTGTTACTTTACAGTTTTCTGGATTGCTGTTTATAAAAGCTACCCCTGCTTGTTTTCTTGTATAGTAATATCACTGGGCTACCTAATTCAATGCAATAAACATTGTCATGACTTCTGTAAATTGTATATTGTTAAGATGCTTATATGCAAAGTCTGAGTCATCCAGTAACAGGTGTGATTAGTTAGGGCCCTGAGGTTCAAGGTGATAGTTACGCTTTTCATCTACAAAAGTAAATATCTTATTAAGGACATGGTTCACGGTGGACCTCTTCCACATGGGTTGCTTTCTAATGCTTGGTCATTTGTGTTAAGAAGGAGGGATCCTTGACTCAAAAGATTTTGGCAAACAAGACCCACTGTTAACAGGTATGGCTTGAGTGCCCAGGCAATTCCCTTGCCCAGGCATTTCAAGAAAATCCTTTTCATATCTTGTTTTTTTTGTATAAATTGACAAATAGTTATTTTAAAGGAATGTCTTTAAAATGACCATTTTGAAAACATGGGTATTAAATAAATTTAAATTCTTAAAGAATTTTTTTTTTAATTTTAAAGAATTTTAAAAATTCTTATTTCTTTGGTGATGGCATTGTTGCCTCTGGAAGTGGTGTGACACAGCTGATTACTGTGGCACCAGAGGACTTACATTTAACCCTTTAATGACTAAAATCCAAGACCAAGCAGATAGAAATTGCTGTTAATGTAGAACTGCTTAAAACACTTCATTTTAGGTATTCTTAGACTCTTGATGGCTATCGAAATATTTTTCTTTATACCCAGATGGAGTTATTTGTATTTATTCATCCCAGTTTTTGCTATTGTTTCATGTATTTAAACTAGCACCAACTTTATCCACAATTTGAGAAAGTGTCATCATCCTACACACAGCGTCAAGGCCCCTCACTCTCAATATATGGGATGTCATAGTACTTGAGGTGGTTGCCAGCCCACTGCTGCAAGGCATCACTCAAGATTTCCTGGGACAGGCGGTGTGCAAATTCAAAGACCACAATTTCAGGCCCTAGGGGTTCCTTCACGTCCTCTTTGATATTAACTAGAGAAGGCATCCTGAGTAGAAATCTCTCTTCAGGCATAAAGTTTTCTTCACTCTCATGCCTCTTCTCACTCTCGAGTGTGGTGGGAAATGGGAAAGTTTGCTTTGATTTCATGCAGCCCATGTTATGAAGAGCTTTGACTGAGTGAAGGAAAGCAGTAGCAAAGACTACTTCAACAGCATCTTTGGAAAACAAACACCAAGCATCTGTCCACTTGATATTGAGCAGTGCTTTTCCTCTCCAGGCTACTTCAGAAATCAATGTTCCCTTTTGCCAATCTTCACATGTAGTGTTTATCTGTCAAGAGAAGGGAAGTTTCATTTTGAAGTCATAGAATGCAAACTACTGTACGATTAGGTAGCAAGTAGAAACAAATCTTTACCACTTTCATCACTTGGAGGAAATGTAAGGTAACAACAGCTTTATCTTATCAATAGAAAGAAAAGATAATCATTCAAAAATGGCATTTAGAAATAGGAAAATGTCTTTTCAAGATCAGGCAAATTTTATAAAACTGACAACAAACTTTTGCTACCTTTGATTTATTTATGTATACCAGGGCTCAGCAAACTATAGCCTTCGGGCCAAATTCTAGCTGCCTGTTTTTTCAAATATAGTTTATTTGAACATAGGCGTGCTCATTTGTTACGTATTGTCTATGGCTACTTTCATGCTTTAGTGGCAGAGTTTAGTTGTGACAGAGAGAGACTGTGTGGTCTGCAAGCCTAAAATATTTACTCTCTGGCCCTTTGGAGTAAATATTTTCTGACTGACTCTGAGCTATACTGTTGAGGGAAACAAGCATATCAAAATTTGCTCCTGCCTCAAACATCATGAGCCTGCACATCTTGGGCTGTGTCAGACTTTGTCCCTTGGTCACACATTTACAACTCAAAGAGTACGACAGAATGATGGTCTTTCTTTACACTAGGGCCAACTCTAAACAACACAAGTTAGACATGGCAAAGCCACCTATTTTTCCTTCTGAATGAGATATTATGAAATTTTGAAGCAAGAACAAGATGGTGGAGTAGAATGATGTGAGCTCACCTCATCTCACAAAAACAAACACGGAAATCACAACTGCTGAATGACCATCAACAGAAAAACCCTGGAAGCTACCAAAAAAGCTATCCTACACACAAAAACAAAGAAGAAGCCACAACGAGATGGTAGGAGGGGTGCACTCGCAATAAAGCCAACTCCCATATCTGCCAGGTGGGTGACCCACAAACTTGAAAATAGTTACCTTGCAGAGGTTCTCCCACAGGAGTGAAAGTTCTGAGCCCTACAACAGAACCCCCAGCCTGGAGGTCTGGCATCAGGAGGAGCCCCCAGAGCATCTGGCTTTGAAGGCCAGCGGGGTTTGATCACAGGAATTCGACAGGACAGGCAGAAAAAGAAACTCCACTCTTGGAGGGTGCACACAAGGTCTCATGTGCACCAGGATCCAGTGGAAAAAGCAGTGACCGCATAGGATCCTGGGCCAGACCTACCTGCTGGTATCGGAGAGTCTCCTGTGGAGGCAAGGGGGGCGGCTGTGGCTCACTGTGGGGACAAACACACTGGTGGTGGTAGTTCTGGGGAGTACTCGTTGGTGTGAGCCCTCCTGGAGGCCCCCACTTTCTCACCAAGACCTGGCCCCACTGAACAGACTGCAGGCTCCAGTACTGGGAAGCCTCGGGCCAAACAACCAACAGGGTGGGAAGACAGCCCCACCCATCAGCAGATGGGCTGCCTAAAGTCTTCCTGAGCCCATAGCTGCCTGCTAGACACACCCCTTGACATGGCCTTGCCCACCAGAGGGACAAGACCCAGTTCCTCCCAGGAAGCCTGCACAAGCCTCTTAGACCAGCCTCATCCACCAGGGGCAGACAGCAGGAACAAGAGGAACTACAACCCTGCAGCTTGTGGAGTGGAAACTGCAATCACAGAAAGACATGACAGAGGAATATGTCCCAGACAAAGGAACAAGAAAAAAAGCCCAGAAGAACAACTAAAGGAAGTGAAGATAGGCAATCTACCCAAAAAAAGAATTCAGAGTAATGATAGTAAAGATGATCCAAAGTCTTGGCAAAAGAATAGAGGCACAGAACAAGAAGATACAAGAAATGTATAATAAACAGCTAGAAGATCTACTAAAGAACAAACAGAGATGAACAATACAATAACTGAGAGGAAAAATACACTAGAAGAAATCAGTAGCAGAATGAGGCAGAAGAATGGATAAGTGAGCTAGAAGACAGAATGGTGGAAATCAAAGACAGAAAATATTGAAACAAGTGAAAAGCAACGAATAACATACAAGGCAATACCCATAAGGCTATAAGCTGATTTATCAGCAGAAACTCTGCAGGACAGAAGGGAGTGGCATGATTATATTCAAACTGATGAAAGGGAAGAACCTACAACCAAGAACACCCAGCAAGGCTCTCATTCAGATTCGACAGAGAAATCAAAAGTTTTACAGACAAGCAAAAGCTAAGAGAATTCAGCACTGTCAGGCCAGATTTGCAACAAATGCTAAAGGAACTTGTCTAGGTAGGGGGGGAAAAAAAATGACTACAACTAAAAACAAGAAAAACTACAAATGGAAAAGCTCACCGGTAAAGGCAAACACACAGTAAAGGTAGGAAATCATCCAACACAAATATATCAAAACCAGCAATCGTGAGAAGAGTACAAATGCAGGATATTAGAAATGCATTTGAAATTAAAAGACCAGCAACTTAAAACAATCTTATTTATATAGAGAGTGCTATATCAAAACCTCATGGTAACCACAAACCAAAAATCTATGATTGATAGATACACAAAAAAAGAAAAAGGGATCCAAACACAACATTAAAGATAGTCACCAAATCACAAGAGAACAAAAGAAGGGGAGAAAAAAAGACCTACAAAAACAAATCCAACACAATTAACAAAATGGTCATAAGAACATACATATCGATAATTACCTTAAATGTAAACAGATTAAATGCTCCAACCAAAGGACATAGACTGGCTTAATGGATACAAAAACAAGACCTGTATATAAGCTGTCTACGAGAGACCCACTTCAGATCTAGGGACACATACAGACTGAAAGTGAGGAGATGGAAAAAGGTATTCTATGCATATGGAAATCAAAAGAAAGCTGGAGTAGCAATACTCAGACAAAATAGACTTTAAAATAAAGACTGTTACAAGAGATAAGGAAGGACACTACATAATGATCAAGGGATCAATCCAAGAAGATATAACAAGTGTAAATATATATGCACCCAACATAGGAGCACCTCAGTATATAAGGCAAATACGAACAGCCATAAAAGGAGAAATCGACAGTAACACAATAATAGTGGGGGAATTTTAATACCCCACTGTCATCAATGGACAGATCAGACATAAAATCAATAAGGAAACAAAGGCCTTAAATAACACATTAGACCAGATGGACTTAATTGATATTTATAGAGCAGTCCATCCAAAAGCAGCAGAATACACATTCTTTCCAAGTGCACATGGAACATTCTCCAGGATTGATCCATGCTGGGCCACAAAGCAAACCTCAGTAAATTTAAGAAAACTGAAATTATATCAAGCATCCTTTCCAACCACAATGCTATTAGATTAGAAATAAACTACAAGAAAAAACCTTAAGAAACACAAACACATGGAGGCTAAACAATATGCTACTAAACAATCAATCAATGGATCACTGAAGAAATCAAAGAGAAAATCAAAAAATACCTAGAGACAAATGAAAGTGAAAGCACAATGATCCAAAACCTATGGAACGCAGCAAAAGCAGTTCTAAGAGGGAAGTTTATAGCAATACAATCTTACGTCAGGAAACAAATAAACCACCTAACCTTACACGTAAAGCAACTAGAGAAGAACAAACAAAACCCAAAGTTAGTAGAAAGAAAAATAAAAATCAGAGCAGAAATAAATAGAAACAAAGAAAACAATAGAAAAGATCAATGAAACTAAAAGCTGGTTCTCTGAAAAGATAAAATTGATAAACCTTCAGCCAGATTCACCAAGAAAAAAAAGAGAGCTCAAATCAATAAAATTAGAAATGAAAAAGGAGAGGTTACAACAGACACCACAGATATACAATGGATAATAAGTGACTGCTACAAGCAACTGTATGCCAATAAAATGGACAATCTAGAAGAACTGGACAAATTTTTTTTTCTCTCTTTTAAAAAAAGTTTTGGCCATGCCCAACAGCATGTGGGCTCTTAGTTCCCTGAACAGGGATCAAACCTGTACCCCCCTGCATTGGAAGCATGGAGTCTTAACCACTGGACCACCAGGGAAGTTCCCTGGACAAATTCTTAAAAAGGTACAATCTTCTAAGACTGAACCAGGAAGAAACAGAAAATATGAATAGACCAATCACAAGTACTGAAATTGAAACTGTGATTAAAAAACTCCCAACAATCAAAAAAGTCCAGAACCAGATGGCTTCACAGGTGAATTCTATCAAACATTTAGAGAAGAGTTAACATCTATCCTTCTGTAACTCTTCCAAAGAACTGCAGAGGAAGGAACACTCCCAAGCTCATTCTACTTGGCCACCATCACCCTGATACCAAAACCAGACAAAGATATCACACAAAAAAAAATTACAGGCGAATATCACTGATGAACATAGATGCAAAAATCCGCAACAAAATACTAGCAAACAGAATCCAACAACACATTAAAAGGATCATACACTATAATGAAGTGGGATTTATCCCAGGGATGCAAGGATTCTTTAATATATGTAAATCAATCAATGTGATACACCATATTAACAAACTGAAGAATAAAAACCATATGATCATCTCAATAGATGCAGAAAAAGCTTTTGACAAAATTCAACACCCAGTTATGATAAAAACTCTCCAGAAAGTGGGCATAGAGGGAATGTACCTCAACATAATAAAGGCCATATACGACAAACCTACAGCTAACATCATAATCATGAAAAGCTGAAAGCATTTCCTCTAAGATCAGGAACAAGACAAGGATGTCTACTCTGGCCACTTCTATTCAACATAGTTTTTTGGAAGTCCCAGCCACAGCAATCAGAGAAGGAAAAGAAATAAAAGGAATACAAATTGGAAAAGAAGAAATAAAACTGTCACTGTTAGCCGATGACATGATACTATACATAGAAAATTCTAAAGATGCTACCAGAAGACTACGAGAGCTCATCAATGAATCTGGTAAAGTTGCAGGTTACAAAATTAATACACAGAAATCTCTTGCATTCCTATACACTAACAACAAAAGACAAGAAAGAGAAATTAAGGAAACAATCCCATTGGCCATTGCATCAAAAGAATAAAATACCTAGGAGTAAACCTACCTAAGGAGGCAGAAGACCTGTACTCAGAAAACTGTAAGATACTAATGAAAGAAATAGAAGAGGACACAAACAGATGGACCATGTTTTTGGATTGGAAGAATCAATATTGTCAAAATGACAATACATCCCAAGGCAATCTACAGATTTAGTGCAATCCATATCAAATTACCAATGGCATTTTTCACAGAACTAGATCAAATAATTTTACAGTTTGTAAGGGACACAAAAGACCCTGAATAGCCAAAGCAATTGAGAGAGAAAAATGGAGCTGGAGGAAAATCAGGCTCCCTGACTTCAGACTATCCTACAAAGCTATAGTCATTGAAACAGTATGGTACTGGCAGAAAAACAGAAATATAGATCAATGGAACAGGATAGAAAGCCCAGAAATAAACCCATGCACCTATGGTCAATTAATCTACGACAAAGGAGGCAAGACTATACAGTGGAGAAAAGACATCCTCTTCAATAAGTGGTGCTGGGAAGACTGGACAGTTACATGTAGAAGAATGAAATTAGAACATTCTTTAACACCATACACAAAAATAAATTCAAAATGTATTAAAGACCTAAATGTAAGACCTGATAATATAAAACGCTTAGAGGAAAACATAGGCAGAACAGTCTTTGACATAAATCGAAGCAAGATCTTTTTTGATCCATCTCCTAGAATAACAGAAATAAAAACAAAAATAAACAAATGGACCTAATTAAACTCAAGCGTTTGCACAGCAAAGGAAACCATAAACAAAACGAAAAGACAACCCGCAGAATGGGAGAAAATATTTGCAAACAATGTAACTGACAAGGGATTACTCTCCAAAATACACAAACTGCTCATGCAGCTCAATGTCAAAGAAACAGACAACCCAGTCAAAAAATCGTCATAAGACCTAAATAGACATTTCTCCAAAGAAGACATACAGATGGCTAAGAGGCATATGAAAAGATGGTCCACACAGCTAATTATTAGAGAAATGCAAATCAAAACTATAATGAGATGTCACCTCACACCAGTCAGAATGGCCATCACTAAAAAGTCTACAAATAACAGATGCTGGAGAGAGTGTGGAGAAAAAGGAACACTCCTACACTGTTGGTGGGAATGTAAATTGGTGCAAACACTACAGAGAACAGTATGGCATTTCCTTAAAAAACTAAAAACAGAGCTACCATGTGATCCAGCAATCCCACTCCTGGGCATATATCTGGAGAAAAACATGGTTCCAAAGGATACATGCACCCCAATGTTCACTGCAGCTCTGTTTACAATAGCCAAGACATGGAAGCAACCTAAATGTTCATCGACAGGTGAATCGATAAAAAAGATATGGTACATATATACAATGGAATATTAGCCATTAAAAAGAATGAAATAATGCCATTTGCAGCAACATGGATGGACCTGGAGATTATCATACTAAGTGAGGTAAGTCAGAGAAAGACAAACATCATATGACATCACTTATATGTGGAATCTAAAAAAAAAAAATGATACAAATGAACTTATTTACAAAACAGAAACAAACGCACAGAAAACAAACTTATGGTTACCAAAAGGGAAAGGTGGGGCGGGGGAGGGATAAATTGGGAGTTTGGGATTGACATATACACACTACTATATATAAAATAGATAACCAACCAAATATTATGAAAAGCTTAGATTAATTTAAAATTAGCTTAAAAGTTTCTCCCCCTAAATATTTTACTGTTTGATGTTTGGACAGTCAATAGGGTACAATGCTTGTGATGTACCTTCCAAACTTCCCAATGGAATGCTGTCACTGAAAGGACTTATCTAAGATAAGACTTAAGGGTAACTAAAACAGTACAAACTTCACTGGAGGGAGGCCTAGCCATAAGAAAGTGCAGGCAAAGACTCTATAAATGAGGTTATGATCCCTGACTATATCATAGTTTTTGGACCAAAAACAGCTGTAAAAATTCATGAAATGAAACTCCATTGATTATTTCTGAAACTACTGATCTTAAGGTAAAAACTAGCATGCATTTAATTTATTTCTTAATAGTTTATAAGAAGTCCAAAAAAGGTGACCTTTGCCCAAGTCAGTACTAAATATTTTTTAGATTTCTTTCAATTTTATCCAATTTCTCCCATAATATACTCCTTCCCCACCTCTACCACTTAGAAGGATGATATGGAGGGTTGGAAAGGAAAACTAGCTCTCTGCTTCTGATTACCTTTAGTTCTATACGCCCTGCTATATGCTCCAGAGATGCATTTCAAAAAGGGCATAAGGGATGTGTGTGATGTATCTGGTTTACTAGACTGAACTCCTAGAAGACAGGAACTGGCCTGGTTGTGCACCTCTAACATGTAATGACTTAACGTAGTATCTGTTTTGTACTATGAGGGATTGTTAAGGGAACTGGACTTAGTTAACCTGAAAATGATTAGAATGCAATGAATGTCAGATAAAAGTCCATGAGAAGAATCATGAGAACATTCTGTGTTTTCTAAGATCTTTGGTTTTGCAAAAGCAGCTTTACCTTACCATGACAAAAGTAGTGCCAGATTTGCCCTCACACCAAAAATAACTTTAAACCTGGACAAAATATATGTGGGCGGCTATTTTCAGACATTGAACAACAGCATAGGATTCTGATCCCCAAAAGAAGGGAAACACATGATGTTAAAAACCCCACAATTGATCCTCTTGAGATTCTGCCTGAGAATCTGATTCAAGCAGAGGGGCAATTCTGCTGTGCCGCAGAGGCAGAGGCTGAGATACTGAAGCAGGTGAAATTACAAGAGAGTTCAAGAGTAAAAGGAGCTGGGAGGGAGGCAGAAATTTGCATGGGGTCTCACTGAAGCTGAGCAGGACCCTGCAGGGCCTTCCTAGGGACAGACCTGTGTGTCCTCGGCTTCTAGTTTATAGAAAAGCTTTAGCCTCCTTGGCCTTCCCCGAGTGCCAAAGAGCAAATGCAGAAACAAAGGAAAACAGTCAAGCAAGACAAAATAATAATAGCTTAGCCATGAAACAAAGTCAAGGACCTTTAGTTCCTCTTCAAGGGATATAGATATATGTATATGTATAACTGAATCACTCTGCTGCACAGCTGAAACTAATACAACATTGTTAATTAACTATACTCCAATAGAAAATAAAAACTTTTAAAAAAGACAAGGGCTTCCCTGGTGGCACAGTGGTTCAGAATCTGCTGCCAATGCAGGGGACACGGGTTTGAGCCCTGGTCTGGGAGGATCCCACATGCCGCGGAGCAACTGGGCCCGTGGGCCACAACTGCTGAGCCTGCGCGTCTGGAGCCTGTGCCCCGCAACAAGAGAGGCGGCGATAGTGAGGGGCCCGCGCACCGCGATGAAGAGTGGCCCCCGCTTGCCGCAACTTGAGAAAGCCCTCGGACGAAACGACCCAACACAGCCAAAAATAAATTAATTAATTAATTAAAAAAGACAAAATATCCAACAACAAAAAAGAAATTTGAGACCACTTTAGGAGTGAACTTTAGAGCAGAGGTTGACAAAACTTTTTGTTAATGGGCTAGCTAATATATAATTTAGGTTTGTGAGCCATATGGTCTATGTTATACTACTCAGGTCTGTTGTTGTAGTGCAGAGCCAGCCATAGCTAATATGTAAACAAATGGGCAATGGTTTTTATGTTCCAATAAAACCTAATTTACAGAAACAGGCAGCCAGCCCACGGGCCATACTGGGCTAAGTTCAAACAAACAGTTCCATTCTAACAAAGAATAAAATTCAATACCATTCAAAGGAAGATGTGTAAGACACTGCCCAGAAAATGAAAAGACAAGCCACAGACTGGGAGGCAGACTGGAGGAAGATATTTGCAAAAGCATATCTGATAAAGGATTGTTTATCCAAAATATACAAAGGAGTCTTTAAAACAACAATAAGAAAACAACCTGATTAAAAACTGGACCCCGGATCTGAACAAACACCTTACCAGAGAAGACATACTGATGGCAAATAAGCATGTGAAAAAAATATTTAACATCATATATCATTAGGGAGTTGCAGTTTTAAATGACATTGCGATACCACTACAACCTATATGAATGGCAAAAATCCAAAACATTGGTAACACAAAATGCTAACGAGGATGTGGAGCAACAGAACTCATTCATTGCTGGTGGGAATGCAAAATTGTACAGCCACTGTGGGAGACAGTTTGGCAGTTTCTTACAAAACTAAACATACTCCTACCATATGATCCAGCAATCACACTCCTTGGTATTTACCCAAATGAGTTGAAAAATTATGTTCACACAAAAACTTATACATGGATGTTTATAGCAGTTTTATTCATAATTGCAGAAATTGGAAGCAACCAAGATGTCCTTCAGGAGGTGAATGGATGAACAGTGGTCTATCCAGACAATGGAATATTATTCAGTGCTAAAAAGAATGAGTTATCAAGCCATGAAAAGAAAAGGAAGAACCGTAAATGCATATTACTAAGCCAGAGAAGCCAAGCTTTCCAACTGTATGACATTCTGGAAAAGTCAAAACTATGGAGACAGTAAAAAGCCCAGGGGTTACCAGGGGTTAGAGAGGAGGGAAGGTTGAATAGGTGGACACAGAAAATTTTTAGGGTGGTGAACTACTCTGTATTATACTATAATTGTGGATATGTGCCATTATACAATTGTCAAAACCCACAGAATGTACAACACCAAGAATGAACCCTAATGTAAACTACAGACTTTGAGTGATCATATGTCAATGCAGGTTCATTGACTGTAACACTCTGGAGTGGGATGTTGATAGTGGGTGAGGCTTGTGTGTTGGAGGGGGCGAGGGGAGCAGGAAGGGGGTAACTGTACTTCCTGCTCAGTTTTGCTGTGAATCTAAAACTGCTCTAAAAAAGAAAGTCTATTAAAAAAATCCAGCTATATGCTACCTATAAGAGATATACTTTAAATACAAATATACAGGTTGCAAACAAGAGGGTTGGAAAAGACACACAATGCAAACAAGAAGTATAAAAAGCTGCTGTGGCTGTATGACTATCAGACAAAGCAGACTTCAAAGACCAGTAGTATTACCAGAAATAGGGACATTTTATGTGTCAGGAGAAGACATGATAATCATAAATGTATATGTAACTAATAACAGAGCTTCAAAATACATTAAGGAAAAACTGACAGAATTAAAGGCAGAAATAAACATTACTCTCTCAGTAACTGATAGAATATTCAAAGGAAAAAATAAGGAATTCAAGTTTTGAACAACACTATGATGCCACTTGAGGTAACTGACATTTATAGAAGACTATTCCCAACAACTGTAGGATACATATTCTTATAAAATGCATATAGAACATTCACCAAGATAGACTACACAATGATCTCAACAGATTTCAAAAGCTTGGAATCTTATATTTTCCAACCACCAAAGAATTAATAAAAAATAATAAAATATCCAGGAAAACCCCAAATACTTGGAAACTAAATATCACATCTCTAAATAACCCATGGGACAAAGAAGAAATCACAAGGAAATTAACATATTTTCAACCAAATAAGAGAAACCACAACATATCAACATTTTAAAAATGCACTGTTAAAGTTTAGAGGGAGAGTGATAGATTTAAATTCTTGTGACAGAAAAGAAGAAAGGATTAAATCAGTGATCTAAGCTTTCACCTTAAAAAGCTAGAAAAAGAAAAGTAAATTAAACCCAAAGTAGAAGGAAGGGAATAATGTAGATGAGAGCAGAAAACAAAGCAAAGGAAAAGGGCCAATAATGGAGAAAAATCAATGGAACCAATGGTGGTTCCTTAAAAAGATCTAATAAAATAGATGTCTCTATCTAGTCTGATCAAGAAAAATGAGAGGACACACAGAACCAATATGTGTGTAGGAAAAAGGACATTACTACAGATTCCATAAACATTAAAAGACTACGAAGGGAATATTATGAACAACTTTATACATACCAAATTACCAAAACTGGCACAAGAGAAAATAGAAAGTCTGATAGCTGTATATCAATGAAAGAAATTGGATTTGTACCTTAAACCTTTCCAAGAAGAAAACTCCAGGCTCAAATGGCAACTCTAAAGCTCTAAATTCTTTCAAACGTTTCAGAAAGAAAGAATACCAATCTTACCCAAACTCCAGAAAATAGAGGAAGAGGATTCCAAATTCATTCTATATGAAGTCAGGATTCCCCTGTTACTACAAGCAAAGACAGTTCAAGAAAAGAACACTCTACAAGCCAATATCCCTCGTGAACACAGACCCAGATATCATTTTTTTAAATGGCAAATTGAATCCGGCATATTTAAAATGGTTACTACATCATGACCAAGTGGGATTTATACCAGAATGCAATGTAAATTTTGAATGTAACATTCAAAACTCAATACATATAATTCACTGTGTTAATATAAAAAAGAACACCAGATGATCATCTCAATAGATGCAAAACAAATTTGATAAAACAACCATTCATGATAAAAATTCTCAGCAAACTAGCAATAAGAGAGACTTCCTCAAACTAATGTTAAGTGTAATGGTGAAAGACTGAACAACTTTTTCTATGATAGGAACTAGGCAACAATGTTCATTCTCACAATTTCTATTTATTTATTTCACAATTTTTATTTAATATTGTACTAGAGGGAAGAAAGAAATACAAAGCATAAAGGTCGTCAGAAAAAAAAAAACTGCCTTTACTTGCAGATGACAAGACTGTATATGTAAAAAGTCCTAAGGATTATATATGAAAAAATTACTAGAACTAATAATTTTAGCAAGGTCTCATGATACAAAATTAATATATAAAAATCAATGTACTTCTGTATACTTAGTAATTGAAAGATGAAATTAGCGCCATTTGCAATAGTATAAAAAATATGAACTTAGTATAAAAAATAGTATAAAAAATATGAACTCATACATTTAATAAAATGTATGAAAGAAAACTACATTGTATGTTATATATGCAGTATGTAAATAATACAAATTGTTACTGAGAAAAAGTAAAGAAACTAAATAGTGTTCATGATCTCGAAGATAATATTAAGATGTCAATTCTCCCCCAATTTTTATATATATATATGTATGTATATATAAGCATATGTGTATATATATATATATATATATATAAGCACAATTCCAGGAGGCTTTTTTGTAGACATTGACAAACTGATTCCAAAATTCCATTCAAAATCCCAGAAGGATGTGTTATAGATATAAACATGCTGATTCTAAACTATATATGGAAATGTAAAGAAATCAGAATAGCCAAAACAATTTTGAGAAAAATCAAAGTTGGAAGACTCACACTACCCACTTTTAAGAATGATTAAAAGCTACAGTAACCAAGACAGTGCTATATTGGTGAAAGTCCAGACACACAAATCTATGGAATAGAAGAGTCCAGAAACAGACCCAGAAAAATATGGTCAATTGATTTTTGACAAATGTGCAAAAATAATTCAGTGCAGAAAAGGTAAGTTTTTCAACAAATGGAACTAGAACAACTGGACAGCCATATGCCCCCCCCCAAAAAAAGATCTATACCTTACCCTTTATACAAAAAATTAACTCAAAAGGAGTCATAGATCTAAATGTAAAATATAAGACTTTTACAAGACATTACAGAAAATATTCATGATCTTGGATTTGGCAGAGTTTCTAGATACGACACCAAAAGCATAAACCATAAAAAAAAAAAATTGATACCCTTGACTAAATCAAAATTGAGAACTTTTGCTCTGAGAAGAACACAGTTAAGGAAATAAAAAGATGAGCCCCAGATGGGGAGAAAAAATATTTGCAAATCATTTGCCCAAAAAATGACTTCAATCTAGAATAGATAAATAACTATCAAAAGTCAACAGTGAGAAAGCAACCCAATTTTTAAAATGGGCAAAAGATTTGTACAGACTTTTCACCCAAGACATCATCTATGGATGGCAAGTAAGTACATGAAAAGATGCTCAACATACTGGCCTTAGAAAAATGCAAAGTAAAACCATGATATGATACATCTGTACATCTATTAAAATGGGTAAAATTTTAAAAAGTACAATACCAAGTGCTGGTAAGTATGCAGAGCAACTGGAACTTTCTTTCATACATTGATAGTGGGAATGCAAAATGAGCCACTCTGGAAAACAGCTTAGCATTTTCTTATAAAGTTGGAACATCCACTTACCATATAACCCAACCCACCTAGGTATTTAGAGAAATGAAATTTGTGTTCACATAAAAAGCTTTATGCAGATATTTATCACAGTTTTATTCATAATTGCCAAAAGTTGAAAGCAACAAAGATACTGATACCAACATCGATGACTCTTAAAGGCATTATGCTGATTGAAAGATGCCAGTCTTAAAAGGTCTCATGTTGCATGATTCTATGTATTGTATAATGCATGATTCTGGAAAAGGCAAAACTATAGGAACAGATAACATGTGGCTTTTAAGGGTTAGGGTAAGAGGAGAATGTGACTACAAAGAGGCAGCAAAACGGAATTTTTTTGGGTGGTAGAGCTGTTATATATCCTGATTGTCATAGTGGCTATACGAATCTATACATATATCAAAACTCATAGAATTAGTCACCAAAATAAAGTCAGTTTTACTGTATGTAAATTAAAAATTAAAAAGGTATTTTCAAAACAACAATACCAGGACTTCCCTGGTAGCACAGTGGTTAAGAATCCGCCTGCCAATGCAGGGGACACGGGTTCGATCCCTGGTCTGGGAAGATCCCACATGCCATGGAACAACTAAGCCCGTGCTCCACAACTACTGAGCCTGCGCTCTAGAGCAGCGGTCCTCAACCTTTTTGGCACCAGGGACCAGTTTCGTGGAAGACAATTTTTCCATGGATGGGGCGGGGAGAGATGGTTCAGGTGGTAATGTGAGCACTGGGGAGCAATGGGGAGTAAGCAGATGAAGCTTTGCTCGCTCGCCTGCTGCTCACCTTCTGCTGTGCGGCCCGGGGGTTGGGGACCCCTGCTCTAGAGCCCGCAAGTCACAACTACTGAGCCTGTGCACTGCAACTACTGAGCCCACGCACCATAACTACTGAAGCCCATGTGCTCTAAGGCCTGCATGCCACAACTACTGAGCCCACATGCTGCAACTACTGAAGCCCGCACACCTAGAGCCCGTGCTCCGCAACAAGAGAAGCCACTGCAATGAGAAGCCCACGCACCGCAACGAAGAGTAGACCCCGCTCTCCACAACTAGAGAAAGCTCGCGCACAGCAACGAAGACCCAACACAGCCAAAAAAAAAAAACCACAACAATACCATTATACACTCAGGATTGCTAAAATTAAAAAGCCCAACAATGCCTAGTGTTGGTGAGGATGTGGAATGCCTATACTGCTGGTGTGAGTGGAGAACAGTACAACCACTTTAAAGAACTGAACCCACCATTTTATTTCTAGGTATTTATTTAAGACAAATGCAAACATGTCTGCAAAACACTTGTACACCAATGTCCAGAGCAGCTTTACTCCCAACAGCCAAAGCTGGAAACAACTCAAATGTCTATCAATAGGTGAATGGATAAGCAAATGGGGGATATATCCATAAAAGTAGCATGGAGCTCCCATTCCTAATTCAGTGTTCTTCTGGGAATAACAGTTGCTCTAATAATACTTTATCCGATCATGGCTTATAGTATTTAAGTGTTAAACATCCTCCCTCTCTTGAATTTATAGAACCTCCCTCCCCACTTCTAGTTTTGATGTTAATTCTGGCGAACAAAGACCAGTGTAGCTCCTTCCCAGGGTCTCTTGTTACTCTCTGCTCATTGGCCCAGTCCTTGACCTGGTCTCCATCAGCAGGGACATTATGGCTTGGAGCTTCCCAGGCTCCCAGAGACCACTACCCAGGACTAGCTGTCAACTCTGGCCTTCTGGTCCTATCTTGGATAAAACAACACTGATACATTCATGCCATTATGTAATCAACTGGTCCAGTAACTGTCTAATGGAATTACTCATCATCACATGCTTAGAAGAGGCAGTTGCTCTGATAGAACAGGATTGGTAACCCCATATTTTTGTTAAGCGGATTTTAATTCTGTGATTTCTGTTCTACAGAAGCCTCTTGAGATTTATCATGAGTAAGGAAGAGTAATCCTGAAAGGAAAGTCAGAGACAAAAACAAAAAGTTTATGCTACTACTGTTCATGGTAGCAGCTATTCAAACACTTGACAGACATCTTAAAAGGCAATGATAGGGAGTTCCCTGGTGGCCTAGTGTTTAGGATTCAGCGCTTTCACTGCTGTGGCCCAGGTTCAATCCCTGGTCGGGAAACTGAGATCCTTCCAGCCACGTGGCGTGGCCATAAATAAGTAAGTAAGGAAATAATAAATAAATAAATAAAATTATACATGTGAACTAATAAAGAAATGTGAATAAAATGACCTTTAAAAAAAGGTAGTGATAATCCCAACCTGTATAGCACTGAAGAATAAGCTTTGTATAATTTCATTCTCCCCTAATAGGATAGTTGATTCATAATGAAGAAATAAAGTTTCAACAATGTTAGCTAGTAATGCAAGTCAATAGTTGAGCAGATTATATAATTGGTCTTAGGAAAGCATGTGGGATGAGCTCTTCTAAGTTAATTTTTAGACTGTATTATTCATCAGTCAGGTTGAAAAGTTACCATGGCTATCAGTTGAAGGTATGATACATTTAATGCTGGATATTAGCCAAAAAAAGTATTTTGGCTCTCTTGTCAATGTAACTAGCTGATACAGAAGTATAAAATATTTTTTAAAATACACTTTTGAAAAATACTGGAAATCAATTTCTTTTATACTATAGTTAAACATCTTAAGATACATAAAGAGCTGTCAGTGAGAACGTTCCTTAACCATCTAGCCAGTATTTATTGAGTCTTTACTATGTGTTCAGCACCAATATCCATCAGTATAAGTGCTTTCAAAATTTATTTAACAAAATCAAATCAGTGGGAGACAGAGTGAGAATGAGATGACAACTTATTCAGGCTATAATTAGTGCAGATGCCCAGAAAGCATCCTTAGTTTTACCCTTGTCCTAATATGTGAAGTGGCCATTTGTTCATGCCACTGCCAGCAAAAATAAAATATAAAGATGCCTTTTCTCCCATCACTCCCTCCCCCAAATCCCCACACACATACATATATACATACACATCAGAGTCATATGTAAAGAAAAGAAAGCCCCATTTACTTGGTTCCCTCAATGTTACTTTGAAGCCTCAAAGCACTGAGTATATAAAGTGTGTCAGGCCATAGCCCTGGCACTTCCCTCAGGAATGGGTCTAGCCACTACGGGGTCTTCTATTAGATCTTTCAAACAGAAGATGCAGTTTACTGCAGTCCATAGTTTATCTTGGAGCTGTGGTCCCCCATCCTGCATACAGTGTCATCAGATTGAGCCTGTTGAGTAAGCTCCCTGGGAATATGCCAGGGAAGGTGTCACAAAAAAAGCCAAAACTTGAATATGAGCGGGGGCCAGACCATACAGTTCTAGCAAAAAAAAGTAACTTCCAAAATCTGCTCTGGAAATGAACAGGCTGCTAAATCCCTGAAAGTCTTTCTTAAATATTAGATTAACAGAAATGCTTATTACTGTTGTTCTACTTCAGATCATCTTCTAAGCCTTTAAACAGGTTTTAAGACATTTTATATCTCAAGTTATACCTTAAAATGGGCCCTAGCCCTGAATTAACGCAAATATCTATATAATATTGATAAAAACCACATTATAGTCTTTAAAAGCATAATGAATATACTGTCTTTCAAATTTCAATGTAGATGCAATTAATTAAAATGCCAATTCATTAAAAAATATAACTGAGTTCATTTAAAAACAATAATGAAGTTCCCAACAGAAGGTTTGTCGTTATTTGTTCTCTAATATTGGATACTAAGAGTATATTTTCCTTCTTGTAGGGGTCCATGAAAATTGGACAGTAAACAGAGGACTTTGTACTGGTAATACTGACAGTCACTGACCTAGACTATAAATTTATAACAGGATCAAATGACACCAGTTAAACTGGCAAACAGAAATGAACTCAATACAAAAAAGTAAAAGCTAGAAAATACAGCAAATGTGATTTCGGTCCATCTGAAGGTCACCTCAGGGGCACTACTGTACAGTCTTTGGAAACTTAGTAGCTGCTTTCGTCCTCAGGCACACGGAACACGTGCTGCGTGCAGCTGCTCAACACCAGGGCGGTCACAGGGGGCTCTTCATGAAGTCACATTTGGGGCCAAATTTTCTCAATGGAGAGGCAGAGAAAATAACATTGATAAATGAAAGGACGATGTAAGAGATTCTAATAAACCTGAGCAGAGCTGTGTGGTATCACTTCATCTGTAAACTGGGAATCTACCTCAGACATTCATCGTAAAAATTGTGCGCTTCTACACGTAAAGCATCTAGAACCGCCTTGGAACATGGAAGGTGTTCAAGGGTTCAGTAAGTATTATTTCCTTTCCTTCTCTCTCTTAGATTGTCCCCTAAACCTACTAACATCAAACTATTATTTTAAGTGCTTTAGTTATTATGTTTTAGGATTATAATTAAGGAAAGAGAATTATAACCTAAAAATGCTGACGGTCATTTGGGAATTAAAGAGTTAGAATTGGGTGCCAGATCTAAGTCAGGGGTCAATGCTTCATCTCATTTACCAGATCCTCCGGGTGGAGAAGGGAAACAAACAGGCTTAACTCTGGGTACAAGTCTGGCTTCACCTGACCACTCCTATTTATGACTACAAAGATTGAATTCAGTCTGCAGTAATTCCTCCAGCCCTGTAATCTAAATACTTGCGGGGAATGAAAAGTAGCTTCTGACGAACTAGTTGAAGAAAACCTGATCTAGATCAGCACTAAGACTGTAAAACATTTAAACTTTATATTCTGTACTAATTTCTCAGTCATGTCATGTCCTAACTAAATGACACAAATGTACTCATGACACATGAATTAAGCTCTGTAAAATTCTGAAGCCAGTTCCTTAGGCAACTGTTGTTAAATGGAGGTGAGGAGTGGAGGGAACAGGGTAACAATGTCAGAATATTGCCTTTAGTTTGTTACAACTGGACTATTCTTTAGATCCTGTAGCTGAAACTAGGTTATCTGAGCCCAAATCAGAACATGAAACTAATAAAACATAAAACACAAAAATGAATGCTCAATCCTCAATTCATTATAATTTGAAAATCATGATCCACTCATCCTTATATACTAAGCCAATTATTTACTGCATAAACTCCTACATCACATTTGTAAAATGCTTTCTCTTTTAAAAGGGCTTTCTTATTTTTTCCCTCCTTATTCACACAGATATCTTCTCTTTAAAAACTGACCCATTCTTAAGTGTCTGTCTCAAGTACACTTCTGTGTAAAGGCCTTCCCACTACCTAATATTACTCTATCCTTCCTTCTCTTGGGTTTCCATAACATATTTATCTCCATCACTGTACTTTTCTCATTCTGCTTGTTTACAAGTCTGTGCCTAGACTCTCAAAGGCAGGAATATGGCCATACCACTTAAACTCTTTCTGAAAGAAGATGGGTAATAAGTAATTGTTTATCTTTGTATCTCACTTCTATATGCCTAGCACAATGAAGGGCCTCAGTAAATGTTAATTGATTTAAATAATTTAAGTCTAGATATTTTAAATAAAATTCCAGTCCTCTTAGAGAGCAACAGAGTGTGTACAGCCCTAAGTTACAAATGATAACCAAGTGTCTGGAGCTTTTCAGAGTAAATTATCCATCTACCTCTGTTTCTGTTGAGCATATCTCATTTGCATTTTCCCTTTTCCTCTTTCCCTCGTGTCTTATAATTTATACATCAGAAAGGAATTATTTTTCTCATTTTACAAAATACATTGATGTATAACTCTATATGTAAGCAGGTTAAATATCCTGCCTGGGGAAGCATGTGACCTTGATGACACTGTATGAGAGACCAAACACACTGCCTGTTCTAAAATCCATATCTTTTGATTCTAGTTTCAGGGATCTTGCTGCTGTTTCACAGTGCCTTCCTTTCACATTTCATGACATGTGCTAATTCAAGTAAACTGCCTAATTATGGAACAATTTATTTTACAAACCCATTCTTCAAAAAATTGTCTTATAGTGGATGTGGTGCAATGGACGCTCTCAAATACAGATGTTAGTAGTGCAAACTGGTTCAACAGTAGCATAACAATTCATGTTAAAAGCCCTAACCCAAATATCGCACTTTGAGGAATTTATCCTAAAGAAACGATCAGAGTTGTAGACAAATATTTATACGTAAAAATTTTCATGAAAGCCCTTACATAATAAGAAAAGTTGTAAATAACCTAAATGTCCAACAATAAGAGGTTTGTTATCATATGTCTGTATCCTGGAATATTATGGAACTATTAATAACTACAGCAGATAGTCTCTAAAATGGCCTTCAACAATCCCTGCCTGCTGGAATTCCCATGCCTTGTTTAATCCCCTCCCCTTAAATATAGGACTAATGACTCACTTCTACCAAGAATATAGCAAATGCCATGGGATGTCACTTCCAAGATTGGGTTTCAAAGAAACCATGACTTCTGTCTTGCACTCAGTCTCTCACTCTGATGGAAGCCAACTGCTGTGTTGTGAGCAGCCCTACAGAGAGGCCCATAAAGCAAGAAACTGAAGGAAATCTCTCTACGGCAGTGTGCAAGGAAGGGATTGTCCCCCAGTTAAGCCTTCAGATAAAGACTACAGCCCCAAGTGACAATATGATTGTGAAAGACTGAAGCAGAGGTACTCAGCTAAGCCGTACCCAGATTCCTGATCCACAGGAACTGTGAAATAACTATATGTTTGTTATTTTAAGTAATTAAGTTTTAGGGTAGTTCATGATACAAAAATAAATAATAACTTTAAAAAATATTTAGTAACATGAGGAAATGTTCACATGTTAACTTTTAAAATTACTGGTCAAATGGTTTATTTATCCAGAGCAAAACAATTTAAAAACTCAGCCTGTTAATAACAAAAATATTGTTTAAAAACAGACTGTGTACTATTTGTTATTCGAACTAATAATTTCCTACAACATTTCCATTCATTGAAAATATTTTCAAGACTGTTATAAGCCTGCCTTGTAATACCATATAATTTTAAGTGTAATTATCATTAGCTAAAGAAATGACACCAAACATTGATGATATTACAATCTGCCTCCTAAAATATAGTAGAAAAGTTTACAAAGATTAGATTCTTCCAAGTCTTCAGAATTTATAGTTAATTTTTAAAAGCATAAGACTATAATATACATGTATGATTCCAATTTTTAAAATATATATGGTTTAAAAAGAATAGAAAACAGGAAAACATCAACAGTGTTTCTCTTTGGATGGTGGGATTATAGGTAATTTAAATTTTTCTTTATGCTCTTCGCTGTTTCCCAATTTTTTTCAAATGCATATATTATTTTTTATCATCAGAAATATCTTTTACAAAAAAGTCAAACTAATAATTTGATATAATACATTTTACTGCTTCAAACCAAGATTTAATGCTAATAAGAGACTCAACCATTTTGCGAAGAGACAGAATAGCACTGGACCCATAACAAGATCTAGGCGATAGCACTCAATTAGCAAGTCAATAAAACTATAGTATTTCTAATTCTTTTTTTTAAAGAAGAAGGCTTCATGCTGAGTCATATGAGAGTTAAATTAATGCAGGATTCAGAAGCAAGAACAAGTTTGTGAGGGGATATGATAGATGTGCTCCATAGCACTGGTTCCTGAAGGTCAGTGTTTACAAATAAATTAGAATATTAAAAAGCTGAGCAACTCCTGTATCTCCCATAAACTCAATATTTATCATCTGTGATCTACCTAAACATGCTTGAACCTTACATTCTAGTGCATATCAACTTTGGGGGGCCCTGTTTTTCTATATACAGTATAAAGTATGCTTTTTATTAAAGCTATATGTACGGGAAGAAGAGAAAAGTTGTTTCAGATTTTAGGATTTGGTAAACAAAATTATTTTTTGTCAAGCCATTTCTCATTTCTCTGAGGGCAGACAGGTCATTCATCCAAGATCCTGATGAGGTTCTTTTAAAAAATGACACCTTGATATTACAAAATACCAAACTCAAAAGGCTCCACTAAACAAAGTGACTTTATACTCAAAATCAATGCATAAAATCTTTTTCTCATAGAGTTTTCTTTGAACTTCACTGGGCTTAAGGAGAGAAATTTATCATGCAAAGCAAACTTGTGTCATTTCGAGCTCAGAAAAGTCAGAAAAACCAACAGATTCTACCCAGAGTTCTTCACATAACTTTTGTCTAAAAAAGGGTAGAGGAATTTAATTAGCTATGTGACCACAGGACTTTTTCTTTGCTTCTTTGAGACTCTGCTTTCTCATCTCTAAACTGAGGGTAATAATGCCTGCCCCAAATTCCTCGTGAATAGTGATAAAGGAAAAACATAAAGCACCATAGAAATGCAGCAGCTATTCTGCTACTATTATTACTAAACTGATAATGAGGTAAGAGGAAGGAAGAAAACACTGAAAAGGAAGGAAAAGATGACATTTGAGTAGATTATTTTGGGTAATTCACACTCCCTGGTTCTGAACAGTTCTTCCAATCCCCTCCACAAAAGTCCACCCACAAGAAACACATCAGACACCCCAATCTCAAAACTTCCCTTAAAGGTGGAAGCCATATACTCCAAAACAATCCTAAAAAATGTAGATCCTTGTGGAATTACATTTCAGTATGAATGCAGATCCCATTCCACTGGAATGGATGATGTATCTGTCAGTCTCTCTCACAAGCCCATGAATTCACGGAGGGTAGACACTTTGCCTCACTCGAAGCCTGAACTTTAATAAGTAGTTTCTAACTCGAGGTTGGTCCAAAATACCTAAATCTTGGTCATTTTAATTGATCAAACAATCTTAACTGACATTTTTCTGAGCCACTAAATTTTATTTATCTCAATCGTCATTAAGGAATTTGAGAGGGATCAGAGTTTGTCACGACAATGCATAAGGCTTGTTTTGAGCCAAAGGCAATTAGCTCTCTGCCCTCCACCTTTTTTGTCCAAAAGCAGGGCATAAATTTCCCTTTGTAAATGTGTCTCCGTCTCCTATACCAAGAAGAGAACCACTCTGGAGACAATTCTTATCTGCAAAACAAACAACCCTTATTTATCATACATTTCCTAGCCACCCTCTCAGAACTCACTGTCATGCCAGAAGCCCAACCGCCTTTCCTTAGTCTAGCCCCTTTCCACACTGTATCACCCTTTGTTAAGATGATACAGAAGTCCGCAATTCTAACCATTTCCTTGAATCACATTTCTTTGTGAACTCCTATGCATACCTAGGTAATTAATTTTTTTCTCCTGTTAATCTATTATCAATTTGATTTTCAGGCCCAGCCAATGACCCTAAGAGAGGAGAGGAAGATGATTTTTTTCCTTCCCTACATATTCAAGATTAGTTAGTCTTTACATTATGTAGTGGAACCACCTCAAATATTTTAGAACAAGTAGGAGGCATAAATATTAAAAGTGTTAAGTGCTATGCACCAAATTAAATTCCAGGCAGTAGTACACGTAATTTTGAATGCTTAAAAGAACCATTAGTCTTATAATGGAGACATGGGAAAACATGGTATCCAAACCCACTTGGACTCTGGGTCAAAGGACCAAGAATTTTGAAAGTTTTGCTATTTAAATTTTGATAATTTTTTCATGATACATATACCACACTCCTAAGGAGTCATTATAGAGTTCCTACTCTCTGTAGCTGATGGTATAATATTTCAGGGTGGGGAGTGGAGGTAAGGTGGGGCAGAGGTACATTTAATTTAAACAAAAAAGAGAGATATATATATATACATATTGCTGATTCACTTTGCTGTACAGTAGAAACACAACATTGTAAAGCAACTATACTCCAATAAAAATTTTTAAAAATTAAAAAATAAAAAAAAAGTAAATAAGAAACCGCCCCCCAAATTTTTTTTAAAAAAGCCTTTTTACCTATTGGATATAATTTCTCACTAATCCAAGGAAACTTCTTCCCCCCTCAAGCTATTATCCTTACCACACACACCCATGCTCATTTTCTCCTTCTGGCCTTCCCTTAAGTTGAAAAACACCACCTGCCCCGTATCTCCACCCGGCACCCTTTCCCCTCTTCCCTGCGTAAACCAAATCTGTGCCATCTTCAAGGCTAGGGGAATCCCCGTCTCCTTCAGGCAGACTTTCTGGAATTCCTCAAACCTTTATCCAGAATTCTTCTTGAATTCCTGTCCAGCCTATTTAATTTATAAGTGCTGCCCCCCCCCCAAATGAGATTAAAGATTCCTCAAGGGCAGTAGCCATTTCTCCTTTTGCTATTTTGCACAGAACAGTTCTCCACATAGAGGCACTTAATGGATGCTAATTAAAGTCTGTCTATTTATCAAATATCCATGTGCTTCAAAGTGTGTTAGATGCTGGGGATAAAACAGTGAACTATACGTAGTTCTACCTCTTTCAGGGCACTTAAAACAAGCAAAAGCCACAAACTCCCAGTAGTGTTAGGGCCAGTGTTTCATTTGGCCAGTGTAATGTTCCAACTGCTCTGAATTAGAATAGTTCTAAGCTGGGCATTCACTCTCCAGTTCACAGGACTCTGTACACTCCCTTGTGTCTGGCACCCATACAGCTTCACTAATTTATGTTATCTTCAGCCCCTTGTGAAACATCCTTTATTTCACAACTCTTAATTTATAAGGAATAAATTAATTCTTAAAGTACAGACTCTTCCTATATCAGATACTGACTAGTTATTTATTACTCCCCAAACTTTCAACATGGGAATGCCATTCTATTCATATCACTCTTACTATGGAAAACAGGCTCCAGTTAAAAAATAAAATTCCAAATCCAAGGCAGATGGTATATTAATTAATTAGAGAAAGAAAACAGAACTGCTCAGCAACTGTTTTGCTTTCTTAAAAGCAAATGATCTTTAAGCTGGAAAGGACAGAAGAAACCTCATTAAGAGAGAACCAAGGTACAAGCAGAAGAAGTCACTTTAAAAGAATTCACGTCTTCAAAATCTGGTGAATTATATTCCAGGGAGAATCGGCAGATGTAAGCACAGAAATATTCTGACAACCTCAGAAAAACATGGAGAAGGAGGGAAGTCTCAAGAGGCTAGAGACTCAAATACACTTTTTCCCCCTAATTTTTAAAAAATTCAAAACTGAAGGAAAAAAAATATAATTCCTAGGCATTACAAACCAGTTAATTTGATACCAATCTCTGGCAAAATTCAAGATTTAATCAGAAAACGGGGAATATTTAGGGGGAAAAATACTGGGGATTTCAAGGCACTAGGAGTTTACTAAGAATCAGTAATTTTTAAACTAACATCATTTACTTTTGTGGTAGACCAGAGAATATTCAAGATCTTTAATTTAAGCAAAGCATTTGATTAAAATTATTCCCATAATGTCCTTATGAAGAAGACTGACCTATGGGCTAGAATAGTTTAATCTGAAGGACAGTGCTAGCTGAGTTCAGCTGATTAATTAATTTGTCTCAGCAATATCTACTGAGGGCCAAATAGATTCCCAACCAGTACTGTACTTGGCACTTTCAGTACATTACTTTGAACTCTAACAATTACCTGAAAGGCAGACGTTCCTAACCTCATTTTATTGATATGGAAAAGAAGTTTCTCAAGGTCACAAAGCTAGTAGTCAGGCTCCAAAAGTCCAGGACTTTCTATGTGCCACGGGCTTCTAGATGTGCCATCATGGCAAAAAGACCTGTCCCATGTATTATCAATGACTCGAATGTCTGGTGAACAAACTCACCACATGTGCAGGTGACACAAAATCAGTAGGCAGAGTTAACATGATGAATGCCACAATCAAGGTTAAAACACATCTAACAAACTGCAAACTGGAGAGAGGCTTAAAGTAATAGAAGACAGGGAAAAAAATGTTCATATTCAAGAAATTTTTAACTGCATAATTAAAGAATGAATAAAGCCTACCTTGACAGCAAAGTGTGTGTGGGGTGGTGGTGGTGAGTTTTTTAGTCAACTTTGGTGTATTTACTACAAAAGCCAATTAAAAATTAGATGATTTTCGATAGCTAGTGGGAAGCAGCCACGTAGCACAGGGAGATCAGCTCTGTGCTTTGTGACCACCTAGAGGGGTGGGATAGAGAGGGTGGGAGGGAGACGCAAGAGGGAGGGGATATGGGGATATATGTATACATATAGCTGATTCACTTTGTTATAAAGCAGAAACTAACACAACATTGTACAGCAATTATACTCCAATAAAGATGTTAAAATAAATTAATTAAACCAAAAAAAAGTAAGAACATCAAAAAAAAAATCACATGATTTTGTTTGAAGATAGGAACTCATTGCACTCTGCACTGTTCAGACTAGTCTGAATTAATGCATTCAATTTTGGGCTAAGGATCTTTAGCACAGAGAAAGGTCTTAGGTAAGGAAGGACACATTAAAGTGAATATTACTTGGTGAAGATAACTAACATTTACTGACTTCTGGGCAATTATGCTAAGTATTATGAACATTATCTCATTTGATTCTCACAACAACCCTACAGGTAGATAGAGTATATTATTATTCCCATTTTTACAGATGAGGAAGCCAAAGCTCAGGGATCTGAAAGGCTGTCAAGTAAAGGAAACGGAAGTCTTACTCTGTACCACCTAGACTTTTCATTTCTTAACAGTTTTTTGGTCATAGACTCTTTCAGATGGATGAAAGTTTTAGATCTTCTCTGCTGAAAAGTTCTACACATAATTTCACAAGTTGGAGGGCTACTGGCAAAAGTAGGATTAATGAGAAACAGGTCCAAGGAAGCAGTTGTCAGTTCAGTGTAAACAAGGCCTTGCTAACAATAACAGAAAGGAGGGATACCTCACGATGCAGTGAGCTCCCTGTCACTGAAGTGCTCCCTCAAAGTGTGGCTGGTCTGTCGGGAGTGCAACAGAGGGAATGTTAAAATGGATTGGAGGTTGGTCTGTGATTTTAAAGTACCCTTTTGTTATAAGACTGTGGGCCTCGTAAGTAATTTTCGTTTGATGGCAAAACAAAGAAGTTAAAAACTGAAGTTACTGTTTTAACAGACCATTCTGCTGAAGACATTAGGCAGAATACCTAAATGTTAATGTTATTTCCCATCTATATACATGGTACCTGTATCAGATACTTGAAAACAGCCTCGTCCAAAAATTAAAGGTATATTCAACTGTTGATCTTGATGTGATTTATACTTTGTCATAATCAAAGTAGACTCCTTATTCCTCTGAATTCTTAACTAAAATGTTCCCTAAGATAAATACCATAAATACCAGATCCTAAAACGATGGGGTCTTTGATGAGAACGTTTACTAGTTTATAATTTTTGCTAACCTATTTCCATAAAGGATGGGGAGGGGGCAGACGGGAAACATAAGAGAAACAAACTCCGATTGTTCTGCTCTGCTTCTCAGATCCCTTCGCTAACAGCTGAAGGATCTTACCGTCAGCTCTGCTTTATTTCCCATGTGCATCATAATTCACCTCGAGATTCAGGCTCCCAACGCTCAAAAAAGGAGCTCACATTTTGCTCCTGACATGCCTTTCAGAGCACAAGCTTGACAGCTTGGCATACAAATTAAGTGTTCATAGGCAAATCTTTTACCTGAAAATCTTTACTCTTCAGGCAGGAAGGATCGAGTGGAAGATGAAACTGCAACTCATAAAGCGAAACCTTGAATTTGAGGGCTCAGAACAAGGTGGAAGGAGCGGAGGCTAAGTTCTTTAATTAGGAGCCGGAGGCACGAGGCTGTAGCCGAGAGGCAGCTGGCCGAGAAAGGTATGGTTTAATCAAAGCCTCCTGTAACTCAGGTTTCTGCCACTGAAAATCAAAAAAGGCAAAACTGACGAGCAGAGACCTACGGACACACACGGGTCGCCCACCTCCCAGGTGTTCACTTACTCGACACGTCGGCGGGCAGCTGCGCGCCCCTCGGGCGTCTGGACGGCGGCGGGGACCGAGCAGGCATCCGGCGCTCCTGCAGCTCCCGGGCCGGCGCTGCCCCGCGGTGGGTCGGCGTCTGGGCGGGCGGCGAGCTGAGGCCCGGGACAAAGCGGAGTGCGGTCCGGCTGCAAGGGCAGCGGCGCCGCCTTCTCGCCAGCGGCCGGCTCAGTCAAGTGGCAGCATTTGGAGGACGGGGTGTCCTTCGGCCGCGCTCCGGGCTCCTCCTCCCGCCGCCACGCCCGCCGCGCGCTCCTGGCGGGTTCGCGCCCCGCACCCGGCCGACCGGCGCCGCAGGTGGCGGCCGAGAGCGCTCGGCTCCAGGGCGCGCCCTCCGCGGGCCGCACTCGAGTAACGGGCGGCGGGGGCAGCCACGGTCACGTCCGCAAGCGCCGGTCCCGGGCAGGGGCGGAGCTGGCCCGTGAAGCTGCTGGGTCCGGCCACCGCCCTCACGCCCACCCTAAATATACTACCCAGACTGCGGTCACTCCCCAGCCCGGCAGGAATTAGACCCCCGAATTTCGAAGAAAACATAAGCGAGCAAGTCACTTCACTTCCCTGGCCCCTGACGGAGCCCCCTGGGCTGCTAACCGTCCTGGGCTCTGCCCAGGTGAGAGGAGGGGCTGGTGTCTGGGCGGGGGCCTGCCCTGGGGAGAACCGGTGCTCGTGGCCCCCGCGCGGAGCCCATGTGCAGGTGAACTCGCGGCAGCCTCACCGAGGCCTTCCCATCTAGGGGTTCCGGCGTCCGGGTCCAGGCTTAGCAGCCAAACCCGCTTTGACCTCAAACTCCACGCGGTTCAGGCGTAGGTCAGGGGCTCTGCCCTTCCTAACTAGCTTGCACCTTGAGTATGCAGAGCAAAAGCGCTTGATGTAATTTTAAAAGGACACATTCATTTGGTACTTCTCTATCCAGAAATACTGAAGGACATTTTCCAAGCATGTTTCTCCTTAAAACACCACTAACAAAACATCCTTTTCTCGCTTTTTTTTGGCACTGAAGTCTCTATCTCAAAACATGGCCATTATTCAGTTGCGTTTCCTTTTGCATTCCATGTGATGCCTGTATCTTTCCAGCATGATTCCTAGCAATAGTAAAAGCCCCAAGAGAACTACAAAAAAACCATTATTTTAGTTGTGTTCTATGGATTAGTCATGCAAAATTCACGCTTGAAGAGACCTTGGTGATAACTTCAGCTGACTCCTTTACATTACAAGTGAGGACACTGAAGCCCAGAGTCCAGTGGCAACACTAAATGCGAAAAAGACAGACTGGAACCTACACAGCTCACAGTCTGTAGACTAACATGAGGGTTAGCTCTCTAAAGGTATAACATAGTAAAGAATATGCCTAGATTGCAGAGGGATTGAGAAGCATAAATTATACAAAATCTAGTTCAGATATTTTTAGACTTTAAATGAACCAAACATTCCTATTTATTACTATGCTTAAATTAACTAAGGCAACTTTTATGTACAGACAGTAGCTCAGAAATGTCATTTTGCTTCATGATAATATTAATGGATTGGAGTAGGCACATTCTGACAATCATAGAATGTGAATATACTTATATGAACTGTTTTGTCTGATCAGTATCAATTTCTAATGTACTATACATTAGACTATATTAGTTGACTATACTAAGATAAACAAGTATTTAGTTCTATATATTTCAGGCATATCATGCTAAATAATTATGATCAAATGCAAGGTTCCACCGTTAGGCCTAGTTCTTCACTGAAGGCATCACTGCTTTCCCTCTCCCTTCGCACTTTAAGCTTTTACCAACCTAGTACTGCAGTGACCCGTAAGAGACCTCTGGGTTCCACACTGAGACATCAGTGTCAGTCTATGATGAGCTCAAGGTGAGAAAAGAGAAACTTAAAAATTTGTACTTTTACTTCCCAGTTACCAGAGCAGTAAAGGGCGAAGAACGAGTCTCTGGCGTCCACCAGAAAAGAAAGAACTTGTGAACACGTACATTCCTGTGTCTCACACAGTTCAGAGATACGCTGTTATCATCTTTACCAAGTATTAGTTCCCCGCGTCGGCCAGACTCAGGCCAGGCCCTCCCTCCACCACCCCGGGTCTGGCCAAGACAGAGAAAAACCCAGGAGCAGCCCTCTCCTCTCTCTGCGGGTCTTCCCGGGCCGGTCCCTCACTAGGACCCCGGGTCTGGGGCGGTGCTCACAGGCTGCGCCGCAAAAGGCAAGGCTTCGCTGGGGCTCCTGGGCGGCCGGGTGGGCTTACCAGGCACTTCGGATGAACTTGGCCACAGAAGATGCTTCTCCAAGCTCCTCCGAGAGACGGCCTGCTTCCAGCCTTAGGACATCAAAAGGTGACCGGGGCCTTGGCCTCTCCTCAGGACTCTAGGCCGTGCTTCCGGTCAAGATGGTACCGCCTGTTAAGCCCCGAGGGAAGATGCCGCGGGGAGACGTGGCGCCCTCTGCTGCCGGAGCCCAAAAATCCTGGCTTTCCTCTCAGGCACCCAGCCAGGAGCTGGGAGTCAGGGCCCCATCATTTCTGCCCTCCTATTACCCTCTCACCCTGGCTGCAGCAAGAGCGGAGGAGGTGGGTACACAGAGCTCCTCAAGCCGATGGTGGCAGAGACCGACTGTAGGGTTTTGAAAGTGTGCAGAATACAACTTTTAAAAAGCTGGAGAGCAAAGTGAGAGAGAGGAGGAAGGACCCTGAAGAGGGCCTAACTCGAACGTGGTTAAGGTGAGGGTGCCTGCGCGATAGCAGTGTTTAATGTATTTTCTTTTTACCAGAAGAGCATGGAAAATAAAAATAATAAAACCAGTTATGAGAAAATACTAGAATTTGAACACAAGTGATCTGACACCACAGCCCATGCTGTTGACAGGGAAGAGGTATATTGAGCTGGATTGAGGACTGCATGCCAACAGTAAACTTGCAATTAATAGGATTAAATCCAGGCGTCCCCTGCCCCATACACTTTCCCTCCTAAAGAAATCCCATTTCCACTCCCAGTGCCCTAAAACTTCCACTTCCACTCCAGACAGGTCAGAGAGAGGTAGGTAGCTGACCCCCTCCACTGGTTTTTCTACTTAAACACTGAGAACCTCAAACTTCCACTTCTGCTTCAGGAGGACCAGTCAAAGCATACACCTCCGGGAGAAGCATCGAGGGCATGCCAGCCAGGTGGAGGGAACCTCCTCTTGAAAAGAACTCTAAGTAGTGAAATGATGAGACTCCGTCAGAAGGGATCTGGGCCCTGGGACTCACCTCTCTGCCACTAAGGCTCTTCCTAGCATATCAGTCAAATGCCATCTGTTTTCTGATAGTGAAGTGATGAGGACAGGATAGGTGGATGGAAGAATCTGGGAGTGTTCACACAGAGGCAAGAGCATGCATGTATGTAAGAGAGTTATGAAAGTCACAGAAAAATTTATAAAGAATAGAAAAACGACTGAGGAGATAGAAAAAATATATCATTATGATATACCATTATGGGGCATGAACCCTGATAGAATAGCACATGGGTATGCTCTATGAGAAAACTCATTTTAACATTTTGACTTTCATAATGATAAAGTTCTGTTACGATAAAGAAATTAATAATTTTGTTTTCCACATATAAAATTTGAAATTCTACCTCCTTTTTTCTCATAGTCTACTACTATTAGTGACAGTTTTAGGTGGTTGTGAGTGGAAATGGGATTTCTTTCCAAGGGGAAGCGTATGGGGTGGTTTGATTTAATTCTACTAATTGCAACTTTACTATTTGGCAATCCAGCTCAATATTTCTCTCCTGTCTACTATAGGAAAACAAAACAAAACAAAACACTTTTAGTGTTTACTGGGAAGGAGAGCTATTTCCTACATATATTTTTCACTGATCCAGATTTTATGTGCTATTTTTTATATGTGCAGGCTAAAATGGTTTCTCCAAAACAGTGAACTTATCTTGTATGTGCTAAGACTTTATCTAGATTACGCCGAGAGACCCAGATATCTCCTCTGAGTAGGTGACAAACACGTTTTCATGTCACACCCTAGACTAGGGTTTTAGGATGCAAAGCGTTAAAAATTCAGCAGCAGAAATGGCATATTGATTCTTTAACACTTTCTGTAGCCCAAGATATATCAACATGTTTCTTGATGAAGAACTAGCTGTAGATACGAAAATGGTGTCATCCTGGACCTTTTCCTGCACCCTCTGTACTACTCACAGTTGTTTCTATGCCAGAGCAGCCTTCACAATCTTGCTGTAAACCTTAATCACACTGTTGTGAAAGACCTCTGTTTGTTTAACATTTGCCCAGAATCAAGGAACAAATCATCAGATTACCCGACCAGCCAAACAGGTAAAAATGTAAACCTATGAGAGTTTCCTATTTTGATACTTTAATATATATCATGATATGTTTGAAAGTTCATATGCCCAAAATAAACGTTCACAGCTGTACTACAGGCCATTCTAACCTTACTCGTTACATCACTGAAATGAGAAATGATTAACATTATCTTCCTCGTATGGAAGACAGTCAAATCACCCCCTTGCACCTTCTCTTTCCTTGAGGGAAAGAAGTGTATTTAACTTTTTCTCATAAGATTTCCTTTACTCACATTTGCTAGGCTTTTCTAGACCTAATCTGGTTCTCCAAATGCAATTATATGTCTGGCAACCCAAATTAAGGGAACATTCCAAATAAGAGTTTAACAATGCCGAGCATTAGAGTATTACAGAACGATATTTCCCTACCTTGTATTGTATAATCCAATTCTGTTCATTATATTAACAACTATTTAGGTTGACAACCATGCCATAAGTCTATTTCTTTTTCTCACTTGTCTTGTTTTTCCTTAAGGTTTTTCTGCGTTCTGAGTTTTGGCCTTTAAGTTTACTGATGTGCATTTGTCAGTAAATAAGCTTCCGAGTAACCTATACAAGATCTGTCTGAAGATCTTTACACTAAACTTAATTAAATGCATTTTGGAGTCTTTAAATCACCATCAACATTCTCTATACATCTCATGTAAAAGTAGATTTAACAGTCCCCAAAGAGGTAGAAATGTGTTGGAAATAAATGAGCACCTTATTTTTTTTATTGTTGTTGTTTTTATGGTTATCTATATTTGTTTTCCCCTCTAGATTCTGAGTATCATGAGGACAGGAACCATGTACTTTATGTATGTTATGTGCTACTTATTTCTAGAACCTGGCATATGGAAGGCATTAAATCTTGTTGAATTGAATGTTATTTCTCTGCTTTGGTGCTTTCTATAATTTCATCCCATTTCAAACAGAGAAAACATTACTGCTTAGACCCATGAATCCAAGCTTCTGTAAGTCTTCTTTACCTACCTTAATTTTGATAACCATTTCTAACATTAAGATAGGGCCAACTTCTCTTGAAAGTGTAGATATAAGACATTGTTAAAAATCCGATAAATACTGCAGTAATCATTGCTCCAAAATCTATTATTTCAAATGTCATACTGTAGTGCATGTTTTGTTTTTTTACTTAGGGCATATGTGCCTTTCAATATGAATCAGCTTCTATTGTCTCAATACCCTGGTTTGTTAAAAACAATCTGTTGGGGACTTCCCTCATGGTGCAGTGGTAAAGAATCCGCCTTACAATGCAGGGGATGTGGGTTCGATCCCTGGTCAGGGAACTAAGATCCCACATGCCGCGGGACAACTAAGCCCACGGGCCACAACTACTGAGCTCACATGCCTCAACTAGAGCCCGTGTGCCACAAACTGCAGAGCCCACGTGCTCTGGAACCCATGTGCCACAACTACAGAGCCCACGTGCCCTGGAGCATGCCACCACAACTAGAGAAGAGAAAACCCACATGCCACAACTAGAGAGAAGCCCGTGCACCACAACGAAGAGCCCAGGTGCCGCAATGAAAGGTCCTGCATGCTGCAACTAAGACCCGACACAGCCAAAAATAAATAAATCTTTAAAACAAACAAACAAAAAACAACAACAACAAAAAACCAATCTGTCCAAATTTGATTAAAATAGTTCAGTTTCCCCTGGAATTCTGGATTTTCACATATTTGTTTATTAGCTCATAATTTTAAAATTAAAGTCAAATATTTGATAAATATACCTTGAAAACAGGCATAGCTACATAAAGACAGTAGGATGTTTATTCTGGAGAAGGTAGGGGAATTAGAATAGATATCTAAGGGGTATTCAAATGGATGAGGGGCTATACTTAATCTACATTGCTCTGCTGGACATTACTAGAACCACTAGGAAGAAGTCATGGCAGGCATATTTGGATTTGATTAAGAAAGGACTGTCTATTGGTTAGAGCTTACAACAGAATGGACTGTTTAGCGAAATAGTGAGCTTCCCCTTAAACCAGAAGTTACATGATCTATCTGGAATGTTATAATGGATATTTCTAACAAAAATAGCAAAATTCCATATCCTCTAAGAAAATTCCTCCAAAGCCAAGATTCTATAATCTTAGGAGTTGTTCTGCAGTACAAATACATGTGAACTTGGCCTTTGGACTTCATCCAATCCAGCACTAGAGCCATTATCTTGATGTCTTACTGTTTGTGCCGTCTACAGGGACAGAGAGACAGACCCCTGCTGTGTCCCTGGCTAAGGAGGCAGTTTAGCATCTTTTAGAGATTCTTCCTTAAAAGCAAATCAACCACCAAATGCTGTATAAATTGGTACTCAAAGAATTCCAGCTAATTCAAAATAAGAAACTGTCTATCTACAAAGGGATATTTTATGGCTTGTGATATTTCACTTAACAGCTAACCTCATTTGTTGGAGTGCAGACCTACTATAACTTAGAGATAATAATGATAATTACTATTTATTGAGCACCTACTATGCACTGGGACCCACAATAGCCATCCATATGCTATCTCATTTAATCCTCACAATAAGATAAGGTAACTGGGGCTTCCTTGGTGGCACAGTGGTTAAGAATCCACCTGCCAATGCAAGGGACACGGGTTCGAGCCCTGGTCCGGGAAGATCCCACATGCCGCGGAGCAACTAAGCCCATGCGCCACAACTACTGAGCCTGTGCTCTAGAGCCCGCGAGCCACAACTACTGAGCCCATGTGCCACAACTACTGAAGCCCGCATGCCTAGAGCCCGTGCTCCACAACAAGAGAAGCCACTGCAATGAGAAGCCCGTGCACCGCAACAGAGAGTAGCCCCTGCTCGCCACAACTAGAGAAAGCCCTCGCCCAGCAATGAAGACCCAACACAGCCAAAAATAATAAATAAATTAAAAAAAAAAAAGATAAGGTAACTGTTAATATGTGGTAGAACTTGAATTTGAACCTAGGCCTAAGTCCGAAGCCAGTGTTCCTTCTATTATTCTATATTGCTTTCCAATGTCTCAGTTGTCCACATAATGCCCTGTTAAATCTGGCCATAGTTCCACACAGCAGTTCTCCTATCCAACTCTTAATCCCTCAACTCTGATGGGTAGTATCTATTACTAAGGTATTGAGATTTGGAAAGAAGATGGGTTGTTACCAAAACGGATGAACTTGTGGTCATAGAATATCTGGCTTGAATATGGTGATAGAGGATGCATTCTGAACAATTATATTTTCCATGGCCTCTATATTTCTGAGCAAGGATCTATTCCATGGTCTCTATGTTTCATATCACACATGCAATACCTACATAAAGTCAGCTGTAGAGATAAGATAGTCATGAAATAACTAAAGAATAGCTATAATCAAACCAACCAGTAAATACATACTAGTGGATAGAGGACAGAATATACTGTAAAATGTAAATCATAGGAGGTCAGTGAAAAGTGGGTGAGTTTTGACTAGGGTCATGAGACAAGCATAGAATTTTAATTGTTGAAAGAAGAGGATGGGTGTTTAGTTGATGCTATATCCACAGGGGTGGCAATGAGCCTGGAACACACATGAATGGGAAGAAAATGAATCTTTGAGAAATAGCTAGTAAGGCATGGGGCCCACTGATGTCAAGCTAGGGTGATTTGTTTAGACAAATAACAGCCAGCCACTGAAAGTTCTTAAATTGTAAAGTGATATAATAAAAATTGTCCTTGGATAGAATAGATTTAGGATTAATGTGGCAACTCTGAGCAAGTAAGCAGAGATTAGTAGCACAAGCCAATCATGTTGCACTTACCATAATGCCTGAGAGAATGAAAAAGCATTCATAAAAGGTGTTTTGTTTTCCCCAAAGACTTATTTTTCCCTTCATAAACTTAGTCTATCTGTGGTTATTCTTGCCACCAACTACCAAGATCTGAAACTCTTAAAGCTTAATGGAATCACTGTACATTGAGTTTAAGTATTTCCAGTAATAGGAAATTTGCTTGGGAAAAAAAAAAAAAAAAAAGTATCTACCAATTATATATTTATAGAGTGGAATTGAGGAAAAACTGAATCACTCAGTTTACTCAGTAAAAATAAGACAAAGTTTTTAGCTGAGTCTGAAAGAACTGGGAATTTAAGAAGAGAAGGGCTTTTGGTTTTAGAACTTTAAACTTTTTTACAATGAACACTGATTACATTTGGAATCAGAAAAAATCCAATAAAACAATTTTCATTTTGAAAAGAAAAGTTAAATAGAATAGTTTTGGGATACCTCTAAGAAACCATGATCATGTTAAGGGGTCCTTGTTTAGGAATTAGCTACTAGTACAGTTTTACCACCTCTTTTAGCTTCATTTTCAGGCCTTGATTGACTTTCAGTAAAATATTTTAGACAGTAGAGAGTTTCACTGTTTACCTTTTTAAAAAAATTTTATTTGCATGTTGTAATAGAGAATTAGAATTATTGGTGCAAGAGGCAATTTATGGATAATCTATGACCTAAACCAAAGGAGATAGGTGCTTTAAACCATTTCATTGGCTTCCGAGAGGTCCTCCTAATGTACTACTTGCTATTGAGCTAAACTGACCATCTCGATTTAAGGGATTAGCTTCCAATTAAAAATAGTTACTGGGGGGCCATCAGATATTTAAATTAAAATTCTTTCCCAGGAGAATGCTTAGCTCAGTTCCAGAAAGAGTTCAGTTACTGGGACATTTCTACTTTATCAGATCTAGGATTACCCAGTCTTTATGTACAAGGAAGTTCAACACACATAATTTTCAGTCAACATCCCAGATTCCTAACCAGCCTGATCTAAGAACTGAGATTGACTCTACAAGTCTAATTTAAATAAAGAGACAGGAAAAGAGTGACTCTACCTACGGTAAAGTACCATAGAGCATCTGTACGACAATTGCATCATCCCAGTTTTAGGCATGGATCTCAGCTCCCATTTCCTCCCATGCATAAGGCCAAGAACACCCCTCCTATCACTGTGAGTGAATTACAACCTAAGCTGCTAGGCTTTAGGGTCTATTTCTGGGTGTGATGAACCCTGCCCTTCTTGCCTCACTTATACCCACCCCCCTCTTGATGTCAGCTTCTATGCATACGACTCTAGCTTTCAGTTTCTTCTTTTTTGGGAGGTACCTGGGAATTTCTGTTCCTTTTTTGTGAGGCCACTATACATTTAAATTTGTTATTTGAATTTAGCATGTCTGCATGTTTAGAGAGTAATGAGTGGTGTTCAGTCCTCATTTTGCTAGAACTGGAGGTCCCCATTTGCTCTTCACCATACTCCAGTCTAGCTTCTACCCCCACCACTCTAAGATGCCTGTTCCTGTCAAAGTCACCAGTGTTTTCTGTATCATCAAAATCAATGGACATTTCTTAGTCTGTATCTTAATTTTTAGTGCATTCATAAGAGCTGACCAGTCCCTTCTTCCTGAAACACTTTTAGCTTATGTAATGCTGGTTTCCTTCCTGTGTCTCTAGCTGCTCCTACTCTTCTGATTAATCTCTAAATATTGTTGTCCCTCAGGGCCTGCTGTAGATTCTCTTCTCTTCTTTCTCTGCAATATTTCTTCAAGGGAGCTTATCTATTTGCATTGCTTTAATATCATCCTTATGCCAGTAACTCCCAAATTTACATGTCCTGCTTTGGATGCCTAACAGGCACCTCAAATTTAACATGTCAAAAACAGAACTCTTGATACCCGTTCTCCAAATATGGTCCTCCTCTGGTCTTTTCCAACTCAATAAATGGTAACTAGTGGCTAAAATCAAACTTAGGAGTCATTTTTAGCTCTCCTACTTGTATTTCCCCTCCTCCCATTATATATAGTTCACTACCTGTTACCTGGACTATCTCCTCCTCAATCTTATCCATACAACTGGTTCCCTCTCTCACTAAGTCCTAGCCACACTTGTCTCTTTCTCCACCTCAGGGCCTTCATACCTTCCATTTCCTCTGTTCTTCCTACTTTTTCACTTGGCTGTCTCCTTCACATCTTTCATGTCTCAGTTCAAATGTCACCTCTTTGGAGAAGACTTTCTTGACTAGTCTATCTTAAGGCAGCCTTCTCTCTATAACCAGCTACTCTCTTATACATCACACTGTTTATTTCCTTCATAGTCTTTATCACTACTTGAAATTACCTTATTTGTTTTTATCTGCCTTCTCTAGAACATGAGATCCATGAAAAGAGTAACTTTTAATAGTACTTAAACATTATCTACCAGTGCCTAGAATAATAGTACCTGGTATACAGTGGGCACTAAAAATACTTCTTGAGCAAATAAAAACAAGATACTTCCACTTCCAGTTATAGCAGGCTAGTTTATATTATACCGACTCTCCCCGTGAGAACAACTATAAAATTTGGATAGAACATAAAAAAAAAAAAATCAAGACTGAAAGTATCCAAAAACTATCAAGGCAGCCAAGCCTCAAGGAGCCAAGATCCTGATTTGAATAGAAGTGCTGAGAAATGAGCCTGGTATTTTTTTTTTTTTTTTTTTTAAAGGGGGTGGAGGGCTACTTTTATTAATTTATTATTTATTTTGGCTGTGTTGGGTCTTCGTTTCCGTGCGAGGGCTTCCTCTAGTTGCGGCAAGCGGGGGCCACTCTTCATCGCGGTGCGCGGGCCTCTCACTGTCGCGGCCTCTCTTGTTGCGGAGCACAGGCTCCAGACGCGCAGGCTCAGTAATTGTGGCTCACGGGCCTAGTTGCTCCGCGGCATGTGGGATCTTCCCAGACCAGGGCTCGAACCCGTGTCCCCTGCATTGGCAGGCAGATTCTCAACCACTGCACCACCAGGGAAGCCCAAGCCTGGTATTTTTGATGCCTTTGCAATTTGTAAGCAACAGCCTAGAGGCTGAGACTCTTTCATTCACCTCAGGGAGTTTGGGAGTTGGAACTGCTGAAGAGGTACATTCCAGGAATAACCAGAATAAACCAGGAATAAAGTGAAAGTAAATCAGCTCTCACAAACTCAGTAAGCCCAGTCTTGATTAGCTCAACACATTATGTAGTCTTTCCTAGTCTAACAGACTGCAAAAGCATCATCCAGAGTCTCAAATTATTCCTAAAATTTTCAAATCACAATGTCTGACATTCAATTAAATATTACCACACATATTCTGAAGACAAAGACCAAAGCAAAGACTAAGAGAAAAATGGGAAAAATAAGTAGATCTACAAGCGTTCCAAACACAGATTATAAAATAACTATGATTAATAAGGTCAAAAATAGAAGCCCACATAGAATCACTGTTTTAAATCAGATAGAAACTTTAGAACAGAAAAAGGCAGTAACTAAAATTAAGAACTCAGGGACTTCCCTGGTGGTCCAGTGGTTAAGACTCCACACTTCCAATGCAGGGGACGTGGGTTCAATCTCTGGTCAGGGAACTAAGATCCCACATGCTGCATGGTGCGGGAAATAAATAAATAAAAAGTATAAAATTCAGAACTCAAACAGATAGATTGAATGCAGATTAGATGCAACTAATAAGAGGAATAGTGAAGAGGAAGACTGGACAGCAGAAAATATCCAGACTGAATCTTCAAATATTAAAAAGATAAAAAATGATGAAAAAATGTAAGAGAATTATGAGACAAGATAAAAATATGTATCATAGGTGAAATTAGAGTCCTAGGAGAGCATAGAGAGAATACGGCATACGTGATATTTGAATAGTAATGGGAAAGCATTTTCCAAAACTGATGAAAGATATCAAGCCACAGATTCAAGATCCTCCATGAACACCAAGCAGGATAAAGTCCAATAAAATCACATCTAAGCACATAATAGTAAAACTGCTGAAAAGCAAAGACAAACAGAAGATCTCAGAGGAGCAAAGGAAAAGATACATCAGCAACAATAGTGTTTACAGCTGGCTTTGAATAGAACTGATGAAAGCTAAAAGACAATAGAATGACAACATCAAAGTATTGAAAAAACCCTGCCAACATATTAGTAATTTTTCATCACCTTGGGTAGGCAAATATTTCTTAAACAGAATACAAAAAGCATATCCATAAAGAAAAGATTGATAAATAGTATCAAACTAAAAGTAAGAACTTCTTTTCATGAAATGATACCATTAAGAATGAATATGCATACCATATCACAGGAAAAGATATTTGCAATAAAGGTATCATATACAGGACTCATGTATAAAATAAAAAGAACTCCTGCAAGAAAAAGACAGATAACCCAGTTTTTAAAATGGGCTAAAAACTTCAATGGGCACTTTACAAAAGAGGATGTCTAAATGGCCAACAAACATATGAAAATGTGCTCAACATTATTAGTCACTATGAACTGCAAATTAAGACCAAAATAAGATACCACTAGACACCCATCAGAATCAGGAAAACACTAAATGTTGGTTAGGATGATAAGCAACTGGAACTCTCATATACTGCAAATGGGAGGAAAATTGGTACAATCACTTTGGATGATGTTTGGCATTATTACCTAAAGAAAAATATATGCCTATCATATGATTTGGAAATTACATTCCTAATAAAATGCATGCACATGTGCACCAAGAGACAAGAATATTCACAACATCATTATTTATGATAGCTCCAAAACTAGAAACACTCATCACTATTAGAACCACATCTGGCAATTATTGTGCACTCAGTGAATCTAAGTTTTATTACTATTCTTTTTAGCCTGTGAAAGTCTTTCCATATTTTGTAGATTCCAAAAAATCTGCCCAGCTGAGAACCAAAAACATCTACTCAGAAATATCTAATTAAATATAATAATTGCCTAAATATAAATTTATTAAATATAAGAAATGCCTGAATACAATAATTATTACCTCAAGGATTGTTAAAAATTTATGGTAGATTTAATCACTGAGTTTTTTTTTCTTCAAAGTACCAGAATTCTAACATTAGGCATAAATTAGATTCAACTTTATTTTTAAGAGGCATAAAGATTCTTCTCCCTATTGAACTGCAGAAATAAGTTTTTCAAATAAATATCTTGCAAAGAGAAGAAAAGTTTTTTGTTTGTTATTTCACTATGAATCACCAATTAACATCTTCTGTTTCACAGACAAAAGTAGGAAAAAATAACTTGAACTTATCAGGTTCACAAAACTATCATAAGTCCCCTTCAGCAGTTGTGAGCCCAACTGAATGGTTTCTGCATAGATCTTAGAGCCTTGCTTTTTCAAAGCCTCTCATGCTCCCTTTCTAAATGACGGATGAAAAAGATTTAATAGATGCAATCTTAATCCTAAGAAGCACTGGTTTAAAAAATGTATACACACACAATGCAAACTGGAACTTAGTATAATGTGATTGGTTAAAATTCTTACATATTCTTACTGAAAATGGGGAAAAAAGGATCCACAGTTAGTGGCAAAGGAACTAGTCATAATCTAAATGATTGATTTAGGAGCTCTTTTCCCTATCCTTCCATTACATTTTATATATGTGTCCGTAACAAGAGATACTTAATTGTAATGAATGGTTTGTATTTATGTTTCCTCACTCAAATGGCAGAGATGATGTCTTTTCATTAGTATGTCCAATTCCTAGTTGAGTGCCTGGCATCTAGTAGGAACTTAAGATATGTCATATAGATGAAAACTAAAGGAAGCTATAAATACATTAGGGAGAACTGTGAATTCCAAGCCAAGATCTCAGATTTGTAAATCACAGGGCAAGACAAAATTTTGTAGGACTTGATATCCCCTGGATGACGTAATAGAAATCAAATCCTAAAACTGTAAAGTCAAAAAACACACCAGTTGGATGATGTCTACCTTAAGATGATCCAGTAATCTGTTTCAACCCTGGAACAGGCTTGCTCATATTTACCATAATGTACTCTTCTGCTTACTTTTTAACAGTATTTCCTTGTAAAATAACTTTTATTCTTTTCTTTCTAGTGGAATAAAAAAATAAATTTACTCTCAAATATCTAGACAAAGAGGTAAATACTTAAAATGATAAATTTACCATCACTGTTTTCCAGACTAGAAATATCTTCATTAAAATGCTTCCTTAAAATTTGCTCCCATGTGCCCAACATCTTAAGCAAGAAAAATCCAAAGGTATCCTCTGATATGTCTATCAGAACTTAAGTTTGGATTGTGTTTATTATCAATAAACCTTACACAAGACTCTTAGTCATCTTAGTTATTTTCCTGGTATTTTGTTAAGTAAGCATGGGGATATTATCATTCCAATTTTACTGATGGAGGAATCAGAAGGCATAAAGCCCTCCTGCCTTACCTCTGCAGTCATAAATGTGGTAGAAATTACAGTCCAACTTGTTTCTCTCAGGTGTTGCCTTTGTGGGTCTATTAGCAATTCAGCAATTCTATTTTCTTTTCCAAAGCTTCTTTTCATAGAGTTCTAATTACACATTTCACTTCTGTATACGTTCCACATTTATGGCTTCTTTTCCTTCCAAAGAGTTTCACTCCATTTTTTCCCAACTACTTCATTGCCTAGGGTGATTGAGAAGAATATTCTGCTTAAACAGAAAGTTATCATAGAACCACTATATGCATAACCAATTTTTTAAAAAGTTATTGTATTAGAACAAAAAATTTACTTATATTACTACTCAGATTTTCAAAGAAAATAACTTCTCTATTTCCTGCAACCTATCCTATCCTAATTAATCTCCACTCCAACAGGGAGCAGCCTGAAGGCAAGGGTGGGATTTTGGGAAGTAACCATGTGTGATCCAGAGGAGTCTCTGGGTTTAAATCTCATGTCCTCTGCACCAGAAGGGAGCATCCTAGGTAGCAATGCGTTTGAAGAAATTTGATTAACGGGGCTGTCAACTACAAACTAGGTTAATAACCTTAATTTTGGAATTGTTGATCTGAAGCCATTTTCTTTTTTTTCTGGCAGAGATTAGAGAGTAGAACCAATAGTCTTCTAAGGTCACTCTTGCTTCCTGAGAACAAACTCATATCCTCTGATTAGAGGTCTTTTCTTTTTGGAGGCTGAGAGAAAAAAACACATAACCTGTTTAACCAAAAGTAAGTTTGGAACGCACTCCTATTTTAATGCACTCAAAAATATTTTCTTATGTAACAAGAGAATACTTCCACTGCTCAGCCCCTGCTTCTGCACAAGCATCTGTAACAGGGAAAGTCTATATTGAGCTGCTGCATTTTTTTATCTCATAACTGATTCCTGCCCCAGGTGTCAAAGGCTGATGAAAGGTCAACAAAAATAAAAGCTAATAATCTGTTTTAGAGTGAGTCTATCAGAGCTCTCCACAAGACAACATGACAATAGTAAAGAATGGAATGGTTATGTCTAGAGTCCACTGTTACTTGTTTAGAATGTAGGCCTGAGAAATCCAGATGTGTTGTTTACTGAAAATAAATCTAGTATAATTTTAGATGGAATGTCTATTAAATTAATAGGTTGGCACTTGGTTAGAGTAAAGAAATGCATTTTAAATGCTGTTATAAACTACATTCTGGATTCAACCATATTGGACCATTCCTGTGGGGCTGATTTAAGGCAAACAAAATGACTAGTTAATATGTCACCATAGGAAGTGTTATTGATCTTTTCAGGCAAGGATTTCTGGAGGTAAGGTCTTCTTCAAGCACCAGCACCATCACTGAAATTAGTGGGAGCCTCTTCTAAAGAGCAGCTAAAATTTGGTTTCTTCTCTACAGCTGGCCCCCTCCTGTTACAGCAGCTGACAACACGGGCAGACAGCCTTGGATATCTGGCTATTCCCGCAACAACTTTAGCAAGAATGAGAAAAGCAAGGCATGAGTCCTATTTTAGAATTATCCTCAGCTCTAAGCAGTAGCATCAGAAAATTACCCTCACTGTAAACTGAAGATGGTTTGAGAAGTCAGAAAACCATTGACAATTGATTAAATTGTTTTCTCCTCTCATATTTGCTTGCACTTTTCCATTTTTTTTGGCAGATGGAACAATATAACAACAATTCTATATGCCAATAAAGCAGCTTCAACAATCAACATTTTACCAATTAAGTTTTGGTTTTTTCTAGCGTATTTCAAAGCGTATTATAGATACCATATGACTTCATGCATAGACCCAAAGAAGTTATTTCCTCCACACATACACTACTGTACCATAAACTATAACAAATAGGGCTTGAAAAAAACATAACCAAAATACCATCATTACAGCTAGCAAAAATTACAATTATTCCCTAATGCCACATGAAAATATCCATGTCCAATGTACCTGTTTGACCTAAATCTCTCTCTTAAATTTGATTTGTTCTTATTAGGATCCAAACAAGTATCTTACACAGCACTAGCTGAAATATAATTTAATCCTCTTTTTTAGCTATAACATCCCTTCCTCCTTTTTTCTTTGCTATTCCTTTGATGAAAAGATTGGATTATCTGTCCTGTAGAATTATTCACATTCTGTATTTGTCTGTATGCATCCTGTCCTGAACACACCATGTATATTTTTAAGAAAAAAGTTTAATTTAATTATAAATGTAATTATCAAGAGAACTGAATTAAAGTCCTGGTTTTGTCCCTAAATAATTGGGAAACTTCAAAAAATTTTAAGTCTCTTAGAGACTATTTGCTCTATAGGATTTTCTAATGACTCATCTAAGAGCAACTGAAAGTGACATTTTAGCATTCTTCATATATCAGTATTTTATTAACTTTACTTTCACTTAAGAGTATAAGTGACTGGGACTTCTCTGGTGGCACAGTGGTTAAGAATCCGCCTGCCAATGCAGGGGACACAGGTTCGAGCCCTGGTCTGGGAAGATCCCACATGCCACGGAGCAACTAAGCCCGTGCACCACAACCACTGAAGCCCACGCGCCTAGAGCCCGTGCTCTGCAACAAGACAAGCCACCGCAATGAGAAGCTGGTGCACTGTAACAAAGAGGAGCCCCCGCTTGCCGCAACTAGAGAAAGCCCGCACGTAGCAATGAAGACCCAATGCAGCCAAAAAAAAAAAAAAAAGAGTACAAGTGCTTGACCAGAAATTAAACTAATTCTATCAGTTCTTTTAAGATTAAGGAGGAAAAAAATCAGTATGTCTTTCAAAGATGAAACCTTTTAATATTTTGATATATTTCCTTTCAGTCTCATATATTTTATAGTAAATGTCTATATGCATATTCTATACAGTGGTTCTTATACATATGTAGTTCCATAATATGACTTTTATTTCACATAACATTAAATAGGATTGACTTTTCTATAATTATTGACTATAAATTTATAGAATTTAACTGAATGAAACTATATTTTCATTTAGGGAAACAATCTGGAATATGATATATTTCTTTCTGATTTAAAGCAAGTATGACTAGACTTTTATGTAACTGCAAATGGACGTGTGGCATCATTAAGAAATGTTACTGTTATATTAAGAAATAAAAGTTAGTTATCCATGGGATTAATATACTTTATCTGTCTTGGAATCTCTCAAGCATTTATCATCCCTCACGCTGAAATTTTTTGTGGTTATTATTTATTATCTACCTCTAATTTTCAAAGCCTAATCCTCTTAAAAATATCCCAAATGAATAAATAGAGCTAATTACATAAAACACTTTGTCTTAATGTCACTTTACCTAGTCAGTGAAGGTCAAACACAAAAGTCTAGTCACATTTGCGTTAAATGAGAAAGAAGTATATCCTAAAATTCCAATTTGTTTCCCATTCCATGAGTGAACACACAAGTTTCATTTAATCATATTTTATAAATATCATGGGAGAAAACACATTTCAAAATATACCCTTTCAGCATAGGACATGGGAAGCTATGCAATTTTCACACAAACTATAAATAAAAGGTCAGGAAACTAATATTTCAGGGTTGGTATTTTGAAGTGGGAGATCCCCAAAGAGGAACATGGGCTGATAAGTCTAGGACCGTGGATCAAAAAAACTTCTTCTAGGACTACTGCCATCAAGGCAGGTAGGAAAAACTGGAGTACAGCGTGGGTATAATAGAACGATGTCCAAGGGCAGTTCATGGATGAACTGGACATATCATCAACCCACTCTGAGGCTTTGAATATGCAGTTGTTTTCAAAGCAACTTAATTTAAGAAACAGAAGCCAAAAAGATCAAGGTAACTTGAGATTGAAAGTCATATCAAAACTTGATCCATGAAAAGATCAACTGGTTCCTGACTGTCCTTCTTAAAAAGTTCATAACTTTGAAAATGAACCTCCACTGTCAGAGTAACTGCCTGGATCTAAAGAAATATCTCAACTCTTGGGGCTTCCCTGGTGGTGCAGTGGTTGGGGGTCCGCCTGCCAATGTGGGGGACACAGGTTTGATCCCTCGTCCGGGAGGATCCCACATGCTGTGGAGTGGCTGAGCCCGTGTACCACAACTGCTGAGCCTGTGCTCTGGGGCCCGCGAGCCACAACTACTGAGCCTGCGTGCCACAACTACTGAAGCCTGTGTGCCTGGAGCTCTGTGCTCCACAATGGGGGAGGCGACCGCAGTGAGAGGCCCCCACACCACGGTGAGGAGTGGCCCCCGCTCTCCGTGGCTGGGGAAAGCCCGCGTGCAGCAACGGAGACCCAATGAAGCCACAAACAAACAAACAAACAAACAAATAAATAAATACCATAAAAAAAATCTCAACTCTTAACTGAAACATTAACAGAAAGTGTTCAATAAAGTTTTATTTGCAATGAAATTCCAAACTCATACATTACTTCTAGTTTGGCATTGGCAAATTCCAGTTCATAATACCTTAATGTTTTCAGATAAAGACAGCAGTTGGAGAAGTTAAAGAACAGATAATTAGACAGGGCCAACAATGGCTCTTAAGAATAGATTACTGCAACTCGAATTTTTTCACGTTTCTTCATTGGCTTCCTTGATACTTTCCCCTCCTGTGTATGGCAAAAGTCTGGTTTTGTGAGTCACTGAATTCAGTCTTTTCTCTCTTTTTTTTTTAATTGATTAATTAATTTATTTTTTTTTGGCTGCGTTGGGTCTTCGTTGCTGTGCGCGGGCTTCTCATTGCAGTGGCTTCACTTGTTGCGGAGCACGGGCTCTAGGCACGCGGGCTTCAGTAGTTGTGGCACGTGGGCTCAGTAGTTGTGGCTCGCAGGCTTCAGTAGTTGTGGCTCACTGGCTTCAGTAGTTGTGGCTCGCGGGCTCTAGAGCGCAGGCTCAGTAGTTGTGGCACATGGGCTTAGTTGCTCCGCAGCATGTGGGATCTTCCCAGACCAGGGCTCGAACCCGTGTCCCCTGCATTAGCAGGCAGATTCTTAACCACTGCACCACCAGGGAAGCCCCTTCAGCCTTTTTTCTTAAAGTGATCTCTCAGTCTGAGATATTGAATGTTACTGGCAAGTTCTATTACTTTACGTCATGTTGGCTAGAAGAATGTGGTTACAAAGCAGTCCTCAGCCAAGGACCTTAGGGACAAGAGAACTTGGAACACCAAGCTTCACAATACAAAGGGAGCTCAAAGAAATGAGTTCTACTCACAGCCAAATATGACAGAACTGTGACACGCTAGCAGCTCTACTTCACAAATCAAAATAGGTCATGTCCTGAATTTGATGAAAAAAACCCAAGCATCTCCAGAAATTGAGTCCAAATAGTTTAGCTCATAACCAAAGAGTGAATATTTTATACTCACAAAAATACGATTGTTAGATAGAAAGTGAGAACACAACAGCCCAGCAAAATAGTATTCATCAACCTAGAACTCCCATGAGCCTCCCTGGAGGTCCTGCCCTGCAGCTCCACCACTGTCTCCAGGCCCATATAAAAAAACTCCCGAGACAAGTCAGACTGCCTGGGACCCTTAGGCAGTGACAACACCAACAGAATTTGTACTAAATTGGGTGGAGGCCAATCACTGCTAATCATAACTCTCAAGCAGAGGGAGAGAGGCAAGTACTCAATCCCAGCTAAAACCACCTACCTTCTCTAGTCCTTTTATTCCTGTCCTCTGTTTTCTCAGCCTGGTAAATCCCACTATCATCCTTCATCTCAGCCCCTTTCACTGCAGCCTTTGGAATCCTAATCCCTGTCTAGTCAACCTCCTACATCCTCATCTTATCATAGGAGTCTCTCTACCTCCAGGCCCTAAGGGAATCCTGGTCCTCCTCTGAGGACAGCCCTTCCCCTGCAGCCCTCCCTCCAAAACAGATATAAGATTCTCCGCCCACACATGTCTCCAAACATGAGCATTTTCCCCGCTTCTTGAGGCCTCTGCCGTGGGATCATACTCTCTGCTATGCTTCATTGCCCTTTTATTTATTTTCTTAAAAATTAGTTTATTTATTTATTTTGTGGTCACATCTCTCAGCTTGTGGGATCTCAGTTCCCCAACCGGGGATTGAACCCAGGCCACAACAGTGAAAGCCTAGACTTCTAACCCCTAGGCCATCAGGGAACTTCCTTCATCACCCTTTTAGATCAGTCTTTTACACACTTTCCCTTGTTCAGTGGGAACTTTGGGGCTTGGTTTCACCCTTCTTCTCCACCCCAGTGTCTGCATAATGCTAGAGATGATGTTATACATGGAGAATAGAATTAAAAAAAAGATAAACTTCTTTAGTGATATTATAAGACTGTGGAGCTCCTCAGGAATTTATAATTTAATCAATAAAATTAACATTATAGTTTGTATATAACAAAATTCATTTAAAATATGTAAATATTTATACAGGCATGTCAAAAAATTCTCACTGGTTCCTACTCAATAAGTGAAACACATTTTAATTTGCTTCAAATTAATTAATGTAAGAAATGGTATGTCAGCACATTTAGTGAAATTTAAGACCCCTGCTTGTCGAGGGGTCTGCATACATATTAAAATAAAGATTAAATTTAACTTCTGCTAAAAAAAACTTTGCTTTCATGACCTGATGTTTACAGTCTTACATATTAAGTCTTACATATCCTCACCATACCTTCTCGTTAGCATTAATTTTTTAAGTTCTAGAGACATGGGGGAAATAATTTTGAGGTGGATTTATAGAAATATTATCATTGTTATGTCCCCATTAACTTAGTTTTTTTTCCCCACAATGGATATCACTTTCCTTTCCCTCAATCCTGAATGCTCATTTAAAAAATAATGCATTAAAAATTAAAAACCAAGGTAAAAATAAAAATCACAAAGAATCCACTCTTCTCTTCAGATAAGCATTCTTTCATAAATAGCTGTATGGGATTAGAGGCTACATAATTTTTTTTTTTTTTTACCATGAATAGTAAATTTACTTCTTCCATAAGAAATAGTTACCTCATGTGTAACCCTCCATACTTTTATGGTATACAAACATATTCTAGATATATAGCATGCTATGGAGGTTGTGTGTATCTGGGAACAAAGTTTAGGGGGTCATTTGTTTTTATAATAATGTGATCTTATTATATACAATTCTATATATTAAGATTTTCATACTGAACAGTATTATGAAAATCTCTCCAAGTCACCTGGCATAAAGGAGAAAATACAATGATTTTGAATATAATTCTATGAGGCCTTGGACAACTTTTTAAAAACTCTGTGTGTTTTAGTTTCCTTACCTGTAACATTATTACCACCTACTTCATTAGGTTGTTGTAAGGATCATATGATTGCCTAGCTCAGGGGAAATGCTTCATAGGAGCCTAATTTATTTCTTTCAATGGCTGCGTAATACCTGATATGGGTGTGCCATAAATACTTAGTCATTCACTTCCTGAGGGGCATTCACTTTGTTTTCAGTCTTTGACTAGTACAATGTACAATAAACATAAGCATATACATACCTAATAAACATATATATATATACCTAATCTAGGAGTGATTTTATTCCCATGGAATATATTCCTAAAAGTATTATTAATTTCAATGGCTAATACCACATTTCTTTTCAAAATGGCTGAAACAAAACAAACAAAAATGGCTGAAACAATGACCATTTCCATATGTATGAGAGTACCCTTCTCCCCAAATTTCTTCAACAGCAGGTATTTTCACTCTCAGCTTTTGCTAATCTAATGGTTTTGAGAGGCTGTGTCATTGTTACTTTATTTCCCTAACTCCTAGCGAGGTTGAGCATAAATTCACGTTTATTGGCCACTTGGAATTGCTTTCTCCAAATCTCATTTCCCCATTTTTCTTTTTGGTCATTTATGTTTTTCTCCATTAGTGAGCACTTTTGTATAGTTTACATCTTCTCTATCATGTATATCAAATAATTTTCCCTAGGTTATTATTTCCTTTTTTAAAGTAAAGTTTTTATTGAAGCACAACATTCATTTCTTTCTGGTTTACATTTAATCTTTTGTAAGTGGATTAAATTTTAAAATGTGTGTCTTCTCCTTTACAGCTTCATGGCCCTGTCTTGGTTAATCAACAACTTGAGGGATATTTGTGTGTATATAAAACCTATTATTTCTTCTTTCTTTTCTTTAGTCAATCTGGAAGTTATCTGATATACTTTTTCCCAGGTGAGTAGGTTGTTGGGTTGGCACCGTTTTAAAAATAACCCATTTTTTCCCTTTCAACTGAAATATCATTTTTGTTATACATCAAATACCTGCGTGTACTGGGATCTATTTTTGAGCTCTCTAATCTGTTCTCTGACTTGTCTCTTTCTAAGCCCAAACCAAAGCCAATAAGGAGGTCATGATATGCTTCAATCATATGAAGCAAGTCATTCTTTACTAGTCTTCTTATTTACATTTATAATTCCAATAACCTTTAAGATCACTTTATCCACCCCCCATCTTATTCACATTTAAATTAGAATTGTATTACATTTGCTTAATTTGGGGAGAATTCATGTTTTTATGATATTAAATCTTTCTATCTAAAAACAGATATTGTTTAATGTCTTTGTATAAAATTTTTCAGATGATCCATTGTTATCTTTTTCTCTTTTATAACTTGTTGCTAGTACAGAAAAAAGTAATTTATTTTTATCTCTCTACCTTAGGGCAAATTCAACTTTAGTATTTCAATGTAATTCTAAACCTTCCTCACTGTTCCAGCTGTCCTCGTTCTCACCAGACATCCTTATTTCCTACTTCATTAAAAAAACTGAAGTTATCAGCTTTCCAGACTCCTCTGTGCACAATCACCTATGTTCATACCCATTCTTAATATCTTTCCTCCATTTTTAAAAAAAAATTTATTTATTATTATTATTATTTTTGCTGCATTGGGTCTTCATTGCTGTGGGTGGGCTTTCTCTAGTTGCTGTGAGCGGGGGCTACTCTTCGTTGTGGTGTGTGGGCTTCTCATTGCTGTGGCTTCTCTTGTTGTGAAGCATGGGCTCTAGGTGCACGGGCTTCAGTAGTTGTGGCTCGCGGGCTCTAGAGCGTACGCTCACTAGTTGTGGCACATGGGCTTAGTTGCTCCGAGGCATCTAAGAATTGTGGGATCTTCCCAGACTAGGGATCGAACCCATGTCCCCTGCATTGGCAGGTGGATTCTTAACCACTGGGCCACCAGGGAAGTCCCGTTTCCTCCATTTTTGAAGGATGAAATTTGTTCCCTCCTCTTCAAATCCAGGCTTTATATTGACTCCAATTCTTTCAACTTCCTTGAGGACCCTGCTCCATTAGTTATGCCCCCTTCTCTCCTGCATCTTCCACCTCTGCTTCTTATTTCTTTTCTTCAGTCTCTGTACTCTCTTAAATTCCCCTTTTCTGTTGTAGAGAGGCTACTTTAATTCTCTTGGCCAGATTGTACAGCCATTTAGCCATTTCCAACCATCAGAAATATATTATTCTGATTGTTAGCTTTTCTCCTATGCTCTCTTAACTTAGGCTAAAGTTATGGCTCTATCAGCTTAGATTGAGAAGAAAGGGCAAGGGTCTGGCTTCCAGCACCTCCAAGTCCTCTCTCTCGCTCTTCTGGGGCAAAGTGCAGAAGGAGGGGAGAGAAAAATGTCTCCTTCCTTGACTGGGGAAAACTGCAGTTCTGTGTGTTGGGTGTCCCTGCTTCTGTGGCCAACACCGAATGGCCATCAGTGTTCTCTGGGAAGCACATGTTCAAATGCTGGCTTTCTCTTCTACTGCATGCACACTTGCCATCTGGTTCTATAAGAATGAAGTCACTAGCCACTGCAATCACTGACCTTCAACACACACTGAAAAGAGTTCAGGGTGGAGAACCGGGATGAGGCACTCTGTGTTCTGGGAAAAACTGGCAGAACAGGCCTTCAGATAAACATTTTCAGGAGAAAATTTTATGAACCCAATTTTTTGTATCTTCTCATGCCTAGAAAAGCACGAAATCATTAACTAAGATATCTGTGCCTTGTGACTTACAGCAACCTTCTACCGAGATGTGTGCTTGATTGCATGTACCCCCTTCACTAAAATCATATGTATACTGACTTCCCCCCTACTTTCTTAGAGCAGTTCCTCAGAGCTATCTGAGAGGCTGTCTCCTGGGCTATAGTCCTCAGTAAGCCTCAAATAAAACTGAACTCATAGCTCTCACATTATGCTTTTCTTTTTTTCCAGTCGACACATGGATTCTTAAGTAAGGCTTGGAAAAGCATCTCTCTACTGCATAGTTTCTTCACGGGGGAGATCTGCCTACAGGCATACATCTCTTCTCCATGAAATTTGCTTTGGCCAGTGGAACATAAGAAAATGTGACTTTTGGGTTTTGTGTGTATGATACAGGTCATACTTCTATTGTAAAGCAAAACCGAGCCCTATACTGTAAACAAGATGCACTCCAGAGGCAATGCAATTCAGTCAAGATAAAACTAAAAGGATGAACAAATACAAACAAAAAGAAAGTATGGGCAGTGATTTTGATATCAGTGAGTACAGAATTGAAATCAAAAAGCAATTTTAAAAGACTTTTTTTTTTTTTAATGCTAAGGGTAAGAATTCACAAGGAATATAAGATATGAATACCTATGTACCAAATAACTTAGCAGTAACTTTCATGAAGTAAAAACCTATAGACTAAACAAGGAGAAACAGAAATGCACTACAAATAAGACACTTTAATTTACTTTCCAATCCAAAATATATCAAATAGTCAAAAAAAAAAAAGATATGAAAAGATGGAAATAATCACAAAAACAAAAGGGATTATAAAGTTACTTTGCACAACTCTATGAAAAATAAATAAATAAATGAATAATTTTCCAGGAAAAAGTAATCTACCAAAACTTACCCCAGCAGATTTAGGAATTCTACTGAGCTTGATTTCCACTGAAATTGATAAATTAGGTTGTAGTAGCCTGAGCATAGTAAACAGTATCAAGGTTAAACATTGTAAGAGAATACTAAAGTTGTATACTGGAACTGAGGGAAATCCTAAAGAAGTGGTTGCAAACTAGTTTAATTGTTGTTATATGTATTGCAAATATCTACTCCATCCCCCAAAAAAGTACCATTATCTAGTCTAACAGAGGAATCTTTAGAGAGTAGGTAATTCTAATGCTATTTAAACTGCCCCAGATCTCAGAAAAATGCAAACTTCCCAATTATTTTATAAATTACAGCATTGATACTAAAACCTGATTGACTGCAAAAAGATGATGAATTATACTTATGAATATCATTTCAAAAAGACAAAATATTAATAAACAGCACTTTAAGAGAATAATTTGTCATAATCAAATTAGGTTCCTCCCTACCTCCTGTACAAGAATGTCAGAATAGTTCAATAGTACAAAATTTAGTCATGTATTTTAGCATATTAATAAATCCATGGAAAAAATTATGTTTATATATATAGTCATAGAAAAGGAAGTTGACAAAAATCAAATCTACCCTTGATTTAAAAAAAAACACACTCAAAATAAGAGTGGATGAAAACTTCATTTATATGATTATACATATTATATCTCAGCCCTAAGGCTAACATATTTCCTAATGGAGAAACACTGAAGATATTCCTCCTAAAGTCAGGAACTAGACAAAGATGCCCACAATGACCACTACTACTTCACACTAATTAATTGCCTAATACTTCCAAAACCATAGAAAATTAAAGGTACAAAAATTGGAAAAAAATTTAAATTATCTCCATATTTGCAGATGGTATGATTGTACACCTGAAAAATCCAGAGAGAGCAAATGAAAATGACTACTAAAGAGAATTCATCAAGGTAGTAAGATATAAAATGGTTAATATACAGAAGTTAATCAATCAATTAAAATAACAATGACAGAAATAATGGGATAAGTAGACCCTCTTTCAATAACAACAAAAGACAAAATACTCAGGACTTTAGAAATATCCAGAACCTAAAGGAGAATCTTTCTAATACAAAGAATATAAAAGTTAACTTGGGAGGATATGGAGAAAAAAGAACTCTTGCGCACTGTTGGTGGGAATGTAAACTGGTACAGCCATTATGGAAAACAGTATGGAGGTTCATCAAAAACTTAAAAATAGAACTACCATATGGTCCAGCAATCCCACTCCTGGACATACATCTGGAGAAAACCATAATTCAAAAAGTTAACATGCACCCCAACGTTCATTGCAGCACTATTTATAATAGCCAGGACACAGAAACAAGCTAAATGTCCATCGACAGAGGAGTAGATAAAGATGTGGTATATACATACAATGGAATATTACTCAGCCATAAAAAAGAATAAAATGTCATTTGCAGCAACATGGATGGACCTAGAGATTATCATACTAAGTGAAGTAAGTCAGACAGAGAAAGACAAATATATGATATCACTTACATGTGGACTCTAAAAAAATGCTACAAATGAACTTATTTACAAAACAGAAACAGACTCACAGTCTTCGAAAACAAATTTATCATTACCAAAGGGGGAAGGCAGAGGGGGAGGGATAAATTAGGAGTTTGGGATTAACATATACATGCTACTATATATAAAATAATCAACAAGGACCTACTGTATAGCACAGGGAACTCTACTCAATAGTCTGTTATAACCTAAATGGGAAAAGAATCTGAAAAAGAATAGATATATGTACATGTATAACTGAATCACTTTGCTGTACACCTGAAACTAACACAACATTGTAAATCAACTATACTCCAATATAAAATAAAAATTAAAAAAAAAACAACTTAAAAATAAAACTACCATATGATCCAGCAATTCCACTTCTGGGTGTTTTTCTGAAGGAAACAAAAACACTAACTTGAAAAGATACCCCCATGTTTATTGCAGCATTATTCACAAGAGCCAAGATATGGAAGAAACCTAAGTGTCCATTGATGGATGAATGGACAAAGCTGATGTTGAATAAATATTCATATTTTTATTTTTACTTATAATAATTCAGCCATAAAAATAAGGAAATCCTGCCATTTGAACATTGAGAGCATTATGCTGAGTGAAATAACTTGGAGAAAGACAAATATTGTATGATCTTACTTATATGTGGAACCAAAAAAAAAAAAAACACATAAAAACCCTGAACTCATAGATACAGAGGATAGATTGGTGGTTGCCAGAGGTAGGCGGTGAGGTGGGCAAAATGGGTGAAGGGGGTCAAAAAGTACAAACTTCAGTAATAAAGTAAGTAAGTCCTGGGAATGTGATGTACAGCACGGTGACTATAATTAATACTGTATTGTATATTTGAAAGTAAGAAAGTAGATCTTAAAAGTTCTTATCACTAGAAAAAAAAAGTGTAACTCTATGGTGATGGATGTTAACTAGATTTATTGTGACGTCATTTCACAATACATACATATATTGAATCATTATGTTGTACACCTGAAACTAATAACTAAATGTTACATTTCAATTATATTGCAATAAAAAAATTTCAAGTTAACTTGGATTAATGTAAAGATGTACTGTGTTCTTTAATGGGAAGACTTAATATCATAAAGCAGTGTGTCATTTTTATAAACTATCAAGGAACAAACATAATAAGAATACAGATTATTTTCTGGAGCTAGATAAACCAATTTTAAAGTGTACCGGGAAAAAAAAGAAAAGTGAACAAAGAAGAACAGCCTGGAAAATTCTGATAAAGAGCAATAAGGGTACTACCCCTACCAGATATGTAAACATACTATAATGCATCAATAATTAAAAGTGTAGGATTGGCTCATGAAAAGACTAATCAAACAGAATAGAAAGTCCAGAGATAGACTTGAATACCTATGGGAATTTAGTGCACAATGAAGACTGCACGTCAAATCAAACAGTAAAGATAGACTTTTTTTTTTAAAAGATAGACTTTTTAATAAATAGTGTTGGGAAAACTGGGTAGCAATTTGGAAAAAAATAAAGCAGATTCCATACTGATGCAATGTATCAAGTTAAACAAATAGGTCCAAATGGATCAAAGTTTAAATGTAAAAAAAAAATGAAATTATATAAGTATTAGAAAACAACATAGGTGGTTTTTATTATAACCTTGGGAAAGTATTTTATCATAACCATTTAACTATGACTCAAATTTTGGAAAGGCTAACAGTTAAAAAGTAAACACAAATAAACACTTGTGCATGTCAGAAATACACCATTAGCAGAGTTAAAACAAATATAACAAAATAGGACAGACATTTGCAACTCATAGCACATACTGAATGCTTACATTCTCAACAGACATCAAAAACTTTTAGGAATAGAGAAGAAAAAGACCAACTTTTTAGAAAAGTAAGCAAAAGGTATGAAAGGAAAGGTCACAGAAATAAAACCAACAGCATAGCCACTAAACATATGAGATGGTGCTAACTTCACTAGTAAAAATGCAAATTAATATTACCTTGAGCTATAATTCCTCAACTATCAGATTGGCAAAATCCAAAAGTCTTATAACACACTGTTGGAGAGGCTATGGGGAAATGGACACTTTCAAACATTGCTGGAAGGTGTAGAAAATGGAATAACCATCAGGAAGGAATTTCTGGAATTATCTACCAAAATTTCAGATGAATTTACTCTTGATGTAATGATCTAATTTCCAGGAATCTCATACATATGTGCACGTGTGTGTGTGTGTGTGTGTGTGTGTATACACACACACACACACGTGCACATATGTATATATACACATATATGTATACATATACACATATATGTATACATACATATATATGTATGTATATATACATGTATATATGTATATATATACAGGCAGATATAGATATCATATATAACATACATACATACACGTATATACATGTGCGTGCCTATATATCTGTGCTAATTTGAAATGACAGTTGTGCTAGAACTGTCAATTTGCAGAATTGTTTGTAAAAGCAAAAGACTAGAACAGAGCATCCAGCAGTAGGAGACTGGCTGAATAAATCATGGTATATAAAAAACTGTGCATCCACAAGAAAGATTAAGGAAGAGCTCTATTAACTACTGACTTGGAGACATCTCTAGAATAAATTTTCATGTTAAAAAAAGCAACGAATAAAAGAGTGTATATTTTAGGCTATCTTTTTTGTAAGAATACATTCATATTTGCTTGTTTCTGCATAAAGAAATACTGAAAGGACAAAAAAATAAACTAATAAAAATTGTAATCTATAGTAGCTAGAGGAAAAAGGGTGAAAAGGCACAAGCAGGAATGAGACTTCTATAAATTCTTTTTTTTTAAATTGATTTTCTTTTTGTAAAAAATTTATTTATTTAATTTATTTATTTTTGGCTGAGTTTGGGTCTTTGTTGCTGCACGCGGGCTTCCTCTAGTTGTGGTGAGTGGGGGCTACTCTTCCTTGCGGTGCGCGGGCTTCTCATTGCGGTGGTTTCTCTTGTTGTGGAGCCAGGGCTCTAGACGCGCGGGCTTCAGTAGTTGTGGCGTGTGGGCTCAGTAGTTGTGTCTCGCAGGCTCTAGAGGGAGGAAAGCCCTATAAATTCTTTTTATGTATTTTGAAATTTGAATCAAAAAGTTAAAACTGATAAAAATATAAAGCTTTCTTAAAATCTGGTGCCGGACTTCCCTGGTGGTGCAGTGGTTAAGAATCTGCCTGCCAACGCAGGGGACATGGGTTCAAGCCCTGGTCCAGGAAGATCCCACATGCTGTGGAGCAACTAAGCCCATGTGCCACAACTACTGAGCCTGCGCTCTAGAGCCCACGAGCCACAACTACTGAGCCCATGTGCCACAACTACTGAAGCCCACGCGCCTAGAGCCCATGCTCAGCAACAAGAGAAGCCACTGCAATGAGAGGCCCGCACACCGCAATGAAGATCCAATGCAGCCCAAAATAAACAAATACATTTATTTAAAAAAAACGAATCTGGTGCCAACTTTTAGAGCAAAGATATCTGGGTAAACTTTAGCAAAGTAACACAGTTTTAGATGATTGCATGAGGAAATTACCAATCTTTACTTCCAATCTGCCAAACTTTTATTAGGGTATTTTACCTTTTAGTGGAAGGTGAGAACTTAAAAAACTTGATGAAATCAAATTTTAATGAAATCCTTTATGTCAGGTACTGAGGATACAATAAGAATACAAGTTCTTGCTCTCAAGGAGTTCAGACTTATAGGGGAGACCAAAAATAAGCATGTGATTATACAGCATAAGAGCACCAAGAGCTATACACAACACGTAACATGCTTAACTACCTTCTTTGCTAAGGCAGTCTTCCTAGCAGAGACGAGAGACAAGCCAGACTCTGAAGGATGACTAGGAGCTTGAAGGGGATCCCGGGAAGAGGGGGTGTTTCAAGCACAGGCAACAGCAAGTGCCACCATCAGTGCTGCTTTCCTATTCTTACAGGATAAATTTCAAGTTCATTAGCATCAAAGCAACCTTTTACAACCTGGCTCTTGCCTATCTTTCCATCCTCATATTCTACTACCCTGGAGGCCTGGACATGTGTAGGTGTGGTAGGAATTAGAAGGAAATTGTGGTCAGAGGCGTTTATTGGCATATGAGATGTCTCACGTAGGGTGGCCCCTGGAGTTGTGGATGTCAGGAGCTCTGAAGGAGTTGCGGAAGCTGAGCTAATCAACAGGAGATAGCAGGAGTCTGGGGTAGAGAGAAAAACTGTGACCCAGGGGGACTACACTCAATACATATTGCAGAGCAAGGCCTATGTGAATGTAACTTCAATTACCGAGTAAGTACTGTGTTCCAAATGCTGTCCTCAGAGAGATCTTTTAAATGCATAAGTAGTGTTACACCCTTGCTTAAAGTCATTGCTTCTCATTGTATTTAAAATGAAAACTCCTTCATCTGGACTTCACATTCAGGTCCCACAAATTCTGTCCCCAGCCTACACCTCTAACCACACTCTGCCTCTCACAAAGCCCTCTGCAGTCCCCTCTGTCTGCAATGCCCTCTCCATCCTTTGCTCCATTGCCTAAATCCTACCTATCCTGCTGTTCTCACTTTAAATGTCACCTCCTAAGGCCTTGCCTCCTGACCACCTCTCCACCATCTAAATTATACCTCTAATTAAACCTTTGTTACAACACCCTATATTTTCTTTCATATTAGATTTTGTAATTATGTATATATATTCGACTTTCTTGCCTCATGAAACTACAAGCTTCACGACAGAAGGAACTGTTTTGTTCAGTACTTAGAAAAATGCTGGCACATGGTAATCAGCAAAGATTTGTGAAAAGAATAAGTTTAATCTCCATAGCCTTGCAAAAATGATCCCTCTTTTTCAGACGTGGAAATTGAGGCTCAGAAATGTTGGGTGATCTATCCAACATCTCAAAATATGGGTCCAAATCCAAATCTCATGATTCTAAATGCTGTATTGTCTCCCAAATGAAGAAGGGCTTCTCATGAAAATAAGAAAGGTCTGGAAGTGGCCTAGGTGGCTAAAGTGGATGACAACCTCTCTCCCGGCTCTGGTTGATGAGATTATGGTATGGACCAAGAGCAGGCCCTGTTTGAGGGGGTTGAAAATGAATAAGGTCCAAAATAAAGACGCGATGGAATATTCTGTAAGTAGGTTGAGGGAAGTGGGTTTGCAAAGGAATAGGGCTTTCCGAGGATCCTGTGGAATTGACTTAAGAGACTGGACGGCAGTGAGAAAATGAGCAAGGAAAGAGGGGGAGACTTCCAAGCAGCCACGGGGATCAAAGAATGAATGGATGGTTGACTGAATGCCGTGAATACTTTGGGAAGTATCTGGGGACTCTGGAAATAAGCAGCTTGGACAGTTAGAGGGGCTGAACTCTCAGGAGTATCAGGAAGTACTCAGCCAGTGTGAGGCTACAGTACTGACTACATTCCTTCTCCCCGGAGAGACTTCTCCACTAATATGGCCTGTCTGCCCCTCATCAAGCTCTGGCATAACCCCTGGTTCCTCTGGAAACTCCTGCTTCACTGCTATTAGCTGAGCTATATCCTGCTGCAAGGGCCAGGGGCAAGAAAATATATCTCAATCAGTAGTGGAAGTAGAAAAAGTGACTACACAAGAAGGCCAGGGATAGATTTTTCAGGAGAAAAGTTAAAATTTGTAAGTTTCTGGGGCATGTTTAACACCACATCCTACGCTCTTAGAAGTGGGTGTAAATGTGGGTATAGTCCTAGACCACTCGAGAATGTGTCAGGTCTAAAAGGAACAGAAAGGAATGTTTTTAAAAATCACCAAAGCTCCTGACTTCATACATATTCCACTGTAGTTAAAAAATCTATATATTTATGTTATATTCAGAGATGGATAAAAAGTAATATTAGGTTTATTGTGTCGATCACTAAAAAGCAAAATATCTAATATTAGGAGTTGTTAAGGAAAACTCTACCTTAAAACTGGAATCCAAATAATCCAAAACAGATATCTTATGAGGTGTGTAGAAATAGGCAAAGGCTCCTGAAAGGCAGCAGCAGCTGGCTCCCAACCACCCTTTGCCTAGAGACAGTTGCTAGGCAATACTAGATTTGCTCACAAATGCACTTTTTACCCGAGGATAAGTATTATGATAACACACACACTGCCTCCCAATCAATTTTTCTGCTCCTGTTTCATTAAAGGCAAGAGACTCTGGTAAACATTATTGACGATGGCTAATAGTCTCCTGGACACTGAATTGTGCTGGGCTCTTTCCTGGACAAAAACATTATTTTTGCCTTCTAGGTCTAGGGGGATTTAGAAAAGCCTGAAAACCACATATTTCATTTGTTCTCAATTTCTTCGAGTCTGAGTGTAAATGCTGTCCAGGGAGCAGAAAGATGGAATAATGGATCTGAGACTCATTTTCTTTCAAGTACTTTTGTTGACTCATAAAAAAACTAATACTGCCACTCAATTTAAACTCACTTTAAAAATATTTAGTAGAGAGAGAATTTGAAATATGTAAAGAAAACAAAGATGTGATCATTCTCGAATTTTAAGGTTTTACCTTTGTTTTGTATTGATGCTAGTGAAGTGCTCAGTAACACAACAATAAAAGGTGAAAGTATGATTGGCCTTGTTCTGAATGGTGCTCTTTCTACAGCATCTGCCAAATCATTTATTGGATGTATTCCCATCACCTGCACTCAACACTTCTAAAACAAACATATCTTTTCCTCAAAGCAGTTATGCTTCTAATATTCTCATTTTTGCTAAAAGCACCATCACATTTCTGGTCCTTCAGACTTAAAATCTTGGAGCTATAATTGCCTCCTCCCCATGTATTCTTCATGTCTAATGACCAAATCTTGCTTCTTATTCCTTTGCTTTCTCTTCTACTGAGCCATCCTGTCTATTAATGATTTCCTTTATCACTTTATTCCATTTTCCTCCACAAATATGTATATATATTCTCTATTCCTCACAGTTAAAGCTAACATTTTTTAGTCTGTAATTAAGAGGAACCAATCTTAGCCCTTCAACTGTCCAACAAGCCTCTGCTCTAGTCACCCCATGCCTTCCTCAAAGTTCCTGAAATTTAGGAGACATGACCCCCGCTTTCCTCTGTCCCTCTCCAAACGTTTACCACTGCCTGTAAGTCTATTTTACCTGGAATACTCTTAATGCTTTTATCTCTAATCATTCCCCAATTTAGTTATCCCATAAAACTATTCTAAATTCCCATTTCTTCCATAAAGCTTTCCTCAATTCTCCACATTCTCCACATGATAGAATGCCCTCACTAGTAACTTCCTTTAAAAAAAAATTTTTTTAATAGAAGCATAGTTGATTTACAATGTTGTGTTAGTTTCTGGTGTATAGCAAGATGATTCAATTATATATATATATTTACATTCTTTTTCATATTCTCTTCCATTATGGTTTATCACAGGATATTGAATATAGTTCCCTGTGCTATACAGTAGGACCTTGTTGTTTATCCATCCTATATATAATAGTTTACATCTGCTAACCCCAAACTCCCACCCCCGACCTTGGCAACCACATGTTCTCTACGCCTGTGATTCTGTTTCTGTTTCGTAGATAAGTTCATTTGTCTCATATTTTAGATTCTACATATACTCACTAGCAACTTTCAAGTCAGTCAGTTGGCATCTCCATACATTCTAGAATGTTATCAGTCAAGAATCTTAACTCATAATAAGAGTTGATACTTACATAGTGCTTATTCTGTATCAAGCACTAATCTAAATACTTTACATATAATAAATTCAATTATTCACATCAACTTTATGAAGTAGAAATTATTATAATTCCTATTTTTGAATGAGGAAATTGGGGCACAGAGAGGCTATCTAATCTGCCCACTTAGTAAGTGGCAGAGTTGGGAATCAAACCCAGACACAATGGTTCCATAGTCCATATGCTCTAAACCACTAATCCTTACTCTAGGTTCCTTCTAGTTCAAAAATTCCTACACATTATCTAGATCTACCTCATAATTTGACCAAAGAGAAACCAAGGAGGAGAGATATTCAGTTACAAAAAGTTACACAAAGCAGCGTTTTTCAAAATTTAATGTGAATCACCTTGGGGTCTTTAAAATGCAGATTCTAATTCCATAGATATAGGATGAAGACTGAGATTCTACATTTTTAACAAGTCCCCACGTGTTACTGATTTGACTGGTCCATGTAACCTCACACTGAGTGACAAGAACAAAGAGAAATGCAAGCTGAGACTGGAACTCAGTTTTGACCTATTCCATCCACTGTTACCCCAAACATTACGCTAATAGGTAAGGAGGGAGAAAAATGTACCTGAGAGAATTTACTGGGAAAAAATTTACTTCATTTTGAATCACCTTCTTGCAATCATGAATAGCAAATAAATTTTATGATGCTTTTTTTCACATATATTTTAATTTTGTAGTAGTATAAAAAGCATTGAGCTTGTCCAAGATTTATCATCCATAAATTCATTATTCACTTCTCTACACCCCATTGATTTATTGCTCTGGGTAGTGACTTGGGGATATGGGATTGAAGGAGGAAAGAGTATGTGGTAGGAAAGCAGGCTTTCCAAGACCCCAAAAAACTGGAGTCAGGATACCACTCATGAATATTTGGGCATGCATTCTGTTTTTTCCTCTGAATGAGCTTGCCACTGAGTTAGACTGGAAAACCAGAGTACCAGATGTCAATTTTTTTTTCCAATAGGGGCATATATTTCCTAAGGGCTTCCTAAATAGTAATATATGTCCCTGGTATGAAAAATACAAGACAAAATTAAGCTTCCCAGATCTGGAAGGACTTACCTTGTGCAGCTAGTGTTAACAGTGGTAAATCCCTCTTTTGGGGGCTCTGGTGGCCAAGGGAAGCTGCACTGAGAAATGCCGGGAAATGTGGCCATTAAGACTTGCATTAAGTCTGTGTGACCTTGGCCAAATACACAAATACATCAGAAACTTGAGGACGGTGAGTGTGTATGTTCTCTTTCTAGCCATCTATCATCTATTGAAACCCATAAAGTGAAAAAAAAAAGGGAGCATGCCAATTCTTTTGATGTCTTTTATATATATTATGTCCATCATTTAAGTAAAAACTACCTACTTTCCCCCTCTTTTTCCTACCACTCTTACCCTCCCCAAATCTGTGATTCTGTGTGTCAAAATTTGTTTGCTTTGTCTTCCCTTACCTAAAGTCCTAATTCTGTAACTTATTCTAATGTACCCTTAAACAATTCTGTATCCAGGAGCTTTTCCTGTAGATCTAAAGTAATAACATTAACCACCAACTAAAGATTTTGTTGTTGTTGTTGTTAGGGAAGGACATAAAATAGAACATATACTCCTTACATTTATTTTAGATATATTTAGAATGCCAGAGAAAACAGCTCTTTGAGAGCAGAAAAATAAACCTTGTAGATTTCTCTCATACATGAGAACTAAGGCATTATTCAAGGATAAGCTTTTTTTAAAGGACACTATTATGCTTTCAGATCACTGTAGTAGTTTATACATATTTACACAACATGACTTCTTGTTAATAAAATTTTAACTATAGAATGATACTTTCCAGTATACAATGTACCCTCATTTTTCATACATTACTTCTGGAGCACTTAATAAACCTGAATTATTAAAGATATTATTGTTTTAAAAAAGATTTTAAGGGTCATCAAAGGTATCTCATATCATATATTTTACATAGCTTTAAGTAATCCATTGAAAATCAATAGTTTTGAGACCTGCCATGTTGTTTTATTAATTTGCTTCCTGCTTCCAAAATATAATTAAGTGTATTGGGGAAGGGAGATTTATTTTGTTTCCCTAACAGTATTACACTAATTAATTTATAGAAAGGCATTTTGCCCCATGAACTTTTTTTTTTTAATTGAGGTACGGTTGATTTACAATACTATATTAGTTTCAGGTGTACAACATAACTGATTCAAAATTTTTATAGATTATACTCCATTTATATTTATTATAAAATATTGGCTATATTTCCTGTGCTGTACAATATATCCCTGTAGCTTATTTAGTTTGTGCTTCTTAATTCCCTACCCCTATCTTGCTCCTTCTCTCTTCCCTTTCCCCACTGGGAACCACTAGCTTGTTCTTTATATCTGTGAGTCTGTTTCTTTTTGTTATATTCTCTAGTTTGTTTTATTTTTCAGATTCCATATTAAGTGATAACATACAGTATTGGTCTTTCTCTGTCTGACTTATTTCACTAAGCATAATACCCTCTGGGTCCATCCATGCTGTTGCAAGTCCCATGAACTTCTATTTTAGTAGAAATTGCCTTTAGGGTGCCATGTCAGTCACCATGATCTATGTGTGACAGATTTCTCAACATACATCCCAAAAGAGTGGTAGAAAAAGAGAAAGCTCTCACAGATAACTCATTATTCCAGCATTGATTTCTGCATTGATTAGAGTGGCTAATTTCTTGGCTCACCCCATTTAAGTCAGGTCCTTATTTGTCCTTTGTAGAAAGCTGTTTTAAAGAGCACAAGAGAATCTAAAACCATTTCATTAGGGTGACATCAGAGACAAAAAAATCCTATGAATTATGTAGAGGACATCATTTCACTGACTGAGATGGGCTTCATGCAGTCAACCCGCTTCAGTAAGTCTTGTAATCATGAGCTATCTGCTTTTGGCAATGCTATAGAGTCATATACTCCAAACTTAGGAGCATATAAATTTGAAAGAATTAAGACACTTTCTGAAAATGTATTTGAATTAAATGTGGAAGAGTTGAGGTGAAGAAAGAATTTAAAAGCTAATGATATTATCTCTTGATAACCCTTATGAAAGCACAAGACTGATTTTATCACATATGGAATAAGCAGACTTCACACTCAAATACCAAGCTTTGCCAGAAAAAGAAACAAAGAAAAAAATCACAGGTAAAGTTTTACAAGTAAAATAAAGCTATATAAAAGGAAAGTTAAGGGATTTCCCTGATGGTCCGGTGGTTAAGACTCCACGCTTCCACTGCAGGGGGCATGGGTTCGATCCCTGGTTGGGGAACTAAGATCCTGTATGCCGCAGGGTGTGGCCAAAAAAAAACCAGTTAATATAATCTAACAGAATTAGAGTGCTAGGGAACAAGGATGATCTGACAATGAAAATCAAGAAAAAATGATTGAACTATTAATAATTTTAAGTATATGATTAAAAAGATTGATGAGAAATGAGGAAAATTGAGATAAGATTCAAGCAGACTTTTAAAATGAGATTAAGATATGCAGTAATTAAAAGATTCAAATTGTCATACACAGATATTTCCTGGATATTCTATATTTTGTGTAAGAAAAGTGATCATAGCAAGAATAAAGCCTCAGCATGATTGAGTCAATAAATTTTTCCATATTAATGCAAAATAATATGAAATAGCAATACAACTAGTAATAAGCATTTCTAAGAAATAAAAGCTACATCAAACTGTAAAAAACTGGGGAATTCCCTGGTGGTCCAGTGGTTAGGGCTCTGCACTTCCACTGCGGTGGGCCTGGGTTCCATCCCTGCTTGGGCAACTAAGATCCCGCAAACCAAATCAAACCAAACCAAACAAAACAAGAACCCACAACTGTCAAAAGCTGAACATTATAATGAGAATGATATTTAGAATCATGTTACATGCAAAATTTAATTAATTTGGATTACAGAATAGTGTGATTTGTATTGCTTCAATCACAAAAATAAAAGCAACTAAAAGTCTGCTCTAAAATAGAACTGATTAGACAAGAAAATAAGGGAAATTAGTCCAACTAGTGTGAGAAGATAAGATACACTGGTCCCATCAAGGTCTTACTGCACCTTTTTTTTTTTTTTTTTGATTTTTTAAATTTAAAAAAAAATTTAAATTTTTCTTTAGATTTTTTTCTTTTTTTTACATTTATTTTTTATATTGGAGTATATTTGATTTATAATGTTGTGTTACTGCATCTTTAAAGAGAAACCAAGAGATGTGATCAGAGTGTCAGACAAGGGAGAAAATGCTACATTAGATGAACAGCTTCAGGAATCTGATTAAGTCATCCTTTCTTCGTTTCTAGCCCACTTACAACATGATTTGAAGGTCGGTCTACACAAGGAGGGCACCAGCACACTTGTCTGTGAGTTCATTCCCACTCTGAATTCAAATGCAGCATTCATCAATGGCCCAGCCACTTTTTTTCAATAACAAACTCACCACTAGGTTGCAGTCTTACCTCAACAGCTCCTTTAAGAACAAACTACTATGTATAAAATAAATAAGTTACAAGGATATATTGTAAAACACAGGTAATATAGTCAATATTTTATAATAAATATTAATGGAATATAACCTTTAAAAGTCGTGAATCACTATGTTGTACACCTGAAACATATAATACTGTACGTCAATTACACCTAAAAAAAAAAATTTCCATTCACAAGCAGTTAACCATTTAGTGGTTAAACACATAATACTTCTCTCTTGTGACAAGAGCTGATGCAAGCCACATTCAGTTTATCAATCAGTTCACTGGCTAACCTAGATTCCATGCAGATACACTGTTTTTCAAGAGCATCAAAACTCACAAATTGCCTGTCAAAATGTTCTCACTCATCAGCTGGCAGCCTCCTTAAGAGCTTTCTTCCATTACAAGCGCATAATTATGCAGCCAAAAAAATCATTCCTTGGGTATTTTAAGCCTCTAGTTTCAACATAGGACAAATGGTTAAATAACAATATATAATTATCTTTCTCTTTGTTTCCATTGCTTGTATTGGGTCCTGAGACCTCCATGTAAGAGTCAGCGTTGCTGTGCTGACTCCTTTGAAAAGTCCACCTGTCTGTAACCATTGTCAACACTTCCACTAGTAGTTTCTCAAACAAACTTCAGGAAATAATCATTCTTTAAACTATAAATGCAAGGAGAAATAAATATTACAGAAAATTTATCATATATCCTCTTTAAATGACTATTATAGGCCATAGTCCAGGTGAAAGAGCGATGAGTCCAGGAGCAGGCAGTGAGATATGTGTGAATGAGTAAAGCATTGAGTACTTTATTATTGTTTAAATCCTCAATTACTACAAATAAACCCACTTGATCAGTATGAATCTGGAATTTAAATGCTAAATGATACAAATAGATATATGTCAAAGTGTGTTAAGAACCAGTTAAGGTTATTGGTTTGTTTGGGGAATAGATTAAGATATTGATAAACTTTAGGTAATGCCCTTGGTTCAGTAAGTTAGGGGTAACTACCAGAAGAATAAAAGTAGAATAAGTAACTTTCAAAACAGCAGAAGCACATTTGATTATCCAATAAATGGTAGGACAGGAGAAAAAGAAACAAAACTCAGGAAGAAAGCATGGTGTCTTTTACTAGCTTCCCTCAAAGAAGAGAGCCTGAATCAAGGTCTTGTATGCAGGCAGTTTACTTTGGAAAAGAATCCCAAGGAATAGGAATAAGGGACTGACAAGAGTGAAACTGAGAAGGAGGGCAAGTCTATTTAAGAGTGCATTACCAAGTTGATCAGCATGGGGCTCAATCCACTAGGGTCTTCTGAGGAGCCATGTAGAATGCATTTCAGAATTATATACCCAAGGGGTAGAAGAGAGGCATATTTATTCTCCAGCTCATATGCTTCATTGATCAAGGGTTACTCACAGTTTTTAACTCATCTGAAATTCTTGGTTTGCCCATGTCACAGTGGTGAGAGGTTCTTGCAGGTGTCCCAGACAGTGGTGGTAGAGAAGGCCAAGAGTAGAAAGCAGGAGATCCATAGTACAGCTGAGACAGCATGCTGTCAGGTTATACCTGTATGCAGGTGGTGGCTTCAACAATGACTGAAGTAAAAAGATGGCAGCAATAGTTGTAATGATAATCATTGCAAACGGGTTCAACTCATTAGGTTAAAGAAATGCAGTACTATGTTATTTAAACTTCAAAGGATACATACCAAAATATTATTGTACTCTGCCTCCAAAGACGTGACACTATCTATATTTTCTGACTCTAATGCAACAAAATTAGAATGGAAAAATATTCACAATATTCACAAGGTTGTCCTCCTCCTCCTTTTTTGGTTATAGCAAAGTATATTAATGGATGAGTCCTTCTGTTGAAAAAAACTAAATATACTCGATAAATAATTTTTGAAAATCTTCTTAAAATTAATGAAGAGCTGACAAGATTGTAAGAAATTACCAGGCAAAGCCTGAAGGGGACAGAGGAACATAAGGAGGTAAGCCAATACAGAGTCCTCTTTTGGCCTGAAGGTGTTTGCCAATCCCAGTAAATTTGAACTTTCATGTTGACAACTTCATTTGAATGAGAAGATCAGAAAAAAAAGAAGCTCAGTGTCAGACAAGGTGAGGAATCTAATAATAGACACTTCCCACAATGAGCTGGGATTTCAAAGACTTACACTCTGAGACTAAGGGTTAACTAGAAACAAACCAGCACATATGTGGTATTACAGTATACATTTCCATCATTGAGGTAGACCAAGGGACCTTAAGTCTCGAACTTGATTCAAGGTGGCGCTGTTATGGTGATATAATTAATGTTCCTAGGTATCTGGCAGAAGCCAATTCAAAACCTCTCTGGAAAAAATAACTTTATTCTAGATCTAAGAATTTTCTGTAATATCTTTTTAAGTACAATGGCTACAAGGCAGCCAAAGATAACCAAGTTAATAAACAAAATACTACAAACAAGAACTGGGAAAAACAACAGACAAAAGAAACAGATCTGTAAACATTCAGATACCAGAATTATCAGCCAAAGACAATAAAACAACTATGCTTAAATAAATAAAAGACAAATTTGGGGGGAAAAGTCTGCAGGGAAGAAAAACCTATAAAACCAGATAGATCATATTCAAAAGGAAGAAAACAAAACCTCTAGCACTGAAAAATACAATGTCCCAAATTAAGAACTCAGTGGATAGGTTAAATAGTAGATTACAGACAGCTGAAGAGAGAATTGGTATAAGATAAGAATAAAATACACAGAATGCAGCCCTGGGAGATAGAAAGATAGGATATATAAAAGAAAGGGTAACATATTTAAAGGATAGAATAGGTCTAACATAATCAATTGGAGTCTCAGACGGAAAGAAGAGAGAGACCAATATTTTAAAATATAACTGAGAATATTACAGAAATTATGAAAGACACCATTCTATATATTCAAGAAACCCAAATAACCAACAGGCAAACTTATAGCTGACTTGTACAGCAACAATGGAAGCTAAAAGTAAGTAGAATGGTATCTCTGTTACACTGAAAAATAATAGTCAAACTAGATTCAGCAACAATATTTTTCAAGAATAAAGGCAAAGTAAAGTCATTTTGTGACAAAAATGAAAGCATTTATCACCAATATACTCATAGTAAAGAAAATTCTAAAGCATCTATACAAGGATGAAGAATGAAGAAAATGATAAATATGTAGGTAAACCTATATAAACAATGAGTGATATAAAACAATAGTAATAATGTCCTGCAAGGTTTAAAAATTATGTATTTTTCCTGTAATGGTGAACCTGGTAATTCCAATCAATGCACCCTCTGAGAACAACTAGAAAAGCCAGTATCAGAGAGCCTGTGAAGAATTACAGGGTCAAGGTCCAGGAAAAGAAAGAAACTCAAATAGGAAGTCTGCTATTTGGAACATCTATTAATTTCTGAAGAATCAGCTAATAGGCTAAAAGCTGAAATGAACTTTTCATAGATGCATAGGGTTAGCAGCATAAAGACAAGTTCAACCAATTAAGTGGTAATATGGGGCTAGTAACACCCCCAGCTTCAGGTGGCATCCCCAAATGCTACACTCTAGGAGTAAGTGAACTAAAACAGAAGAGCCAGTTTCAAATCACCTTAATAACTGATTGAATTAAAATAATCTGAGATCACTAGTACCTCTGGACACTTGCCTGCAAGGGTAAATCCTCTTTGAAAGAAAAATAGCATCATTCTGGCCCTCAAAATTTTCTACAATTTTTCATAGTCAATTCCAGCACTCAATCTCAAAAACCAGGCATACTAGAAAACATGCTAAAATAGTAAGAGAAATAATAGAAAAATAGAAAGAGATGCACAAGGATACAGATATTATCAGCTGTGGATACTTAAAATAACATTTAATATTTTCAAGGAACTACAAAAAAGATTTAGAATTTGACAGGGAACTAAAAACTACACAAAAGAGCTGAACAGAAATTCTAGAACTGAGAAGTACAATAACAAAGTAATGGATTGTTTTCAAGGCAGATTAGGCACAGCTTAAGAAAGCATTAACGAACTAGAATAAAGACCACAAGAAAATATCCAAACTGAAGGATGGAGAGAAAAAAGAATGAAAAGTAGAGAAAACAGTGTGAAAGACAGAAATTACAGTGGAATAGTTTGATATACATGTAATTGGAGTTTCAAAAAGAGAGGAGGGAGAAAATGGGACAGAAACAACATTTGAAGAGATGATGGCTGATAATTTTTCAAAAACAAGAACAAGCCACAGATTCAAAAGAATGATGAACTGAAAGCAGAATAAACATAAAGGAAACACGATAAGGCATATAATTGTAAAACTGCTAAAACAAGGGGAAAGAGAAAAAAAAATCTTAAAAGCAGACTACCCACACACACACAGCAATACAATTCACAGCTGTCTTCACAACAGGAAAGAAAAAAAAAAAAAAATCCAGAAGAGGGACTTCCCTGGCAGTCCAGTGGTTAAGACTCCGAGCTTCCACTGCAGAGGGTGTGGTTCGATCCCTGGTGAGGGAACTAAGATCCCACATGCCAAACGCCAAAAAAAAAAAAAGCCAGATTATTTCCCCCCCTCTCTGGCTGGTCACAGAAGATGAAGTCAGAGATACGAAGCATAAGGAAGATTTGATTTGCTGTTTCTGAATTGAAGATGAAGAAGACTGCATGGCAAGGAATGTGGGCAGCCTCTAGGAGCTAAGAGTGGTTCTGGTTGATAGCAAGCAAGGAAATAGGACTTCAAGCCTACCATAGTAAGAAGAGAGGGCAGACAGCAGAAGCAAGAAGAACTACAATCCTGCAGCCTATGGGACAAAAACCATGTTCACAGAAAGACAGACAAGATGAAAAGGCAGAGGGCTATGTATCAGATGAAGGAACAAGATAAAACCCCAGAAAAACAACAAAATGAAGTGGAGATAGGCAACCTTCCAGAAAAAGAATTCAGAATAATGATAGTGAAGATGATCCAGGACCTCGGAAAAAGAATGGAGGCAAAGATCGAGAAGATGTAAGAAATGTTTAAAAAAGACCTAGAAGAATTAAAGAACAACAAACAGAGATGAACAATACAATAACTGAAATGAAAAATATACTAGAAGGAATCAATAGCAGAATAACTGAGGCATAAGAATGAATAAGTGACCTGGAAACAGAATGGTGGAATTCACTGCTGCGGAACAGAATAAAGAAAAAAGAATGAAAAGAAATGAAGACAGCCTAAGAGACCTCTGGGACAACACTAAACGCAACAACATTCGCATTATAGGGGTCCCAGAAGGAGATGAGAGAGAGACAGGACCTGAGAAAATATTTGAAGAGATTATAGTCGAAAACTTCCCTAACATGGGAAAGGAAATAGCCACCCAAGTCCAGGAAGTGCAGAGAGTCCCATACAGGATAAACCCAAGGAGAAACACGCCGAGACATATAGTAATCAACTTGGCAAAAATTAAAGACAAAGAAAAATTATTGAAAGCGGCAAGGGAAAAACAACAAATAACATACAAGGGAACTCCCGTAAGGTTAACAGCTGATTTCTCAGCAGAAACTCTACAAGCCAGAAGGGAGTGGCATGACATATTTAAAGTGATGAAAGGGAAGAACCTACAACCAAGATTACTCTACCCGGTAAGGATCTCATTCAGATTCAATAGAGAAATCAAAAGCTTTACAGACAAACAAAAGCTAAGAGACATCAGCACCACCAAACCAGCTCTACAACAAATGCTAAAGGAACTTCTCTAAGTGGGAAACACAAGAGAAGAAAAGGACCTACAAAAACAAACCCAAAACAATTAAGAAAAGGGTCATAGGAACATACATATCGATAATTACCTGAATGGATTAAATGCTCCAACCAAAGACACAGACTGGCTGAATGGATACAAAAACAAGACCCATATATATGCTGTCTACAAGAGACCCACTTCAGACCTAGGGACACATACACACAGAAAGTGAGGGGATGGAAAAAGATATTCCATGCAAATGGAAATCAAAAGAAAGCTGGAGTAGCAATACTCATATCAGATAAAATAGACTTTAAAATAAAGAATGTTACAAGAGACAAGGAAGGACACTACATAATGATCAAGGGATCAATCCAAGAAGAAGATATAACAATTATAAATATATATGCACCCAACATAGGAGCACCTCAATACATAAGGCAACTGCTAACAGCTATAAAAGAGGAAATCGACAGTAACACAATAATAGTGGGTGACTTCAACACCTCACTTACACCAATGGACAGATCATTCAAAATGAAAATAAATAAGGAAACACAAGCTTTAAATGACACAATAGACCAGATAGATTTAATTGATATTTATAGGACATTCCATCCAAAAACAGCAGATTACACTTTCTTCTCAAGTGCGCACAGAACATTCTCCAGGATACATCACATCTTGGGTCACAAATCAAGCCTCAGTAAATTTAAGAAAACTGAAATCATATCAAGCATCTTTTCTGACCACAATGCTATGAGATTAGAAATCAATTACAGGGGGCAAAAATGTAAAAAACACAAACACATGGAGGCTAAACAATACATTACTAAATAACCAAGAGGTCACTGAAGAAATCAATGAGTAAATCAAAAAATACCTAGAGACAAATGACAATGAAAACATGACGATCCAAAACATATGGGATGCAGCAAAAGCAGCTCTATGAGGGAAGTTTATAGCTATACAAGCCTACCTCAAGAAACAAGAAAAATCTCAAATAAACAATCTAACCTTACACCTAAAGGAACTAGAGAAAGAAGAACAAATAAAACCCAAAGTTAGCAGAAGGAAAGAAATCATAAAGATCAGAGCAGAAATAAATGAAAATAGAAACAAAGAAAACAATAGCAAAGATCAATAAAACTAAAAGCTGGTTCTTTGAGAAGATAAACAAAATTGATAAACCATTAGCCAAACTCATCAAGAAAAAGAAGGAGAGGACTCAAATCAATAAAATTAGAAATGAAAAGGAGAAGTTACAACAGACACCGCAGAAATATGAAGCATCCTAAGAGACTACTACAAGCAACTCTATGCCAATAAAATGGACAACCTGGAAGAAATGGACACATTCTTAGAAAGGTATAACCTTCCAAGACTGAACCAGGAAGAAATAGAAAATACATACAGACCAATCACGAGTAATGAAATTGAAACAGTGATTAAAAATCTTCCAACAAACAAAAGTCCAGGACCAGATGGCTTCACAGGCGAATTCTATCAAACATTTAGAGAAGAGATAACACCCATCCTTCTCAAACTCTTCCAAAAAATTGCAGAGGATGGAACACTCCCAAACACATTCTATGAGGCCATCATCACCCTGATACCAAAATCAGACAAAGATACTACAAAAAAAGAAAATTACTGAGCAATATCACTGATGAATATAGGTGCAAAAATCCTCAACAAAATACTAGCAAACAGAATCCAACAATACATTGAAAGGATCATACACCATGATCAAGTGGGATTTATCCCAGGGATGCAAGGATTCTTCAATATACACAAGTCAATCAATGTGATACACCATATTAACAAATTGAAGAATAAAAACCATATGATCATCTCAATAGATGCAGAAAAACCTTTTGACAAAATTCAACACCCATTTATGATAAAAACTCTACAGAAAGTGGGCATAGAGGGAACCTACCTCAACATAATAAAGGCCATATACGACAAACCCACAGCAAACATCATTCTCAATGGTGAAAAACTGAAAGCATTTCCTCTAAGATCAGGAACAAGACAAGGATGTTCACTCTCGCCATTATCATTCAACATAGTTTTGGAAGTCCTAGCCACGGAAATCAGAGACGAAAAAGAAATAAAAGGAATACACATTGGAAAAGAAGAAGTAAAACTGTCACTGTTTGAAGATGACATGATACTATACATAGAGAATGCTAAACATGCCACCAGAAAACTACTAGAGCTAATCAATGAATTTGGTAAAGTTGCAGGATACAAAATTAATGCACAGAAATCTCTTGCATTCCTATGCAGTAATGATGAAAAATCTGAAAGAGAAATTAAGGAAACACCCCCATTTACCACTGCAACAAAAAGAATAAAATACCTAGGAATAAACCTACCTAGGGAGACAAAAGACCTGTATGCAGAAAACTCTAAGACACTGATGAAAGAAATTAAAGATGATACAAACAGATGGAGAGAAATACCGTGTTCTTGGATTGGAAGAATCAATATTGTGAGAATGACTATACTACCCAAAGCAATCTACAGATTCAATGCAATCCCTATCAAATTACCAATGGCATTTTTTACGGAACTAGAACAAAAAATCTTAAAATTTTTATGGAGACACAAAAGACCCCGAATAGCCAAAGCAGTCTTGAGGGAGAAAAACGGAGCTGGAGGAATCAGACTTCCTGACTTCAGACTATACTACAAAGCTACAGTAATCAAGACAATATGGTACTGGCACAAAAACAGAAACATAGATCAATGGAACAGGATAGAAAGCCCAGAGATAAACCCACGCATCTGTGGTCAACTAATCTATGACAAAGGAGGCAAGGATATACAATGGAGAAAGGACAGTCTCTTCAGTAAGTGGTGCTGGGAAAAATGGACAGCTGCATGTAAAAGAATCAAATTAGAACACTCCCTAACACCATACACAAAAATAACCTCAAAATGGATTAGAGACCTAAATGTAAGACCGGACACTATAAAACTCTTAGAGGAAAACATAGGAAGAACACTCTGACATAAATCACAGCAAGATCTTTTTTGATTCACCTCCTAGAGTAATGGAAATAAAAACAAAAATAAATAAATGGGATCTAATGAAACCTAAAAGCTTTTGCACAGCAAAGGAAACCATAAACAAGACAAAGAGACAACCCTCAGAATGGGAGAAAATATTTGCAAATAAATCAACAGACAAAGGATTAATCCCCAAAGTATATAAACAGCTCATGCAGCTCAATATTAAAAAAACAAACAACCCAATTCAAAAATGAGCATAAGACCTAAATAGACATTTCTCCAAAGAAGACATACAGATGGCCAAGAAGCACACGAAAAGCTGCTCAACATCACTATTAGAGAAATGCAAATCAAAACTACAATGAGGTATCACCTCACACCAGTTAGAATGGGCATCATCAGGAAATCTACAAACAACAAATGCTGGAGAGGGTGTGGAGAAAAGGGAGCCCTCTTGCACTGTTGGTGGGAATGTAAATTGATAACTGCCACTATGGAGAACAGTATGGAGGTTCCTTAAAAAACTAAAAATAGAATTGCCATATGACCCAGCAATCCCACTACTGGGCATGTACCCAGAGAAAACCATAATTCAAAAAGATACATGCACCCCAATGTGCATTGCAGCACTATTTACAATAGCCAGGTCATGGAAGCAACCTAAATGCCCATCGACAGACGAATGGATAAAGAAGATGTGGTACATATATACAATGGGATATTACTCAGCCATAAAAAGGAACAAAAATGGGTCATTTGTAGAGACGTGGATGAATCTATAGACTGTCATACAGAGTGAAGTAAGTCAGAAAGTGAAAAACAAATATCGTATATTAACGCATATATGTGGAACCTAGAAAAATGGTACAGATGAACCAGTTTGCAGGGCAGAAATTGAGACACAGATGTAGAGAACAAACGTATGGACACCAAAGGCGGAGAGCCGCGGGGGTGTGGTGGTGGGATGAATTGGAGTTTGGGATTGACATGTATACACTAATATGTATAAAATGGATAACTAATAAGAACCTGCTCTATAAAAAAATAAATAAAATTAAATTTAAAAAAAAGCCAGAAGACAATGAAATGATAGCTTTGAAGGGCTGGGAAAAAAATCCCATAACCAATTGAAATGCCCTCAAAAATAAACATTAAATAAGGACATTTTCAGACAAATAAAGCTGAGAGAACCAGTCACCAAAAGACCCATTCTAAATGCAGAAGAAAAATGATACCATATGGAGGCTTAGGGATGTAGGAGAGAATGAAGAGTGAACAATAAAAGATATGGGTAAATTAAATAAATTATAAATAAAGTTGACTGCATACACACTTCTTTTGAATAGAAAAGTGTGTGTATACATACATTATCTCCGTACATATATCTGTATATGTATACATGCGTGCATGCTTATCTATATATGCATGTACACGCATACATATATACACACATATATGCATGTATACTATGTTGAGTGTCTTTTAGTGAGACTCTTGCCCATTCTATTGAGTTGTCCCTCTCTCAGTAACTGATATAAACAAATTAAAGGGAACATCATGAGAAAAATTTCAAAATATTAGAACTGAAAGGCTTATTAAGAGAAAAAGGGAGGAAGATGTAAATAGCAATATACATAACAAAAAAGTTAAAGTAGACAAAAGAATAACAGATTTTTTAAATTATGAAGGAATACCATAAATGAATTAGTGAATTTGAAAAGTTGATGAAATGAAAACAAATATTGGAAAAAGGTAAAATTTCAAAATTACCCAAGTAAAAGAAAACTTGAATAGACCAATAGGCTCTAAGAAAATCTAATCAATTATTTTAAAAAAACTTTAAAAATTGGCTAAGTCTAGACTATTTTACAGGTAAGATCCACAGGAAACCCATAATCTCCAATTAGTGGAAAAGCTCTTCAATTAATTTTATAATACTAGTATACTCTTCATACAAAATCTAAGGATAGGAGAAGAAAAGGAAATTTTGGGCAATTTCACATATAAACATTGATGCAATGTTTAAACAAAATATTAAATAATAGAATCCAGTGTGCTATAAATAACAACAACAACAATAGCAACAAAACATCATGATCAAGTAGGCTTCATACCAGGAAGGTAAAGTCTAAAGGAGGGAAGGCATATGTCCAACTCAATAGATGTAGAAAAAAAATTTGATGAAGTCCAAAAGCTATGTATGATAAAAAGCTTTTAACAAAACTAGAAATAGGAAGGAATTCCCTTACTTTGATAAAGTTATCTATCAAAAACCTATAGCAAGAATCACATTAATGGAAAAACTTAAAAAGCATTCCCTTTACATTCAGGAACAAGATGAAGATCTGTCTTATTGATACAGAACACTGTAGGTCCTGACCAATAAAAGACAAAGCCAAAAATAAATAAATAAAAAGAAATAAGAGGTACGGTAGGAAATTAGCATATCAAAATTTGTGGCGTTCCACTTTCCAACAATTAGAAAATAAGATATCACAACAGTAACAAAAACACTAATAAGTGTCTCTACATAAATCAACAACGAATACATAAGGAAAATCTATTCTTTAAAATTCTGTAAAGGTTAAACATAAGGTTACAAGATTTTATTAAAATTTACAAGTAAGGCCTGAATAATTGGAGGGATGTACTATGTTTATGACTGGAATCATGACTCAGGCAGAAGTGAAAAGGAAAAATGTTATTCTAAATATAGGAACGTGAAATCTAAAAACATAATGTTGAGTGAAAAAATAAACAGAAGTGAATTTTGTTCAACTTATGTAAAATTTATAAACAAAAAGACTATACTATGTATTTTAAAGAATATATATGTGCTCATTTCCACACACACACACACACACACACACACACACACACACACACACACATTCCTAGTATGAACTCTATTTCTTGATCATGAGGTGTTTTTATACATACCCATATATTCTTTCTATTTTAAGGACAAACATTAAAGACCAAGGGAGGCTTATTACTGCTGGCAGAGGTGCCTTAAATGGTGACCTAGTCTGGTCCTGAAAGACTTAATCTCTCTAAATACCTAGCTTAGTTTACCTAGGGTTGAAAGAGATGATGCTGGCACACTCACAAAGTTAGAATGATAATAAAAATCCTCCAAATGCATTTACAGTGTAATATCATATCTCTGCTTGTGTTTATTAATGCACTACCACGTGATGGCTAATGGACACTGGGCACGCCGAGGCTCAGTCTCCTATTTGAGATGATGTCCTACTCAGTAATCTGATTACCAGGAACCGGACACAGCCATGAGAAGGAATCTGATTTCGTTTCTGGGGTGGAAAGAAGCAAAGTAACAGACAGATTCCAACTCAGGTTGTGTTTTGTTTTCAAGGTACGCATTTTGACGAGGTATCTGGGTCACCTGCCAGCTCCCGTGCATCCCTCAATTTGTAATCTCCTTGCTGTGTCCACACACAGATCAGACCTTATCCTGTGCTCTGAGGGGTTCTCTGTTCTCCTAGAGATCTAAATCACCTGCCCTTCCCATAGAATCAGAATCAATGCTTTCCAGTTCTTGACCAATTATCTTTAGAAAGATTAGGAGTCATAAAGAAATTGCTCTGATCTTGCATCCTGTCTTTGAGCTTCTAAGTGCTCTGAATGTTAGACTCTGGGACACAGTGGAAGCCCCCTGCTTCAATTGGTGTGCCCCATATTTTTCTTTTTTAATATCTTTATTGGAGTATAATTGCTTTACAATGGTGTGTTAGTTTCTGCTGTATAACAAAATGAATCAGCTATACGTATACATATATCCCCATATGCCCTCCCTCTTGCCTCTCCCTCCCGCCCTCCCTATCCCACCCCTCTAGGTGGTCACAAAGCACCGAGCTGATCTCCCTGTGCTATGCAGCTGCTTCCCACTAGCTATCTATTTTACATTTGGTAGTGTATATATGTCAATGCTACTCTCTCACTTTGTCCCAGCTTACCCTTCCCCCTCCCCGTGTCCTCAAGTCCATTCTCTACGTCTGCGTCTTTATTCCTGTCCTGCCCCTACGTTCATCAGAACCTTTTTTTTTTTTTAGATTCCATACATATGTGTTAGCATATAGTATTTGTTTTTCTCTTTCTGACTTACTTCACTCTGTATGACAGACTCTAGGTCCATCCACCTCACTACAAATAACTCAATTTCATTTCTTTTTATGGCTGAGTAATATTCCATTGTATATATGTGCCACATCTTCTTTATCCATTCATCTGTTGATGGACACTTAGGTTGCTTCCATGTCCTGGCTATTGTAAATAGTGCTGCAATGAACACTGTGGTACATGACTCTTTTTGAATTATGGTTTTCTCAGAGTATATGCCCAGTAGTGGGATTGCTGGGTCGTATGGTAGTTCTATGTTTAGTTTTTTAAGGAACCTCCATATTGTTCTCCATAGTGGCTGTATCAATTTTACATTCCCACCAACAGTGCAAGAGGGCTCCCTTTTCTCCACACCCTCTCCAGCATGTGTTGTTTGTAGATTTTTTGATGATGGCCATTCTGACTGGTGTGAGGTGATACCTCATTGTAGTTTTGATTTGCATTTCTCTAATGATTAGTGATGTTGAGCATCCTTTCACGTGTTTGTTGTCAATCTGTATATCTTCTTTGGAGAAATGTCTATTTAGGTCTTCTGCCCATTTTTGGATTGGGTTTTTTGTTTTTTTGATATTGAGCTACATGAGCTACTTGTATACTTTGGAGATTAATCCTTTTTAATCTTCTCCTCAGGCCAACTTACATGTGTAACAGAGGCTGAGGTTGGTTCTCAGAGATGGTAAACATAGCAGCACAAAGTGCCAGCATCCATTAACAGCGTTAAGACATGGCCAGAAGCATTTCATTCCCCAGCTTTATCTTCCTAAACATCACACATTACAACTTCTAGATCATTTTTGAGACCAGGTGAATTCATGGCAATAAATAGTTATGCTATTTATGTTACACAGTCATCCTATATAAGAGAAGGAAATAAATTGCAATTTTTCTTATTATTCTACTAAAGTATCCACGACTGTATTTGTTTACCTTATTTGATGTCATTGTTATCAATTTTATTTATTGTAACTTTGATTTCAACTTACATCTGAGCAGAGTCTGGGCTGAATCCAGGATTTAAAGGAAGCAAAGGTCCTTTAAAGAAAAAATACTTAATTCACTCCTTGATGTCTAAGGGAAAATAAATAGTGGACAGCAGGATGTGAAGACCACTGTCTTGTATGGATCTGGAAAACAATGCTCTCTATTCTCTGGGAGAATTTGAATACAGTGATGCCATGGGGAGGCTTGGCAGTTTTCTAGGTGATTTATTGTCTTACAATGTGATATTTTGTCTGAATATTGTCGGTTTTCAAGATAAAGGTAATTTTCATCGTATTGAAAAATGGCTTAACATTTCTTGGCCAAATACAGCCTCATTATGTGATATTTATGGGAGCAGGAGGTATGACTGAGTGGCCCAGGCATTCTGATGTTGGGCCACTGTATTGTTGTTATTTTCTATTGATCTCACCATACACTAGGCCAGTGGTTTTCAAAATGTGGTTCCTGGGTCAATAGCATTAGTATCACATGAGAACTTGTGAAAATGCAAATTCTCGGGCCCTACACCAGACCTACTGGATCAGGAACTCTGGAGTTGGGGGTCCAGCAATCTCTTTTTTAAGAGAAACTCCAGGTAATCCTGATGCTTGCTAAAGTTTGAAAGCCGCTGCCCTAGGTCAATTATACCCTCAATATGTAGCATCCGTGGTAGCACCAGGGAGGACTAAATGAACCAAATTTTCTGATGCTGGGCTATTGCATTTTGTTATCAAATTTCCTGGGGCTCAGAGGGCCAGTCCACATCTTGAAGTTACAGTTTCATTAGAAGAAAATGGACAGTCCTACTTCGAGAACTCTAGAAGAGGCAGATCCTGGGATAGGTAATAGGGACTTAGGAGGCCACCCTAGTTTGCAGATGAGTGGGATTATTTTCTCCTCTCTAGCCTGGTGATTATGTGGGCCTTGGGGAGTGGAGAGAAATGTCTGTTCCTCTTAGGACAGAGTGGCCAAGTGGAGAAGAGTGCCCTGCCCAGTGGATGGGATGTGGTGGAGCCACATCCTAGCAGAGGATTGGCTGGAAATGCAACTGTCCCCCCCATGCAGAGGGATCTCATGAGACTACTGTCAGCAGAGGTGGTAGCATGGTGGTCTATTGAGGAAGGAGCCTGTGTGACAGTTTTTGGGATACTGTCCGAAAAAAACCTGAGAAAATAGTATAGAGGCTAAAGGCAGGTTGGGTGCTGCAGGCAATGTAACAATGTAATGTCGGCAAAGCAAATGAAGGTTATACCCACAGGCTGGGGAAATCTGGACACACATTCACACCTGCTGCATGGCCTCGATACCACAAACTCCTTCACCTCTTGTTTGCTGACCTCTGATTCTAACATTGACTGCCAGCTTTTCCTATATCTCACAATACACCTACCTTTTTCCCTTAGCCCTGGCATTATAATATATACAAATCAATGAGATTTGAAAGATAGGAAATACAATTTCACAGTTAATTCAAAGGTATTATAAAAATACATCTTATTAATACAGATTATTCCTCCATATCTCCTACAGTATTATAAATCAGCACCTATGAAGTCATCAGAAACTAAAGAAAGCAGGAATCTCACATAAGAATTTTGAGAGAGCTAGCTAGGCTTTGCCTTTTTCCAGCAAGAATTTGAGAAAGTGAGGCAAATTTCAGAGTCCCAGCCAATCTGTTAGGCCTCTTTGACTTTTGTTTGAGAGTCTGAATTTTATGTTTAAAAATTTTTAGAAGAAACTATTTTCTTCTCCTTTATCTTGAAATGAGGCCTTCGTGGAATTGTACTGAGAATCCTAAGGAGTTGAGAAGAAAAACAAACAAACATGGATGGGCAACATCGTATCTATGACCTGCTCCATCACTTGCTTTCTAGTCTCTCTAAACATCTTAACCCTCCATTCTCTTTCTGATCCCAACAGACCACTCCTACACATGTCTTATGGGTTTTATATCTAGGCTGCCAAGGGAAACATCTTGCCTGAGATCTTCCCTGACTTGTGCCCCCTGAATCCAGTAATTTCAATGACCTCAGCATTCCTTCAGGGGATGTACACATTCTACAGGGAGGGGTTGCCATATAGGCACCAAGAATAATTCCCAGCTAAACCACAGGGAATTGCATGTGGTCTTTCCAAACCTTTCTATAGGAAATTTTTTTATAATAACAAATCTATCTTTCTTATCTTTCTTTATGTAACTGGAATTAATTACATTGGTTAATATATCTTTTTGAGTAGTAAAATTTGGACAACTTCTCTCTCATTTCAACATGGAGCAGAAACTGTATCACCAGAAGAGTTTAGTGGCAAATGTACTAGAGTATCAGTAAAGAGTTAACTTGGGCAAGTTACTTAACTTCTCCAGGTCCTCATTTCTTCATCCATAAAGTGAAGGAATTGGACTCTGATCTTTAACAATATTTAATACTCATTAAGGTCAAGTCCAGACATAAATATTTTTGATGCTGTAAAATTCAATTTGATCTGTTCTTTTGTATCACCTCACATTATTTAGTTTAGTTTCTTTGCACAGAATACTAATAAGTGTTACTGGATGACTTATTAGACCATGTTTCCAAAACTGTGTCCTGGCATTGCTTTCTTGAGACACCCATGCCTGACTTTGTATCACTCTACTCTTTCAGCAATGCGCTTCTGGAACAAGCAGTACTCAGGCTGGTGAAGGATGAGGCTGGACATCATCCTGAAATCAAATAGACTCATCTAAATAGCCTACTCCTACTGGCAAACCAACCCAACTCCGTATTTCTCAAACTGAAATAAAAACCCACTTCACTTCCTTCTCCAGCTTTAAGTCCTGAGACCAAGTACATGTGGATAAATAATAAGACAGAAAACAATAACAGAACAAGTTCAATGAAAACTTGTTTTAAATAATTGCCTGTTTCATGCCAGATGTTCAGTCAGATACTTTAAATATCTTTTTTATTTACTATATTAACAACCTGGCAAAGTAAATATTATTCTTCCCATTTTACAGATGAAGACATGGTCTCAGAGGAATTTGGTGACTTGTCAAACGTCCCACATTAGTAAAGGCTGAATCAATTAGAACCCAAGTCAGTTGGAATGCTCTTCTCACTACATCACGCTGCCTCTCATATTTTAGATATTGACTAATAAGCATGTAACAGCATAGACATATGAGTAAAAAGAACTTTATTCCACATAAGTATGGCCCTTCTCTTCAGTACACCTAGCTGTGGCCCACACAGTTGCCAAAGATTACTTAGCAGTCTCTAATTTCAACTCTTCTCTCTCCAGCTTATGTTTCTTGTTGGCAGAATAGTAGGATCTAGGAATAGAATCTCCTCTGTTGGGTGAATTTAAGCTGTTTCTCAGTGATGGTCATCACTTAACATTACCACAACAAAAAACATACCTCCTGAGTTGCTAGACAATTGTTTACCCTAAATCCTAATGAGATAACATGTTTTGGTGAACTATTAGTACTTTTTTTTGAGACAGAGATAAAGAATATAGTCACCTAAAAGCATTTTGTTGAACCGGTTGCATTTCTTGGATATTTAGGATGATGTTGATTGCTGTAAGGTACTTTATTTAGGATTGTGATTAGGATTTGCTCAAATAAGAATTAATCTGGATCCAAGAGATAAAGACCTTATGGCTGCCAAATTCAGAATCATCCATGAGTGTAGAAAATAGGTGATAAGGAGAGAGGCGAGAAAATTTTAAAGCTATCAATGTTCAAGAGCTAGACAACAATTAGGAACAGAGAAGTCAACAGAAGTAGGACAGGACAAACAGATATTGGATAATCAGAATAAGGATTAGGATAAGTACTTCCAGATAATGGCACAGATGGTCGGAAGTGTAAGAAGGAGCTTTTCCTAGGGTAGGAACGACAGCAATTCAGTAAAACTGAATACATGTTATAAGAGTGAGATTATATTTGGAATATATAAACTGGCAACCTCCAGTGACAAAATTTTCAGATATCCTTGGATCTCAGTGCCATTTGGCTCCTCAGACCAGATACTATAGAGGCATATAAGGCCAGTTAGATGTAAGCATAAAAATACAATTAAATCCTAGTATGATGTTTCTATAGTTTTAATTTTTATGATATTTCCTATTACATACCTTATAAATAAGAAACATAATAGACTATAAAAATTTTTATTAAAATACAGTTGATTTACAATGTGTTAGTTTCAGGTGTATGGCAAAGTCATTCAGATATATATATACACACACACACATATATGTATGTGTGTATATATATATATATATATTTTTTTTTAGATTCTTTTCAATTATAGGTTATTATAAGATATTGGTATAGTTCCCTGTGTTATACAGTAGGTCCTTATTGTTTATCTATTTTATACATAGTAGTGTATATATGTTAATCCCAAACTCCTAATTTTCCCCTCTTTTCCCCTTTGGTAACCATAAGGTTTTCTATGTCTGTGGATCTATATCTGTTTTGTAAATAAGTTCATTTGTATCATTTTTTTAGATTCCACATTTAAGCGATATCATATGATATTTGTCTTTCTCTGTCTGACTTACTTCACATAGTATGAGAACCTCTAGGTCCGTCCGTGTTGCTGCAAATGAAGAAACATAATATACTCTTGCCTCTTTTGCTATAGCTTAAAAAGTTTATAAGTTAGGTGCTAATCTTGTCACACCATATGAATACTGCAATTAAGTTCCATGGTTCCTACTTATGCCCTTGCATTAGTTCTTTGTCATTCATTCCAGTCCTCATTCATTCATTGTTCAAGCCCTTATTTCTGGCACTTTCTCTGTGCCAGGAAATCTGCTAGATTCTAGAGGAAGAGATGAGTAAGAGTAAGAGAGGAAGAGACACTAGAGTAAGAGATGAGTAACTCCCCATCGCCAAGGAGTTCTATTCACTGGGATAACCAGATTCACAAACACATAACCCCAATACAGTGTGACAATGCTAGGGCAGAGATACACCTGCAGTTTGCCAGGATTTTAGAGACAGGAGTAGCATGGCAACATTACTAGGAAGCCTTGAGGGTCCACTGAGAATGGAGACTGAATTTGCAGTGGCACCAACTCACTCTGCTGCTAGAGAAAAATCACAAAATACATCAGTCAAAAAAGCAAAGAAATCAAGTGGATTTACAAGAGACCTAGAGATCTGCAAGGGATGTAGGGCAGGAAAAAAAGGGATCAAGAAATATGGGGTACTTTTCATGAAAGAGCTCAGTCTAAAGTAGCTAGGCAAGAAAGAAAGTTAAAAGAGGTCAGGGGAGTTTGCAGATCAGAAGAAAAGAAGAAGGATCAAAGAAACCAGAGGTCTCAATGAGATTTTAAGGGCCAGAACAGAGGGAGACAGTGAATTAGGCATTTTGGTTCAATAAATCAATCAGCCCATAATCAGGTTATTCATAAAACTTATTACTCTAACAGTAAAAGGAAGTGAAAGAAATTATTAATCATTACTCCAGGCAGCAGGTGTAAACTGGAATGACCCTAGGATGCCCAGTTGCCCTGTCAATAATCCATACGTTAGACATTGTGCTAGGTACTGGGAGTAAGGTGGAAAACAAGGCAGAAATTGTGCCTATCATCATGGAGTTTATAGTCATATAGAAATGATAAACATTGAACAAGACATTATTACTGGGATGAATGTTGCTGAAAAGAGAGGTGAAGGAGCCATGAGAGTTTATTACAGAGGAAACCAATGTCTTCTCAGAGGTCAGCAAAGTGTTGCTGAGATTGCAAAGATGAGTAGGAGTTTGAAGGTGGAGAAGTGAAGTATGAGTGCACAGGCAGAGGGAAGAACGTTTACTAAGGCCTTGGGATGGGAAAGAACATTACATTTGATTTCTAAATTCTAATAGATTTGTAAAAATCCTTATCATCTTTTTTCTTGTTGTTCTCTTATGTTTTATTCTCCTTCCTTCATTGCTTTGAACATTTTAAACATACTTTGTAAACATTTCATTCAGGTTGTTCTACTCTTTCAAGCTTTGGCTCCTATTTCTTTCATCTGCTGTCTCTCATGGATAGTTGTTTGTTTTATGGTATGATTTATAATTTGTGACTATGATGTCATTAGAAGAGAGTTCTCTATGGGGAAGTAGTCTACAGGGTGCTATTCTTCTGTCTCAACTTGAGCAAAAGAATCAGATTTCTTTTCAGGTTGATTTCCCAGATTCAGGTCCCTTCACACAGGGAATGTGATTTAGACTCTCCATCTGTGTGTGGCACAGACCTGGGGTTTTGATTTCTTGCAGGTGAGGTTTTCTCATTTGTGATTCTGGGATATTATAAACGTTCTTGTTGTTTATATGGGCTAATGGGAAGAGTTCCCTTAGTCTTCATTTCAAAGTCAGCACAACCCTTTGTGACTCCCAGATTTATCTAAATAGCTCAGTTCAAGCTTTCTTCCTAGGGCCTGGAGCACGGACCCTCCCTCCACGGCAGTTAGTTGTTGGAACCATTTCCAGCATGTAAGGCCTGTATCTGGTTCCAACAATTCTATAAGCTGTTTGGGTATAAGAGTCTGCTTAGCACCCTGACTTGAAGTTTCCTCTTTAATTCGGACATTTGGGGGACTCTCTTGGTTTCAAGCTGAGCCACATACTTAAAGAAGTTTTAGCCATATTTTATTCTGTGTTTAGAGCAGAAGAGTAAAGAATTATTTTGCATCAGCTCATGTTATAATATGGTAAATCTGAGAAACTGTTTTAAAAAAGTATTCATTCATCCAAAAAATATTTATGGAGTACCTACAATGTTCTAAGGATTACAGGACTGAAAGGTAGAAAGTGAGGGAAGAGGGGCATGAGATAAAGAATGAGAGTTGTGAAAACTATGTTAAGAATCTGGATTTTTCTTGAGAGCAAAAGGGCAGCTATTGAAAGATTTTAAAATAAGTTTGCATTTTTAAAATGCAGAGTGGAGAATGGATTGGAGCCCAAAAAGAATAGATGTGGGAGGAAGTGTTCAGTAGTCCAGTGAGTGATGACAGTGGCTTGAACTGGACAGTGAGGACAGATAAAAGTGAATGGACTTAAGAGATATTCAGGTAATTGATTTAGTAATACTTGCTTATGGACTTAATTGGGGAAGGGAGAGAGATGAGTCAAATATCAATCCCAGGTGCTTGGCTTGAGTGTCTGAGTGTTTGTTAATGGCATTTAATGAGATAGAGAGTACAAGGATAAGGAATAAATTTGATGGAAAATATCTCAAGTTCAGTTTGGGGGATGTTGAGTTTAAGGCACCAGACAGCCCAGTGGTGATATCAAGTAAGAAGTAGGCTATTTGGGTCTGGGACTCAGAGCATAAGTCTGAGCTGGAAATGAAAAGAAAACTGAATTTTGTGGAGTAGATGAGGTTCCCTGAAGAGAGAGGGTAGAGTGATCCTAAAATTCACATGGAACCACAAAAGACCCCAAATTCCCAAAGCAATTTTGAGAAAAATGAGCAAAGCTAGTGGTATCACCCTCCCAGATTTCAGACAATACTACAAAGCTACTGTCATCAAAACAGTATGGTACTGGCACAAAAACAGACATATAGATCAATGGAATAGGAGAGAAAGCCCAGAAATAAACCCACACACCTATGATCAATTAATCTACGACAAGGAGGCAAGAATATACAGTGGAGAAAAGACATCCTCTTCAACAAGTGGTGCTGGGAAAAATGGACAGCTACATGTAAAACAATGGTAGAACATTTCCTCACACCAAATACAAAAATAAACTCAAAATGGATTAAAAATCTAAGAGTAAGACCAGAAACCATACAACTCCCAGAAGAGAACATAGGTAGAACACTCTTTGACATAAATCATAGCAATATTTTTTGGATCTTGCACCTAAGGCAAAAGAAATAAAAGCAAAAATAAATAAACAAATGCGACCTAATTAAACTTAAAAGCTTTTTCATAGCAAAGGAAACCACTGACAAAAGGAAAAGACAAGCTATGGAATAGGAGAAAATATTTGTACATGATATGACCAACAAAGGGTTAATATCCTAACTATATAAACAGTTCCTATAACTCAGTATCAAAAAACAAACAACCCAATCCAAAAAAATGGGCAGGAGACCTGAATAGTCATTTTTCCAAAGAAGACTTACAGATGGTTAACAGGCGCATAAAAAGAAGCTCAACGTCGTTAATTATTAGAGAAATGCAAATCAAAACCACCACGAGATATCACTTAACACCTGTCATAATGGTTGTCATCAAAAAGCGTCCAAATAACAAATGTTGGCGAGGATGTAGAGAAAAGGGAACTCTTTTTTTTTTTTTGGCCGCACCGTGCGGCATGTGGGATCTTCCCTGACCAGAGATTGAACACGTGCCCCCTGCACTGGAAGCATGGAGTCTTAACCACTGGACCACCAGGGAAATCCGAGAAAAGGGAACTCCTGTACATTGTTGGTGGGAATGTAAATTGGTGTAGCTACTATGGAAAACTGTATGGAGAACTAAAAAACTAAAAATAGAACTACCATATGATCCAGCAATTCCACTCCTTGATATATATCCAAAACAATTGAACACACTAATTTGAAAAGATACAGGCACCCCAATGTTCATAGCAGCACTATTTACAATGCTAAGATATGGGAGCAACCCAAGTGTCCATCAACAGACAAATGAATAAAAAAAGATGTGACATATATATATATAAAATGAAATGTTACTCAGCCATAAAAAAGAATGAAATTTTCTCATTTGCAGCAACGTGGATGGACCTAGAGAATATTATTCTTAGTGAAATAAATCAGACAAAGAAGAATACTGTATGTTATCACTTATCTGTAGATTCAAAAACTATGAATGAATGTATATAGCACAACAGGAATAGACTCACAGATATAGAAATCTAATGGTTACCAGAGGTGAGAGATAAGGGAGGAGGGGCAAGTTAAGGGTGTGGGATTAAGAGATACAAACTACTATGTATAAAATAGATAAGCAACAGGATACATTATATAGCACAGGGAATTATAGCCATTATCTTGTAATAACTTTTAATGGAGTATAATCTGTAAAAATGCTGAATCAGTATGCTGTACACATGACACTAATATTGTAAATTAAATATACTTCAATAAAACAAAGAAATAAACAAAAACAAAAAGAAAAAAAGAGAGAGTGTAGACTGAAAAGAGAAGAGGGTTTGTAATCCACCTTGAGGAATTCCATCACCTAATGGTTGGGTAGAGGTAAAGAAGAGCCAAGAAAAGAACAGCTGGAAGGAAATGTTATATCAAGGGTAGCTTTTTTCTCCTAAAGAAGGAATGGAGGGGCTTCCCTGGTGGTGCAGTGGTTAAGAATCCACCTGCCAATGCAGGGGACATGGGTTCGAGCCATGTCCCACACGCCAGGAGCAACTAAGCCCATGCGCCACAACTACTGAGCCTGCGCCCCAGAGCCCGCAAGCCACATCTACTGAGCCCACGTGCCACAACTACTGAAGCCCGCGCGCCTAGAGCCCATGCTCCACAGCAAGAGAAGCCACCGCAGTGAGAAGCCCGCGCACCACAACAAAGAGTAGCCCCCACTCGCCGCAACTAGAGAAAGCCCACACGCAGCAACAAAGACCCAATGCAGCCAAAAATAAATAAATAAAATAAATAAATTTTTTAAAAAAGAAGGAATGGATTGAGAATGTTTGATGATAGGAAGGACATCAAAGAGAAGACTGAAGTCACTATGAGAGGAAGGACAACTGCCAACATAAAGTTCCTGAGAAGCTGGAAGGGGATAGGAATTAAGGGCAGAGGTAAAAGGATTGGTCTTTGACAGGGGGACAGCACTGTAACAAGAGGGAAGGAAGACAGAATGGGGACAGATGCAGATAGGTTTGTAAAGTTGATTTTTGAAAGGTCGTGGTAGTTCTCTGATAGTGTGTTACTTTCTGCGTAAAGCAGAAGGTGAGTTCATCTGCTCCCTGTAATATGGTAGGCAGAAGGGCAGAGGCTTGAGGAAAGTTTAAGATTGAACTGACTATAAATACACACTGGGCTTTCCAGGGAATGTTGACAGCTCAGAAATCTGCTAGTTTATATGATTTTTCTCTACTAGTGTTCTTCAGTCTGGGTACAAACACAGAGAAGACAGGTAGCTGGATTCGTTCAGCTTGGGCTTTGTCAGCTTGGGGCTTTGACAGGTGCTACAAAAAAGACAATGAAATAAGGTAAATTAGAATATTGACAGGAAACTGGCGAAGATGATGGCTTATAGAATATACACTGAGTAAGGGAGGAAACAATATAGGAAAGAGATGATGAGAGGAAGATAGTAGAATGGTGCTAGGGTCTGAATGTTTGTGTTCTGCCAAAATTCATATGTTGAAATTCTAACCTCCGGATGATGGTATTAGGAAGTAGGGCTTTTGGGGGGGGTGCTTAAGTCATGAGGATGGGATCCTCATGGATGGAATTAGTGCCCTTATAAAAGAGACTCCAGAGGGTTCCCTAGCCCCTTCCACCTTGTGAGCACACAGAGAGGAGGTGCCAGCTATGAACCCAGGAGAAGACTCTCCCCCAACTATGCTGGCACCCTAATCTCAGACTTCTAGCCTCTAGAACTGTGGGAAATAAATTTTTGTCGTTTATAGGTTACCTGGTCTGTGGTATTTTGTTATAGTAACACTAACAAGGATGAATGGTCAATGTACTGAAAGTTGCAAGTGAAGTAGTGGTAGATCCAAGTGAGCAAGCCAAAAAGATCAGAGTCTATAAACTAAGAATGTGAAGTTTCTAGAAGTGGTTTCAAAGGTGGAACTTTCCAGTGATGAGTTCCAGAGTTTGAATCTGGGAATGGTGGCTGTAATAGTCAGGATAATATAAGCTATTCTGCATTAAAAGATTGACTCCAATCTCAGATAAAAATCTCAAATAAAATAAAGCTTTATTTATCACTCATGCTGTTTTATTTTGAAATGCTGCCATTTCAACACATAGCTTCCAGGTTTCTATGGCAGGGGATGAAAAAACTCTACTGAGTTCTTACATACTTTGGTCTGGAAGCAAAACATGTCACTTTAGCTCACAATCCTTTGTCCAGAAGTAGTCATATGGCCCCATCTATTTGCAGTGGGGCTGGGGAATTTAAAAGAGCACATGGATATTTAGTGAGCAATAAATGTCTCTCCACAGCAGCTGAGATGGATGAAGGAGGAGATGATTAAAAATAAAGTGATTACAGAATGTCTTCCTTGATGATTGCTGGAGTGTGGTAGAAAGGAAAACTGAATGAGGGGCTATAGCCTTCAGTGAAGGGGGCGGGCAGTTGCAAGCTGGTAAATGACAGCAACGAGAAGAGAGTTGAATGGTGAGTCTTAAAGAAAAGTGGGATTTTTCCCTGCGTGGAGAAGCAAGTGCCAAGGAGAATGCATTTGGAAACAATAAAGAAATTTATCACTTGGGCAATAGGAATCCAGCCATTCCATTAGACCTCATGGGAGCCAGGACTATTGCTCAATAAAGTCTCATGGAGAGATAAGAACTGCCATCCAGCTGATCTTCATAAACATGGAATGTTGTTTGGGTAGTAGGAAATTATTTCTGAATATTAATTGATTTTTCCCTTGTATTTCTTTCTCCCCTTTTGTGTTTGCCCCTATAAAGAGCTAGTTTGTGCTCACTGCCTCAAGGTAAGGATTGTGGCAAGGTAGAAAGCAAAGGACCTGAAACACTACTCTTAAGTTCTAGTCTACAGATAGTCTAGGCCATGACAAGAATGGAAAGGTGTGGTAGGCAGAACAATGGCTCCCCCAAAGATGTCCATGTCCTAATCCCCAGAACCCATGAATGTGGTAGGCTACACTGCAAGGGGGAAAAAAGATTGCAGGTGAATTAAGATTAGTAATCAGCTGACCTTAAATTAAGGAGATTTAAATGTAATCACAAGCGTCTGAGTAGGGAAGAGGGAGGCAAAAGAGTCAGTTTCAGACTTATGCAGCATGAAAAGACTTGACTGGCCATCACTGGCTTTGGAGATGGAAGGAGGCCATGAACCAAGAAATGTGGGCCATCTTTAGAAGCTGGAAAAGGAAAAGAAGTGCATTCTCCCCTACTGCCCTCAGAGGGCACACAGCTCTGCCCAAACCCTGATTTTAGCCCAGTGAGACCCATTTCAGACTTCTGAACTCTAGAACTCTAAGATAAATTTGTGCAGTAATATGCTACAGCTGTAGTAGGAAACTAATACAAAGGGCACAGAAAAAGTTTTGAGAGTTGGAAGTTTGAGGAGGAAATTGCCTGGGAAGAGGAAAGATCAAGCAATATCAGAGCACAAGCATAAACCGAACATGGAGATTAGTTAATAGCAGAGAGAAAAGCCAACGTACAGGCAGGCAGCAAACTCCCTGAAATAGGGTTATGTGATCTGTGCTTCATACCCGGCAACGTGCAGGGAGACAGCAAGACCCCCATGGAGAACGGCTGTGTGCTGTTAGTCAGAGGCACCTTAATTAGCTTCAGGAAAAGTTCATTTTATTTTGGCCAATAGTACTTTGTCCTTTTTTCCAGTGCTATACCCATAATATTCTTTTTGTTTTGTGTGGTGATTTTGTAATGTGTTAACCTGGCTAGCTGAACTAAATTTCTTGGGTTTCCTTTCCTGTAGGTTAGCGTGGGCCCCAAGAGAGAGTCTTTTTTTTTTTTGGCCACCGCGGCCTGTGGAATCTTAGTTCTCTGACCAGGGCTGAACCCGTGCCCCCTGAAGTGGAAGTGCAGAGTCTTATCCACTGGGCCATCAGGGAAGTCCCCCCAAGAGAGATTCTTGTGGGCGATGTGGAGGGCAGAAGGAAGGAGCAGCTCCGCTGCGGAGTCACTTACCTTCTGGCTCTCCTCAGTGGCGTGAGGCCCAGGACGCTGCTTGAAACCGCCTCACCTTCCCCTGGCTCTTCCGCTTCTCCGAATCCTGCGCCAGGTGTGGGTGTTTAGCTCCGTGAAGAAAGACCCGGCTTCTGCAGGCCACCCACCCCACCAGGGGCAGCTGCAACAAGAGCTGACGCAGGCCCATCCTGTGGGCTCCGTCTCAAGCTGTGGGTTCTGGCTGGTTCTTGCTCTCTCCTACATTATATCCATCTTTCCTTCCCATATGCCTGCCGTGGACTTCAAGTTCCAGGTTCAGATGTGAAGACAGCAGCCTTACAGAGACTGCTTAACTAGCTCCCCCATTGTGCAAGGTCAAATCCCTGTAATAAATACCTTCAATATGATATGATATAAGATAATGTATATGACAGGTGGCCAACAGGCACATGAAAAGATGCTCAGCATCTCTAATTATTAGAGAAATGCAAATCAAAACTACAATGAGGTATCACCTCACACTGGTCAGAATGGCCATCACCTAAAAGTCTACAAATAATAAATGCTGGAGAACGTGTGGAGAAAAGGGAATTCTCCTACACTGTTGGTGGGAATGTAAACTGGTGCAGCCACTGTGGAAAACAGTATAGAGGTTCCTCAGAAATCTAAAAATATAGTCGCCATATGATCCAGCAAACCCACTCCTGGGCATATATCCAGAAAAGATGAAAACTCTAATTCAAAAAGATACATGCACCCCAATGTTCATAGCAGCACTATTTATAATAGCCAAGACATGGAAGCAATCAAGTGTCCATCAACAGATGAATGGATAAAGAAGTGGTACATACATACAATGGAATATTATTCAGCCATAAAATGAATGAAATATTGGCATTTGCAGCAACATGGATGAACCTAGAGATTATCATACTGAGTGAAGTATGTCAGACAGGGAAAGATAAATATTATGTGATATCACTTACATGTGGAATCTGAAAAATAATACAAATGAACTTATTTACAAAAGAGAAACAGTCTCACAGACATAGAAACCAAACTTATGGTTACCAAAGGGGAAAGGGGTGGGGGATAAGTTAGGAATATGGGATTAACAGATACACACTACTATACAAAAAAATAAACAAGGATTTACTGTATAGCACAGGGAACTGTATTCGGTATCATGTAATAACCTATAATGGAAAACAACTGAAAAAATATATATAACTGAATCACTTTGCTGTACACCTGAAACTAACACAATATTGTAAATCAACTATACTTCAATAAATAAACAAGATGATGTATATGTATACAGATGCCCTGCTCCTCTGAACCCTTGAGTTTCCATCATATTTGTTTCTGATGTTAACCAAAAATTCTTTTCAACTTCTGCGATTTGTAGGAATTACATTCAGTGCCTCTCATGGATTATTACCCTGGTCATTTACTCTTTTATCCCTCACTTTCTCCGAATACTATTTTTCTTGGACCAGCAGAACGTGAATGACTTATTCAGATAAAGTAATCATTTGTTTCCTACTTAAAGCTATCTTTAAAACGCCTCTCCTCACCTCTCCTCTAACACCCTCCCAAAAGCCTTGAAAGGATCATTCAAAATACATAACGGATATAATGCTAATAAGGAACCAGTGATCCATGAATAAATTATGAATAGTGACAGAAGGCAATGTTTATGATTCAGCTCAATAGACTTTGCTGGCAAGAAAACATCCTGTAATTAATCCTCTGATTGCTGGAAAACATGGTTCACAATAAAAAATGAAGTAATCCTGCACATACAGCCAGAAACATAAGAACAAACACTTGTAAACTTAGAACTCCACTTTCTGGGCCCCCTTTTAAACAAAACTTAAAACTGCATGGAAAGAGTGGGAGATTTGATAGTCAGATAGGCCGGGGTTGAAATCATGGTTCTGGCATTCTGCAGCTCTGTGATTTTAAGCTGATGATTTAAGTTTCAGAAGCTCAGTTTTCTTATCTACAAAATGGCAGTAATAGTATCAACCTCATAGGATTGCAGAAAAGATTAGAGATAATATGTAAAACTTCTGGCACATAAAAGGCACTAGGGGTCACTACCTTTTAGTATTAAACACCCCAGATAGCACATGCATCCCCTCTGTTAATACCTTTGAAAAATATATATCTCTGAAAATGATGTCCTAGAAAAATCCCTATAGGTTAGTGCATATATACTTTCCAATTGCTTAAGTCCGCTCATCTTACTTTCCAGCTGCAAGATCCACATTCACACAAATTTTGTCTACAGAATCTGAGGTCAAACTAAAGCAATGTAGGAGCTCACCCTCTTCATGGCTGGGGGAAGATGGAAGCTCTTGGCAGGAATTAGAGCTTTAGAGAAAGCAAGGCCCTCATCCTTAGTCAGAGAGCTGCTACTTAAGTAGCTGCACTGAGTGCCCGGTCACCAGACAGGGGAAGACGGAAAGAGGGCAGGCCCTTCCTGGCCCAATTTGGAGGTGAGTGGGTGAGTAGATGGCTTTCCTCTCTGACTGCCTCCAGATGTTTTCCCACCTTCTTCTGTAAGTTCCCATGGTCAGGTTGCCAAGCCAGGGAAATCCCAAAGTGAAAATAAAATACACTGACAGCTGTGTTTAGAATCTACTAACAACACAATGAGACACAGGACCAAATTTGACCTGGAGATTACAGGAAACTTATCCCCCAAAGACTGAATGAAAATGAAGAGACCACATAAATTAAAATGACCCCCAAATAGAGTGAAATTCTGGATGAAGAAAGGAAGACATGAAAACAAAACATTATCCTGTTACAGACAATAGTTTAAAAAAGTCTGGGGCCAAGGGTACAAATCTTTACTTCTATAACTTTAAACAAAACTCTATTTCCCCCTAACTATGCTACAAGGCATCCAAGAATATTTATTTTCTGATTGTTGCCACATGTATTACTATTACTTTAGGTTAGGATTTAATGACTTTTTAAAAGCTGTAAACATGTCCTGATATGCATATCTGTACATATATATATATTTCTACCTATGGTTTGAGGTTTCTGTAGATGTGTGGTCCAGAAGAGCATCATCTTTATGAATAGAGACATTATTATAGGCTTAAAAATGAAAAATTGACAACAAAGCCTTTCTAGTACTTTCCTTTTCTTCTGCTTCTAGCAATGAGCCCAACATAAGTGAAATTCTATTCACAGAAGTTAGAATTAGACAACAGAACTCTGCTTTTAACAGCCTATCCTCTCCTCTGATCAGGTACAGAGCTATCTCTGGCGCAAGGAGACAACATTTTTATAGATCAGATGGACAATGAGTTCTTAAAAGGCTATTACTCTGGGTTGGCAAGGATTTGGGGGACACAGCCGCTTCTGAATATTGCTGCTAGACACCTAAATCAACATACCTTCCTAAAGGATAATTTGGAAAAATGATTCCAATTCTTAAAAATGTATTTATTAAAAATATATGTGTGTATTTACAAAATGATTTACCACCAAGGATATGTTTTGAAATGCTATTATGACACAATTTGAAAGAACCTAAATGTCTTACAGTAGAGTATTGATTAGTCAAATAGTAATATGACATAATACATATAGTCATTAAACAATCATATATAAAAATATTTCGTGACTTGGGAAAATATTCACATTGTAGTCAGTTAGTTTTAGTTATTTACTGAGTAGATAAACCAAAATGTTAACAGTAATTATTCCTAAATGAAGGAATTATGAATGATTTTTATTTTATTGTTGTACTTTCTATATTTCATAATTTTCCATGATGAATATGTTATTACTTCAAAATCATATTCTGTCAGGTATTAAAAACCATTTTAGAAACCCAGAATTTTAAGCATATTTATATTTGTTCATGAAACTTATTCAAAAACACATAAGCTATAAAATAAATTATGTCAATAAATTTATGGAATATATTTATATTTGCATTTATTATTAGAATCATGAAATCACATAGTTGAAAGGGATCATAGGGATAGTCTGGTACAAAAAACATTTGGCCTCTAGAATTTTAAGAGACACAGTTTACACCATCGATTAGGGCTTTTGTAATCACCAATATACATTATGGCCTCTTTAGTCCTTAAAATGGTTTCACTTGGGCCATTCGTGATTTTTTTTAATAAAAGAGGATAAACTCTACTAGTTTGATAAAAATAAATTATCTTTTACTTTAAGAGACAGAAACAGTTTCTTACCTTGATAAATAGGTCACTCGTGACACATTTCGGTACAGCTTGAATAAATTCCTTTGAATTGTTATCAAAATATCATAGCGTTAGGATTCCGGTGAGATAACAGACTTTCTGAAATAAATTCATATATAAGATGTCAAACTGGAAATTCTGCTCATAATGTTTTTTTAGTCTTTTAGAACTAAACTTAAAATGAATTTCTATTTCCATCCCTGAATGCAAACGTATACCACTGAGAGGTTATCTGATCTACACATTAAAAGATTTCTTTTTAAACACAATACATGGTTGAATTTTCATAGGCATTTTCTATACTTGGAAATACTAGGCAAAAACTCAGTTCTCAATTATGTGGGTGGTTCTTCTATCAATGTGGTAGCAACTGTACAGTAAAAATACCCAAGTCTTTTCACAGAGGATATACCTTTATGACACAATTTTATTTTTACCTACTGTGTGCCAGGTACTGTGCTAGATGCTGGGGATGCATCTGCAGTAGGATAGAATATATTCTTATGGGCTAGAGTGTATTCCTAAAATCAAGCAGGCAATGAGATTATAGTGTGCTAAGTACAATACTATGCTAAGGGAAGTGCTAGTGCTAGGAGAAAAGTTGGATGGGACACTGGTAGAAACGCTTTGCAGGACCTGTTCAGCTCACACACCTTTCCCTGGGAACTGCCTTCTACCTTTGCATCCCAGCCTTATCTATACTATGTACCTCCAAGCCAGGCCACAGATGACTGGACAAGAGGTACCCACTTGACCCAGGCTGGAACTCCTCCGGAGTGAATTTTATCAGTTAGCTGTGGCAGCTAAATAAGTATGATCACATAAAATCAGAACCGAGGTGGTAGTTTGAGGTTATATGCAAGTGGAGAGAAGAAGGCTGTCCTGAGGAAGTCTGGAGAAGAGAGTGGACTCAATCCACTTGGGAAGAATTGCTTCCAAGATGGCTCACTAATGTGGTCAGCAAGTTGGTACTGGCTGTTGTCAGGAGACCTCAGTTCCTCCCCACAGCGCTGCTTGAGGAATGGCAGCTGGCTTCCCCTAAAGCGAGCAATCCAGGAGACCCAGGTAGAAGCTGTAATGCTTTCCATGACCTTGTAGCAGAAGTCACATACCATGACTTTCACTGTATTTGTCACCAGGTCATCCCTGATTCACTGTGGAAGGAGACTACGGAAGGCTTTCCTTACTTATTAACAGTTGGAAAGAAACACAATGATCTGCCTAGACTAGGACTTTAAAATAACAATATTGGAAATGGCAGCAGCAGCTAGTGCTGCCCCTGAGAGGGACAATGTCAATCTTTCTCAAAGAGGCAGGCAGGTATGTATGAGAAAGGAAATGGGAGATGAGGTTAAATGTGCCTACCATACATTTGTAAGAACTATTTTGGGCTAAGCAGTGTCGTGATAAGGGTGCCACATACATCATGCCAAAGGACCAGAGACATTGGGTTTCATGGTATAAGAAGTTAACTTTCTTTGGTTCCTGGCACAATGGAGCCATTGTCAGGTTTTGCATAGGCACATAGAGTTTGGGGAGAGGCCTTAGGGCAGACTCAACCCCTCTGGAGTAGTCCTAAATTGAATCATAGCTCTAAAGAGTCCTAAGATTTAGGATTTAAGACTAAGGACTTAATCCCAAAATTTTCTGGGAGTAACACTGACATTGTTGGATGCCTGCCTTTCAGCATCACAGACACAGTGATTGATCTCCGACTCTCTATGTTATATGTACAGTCACTATGTTTTCAGAGCAAAAACATATGGTATAATCTGACAATGGACAGGGTACTTGAAATTAGAGCTGTCATTGAAATCCTTACCCTACTCTTGGATACATGAACTCGTCCTTTTATGTATATAGCAAAATAACTATGGGGGAGTATAACCACTTAATAGACTTCTAGAATTCTCAGGGATGGATGGGTTCTAGAGAAGGTGAATGCATTTTCTTAGGTGTTCATAGATTTAAAAAAATAGGATTGAAGTTTGTGCTTTGTTTTAATATAATCTCATATATTTAAAGAAATATATACTATTTTAGATTCACCACAATTTTAAGAGGTGAAAAATCTGACATAGCTAATTAAAATAAAATAAATTCTCCTGAAGGACCTCCACGACAATGGAGGTAAATGATCTCCTGTGACTGGAAAATTAAATAAATACAATGAAGGAAAAGAAACAGAAGAAGAAAACACTTGCAGTGGGTTTTCTGAATACATTTGAAGATCAGTTGAGATAATACCTGGGTGCAGAGAGGGTCTGTGTGGCCTCAAACAGAAAATCAAGACAAAGGGCAGATGTGATGTCCAGAGTAAACTACATGAAAGAGATTCAGACTTAGGGCTCGATGGGACTATAGTGACCCCTGCTGGAGCCTATTTTTTTATTTTTAAACTCAAGAACCCAAGTCACGGCCTGTGTAAGGATAATTACAATTTTCACAGAATAATTGAGTTCGAAAGCTGGGAGAAGGCTTAGAGAGCATCTAGCATTCTCTCTTTATTTCATAACTGATGAAACAGGCCTTTAGCCCACAGAGTTTAAAGGACTTGTTTTAGGTCACAGAGCTGGGATTACCAGGAAATAAAGACATCTGTCCAGTTCTTGGGCCTGTTTATACAAGTGGAGTTTTCTGTCACAACAAATAAAAGTATCTATAACACACAAAATGAGGAGGCCAAGCAAAATCTCAGGAACTTAAACTGATTTTAAAATAAACTATTCACTTGATTTGATTAGCTAAGACTCAGTTTTGCTGAAAAGAGAAATTTCTAATCCATACTAACATGACATTCATTTTTTTTTCTTTCCTCTTTGGGCTTTATGAGCTTATACAACATCGTATCAGAATCAAATGTATTTCTGGAATGTTAAGTTGTTCTGTCCTTCACTAGGTTACCTATGTTCCCCACCTCGGCTGTTTTGATACATTTGAAATATTTCTTTGGGCTTGAGTATGCTTTTTATGTCCTTGCCTGTTGTTCATCTGTAAAAATCTCCTGATATTATACTAAGAAAAAGGACAAAAATGAAATCACACATATGGGAATTGCTCTTATACCAGGATTCTCTGGAAAGCCTGACTCTGACTCTTACCTTCTACTCAGTGCACTAGGGTCACCGGTTCCTGAGTGCTCTGCTTCTTCATCTTTCTCCCTTCAATCAACATCTCTCTTCCTCCACTTCATAAATCAGAGCTCCCAAGACATATCATGACCATGGGGTTTGTGCATTCACTCTCCTATCATTGTACTGGGAGGCAAGTTCCTGGTCCCTGCTTATATTCTTAGCTAGTATGGAAACTTTGGCAAAGCCACTTTTCTCCTTCTACATTTTCAGTTCTGTGATCTTTAAATGAGTACAATATTGGCTATATTTACTTCACTGTGTTTCAGTGAGGTTCAAATAAGATAAAGTATTTGAAAGAGCTTTAAAAAACAAAGAATTATGTGTAGGATAGTTTCTGAGATATTATTTTTATTATTTTCTTTGTAATTTTTTTCTTCTCCAACTATTCAAGCAGATAGCCTGATTCTTTTTTCTTTTTTTTAACTTGGGGAATTTTTTGCACGGGGAACACTTAAGCTATCTGAGGTTTAAAATTTTCCTCTTATCTTTTATAGAAAAGATTATGCTAGGAACCCTGGAGAAGGAAGGAAGAGGAGGGATTTAAGCAACGAGAACAAGATAGACGTTTGTTCCATTCGGACTAGAAAGGGTATAGAGGCTTATCGCTTTCACACCGTACAGCCTGCTCTGAGGCTGCCCCTGAGAAGGTGGCAAGACCTCAGGGTAGAAGACTTCATGATGTAGATATTAAAACCTGACTGTCCGCTCTGCTTGGCAGAGAGATGGACAGAAGTAGAGATCTACATCGATTTATGGGCAAGTGCTATTTGGCTAAGGAGTCAGGGTCTTGAAGAAACAGGATTAGGAGATTGGTTAAAAGGAAGTCTGAAGAAAAGTTACACAGATGGACCTCTCAGAGTGGGCAGTGTGAGGATATTTGTGTCCTATAAAGAAGCTTACTAAAAGGTATCCGTTGAAAAAGATCCTCAATAATCAAGTAAACAGTATGACCAATCTTGTGGATATCAGTTACTGTCTTCCCCAGTCACCCTGGTGCTTGATAATGGGCCTGGCAAGAGTGTGGGCTCAAGAATATAGGCTTCCCTTCACCCAGGCTGATCTGGCTACTTGCACTGATTAGTGCCTATCTCATCAACGTCAGAAATCCACATTGAGCTCCTAAAATGGCATCAATTCTAGGACTTGTCAGCCACCTAATGGCAGATGGATTACACTGAACCTCTATTGTCATGGAGGAAAGATACCACCTGGATTTGGATTTGCCTTCTTTGCCTATAGTGTTTCTGCTAGAGTAAACTGCTTTGTTTACTTTCCTAGAGCCCCATAAAATATTTCTTTTGACTAAGGAACTCCATGAAAAGAATAAGAATTGAAGACATGGTTTCATGTCCATAGGGAGAAGCTGCCTTGATAGAATGGTGGAATGATCTATTGACAACCCACTTATGTTACCACTTGTGGGACTGGGGAGCTGTCCCACAAGCTATACTGAATTCTCTGAGCCAGAAACCAATATATAATGCTATTTCTCCCATAGCCAGGCTACTTATAATATAGAATTATAATGAGTTGTGGCCCCTTCATTATAATTGCTAATGACCTAATCACATAACTTGTATCTCCAGCCCCACAATGTTATGCTCTTAGTTTCCAAGGAGGAATACTTCTTCTAGGAAACACCAGAAGAGTTCCACTGAATGGGAGCTGAGACTGCCACATCAGCCACTTGAGTTCTTCATGCCACCGAACCAGCAAGCAAAACAGGGGATTACTGTATTGGCTGGGGCAATCAATTCTAATTATAAAGTAGGAGAAGGGTTAGTACTGCACAGCAAAGGGAGGGAGGACTATGTCTGGAAGCCCAGGGATTTTCTGGGCAACTCTTAGTACTCCCATGTCCATGGTAAAATCTACTAGAAGATTAGAGCAACCCAAGCCAAGCAAGAACGATTAATGGTTCAGCTTTTTCAGGGATGGAAGTTTAGGTCACCCTAACTGACAATCACAACTAGCTAAAGTATTATCTGAAGACAAAGGGAACAGGGAAAAGGTAGTGGACGAAGGAACTTGCAAATACCAACTATGGCCCATAAACTGTGTAGAAATAAGGACTACAATCATCATGCATATTTTTTTTCTTTTCCTTTTCTTCCCTGAAGTCTTCAGTATCTGAATCTAATTATGGAATAGGCCTGGGTCTGGAAGCAATGAGAAGTAGTGGGTTTGACCTTGAGGAGATTCCTTAAACTCTGACAAATCGACTACCTCAGGTAATATTAAAACAGGTTATAAGGCAGAGAGAGACTAAGATTATCAGACAGAGGAGGAAGGATTGCTTCTATAGACAACTAAGACTCAGTGGGATTTGGCGATTCAAGGCAGCTGGATTTGTTAGAACTTATCCAAGTATTCCCATTCTCAGGATCCCACTCTCCTAATCAATGCCTAGAAAGCCTGCATCGTAATGCATAAAGTTGCAGAATCAAACTTAGGTTTGTCTTTTGTGTACCTCAGCCCCACTGGTACAAGAAATAAGACTTTTTTTAGGTAGTCAAGGAAGCTTTCTGATTCTCTGACAGTGCCCGGAATTAAAAATGTAAATTTCTGATTCTGTCATTTCCTTTAGGTAAGCTTTCCAGTGCAGTCAGAACCACCCCACAGCTCTTATAATTTCCACTGTAACAGCCACTAAGTCTCCTAAATTCTTGTCATTAGAAGGCACCCAATTCCAGGAAACAGTGTGATCATTTGAGGAACATTTTGTCACTGCAGGGTAATGGACCACCAGTGTCCTGTTTGCCACTGACAGTGAGATCACCACTGATTTCAAATTTAACCTATGTATATGTTAATGTACACTATATACACTATATGCTCTTATTACATGCTAGGTTGCTTGGGAGGAAACGGGATACAAATGAAGGAAAGAAATGGGCCCTGACCTCAAGTATGTTGTGATCTTATAATTAGTAGCTAAAAGAGTTCTGCTAAACTCTGGAAGACAAGCAGCATTCTTTGAGCTGCTTCATTCCCTCTCTCTAGATGACCAGTGGGCACAATATTTGTTAAGCTGAGTTAGAGAGGAAAGGAGCAGTTTCTTGGAGTCCCAAGTAGTGACCCATATTTCTCATAGAAACAATGTTGTAAATGATGGCTATGTTTACACACTAATTCTTCAAAGCCTATTGGCCCCAAAAGGTTATTGAAATACAGTGCTATTTGTATATAAAATATAGTCTATTTCTGGCAAAATTATGAATAAGCTTTAAATGAATAACCAGGAAGCCTAATTACCATCCAGGCATTGTTTCTATTGTAAAATATATTTCAGATCTAATATAAAACATTAAAAATATTCTTCCCCTTTCCCTCCCACCCAAGCATACATACCATACCCTGGCATCGGAGGCTAAAAGGGAATCCTCCCTTCCTGGTCACCTCTCAACAATGCCATGTGGCCTGACAGTTAAGGAATCATCCCCGCCGGCTTGGGGAGCGATCGGCAGAGGGCACGGGGGGGCAGAGAGGCCCTTCTCAATGTACTGTGTGCGGACTGCCCCCCAGTACCAGGCCACCAGAGGCAGCGTTCACTCCATTTGTTCCAAGGTAGAATCCTCTTCTCAAAGACACCTTTTACTCCTTTCAGAATCAGTACTTGACAAAATGCTAAATAACTTGCCAAGGGCCACACAGCAAGAAAGTATCAAAGCTAAGGTTCAAAGTTGGTCTCTCTTACTCCAAAGCCCACATTCCTTCCTCTGTGTTCTTTAGTACTTTCTAGGAAATACACTCACTTTAAAAATAGTCCACCAAACCCATTTGCCACCAATTTACCCTGATAAATGAAAGCAGGCCTTACCTCAAGCTTCCTATTCACTTTTGAGAGCTATGGTCTCAAAGCAGACAGCACATTAAAATCACCTGGGCTCTACTCCAGACCAATTAAATTAGACTCCGGGGGTTGGGTAGGGCTTTTCTTTTAAGTTCCCCATTTTATTCCAATGCACTCCCAGGTTTGAGAACCAGTGGTGTTTGAGTATCAGACCTAGGCTTGAAGTTGAGAGCTATAATATGCTGGCTGGTTTAGCAAGGTACTTAGTGTTATACTTTAAAAAAATTCATGCAAGTTAGAATGTATTTGAGCATTTCACATTGTGTCTGGCAAGTAGTAGAAACACATTAATGGTAGCATTAAAACTGGACACTGCTATAGAGAAAAGAAAGTGGGGTTGGAGTTGGATAGAACTGATTTCAAATCCAAGCGTTACTATTTTTAGTCTTTCATAAGTTAAATATTCTGTGGCTTAGTTTCTTAGTTTATATAACGGTTATAATAATTCCTATCTCATAGAATTGTGATAATTAAATAAAACGTTTGTGAAACACCTGGCACATTCCTTCCATTGTCTGTAATCTATGCTAGTAAAACAGCCGTTGAAAACAGTTACAGAATGTTCCTTAAATTTAGAAATATTCTGTTTTAGATGTGGAAATGTATACATTCTGTGTTTAGTATAACAAATTCAAATAACAGTGTAGATTCTATTTATTCTATACTATTCTGTACTCTGCTATGAAGAATAAAGCATCAAGATTTGATGATCGGGTATGATAAAGGGGCTTATTGAAGAGAGGGCAGGTGGCGCCCACGGGGCCAATGAGCTGGGACAGAAATGCAGGCATCTGGACTCTTCCATCCATGCTATGAGGAAGAGCTGTTACCTGATCCAAGTACAGATCAAAGTGGCCCACAACACAAGGGGGGAGACAGACTAGACTGTCATGACTGCCTTCATGAAGTTGGGCCTGGAACAGCCTTTAGCCGCTTACGTCTCAGCGCTGTCAGTGCTGCCGTAGGGGGCTGCAATCAAGATGGAATGTGTCAGCGGTGTTAAAGCAAACATCCCTGCTCCAACTTGAGAGCAAAGTCTATAAATAGTAGATCTGGACATGGCTCACACCAGACCCTTGTGTAATTATTTGTCTTCACAGGATGTGCCTGGCACAAAGGGCTAAGAAATCTGGAACGGTGCCTGACATATACAAAGTACTCAATAATGCTTCTTGAATTGAACTGACCTGTGTCCTCTGCCTGGGACACTTTTCTGACTGGAACTAGATGTTACCATTTATTGGGTCCTACCAACTGCCTGACCCTATACTAGGCACTTTATATAGAGATCATCTCATTCATCTGGCAAATTCTTGCCCATCCTTCAAGATCTAGCTCAAATGTCACCTATTCTGTTAAACCTTCTTGACTTCCTGAGGCAGAGTCCTCTGTGCTTTTGCACTGACAGCTCTTTGCTCAGTCTTCAGAAGAGCACTTACCACCTCCTACTTTAACATATCTGTTTACAAGTCTGTCTTCCCCACTGGAATGTGAGGTCATCAGGGGCATCGTGTCTTTATTACTTTTTTTTGTTACTGATACTTAGCACAGCATCTGATGAAATTAATTTTCAAAACTTGCTTGCAACTCTGCTGACTAAATAATGTCATGCTGAATACACTTATTTTAAAAAAATGACATTCTTCTACACATAGAGCCAGCTAATATTTTTATATAACTGAGGAAGAAGGACAACTTTTTATATAACTGAGGAAGAAGGACAACTTTTTATATAACTGAGGAAGAATGAATTCTGAATCACAGAATTTGAAATGGTTAAGAGTGAGATCTGAGGCCTATCTGCACACACCAGCTGTGAGAATCAGCACCTTCCTGTGAGAATCAGCACCTCACAGGAAGTGCCTGATATGCTTCCACTAGCACCTTCCTTGGGACCATATTGGTGTTCTCAGGATATCTATAGTACCTGGTAACTGTCTTCTGGCAGGACCTGTGGGCTGCAACAAAGAAAGAGAAACATGAGAGGATTTATACATAAACACACTAACACACACCCCTCATTTTTCATTAAAGCACATTATCACCTGAAATCTTAAACTCTAGTTATAAAATGGAGAAATAACACTTGCCTTATAGATGTAGTGAGGATTAAATGAAATAATGTATATGAAGTATCTGATTCAGTGACTAATTTATTGCTAGCTAAGAAAAAAGTGGTAGCTATTTTATTATCCCTCAACCAAGAAATAGTCTATTAACCTTCCAGCTTTCTGACTCCTTTATTGCCATTGAACAGTGTGGAGCTGGGAACTTATCAAGAAAAATTCCTCGAGTCCCAGGTGTTTGACATGAGCAAGTTGTTGAATGATGGTGCCACGTAGTGAAATGGAGAGGACTGGGTGGGGAGGAGAGTATTGGTAACTGGGCATGTTAAATTGGAAATTCGTATTAACTATCCAAAAGGGATGTAACAGACTGTTGAATATGAGTCTGGAGCAAGCATCAGCAAATATTTAATATTAAAGTCATAGGATTAGATGAAATATCTATGGAGAAAGCATACATATATTAAATGTAACTTTTCTTTTTTTCATAGTTATAAAATCTGTTCTAAATTTTGCTTTTTCTACTTAGTATATTATATTTATCTTTCTATGTCAGTACATACACACAGATTTGCCTGGATATACTATAATTTATTTAATTTATTTCTAATTATTGGACATGTAGGGTATTTTCAACTTTTCAATATTATACACTCTACAAATATTTTTGAGAGTTTGTGCAGGTTGATCTGAGGGGAAAATCCTAGAAAACAGAATTGTTGGGTCAAAGGGCATGGCACATTTAAAATTTTGAAAGAGAATGCCAAAATGCCCTACAAAGTGGATAAAAATTAAAATTTACACTCCCACCAAGAGGGAAAGAGGGGGCTATTTTCCAATGCTTATTCTAGCACTTGAATGAGAAATGGTATTTCACTGATATTTTAATGTTATTCTTACTTATGAGTGAGGCTGAACATCTTTTCACGGGTTTATTGGAAATTTGTATTTCTTTTTTGTCATTTTTCTAATGGGTTGTTAACTATTTTCTTATTCTTAAGGGTAATTGAAGGTAAGAGAAATTTAGCCTTCTTCCCCTCATAAGTGTTTCATTTCCCCCTCTTTGTAATGTTTGTCTTCCAAGGGGACTTCTACATCAGGCCACATTTGTTATCAGGTACTGTACTTGCCTTCCTGCTGTAAATAATTAGAAAACAGGATAAAACAACTCTTTCAGAAACTGGACACAGACAGAATAAGACTGTGATCCCTAAGAGAAGGGAAACAAATGAATGATCCATAGAATTGCTCTGGAGGCACATTTTGGATCACAATGCGGAGAAGTGAAGCCAAGCCGAGCACAATAATCTTGCTAAGTTGGGGAAACAGAGATCAGAAATAGGGGAGGCGGAGGACGCTGGATATTGTGGGGTGGGGTGCCAGTGAGGAGGGAGCTATTCAAAGGAAGACTCCAGAAATCTGCACAGGGTTCCTTTGAATCTGAAACAGGCTGCAAATAGAGTTAAACTTTATGGGCCAGGCAAAGAACAACCAGGGAACTGTAAGTTGAACACTTCTTCAAGGTCACAAAGGGCTCCAAGTTCTGACCAGCCAGAGTAGAAGACTTGTTGAGTATCCAGGGCATTAAATGACCTCAAATAGGTCATATGTTCCTAATTAGATTAAACTAGGCCTGGACTAAAGGCTACTGTAGACCCACCCTAGCAAACTTGAAAGTCAGCCTCAAAAACATCAAGCTGATCTACAAGTAACTTACCTGCTTGTCTAAACCAACTTCAACACTCATTAAAGAAAGACAATAATATTTAGACACTCTATAACATAGCATTTACAATTTCCTACATCCAATAAAAAATTGGCAGACATACAAATGTGCATGAAAATGTGACTCAAAATGAGGAGAAAAAAAACAGTCAATATAATAGACACACACACAAAAAGACATGGATGATGGAATTTGGAGACAAGGATATTAAAAGTCATTATAGGGGCTTCCCTGGTGGCGCAGTGGTTGAGAATCTGCCTGCTAATGCAGAGGACATGGGTTCGAGCCCTGGTCTGGGAAGATCCCACATGCCGCGGAGCAACTAGGCCCGTGAGCCACAACTACTGAGCCTGTGCGTCTGGAGCTTGTGTTCCGCAACAAGAGAGGCCGCAATAGTGAGACGCCCGCGCACCGCTATGAAGAGTGGCCCCCGCTTGCCACAACTAGAGAAAGCTCTTGCACAGAAACGAAGACCCAACACAGCCAAAAATAAATAAATTAATTAATTTAAAAAAATTATAAAAGTCTTTATAAATATGCTCAAAGTTTTAAAAGAAAACATGAACATAATAAGGAAAGAAATGGAAGATATAAAAAAGAACCAAATGGATTTTCTAGGGATGAAATACAATATCTGAAATGAAAATGTCATTTGAGGAGATTAATAGATGATTAGACACTGCAGAAAAAAAAATCAATGAACCAGAAAGATACCAAATAGCTGTCAAAACTGAGGCACACAGAGAAAAAGGGAGTGAAAAATATATTAACAGAGCCTCTGTGATCTGTGGGACAACATCAAATTGTCTAATTAATATATGTGCAATTACAGTCCTAGAAAGGAACAGGGAAGAAAAAATATATGAGTAATAATGGTTAGACTTTTTCCAAAATTGATGAAAGCTCCAAACCCTCAAATCCAGAAAAGCCAATGAACCACAAGCAGAATTAACAGAAAGAAAACCACATCAATGCACACCATATTAAAACTGCTGAGAACCAATGATAAAGAAAAAGTCTTAAAAGTAGTCAAAGAAAAAGACATACTACATACAAGAACGATGATAAATATTACCACTGATGTCTCATCAGAAACAATGCAATGTAGAGGACAATAAAAGGACATCTTTAAAATACTTGAAGGAAAATAATGGTAATAGAGAATTTTACACCCAGTGAAAATACCCTTCAAAAATAAAAGTGAAAAATGCCTTTTTTTCAGACAAAAAAAACCTGAAAGACTGTTTCACCAACAGTCCTGAAGTAAAACAAATGTTCAAAAAATGTTTTCACGCTGAAGGAAAATGATTTCATATAGAAACTTCAATCTACACCAGTGGTTCTCAACTGTTGACAGTTTTGTCCCCTGGGGAACATCTGCCAATGTCTGGAGACATTTTTGGTTAGCACAATTTGGGGGAGAGCTGTTATTGGCATCTAATAAGTAGAGCCAGGGGTGCTGCTAAACATCCCGCAATGCATAGGACAGTCACCCACAGCAAAGAATTATCCAGCCCAAAGTGTTAATAGTGCTGAGTGTGAGAAATCCTGGTCTACACAAGGGAATGAAGAGTGCTGGAATTAATAAATATATGCATAGATATAAAGACTTTTTAAATAAAATTAATTGTTAAAGGCAAAAATAGTAACAATGTATTAGGGAATATATAACACGGGTAGAGGTAAAATGTATGACAGCAACTACACAACTGGATGGGACAGGAGAAATGGAAGTACATCATTATGAGGTTCTTACATTATACATTAAGCAGTAAAATATAATTAATTGGAAGGTAGACTGTGATAAGTTAAAGATGCATATTATAACTCTAGAGCAACCACTACATAAATGAAACAATCAGGCATAGTGAATAAATCACTAAAAAATACTCAATATGAAAGAAGATGGAAAAAGAAGAAAAATGGAACAAAGAACAGGTGTGACAAATAGAAAACAAATAGCGACGTGCTAGACTTAAACCAAGTCATACTGATAGCTGCATTAAATGTAAATAATCTAAATATTCCCAATAGAAGGCTAAGGTTGCAAGATTAGATTTAAAAAGCAAGACCAAATTATATCTGGTCTACAAGAAACCCACTTTATTTTATTTTTGTAATGTTTTTCTTTTTCTTTTCTTTTTGGCTGCACCACATGGCTTACAGGATTTCAGTTCCCCGACCAGGGATTGAACCCAGGCCATGGCAGTGAAAGCACCGAATCCTAACCACTAGACCACCAGGGAACTCCCAAGAAACCCACTTTAAAAATAAAGACACAGATAGGTTGAAAGTAAATGGATGGGAAAAGATACACCATGCAAACACTGATCCTAAGCAATCTGGAGTGGCTATATTAATACAAGGTAAAGCAGATTTCAGGACAGGGAATATTACCAGATATAAAGAGGGACATTTCATAACCACAAAGAAAGTCAATTTAATTAATCACAAAAGCATAACAATTGTAGATATGTATTTCATCCAATTACAGAGCTTCAAAATACATGAAGCAAAAATTGACAGAACTTCAAAACTCCTCTCCTAGTAATTGATAGAATAAGTAGATAGAAAATAAGTAAGGATATACATAACTTAAACAACCCTACTTGACCTAATTGACACCTTGAACCCTATACTCAACAACAACAGGATACACATTCTTTTCAAGTGCTCCTGAAACATTCATCCAGATAGACCATCTGCTGGGCCATAAAACCAGCTTCAAAGAATGAAAAAGGATTGAAATCATACAGAGTATGTTCTTTGATTAGAATAGAATTAAACTAGAAATCAGTAACAAAAATATATTTAGAAAATCTCCAAGTATTTGGAAACTGAACAACATACTTGTAAATAATCGAGGTCAAAGAAATAATCACAAGAAAAACTGGAAAATATTTTGTATTGTGCATGACTTTGATGTTTTCTTTGCCATGCTGAAATTTAAACTTTTATCTGGGCATATTTACCAAGCTACAATAGAAAAGATTGATAAATAGGCCTAGTTAATTTTAAGTTTCATCATGGCAAAGAAAACCTCAAACTAATTCATGGACCTATACATGCTTGGACTATATGATATCCAGTCTAAAATTTACATTATGGTATTTAAAAAACACTCACATTTTACTCTCATACTGTTTCATTTCTGAGATTTAAATTTTTGGTGAATATGAAATTGTTCCTATCTTCATGGAGATTACAATCTAGTGGCCAGGGGTCCATATGGCTATATCTGTCCCAATGCCAATACATAATCCATCTATTTAATGGCCTAACTTAAAATGACACTTTTATCACTTAAGTAGTTTTCTTACATGCTTGTGTTTATTTTTCATTCTTTTTTTCTGTTTCACTTCTCTTTTAATTCTTCTATAAATACTGTGCTATTTTAAATTACCGGTCGTTAAAATGTTTTCATATCCATTAATGCTAATTCTCTCTCATTCCTCTTTCTCATCAACATTTACCTAGCTATTCTGAAATATTTGTTACATTTAAAAATTAACTGATGTTTTAATTGGAAATTACTTTGCATTTATAGACTAAAGAGAATGACATTTATACATCATTGAGTCTTCCTATTCAAGAATAGGGTATGTCTTTCCATTTATTATTTGAGTTTTAATATTTTCTTCATATGGAGCAGTGGTTTTTTTACCCTGGTTTTACATTATAATCACTCAGACAGTTTAAAAAAATACAGATGTTTAGGCCCCATCAGCAAAGGCTTAACTGGTTTGGTGTAGAGCACAGGAGTTGTGTATTTATTAAGAGCTTAACCCCAGTCAGGGTTAAGAACTAGTAAGGTAGGGCCTGCATACTTCTAGCTGAGTTCTCTCCTTGGGTGTTTTCACTTGCTTTGGTTTAGTTTTGGCTGTTATTTTGAATGGCATCTTTTTTGTTCATTATATTTTCTAATTGATTACTTTTTGTATAAAGAAAATCTATGATTTCAGAGTGCATTAGTTTTGTAATATACCACCTTACTGAATTTAATATACATATTTTTGTCAATTATTTATATTTTATAGGCATTAAATTATACCACCTGCAAAAATAATGACAACTTTGCCTTTTCTTGTCCTATATGTATGCCTTATTCCATTATCTTGTGTATTTGTGCTGGCTAATAATTCCAGAAAAGTAACAAGTAATAGTTATGGCTGAGGGTATCTTTAACATACTTCTGATTTTAATGAGAATATGCACAGTGTTTCATCATTAGCATTAATGCTGGCTTATCACTTCAAGAAAATATCCATCTACTAGTATTTTACTGAAAGTTTTTAAATAAGGAATGGTCCTAATTAAAGGACTGCTATTTAAATTCTATCAAGGGCTTTACAGGAATAAATTAAGATGATCTTGTCTTTTCCCCCTCTTTCTAAATACCTAATAATATGTTGAAAGAGATTTCAGATATTGAACCTTGTTTGCACTGCTGGAATGACTGGGCTTCGTTACAGTATATTGTTCTTTCAATGTACTGCAGAATTCTACTTGCTAATATTTAATTTAAAAATTGGGGTCAGTTTTATTTTCTTGCTTTCATTGCCAGGTGTTAGCATCCGTATTATGGTAGCTTAATTTTTTTGGTAAGCTTTCTGAATTTATTTTTACTCTTTAATTTACTAAAATTCTAGAACAGTGGCTTTCAGGGTATTTTTATTGTGACCCAGAGTAAGAAATGCATCTTTAAAAGGAGATCTGGCATAAACACATGCACTGTAACAAAAGTTTCAAATAGTAATACTTGCTCTATGAGTACGCACTCTATACTATTCTATTTCAGTAAAAAAATGCCTATCTCAAAACACTATTTTGAAAAATACTGTATGTTATTTGAAGAATCATCTATAAACTGGTGCTTTTCAGAGAGTACCTCTCTGGTGATTATTCCATTTTCTTCTTTGTTTGTGTTTTTTTCTAGACAATCTATATATTAATTTCACACAGGTCTTCAAATTTATTTGCATAATAATTTTGCAGTATACTCTTTTAATTCTTTAATTCTCTCACGGAGTCTGTATATCATTTCTCTTTCTCCTTTCTGATTTAGAATATTTGTGCCTTCTTTGGAATTTCTAATATTGACTGGCTTAGCTAGTGTATTGGGTTTTTTTTTTTCTCCTTAAGGAAACAGGCCATAGGTTCATATTATCAGTTCTACTGCTTTGCTGTTTCTGATTTTACCTTTTTATTTCTCTTCTGCTTTTTAAGGTTTAATCTGCAGTCTGTTTTGTAGTTCATTTTCTACTTTTTTGAGTTAAATACTATGTTATTTTTCTTCTTTCTTGTGTTCATGTTTGAAACCATGACTATCTGAACACAGCAGTCATATTCTACAGGTTTTGGTGTGTAATGTTTTAATTATTATTTTGTACACATTCTGTAATATCAGTTTTATTTCCTCTTTATACCAAAGGTTGTTTTAAATAGTTTTCATATTTCCAAGTAGTGGAGATGTTCATTTTTATTTTGGTCATTCATTTTTTGTTAAATTGCATGGTTTTCAGAAAATGTGGTCTGGATTATTTCTAATTTTTGGAATTAATTGAGGGGTGTGTGTGTGTGTGTGTGTGTGTGTGTGTGTGTGTGTATGCAGGCCAATGTATAGTCAATTTGGTAAATGTCTCATGAGCTTTTAAAAATAAGGTTGATTTTCAGTTAACAGGATATCTATTTCATCTATTTCATCAACCTCACTGACTTCACTGTTCAAATACATCCTTACCAACTTTTGACGGCTTGATCCATGAAGTGAATTAAATGAGGCCACTACTATTTTGTTTCTGATCATCTTTCTTGTAGTTATGAAGTTTTTCTTCATGTATTTTTAGTATAACATTATTCAGTGCTTTAAGATTTATGAAAGGTATATCCTTTCTGTAGACCCTTTACCATCATAACATTTCCTCCTTCATCTTGTATTATACTTTCTGCCTTAAATGTCATCCCGTCTGACTGATATCATTACCCCAGCTTTCTTTTTGTTAGCATTTGCTTGGCAGACCTTTTCACACTTTTTGTCTCTAGTTTTCTAGTCATTTTGCTTTAGATCTTCCTCTGTGTATATCATATATACCCATCCCTCCCTTTACAAAAGTTAAATTTATAAATTTTCAATTTAAAAAATATATCTAATACAAAAATCAGTATTAGTGATATGAATATTGTTAGGCACTACTGATATTATTGTTATTAGATGTTGATAATGATTTTAATATTTAGTATTTATTAAGCACTTACTTGGCACCAGGCACTGTTCTTGGTACTTTACACTATTATCTCATGTAGTCCTCACAACTTGACTAACATTTCCATTTTGCAGATGAGGAAATGAAGGTTTCCTAATTTGTCCAAAGTCAGAGAGCTCATAGTTACTGGCTGGCAAATGTGTTTATTTATTCATAGGTTTTGGAGAGGGGAGGTTTTATAATCTTGTTTCCAGTCTCCTATTTATTCTCCACTTTGTACTAGTAAGTATCCCATGTACCTACCATTCTAGCTACACCCAAGAAACGGTTGGTTTGGCCCTTAGTCCATACTCTATTCCATAACTTTGCACTTGCTCAAGTGCTGTTTATAACTATTACCCACTCTTCTCTAGGGGTAGGGCAATGTTGTACATAAATATACTCAGCGCCTACCCACAACCAAACAGTGAGTGTTAAATAAATATCTGATGAAATGAAATTCTAAGCAGGGTCTTTACCACGTTTTATCAAGTATTTAAATTTCACCTGTTCTCCAAACCTATGGATTCCAAGGGGGGAAAGCAGTGCGGAGTAGGGCGGGGGGGGTGGGATGAATCGGGAGATTGGGATTGACATGTATACACTAATATGTATAAAACTGATAACTAATAAGAACCTGCTGTAGAGCACAAGGAACTCCACTTTGCTGTACAGTAGAAATTAACACAACACTGTAAAACAACTATACCCCAATAAAAATAAATAAATAAATAAATAAATTTCACCTGTTCTCTCATTGGATTTCTCCTCTGAGTCTGAGTGAAGATGGAAAATATTAGATTTATTCATATTTAAAATTAAGGTAGACTATTTGATTGTATTACAGTGGATTTAAATTCATTGTATCATGTAAAAATGTCCAATATTTAACACAGATTTTGAGTCTTAATAATAGTAATGCCTTACTTATGGATTTTATCAGTAAATTCTGGGATGTTATAAAAAAAAGAGAGAAGATATATAAAACTGAATTCAAGGTTTAACCTGAAGTCCCTTAGAAAAATTGATAGTACAGGTGATGTAGTTCTTAGAGTTCCCAGCAGGGGCCAGAATGTTCATGTTTATGGACATTCACATTAAATGACAATGTTTTTACTGTAATTCAAGATTGTATCTATTTTTAAACCAATAAGAAAGTCAGATAGAACTTTTTATAGTTAAAATTACTAAAAACTTCTGACTTATTAATTTAAAATTTCAAGAATGTAAATATATAATTCAAAATAGCAAAAAATGAGTTTGACAGAAGTAGTAATGTTCTGTAACGAAAGGCTAACCCCTAATATCTGAGCAAATGGGTATACAAAGTAATTTTAGTCAGTAGACACTAAAACCCCTACACTAATTGCCAAACTCAGGTCACTGGGTCTTTCAGTTGCCAAGCCAGACTATGGACTGGGTCCAAGAACAAAGGGCACCACTGTGGCGTTGACCCAGGAAATTGGGCACTGACCCTATTTGTTAATTTTAGAATATTAAAAAAATTCCTAACTCAATATAAAAGAAGTACTGGTGATTCCAAAGTATTTCAATGCCAATTGCCTTTGTGAATCAAATAAACTGTTTTTAATTTAATTCTTATTTAAGTCATGTAACCTTTCTCTGGACCTCAGTTTCTCCATCTGTTCAGGAGTACATTAGATATGATAATCTACTAGAATTCAATTCTTTTTCCTTAGACAAAAAGCATCTTTTTTTTCCCTGTCTCTAGTTCTTGGCATAGTCTCTATCACAAACCAGGTGCCAGTAAATGTTTAATGAACAAATAAATGAATAAATAAACAAATGAATAAATTTTTACAGAGGTCTTTCTAGGAATTTACAAAAGAATTTGGAAACAGAATGCCTCTGAAAGTCAATCTTCTGCGAATTATGAAAAACAATGCTTTAGGCAATTCCAAGGAAATAAGAAAACATTTTCTGAATACTCTTGAAAAGAACTGAATTCTTTCATGGCTATCACTACTTCCAAGTCACTAACTGAGTAAAGAGGGAGTTAATTTTTTTAAAGTGTTTTAAGACTTTAAATTTAAAAACTAAATCTAAAAAAAATTTTTTTAAATTTTTTTATGTGCAGAAACATACTCTGTATTGAGTCAATGGTTTCCAAAGTTCCCCCAGAACAAAACCCTGAAAATTGCAAGATTTTCTCTTGGGGAGTGGTTGTTTGCTGGAAGGCTTATCTTAATAATAAGGGAGGGTAAAGATTTCAAAACTAAAGGTGTAATTGTGCCAATTCAATCTATATTTCATCTGCTCCAGAAACCACATGCTTGTTCTAAAATAAACAAAACCATCAATGAAGGAAATCAGTCATCCAAAATAATGAAAATGAACTCCTTATACTCTGTTTCTCATCTGTAAATTTTAAAAATTTTACTTCATTAAACTTGGGGACAAATGTATAACTGCAGGCAGAAGTTTCTGTGCCTTCTTAATCCAGAGAGGTGGGCAATGGCGTGGAAGTTTAGACCAAAAGTGAGCATGTAGATGTAGCAAATTTGAGAGCCCAACTAGAGACTGCTATATATTATATCAGGGAATCTGAGACATCCCTGCATGCTATCTCACTGCATGTACGTTCAACATAAACAAAAATAAAATTCAAGTCCAGTAAAAGGGGCTAAAATTAGTGAATCACAGACTTTTTCCAGACACCAGCCACTGCCTTTGGGCAAAGGACTTAAGTAGCTGTGCTTACTTGCTATTAATAGAATAAAGAAATTATTTGAGCCAGGTCCTCAAAGCTTGAATAATGTAAAGATTCATTCTCAAGGAAAAACAATTTTTTCGAGAACTCTCATAGATAAAAGTCAACCCCTATCACTTTAGATGACACTTGAAGCCAACTTGATTATAGTAAAAAACTCAATTGTAAACACTTTTTAAAATAACACTGTAGACACTGTATTTGTAGACACTGTATAAAATGAAGACATCAAAGATGTAAGGTGGTTATCTGGATGATCCAGAATATACATCAAAAACTAGGTTTTATAATGATACAAATGAACCTATTTACAAGACAGAAATAGAGTCACAGATGTAGAAAACAAACTTATGGTTATCAAGGGGGAAAGGGGGAGGAGGGATAAATTGGGAGATTGGGGTTGACATATACACACTGCTATATATAAAATAGATAACTAGTAAGAACCTACTGTATAGCACAGGGAACTCTACTCAATACTCTGTAATGACCTATACAGGAATAGAATCTAAAAGAGTGGATATATGTATATGTATAACTGATTCACTTTGCTGTACAGCAGAAACTAACACAACATTGTAAGTCAACTATACTCCAATAAAAATTAATTTTAAAAACTAAGTATATATTTTGAAATTACTTATGGAACTCATAGACACCCCTGGGAAGCTAAGGAACTTAGTTGGAAAGAGCATTCTGGGAAATAGGTTGATTTCTGGCCCACCTGGGCTGGCTATTCAAGGAGCTATGCCTTGGGGTAAACTGAGGCAATAAATTCTATCCCAGTTTCAGGGGAAAATGCCTTCCTGCTGGTATAAGGAGAAAGCAGGGAGAGAAGGAGTACTTTACAACAAAGAATATGGATAAGGAGGAGACTATAACACACATAATCTGTTCACAGTCTCCCTACCGGGTCAAGGCAAAGAAGATTGTTCAGCCTTTGCCTTGCCTACACACACACACACACACACACACACACACACACACACACACACACTGCCCTTCTGAGATTTCTTTTCTGCTCTCTGGCTGCTTTTGACTCAATTTGAACTAAATAGAACCTGTGTTGGGTAACGGCTCTGGTAGTCTTAAATAGTGGTGTCACAGTGAGCATGGTCACTCCCTAGCAAGGTCTTGTTAATAGCTACACAGTGTCTCTGCATAGTCACAGATCATTGAATGCAAAAGTTCTAGTGGAATGTTCGAGTGTTCGGTGCGCTAGCACAGAACTGCTAGAGGTGGCAAGGACACACAGGGACCTCCCAGTACTGGTACTCTCTATGAGGGCGAGTAAGAGGGAACCCAATAGAAATGTTATGAACCACAGAGCAAACCGAAAACACAAGAGCCATTTAGAAAGTCTATAAATATAAACATAACAGGGCTTCCCTGGTGGCACAGTGGTTGAGAATCTGCCTGCTAATGCAGAGGACATGGGTTCGAGCCCTGGTCTGGGAAGATCCCACATGCCACGGAGCAACTAGGCCCGTGAGCCACAACTACTGAGCCTGCGCGTCTGGAGCCTGTGCTCCGCAACAAGAGAGGCCGCGATAGTGAGAGGCCCGCACACCGCGATGAAGGGTGACCCCCGCTTGCCGCAACTAGAGAAAGCCCTCGCACAGAAAGGAAGACCCAACACAGCCAAAAATAAATAAATAAATTAATTTTTTTAAAAAAAAATATATAAACATAACAATATATTATGAATATAAAAGTATACCTACTGAAAAATTAGAAAGTTGAACTTTCTTGTATTTAAGGAGACATTCATTCATTTATTGGTTCAGTTATCAGTAAACACATTTGAGAATTGTAATAATCTATATAATTAACACTAACACTAAGTCTTTTGGGTCTAGTCTCTTTTTTCAATGGAAAAAAGAGGAAGCAAAATTATAACTTAATTTTTATTCTTTGTATTTCAAATGTATAATGAATAAACTAGAAAGGAAGTCAACTTCCCACTTTGGAAAGGAAGGAGGAGAGAAATCACATTTTGAAGCTTTCCTGAATTAATACTACCTCTAAAGGACAATGGAATGCAAACGTTTTGTTAACTGGGACATTATTACGACACACTGCCATAATATGAATGTTATCACCTCAAGGCTGACCTGAAAACCAACTAAAGAAATCCCTCAAGACCAGATTGCAGCCTACACCCTAGAATTGACAAATGTTGTGCAAATGTCCTCTAGAGAACCCACAAGTTAGTAGTTGGTGATTATAAAACAATAAAATTTATATTTCTGCTCTTGGCAATAATTATGTATCAGTAAATAAATACACAGTGTCTAAAAATAATCATGTTTGAGGTCTCATTAAAAGTACAACTATAGATATTAAGATGAGGGGACTTCAAGTTAGAGGGAAAAAATTCAATTGAAGCAGTATAAAATGTATTACTTTGGGGGAAAGTGTGGTCTGGGGATCCCTGGAGTGAAGACCCTTTCAGAGAGTCTGTAGAGTAAAAACTATTTTCATAACAATGCTAACATTTTCTTGCTACTCTCATTTTTTCTTATATGTATAGTGGGGTTTTTCCAGAGGCTCCATGATATGTGACGACATCATCACTCTGTCAGCAAATAGAATATATGCTTGCATATGTCTATATTCTAACATTTCTCATTTTTAATTTATAATATGTTAAATATTGATAGATATGACCCACACAAACAAAAGCTTTTGAGGATCCTAAATAACTTTTCAGAGTAAAGGAATCTTGAGACCAAGAAGTGTGAGAACTACTGTTTTAGGTGATACACCTCAAGTTAAACGGCCCAGCTCATCAAATTTCTTCCTGTTTTATATTGAAGAGACTAGATTGTAGGCTTCACGAAGACAGTGACTGTTTCTGTCTGGCTCACTGTTTTCTCCTCAGAATCTAGCATGGTACCAGGCACATAATAGGCATTAAAATATTTCATAAAATAATAAATGAATTAATACAGTTAACACTCAAACAGCGCAGGGGTTAGGAGTGCCAACTGGTCTTCCAGTTGAAAATCTGTATATAACTTTACAGTTAGCCCTCCGTATCCAAGGTTCTTGCATCTGAGGATTCAACCAACTACAGATTGTGTAGTACCGTAGTACACATTTAGCGAAAAATGTGCATATAAGTGGACCCTCTCAGGTCAAACCCGTGTTGTCCAAGGGTCCACAGTACATACATACATGCATACATGCATTCATAAATGACGGCTTTGCCAAATGACTTATTCAAGGTCACATAAAATGTCAGCAACAAACCCAGAACTATATTCCAGATCTCCTGTCTGCTATTCCTATACTGCTACTCCCTGGCTCAAGGATACTTTTGTTTTTGTTCATTTTTGTTCTGTAATCTATTGAAAGCATGGATAATCAGGTATTGCCACTGTGAGATGACTACCTTTCTCATGCTGTTATGTGAGTTGAGCACTATACAATTTTTTTCTGGCCTTAAGCATAATCAGAACAGTGTGATACCAAAGGGCTATCATCACAAGGAAGTGGCAAGAGTGATCAGATAAAATACAACTTTCTGTTTATTTCCCACAGCAGAGTTGAATTTTTCATGATTCAATCTTATTCTAATTCCTAGTCTCCTCCTTTCTTTGGCCACATCATTAAACTTCTGGCAAGCTTTTACATTAATGAACTCAGTAGTTCCCAGACTGCAAAGAGTAAAACCATAAATGTTTTTTGGGAAATATGCCTAATACTCTCAAAGTTGTTTTGAAACATCCCCCCCTGGTATTTGTAAGAGAGAAGAGAGAAGTTTGCTTCCTACCTTACTTATGGTTACAGAAATGTAAGGCCCACCCAGTACAAAGAAGAACAGTGGGAAAGAAAAATACAAGTCTTGTGAAGAGGTGAACTGCCCACCTAAATTGACTCCTGTGAGAAACTGCTTTCAAAGATGGCAAACCTAAGACAAAGCCAATAAGCTGGTCGACCATGCCCTCCCATCAACTAGAAGGAATTCTCTACTCACTCACCCTAATGACACAGTCCTGTCTTCATGAAAGCAGCCAAAGCCAGGCCTCCAGCAGTCAGACCACAGTGAAGGTTCCTACTGCTGGTGAACCTTCCTGCTCTGGGGCCTTGGGAAGGTTGTTATCACTGACACTGGAGAAGGAATATATGTTCTTGAAACTTCTTGAGGACCTCTTAACTCATTCATTACTGATGTCTAGAGGCATTGATTGAATATAGTTGATTCTCAATATTCATAGTAGTTATGTTCTATCAAATCACTGCCAACACTGAATGAGTGATTACTGAGCCACTGCTCCTAGGGGAAACACAAGGTTACATCCTGTCAGTCTCTGGTCACATTTTCGTCAACCAATCAATATATAACCTTGCTTTATGTGCATTTCTGTTTTAAAATATCTTATTTAATATATATTGCTGATTCATTAACATTGGATTCACAGCCAAAAGCCCTATAACTGAAGCCTGAACAAAGCTTACATAACATACATATTTTTCCATAAGGAAATTTTTTCCCTAAGTTCTATCACAACCTTCTTTTTCAAAAATTGTGGTAAAACATACATAACAAAATTGACTATTTAACCATTTTTAACTGTACAGTTCAGTGGCATTAAGTACATTTACACTGTTGTGCAACCATAAGCAACATCCATCTCCAGAACTTTTTGATCTTCCCAATTGAAAACTCTGTATCTATTGAACAGTGGCTTTCCCCCATCGCACCCCACCCCTCCTCCAGTCCCTGGCAACCACCATTCTATTTACTTTTCAGCACAGCCTCCCTGTGCCTAGGAGCACAGCACTTCAGCACTATGCTTGGCGGCCACTTTGAACAGCAAGAGTCACCCCCCAAAAAACACACAAAAATGTGAAAAAAAATGGTGCTATATAGATTGCAAAAAGGGCACTTATTAATAAGCATGAGGGCTGAAACAAGGCGGAGAATTGCCTTGGTTGACCTGAACTGGGATCCTGTGTGTTGGAAGCCTCAAATTTTTCGCTGCTCTGTGCATGTGTGTGAATGACTATAAAAGCGCTACGAGTATTGATTACGGAGTAAAAAATAAGTTTCGGCAATGAGACAAATTTGCAAACCTGGAATCCGTGAGTAATGAGCAGCGACCATGTGGAAATGACGATCTTTGTTTCCTCTATTCCAGGTAGTAAGAATAAACAGCTGAAATGTGCCTTGCGATAGGGCTGCCTTAGAACATTTTACTAGAGAGCTAGCCTACGTTAATTGATAATTGGCAGCTACAAACTGAAGCAGTTCTAGTTCATGTGGAGGATAGATTCAAGCATAATCTCAAACCCCTCTGCATGAAACAAAGACCAAGTGCTCAAGTACTAGTTATCAATCACTTACTGTGTGACAGGGAGAATACTCAGCAATTTACATGTATTATTGAATTACATCCCCCCCAAAACTCTATGAGGAAACTGAAGGTTAGAGAAGTTAAGTATCTCATCCATCATTACATAGTTAGAAGTGGCAAAATTGAGATTTGAACTCAGGTCTATCTGACTGCAGAACCTGAGGTCCCAACTGCTATGCAATTCTAATAGAGTTAAAAAAAAAAAGATTTGATTTACTCAGAAGTATATAGAGGCATATGCTACAATCATTATAACATTACAAAGATTTATATGCTGAAAAATAAATTTACCAAACAAATAAAACTTTATAAACCTGATCTAATACCGCTCCACAACAATGAATATCTGAAATCTTTCAGGGCATCTGGTTTGTGTCTGGTTTTCCTTAATCTTTAATGATGGGCAAATCTAATGCATTATGTAAGGCCATTTTTTCTCAAGAGATGTAGATACCTCTTAAGAATTTGATGAAAATGCATTAACTTTTCAGGCTACTGAGTTGCATTTTAGTGCACTGAGGCAGTAAATTAGTGTACAATGTGCAAAAGTAGTGACCTAAAAAAATGAATATTTGATATGAACCACTGCATTCTCTTGGGAAAAAAAGTAATGGATTAACTCTCTCAGGAGTCCTTAGCTTCCCCAAAAGAAGTAGGAAGAATAAATCTCCTGTGGCCTGGAAACAGCTTCTGTTTCTCGCTGGCTATGTTTGTTTAGCTCTTTAATAGTTCATTTGATTAGATCTTGTGGCTCCCAAAGCTAAGGTTGAGAGTTTGATCCCTACAGAGGCCACTTAAATTTAGAGAACAAAAAGCTCTATTCTCTGCTCCCAGACCTTACCCCAAATCCCTGCCAGGTGTCTGCCCTCTGGTCAAATGAGAAACTGGCAAAGGGGTGCAAACCTAGCACAGTATTGGGAAATAGAAAAATGGGCACCCTTTATTATGGTGCTCCTTTCCTTTTATGTGTCCACAATATTTGGATATAATTTATAGAGAGTAGATACTACATTTTTTCTTTTACCACTGGAAATCTGAGGAAAACTTCATTACCAGTCATAAAATTCATTATCTTAAGCTTATTCTAAGTTATTCTAAGCTTATTCTAAGTTCACATAGCTGACATTATCCTCTTGGTAATAAACAATGAAAAAACACATCCTCTGAGCAATATTAATCTGCAACTTTGGGATAGGAAATAATAGTAATCAGTCAAAAACTGAACACAATTTTCATATGAATAAAAGATATTAAATTATTTAAAAATAATTCCATGAGCAGTTTAATATTAAAAAGTATGATCTTCATTATGTGTTAAGAATTCATTCAGGAAAACAAGTTTCTCAAATTATAGCCAAAAATCTTTTACTAGTATCACTATCTTAACTTTAAATTTAAAATTTAAATCTGTATTTCCCTAATTACACAGTACTAAAAATAATTTACTACAACAAATAAAAATTCTTTTACTTCAAATCCTTGCCTAAATAATATAAAATCATTTTATTTTTTGAGGAAAAGACATTTCAACTTTTTAAGTATGAAGTGTAAATTAAGATTTACTTATTTAAATTATAATTTTAAAGTTTCACATATAAAGATGAACAAGATCTAAGTGTAGTTTATATTATTGTTAACATAGATTTTAATTTTTCAAATGTCACATATATCTTTCATTATTTGTAGATTTATTTCTTTTATGAAGTAGTCAAATGAATCAGCTCACCCTTGACTGTAACAAAATACTGTTTGGTGACTTGTGACAGACAGGGTTTTAACCTCTGACAGCGAGATTCATTGTGGAGCAAGAGCCAATCATAGATCCTGACGACACTTGTCTCATCAAAGTTGGAATATAAAAAGCCACTTGGAATACAGTATAAAAGATTCACTGGTGTGGCAAGTTGTCTCTCAGACTGTGCAGGCATTAACATTTTGCTTGGCATTACTCAAAAGCAAAAGAAAAGTAAAAGGAAGAAATAAGAACAAGGGAAAAGATTGTACTGATTTTAAAATCATGCAAAAACTGCAAATCTATGTTTATATTTACCTATTTATGCTGATTGTTGCTGGTCCAGTGGATCTGAATGAGAACAGCGAGCAAAAGGAAAATGTGGAAAAAGAGGGGCTGTGTAATGCATGTATGTGGAGACAAAACACTAAATCCTCAAGACTAGAAGCCATAAAAATCCAAATCCTCAGTAAACTTCGCCTGGAAACAGCTCCTAACATCAGCAAAGATGCTATAAGACAACTTTTGCCCAAAGCTCCTCCACTCCGGGAACTGATTGATCAGTACGATGTCCAGAGAGATGACAGCAGTGACGGCTCCTTGGAAGATGATGATTACCACGCTACGACGGAAACGGTCATTACCATGCCCACAGAGTGTGAGTAGTCCTATTAGTGTAGAGCAACAGTTCTGCTGACTGCTGTTCTAGTGTTTATGAGAAACCGATCTATTTTCAGGCTCTTTTAACAAGCTGTTGGCTTGTATGTAAGTAGGAGGGAAAAGAGTTTCTTTTTTTTCAAGATTTCATGAGAAATATACTAATGAGACTGAAAGCTGCTGCATAATTTGTTTCCTTAGAGAGCTAAAAAGCTAAAAATAAAAAATAAAATGCTTGCATGTTTAATATGACAACTATAACATGCTTATGCTTTCACAGCTTAATACCACCAAGGTAAGGATTGGGAGATACTACAAGCAATGTGAAAAACTTGAAATTTTTTAACTACATGAAATTTCATAACTGCATTTGGTTGTCTGAAATATGCATTTATAATAACAGGTTTTTTCATAATAAAGAGAACAGAAGAAATTTGTAGATGTTGAAGACTATTTGGGCATTTGCTGAACACCTAGAATGACTTCTGTTATTCAAAACTATTTCTCACAGTGTTTTTATGTTCTTCACAAATTAAAGTTATCTAATTTTGAAAGCTATTACAACACTGGAAAATATGAAAAAATATTTTTTATAAATTTAATGTATTACTAAGAGCAATGATGAAGTAAACATAGCATAATAATAATCATGAGCTAATTATCAGAAAATGCTAAGAAATAAACATTTTAATTGAGTAGGCTATGGCTCACAAAGTCCCACTTATACCTTGACCATGGTACTATTGTTAAGAGTACCCGATCTGCATATTTCCAGGCAGGCACAAGCTTAATAACCTCCTGAAGTATTATTTTACTCTTCATAGGAGGGAGGACTATTACCTGTAGTATCTACATTGCTTCTGGAAGATAATATACGTCATACCATTCCTGTTGCAGGCAGTTCAAAACTATACTCAAGGAAAGGGGGACAGGCACCTTAACAGAGAAGGCATGACAAGAAAGAGTTTTGTGCCATATGTCTGTGATCTTGCTTTATAGAGTGCTTTACCCACTTTAAACTGGACTCAAAACAGTTTCAAAATATTGTTTTTCTTATTAAGTAATTAGGTTATAATGCAACGAATAATTTTCCTTTAAGACTGTGCTATCAGATAACCCTGGAGTAGATTTGCCTTATTTATAAACAATCTTGGAAAACCAAAAGGAAAGAAATTTCTAAGTGCTTCTGCTTACAATGACAGCCTGGCCCTAAAGACAATGTTTTCTAAGTTTTGAGAGAGCCTGAATGCAACATTTAGATTTTGGTGCTACTTACCTGCTAGTTTTGTTCCTTTAAAAGGCTATCCCAGCACCCAAACATAACAGATGTACTATATTTTCTACTAATTCCTGAGGCTCAGTTGCTCAGTGTCTTGTCCCCAGGTAATTCAGGCCTGGGGGAAGGGTTCCTTCTTCCAGACTGATTGGTACAGCTGCTCAGTAAGTGTAACTACTCAGATTCCCAAAGAATTCTAAGTGGATGTTCCTCCACAGTGTCTCTTGTTCTCTCTAATCATCATCATCTTAAAATTTCATCCACTTTTCATTCCTTAATAGAATTTTCCTTAGTCCACAGTTCTCTGGAGAGGAAGTAGGTTACTCCTAAACAGCTGAAAAAACATACATCTAAGAAAATCTGAAAAGTTATAGTAATTATTTTATTTGATAGTTTTCTGAGTTATGAATGAAATTCTACATATTTTTTTTCATTTTAAAAGACTAAATATGCACACATTATTCCAATAAACATGCTCATTGATTAATATGGAGGAGTTTATTCATCTGTCATGAAAAATGATTTCAGTAACTCTTTTTTTTTCTTATTCATTTATAGCTGATCTTCTAACGCAAGTGGAAGGAAAACCCAAGTGTTGCTTCTTTAAATTTAGCTCTAAAATACAATACAATAAAGTAGTAAAGGCCCAACTGTGGATATATCTGAGGCCAGTCAAGACTCCTACAACAGTGTTTGTGCAAATCCTGAGACTCATCAAACCCATGAAAGACGGTACAAGGTATACTGGAATCCGATCTCTGAAACTTGACATGAACCCAGGCACTGGTATTTGGCAGAGCATTGATGTGAAGACAGTGTTGCAAAATTGGCTCAAACAACCTGAATCCAACTTAGGCATTGAAATCAAAGCTTTAGATGAGAATGGTCATGATCTTGCTGTAACCTTCCCAGGACCAGGAGATGGGCTGGTAAGTGATTACTGAAAATAACATTCTAAAAACCTTATGTTTTTATTCATAATGTGAATGAATAGTAGTGAAAAACAACTACCAGTTTCCTATGCTCATAAGCCGGAAAAAGGTATCTTACCCCGATGGTAGCCCTGTACCCAATAAAAGTAGGTGTCCAATTTCATATCCTATGAAACACTCTCTTGATACTTTTAGTTTGCATGAGGACTTAAAGAAAAAAGTTACACCATAGTCCTTAACTTCTTTAGGAATTCTTTTGAATTGGGAATGAAATATAAAGTGCTTTTCATTGATGTGCTATAAGATTATATAAATAAAAACATGAAGTCTTCATAGTGGATTCTAGGACATACCCAACAAAACATTTTTTTCCCTAGAAGAGTGCCAAACGTGTTAACATTTTTTTGGCTTAATAAAGTGGAAAAAAATAAACTCTAAAAATTATAATTGAAATAAAATGCTTTTAATTATAGCAACTAACTAAATACAATATGTTTAGACGTATATGCTATTGAATATAATATATTTAAGATCCCTCAAGATAAATGTTCCTTATTTTCTAGGCTGTTGAGGCACTGATGTATATGTGGATTACTCTGTGAATTACCCCTAATAAAATTTAAAATTTCAGGGTAGTTAACCTGTACCACCCAGCTTATTTCTGAACTGTCTTACTATTCTTTTGCAAGAGTTTACTTAGGTAATGTCAACTAATTTAATATCAGGTCAAACAGAAGACAATGCCTTATATATTATAAAAATTAAAAAAAAACATTTAAAACCTAGTATAAATTTAGAGTTACTCACTCTTCTGGCTTATCTATGCTTGTGTTTACTTCTGTTTTCAAAAACTTATTTAATGTGACCATATCTTTTACTTCCATTTATTGATATAATTTACAACAAAAGATTATACTTGCAAGCAATGTGTTCTTTTTAGTTTTTAAATGGTCTTGTTTGTAAAGAATATATAATTAGTAAGTCATATCTACTTTAAATGAAAACATATTCTTTAAGAGATTATACAATTTTCCAAATGATCTATTTTTCTTTAAATATGCTACATAAAATGTTACTGACTCCCAAAATGATGTTATTATTTTTTATAATCTTAAATACCAATAATTACCAGGTCTATTTTGATTTTGATACAGGATAAAAACTACTATTAATTATTTAGGAATGTGTTCTTTTTTATAGACAGCATTTTAATGATCAAAGCTGGTGATGTGACAGAGGTTTTATTTATTATTAAGCAGATGGTTAACACGATGTATTCCTCAGACTTTTCCATATAAAAAGAAAAATGTCTCAAATGCATGAAAAGATTGGGGCAGGGGAAGGATTAGCAAATTATTGTTTAAATATCTGAACAGAAACATTTTTCAGTGAAAGAATAAAGGAAATATTATCGTATCTTCTTCTGAATCTGTCCCTCCCTCTCTTGGAGTTTGTCGTTCCAACCCAATAATACCTACCGCTACCTTCATCACCCTACCTTCCTTTCTCCCATTACAATCTGTACAGTGCTGGGTGGTAACTATTTTGGTTTGGCGTTAATATCCAAGGATCCCTGAATAAGATCTAGTGAATGGAGGATGGATGAGTATACCTATCCCTCCAGGAGTCATCAGACATAATTAGCCACCATATTTAACCAACAAGCAGGAAGAGAGAAGCTAGCTTTTCCCCTTCCTCCTTTCTTCCCCCCTCCCTTTCTCTTCTCCTCCCTCTCTCCCTTTCTTGCCATCAATATTTTCAGAGCATCTATTATGTGCCAGGCATTCGGATACTCAAACTGGGGAAAACAAGAATAAGCAAGACAAAGATCTGACCACAGGGGAATCTGTATTGCTGCTATAGTCTTTTGAGCCATAAGGGAAGTATCAAGCCTAGTGTAAATTAAAATTCTTTAATGCTGTGGCAACATTAAAACATAAGAACAAATGTGGCAGAAGCAAAATGATTAGTTTCTTTCTTCAACAACGAGTGCTTGATGTAGGAAGGTGTTTCAGCATCTATTACTAACTCTTCTTTCCTTTTCATACAGAATCCCTTTTTAGAAGTCAAGGTAACAGACACACCAAAAAGATCCAGGAGAGATTTTGGACTCGACTGTGATGAGCACTCCACAGAATCTCGATGCTGTCGTTACCCTCTAACTGTGGATTTTGAAGCTTTTGGATGGGATTGGATTATTGCACCTAAAAGATATAAGGCCAATTACTGCTCTGGAGAGTGTGAATTTGTATTTTTACAAAAATATCCTCATACCCATCTTGTGCACCAAGCAAACCCCAGAGGTTCAGCAGGCCCCTGTTGTACTCCCACAAAGATGTCCCCAATTAATATGCTATATTTTAATGGCAAAGAACAAATAATATATGGGAAAATTCCAGCCATGGTAGTAGATCGCTGTGGGTGCTCATGAGATTTATATTTGGTTCATAACTTCCTAAAAAGTGGAAGGTCTTCCCCTCAACAATTTTGAAACTGTGAAATTATGTACCACAGGCTGTAAGCCTAGAGTATGCTACAGTCACTTACGCACAAGCTACAGTATATGAACTAAAAGAGAGAATATATGCAACGGTTGGCATTTAACCATCAAAACAAATCATACAATAAAAAGTTTTATGATTTCCGGAGTTTTTTAACTTGGAGATCAAATTCCATTTATGTTCATATATATCACAACATATGCAGGTAAATGAAAGCAATTCTCCTTGTGTTCTGGTGAATTAAAGGAGTATGCTTTAAAGTCTATTTCTTTACAGTTTCATTTAATATTTACAGAAAAATCTATATGTAGTATTGGTAAAATGCAGGATTGTTATATACCATTATTTGAATCATCCTTAAACACTTGAATTTATATTGTATGATAGCATACTTGGTAAGAGAAGATTCCACAAAAATAGGGATGGTACACCATGTGCAAGTTCCCATTCCTATTCTGATTGATACAGTACATTAACAATTCATGCCAATGGTGCTAATACAATAGGCTGAATGGCTGATGTTATCAGGTTCATCAAATAAAATACACTCAGTAAAGTAATGTTTCTCCTTTCTTCAGGTGCATTTTCATACTCCTCCAAATGGGGAATGGATTTTCTTTAATGAAAGAAAAATCATTTTTCTAGAGGTCTGGATTCAATTCTGTAGCATACTTGGAGAAACTGCATTTACATGGCAGCCAAAAAGTATTCATTTTTATCAAAATTTCAAAATTATAGCCTGCCTTTGCAACACTGCAGTTTTTATGATGAAATAATGGAAATGACTGATTCTATCAATATTGTATAAAAAGACTTTGAAACAATTGCATTTATATAATATGTATACAATATTGTTTTGTAAATAAATGTCTCCTTTTTTATTTACTTTGGTATATTTTTACAGTAAGGACATTTCAAATTAAGTATTAAGGCACAAAGACATTTCATGTATGACAGAAAAGCAAATGCTTATATTTCGGAGCAAATTAGCTGATTAAATGTGGTCTTAAAACTCCATATGCTAATGGTTAGATGGTTATATTACAATCATTTTATATTTTTTTACATTATTAACATTCACTTACGGATTCATGATGGCTGTATAATGTGAATGTGAAATTTCAATGGTTTACTGTCATTGTATTCAAATCTCAACGTTCCATTATTTTAATACTTATAAATATTATTAAGCATACCAAAATGATTTAACTCTATTATCTGAAATCAGAAAAATAAACTGATGATATCTTAAGAATTGTTAATTTTATTTTATAATTTGGTAATGAATATATTTCTACATATATTTACTTCTATTTTGTAAATTAGGATTTTGTTAATCAAATACATTATACTTATGACTAAGTGAAATTATTTCTTACATCTAATGTGTAGAAATAATATAAATTATATTAAAGTGTTTTCACGTTTTTTGAAAGCCACAACAGTTTTATGTTATAATGATTAATTCTGGATTTTTGGTTTTCACTTTATTGTAAAAGTTTAATGATTTAGCACAAAAGTTTGGTTTAGAAATTTTAGGTCTGCTACTCTAGTTTCTCATGAGTGAAATTCCTGTTAAATTGGTTCTGGTCAAGTTGCTTTAAACATACAAAAGCAAGGGCTAGTTACATCTGTTTCATTTCTCTTTATCTTGACCTGAAAACTATTTATATGTTTTCATAGGTTCAATTTCCAAATGCATTGCAGTTGGCAAGGGTATATGGTCCTAGAGTTACAAGTTCTACTGAAGCCAAAGGGACACAGGGAAACTGCATCTTTTTCCTAGCACTTAATGATACTGGCATTTATCTGAGTTTTGGGGGCAAAAATTTTCAAACTGAATTGAAAAATAATTATAAAGTGCCTAGAATCCACCCCTGGCCAATTTAATAGCTTAGCTCTAAAGCAGTGACTATGTCTAATGGGGGAGGTGATTAAAATTTTGTCTAGTGTTATGGTTCTTAAATAAATAATTTATAATTATTATAACCATGGAAGATATTACAGCAATTTACACTCATACAAACAGAGAGCAGTAGTTTTTCTAATTCTGATACTGACATATTTAACACTGACAAGGCTGGAGCTGTAAGGGAGTTGCCCCTGTTGGGGGAGGAGCCAACTGCGGTGACGCGGTAAGGCCACTTTTCAGCTGTACATATCAGAACATACTTCTTCCAGGGCCATGAATATACATGACCTCAAAGTCTGGGTCAGCAGGCCCATTAGCACACCTTAGGCTCTGGAGCACAAATAACTGGGGACCTTGATCCCTACAGTGGGAACTGTGAGTTAGGAACACCCTCTGTTTCCAAGCACCCAGTTTCAGGACTCCCCAACCTTTATATTTACCCTTACACCATGGAGCCCCAAGATCACATCACTAACCTCTCCATTTGGTAGCCCGCTTCAAAACCCATATGACCATGAAAGAAAGCATCAGGACCAATTTGTTTTGTGACAAGACCTAGGCATTTCTTTTTCTATTTTGCCTAGGTCCTAGGAATGGCAAAGGCGCTCTGCTATTCTGCCTATGGGCATGTCACTTTCATTTTCAGCACCCTAAGAATATTCACTTGTGATACGTGACACTAACCCCTGAAATTTTCAGAAAAAATTATGTAAAGTTCAATGTAGTGTATCAGTTTTAATATTCTGAACGTTTTGTAATACTTCTCATACTTCCCACAAACCAACGTGAGTTAAAAAAAACACAGTAAAAATAAAAACAAACAAAAAACCCTTTCAAACCCTATGGTTCCTTTTGTATTCAAGTTGGTTTTTGCACTTCTGTAGAGAACTTTATTTTCTTAAAATAAAAAGGCAATATTTTGACATTGACAGTAGCTAGATTAGAACTCAATTATTCTATACCCCAAACGAAAACAAATCTATTTCACTTTAAACCACCATATACTCATTTAAGAATGTCAATGACCCTTTTGGGTCTGGTGGGACACTCTCACCAGGAAAAAGAAAACTCACAATTTTGCATATAATTTCAGGGAGCTCAGGGTCTTCTTAGAGCTCATTCATAGAATCTAGTTTATCTTCCTTCTTAAGATAAAAATTATTTATGAAGTAATAAAGTATACTTATAAGGGCCTGCTTCCCAATTAATTAGTTTTAATCCTTAACCAATTGAATGTTTGAAAAGGAAAATAAATATCAAATCAGCCTGGATGTCTTAACATGGCTAAAACACTTGCTAATTACCAAAACATTCTATGTTTCTTAAAGATCATCCAGTCATCAACTGGCAAGTCTGTGATAGATTAAACTAGACAGCTGAATAAAAATCACTTCAAATTATGAACTCACATTCTTTTTATGTGTCAAAACCAAAATCAATAAATCATCAGGGCTTCTGATGTCTGGATGTCAGAATTAGGAGGGTATGAGATGATAATATTTACTGAGCACCAGATTTGTGCTAGGAACTTCCTTGACACGCTCAATGTAGGAGACATTATTGTCCCCAGTTTACAGAAGAGAATTCTGAGGAACTGAGATAATAGGAGGTACCTCAGTGGCTGGTCTGAATTTCAATTCAGAGCAGTTTGACACGATGATTCATTGCTCTGGTTACACCAATTCTTCAACAAGTCCTAATGAAAGAGTGAAACTATATTTTTTAATGTTTATAATTTGTAATATACCCTTGTATATGTTCAGCATTGGTTTCTGCAAATGTTGTGTGGCTGCATTTTAATGAGGGAGGTTAGAGTTGGTATTATGAGGTGGAAGAAGAGCAGGTGATTAGCAAAGGACAGAAATGTACAAACAGATAGAAGTGGGTCAATGTCATAGGATGTGAGAGATGGAATAGACCTTAGAGATCATCTAATTTACATATGACAGAACTGAGGTCTAAAGAGAGGGTTGCTCAAAGTCATAAAGTGAATTGGTTCAAAAACTGAGACAAGAGTTCTGAAATGCTAGAGTAGAGTGGATGGTGGGTCAGAGTGAGAAGAATGATTCCAAAAGACAAAATGCAGGAGAGCTAAAAACAAAAAAAAGCTCTGAGTCATGGTTTGTCAGCTGGGGAATGTCAATACTGGGCACTAACTAAAGGTCCGTAGGATTATAACAGTTTACATCTATCTTTTATCAACCTGGAGATTATCTTGGACAAATAGACCCTAATGGGAAATCTATGGTAGTATGTGATTAAAACCACTACTTTACTGGGTACAGTAATACAAATTGAAATAATAATAATTAATAATTAATAACTTTCAAAGTCCCCTCACATTAATGATGTAATTTTATCTTCATAATGCTGGAAGTTAAGTATTATTATTATGTCCATTTCATAGAGGGAACTGAGGCTAAATTAAATTAATCAAATTGCCCAAAGAAATGTAGCATTTATATTTGTACATTAATTACATAAGAAATAGAAATAGAAATCAAATAAGTTATACTTGTTTGATCATTCATTCCAATACTACTTATTAAAAATGTAGCATGATAAAAGAATTCCATTTAAAATATCAAACGATCACTTTAAAATATAAGACACATGGATACTATCCAGTAATATAACTAAGAAATTAAACCATAGGTTAAAATGTGATAAGCAAGTCATGACTTGCCTGGCACATGACGTATAGTGTTGAAATTTCATTTGTATGGTCATTCAGTTCCAGTTTACACACTGCAAAACATATCAAATTAAACTATACTAATTTTGGTCATCCCTGAGTACAATGTCAAGCAATGGGAAGTGGTACTAAATTTAGTTCATTCATGCCTAGGTGGAATTTTGCAGAGGAAGTCTTTGAAAAATTAATACATTTTCATTAGATAGCATTCATTTATAGCAAGATTATCTTTGTTACAATTTAAAACACTAGATAGAGGGATTATTTACATATATTTTACTAGATTACCTACCAAAGACTTCAATGAATACCACATCCTGTCAAGAACACAGGATGTTCTTGAATGTAAGACTTGACATATGAAGGTGCCTAATTTATCGACAAGCATAAAATGTATGTGTAATAATAATGATAGACAACTCCCTAATCCTCCGTTACAATGGTTGAGTAGTTCACTTCAGCTATGGTTTAACATTACACTAAGTATTCCTGATACAGAAATACAGTTTGGCAATGAAGCAAAGAAATACATACTAAGTTTTCATTGACTACAATTTTGGATTACTGTAAGATAGAAAAGTTTTTTAACAGTATGATGCTATTATTTTTAGGTGATTATTTATTAAACACACACATATATTTACTTTCTTGAAAAACTGACTTTAATAACATTTTCTTTAATTAGTTCTGCGTATGCACTATAGGCAAAACACTATTCACTGGAATTAACTTACAGAGATCTAAAACATATTCCCAGATTCTGATCTTAACGAGATCTGTTGGAGAGTTCTCCTGAGAAGGGCCGACAGATAAATTTGATTCAATTAATCTTAAAGGTAAGCTTTAAACCAAACATATGAAGAGATTAACCTACTAATTCACATTTTTAATTTGTCTTCCTAACCATTCAAGATTATTCGATTAAGAAAACTTTCTTCCTATAATGTTATGTTCTTTTTTTTTTTCTAACATCTTATGAAGGACCCTATTCAGAACAAAATCTGATTATGCGGTTTTGGCCATGGATCCTCCACAAGACTTTCCCAGATCCGCTCCCACGGACACTAACTCTGACTAAGAAGCCAAACGTCTCTTGGCTCTATTCCCATGGAACTCAGAATTTTGGCATTACCTCTCCACTAGCCAAAAACAAAACATGTCAATACAGGAACGTTTGCTTACATCATGACATCAGATCCTCATAATGCTGAGATAGAATTCTGAAAGTGAAAATCAAGCATAAAACACCAATTTACTGAGCACACTGAAGTGACTGTGGGAGAAAACCCAAATTGTTAAATGGAAACAATCAGGCAGTCATTGAGGCAACTGCTTGGCTTGAGCTCCAAGAATATCTTCCTGAAAAGCTGCATACTTCTCAGCAACTCAAGAAATGGCATGAGTTATGTGGCTGCCTGCACCCTAAGTAAAGGATTCTACTGAGGAAACTTAGCCATCGTGGGCTCTGAACCAGGCCAGGTGCCATGGGATAGAAACTAGAGCAAAAAAGAACAAATGACAGTACTGCTTCCTACTTGTAGATGTTCCCTGGCAGCAAGTAAAATTGTCCCAAAGTCTAAAATCTATCAGGACCTATGTCTTATGCATTAGTGAATTTAAGTTCCTTACAGCTCCAGAGTCAGAAAAAACTCCAAGGAAGTTGCATAGGACTGATGGGAAGCTAGCTAGGTTCCCATCTACTCACAGGCCAGGATGCATCCCTATGACTGAAATACCTTGCACCAACTGGGACTCTCCTGGGCGAATAGCCCTGCACTGCAGTGCCAGCAGAGCTCTCTCCTTTGCTGACAGAGGTGGGTAGACTGTGAATAGTGAGCCCCACCTTGCTTTTACCAGAGGTTTGAACAAAGAATCCTGGTATTGGCCAAAGAGAGCAGTGTCATTTCAGAATTTGTGCCAAAGGCTGGAATTTGGCTTTATATCTGTTGGTGCAACATGTATTGTGTTGACACAATATATCTGTTAACCAGGTACATTACCTGGTTAGTGTCCTTGGGCCTCATATATCCTGTTCAGACTGTCAAGAAATAAACTGCCTGTTGGACCTTGGACAAGAAGTATGAGCATTTACTTACAAGGGAAAAGCACATTGCATAGATATTAATATCTCCATTTTTATAATGATGAAGTTGAGGTTTAGAGATGATTGTACTTAAGTGACTAAGACAGGTGCATACATGATGGGAGAAATACACATACAAATGTAGAACTAACACAACATTGTAAATCAACTTTACTTCAATTAAAAAAGTAAAAATTAAAAAGGGACCTACTCTCCTTGCTAAGCAAATAAGTAAATAAATAAATAAAACTAAAAAGGGACATACTATATAGTAAGGGAAACTATACTCAATATTTTGTAAAATATAAGGGAAAAGAATCTGAAAAAGAATATATATACATAGGAATATATATATATATATATAAGTATATATATAAAAGAATATATACATATATATAAACTGAATCACTGTGCTGTACACCTGAAACTAACATAATATTGTAAATCAACTATACTTCAATTTAAAAAAGATAAAATAGAATAAAATGGCCAAAAAAACCCCAAAATGTAGAAGTACAGTTTTTCAGCTATTAGTTCAGGTGTGAAAAAATGTAATTTTCTACTTGTTGTAGAACTGACATCAGCTTTTACCTCAAGCCCATTTGTGCTGTATCACCATTTCTACTTTATAGAGGCACTGTCATGTCAACGGGAACTGCTCTAATAATGCTTGTCATGTCCATGGATCTCACCCAGAAAATGATGAACGATATCCCCCTACTCTTAAGTCTCTAAACTCAGAGGAGGAGTGTAATGTGTCTCTCTTCTTTACGTCCAGCTCAGCCTATGAAGTAGGGCATCAAAAAAGATCATTGTCTAAAACTTCTCTCTTCCCATCAAATTCACTCCTATCATAAGCTCATGAGATCTTTATGTGAGAAGATATAGGAATAGGTTCTGGCTATCTGGATCTATTTACTAACACTTTATATTTCATACCTGAACCCTAGACCCTTGAACTTAAAATTTTGTTAAATACTTACAATCTTTTTTTTTCCTGATTCTGATCTGAAAAATACCTCCTCGAAAAATGTAACCTTTTAATAAATCAGTGTTCATTCTAATAATAAAAATGTAAATTAAAATTACATACTATTCTTTCATCTACAAATGTACTAAATTTTTATGTTAATATCTATTGTTATTAGTAAGGTGATCAGCAATGAACACTCTAAATATTGCCTATAGAAAGGCCCTGACCAGTTGCCTTCCAATATTTAACAAGATCCTTAAAAGGTTCTATACAGTAATTTTACTTCTAAAATTTTATGCAAAGAAAATGAAGATGCAAATGTTTATGTAAAACCACAATGTTATTTACTATTTTTTATATTGGAAATAATGTATCTAACAATAAGGAATGGTTACATTGATTATGATAGGTAACAAAAGCATAGTAAAATTTAAAGACAACCTGAGGACCCAGTAAACACCATGAGGATGAAAGAGAGAGGGAGAAAGAATCTAAGTCTTCACTGATATTATTGAGCTACTGATCTTACTTTACCTAGAGCTGCCTTACATTTGGACTTATATGAGATAATTGATTTTTCTACTGTTTAAGCCATATTTGAATTGGGGTTTCTGTTATTTACAGCTGAAAGTATTCCAAATAAATAAATATGTGTATAGCATATGTGTACATACATGTATCAGGTATATATGATTATCTTTAATTCTAATAGATATTGCCAATTTGTACCCTGTAGAGGTTGTATCAATTTATATTTCTATTAACAATGTATGAAGTTACCTATTTTCCCACACCCTCATCATTCTTAGTTCTAGTATGATAGGTAAAAAATGGTATCTGATCATGATTTTCACTGCATTTTTCTTATTTTGAGTGAGGTTATTAATCTTTTTATATTTAAGGATTATCTGTGTTTCCTTTTCTGTTAACTATTTGCTTTTATCCTTTGCTTATTTTTTCTATTAGGTTGTTAATATTAAAACAAAACCTATATATGTACTTAAGAAATTAGCTACTATTGGGGAATTCCCTGGTGGTCCAGTGGTTAGGACTCAGCACTTTCACTGCCGGGGCGGGGTTCAATCCGTGGTCGGGGAACTAAGCATTCACAAGCCCCAGGGCCCAGCAAAAAAAAAAAAAAAAAAATTAGCTACAACTATTTCTTCCCAGATTTTCATCTGTCTTTTGACTTTGTGGTTTCTTGTTTTTTAATGCAGAATTTAAAATGTCTGTATGATGTTACATATTTTAGTCTTTTTTTATAGTTTCCAATTTTTTTCTTTTTCTTCTTTTTGGCCGTGCCACGTGGCTTGCAGGTTCTTAGTTTCCAGACCAGGGATTGAACCTGGGCCATGGCAGTGAAAGTGCCGAGTCTTAACCACTGGACAGCCAGGGGAATTCCCTGGCTTCCATTTCTTTTGTCATACTTAGAGCCTTTTACACTATGTGTTTATATTTTTAATGTATCTTATAATTTCTTCTAATACATTTATGGCTTGTTATTTACTTTTGAATTCTTTAATCCATCTCAACTCTTATTTCATCATAGTGTGACATAGGAATCCAATTTATTTTTCTTCAGATGACTATCCATTTGTCACCATTTATAATACTATCTTTCCCCTAGTGATTTGAAATGTGGAATGGTGCTTAGTGGCCACTTACCCTGTCCACATGGATCCTTAGAGGCAAAAAGTCATTTTTATAGAATTTAGCAATAACAGAGGATGCCTAGGGTCAAATCAGCCATCCTCTTGAAATCTAACTACAATCAGTACAGATGAATATGAAAACAGTAGCATGATTGATGATAACAGGTTTTCTGTCCAGTCAAAAATGACCAGATGTATTCATACCTATTCATATTCACGCATTTATTCCATCAAAATTTTTTTTTTTTTTTTTTTTTTTTTTTAGCACTTTTCTTTCTTATAGCTACTTTATTTATTTATTTAATTTTATTTTTGGCTGTGTTGGGTCTTCGGTTCATGCGAGGGCTTTCTCTAGTTGAGGCAAGTGGGGGCCACTCTTCATCGCGGTGCGGGGACCGCTCTTCATCGCGGTGCGCGGGCCTCTCACCATCGCGGCCCCTCCCGTCGCGGGGCACAGGCTCCAGACGCGCAGGCTCAGCAGTTGTGGCTCACGGGCCCAGCCGCTCCGCGGCATGTGGGATCTTCCCAGACCAGGGCTCGAACCCGTGTCCCCTGCATTAGCAGGCGGATTCTCAACCACTGCGCCACCAGGGAAGCCCCCCATCAAAATTTTTAAGAGTCTAGTATTGTCATATTTTAATTCCTGCTTCACTTTAGGTGTGGGACATTTAGCCCACAACAACCAAGTCCATCCAGGACAGTGTCCCTCACCTCTCCTGAAGCTAAGAGCCCTACTCTCCAGGGAAAAATTATACATCCCTCCTCCCCCAGTCGCAAAGACTTCTCAGTCACGCTACCCAATATATCATTCAGCCTCCTGAAGGAGCACTATTTTCCCTCCACTGTCATCAGAAGAGGAGGGCAAGAAAATTATTCAGAATGTCCCTGGTACTTTTCCTCTGAAATAACATAGTAATTCTGTTCATAGTTGTGTGATATCCTATCAGATTTTACCCATTCATTGAGTCCTATATACTACTGTAGGAACTGTAGAGAGAGGAGAGGAGAGGAATAAATCATGCTTCTTTTTCGAGGAACTCACAGTCTAGTGAGAGCAGAAAAGCACACGGTCAACTTTAATAAAATGTGACAAATGGTTTACACAGGGTGCTGTGGGAGAGAAGAGGAAAGTCATCTCAGCCACACTGGGAGTTCACCGAAGACTTAAAGGAGAAGGTGACATTAGCAATGTCTTTAATAATGAATAAAAGTTTGATGGATGAGTAAGGAGAATAAGATAAATGAGAAAGAAAAAGGAAGAAGGGCATTCCAAAGCAAAGCCCCCTCCTCCAACACACCTACACATGAATGCAGGCATGAAAGAGCGTGATGTCTTCCAGGTCCTGCGAGTATTTCAGAATGGTTGGAGGGATAGGGCCTTGGGCAGTGCGTGACAAGCAATGAGGCTCTAGGGGAAGACTGAATAGACTGAACCAGGACATGCCTTGTATGTCTTTCTTTGGAGTTTGTACTTGATATTGTCAGTGATGAGAGCTAGTGAAACATTTTATGTAGGGAGCAACATGGTAGAAGTGCATTTTTTTTTTAACTCATTTATTTTTTTTTTGAACTTTGCAACAGGTTTTTATTTTTGCTTTATATCTATTACAGTGTTTGAAACTTAATGAAATACATTTTTTCTTCAAATTTGGATGTATATATAAATATCATTTGTCTGGACTCAGCACACTCAATGCCATGGTTTCTTGGCCTATACCTGCTCTGAAATCATCAAGCTTTGTCTGTCTACCCACAGGTCCTGAGAACATGGAAGACAATAGCCAGAGTAAAAAACCCACTTTAAATAAGGTATTTAAAATTTTTTGTGCCAAGGTCTCTCCCTTTCAATGTCAGATGAAGCCTATATATCCCTTCTCAGAATAATGATTTAAATTATTTTTAATTGTTTAAATAAATGGTTTAAATTATAATATATAATTATGTATATAATTATAAAATATTTTAAATGTGTCATATAATAAAATCCGATAGCACAGAAACTTACTAAAATGAATAACAACATCTAGTAGTTAGTTGAATAACCATAATAATTGAAAAGTAGTGACATGACCGAAAGGAGTTAATATCCCAAATACATAAACAGCTCGCACAACTCAACATCCAAGAAACAAACAACCTAATTAAAAAATGGGCAGAAGATCTGAATAGACATTTTGTGAAGAAGATATACAGATAATCAACAGGCACATGAAAAGATGCTCAACATCGCTAATCATCAGAGAAATGCAAACCAAAACCACAATGAGATATCACCTCACAGCTGTCAAAATGACTATCATCAAAAAGACCACAAACAACAAATGTTGGTGAGGATGCAGAGAAAAGGGAACCCTGGTACACTGTTGGTTGGGAGTGTAAATTGGTGCAGCCACTATGGAAAACAGTACGGAGGTTCCTTAAAAACCTAAAAATAGAACTACCATATGATCCAGCAATTCCACTCCTGGGTATATATCTGGAGAAGATAAAAACACTAATTTGAAGATACATGCACCCCAAAGTTTATAGCAACATGATTTACAGTAGCCAAGATATGGAAGAAACCTAAGTGTCCAGTGACAGATACATGGATAAAGAAGATGTGGCACATCTATACAACGGACTATTACTCAGCCATTAAAAAAAAATTGAAATATTGCCACTTGCAACAACATGAATGGACCTGGAGAGCACTATGTTTAGTGAAATAAGTTGGACAGAGAAAGACAAGTACTGTATGGTATCACTTGTATGTGGAATATAAAAAAATACAACAAACAAATGAATGTAACAAAACAGAAATAGACTCACAGATATAGAGAACAAACTAGTGGTTACCAAGGTGGAGAGGGAAGATAAAGGTAGGGGATTAAGAAGTACAAACTACTATGTATAAAAGAAATAAGTTACAAGGATATATTGTACAGACAGAGAATATAGCCAATATTTTATAATAACTTTAGAGTATAATCTATAAAATACTGAATCACTATGTTGTACACCTAAAACTAATATAATATTGTAAATCAATTATGCTTCAATAAAGATAAATTAATTAAATAAATAAAAGTAGTGATGAGCATATATGAGATACCTGCAACAGCTACAATTTGATATGAAATATTTGTGATTTATGTTAGTGACATGGTGATAGATATTATGAAGGGCTTTGTGTTTTCAAGCCTATATTCAAAATGGAAAGAAATACTAAATTTTAATTAAATGTGAGCAAAAATAAAGACATAATTTTTCCCATCCAACTCTCAGATCCTCTGAATTCTACACAATAGTATAAATTAAGGAGCCTAGGGGTGGAAATAGGGACAATGAATTCAATTAGAAATCTATCTGACTAGTCTAGAGGAGAAGTGATGATGGTATGAGTAGTAATAGCTAATATTAATTGAGCAATTACTATATTCCAGGCACTGTTCAAAGTGCTTTATATGGTATTTCATCTGCAGACTTAGGGCCATTATTAACCTGTATTTTACAGGCAAAGAGACAGAAGAACAGAGAGCTAAGGAAATTTATTCAGTTCACACAGCTAGTTAGTAGCAGAACTAGGTTTTGAACTGGGATAATTTGACTCCAGAACCTCACTCTTATCCACTACTGGGGCAGTAGAAATAGTGGTAGAAAATGAATTAGAAGCATGCGGGAAATAGGATGAACAGGACCCGGAGAAGGAGGGAGAGAGGAGAATCTACAGAGAAGTCCAGGTGAAGTGGGAACATTGTAAAAATATTTGCCATCCATTTTTTTTCCTTCTTGGTAATTCTTCCCTCCCCTCACCCATTTAGTCATTAAGGGTAAATCATGAGGCTGAGGATTATTGCTCCTGGAAAAGTAGAGAAAATACTAACTAGGAAATTGAGATATGATATTATTTTTTTTCTGGACCAAAGGAGAGAGAAAGGGAGTGAAAAAGGGAGAAATCACATCCAAATACCCTTGCTCCTTTTGGGGGTCAAAACTTGGCTGAAAGAGGTAAGTAGAGAAGAAAAATCCAGACAAATCTGAGAGAATCAAAGAACGTTGGGGCTGGTGCCCTGATTCCTATGTAGCATGGAAAGTCAGAAAGCTTTAAGAGAATTCCTCTGCTTGACATGGTCCTATATCTAATATGATGTCAGAGCAGTTGAGTAGCAATGACTAAGAAGGTACCTAGACTAAGGGCATCCACATTCGATCCTGAACTTTCCAGATAGTTTGTGAGAAAGTATCCAAGAGCCACCAGGTCTCCAAGGGAGGATAGCTTGTTGAATGTGCTGCTGGATTGGTTGCTAGGTATAGATGAGGATGACAAAGTGCAGGGGCCTCTTAACTGAAGTCAATAGTGCTGTCATCAATAACACGTGTCAGAACAATGCTCCGAAAACCAGGTGAAACCAGCAATATATCAGTGCCCATACATGCAGGATGCTCAGTCACCAGGGAGCCCAGCTAAATTAAAGCAGATGCATCAAGAGGAAAAGATGAGGCCCTGAGACCAGGCAATACAAACCATGTCAAGAAGAAGGCTGGGAGGGAGGACCAGAAAACACTCTGCAATGCCAGGAAGCTGGGTGAGCTTCTCTGCTCAGATTCATTTAGAAAAGCAGAATAGGGGGAGGCGGAGAGCCTTTCTGAAGTGAGAAATACTGAAAACGTAATAACCCTCCCCAAACCCTAAATTTTTTGTGATGTCTAATTTAGTTGTATTTTTTAAATTGTGGTAAAATAAAACACATAACATAAAATTTACCACCTTATACATATATACAATGGAATATTACTCAGCCATAAAAAGGAACAAAATTGAGTCATTTGTAGAGACATGGATGGATCTAGAGACTGTCATACAGAGTGAATTAAATCAGAAAGAGAAAAACAAATATCATATATTAACGCATATATGTGGAACCTAGAAAAAAGGTACAGATGAACCTGTTTGCAGGGCAGAAATAGAGACACAGATGTAGAGAACAAACCTATGGACACCAAGGGGGGAAAGCGGTGGAGGGGGTGGTGGTGGGATGAACTGGGAGATTGGGATTGACATATATACACTAATATGTATAAAATGGATAACTAATAAGAACCTGCTGTATAAAAAAATAAATAAAATAAAATTCAAAAAAAAATTTACCACCTTAGCATTTTTAATTGTGCATTTCGGTAAAGTTAACTATATTCACATGTTATGCAACAGATCTCTAGAATTTTTTTTTATCTCATAAAAACGGAAACTCTATACACATTGAACAACTCCCTATGCCCATCACCCTCCCCACCACCGCCACCTACAGCCTCTGGTCAACACCATTCTACTTTCTGTTTCTATGAGTTTTGAGTACTTTAGATATCCCGTACAAGTGGAATCATACAGTATTTATCTTTTTTTTTTTTTAAGTCTTTATTGAATTTGTTACAATATTGCTTCTGTTTTATGTTTTGGTTTTTTGGCAGCAAGGCATGTGGGATCCTAGCTCCCTGACCAGGGATCGAACCCGCACCCCCTGCATTGGAAGGTGAAGTCTTAACCACTGGACTGCCAGGGAAGTCCCCAGTACTTATCTTTAAAAAGCCTAAAAATTTCCCTAGAAAACAGGTAACTTTGATTGGCAAGCTTAAGCATTTTCCATCATTAGAAGGAGAGGAGGTTTAAAAGCAAGATGAGATCAGTTAAAGAAAATAAGGAAAGCTACATCTCTTCAACCCGTTTGTGACATTACAACTCCAGCCCACTAGATGTGGGGTCACATCACGGACCCTAAGAAAGAAAGTGATTCATCAAACTCTGGCGCTTGACTGTCAGGCTCAAGAGCAGCATGAATATCACTGAGCCCTGTCTCGTGTGAAGCTAACATAGCTCCACTATCGTTTTTTCAGTCCTTTTAAACTGTTCTTAACTCCCACATTACTAGCTGTAGGTATTCCTTCTACCCTTGCTTTGGAATTCATTCTCTAAATATGTCCCAATTCACTGCATTTAAGACTTTAGTTGTCTCTGCCTTCCCCCTCGAAAAGTCTCAATACTTTGAAAATGCAGAGTCCAAGCAAAGGTCCAAGTTCCCCATAGGATTTTTTCCCCCCAAGTTTCTGGCCCTGGCCTCAGGCTGACTTGGATCTCTAATCTAAGATTTATAATCACTCTATGTTGCAGATGTAGGCTGTGTCTAAAATCTTGGGCATCCTAGACAGGTTCTGAATGACTACAGCATTTGGTGTAAATAAATATTACTGTGGGACCATGTCCATCTTCCAGTCTAGGTAGCTATGGCAAAGAATCAGATCAAGTCTTAGAAAGCCAAAAGAAATCAAGTCTGATTACTCTGTGAGTAGACTTCAAGGATGTCTGATCCCTGGAGGTTGAGTCATTTCAGGTCTCAGTGGAACTTTCTCCCAGTTCAAGGAATCATCAACAACATCATTATCAAGAAGCTATTTGGCCTGCTCTGAAAATCAAATGAGACTTCATACCTTCTTGGTTGACAGTTTATCTGTTGCATTGTGCTATGGATTTCAAAGATAGATATAATATATAAATGTTTCTTTTATAAATTGCCAAAATGTATTTAATAGCAGAGAGTAATTCCTGTGCGTTTATATTGCAGATTAAATAATGCTTCACCTTGCAGTTCCAGCAGTTTTAATTTTATCTGTTATGTTTAGAAGGTGCACTAGATACAGATCTAGCATAGGGTCTTATGGTCTGTAGTACTCAAGTAATGGTAGTTGAAAATGAAATTTTGCTAATAATAATATATCTGAATCCATTCTACACCATACCAAAGGAATAACTAAATAAAGCACTTCTAATTTTCTAATAAAATTGAAAATAGGTCATAGTCTTAAATCCAGGACCTTTCAAAACTTTGATGACAAAAAAGAAATATTGTCAAGAATCTGGAACTCTTGACTTAATCAAATTATTTCACCACGTCAAAGGATAATGTACTAGGATGCCACTGTTTACGCTTTCTTTCCAAAATACTTAATGAAAATGATAGTTTTTAATGTAAAAAGAACCTATTTTAATGCTACAAATAAGGCTTGTTTCTTCAGTGGCAGCTTCATTTAACCAGAAAAATGAATCTTCTGGGTTGTGCAGTCTTGTAGGATATAGCCTGATGCAAGCTCTGACTTTCCTAAATCCAAACACGCTACAAAGATCAAGTCAGCTGCGCTGTGCTGTGGCTCACGGCCACATTGTGATTTTGGGAGCACATAGTTGGCCGGGTTGCATTGTGCTCTGTCCAAGACAACTCTAGCCAGGATCTTGCCAGCAGTAGGCAGCAATATGTCTTGATAGTTGCCTCAGTGAGTCTTACTGCTTGGAGTAATAAAAATAACCAAGCACTTTAGATCAAAGATTTATTATAACAGAAATGTAAAACTCAAAAAATTAGATAATTTGCTTAAACTTTTGCACTGAAGTGCACTGAATTTTTCACTGCAGTGGTGTGCCCACTTTGGAAAACGGTTTGTCCATTTCTTATAAAAGTAAACTTATTCATCCTATGACCTAGAAATTCCATTTACCCAAGAGAAATAAATACACATATCTACGGAAAAGCCCAAATGCGAACATTCAAAGTTGTTTCACTCATGATAGCCTAAAACAGGAAACAACCTCAATGTCCATTACCTGCTGAAAGGATAAACTAATTGTGGTACATCCATGAAATAGAGAACAACTGAACAATTATTGATACATGCAGCAATGTGGAGGAATCTCATAACATAATCTCTTATGTTAAACGGAAGAAGCCAGACACAAAAGGCTCCATACTGTTTGAATCCACTTATATTACATTCTAGACAAAGGCAGTATACTAGGAACAGAAACAAATCAGTGGTTGCTAGAAGGTGAGGGTGGGTAAAGAGACTGACTGCAAAGTGGCGGGAGGGAAATTTTTATGGTAATGGAAATATTCTATATCTTAAACACATGCACAACTGTGTTTGTGTGTCCCAACTCTTCAAACTTTACACTTTAAAAGGGTACATTTATTTTATACAAATAAGACCTCAATAAATCTGCCTTTTGGAAAATTGGTTAGGGACAATGAGTCGGGGAATAGATGAAACAAGACTGGCCATGGGCCGAAATGATTAAATCTGGGTAATAGGTCACTGGGGATTCACTAAACTATTCTACTTCTGAATATGTTTAAACTTTTCAATAATTAACAGTTAAAATTTTTTTTGCACCATAGACTGCTAGGCTTCTGTCATTTATAGTCCTCCAATCATCTTGCCCCACTTTTCCCTGTGCCAAAGTATAAAACTTGTGGAACCTCACACAACTGATCAAAGAGAAAAGTCCATTAGCTATTTTTTCAACATTTGTATATGTATATATACAAATACATATATACACACACACACACACACACATACATATACAAATTAACAATCATGAAAACTACCTTAAAAGCCATAGTCAATTAAATTATGGTCAGGATTTTTTAAATTAAGTTCATTAGAGGCAAAAATATGTAAATGCACCTCTATATTTATTGCTATAGGTCTTTAAATTTTTTAAAATTAATTAATTAATTTATTTATTTATTTTTGACTGCGTTGGGTCTTCGTTGCTGCACATGGACTTTCTCTAGTTGCAGCGAGTGGGGGCTACTCTTCGTTGCGGTGCAGTAGTTATGGCTCTAGAGCACAGTAGTTGTGGCACATGGGCTTAGTTGCTCCGCAGCATGTGGGATCTTCCCGGACCAGGGCTCAAACCCGTGTCCCTGCATTGGCAGGTGGATTCTTAACTGCTGCGCCAGGAGGGACGCCCTAAAAATTTTTTTAAGTTAGTTGATTTAAAACGTTTTATTGAAACATATATTTCTTTTTTTAATGTTTACATTTTTATTGAAGTATAGTTGATTTACAATGTTTCAGGTGTACAGCAAAGTAATTCAGTTATACATACATTTATCTATTCTTTTTTCAGTTTCTTTTCCATTATCGGTTATTACAAGATATTGAATATAGTTCCCTGTGCCATACAGCAGGTCCATGTTTATCTATTTTATATATAGTAGCGTGTATCTGTTAATCCCAAATTCCAAATTTATCCCTCCCCCCTTTCCTCTTTGGTAACCATAAGTTTGTTTTCTATGTCTGTGAGTCTATTTCTGTTTTCTAAATAAGTATTTATCTGTATCAAAATAATTGTATCTGTATCAAAAAAAAAGATACAAAATAATTTGTATCATTTTTTTTAGATTCCATATATAAGTGATATCATATGGTATTTGTCATTCTCTGTCTGACTTACTTCACTTAGTATAATAATCTCTAGGTCCACCCATGTTGCTGCAAAAGGCATTATGTCATTCTTTTTTATGGCTGAGTAATACTCAGTTGTATGTATATACCACATCTTCTTTATCCATTCATCTGTTGGACATTTAGGTTGTTTCCATGTCTTGGCTGTTGTAAATAATGCTGCTATGAATACTGGGGTATGTGTATCTTTTCGAGTTAGAGTTTTCTCTGGATATATATGCCCAGGAGTGTGATTGCTGGACGATATACTAAGTCTGTTTGTAGTTTTTTAAGGAACCTCCATAGTGTTCTCCATAGTGTCTGCACCAATTTACATTCCCACCAACAGTGTAGGAGGGTTCCCTTTTCTCCACACCCTCTCCAGCATTTATTATTTATAGACTTTTAAAAATATTTATTTATTTATTTGCTTGCATGGGGTCTTAGCTGTGGCAGGCGGGCTCCTTAGTTGCAGCACGAAGTCTCCTTAGTTGTGACATGTGAACTCTTAGTTGTGGCATGCATGTGGGATCTAGTTCCCCAACCAGGGATTGAACCTGGGCCCCCTGCCCTGGGAGTGCAGAGTCCAATCCACTGCACCACCAGGGAAGTCCCTATTTATAGACTTTTTGATGATGGCCATTCTGACCAGTGTGAGGTGATACCTCATTGTGGTTTTGATTTGCATTTCTCTAATAATTAGTGATACTGAGCATCCTTTCATGTGCCTGTTGGTTATCTGTATGTTTTCTTTGGAAAAGTTTCTACTTAGGTCTTCTGCCCATTTTTTGATTGGATTTTTCTTTTAATGTTGAGCTGTATGAGCTGTTTGTATTGAATATATTTTGGAGATTAATCCCTTGTCGGTGACATCATTGCAAATATTTTCTCCTATTCCATAGGTTGTCTGTTTTGTGTATGGTTTCCTTTGCTGTGCAAAAGTTTTTAAGTTTAATTAGGTTCTATTTGTTTATTTTTGTTTTTGTTTCCATTTCTCTAGGAGTTGGATCCAAAAAAAACATTGCTGCAATTTGCGTCGAGTGTCCTGCCTATGTTTTCCTCTAGTAGTTTTATAGTATCCAGTCTTATATTTAGGTTTTTAATCCATTTTGAGTTTATTTTTGTATATAGTGTTAGAGGATGTTCTAATTTCATTCTTTTACATGTAGCTGTCCAGTTTTCCCAGCACCACTTATTGAAGAGACTCTCTTTTCTCCATTGTATATTCTTGCCTCCTTTGTCGTAGATTAATTGACCATAAGTGCCTGCGTTTATTTCTAGTCTTTCTATCCTGTACCATTGATCTATATTTCTGATCTCGTGCCAGTACCACACTGTTTTGATTACTGTAGCTTTATGGTATAGTCTGAAGTCAGGACACGCAATTCCTCCAGCTCCATTCTTCTTTCTCAAGATTACTTTGGCTATTCAGGGTCTTTTGTGTTTCCACACAAATTAAAAAATTTTTTGTTCTAGTTCTGTGAAAAATGCCATTAGTAATTTGATAAGGATTGTACTGAATCTGTAGATTGCCTTGGGTATTATGGTCATTCTAACAATATTGATTCTTTCAATCCAAGAACACAGTATATCTTTCCATTTGTGTGGTCTTCAATTTCTCTCATCAGTGTCTTACAGTTTTTGGAGTATAGGTCTTTTGCCTCCTAGGTAGGTTTAAACCTATCTAAACCTATCTACAGATCTTTCAGAATTCATCTATGTATGAGACAAAACATTTATTTATTTATTTACTGAATATTTATCTTTATTTTTTTGGCCGTGCTGTGGAGCTTACAGAATCTTAGTTCCCCGACCAGAGATTGAACCCAGGCCACAGTGAAAGAGCCAAGTCCTAACCACTGGATAGCCAGGGAATTCCAAAAAGAATTAAGCTGTAATTATTCATGCAATCATTCATTCAATAAACAGCTCTTAAGTGTCTACTACATGTTAAACACATAGTAATCTCTCCTTCAAGGAACCCATAAATACAAAATACAACCAGCTACAACACAATTGCTGAGTGTGTGGAAAGAAAAATTAATACTACCCAGAGTGCAGAGTGGATATGGTTGAGGAGAGATGGTGAGAGGACCAGAAAAGAATCTACAGATACTCTAAACCTAGAAATTTGAGCTAGAATTTTACTTGGCCGGGAGAGAGGTGTGGATGGGAGGGCAGGGAAGAAGGGAGAAAGAAAGGGAGCAGATTCTAGGGAGATATGAAGTCAGAAGCACAAAGCACATCTGGGGACTGCTTGGAGTAATTACACAGAAGCAGAAAAGCAAAACTGAATAATTCATTTATAATCAGCCCAATCTGTTAATGTCAAGTCCATGAACTGTGCAATTTATAAGTGCATATTGCTAATGAATTCATGAATTTATTCCACAGATAAATTGGTTTTGTCCCCATGGTCACAAGATATGTCCACAACTCTTGTCAGCTAGTCTATGAAGGTATGCTACTAATCTTGAGGCAAGACTCTGGATATACATTTATTGCCTCTGTTGGAAAACCAATGTAAACTTCATGCCATCATTATTTTTGCCTCTGAACGCATGCATTTAAGGTTTGTTCTTCTTAGCCTTTCCTTAGCATTCTGGAAGGAGTTGTAGAAGGAGAGAATAATTTGCTAGTTAAATTTAAGAGACTACATAACCACTAACTAAGGAGCACTACTAAGTCACTTCCTAAGCAGACAATCATGAGAGTAGAAACTTGCAATTGACAAAATTATTAGATTAGTATTAAAATACTAATTGGCTTCTTTGTTCCACCTGGCTAAAATCTTGTTGTTGGCAGGGTTGAGACTAAATTCATGAATATAGCCCCGCATACCATCATGCTCCTTTACTGAGGAAAAAGAATTATTTTCACTATATGATACCAGTGAGGATGAACACTTTTCTTTCTCCTCTCCTTCACCTGCTACCAACTAGGGAGGATTAAGTGGGCTGCTTTTATTTCTGACTCTCTATTATCTAAAGCAACAATCTTTGAAGGACAAATATTAACTACATTGGAAGACAATTCTTTCAGTAATATTTAATTATGAATGAGGTGATTCTTAAACATTTAAGAGCATGTTGATGCTTCTAAATTAAATTCCAAGGAGAGAATAAATTAGAGGAATGAGTCTACTAATCCCTGTAGGTGATAAGAAGTAGCAACTTGATGCTTTATATTATCTGATGGTTCAAAAGATAGACAGAACATTTCACCAACCAACAAAAAAAACCTCAGATGTAATAATAAAGGAATCCACTGTGAAAAACCACACATGGTCAGTTTTAGGAGTAAAGTAACCTAGCCAAAGGAGCAGGCCCAAAGACACTTTTCTACTACACAAGCACACTTGAGCTTATTTAAAAGGGCACATTAGTAGGGGTGAAGAGAGTTCAGGTCAGTTAGTCCTTGGAACCTCAATCAAGATTGCCAGCATAGTTATCAATTAATGTTGCAGTGGTTTCAGTAATGCATACACGTGTCAAATAGAAACTATACTGAGCCTGCCACTTCATTTTACACACAATCCTGAACACCTGTCAGGTCGTGATGATTTTCAGTCAGTACTGACCCAGGATACATTTTAACAGGTGACAGGCTTTGGATCAAATTACCAATTCCCTGAGGCATCCAGTCCTCCCAATCCTAAGTATTTTTGGCATGATTTATATTTCTTTAGCTTCCTTTATAATGTAATTTAGAGTTATGTCAATTCTAGTACTATTCTTGAAATGTGAGAAAATGCCTAGTGTTCAGTTTTTAAAATCTCCTTAACAGAAAACTATAAACAATAGGACATAAAGGAAAAATAGAGGTTTTTTTTATTATTGTTTTAATACTCTACTAAACAAAAGCAGGCAATTCTTGCTGGTCTAATAAATTAGATATGAAATTTTAGCAGTCTGAATTTAAATGTCTGAAGACTGCTGATTTATAAAGATAAGGTAAAAACTAATTATCATGGGATTCAAGACCCTTCACAATCAGGATTTCGGTTGCTTTCCCAGACTTTACCTCTCTATACTGACCTCCCCTACTGCACACCTCAAACAACTGACTACTCAAGTATACATAATTTCGAGGAAACACTGATCATTTCCATACCTTCAAGCCTTTGTTAGCATTATTCCTTCTGCCTGAAATACCCATCCCCCGCTCTGCCTGGCAAAATCCTCAAACTTCTTACCTCTCACTTCTTTTGTTTCTTAGCAGACGAAGATAACCTTGTACACCATGAGGAAAAGGGTAGCCAGTGTCCCCCCTTTGTACATGCTAGAGAACTGAGTTATCCTTTATGACATTCTCCTTTACTGCTCCAAATCTAGTCCATCACTAAAACTTGTTAGTGTTCTTAAAATCTCAGAATCCATTCACTTCTTTTCATTTCCACTGCAATCTAGTTAAGCCACCATCATATCTCGCCGAGACAACTACAGGTAAGATTAACTGGTTTCTCTGCTTTTACACTTCTCTGTCTCCAAATACAAATCCAGAAGGCACCAAAGTGCCTCTTCCAAGGCTGATATTGGAAATCCAGGCTCACAATCTAGGCATAGTGCAATGAGCCAGATGTTAAACCTAAGTTAGTAAATCTAAATTTAGCACATCTATAGGAGGAGTTTGATGGAAAGCTAAAGTCTATGTGAGGAGCTGAAAGTAGTTATGGGGAACTGGTAATTTTAAGTAGGTGTGAGTTTGAATAAATTCCCAAGACAGAATTGGCGACCTGTCACTTCCACAAGTGTCCAGATGAGTCTTCTCGCGGAAGTGGTATCTGAACCCAAAAGAATGCCAAAGGAAACAATGTAGTGAGAGACAAAAACAAGGACAAACTTGGGGGACCCTAATATTAAAGGGATAGGAAGAGAAACCAGAAAGCTGGCAGTAAGAGAAAGAGGGGAGGCAAGAAAGTAGTGTGTGTGTGTGTGTGTGTGTGTGTGTGTATTTATTTTTATTATAAAATTCAATTACTTCTGATAGATTCTAGAAGGCCTAGATAATAGAATTCTAGATTAAAAAATATATACTGAGGTAAAGTAAAAAATATTTACTTAGGTAAATATATACTTAGGTAAAGCTGGCATTCGTGTATGGGAAGAAGAAGGGCTATAAAAATCAGGGGCAGGGGTATTATTAAAGAAGCAAGTACAATAATGCTGGCATGAGGTGATTTTGTACCAATAAAATGGTAACTATTTAAATATTACTGTATTTGTTATATACATATGTAGCATGGAGGATCTTAGAAATAGAACTCTCAGACATGTTATCCTATGAACCCGCTTTTCTGAAGGATAAACAGTCTTTTAATGAAACAAGATAATTTTTAAAACTTTTTCTAATGCCTATAAAAACCAAACAATACAAAAAATTAAAAATAGAAAGTAAAAATCATCTAGAATCCCCCCTACATGGCCATAATGTTAACATTTGGGTAAACATTCTTCTAAAAAATGTATATTCTTCCTCTCCATCTCTGTCCCACCACCCACCCCATGCCCCGCACACACTCTTTTACATATATCATAGGGATCAGCAAGCTGATTGTCTCTTTTTGTAAATGAACATTTATTGGAACACAGCCATGCTCACTTGTCTACACACTGTCCGTGGCTACTTCCGCACAACAACAGGAGAGTTGAATAGTATGACAGAGACTGTATGACCCACAAAACTTAAAATATTTACTACCTGGCCTTTTACAGCAAAAGTTTGCCAACCTTGATAAGCAGAATCATACCACACATGCTGTATTATAACCTGTTTTTTCACTCAACAATATATCATTAATATTTTTACAGATCAGTAAATACAGATCATCATTTTAATGGCTGAATGGAATTTCATTATATAAAGGAGCCATAGTTTATTTAATAAATTTCTACTGATGGCTGTTTAGAGTTCCAATTCTTCTATATTATAACCGATACTGCCACAAAATCTGTACATGGGCATCTGACCACACTTGATTGTCTTCTTAAGGTAAATTCTTAGAGATAGGACTGCGGGCCCAAAAGTTCCATATATTTTATTGATACATTTGATACATTTTTCCAACCTGCTTTCCAGAATGAATTGAAATAATTTTCATCCTTATCGCAAGAGAATGAAAGTGTACATTTTTTCTATTCCCTTGCCAATCCTGAGGATAAGCAAGTATTTTGAATCTTTGGAAAAAAAAGATATATCAGTTGTTTCCATTTGTATTGTTTGATTCTTATGAGGTAAAATATCTTTCATGATTATTGGTCATTTATGCTTCTCTCTTTGTGAATTATGGATTGCATTACTTTATATTAACATAAAAATGTACTTCATTTACCTTGCCAATTTTTCTGTTGGAGCATTTTTAAACTGATTTGTAAGTGTGCCATATGTTAAATAATGCAACAAATATCTACTGAAGATTTAGAGACATAAGGGATATGGCTATATTCCATACAAAGAGGAAAATAGGTATGGTTCCTGCCTTCACAGTCACATCTAGTAAAGAAAGGAGTTGTCATTTTGTCTGACATATAAAACGCAAAGACATTCCTAAAATTCAGTGAATTGTTTTATAAACATTTCCTAGGAAGAGCAACATCCTGAAAAAGTCAAATCAATTCATTTGACAATTAATCTAATCGTGGGAAACTCGGCTTTTCTCTAAAGCCTGTACATTAATTAAGAATCCTACTGATCAAGTTCTTAAAGTTCCTAGAAAGTTAATGCTAGTTTTTTGCAGTCATAATAGTCATTTTTTTCATTTTTCTAATTCTTATATACCCCAAACAATACAGAAAAAATATAAGGGAGAAAGTAAAAACCACCTAAAATATGCTTTTATGTTTCTTTTCACTTCTCCTCACTAATTATCATCACGTCTAAAGCATATGGCAGGGAACGAGGATAATCAAAAAGCTAATCAAAGAAAGGGAAATTAAGGGAAACCAGAAAATAAGGCAAATCTGTGCAGAGAGCAGCAGAATAAAATAGAACAAGCACTCTCTGCTCCTGAGGTTTCTTCTGGAGTTACGAAAAACAGGCAGTTAAGAATTGAATTTCATACACAAAATCACATTTTGAAATTCTACAATGCTTGGTCTGATCATTTGCTATAACTTCACAAATAAAAGAAATAAAAATGCATCCTCACATTTAAATGTATGGATTCTAAACAATATTGTTACACATGAAAGAATTTAAAGAAATTCCACTCTTTCATTACCTGTTATAAAACCTAATAGCAGGCTACCATCTGCTTATAGTTCTTGCAAAATGTATAAGGGAAATTGATAATCAAACACCACTGATGACAGATATTTATATCAAATTCACATAACTATTCCTAATTATAAATATAGATATACATTCCAGGATTATCCACAAGTATGTACTCCTATTAATACTTATTGCAGTTACATATGCACATTGAAAGGAGATATGCCCTTTCACCTTTCATGTACTACTTAGAAATATTAGAGTATCACCAGCTGCCATAAAGGTCACACTGAATTTTGGGTGCTAACTGTGGCAGACTTATGTACATCACTTTATTTAAAAATAAGGGTGTTGTTTTAAATCTTCATTCTAATCTAATTTCTCCTGCTTAAATGGAAACTAAAACAAAGTTTGGTAAGAGGCCATGTTTATATGTACTCCTCCCTCTATGCAAAATGTGATTGGTATATACAGCATGTGAAACCTGATAGAAAAATTAGTTAGCTGAAACCTCAAGTCAAGTTTGATCTCTAGTACATAGCGCCACATGATTCCCACTGACTCTATTAAGAGTAGAGCATTGTGCATGCATATCCCAGGCTTGGATTTGGAACATAATGTGGCATGTGGGGTGAGGGCAAGGGTTAGGGGGCAAGAAATATTACTCTTTTAACAAATGGTGTTGAGTATAAAGTTAATGCTAAGGTACATAATCTTTCCAAGGGCCAATTTAAGTATTTATATTTCAGTGCATGCAATAACGTTGTTCCCAAATTCTAATCGTGGAATTTTGAACCTGGGTTACACTGAAGTTTATAGTTGAAATATATATAAAGGATGTAAGTAAATTAATATGTTTCATTGAAAAATAAAATTTCTCATAGTTTTAGAAACTTAAGTACTTTAACATGAAAAAATTCATTGAGTTACAGCTACACTATACTGACTCCCCCAAAATGCCATTTGCTTTCACATCTTGGTGCCATGGCTCCTGCTTTTTCTTTTCAACTGAATTTCCTCCAATCTTCTCTGTTTCAAAAGCTTTTTCAGTGCCTAAAATATAAACCATTTCCTCTAAGAAGGCATCCCCTTTCTGTCCTCCAAGCTGAATTTATTCTTTCCTCTGTCTTCTTTCAGGACTTTACCTGTAATCTCTATTCACCACCTAGTATGTTATGCCTCAAGGCATAGTTGTTTGCACTTCAGCCCCTCTTGCTAGCTTGGCTTACAAGTAGTAGATTGTAAACTACTTGAAAGAAATGGTTTTCTTAATTTAGGCATTCTGTGAAGTGCCTAGCACACTAAATGACCAAAATGTTCATTCAATTTAATTCAATAAACCTTTACTAAGAACCTGCTGTGTGTAAGACAGCATGCCAGTGAGCCAGGGACTTCTCATTGACACTCAGCTCCTACATATTCACACTTCTCTATTCCCCCTTGAATCACTGGGACTAGTAGCTTGAAAATGACATTTTCCAAAGCCTATTGCCAAGTTAGTTCTGGTTAGATTCTGTCATTTGAAGGCACTCACATAAGATCAGAAGGCAGGAATTAGATAGGAGCCATTCCTTTCTTTCTGGCAGCTGCAAAGCCTCCCAGGTATAATAAGGCCATTAGGAGTGTGGGCTCCCAGTCTCTGTTAAACACAATCTTTCCTCTATGTTCCTCTTACCCTTTGAACCACTCCCCTATATTAAAACCTTCTATGTTGAAATACCTAACTTGTTGTCCTAACTGAACTCTAACTAATATAGCTGGATACCAGGGATGCAAAGATTTCACAGCTAGCTAGAGTAGGAGATGACAAACTTTTTCTGTAACAGCAACTTAGTAAATATTATTTTAGGTTTTACATATTGTCTCTGCCATATATTCTCTCTCTCTCTCTTTCTTAACAACTCTTTGAAAAGTTAAAACCAATTAAAAAACAATAAATTGTTCTAAAAAGAAAAAAATTTAAAGCCATTCTTAGTTCCAGGGTATATAAAAACGGGGAGCAGGGGGCTGCGGGATTTGGCCTGTTGAATGTAGCCCACACTCCTAATGGCCACATCAGAGGACATGAGGATCTGAAGGTAACAAAGGGCCAGATTCTGAAGCACCTGTGTGCCCTGCTAAAGATTTTGAACTTTATCCTGTACTAAATAGTGTGTGACTGAAAATTCAAATTTGCAAGTAGTCCAAATACTTTTAGAATCACTCTAACATAGAGTATTAATAAAAAAGAGATAAGACTTGAAGCAGTGAGATTAAATTTGAGGTTGACACCCTGAATGGATATTTGAGAGATAAAACTGATAGATCTTAGTGACCAGTTGGATGTGAGAGCTAAAATGGAAAGAGGTGTCTAAAAAGAATATACCTCCACCGTGGACAATCGGATAGAGAGAGTGATGTCAAAAGTAGAGACTAGAAATACAGGAAAAGGAGGAGGTTTCACATCTAAGATAATAAATTCTATTTCTGAGATGTTAAATAAGCACTGAATACAGAACAACCAAGAGAATATGCCCAATAGAAGGTGAGAAATATGTCTAGTAAGATTGAGCAAAAGATACAAATTTGGCAGGCACTAGTGTGCAGAGGGTAGCTGATACACTGGGGACTTCAACATTCCAAGGAAAGGCAGAAGATGGAAGGTAGAAGGCATGAGAGGTTTTATGAAGAGAACCAAGAGAGTAATATAAATGGAGGAGAGACATTTCAAGAGAGAAGATATGGTGGCTAAGGAAAATGGTAGTGGAGATCTGAATCACAAAACCTCCCTTCCTTAAACAACATAATAAAATGAATAATAGCAAAAGCAAAATAAACCAAAATTAAAACAACAAAAATAACAACCAAATCAGAAAAATATATACCAATAGCACTCAGACTAAGAATGACACAAAACCTCATACTATAAAAATGAATAATTATTATCCAGATAAGGAGAAAGAAGATTCTAATAACTAACAGTTGGTAACAAATCCCACTGCCATACTTGGTACAGGAGGAATAAGATGAGTGGGTAAACTCTGAGAACTCTCACCAATACTTCCTAACTTGAAGGGAAGCAAATTGAGAGGATTATTATACAACCAAAGGAAATAGCAGAATGTTCCTTTTGCAATAGATGCCACTCCCCACTATCACAGATAAATAACAGAGAGATAAGGGGAATTTGGGGATTTGCCATTTTGGTGTTTCTTTTTCTGTAATTAAAAAAATATCTTTATTGGAGTATAATTGTTTTACAATGCTGTGTTAGTTTCTGCTGTACAACAAAGTGAATCAGCTATGTGTATACATATATCCCCATATCCCCTCCCTCTTGCGTCTCCCTTCCACCCTCCCTATCCCAACCCTCTAGGTCGTCACAAAGCATGGAGCTGATCTCCCTGCTCTATGCGGCTGCTTCCCACTAGCCATCCATTTTACATTTGGTAGCGTATATATGTCAATGCTACTCTCTTTTTTTGATTGTGTGTGTAAGAGTGTGTGCATGTGTGCATGCGTGTACATGCATCTGCATGCGTGCACTCCAGAAAGAGAACTATAATGACCTATGGTCATTCAGAGCTAACTACCTCCAGTAATAAACAGTGATTTGCCAGATAAAGAAATAAAAACAAGAAATACTAAGGGAACAGGCCCTTGAAAAGAAATCTTCATCTGATAGAATGAATAGCTGTGCACTATAATGTACTAATAACATCTTAACCAGAACCCTTAGGTTTTTGCTCATCTCCAGAAATGACTATCCTTGTTAGAATCAAAAGTTTGACATCCACCCTGAATAGGAGATTATGAAATCCAAAAGATTTCTGTCTAGGTAAAGTAAAATCTAGTACAGAAGTATTATTTAATTACCAAAAAAAGAGTAGAAAGTAAATAGTAGAGAGTAAATCCAACTATCATGATTGTCTACAGACACAGCTAAGTATTCTCTGACCACCCACACCTCCACTTTGAACAGCACAAATGCAAAAGAAAAAACGTTTTTTGTAAATGAGTGATGAACACATGGAAGTTCATTATATTATTTCCCAAATCCCTCATTTCACGTAACTTTAAAAATGTAATCAGATGGGATATAAGCCACAAATAACCTGCCTTCAAACTGAAGCTCTATGGGAAAAATATAAACATGGCCTTTCAAAGTGGGAAGGAATTGAGGGATGAAAAGAGATAGCACAACTGCTAGAAATAAAGGAAAACTTATGGAGGGAGGGAGAGAAGGAGAGAGGAAAGATAGCATGCAATAAACAGATAAAAAATACATTCTGAAAGTAAACATCCCTCCAGGAAACAGAATAAAATTTTCAACAAATCTCTCATATTAAAGAGAGCATGAAATCTGTAAAGTAAGAAAAAATTTAAAAGATCATAACACAGTCGAATTAGGTTAGAATGAAGACTGATGAGCTATGAAGAGGAACTGAGGATGAAAACAATAATACTATAGTACTAATAAATAGAAATACTAAGATTAAAATAGATAATACTGTAAACTTAATTGCTAAAGAGGAGGAAGGGCTTTAAAAATTGCCAGAGAATGAAGGAAAAGGCAGAAAGATCAAATCACCTATAGAGAAAACAAACACACATCTAATAGAAAACAAACACACATTCATTAGTGAATGGGGGAAAAATGGGTTGAGGTTTCATCGTAGAGAACTTCAAACACAGGGCAATAAACCTGCGCTTCATATTATATAGGAAATGAGGATACACTGAGTCTTTTGAATGTGTGTGGAAAGGGTAGAGGTGATAGGGAGGGTAGTTAAAACTAATGTGATAAGAGATGTATGTTAACAACAGTAAACTGGCAGATATATCAGAGAAGGCATGAATTGGAGGTTGGAAGATCAGTAAGCAGATGGTTGATAAAATAAATTTGTGTGGTTTAAAAGAATAAGTGTGCTTGACTTTTATTTTGCCTTGCTTGGTAGTTCCTTATTTGCCCAGACATGGAAAAATCTGGGCCAGTTTCATCTTATCTATAATCTACTGATAAATTATTGGACCTTGTAGAAAAGTATTTTCCAATGGAGTTAGAATAATTATTTGGATCTTCAAATCTTACTTAGAAATTAGAAAAGTCCCCCAACCAATCTCAACCTTGTATTCCATATTAGTAGTAAGTATAGACAGAAGAGATAGCAATGTAAGAAACAGTTGGGAAGAAGTGATTATATTCAACCCAAACTAAGATGTGCAATTCAAACACAGAGATACAAAAAGAAGGATTAATTTTTAAATAATTGCAAATTCTCTGGTTTGCAATCCTGCTGATTCCCTGGTTTGAAGACACTGTAATTTCTCTAGACATTCATCATTTTAAAGTGATTATAAATATATTTAGAGATTCTCCTTTACAATGAGGCAAAAGATACACAGGTATAGTACATCAATAGTCTAGGTTAGAAATAATGAAGGATTGGATTATTAGATGTATGTGGGATTAGAACCAGAAGTTTATAGTTGACTCTAGAATCAATCTGACTGAATTCAAGTGCACATTGGGGGTTCCTCAAGCCTAGAATAGGACCTAAACAAATGATATGTGCGCACTGATCTTCAATGACATAATTTTGAATATGCCTCACATGCTTTTTCTTAGGACATGCAGTCTAGATATGCTTAGTACAGTTTAGCATTGCATAGCATTTGTGCCCATTCTACAGTTACACAAGGTATATATAAATATGGCTTTATTTGTGCCCTTGTACATAGTAGAAAGAACTGGGTTTTGCAGTTTTGCAAATCTTATCTTGGTTTCTCACTCAGAAAGACTTTTAAGATTCCAAGTGCATATTAGCCAAGTAACTGCTTGATCTAGGCTCATATCCCTAGGAAGCCTACATTTACCAGGATGCTGTCCATGACAACAGCTCCAGTAGGAACACCATAGCAGTCAGAATGATTCCCTCCCATCTCTTGCTTACACACACATGTCATTTACATTGGCATGACATCAAATACATTTACTACTGTATCTAGTGCCCCCTGGAGGATATCTTGGATTTTATAAGGCAACAATAGTATAGATTTACAGGTATGGGTAAATTACCATAAGGAAAAATGGGTATTTTTCCCTCTTACCTTGATGGAGTTTTGACATCCTCTCGGAAAACATCTAAAAATGACAATTACAATTAAGTTAGCAAATGTTATAACCTAACTAATACATCTTTACTTAAAGCTTTTAAATACAAACCAGGAAATATATATACATTACTTACAGGATAGTAAATATGATCTTTTGAGGCTCTGTTTATGCTCCAAAAGAAATCTAAGCAGCTTTTCTTTTTCCTTAACTTTCTGATAAAATAATCCTGTTAAAACTAAAGAGCTTGTTCTATTATAAGAAATTTAAATTTTAAAAATTTGACATTTTAAAATAAAAAGAGAATATTGGAATAAAAACAGAGAAGGATTTTTCTTCAAAATGATTAATACCTATAGTATTTCTCAAGCTTTCCCATCAAAGTATCTCTCTTTTTTCTTCTAGTTTTATTGAGATATAAGTGACATAGAACATTGTATTAATTTTAGATGTACAACATGATCGTTTGATCCACTGGAAAATGATTATCACAATAAATTTTAAGTAAAATGTTAGGAAATACAACACAGCAATTTTTCAAAAGAACAGTACTCTATCATCAATTAAGTTTTAATTCCAAGAATACAAGGATCAAGAAATCTATTAACATAACTTCTTTTATTTTCACATCTTTATTGGAGTATAAATGCTTTACAATGTTCTGTTAGTTTCTGCTGTACAACAAAGTGAAGCAGCTATACGTATACATATATTCTCATATACCCTCCCTCTTAAGCCTCCCTCTCACCCTCCCTATTCCATCCCTCTAGGTTATCACAAAGCATCAAATTGATCTCCTTGTGCTATGCAGCAGCTTCCCACTAGCCATCAATTTTAACATTTGGTAGTGTATATATGTCAATGCTACTCTCTCACTTCATCCCAGCTCCCCCTTTGCACCCTGTGCCCTCAAGTCTGTTCTCTACGTCTATGTCTTTATTCCTGCCCTGCCACTAGGTTCATCAGTACTGCTTTTTTAATTCCACATATATGCATTAGCATACGGTATTTGTTTTTCTCTTTCTGACTTACTTCACTCTGTATGACAGATTCTAGATCCATCCACCTCACTACAAATAACTCAACTTCGTTCCTCCTTATGGCTGAGTAATATTCCATTGTATATACGTGCCACATCTTCTTTATCCATTCATCGTCGATGGACACTTAGGTTGCTTCCATGTCCTGGCTATTGTAAATAGTACTGCAATGAATGTTGTGGTACATGTCTCTTTTTGAATTATGGTTTTCTCTGGGTATATGCCCAGTAGTGGGATTGCTGGGTCATATGGTAGTTCTATTTTTAGTTTTTTAAGGAACCTCCATACTGTTCTTCATAGTGGCTGTATCAGTTTACATTCCCACCAACAGTGCAAGAGGGTTCCCTTTTCTCCACACCTTCTCCAGCATTTATTGTTTGTAGATTTTTTGATGATGGCCATTCTGACCAGTGTGAGGTGATACCTCATTGTGGTTTTGATTTGCATTTCTCTAATGATTAGTGATGTTGAGCATCTTTTCATGTATTTGTTGGCCATCTATATGTCTACTTTGGAGAAATGTCTATTTAGGTCTTTGCCCATTTTTGGATTGCATTGCTTGTTTTTGTGACATTGAGCTGCATAAGTTGCTTGTATATTTTGGAGATAAATCCTTTGTCAGTTGCTTCATTTGCAAATATTTTCTCCCATTCTGAGGGTTGTCTTTTCGTCTTGTTTATGGTTTCCTTTGCTGTGCAAAAGCTTTTAAGTTTCATTATGTCTTATTTGTTTATTTTTGTTTTTATTTCCCTTACTCTAGGAGGTGGGTCAAAAAGGATCTTGCTGTGATTTATGTCACAGATTGTTCTGCTTATGCTTTTCTCTAAGAGTTTCATAGTGTCTGGCCTTACATTTAGGTCTTTAATTCATTTTGAGTTTATTTTTGTGTATGGTATTAGGGTGTGTTCTAATTTCATTCTTTTACATGTATCTATCCATTTTTCCCAGCACCACTTATTGAAGAGGCTGTCTTTTCTCCGTTGTATATTCTTGCCTCCTTTGTCAAAGATAAGGTGACCATATGTGCGTGGGTTTATCTCTGGACTTTCTATCCTGTTCCACTGATTCATATTTCTGTTTTTGTGCCAGTACCATACTGTCTTGATTACTGTAGCTTTGTAGTATAGTCTGAAGTCAGGGAGTCTGATTCCTCCAGCTCTGTTTTTCTTTCTTAAGATTGCTTTGGCTATTCTGGGTCTTTTGTGCTTCCATACAAATTGTAAAATTTCTTGTTCTAGTTCTGTGAAAAATGCCACTGATAATTTGATAGGGATTGCACTGAACCTGTAGATTGCTTTGGGTAGTATAGTTATTTTCAAAATATTGATTCTTCCAAGCCAGGAGCATGGTATACCTCTCCATCTGTTTATGTTATATTTGATTTCTTTCATCAGTGTTTTATAGTTTTCTGAGTACAGGTTTTTTGCCTCCTTAGGTAGGTTTATTCCTCGGTATTTTATTCTTTTTGTTGCGATGGTAAATGGAATTGTTTCCTTAATTTCTCTTTCTGATCTTTCATTGTTAGTGTATAGGAATGCAAGAGATTTCTGTGCATTAATTTTGTATCCTGCAACCTTACCAAATTCATTGATTAGCTCTAGTAGTTTTCTGGTGGCATCTTTAGGATTTTCTATGTATAGTATCATGTCATCGGCAAACAGTGACAGTTTTACTTCTTTTCCAGTTTGTACTTTTTATTTTTTTCTTCTCTGATTGCTGTGGCTAGGACTTCCAAAAGTATGTTGAATAATAGTGGTGAGAGTGAATATCCTTGTCTTGTTCCTGATCTTAGAGGAAATGCTGTCACTTTTTTACCATTGAGAATGATGTTTGCTGTGGGTTTGTCGTATATGGCTTTTATTATGTTGAAGTAGGTTCCCTCTAGGCCCACTTTCTGAAGAATTTTTATCATAAATGGGTACTGAATTTTGTCAAAAGCTTTTTCTGAACCTATTGAGATGGATCATATGATTTTTATTCTTTAATTTGTTAATATGGTGTATCACATTGATTATTTTGTGTATATTGAAGAATCCTTGCATCCCTGGGATAGAGCCCACTTGATCATGGTGTATGATCCTTTTAATGTGCTGTTGGATTCTGTTTGCTAGTATTTTGTTGCAGATTTTTGTGTCTATGTTCATCAGTGATATTGGTCTATAATTTTCTTTGTTTTGTGATAACTTTGTCTGGTTTTGGTATCAGGGTGATGGTGGTCTCATAGAACGAGTTTGGGAGTGTTCCTCCCTCCACAATTTTTTGGAAGAGTTTGAGAAGAATAGGTGTTAGCTCTTCTCTAAATGTTTGATAGAATTCGCCTGTGAAGCCATCTGGTCCTGGACTTCTGTTTCTTGGAAGATTTTTAATTACAGTTTCAATTTCATTACCTGTGATTGTTTGGGTTATATTTTCCAATTCTTCCTGGTTCAATCTTGGAAAGTTGTACTTTTCCAAGAATTAGTCCATTTCTTCCAGGTTGTCTATTTTATTGGCATATAGTTGCTTGTAGTAGTCTCTTATGATCTTTTGCATTTCTGAGTTGCCAGTTGTAACCTCTCCTTTTTCATTTATAATTTTATTGATTTGAGTCCTCTCCCTGTTTTCCTTGATGAGTCTGGCTAAAGGTTTATCCATTTTGTTTATTTTCTCAAAGAACTAACTTTTAGTTTTATTGATCTTTGCTATTGTTTTCTTTCTATTTCATTTATTTCTGCTCTGATCTTTATGATTTCTTTTCTTCTACTAACTCTGGGTATTTTTTGTTCTTCTTTCTCTAGTTGCTTTGGATGTAAGGTTAGATTGTTATTTGAGATTTTTCTTTTTTCTTGAGGTGAGCTTGAATTGCTATGAACCTCCCTCTTAGAACTGCTTTTGGTGCGTCCCATAGGTTTTGGATCATCGTGTTTTCATTGTCATTTGTTTCTGGGTATTTTTTAATTTCTTCTTTGATTTCTTCAGTGATCTCTTGGTTATTTAGCAGTGTATTGTTTAGCCTCCATGTATTTGTGTTTTTTACTGTTTTTTTCCTGTAATTGATTTCTAATCTCAGAGCATTGTGGTCAGTAAAGATGCTTGATACAACTTCAGTTTTCTTAAATTTTCCAAGGCTTGATTTGTGATGCAAGATGTGATCTATTCTGGAGAACGTTCCATGTGCACTTGGGAAGAAAGTGTATTCTTCTGCTTTCAGGTGGAATGTCCTAAAAATATCAATTAAGTCTATCTGGTCTATTGTGTCATTTAAAGCGTGTGTTTCCTTATTTATTTTCTGTCTGGATGATCTGTTTATTGGTGTAAGTGGGGTGTTAAAGTCCCCAACAATTATTGTGTTACTGTCGATTTCTCCTTTTATGGCTGTTAGCATTTGTCTCATGTATTGAGGTGCTCCTATGTTGGGTGCACAAATATTTATAATTGTTATGTTTTCTTCTTGGATTGATCCCTTGATCATTATGTAGTGTTCTTCCTTATCTCTTGTAACAGTCTTTATTTTAACGTCTATTTTATCTGATGTGAGTATTGCTACTCCAGCTTTCTTTTGATTTCCATTTGCATGGAATATCTTTTTCCATCCCCTCACTTTCAGTCTGTATGTGTCCCTAGGTCTGAAGTGGGTTTCTTGTAGACAGCATATATAAGGGTCTTGTTTTTGTATACATTCAGCCAGTCCATGTCTTTTGTTGGAGCATTTAATCCATTTACATTTAAGGTGATTATCAATATGTATGTTCCCATTACCATTTTCTTCATTGATTTGGGTTTGTTTTTGTGGGTCTTTTTCTTCTCTTGTGTTTCCTGCTTAGAGAAGTTCCTTTAGCATTTGTTGTAAAGCTGGTTTGGTGGTGCTGAATTCTCTTAGCTTTTGCTTGTCTGTAAAGGTTTTAATTTCTCCATTGAATCTGAATGAGATCCCTGCTGGGTAGAGTAATCTTGGTTGTAGGTTTTTCCCTTTCATCACTTTAAATATGTCCTGCCACTCCCTTCTTGCTTGCAGAGTTTCTGCTGAAAGATCAGCTGTTAACTTTATGGGGATTCCCTTGTATGTTATTTGTTTCTTTTCCCTTGCTGCTTTTAATTTTTTTTCTTTGTATTTAATTTTTGATAGTTTGATTAATATGTGTCTCGGCATGTTTCTCTTTGGGTTTATCCTGTATGGGACTCTGTGCTTCCTGGACTTGATTGACTATATTCTTTCCCATGTTCGGGAAGTTTTCGACTATAGTCTCTTCAAATATTTTCTCAGATCTTTTCTTTTTCTCTTCTTCTTCTGGGGCCCCTAAAATTCAAATGTTGGTGCATTTAATGGTATCCCAGAGGTCTCTGAGATTGTCCTCAATTCTTTTCATTCTTTTTTCTTTATTCTGCTCTGCAGTAGTTATTTCCACTTTTTTATCTTCCATCTCACTTATCTGTTCTTCTGCCTCAGTTATTCTGCTATTGATTCCTTCTAGAGTATATTTAATCAGTTATTGTGTTGTTCATCATGGTGTGTTTGCTCTTTAGTTCTTCTAGATCCTTGTTAAATGTTTCTTGTATTTTCTCCATATTGTTTCCGAGATTTTGGATCATCTTTACTTACTATCATTACTCTGAATTCCTCTTCAGGTAGGTTGCCTATTTCATCTTCATTTATTTGGTCTTGTAGGTTTTTACCTTGCTCCTTCACCTGTAACATATATTTTGGCATTTCTTTTTTTTTTTTTTGGTGGTGGTTGGGGCTGTATTCCTGTCTTACTGGTTGTTTGACCTGAGGCGTCCAGCACTGGAGTTTGCAGGCAGTTGGGTAGAGCCGGGTCTTGGTGCCGAGATGAAGACCTCCAGGAGTCCTCACTCTGATTAATATTCCGTGGGATCTGAGGTTCTCTGTTAGTCCAGCAGTTTGGACTCGGTGCTCCCACCACAGGAGCTCGGGCCTGACCTTTGGCCTAGGAACCAAGATCCCGCAAGCCACGTGGTGTGGCCAAAAAGAAAAAAAAATGGTGCAGTACAATAACAAAGAAAAAAAATAAAATAAAATTAGAAAGATAAAAAATATATTAAGATAAAAATATAATTGACCAGCATTGAATATACCCAATTATTGTTCAACATTATTCTTCCGTACTCTCCCCACTCACCCCTGTCAAAATATTTAATAATAAACTTAAGGCATTATAAAAAATACATATAATTGAAACAACTGCAACAAGGTAAAACAAAATCACAAGAGAAAAAAAAAGAAAACAAAAGAAAGGGGAACAAGCCAAAAGGAGCAGAACAATAACAAAGTATAAAGATTAAAATAAAATTAGAAAAATAAAAGATTTATTAGAAAAAATAAAAATATAAATGAATCAGCAACAACAAGGTAAAACAGAACCCTAAACTAAAAGAAGAAAGAAGAAAAAATAAAAAAAAAAAGCCTTGGCTATGGGGGTGGAGTTTAGGCAGGGATGGAACTTATGCAGGGGTGGGGTTTATGGTGGGGTGGTACCTAGGTGGGTGTGGGGTGACGTCTGAGTGTGGGGCAGGGCCTAGGCTCAGGACCCACTCAGCCGGAAAAGGCCTTTGGGGCGGGGTCTAGGCGGGGCGATGTTCAAGCATGGGGTGGGGCCTCTGCTTAGGACCTTTGTGGAAGAGGAGAGGCAGCACGTCCAAAGAGGGGTCTTTGGAGTTCCAGAGTTTGGAGGTAAGGCCCTGGGTGAGGGTGTGTGGGTGGGGCTTAGGCCCAGCCTGGTTGGAGGGGGTCTCAGAGGGGATCTCCGAGTGTAGAGGTGGGGCCCTGGGTGGGGGTGTAGGGGCGGGGCTTGGGCTCTGCTAGGCAGGAGGGAGGCTCCGAGGGCAGAGGATTAGGCCTGGGAGCCCAACAGGCTCCCCAGTGCCTAAGTGGACAGGGAAAGCACTGGCCCTATTCCCTTCCCTTCCTCTGCGCCCCCCCATGTCTCCTCCAGGGTCTCCCCCGTCCCTGCTGGACCCCTAACCGTGGGTGGGTCCCGCTGGCTGTAGGAACTCCTCCCCTCCCCCAGCCGCCACTTAGGGGTGCCAGTCCGGTAGGTCTGGCCTTTACTTTTGCTCCCACTTCCCTCCCTCCCACTCCCTCAGGACCCGCACCACTAGAGCCCAGGTGGGCAGAGCATCAGGCCCAGGATCTCAGCCGGCTCCTGGGGGCCCAAGTGGGCAGGGGAAACCTGGTCATGCTCCCTTTTCATCCTCTGCCCTCCCAATGGTCCCCCAGTTTCCCCCTTCAGGTGTGGGATCCCTTCCCCTCCCCCAGCCACCCCTCAGGGGCACAGGGCCTGTCCCACCTCCACTTCTCCTCCCCCTTCACTCCCCCCACACCCCACGTCCTACCTGGTCTCTGGGGGTTCCTCTCGTCCCCTTACATGTCCGTGGTCCCCCACCAGGGCCTGGTAGGTGCCCTAGTTGTGTGGAGACGCAAATTCCCCATCCTCCTAGTCTGCCCTCTTGACTCCGCCCCCCCAACGTAACTTCTTACCTCACCAATTAAAAACCTATATGATGGGCTTCCCTGGTGGCGCAGTGGTTGAGAGTCTGCCTGCCAATGCAGGGGACACGGGTTCGAGCCCCGGTCTGGGAGGATCCCACGTGCCGCGGAGCAACTAGGCCCGTGAGCCACAATTACTAAGCCTGCGCGTCTGGAGCCTGTGCTCCACAGTGAGAGAGGCCGCGACAGTGAGAGGCCCGCGCACCGCGATGAGGAGTGGCCCCCGCTTGCCGCAACTGGAGAGAGCCCTTGCGCAGAAACGAAGACCCAACACAGCCAAAAATAAATAAATAAATAAATTTTAAAAAAAGACAAAAAAAAAAAACCTATATGATCATATCAATAGATGCTAAAAGGCATTTGATAAAAACCCAGTGGCCAGTGTTAACAAAAATCTAAGATGGAAATAGAAGGAAAACACAGTGAACCCTGAACAACATGGGTTTAAACTGCGCAGGTACACTTATAAGTAAATTTTTTTCAATAAATACATGGTACAGGGCTTCCCTGGTGGCGTAGTGGTTGAGAATCTGCCTGCTAATGCAGGGGACATGGGTTCGAGCCCTGGTCTGGGAAGATCCCACATGCCGCGGAGCAACTAGGCCCGTGAGCCACAACTACTGAGCCTGCGCGTCTGGAGCCTGTGCTCTGCAACAAGAGAGGCCCGCGCACCACGATGAAGAGTGGCCCCGCTTGCCGCAACTAGAGAAAGCCCTCGCACAGAAACGAAGACCCAACACAGGCAAAAATAAATAAATAAATAAATAAATAAAAAAGCAGAAGGAAAAAAAAACAAACAAAAAAAACTTAAAAAAAAAAAATAAATAAATACATGGTACAGTACTACACATCTGAGGCTGACTGAATCCAAGGGTGAGGAACTGCAGATATTGAGGACTAAGTATAAAGTTATACATGGATTTTTGACTGGGGGGTGGTTGGTGCCCCTAACTCCTGCATTGTTCCAGGGTCAACTGTACTTAAATTTGATAAAGATTATTTTCTAAAAACCAATAGCAAATATTTTAAATAAGATACAAAAATAATTTCAACCAGTACCAGGTTAGCAAAAGGTGATGCATATTATCTAGCAATCCCAAGAAACAGTAATAAAATTCTATTGGAAATAATACAAGAATGTAGTAAGGTGATTAGATGTAATAAAATATATAAAATCAATAGATTTTTCTTTTCTGTAATAACAATAAACATCTAGAAATTTAAATGATAAAAATATTTCTTTTACATAGAAACAAAATCTATAAAATGTTTAGAAATCAGTATGGTATTGGCATAGAAATAGATAAAACTACTCAGTTATTAGATATATACCCAAAAGAATTGAAAGCAGGGACTTGAACAGATATTTGTAGACCCATGTTCATAGAAGTATTATTCAGAATAGCCCAAAGGTGTAAGCAATCCAAGTGTCCATTGATGGATGAATCAATAAACAAAACGTAATATACACACAATGGAATATTATTCAGCCTTAAAAAGAAAGGAGATTCTGACACCAACAACATGGGCAAACCTTGAGGACATAAGGCTAAGCAAAATAAGCCAGTCCCAAAATACTGTATGATTTCACTCATATGAGGTACCTAGAATAGTCAAATTCATAGAGACAGAAAGTAGATTGGTGGTTGCCAGGAGCTGGGGTTGGGGGGAGAGGTTATTGTTTAATGTGTACATAGTTTCACTTGGGGAAGATGAAAGGTTCTGGAGATGGGCGGTAGTGATGATTGCACAACAACGTGAATGTACTTAATGCTGCTGAATTGTTTTTAAAAATGGGTTTTTTAAAAAAAATGATTTAAAAAAAACACCCAGTTCAGTTAAACAGAATAGATAACCCAGAACTCAATCTGAGCATATATGTGACAAATGTGGTATTTCAGTTCATTGGGGAAAAGATACTATATGTAATATATGATACTGGCTCAATTGGCCAATCATCTGAAAAAAAATAAACCTGGACCCTGATCTCATATCATATACAAACTTAAATTCCAGATTGATTAAACATTTAAAACTAAAACTAAAAATATTAGTATAAAAGCTAAAACATTACACATATAACATGTTTGACCAAGTTAAAATAAACATGTATGGCATAAGAGGTTATAAACAAATTCAAAAGGGAAGACACATTTAGGCAAAAAAATTTTTCATTGCAACTGACAGATAACAGACTGATATCTGTGATATAGAAAGAACTCTTAAAATTGTTATAACAAGAAAACTCAGAATTTGAAAGGAAAAATAGATATGAATAGAAAATTGAAGAACAAATCTAAATGTCCAACAGTTTCCAAATTCTATCTCTGCACACACATGTCCCCTCACATCAAGAAGAGGCGAGGTCTATTTTTCCTCCCCTTGAATCTGCACTAGCCTTGTGACTTGCTTTGTGATGTCATGTTGAATGTCACTGTCACAATGAAATGTGACAGAAGTTATGTTTTAGGTCTTCTGATCTCAGGTATTGAAAGGACTAGCATCTTCTCTTTTAGCCCTCTTAAAATCCAGCTGTTATGTTATACAAAATCAAGCTTACACTAATGAGAGATTTGAGGCCATTGGGATGAGAAGCCCTGCAGGATGAGGATGATCATTCCTGCTTCAGCCTGGATCTTTGTTGGATGTTCCAGCCTCAGCCTCACTCCTAAATAAATGCAGCGCCATAAATGACAAATACACTTGTAGTGAGGAAAGGTAATTTAAAAAAAAGAATGAGATGACATTTACAAGCCTCATAGTGGGCAAAGATTTTTTATTGCTTGCAGGTCAAGATATGCAGAAAATATGACTTGAAGAGAGCTGGGTGGAAGATGACAATTGGCCCATAAAGTTTGAAGAAGTGACTCTGACATGACCTTGTATTCTTATGGATTGTCCCCAAATCAATCTGAACACACTATCAGATTTGAAAATTGAATTTGCTTGAGCAAAGACCCTACCACCTCTGTCATGTCCACATTTATTTAGGTCCACAAGCAGAGGTATGATTTAGAGCAATAATCATCAAACTTTTGATCTCGTATTTCCCAAAAGAATTTTGAAAATCTTCATCTCCATATCCCTTTACAAATTTTTACTTGATGCCTAAAACTGTTCCTCAGAAGTTTAGCTATGAAGAATTTAGACATATTAGAAATATTGATGCTAAGAAAAAAAAATTATAACTTCACTCTTTTAAGTTCTCTCTTGGTTCCTCTGCCTTTACTATGAGAATATGCCCAGGCTAGCCTGATGGAAAAAGAAACATATGAAACAGAAACAGGCCAGCAAAATTGTCCAAGCCAAGGCCCCAGGCATATGAGTCTAGGAAAGATCACTTAAGCACCTAGCAGACTCAGTGCTGCCTGTAGACACAGAGACCTACTAACCTCAAATCAGTTAAACAAAACTACAAAGCCAAGCTGTAGAATCATAAGATAAAGTAAATATATATTGTTGGATGCCACTGAGCTTTTTTTGTGATTTTTTTGTTATGCAGCCCTACTGTTTCAATAGGTGACTAATACACCATCTACCATATTTTCTATACAAGCACACTGACCTCAAATTCATGACTAATCTACAAATATTTGCCAAATGAATCTGCAACAAAAACATGTATACAAACTGAAATTTAAAATTTTATTTTTCTTCCTTATGACCATAAGGCTCTAAGTATTAAAAAATTCAAATTCATGGTTAATCTTACCATTAATATTGCTCAGCAATCATGCAATACATCCTTAACCCATGCCCCCTTTTACTCTCCTATGTGACTTTCACACCTCATCTCTTCTCAAATCATAGTACCTCCTTTATACTGTTATTCAAAGTAGATGACCTTACTTCCTTTCTCTAAGAAAATCAAAGTAATAAGAAAGAAATTCCACAAACCACTGTCTGCACCCACATATTCTCCTTTCCTGCATGTTATTATAGATGAATTATTCATACTCTGATCTAAAGCAAAATTCTCTACTTGTGTACTAGACCCTATCCTATCTCACTTACTCAAGAATATAGAAATACTTCTTTGTCTTTCCTAACTCATCAATCTGTTGTCGTTGTTGTTTTTGTTCCCTACTGGATCCCTCCTATCAGCATATATACATGGCGTTATTTCTCCCATCTTTAAAATAAATGTTTCTTTCAACTTATTTCCCCCATGAGCCACCACCTCATTTACTCCTTTTTTTGCAACAAAAACTCCTTAAGTTACTCTCTCCTCCTTGAAACATTTTATTCACTAATTTATTCTCTTGGCTATCCGAAGACCTTATTGGTCACTACTTCTCAGGCCCCATTGCTGAGTTTTTCTCTTCTTCCCAACCTCTTACTGTTGGTAGTATACTTCAAGACTCAGTCCTTGATCTGCTTGTCTTCTCTACCTACTCATTTTGTCCATGGTCTCTTCCAGTCTCCTAGCTTTAAATATCATCTCCTGGACAAGGGCTCCCAAATTAAAATTTCTAGCCTACACTTCTCTCCCAAATTTCAGACTTGATTATCTAACTATGTACTTGATATCTCCCCTTGGATATTTACAGACATCTCACACTCACCATATCCATAATTGAATTCCTGATCTTCCGTTCCAAAACTGCTCCACTGCAGTCTTTCCCATTTCAGTTGATGGCAACTCCATTTTTCTTGTTACTCAGAACGAAAACCCTCTCCTCTCATATCCTTCTAAGTACCTCCTGACTCCAACCATTTCTCAACATTTCCTCTTATTTCACTCCAGTCTGTGCCATTGCCATATCCTAAGAGCACCTAACAACTTGTCCTGTTATACTTCTTGCATCCTATAGTCAATATTCTACACAGAAGTCAAGAATGATAAAGCCATATCTCTGTTTATTATCCTCTAAGGGCTCTCCATTTCATTCAAAGTAAAAGACTCTACAAGGGCCTACATGATCTGGCCTTTCCCTACTGCTATACTTCCCTGACTACTCTTGCTGTGTTTCCTCAATTTGCTCCATCCAGTGGTCTCCTAGCTATTCCTCAAAATACTAGGAATCTTAGTCTTTGGACTGCAGTTTTCTCTGTGGAACCTCAGGTAACCACATGGCAAATGCCTACCTTCTTCAAATTTTGCTCAAATAGCACTTTTTAACACAGTCTAGCCCCATCTCCCTATTTAAAATTACAATCCCTCCACACCACTTCTCTTACAAACCCCTGCTTCCTAACCTCTAACTCTGCTTTACTTATTCATTTTCCCAAACACTTATCTAACATAGTGCATTATATGCTTACCTACACCCCCGGAATATAAATTCCAGGAGATCAAGTATAGGGATGTCTTTGTGTGTGTGCACCTGCATATGTGTGTGTAATCTCTTTTATTCACTGACATGTCCCAAGAAACAAAGTGCGTGGCACAAAGCTGTTCAGTAAATACTTGTTCAATGAATCTATAACAAAAACCTGTATATTAACTAAAATTTAAATTTTATTTTTATTTCTGATGATCATAAGGTTCTAAAAATTAAAAATCTTCTTTTGGATTGGGTTAGCTTTGTAATAATTTTTAGTATACAACTGATTAAATAATTTTGATAATTATTAAACAATCAAATAAAATTTTACCGGTAAAGCATGTTAGTGAGATAAATCATGATCAACCTTTTTCTCTTCATTTAGTGAAAAAAAAAACTATTTATAAATAATAATGTAAATATTATTTTAAAAATTTTATATAGTTTATAAATACTAACTCTATAAAATACTGCTATAAACTAATTGGTATAGGAACTGTCCTTTAATTTTTTTAAAATAAAGTAGGAAAAAAAATTTTGTTAGATGAAATTAGGTGATGATTGATTATAAATGGAATAAATAATTCATCAGATTCACTTAATAAAATAGGTTTTAAATACTTTGTCTAATATTACAAAATGTGAAAGAAAGTAGGTGAAAGTCTTTTTTTTTTTTTTTTTTTTTTTTTTTTTTTTTTTTTAAACATCTTTATTGAAGTATAATTGCCTAGGTGAAAGTCTTATTGGTGAGTTTTATCTAATGTGTTTTGAAAAATTCAGTAGCACCAAAAAAATTTTTCTTCAGTTACATTTAAAAAAGTCAGCACCAGTAAACTTAACTGCTTTGGCTTTTCAAAGAGGCTTTTCTTTTCTGCTACTGATATGTCCTAGGAATAAGTAACGAGAATAGCTAGAATTTTTAACGCTTACCTGTATAAAATCACTGTTTTTAGCTTTCAATATTTCTTATTAATGCTTTCCTTGCTTTGCTCCTTTTGTGTACATATTAACTGATAACAGCTGGGGGTACGGAAAAGTCACAGTCCTTAAATGGAAATCATCACTAGTCCCACCATGCTATTCTATGATACATATGCATTCAAAACATCCCAACTTGGGCCAAAATACCACACTCCTAACCCACTTTTTACCCATAACATAAATAGAGAAGACAGAGAAATTCCCTGTGGATTGTGGTAACTTGATTAATCATTAAACCTAAGTCCTCCCATGGACTTCTCTGGTGGCGCAGTGGTTAAGAATACGCCTGCCAATGCAGGGTACACGGGTTCGAGCCCTGGTCTGGGAAGATCCCACATGCCACGGAGCAACTAAGCATGTGCGCCACAACCACTGAGCCTGCACTCTAGAGCCTGCAAGCCACAACTACTGAGCCCGCACGCCTAAAGCCCATGCTCTGCAACAAGAGAAGCCACCACAATGAGAAGACCATGCACTGCAAAGAAGAGTAGCCCCCACTCGCTGCAACTGCACTCTAGAGAAAGCCCATGCGCAGCAACAAGGACCCAAAACAGCCAAAAATAAATTAATTAATTAAAAAAAAGAAAAACTAAGTCCTCCCCTTTGCTCAGAGCTTAGAGTATGAACCATTTATGTGTGTGCTTTTGTAAAGTGAGAAAAGGGCTGTTAGGAACTCAGGCAAGTTCACACTCAAGTTAATCTTTGCAAATAGCTGGAAGTGGAGAATCTGGAAATTGATTCTTTTTAAATGATCCATGTCTTTGTATCCCTAGAAAGTTTTCACGTCTCTAATAGGTACCCTACCCTAGCTTGAAGATTCCTGATAAAGTGCATTTCTCTCCTGTGGTAAAATGTACACTGCGTTGTGGTTATCTGATATTTTCAACCAAATCATTGAAAATTTCATAGTAAGATCTTGCTCAGAAGGTCTGCTTATCTAAATTCTTATATTAGGATCTCTTCCTAATACATTATACAAATCCTGTTCCCCAGAATTCTGCTTCCAACTAGCTTTTAAGTAGAGCTGCTCACTGAGTCATCTACTTTGAGAAGGAAGTTGTGGCTTGTTGACTCATATATTTGACTGTGAGTCTGCGGGAGATTTATCTCAGAAAATGTCTATTACTCAGTTATGCTCCAGAAATGGTGTCAAGGAATGCTAACTCTATAACTGCAATTCTTCCAGTTCTCTGATAGAATCTTTTCACAGATCAATCACTCATTCATCTTATAAGTGATAAGAACATTCTGCTATATTTATTTTTACTTCTAACTAGACATACTGGAATGTTTAAATGGTCATCCTTAGATAATTTTAGTGCTCATTTGCACCTACAGTGGATGATAAGAGAAACTCATATGTACTGAGCACCAGTATAGTACATCAGATATTATAAAGAAAGAAGGCTAAAGGGACAAAAATTCAGATTAGAAACAGTATCTGCCTCCTTTCTTCCCAATCCCAACTAAATTGACCAAGGAAAATGTAAAAGTATGGAAAAGTTGAGTTGGTGCTTAAAGCTAAGGGAAGAATACCAGATGCTACAAATGTTGAAAATATTTAGAGTTCTAACCTAAAGGAGGACACTCAAGAAAGCTTGGCATTCACTTCCACAAGAAAACAGCATTGCCTTTTGAGAATACAGGAAGGTACACACTAAACGCTATGGTCATCTCTTCTAATTTAGGAGTAGAGAAAGGAAAAACCATGAGATTAATAGGGAACATGCCCTACAATGAAAAAATATAAAGACTGTGGCAGGACTCGGTAGGTACCACCATCTGGGGTAAGTAGAAGTCCTGTCCTAATGGGACATTACTGTGGCAGAGATGGGAGTGGAAGGAGGCTGAGGAAAAGGTGGTGAAATTATTCCCAGAGTGGCAGACCTAATACCTTAAGCAACTAAACCTAGAGCAGTGTCCTTTGACTTGAACCCACCAAAACAGCCAATAAAAATCAGTGTCTCTCCCTCCCTGAAAGGGATACCCACTCAAAATTTTGCACTAGATTAACCTCTTCCTCTTCCTCCTCTTCCTCTTTTTGCATCTGCTGCTTCTGCTGCTGCTTCTTTGCTGGTTCTGATTCCTCTGCAAGGGAGGGAAGTAGAGCACAAATGCCCTGAAGCCCATAATAAAATAATTACAATCATATGATATAATCACATAATCATATGCTCTAAATGGAAATCAGGTGACATCTGGGGCAAAGGTATGTAAAACAGGTGCTTTGTTGCTCTCAAAATAAAAGTATGAATAAACACAAAATAAACAAGAAAACAATATGGTTTAAAAGAAAATATTTCTTGATACAAAAGAAGGAGAATATTATTACTTAAGAGGAAGGAAGGTACACTTTTGAAATAGATCTGTTGAAGAATAGCAATAAGTGATAAGGTAAGAGATAAAAAGGAGGAGATCATAAAAGGCCTTAATGGGTCATTGTAAAGCTTTCAACTTTTATTCTGTATTAGATTATTAGATTAAAACCAGAGGAGGATCTGGAGTAGAATACTGAGATTATCTAACTTACATTTACACATACTCACACTGGCTGCTAGGTTGAACGTATTGATACACTGAGAATAGACTCTTCCACAAGAATGGAAACAGAGAGATGGATCATATGTCACTGCAATAACCCATGCCAAAAAAAAAAAAAAAAAATGATGATATCTTGGACCAGGTTAAATCAGTGACAATTGTGAGAAGTGATCAGATTCTGGAAATTGTGAAGTTAGAGTTAAAAAGATTCAGTGGCATAATAGATCTGTGGTGCGAAAGTCAATTAAATTTATTCTATAACTACTAATAATAGCTTGGAAGACAATTTTAAATGAATATATTTCTTTCCCTAGTAATTCTACTTTAGGAATTTAATCTATGGAAATACTCATATAAATCCCCAAAGATATACTATTTATAATAGCAGAAATTTGGAAATCATATAAATGTCAAAAAAGGAACTGTTTAAATAAATTATGGTAGAATGATATAAGTGAATAATATGTAAATATTCTAAAAAAGCATTAGCTCTATAAGCACTGACATGGAAGAATATTAATAAAGGTTAAATTAGAAAATATGGAAGGAAAATGTTATCTACCTAAGTGTCTTCCTAAATATCCAAAATGAACTTTAAAAAATTGTAAACTAAAAAGGGGTCAGTAAGGAATCCAGATGAAAGAGCAGATTACAAAAGCCAGTAGAGTTCCTATTAGAAAATGTAATGAGAGATATCATTTTCCATTTTTAATTGCAATTAAAAACCATCACATATCTCAGGAATAAAACTAACAAGAAACACTGAATACCTTTAAAAAAACAAACTAGAAAACTTAATGAATAACCTAAAAGACCCAGGACTCCAGGAAGATGACAGCAATGGAGGAATGGTGGCATAGTTTTTGAATATTTCTGAATCCCCACATGAAAACAGAAAGAACAACTAAATAGAAAAATTAAAATCCTATGGACACTTATCAGAAAATTGGGCGACAAAGTACTCCCAGAAAACCCAAAAATCAAACACTTGAGGACAGACCTTAAGACCTGTAAAAATTTGGCATCTGTGAAAGTAAAGACAGAGAGAAAAATAAACCATCTGATGGATCTGAGAACCAAAGTAAACAACAGGTATTCAGTGGAAAGTGGTGAGTCAATTTGAGAAAAGCAGATAATGGGTGAATACAAGGGGTCCATGATAAGGGCTGGAGCTGACTAGTCCTATTGATTCATAAAATGGAGCCACTAGTGTTGCCTTCTGGGACAGTTCTCCACACTGAGGAGAAACTAACAAGACTAAGGATATGGAAAATAGAGATGAAGAAAAGAGAAGGTCCAGATAAAAGCAGAGGGAGGGGTTTCTGGCTATGGTCTACTGATGAACTCAGCAAATACTCTACCCAAAAAGTATCTATAAATCTGGAGAAATTTACAAAAATAACCATTTCAGTACTTTGGAAATCAAACAAAGGCATATGACAGTCTGAGAAGCAGTTTTATGCTTGTAATACTGCTGAACTTCAGGTAAGAACAGTGGGAATCTGTGGTGTTCTGGTCTGAGGCTGCTCCTACCACATCTCCTGCCTTGATCTATGAGGAAGTTCTCCCAGATGGGGCAAGTTCTGAGGACTGGCAGCTTCTCTGCTACCTTCAGTGGGGGATCACTTGATTTGGAATGCTGGATGATGTCCATGCTAAGTGGCTGCTGATGGAAGTGACTTCCAAAGACTGACCAGTGGGAGAGGGCAATAGCTTGACTCTACTTGCCTAAGGTTGTGGTCCTGGTTGGGGCAAGCATATTATTGACTGAGGATATATATATATTTTTTCAACAAAAACAGAAAAATATGAGACATGCAAACAAATAGGAAAGTGAGATCCATACTTAGAAAAAAAGTAGTCACTAGAAACTATGTCTAAGTGTCCTCAGGTGCTCCAGATGTTGTATTTAACAAAGATTTTAAAGCAGCTACTATAAATATGTTCAAAGAACTAAAAGAAACCATGTGTAAAGAATTAAAGTATGAAAACAAAGAATCAACAGATAGAAATTCTTAATATGTATACAGAAATTATTTTTTAAAAAAGAAACAAACAGAAATTCTGGAGCTGAAGATTACAATAAATAAAATAAAATTCACTATAGGGGCTCACCAGCATATTTGAGATGGCAGAAGAAAAGATCAGAGAACTTGTTGATAAGCAATGGAAATTATACAATCTGAAGAACAGAAAGAACAAGGATTGAAGAAAAGAAAATAGAGCCTCAGAGACCTGTGGGACAACATCAACTGTACTAACATACATGTAAAGGGAGTCCCTGAAAAAGTACAGAATAAAAGGGCAGAGCTCACCAGGAATTCTGATCTGAAGTGTCAGTGCAAGGCCTCTGCCCATGGCAACCTATGAGCAAGTGAAACTAGAGGGAGTACAAAGGAAAACAAAAGGTACTACAGACCTGCCTCTCTGCCCTGGAAGCACGTTTGCGGCCTGTTTCTCCAGGCCTTCAGACTTGGGTCTTGGACTGCAACTACACCACCAGCTCTCCTGGACCTCCAGACTGCAGAGGTACTTCTCAGGCTCCAAAACTGACCGTGTGGCTGACAGGGTCTTGGTGCTCCAGCCAGGTGTCAGGCCTGAGCCTCTGAGGTGTGAGAGCCAAGTTCAGGACATTGTACCACCAGAGACCTCCCAGCCCAAGTAAGATCAATCGGTGAGAGCTCTCCCAGAGACCTCTGTCTCAACGCTAAGACCCAGCTCCACTCAACGACCAGCAAGCTCCAGTGCTGGACACCACATGCAAAACAACTAGCAAGACAGGAACAAAACCCTACCCAGTAGCAGAGAGGCTGCTTAAAATCATAATAAGTTCACAGACACCCCAAAACACACCACTGGAGGCAGTCCTGCCAACCAGAAAGACAAGATCCAGCCTCATCCACCAGAACACAGGCACCAGTCCCCTCCACCAGGAAGCCTACACAACCCACTGAAGCAACCTTACCCACTGGGGGAAGACACCAAAAACAATGGGAACTGCGAACATGCAGCCTGTGAAAAGGAGACCCCAAACACAGTAAGTTAAGCAAAATGAGAGCACAGAGAAACACACAACAGATGAAGGAGCAAGGTAAAAACTCACCACACCAAACAAATGAAGAGGAAACAGGCAGTCTACCTGAAAAAGAATTCAGAGTAACGATAGTAAAGATGATCCAAAATCTTGGAAATAGAATGGAGAAAATACAAGAAACGTTTAACAAGGACCTAGAAGAACTAAAGAGCAAACAAACAATGATGAACAACACAATAAATGAAATTTAAAATTCTCTAGAAGGAATCAATAGCAGAATAACTGAGGCAGAAGAACGGATAAGTGACCTGGGAGATAAAATAGTGGAAATAAATAACACAGAGCAGAATAAAGAAAAAAGAATGAAAAGAATTGAGGACAGTCTCAGAGACCTCTGGGACAACATTAAATGCACCAACATTCAAATTACAGGGGTCCCAGAAGAAGAAGAGAAAAAGAAAGGGACTGAGAAAATATTTGAAGAGATTATAGTTGAAAACTTCCCTAATATGGGAAAGGAAATAGTCAATCAAGTCCAGGAAGTGCAGAGAGTCCCATACAGGATAAATCCAGGGAGAAACATGCCAAGACACATTAATGAAACTATTAAAAATTAAATACAAAGAAAAAATATTAAAAGCAGCAAGGGAAAAGAAACAAATAACATACAAGGGAATCCCCATAAAGTTAACAGCTGATCTTTCAGCAGAAACTCTGCAAGCAAGAAGGGAGTGGCAGGACATATTTAAAGTGATGAAAGGGAAGAACCTACAACCAAGATTACTCCACCCAGCAGGGATCTCATTCAGATTCGATGGAGAAATTAAAACCTTTTCAGACAAGCAAAAGCTAAGAGAATTCAGCACCACTAAACCAGCTTTAAAACAAATGCTAAAGGAACTTCTCTAGGCAGGAAACACAAGAGAAGGAAAAGACCTACAATAACAAATCCAGAACAATTAAGAAAATGGTAATAGGAACGTACATATCAATAATTACCTTAAATGTCAATGAATTAAATGCTCCAACCAAAAGACACAGACAGGCCGAATGGATACAAAAACAAGACCCACATATATGCTGTCTACAAAAGACCCACTTCAGACCTAGGGACACATACAGACTGAAAATGAGGGGATGGAAAAAGATATTCCATGCAAATGGAAATCAAAAGAAAGCTGGAGTAGCAATTCTCATATCAGACAAAATAGACTTTAAAATAAAGACTATTACAAGAGACAAAGAAGGACACTACATAATCATCAAGGGATCAATCCAAGAAGAAGATATAACAATTGTAAATATTTATGCACCCAACATAGGAGCACCTCAACACATAAGGCAAATACTAACAGCCATAAAAGGGGAAATCGACAGTAACACAATCATAGTAGGGGACTTTAACACCCCACTTTCACCAATGGACATATCATCCACAATGAAAATAAATAAGGAAACACAAGCTTTAAATGACACATTAAAGAAGATGGACTTAATTGATATTTATAGACCATTCCATCTGAAAACAACAGAATACACTTTCTTCTCAAGTGCTCATAGAACATTCTCCAGGATAGATAATATCTTGGGTCACAAATCAAGCCTTGGTAAATATAAGAAAACTGAAATCATAGCATGTATCTTTTCCAACCACAAGGCTATGAGACTAGATATCAATTACAGGGAAAAAAATGTAAAAAATACAAACACATGGAGCTAAACAATACACTACTAAATAACCAAGAGATCACTGAAGACATGAAAGAGGAAATCAAAAAATACCTAGAAACAAATGACAATGAAAGCACGACAACCCAAAACCTATGGGATGCAGCAAAAGCAGTTCCAAGAGGGAAGTTTATAGCAATACAATCCTACCTCAAGAACAAGAAACATCTCAAGTAAACAACCTAACCTTACACCTAAAGCAATTAGAGAAAGAAGAACAAAAAAACTCCAACGTTAGCAAAAGGAAAGAAATCATGAAGATCAGATCAGAAATAAATAAAAAAGAAATGAAGGAAATGATAGCAAAGATCAATAAAACTAAAAGCTGTTTCTTTGAGAAGATAAACAAAATTGATAAACAATTAGCCAGACTCCTCAAGAAAAAAAAGGGAAAAGACTCAAATCAACAGAATTAGAAATGAAAAAGGGGAAATAAAAACTGACACTGCAGAAATACAAAGGATCATGAGAGATTACTACAAGCAACTATATGCTAATAAAATGGACAACTTGGAAGAAACGCACAAATTCTTAGAAAAGCACAACCCTCTGAGACTGAACCAGGAAGAAATAGAAAATATAAACAGACCAAATACAAGCACTGAAATTGAAACTGTCATTAAAAATCTTCCAACAAACAAAAGCCCAGGACCAGATGGCTTCACAGGTGAATTCTATCAAACATTTAGAGAAGAGCTAACACCTATCCTTCTCAAACTCTTTCAAAATATAGCAGAGGGAGGAACACTCCCAAATTCATTCTAGGAGGCCACCATCATCCTGATACCAAAACCAGATAAAGATGTCACAAAAAAAAGAAAACTACAGGCCAATATCACTGATGAACATTGATGCAAAAATCCTCAACAAAATACTAGCAAACAGAATCCAACAGCATATTAAAAGGATCATACACCATGATCAAGTGAGGTTTATCCCAGGAATGCAACGATTCTTCATTATACTCATGTCAATCAATGTGATAAACCATATTAACAAACTGAAGGAGAAAAACCATGTGATCATCTCAATAGATGCAGAAAAAGCTTTTGACAAAATTCAACACCCATTTATGATAAAAACCCTCCAGAAAGTAGGCATAGAGGGAACTTACCTCAACATAATAAAGGCCATATATGACAAACCCACAGCAAACATTGTTCTCAGTGGTGAGAAACTGAAACCATTTCCACTAAGATCAGGAACAAGACAAGGTTGCCCACTCTCACCACTATGATTCAACATAGTTTTGGAAGTTTTAGCCACAGCAATCAGAGATGAAAAAGAAATAAAAGGAAACCAAATCAGAAAAGAAGAAGTAAAACTGTCACTGTTTGCAGATGACATGATACTATACATAGAGTATGCTAAAGATGCTACCAGAAAACTACTAGAGTTAATCAATGAATTTGGTAAAGTAGCAGGATACAAAATTAATGCACAGAAATCTCTTGCATACCATACACTAATGATGAAAAATCTGAAAGAGAAATTAAGGAAAAAATCCCATTTACCATTGCAACAAAAAGAATAAAATACCTAGGAATAAACATACCTAAGGAGGCAAAAGACCTGTATGAAGAAGACTTTAAGACACTGATGAAAGAACTTAAAGATGATCCAAACAGATGGAGAGATATACCATGTACTTGGATTGGAAGAATCAACATTGTGAAAATGACTATACTACCCAAAGCAATCTACAGACTCAGTGCAATCCCGATGAAACTACCAATGGCATTTTTCACGGAACTAGAACAAAAAATTTCACAATTTGTATGGAAACACAAAAGACACTGAATAGCCAAAGCAATCATTTTTTTAAAATTCTTTTTTATTTACTTTTTATATAGCAGGTTCTTATTAGTTATCTATTTTATACATATTAGTGTATATATGTCAAACCCAATCCCCCAATTCAACCCACCGCCACCCCCACCCTGCCACTTTCTCCCTGGTGTCCATACGTTTGTTCTCTACATCTGTGTCTCTATTTCTGCCCTGCAAACTGGTTCATCTGTACCATTTTTCTAGGTTCCACATATATGCGTTAACATATGATATTTGGCCAAAGCAATCTTGAGAAAGAAAAATGGAGCTGGAGGAATCAGACTCCCTGACTTCAGACTATACTACAAAGCTACAGTAATCAAGACAGTATGGTACTGGCACAAAAACAGAAATATAGATCAATGGAACAGGACAGAAAGCCCAGAGATAAACCCACGCACATATGGTCACTTTATCTTTGATAAGGGAGGCAAGAATATATAATGGAGAAAAGACAGCCTCTTCAATAAGCGGTGCTGGGAAAGCTGGACAGCTACATGTAAAAGAATGAAATTAGAACACTCCCTAACACCATACAGAAAAATAAGCTCAAAATGGATTAAAGACCTAAATGTAAGGCCAGACACTATAAAACTCTTCGAGGAAAACATAGGAAGAACACTCTATGACATAAATCACAGCAAGATCCTTTTTGACCCACCTCCTAGAGTAATGGAAATAAAAAAATAAATAAAATGGGACCTAATGAAACTTAAAAGCTTTTGCACAGCAAAGGAAACCATAAACAAGATGAAAAGACAACCCTCAGAATGGGAGAAAATATTTGCAAACGAAGCAACTGACAAAGAATTAATCTCCAACATATACAAGAGCTCATGCAGCTCAATATCATAAAAACAAACAACCCAATCCAAAAATGGGCAAAGACCTAAATAGACATTTCTCCAAAGAAAACATACAGATGGCCAACAAATACATGAAAAGATGCTCAACATCACTAATCATTAGAGAAATGCAAATCAAAATCACAATGAGGTATCACCTCACACTGGTCAGAATGGCCATCATCAAAAAATCTACAAACAGTAAATGCTGGAGAGGGTGAGGAGCAAAGGGAACCCTCTTGCACTGTTGGTGGGAATGTAAATTGATACAGCCACTATAGAGAACAGTATGGAGGTTCCTTAAAAAACTAAAAATAGAACTACCATATGACCCAGCAATCCCACTACTGGGCATATACCCTGAGAAAACCATAATTCAAAAAGAGTCATGTACCATAATGTTCATTGCAGCTCTATTTACAATAGCCAGGACATGGAAGCAACCTAAGTGTCCATCGACAGATGAATGGATAAAGAAGATGTGGCACATATATACAATTGAATATTACTCAGCCATAAAAAGAAATGAAATTGAGTTACTTGTAGTGAGGTGGATGGACCTAGAGTCTGTCATACAGAGTAAAGTACGTCAGAAAGAGAAAAACAAATATCGTGCTAACACATATATATGGAATCTAAAAAAAAAAAAAAAATGGTTCTGAAGAACCTAGGGGCAGGACAGGAATAAAGATGCAGATGTAGAGAATGGACTTGAGGACATGGGGAGGGGGAAGGGTAAGCTGGGACGAAGTGAGATAGTGGCATTGACATATATACACTACCAAATATAAAATAGCTAGCTAGTGGGAAGCAGCCACATAGCACAGGGAGATCAGCTCAGTGCTTTGTGACCACCTAGAGGAGTGGGATAGGGATGGTGGGAGGGAGACACAAGAGAGAGGGTACATGGGGATATATGTATACGTATAGCTGATTCACTTTGTTATACATCAGAAACTAACACAACATTGTAAAGCAATTATATTCCAATAAAGATGTTAAAAAATAATAAAATAAAATAAAATAAAAAACCATTCCCCCTGCAAAAAAAGGTACTACAAACAAAAATGAGCTTTAAAAAAAAAAAAGGGCAGAAAAATATTTGAATTAATAATGGTAAAAAGTTCCTGAATTTGAAGAAAAACATAAATCTATAGATCCAAGAAGCTCAACAAACTCCAAGTAAGACAAATACAAAAAGATCCATAGACATATCACAGTTAAAATACTGAAAGACAAAAAGAAGTCTTAAAATCAACATGAAGAAAACAACTCACCATATACAAAGGACCATCAGTATAATTAACAATTGACTTGTCTTTGAAACACTGGAGGTCAGAAGGCAGTGGAATGACATATACAAAGTACTGAAAGAAAAAACAGTCAACCAATAATTCTATATCCAACAGAACTATTTTTCATGAATGAAGGTAACTTTCCAGAAGAGAAAGAATATCTTTACCCTAATATTTCCAAGAAAAGTCACAGAATTGAAACTTAGTTAGAACTGGCCTGGCTAGGGTCACATATGCATGCCTGGACCTCCACTCATAGGAAATGGACACAGAGAGGGTTCATCAAAGAATAATGGGATACTGTTACTCTAAGGGGAAATGAATTTTGGGTGGGCAAAAATAATAAGTTTTTGTCAGGTCACCTGTTGTGTGAGGATGAGCTGACATTGTGAGTTTTGAGGATAGCTGGCTTTGTTGTCTGTCCAGTGTTCATTCTCTCCCTCTTTTGGTAACAGCAAAATTTTTACTTGTGGAAATTATTTACCTCATGTAGTTAGTGAAACTACCAATCACAGGATTCTCACCACACAACTTGGTCATGTTACCCAAGTTATCCAATCTTTCCTGGGAAATGTATTCATTAGGTCTGAGGTACAAGGACAAAAGGTGGTTGTAACTAAGTCACCCAACGGAATTGCCAGTGATATCCTGAGGATATCAAAAGGGATGGCTCAAGATATCCTATTTCTAGTATATCCAAAGGTATCTTGAATCCTGTACTTCTAGAAGTCTAGCTACTTAACTCTTACTTTGATTCTGAGAGCAAATAAGTATATACCCATAAATCTCCTTTTATGGCCTATATTAGGGCCAATTTCTGTTGCCTGCAGCCCCAAACTCTTACTACAACTGGAATGGTTTCATAGGCTTTCATGAGCCCACATTACCTCAGATGTCAAAGAACAAGTAAGTTAGGCTTTTGTTAAAATCTGTGCCCTGTCCTGAATAGTAATAAACCAAGAATCCTTCTGTCATAGAAGGAGAACTGTGAGAGGTCATGGTCCAATAATGGACAGTACACTGACTTCAAATCTGGACTTGTGTACCCTTTACTTTCTCAGATATCTATTCCCGTGTGTGTCAAAAACAAAACAAAACTAGTCAGAGGCAGAACAGTATCAAATCAAATCAAATAATTCCCAGACAAACAAGTACTGAGAAAATTCATTGCTAGTGTACTTGCTTTACAAAAAATACTATAGAAAGTCCTCCAGGCTGACACCAGACTATGACTCAAATCCATAGAAAGAAAGAAAGGGCACTATAAATTGTGAATTTGTATACTAATATAAAAGACTCTAAAAATATTTTTTTTCACACAAAGTTATGTTCTCTGACCAAAAAGGAATTCAATTTAAAATTAACAAAGAAAAATATCTTTGAAATCCTGCAATATTTGGAAAGTAAAGACACTTCAAAATAATCCAGAAGTCAAAGTATAAATCACAAGGTATATTAGAAAATATCATAAACTGAATGAAAGCAAAAACACAACATACCAAAATTTATGGGATGCAGCTAAAGCAGTGCTTACAGTTACACTGACCAAGAAAATAGAGAGAAGACACAAATTACTGGAATCAGAAACGAAAGAGGTCACATCAATTCTAACTGTCTTACAGAAAGAGACTAAATAAGGGAATATCATAAACAACTTTATACCAATGAATTAGACAACTTTTATGAAATGGAAAAATGTCTAGAATGATACAAATGACAAAAATTAACTTAAAAAGAGGTAGAAACACCTGAACAGATCTATAACAAGAAAAGAGATTGAGTTAGTTATAAGTTTTCCCAAAAAGAAAAGCTCAGGCCCAGATGGTTTCTCTGGTGAACTCTATCAAATATTAAAGAAGAAATAATACTAATTTTTAAAAACTCTTTCCATAAACAGAAGGGAAGAAACACTTTCCCACTTATTCTATGAGGTCAGTGTTATGCTGATTCCAAAGCTAGACTAAGACATCACATGAAAAGTAGAGATGAATATCCCTCATAAACAAGACACAAACATCCTTAAAAAATACTAGCAAATGGAATCCAACAAGATATAACAAGGATTATACATCAGGACCCATTGGGATTTATCTCAGCAATGCAAGGTTGGCTTAACATTTGAAGATGAATTAGTGCAATACACTATATTAATATTATAGAATAAAAGACAAAAACCACATGATCATCTCAATAGGGGCATCAAAAATATTTGACAAAATCAAATATTTAATTCATGATAAATACAAAAAACTCTCAACAACTCAGGAATAAGGAAAACATTCTCAATCTTATAAAGAACATTTACAAAAAATTCATAGCTGACATCTTATGTAATGGTGAAAAACTTATACTTTCACCCTAAAATTAAAAAATAACAAGACAAAAACATCTGTTTTCATCATTCATATCAACATTGTAATAGAGGTTCTGAAAGCTAGTGCAATGAGAGACAAAAATAAGTTAATGGCATCCAAATTGTAAAGGAAAAAGTAAAATCGTCTTTTTTTCAAATTCTTTTGTTTATTCTATGCCCTTTGCAATTCTATATACATTTTAGGATCAGCTTGTCCATTTCTACCAAAAAAATCTGCTAGGATTTTGATAAGGATTGTGTTGAATTTGTAGATCAATTTAGACAGAAGGTCATCTTGACAATATTGAGTTTTCCAATCTATGAATATGAAATCTCTCACTACTAATTTAGATCTTTAATTTCTCCCAGCAATGTTTTGAAGTTTTTAGTATACAAGTATTGCCACTCTTTTCTTAAATTTATTTGAGTTCCTTGCTTGATTTATTTAGAAGTTGTAGTAAGCTTTTTGAGTATTCCTTGAGATTTCCTATATCCAGAATCAAGAAGACTTTCCTAGATAAGCCTGAACCTCTCCTAAAACAATACCCATATATATCATAGCCCTGTTATTAGGGGAATATAAGTTTAGAGTTGTTATACTTTCCTGCAGAGTTTAATTTGTCTCATAGAAATATAACCACCTCAATGTTATTTTGATTATTTGCCTCATATTTTTTTCTATTCTTTTTACTTTTAATCTTTCTATATTATGATGACTTTTAATTGGTGAATTTAGTTCATTACATTTATTGCGATTACTTATATTTCTGGACTTGTTACTATAATCTTATTTTGTACTATTTGTCGGTGCTTTTCTCCTTTGCTTCTATTTCCTTCTTGACTGTTTTTTGGTGGGGGGGGGCGAGGAGGGGAATTAAGATTTTTAGGCTAGAAGTTATACGCTGAATTTCCATTCTTTTTGTGGTTACCCTTAAGATTTTATCATAAGTGCTTAACCAAGTCTAACCTAAGACACTGTCTTGGCTTTCTGAATTAATTAGGGAAAAGGCTAAGCTACTCAAAGACACAGTGGCTTAACAAAAAAACATTTCTCTTTTTGGTCCTGACATGAGCAGTCCAGATTAATATGATGGCTCTGCTCCATAATATCACTCAGGGCTCTAGCCTGCTTCCATGTCATTGCATCATCATCTGCTAGAATGCTGTCCTCATCTGCGTGGTTAACACTGGATTGCTGCCACATCTACATTCTATAGGAAGGAGAAAGAGAGAATATCCCATGCAGGCAATTTTCTTTCAAGCCATTGAGGCAGAAGTTGCACACAGCATTCCTAACAGCAAGCAGTTAGTCACATAGCAATATCTTGCTGCAAGTCAGAGTGGGAAATGTAGTCTCTTGCTGCTAAGACCAAGTACCTAGGAAGAAGGGAAGAATAGACCTTTTGGGGACAACTAGGAGTCTGGCCATCTAAACACCTGTACCTGCTTTCTTCGCACACATTAAAAAAGACTTACTGACCCTTTGTGAACCATAATCCAAGATCCCATCTAGTCCAATGTCCAAGACATCTAGGTGCTGCAAAATTCTCTCCATTCAGATCATATGAGGCGCCTCTTAGTCCTGGGAACAATATACTAATAGACAACTTATACAAACCTGAACCCTAATATACTGTGATCTTTTGGATAAAGGAAGAATTGAAGATCTTTTGGATAAAGGAAGAATTGAACTACAGAGTAGTCACCTGCCCATAGAAAGGAGAAAAATTATGCTGAGCAGGAATTATAAAGAACCCCTTAGCCTAGCAGTAAAGAAGGTTTCTTGGTTACATGCTGGTTCTAATCTATTAGAAAAATTCCCCTATCAACTGTGGACTCTGCCTTTGCCTTCTAGACATTCTTCATTGTTCCTAATCTTCTGTGGCCATACCTGATTTTGGAGAAAATGTAGTAGGGTTAGATTGGGAATGGAAGAGTGTAATGCTTTAATAGCCCACTTCATTGCTAGAGTAGGTTTGGGAGCCTGAGGGTTGCATCAAGGATTGAACAACCACAGCCTTTCACAAGATCTTACTTATAGACTTGTTGGGAGTGTAATTCTCAAAACACCTTTTCTGGCTTTGGTTCTATTTATTTCCTATTTGTCTATATGCCAGTAACCCCATCAAAGTTTGTTTTCTGTTCTTTTTCTAGACAAAGTTTCTAAGCCGGCTTTTTCTTATCTTCTTGTTTCCCTCTCTCCCTCTTTCCCATTTTAATGATGGCTACTTGGAGGCTATCTGAACAACAGGTTTAGGTTGGAAGGCAACATCCTCAATCTGATCTTTGTCAAAAGATTGCCTTTCTTTCTTTGAGTAAGATTTACGGAAAGGTTTTGAGTCACAGTTTTACCTCATGCTATTTCTTATAATACCTTACTACAAGCAATAAGGAATATGTGTTCTCTACCCTTGCTGCTTTATAAGAAAAAGATGAGTTAAGGCAAGAATATGCCAATTTGCAAGCAGAGAAGGAAGGGAATAGAGAATCCAGAAATTTGAGCCTCACAAGCTGGAAAAGCCAACTGCTTTTGTACCCCAAACAACATAAGATCTACTGCCTCACTGCTAAGCCCTAAATTTTTGCTAAGCCAAATGCCCCATATTTTAGGTTCCTATGATTGTTGCATTCCAGCTTCAGGGACTAATTTACTTAATGTTAAGGTTAAGCTGCTTTAAGAAATAAATGTAAAAATACAAAGAGTTAAATAATGTAGATCTCTACCTCATGTGATGGTCCCAAGTTATAGACAGGTTAGCTGTATGGCTCTACTCTACTTAGTCATTTAGGGAACCAGATGATTCCATTTTGTTGCTCCACCATCCCCTATGGTCTGCATTTGTGTGTTCAAAGCTGGGTCTCTATATTGTCCATGTCCAAACATCAGAAAGGAGGAAAAGAAGTCTAGGGCAAACTGTTTCCTTTTAAGAAAATAAGGTGAAAGGTGCACACATGACTCCAACTCATGTAACCTTGGAGAGAACTCAACATATGGCTATCCAGTTGTATGTGAGTCAGGGAATTATGGTCTCTGATTGAATGGCCATTTGCCCAAGAAGGAGGGGTGATCAGATTTAGGATCTGATCCCCTTTTAGGAGGGACATCACACCTACAAATCTCTGCTTCTCAAATATATAGATCTTAGAATATTGTAACTACAGTTATCCCTCTTTTAGTTCATATGCTTTAGCTCAGAGTTTTGTTTTTGTCATTCTTGAAGACACTCCCAAAGAGATAATACTGTTATTTTTTATACATATATTTGTTTAGATTTACTTACGTGTTTACCAATTTATTTGCACTTCTTTGGTATTGTATTAGTTTCTTATTGTTGCATATTAAAATACCAGAAGCTTAGCAGCTTAAAAATAACATCCATTCATTAGCTCACAGTTCTGTAGGTCAGAAGTCTGACAAGGCAAGGAGGGGTTCTCTGCTATGAGTATCACAAGGTTGATGTCAGGTTGTCAGCTAGGCTGAGTTCTCATAAGGAGGCTTTGGGGCTCATTGTTGGAGTTTGAGGCTTCCAAGCTCACTCTTTTGTTGGCAGAATTCAGTTCCTTGGGGTTGTACAGCTGATATCCCCCTTTTCTTGCTGGCCATCATCCATAGGCCACTCTCAGCTCTTTTCCACATGGCCCCCATAGACAGTTCACAGAATGGATGTATGTTTTTGAGGCCACACAGATGGTGTCACTCTGACTTCCTCTTTTGCAACAAGCTGAAGATATACCTGTGTGTGTGTGTTACACTAGATTCTCAACTGCTCTTTGAATCAGTCATAACATCTTAGTGAGTCAAATAAATTCTTTGGTACTTGTCATTTTTATGTATATGAGTTGTATTTTTTAATCTTTTTGAAAGTTATACTTTAATAGTGGCAGCCAATGAAAAAGCCAGCTTGCTGCAGATAGTCCTATGGAAAAACTTCCAGTCATCAAGCCCCATAGATAAATAAGAGCCTGTAATCAGATTTTTGGTGCCTCACTATTAAATATGAAAAATGAATTTACATTTAGCCTCCAATATGAAAATATAGCAAAAAGAAGAAATCAAATCAAGAATAAACTAAGAGTATGTTAGGAGCAGAAGAAAACTTTAAAGAAATGATATTTAAATTCTCAGAGAAACTTTCAGCTCTGGACAAGATGGAGTAAGCATATTCAACCCTATTCCTCTTGCTGATTACAGTGAAAAGCTATGGACAAAATACACAAGGCAATTATCAGAAGACTCCAAAAAAGAGAGAAAAGAAGATAGATTGACTAGTACCAAGGAACTTGAGAAATGACCTGTGTTGAGTATGATGATTTTTTTCCCGTTTGTTGTTTGTCTCCTATGTATGCAATGGGCACAGACCAAAACAAAACAAAACAAACAAAAGCCCCAAGGAAAACCCATTCTCTCTAGTCAAAGGACTAGACAGAGGATGGCTCTGCAGAATACAACTCGTCTAATTATACCCTCCCAACTCCAGACAAACATCATGAAAGGAGCAGTGCCCCCCTCCCTCCATACCAGGCACTGTGGGGATGGAACTCTGTTGAGCATTTCCATCCTGCACTAAGCAAAAGAGCAAAGAGCAGCATCCCATCCCCTCCCAAACTAGAGAGGGGGAGGAGGATTAGAGAGAAGAGAGGTAGAGAAAGGGATTCTTGAACTGTCTACGAAGTCCTGGGCACAACCCCAAGTGGCTCTGGCACGAAACCAACAAGAATCAACACAGTAAGAGCTGGGAGAACTGAACTACAGTATAGACTATTACCAGGTTTCAAACCGACCTCTGGATAGTACTGAGGCATGCCAGATTTGCACTACAATTGCTTTGGAAACTAAATTGACATTCAAGCCACGGCCAACAAAAATGGGTCAGGATGTGTGTTCTGAACCTATATAGGATGACTGCCTGCTAGAAGAGAAGACTTAAATAGAAACTATATTCTCATAACATAATACTCAAAATATCCATGATACAATCCAAAATTACACATCACATCAAGAAGCAGGAAAACCTGGGCTTAAATGAGAAAAGACAATCAATACATATCATGACTGAGATAATACAGCTGTTGGAATTATCAAACAATGATTTTAAAGAGCTATCATACAAATGCTCCAAGAACCAATTACAAACACTCTTGAGACAAATGGAAAAACCGAAAATCTCAGAAAAGAAATGGAAGATATAAAGAAGAACCAAATGAAAATTTTAGAACTGAAAAATACAATAACCAAACTAAATTCACTAGAAGGGCTCAGTAAAAGAATGGAGATGATGGAAGAAGGAATCAGTGAACCAGAAGATAAATCAATAGTAACTATCAAATATAAACAAAGGAGAAAACAGATTTAAAAAAAGAACTGCACCTCAGGGACATGTTGAGACAATAACAAAAGCTCTCGCGTCCATGTCACTGGAGTTCCAGAAGAAAAGAAAAAAGAATGCTGGGGTAAAAAAAAATTTTGAAGAAGTAATGGTTGAAAACTTCTCAAATTTAATAAAAGACATAAGACATAAACATATAGGTTCAAGAAGCTTAGTGAACCCACTAAGAAATCAGTAAATAGGGTAAACCCAAAGAAACTGATGCTTAGATATCATAACCAAATTTCTGAAAAACTAAAAACAAAGAAAAACTCTTGAAAGCAGCCATTGAGAAACAACACAGTACCTGAAGGGTACCAGTAACAGTGGATTTCCCATAATAAATCAAGAAGCCAGAAGGAAGTGGCACATAGGGGAAAGGCTTTGTGGCATCGGTCTTGATGATGATTTCTTGGATATGACACCAAAAGCATAGGCAACAAAAGAAAAAATAAACAAATGAGACTACATGAAACTAAAAAGGGTTCTGTACAGGAAAGAATCAACAGAGTGAAAAGGCAACCTACGGAATGAGAGAAAATATTTGCAAAGCATATAACTGATAAAGGGTAAATCTCTAAAATATTGATACATAAGGAACTCCTACAACTCAATAGCAGAAAAAACTAATAACCAAATTAAAAAATGGACTTTCAAAGAGTCACACAAATGGCTAACAGGCAAAGGAAAAGATGCTCAATGTTACTAATCACCAGAGAAATGGGAATCAAAATCACTGTGAGATCACTTCACACCTGTTAAGATGGCCATTATAAAAAAACACAGAAAATAACAATGATTGGTAAGGACGTGGAGAAATTGGAATTCTGCTGTACTGTTGGTGGTGATACAACATGGTGCAGCTGATATGGAGAACAGAATGGAGGTGCTTCAAAACAACAACAACAACAACAACAAAAAACCCAGAACTACCATATGATCCAGTAGCTTACTTGCAGGTATTTATCCAAAAAAACTGAAATCAGGATATCAAGGAGATACCTGTACTACCATATTCACCAAAGCATTGTTAACAATAGCCAAGAAGTAGAAACAACCTAAATGTCCATCAATGGATGACTGGATAAACACAATATGGTATATATACACAACAGAATATTATTCAGTCATTAAAAGGAATGAAATCCTGTAATATGCTACAACATGGATGAAACTTGAGGATATTATGTTAAATGGAGTAAGCCAGTCACAGAAGGACAAATACTGAACAATTCCACATAAATGAGTTATCTGAAATAGTCAAATTCATCAAAGCACAAAACAGAATGGGGTGGCTGGCAGATGCTGGAGGGAAGGGGAAATGGGAAGTTGCTGTTCATTGTGTATAAAGTTTCAGTTATGTAAGATGAAAAACTTCTAGAGATCTTCTGTACAACACTGTGCTGATAGTAAATAATACTGCACTGTATACTTAAAGAATTAAGAAGATAAATCTTATTATGTTTTTCACCACAACTGAAAACAAAAATCGACACAACATTTTTAAAGTGCTGAAAGGAAAAAACTGTCACCCACAATTGTATATATCAAGTGAAAGGTGCGAAAGTGATTCAATGGGGAAAAGACAGTATTGGAACAATTTGACAATTGCCTGTGGGACAATTTCCACAGCAGAGAGAGAAAGAGAGAGAGAGAGGGAGAGGAGAGAGACAGGAAGATATTGCGGAACTCAACCTAAATCTCACACCTTATACAAAAAGTAATGCAATATAGATCATGGATATAAATGTAAATGTATAATAATAAAACTTTTAAAAGAAAACATAAGAGAAAATCTTCATGTCCTAGCATTAAGTAAAGAGTTCTTAAACATGATACTTAAAGCACAATCCATAAAAGAAAAAAAAAGTTAATTACATTTCATCAAAATTAAAAACTGCTCAGTGAAAAATATTCATCAGAGAATGATAACACAAGGCAGAGACTGGAAGAAAATACTCACAAATTACATATAGACCATAAGAGAGAAAAAAAATAAGACAGAGAATCCTTTCAGGTGGTCCATCATCTAAAAGAAGTTCCAGAAAAAGAGCAGGACTTAAATTGGAAGAAAAGTATCAAAGAAATAATAAAGAAAATTTCCAAAAACTGAAGAACATAAATCTTAAGCCTAAAAGTACCCAATGAATGCCCATGAAGATGAAAGACAGGAGATCTAGAAAAAGGCACATCATCATAAAATTTTAGAAAACTGAGAACACAGAGAAAGGCTTAGAAGCTTCCTGAGAGAAACAAGTAATATACAAAGGACCAAGAATAAAAATGTCATCAGACTTTGCACCAAGAACACTGGTTTCCCATGACTACTAGGATAATTTCAGAACAAAAGCCCATTACGTGGCCTGTAGGCTATGCATGGTCTAGCTCCTGCCCGCCTCGCAAGTCTCATAATTTTTCCCCTTTCATTTCTCTTTAATTCAGCCACACTGGCCTATTTTCTCTTCCTTCTACCTGCAAAGCATTTGAAGCTGTTATTTCCATGAAATGTAAGACTCTTCTCATATCAACTCTTTTCTTCTCATATGAATAGTTTATCCCATCCACTCTTCACATCTCAGTTCAATTATCCTAATTATCCTAATAGGCATAACACATCTCTCTAGACAAACATCATTTTCAATAGCAGCATTCAGTATCTGAAATTATAACATCAGTCTGAGATATCTCTAATTATGAAAGGTCTCTGGATGTCCAGCTGAAAGTAGGTGTTTGCATGAAAGGTGATGGTTATCACACTGAGTTAGTCCAAAGGAAAACACTATAAGCTGAAAAAGGTAAAAAAAAATCACTTTGTAAGCTCCATTAGGGCAAGGACGGTGGTCTATCTTATTCACTATCATATATTCAGCAGCTAGCACAATGATAGAAGGCACTCGATAAATATTTGATAAATGAACTTGTATTAATACTAGCCTCTCAGTCTATTTTTGAGGACTAAATACTAATGTAGAATGAAAGGCAATTCATTAAGAAAGAAAACCAAATGGCCAATAAATATATGAAAAGTTGATCAACCTCATGTGTAATTAAGAAAATGCAAGTTAGAGTCATAGGGAGATATAATTTCATTTCTGCTATAATTATAAATTTTAAAATATCTGACAATACTGAGGATGTGTAGAAATAAACTTTTATATGCTAATGAGTATAATTTGGTACAAATACTTTGGTGAGCAAATTGGCAATATCCTATGAAAATGTGTATATTCTATGACCATTTCCACTCATAAGCACATAACTCAGAAACTCTTGCATAAGGGCCTAACTATTGCATAGGGGCATATATAGAAAATTATTCATAGCACTATTGTTTAAAACAGCAACATCTGGATAACCTTAATGACCATCAACAAAAGAATAGATTAATAAATTGAGGTAGCATATTAATGCAATGGAATATTACTCAGCAGTGAAAATGAATGAAATAGTTATTTGTTTCAACACAAATATATCTTATAAACACAATATTGACCAAAAAAGGCAAGTTGCAGAAGAATACACAGTGATACCATTTACATTAAGTTAAAAACATGCAAAACGATACCATATTGCTAAGGATACATATTTAATAAAAGTATTCAGAGAAATATGGGGACGATAAATATAAAATTCAACACAGTGGTAACTTTTGGAGGAAAGTTTGTTTCTGTTAATAACAGTAGCTCCTTTAAAAGTAGTTTGTCTTTTCTTTTCTTTTTGGTTTTCTGTGGTTACACTCTGACATGTCTAGGTGTATTACCAGTTTAGGGAAGCACTAGATGTGTAACAAGGAAAACTAAAAATACAGTAGTTCGAAATGACAGGTGACAATCGAGGCTGTCTATTCCAGGTTGATGCATGGGCTCTTGTCCACATTGTTACTCAGGAACCCAGCCTCCTTCCATCCTGTTTCAGTGCCATCCCTATGGTCACAACCAGGTCACAGGCATATTCTTGCTTTGGTTTACAAGAAGAAGAAAGAAAACGGAGGTAGCCTGTTTATTCCTTAAGGTCCCCAGCTGAAAACATTATACAGGCAAGAAATTAGGCACTAAGTCACACTTAAACATACGGAAGATTGGAAAATGTAGAATAGTTGAAAATCATGTCTTCGGTACTTTAATACTAAGCAAGAAAGGGACATTGCAAACTGGTGAATTTGCAAGTTGGTAAAAGCTGTCCTTACCACTCTACTTGTAGATTTCCTTTATTTTGCTTGGGCTATCTGAGCTACTTGAATTGTGGAATTTTTCATAATTTCTGGGAAATTTTTAGTTATCCTTCACTTTATTTGAAATTGTTGAGATAATTGTAGATTCACATGAAATTGTAAGAAATAACACAGCCAGATCCCATGTATCTTTACCCAGTTTCCACTAATGGTAACATCTTGCAAAACCATAGTTCAATATTAAAAACAATATATAGACATTGATACAACCACCAATCTTCTTCAGATTTCCCCAGTTTTATTTGGACTTATTTGTGCCTTTATTTCTACACAATTTTATCACTTGTGTAGGTCTGTGTATCCACCACCACAGTCAAACTATAGAACAGTTCCTTTAGCACAGGAACGCCCACCTTTATCTTTCAACACTAACATCTCTTTTCTCTTCCCAGAAGTGACTTCTGTTAATAGGTTAAGGTGCCTATTTATCTTGGATCTGGTCAGATCTAAAAGTTTTTCCGTTGATAATTCTTCATTTGTGAGAAATCATATTATCTGCTTGTAGTAGTTTTTTCTTTCCCTATATTAATCCTGCTTACATTTCTTCCTTTGTAACAATGCTGAAAGTGAAAAAAATGGGTAGCATCTTTAATTCCTGCCTTTAGTATATCTAACTTTTACATATTCATACATTCTAATATGGTTTTCAGCAGTTTTCATTGTTTATATTGGATTGATAAAATTCTCTATGAAAAGATTCATGTTCAATCCACTTATCTGAGAATTCATTGTATACCAAAATAGTTTTAAATATAGCCTAGTTGAGTATGATACTTTGCTACAAAGCACCTTATAATGTCAAGAACCTTGGACTGGATGTAATGATCCATCCACCAGGAGGTAGATGAAATCAGGATTTTGATCTATTGAATATATGAGCTTTACAGACCTTTATATAAAAGTAAATACGATTTTTCCTGGAAAAGGAGTGACATTTCTTTAGTGTGTGTATATATATATATATATATATATATATATATATATAAACAACTGTTCTCTGACTTGTATGCAGTCCTACTTGAAGTAAATTTCGATAAGAGCAATAAACTAGTCTAAGTGCACTCCTAAGCTGTGAAGCCGGTATACATGGTAATGTCTGGCACAGTAGATTTAGTCCTTTGGGTAGAGAACATGCTCCAGCTCCCTCTCCTTCTCCCGGCCCTCCACACTTCTTCTAGGGAATAATTGTTAATCTGATCAGTCATATTCCAAAACAAATGTTGGGCTATGTATGTGTGTAAAGATCATGGGTATGGCCCTCCCGCTCTTCTCTTCTTTTCTGTAAGGCTGGAATTGGTATGAGGGCCTGATCAGAAGGAGTAGAAGGAATCCGTGTTTATTCCCTCACTTGTCTTATGTGTTAGACTCCCTCTGATACCCACGAGTCAGAATTTGGGCATTTCTAAGCATTGGGCAAAGACAATAATGGTCAAAGACTGGACAAAACCCCGGTGTCAAATTCTAAAATCTGATGTAGGCTGGAGTGCCAAGCTGAGCATTATTTCAAATAGGAAATAGAACAGGCATACATTTTTGATCTAGTCTGGGGTTCGAGTTAATCAGCAACTTTTTATGGCTGGTTTCAAAAGAGGCATCTCTACAGGCCCCGTACACGTCTATAAAAAGTAGTAATAAATATCAAAGGAGCAGCCACACAGAGGTGGGGTCAGGGACCTCACTATCCTGACCTTAATGCCCCCTGGCTAGCCACATGATAGGTCTCACTCAAGAAAATTCGAAAGCTGTTTGCATCAGCGTATTTCTTTTTAAAAACAGAGCGAGAGTCTGCCAGAAGTTAACAAGGCTTAATTAGTGTCCAGGAATCTGACCAATTATGTTAATTTATTCTCTTCTCCAGAAAAAAGCAAGGAAGAATTTTCCCTTCCAAGGGGGTAGAGTCCCTCTTTTGCTTTACTTTAAGATTGGATACTAGTAATGACTGGGTTAACAGATGAGAAATAAAAGTGTGTGTGATGGGAGGGAGGCAGGGGTAAGGGAGCTCTGTCAGCTCTTTTCGCTTTCAGCTCACTCCACTTCTTTGCTCTTCCTGAGTTTCTTTCTTTATTTTGGGGTGGAGGGGCCATATATTCCACTCCAGTTTGTCTGAGCACCCTAGCTTCACATTTGGAGTTTCAGATACAAGATAATCTAATAGTAAAATGGATTTGGATTTTTCCACTTGCAGTTGACTCTCCTGTGTATATTCTCCCTCAGGAACCTTATGAGAATGGGTAGTGTAGTCAAGAAAGATTTAAGCATCTGGGTCTCTTGAGCTAACACCTAATAGCAAGGTATTCAATAAAGAGTAATTATTATCAGATAATGATCAAACATATGACACATACCAAAGATAAAAATTAATATAAGATCAATTTGAACTGGGTTCTGCCAAGGCAAGCTGAACCTTGACTGAACAAAAAGCATATTTTCATTCATTTTTTAAAATTCTTTTTGATACCTATAGGCAGAAGTAGCTCAGTAGCTCTTTTCCTGTGAAAAGAATGTGAAAAAAATCTACACAAATGTTACATTAAAATTCTTTTCATTTTATGAAGAGACCATTGAATATAATAAGTAATGATACCACAAATATTTCTGGGTATGTATTTTTTCATTTCAAATGAATATAACATTATCTACTCCCTCCAATAAAAAATTATAAATGGATTTTTAGGCTAATGAATCGTGAAATATTTTTGTTGAGTTACAAGTGAACCAAATGGTCATATTTATTTTAACACCTGGAAGAAGTCAGGATATGCACAGCTGGCTGTGAGCTTGTCACACATTCCTAAGTTTACAATTACTACTAGTGTTCTCAAACAAAGTCCACTGACAAACAGTTGCAGGTGGCCAAGATGTTTGTGTGCAGGAACAGCTCTACTCATCAAAATCTAATAATGTATCAATAACAGTATTTACTTTTGAAACTATCAGTATTTAAGAATGGCAATTTCTATTTTCCTTAAATTATTTAAAGCATGCTTGGGTCTGCTAATGAGAAATTTATAAATATCTCTAAATTCGAAAAAATTTCAGTAAGTAAAAGAAGATTTAAGAACACTGTCAAAGAACAAGTTGATCTGTTAAATAAAGTCTAATTATTTAGACTATTTCTTAGGGTGGAAATAACCACACCCTTATAGTATAATGAAGGTTACCTATAAAACTCATTTTCTAGAGCATTATTTCTAGATGAAATGCAGCTAGTATTCCAGAGGAGGGAAAAACATATTATTTTACAAAAGAGTCATTTTCAGATTTTTAGATAATATAAAAAAGCCAAATTTCTACAGTAATTTAAATTGTTTTATATAATTTATTTTAAAAATTAATCAACCCTCTGACAATGTTTTCATTTTGGCAATGCACATGTGGGCTTCATTCATTCATTCAACATCACAAACAATATACAAACAAACAGTGTAGTTCAGCAGTTAAGAGCTAGACTCTGAATCCAGATGCCTTGTATATATCTTAGTTCTGCCAGTTACTTATTAGTTATTAGACCTTGGAAAAGTCATTTAGCTTCTGGGCATCAATTTCCTCATCTATAAAAATGAGGGTATTAACAAACCTATCTCACTGGTTGTTGTGAAGAATGAATGAATGTAAAGTCTTACAAAGTGCCTAAAACGTATGAGAATCACAAAATGTCAGTTGCCTTTATCATTAATATTATTTTTGCTGCCAATGAGATATCACTTCACACCTGTCAAAATGGCTATCATCAAGAAGACCAGAAAAAAATGTTGGCAAGGATGTGGAGAAAAGGGAATGCTTGTACATTGTTGGTGGGAATGTAAGTTGGTGCAGCCACTGTGGAAAACAGTATGCAGGTTCCTCAAAAAACTCAAAATAAAACTACCATATGATCCAGCAATTCCATTCCTGGGTATATATCACAAGAAAATGAAAACACTAATTCAAAAAGATACATGCACCCCAATGCTCATAGCAGCATTAGTTATAGTAGCCAAGATATGAAAGCAACTTAAGTGTCCATCAACAGATGAATGGATAAAGAAGATGTGGTATATATTTACAGTGGAATATTAGTCATAAAAAAGAATGAAATTTTGCCATTTGCAATAACATGGATGCAGCTGGAGGGTATTATGCTTAGTGAAATGCCAGAGAGAGAAAGACAAATACTGTATGTTATCATTTATATGAGTCTAAAAAATAAAACAAACTAGAGTATATAACAAAAAAGAAACAGACTCAAAGATATAGAGAACAAACTTGTGGTTACCAGTGGGGAGAAGGGCAATATAGGGGTAGGGGATTCAGAGGTACAAGCTACTATGTATAAAAGAAATATGCTACAAGGATATATTGAACAGCACAGGGAACACAGCCAATATTTTATAACTATAAACAGAGTATAATCCATAAAAATTTTGAATAACTATTATACACCTGAGACTAATAATGTAAATCAACTATACCTCAATAAAAAAATATTGTTATTGCTATCTGAGCATCTGTGTGCCAAGCGTTCTACTACACATTTGGATTATATTGGTGAAGTAGATAGACAAAGTCTTTGGGAAAGTCCTTTTATCAATAGATGCAAACTGTCCCCAATTTCCCTATCTCAGACTCTTAAATGGACCCTGGACAAAAAGTCTTTAACTAGGAATGCTATCACACTTAAAAACAGGCACCAAAAATGTTAAACCATCAAGAAAAGATGCAATCCCCTGGACTGATACAGATAACAAAGTCAACTGACCACCTATTACTTATTTCTGTTGCTATTACCACACTCTTGTCCTCTGTTTTGACATTAATTCTAGCTCATATTTCCCCCCTTTCCATCACTAGAGCCTACAATTTTTAAGTCCTAAACTGGTGTAACTAAAAAGTAACTTATTTATAGTGAAGACTGCCGATTATTATAGTTATATAAGAATCAATTAGTTAAATAGCCAAAAATAAAAATGAAACACCCTCTGACTATATATTCAATAAATTATAGAAGATGTGACCAAAAAAAGGGGTGGGAAGGCAAAAGTTCTTAAAAAGATACACACCTGTAATTATCCAACAGTTGCACATCCTAGGTACAGTGGAAGTATCCTGCTTCAAAATGACCATAAACACAACTGTAATGAGAAGTTTTTAGATATTGAAAGGTTGCTCTTTCCACTCCCTATTGTTCTTCTTTTACCCATTTCTCTTGATTTACAAATATCACCCTCAGGGAAGAGAGCAGATAAAGCCTAAAATAAAAGAACTAAATTCTTGGCTTAGAATTCCAAGACAGGATCTCCATAGCATGGTTTTTATTTCTTAGATCTAGGTACACATTCAAGAGAAAATTGGTTTTGTTTCGATTCCTAAAGGGCCTGATTTGGAAGATCAGAACCTCAAGCTCTGAGGATGTATCTATTAGTGACCACCTTAGGGCAGAGTAAGAAATAGGGACTAACCTAAGCCCTTTCTTGCTTTGAGCAAATTTTATACTAAAGACTAAGATAAGATAATTCTCTAACCTTAGGCTTTTAGGTCTTGGAAGGATGTCTGGGGAAATATTTCAGACAATGAAATGTAGGTAACAGCTGTCCGGCTTACCTACACATCTATTTCCCTACTCCTTAGATTTGGCTTTCAAGGTCCTTAAAGCACTTACCAAAGAGGAGAAATAAGTGCATCGAGGTTACTGAAAGAGGAAGATTCAGATAATTAAACTAAAATTTCCTCTAAGGAAGTAGAGGGAAAAAACCTAATACTGAGGAAGCTTGGTGAAATAGTCACAACAGAGTGACAGAAGAGGTCTGAAATAACACCCCCAAACGCAATCGAGGTTTCCCTTATCTCCAGCAAAGTGCAGAAATGTCCAGAAAAGCTCCTCAGTGTTCTGCTACTCCTATCCCTGGGGGCATGAAAGACAGTTGAGATTTAAGTCAGCATACTTGCCAGGAGTAGAGAGCCAAGTGGCACAGGTTGATAGTGGGCAGCCTCAAACTGAGTAGGACAGAAGGGGCCTAATTAGGGAATAGATGAGCTCTCCAAACAGTCACTATACTCTGCCCTTGATAAGGTGATGATGATGACTATAATAAAGCAGATATTTATTATGTGCTAAATTCTGTTTAAATAATTTACATGGATGAGCTCATTTAATCCTCACAATCCTATAAGATAGGTAGTAATATATTCTCCTATTTTAAAGATGAGAAAACTGACACACAGAGAAGTAAGAAACTTTCCCACAGCTAATAAGTGGCAGATTTGGCAGATTTGAATGAGACTATACCAAGAATTATATTGGCCATGAATATTTTATAGTAGGTAATATAGACAAAAGAGGTTTATTACGCCCAGAGACCAGGTGGGATAAGACACCTCAACCACAGGCAGTAAGGACCAGATACCCCTTCCCCAATGCCAGACAATATATAAACTCTTTGGGGAACTTAGACCATTAGCAGGAAAAATGGGCAAAAAGGAGGCGGAGAACCCTGCATGCTTATATACATGTAAGATACATTCATGTTTCATATCTACATCTTTGAACATTTGTTTATTTAGTGTGATGTTTCTAGAAAACACATAAGCAAGGGCTGTCCTCTAGGCTTTTAAAAGCAATGCTGGGAAGTAAACTGTCTCTCTTTGGTGGTCTTCCTTAATCTCTTTCAGACTCGGGCCTTCTAAGCCTGTTTCTTACTTTCAGCAAATGCTGTACTAAAGACTAAGATAAGATGATTCTCTAACCTTTGACTTGTAGGCCTTGGAAGGGTACTTAGGGAAATATTTCAGGACAGTGAAATATAGGTAATAGCCATTTGGTTTACCTACAGATACACTTCCCTGCTCTGCAGATTTGCCTTTCAAAGTACCTAAAGCATTTACTAAAGGATTAAAGAGTTAAATGTAAAAATACAACCATAAAAGAACTAGCAAAAATATAAACAAATACTTACATAACTTTGGGATGAAAAAAAATCTTTCTAAGCCTAACACCAAAGTATACCAAAAAGAAACAAATGATGCATTTTACTGAATAAAAAATTAAAATTCATATGACAGGAAAAAATACCATAAATTAAGACTGTTGCAGTACTTTGTTATGTATATGCTATATACATGTTAACATGTTATATATCTTTCATAGAGAAGAGCACTTAAAAATAAACTAAAAAATAGAGAACCTAATAGAAAAAGTCAAAGGGCAATATAAGGTAACTAATAATTAAAGTGACACTTTAAGTTTAATATATTAACATGGAAAGACATGTTCCTAGCATGTTTAGTGGGGTGGATATATATGTGTGTATGTATATACATATATAAGTATGTATGTAAATACATTAAAAAAAATTGAGCCCATAAGAGTACAAATATTGACAGTGAGTATTGCTGGGGAGTAGAACTATGTGTACTTTTAATTTTGTTCTCTGTATTACCTTAAGTTTTGTTTTGTTTTGTTCTTTTTGGGCAGTGGGGAGGTAGTACATGTTATTGTAGCAATAAGAAAAAACTTATTTAGAGTTAAATGTAAAAAATGAAACTGCAAAAGAAAATAGAGATGTACAGAAATCCCTATGTCTGCTGAGCTGAGGCAGAGACAAGGTAATAATTCTTCTAACATAAATCTCATTTTCAGAATGTGTGACAATTAAGACATGGTAAAAAGGATTTTTAATAATTGTGAATTATTTTCTTCCTCTGTTAACTTTCAGGGTTTAATTTGCTAGTATATGAAGTTAAGAATGTTATACATTTTAAATTCTCCTACCTTATTAGCAATTAAGTTAATATTAACAAATTAATATTTATATACTGCCTACAATGTGCTTGCTGCTGTGATAACTCCCATAGGAGGTAAAGAAATGTACTGATAATATGATAAATATTTCATAATTCAAACTTTCCACCAAGACAGTCTGGCATGACACAACAATAATGATAATTTGGTAAATTTCCTAGTCAAGAATCTCAACAAAATAAACATTGTTTCAAATTTAAATGTAACATGCCATCTTTAATAAAGATAGTACTATTGGTCCACCACCAACAAAGTATGCACTTTTTTTTTTTTAATTAATTAATTAATTTATGGCTCTGTTGGGTCTTCGTTCCTGTGCGAGGGCTTTCTCTAGTTGCAGCAAGCGGGGGCCACTCTTCATCACGGTGCGCGGGCCTCTCACTATCGCGGCCTCTCTTGTTGCGGAGCACAGGCTCTAGAGCGCAGGCTCAGTAGTTGTGGCTCACGGGCCCAGTTGCTCCGCGGCATGTGGGATCTTCCCAGACCAGGGCTCGAACCCGTGTCCCCTGCATTAGCAGGCAGATTCTCAACCACTGTGCCACCAGGGAAGCCCCCAAAGTATGCACTTTTGAGTAATGGTAATAAATTCATTATTCACACAAATTTGAACCTCTGCTTAGAATCAGAAATCAACAATAGTCAGCTAACTTAACCCATATAGGATTAAATCTGTAATTGTCATCTAGTAATGATGACGATGGTTTATAACTAACATTTTTTGAGTGCTTAGTATGTTCCAGGTACCAAGCTAAGCACGTCATCATTATCACCATTTAATTTCTTGGGAACTTTAGCCTCAGAGGTTATACAAGTAGCCCAAGTTCACATACTTATTGGTACTATGAGGATTCAAACCTACTACTGTCTGGCTACAAAGTACCACATTGCACCTTCATTAAATATTTTATACATTTAGCCACTAAGTAATGCTAGAGTAAATGGAAATGATTTGAGCACTAGTAAAAGTTTAAAATTGTATGCGTATAAAAATATTGGAATACTTACAAATCCGTTTGAAAACTTCAGAGCCAGCAAAGTGCAAAAAATACAAAAATAGTCACACATCAAGCCTATGCGGATGTACAGGATGGAACTTAAGGGATAAAATTAATCTTTTTTTCTGTTACTAGTTCATCATATGTGGCAAAACAAAAATTCAACTGGTAGGTCTAATAGTTGATGCACTGTTAAATTTGCTAACTTTGGGGAATAAAAGAAAATAATTTCTCACTCCTAGGTACTTTTGTTATGCTTGCTAACTTAATCCTTAACTAGTCAGCAATTTCATGAGATAGGTATTAGTACTCCATTTAAAAACAAAAGAAACCAGATTCAGAAAGTTTGAATAACTCTTACACAGCTGATAAGTGACAAAGATGAGATGTGATTTTAGGTCTAAATGACACCAAATTTGCACTAGGCATGGCTAATGTCAATACAGGAAAGCACAATTAGAAAGTTAATGAGCTGTACTTTAAAATAACATTTATGTGTTGATCACTGACTACTACACTTATGTAACTAACTTACAGAGCAAGCTAGCTTTCTGATATGATATGCAAGACCTAGGAATAAAAACATCTGCAAAGGTTTAAAAACATTTGTTTTAAATTCTCTATTTGAAGATTTAAGAAATAACTCCCTGAACCTGGTACAGGTACCCATTTTCCAAGACTAAAAATCTAGTAATAAAAGAGATAAAATCAGATTATTTCAGAATTTTAAAACTGAAAAGATTTTAATGGCTAAAAAGAGAAACGGGATGTCTAAGATAAATGTCAAAATAGACATTTTATTTTTTTTACTTTTTTGTACCACAATGCTCCAATGCTCCAATAAAGCTTACACTTTCAGGTTGTTAAATCAAAATTCTCTCTCTTAAATACTTCTCTTAAAAAACCAGGAATTTAAAAAACAAAACAAAACAAAACCAGGAATTTAGGGACTTCCCTAGTGGTCCAGAGGTAAAGAATTCACCTTACAATGTAGGGGACGCGGGTTCAATCCCTGGTCAGGGAACTAAGATCTCACATGCCTCGAGGCAACTGAGCCTGCATGCCACAACTACTGAGCTTGCACGCCTCAACTAGAGAGGCTGCCTGCTTCAAACTACAGAGTCCACGTGCCCTGGAACTCACGTTCCACAACTAGAGAGAGAAAACCCGCACGCCACAACTAAACAGAAGCCCATGCGCCGCAGTGAAGAGCCTGCATGCCTCAACGAAGATCCCGCGTGCCGCAACTAAGACCCAATGCAGCCAAAAATAAATAAATAAATAAATAAATAAAAATTAAAAAAAAAATCAGGAATTTAGAAAAGCACCACCCTGAACTATCTTTGAAGGTCCATTGCACCTAAAATCATCATATAAAATCAGAAATAGAAGCATCTTTTTAATGCTACATACTAAATTCTCATCATCCTTTAAGTTTCCTAATTCATAGAATCATAGATTTTAAACATGTTAAGACCACCTAGTCCAATAACTTCATTTTTATGAAGGAGGAAATTGGGATCCAGGGAAGTTTGACTAATTTCTCCATGATCGTTTTGTGAATTAGTGCCTGAGTGGAGCCTGAACCCTATGCTTCCTGATATTGAGTCCAAAACTTATTACATTATACCACCATACTGCCTCCATTTCTCTCTATTTTGGAAAGTATCAAGCAATAACTATAGCATATTTAAATCCTAGGTCCCCAAGCAAAGGCTTCATAAGTCCCCACTCTCCTACTGGGCAAGTTAGTTAGACATATTCTTAGAGTGGTTGTCTACTTAATATTTAACCTAAATGTATACTGGTCAGATATAAGTTCAGAATAAACAGTATCCTGATGAAAGGGGTGCGGATTACTAGTGACCTTACCTACAATGTAAAGGACTCTCGGGAAGTACTTAAAACAGCGATAACAACATATTTGGATACTGATTTATAATTCACAATGTCATTTCGCATATTATCTTAGCTGAAGACCCTCAAACAAGTTTTTTTCTTTTAATTTACTTTATTGAGATATAACTTAAATACAATAAAAGAAAGCACACTCATTTAAAGCGTATGGTTTGAGTTTTTTGGTTTTTGGCTTAAGAGAACAAAGATTTATTATCAGTGTCTAGGAATTTGGGAGTGTCTTAGTTGGGTGCTTCTGGCTCCAAGTCTCTTATAAGCTGCAATTCAATGGTCAGCCTGGGTCTAGAGTAATGTGAAGGCTTGACTGGGGCCAGGAGATTTGCTTCTAAGATGGCTCACTCACTTGGCTCTTGGCAGAAGGCCTCAGTTACTCACCGGCTGCTGGCAAGAGGCCTTAGTTCCTAACCATGTAGACCTCTCCACTGGGCTGCTGAGTGTCCTCACAAAATGTAGGCTGGAGTCCCCAAGTTTGATGAGTTTAAAAAAAAACATGTGCCACTGAATAACCACTACCACAATGAAGATACAGAACATTCCTATCTATCATCCAAACAATTCCCTCAGGTACCTCCTCTCACTTCTGGCCCCCAGTGTGTGTGTGTGTGTGTGTGTGTGTGTGTGTGTGTGTGTGTGTGTGTGTGTGTGTGTGTGTGTGTGTTCTTCTTTAGCATTGTTTCCCAAAACCTGTTGCAGTCATATATACAGTTACAGAAACATCAGTGTACCAGGTTACCATTCAAACTTATTTCTTGCTGTGCAGTCCATACTTGAACAACTCTGCATCAGAGGGATGAAAGAACTTCAATATGCATGGAGTAAGAGGGGAGGCAGGATGTAAGATTAATCCTCCCAACAAACGTGCTCTAATGTAAGCTGCTTAGAAATGGTATCATTCCCCAGTTTTTTAAGTTTTCTTCATCAGTCTGTTGACCTGAAATTCTTGCTCCTCTTCAAGATGCTATTCTATTTGGGCTTTCTCATGCTGTGAATACATCCATTTTTTTGTAAAGCTCATTAGTGGGCAATTATTCTTCCTTCTCATAATTTACACCCAGGGTTTCTTTCTCCTTCCGTAAAGGAGAAACTTGGCTTCCTGTTACTGTTGATTAGTTTGCATTTTCTAGAACTTCATATCAATGGAGTCACACAGTATGTAACTTCTGTGTAGGGCCTCTTTCACTAAGCATAACATTTTTGAGATTCATTCCTGTTGTGTATATCAGTAGATCATTCCTTTTAATTGCTCAATAGTGTTCTGTTATATAAATATACCACAAAAAGTACTCAATTATTATTATATTTTAAATTTCATCAATAAAAAATGTGTGCACATTTTCCTCTTGTTATGTAAATACCTATAAATATCCTCATTTTGCTTCTTGTCCTACAAAGTCTAAGATATTTACTACCTAGCCCTTAAAAGAAAAAGTTTGGGCTGGGCCCGTGTGCCACAATTACTGAGCCTGCGCGTCTGGAGCCTGTGCTCTGCAACAAGAGAGGCCGCGATAGTGAGAGGCCCGCACACCGCGATGAAGGGTGGCCCCCGCTTGCAGCAACTGGAGAAAGCCCTCGAACAGAAACGAAGACCCAACACAGCCATAAATAAATAAATAAATAAATAAATAAATAAATAAATAAATAAAATTTCTAAAAGAAAAAAAAAAAAAGAAAAAGTTTGTTAACCTCAGACAGACTAGCAGAAGAGTTATGAGCTGGGAGCTTGCTAGAAATGCAGAATCTCAAACCCTACCCCAGAACTATAGAATCAGAATCTGGATTTTAACAAGCTCCCAGGTAATTCATAGGCATATCAAAATTTGAGAAGCACTGGTGCTTTCTTCTTTTTTTTTTTTTTTATAATTCTAACAAGAAACAACACATATTGTACATGTAAAAGTGTGTGAACCTGTGCACATTTGTACTGACAAGCCTAAAAGTCATATCCATGACTTCCAGAAATTATTACTGGTATCTAAAATAAGCTCATAAAAGAAACAAACAAAATATGGGGACATTTACAGGTTGAAAGTTCTATTTCTTTTGCTTAAAATGTTTTTTCTAGATATAAAATATTAATTATTTTACAATCCTAAGAGTATAAAAGGATTTTAAAAAATTCCTTGTGAAAGCATTTTCCAAAAGAGCAAATGTAGCACAAATAAAAACTGCTCTGTCTTCTGTACAAGGATGTACCAGTGATTAGCAGAGATTAACAGATGATCATCTTCATGCATATGATCAACAAGACCAAAAGGTCACCAGGGTTTTAATTTACCATATGTTGCAAAATTCATGTGGCAAACCTACTTGGCAGGTGCTTCCATTATACACACCTTTTAATTAACAGATTAGAAGGAAGAAAAAAAATCATTCACTTGCATTCCTATTAACATTTGCTCAATAAGTATCTGGAATATGAAGATTTTTCTCTCTTTTATGTTAAAATAGTTATGATAAAGACATTTTCAAAACCAGAGAAAACTAGTTTATATATATGATTATTTTAAATTTACAGTAAGCAGTAACAAATAGCATTTTATTACTAAACTCAGATAGACATTCTGTTTGTAATCATTTCATATAACTATCAGCTGTAACCTTTTTGGGTTTCTGAGATAATATTTGAAATTAAATTATATTTATTTAGCCACTATTTTAGATAAAGAGTTTCATACTTTCACTGATTTAATTCTAACAATTCTAAGTTACTATTTGAGGCTCTTAATAAAATTCTTCAAAATAAAGAAAACATTTAAATCTCTTTATTTAAATATTTATTTCATCAATGCTAGCCAGAAAACAGCAATTTTTCCTTTTCAAACAATCTTTTCCGGAATTTCTTGATTCACTTTGTATCTTTTTGCACACATGTTAGTTCTAAATATATATCTGAACTCTAAATGACTTCTGTTCATATTAATAGTCCATAACAAGCTATTAAATCTTCCTTACAGCAAGCAACAATATGCCAAAACACTTACTCTGTATTTTGGTACTTTAATGAAAAGAACTTATAAACACTGAAAAAATAATTATAAAACAATCATTGCTTCATTTATACATATTGTGTTCTCTTTTCATATAACAAAATTCAACAATAGTCAGAAACTGTCAAAGGAATTGTTCAACGATCAGGATTAGGGGTTTTATTCCATTTTATATGAAAATTCACATGTATTATGCTTAGAATGAGATTATTTGGTAATCCAAATCTTTGAGTCCTTCAGATATTCACCTAAATGAGTTCCACTTTGGCAAGTGAAAATTGTTTCCATGTTATTATCAAAATCTTAGAAAAAAATGTAACATGAGAGAACATCTTTTTATTATTCTTTGGGGTTCTACTAATATTTATTATTCATTCTT